>NC_064559.1:97975305-100764472 GCF_937001465.1 Orcinus orca | reverse complement strand
AGGCCCTGCGAGGCAGAATGAAAGGGCCACGTTGTGCCCATCGCCCAACCCGGGGTTGGGGGGGGAGGGTGGTTAAAGCTCAGCCTAGCCCTGCCCAGGCCAGCCAGGCCAAGAATGAGAGGCAGGCTCACCTGCTTGGTGAGAAGTTCCATGCAGATGGCACCTCCGCCCAGAACATACCTGTAGAAGAAAGGTTAGTCAGCTGTGACTGGCAAAAGCTCCCTACCCTTCCTCACCCTCTGCGCTTACTGAGCTACTCACCCTCCGGACAGGACTGGAGACACAACCCTGACAAATGGCGGGTCAAAGGGAAAGTTATCCTAAGAGAGACAGAGGCAACGATCAGGGAGGGGAGGCCAGTGCCCTCTGCAACACTGTAAGATGGAGAAGGAAGCCTAGGCCAGGGACGGACTTGAAAGGAAGACCTTACTTTAAAAGAAAAGTTTAGTAGGATGAAGTCAGCTCCTTCCTTCTCTTTGAGGATCTGGAGATCGTTGTGCAAAGCGCTGTCCTGGTCAACTCTAGGAAGCAACGAGTTCAGGCTCAGCTCCAGGTCCAGCTCAGGAGCCTCAAGGCTCCCACCAACCCTGGGCGAGCAGCAGAGGGCCAAGCCACTGCCCACACCCGCTCCCTGGGACGGCCCCGGAGACTCCCACCACAGTGGCTCCACTCACTACTCAACTTCTTTTCTAATCCCACAGTCCCCACTCACTTGAGGAGTTTGACGTTCCAATCATACAGACTGTCATTCACGAGTTCGACTGCATAGTTTCCTGGAAGGAGGGAAGAAGATGGGTGTCATTAGATGATGGTCCAAGTGGCAAGTGGTCCCTGATGCAGATCCCTCTCCCATGCTGAGAGAAAAAAAGGTCAAAGGCTCCAGGTTCACCCCAGACAGACATGCATCCAATCTAAGCCACTGGAGTGGGGGTGTTCCATCCTTGGCCTGAAAACTTCATAAGCATCTGTGCATCTGCTGCCACAATCATGTCCTTCTTTATGAGCTCATGTTCAGACCCCTCTCTGAGGCAAACTCACCGCCTTTGAAACTCTGTGATCGGTATATATCCCTGAGCTCCTTCATCAGCCGGTCAGTAGCCTGCACCGAGCCAGACACCGCACCCTACAAGGGAGGGATGGAGGAGAGAACATCTCACGGCCATGTGCTTAGCAACACCGTACTAGACCTCAGGAGCAGTCTGGCAGCCAGGATTTAGGCAAGGATGAGGCACACCCATAACCCACCCAAAGTGGATTCTGTTCCCCAGACTGATACTCAATGCCTACCACCTCCCAGCCAGCACCAGCCGACCCCTTGGCCCAGCTTCTCCCTAGAGGGCACGTACATTTAAGTAATCTTGCCTCTGGTTCTTTTTAATTTTCTCTAGTATGGCCAAGTTTTCTTTTCCGATGCCGTCATCTTCAGATTTCTTACCCTCAGCTGGCTCTTCTTCTTTCATTTCATAGTGATCTAGGTCTTCTGTGTCCTGGGGGAGGTGTGGGGTGGGAGTGGGATAGAGGAGGAAAGAAACCAACACACGTTGTGGAGAGGGGCCATCGCCTTCCCAGTCCCACTTGACCTAGAGCTGCAGGTCAAGGAACAGTAGTCTATCTGGCAGGCTAATGAGTAAAATACCCTTTCCACTGCTGCAAGACTCCCAGTCCCATTCCCTCGACACTCTAAAGGCTGTGGCAAATCTCTCCTCCTATTCAATTCTCAAGCTGCAGAGCTGCGTAAGGGCCTAGGGAAACCGAGCAGGCTCAGCTCTCTTGTTCCCCAGACCTACCCTGCTCCAACCATCCCTAAAGCTCTCCCTTGGCAGCAGAAACTCTTCCTTAATTCCTAGAATGACTTTGGCCTGATGCTGTGACTCAAAGCTCATGTTTCATCAGGTGACTTTTGTACCCAGGAGTTCCCAGGACTCCAGGTCTAAAGGAGAAAGCTGGATCAGAAATCTCCTGCCTTCCCAAGTGCTGGGCCTGATGAGGTATGCAGAGGTACCCAGTGCCAAGGTGGAAATAAGGAAGGAGGTCCAGAAAGGCAGATGGTAGAGGTCAAGAACAGAATTAGTCCCTATTTGCCCTGCTCTAAGTGAGGAAGTAGCTCACTGTACATGGGGGAGGAGCCTATAGCCAGGATTCAGCCCCTCTCAGTCAGACTTGGGAGGGCTGTCTGCTGTCTGAGAGGAGAATGTTTCAGGTATCCCCAGCCCTTTGTGAGGCTTAAGACCCTGACAGAGTTACAGAAGTTGCAGAACCTGGGATGTTAATTCAGTGCAGAGAAACAAAGTGATCAGTGACCTCACTCTAGCAAGATATGTTAATACTAACCTCCTAATTACTACATTAATTGTTGATATCTACTGAATGTTTAATTATATGTCAGGTACCATACTAGATGCTATACACACTAGCTCATTTAATTCTTATAACCACCATACCATTATTCTATCATTACCCCGATTTTACAGATGAGGAAGCTGAGATCTAGGTGAGGTTGTTATTATGCCCAAAGTCATACACCTCTTAATAGAGCTAAGATGTGAATCAAATTCTGTCTGACTCTGAAGTTCAAGTTCTTAACCATTATGCTATATTCTGCAAAATTATGTTTTTAGAAAATAGATAAATTATTTAGCATTTATCATGTACTGAATGGAGCATTTTACATGCAATCCCTTATTTAATCTTAAAGACAACCCTATGTAGTAGCTGTTATAATCACATTTTATAAATAAGGAAAACTGCAGCTTAGTGAGAGTAGGTACAATTCCCCAATTAAGAGAGTTAGGAGATACAGGATGCCAGCTCAGGTCTGACTACAAAGCCATCTGCGATTAACTTCTTGACTGTTCAGTGTAAACAGATTTGCACTTAACTGTCTTCAGTGGTTGGATATGGGTGCCCTGTCTCTTCCTCTACTATACTGCTGTTCCTCCAGGTCAGTAAATCTGTCTTTATTTCCTTTGGTATTTTTCTCTCCCCAGGTCTAGACTGGAGCTCTGTACACAGCGGGGACTCAATGCTGCTGACAGAAAGAGCTTCCTACCAGTGCCGCCTTGGGTGGAAGCCTACCTCAGGCATCTCTTCATCTTCATCTTCCGAAGATACATCTTCCTGTGTACACTGCAGTGGGGAGGGAAAAGAGGGAGATCAGACCCCGGTGGTTTCCTAGAATGCAGCCTCTGACCTACTCCCCTGAGCCTCTGGGTCTGGAAGCTGTGCGCCTGGCCATAATGCTACCAGCCTCTCCATCAGCCAGAACTGAGTGGAAGCAACAGCCTAGGGAATGACTTCACTACCGGCCCATTATTCCTCTACCACCATATGCCAAAGAATAAAAGAGAAGCACAATAGCTGTTTCTGTCACCTAACTCACAAATCCCAGTTTTACCTCAAGAACCCCTCCTCTACTAAATCATCTCTAGACTGATACTGCATTCTTGGATCTTAACAAGGGACCTTGGTCCCCAATGGCTACCTACTGCTAATGATAAAAATCCCCCCATGAGGGATGATCCTACCCAGAAGAGTGAGTTTTGATCAGAGAGGTGAAGCTACTAGTGCCCCATTTAGCTAGATTCCCATCTGGAGAAGAGGCCAAGAGTCACGATATGTGTACGTGTTTGGAGTAGGGCTGGAGAGAAACTACTGCAGGTTCATCTGAAGTAACATGCATTTTTTGAGTGCTATCTGTGGGGCAACTCTGCATAACAGGGTCCAAAGCCCCTCCGTTGCTCACCTGCTCTGCTGGCAAGGGCTGATCCAGCATCTCCACATCTGGATGCTGAGGGAGGTTATAGAGTTTACACAGGTCGGAGATGATCCTCTTCAGATGCTGCAATAGCTGGGGGCAGGGGACCACAGTGGCATCAAACACTCCTTCCCCACCCCAGTCTGGACAGGTACATGGGTGAGCTCTTGTCTCAGCCCCCAAACTGGTACCTAGTTCTCTAAAACTCAGACCATACGGCCAGGGGGAGGAGCTTAGGGGACGAACCCTGGGACTGGTGCAAGGCTCTCCCTCTGGCTTTAGGAAGCAACTCCCCTAAGACGCCTGCCTCAAATGTACAGGCCACTGCACCACCCACTTTCCAGAGGCATCTTTCACAGGATGTTTTCATGGCATGGGTGTCACAGGAGGAAAATGCACTCCCACCTCAACACCCTGGCCCCCTCACCAAAGTATTCCCTTTCTTTATGTCCACCAGCCTCTCCAAGACAGCAGCCAAGTTAGGGTCATCGGACTCCACTGACCAGATGGGGGGCACAGCAGGGTATGACTCCTAAGGGGAAAAGAGCAGGGAGAGCAGTCAAGATGGGAGACTGGGGAAAGCTAGATTTTGCCTGCCTTCCACGCACCAAGACTTCTAGTCCCTTTGCTCTCCACCGTCCCCCCGCCCCTCTCCCCGCAAACACACACATACAAGCCCAGCGCAGCAGGTCATTATCTAACCAAGCAGCTTCCCAACAAATCCCAGACCAGGAGAAAAAGTCCCTAGGAGGACCCTTTCCAAGAAGCCGGGTCCCTTTCTTTATTTTCTCAAGAGTAAACATCAGAGAAAGCAGCAGAGCCAAACCCTGCTAACAGTGAGGGAGACTTCCTATCTCCTGTGCTGTCTCTACAAGTTCCAGACCTGAAGTTCTCCCACACTCAACAGAGGCCCCTGACCCTCCTTAACCAGTTGAGGAAGGGATCACCTCATCACAATCACACTGACAGAAAAAAAGCAAAGAGCACAGATTACTTTCATTTTAGCTGGGGAAGGAGGGATTAGAAACTAGATGTCTCCAGAACCTAAACGTAAAAGGGTAGCAGGAAGAATCTTCCCACCTCACTCCCAACAGAATCCCTCAAAGGCCACTTCTCCCCACCTCTCCCTTGGGAAACTGCCACCCTCTCAGTCCAGGCGTAGGCTGTAGGGCTCCACATGGCAGGCTGGGAGAAAGAAACCTACGCTACTAACATTCCCAGCATTCCTGAGCCACCGGTGCCAAATGCAGCCTGACCAGACTCCCCCTCCGCCCAAACCAAGGGGGCCAGTTCAGGCCAAGTCTTCTTTATAGGGGCCACCGAGAGTCTGACTGAAAATCTTCTAACTAACCTCCTTCCAGGGACAAAGACAGTAGATGGCCTCTGGCAACTGGGAAGGCAGCTAGAAGGGGGCAAACCTACCCTTAAGGAATTGGAAGCATAATTCAGGTACCAAATCGACCCCTGAAGTTTCCACACATGCCGAGGAAACCTTATCCTCTTCTACCCGGGGTCTTAACTCTGCCATGGCTCTAATCCTCAATGCTGGAGGAAAACAAATTATCAAAGATGCTCAACTCTTCAGCTCACGGAACTACACCGAGTCCTTCAATCTCAACTTTTTAGTACGAAAAAAGACGGGAGAGGAAAATGGAACACACGAGTTTTGGGGGCAGGGGGGACCATCCAACCCAAGCTGAAGCTTGCCTCATCAAACCTTGACCTGGTTTGATGGAAGAAAGGGATAGAAAACAAGAACCATGTAAATTGAATTCAGGCCCCAAAGTGCCACACAGTTCACAAGTCTGTCTTTCCCCAGACTACTCCCATTTGCAGTGTGCCTGCCTGGATTAAGTACTGTCTCCTGGCTTGCTATCCACTGCTCCCAGCAGGGCGAGAACACTATCACACCAGGTGGTATCAATCACTGTAAGTGGTATACCATGCGGTATCAGGCATTCCCAGATTATCAGAGGCCAACCCTCTTCACAGGATGTTTGAGGGCAGCCTAGGCAGGAGAGGTAAGGTGTCTCCTAGTCCTGCATGCCTAGGATGGAATGATGTTCACTGAGAGAAAAGGAACTGTTACCCCCCAGAATAAATGGGATAGCCCTTGCACATCACCATCATTAGCAGGAAAGGCAACAACCCAGGGCAACTGGAGATATCCATAGAGAACAGGAGGAGAGTGGCAGCTACCAGCTGGGGCAAAAGGAGGAGAGTTAGAGGTTACACCAGAATAAAAGGGAATCCAAAGGAGAGGAAAAAGAGGAGTCACTAAACTGCACACCATCACTTGGTAAAATTCAGAGAGCAAAGAGGAGTGGAATGAGAGATGCCTGCGCAGGGATCTCACAGGTGGCAACGTCCTAAATCAAAGGTACTACTGAGAAAGGGGCATCACTGAAACCTGCAGAGTTCCAAGCCAGGTCCTTCCAGCTAAGGTCAATGCAGAGACCTGGAATCTGAAGATGACAGTGGTGGGGAGAGGAGCATTACCAGGGGTCAAGATTAAGTCGTGAAGTAGCCAAAATGAGCCAAAATCATGAACCTTGGGATGTGGGTGGGTTAGTGAAAAGGGGTAGTCGAGGCGCCATATGTCGGGGTGTCCCTGACCATGAAGAGTAGAGATTCTGGGTGCACAGCAGAAACAAATGTAACCTGGAGAAAAGGAGCCGAGCCCCGAGAGGGGATTCGACCTCCCAGGTCTTTCGAGAGCAAAAAGCTGTGTGGGGTGATCCTGAGTCCCAGACAAGAGCCCCCCTGAGACGCGCACGCGAGGGTATCCTCACCGTGATGTTGCAGTGGATGCGGACGGGATCTCCAGGCACCGACCCCCGTGGGGGGAGATGCGGTCCGGGCGCGGCCCCCGCCCCGGCCCCTCCGGCCCCAGCCAGCAGGAACTCGCAGCTCAGCTCGTCCAGGCAGGCGCTGGCAATGCGGAAGCGCTCGTGGCCGCGGTGGAAGATGGACTCGAGCAGCTTCAGCTCCCGCCTCAGGCAGGGCCCCGGCCCCGGGCCCCCTCCCGGGCCGCCCCCGGCCCCCGGCGCCGCCCCCTGGCCCCCCAGCTGCTGCCCCGGCCCCGGCTGCTGCTGCCCCTGCGGCTGCGGCTGCTGCATCCTCCGCTCCGCTCCGCTCCGGGGCCGGCGGGCCGGGAGCCTCCGGCCTCCGCTCCGGGCTCCGCCGCCGCCGCCGCCGCCGCCGCCGCGGTCCGCACTTCCTGATCCCCCCTTCGCCAAGATGGCGCCGCCGCCACCTCCGGGACAGGGCCCCCCCCCTCCGCTCTCCGGCCCCCCCAGCCGCCGGAAGCCGCGCGCCCCTCCTCCTCCTCCTCGGCGGCCCCGCCTCCGTCCCCCCTCACGTGACCTCGCTGCTCTGACCTCCCTCACGTGACACCTCTCTCCTTCCCGCCCCCTTGTTCTCCCCTGCCACCCTCCACATGTGACCGGGGGCTTCGGGCTCGCAGCTTTCAGCGCCTCAGTGCGTGTTTACGTACGGCGTACGTGCGTGCGAGCCACGGGTCTCGCCGCCTCTCCCCTCTCACGTGACCCGGCGCCGCGTGCTCCCAGGGGCTACCTGCGCGGGACCCTGTTTCCTGCTTTGGGCCCCTCTTCCCTCGCCCTGAGCCGCAGTGAAGGTGCCGGGCGCTAGGTGGGCAGAAAAGAAAGTGGGAGAGCTGCGGACGACGCTGTACCGTATTTATCCTGCGCTCACACGCCTGTCCTCGGCGCAGGGTCCCTGATGCTTTGCCCCCTTGGGGACACACTGAAATGAGGGGCGTGTGATTGGGGAAGGAACCAGGGACCCAGTTACAGGAGGCTTGGGTTATCGGACGTTCCGTGACCGTGGATTAACCACCTTCCCTCAGTTTCCTCATCTGTACGATGACTTTGATGAGGATAATAATGCTTGCCTCGCCTGCTCCCAAGGATTGGATGCGAGGAGATCACGAAGGGATCGGTGGTCAATTAATGTACGACGGGTAGGCGATAGCTCACTCTTCGCGCTTATCAGATTCCTTGGGTCTGGACGAGGTGGGTGGGGAGGGACGACATGGGCTTCCTCTGCCGGGTCTTGAAAGGAGAGCAGCACTAGTCTAAACCATTAACCAGGCAATAAGATGAAAGGAGACCACAATCCCAGTCCCAAGTCTCACCGGCTAACACCTTGTCGCAGTGGTCCTGGCATTGCCGGGAGTGCGCGGCAGTGCCTCCGGGGCCTCGCTAGGTGGCACTATCACAAAGGACAAAGCTGGCTGAGGTTCCTCTGCCAAGGGCTGGTGTTAGCCCGTGGTAGGGCCTGATGGATTCTACCGAGCCAACTCGGCGCTTGAGAAGCTGGCCGGATTGCCACCTTCTCCTTTCACTTGGACTGAAATGAGTTAGCCTTTGTCGGAAGCTGACTGTGCACCTCGGTTCTTTGTGCTGGGCTATTCATTTATATTGTCAGTGGCGGTTGATAAAGGCCTTTGACTAAGCTGGGCTCTGGGTATTCAAAGATGATTGAGATGTGTTCCTGGTCCTCCTGGGGCTATTTATCTCCTTTGGGGAGGCTGAACAGTTAGCTACATGTCACCTCTGTGTCTCACTGTGCAAGTTGGGGGCATAAAAGGCTGTGGTAAGAATTCCCGTTAATTGAACTATATTCAGTATCTTGTAATAACCTATAATAGAAAATAATCTGAAAAAGATATATATTGATATATATCTGAATCACTTTGCTGTATACCCAAAACTAATACAGTATTGTAAATCAATTAACATCAATTTAAAAAGAATTCCCGTTTACTGAGCACTTCCTGAGTCAGGGTATCCTGCAAATATTTCTAACCCACCCACCCCACCCCCCAGCCAGCAACATTGCAAGGGAAGCATTTTTATCCCTGTTTTACAAGAGGGGAAAAGGAGTGACTGCCCAAGGATTTACAGCTAGTAAGGAGAGTTCCTGGGCATGTCTCCAAAGTCCATGCCTTACCCATCTCTGCCTTCCTCTGATGCCTTCTCAAGAAGTTTTCACATGTCCACTGACTCTAGCCCTTACCCAAGAAAACCACATATGCAGCCATTTGGAAGATCCTGAATTCCATATTTTATAAAGAGTTTTAATTACAAGAAAACAACATGATGAGACAGTCTCACAATGTTGCACAGACTCTAAGGCCCCCAGGGAGGAAACTCAAGTCGTGGTCACTGGGATGAGCTCAGTCGCTTCCTCTGCTGGTGTGTTCAGCATTTCAGCTCTCTGGCTGGGAGAGTCCTCTGGCATCTAGAAGCCTAGTGGGGAGTCATACCTGGTGTTCTGCTGAGATGTGTAGGGCAGGGGCATTAGAAATGGAAATGAAGTTATGGATATATTAATTTAATGAACACTTGTGTGCTAGGGGAACAGGAGTGAATAAAACAAAAAAATCCCTGCCCTCGAAGCTTACATTCTATTGGGGGAAACAGACATGATAACGGTGGAGTTGACAAAGCAAACTCATTAAAGAAGAACAAATAATGTACTGAGCATCTGTGACACGTGACACACTGGGAATGCAGCACTGAGCGAGACAGACCCAGTCTTCACCTTTTCCATGTATTCAGGCTGGGAGAAAGTCAGATACTTCATGAGTTGTTTGTTACACACCCATCCACTTAATTGCAGTTATGGTAAGTGCCTCAAAGAACAAGACTAGAGATCTGGGAAGGCCTCCCTGAACAAGTGATATGCTAAATTCTGAAGGGTAAGTAGAATTCCCTAAGGGAGGAGAGGCTGGACACTGTCTGAGGCAGAAGGGGTGGCATGTGCAAAGGTACTGAGGTAGGACTGGAGCAAGATGGAGGAACGGAAAGTAGGTCTGTGTCTAGGGTGAGGAAGAGAGTGATGCAGGTAAGCTAGGCAGGGGTTAAGTCTTGGCAGATATTCAAACCCATGTTTAGGAACTTGGGCTTTATTTTAAGATGCAGGAAGATCAAAAAGTCACTAGAATTTTGAGAGGCTCTGGATGCCTGGGTAACTAATGGTAGTAGTGCTAACAGAGGGTAAGACTTCTCAAAGGAGAGCTAAACTTTGTGGGAAAGGTGGAGAGTTATAAACACATTGAGTGTGTGGAGGGAGGGCGACGTGGACAATCTCCCGGACATGCAGTGGGGTGTGGGTTCTGAGTTTGGGAGAGAGACAGAGCCATAGGTGTTAACGAGAGAGTCAGCTACAGCTCTCCTTTGAATTAGACCATAAAGGGGGCAGCACAGCTGAGTGGAAAGAGCATAGACTGGGGAGTCAGACAGAACTGGGTTTAGATTTGAACTTCTCTGCTTTGGTAGCTCTGTGACCCTGGGCAAGTTATTTAATTTCTGTGAAACGCAGTTTCCTTATCTGTAAAATGGGTATGACACTCTGACTTGCAGCGTGGGTCATTGTGCCAGTGTAGATGAAATGGGATATGTAAGATGATTAACACATCTTACAGTGCTGGGTACATAGTACATTGCTCAGCAAATGCTAAACCCTGCAACTGCTATGGTTACTGTTACTGCCACAAAGTCAAGAGGTACTCACCATTCAATAAACATTTATGGAGCTTTGTCATGTGTCAGACACTGGTCAAGGTATGAATATACAGCAGTAGACAAACAGTATCCCAGCTCCCATGGCACTTACATTCTAAGTGCAAAGAGTTATGAATAAAATAACCAGAGGAATATCAGACTGGCAAGTAGAGGCAAGGAATTAAAGTAGGGTCATGTGGGAGAGAATGACTGGGGGTTACTTTAAGTCCAGCAGTCAGGGGAGTTCTCCCTAGGGACGTGGGGTTTGAGCTGAGATCTGATTAAGAGAAGGCAGGCCTGGGAGGAACTGGCAAAGAGCATTCCATCAGGGAGAGCCAACCTCCAAGACACTGAGTGAGAACAAAGGTGGCGTGGTCTAGAAGCAGGAAGCTCATGATATACCAGCTGAGAGCATGGGCTTTGAACCCCAGCTCTGCCAGCTGCTAGTGGTGTGACCCTGGGCAAGTTCCTTAGCCTGTCATGCTTCACTTTCAGCATCTCTAACATGGAAACCACCCTACCTCATAAGGTTGTTGGGAGGATTACGTGAGATAACACATGAAAAGTGCTCAGTCCAGTGCACACAGTAAGAGCTCATTTTTAAAAAAATATAGGATCAGCATAGCTTGAGTCTCATGAAAGAAGAGAAAGAGGGGTAGGAGATGAGGCCAGTGAAGAATAGAGACCACAGTAAGTTGTTGGGTTTTATTCAAAGTACAGCGGGAAACCACTGAAAGATTTTAAGCAGGGAGTGGCATGATCTGATTTAAAATATTAAAAGATCACTCTGGAGAATTCCCTGGTGGTCCAGTGATTGGGACTTGGTGCTTTCACTGACGTGGGCCCAGGTTCGATCCCCGGCGGGGGAACTAAGATCCCACAAGGCAAAAAAAAAAAAAAAAAAAAATCACTCTGGCTGCTCTAT
Source organism: Orcinus orca (assembly GCF_937001465.1). NCBI lineage: Eukaryota > Metazoa > Chordata > Mammalia > Artiodactyla > Delphinidae > Orcinus > Orcinus orca. The sequence continues at coordinate 100,753,263 of NC_064559.1, read as the reverse complement.
GGAAAATGAATTACAGAGATTTTTTTGGCTGCTCTATGGAAAATGAATTACAGAGATTTTTTTTTTCTTTTCCAAAAGGTCATGTCTTATCAGAGTGAATAGATGCACTTGTTTTGGGCAGAGTGAGCAGCCTTCTCCTTTGAGTTGCTCCCAGAAGTACAGCATTCTGTCACTGACTCAACAAACGCATCCTGAGCACTTGCTCTTTGCCAGGAACTGTAATAAACACTGGGAGTGCAGAGACAAGTAAGCTCAGTCCCTGTGGGGAGAGCCTGGCTTGATTCCTGGCTCCGCACATGACAGCTGCTACTCATGTTATCATTTTTGTTGTATTTCTTACCCCTGCTCTTAGGAGCAGGTGGTAATGGATGAAGTGGAGCCAGATGTAATCAACTGTAATACAATGTGACAAATGCAATAACAGGGATGAAGGAGGGTGAGGGCCTTGAAGGGTGCTAGTAGTCAGGATTAACTCCCAAGAAAGAATGTGAAAGTAGAAGTTACTTAGATGGAAATGGGGGGATGTTTTTAAAGAACTGGCCCTAAAGTACAAGGAGGTTGGGCAGAAATGCCTAAGACAAAGGAGGAATGACTTAGGAGAAGAGGGGAAGAGGACAAGGAAGGGGCTCAGCACAGGCAAGATCGTAGAGGTGTTGGTCATGGGTGCTTTAGCCTGGGGCCCCAGGGTAACCCTAATAGTATCAATCCTTCTGGAGGTCAATTTAGCAATAAATGATTAAATAATCAAAAAAATAAAAAAACCTTTGACTCAGCAATTTCACTTGGAAACTATTAAAGGTATGTGCAAACATTTACCTACAATGGAATACTATGCAGCTGTTAAAAATAGTTATCAAAGGGCTTCCCTGGTGGCGCAGTGGCTGGGAGTCCGCCTGCCGATGCAGGGGACGTGGGTTCGTGCCCCGGTCCGGGAGGATCCCACATGCCGCAGAGCAGCTGGGCCCGTGAGCCATGGGCGCTGGGCCTGCGCGTCCGGAGCCTGTGCTCCGCAACGGGAGAGGCCACAGCAGTGAGAGGCCCGTGTACCGCAAAAAGAAAAAAAGTTATCAAAGAATAATTATTGGTATAGAGAGATGTTTCAGAAAGAGTAAATGAAAAAGGAAGGTTACAGAGTTATTTTACAGTGTGCTCCTTTTTAAAAAGTAAATGAAAATACATATATTTGTACACCCAAAACATGAACAAGAATGTTCATAGCGGTATTATTTTTAATAGTCCGAAAGAGAAAACAACCCAAATTTCTATCTGGCGGAATGGATAAACAATGGTATATTTATACAGTGGAATAGTCTACAGCAGTGAAGATGAATGAACTACAACTACATTCAACAATGCCCTTGATTCTTACTAACATAATGTTGGGGAAAAAAAAGAAAACCCACAAAAGATTATGATTCCATTTATATAAAATTCATCAGGCAAAGTTGATCTATGCTATTAGAAGTCAGAATAGTGTTTACTTTTTTTTGGTCATTTTTTTTTAATTGTGAGAAAATACATAACATAAAATTTATCATTTCAACCTTTTTAAAGTGTGCAATTCCGTGGCATGCAATACGTTCACAAAGTTGGGTAACCATTACCTCTCTCTAGTTCCAGAACTTCAAGCAGTACCTCTTAGGCAGTCACTCCCCATTCCTCCATCCCCCCCATGACGTTATTTTCCAAGAGGAGGGAATAATGCCTGGAGGGAACAGAGTGGGGGGGTTCTGGATATTGGTAATGTTCCCTTTTTAAAAAAATCTAGGTGGGAGTTACACGGCTGTGTTCATGTTGTGAAAATTTATCTAGCTGTACACTCATAATTTATATACTTTTTGCATGTATATTATATCTAAGTACACATAGATAAATGTGGAGATACACTGTATAGATATGAAATGTTAACAGCGATTTTTTTGCTAGGAGGTAAGATTATGAATCTAGTTTGTGTTTTGCTAACTTGTGTTTTCCAATTGCTCTTTATGGATATGTATTACTCTGGTAGTTAAGTTTTTAAATTTAAAATATCTTAAAGGAAAATAACATTGTAATGCCTTTCAAGAGAAAATGTTCCTTACCATCAAAAGCACTGGGATTGTCCCACCAAAACCTTGCCTGGTCACTATTTTGCCTGAGGGCTGATACTCCTTTATGTATCCATCGCCCTGCATGGTTCTGGACCTGTCCTATCTCCCTGGTGGATATGGAAGGGGTGTGTGTGAGAGACCTGAGGGAGTGAGGAATGGTGTTCCAGTTCTCCTTGGCCACTGAGTGGTTGTGCTCAGAGGACTCACTCCCTGCCAGGCTGGAATTAAACTTGAAATAAAAGCTGGGGAATTTGAAAAGAAAAGGTAGAGGTCAAGGTGAACAGGCTGCCCTGACTGACCTGAGAGGAGCATCAGGGAGTGACCAAGGGCTTCAAGCAAGCACATGACTCTCCAGTCTATCAATACAGAGACAAGCAACCACTCCAGAGAGATTTTCATAACAGAAGACTTTCACAGCCTTCTTCAATCACCCAGCTTCCACCAAAAGATGAAAGTACTAAGTACTATCTACATGTAAAGCTCCCTGTCTCTCTCTTTCAGGAGTTTGAATGCCTTTTATCCACCTTTGTCTTACTGGCTTTCTCATCTTTCCAATCTCAATTTTCATCTCCATCCCCTCCAGGCTCTCAGGCACTATGAACCCCTTTCTCCTCTGTGCTTCCAATGCACCTTGTTTATACTCTACTAGCGCAGCCACCGCATGGTGTAACAAGTCTTTGCCACCAGACTGTGATCTCCTTAATAGCTGGGACTAGGTCTTTTTGATCACTGCTTCAATACCCATACAGTAGATACCCAACAAATGTTGATCTGAATTACTGAAGGGGGTGTCTTCTTCCCATCTTTGACCCTTTTCCAAAGTGGAGTGACTATACACATTCCTTCCCTTTTCCTTAAGGCTTTTATTCTCTACATCTTTTGTTGGTTCCAAGATTTCTTGAATTCTTAAGAGATGATTACATGTTTACACATGCACATGCCCTGGAGCTTGTGGTGCAGGTTTATGGCCACTTCCATGTGCATTATGGGGCCTGTAGTCATCCCACATCCTCTCCAGCCCTTTGCTGATACTTGTCTTGCTTTTCCTCCTCAATTCCAGGAACTAAGTACATGTAAATAAATTGCTTTTGGCTGAGCTTTTAGAGAGGAATTTTCCTCTACATGTTAAAAGATTTCAGTCCTATACCAGCCCTTTTCCTTATCTGTTGAGCCCTCACAATATGCCAGACACTGTGCTGGTTCATGATCTAGCAGGATAGCCACCACCTTCGATTGATTTATTTACTCATTGATCATCCTCTGGAAACAGCTGGCAGGGCACCTGACCTAATCTTTGGTCAGGCATAGCTTCCTTGAGGAACTGACGTTTCTGCCACGTGTACAAAGTAAAGTAGAAAGTGGTTGAGGGGAAATGGGTGATAAAAGAATCAAGGAAACTACATGTTTAAAAGGCCCTGACGTGTGGAGGCTGGGAGGATCTTAAAGACATTGCCAAGAGGAGTGTGGGGCTGGGGGTAGTGGCCCAGAGGAGGTTGAAGAAGTGGGCAGAGCTGGAATAAGACAGTGCCTTGATGTATGCATAATAAGGCTGCTTTAGTCAGGAATCTTTTGGTTGAAAATGACAAAAATCCCCCTAAGAAGTTCAGGGCTTTCAAGATCAAAGATGTCATTGAGTTTTGACATCTCTCTCTGTCTCTGTCTCATCTTTGCTTTCCTTTGTGTTAGCTTCATTCTTGGGCTGGCCTCTGTGAAATCATCCTCTGATCCTCCCTTGTCTCACAGAAGCCAAAGACTGGAGAGGAAGGGAATGTGGGTGAGAAAGACTAATTGATAAGGGCCATTTACCCTTCCACTCTTGAAGGTCACCTTCTTTCAGGAGATGTCCACATGTCCCCACCTTAGATTCCCTGGGGGAGGGCAGGAAGCTTGGCCTTCTACGATGGTAGAGAAGGAAACAGGTGAGGGGATCCTGTTTCCAGACTCCAAAACGGTTTGCTTTCTTAAAATAGCAAACCTACAGCCCCCTGTCTCTTTCTCTAAGGGCCTAAAATGCACTTTTTTGGCTGCATCCTCAGCCTTCCCTGGAAGCAGGATCATTTGGGCTTGGTAAGAGGAAAGAAAGAAGGTGGGAACTCCAGAAACTCCTTCCGACTCCCACCCCCTCATTCTGGCCCTCGTAGCGGGTCCTGACCTATTTGTCTTACTCGCGCTTTCTTCCGGAGCCTTTTCAGACCCCTCCAGGGTCCTGTTCCAACTCAGGGGCTTCAGAACTCCTCCACTGTCCGGTGAGCCGCCCTTCTTCCGCCTCACGCACACCCTAACTAAGCAGGACCAGCAGAAGAATACACAACACAGGGACCCCTTTTATTCTGAGCTCTGGCGCTTCCGCCTCCGGGGCGGAGACTCCTCCCCCTCACCGTCCCAATTGTATTCCCTGGAAGAGCAGCCGGAAAAGCCTCCTCCTGCTCAGACCGGGATAAACGAGACGCTGGTTCCTTCTCGCAACCAGCTCTCTGAGCCCTGGGAACCGCCGTGGCGGTCGGCACTGCAGCACCAAAGGCTGCGAGCACAACCTGGGCTCAGCTCCAGCTGGGCGCGGGCGGTGCGGGAGCGGCTTCAGCACCACGGACAGCACCCCGCCCGCGGCCCTCCGGCCTGCGGCGCGCTTCGGCAGCTTTAGGCGAGCCGGCGAGCTATGCCAGAGGCATGGCCTGGCGCTCGGGCCCCATGGCGCTGCTCCTCAGCTTTGGCCTCCTCGGGCTGTGCTCAGGTAAGGACAAGTCGCCGCGCTCTGTCTCACTCAGTCTCGAAGGTGTACGGGAGGGATCCCTAAGGCGGGGAGTCTGTTAGGGGTTAGGGAAGAGACCCCTGGACGGCAGGGAGTACCTGGGAGACTGAACTGGGAGGAGGACATACCCGAAGTGATGCTGGGAAGAGAGGGCAACCTGGGCAGGGGTGGTGGAGAGGGTGTGGGCACAGAGAGGAAGGAGGGAGGGGATCTCCCCAGGCTATCTGGGGTGGAAGGAAGGGGAGAGTCTGATTGCAGCTGAGATGCCATTTGACTTCTTGTGAAACATTATCTCAAGAAAATCTACCTGGTTCCGCACCCTCCCTTGGCTCTCCATCATTTTCTGCCCCTCATATTGGACTCCAAAGGGGCAAGGCAGGAGGGGGAAAGAAGCAACTTCTCAACTCTCTTGTAGGGTGGGCAGGAGACTCGGAAGGGAAGAAGCTCTGCCAGGCGGAGGGCAGGGAGGAATCTCTGAGGGGGTGGGGTGCATTCGTGCAGGGTTGCAGAAGGAGATAGAGTGTGTGGTGGGGCAGGTACAAAGGGAATATACAACTAAATGAGCTTTCCATACCTGCCTGCAACCTCATGAGAGGTGGGCTCCCATAGGTGCGCAACTTGGGACTAAATATATGCCCTGACCCAGAGCTCAGGCAGCCCAACTATTCTACTCCAACCCAGTACCTATGGGGGGAGGGGGTCACAGCCAGTCACATGTAGAGGCACACAGTGTTACTTGCACACATAGATGGGCACAGATTGAGGAGAAAGGCTGAATGGTGGAACATGAATAACTGTTCCCCTCTCACCACCCTCCAGAACCTTCCTTGAATTGTAGGTATCTTCTAGGGGAAGTCATGGAGACAGAAATGTCAATTCTTTTGAAACCACCCTCTGAGACCTTGCAGGAAGAGCAGGGTCTCCACTAAACCTTGCAGAATGGGTTCTTAGTGGGGGACTGTGGGGGGCTGTCTGGGCTCCTTGGTCAGTGATCTCAGAGAGGGACTTCTCTATGAGGGGCCTCCGTGGGGTAACCTAAGCATTTTGCTATAACCTTAAGGGTGGGGCTGTGGGAAGCTACAGCCTCCTGTTTGGGCCTACGTTGTACCACCTGCCTAGGGAGAGTGGGATCCTGGGTGGGACCTCCTTGCCTATGTACTTACCTCTTGCCCTCCACCCACACTACCCAGGAGTCTGTGGTACAGACACAGAGGAGCGGCTGGTGGAGCATCTCCTGGATCCTTCCCGCTACAATAAGCTTATCCGCCCAGCCACCAATGGCTCTGAGCTGGTGACGGTACAGCTCATGGTATCACTGGCCCAGCTCATCAGTGTGGTGAGTGAAGGTCCCAAACTCTCTGCCCAGCTACTGAAGTCAGTGTTTGTGCTTATTCTTCTGGCGTTCTCAAGGCTTGGGGAGGTGGGGGAAGGAGCCTGGGTGGTGTAGTGGGACCACAGGCTTGAGGGGTGGGGGTGGGGCACTTCTCAGCAGCTTCTCTTCTTCCCTGCAGCATGAGCGGGAGCAGATCATGACCACCAATGTCTGGCTGACCCAGGTTAGCACTCTTCCTGTCCACACCCCTGGGCTTCTCTTTCCTCCTTGTTTTTGTGTGGGGGGGGAGGGGCATGTGCTTTTCCCTCTTTTCATGTCCTCAAGAGAGGCAGAAATTTAGACTTTGGAGCCCTAAATAACTGGATTTGAATTTCGGTTCTTCTACTCACAGCTCTGTAACTTTGAATATGTTAAACTCGGCAAGATCCATTTTCTCATTTGTAAAACGTAACTTCTAATATCTTGGCTTGGCTGTGCAAATTAAATGAGAAGACACTTCTGCTGGGCAGAGAAGTCACTGTGGGGATGCAATGACTTTTCAAAACTTCCTCAAGCCAGATAGGCCTCCTCTTGTCCCTGTCCTTGACCTTGAGCCCCTCCCAGGGCGGAGGTTGGTGCTGCCTCCCTCTCTCCCTTTCCCAGGAGTGGGAGGATTATCGCCTCACCTGGAAGCCTGAGGAATTTGACAACATGAAGAAAGTTCGGCTCCCTTCCAAACACATCTGGCTCCCAGATGTGGTCCTATACAACAAGTAGGTGACCCTGGAGGGATGGGAAGGGTGGAGGAGACCATGGGAGTACTCAGGTCTTGGGGAAAGGAAGTTAGCTCATGCTGGGGGACAGAGGGACTTTTCATTGGCAACGACAAGTCACTACCCAGACAGACCCAAACCAGTGAGGTATAATGTGGACAGCCAAGGTAACTTGGGCCATGGCCAGCTCCCTCTCAGCCAGTTAGGACTCCCAGTGTTTGGAGCTGCAGTGGCATAAAAACGAGGATTGACAGACTCCAGTGCCTGAACTGATTCAAGAATAGGCCTTCCAGGAGGATTGGGGAGGGTCAAAGAACTTGGAGATCCCAGTTTCTCCTCCAGGTTCCAGCCCCTCTCCTGAAATAATCCCTCTTATCTCGAAGACCCAAAACCACTAGTCCATAGCCACTAGGGACCATCTCCTCCTCCCACCTGCCCCTGTCCCTCTCCATTAGTTGGGGCTCCTCACTCTGGCCTCCCTGGCTCCCCTAACTTCTCCACCTTCATGTGGAGCAACCAGCTTACAGAATGCATGACAAGTAGCAGATGTGCCTCCCCTCTTCATCACCCTCTTCTGTCTCTGAGGCCTCTTCTCCTCACCAACCCACCCAGATCCCCTTCTTGCTCAATTCCTGCCCCTCCTCCCTAGGCCCCTGGATGGCTACCCTCTTCCCATATATCCCTTTGGCTTTCCTCTCTTCCCACTCAGGGCTGGGTTGATGGGTGGGGTGGAGGAATGCTTAGGCCAGGGCTGACTGTGCTCATCCCTTGGCAGTGCTGACGGCATGTACGAGGTGTCCTTCTATTCCAATGCCGTGGTCTCCTATGATGGCAGCATCTTCTGGCTGCCGCCTGCCATCTACAAGAGCGCATGCAAGATCGAAGTAAAGCACTTCCCGTTTGACCAGCAGAACTGCACCATGAAGTTCCGCTCGTGGACCTACGACCGCACCGAGATCGACCTGGTGCTCAAGAGTGACGTGGCCAGCCTGGACGACTTCACGCCCAGTGGCGAGTGGGACATCGTCGCGCTGCCGGGCCGGCGCAACGAGAACCCGGACGACTCCACTTATGTGGACATCACGTACGACTTCATCATCCGCCGCAAGCCACTCTTCTACACCATCAATCTCATCATCCCCTGCGTGCTTATCACCTCACTAGCCATCCTCGTCTTCTACCTGCCCTCCGACTGCGGCGAGAAGATGACGCTGTGCATCTCCGTGCTGCTGGCGCTCACCGTCTTCCTGCTGCTCATCTCCAAGATCGTGCCGCCCACCTCCCTCGACGTGCCGCTTGTAGGCAAGTACCTCATGTTCACCATGGTGCTTGTCACCTTCTCCATCGTCACCAGCGTGTGCGTGCTCAACGTGCACCACCGCTCACCCACCACGCACACCATGGCTCCCTGGGTCAAGGTCATCTTCCTGGAGAAGCTGCCCAAGCTGCTCTTCATGCAGCAGCCGCGCCGCCACCGCTGCGCCCGCCAACGCCTGCGCCTGCGGCGGCGCCAGCGCGGGCGCGAGGGAACCGGCGCCGTCTTCTACCGCGAAGCCCTGGGGGCAGACTCCTGCACGTGCTTCGTCAATCGCGCGTCTGTGCAGGGCTTGGCTGGGGCCTTCGGTTCGGAGCCGGCGCCGGCAGCCGGCCCCGGGCGCTCCGGGGGGCCGTGTGGCTGCGGCCTCCGGGAGGCGGTGGACGGCGTGCGCTTCATCGCGGACCACATGCGGAGTGAGGACGACGACCAGAGCGTGAGTGAGGCGCGGGGACTCGGGCGTGGGATGCGGGCTGCAGGGCCCTCGGTGCCTGCGCAGACAGACACCGAGGAGCTAACGGGAGTGCAGGATGTGGGCAGTGAGAGTCCGGCCGGGGCCTGTGGGCCTGGGCGCTGGCGTGGCCTCTTCTCTGACTTCCGGGAAGCGGCGCCGCCTAAGTGGCGGTTGGTACAGGATGAACTTGCGGCTTCCTGAGGACTAGTATCCAGGGCGAAATGCCTCAGCTGGGGCATCGTGAGTGTCGTTAGTGTTGGGAGGGTGGCCAGGAAGTGGAGGAGGCCCTTCTGGGTTTGCAGCTGGCCCGTGGCTCTGACCCCAGACACCCTCTCTGCCGCTTGTACTCCCAAGCCCATGTTGTTAACCTGCAGCTCTTAGCACAAATGGAGATGAGTCCTTTGTGTGCCCCGCGTCGGGGGTCAAAATTGAGGGCAGTAGAAAGTGTGTATGGGGGTGGGGGTGGCGGTGGTTAAGAGGTTCCACCGGCTGCTGGGAAGAGCACAGAGTCCTGAATCAATATCCTTTTCCTGCTCTTCTGGGTCCTCAGGGGATGCCCTTGTGAAATATTTACGGAGGTGGGGGCAGGTGGAGGCGAGGGTTTTTAAGACCCACTCTGAGCTTTCTGCACACTGGTATCTTTCTGCAGTGACTCCCAGAAGGGGAGCACTGAGCCAGGGGATGGGGGGGAAGATGATGGGTTGACTTCCCCCCACTTCGGGCTGTGGCTGGCCCCATCCAGCAATCAGTCTTTGGGTACCTGGCTGGTTCCAGGCTGTGGCTCAGCTGTTGCTCTGGTGATTGGCCATGTTTCCACTGGATTGCAGCCATTCCGGCTTGGGGGATGAGGAAGGGTGGGCTCCTGCACTACCGGTTTTTTTTGTTGGGGGGGGATGCTTCAGAGCCTGGTGTCTCTATTCCCTGGGAGGGCAGGAGCTGAGGCTTGAGCTAAGGAGCAAGTTATGGTCCTGAAGGAAGAAGAGAGGGACCAAGTCATGAGGAAATGGGGCGGGAGCCTCAGGTGGCTGAGGCCAAGTGGGAGATGCCGGTGGTGCACGGGGTTGACCGGCTGCGTCACTGCCTCCGCCTCCCCCACTGCAGTCCACTCATGTAATGTGCATTTACTGAGTTAGGTGATGAGGATGCAATGACCTACCTTCACAGGCATCTCAAACTTAACACGTCCCAAACTGAGTGCTTAATCTACATCCCCACCACCAACTTGCTCCTCCTCCAATCTCCCCATCTTTTAGTAAATGACATCACCATCCACCCAATGGTTTAGACCAAAAACCTGGAGTCATCCTTGACTCCTCTCTTTCTTACGTCCCCCACCATCCAAATCATCAGAAGTCCTGTCCTGTGGAACCAACCTCCAAAGAGATTTTCAGCTTCCTTCTTTATTCACCATCTCCATGCTGCCTCCCTAGCTGTAGGCCTCCATCAGCTGTTGCCTGGACCAGGGCAGAGACTCCTAATGGTCTCCCTGGTTCAGTTCTCGTGCTTCTCCACCCAAACACACAGTGTCTCCTGCGCACTTTGTGCCATCTCTCCCCTGCTCAGGTCACTGGCTTATCTGCTCAACTGTTCTAAGCCAGCTAAGCTCTTTCCTGACTCAGGACCTTTGCACAGATTGGTCCCTCTGTTTGGAATGCCCTTCTTTTTTTCCTTTTAAAAATTATTATTAATTTTTGCACTACTGTTTAAGAGTAAGTTGTGGGCATAGTGATCCTTTATCCCAAATACCTCAGCTTTTCTCTCCTGAGAACAGAGATATTGTCTTGCATAACCCAGGCTCAGTGATGCAATTCAGGAAATTTAGCATCAACACAATAACTTTATCTGATATAAAGTCCATACTAACATTTTTTCAGTTGTCTCCGTAATGTCCTTTGTAGCATCTCCCCCACCTCAATCCAGGAGCTTGAATTCCACTTTGTTGTTCTGTCTCTTTAGTTTCCTTCAATCTAGAATGGTCTTTCATGGCATAAACATTTTTGAAGGGTACAGGCCAATCGAAGGTCCCTCGGTTTGGGTTTGTCTGATTGTTTCTGATTGTCTCAGCTGGCTCCGTCTCACTTATCAGATCTTAGCTTAAGGTGTCACCTCCTCAAAGAGGCCTCCCCAGATCACACCCTGAATTATATCTCCCCCTCCATTTCTTCGTCCTTTGTTTCCATATAGGCACCCACCAATGTGTAATTATTTTATTTTTACTAATTTTGTGTCCATCTCCCTCAGGAGACTGTAAACTGCAGGATGTGTTTGTCTTGCTCTCAGTCACATCCCCAGTGCCTAGCATGGTGCCAGGTACATAGGAGGCACAAGTGTGACATGAATGAGTCATTATTCAGCTGCTGACTGAAGGAAGGTGCACAGTGCCTCATCCCATCCCCCCGGCTGGCTGGGCTACAGATGAACACGTGTACAAAGGTCCAGACTCAGGCCGGAGTGGAGCAGCTCTGAGTGGAGGCCAGGCCTCCTGCAGACCCTGTGACTGGCTCCCAAACCCACAGAGGTTATTTTCTTCTGGACGGGTTTGTTTACACCTGAGATTTAGTCCTCACCCTCTGGGGCTGTTGGATGGGGCTCCCCAGGCAGTCATATAAGGAGTGAGGGCTGCAGAGGCAGCCATTCATTCACTAATTCAATACCCGTTTACCGGAACCCTGTGTTTGAGATGCTGGGATTACAAAGATGAATCAGATCGGGTCCCTGTAGTTTAGGAGCTCATAGCTTAAGTGGCGGGAGGCGGGCAGAGAGGAAGGAGGGGCCAGGCATACAAATTGAAATGACAATACAGTGCAGTAAAAATACCGTGATAGAGACCTGTACATAGTGCTGAGGGAACCCAGAGGAAACAGTGGTTCATTCTCATTAGGGGGATCAGGGAAGCCTTCTTAGAAGAGGTGACATTTGATTTAGGCTTTGAAGGATGTGTAGGAGTTCACAGGTAGAGATAGGGAGGACTGGAGTTCTAGACCAAAAGGAAACCCAAAGGCACAGAGACCTGAGAAGACAGACTGGAGTTTGGTAAGGCTGGGTCGGAGGGCGGAAGATAGGTGGTTGGCTTATATTTGTCCTGGGTGGGTCTTGATTTTAGACTTGGGAGTTTGGGTGGCTGCTGAAGGCAGTGGGGCCACTGGAGGCTTTTAAGCAGGCAAGACTGGGGCCATGCTTTGGAAAGGTCACTCTGGGGTCGTGGAGTGAGAGGAGTGATGTGTGGTGGAAGCTGCTTCTACCTGCTCCCCTCCCCTCCTGGATCATGTGATTGATACCTGGGTCTCCTTCCTCTCCTCTGTCCAGGTGAGTGAGGACTGGAAGTATGTCGCCATGGTGATCGACCGTCTGTTCCTTTGGATCTTTGTCTTCGTCTGTGTCTTTGGCACCATCGGCATGTTCCTGCAGCCTCTCTTCCAGAACTACACCACTGCCACCTTCCTCCACGCAGACCACTCAGCTCCCAGCTCCAAGTGAGGCCCTCCCCAGCTCCATGCTCCTTCACCCCTCTGTTGAACAGTAGTTTTGGGTCGAGGAGGGATGAGTGAGCTACCAGAAAGAGGGGCGCTGCCCCCACAGACCCATCTTTTCACTTCACCTGGAGCCCGCCCCCCCGCCAGCGCCAACCTGGAGCCTGGACCAGCTGCGTCGTGTTCTGGCTGCTCTCCTCCTCTTGTACCAACCCAGGCAATAGTGCTGCTGGTTGAGCATGAAGGCTGAGAAGTGGAGGATGGGGTGGTTGGAGCCTTCCACCCTGAGGAAAGTGTGACGGGGAAGGGGCCAAGAAGGGGACAGAATCAACAGCTGCCTCCAAGTCATGGAAAAAGGGAGGCGCATGGGGGCAAGACAGGGGCTCCGACTCTGTGCTGGGCTGGCCTGACACAATGGCAGATCAGAAGGGAGGAGCAAGGGGAGAGAGGCCTGGGTGCGACCTGATGTCTGTCCCTGCTTAACTGCACAGCAGCTAGCTGGGTGGGCCTCACGGCAGCCAGGGGTTCCTGCCCAGAGGTTAGCCTGGAGCTGAGGTTGGAGTCCTGAGCGAGGCTTCCAGCCCAGTCCCACAGCCCCTTGCTTCCAAGGGCCCCAGAGTTCAGCCCCAGGTCCCCTTCTCCCAGTGAAGATTCTTCCTAGACTTCCTTTCTTGCTCAGGCCAGGGTGTGGGGGGCAAGGCTGGGTGTTAGGGGAGCCCCGGAGTTCTGAATCTTTGGGTGACCTGCTTGGAGCTTAAGGGCCAAATTCTTGAACTGTGCGAGTTCAAGTTCACAGGATGTTCCTCGCCGCAATTTGAACCGACTGGTCAGGGGAACGAGTAAACTAAGGACATTAGCTGTAAGCAGACCCAGCCCTCTCGCCCGCAGCAGAGCAGGCCGGGCAGGAGAGGGCTGCCTGTGGAGGCCAGCCCAGCAGGGTGTGAGTGCCCAGAACTCTGCCACGTCAGCATGGCTCCTGCCCCCCTACTTCTGTTCCTGGCTCCATCCTTCCTGCTCTGGCTCCTCCTCTTGCCCCGCCCAAGCAAACCTGAGCAGGGTTGAAGCAGAGCTTCGGACGACAGGTCTGCTACTGCCGGTCTGCACAGCGGACTGTACACAGAGCCCAGCTTTCGGCTTCCTGTCCTGTGGGTCCCTGGAGGGTGTATCCCGACGCTGCTCCCAGGGGCCAGCTGGAGGCCACCTTGCCTGTTAGCCCAGGAAACAGACCTCTTCAGGGATCACCTGCCTTGGTCCCCGCCATGTGACTGGCTCTGATCTGTGGTCCCAGCCTGGGCTCAGTGCTGGGCCAGCGGGGTCACAGAGGGGTCCGTCTGCCAAGCGCACCTGAGGGGCCTGCCCGCCACACCGTGCTATTCTCTGGAGCCTGGCTGGACGCCTGCTTCTGCAGGCACCTCGGAGGTGGGGAGACAGCACAGGCACAGAGCGCTGGACAGGGAGCAGAGTCTGAATTCCGGTCCCCGCTCTGCCACTTACTCTCAGCCATCCTGAGCAATTCTGGCTAGGCCTCAGCTTCCTCATCTATAAATCGGGGATAGTAAGGCCCTCTTCGTGGGGTTGTTGTGAGGCAGGAGTGATGTTTGTGAAAAAGCCCAGGGCTGTACCTGGCGTAGAGTAGATGCTTCGTGAATGTCAAGTCAGACGTGGTCAGAGTTGACGGGTATGGGCTTACCTGCCTTGTCATGTCACTTTTCCTTCCAGACCCACCCATACCCTGGAGCAGATAGCCCCCGGAAACAGGGATGGGGTCTGGGGGAGCTGGAGCCGGAGAGGAGCAACACAGGGAATGTTGGGGTGAGCCTAACAGGTAGGCTGCCCTCTGGAGCCTCTTCAGCAAAGGTTCGTTCCGTTCCCGGGCTAGGCTCAGGCTCCGGCCTCCCTTCTGGATCGGCTCCTCCTGACACAGGTGTGTGCCCAGGCCCCCGGGTGATCTAGTCCCGTACTGGCTGTGGAGGAACGCCACTGGGACACGAAGCCAGCAGCTGTGAGAGATGTGCTTCAGCGCATTTCCCCACCTGCCGGAATGGGCTGGCAGACATCTCTTCTGGGGGTGAGTGTCTCGGCACCATGGAGACTCCCTTCTTCTAGAACAGCAAATGGAGAGTTGCCTCTATTATGGCTGGACCCACCTCGGACTCACAGCCCTGAGGAAACATCCCGGAACCCGAAACAGCTAATGAAAAGGAACCCTCCCTCTGAAGGGTAGGTGCTGGCCTGAGGCCCTCCTGCCCAGCTCTCCCGGGTTCCTTGCCAGGGTCTAGGCTGCTAGGGAGGCCCCATCAGCTGTTGCTGTGGCTGGACTTGCTTTCAGTACTTCCTGCAATTAGCTGTCGTCCGAGTAAGTCACCAGACAGTGCCAGAGGGGCTGCTGGAGAGCAGCTTGTCCAACTCCTCGCCATGGCCCCCCCGACACACAGGGAAGTGGAGGCCCAGAGGTTGTTTGCTGGCTGACCTTGTACAAGCACTTAACTCTGAACTTGCTCATCCTCATCAGTGACGTGGGGATGACAGCTGGCTGAGGGCTACAGCAAAGATGGGAGGGACTGATGGAAGGGGTTAGCCGGGCAGGGTCCCTGGGGCAGTACCATTCCCTCCATCTCTGGGTGCAGCCCCTAGGGGACCACGCCAGTGGGGAGGAGGGGAGGACGGGTGGAGGAAAGAGGGCTCAGGCAAGGTGTTACCATGTGTCAGTACAGCCTTGGAACCCTCAAGGGTGTTGGGAAGCTTTGGAGAACCAGTCTCTTCTACTCTTGGGTCCTCCGTCCTCTTCTCTTGGTGTTGTCAGGGAAGCCTCTTGGCCCCTTCCATGGGGTGGGGCAGGGCATCTCTGGAGAGAATGGGGTACCCAGCTGCGCTCCAGGCCAGGACTGAAGGCCCCAGATCTGAAGAGGGAGGGAGAGATACTGGATTGGCACCCAAGCAAGGTGGGCTTGGGAGAGGGCAGTGAGGAAACAGTTGGGATCATCTCCATCAGAGATGAGAAGGCCACAGGCCATCTGAGAACCACTTCTTGTTTGAAAAAGAGGGTATGAGAGACTGCTTTTGACGGCTGGAACTGCGGCAGGAGGAAGGCAGTCTCCTGGCAGCGAGGTGTCTAATACTGGAACAGCTGGTACCAAGTTATTGCAGATTTAAAAGCAAATAAGACACGGGCAGCCCCCAGCTGGCATTTCTGTGGAGGAAGGCTATCTGTGCAGAAAGGGCAAGGCCATTTCCCTCTAAGGAAACAGGGAGGGTGTGGGGCTTTGACTCCTGTTCTGCTTCTCCCAATCCCAGTGTTAGCTGCTGTGCACAGTGGCCTGCTCTGGGCCAGTTGCTTCGGATACACTGTCTTTACCCCTCACTGTCCTGCAGGGAAGGGGCCCCTGTTGACAGAAGAAAAGTGAGGCACAGAGAGACCAAGAGATAGCTGGTGAGTAGTGCTGGACTTGAAACCCAACACTGATCCCAGGGTCCACGCTCTCTGTGGCCTTTGAGGCAGGGAGGAGGAGAGCTCCTTGGGAGGGAAGTGAGGGGCATTCAGCGTCTTCTCTGAATTCTCTCCCCACTCAGTTCCAGCCGTCACCCTCTGCTTGTAGGCAGAGTTGGGCTGGCGTCACAGCATCCCTCACAAGCCAACTGGTGCTGGCCAGTCGCCCACCCAGACTAGACAGAGAATAACAGCCACCCTTCAGTATTCATCCCAACAGGTCTCAGAGGTCAGTGTGACAGTCACATGGTTCCTAAGGGACTGTCGGTCTAGGAATCATTAGAACACCTCACTCACCCACCCGCAGTGCCCCCATCTCTCCCACACTGGCCTCGGCTGCCCCCGTCTGTGCTCCTGGAATATTTGCACTGACCTAGCCCACTCCAGGCCAGACTCATTAGGAACTCAAGATTCTCATAAAGAAAGTTGTTTCCAAAGGTGTCTTATCTCTCTGTTACATCTGGGGGGCAGAGGTGGGGACGGGGGCTGGGGGGTGGGGACGTCCTCTCGGGCCAGGGTTGAATAAGGGAAGGGAGAATATTGGGGAAACTGGACTCGTGAGAGGTTAAACACATCGCACGAATCTAAAGAAAAGATCAGTGGTAACATCAGTGATTGTGATTTGTAGCCTGACAAGTCCATTCATCAGATGGAAAAGATAGGGCCCAATGGCTGCGCCTAGAGTAGACAGAGCCCAGAAATAGCTCCTGGGGAGGCCCTTTGTAAAGAAGGGGCCCTGGAGGACAGGGCAGACATGAGGCCCGGTCTCCTGGAGGGATGGCTGGGGACTCCTCGCACAGCCCCTGCACTCTGCGAAGTCAGGGCTGTCTGTGTGGAAGGCACTCCTGCTCCTGGAACATGGGTTTGACCCGGGCCCACATCCTGGAAGCAATATTAAATGGTGGGCCCCCGAGATGAAATGTAGGGTGAACAGCAACTGAAGTGCTGAGCTGAAGAAAACCCCTCTTGTGCTCCCGTGGGGTAGCCTTGCTTCCCAGCCCACCCAGAGCTGGGTGGCGGGGGGACAGTCTTACGTCATGCACTCACTGTAGGTATGGAAGAAACGGTCCATTTTCTACAAAGCCTGGATACTACATTTCCCTCCAGGTGGGACCAGATGCCTGGGAACAGAGAGGACAGAGATGCTCGAGGCTCCAGGTACCTCACGGTAGGCGGAGACACTGTCCTTCACTGTCTGTCAAAACTGTCCAGCTCACCAGGTACTGTATTTCAACAGACTGTGACCGACACCCATGCAGAGTTCTGGTCCTTATTTAATGTGCCCCCCAAACATGTCGCTGGCCCTCCTGGCCTCAGTTGTTCCATCTGTATTGTGGATGAAGAGGGAGGTTTCACTGCGACTTAGGAAGCCTCACTGTCAAATAGTTCGTGTCCTCTGGTATGGTATTTTTACAAGGTCAAGGAAGAGTCTTGTAGAAATCCTGGACTAAATAATCTGCAATCTGGAAAGTGGTGCATATTCTCTTTGAAATCAAGACCGAGAAATATTCTGGATGCCATCTATGAAGTAAAAAGCAAATGGCCTGTCTCCTAAGACTGCAGCCAAGCCAGTTCTGGTCCAGGCTGCAACTTGCACCTCCCCGCAGGCACAACAGCTGGGAGCGGAAGGCTCTAGAAACCCCTCAAGGGGAGCCGGAGTTGCGGATGTGATTTGTGGTGTGGCCTCAAGGGACGCTTTCCTACTCTGGGCCTTGAAATCTTGCACAGCAAGTCTCTGGGGACAAGATATTTGATGGTGGGATCTGATGGGGAAGGGGGCCTGTGGACCTGGGGAAGTAATTAAAGGTTGTCTGATATACTCCAACACACCGGACACAAGCTCACCTCCTAGGTAGCCCCTTTGAAATGGCTCCTCTCTGTTGGCTGAGGGAGACCCTCTCCTCAGGTTCTGTGTCAGATGCAGCTGGTGCTCTTGCCAGAAATCCCAGGACCACGGCTCCCTCTGTCCCCACTTTCTCACCCCCCAAGAAACCAAGACTTGAGGTTTTCTAACAATTCAGATTCTTCTTTTTTTTTATTTACGAGGAATGTATATTGTTAGTCACTTTTACCAAGGGACACATAAAAGTGGAATCATAAAACTGACTGCACCCATCGTGGCACCCAAGTCTACGCTTGGGCTCTTCCCCACTCTGCTCTTGGAGTTACTACCAAGACCCCCAAAACCAGCAAAATCCCTTCAACATGAGTAAAGGAAATAGCTTGAAGCAGTGACAGTTTTTACAAGTGATTATTCAAAAAATGCACAATAGCCACAGTTCAGACAAATCAACTACAAAGATCATTAAAAAAAAGAGAAAAAGGTCTTGCTTACTAAAAACAAAGATTGGACGAAAAAGTGAAGAGAACACTCTAGGTGGGAGTTCTGCCCTGTCCCATGTGACTCAGAGGGGCAGGGGTGGGCACGGCCGCGCAGGGCCTGACACAGGCTTGTTTCCAGCAGATGCATGGGTACAGGGAAGCCTTGCTCTCTCCTTACAACAGAAGCTGAATACTGTAAGTTCGCTAGACAAGATCTTGGGGCAAGCAGGGGCTCTGACCTTTTGAGAGTGCCCGTGCTCCCGGTTAAAGAAGAGGCAGCCGAGTCTGAGCTCTGCAGGAGATTCCAATGCCCAAGACAGTCCACAGGGGCCGAACATGCCGAGGAATCAGTAGGTGATACGCTCTAGCCTGAAGAACTAGGGAGATGAGCTGCCTCCTGGGGCAGGACTGATTTTGTGTGCCATCAGGAGATTCACAGGACTGGGGGGCAGGCCCCTTCCCCCCGAGAAGACAGGCACGGTTTCCCTCCTAGTTCCTTGGGACACTTTGGTGTTCCGCAAAGATATCCTTAGTGTATTTAAAGACTTACGTTTTCTCACTTTGGTCAAAAGTACAGAGAGAACGGTAGCCACAAGAATAAATGTGTGGATGCGGATGTATCCACCGCTGAAGAGGTGGGACAGACGGGGGGTTAACTAGTCAGGAGCTTGCGGGGTGTGGGGGAGGATGGAAAATCGTCTGAGGGCACTGGCTCGGCATGTTCACAGATACGATAGAGGAATCATCCAGAGGAAAGAGGCAGGCTCAGGCCTGGAGGGGGCAGGGCCTCTGTACTTTTCTTGAGCATGTCTGGCTGGCTTAGGCCCAGAGCCAGACCCCACAGAGAGTCGAAGGCTCTGACAAGAGTCCACAGTACCTTGAGGTGGAGACCAAGGGTCCCATCTCACAGAGTTTTAGAACGACCTGCCCTTTCACCTAGAACTACTGTTGAATGTCAACCCTAAAAAGATTCCCTAGCAGGCAGGGAGACCTCAGGTCTGTGACCCGCCCACAAACAACCTTCTGAAGCTATCAGGCGAAACAAAAGCACTTGGTTAATCAATGGCAAATGACATCTGACTTTTAAATCTGTGCAATTACAGGTTATCTGTAGCTGTTAGGAATCAACATTTACAGCATTCTTTTTAAAACTCCCAATTTACCCATGACTTAATCACCTTCCCTTGGTGTCACTGTCATAAGAAACATGCTGGGTGGAACAGTGATCTGACCCAACATGATTTTTTGCCCTTATTCCTGCTAGGTCCTGATTATCTGAGCAGAGATGATTTACCCTCTAGGATTTATCCTGGGTTTTTTCCTACCAGTTGGTTGGGGTCTGTGGCGCTACTTCCCCCATTGGTAGGACAAATTCCTAGCAATGCTTTAGGAGGGACAGCTGGGAGCTTGGCAACATTCCAAGACATGTCTGCTTCCCCAGGAAGTGGTCTGTGTCACCCCTGCAGGGCAGACTTCCCCTATTGCTCGGGCAGTTCCTTTAGCCCCGTCTGGCTGGTCCCAGCCTTCCCTGCCACCTGCGGAAGGGATGCACGTCCCAGGCAGCAGCCTGCCCTGCCTCTGGGCCCCTCCCAAGCCGGCTAAAGTGCACGATCCGAAGGTGACTGAGCATTATCTGCAGATTCTGATCACGCTTGGCACTGGTAACAAGCTGACTGCGGTTTTAAACTCCTGCCCTTATCAATGTTTCACCAAATTCTTTAAGTTCACCTCTTTACCCTCTTGGAGGAAAAGGTAGAACTTAATGATCATGAAGAAGGAATCTCAGAAGGGGAGGAGGGGAAGCAGAGGGGCCTCAGAAGCCACAAATGAAAAATCATCAGTCCCTGGCATGATTCACACTGTTGACTGGAACCTAATCGAGACCACAAGAGGTCAGTGTAGCAAACACAAAGGGGACGGAAACAGGAAAAAATGAAGAAGGAAGAGGAAGTGGGCGCAAAGAAGGAACAACCCCTTCCCTCTGCCCTTAGGTTTCTACCCCTCTGCTTGGGAAAAGAGAAGGGGGATGGCTAGACCTGGCCTAGTAATCCCAAAGAAAGCAGGAAAAACAGGAACCCAAAGTTCTCAGTGTTATCAATTGTGGTTCCATTTAAAAACAAAAACAAAACAAAACAAAAAGGAAACCAAAAACCAAAAACCCTTGACCAATGTGATGAGGAATGCTACGACCTCTCTCTCTCACCCCAGTGTGAAACACCCTGACCCATCAGTCACCAGATCACACTACACTGGGCAGAGGTAAAAATTCTTTTCCTCCTGGGGTTTGCTTATCCAGTTCCCGTAGCCCATGTCCTTCAGACTTTTTTTGAAGTAGTTCTTGGCTATCTCGTAGTCACGGGCAGCTTTCTTGGCTTCACCATAGGAGAGTCTAAGTAGATCCCTGCGGTACCGGAAGGAGCAGAGCTTCTTGAATAGAAGGAAAATGTTCTTTTTGGAGACCCGGGATAATTCATTCCGTGGCCTGGAGAAACGAAAGCACTCACTGTTCACCTGGGATGGAATAGGTGGAGACACTGATGGGGAGGGGGGGCATGGGTGCGTGTGGCAGCTTTTAAGCTCCGGTGTTTGGCAACATGACACCCCCTTGGGGCTCAGGCCAGGACGCCTGGCTCTGCTTTTGCTGTGCTCTCCCAGCTCCTTACCCATCCACGGTGCCTCTGGTCCCATCTAGGATCTCTAGGTCATAGCCGTCAGCCAAACACCAGTTGACGCTTGTCTCCTTGGTCTTCCCGGATTGCCTCTTGGAATCGTATACACTGACTCGGCCAACCTAGAAATTCCAGGAGCAATGGGAGAAAGATGGAAACCTTTCAAGAAAAAGCTTCTGAAGCAGGGACTCAAGACTCATAGGAAAGAGGGAGTTGTGGAGTCATGATCTTTCCCCCTTATCTAGGATTCTGTTTGGCTAAGACTCAGACCGTACTAACTCGGCCTCAATTCGAATGAATTCCAGACTAAAAGAAGGAAAGCCCTTGGCATTCAAGAGGAGGAAAGGGTAAGTTCTGGGGAAACGAACTAAGGCTGCCCTTGCCCACACTGTACGTTTTTGCTCTGCTGATAGGATTACTTGAAAAGGAGAAAACGTCAAGGGAAAAATGGATGGGGTTATAGCACCTTGGGGTGGTTGACAATGAAGGGATGTCGGAGTCCATCCTCAAACGCACTCCCATCTCTTGTCACACGACAGCAAATGGCACGGGTCAGATGCCCTTGGCTGAAAAGGTAACCTGGGTACGAAAAAGAAACGCACACACCTGTGTTTGCACCAAATGCTGTGAAGTGGCAGAGGCATGTGGGGAGTGTGAGGGTACAGACAGAGTTGTCGAGACAGAGAATCAACTCCCTACTTAGGAAGCACCTTCTAACTGTGGCTGCCCAGGATATACAGGGATCATCAAACATTTAAGCACAATGCATAAGGTTCCAGGTAAGGCCAAGGGCTGAGGAGAGCAACGAACTCAGACACTGCAGTTTTAAGCTGCTGTGTTTCTTTAACTCATCTTGAAAAGACTTGGCTGGCATGTCGTTACCTAGGCTCACTGCCTAAACCAATCTTCCCATCACAGCAGACCAGACACTCAGAATCAATCACTAACCACTGCATCGAGCACACTTTGAAAAGGGGAGACATCATGTTAGCACCTGGCAACGAAGCATGCGGTTTGCTGGGATTTGGGCACCAAAATGACAGTCCAGTTTCAGCTCTCAAGACAGGTCCTTACCCAGTGTGACGGATTTGAGATACACAGGCTGCAGGAAGTGGGTCAACAGTGCCCCCTGCAGGCCGAGCACGTTCCAACGCAGGATCTTGTCACTACAGGACATGGTTCGGAGTCTCTCCCCCAGCCGAATGCCATCCCACGTGGGCACAATGTCACTGGACTCCACTGGGATTGTGCCTTCTCCTGGATGAGAGACTTGGGTCAGACCCGAAGAGGCCCTTGGACCGAGCCCCTCCCTGGCGTGGTGTTTCTGCTTCTTAGACTCGGGCCAGAGGCTACTCACTCATTCGTTCTTCATATTATTTCATAGCACCTACTATGTGCTGGGCACTAAGCTTGGTGCTGGGAAACAATGGTGAGCAAAACCAAATAAGATCCTTACCTTCCTAGAACGTTTATGGGGGTGAGGGGATAGAAAGGGAACGGAGCAGACACTAAACACGTAAGTCAACACACATAAGAATTCTAGATGGTTCTGAGGGAGCTATGATGGAGGACAGCCAGGGGAACCTCCTGGGATAGGACTGTCAGGCGGGCTGAGACACGAAGGAGGAGAAGGAACAGCTGAGAAAGAGTGTTTCAGACACAGAGAAGAGCAAAAGCAAAGGCCCTGAGGCAGCAGGGGGTTTAGTTGTTGAGAGAGCTGACAAAGAGCCGATGTGGCTGAAGCACAGGTGAATGGCACGTTTTGCTTTTATGTGAAGTGTGGTGGGAAACCACTATGGGATGGTGGGCTTTTTGTGTTTAGTGAGCTTTACTGAGATATAATTCACCCATTTAAAGCACAGACTTCAATAATTTTTAGTATATTCACGGAGTTGTGCAACCATCACCACAATCAATTTTAGAACATGTCACCACCCCCAAAAGAAACCTCCTATCCGTTAGAAGTCAGTACTTCATTCCTTCTTATGGACAAATAACATCCCATTGGATGGACAGAACTCATTTTGTTTATCCATTCATCAGCTGATGGACCCTGGGGTTGTCTCCACTTTGGGGCTATTACGAACAATGTTCCTATGAACGTTCCTGCATTAGTTTTTGTGTGGATGTATGTTTTCATTTCTCTTGGGGGTGTTCCTAGGAGTGAGTTGCTGGGTCATATGGTAGCTCTGTGTTTACACTTTAGGGTTCTGAGCAGGGAAGTGACATGATCTGTGTTTGAGGGTCACTCTGACAACTGTAGAAGGATG
Organism: Orcinus orca; assembly: GCF_937001465.1. Taxonomy (NCBI): domain Eukaryota; kingdom Metazoa; phylum Chordata; class Mammalia; order Artiodactyla; family Delphinidae; genus Orcinus; species Orcinus orca. Next base: position 100,730,352 of record NC_064559.1, on the reverse strand, counting down.
GCCTGAAGGGAAGAGGAGTGGATGTGAGGAGACAGTAGGAGACATTAGAGGACAGTGGAGGAGCGGGAGCTGGCAGACATGGTGGAGAACCAGCAGCCAACTAGTCAGGAGGGGAGCCGGGCACTTGGCGTCCTCCAGTCAACACCTCAGGTTTGGTTCTGCATCATTTTCTTTCCATTTTCTCCAACCTTCCCTGAGGTGATCCCATCCATTTCCATGGCTATAAAGATCAACCATAGGAGGACTCCCAAATTCTTATTTCCAGCCATTGCTCTCCTCTGAGCTCTAAGTGGGTACTTCTGCCTCCTATTTGATTTGGAGATCTCCCCAGCTACCTAATTCAAAATGGAATCTTGATCTTCCTACAGATCTTCTCTGACCTACATCTTGCCTCTCCCTGGAAACAAGACCCTGGTACCTCAGCAACTAATGGCAAAAACTTGGCAGCCGTGCCCTGGCTCTGGGACGGGCCTGGGGCTTCGCAGAGCCTTCTGGTGGGAGAGGGAGGACGTGTCACTCACCGTTCTCTACCTTGGTGCGGAGCTTGCCTTGTTTGGGATTCTCAAAAACAGGGTAGTGGCGGGAGTCTGTGCTCTCCACAGCACGGTCGCTACAGGACTTGTCAAAGAGGGCACCATCGCCACATGGGGCCGTGCTGCAATACAGGGGCATCTGTTAAAACCCACCCGTGCAGATGTATCTCTCCAGTTTCCTGGGGCTCAAGAACAGCTTGATGTGGGAGAAAGTAGGCTTCTGAAGCCTACTACGGGCTGCCGGAGTGGGTAGAAGCACATGTGAGTCACTCCACACTGAGGTGTGGACCTCAAACACAGAGCCAAGTGTGGCCCATCGAACAAGCTCTGATTTACGGACCAGGAGAGCATTCAGACACCCAGCTCTGGAAGCCTGGCAGGGCTGGCTCTAGTGCCAACAGAGACTGTACAGACCTGATATAGAGATGGAACGACACGGTCTTTTTTATTTGGAGCTTTTCTCCTCCCTTAGCAGGCTCAAATATACTATCCTTCGCAGTCTGGGGGTTGTACTTCATTAACTCGCTGTAGAGAAACCTACAAGAAGAAAGTCTGGTTAAGAAGACGGATTCTGGAAACAGCAGTTGCTTCTATAATCTGATCCCAAGCAAGGACAAGGCTTAACAGTGCAGACCTTTCAGGGTTTCTCAGGTTGAAAGAGTTGGCGGGAAATTCTCCATGGGAGACCTCAGCATTTCTTAAAGCTAAGTTAGCCTTTCAGGTCAGTTCCATTTCTGCCAAGAGCTTCTCGCTCTGGCAGCTGCAGGGATTCTAGGGCAGAACAAACTGATTCAAGGACTATAGGAGGCTGTTGCTTCTCTCCCTTCATAAATTAAAGAAAAAGTGAACTGGAGGGGAAAGCTGGCAGGGCAATGGGTTTGTTTGTAGGTCCTCAAATGGAGATGGAAGGCTTCCTCATCCCTACAGCACTGAAGATCAAGAAGTCATCGTGTGCTTTTAAAAAAGGGCTTGAAGCAGAGTTGGCAGAAAAAGAGCTCTTCAACAGTAGGCTGAGTAGGGGCATGCAGCCGGGTCACAGAAGGGACTGATTCCGTAAGACAGGTTCAAATGGACAGGTGAGGCAAAGGCTGACACTGCAGGGTCGAGGACCTGCCCGCCAGGTGGGTGTCAGAGCCGCCACGCCCTGCGATCTCACTCACCTGATGAAGCCTCTCCGGGAGATGATCTCTGCGTGGCAGTCATTGACGGTTTCTCCCTTTAGGCTTAGAGAATCTCCTTTCACACAGCGATTCCCTGGGAAGGCAGTTAAAGCAAATGTGAAATTTCCAAAGGAAAACGATAATGGATAGGGTAGATAGAGGCTGTTTGTTCTTAAAGCTTGAAGGCAGAAACAACCTCAATTGATCAGATCCTGACTCCTGTATTCTTTTCACTAGGAAATGAGAATTCATTCCCTGCTCTGAATTAACTGTAGCTAAAATGAAATACAAGAAGCGTCTTCTCTCTGCCTTAAATTCACCCACACAGGACCCCAGGAGAGAATGAGGTCACTGCGGGGGGTGGAGAGTTGGGACACATTTCAGAGCCCACTTACCTGTCCCCAAGCTGACCACGACACCCAGGTCTTCAGAGTCTTTCTTCATGATGATGGCAGCCAGGATCTTGCGGCCAAGCAAGGAGGGCTGGAAACTGTTGGTGAGAGCATTGAAGCACCGGTGGCTCAGCATGGCTATCTGGTCGTGGAAGGTGCTGCCTGTGAGAGGAAGCTGTAGGGACAGGAGGCCATGTCAGGGCCACCGAGCCTCGTCTATGTCCACCATGTTTCAGAGTGGGCACGGAGGTCGAGTTCTACTGGGCTGGTGGGTCATCTTTCCCCCTCTCACATCTAGTGTCCCAGGTTCTAGGTTCTACTGAGGCTAATATTAAAGCCGAGGAATAGTTCACATGATGGCAAGTTAAGAGCTGACTCCACCCAGACAGGAGTTAGCAGGACCCCCAAAAAGGATAGCACCAAAAGTAGACGTCTTAACTGTCTTTGGCTGTGCTTCTGGGGACCTTGAGAGGAGGAGCATAGTTCTTCTGAGACTGGCCCCTGTCACTGGGGTTACCTCTGTGAAACCCATGCGCTCTGCCTTCTCGTCCTCCCCAATCAAGACGCGGAGGGCCGCATCTGCTGCTTCCTGCTTGCCTTGCTTCTTGCTGTGTGCGCAGACGGCTGGGAACCAGCGACCCCCAACTTTTGCTTGGTAAACGAACCTTGGGGATGAGAAGCAGGGAATCAAGACAAGCACCTTACCCCGACAGCTGCTCCAGAAAAGGGCTGGTTTCGCTCAAGATGCGGCCAGTCTTGCCAACACGTGGCCCCATCACTCTTGACAGCTCTGTTCCTAAGGCAGCATTTCCCAGACTTCGGATATTCATGAATCACAGTGTGATTTCCGCTAGATCCAGATATCACCTGGAGTATTACTTACTTAATATTTTTCTCTAAGTTGACTCTTTTAAAATGTAAACACGTTTTAAAAGGACACTTCATATCACTGCTGTAAATGGAAAATGAGTATCACTTGCCATAAACTGAAGGTGGCTGTAAAACTATGATAAAAATCATGTTTTAAATTCTGACAAGACTCTATTGCTTGTAAAGGCTCTAGGCCTGTCTTTTATCATAGTTTATTAAGTATTAGGGAGGGTTTAAAGAAATACTAACACCACGTGTGGACTTTCTTCTTAACTAAAGCAAAAATGAGAAGGGAATAACTTTCTCCATGCTTGCATCACTTTTTTAATGCTCTGTCTGATTTTTTAAGTACCTGACTCCATTTCTTCATTCATTTCCTGATTAGCTCAAGAGGACTTAACCTGGAGAAGTCAGAGAGTCAAGGTCAGCCTTAGCTCAGGGAACCACACCTTTATGAGGAGTTATTTTTCAATTCCTGGAGGCCTTGCGATGGCTAAGGGGAGTGGAGTGTACCCTGGGCTCTGGTGGAGCAGGGAGGCAGGCAGTGCTGCTGAGGGGCCCTGCAGTTCCCCTCCCTTCCTGGCTGGGGATCTCCACAAACACATCAGAACATGATGGAGCAAAACAGCCTGGGCAGCTACCAGACAAGGTTTCAAGAATACTAGCTTTTAACTAGATCCTAATCTGCTTTGGGGAACCCAGCTTTGGATAATCCAACTGCATACAACAAAGGTTTCAGTATCAAGATTTATCCATCAGCTCAGGCAGTGAAAGGAATCAATCTTTATGTTCAGCCATACTGAGCTTCTCACTATCCCTTGCTTATCCTAAGTAGCTGAATGCCTTTGCCTCTTTCTTTGATGGTGCTGACTGGTTTGTGCAGGCCAGTGGGTTAACGTTCAGCGAAGCAAAAGGACAGCGACATGAAAAGATGTTGAAGAGAGGGGATGGGGGACAAACCACGTAGGATCTTGACCTGAAGGATCCAGGAGAATTTCATGAGTGTTCTATGTGTTTGAAAAGAGTATGAACTCTTATGCACAAAGATATACACATATATCCATATATCCATACATATACATACAAATATATATACATATGTATATATATAAAATAAAGTTTGTTAATTGTGCAACTAGAATCCATTAGAGCTGCACGGTCCAATGTGATAGCCACTGGCCACACGAGGCTTTTAACTTTAATTAAAATTCAATACAACTAATAATTCAGTTCCTCAGTCACACAGCCGCATTTCAAGTGCTCAGTAACCACATATGGCAAGTGGTTAGCCTTTTTAGTGGAATGCTGGGGACAAGAGCCCAATTGGAATGAATTAAGGAAGTGAAGACAATGAAGACATTGACTACAAACAATTCTTTTGAGAGGTTTGGCTGTGAGGGGAACAGAGAGATGAGGTGGTACCTGGAGGGAGATGTGGGGTCAATGGAAGGTTTTTAGAAGATGGGCAGGGGCATGTTTGTAGGCTGATGGGAATGATCCAACAGAGGGAGCAACTGATGATGAGAGAGGGAGATAACTGAAGGAGAGGATGAGAGGGAAGGGATCCAAGGCACAGGAATGGGAGGAAGGATGCTTCCTGCATACTGGTACAGATGTAATGTACAGATGAAGTAGGAAGGTGGATTTGGTGATGGGAAGGTAAGGTGTTTGTCATTTGGTTATTGCTAATTTCTCAATTAAGTGTGAAGTAAGGTCATCAGAGTGAGAAAGAGGGGTTTTGTGGAAATTTGAAGAAAGAGGCAAAGGTCTGAAATGATTTTCTTAGAGTAGAAGAGAAAATGTAGTACAAAAAAATAGTAGGAAAAATGCCGGGGGCTTCCCTGGGGCTCCAGTGGTTAAGACTCTGAGCTCCCAATGCAGGGGCCACAGGTTTGATCCCTGGTTGGGGAACTAAGATCCCACATGCCGCATGGCACGGCCAAAAAAAAAAAAAAATGCCAGGAAGAGGACAAAAGTGGGGGTGGGGGGCAAGTGACACTCCCTTACTTAAAACCCTTCAATGGCTCTCCAGTGCTTGTGTGGCTGGAGCATAACATGGCCCACCCACAAGGTCGACCCTCCAGTCTCATCTAGCATCAGGCCTCCACTGTGCTCTCTGCTCCATCCATACTGGCCTTCCTGCAGCTCTTTACCAGCTCTGTGGACTTGGGGGTACTATCTCCTTTGCCTAGAACCCTCCCTCTCTCTTGATCGTCCCTAAGATCTCAGCTTAGGCTCCACTTCTCAGGGAAGCCCTCTCCCCTCTTCTTACTGAGTCAAGTCATGCTATGTAGATTCTCACCGCATCATGCAACTCAAGCTCCTTACAATACATATCAAGTATGAGATCTTAAATTTCTTACATGATTATTGATTGATGTCTGACTCCTGTTCTAACAAATACAATGTCCTCTATAAATATCTGTTGAATGAATAAAGTAGGGAGACCAGGAGACTACTGCCTGGTTTAGGTGAGAGAAGACAGTGGCTTACCTGAGAGTGCTGACACTGGAGGCGGAAATAGGAGGAGGGGATCTGGGACAGAAATTGTAGGTTCAATAAGCAGAACTTAAGGATGGTTTGGCTGAAGGGGGTGAAGGGGACAGGGGAGATGGTCCCCAGGTTTCTGGCATTTTACTTAATGTGGAGCCTACATATTCCCTATTAGGAATGTGCCTGGGTCACTTATCTTTTTAGTTGATGTTGCAAATAGGGTATTCTCTACTACGTTTTCTAACTGCTTATTACTGTATACAGACAAGTTCTTGACTCTTATACATCACTTTGTAGTCCCCTGCTCTCCTAAATTCTCCTTTGTCTCTAACATTTCTTCAGTTTTCTCATGAATATTCCAGGTATACTATCATATCATCTGCAAATAATGATAACTTTACCTCCCCTTTCCTCTCTTTACACTTACTTCTTTCTCTAAACTGACTGCATTAGCTGGTAATTCCAGAATGATATTAAATGACGATGACAGTGGCATCCACATCTTCCTCCTGACTTGAATGGGAACAGTAATAAGTAAGCTGCTGACTTTGGACTTCAGACTTGTACTTTTATCATGTGAAGGATGTATTCAATAATTTCTATTTTCTTAACAGCTTGGTTTCTTAATCTGAATGGATGCTGAATTTTACTACACACATTTTTGGAATCTCTGGAGATGATCATGTGGTGTTTCTCCTTTGACCTATTAATGTGGTAAATAATAAATATCTTAATGTAGACTAGTCTTTGCACTACATTGAGATACTATTTTTCGCATTTTAGAATGCTCATGGTGTAGAGGAAGAGATTATACATCGTTGGTGGAGGCAGAAACTGGTATAATTTCACTGGAAGAAAGTTTGGCAAAATTTACCAAATTTTTAAATGCACATATACATATTATTCATTGCAGCCTTATTTATAATACCAAAAGTTTGGAAACAATTCAATTATTCATCAGTAGGGACTGGTTAAATAAATCATGATAAACGCCGTACACTGGAACACTAGTGTACTAGTTTCTATATAACTAGAAACTAGTGTACTAGTTTCTATATAACTTTGTAGTTATATAGAAAGAATATAAAGTTACATGAAAAATTTTCTAAGATAATACTTTTACGTGTAAAAAGCAAGCTAGAAATCAATGCATATATGTATTTCTGTGTAACAAAAGGGAATATAATTGCTTGTATTTATATAAAGATACTCTGGAAGGATGTATAATAATGTAGTTACTACATGGTGGGTGGGTGGGTGGGTGGGTGTGTGTGTGGGTGTGTGTGTAAGAGCTGGGTCAAAGTGAGAATGAGCTTTTTATATTTTTATTTTTGAATAATATTTTTTATTTTGCATAATCTATTACCTATTTAAAAAACCCCTTAAAAACCAATGTACACGACTCATGGCCCAGAAATTCCACTCCTGAAAATTTATACTATAGACAAGTTTGTACATGTAAGCAAAGACATACAGTACAAGGATATTCACTGCAGGAGTGATTCTAAGAGTAAGACCAAAACCAACCTGAATGTCACCGGAAGTTAGTTAAATAATTACACAGGGTGGGGCTTCAAACAGAAATAACAACACTTTCCTTCTTAAACTAGGTGGTAAGTAGCTGGGTGTCCATTTTAAGAAGACCTTTTACATCTCTTGTTTGATAAAGCAATTTAAAAATTGTAAGTATCTATTCAATAAAGCATTATGTGGTAGATATATACATGCTTATTTGTAATGACCTCTAAGACACACTGGTAAGTAAAGGAGTCAAGGGGTAGAACAGAAGATTATGATATATACTTACTTTAAAAAACAAAGAGAGGGCTTCCCTGGTGGCGCAGTGGTTAAGAATCCGCCTGCCAATGCAGGGGACATGGGTTCAAGCCCTGGTCCAGGAAGATCCCACATGCTGCGGAGCAACTAAGCCCATGAGCCACAACTACAGAGCCTGTGCTCTAGAGCCTACGAGCCACAACTACTGAGCCCATGTGCCACAACTACTGAAACCTGTGGGCCTAGAGCCTGTGCTCCGCAACAAGAGAAGCCACGACAATGAGAAGCCCACGCACCACAATGAAGAGTAGCCCCCGCTCACCACAACTAGAGAAAGTCCATGCACAGCAATGAAGACCCAACACAGCCAAAAATAAGTAAATAAATTTATAAAATAAATAAATAAATAAAAATAAAAAAGAAAGGAAAACGTGCTAATATGTGCATGGAAATTTCTAGAAGGACTCAAGAGACTGGTAATAGTGTATGAATCTGGTGAGGGAAACTAGAAGTCTGAGATAGAAATGAGACTTTTTGTTGCACATTTTTTCAATCAGCTTGAATGATTTCCTATGTACATATAAAAATTAAAATTAGTTTAAAAAAATTTAAAAGGCTCATGCTCACTGGAAGAGTGGCTGTCTTCTCAAGATGGCTGATCTAGTGTCTTCTCGGTGGCCCTGGGGACAGGGCTCCCTGAACATGCCCCTCCTGTCATTCACAGCTAATGCACATCCTTTCTTTCCCTGGGTTATAAGCTGTCCCCACTCTGTGACACACGGCTGTAGCCAGGACAGGAACACTCACTTGGGCTCATGAGGAGGTCCGGACTGGTCGACCAACTTGAACTCAGCAGCAAAGCCATGGGAGCGGGCGTACTCCAACAGGCCACCCACGGGGTTGGTGTTCAGGTACCTGACGAGCTCGCTAATCCTCCTGACCTTGCTGGGCATCACCGATTCCAAGTTATCAAATGATTCCGTGTTCATACTTCCGGGCTGAAGGAGAATCAGCCAGACAAAGAGGAATCATAAACACTTAATGGAAACTCTGAGGGACTCATGGGCAATCCTAAGCCGCTCAGTTGCTAAAAATGACCTGTATCTTCTGAGTAGAAAATGGCCCCACCTGGTCATCAGAAGATGTTGAGCCTGTCGCCTCCCCTTGCAGGGCCTTCATGGCTTCCTCTGCAGCCATCTGCTTTGCCGCCTTCTTGCTGGGGGCACTGGCAGTGGGGAAAGTATGGGTTCCCATTGCGACGCAGTACTGGAACCTGACAGGAGATGAAAGGAGAGGATTAAACTGGTTTTGATGGAAGAGCTTTACCTAGCCTTTGTCAGGTTGTCATCCTTCACGACTTGTAATTGCCTTGCACACATCGCCTCTGTGCCTTGGCTCACGCAGTCACTTCTGCCTTGAAGAGCCGGTGCCTTTCACCCTCCTCCTGCCCCCAGTCTCTCTTAGCCTGGCTCACCCCTATTCAACATTTTTAAGCATCAACCTAATTTCACCTCCTCCAGGAACCCTTCTCTTGAACATGTAAGTCTGCAGAGCCTCAGAGCAGAGAGCTTCTCAGGTATGCCCAGGTCTTGCACCTTTTAGTCCCACCACCAGTAACCTCCAAGCCGTGTATCTCCCTTGTGCTTGGTCCCTGCTTTGCCCTTTGAACACCTAATCCCAGATTCTCTGCTCCACAAGCAGCAACCATGCTCTCAAGGCCCCCCATTTTCCATATTGAAAACAGGAGTGATTGCTCAGTGAAATAATCTGCCATCTCTGAGGAGGCAAAGAAGAAAATGTATCTCTCTCTTTTTTGAGAAAACCTCAGCAGAGATACATGATACAAGAGATGTACTTGGGGTCATGGGCAGGGCCTTCTCTGGATAGGAGGCGGAATTCACAGGAGCTCCCCAACTTGTGCACACACTCAAGCAATGTAGTGACGGGGTTCTTCCCAGAAAGGAAGGATGTTGCTGAAGGAGTGGTAGTCTGGGACTCTGCAGTCTGGAGAAAATGAGAGACGAGACAAACAAAAACAAAAACAAAAACAAACTGAGAAAACACTGGCTATTCCATCACAGCAGAGGGAATGGGGATGGGAGAATTTCTTTTGGTCAACTGCATGTTTGGGGCTGGCTTTCTAAAGGAAGAGGGTTGTGGGGATTTTCTAGGCCTTGCAGGAAACAGTAGTTATTTAAATGTTCTTCGTCTCATTTCTTATCTGCCAAGAGAGGAGATTGGATTCAATAATTTTTAACGTCTCTTTCAACCCTGAAAATCTGCAATTCCAGTTAGGTTGGGAGGGGGCACTAGAAGGGGAGCTGGGTATGAGAAGAGGAAAGGTGGGCTGGTCAGGCAGGGTAGAGGACAGAGTGGGAAGCTGACTCTGAGACAGTGGGTTGGGTAGGCTGAGATTGTTTCAAGAGGGTCACATGAAGTTCTGATACTTCACAGACTTGGAGAGTGAACTGACGTCCTCCCAGAGGGCAGGACACCTACCTTCTCTGATTCTTTCTCCGAGGAACAGTAGTATGATTCTTCTGATCTTCCACTGTCTTTGGCTTTAGCTTCCTCAAGCAGGATTGTCATGGCTTTCATAGCTGCATCCTGCTTGGCCACTTTCTTGCTGCCAGCTTCAGCTGGGGGAAACTCTCGGCCACTGATGACAACTTGGAATTTAAATCTTGATGGAAAGTGATTAGATGTGTGAACACTAGTCTAGGCCATCCCTTCTGCCCTCTCCAAAGAGATCTTCACCCTGGAATTTCCTGCTACACTAAGGGGCTTGTTGACTTGTGAAGGAGATGGAGGATAGGCCAAGGGACTCCTGTCCCTTTGGAGGCTCAGCCTGTTCCTATTTTTTTGGAAACAAAGCAGCCAGTGACTCTCTCTCCAAGCTCATTAGAGCAAACATAGCCACAGGTGATAGGAAACTAGCTCAAGGGAAACCCACTATCTTTTAGCAATGAATTAAGATCAAGTCTGTACAAAAAATGATGAGCTATAAAATCACCACTACAGTCTTGTTAGCAACCAAAGAGCCTTTACCCTAAAGCAATGGTGGTAGACTTGGCCACCTCAAGGGCAGCTCCTAAGGAAAGCGAAGGCTTCTTACAGTGCAGTCTCACACTCCCCAGACAGCTACAGGGATCAGATACCTGCCCCTTTTGGGGGCCTATTTTCATCCCCAACCTACCCTCAGAGATACACCACTCTCATGGTTTCTTTTGAGTCATCCTATAGCTCTATTTGTCTGATGCCTGAGATGAAAGGAATTTCCCCTTGTTATGCAGAGAACCAAAAAGCATTTGTTCTAGGCCCCTGGACTTAGCTTAGACAGCCTCTGTTCAAGCTTTCATATTTGTTCAGCTCTTTGCTCAATCTGGGATTTCATTTAGAAAAGTAGGTCAAATTTCTTATTTCCTGGGTCTTCTGAAATATTTGAGCATGGCATCAATGTTTCTTATAGCTGGAGTCCAAAGAAAGGTTAACCACAAAACCCACTGCTGTTCCCCAACTCTGGGAAGGGGGATGGTGGGAGAAGAAAGAAAATGACAGCCATCCAGTCTCTACCCCAGACAGAAGCACACCAGTCCTGGCCCTGTCAGCTTCTGAACAGATGCACCCCCTCTTCTTAACAGCTCTCCTGCAATGCCATCTCAGTGTCATGAAGACAGAATAAGGAGGAAGGGTCACCGCCGGGAAACCTTTACCCTCAGACACCAGGCTACGGTTAATGTAAAGGTTAGTGGGATTCTCTGCTGGCCTCACTGGCAAGCAGTCACTCAGCTGCAGTGGTTTCAGCTCTCCGCTAGGCCCTGCAGCAGCTCCTGGGCCCACCTGTCTTCCTCAATCTGCTGGCTTGGAAGAGCCTATGGTGCAGGGCCGGGCCAGCTGTCTGAGTGAGGTAATTTCTGATTTCACAGCTTAGGAGCAGTAGCAAGTGCTAGCCCACCCATCTGTGCAGAGGCGGTGTGTAAAATTAGAACCACCACCTTCAACAGGCAGGCAGCCGTGCACTCTACAGCATCCTCTCCCTACGGGAGCTGAGCAGGAGGGGGTGGGGATGTGCGGTTTGGACCCGCTGCTACTTAGCAGCACAACCCACCCTTACTCTCTGTGTGCAGACTGCCACTACCCACCTGTTCCTGCACCCCCTGGGGGACTCAGCTCGGGGGGAGGGAGGACGGCACATGGAAGGGAGCGGGAAGGGCGTCAAGTCTTCATTACCTCTGGCCTTAGGAGGCAGGCATAACCTTGATGCATGGCAGCTAATCATCTCCAAAGAAGCTTCATTTTAGCCAAGGCTGCCAACCTCCCCCTTGCTCAGCCAAGATTTTGGCTGGGCCGAGGTCTACATTCCCTGCTCAAGATGTGGAGGAAGGGCCAGACAAGGGTGATTCAGCCCACAGGCAGGAAAAAAGAGGGAAAAGACAGGGGCCACCAACTGGCACTGCTCACGAGTCAGCAGAGACTCCTTCAGGAGCAAGAGTGCCTGACCCCAACCTTAGGCACAAATCCTGGGTGGTCTCTTACCGAGGTTCATGGGGTGGTCCACTCTGCTCTATCAGGTTGAACTCACAGGTCTGACTAGCGAACTGAGCATATTCTAACAGGCCGCTGATGGGGTTCTTCAGCTGGCACTCTGTCAGTTTCTTGTAGGGTGAACACCGTGGTAAGCCATGACTGTAGAAGGAGGGCATCTCCATGATGGCTCGAAACTCACCTGGTGCCGCGTGGATACTATTCAAGTCATCTGGGATGTCATCTGTGGCCCACTGGCCATTTTCAAAGTCAACATACCCTGTTTTGGAGGGGCCATTGTCATGAACAGGTGGTTTCAGTTTTATTGGTTCTGGTGTGACCTCTTGCCTAGTTTCTAACTTTATGATGGGTTCCTGCCCATTCTCCACTTTTTCTGTGGTGTCCATGCTGTTTGAGGCATCTGACGCAGGTAAGTTGCAGGTGGGGAGCTCTGCGATTTTTCTGGTCTCCTGGATAGCAGCTTGAGTGGTTTCTGGAACGTTGTTCGTGTTTCTCTTGATCTGTATCCTCTCCCGCTTCTTATCGGTCAAATGCCATATGGGAGGGGTCGTCCCTTGCCTGTAGACGTCCCCCTGCCTTTCCAAGTCAATCAGCACGGCAGTCACATCTCGGGCCCTGGTGAAGCCAATGTTTTTAGCCAAATTCAGGGCAGAGGAGTTGCACACATTGAACAGGTAATCGCAGATCTTTTCCTTGATCTCAGCCATGTCGAGAGGCTCAGGAGGATCTTCCAAGCCAGATGTGAGGCTTCTGTCTTCAGTTTCCAAACTGAAGTCTGAGCTTGGAGCTCCCTGGCTATGACTGTCTGCTCTCGCTACTTGGCTGGGCTGGTTCCGAGCCTGAACCGGAACTGAAAGTCTCCACAAAGGGGGCGTTCCTGCCTCCCGATGCAGCTTACCCTTCTTTGCCAGAGAGTATAAAACTTGATTGATTTCCTTCTTTTGGGCTTGGAGTTTCCTGGCCAGATCAAGCGCTGTGGTGGCCTTCCCTTCCCCAAGCTCCTTCAAGAGCTCTAAGATCCTTTGCTCCTGATTCTGGCTGATAGTCAGTTCCTGGAAACGTGAGGAGAGCCTATCAACACCTCTCCATGGCTGAACCCAGCCACGTGGGGTAGGATGCTGGAACCCTCCTGGGAGCACCTGACTTCTGAGAGGCACGCCCCTGGGGACACCCAGGATCTGAAGGTACCCGCCTCTGGCAGGTGGTCCTGGAAACCTTGGCCCGAGTCCAGGAAGGAACAGTGGCAGTGATGGTGCCTGCTTTCCAATTAGGGGTGCTTCTGGGAGTTGCCCCTTGAGAAACTCTATTTGCTGGAGCTGGAAACTATTAGGATAAGATCCCAGCCCCGGCTGCTGGTGTCTGAGCTTGCTGTGCTCATAGCCTTGAACGGGATGGGTTTGGTATCTGTTGAGGGAACACCCCTGCAGAACAAGAAGATGGAAAAGAAAGTGAATTGGGACTGCAGTGGCGAGCCTGTCCCTCCCCGCTGCCTGGGGTGGGTGTGAGGGCTGCACCTGATTCCTAATAAGCTGAGAAGGCAAGTGAGACGTGGGCTTGTGACCTAGCTAGGGTGGCCCGCCCACCTCGTAAGTACTACCTGTGGACCTGACAGCGGGAAGAGATGGAAGAGCAGGAAGCAAGACGTGTAGAGTCACGGTGCTCGCCGTTCTGGTAAACGGGCGGCGGTCTGAGAGAAGATGGCGTAGCTTGTGACCTACAGAACCGGGTTCTAAAGACACGCTGTGGAAGCGGCTATTGGGAAGTAGCTAAAGGGGTGTGGGAGGCTAGGGCCGAGGTATCCAGGAATAGACGCTGCCAACTCTGCACAGCCAGGGGAGCCAGGTGGTTTGGGTAGAAGTGCCCAGTGTCCCTTCCAAGCCTGGGCACCACACTGAAGGACGAGAACCATGTGTCTTTTTTCTAAGGACAAAAGGGACCCTGGGGGTGTCAGTAAATACCCTGCTGCCCGTCCCCAGGGCTTGCATATCTAGGAACAATGATTCCTCTTGCTCACATTCCCCTTGTCTGATTCTCCTGAAGGCTACAGGGACCTGCAGGCAGCTGCGTCCCTTTCTTCAATAACTTCAGCCTTCTACTCCTCAACCCCTGCGCCCTGTCACAATGAGGGGATTTTAGCGCTCTTGCTGGTCAAGCTCACAGCACGCTTGCTGCACATCTCCTTAGTGCGGCTCCAATGATGGCCACCTTCACCTTTCAGCCACACAAGTGGCTTGTGCGGCTCCTCATTCAATCTCACTGTTACTTGAGCCGGGCCACTATCAAACCTCAAACCCTGAAACTTTTCCAGGGTCAGTGAACTTTTTCTGTAAAGGGCCGGAGGGGCATTCAACTGTAGCACAAAAGCAGCTACAGGCAAAATGTAAAACTTCCTTTTACAAAACCAAGGGGAAGGCTGCACTTGGCCCGCAGGCCGCCGTTTGCAGACTCTTGCTCTTCTCAGCCAACAACTTCTCTGTGTTTCTACCTCCACCCCTGTAGCTGCAGGTCAGCCACTCCTGGTTTGTCTCCATTCTGGCTTCACACACCTCCTCTTTCAGCCTGGATCTCACGGTCAGTTCCCTTCACCACCCAAGGCCTGCTGTCCCCTTTTTCTGTTCCAAAGGTTCCAAATGGTGCTGGAGGAGGATACCGCCTCACCACGCTAAATTCCTGCTCTTGAACTTCTGTTAGGTTTTCACACATGTTTGGTGGTCAATTCAGTACAACAAACATGTGCTGACTCAATGTGGATTGAGCTCTCTTCTTTAAAAATTCTCCTCCAATGGCTTGGCTACCACCTGTGCTGAAGCTTAAGACCTGAATTTTCAAATGCCTAGACGATCTGTCTGTCCCCTTAGATATCCTGCCATTACCCAAACGCCACACATTCTGAACTAAATTAATCTTTTCCCTCAATCCAGCCCCTTCTCTCACTGTTATTACTGTTAATGGCAGCATTCTCCTGAGTTATTAAGGCTGGAAACCTGATCATCTTTTCTGCCTGCCTGCCTGCCTTCCTCCCTCCCTCCCTCATCTCTCACACCTCATCAGGTGGGTGCCAAGTCCTATCTTGTCTACCACCTCTATCTTTTCTCTTAAACATGTCTTTTTCCAGTTCTAGACCCTCATTACCTCTCACATGGGCTACCACAAGTGCCTCTCATCTTTCCATCCCTCTACACTCCAGTGCAATGTGCCTGCTTTTCCCCTTACTGCCACCTATGACAACTCACTACAGATCTCTCTAACTGCCACCTTCTTCAGGAGACTTCCGACTCCCCCCCACCCTCCGCCGCCCCCATGAGAGTTTCCTCTCCTTGAACTCCCATCCAGTACCTGTTACACCACTTACTTTACCTTTTATCATAGCTACTGATTTTTTTTAATGGCACATATAGATTGTAGTGTGTCTGAAAGGTGATTAACAATATTAGGTACCCTAGAAATTATTCTCAGCTCTCCACTATTAATATTCCCCATGCAGTATTGATGGGGGGCTGCAGTCAACTTGACAGTAAGCCCCTGGGGGACAAGGACTACACTTCAGCTATCTTTGCATCCCTAGCACCTAAGGCAGCACCTGGAACAAAGCTGATCCTGAACCAATGTCTGCACAAACAAGACATTGCTAGACACGTATTCCATCTCTTTTCTTCTCCTCTTGCTGCACACAACCCCCCTACCCCCACTTGGGGCTGAGGTATATGTGAGTACAGACAGTGGGTGCCTGGTTCACAGGACTCAAAAGGATACACCAATTTGTTAACAATAGTTATTTTAGGGAAAAATTAGAGGGAGATTATTAATTTTTTTCTTTATACACCCTAAAATCTCCTAAAAGCGAAACCAAGCCAAACCACCACTTGAGAACAGCCATTTGGAGGAGAGCCACTGAATGGCAGGTGAGAGCCAAGAAAGTGAGAAACCAACCTCCATGGTGATCATTCCTAAATCCCTCAACATCTCCACTCACCCAACTTCATGCCTACGTACTATACAAGCTATGTAACAAGCCACGTAACATTCACTGCTCTGCAAAATTTCACTTTAATCTATTCTCATATATTTAGGATTAAGAGACAAGCGCCCCACCTCTACCACATGGGCTCCAAAGGGTAATATATTGGTTTCCATAAAGAAATGCTTTTCCTGTAAGTCAGGTGTCCCTAATCCTTTTAAAGAAAGGAAAATTATATATACACATGCACACACATATGTATGTATACATACCACACACATATATATGTACTTATGTACATATACTTTATATATATTTAAAATCGAGGTATATTTACATATAGTAAAATGTATTCTGTTTAGTGTATAATTCTATGAGTTTTGACCATATAGAGTCAAAGCACACACAGCCTTATAACTACCACTCAGATCAAGATGTAGAACATTCCCATTTCCCAAAAACGTTTTCTCATGCACTTTGCAATCAATTCCTTTCCCCACACACAGCCCCTGTCAACCACTGATCTGTCTTCTGTCTCTCTAGCTTTGCTTTTTCCAGAATGTCATCTAAATGGATTCATACAGTATGCAGTCTTTTGAGTCCAGCTTCTTTTGCTTAGCATCATGAATCTGAAATTTGTCCATGTTGATGCATATAGCAATAGTTCCTGCCCTTTTTTGCCGAGCAGTTTTCCATTATATTGATATACCAGTTTTTGGAGATAATGAATAAAGCCACTATAAACTTTCTCCTACAGGTTAAGAAGGAGCAGAGACGCTAAAAGTAAAGCATGTTGTCCAAGTGGGGCTAAAGGAGGCGTGGGCAGCCGTGGGGTCCTAGCAGAAAAGCAGAGGGGAACTGTCTTGACCTGGGCTCAGGCCTTGTTCCTCAGAAGGGGGGAGGGGAGTGCAATTTCCCCAACAAACCCTCTTCCACGCCTCGCTCGACACAATTAATTAGCAAGATACAAATTCCTAAATTCCTAGAACATAAATTTTGTTTGGCAAGAAAACACATACACACACACACTCTCTCTCTCTCTCACTCTCTCTCACACACACACAACGCGCATATGTCATGCATGAAAACAGGAGCGTAGGGAGGTATACGATGAGCCAGGGTGAGCAAGTTGCAGGTGGCCCGCTCTGGGCTCCGACCCCAGCGGCTTACCTGCCTCGGGTCCATGGCGCGCCCGAGGCATGTCCAGGTGTCCGCTCGCCGTGACCCTCCCCGAGGGGGACCCTTCCCAACGCGGGTCGTCGGCCTCCAAGTCACAAGAGGCGCCTCTGGAATTAGGACAAGCCCAGGCAGGCGGGGAGCAGGGTTGTGAAATGGCTCCGGTTCAATTTCACTTTCGTTTCTTCAGAAGGACCTCCCTCTTTGGAAAGTTTGGCCGAGGGGCGGGGCTTGGGCAAAGCTAGCGTACGCCATCTGGTTTCACGCGGGTAACAAGTTTAATCCCTTCCTTGCATGAGAACTGGGCAAGATACTCTTTTTTAGGAAAACAGCTATAAAAACTGAGCTCTTTATTCCCCTCATGGCCTTCTCAGGAATACATGGGATAAAGCAAACGGAGAACAAAGCCACCCTGCGAAGCCTAGCGCTGGAGAAACAGCCTGAGGTTCTGTCCTCTTACTCCCAGGTCCACACTAACGTGACCTCGTATCTCTAATGTGGCAGTGCGGGGTGGGGGGGGAGGGGTGGCGAACTCTTCAGATGACTAACGTCCTCACTGTGGACTTTACTCATACTCTAGCATATTAACTGACGCGACCACTTAACAGCCAGTATATAGTAGCAAGATAATGATACCAGCAACTGAACAGTAAAGGATCTACATCATAAAAGCATCCCACCTTTCAGCATCCACCATCCAGGCAAGGGTCAAATCCTTTACAGGCCTGATCTCTCTCTCTTTTTTTTGTGGACGCGCCAGTGCGCCCTGCAGTGCAAGTGCGGAGTCAACCGCTGGACCGCCAGGGAAGACCCACCTTATCTCCTTAATCTTCACAACACCTCTGCCAGGTAGGCATTATTCCCAAATTACAGATGTGGAAATGGAGGCTCCACTGGGACCATGCTGCTGCTAAATCCAGGTCTGACTGCGGAGTCACTCTACACTTGCTCAGGTTACACCATGGCTTTCCAAAAGATAACTTTTGTTATCAATGGACTTCATGATCAGGCTTATATATCTGCTCTGTTTTGTCCAAGATGTCTAGGAAAAGATTCTGTAGATCAATTCTATTGCTCAACAGCTCCCCTCCCCCCATCTGTGAGAAATTTCTTTTTCTGTATTTAATTTCAATTTTATCCCCACTGTGTGAATGAAAAATATTGCCTGCCATATCAGTAAACAAAGGATGTTGCAGCCATCAAGCCATCATATTATAGCCACCACGACGGTGAGCCCTGAGGGACACTCAGGATGAGAAAACACAGGATATATCTGTTTTTCTTTAATTAACAGTAATCTGTTGATGTTGCGACTACCTGGTCTTGGTTGCAAAAACTCCTATATATCCTGGCTCCCTCCCTTGCCTCTTTAGAGCAGTCTCTCAGAGTCATCTGAGATGCTGCGTCCTGGGCTTAAGTCCTCAGTTTTGTCCACCAAATAAAACATGACTCTCAACTTTTAGGTTGTGCATTTTTTTGTCGACAACTGCTTATGAGACATACAAGGCAGTCCCTTCACAGCACTGTCTCCAGCCGATGCCCTCTCTCACTGTCCTCTCACTCCATTCACTCTAAGTGTTAGCCCCCCTCCCCAACTTCTCATTTCTAGTGTGGCATGTACTTTCCCTCTCCATGCCTTTGCACATTCTATTCCTTTGCCTTGAATGTACTTCCTCCATTGCTTCTGGTGAAAGTCTTTCAAGATCTGCTTCAAATATTACCTCCTAGGGAAGTTTGCCCCACTCTGGGTGGGGGAGTGGGTGCAATTCGTGGTTCCTTATTTTGTGCTTCTCTCTTATTCAACACTTAACCCTACTAGAGCACTTTCACCATCCTCCAAAAATTCCCCATTCATTCATTTAACAGAGACTTTACTAAGCACCTAATGTGTGCCAGATACTGTGTAAAGCACTGAGGACATGACACAAATAAAAGTCCTGTCCCTTCAGCTAACAGACAGCCTAGTGGAGAAGACTGATGCGTCAACGATTATCACAATGTTATGAACTACTTGTTTATGTATCTGCCTTTAGATCTGTAAAGTCTACTCCTTGGGTCAGGGAACATCCCCACATCCCCTGCATAGTGACCTTCAGAGTTATAGTTAGTTGATTGAATAACCGACTGCTCGGTAGAAAAAACAACGGGCAAAACAGTGACACGGGAATGTCACAAGAAGAAATTAAAAATATCAGCACACGTAAGAAACAGTGCTCAATCGCATCATGTTAGGGAAATGCACAGCAAAGCCTCAGTGAGTTACTGTCCATCCGTCAAACAGGCACATTAACCATCTGATCAGAGCAGGGGGGAAAGCAGAGCAGCTCCTAGTCACCACAGGAAACCTGGGAAAGGTGTGAATGTACACACCCTGCAATTCAGCAATTCCACTCCTAGACCAGGATACACATACAAGAAATTGGTAGTTGCATTATTCATAATAGCTCCCAACCTGAAACAACCCAAATGTTCATCAAAAGGAAAATGGATAAATGGTGGCATTTGCCTATGATAGAATATTATACAGCAGCAAAAATGAAAGAACTATAACCACATGTACCAAAGTGGCTAATTATCTAAACATGACACTGAGTGAAAGAAGCCATATACATAGTTCCACTTACATAAAGTCCCAAACCAGGCAAAACAACTATAGTATACACTGCATAAAAGACAGGATGGTGGTTATCTCTAGGGAGGGAGGAGGGGTTTTGCCTGGGAAGGAATGCTCTGGGTGCTGGTGATGTTCTAGTTCTTGACTTGGCCACACATATGGCTCTCCAATAATTCATTAAGTTATACACTGACGCTTTATGTACCTTTCTGTAGGTATGTGCTGTACTTCACAATTTTAAAAGGTTGAAAACAACAGCAAACTCTCCCTGTACCAATTCCAGCTTACCTCCCCATGTTCTACTTTTCATTTAAGTATAATGAAATGAGTTACGTCTTACCTCTGCTTTCTTGCCTTCAAGCTAAACAATCCCAAAGCCTTTAACCCTTCTACAGGAATGATCCAGGGACTTCCCTGGTGGTCCAGTGGTTAAGAATCTGCCTTCCAATGCAGGGGACGCGGGGTCGATCCCTGGTCTGGGAATTAAGATCCCACATGCCGCAGGGCAACTAAGCCCGCGTGCCACAACTAACTGAGCCTACGCGCTCTAGAGCCTGCACGCCACAACTAGAGAGAAGCCCGTGTGCCACAATGAAAGATCCCGCATGCCGCAACCAAGACTGGACACAGCCAAATAAATAAATAAATAAATAAAAATTAGAAAAAAAAAGAAGATCCAGAGAAGCAGTAATCACAGCTACTGTGCAGAGGAAGCTGCACCGCTGCTGCCTCCATGTCTTTGAATCGAACCTAGGATGCAGTGGTGAAGCAGGGAGGGGAAATATGTTTCCTAAACAGAGGTTCGGTTCATGCCTTGAAAGAACAACAACCGCTCTTGTCATTTAATCTCAGCAGCTTGAGTAACTGCAGACAGAGTTATTCATAAACATTTCATCTCCTCCCCATCAGGGATTGTTTCAGCTCCCACAGGGTTGTGAGGTGGTGACATCAGTCTTTGTGCTGTTCTATTGTAGGAGCTTGAGGAGTTGGAGGAAGCTCTTTTAAAAATTAACCAAAAGTAACAGGTTGATTGCAAAAAGTTTCAGAAAATACAGATGAGCAAACACTGTCAAAGTTACCCCTAAATCTCCATTGTTAATTCACTGGTGTCCACCCTGCTGTTTTCCCTGTGCATAAAGCCTCCATGGACACGCAGGCGCAGCTCTCCTAACACTGGGGCTCACCTCCCCAGGAGCCTGTGTCTTCTGCTCAGCTGTGAAGTAACCCCAAATGCAAGACCTCCTGTGAACATACTACCTAGGGCTACTTGCTAACAATCACCTAAGTGATTAAGAGTTACCATCTAAAATTAGGTATTACAGAAAAAGCCCCCCATTCAGTGTTCTCAGAAATCTGGCTGCCACATAACACTGCCAAGCTCTGGCTCCATGTGTGCCTTCAGGGGCCTGGACTTCACCCATTATGGGGAAGGACGCATTATCATTCGGGCTACTGGGTTGGTTTTAGTTTCCAGTCCCTGCTATTCTTGCTTTTAAACTATAAATATAACTTAGTCTTCTTTGTAATGATTAATTTGTCTTGCGGATATTCTGCTTAACCTTACTGTGCGCAGGGGTGCATATTTACAACAACGGTCTTTTTCGTCTGTAATTTCCTATAACCAGACTTTACTGCACATATGGGCTACATCCAATTGGATCATCTATCTCCCTACTGTAAAGCAGATGTCTGCAAACTCCTTCAATATTTGCTCATACAGCAGATACTGCAACAGAAATGTACTGACTGTGAATGTGTGCTACTGAACTTGCAACACATTATCAAAAAAGTAATGAATTACTGAGGTATTTTTAAGTACTAGGGCACTATTTTAGAATAGGATCTGTACAAAAATAAACTCATGTTCTTATCTTAACTCCTAGGAAATACATAACAAGCAATTCGTAGAGTTGCTAGGCATAAATTTATTGCCTTCCTTTTTTTGTTGTTGTTGTTTCTCTTTCAATATATCATTGGGTTTTTTATTCCACTAAACAGCTACTGCCACATGAACATAATTTTCACAATTTACAGGGTCTTCCTATAATAACCCGACCTATAAGGCAGAATAGCGAAGCTGCCCAACTGACTGAGCAGTGCTCCACAGCTGTCTTTATGCTGATTTATATTCTATTGAGGTTAATGACTAGACTGGCTTTTGAAGTTACAAGAAAGCAAGAGATGCCCCAGGTACCCCCAGAAGAAACAGAGGTCTCCAGAAGTGGGTAAGTGCCTCTACCCAAAGTTATCCAGTAAATGAAAGAAGAAAATGGTATTTATCAACCATTTATAGGCATTGTGATAAGTATTACCATATTTTAAAGATATATTAGTAATAATGTCAAAACAATACTACTACTAATGGCTAACACGCCTGTGCTGAATATTTTACATGCAAGTTTAAACAGGGAATGTATGTTTAGTCTCATAACCACCCCACAAGATGACTCTACATAGCTTGTGGTCTCATGCAATAAGTCCTGACACCCTGAAACCACCTCTTCCATGCTAGGTTGGTCTGGCAGGCAGCACCTGACTAACGTCTGGTTTGGCTCTGGCCAGCAAAGAGGTTCAGTTACTGGGCCACACTTGGGTTCCGCTGAGCCAGAGTCCAAAGGGGGGACCTCCCTCTCACTCTTGCCTTCTCTTCCTTCTCACCCCTAGGACCTAGCCTATGAGTGGCTGGGCTCAGTCCCAGCTTCCTGCAAGGGCAATGTCCCCATCTCCATGGCTTGCTGGAAGCAGACGGGACAAGTGCAGTCCTGTTCTAGGCAGGCCCGAGGGCAGCCTCTGCCCCCAAGTTCTGCAGTGTTTCCGGGGGAAGTGGGCCGATTTCAGGAACAGCCAATCGCAGAAAGCTGACTTGCCAAGTGGCCAATTCCCTGAATAACCGATTTACTAAACTACCAATATGCTGACTTCACCTTTTCTTTAAGCTCTCTAGTCTCAATTGACCAGTTTTTATCCTTCCTTCACAACAGTATTAGAGGAAATGTACTCTGCCCATCTCCCTGAAGCTGAAGAGCTGGAGATTGAGGAGGAGACCAGGGGACAGTGGGAGGTGGCAAGGTTGAGGGGCTTTTGTGGAAATGAATTTCAGCGTATTGATTTTCTGAGAATTGACCTAGAGCTATTTCCAGGTGACCACAATCTTCTTCCCAAAGGGAATGAATAAGGCTTTGCTATTCCTAACATATGACTTTAAAAGCATTTCTTTCAGCATCGACAAGTTCAGAAAAATTTCCATCTACGCACACAGAGGAGAAGGTGCGTGAAGACAGTGAAGACGTAGAAGAGAGAGATTTGAAGACACTGGCCTTGAAGGCTGGAGTGATAAGCCACAAGTCAAGCAATGCAGGCAGCCACCAGAAGCTGGCAGGGGCAAGGACCGATTCTCCCGGAGAGGCTCTGGAGGGAGCACAGCCCTGCAACACCTCGACTTCCTCCCAGTGAACTGACTTCAGATTTCTAGCCTCCAGAACTGTGAGAGAATAAATTTCTATGGTTTTAAGCCACCAAATCTGTGGTAATTTGTTATTGCAGCTGTAGGAAACTAATACACCATCCTCGAAAGGCTGTGTACATCAGGGAGCTCCGGGTACAGGACTAGCACAGACCTTGCTGTGCAGCCAGGGATTTCTGTATTTGGGGCTATCAAGGAAAAAGGCAGCAACAGACCAGCAGACCAGCTGGCACAGACGATGTGCACAGCCACAATTTCCACTTTTTTGTTAAACCAAACAGTACAGCCTTCTCATTACTGTCCAGCAGAACTAGAGCTTTTTGTTTTATTTGAAGAAAAGGGTATTTCTGTAATATAACAAAGACTACCTATCATAAACTGAGAGCCAATATCATATTTAAAATGGAATAGTTAGGCATTCCCACTAAAATAAGAAATAAAATAAGGAGGGCCATCATTACCACTGTTATCTCCTCAATTCTGAGACATACTCCAAACTTTTCTGATATTGGGATGTGAATTACATGCATTTATATTATGTATCGGTATATTTTGACTAGTAGCCCCTAAAAGCTATTATTAAATTGATAGCATGTTCTTATGCTCAATGGTCTTAGAATCAGAGATATGGTATTTAACATTATTTTGAAGATCCTAGCATATTCTATAACACAAAACAGAAATAAGAGAAAACTATTAAAAAAGGAAAGAAAAACATTATTTGCAGATGATAATATCATAACCCTTGTTGATCCAAGAAGATTAAATGAAAACTCTTGGACCACCATCAGTTAAGTAATATGGCTGGATATAAGAGAAATATACAAAACACAACCCTTCCTTATATGAAAAATACTATATTCTTTTTTTTTTTTTTTTTTTTTTTTTTTTGCAGTACACGGGCCTCTCACTGTTGTGGCCTCTCCCTTTGTGGAGCACAGGCTCCGGACACGCACGCTCAGCGGCCATGGCTCACGGGCCCAGCCACTCCGCGGCATGTGGGATCCTCCTGGACCGGGGCACGAACCCGTGTCCCCTGCATCGGCAGGCGGACTCTCAACCACTGCGCCACCAGGGAAGCCCCAAAATACTATATTCTTAACAGCAAATAAAGCATTAAAAAAGAAAAGGGAAACATCTGGGAATAATCCTAAGAAATGTGAAGAGCCTACACGTGGAAAAGTACAAAACTCTATTGAGGAATACCTGTTTTAAGTAGAAGGATACACCAGCTCCAAATGTGATGGCGGAATAGTTTATGAACGCCAATTAGTGCCAAATTAAATAACAGTTTATTGCAAATTCTAGTGAGCTTAGGGGCAGTAAGGAGTGGATACCTGACAAAATGATTAAAGTTCAAGTGCAAGAACAAACAGGCAAGAATAGCCAAAATATTTTTTAAAAGAGGACAGCCATACTGATTAAATCAAAGCAGTACTGGTATAATACAGGAATGGAGCTACAGCCTAATAGAGCAGAACCACTTTTCCCCCAATAGACCCAAGTGTGTGTACAGATCCAATGCATGATAGGAGCCAAAAGCAGCAGTGAGGGGAAGAAGGATTAGTCTATAGATGGAACTTGGCTAATTGATAGACTTTTTGGAAAGAAAGATCTATTCAGAGTCTTGCCTTATATTAATAAACCAAAATAAATTACAAATGGATTAAAGGATTATTTGTGAAGTATTTTAAATAAAAACACTAAAAACCATAGTCTTTGTGTATGACTTGACCTGTTTCACAGCAATGGAAGACATCACAAAGGAGAAGACTGACATCTGTTCACTGCAGATATATTTTTGTACTTCAGAATAGTGACATGATGTTTGAAAATGTTCACAGAAAAAAGTTTTTAAAAAGAGACAATAAAAAAATTAAAATGGACAGGGAATCACAGTTACAACACATCACACACAGGACAGAGTTAATATGTATATGTGTATATATAAAGCCCACATACCTAGATATGACAGCATGTACATATGGAGTGCTCATATGGGCCAGCACTGTAGTTTATCTTTTATTTATTTATTGTTTGTTTGTTTATTTATTTATTTTTGGCTGTGTTGGGTCTCTGTTTCCGTGCGAGGGCTTTCCCCAGTTGGGCAAGTGGGGGCCACTTTTCATCGCAGTGCGCGGGCCTCTCACTGTTGCGGCCTCTCCCGCTGCGGAGCACAGGCTCCAGACACGCAGGCTCAGCGGCCACGGCTCACGGGCCCAGCTGCTCCGCAGCATGTGGGATCTTCCCAGACCGGGACACGAACCCGCGTCCCCTGCATCGGCTGGTGGACTCTCAACCACTGCGCCACCAGGGAAGCCCTATTTTTTGTTTATTTATTTTTCTGGTTGCACCGGCTCACGGGCTCCTTAGTTGAGGCATGTGAACTCTTAGTTGCGGCATGCATGTGGGATCTAGTTCCCTGACCAGGGATCAAACCCAGGTCCTCTGCATTGGGAGCATGGAGTCTTAGCCACTGGACCACCAGGGAAGTCTCTGTACTTTATCTTTTAATTTTCACAACCACCTTATGAGAGAGGTACACTGTTGCTGTCCCCATGTTACAGCATGAAAGGCTGAGGTAGACCAAAGTTGTTCGAGATAACACAGCCAGTAACAGGCTGAGCCAGGATTCAGACTCATGCATTTTGGCTCCAGAGCGGGTGCTCTTGGCCATTACACTGCCCCCACTAACTCTGCAGTAGATAAAAAGCCAATTTCCAAAAAAGGAAGTGCAAATGCCTGTCAAATGCTTGGGGAAATATTCAGTTACACTTGTAATACGTTTTACGTTTTCATTCATAAAATTAGCAATTAAAAAAAATGACCCAGTGCCAGGTGGGGAGATTCCATGGCTACCTTCACAATCTAATCTTTGACTCTAGGAATCCCCTCTGACCCCCTCCAAAATGTTCTCAAAGATGGTTAGGTCACCATCAGCTCCCTTCTTTAACCCTTTATTGGCTACATGTTACTCTTGGGATAAAGGCCCAAGTCCATAACAAGGTCGGCTGTGCACTCCCACTCTCCAGCCAAGCCTATCCTCCCATACTTCACAAAAGGCACCTTCCATCCTGTTTGCCCAATAGCCACAGAGCACTCTTGCAGCCTCAAAAAAGCCAAGTCGTAGACTGTTTTCTCCTCCAGTCCTGTCCCTATGCCAGACGGCATATAGAGTTTATAGTATCCATAACACTAGGAAGCTTCCTTCATAATCCTTATCAGTAGCTGTAGTTACACAATTGCATGATCTTTGTCTGTCTGTCCTGAGCAGTACTAGCCTTGTACCCCCCATGACTCAGCACAGTGCTTTGGCTATAAAAGGTATTCAACATATCTGTCAAAGGAATATACATTAATGATTGAATGAAAGAAAGAGGAGGGAGAAAAGTAAAAAAATAAGGAAAGGAGGAGAAATAGGCATTCTACCCTATGACAGTAAGACTAAGATGCTTTTTTTTTACAAAGCAATTGGACAATGTGCGTCAGAAGTCTTAAATATGTTAATAACCTCATTTAATAATCAGCAATCATTATTAATATGTAATCATATCGCTACATAATTATTAATGAGTGTAATTAATGGTCCAATCATAAAAATCTACCTTGAGGAAGATAATTTGAAATCTAGTACAGAAATTTAAGCTCCCTACAGAACTGTTTACAATAGCAAAAAATTGGAAATAGATTTAATGTCCAAAACTAGAGACACAGTCAAGTAGATTCTGGTACAGTAGTAAATTATACAATACATAAAAGTGACATTTACAAAGAGTTAATGCCATGGAAGATGTTTAGTTCATAATAAGTGGAAAGACATAAAATTTAAATAGAGAACAATTTCGGCTTTGAAAAACAATATGCCCAGGTGGCAGACAGTGCTGAGTGCCTACCCTAGAAGTCTGCCTTCCCTTCTGAAAGAACCCTGATTCTGTCCACATTCATCTGAGAAGGCCAGGCTCCCTCCCCAGACCCAGAGGGAGGACTGTGATTAGTCTAATCTAACTTGGTTTTGGCAATTCCATTCCTCTTGCCAGTGATACATGTGATACAACTCTGGCCAACAAAACACAAAGGAAGCCTGTCAGGGGCTTTCTGTCACAAAGGTTCCTTGATATGAATAAATGATGCCCTGAGGATGGCAGAGTAGAGGGCTGGGACAACTCTGAGTTGCTGAATCAATCTACCCTGGAACTGCCCTATCTCTGGGCTAACCAACACAACACTGCACAAAAGACACCAAAATGTTAATGATGATATCTGGGAAGTAGGGTTACCAGGGATATTCATTTTAATAGTTTCTTCAATTTTCAAGTCTTCTATAATAAAGCATCTATCACACTCTAAATAAAGGGGAAAAGTTAATAAGAAAAAGATAACTATGTATTGCATGAACCTTGCCCTTAAGAAGCTCAGTCTAATAATGGAAATAGCCATGTAAATAAATGATTAAGATATGCTGTGATAAAACCACAATGAGACGCCACTTCATAGCTATTAGAATGGCTAAAATAAAACTAAAAAAACCCCTCATAATATCTAATGGTGAGGATACGGAGCAAGTAGAACTCTCATACACTCTCATGGTGGGAATATAAAATGGTACAACCACTTTGGAAAACTGGCAATTTCTTCTAAGGCTAAATATGTAAACACCCTATGTATGACTCAGCCGCTATACTTCTGGGTACTTGCCCAAGGAAAATGAAAAGAGATAGCTACAAAAAGACTTATACAAGAATGTTTATGGAACCAGGGGTAGGGAGAAGGGGAAAGGGGGAGTTGTTTAATGGGTGCAGAGTTTCAGATTTGCAAAATGAAAGTGTTCTGGAGATCTGAACTTTTCACCATGTGAATATACATACTACTACTGAACTGTACACTTAAAAATGGTTAATTTGGTAAATTTTATGTGTTTTTCACCACAATTAAAAAAAAGAAGAAAAGAATGTTCCTAGAGCTCTATTCCTGATAGCCGCAAACTGGAAACAACCTCAAAGCACATCAACTGATGAATGAATAAATGACTAATGTATATACATACAGTGGATACTGCAACATGGCTGAAGCTCACTAAAAGAAGCCACACATAAAGTACATATTATATAGTTCTATTGATATGATGTTTTAGAACAGGCAAAACTGATCTATGGTGATAGACATCAGAAGAGTGGTGGCCTTTGGGGATAGTGGTGACTAGAAAGGTGCACGAGGGAACTTTCTGGGGTGATGGAAATCCTTTATTTTCTTGATTTGGATGGTGATTAAATGGGTATATGTATTTGTCAAATTTTACTGAATGGTATTCAATGAATACCATAGCATATTCATTAAATATTTTTACTGTATATAATCACATCTCAGCAACAGTGAGAGGCCCGCGTACCGCAAAAAAAAAAAAAAAAAAAAAAGAAACTTAGGGAAATGGTGAGACAGGTGAACGGGAAGAGGCTAAATTCATCATCTTGGCTATATACCTAGATGTTGCTAACAGAATAAGAGTGCTTCTTTAAACCAGATCAACAGCAACAGATAAACATCTCATGTAGCAATTTATTGAAACGCTTAAGAACATTAAAATGATGAGAATTATACATATATTCGAACTCAGTTTTGTGGAGCAAGCTTTGGTATTCTGCTAAATTTAAAAAAGGAAAAATAAATGATACATACGCACTAATGTAAGTATCTTTAAAACAAAACATAGGACTTCCCTGGTGGCACAGTGGTTAAGAATCTGTCTGTCAATGCAGGGGACACAGATTCAAGCCCTGGTCCGGGAAGATCCCACATGCCACGGAGCAACTAAACCCGTGTGCTACAACTACTGAGACTGCACTCTAGAGCTCACAAGCCACAACTACTGAGCCCGCGTGCCACAATTACTGAAGTCTGCGCGCCTAGAGACCACGCTCCGCAACAAGGGAAGCCACCGCAATAAGAAGCCCGCACACTGCAATGAAAAGTAGCCCCACTCGCCACAACTAGAGAAAGCCCGTGCGCAGCAACGAAGACCCAACACAGCCAAAAATAAATATACAAATAAATTTACAAAAAACAAAACATAGACCTTTATCTAAGTAAAACTACTTTTATGGGCTTCCCTAGTGGCGTAGTGGTTGAGAGTCCGCCTGCGGATGCAGAGAACACGGGTTCGTGCCCCGGTCCGGGAAGATCCCACATGCTGTGGGGCGGCTGGGCTCGTGAGCCATGGCCGCTGAGCCTGTGCGTCCAGAGCCTGTGCTCTGCAACGGGAGAGGCCACAACAGTGAGAGGCCCACGTACCGCAAAAAAAAACAAAAAACAAAAAACTGCTTTTATTTAAAATATTGTACAATATTTTCATCAAATATCTTGTTTAAATCTGAAATAAAACTGAATATTAGCTTTTCGAAGTCATATGTCAAAAAGCAAACCTTTAGAACACAAAATGAAGAAAAAATATTTTTAAGCTTACAAGCAAAGGAAGAAATCAAAAAGGACAAAATCTGTCTGCAGAAGAATGAAAAACAGGTTTTGTATGTTTAATGATAAAGCCAAAATTAGATGGCAAACAACCAACTGGAAGAATATTTACAGCAAATAAGAGTTTTTTGTTTGTTTTTTACAATGAGCATATACTCATATTTTTAGAGTATTTGCATACTCTAAAAAATATTTGATTCAAACTTAATCATAACAAAAAAATGCAAGTTAAAATGAGACACCATTTTTCAATCTAGCTAAGATTTTCCTCTTTCCATTAAAATACCCAGTCCTGGAGAAGGCAGGGTGAGACAGAGGCACAGCGAATGGTCAGGCATTGCTGTATAAACTCATATTCACTTTTTAGGAAGCAAATGAGGACTAAGCACTACAAGAAGGTATTGCAGCTGGGTAGAAGCGGGGGCCCAGATGTTTGGGGGTGAGTGTGGGGTTAAACAATAGCCCTTTCACCTCAAGCCTCTAATTGTATGAGAACTACTTTTTGTGTGTTAAAACAAGAAACAAAAGGGTATCCTCCCTCCGCTATTTTTGTTGGGGGGGTGGGTGTGGCATGGGTAGGTTAAAATAAGATAAGATAAGGCACAACAGTACCCAGGAAGATGGATGCGGATTTGGGCCCTCCCTGGGAGAGGGCGGAAGACCAACACCCAAGCAGCCCCTGTCCTGAAGGACAGACTGCACTCTGGGCTGCAAGTCCCCCATCCGGCTATGCCACTCACCCCGAGGCAGGGTGCTCTCCCTGGGGAGTAGTGGTAGGTGCAGCAGAAGCACATTGAAGACAGCTATGGAAAAGGAAAGGTGCAGATCAGCATGTAGAACATGGCTGCATCTGGGTGAAAATCAAACAATGACAACAAGATGGAGTGTATTTTATTTAATAGCTTTGACTATAAAAGCCTAAGAAAAGGTAAGGGAGGAGACACACACCAAGCTATTAGTAGTAGCTCTACCTCTGGAGGGTGAGAGGAGCTGGATGGAGAGGGGTCTCATTTCTTTTATAGTTTTCTAGTTTGGATTTTTTTTAGCCTCTTTTGAGTGTTTTTGTATTTAATAAGAAAAAAAAAGTTTTAAAGTTCACAACCTTGATCCCCAAACTCCAGTCAAAGAATAAGTTGTTAAGGGACTTAAAACCATGTCTGGCACATCGTAAGTGCTCAAGGGAATGTTTTAAAGATAAATACTCCGGGACTTCCCTTGTGCGCAATTGTTAAGAATCCGCCTGCCAATGCAGGGGACACGGGTTCGAGCCCTGGTCCGGGAAGATTCCCACATGCCGCGGAGCAACTAAGTCCACCAGCCACAACTACTGAAGCCCGTGTGCTCTAGGACCCGCGTGCTGCAACTACTGAAGCCCGCACTCCTAGAGGCCATGCTCCTCAAAGGGAGAGGCCACCGCAATGAGAAGCCCGCGCACCCCAACTAGAGAGAGCCCGCGTGCAGCAATGAGGACCCAGCACAGTCAAAAATAAATAAAATTAGAAAAAAAAAGAGATAAATACTCTAAGGAAAAAAAAGACTCAGACTACAAAAAAAAAAAAAAGCCTTAATATACAATCTATCATAGTTCAGAAGAGCTTGAGGGGGGTGAAATATCTCACAGGGTGGAATTTCCAGGTGGCTGCTCCTTGGGGCCTAACCCCTCACCTCTGTAGGTTCAGATGCACATGGGGAGAGAGATTCTGCCTTTCTGGGATGGCACCCATAGTACTTGCATTTACAGACATTTACAGTGAGAACTGTATCTATCATGCAGATTGAATCCTCATCAACACCATGGCAGCATTTTCTCCCTGTGGGCAGATTTTCATTCATTCATTTAATAAACATTTATTAAGCACATACTATGTGCCAGGCACATCCTAGGCCCTAGAGATACAGCAGTAAACAAAATAAAAATTCCTTTCCTCATTATTTTCATGAAGCTGATGTTTTAGTGAGAAGACAGGCAATGAACAAATATACAGTGTCAACTGGTTTTAAGTGCTAAGAATAAAAATAATGCAGCTAAGAAGGAGGTAAGGAATACAAAGCAAAGAGCACCTCTGTCTTCAAGGGGCTCTCAGTCTAGTGGAGAACTGACTAGAAAATAGACAGTTATCAAACAGAAATCAAATCCACAGTAGGGTTGTGCTCAGGGGATGTGACTTCCTCGTTGATGGAGGTCAAGGAAGGCTTCTGAGAAGAGAAGCATGACCTGAATCCAAAAGGAAGTCAGTCAGACAAAACAGTGTGTGTGTGTGTGTGTGTGTGTGTGTGTGTGTACACACGTGGACGCACAAACAGCAGGTGCAAAGGAGCGGAAGGGATGAAAAGAACATGATCAATGCCACAACAAAATAACAACGTGTGATGGACAAACAAAACCACGTGGATCCATTCCAGTTGGAAGGCTCTGGAAAGGCCACAAAGAAGGGGGATATAAGCACACATGTCAGCACATATGTCTATGTATACACACACACTTACAGTAATCATCTGTTGTTTTCACCTGCCTAGTACCTCTGCACTTCCCCATCCCATGTGGTTATGGAAGGATATTTTACTCCTTCATCTCAAAAGTGGGCCTGTGACACAGATCTGTCTAAACGTGGCATCCCTAGCTCCTTGTCCACATGATTAGTTTACAATGCTAGAAGAGAGCTGTAAGATCATAGGCTTGGGGCTGCCAAGAGTCACCTTTTTCACTATGTACGGAGAAAACAGCAGGAAAGAATGAGGGCAATAAACAAAAAGAAGCAGAGAAAGGCAGGGCGAAGAGAGTCCTCATGACATCATTTCAGCCTCATGATCCAGCCATGCCTGAAGCTCACATTTGGACCTCCTAGTTAAATGATCAACACTTTTTTGCTTATGTTAGTTTACATTAGGTTTCTGCCATTTGCAACTAGATTAATATACCCCCTTCTGGGGAAAGAACTTCACTCTGTGTGTGGTGGTGGTGGGGTACAGAGGGAAAGGGAGGATAAATTATGTTAAAGGGTCTCTCCCATTAAGTTTGATAAACATGATGAAATAGGTGGCTTCAAGGCATCTGGGAGGGTATAGAAGCAGCAACGAAAGCTCCTTGGGGGGAGGAACTGAGAGTTTACTTGTCACAATCTATATGGATGGGTTATATAAACCTTTCTGTATTCCTAATAATTCACCAGACAGCCCTAAGTCATCTTCAGACTGAGAACCAACACAGAATGACTGATCAAAAACACCAAGAATATCATCTGTTTAAAACCCGTTTACCATTACCACATTAATGCACATCCGTCACAGATCTTTCTCAAATGCTTAATTTTGTGACAAACTTAATATTTTGAACTCTTTATCCCTGATACCAAACCATCATCCAGTGTTCTCCAGGAAACTTAACTCAAGCAGCTGTATCCACTATGGTCCAAGTCTAACAGATGTTATAGCAAAATAAACTGCTGTATCTCAAGAGATCACTACAGAAGCCCAAAAGGGGCTCAGACCCTGTTGTTCACACAAACTCAAATCAGTTGGTCACAGATAATAATACCAGTCTTGGTCTGAAACACAGCTTCAAATCTTTAAATCCATGAATCAGAAAGATGCTCATATTACACTGTGTAACAGTATAAAAATAGCTAGCTTAAAGGAAACTGTGTGTGTTAGCAATGGGTCTCCTTCTGGCAGACGTAACAATACCTCAAGATTTTTTCTTCTTTCCACAGACATTTACCAAATACCTACTGTTTGCCCACTATCCCAGCACTGTGCGCCCATATCTACTTTGCCCACTTTTCTCTGGGTGAAAAGGTTAAATCTTGCTTCGCATCTGGACAATGCTGGGTAAAATGTAAAATAAAAGGTAATTTATCACTGGACAATTTGAGATGTTATTCTTACAGCAAATACCGGCCCTCTAAACTCTGCTTATGCCTCCCTTCCCCCACTACACCTCACACTGCCAGGATTCTAGTCACTGAGAAATAACAAGACCCAAACCCTACATAGTCTGAGGGCCTGGGTTCAAGTTTCAGTTCTGCCATTAAATAGTGTCAGGAACTTGGTTGGCTAAGCTCACCTTCTGCATCTGTAAAATGGGGATAATACTTATAGCACTGGGCTGCCGGAGGGATTAAAGAAATTAGTGTATGTTGAGAGCTCAGTACAGGGTCACACACATAGCATGTGCTCAATAAAGAGAAGCTATAATTAAGAGAGTAAAGTGAGGCTTTTTCCAGTTTTAAAATGTTATGGTCTATTGTAGAGAGATTATGGGTTTTGAGTCTCCCCCGCCACCGCAAGTCTGCTTTATCATATCTGGCAGAATAGCAAGCACAAAGAATAGCAAAACATTCCCCTGCTTTTCAAGCAGCTGTACCAATGGGAAACCTTCAGCAAGGGAGCAAGTTCAAGTCATGGGTGCTGGGCCCTTACTAATAATAGCTAGACACTTCAAATTCTGACAACAACCCTGTAAGGTAGATATAATTATCCTCATTTTGTAGATAAGACCAAGTAGGAGTAGAAAGGTTAAATAACTCACTCACTGTCACACAGCTGGCAAACGCAGACCAGACTCCCAAAAGTCATGCCCCCTTTCCACTCTGTTCCCTGCCTCCCATACAGCAAGCACACCCAGCTGTCTGTGAAATAATGAAATAACGGGAAAGATATCTCAAAATCTGCAACGACGGGAACCGTCCTTCTTTAGTTAAGAAACTGGCATCATCACTCGCATTTGCTCGACAATTTGTTGCTCCGACGTTCTCGGCTCCCAGTGACCTGTTCTAGCAATCCGGCCTCCCTCTCCAACAGCAGTCACTGTGTAGGCCTCTGTGTGCAAATCTTCTCCCTTAGCAGCTTAGGCTCTGTTCCCTCCCCAACCGCAGGCTGGGACTCCCCGACACTGCGTTTAAAATCCAATGACAGGTGCATATGCCTCTTTGAAAGGCAAGTTTCCCAAACTCTGACACCAACACGGCACACCTGAGGCAGGCTTACCCTCTAGCGGGACCCAAGAATCAAGCCAAGCAGATGAAGGAAGGGGAGGTGACGCAACTAGGCCTCCTGCACCAAGGCCACACCGAGGCAGAACGCAGTGGCCGTGACCCCGCAGTGGGCTCTCCACCACGGACGCCTACGCCTTCCCTGTATAAGGCACGCCAAGGGCTGCGGATATTATCCCAGGGATGAGGCGCGGGCCTATGCAGTCAAGGGAGAAGGCGCAGGAAGACGCGGACCTGAACGAGTCCCAGGCGCCTAGCTCTCCAGTCACTCTCCCCCAGGGGAGGGAGTTGGCGAGAGGGAGACAAGGGCCTTTGGTACCCAGCTGTTCGGTTCCGGCTGGCACGAGCGCCAGAGCATCCGTGCGCAGCCTCTGCCGCCCACACCCGCGCACACCCGGGAGCACAAACACCCGCACACAAGCACTTGGCCCCCGGCGCCCGCCTCCCCGCAAGGCTGCTGAGCCCCGCCGCTGCCCCCGACCCCCGCCTCCCCACCTGGCCCTGCGGCCACACTCAGAGCCCAACCGGGCGCCCCTGCGCTCCCCCTTCCAGTAGCGCCGGACACTGGAGCGGCGGCGCGAGCCGGGCGTTCAGGCCACAGAAGGTGATAGCGGGGAAGGGAAAAGCCTCTTACCGGGTCTTGTAATTCTCTGGGACACAGCGCGACACCAGAGACTGCCAGTGGCGCTGGGACCCTTCCCCGCCCTCCCCCACCACGTAGCCCTCTCTACCTTCAGTCGGGAATCAATGGCCCGGTCGCGGATTGGTGACATCATTGGCGCGCCGGGCGTGGGAGGGAGCACCACGTGATTCCTCTCTCTTTTGTTTGCGTCCTAGTTAAGCTAGGATTTTGTTGCTGCCTTCCTTGGGTTTTTACTGATCTGTTAATGGCGTTGTCGTAGGCACGGTGGGGAGTAGGTACTTGGGTTTGGGATGTTATATTTTTGCTCATGGCCTTGATTAAACTCCTCAGTCGTTTATAACGTAGTTGGGCCGGAAGGCCTGAGACGGTATGTGGGTACTATCTTTTTTTTTTTTTTAAATGGATATCAAGTACACAGAATTACTTAGTAATACACTATAATCAGTATTCCTTGTATGGCACGTTCAAATTAAATATTTTTTAAATGTTATAATGAACATCACCTTTAACTCCCCAGTTTGCCACCCCAACCAAGAACTAAAATATTATCAATAATTTTAATGTACTTGTAAGTGGTCGCCATCCTTTACCTCTGCCTTCCCCTCAGAAGTAACCTCCATCCTGACTTGTGTTTACACAACTTTTATATTGCTTTCTTTTCACAGTTATATACATTATTAAACACTTTTTTTTTTATTAGTTTTGTGTGTGTGTGTGTGTTTGAAATTTCATCTAATGTTCTGGACTTCTATTTTAACAAACACGTTCCTAAGTTACTTAGTCCATTCAGGCTGCTGTAACAAATAACAGATTTTTCAACAGAAATTTATTTCTCACAGTTCTAGAGGCTGGAAGTCAGGGTGCCAGCATGTTATAGCAAGGGCCCTTTTCCTATTGGCAGAGTTCTCCTTGTATGGCAGAAGGAGTTAGGGATCTCTGTGTGGTCTCTTTTATAAGAACTCCAATCCCATTCATGAGGGCTCCACCCTCATGACTTAAGCCCCTCCCAAAGGCCCCACCTCCTAATACCATCCATTGGGCCTTAGGATTTCAACATATGAATTTGGGGGAGAACAAAAATGTTGACCATAGCACTAAGATTCATTCTTCTTGTTGAGTGAAGTTGCATTTCATTCATTTTCACTGCTCTATAACAAATCATTTTGTGAATGTACCATTGTTTATCCATTCTCTGGCTGCTGAATATTTATGCAATTTCCAGTTGTTGGTGTTTTTTTGTTTTTGTTTTGCTTTTTCCAACTGTGCTGCTATGAGCATTGCCTTTTGGTTCTTCTATACAAACTTTTCTCTTGGGTATATTTACCTAGGAGTGGAATTGATGGGTTTTGGGTATGTCAGTGTTCAACTCTGTGTGATAGTGCCAAATCTTTATTCAAAGTGGTTATACCAGTTTACAATCCTAGCAATTACTAGCATCCACATCTTCCCTAATACTTGAGACTTCTTGATTTTTGCCAATGAAATGGGAGTTAAATGGTGTCTCATCCTGGCTTTATTGGCATATCCCTGAAGTTAAGCGTCTCTTACATATTTTATCCGTAGTTCTTTTTCTATGAAATGTCAGTGTAGGGCATTCAGGGTTTTCAAGGCAGATCAAGGAAAAAGGCATGACTGTGACGTGGCAGTAGCACAGGCAAGCTTTATTTGGACAAGTTTTGACAGGTTTGCAGGCAGGGGAAGTCCTGCACAAAACCTGATAATTCAGAGACTACTTAGGGGCAGGGAGGGGAGGCATCTGGAAGGAGAGGACAAGGAAATTCCCAGACGAGAGGGGACCTACATGTTTATGTGATGTGCTCAGCTGCCTAACAGAGAGCCTCTGGGTCAGAAAACTCCAAAGGGCAGCAGCAGCTTGGGGTCTATAACCACAGGGTTTATCTTATCTATGACTAGCAGATGTTGGGTGCACTTTGGTGAAGTATGCATGGTAGGCAGGCAGCTCTAAATGGCTAAAAATCTGCTTATTTGAGCTATGCTTAAAACAACTAGATATGTAAAAATTTGACTTTAGTGCAGGCAGGCTTTTGAGCTAATTGGTCCTAGCCTGCTGTGAAGAAATAAACAACTTGGGGGGGCTATATACAGAGCCCAACATTGGCTCATTTTTTTTCCGGTACGCGGGCCCCTCACTGTTGTGGCCTCTCCCGCTGTGGAGCACAGGCTGCGGACGCACAGGCTCAGCGGCCATGGCTCACGGGCCCAGCCGCTCCGCGGCATGTGGGATCTTCCCGGACCGGGGCGCGAACCCATGTCCCCTCCATCGGCAGGTGGACTCTCAACCACTGCGCCACCAGGGAAGCCCTTCACTTTTTTTTTTGATACATGGATGTACTTAACTTTGAACTTATAAATACTTATACTGTTTTTTCCTACCCTAATATATATTAACTTACTGTTACTTCTAAAAATATGTAGTTTTGCTTTTGACATTTTAATCCTTATTCTTTCTGGAATTTACTTTTGTTTATGGTGTGAGGTAGGGAATCCAATTTTACTTTTTACGTACAACTGAGATTTTTTTCCAGCTTTCTTTGTTGACCAGCCCCACCTTTCTCAACTGATCTGTCATGCCAGCTTTGTCATGTGTCTGTGTCAACATCCCATTTATGTATATGGGTCTGTTTCTGAGCTGTCTATTCAGTTCCACTGGACAATTTATCTTGGTGCCAACACCACTCTACTTAATTACCAAAGTTTTATAAAAAGTCTTGATTATTTAGTAAGGCAAATTTTCCTTATTTTTCTTCTTTATGTTTTGTCTTGGCTATTCTTAGTCCTTTGTTTTTCCATACATATTTTAGAACAAGCTTCTCAAGTTGCACACACACACACACACACACACACACACACACACACACACACCTGTTGGGATTTTAACTGGCATTGTGTTGAATATGTAGATCAATCTGGAGAGAATTGACATCTTTATGATTTTGAGTCTTCCAATTCATGAGCAAGGAATAGATATCTTTTTATTAGGTCTTCATTAATGTCTTTTATTAGAGGTTTTTTATTTTATGTGTCCAGATCTTGCACATCTTTTGTTGGGTTTATTCGTAGATACATTGTTTTTGTTGCTATTGTAAATGATATCCTATAAAAATTATGCTTTGTAATTGTTTGTTGCTAGCATAGAAATAAATTGGACTTTTGTATATTGATATTGTGTCCAGTCACTTTGCTGGAAACAATAATTTGTCTTTGATTCTAATAATTTTTCTATTATTCTTTCTAATAATTTTTCTATCGATTCTTCCAATAATTCATTTCTAGATTCTTTTGGATTTTTCTATGTAAACAATTATTATCTGAAATCTATGTCCATTTTGCCTCCTATCCAGCCCTTATTGCCTTTTATTCCTATTAAAGTATTACACTGGTTAGGACCTCCAGTCCAATGTTAATAGAAATGGTGATATTTTCTTGACATTCTTACTTGGGCACTCTTGACTTGATCCTGATTTTTGAAAAGGAAATTTAGAATTATTTTTGTAGAATATTTTTGGTAAATAAATTTAGAGTAATATTTTGAAGGCTTTTTGTAAATCCCCTTTGTCAGATTAAAGAAGGTTCCTTTTTAACCATTTTTTAGACTGAAGTATAGTTAATTTACAATATTGTGTTAGTTTCACATGTACAGCAAAGTGATTCAGTTATATGTGTATATATTATATATATATTCAGATTCTTTCCATTATAGGTTATTACAAGATATTGAATATAGTTCCCTGTGCTATACAGTAGGTCCTTGTTGTTTATTTATTTTATATATAGTAGGGTGTATATGTTACTCCAAAACTCCTAATTTATCCCCCCCCTCAATTTGGTAACCATAAGTTTGTTTTCTATGTCTGTGGGTCTATGTCTGTTTTGTAAATAAGTTCATTTGTATCATTTTTTTAGATTCCACATATAAGTGATATCATATGATATTTGTCTTTCACTGTCTGACTTCACTTAGTCTGATAATCTCTAGGTCCATCCATGTTGCTGCAAATGGCATTATTTCATTCTTTTTTGTGGCTTCTTTATCCATTTATCTGTTGATGTACAGACAGTTGCTCAAGTATTTGCTCTCCTTCTTGTAAGAGAACTACACATTTCCACCTATTGCCATGTTATTTGAACTGCCCCTTTTGGGAATATGCATATCCACCCAACTGACAATGGGTTTGGTCACAATGACTTCACATCTGACCGGAATCTTTAAAAAATATTCTGTGTGTTTCCAGTAGCTCTCTTGCTCATTTCCTTCTTCAATGAGAATGGCATGTCCTCCACTGGGGATCTGAGAATACAGAAGATAAGTGGCATACACAGCAAGCGAAAAATAAACACGGAGATTTGGGATTTTGTTAGTTACCACAGCATATTATAGTGAAAACTGACTGATAAATTATTTGTCTGTGTCTTCTCTTCTTTTTATCTTAGATAAATCATTGCAGAGGTTTGTTTATTTTGTTGGTCTTTTCAAAGAACCAACTTTTGGCCTTGTTGATTCTCTCTATTGTAACTTGGTTTCCTATTTCATTTTTTTAGTTCCTACTTCTGCTCTTATAATTATCATATTCCTTCCACTTTCTTTGAGTCTATTGTGTTGTTTGTTTTCTACTTCTTAAGTTATGGATTTAGTTCATTAATTTTCAGCCTTTTCCCCCTTCTATAAAAAAGCCTTTAAGGCAATAAATTTCCCTTGACGCACACTTTTCATATCCTACAAGTTTTTTTTTTTTTTTAACATCTTTATTGGAGTATAATTGCTTTACAATGGTATGTTAGTTTCAGCTTCACAACAAAATGAATCAGTTATATATACACATATATTCCCATATCTCTTCCCGCTTGCGTCTCCCTCCCTCCCACCCTCCCTATCCCACCCCTCCAGGCGGTCACAAAGCACCTAGCTGATCTCCCTGTGCTATGCGGCTGCTTCCCACTAGCTATCTACCTTACGTTTGGTAGTGTATATATGTCCATGCCTCTTTATCGCTTTGTCACCGTTTACACTTCCCCCTCCCCATAGCCTCAAGTCCATTCTCTAGTAAGTCTGTGTCTTTATTCCTGTTTCACCCCTAGGTTTTTCATGACATTTTTTTTTTTAAATTCCATATATATGTGTTAGCATACGGTATTTGTCTCTCTCTTTCTGACTTACTTCACTCTGTATGACAGACTCTAGGTCTATCCACCTCATTACAAATAGCTCAATTTCGTCTCTTTTTATGGCTGAGTAATATTCCATTGTATATATGTGCCACATCTTCTTTATCCATTCATCCGATGATGGACACTTAGGTTGTTTCCATCTCTGGGCTATTGTAAATAGAGCTGCAATGAACATTTTGGTACATGACTCTTTTTGAATTATGGTTTTCTCAGGGTATATGCCCAGTAGTGGGATTGCTGGGTCATATGGTAGTTCTATTTGTAGCTTTTTAAGGAACCTCCATACTGTTCTCCACAGTGGCTGTATCAATTTACATTCCCACCAACAGTGTAAGAGGGTTCCCTTTTCTCCACACCCTCTCCAGCATTTATTGTTTCTAGATTTTTTGATGATAGCCATTCTGACTGGTGTGAGATGATATCTCATTGTAGTTTTGATTTGCATTTCTCTAATGATTAATGATGTTGAGCATTCTTTCATGTGTTTGTTGGCACTCTGTATATCTTCTTTGGAGAAATGTCTATTTAGGTCTTCTGCCCATTTTTGGATTGGGTTGTTTGTTTTTTTGTTATTAAGCTGCATGAGCTGCTTATAAATTTTGGAGATCAATCCTTTGTCAGTTGCTTCATTTGCAAATATTTTCTCCCATTCTGAGGGTTGTCTTTTGGTCTTCTTTATGGTTTCCTTTGCTGCGCAAAAGCTTTTAAGTTTCATTAGGTCCCATTTGTTTACTCTTGTTTTTATTTCCATTACTCCAAGAGGTGGGTCAGAAAGAATCTTGCTGTGATTTATGTCATAGAGTGTTCTGCCTATGTTTTCCTCTAAGAGTTTGATAGTTTCTGGCCTTACATTTAGGTCTTTAATCCATTTTGAGCTTATTTTTGTGTATGGTGTTAGGGAGTGATCTAACTTCATACTTTTACATGTAGCTGTCCAGTTTTCCCAGCACCACTTATTGAATAGGCTGTCCTTTCTCCACGGTACATTTCTGCCTCCTTTGTCAAAGATAAGGTGACCATATGTGCGTGGGTTTATCTCTGGGCTTTCTATCCTGTTCCATTGATCTATCTTTCTGTTTTTGTGCCAGTACCATACCGTTTTGATAACTGTAGCTTTGTAGTATAGTCTGAAATCTGGGAGCCTGATTCCTCCAGTTCCTTCTTTCGTTCTCAAGATTGCTTTGGCTATTCGGGGTCTTTTGTGTTTCCATACAAATTGCAAAATTTTTTGTTCTAGTTCTGTAAAAAATGCCAGTGGTAGTTTGATAGGGATTGCATTGAATCTATAGATTGCTTTCGGTAGTAGAGTCATTTTCACAATGTTGATTCTTCCAATCCAAGAACATGGTATATCTCTCCATCTATTTGTATCGTCTTTAATTTCTTTCATCAGTGTCTTATAATTTTCTGCATACAGATCTTTTGTCTCCTTAGGTAGGTTTATTCCTAGATATTTTATTCTTTTTGTTGCAATGGTAAATGGGAGTGTTTTCTTGATTTCACTTTCAGATTTTTCATCATTAGTATATAGGAATGCCAGAGATTTCTGTGCATTAATTTTGTATCCTGCCACTTTACCAAATTCATTGATTAGCTCTAGTAGTTTTCTGGTAGCATCTTTAGGGTTCTCTATGTATAGGATCATGTCATCTGCAAACAGTGACAGCTTTACTTCTTCTTTTCCGATTTGGATTCCTTTTATTTCCTTTTCTTCTCTGATTGCTGTGGCTAAAACTTCCAAAACTATGTTGAATAAGAGTGGTGAGAGTGGGCAACCTTGTCTTGTTCCTGATCTTAGTGGAAATGCTTTCAGTTTTTCACCATTGAGGATGATGTTTGCTGTGGGCTTGTCATATATGGCCTTTATTATGTTGAGGAAAGTTCCCTCTATGCCTACTTTCTGCAGGGTTTTTATCATAAATGGGTGTTGAATTTTGTCAAAAGCTTTCTCTGCATCTATTGAGATGATCATATGGTTTTTCTCCTTCAGTTTGTTAATATGGTTTATCACATTGATAGATTTGCGTATATTGAAGAATCCTTGCATTCCTGGAATAAACCCCACTTGATCATGGTGTATGATCCTTTTAATGTGCTGTTGGATTCTGTTTGCTAGTATTTTGTTGAGGATTTTTGCATCTATGTTCATCAGTGATATTGGCCTGTAGTTTTCTTTCTTTGTGACATCCTTGTCTGGTTTTGGTATCAAGGTGATGGTGGCCTCGTAGAAGGAGTTTGGGAGTGTTCCTCCCTCTGCTATATTTTGGAAGAGTTTGAGAAGGATAGGTGTTAGCTCTTCTCTAAATGTTTGATAGAATTCGCCTGTGAAGCCATCTGGTCCTGGGCTTTTCTTTGTTGGAAGATTTTTAATCACAGTTTCAATTTCAGTGCTTGTGATTGGTCTGTTCATATTTTCTATTTCTTCCTGATTCAGTCTTGGCAGGTTGTGCATTTCTAAGAATTTGTCCATTTCTTCCAGATTATCCATTTTATTGGCATAGAGTTGCTTGTAGTAATCTCTCATGATCTCTTTTATTTCTGCAGTGTCAGTTGTTACCTCTCCTTTTTCATTTCTAATTCTATTGATTTGAGTCCTCTCCCTTTTTTTCTTGATGAGTCTGGCTAGTGGTTTATCTATTTTGTTTATCTTCTCAAAGAACCAGCTTTTAGTTTTATTGATCTTTGCTATTGTTTCCTTCATTTCTTTTTCATTTATTTCTGATCTGATTTTTATGATTTCTTTCCTTCTGCTAGCTTTGGGGTTTTTTTGTTCTTCTTTCTCTAATTGCTTGAGGTGCAAGGTTAGGTTGTTTATTCGAGATGTTTCCTGCTTCTTAAGGTGGGCTTGTATTGCTATAAACTTCCCCCTTAGAACTGCTTTTGCTGCATCCCACAGGTTTTGGGTCGTTGTGTCTCCATTGTCATTTGTTTCTAGGTATTTTTTGATTTCCTCTTTGATTTCTTCAGTGATCACTTCATTATTAAGTAGTGTATTGTTTAGCCTCCATGTGTTTGTAGTTTTTACAGATCTTTTCCTGTAATTGATATCTAGTCTCATGGCATTGTGGTCAGAAAAGATACTTGATACAATTTCAATTTTCTTAAATTTACCAAGGCTTGATTTGTGACCCAAGATATAATCTATCCTGGAGAATGTTCCATGAGCACTTGAGAAAAATGTGTATTCTGTTGTTTTTGGATGGAATGTCCTATAAATATCAATTAACTCCATCTCGTTTAATGTATCATTTAAAGCTTGTGTTTCCTTATTTATTTTCATTTTGGATGATCTGTCCATTGGTGAAAGTGGGGTGTTAAAGTCCCCTACTATGAATGTGTTACTGTCGATTTCCCCTTTTATGGTTGTCAGTATTTGCCTTATGTATTGAGGTGGACCTATGTTGGGTGCATAAATATTTACAATTGTTATATCTTCCTCTTGGATCGATCCCTTGATCATTATGTAGTGTCCTTCTTTGTCTCTTCTAATAGTCTTTGTTTTAAAGTCTATTTTGTCTGATATGAGAATTGCTACTCCAGCTTTCTTTTGGTTTCCATTTGCATGAAATACCTTTTTCCATCCCCTTACTTTCAGTCTGTATGTGTCTCTAGGTCTGAAGTGGGTCTCTTGTAGACAGCAAATATATGGGTCTTGTTTTTGTATCCATTCAGCCAATCTGTGTCTTTTGGTGGGAGCATTTAGTCCATTTACATTTAAGGTAATTATCGATATGTGTGTTCCTATTCCCATTTTCTTAATTGTTTTGGGTTCGT
Organism: Orcinus orca; assembly: GCF_937001465.1. Lineage (NCBI taxonomy): Eukaryota > Metazoa > Chordata > Mammalia > Artiodactyla > Delphinidae > Orcinus > Orcinus orca. Next base: position 100,686,312 of record NC_064559.1, on the reverse strand, counting down.
TATTGTAGGTCCTTTCCTTCTCTTGTGTTTCCTGCCTAGAGAAGTTCCTTTAGCAGTTGTAGAGCTGGTTTGGTGGTGCTGAACTCTCTCAGCTTTTGCTTGTCTGTAAAGGTTTTAATTTCTCCATCAAATCTGAATGAGATCCTTGCTGGGTAGAGTAATCTTGGTTGCAGGTTTTTCTCCTTCAACACTTTCAATATGTCCTGCCACTCCCTTCTGGCTTGCAGAGTTTCTGCTGAAAGATCAGCTGTTAACCTTATGGGGATTCCCTTGTGTGTTATTTGTTGTTTTTCCCTTGCTGCTTTTAATATGTTTTCTTTGTATTTAATTTTTGACAATTTGATTAATATGTGTCTTGGCGTATTTCTCCTTGGATTTATCCTGTATGGGACTCTCTGTGCTTCCTGGACTTGATTAACGATTTCTTTTCCCATATTAGGGAAGTTTTCAACTATAATCTCTTCAAATATTTTCTCAGTCCCTTTCTTTTTCTCTTCTTCTTCTGGAACCCCTATAATTCGAATGTTGGTGCGTTTAATGTTGTCCCAGAGGTCTCTGAGACTGTCCTCAGTTCTTTTCATTCTTTTTTCTTTATTCTGCTCTGCAGTAGTTATTTCCACTATTTTATCTTCCAGGTCACTTATCCGTTCTTCTGCCTCAGTTATTCTGCTATTGATCCCATCTAGAGTACTTTTAATTTCATTTATTGTGTTGTTCATCGTTGCTTGCTTCATCTTTAGTTCTTCTAGGTCCTTGTTAACCGATTCTTGCAATTTGTCCATTCTATTGTCCATTCTATCTCCAAGATTTCGGATCAAGCTTACTATCATTATTCTGAATTCTTTTTCAGGTAGACTGCCTATTTCCTCTTCATTTGTTAGGTCTGGTGGGTTTTTATCTTGCTCCTTCATCTGCTGTGTGTTTTTCTGTCTTTTCATTTTGCTTATCTTACTGTGTTTGGGGTCTCCTTTTTTGCAGGCTGAAGGTTCGTAGTTCCTGTTGTTTTTTGTGTCTGTCCCCAGTGGCTAAGGTTGGTTCAGTGGGTTGTGTCGGCTTCCTGGTGGAGGGTACTAGTGCCTGTGTTCTGGTGGATGAGGCTGGATCTTGTCTTTCTGGTGGGCAGGTCCACGTCTGGTGGTGTGTTTTGGGGTGTCTGTAGACTTACTATGATTTTGGGTAGCCTCTCTGCTAATGGGTGGGGTTGTGTTCCTGTCTTGCTAGTTGTTTGGCATCGGGTGTCCAGCACTGTAGCTTGCTGGTCGTTGAGTGAAGTTGGGTGCTGGCGTTGAGATGGAGATCTCTCGGAGATTTTTGCTGTTTGATATTATGTGCAGCTGGGAGGCCTCTTGTGGACCAGTGTCCTGAAGTTGGCTCTCCCACCTCAGAGGCACAGCACTGAGTCCTGGCTGCAGCACCAAGAGCCTTTCATCCACAGGGCTCCTTAATTTGGGATGATTCGTTGTCTATTCAGGTATTCCACAGATGCAGGGTATATCAAGTTGATTGTGGAGCTTTAATCCGCTGCTTCTGAGGCTGCTGGGAGAGATTTCCCTTTCTCTTCTTTGTTCTGACAGTTCCCAGGGGCTCAGCCCTGGACTTGGCCCCGCCTGTGCGCGCAGGTCGCCGGAGGGCGCCCGTTCCTCGCTCAGACAGGACGAGGCCAAAGGAGCCGCTGATTCGGAGGCTCTGGCTCACCCAGGCCGGGGGGTAGGGAGGGTCACGGAGTGCGGGGCGGGCCTGCAGCGGCAGAGGCCGGCGTGACGCTGCAGCCTGAGGCGCGCCGTGCGCTCTCCCGGGGAGCCGTCCCTGGATCCCGGGACCCCGGCAGTGGCGGGCCGCACAGGCTCCCCGGAAGGGCGCGTGGCCAGTGACCCGTGTTCGCACACAGGCCTCCCGGCGGCGGCAGCAGCGGCCCTAGCGTCCCACGTCCGCCTCTGGGCTCCGCACTCTCAGCCTTGGCTCGCGCCCGTCCCCGGAGCTCTCCCAAGCAGCGCTCCTAATCCCCTCCCCTCGTGCACCAGGAAACAAAGAGGGACGTAAAAGTCTCTTGCCTCTTCGGCAGGTCCAGACCCCCCCCCGCCCCGGACTCTCTCCCGGCCAGCCGCGGCGCACCAACGCCCTGCAGGCTGTGTTCACGCCGCCAACCTCAGTCCTCTCCCGGCGCTCCGACAGAAGCCGGAGCCTCAGCTCCCAGTCCCTACAAGTTTTAATATATACTGTTTTCATTATCACTAAGTTGTAAAATGTATTTATAATTGTATTATGGTTTCTTCTTTGACTCATGAGTTATTTAAAAAGCATGCTTTTCAATTTCAAAATCTACGGAGATTTTAAATTAACTTCTAAAATATTTGCATTGTGAACAGAACATAGTTTTGTGATACTTTTCTTTGAAATTTGTTGATATTTGCTTTGTAGCTAATTCATGATCTAATTTTGTAAATGTTCCATATGTGCTTGAGAAGAATTTGTATTCTCTCACTGTTGGGTGCAAAATTGATATATGTCCATTACTACAAGCTTGTTAATTTTGTTGTTCAAATATCCTACATCTTTGCTGATACTTTTTTGGGGGGGTGGGGGGGGGTGTCTGCTTGAATTATCAGACACAGATAAAGACATATTGAAAAATCTCCTGCAGTGATGGTATATTTGTCCATTTATCCCTGAAGTTTTTATCAAGTTATACTCTATATATCTTGAGCATATTTTATTAGATGCTTATATTTTTAGAACTGTGTTATTTATGGTGATTAAATATTAAATCATTACATGGTTATCCCTTTCTATCCCTATATTGCTCATTATCTTCAAGTCTATTTTGTCTGATATTAACATGGCCAAACTGACTTTCTTTTGGTGTTTGCTTGGAATGTCATTTTCAATCCTTTTACTTTTATTCTATACAAGTTCGTTTGCTTTTTTAAAAATCCAGCGGGATTTAAAAAAAAATTCTGATAATCTCTGTCTTGTAACTGTCAATTTTTGTCCACATATATTTATTGTAATTTTTGATATATTTGGACTTTGATTCTATCTTACTTTATGATTTCTATTTGTTCCATGTTTTCTATGTTTCTGGCTTTTATCTTTTTTGCTTTATTTCTTTCTTTATTTTTGGATTAACTGAGTTATTTTTGAACTTTTTTCCTATTCCATATTTTTCTTTCTAAAGATTTGGAATCATGCATACATTTTTTAGTGGTCACCCTTAAAATTTATCATGCATTCTAATTTAATAAGGTCTAAAGTTTAAACACAGCGTTGACATTCTCTTCTACACAGTACAAGAGCTTTTGAATACTTTAGCACTTTTCTTACCCCTTCTGACTAATACAGCACTGTTGTCTAATTTTTGGTTCTGTCTTTTCTTTTTAACTCCACAAATTGTTCATTGTCATTTTATTCTACACAGACAATATTTGTTTGGGTTTACATACAGAGAAAGAAGAAGTGTTAATATGAGGTTGTGTTTACAAACTAGCTGCTGCTAAGTGCAACTGGGATAGCTTGATGTTATGGGACTATTCTCCAAGGAGTCATATGAAGTGTGTCTCAGGAAAGTTTGCCTGGGAGAATATTTTAAAGATGTCTTCAATCACTCAGTAAACTGTTTTGGGGAAAGAAGAAATTGTTCTACTGACTCTTGCTTTCTTTCTGTCATGAGGGTTAACTCCCCGGCCCCTCTGCGCTGTGCAGTGCATCCCCTGGTGTCTGACTTCTCTGCATCAACTGTGTAGCCCCAGGGCATGAGGGAAGAAGTGTGTGGTGTTAGTATAGAGTGACGCCTGTCAGTGTGTGCTTTCATGAAAGTGGGTGGAGTCTATGCTGAGTTGGCCCCAACAGGGGTGGCTGGGGCAAGGATTAAATGTGAGGCCAAGAGAATCTGAAGTGAAGCATATAATGAGAAATAAAGAGGGAGAATGTTCTCAATAGAAGGAACAACATTTTAGAGGCACCAATATGGAAGAAAGGACTCTTCCTTTAGGGTGATGCAAGAAAGAATAGCCATTTCTTTCAAACTGGAGATTTCCTTTACGTGAACTCTTGAAGATGTATTTTTACCTCTGTGAGCCTTTTCTGTATGCTCAAATTTCAGGTTGATACACATGAATTTGAATTTCTAACATTGGGAGTAATTACAAATAGAGGGAGCAGGCTATTGGGATGAGGAAAAGGATGTTTATGGGCATAGATGTTTTTGCTGTGATAGTTTGGGAGAGACAAAAAACTAAGGCAAAAAATAGTCTTTGGAATGGTCCATCTCAGCATCCCTGCCAGGAATGGTGCTGAATATGTCAGGAAATCTAAGAGAGCCAGATCAGAGTGTCTTGTTATGTTCTGGTGGGTTCTCGGAGTTTTTACTGGCATAATTTTACATTTGAGAAATACCTCTGGGTGTTATTAAGGACTTCCCTTTTCAGACTCTCTGAGCTAGGTAGAATAAATTAAAATCATCCAAAGACATTTCAAACCAGATTGTATCAAACCAAACTTCACAGGAACAACAGTTAGAAAAGCTGGATAAAATATTTTAAAAACATCTGTTTGAAAGCATTGGAAAACTACTGAGACAGCAAAGGATTTAGGAGTCAGGAGACTGGAGAAGAGGGAATCCCGCAGAAGTGAGACCAACACTTGGCCCGCCTTCATGTATTTGCCAATTATGAAATCAAAGCTGTGAGGATGAGAAACTGGACAGAGCTTTTGGAAGTTTCACAGAGGGACAATAACTGAGGTTTAGAACTCACTGATGAGAAGGGTCCTGGTAAACACCTCAGGTTTAGAGTTGGGATCCGAAAGGGCTATACTCTAGGAGTAAGGACGAACCAAAATCTAGCTCTCATGAAGACTGAAACCCAACTTGAAACAATTCAATCTTAGATGTATTTAGGTGGTTTGCCCCTATCCTAACTTCTCCTATAAACAAGAATAAATACTCTGGGAGAAAGTAATATTGTCCAGTACTTCAAATTATCTCTACATTTTCATACAGTGTGTCTAGCATTTAATGAAAAATAGGGATGCAGAAAAGAGAAGACTTTGCCAAAAATTCAGAGACAAGACAAATAGTAGAAAGAGATCTACAGGAGATCCAGATATTAGAGTTATCATACACAGACTTTAAGATAGCTGTGATGAATGTGTTCCAGAAATTAAATTACAAATACAGTGGTTTTGGCCAGTGGTTGTATGGTAAAAATGTATTTTTATGTCTCCCCCAACTCAAATCGATTGTTTTTACAAAACAATGTGCAGGAGAATTCTCAAGTTACATTCCAAAAACAATTGAATGTCAGTATCATTGGCAGAATATCAGAATCAGGTGTTTTGAGAAGTAAGCCCAGTGTCAACAAAGGAGATGCATGTAGGGGACATTGGTTTTAAAAGAAGCCATGCTACTGCATGCAGAACAACTATTTGTTAATGATTACATTAATTATTGCAGGTTTTAGCATTTTATATCCTACTATGATCATTTGTTACTTACAGGTGTTTTACTGTGTTTAGTTTCGTTTCAGGAAATTGATTGGAGAGTTTGGTTTGAAATGTAATGCATTATAATTTGTTCCTTTTAAAATAATGGGAAATAGGCCCTGATTAGTATTTTTGTGCAGAATACCTGATTTTCAGGATTGGATTACTGACGTTAACAGGAGATGCCTATATTGGTGAGCAGGTTTCACTGTATCTTTTTTTTCCTTCATAGTTATTTATTTGGTTGCGCTGGGTCTTAAGTTGTGGCAGGCAGGCTCATTTAGTTGCAGCTCAAGGGCTCCTTAGTTGTGGCACGCGGGCTCCTTAGTTGTGGCATGTGAACTCTTAGTTGCGGCATGCATGTGGGATCTAGTTCCTTGGCCAGGGATCGAACCCGGAACTCCTGCATTGGGAGTGTGGAGTCTTAACCACTGTACCACCAGGGAAGTCCCACTGTATCTTTTTTTAATTGCTGCAGTTTCTTAATGCTCTCCTTCTAAAAGTCCATTTTCTTTTTTTTAATTAATTTATTTTATTATTTTATTAATTAATTAATTAATTTATTTAGGGCTGTGTTGGGTCTTTGTTGCTGCACATGGGCTTTTCTCTGGTTGTGGTGAGTGGGGGCTACTCTTCGTTGCGGTGCACGGGCTTCTCATCGTAGTGGCTTCTCTTGTCGCGGAGCACAGGCTCTAGGCTCACAGGCTTCAGCAGTTGTGGCACATGGGCTCAGTAGTTGTGGCTCGTGGGCTCTAGAGCGCAGGCTCAGTAGTTGTGGTGCACGGGCTTAGCTGCTCTGCGGCATGTGGGATCTTCCTGGACCAGGGTTTGAACCTGTGTCCCCTGCATTGGCAGGCAGATTCTTAACCACTGTGCCACCAGGGAAGCCCTAAAAGTCCATTTTCTAACCAGTTATTAATCGTATGTAACAATGCAATTAACTTTTGTATATTTATGTTCAGACTTTTAAATTCTACTGATTCGTCTATTCTTTGTGTTTTTCATGTAAATAATCTGTCCTGGGAATAACAGATTTGACTCTTCCTTCCTAGTCTGTATACATTTTATTTACTTTTTTCTTTTTGGTCTTATTGTTCTGGGTAGAAATGGTAATATAGCAAGTAGTGGTTTTAAAACACATCTGCAAATTCTTTGACACTCTTCCCACAAAGGGAGAATAAGGGTTGCTGTAATGACTAACTTCTAATGAATAAAATTTGGCAAAACTAATGCTGTGGTGTGACTTCCAATGCTATGACATAAAAGGTGATATCGCTTTGCCTCTCTTTTTCTATCTCTGTCTCTCTATCTTAAACTAAATCAGTTTGCCTTACGTTTATCAATTTTCAAACAATCAACTTTGGCTTTGTTGATCTTCTGTTTTAAATTTCATTACTTTCTCTACTTATTATTTTCTTCCTGCTACATTCCTCATAATTTGATTATTCTGTTGTTCTTTTTCTAATTTCTTAAGTTGACATTTAGCTCATTATTCTTATGAGCTCCATATCTCTAATTAATTTCCCACCTTTTAGGTTTTTAAATTTTTAATTTCACCAATTTTTTTATTTCTAGAAGTTCAGTTTGGCACTTTTTCATAACAAGGTCGTTTTTATAGCTTTTGTTCCTTATTCATGTTTCTAAGTCTTAAAAAAATCTACTATATATTTGTTTTTGTTTGTATGATCATTTCAATACTGCATGCCTTTGTGGGTCTGATTTTGCTGTTGGTTTTTCTTCTGAGTCTCTCATATGGTTTCTTGTTTTCTTGCATATTCTGTAATTTTTTTTTTTTTTTTTTTTTGTGGCACGTGGGCCTCTCACTGTTGTGGCCTCTCCCGTTGCGGAGCACAGGCTCCAGACACGCAGGCTCAGCGGCCATGGCTCACGGGCCCAGCCGCTCCGCGGCATGTGGAATCTTCCCAGACCAGGGCACGAACCCGTGTTCCCTGCATCGGCAGGTGGACTCTCAACCACTGCGCCACCAGGGAAGCCCCATATTCTGTAATTTTTATCGTGCTCTCATGTTTGTTGAAACTGTATTATGAGCAATATTTGAGGCCTACATTAAGGGTATATTCCCTTAGAAAGGGTTTGCTTTTCCTTCTGCTTACCATGTCAGGGACAGTCTAAAACTTAGGACCACTTTAGACTAAATTCTTAGTTTTTTGGACAAAGCAGGTAGCATGAATTTGGGTACCAAACCTTTGTGAGGGCCAACTTGTTGCTTATGAATTATTTGGGGGAAATATTACCTCACTCCATTTGGAGCTCCTTCTTCCTTAATGAAGCAAACTTTTCTTTACTGAGAGTATAGCCCTTTGAGAGTACTGGCTTTATGGAAGGTTTTAAAACCAACTTTCTAGCTTGCAAGGGCACTAAACTTGGCCTTCTGTTTCCTAGCATGGTTGATAAAACTCCAGTTCTAGGTTACTGGGGATCATGAGATGCCCTTAAGAAGGTGGCTGGATTCAGTGCTCATTCACCCTCTGATTTTATGCTTTTGATTTATTTTAGTCTCTGAGAAATTCCCTTACTTTCTTGCCTGCTCAGCTATGCATATAAGGAGATTTTTAAAAAGATTTTATTTAGTATTTTTAGGATTTTTTTTTTAGCAGAAGAGTGTTTTTGTTTTGTTGTGTTTTGAATAATAACTTATCTTCCATATAGCCAGGATGGGAGTCCCATTAATTCTTCAAACTTAGTTGAAATTTCCATTCCTATCACTTCACTAAAACTGCTTTTGTTAAAGCCATCAACCATTTCCATGTAGCCGTATTTAATGGACATTTTGGTGTCTTTGTCTTAGTTGACCTGTCAATGATATTCAGCACATTTTATCACATCCACTTCCCTGAAACATCAAAAAAGTAGATTCAACTAAAATATGACACAAATGAACCTATGTATGAAACAGAAACAGAGTCATGGACATAGAGAACAGACTGGTGGTTGTCAAGGGGGAAGGGGTTGGGGAGGGTTGGAGTCGGGGGTTGGGGAGGGCTGGAATGGGAGGTTGGGCTTAGCAGATGTAAGCTTTTATATACAGAATGGACAAACAGCAAGGTCCTACTGTATAGCACAGGGAACTATATTCAATATCCTATGATAAACCATAATGGAAAAGGAAATTTAAAAAAAGAATGTATAGGGCTTCCCTGGTGGCGCAGTGGCTGAGAGTCCGCCTGCCGATGGGGGGGACACGGGTTCGTGCCCCGGTCCGGGAAGATCCCACATGCCGCGGAGCGGCTGGGCCCGTGAGCCACGGCCGCTGGGCCTGTGCGTCCGGAGCCTGTGCTCTGCAACGGGAGAGGCCACAACAGTGAGAGGTCCGCGTACCACAAAAAAAAAAAAAAAAAAAAAAAAGAATATATATATATGTATAACTGAATCACTTTGCTGTACAGCAGTGATTAACACAACATTGTAAATCAACTATACTCCAATTAAAAAAGGTAAAAGTAGATTCAAATGGTATTAAAATTCTCTTCCTGGCTTCAAATTTGTTGCTTGTTCCACTCTCAACACTGAATACATACATATATTAAATATTTATTTAATTGAAAGCAGGGTAATCAATATCATTCACTGTAAAAATATTTCCAAGACCTTTAGGCTCCTTATGTGACAGCTGACATTTACTACAAAATGAAATCAAAGCAATATGATGAGATTAGAATAAATATGTAACCAACTTTCCTTTTTTTTTTTTTTCTTTGCAGTACGCGGGCCTCTCACTGCTGTGGCCTCTCCCGCTGCGAAGCACAGGCTCCGGACGCGCAGGCCCAGCGGCCATGGCTCACGGGCCCAGCCACTGCGCGGCACGTGGGATCTTCCCGGACCGGGGCATGAACCCACATCCCCTGCATCGGCAGGCGGACTCTCAACCACTGCGCCACCAGGGAAGCCCCCCAACTTTCCATTTTTTATGAGCATATTACCTACTTTGTGAATTTTGTATTATGATGTGATACTTTCCCTTAAAGTCATGATCCCTCCTGAGCCATCAGTTAAGTCATTAATAATATGTCATAACTAGCGGAGAATAAGATTTTGGTGAGGATATTGATGACTAGCATGGCTAGCCATTGCAGAGAAAAAACTTAAAACTCCTTAGTTTGTCATTCATTTCCTAACTTACTCTTCCAGCCTAATTACTCCCAAGAAAAGTTCACGTTTTTCAACAATATGGTCGTTGGTCTAGTCCCTTCCCTGAAAATGCTTATCCACTTTTCTACCCTATATCTTCTTTATTTCTGTGCTTCCCTTCCATATTTCCCTCCACTTTTCTCTCATTGTGCCCAATTTCTCACTCTTTCAAGTTGCACCTTTCAAGTTCCTCCCCCATGAAGCCTTTCAGGCTATTCCAATGGTCATAGGAAGCATCTGACCTGGCTCCCAAAACTCCCTACCTCTAGTATTCATGCCCTTGCATCGTCCTGTACCCCTGAGTGTAGGCTGGACCTAGTGACTTGCTCCTAACAAACAAATAGAATAGAGCAAAATCAATGAGATATCAGGTCCACGGCTCCTGTCTTGCTAGCATGCTCTCTTGCTGGCACTCTCTCTTGCCCCTTTGTTTGCTCACTCTGATGTTGTGAGATGTTTTACAGTGAGGCTTACGTGCAAGGAACTGAGTGCAAAAACTCATGAGGAATTGAATCCTGCCAACCACCACATGAGTGAACTTGAAAGCACATCCTTCCCAGTTGAGTCTTTAGATGAGATTGCAGCCCTAGCTGACACTTCGATTGCAGGCTTGTGAAAGACTCTGAAGCAGAGGAACCAGTTGAGCCATGCCTGATTTCCTGACCCACAGGAACTGTGAGATAATACATATATATTTTTTTAGCCACTAAGTTGTGGGACGGTTTGTTACAGAGCAATAGATAACTAATACACCAGCCTATATTTATTGTTCTGTCCTTGTATTTATTATCCACACTCTTTGTAATTTAGTATAAAAAACATACATGGGCATGATGGAAAAACTCAACAGTATAAATGTCATAAAGTAAAAAGTAAAAGGCTACCTTAACCTGTTCCTGCCTACCCTCTAGGGTAGATACTACCAAGCATTCCCTATGCACTTAAGAAGTGTTTTGACATAAATGGGATCATACTATAGATATTGTCCAACAACTTACCTTTTTTCACTTAGCAATCCATCTTTCCATATGTCTGTAACATTTTTAGAAATATAAATTATATTCATTGCTTTTTTCTGTTTATGAAAACAATACATGGTCTTAGCTGAAAATCTGACATATACATAAAAGCATAAAAATTAATTTGCCTTTACTCCTACCATCCAGAGATAAACTAAAATATGGAACTGAATGTCTGTTTTGGTCTGTCTCATGTTTCTTCTGGCTCTCTTCTTGTACAGAAGCCCTCTTTCCTGTGAGGAATCGATCTGATTATGGTCAGTTTGGGCCTACATTCTCTTTCTAGGTGTGGCCCTGTGACCTATGTCTGGCCAGTCAGAACCCTCCTCCACTCTTCTGCCTTCTAGATTGGTTCGCAGCTGGGCATGCACCTCAACCAAGCAGGGGACCAATCAGAGTCTTCCTAAGCTTTTGCAGGGGGAGCTATTGATGGCTGCTTCTTCTGGGCTGTTAAACTAGGATTGTGTGAGACAAGGCCTTCCAGAGGCCATCTCACTGCCATCTGGGATGTGGATGTCTGGCTTCATAGCCAAGGAGGGATAAATAAAACTGAAAGTTGAAGAGAGCAGAGCCCTGAGGACATCTCTGATCCATGCCTAGATCCACTGGAATCCAGATATATCATTGGCCATCTCAAGTTTTGGTGTCAGCAAATTCCCTTTTACTGCTTAAGTTTCCGTTATCTGTATCCAAGGGAGTCTTACCTAATATAAGTATTATATTGAACTTTGTTTGAATTTAGTAGAAATAAAGCAAAATTTAAATGAAACTGGAGGAAATGCTGACAACAGATAGTTTCTTAAAGTCCCTTTAAAGTTAAATGAAACATATTATGAAAACATTTCAAGGTTGAAGTAATTGTGTTTTGTAATATGACTTGAGGTTTCTTTTTCTTTTTTTTTTTTTTTTGCGGTCGGCGGGCCTCTCACTGTCGTGGCCTCTCCCGTTGCGGAGCACAGGCTGCTGACGCGCAGGCTCAGCGGCCATGGCTCACGGGCCCAGCCGCTCCGCGGCATGTGGGATCTTCCCGGACTGCGGCACGAACCCACGTCCCCTGCATCGGCAGGCGGACCCCCCAACCACTGCACCACCAGGGAAGCCCGTGTGAATAATTTTGAATGCATATATTTTATGCAGAATTGTCATGGGTTTTTTTTGATTTTTTAAATTGAAGTATAGTTGATGTTCAATATTGTGTAAGTTAAGGTGAACAACATAGTGATTCCCAATTTTTAAAGGTTATACTCCATTTATAGTTGTTATAAAATATTGACTATATTCCCTATACTGTACAATATATCCTTGTAGTGTATTTATTTTATATATTATAGTTTGTACCTCTTAATCTCCTATCCCTATCTTGGCCCTCTCCTCCCCTCTCTCCCCACAGGTAACCACTAGTTAAAATAAATATCTTGTAAAATGTAAGTCCTAAGACTACATTTAGGGTCTTTCTTTAAATTATTAGGGGAGGAAATTAATAAGGAGGAGATTGATATATAAGCAAAATATTCTTTTGTGTGAAGAAATCTCCACTTTTTAGGAAAAATAAAAACACCAAAAACAGGAGAAATAATGATAGCTATTGCCTGTTATAGATCTGAAGTGAACTCACTTAACCCAAATGGTTCCAATACATCATTCAAATGATTCCCTCATTGTTCTCTTGTACTTAGCCAGTGTAGATTAAAGCCAGTTGTTATTGTGTTCTTGGTATACAATTTCTGTTAATGACCCAACGGTTAAGAAAACACAATTCTTCTTAGAGAATCTTTAGAATATTTTGGAAAAAGATTTAAGCTAATTTGGATGCTGGCACCAAACATTCTCCAGTGTATTTTATTTCAGGAAGAACCATTTAGTCTATATTATACTGGAAGTAATGTAGTTATCATGGGGAAGAACCCATCTTATCTAATGGCATATTAAATAAAAGCAAAACACACGTTATATAACTGTCTTCCCAGCCCAAGAATGAAGGATGCTCTGCCGTGGAAATATGACCCGTTCAAAGTTCCATCAACTGAGAAATGATCCAACCCAACCTGGGCAGCTGTCCATGGCCTTAGGGAAGTCAGCTGAGGGTCCTTGCTCTGTGAATGCTATTGTGCAACAATGCCAGGTGAGGACAAATTCGCTTATTAGCTATCCGGAGAGTCTCTTTTACCATAAGCTTTCCCATGACTTCATAATAAATGGGGTAAAATACTTCATTAGGTTAGCATAAAAATTGTAGCTATGTCTATCTTTGGTTTAGTTCTTGTTCTCTACTCCAACAAATATTTATGTTCAATTTTCAAGCTGGCCAGGGACCTGGAATAGCCAAGACTAGATTTCTGTAGGACAGGCAAGGGTAAAGGGAAGTGTGGTGTTGGTGGCCTAAGATCAGGCCTTTGCGTCCTGGCTCTGTTGGGTGCCAGCACGACAGCCCTCCTTGGACAAGTCCTGAAATTGCCAGAACCTCAGTTTCTACATCTATAAAACCAGGAGAGTAATATTCTTCTTGCTGACTTCCTAGGGTTATTGTTAGAATCAAATGATATAATGGATAGAAAAGGGCTTTGTAAATGAAAAAGGGCTAGATCAAAATGTTACTTTATCACCCACTTAGCATTCTGTAGTATTTCTGAAAAATTCCTTCATTTGTTCGAACTTATACACCTAATTATGAAAATATGATTTGTTTGTACTCAATCACTTCTATGCAAATTCAGTAGAGTGACTCCCTCACTTAGTTCCCAAGTAAACAACAACAACAAAAACCCAGTTAGGGAAATGTGAAAATGTGCAGTTTTAGACATTCGAGGGTAATGTGTTTCCTTTATGGATTTGGAGCTCTCTATAAGCCAAGGGCCTTCCTCCTTGCCTGCCGCTAATGATAAGCTACATTTCAACCAGTGGCACGCTGCTTCCTGGAGAGACTCTTTCAGGGATCTTCTCTTGGCCAGGTGTTGGCAGTTTTTCTCACCCACCTTGGAGGTTGCGATCAGGGCTCCCCCTGCGTTGACTACAGCTCTGACACCTGCTGTGGGGCTGGAGCCGTGGTCCTGCTGTCTTTGAGGAAAGCAGCCAGGGAACCACTCCATTTGTTATTTGGCCACTTGGCTGCCACCACGGATGGTGCCGTTCTTTCTTTATATGCTGGCGTCCCAAAGTGGCTGGGCATTTGGCCAAATGATAAAACAGGTCATTTTGTTAATAGCTGCCTTTCAGCTCATCAGCTCAAGAAGGAGAATTGAGGCTTTAAAACACCATTTATAATAGCAAAACAATATTAGTTATATATAGGAATAAACAAGGGTAAAGGGCAGTGTGGTGTTGGTGGCCAATTTTCCTCTATGAAGAAAATTGTAAAACATTATTGAATGACAATTTAAAAAATAGGATGAAACATGTTCATGGATAGGATGACTCACTATCATGTCAGTGGCAAGTCCAATAAAATTCTCTTCTCCCTCTTCTTGGCCCCCTCCTGCTACTCAAAACACTAAATCCTGTTGGTTCTGCTTCCTTCTCTTCCATCTGCCCACTTCTCTCCCACTCTGACTGATTCAAATTTATTTCAAGTCCTCCTTATTCCTCTCCTGAATTACTAAAACAGCCTCATAACTGTGGCTCCTTTCCAATCCATCTTTCTACAACTGAAACTAAGTTTAACTTTCTAAAATGCTCATCTAAGCACGTCACTCCTGCTTACCACCCTGCGATGATTTGACATCATCCTTGGAATAGAGCCCAAACTCCATAGCAAGGCATCCCAGGGCTTCTCCCTGCTCCCACACCAGCTCTCCCCTAGCTGAGGTGCTTGTAGTTCCCCAGGAGGCCCTGGCTCCTTTGGCTGGGTACACTTCCTCCTGCCCCCCTACCCTCTGCCTCTTCCTCTTTTCCCTTTGTCACCTAATGAGCTCCTGCTAATTATTCAAAACTAAACTTGACTCTAATCTCCTCTGGGAAGCTTTCCTTCATCTGCCAAGGCTCAACGAGCTGCCTTTCCAATTGGCCACAAACCTCAATTTCCTTATCTTCCAAATGGGGATAATAATTCCTGTATTATATGGGTTTGGTATCTCTCTAGTGGTAGGTAGGGTAACCATATATCCGGGTTTACGCCTGTTGTTCCTAAGTCGTGTCTGGTTAGTGTCCTCTGAGAACGGAAACCAACTACACGTAGTTTAATAGGATTAAGAACCAAGACTGCATTAACATGACTTGAACTCCAAGAAACTCCGGCCCAGAAAGCTGCAAATAGCATTGTTGTTTATTTCAGGAACTTCTAGAAAAATCCATTTGTTTGAACATAGACTACTCAGCTAGCCCTCATCAGGATAATAGCCCCCTTCTCACAGCAGCAGATCACTCATCTGGCTTGTGAAACACCTGTTTACTCCTCGATGTTCCCTTCAAAATCCTCTCCTCCCTGTATCCACCAATCCTAAACTATTAGATCATGATTTTGGTCAATCCCAGTCATCCTCCCGGGCCCCTGTATTGAAAGATCCAATTTAAACCCGATTTCCAAACCTTCTGAATATCCCACCCACAACCTCCTCCTTTGGAGACACTACTCAGGTAGTGGTGTCCCTGGCTTCATTAAGTAATAAACCCAACTTCGCTGATAAACAGTTTATTTTGATGACCTCCTTGAGGAATCAGCAGTTGGCACCCTTTTACTCTGAAAAGAATCCCTGTTTGGATGATAAATTAAATGATTCCTATTATAAATTGTTACCCTATTAACTTGTAACATTTATTGTTCTCATTTAATCCCCACAATAACCCCACATGGTATGTATTACTATACTACCATTGTACAGATATGCAAATGAAGGCACAGAGAAGTTCAGTAATTTATCCAAGATCCTGTAACTACTATAAGAGACTGGATTACAAACCAAAGACCCAGACTCCAGAACTGATATTCTGTAAAAACAAAAAAAAGTAGTTTTCTTTTTAATTTTAAAATCACAAACTTACAGAAAACTTACAAGTATGGTACAAAGAACCACCGCATCCTACCACCAAATCACTGGAGAGTAAGTTGTCAACCTGATACCCTATTACCTTCACATACTTTAGTCTTTGTATTTAGCATTGTTCCTCCAAATAAGGACATTCTCCTCCATCACCACAACACAGCCATCAAAATCAGGAAATTAACACTGATATGTAACTACCATATAACCCTTAAAGCCCACTCCAGTCTTGCCAATTGTCCCTATAATAACCTTTGCAGCAGAAGAATCCAGTTCAGAACTAACTACATCTTGCATTTAGTTCTTAAATCTCTTGATTTTCCTTCAGTCTGGAACGGTTCCCCAGGCTTTCCTTGACTTTCATGACCTCGACATTCTTGAAGATTACAAGAATTTTAACCTCACTTTGAGTTTGTCTGCTGTTCTCTCATGCTTACATTCAGGTTATGCATACAGAAGTGGTGGTGTGTTCCCACTGCACCCTATCAGGTGGGACAAGTTTCCGATTTGTCCCGTTATTAATAATGTACACACTTCCATCACTTGATTTAGGTGGTGTTTGCCAGGCTCTTTCACTTTTTCCTGTCTGGAATTAATAGTTTGGGGGGCAGTATTATATTTTATTTTATTTTGGATTATTGTAGTTTTTCTAACTTTCTCCACACACCCCCTGCCAAGCTTTCTTGAGGTATAATTAACAAATAAAAGTTGTATATATTTAAGGCATACAATGTGATATAATTTGATATAGTTATAAATTTTGATATAGCTATACATTGTGAAATGGTTACCGCAATCAAGCTAATGAATACATCTGTCACCTCACATGGTTACCATTGTGTGTATGTGTGTGGTGAGGACACTTACGATCTACTCTCTCAGCAAATTTCAAGTACTGTAAATACTAGAATATTATTAACTATAGTCACTATGTTATACTTTAGATCTCCAGAACTTATATATCCTGCATAACAAACTTTGTACCCTTTGACCAATATCTCATTTCCCCCACTCCCCAGCCCCTTGCAACCACCAATTTACTCTCAGCTTCTATGAGTTCTGCTGTTTTAGATTCCACATATAAGTGAGATCATACAATATTTGTCTTCCTGATTTCAAACTCTACTATAAAACTACAGTACTCAAAACAGTGTGATACTAGCACAAAAACAGACACATAGGTCAATGGAACAGAATACAGAGCTCAGAAATGAATCTACACTTAGAAGGGCAATTAATCTATTATAACAAAGGAGGCAAGAAAATACAATGGGGGAAAAGACAGCCTCTTCAATAAATGGTGCTGGGAAAACTGGACAGCTACATGCAAAAGAATCAAACTGGATTACTCTCTCACACTATGCACAAAAGTAAATTTGAAATAGATTAAAGATTTAAACATAAGATCTGAAACATAAAACTTCTAGAAGAAAACAGAGGCAGTAAGCTCTTTGACATCAGGCTTAGTAATAGTTATTGCATATGTCTCCTCAGGCAAGGGAAACAAAAGCAAAAATAAACAAATGGGACCACAGGACCAGATGGTTTCACTGGGGAATTCTACCAAGCATATCAATACAAAGAAGAACTTATGGATGGACCTAGAGACTGTCATTCAGAGTGAAGTAAGTCCGAAAGAGAAAAACAAATATTGTATATTAACGCATATATGTGGAATCTAGAAAAATGGTGTAGATGATCTTATTTGTAAATCAGAAATAGAGACAGATGTAGAGAACAAAAGAACAAAAGTATGGACACCAAGGGGGGAAGGGGGGGTAGGACGAATTGGGAGATTGGGATTGACATATATACACTATTGATACTTTGTGTAAAATAGATAACTAATGAGAACCTACTGTATAGCTCAGGGAACTCTACTCAATGCTCTGTGGTGACCTGAATGGGAAGGAAATCCAAGAAAGAGGGGATATGAGTATACATAGAGCTGATTCACTTTGCTGCACAGTAGAAACTAACACAGCATTGTAAAGCAACTATACTACAATAAAAATTAATTAATTAAAGAAATAGCCACATAGTTTTTCAAACTATATTTTATTTTATTCTGTAAAGAGTAATATCTTGATTCATGCTATCACTTTGAATAACTGTATTTCAAAAGGAACTAAATTAGATGGGTTTTGTTTTTAAAAAATAAAAGAACTTATACTGGTCCTTCTCAAACTCTTCCAAAAGACTGAAGAGGAGGGAACACTCCCAAAGTCATTCTATGAAGCCACCATCACCCTGATACCAAAAGACACTACCAAAAACTAAAATTATAGGCCAATATCCTTGATGAATATAGATGAAAAATCCTCAACAAAATATTAGTAAACCGAATCCAACAACACATAAAAAGGATCATACACCATGATCAAGTTGGATTCACTCCAGGGTCACAAGGATGGTTCAAATGAATTCAGCAAGGTAGCAGGATACTGGATTAATATACAGAAATCTGTTGTATTTCTTTACACTAACAATGAAATATCAGAAAAAGAAAGTAAAAAACAATCCCGTTTAAAACTGCATCAAAGCCATAATGAGATATCACTTCATGCCCACCAGAATGGCTTTATCAAAAAGACAACAAACAACAAGTGTTGGTGAGGGTGTGGAGAAAGGGAACCCTTGTGCACTGCTGGTGGGGATGTAAATTGGGCAGCCACTTAGAACTACCATATGATCCAGCAATTCCACTCCCGGGTATACATCTGAAGAAAGTGACAACACTAATTCGAAAAGATACATGCACCCCAATGCTCATAGCAGCACTATGTACAATAGCCAAGACATGGAAGCAACCTAAGTGTCCATCGACAGATGACTGGATAAAGAAGATGTGGTACATATATACAATGGAATACTACTTATCATAAAAAAGAATAAAATTTTGCTGTTGGCTACAACATGGATGGACTTGGAGTGTATTATGCTTAGTGAAATAAGTCAGAGAAAGACAAATATTGTACGATATCACCTATGTGTGGAACCTAAAAAATAAAACAAACTAGTGAATATAACAAAA
Source organism: Orcinus orca (assembly GCF_937001465.1). Classification (NCBI taxonomy): domain Eukaryota; kingdom Metazoa; phylum Chordata; class Mammalia; order Artiodactyla; family Delphinidae; genus Orcinus; species Orcinus orca. The sequence goes on along the minus strand of NC_064559.1, from coordinate 100,667,659 downwards.
ATAGAAACAGACTCACAGATATAGAGAACAAATTAGCGGTTACTAGTGGAGAGGGAAGGGGGAGGGGCAATGCAGGGGGAGGGGATTAAGAGGTACAAACTACTGTGTATAAAATAAATAAGCTACAAGGATACATTGTACAGCACAGAGAATACAGCCAATATTTTCTAATACTATAAATGGAATATAACCCTTAAAAATTGTGAATCACTATGTGTACACATAAAACTTATATAATATTGTAAATCAACTATATCTCAGTAAAAATATTGGGCAGCCACTATGATAAACGGTAAGGAGATTCCTCAAAAAATTAAAAAGAGAACTATCATATGATCCAGCAATTCCACTCCTGGGTATTTATCTGAAGAAAATGAAAGCACTAATTAGAAAAATTTTCTGCACCCCTATGTTTGTTGCAGCATTATTTTTAATAGCCAAGATATGGAAGCAACTTAAATGCCCAACAACAGATGAATGGATAAAGAAGATATGGTGTATAGATACAATGGAATATTACTCGGCCATAAAAAAGAATGAAATCTTGCCATTTGAGACAATATGAATGGACCTAGAGGGTATTATGCCAAGGGAAATTAAGTCAGACAGAAAAGGACAAATACTGTACAATTTTACTTATATGTGCAACCTAAAAAAACAAAACAAATGAACAAACATTAAAAAAACAGAAACAGAGTCACAGATACAGAAAACGAATAGATGGTTGCCCTAGGGGAGGGGCAGGAATAGGAAAGAAATAGGTAAGGGAAATTAAAATGTACAAACTTCCAGGTGCAAAATAAATGAGTCACAGGTATGAAATATACAGAGTGGGGAACATAGTCAATAACTATGTAATATCTTTGTATGGTGATGTACTATAACTAGACTTATAGTGGAGGTCATTTTGAAATGTATGGAAATATCGAATCACTACTTTGTGTAACGAGAACTAACATAGTGCTGTAGGTCAGTTATACTTCAAAAACAAGACAAAGAAACAAACTCAAAGAAAAAGAGATCAGATTTGTGGTTACCAGAGGCAGGGAGTGGGGTGACAGGGAATTGGATGAAGGCAGTCAAAAGGTACAAACCTCCAGTTATAAATAAATAAGTCCTAGGGATGTAATGTACAACATGATTAATATAATTCACACTGATGTATGTTATATATCAAAATTGTTAAGAGAGTAAATCCTAAGTGTTCTCATCACAAAGGAAAAAAAATTTTTCTATTTCTTTAATTTTATGCCTATATGAGATAATGGATGTTCACTAAACTTACTGTGATCATCATTTCATGTTGCATGTAAGTCAAATCATCATTCTGTACACCTTAAACTTGTACAGTGATGTATGTCAATTATATCTCAGTAAAACTGGAAGAAAAACAAAACAAAATAAACTATACATTTGCAGGCTTAAAAAAATCTACTCTTACAGCAAATTTCAAGAACTGTAAATACTACAGTATTATTAACTATAGTCACTATGCTGTACTTTAGATCTCCAGAACTTATGTATCGTGCATAACTGAAACTTTGTACCCTTTGACCAATATCTCATTTCCCCTACCCCTCAGTCACTTGCAACCACCAATTTATTCTCGGCTTCTATAAGTTCTGCTGTTTTAGATTCTACGTATAAGTGATATCATGCTGTATTTGTCTTTCTGTGTCTGGCTTATTTTACTTAGCATAATGCCCTTCAGGTTCACCCATGTTGTCAGAGATGACAAGACTTCCCTTTCTTTTTTTTTTTTAAAAAAGGCTGAATAATATTCCAGTGTGTGTGTGTGTGTCTGTGTAAATCACATTTAAAAAAATCTATTCATCTGTCAACAGATACTTCGGTGGTTTCCCTATCTTGGCTACTGTGAATAATGCTACAATGAACACGGGAGTACAGATATCTCTTTAAGATACTGATTATGTTTCCTTTGGATATATACCCAGAAGAGGGATTACTGGATCATATGGTAGTTCTATTTTTAAATTTCTGATGAACCTCCATATTATTTCCTGTACTGTATACCAACTTACATTCTGTGGGGTGGTATTGTACAACTATGTAAAGACCCTATTCTTCATAAAAATTTCTATTTATTCATTTAATTTATTTATATCAATACAGGGTCATGTTTCCTACTTTATCCAATAGGGTGTAATTTGTTACTTCATTACTTATTTTGATGCCCTAATTTTTCTAGATTTGTCCATTGGGAGTGCTTTCAAGCTGTCTTCCAAATCTTTTTGACATCCTCCACCACTCTTTTAAGCAATTTCTTGTTTTGGTAGATGGTATTTTTTTACTTATCTGAAAGATTGAATTAGGTATATATAGAATTTAAGTTAACTGCATGTGCTCAAAAGATGGTATTTTGTGTTAAAATGAAATATCCTCCTAGAGTTTTAAATCATGCAGCGTGAACAGATACAAATGAGAGTGCCAATTTATCAATGGGAGCTCTCACTGAGCGTCTGTTACATCAGGAGAAATGAATCCATTCCATGTTTTCTCCATTAGGAGACTATAATTAGAACCCGAGCCTTTGAATAGCATTTTTAAAAATCACACTTAATTTTTAGTTTCTCATTAAAAAATACATATATTTCCTGTTCTGTGAAAATATATTAATAGTTCTGAAAATTCTCTGCTGCCCTTAGGGAACAGATTGTGTATTTAAATAGTCTTTTCAGGCACTTATGCGTGAGCACCTCCCTCCTCTGGGCTCCTGCACCGACTACCTACTTATCTGCCTACAGGCTCATTTTTTTTTTTTTTTTTTTTTTTTTGCGGTACGCGGGCCTCTCACTGTTGTGGCCTCTGCCGTTGCGGAGCTCAGGCTTCGGACGCGCAGGCTCAGCGACCATGGCTCACGGGCCCAGCCGCTCCACGGCATGTGGGATCCTCCCGGACCGGGGCACGAACCCGTGTCCCCTGCATCGGCAGGCGGACTCCCAACCACTGCGCCACCAGGGAAGCCCCATGCTCATCTTATTCACTAGTCTGTTGCAAGGTCCTCAGGGCAGGGGCTTCAATGTCTACACCTTTGTACCTGTCTGGACCCAGTCTGGGGACCGGTGTGTTATAGATGCCTGGCCAGTGCTGGTGGGATGGCCAGGTGGTCATGCACTGTGTCTCGCTTCTGCCCACAGGATGGCAGCATTTAGTCAAGGCTCCAGCCCCACCAGTGGCCTGGCTGTATGGGAATTTGAAAGTACCTGGTTTCTTTCTGAAATGAAAAGAGTACTTCAGGTCCCCTCCTATGAAGAAACCCTCCACAAAATAATGTATAATGTTAACTGCCCACCCTCTCTCCAGTGTGCTTCCTGGAAGATGACCTCTTTGAGGTGAATTATGTGATGTTTTTGGACTGTGGGCATCCATCCCCAAAGGACTATTTAGGTCTAGAGTTTGTGTTAACTAAAACTGAGCAGGTAGGCTGAAATCACTAGCTCATTCCACGTGCAAGTCATTAGATGCAAAGAACAGTTGCTATTTAAAGAGAAAGAAGGAAACGGGAACACTTGAGTGCTTGCTGTATGCTTTGTGCTTTAAACCAGGGGCTCTCATTCGTGAGTGGACATCAGAATTGCCTGGAGGACTGGTTAAAACACAGATCGTTGGACCTCACTGCCAGAGTTTCTAGTTCGGCAGGTTTGGGATGGAGCCCTGAGAATTTGCATTTTAACAGATTCCCAGGTGATGCTGCTGCTGCTGGTCCAGGAAATCACTGCTTTAAACAATCACATTTAATCCTCAGCAGCCTTTTCACATACTCTCCCCATTGTGCAGATGAGAAAACTGAGGTCCAGAAGTTGAGATAACTTGCCTACTGACACATCCTAGTAAGGGGAGGGCTGGACTATGAACCCTGGTCATTCTGACTCCAAACCCTTGCTCTGTCCACTGAACCATCTGTAAGAAAAAGAGAATGAATCTGTACTTTGGGGGTTTCTCTGAATCATATGGCTCCCCAAAATACGAAACAATGCCCATTACCAGTGTAATGCTTTTAATTTTTAAGTTTAGCAATAATAGTTAATCTTTGCAATTCCTCTGGTACAGAAGTAATGAAGAAAACTGCCAAACTGGAATAAACAGGTGCACTTGTGTATGAAGGTACCCGAAGCTTTGCACTATTCATTTAAAATTCAAATGTCTTTGGAAACGAAATATTGATGTTATAGGTATTTTAATCACCAAACTCCAACTCTGAAACTAGAATAGTAAGGCAAAAGTAATTATCAACCACATTAGCTTGCCCACGGAGACAGAGGACACAGTTTGTTTATGGAAATTAATGAGGAATTCAAAGCTGGTGGGCTTTCTCCAGAAGTGAATCAGCAAATTAATGACTTGGCTATAGGTTCCAGTCATTGTTGAGTCCCTGATGTGTCAGCCTATGATGTATTGAGAACCTGTTCTATATTTATTACTCAGGCACAACTTGCCTCCAACTCTCTCTCCTCAATGTTATTAAAAAAAGATAAACCTGATCTCTCAGAGGCAGGGATGGGTTTCATTCTAAATGTTTGTGAAGAAGGGGTGGGACACAGAGGAGGAGGATGGAAAGAGAGAGACGACCTCAGCTCAAGCTGAGGCTTCCAGTCTGGCTGAATGAAACCGTCTTCTTCCTTTGGCCAGGCTCTTGCTTGGCTCCTGTTAACTCCTTAACAATCAGGTCTCACCTGTCTGGTCCATACTGAACAGTCTTGCTCAACCTGGACTTTAAAATGCTGCCAAAGAGGCCTTATGAATAGTTCATGGAGGGCCAGAGGCGGGCAAGCTGGGGCCCTTAACAGGTAGGATCTCACCATGCTGTCCCCTTCTAGTCCCAGGTGACTCTCACCTGCTGCCTGGAGTCACTATCTCTAAGGAGAAACTTGGTTACTATAACCTGTGTGATCTGAACTTCCAGAGCCTGCTCCAGACCGGAGGGTTCCTGAATGTTTCCTTCTACCACCTTCCCCCAAAGGGGTTATAACCAAGCACTTGGAAAAGAGAAATGCCTCTGCCTGGGGCAGCAGCGAGGTCACCTGATAGGGCCCTGGGAACAGGGAGGATGGAGACAGCCTGTGTGTCCAGAGGACCGTCACCTGCCCTCCCAGCCTGCCCTTGCTGCTGCAGCCCACCAGGAGGGTCACAGGTCTGGGCCCCTTATCCTGACACATGGTGCTTCCCAGGGAATGTGAGCTCACAGGGGGGAAATTCAGGCTTTTGAGGAACAGAATGCAACAAAAGAAAGACCGTAAACCAGAAAGCTTATCCCAGGCAAAGCAAAAATAATACTTGAAAATATTACTTGGTGGTCTGGAAGTTGGGACGGCTTTCACGGGCGCTGATGGTGGGGTGTGATCTTGACTCCTGGTCCTTCGTTCTTTGCTACCAACTGAGTTCCAGCACAGGTGCCTGTTGCACATAACCGCGCTCTGGCCCTGCCGGTTAGGGCAGGTACCCCGGGCTCTGTTTCCAGATCCAGGTGGAGGCCACTACTGCTCTCCTGGCCAGCAGGAGCTGAAGTCACATGACTTCCACCCACCAGAGAAGGATCCCTCTTTGTTAAATTCAGTTTCTGCTGCTGCTCCCTTGACCAGTTACTCCTCCAGGACCCCCTGGGTGAGTGAAGTACCCACAACTCACCCCTGTGCCTCCTCCATTTGACACGTATGTTTTAAAAAAAACCCAAACGAACATACATTCTTCAAGCCTTCCCAAAGATAGACCCCGTGGCGAATGCATCACAATTGTTTCCATTTCTGTTAATTAGAGAACATCAGCAAATAGGAATTTCAGACTTCTACCCCTTCTCTCAAGGAGGTAAATTGGAGTAAAAACGATATCAATAACAAACCTTTCTTAATCGATTTATATACTGTCTGTTTTCATAGATGATTTGAAAATGACTTACTACATTAACATACACAGAGAATAGAATCTATAACAGAAAAGAAAAGAAATCAAGCGATTCATGAACCATTACTACTCTTTGCCTCCATTTTCTTACCTGTAAAATAGGGAGAATGCTATCCTTGCCACGGGAGTTCTTGTGAAGGAGATAACGTTTGTGAAGACATTCTCCAAAGGGTGGGGCATGGCACAATTCTAGCCTCGGGAGCTGCTCGGGGACGTGGACCACTGTTCCATGACTGACTCTTTCCCTCCCTCCTTTCCTTCTTTTCTTTATGAATTCACATTTCAGCCAATATTTACTGAGGTCCTTTATTGTGCTAGGTATTGGGGATACAAAGGTGCTCAAGACATGTATCCAACCTAATAGGAACTTGACATCCAATGCCAAGTGGTCCATCCAAATGGTAAGGCCATTTCAATGCGACTTGCCTACTGCAAACAAAGTGCCATGTGGTTTACTGGAACCAACATAGGCTCTGAGGGCAGGCAGATCTGGGTGTGAATCCCAGTTTGCTTTCTCTCTGTGAGCTGCAGATCCCTCATTGTAAGTTATGATTAATCGTAACTATCTTTCAGGGCTATTGTGAAGATTACTTGAAGTGTGTGCCAGAGACACACGATACATAGTTAACACTTATTAAACGCTGACCCTGTGCCAGGCGCTTTTCCTATATTAGCTCACTTAACACAGCAGCTCTGGGAGGTAGACACTATTATCATCATCATGCCTATTTTATGCAGGCACAGAGAAACTGAGTGACTTGCCCAAGGGCAGGCAGCCAGTTAGCAGCAGAACCGGGCTTCAAATCCAGAGTATTTGGTTCCAGAGCCCATGATCACAGCTGCTGCGCAGCACAGCTTCTCAGCCGTGGCTGTGCATTAGAATCACCTGTGAGGCTTTGGCGTGCTTTGTTCCCACTGGGGAGATTCTGACTTAGAAGGTCTGGGACAAGGTCCAGGAATTTGTATTTTTAGAGAGCTCTCCAGGTGATCTTGATGTGCAGGTTGAGAACCAGTAGGTGTTTAGACGAGTGAGAGCTGTTACCCTCGGAGTGATGGAAATGGAGAGGCCTCTAGGGAAGTGGGTCTTGAAGGATGGGGTAGAGTTTTCTCGGCAAAATGGAGGTGAGGGCTCTCCAGGAAGGAGGAAGAGCATGTGTAAACCCTTAGGGAACACAGGTACGTGAAACTCAGGTTTATGAGACCCAGCCGTGCGTGCGTGAGTGTGAGACAGGGCAACGGAAGAGGGAGGGACGGATGAGGAAAGCAGGATGGGAGGTAGAAAGAGGGAAGGAGGCTGGAAGGTGGATTGGGGCCACAGTGGGATAGGATTAGACATCGTGCGAAGGAATGTAGACTTGATCCCACAGACAGGGAGAGCACCTGAAGAATTTCTATGCAGGGCAGAACGTAATTCGCTCTCTACGTGGTCTTTATTTCGAAGCTCGTCTTTTTGATTCCAAGAATTTTGACATATTGAAGGAAAATAAACATAAGCAGGAAGAGGAAGATCACAATTTATAATTAATTTAGCCAGAAGCATCTTAGCGCTTTTGGTGAGAGGAGAGAGTGGACTGTTGAAAATTGAATGCGCTGTGAAGTGGCTATTATTCCACTGACTCATTTTGGAAGAAAACAGAGGAAGAAAGAGTATTTTCACAGCAGAGGATATGGAGGGTCGATTAGGGGAAACCAATCGCTGTGCCTTACCTGGGGGAAGGTGGCAAAGGGAAGGCAGAAGGGCTCATAGCTGTGGGGAGGAGCCCAGCCCCCACCGGCCTGGGGACGCTGGTGTTTAGCGGCTCCACGGGGATGAGGGGAATGAGATGCAGTAGGAAGAGTTTCCCCGGCATCCTCCTCCGAGGGAACCAGCAGCTGCTGCCTCCCTGGCCCCTGGGGTTTCCTGAATGATGCATGTCTCCCTCTGAATGCAGACCTCTGTAAAATGAGATTGGGAGGAGATATTTGTCAGTTCCTATGATTTCTTGATGATTGGGAGGACTGGCAAGATTGTACTTTTGAGGCAGTAAAGCCTCTTTTTAATCACAGTGCATGATGTGCTTTATACTCTCGGGTGTAATAAGAGTCGTTTGAGCTGCATTCTTGATTTGCATCCCCTGGGACACCGTGTTGGGATTTCCAGCCCTCTTTATTCTATGCTGATAGAGTCGGTTGAATCTAGGCATGGCAGAGACTAGAAACAACATCATTAGATGAAAGGAAGCAATGGTTAAGTCAGCTCCCTCTGGGTAAAACACAAAGCTTGGAAATAAGAGACTCCACACAAGCAGCTGGAGACTGGGCTGGCCCTGTGCGTGTGGGAGGTGAGCTCACATGTGTTAACTGCATTTAATCTTCATAGCAACCCGCCAGTAGGAGTACTATTAGTATTCCCATTTTACGGATGGGGAAACTGACGCTTGGAGCTCTTCTTTCTCACAGAATGTCACCAGCTAGTAAGCACCAAAGTCAGCAATAAGAACCCTGGTCTAGCTGACTCTAAATCTAGGTGTGGGGTACTTACGTTGTTCTTATTTATTCATTTGGCTGCGCCAGGTCTTAGTTCTGGCATTTGGGGCATGCGAGATCTTTGTTGCCGCGTGCGGGATCTTTAGTTGCAGCATGCGGGATCTTTAGTTGCAGCGTGTGGGATCTAGTTCCCTGACCAGGGATTGAACCTGGGACCCCTGCATTGGGAGCATGGAGTCTTAGCCACTGGACCACCAGGCAAGTCCCACTTCAGTTGTTCTTGATTAAATAAGACATCCTTGGCAGGGCTCCTTTTTCTTTATGGAAACCTGTAAGGACAGCTTTCTCTTTCCTCCCTTCTCCTCAGTGTTCAGGAGGGTCTGCCATGTGCTCACGGTCAAAGTTCTCTGGAGATAAAAGCTCTGCTCCTAACTGAAGAAGTATGGATGTCATTTATGGGCATCTCTTTTGTCTCCTAAAGTCTAAAACAGCATCAGAGGCTTCCAGGGGTGTACCTTCAGCTTTGTCCTGCTTTCCTGGATGTTGGGTCATTCCTTCTACTTAGATGATACTGCTGCCTATATGCCGACCAGCTGTACTAGACCAGAGGAAAAACCTGGCATGTGCTGGGTGCTGCTTTATCAACTTTAAAAAATTATGAGGCATAGCAGGTATACAAAAGAATGTATGTATACATTTTTGTACAGGTTACAGAAGAATAATAAAATGAACATCTGTATCTTATCTACCCAGATTGAAAGCTAGGAAATGTTCAGAAGCTTAGAATTCTCTGACACCCTTCTCCAATCTCATCTCCTTTTTTTCCCTGTGACACACCAATGTCTGTATCTTTAAGCAGGATATTATTTAGTTCTGCCTGGTTTTGAACATCATATCACAGGCACAAACAATGTGTATTCTTTCTGGGCTGTTTCTTCCCTTAGTATCACGTGACCGGAGTCATTCCTGCTGGTGTACCCGGTTGTAGTTCATTGATTTCAGTTTTACTGCGGCCCGACATTCCATTGTGTGATTATCTATAATTCTTCTACTCATTCTATTCTTGTTTTGGGTTGATTCTAGTGGTATTTTGTTTGCTTGTTTGTTTTACAAATAATACTAGGTCATTGGATATGCACATACTCAACCAATCTAAATAATGACAAACTGATTTCCAAAGTGGTTATACCAGTTTATACTCCCACTAGCGATGGGAGACAGTTGCAGTTGCTCCACATACTTACATACTTGGTAGTACCTGATTTTTAACATTTTTTCTATCACTCGAATGGATGTGAAATAGTAACTTGTGATTTTGTTTGCATTTCCTTGATCACTAGAAGCTGACCACCTTTTTAATATGTTTATGGACATTTGCAGTTCCTTTTTTGTGAAATTCATGTTCCTTTCTTTTTAAAAAAAATATTTATTTATTTTGGCTGTGCTGGTCTTAGTTGCAGCACGCGGACTTCTTAGTTGCGGCATGCAGACTCTTAGTTGCGGCATGCATGCGGTATCTAGTTCCCTGACCAGGGATTGAACCCGGGCCCCCTGCATTGGGGGTCCAGTGCATCTTACCCACTGGACCACCAGGGAAGTCCCCATGTTCCTTTCTTCTGCCTGTTTTTTTTCCCCTATTGGTTTGCTTGACTTTGTAAGTCATACAAGTTGTAACTCCCTTCTCATTTTTGGAATAGAAAGTCAATATACTCAAATTTACTCATTCTCTCTTGGTTTGAGCTTTTGGAGTCTTGTTTAAGGAATGTTTTCTATTGTCTTCTGAAAGTATCACATTTTTTCTTTATGTTTTTAATTCAACCAGCATTAATTTTTGTGTATAAATTTAGGTACTCGTTGTTTCAGTGCTGTTCATTGAATAGTCCATTTTTTCCAATTGATTTGCAAGGCCAGCTCTATAACAGATCAAGTTTCCATAAATGTATGTCTGTTTGTCAGCTCTCTGTTGTGTTTCATTGTTCAATTTGTCTTCCCCTCCCTACACAAAAACTACATTACCTTAATATTACCTTTATGACAAACCTTCTTGATCTATGGTAAGTCCTCCTACCTTGCTCTCCTTCAGAAATGTCAAGACCTCTTTGTTTTTGTATCAATTTAACAATCAGATTGTCATATTTCACACACAAAAAACCTGTTTGGATTTTGGCTGGTACGGCATTAAATTTATAGATTAATTTGGGGGAGAATAAACATGTTTACAATCCTGAACATGAATATTTTCCCATTTATTTGTTTTCTTTATTGTTCTTTAATAACATTTCATAATTTTCTCTGTAAAGCTCTAAAATATAGTGTTAGTTTATTGCTAGATTTTTTTTTTTTTTGGCTGCATTGGGTCTTCGTTGCTGCACGTGGGCTTTCTCTAGTTGTGGCGAGCGAGGGCTGTTCTTCGTTGCGGTATGGGGGCTTCTCATTGCGGTGGCTTCTCTTGTTGCAGAGCATGGGCTCTAGGTGCGCGGGCTTCAGTAGTTGTGGCATGTGGGCTCAATAGTTGCGGCTCATGGGCTCTAGAGCGCAGGCTCAGTAGTTGTGGCGCAGGGGCTTAGTTGCTCCACGGCATGTGGGATCTTCCCGGACCAGGGCTCGAACCCGTGTCTCCTGCATTGGCAGGAGGATTCTTAAGCACTGTGCCACCCGGGAAGTCCCTATTTCTAGATTTTTTTAATATTTTTGGATGCTATTATAAATGTTTGCTTTTGTAAAATTTCATTCCGTAGCATCTTATTGATAGGGTATAGACATGTAAATTAATTTTTATTTATTGAATTTGTATCCAGCAACCATGCTCTCTGATTAATTCTAATACTTTATCTTCAGATGCTTTGGGGTAGGCAAGCAGACAATCATATCAGCTGCAAGTAATGACAAAATCTTCTTCCTTTCTGATCCTTTCCCTCTTATTTTCTACTGATATTGCACAGCTAGGAACTCCACTGCGGAGGTGGTAATAACAGGCATCTTGATTTCATCATTAAATATGGTGTGTGCTTTAGGAAGATACGATTTTGTAGATATCATTTATTGGGTTAAGGAAGTTCCCTTTGTATTAATTTTCTATTGCTGCATAACAAACTACTACAAATTTAATGGCTCAGAACAACACGCGTTCATCATCTCAGTTTCCATGGGTCAGGGGTGTGGCCACAGCTTAGCTGGGTCATTTGCTCAGATTCTCACAGGGTGCAATCAGTCTGCAGTCTCATCTGGAGGTTCATCTAGGGAAGGATCTCTTTTTCTAAGCTCATTCCGATTGTTGACAGAATTCATTTCCTCATATGACTGAGAGTTCTGGCATCTTACTGGCTATTGTCTGCCCTCAGCTGCTAGAGGCCTCCCACCCACAGTTCCTTGCCACAGACCCTTTCCCTGGGCAGTTCACAGCATTTCTATTTGCTTTTTCAAAGTCAGCAGGAGACTCTCTCAGTCCACTAAGACAGTGTCTTCTGTAACAAAACCTAATTACAGGAAGGACATCACATTACCTTTGCCGTATTCTATTGGCTAGACGTAGTCACAAGTCCCACCCACACTCAAGAGGTGAAGAGTATACAAAGGCATGAATCATAGGGTGATTACACTATACCTTCTATGCCTAATTTGCTCAGTGTTGCTTTTTTTAAATTAACCAATGTTGATTTTACTTAATTTCTTTAAAAATCAATTATTATTAAATGATTTTTCTCCTTTGATCTATTAATGTGGCAAATTTCATTATTTTTTTAATGTTAAACAAATATTTTGGGGACAAACCTAATTTAATTATGATGTATTTTTCCTCATTTATTTCTAGATTTAGTTTGATAATAGTATGTTTAGGATGTTTGCATCTAAAGTCATAAATAAAACTGGTCTGTAGATTTTCTTTCTTGTACTGTCCTTATCAGGTTCTGATATCAATGCTATGCTAGCTTCATAAAATGAATTGGAGAACAGCCCTTTTTTTTCCTTATGCTTTGGAAAAAAATGTGTACGATTGGAATTATCTTGCTCCTTGAATATTTGGTAGAATTTGCTGGTAAAATCATCCAGGCCAGGCATTTTCTTTGTGGGAAAAATTTGAAGCATTTACTTATTTATTTATAATGATTTTATGACTATTCTATTTTTAAATTATTTTCTTGAGTCAGTTTTGGTAAGTAGTCTTTTTCTAGAAATCTATTTTTTTCCTTTTATTTCCAAACACCGTTCCTATTATCTTTTTGGTGATTGTAGCATCATTCCTAAGATTGCTTTGTGTTTTCTCTCTCTCCCTCTCCCTCCCTTCCTTCTCTGTCTCTTTTTGTTCAATCCTGCTAGAGGTTTATCAGTTTTAATTGTTTTCACAGGATCAACTTTTGTCTTTTTAAAAATCTTATCTGGTGTATGTTTATTTTCTATTTAATTTCTGCTCTTGTCTCTATTCGTTCATTCTGCTTTTCTTAAAATTGCATTCAACTGATTTTGAAATGTATTTTCATTAAAGTTCTGTTAAAGTTCATTAAAGTTACATATTTGAAAATTTCCATTATGATTTATTTTTTGACTCATCAATTATTCATAAGTATGTTTCTTAATTTCCAAAAGACGTATTTTGGTTATAAGTTTTTGTTTTACTGATTTTTAGTATATATCACATTGTACTCAAAGAACGTTGTTTGATGGTACGAGTCTTTTCAAATGTGTTCATGGCCCATTAAGTGGTTGATTTTCATTAATGTTCCATGTACTAGGAAAAGGTGTGATTTTATAATTATTGTCATTCAAATTTTCAATGTCCTTTCAGATTTTTTTTGTCTGCTTGATCTACTACTTACTCAGAGAGATGTCTTACATTTTCCTAACACAGGAAAATGTAACACATTTAAATTGTTAAATGTGTGGGCTTGTCTGTGTTTTTCTGTAGTTCCATAAATGTTTGTTTTATGTATTTTGAGGCCAAATGATCAAATACATAAGTTCAGAATTGTTATATTTTCTTGGTGAATTCAGTGCTTTTTACATTAAAGTATATTTCCCCATGATATTTGAATAGCTACACAACTTTCTTTTCGTTAGAATATACTTGGTGTACCTTTTAAAATTTGTACGTTCAGTTTTTCTTTATGTTTTAGATGCGTCCCTTATAAATAGCATTTATTTGGATAACTGAAAACATTTGGTCTGACAATCCTTTTCTTTTGCCTAGAGCATTTAGTCCATTATTTTCAATGTGATTATGGAACTAGTTGGGTATATTTATTCCATTTTATTTTGTCCTTTCAATTTGTTCCATCTTTTCTGTGTTTTTCCTCCTTTTGAATTGATTTTTTTCCTCAGTTTTTCAGTCTCTACTAATTAGGAAGTTATAGACTCCATTTCAATGATATAATTGATTATAATTTTAATTATCTAACTCTGAAGTTATCAATATTTACCTTCCTTCCAAAAAATACCTAGATCACTTTTACTGCACTCCTCTCTACCACCTGACTGATTAATGATTGTCCGTGTTAGTCTCTTGATTCATGGAACAGAATCTCATTCTATGGCTCTTTCCTTCTTCCATCACCCTTCTACTCTGCTGGTCAAGGTACACTCTAGAGTCACTTTTGACATTTCCAATTTTCTTGTTATCCTATTTAGTTTTTGTGTTTTAAACGTTTTAAATGTCAGAATTACCGTATAAGCATTTCCCTTTCTCATTCTGGTTACTCCTCTGGGGAATCATACATGTGTGTAGAAGGTTGGTTCTTCTCCACCAGGACTCTTTATGTTGAATGTGGCTGAAACTCCACCTGCAAATGACTTCATCGTAAAGCAAAGTTACTGGCTCAGGTAATTAGAAGAGTCAGTGGCTCCAAGGAACTTACCAAGACCCCCACTTCTCTCTTCCTCTCCTCTCTGCCTTCTGTGGTCTTGGCTTCAACCTCATGTTCCATGTGTTGGCCCCCTGTCAACCCCACTCTCTCCCTCATGAAACAAAAGGGCACATCAGTTCCTGACAAAATCTGTACCATACCTTCCTGGGGAAGACTGTTTTTTTCCTGGTAGCTCCTGCTTAAGCCTTGGCTCTGAGATTCATTTGCTCATGTTGGCTTAATTTGGGCCATGTGCCCATCCCTTCATGAGGGTGATGAGTCCCTCTAATTGCCTTAGCCTGCCTTGGTCCACCATGGGTCTGGAAGTAGGATTACTCCTACCCAAATGCACAGTGGAGATGGGGGAAGGGTAAATTCATCAAATTAAAATCCATGGACTATGGGCTGCAGAATTGGGGGAAGGGATGTCGTGGAGGTAATGAATAATGGATGTCAGCTCCTCTTGATGATGTTCAGACAATACTAGATGATTATTTTCTCATTTGAACAAAAACCAAACCGGATCTTAGGTTCCCAAATTTCTCAGTCAAGTAAACATTGCATTTTCATCCTTAGAAAAATTCTCTAGGAAACCTTAAGTATAAATCTGTTAGGATTTCTAAATTCTGATGTTCAGGCAGAGCTATGTACCTACCTTCTCATTCCAAGAGGTGGGAGGTGAGGAGGGTGTTAGAAGAAAGGGCAATTGAATCATGGTGTACAGGAGCTTACAGAAGACCTGACATATCCCTTGATGAGTGACTGGGGTGTGGGTGCCCCACTGCTATATGTATTCTTTCTTGAGAAATACTTGATGGCTTTTAAGTGATACCCCAGTGTTGGAAAGTAGGAGGTAGAACAGATTTGGAAAGAAGCTTTACCTAAGTAAAGAGGAAATCGCCCATAGGCAGCAGTAACATATTGCATTTGTGTTTTCCACCTTTGGTTTTCTAGGGGACAAAATTGCATTTTAAAGAGATGCTATTAAGTGTGACTTGTTCCCGGAAAAAAATGAAGTGTAAATTTCAAATTCATGCCACAAAAATAAAAGATAAAGCTCATTTTGGCTAGTGTTCATGTACTATTTGCAGTAGTGACTGAAATAAAGATTAATAACCTTGACCACCATTAGCATAATCCACTGTAATGCTGGATATAAAATTGCATCATTTTAATAATCTAATGTTTCCTAACCAGTGGGGATTCTTGTAGATTTGCAAGTATTAGCTCCAAATTCTTTAACTAAAGGCAGATAACAGTGAAAATGATCAATGCCTCTGGAATATAAAATACATGATGAATTAGTTTGGCCAGTCTCAATATGCATATCTTTGTTTTCAGTGAGGGATTGATAATGTGGTGTGTGTCTGTGTATGTGTGTGTGTGAACATGTGTGTGGGGGAAGCAGGGCCTTTTATTTTTATCTAACATTTGCAAAATTGATGAGGATGAATCTAGGAAGAACGTGGCGAGACTCTGGGCAGGCCTCAGCTTTCCACACCCGCACAGAAGGCATTCTCAACAGGGGGTGGCAACGTTCCAGTCCCGTTTCTGCCCAATTAGGCAGAAATTCTCTGTTTGATTTTGGGCCAATCACTTCTCTTGCCCCCCATTGCCTCTGAGTAAGGTAAGGGACGTGACTGACAAATGAGTTTCCCGGATGCCTGAGGGGTTTCCGATTCCCTGGGTTGCTGTATTTCTGTCTGACCTGCAGGGGGCAGTCTTACTCAGAGGGCCCTGAATTTAGCAGAATTGTCCAGTTCTGAGAACAGGGCCCACTTTCCGGTTCTAATGTCCCTTTCCCCCAGCTTTCGTGGGTATGCATAATGTAATAACGGGTCAAGTCTTCTTTAGGATAGGAGCCATTTGACTTAATGTTTAAATATAGTTAGGAAAGGATCCATGAGTGTCACATGGCAGATTACCCTGTTTTCATTAGGTTTCATGAGACACCTACTAGCAAGGACAGCATGTTATTTTTAATCGTAACCTTTTTTGCCTAATGAAAAATGTTGGGATGGCCCGTCCGCTAATCCTCGCCCAGAGCTAAGGCCAGAGAAAGACATTAAGCCCCAGACAGACTGTATGTCAGGCAAAAGCAGAAGGCTGCGGCAGCCCGGCAGAGAAATACTGAGTGAGCAATAACCTGGCGGCATTGTTTGCCAATACGTGTAGAGCCAAATGCAAATGAACACAGGTTCATGGGTCCAGAACTGAAAAGAAACGAGGGCAGGATGAAAGGAACGGAGTTGCAAGCAAATCCCCGTCTTTATACAAATCTTCTCTCCCCTGCCCCCTCCCCAATGGCTCCTTGCCAACTCGGGAGGGTAGAGATCCCAGGGGGCACTGGCCAGGCTGGGCACCTGCGGGTCTCACTTCAGCAAGCTCTGGATCGGCCCTCAACTCTGAGAGCCCCTTAGAACCCCTTGGGGGGGCTTCAGGGAAATGTGCAGGCACCACCCCAGACTCTGCCTTTTGAATCTTGGGGCTTGGGGGCACTGGCTTGGATGTTTTCAAAAGCTTCTGAGGTGCTTCCAGCGTGAAGCCAAGATTGAGAACCTTTGCTCAGGTAAATGGAATGACTGTACTGTGTTACTGCCTGATCCTTTATTTGAACATAGCTGAAAGCAGCTTTATCACACAACAGTGTGTCTATACATCCTCATTGATAACAGCTGCTCACCTTGGGCACGGTTCTCCATTTCTCTCTAGGTTGTTAAAACTGGGTTAGGCAAAAAAATAAGACAAAACCCCAAAACCAAAACTGGGTTAGGCACTAAAGCCGTTCATGTGCCTACAGTTGTTGGCAGGGCCAATCTCCTGAGTCAGACACAGCCATCAACGCCAGGGTAACCCTTGATTAAAGAGGCAACTTTTTCCAGGGGTCTCTGTTTCCAATCTAAATTAAGATTTCCTCCTTTAAAAATTCCTGTTTTCACAACTGTAGACATAGGGAAGGAAGAAGATAAAATTAAAGGAAATCAGCCGCTTGCATTTTTGGTTTTGTGTTTGTGTCAGTTCCCTTCTTGTTTTTATTGAATGCCGTCATGCTATATCAGCATTTGCCAGAACATTTAAAAAATGCCCCTTCTCTCCAGCTTCAGTTTAAGAGGAAGTGGCAAAGGCCATAGACTCAGCTTACCCCCAACGGCACAACTCTCAAACTTTGCATGAAGAAAGAGATGCAGTCTCCCACCCAGACCTCCAAACCCACAAACCAGCCCACCATTTACATTCCAAGCCTGGGCCTGGGCATATGGTCGACATACATTCTTGGTCTTACTCATCCAAAGGTGGCCAGCAATAGAATTTGAGCCACCAAGTTTCCATTCCCCCCACCCCCCAAAATGTGCTGAAAAATCTTTGGTTGTATTTTCAGCTTAACTCCTGACTTAGATGTCATTTACTGCTCGGTTTTCTCTAGCTCAATTTTCCCATTTGAATAATGGGAATAATGTTTGTCATCTACCTCACAGAGTGACAACTAACTTATTGACATTTGACATTTGAGGTCCTTGGATGAAAGGGTGTCTATAAGTACGAAGTATTGTTATTTCGTAATCATTGAGTTGGTGTATGTATTCATTCATAAGGAATTTTGGGAAGAACAGCAGAAATATAGCTAGATATATATTTTTTAAATATTTTAACTTAGAAAAAGTCCCAAAGAGGGGTGTTTTTTAGGTGTTTTGAAAGCACCTAAATTGCATTTTTGTTTTTCTTTTTTTTTTAATCTAGAGCTACAGAAAAATTCATGGGGAGGAAAGTAAGGGTAGGGGGGTTTCCATTTGGGGAACTTGATTTGCCAAGCCTTCTTAATGACGATTCCACAAATGTGGCTGCAGCTGTGAGGACAGCTGGAGAGACCTGTTGTCTTTCTGGTGCCCTCTGATATTTTGCAATGTCTCTTCTGATTGACACCATGACTGGGTGGTGCCACTCTGGCCTGGCCCTGGCTGTCATGAGGGCGTTGCCACTTGGGCAGGGAACTGGAGAGAAGATTTAAGTTGGTTTGAAGAAGTAAAATTCCTCCTTGAGCTCATGAGCAGAGCCATGGAAACCTGAAGACTTCCCCCTGGGGCTCTGGGGGGCTTCTAACCAGAGAGGTGAGTCCCTTACAAGCTGTCACACCATAGAAAGAGAAGACCTCTGGCTAAGGTAGACAGGCTGATTGATACAGGTGACTGTATTATTGTAGAAAGGCAGGGCACAGGAGCTCTAGAAAGTTCACTGGGGTCCCTCTGCCGGCCTTCTAGGACAGGTTCTCACCTGGTTCAGGGAGAGAACTTCCTACTTGTCCTTCTGTGTGTGCTGCTAAAAAGGAAGCAATATTTAGAGCTGATTTAAGCCCCATCCCCTGCAATTTAGTCTGTCCAATGCCAACAAAACCATGCCTAGCTCACAAAGACCAGGCCCTTCTGATGCTGATGTGTGAAGAGAACTGGGCACTAGACTGAACAAAAGGTTTGCTTTTGTTAAAATGTTTAAAATGGATTATAATGAAATTATAGAATCACTGCAACCACTCTTACTTATGCACTCCTGCAAAGGGAAAACAAAGTCACTGAAACAGAAAAATTGTTCCCAAAGGCAAATTCGGTTTCCTTTTTGGTGACCTGAGAAAGTTGACCACAATTCCATTCAAAACCTTCAGGCACTTGACTTTTTTTTTTTTTTTTAATATCCTTTACCTTTTTAATAAAAAGTAAAAAACAAACAAAAAAATACATCGATGTCCTGAATAGAACCTCTCTATGTAAAGGTCTCACTAAACAAATAAACATAGGACCAGACAAAAGAAATGGAGCTGCGAATAGCAATATGATATATAATGAAGCATTTATATATGTATGTATATATTATATATGAATGTGTGGGTATATGTGTGTGCACCTATGTACGTATAAATATGTAAATATTTGCCTACATATGTCACACACACACATATATATTTATACTGACCTCTTTAGATTGAAGTCCAAGGCACTTTTTACAATGAACAGGTTAAAGCCATTAATTCAGAACATAACTGTTTCTGGGTACATATCGATTTATGGCGCCAATATCACAATTCACATCTTTCCTTGCTTACTTCGGAGTGTCTGGTTGGCGTAACGAATAAGAGGCTTGGTTTTAAAAGAGATTAGGAATGTTTCTAGATGGTTAAACTAACTTCTCTTGCTAGTTTCCTGTAGGGAGGAGGGTTCCCACTGGTGGGATGGTGAGTTTCTCAAGGAAGGAACACAGATGCAGCTATTTCTGTACTATGCTGAGCAGAAAGCCAGGTGGCCTTCCAGGGGACCTGCCCTGAGGAGCCACCTGATATTCTGATGGCCCTGCCAGCGTACACTAAAATGAAAACCTTGAAAAGGTGCTTTGACGTGGCTCAAGGCAATGAAGTGAGTACTTTTAAAATTAGACTGGGAAGAGACTGCTTCTTTGTGTACACCACCCAAGCTATATGACCTCAAGGGGAATTTTAAGATACATTTGTTTTTATCATTATGATCATAGAGGACCTTTACTTCCTCAAATAATTCTGTAGATGAGGGTCAAGGAAGAAATGGCTTGATCTTCTGATTATTAATTTTGTTGGCCAGTGATTCTCAACATTTAATATGTATACAGATCACCTGGGGACCTTGTTAAAATGCCCAATGTGATTAAGTAGGTCTGGTGTGGGGCCTGATATTCTGCATTTCTAACAAGTTCCCAGGTGACGGTAATGTTGCCAGTCCTTGGACCATGCTTTGACTAGCAAGAGTTAGCATAGAGCTATATACCTGAATTACTGTCCAAAGGTCTGTTTTCCCAAAATCAGGAATTTGTATTGGTTTCCTTGACTCTAGATCGAATAATAACTTTGAGTAGAAAATCAGAACACTCTCTATAAATGTACAAGTCTTAGTCTGAGAAAGGCTAGAAGGAAAAGCCAAAAGAGCCAGTTCTATTTAGTAGCAGAAAAGTATTACGAGATAAATCAATTACCACCAGTCCATTCAATCAGTCAATTATAAAATTGAGAAAAACTCATTTCCATCACCCAGTGAGTGAGTAACTTGCTAAAAACTGGTGCCCTGGTGTTCTGATGGCTTTAATGAAGCTCTGCCTAACATGTTATGGGGAGCAGTACAGAGAGAGAGAGAACTGAGAGAACTCAGCTCAATAAGAATAAAATGTGTGTCCAAGTTAGGTCTCAGCTACACAGACAGATTGAAACTGGGCATTTAGATATTTCTCTTTCGAATGGCATGACTAATACCATTGAAGCCCCAGCCTTACCTATATTTAAGCTCAAATGAATGGAAGTGTGAGAGGGTTCCAGCCTTTTTCCCAGGAGAAAACCTGCCGTTTTGCACTATCAGTATATCTGGGTGAGTCGTCAGAGATTGTGAAGGGAAGAGATGCGCATACTCAGTTGAATCTACCCTGATGCTACTTGGTTTGCACCTGTGCAACACTATACGGAGTGATGGTAACAAATGAGGGTCCTCGTTGGGAGGAGGCCCACTGATTCTAGGAAACCTCTGTTCTATAACCAAACACATCCTGTTTTCATCTACAAATAGTCCTTTGGTCAGTCAAAGGAGGGAAGTGAGAAATTCTACACGTGTGTCTCAGAGAAGGTGGGGCATGGATGTCATAGTTGCCAAAGTAGAGAATTTGCCACAATTTTGCCAGTAAAGGAAAATATCTTGATTGAAACTCTTCCTTCCTCCCAGCTGGAGTAAACTAGCAGAAAAGGAAGCCCAGCTCTCTGCGTGTCCCGCCTCTTCCCCTCAGTCCCTCAGGAGCTGTGCTCAGTGTTGTGGATAAACATGTGCAAACCCCGCACCCTCTAGGGCACTGCTGACTCAGGAAAGCACGCCTGCACACCAGCCTCTCATTGGGCCCTGGGTAAATGGAATTCCAATCCCAGTTATACTCTGACACAGAGAAACTTATAATGCCTAGAATTTTGAGTCTCTTGTGTCACAGGAGAACAAGACTCTTCCTTATGCCCCATTCTGAAATTGCCAAAGGAAACACCAGTTGACTGTGTTTGAGACATGTCATTTATGGAAGAGGTTCTTTGCATTTATATAGAAAGAGCCTGCACTTTTATTAAACTGGCTTTGCACAGCTACTAAAGGAGTGATGGCTTTTAAAATCTCTTCTGAAATGGCTTGAAAGAATTTAGGGTAGAATTAGTCATCTAAGCTGGGAACAATGTTCTTTTGTGTCTAATAGTCACGTCTCAGAGAATTAGAATATGGCAGTTCTGTAGGCTGAGGACCCTTGGTCTGGGTGTCAGGGAATCACTAACAGTGATGTGTACTCAGAAACAGTCGTTGGGAGAGCAGGCTGACACCGGACCTGCTAAAGACTAGTTTGATACAAAATGTTAGTTGAAAGTTACAATATATTTTATAATATAGCAATATATTTCATATTTAAAATAAACTGTTATACTTTCTCCTATCATTAAAAAATAGCAAGCAGTACAGAGGCAAGATGCAAATTCATATTGAAGCTCATCTGATTCTGAATATAAACACATCAGTTTCTGAGTTCACCATGAAAATGTTTCCTCCATTAACATCTGTTGCTCTCTTTTGTTGTTCTCTTCTGGTCAGTGCAGAATGGAGAGTCTGGGACCAGCATTGAGTTGTTGCGCCATTAAAAAGTGTGTCTGATGAAGGTGGATCAGTCCTGGTTGAGATTCAAAGACTGAGACTATATGACACAGCTAGAGAATGTTGTTTATTCCCTGTCCTTCTTCTGTGAACTTGGATGTTGGCCGTTCTGATCAGATTGATATTTGCTTTGTCTATATATATATATATATATATATATATATATATATATATATATATAATTTTTTTTTTTTGGCTATAAATTCAGCATCTCTTTGGGATCCGAACTATAGGTTGGTGTTGAATTTTGTGCTTTTCCTCCATCAGCTTGGTTGGTCACAACGTCTCTTTTGTTTGTTTCAACACATGGTCCAGGCCCAAGAGTACAGCTTCCAGAACACGTTTCTCAGGTGTGTAAACAACTGTGGCAGGGCACTTGGCACCTAGATTTGGAGGTCATACGTTGATGATTTGATAATGGTTTTGTTCAGAGGGAACTCCAGTTCATGTTTGGGCATTTCCAGTAATGGTGTAAGAAAAAAAGATCACAGTTATTTTTTTTCTCTATCTGTATGTATTTATATACCATTGCACTGAGTACTTTTAATAAGCTTCGGTCTATTTTAGTAAAAATCTACATATTACTTGTCTGACAGGAGTTTACTGTTTACTATTCACATAGCCTGGCACAAGCTTTCAGGATGAAGAGCGCTCACCTATATTCTACTGCCAGAGGCAGACAGTTAATATTGCTATCCCTGTAACATTCCTTTCTTAGTGGTATCAATGATCCCGTTCCCACAGTGTTTACTTTGGCGGCAGTAGAGAAGGAAGGGATACTGTCCAGGGCGTCATTAAGCTGACTGGCTGCAGGGAAGGGAAGGGGCTGTTCCCGCCTACCAGGAAGCCACCAGATAGCTGTCTAAGGTACTGAAACCGAATGCCGCAGAGTCAATAGGGGCAGCCAAATGGCCACTGATGGAGCCTTCATCTGCTTCTAAGCAACATCCAGGGAAGTAGGATGATTGTGTAGAACTGGGACGTACTTTAGAATTTAAAAGCAGTAACTTTAAAAGAGCAGTAACCTACTGGTAGTGCAATGACTTCATAGTGTCTCAGTTGCGGTACTGTGATGGTAGCAACACCATGGGTTCTGGGATGAAACACTGGTTCTTAATTTGGGGTGCACTGTTTGTTGAGGTATGCTCTGAAGGAGAGAGGTCCTGGGACTATGTGCTAATCCCATACTTCTCCCTGCTAATTTCACATAGGTTGATATGTAAGAATTACTTTTTGGTAACTATTGACTACATTCAGAGGCAACATCAAAGTGTGGACTTGCCAGAGTCAGTTTGGGCTGCTGTTGTTGGCAATAGTGATTTCATTTTAAAATCTATTGAATACTTTGTACTTAGGAATATTAACTGTTACCTTCATTTTAAGCATAGAGAAATTGAGGTATGAGGTGGTTATATTCATTGGCCAAAGATGTGGATCCAGTGTTAGAGTTTTATTTATTCTGATTCTGCATCTCTAGTTTTCTTCTCTTCCATCATTACTTATTCACAAGAAATTATCAAAAATCTAAGGGGGAAAGCCTCAAATATTATATATTAAAATCATTGTTTCTTCAATGCTGTTTCTTCTTGGCCTTTAATAAATAACAACAGTTTGCACTTGCTCAGCACTTTGGAAATTACTTGCACACACATTTTTCTATACCTCTTCAGTTATGAGATTGTTGTTACACCACTGGTACTTGCTGAGGTCAGAGGTTAGTGGTGATGCAGGGCCTTACCACTCTTATTCTTTTGCATTGCATTAAGCATTTCTAGAGATATGATGTCATGAAGTTACATATTATGAAGATGGCAAGAGCAGTTCATAGACACTTCATGATAAATTTATTGATGGTGATCACACATATGTGGTCTTTGATCCAAAGATGCAGATTTTTATTTGGACTTCAATCTAAGGAGGAGTGACTCCCTAGTCTGCTATAATTTACCAACTGATGCTATGTCCTGAAATTCCACTGAGATTAGTGGTCTTAAAGTATCACAGTACATCCCTGACTTTACAGTACATGAAGCTATAATATGGCTTAAGCGATGAGGGGGTGGCTCTGTATTTTTAATTCAAGTGTCTAGATATTTTAGGGAATATTAGAGTACTTTTACCTGACACTGAGTTATCAGAAGGATTATAGTAGGGGCTCTGCCACTGGGTCATCCTTCCAGGAGTGGGCAGAACTCAATCAGTTCAGTACTGGAGTGAGGTTACTGTAATTAATAGTTTTTCCATATAGCCAATTCTTGAGTAGATAATTAAACCTCCTCCACCACCAAACTTGAAATTACAGAACAAGAAGTCATGGCACAAGAATCCACCTGCCCCCTTTCCCCATCTGACTAAGATGCTGAGGCTCAGTGGAATTAACCAAAAGATGGGCTGTAGGAAGAAAACCTGGGTGAGCTACACCCTAATCAATACCTAAGTCATCAAGGGTTGATTGTACTTGCAGAAGAACGGGCAACTTCCCCACATAAAGCTGAAAAACCAGCAGAGAGAAGCAGCCTCCCATTTACCATTGCAGGATCAACATGCAGATTTGATCACTTTTTTTTTTCCCGAAGAGTAAGTACTCTTTCGCCAAGGATAAAAACCATACGTAGCTATTGCACTACCAATAGGTCCAGTCATGCTACAAATGCCCATATGTTTCTAGGATGCCAGTGGCTACTGCTCCTGGAAATATCTCCAACCACTCTCTTTGCTAGTGTTGCTAGGTTATAGGTCATCAGGATTTACCTAAGTGAATAGCATTAATGGTGGGTTAAAGAAGAGTCACCCACAGACAGTGACGGGTCAATGACAGTCTACACACACTTTTTGGCAGGAGGAGTAGCAGTGGAATCTTGCATGCCATTTGTTTGAAATTCAGATTAAATCCCTATTTGTGTGCACGTGCACACACACACACACATCACAGGGTTACGGGGGAATGGGAAGGGTGACCAGGAATTAAGAATTGAGGGCTGTAGGTTAGATGATTGGGATTGGCATGTTCAGGTTGACCTGTCAGCGCTCTTCACTTCATTTCTTTGTGAAATGAACTAACGCCACAAAGAAACCGCATGGTTATTTCATCTGCTTATTGGTCTGTTTATATGTTCAGCTGTCACTGAAAACAGGAGCACCATTGCTGGGACATAAAAAAGGAGAGGGATCTTTCAGATAATCAATAGTTAAAAGGACAAGCAAAAAAATGTTAAAGCCAGCAGCAAGTGTGGCATCTATGGTGTGCAAAGCAACCAAGGAAAATGCTCAAAGGAGTTATCAAGATAAAAATGAGGGCATCAAGGGAAGAGCACAGCAATGAAAAGAGATATAAGAAGAGGTTGAACAAGAGACCAGCTCTTCTTGAAAGAGTGGCCTTTCTAGGGTGGTCTACCTTTTGCTGTCTGATGATTCCCTTGCCCTTAGAAGACCAGGCCCAGTGCTGTAGAGGAAAAGTCTTCACAGTTAGACTCTGCCTTTGGAAAAGTGGCGATGTCCTGTACAAAGTGAAACCCCACAGGACAGCCATCCACAAATGACACCCTTCTGTTTTACCCTAAACAGATGAAATATTCCCTACAGTATGATTTAAGTCCCCACAAGCAGACGTCAAAGACCTCAGAATGAGAAATGTGATGATTAGTATGATGGTTTTCACATCACAAACATTATGCATGGTTAGGTGATGGAGTGCGGAAAATATCACGCATCCCCACGCCCTCTCCTCACAATGCCTGTCGTACACTGGCTCTGGATGTTTCTGGAGTCCCTTGGAGTTTGAGATGTATTACAATAGTTTCTGCACCAAGATTAACGTGGCACAGCAGGAACAGGATACTGACAAATCCCTGTCACCTTATCTTACCCACAGGGTTCCCTAGAATCTCCCTTTATCCTCATAACCTTACACTTTGAGGTGGTTTTAGGTCAGGTAGAAAGGACCAGCTGGGCCACTCACCATCACTTCTCCCAGCTCTCAGGTGAGGCACTTGACCCCTTTGCGCTCCTAACATCTGGGGCTGTAAACCCGTTGCTGGATAAATAGCACTGAGCAAACCCCCCTGACAATACTTCTATTCATGCAGGTGTCCTGGGGTCGCACCTGTTGGCGCATGTGTGTGCTTGCATGGACAGGTCCTGCCCCCCTTTCCTCACACACATACACCTGATCATGCGCTCCAGTGGAACACAGCTTGTTTGGATATAAGATGAAAACTCTGCAGAAGCTGTTATTTTTAGAAGGCTGCTTATCTCTCCAGAATGCCAATTTTGGCTTGTCATTCATCTCAGAGCAAGCATGGTGCATACCCAGGGCAAAGCACCCTGTTTTGTGTTTGAAGCAACCTGCATCTTCAGTGAAGCTCAGGACGTGGCCGACACTGGCAAACTACCTGAACTGACAGCACCCACATCCCGATTCAGACCAACTCAATGTGCATTTAGAGAGTGCCTACTGCGTGCAGGGTAAGGTACCAGGTCCCTCTTTATTTGGGCCAGGTGCAAACCAGAAAAGACCTGGGTTGACTGTGGGATATGTATGTGTGTGTGTACATGCACACGCTTGCAAATACACAGGTTTACGTGGGTATTAATATTGGATGGAAAGTCTGGCTTTTTATTTGTCTATTTTTCTTTCAGTCTAAATTTTGTTTTATGACTGTGCGAGGGATGGCAGGAAAGCATGTCTGTCTTGGCAAAAGCTGTGGGCAGCTCTCCCTTACTTTGTCATCCAGGGGCTTCCTTAGACAGAAGGAACGCAGACAGGTGGGCTGGAGGACCCCGGGGTGAGGAACCCATCCCCCAAGCCTGACACCATGCCCTCCCCCCGCGGGACCCTCCTCCGGGCTGGCTTCACTGCCGGCTACTTCAGTGCATCTGAGCTCCCACCCCCCACCACGTGAAGACCTGAGAGTGAACGTGGGTGTCTGTTCTCCACCAACTGTGCCGCAAGGGCCCTACCAGAGGCGTCGCTTCCTGTCATCTCCTCTTGCTGCTCCCGAGTAGAGGCACCTAAACAGAGATCAGATTTCTGGTTTCAAGGCATATCAAACCAAGCACGCTGAATGAACATGAGTTAGTTAATTAGCTCGGTCTCTCTTCTTTACGTTCCCTGGTCTGCATGTTCCTTGATGGCAAAGCGACCAGGAGAGAGTTGATTTGCATCTTAAGACCTATGGGTAATGCTTCTGAAGTGGGGAGTTTTATTTAGCAACTGCTTGAACTCGTGTACGGGGTTGGGAAGGAGGTGGAGCTGACCCCGATTGGGCTGTCGGAGAGTGGGGTGTGGGTGGTGCCCACTGCCACGCTGACGCCCCGGGCCTCCGTGAGGGCAGACAGGAACTGCCGCTGCTGCTGGCGCAGGGTGTCCGCGATGAGCAGGGGCAGGGAATTGACGCTGGCGGTGAGGTGCTCCAGCTTCGACTCCAGACTGCCGATTTGTTTCTCCAGATCTTCGCTCCGATCATTGAGTTCTGTGATTAAGTCATACATGACGTTCTGCATCTGTTTGGAGAGACAGGGAGACGACAGGTCATTGCAGAGGAATCTGCAATGGGAAAAATGAAATACTCCTCCAGATTACACTTGAAATACAACTCCTCCAGGGATCAACTTCCACACCGGCCGTGTCGGGTCTGGCCAAGGACAGAGAAACAGTTTACTTTCTTGAAGACTTGGAGGCTCAAATGGCACAGTGGGTTTTTGTGTGTGTGTGTTTTTGTCTGATTACAAAAATAATGTATATTACTTATAAAAATAGATTAGAAAATATATAGACTGGAAAGGCAGCGCTTTCTTCCTCAATAGAACAAGTCCCTGAAGTGTCCTCATGTTCTTACTTCGTCCAACCTCTCAGCTCATAGGGCAATGGCACCTACTGATGAAAGAGACGGCTCTGTGGTGGGGAGCGGACAATGCAATAGACTTAGCATTGGTAGGCCAGGGTTCAAGTACACGTCTGCCACTCACTAATAATGTGCCTTCCCTCATGCCCCTTAACCTCTCTGCTTGGTTGCCTTATGAAATAGGAGTTAATAATAACAACACATAGTTATAGAGCTGTTGCTCCCCCCCTGCCGCCCCAACTTTCAACACAGCAGGCAGAATGTACAACGTACAACGTAACTCACTCAGGACTGGGCTGTAGTGAAAGGGAGCTGCCTCGCTGAGGTTACAGCCCCTCTCCTGCCTGGTCAATGAGGAGGGACATTGCCTCTATTTGGGACACCCCTGAAGGGCCAGTCCACCTCCGGAACTCCCGTGGGTTGGTCGAGGCCTTTGTCAGTCAATCGTATCACAGTGCAGACTCTCCCTCTGCCCCATCCTGCTTCCCTCGCTCCCCAGCAGGTGCTGTCCTGATGGTGTCCCCAGTAAACCTCCTGCTCTCGGTGCCATCTCCCAGTGTCCCAGGGACCCGCCCTGTCACCACTGCTCACTCCCCACACATCCCATGGCCGACAGCCTCACCTCCTCTCAGCCTCCCCTTAAAAATCATCTCCCCCCACTGCCCTTGTTAACATGGCACTTTGGTCCCACCCCTACCCCTGATCCCGCTAACCCTGCTCAACTCTTTTCTTTTCTTCATGCCACCTTCTAATAAACTAACTAATTTGCTATTTCTTCTGTTTATTATTGTCTGTTTTCTCCCCTCCAGGGCGGGGACTTTCGCCTGTTGTGTTCACGGATGTGTCCCAAGGGCTTAAAACAGCATCTGGCACCCAGGGGATGCTCAACTAACATTTTTTGATGGACAAGTGTACATAAACATGCCTAGCAAGGGGGTCTGTCCCACGTGGTCGGCACTAAAAGACGTTGGTAGAACTAATGAATGAATAAAGTGCTGGCACAGGGGAAAATCACCGTCCCTTCCATCCTTTGGCCAATGTAGGAGTTTAACTGATGGGAAAAGACCTTTTGCGCCACAAATTATTTCCATATACCTAGAGAGTTTCTCAGCATTTCCCACCGAGACCTGAGTGGCTGAAGGAAAGGAGAGAAGACTCCCGAGGGGGCCCAGCCCAGGGCCTGCCTCTGGAGAGCAGGTGTTCCGTAAGCTTTTGTGAATGAACATTGAACAAGGTCGTGAGAGCAGGGGAGCAAAAATGCGGTACCTCCAGGGAACTGCCAATAAAATAAAACTTTAATGTAATAAAATAAACTTGTCTTCTGAGAGTTAAGTTATAAAACCAGGTCAGAGCAGCACTGAACAAAGGCAGCTTGTGACAAGTGCACCATTTTCGGTCCTACATCTGCTCTCTGTTCCCTGGCTCCATGAGAGGCCATTCATTCAGGCTGTCCCCACCTGAAACCCGGGCGTCATCCTCTCCCTCAGGCCCCATATCTCACCGGTACAAAGTCCTGCCCACCCTACGTCTACCCATCCCTCAAATTCAGTTCATTTAATTGAAATGAAACCACTTTTGTTCCAACCGTACCACCATGGTTCTGACTATCCTCTTACCAGGAAACTTTCTGGTTATAATTTGGCTTCCCGGGTTGGTCTGTAGAGCCCTTATCTAGGTGACAGTCACATGTCTCCCTGCAAACTAACAAGGGACATCAGACTTGGGAGCAAGGCTCTTGGGAGACTTCATGCTCTCGGGTGTTCCTGTGGGCCAGGTTGGCGGTTGCTTAGTACCCTCCCAAACCCCACCTGCAGGCACTGTGGCTCTAGGGGCTTCTGGTCATCTGCCAGTGACACCCTGTCCTATTTTACCTGAAATTTCAAGTTACTCCAGGAAGATGCAGAAACCATTGGTGCTCGCGGGGGCCAAGGTAGTAGGGAATGAGGTGAACGAAAAAAAAAAAGTAAAGGAAGGTGGCAAAAAATGAGAAGCCAGAAAGGAGATGGGAGAAGGGGGATTGAAAATGTAGGGATACCTTCCCACCAGGAAATTGGCTGCAGCCCCAGAGGGAGCCGTCACAGAGGTGGAGCGAGGCAGCTCTGCTTTGCAAAGGGCAGGACTCTTCTGTGGCCGCCTCGGAGGAGAGCGTGACTTTAGAAGCGAGAGTGCTTCCTTCATTAATTAACATTCACAGAACCTCTTCAGGGTGCATGTTCTTCCCAGAATGTACAACACCACAAATCTATTTGACCGCAGGGGCACCCTAACGAGCTCTGGACTGAATCCGGGCCCCTGGGTCTCAGCCCCAGCCCTGCAGCTCTCCAACAGCCCGATCTTGGGATGGTCTCTTTGGACCTTGGTTTCCTCATCTATATTCCTAATCAGAACTACCACATGCAAAACTGTTATAGTTCACAAAGCATTTTCACAGATACCATCTTATGTGATCAGTGGAGCCTCAGATGTGGGGAATGATTTTTACACTTCAATGGAAGACACTGAAGCTAGCATACAAAGCCTCCCAGCGTTCCCCCACCCCATCTCTGCCACCCTACGAGCGAGCTCTTCAATACAGCAAGTGTTATCTGGAGGCCACACGCCCTTTTCTTAATCTAGAAAGGACCAAAGGACAGGGGTGGAAGGTGGTGAGCTGGGAGGATGAAGCACAGAAAGAAAAGGGAGAGAACACTGTTATTACTGTCTCCCGTGTTCTGTTGCTTTTGGTGACAGGATACCAGGGGGAACGTGGACCAGCGTGAAAGACGCTAGGCTGCTGCCAGGACCTTGGCTGAGTCTCCTGGGAGGAAAGATGAAACACGGGATGGATGTCAGAGTTCACCCTCCCTGCAGGTCCCACACCACTCCCAGTAGCCCTGCAGATGCTTTCCCTTCACCCTCTCCTCCACACCCTTTCTTTCCAGGTAACTTGCTCCCAGGTTATTGATGGTTTCGTTCCCCCACCCAATTCACGTGAGCCTCTTTCCAGTTCACTGAGTTTTTTGCTTCACCCAGTCTGCTCTGCACGGGGCCCTGTCTCTGTGAGAAGCGGTGGCTGGCACTGAAGAAACGCAGGCTTGAAAGTCCAGTGTGCCCGCTATTCCCAGGAGAACACCAGCCACAGCCTGTCCTGCCAGTGAGAGGGGAGGCAGAAACATGGCTACCTGTAAAAGAAATATCTTGGGGCTTGTTGGGCCATTCCTGCACCTCCCAGTGTGGGTCCCCAGCCATGTTTGCCCTACCCGACCCCCCTGCTGGCCTCAGCTGATTGGCCCAAGGGTGGACACGTGACCCAAACTAGCCAGTCATCTCATCCCTTCTGAGAATTTAGAATTAAGACCAATAGGAGGATAGCCAATCGGTCTTTGCCTGTGGCTAGAACTAGAACATGTACTCTCTGGATAGGGGCCTGCCACGGTCTGCCATGGAGACAGGGGGCATAGAAAGTTGTCAGGAGATGAAGGCGAGGGAGAGAGAGAAGCAGGCACTTGAACAGGAGAGAGAAGAGAGGGTGAGCGGATACCTTTCAGGGTGAGGCGCACTTCTAGGTAGTTCCTTCCTGAAGTCTGACCACATGCCTGCCTTGAGGTTCTGCCTGGAATGAGACTTCCTTGTATCCTTATAATAAACACCTACATTTTAAAACCTACTTCCAATGGGTCTCTGATACTGGAACCCAAGAGTTTTAAGCAGTGCACCCAAGACCATGGGGGGCTCCCTTCTGCACTTGGGCATTCCATCCACATCCTTGCCTCCTCCTGGCTCTCAGGAGCCCTGCACTCCACCACAGCGCCCCCTCCAAAGCACACAGCCTGTGGGCTTCTCCCCACCTGTGCCAGCCGCACATTCCCTGACTGAAGTCCTCCCAAGCTTAGGAGGCCCTTTCTTTGGCCTGATCCCTTCATTGAACAAGGCGCCTGCACGTGGCCCAAGAACTGGCAATGTCTCTGATTGCACCATCTTTTCAAAGGGGGATTAATTGGCCTGAGGGAGTTTCTCTTGCTTACCCAGGGAATGTGTTCCATGATGATAATCGACATCTGCTGGAATGTTCTGCCAGCCTGGCCCTGGGCTATACATTTGATGTACAATTTCTATCAAGAGGCAATGAGGGGGCTTCCCTGGTGGCGCACTGGTTAAGAATCCGCCTGCCAGTGCAGGGGACACGGGTTCGAGCCCTGATCCGGGAAGATCCCACATGCCGCGGAACTAAGCCCATGCGCCACAACTACTGAGCCTGGGACCTACAGCCCGTGAGCCACAACTACTGAGCCCGCGCACCTAGAGCCCGTGCTCCGCAACAAGAGAAGCCACTGCAATGAGAAGCCCACGCACCGCAACGAAGAGTAGCCCCTGGTCGCCGCAACTAGAGAAAGCCTGCACTCAGCAACGAAGACCCAATGCAGCCAAAAATTAAAAAAAAATAAAAAAAAAAAAGAGGCAATGAGGAGGAGGGGCTGAGGAGGGGAGACCCTTTCTTCATTGGCGCCTACACTCAGCTCTGCCAGTGGTGCAGCCTCCGATTCCTTCACTCCAGAGATTTGCAAAAGGAGAGAGTTCCTTTATAGTATTAACAGCAGTTCAGGGCCAGAAACGCAGAATGACAGTAGGTCTCTCAAAGGAGGGCTCTCGTTTTTGGCATCTTCATGAGAAATAAAGAAATGCACCCCTCACCACCACCAAACTGGGGCCAGAAAAGCTGAGTTGTAAGGACTGCAGGATGCAAGAAAATGAGTTTGCAATTATAACGGCAAACCGGAAGGATCCTCCTAGGTGTGACCCAGGCAGTAGCATCACCAATATCACCATTTGGTCTCGTCAGCGTGCTTCACCCTGTGCAAACTCAGTGTACAGCTAATCAAGCAACACACCGACAAGATGTAGTAGGTCAGCTAATTAAATCCCAGCAAAGACTGACCTGAGTGACTGAATTTAAGAAACACACGCTAGGTTTTAAAAGTCAACAACACGCACTAGTAGATTACAAGTGTCAAGAACTCGAACCCAGATGATTTTTTAACAAAGGAGGAAGCAGTCTTTGCTTTCCTGGTCCTGCACTGTCCAGTTTGGCCAAGGCCAGGCCTTCACAGCCACACCTGATAAATTGAAATGCCAGCATCTGAGAACCCTTTACGGGGTCTTTGGATTTTGCCACTCACCTTGGAAAGGTCCACCAGGGTGTTGGCTTGGTCACTCAGCTTCCTCTGCTCCATCTTGACGCTCCTCAGTCTGCGGGAAAGAGTCGTAACAGCCATGCTCTTCAAGCGCTGGGCTCAGCCCCACGGGCAGATTCCACACCCACGTCAATTCATCTGGTTTTGGAACCCAGCCCAGGACCTCGAACATGGGTGACAACTGACCAGAATCAAGGGCTTGGCAGGTCCCCAAGCAAGCAAACTCCTGCCTCCACGTGTGCCTACCTTCAGTCATTATAGTTTCCGCACCACTCTCAGGTCATTTCTCGGCTTCTGTTCCTTTATCTAGGCTGTGCCTTCCACCTTAAGTGCCCTACTCTCAGCCTTTCAGCATTTCCCCAAGCCTCCAGGTCAGAATAAATGTTTTCCTCCTCTGCTTTTAAAAATCCACTATACTTTTTAAATACTTAGCTTACAGAAAGCACTGACCACAATTTGTTCTGCTTCCAGTTGTAATGTGGGGGGTGTGTGTGTGTGCACGCGTGCGTGTGTGTGTGTGGACTATGCGAGCCCCCTGAGGCTCCTACCTAATTTTTACCTTCCATAGCAGTCTGTCCAATGTCTGGCAGTGGCAGGTGCAATAAGTGGATAAACAGACTGATCTGCGTCCAGTTCACCACCCCCAGTGGTTGCTGAGTGGAAAAGAATGGATTTCTCCTGCTCCTCTAAGTATATGAGAAGACACTGATGGAGCTCTGGGGAACCCACCACTTCTAATCTGGTCCTCTGGTGGCTGAGCTGCCCCGGCCTACTCACTGGTGGATTGCTTGGAGGAATTTCCTCTGGTGTTTCCTGACTTTGGCGTGGTCAATCTTCTTTAGCAGCTTTGTGTGTTTATAGATTAGCCACGTTTCCCGAAGGACATTGGCCGCAGCATTCTTGATCTAAGGAAAAGTAAATAAAACAGACTGCTATCAGGTAAATTTCCCTAGGTTCACATAACATGTTTTGTTATGTCTGTCGATATAGTCTACCTTATAAGGAAATGATTCTGCAACGATCTTTTTCCTTAATGAAATCGTGAACTCTTAGAAAGGATTATTAAAATTCATCTCTTATTAATCCTGTATTGGACACAGTAGCCTGGAGCCCGAAGTTGAGGGGTGGTTCCTGTCTCTTTCTTAATTATGTCAGGACTGCCTATCCACTGTTGTTGCTGATGCTATATTTAGATAGGCTACATTACCAAGACCTGGAGGCCTGGGGCACACTTCGAATAGATAAAATATGTAGCACTGCTGCCCGTGGATGCAGACTTCCATGCTCTACGTGGGATTTCTATTTCGTGTACGTGGTACATTTCTGGGGTTCACAGAGTAAACAGATTTCCTATCAGCTAGAGATTTTATTTATTTATTTAAAATGTGTATACCATTTTTAAAGGTTACTTTCCGTTTACAGTTATTACAAAATATTGGCTACATTCCCCGTGTTGTCCTATACATCCTTGAGCCTATCTTACACCCAGTGGTTTGCTTCTCCCACTCCCCCAACCCCTATGTTGTCCCTCCCTGCTCCCCCCTGGTAACCACTAATTTGCTCTCTTTACCTGTGAGTCTACTTCTTTTTGGTATAGTTACTAGTTTGGTGTGCTTTTTAGATTCCACACATAAGTGATCTACAGTATTTGTCTTTCTCTGTGTGACTTCTTTCGCTTCAGCTGGAGATTTCACAAGGCCTCTCTGAGGAAATGTCTTTCCCACCGAATAGAACTCTAGGTATTAACAAGTCCATTGTTTCCTTTCCCAAATGGCAAAAAACATTTACACTGCAATTTTACCTGTAAATGTAATTGGCATAAAACTGAAGTCACTTCCAAACAGTGTCTGAAAATCAGTGAAGATATTTTGGTGTGAAACCAGAGCTGCCTCTCTCCCAAGGCCGGCTCTTTCACTGCACTGCAATCGCACATTTCAACATATGACGCTGTCATCTGTTGACATGGAAACCACTGATCTCACCTGGCTCACGACAGAGCTGAGACATATCAATGGCATCCAGATGGCAGGGGACAAAGTTTTCATCCAAACACAGACATCTTCAGCAATTAGTAACAAGAGCAAGAGGAAACATTTCTTATTAAGCACAAGCGAAACAGATTTTTGATTAACTGTTCCCATTTCTGTCAGCCATGCAAACTGGCACAGGCCCACAGGCCCAGGGCCTGGAAGTAAGTAGGCCAGCCTAGTAGAAATCAGGTTACTAGCCAGAAAGGATTTTAATAAAATTGGAGAGTACAGGCCTGCTTCTTCAGACTGACATCAACAGATGGGACGTTGTTAAAATACTGAGACGTGTGGGAAGGCCTGGGAAACATTGTTTTGCAGGCTGATAACTTCTGTGTGTATGTTTTAAAAATTTATTACTAAGGCTGGATTATATTTTTCATTGGCGCTGGAGTGATATTCTAAAAGAACAGCTAGGTCTTCTCAGAAATGTCTAAGTGACATAAATACTGCCTTTTTGTTCAGTAAAAATCTACCGTGAAGATGGTTTTAAATGACTTAATTGTCCACCTTTGGTACTTTCTTGCCTGAAAGGAAGCAGGTGGTGGTGAGAAGAAGCAGGTGGTGGTGAGAAGCTGGAAATGGTAAGTGTCCAGGTGAGGAGGGGGGAGGTAGAGGAGGGTGTGGTCACCGGGGTCCTGTCCAGGGGCTGGAGTGGACATCAGCCTCCTGGCAAAAGAGGCAGCATAGAAGGGAAGGCTCTCTCTCTGTGGAGTGCCTACTCCTGCTGCCCTTCTGTGGGGAGAGGGCAACTTGACAGATGGTTTTTTCAGTTTCCCTAGGTGCTTAGCCTCCAAGGAAAGCCTCACAGAAGAAACAGGAGGGAAAAACCTGCCCAGCATGTCTGATGGTCGGCAGAGCCCCAGTTACACGGGTCTTGTCTTTGGAACACTGACAGAGCCATGGAGTGTCAGCGCTGATGAGCCTTTGACAACTGTCTCTGTGTTGGTGTGGAACAAACATTTGAAATTGGAGAGGCTGCAGGTGAATCCTTCCTCTGCCAGTTTAGGAGTAAGTGCTTAACTATCTATAAGAAGGGAAAAGTAAATCCTTACCTTAAGGGCTGTTCTGAGGCCCAAATGAGGCAATAACCATGGTGCTGATGGTGCTGAGGCTAAGAGTGGACATCTGCCAGGTGCCGCTTTACCTATGTGTAAACTCATTTAACCTTCACAACAACCCTCTCAGGAAGGTACTAATATTATCCCCATTTTACAGATGAAGAAACTGAGACAGAGACCAAGACCGTAAAGTTATAAACGGCAAACTGAGTCAATGTGGATTTAAGTGTTATAGAAACTATAAAGTACCATAAAGATACTAGTTAGTTATCATCATCTGGCCCAACCCCCCATTGAAAATATGAGGAAATGACAGCTTCAGAGATAGAATGTGAGGGCCAGAATCCCACAGCTAGCTGACGGCAAAGTCAAAACAAGAGCCAGGTCCAAAAAGAGCATACGGTTTTCATGTGGTCTGAAGAAAGACCTGACTGACTACATGTCATCTCTACACAAACAACATTATTTCCTGTTTTCCAGGATCAAGGAACTGGAAAGGACATTAGATTTGTTTTTAATCATCATGGCCCTCACTTAGCAATATGACAGAACAGGGAGTCCAGGTCCCGCACTTAACTCTAGCCCAAATATAAGGTATTAAATCACAGCACAGCCTGGGTAGTTGAGCGAAGCAGTCACGGCCTCTTTATGGCTTTGAACGGGAGGCCCCTGCGTATTCAGGAAAGCGATGTTAAATGCAAGCCGTGGTGCTGACTCTGAATTAATCGCCAGCAAACAACCTGGCACAAAGCTGAGCAGATCAATATACACAAGAGAAAAAGAAACAGGCTTTTAACTGCCTCGTGCTTTCCCACGTCGACAGTGACCGCTCTTGTGACCAGGTTCTCCCTCCAATTCACCTGGCTGATTGCTTTGAGCATCGCTGGGGTGGGAGGCAGTTGAGGCTGTGTGCCCCTCCTGGGATTCACTGAGCTTCCATAGGGCTTCCAAGCACCACTCCCTGATGGGGACTTGGGTACCCACTGACTTCTCCTAGTGGGCGGGGCACCAGGGCCAGAAGATGCTTTTGAGGATGAGGGTGGGAGTGAGTGGGTCAGGGAACTGGGAAGGACTGGGTAAGGTTGGCCATGATCCGACGGGCTCAGGGACGGTTAGAAGAGGGCCGTTTGTGCATGGAAGACTGGCTGTTGCATCCCCCAAACCCATAAGCATACGAGCTAATTGTTTTCTTTGGGCCCATTCATTCTCTCCCAAGAATTGTATGCTTTTACTCTGACGGTGGCCAGAGAATTGGCTCCGTGACCTATGTCCTTCAGGGAGGGCTCTAAGATTCATGAGCCCGGGCAAGAGAGTCATCCAACTAAGATCTTGCATACAAGACTGACAGCTAACATTCACGGAGTGCTTACTATGTGCCAGGCTCCATGCTAAACACTTTCTGTTTACATTGTTCCACTAGCCCTCAGAAAAACCTCACAAGGGGATGAATGATCATCTCTGCCTTGGACCATTGCGGAACCTCTCTGGGACTCAATTTTCATATTCATTCCTTCCCAAAACATTTACTGAGCCTTTACAATGGGGCAGATACTGTTTAGGAAGTAAGAATACTGGGATGCACCAACCAATAACATTTCTGCCCTCAAGGAGCTTCTAATCCTATGGGGACAGCATGCCCTGTGTAATATAGTGTCAGGCAATAAGTGCTTCAGAGAAAACACAGTAGGGTCCCAATCTGTGAAATGGGACTGTGGTGTTGATTCAATGAAACACTTAGCACAGAGCCTGGCTGCACCGCGCATCAGTACACAGTAGTTTTACTGATGTTCCTTCCCCCAACAAATGTCAGCTTCTTCCCCCACCTCCAGCGAAAGAAAACATAAAACAGGACACATATGTCTGTTCCTTGAGCTCTTGGCCGTATTATCCATGTCAACGACTTGCTCTGGCTGCCTCTCTGCCAGGGTAACCTGCCTCTCCAGACTTCGTGGAGGCTGGTGCAGGAGGAACATGTGGCAGACGAGGGGCACCCTTCTTCACCTGCCCCCATGCTCCCGACAGCCACAGGGAGCCCTGGGAGAGAAATTCCAGGAGCCCTACTGATGGGGCCCCTGGAAAGAAATAGCATGCCCTCCATGCTGCCAGGACTCCCTCCCAGGGAGAGGGAAGTTGGAGAGGAGGGCCGATCAGCCCTGGCAAGTGTGTGTAACTTAGACAACTTCAAGAAGTTCCAGGGGTTGAATTTAGATGAATAAATCTAAAGGGATGATAAAATCGCAATCTGAGAGCCCTCAGGTCAGGCCTGTCTTCAGACACCTGACTGAAGGTGTCCATTATAACCGGTGGGGGTCCCCTCTTCTCCATCCGCCAACCCCTCACTTCCCTCACGCTCACCCACACACACTTCCTGTTGGCTTCCTGCCGCTGCCATCTCTTTCATCTCCCCCCTCATACCCTCTCTTCTTCCTCCCCCATCCTATTCCACACTCCCTTCTCAGGCTTCTCTGCCCACCTTACCCAGAAGCCCTCACCCAACACTTAGAAACGGGGGCTCCACCCCTGTGGCTGGCAGGAGCGCGGAGGGATGTATTTCTGTGGTTCAAAGTTGGAGTTTGTAGTCTTTCCCCATAGCAGCACAGTAATGAACCACGGCTAATTCCATAATGCTATTAATGTGATGCTCAGCTAGTTCGGAGGTAAACTGGCTTTTCTTTCCAGCAGACCTGGGACCCTAACCACCATTCTGAGTTCCAAGGAACTGGCTGTTCTGGGAAACCCATTGGGTTATGGCTGGAGAGCTGCCTGCCAGCCTGAGAACAAATGGCAGCCCTGGCTGGGACCCAGCTCACTGCATATGGCTGGGGGCCCACACTTGCCCATCTCTGGGCCTGAGAGGCTCATCCCTAAGAACACTTCCAGCTCAAAAGCTCAATGTTCCTATGACTATTGTTAAAGAAAAACTGTACCCAGTCTCTCTGGGACAGAACTTTAGTGGGTGATATAATTTATAATCCCCTTCTGGGGAGAATTAGCATTCCTGATAACTGCTCAACTGATTATCTGATAAATTTTTAAAAGACTAAGACCTGTTCTGGGAATCCACTCATGGGCCCTACCAGCTGTCAGTCAGGAGTCTGTGTCCTTTAGCCAGGCTTTCTGTACCCTGTACAACAATGACTACCATTGTCTTTTCCTATAAAAGACCCCTGCTATGAGTAAACCTTTGAATTAGACTGCTGGAAAAAAAAAAACATTTTCTTCCCTCCAGCAGGATTGTGATAAAACTTTGACACATGCGTCATAATTAAAGAAAAGTTTTCGGGACTTCCCTGGTGGTGCAATGGTTAAGAATCCGCCTGCCAATGCAGGGAACACAGGTTCGAGCCCTGGCCCGGGAAGATCCCACGTGCCGCAGAGCAACTAAGCCTGGGCGCCGCAACTACCGAGCCTGTGCTCTAGAGCCTGCAAGCCACAACTACTGAGCCTATGTGCCACAACTACTGAAGCCTGGGCACCTAGAGCCCGTGCTCCGCTGCAAGAGAAGCCACCGCAATGAGAAGCCTGCACACTGCAATGAAGAGTAGTCCCCGCTCGCCGCAACTAGAGAAAGCCTGTGCTCAGCAACGAAGACCCAATGCATTCAAAAAATAAATAAATAAAATTTTTAAAAATTAGCCCCTATTTAAAAAAATAAAGAAAAGTCTTTTTTATCAGTGGATCAGTAGGTTCTGGGGAGTTATTAAAGGTTTTTGAGCAGGTTGGTGATATGTTCAGAGCTAAGTCTCAGAGTCTAAGGAGAGTCACAAGGAAGCAAAGTACAGGATGGCTTGGGTAAGGGAGGACCAGGTGAGATGAGAAGGTAGCAAGCAACTGAGATGGTACAAGACTGAGATGGTGGCTTTGAGTATGGTGGGCAGAGGACCTGGAGAGGCTGTGTGGCCAGGTGGAATCAGACTCCAAAGCTGCTCGGACCCCTATGGGGACCAGGGCAGAGAGGAGTCAGAGATGCTGCTAAGCTTTCAGGCCTGGAGACTGGAAGAACGATGATGTCATTAACAGAGAAGGCAGGAGAAGGCACTAGTGTAGGGAAGATATGGGTTTGGTTTTGGTGTTACTCATTGATTTCATGGGGAAATTGTACTTGGATGAGGTATTTGAGGCAGGAACCCATCGTGGCAAGGATAAGGAGACAAAATCCTCAGCCAGTGGCACACACCACAGAGGTGTCTGCAGGTTTGATGTGGAGAGGAGGCGTGGCAAACAGAACGTCTCCTGTCCGTGGTGCCTCTGAAGTCAAGTGTGTCCACGGGCAGCTACCTTGCTCTTTAGAAAGGGGAGGTGCTCTTTGAGGACAGGCAGTAAGTATGAGGGCAGGTACCATCTCTTACTCATCTTGGTGTCCCCAGAACACAGGGAGTGCCATCCAGCTGTGAGGGATGTGTTTCGTTACCTAAAACAGCGACAGGGGGATGTGTAGCATTGAGTGGGAGAAAAGGTGGGGACCTAGTATCTTTTTTATAGTCTCTCTGTGTGTCATTTACATATATATTACCTAGTAGCCCAGAGGTTAGCAATAAATTATAATTCTAGATTAACAATGGCAGTAACACTGCAAAGTCAGTGTGGGAAGATCTGATTGCATTAAATACAGAAATGACGTTGCCACCAGAGTTGACAAGTTATACAAGTGAGAGAAGAAAAGCCACGGGAATCAGGAAAACCAGAACTGAGTTCCGACCCCGTGCCATCAGACCACCGCCGCACCTGCCCCCGCCTCCCTGGCAAATAAATGAATAAAAACAGTGTGACTCTAGTGGTAGAGTCTGGGCTGAAGCCTTTACAGCAAGACAGGCAGAGTAAATAAAGACTAGAACAATCTGAGTATTTTTATGATTAATAGGTTACAATTCCTCTTTTTTGTTTTTTTGCTTAGACGTTTGAAGAATTAAGATTGCATGTATTGTAAGAGATGGCTTTTCTCTGTTAAATCTATTAATTGTCCTCTCTTGAGAGGTTTGCAATTATGTCCCAATCAGCTCCTCCAAA
Source organism: Orcinus orca (assembly GCF_937001465.1). NCBI lineage: Eukaryota > Metazoa > Chordata > Mammalia > Artiodactyla > Delphinidae > Orcinus > Orcinus orca. The sequence continues at coordinate 100,626,652 of NC_064559.1, read as the reverse complement.
GATCGGATCTTTCTCTGCGAATTCACTGAGAATTCACTGTGAGTTCTGTTTGACCCATGAGCCACTCCTGCTGGACACAGTGGGCCGCTTGGAGAGGACAGAGGATGGATGAGGTGTTGCCAGGGGAAGAAAGGTGGGCTTCTCTGAGACCAGGTCAAGGGGAGCTGAAGCCAGAGCAGGCCAAGCTCACAGCCAGTTTCCTTTCAATCAAGGTTAGGTAAAAGAGTCTTGCCAGCTTTGAGAATCCTCTCTCTGTGAGAGCCACTCCTTTCATGTTGTTTGTTTCTCTGGGAAAAGATATTAGATATTAAAGGGACATTTCAACAGATTTAAGTGTTCTCAGAAAAGTGAGATGTTATTCGATAAAAAGATGCCTTGTACTCATAGATGGGCAATAAATATTTGTTGATTTTATTTTCGGTCCCATTTTTCAAAAAGTAAGCGGACTTGAGGAGGATTTTAGAGAATTATTTTTGAAAGCTTGAAATTAGCAACCACAATTTCATCTCCTTGTACAATTATATTGCAGAAAAATTGTTTATTTTCCTGTCACGTGAGGGAGTTGGCTTTCCTCGGCTTTATTTTCCTCTAATGTCTGATTCACAGAGTGAAAAATGGAGAGGACAAAGGAATAACATGATATACACAGTATATCCTTGGTTTCAAAAAGCAAATAGAATAAACAGAGAGGCTGTTAACGTCTCTGCTCTAAGAAACAGCTTCTGAGAAGGTTTTGGAGGCTAGACTCCCTTGCCCCTGACTCCTGCACTGAATTGTTCCAGGAGAATAGAGGCAACTTTGGTAATTTGCTCAATACTTAGCATGACTTCTGCACGCTTACTAGGGGGTTGAAGGAAAGCAGCTAGGTTACAGGGCTCTGGGTGGAACCCGGCTGGCCTACCCACGGGTATGGCCCTCAATCCTGCCATCTTGATGATACAAATCATGTTTTTGCTTGTACCACGGACACCTCAGTGCCAGGATGTACCATATACAACCATCTGTATGGCAGCGACATTAGACTATTTGCCTGTACCCCTTCTTTTTAACATCTGTGGAGGCTCTTTAAAGAATCCAGTACATGTAATCAAAGACCAAACAATCAAACACCATAAATAATTCTGCTGAGAAACTGGAGAGGCCTTGGCAACTTCCCATTCCCCCACGCCTCCCTCTGAGTGAGCACGCTCACCCTTTGTCACTCTCCCTCTCTTTTTGTTCTCCCTTCCTGCCTTTGTCTCTATTTAGAACACATTTTTACTGTGCTGCGACATCCATCACTGAATATTTTCTCCAGCTTTCAAAAACCCCAATCAAAATCTCGTTGCTTGTGGGTCTCCTAACCCACTTTAATCCTAAATGAGAAACTTGTCAGAGCGGCCAAGACCCCAGCACAGGGTCTTGCTTCGCTCTCATTTCGGAAAGAGGAGAGTTTTGCAGGAAATCATACTACTGACCTTCGTTCAGCCTGCAGCTCTAAAGAATTTTCCATAAAAGCTGTCATTAAATAAACAGCTTCTGCCGTGCTCATTTGGCCTGCTGTTATCCTGGAAGGCTCGTTTCTGTCTCTTCTAAATGGGCCTTTTCTTCTCTGACAATTCAGTGGGGTGTCAGACTTTTAGCAGCTAAATGATCTCCCCATTCCCACTTATATTCAGTTTTTCACCCTCCTTACCCACTTTCATGACGTTACAAGGGAGAAACATTATTTGGAAAACCCAAAAGGGGGAAAATTGGGTGACGACATTTTGATGAACGTTATTTAGGAGTGATTGTCTGTAATGATTTTTTTTAAAGGGTTGGATTTAGATACATTCCCAATATCGTTTTTAAGACTTTCTACTGCCCTTCCTAAGGAGAATCATGAAAACATTTAAGCATAAGCAAAAACACCTCATGCTGGGTGATCTACTCTGTACCATTAGGCAAGGGGGGCGGGTTACATCATTGTATGCTATAGATTTAATTATCAGGAAAATTATTTGGTTGCCTGAGCCATGCACAGTGATTTAAGAGAAGACAGGAGCCTTCAGCGTTGGGACATTGTGCCCATTTTGCGCTGGCTGTTTGCATGTGTCTGGGGCTCCCTCAACCCTCCACTGAAAGGTGTGGCCCTAACCCACTGTGGCTACTTTCTGACTGGCTCCCATGTTGGTCTTAAGTCCCCCGTTAAGACGTGGACAGTGGCGTTTTACCCGTTTGGTGAGCTGAGTGTCCATCATGAAGTTGTGAACGTGCTTCTCTGCTTTGGTGAGTTCCAGCTTTCGGGCCACCACGGCCACCACCAGGGCAGTACAGCCCGCACCCTGTGAGGGGACAGCAAAAGGACCAGAGGAGAGAGCACATCATTAAGAGGCAGGGCTCAGGCGGAAGACTCCACATGCCCCGGGCCCACGATGGGGTCTCCAGGAGTGGAGTGGGGACTTGAATTCTGGCTGGACAAGACCAAGCCACAAAACCCATCAGGGCCCTGATTCCCGCACCCATGAAGGGGTCTGCGGTGCTCCTGGCTTAGCTGCAGAGCTGACCTCTGGGAGACTGAGCCTTCATAAAGCTGGCCACTTCTTCATGGAGCAGGATACTGGATGGGGCTGAGGCTCGGGGGAATTTAAAACACCGAACAATCACTTGGTCACCTGCCAGGGTGTGCAGGGAAGACAGAAAATCCACACACGCTCCCCCTCCCTCATGCGTAACCCAGCCCCACTGCCAGCTCCAGAGCAGGGGGCCAGGAGGAAAGAAAGCCGTGCAGTATGGATGGATCCCCTGTTGGTGGTGGAGAGTTTTCCTGAAAATAATCTAAGGAAGAGGCAAAGCATCACCCCGCCAAGACTGCTTCCCAGGGCTATACTGGTTGGCATGAGTCTGTGCACCCAGTGACTGAGCTTGCTCCCAGTTGGGTCTTTTCACTGGAGGTCTAGCCTGTGACTCAGCGCAAGAAATTCAGTTCCTTCTTGCTTTCACCAGGAGGCTCATGAATTCACCATCTTTCAGAGATTTCAAAGATGATAACAACACACCTGCCTCAAATCGGGATTTTAAGGGAACCCGCAGAAGGTGCTCAGTATTCTCCAGAGCAGAATTCTTATTCTGCTCTGGAAGGTCCACTCCAGGGAAGCCCAGGGAGAGTGAGTTAAAGAGGCCGCTTCTTCAGGACTCACTTCCTCTCTCCTAATCCTCTGGGCGCATGCTTGACTGTCTGAGAAATAAGCAGAAATGGGCTCATCCCAACATTCTTCCAAAGGACTTTGAAGTCCTCTTTGCTGTGCATCTTGGCCTGGTCGGGGAGCGGGGGGTGGGAATCGAGACAGAACTGCCCCTGCCCTGCTTCTCCTGCAGGCAGCAGACGACAGCCCCACCCCTGTCTGGTTCTTGGAAGAGAGCACACGCCCCTCGGTGACCATCACCCTCTTTCTGCACGTGGGGCCCTGCACCATCCTGACCTCCACTCATGGAAAGCGACAATAAGCTCAGAAAAGTCAGCAGTCTGATCCTCTAGACGCCAAACAGTACTTATAGTTGCCACAGAGCTCAGTTTAGCAATTGAGGTCCTAGGATTGAAGGAATCCACCAATAACATTTGGGGCTCACCCAGTTTAACGGAATACATAGGAAACCTTAGAGACTGTTTTCAAAGGTACTATAATCCGTACCAGAGTTGGGCGGAATGCACATGGTAGATCAATCCCCTACTCTCTCCTTCATAATCTCTTTCCTTTGCCACAGGTTGGCAAAGGTTGGTCGGTGCAAGGTTTTGGCACGGGTGAAGTTGGCAACGCTTTCCCCTAGCTTTTTACAAGGGTTCCCATGAAAACAATCTCATGTTTCTAGGTACACTTGGTCAGCCACCCATTTCTAGCACAACAAACTGAAAAGAAAGGAGCCTGTGTGAACTTTCCTCTTCTGACCTCATTTTCCTTTCTTGTTCAGGGACGGCCCTGTTTTCTTGGCATCTGTGACTTGCAGGAGACTCTGTGCCCAGTTTTCAAAGGATATGTATGGGCCCTTGGACAGCCTGGTCTGCAGGTGTCATCAATTGAGCCAGGCCTCTAAAAGCAAAAAATAGCTTAAAAAGAAGCTGTTCTAGAGGGAAGACGTGTGCTCCATTTCCCCTTAAGCAGACCGAGTATATAATCCCTCTCTTTTGTATGGAGCTACAAAAGAACTTTGGGCTGAACGCCCAAAAAAGGGATATATCGCCGTGTTAAAAACGGAACGTCAGATGGAGAGGGTTCTTCCCAGGCTCCAGGCTTCCTCATTTCCCTGAGTGCAGGGAAACTCTGCTTAAATCACTCCTGAAAGCTGGGGGCAGAATTGGCCTGAAGGAGTCTCCCTGCTCACCACGCCACTTTGGAGGTTTCATTAAAACAATCAGCCATCCACAATCCCGAAGTTCCAGGGTCTAGCTGGATTGCTCCATGGTTTTGCTATCGCTCACAACCTAGGCTGCTGAATGCAGAAGGGTTCTAATGAGAAGCTGGAGTGTTCTAACTAAGGAACCATCTATCTTATATGATTAAGATTCATTTCTGCACGGAGGCAGGAGGCTGGGCTAGATGACATTTCCCGGTTTCTTTCAACTTAAAGATGTCAAGGCTCTCCTATGGATATTTCTCTGAAGGATGCTTGGTTCTTAGCCCCTAATTCTAACTTGAATAGATAACAGTGGATACTTTCAACTTTCCTTTTAGAAAATCCATCATCTGGCTGAATTAGGGAAGTAGCCAATAATGAAGCCTAATCTGGTCATTCCCATTAAGAGGCAACCTTGTAAAGATGGGGTCAGACGTCAGCAACCTTCAGAAAGTGGTGTTCAGGGTGCTGAAATACAAACTGATCCTCTCCAGTGTGTGTGTGTGTGTGTGTGTGTGTGTGTGTGTGTGTGAGAGAGAGAGAGAGAGAGAGAGAGAGAGAGAGAGAGAGAGAGAGAGAAGAGTGGGGGAGGGGAGGGAAGGGAAGGGAAGGGAAGGGGAGACGGGAGATGCAGAGAGATATAGAGCTGGAGCAGAGACTGAGAGAGGGAACAAGTTGTGCTGCCTCCTCAACAGCATGGGACAGACAGGGGAAGTGGAAAGGAAGAAGCAGACAAATAGGAAAAAAGGATGGGCTGATGGGAATTGAGTGGAAGGCAGGAAGGACAAGGAGCCTAAGACTTGAGTCGGAAGTTGATGGTCAACTTTGGCTCTTTAGAGGAAATAAAGGAAGCACTACGGGATCCCCCTCCCTCCTGCTGTACTCACCTTTCATGTGGTATAATGATCACCTGTGTTCCTTTTGGGCCTTTTTACTTAGATGAGTTTATCAGCCTGACAGGGCCCTGTTAGCAGTTTGGGAATGCTTACGTGATACGGCAGGGATGCGGGTTGGTTTTAAGAGACAAATTGCCAAGGGCTTGGCTGATCTGGGTGTGTGAGAGCTCCTGCTGTCCTAGCTGTCCTCGTGTGGAATCTCAAAAATGGTTGGTGGGCAGGGGGGCCATGTGAGGAGAGATCGGAGTGGGACAGAAGAGGGTAAGCAGCTGCTGGGATGACTTCCATGGGGTCAGACTGTGGAGCAAATCCATGACTCAGACTTTTGCCTTCAGAGGTGCCAAGTCCTGAATCCTTTTTGACACCAGCTGAATTCCCTGGGTCTTCTCTGTCCAACACTATTTCCATGGGAGGGCTGTGGGAGGGGAGAGGGTTCACCTCTAATGAGGTCGTACTTGCCAAGGTACGTGGTGAGCAGAGTACAGGAGTGAACAGAGAGAGGAGTGGCTGGCCTGCGGTCAGCATGCCTAACTCATCCATAGATCTGGACCCAAATCAGAGACCCAGTCTCCTCCACTCTGGTCCTCCTACTCCTTGTTTCCAAGAGACATTTTCCAGCTGGAAAACCTTAGAGTCTCAAAAAACAAGTATCCCAAGGGGAAAAGTATGAGGTGTACTTAACTAAAGAAGCAAAAAATAAAATAAAATAAAACATAAATGAAAGTGACAAATGGAGGAGGGAAGCCTGGAGGATTTACAGTTGGATTCTGTTTCTGCAACAGATACCATGTAACAACTAAAATAACATCAATTGGTTTGAAACCAAGGTGTTTCAGGGAGAAGCTCATCCTCTAAAACTGACATTAAGCAGATGTCTTACTGAGCCCTCTTTTTCCCTCCTCCCCAAATGACTCAATTCGTGCTACCTTTTACTTCATCATCCCTTTCCTTTTGCAGTTCAAAGAAGCCTCTCTCATGAAGCCTCGGGGAAAAGCTCAGTGACCCCCACAGATATCCTGGAAGCTTTTGTCTATTTGTCCCTAACTCATGAAGGGTCCACAGAGTGAGTCCAGCTTCAGAAACTGGCTATATTGAAATGGGATTCCTACCAAGGAGTCTTGGGGGCCCCAAAAGTCTTCCAGATGCCTGCAGAGCCAAAAAGCCTTCAAAGGCCCATTCTGGATACTAAATATTGCCAGCTTTCTCTCTACCTTGTAACTGTCATCATAAAATTCTTTATGGAAAGATGATGCACTTTGAGATACCTGCTTTTGTGGGTGGAATCTCTCAAACACACCAGGTCTGTGCCAACAACGTCAAGTTGTTCAGACAATTATATACCCTGCTTAATGGTTGATAATTACACCGTTACTGGGATTGCCAAGAGAAAACAATGATTAAGACTATTTACAGCCCGCACACACAAATTCTTCCTTTCCCTTCCCGAGGAGGCCTTGCCTTGGCCTGCATGGTGTCCATGGTAACCAAACAGGAAGCCCTACCTTTAGTAAAGGCACTTGCAATAATAATCAGGAGATGTACAAAGTGTCGGGAGTCTGGGAGAGGGGAGGAAGGGATTCTCAGCCATGCGAAACCCTGGAAAGGAGTGACTCAGCTGGAAAAGTCACATTTGTTAGTAAAAATGCCACCAGGTTTCCTCACTGTCAGACCCCAGAGGGAGGCAGCTGATTTTCATTTGGGTAAACACACTGACAATGAGAGGAGGGGAGCTCCCCGTCCCTGTCATAGATAGGTGTATATTTACGCAGCAGGGTTTGTGCGAAAGGAGAAGGCAAAAGGCATGTGCTGTATTTTTAATATGGGGGGTGGGTATCGGTTCCTCCTCACTTGTTTGTTCTTTCCACTTTGATCACACCTCTCTCCACAAGAAACAAACACTCCTTTCCAAGGAGCTGCTACAGCCCCAGCGGTGCTGAAGACCACACCCCAGGAGAAGGCAGGGAGGGGCCCAGGGGTCCTGCCCACCCCCCCCAGCCGTGCCAGCGCAGAAGCCCGGAGACGCAGGAGTGAGGGGCCCAGGGAAATGGTGGCTACGGGGCCGCTTCTTGGATGGGGCACAGCTCCGTGCTGAGAGGGCGAATGGCTGGTATTTAGAAATAACGGAGGCTGCACGCAGGGCCATCCACCTAGTGGCAGCCCGGCTCCGTGCGGGCCTGGCTGAGAGCTGGTGCCGAGGCACAAAGCTTGCGCCCCACGAGCGGCTCTGAGACAGGACAGCTTTGGCCTTCGGGCGGCATTTCATTCCCTTCTGGAAGGAAGAATCATTCCTTGGTTTCCTGGTGACAGCTGGAGCTGTGCCAGATAGACTCCTACTAACCGATGGGAGGTATTTGTTCTGAGGCCTTACACTTACCCGTGATTTACCCCAACCCCGGCGCTAAGCCTTTTCTCATTAACTGCTGCCCAGGACCTGCCAATATGCACCGGCTCTGGATTTCAGTCGAAAGGGGAGAAGACGGTGTCCAGTTGTGACATGGCAGCGCTGGACCCCTCCTGCTCACCAGCCCCACGGCCCCAGGCCTCTGACCCTATGGCCTCTGCTGCTCTGAGCTGCCTTGTCACCGAGATCAGTCCCAGGAGGCCACCAGGCTGGTGAGGGCTTAACCCCCTTCCCACTGCAGAAAGGAGTCACTTCCCTTTCAGAAGGAGGGTCTTTTGTGTCCTCCTGGAGAAGTGGGAGTGGTGACTGAAATCTGAGGGAGCCCTGGAAGGATTTTGATGATGGGGGGCGCAGAGAGGGCTCCCTGGGGATCGCTGCCGTAACCAGCCGCGGAGACCTAGGACCAAGTGACAGGCCTCCTGTCCACCCTCACCCCCACGACACCCAGGCTTAGCTGCCCGCTCCTTCTCTGAGCCTCGGCTTCCTCTTCTGAAAGGAGGACCCGGTGTGTTTATTCTGGACTCTGGGGTTCTGGGAAGGAGGTCAAAGAGCAGGGCTGCCTGTTCCGGCCAGAAAGCACAGCAAGGAGACGAGCCCTCACCCCCGGCCAGTGAAGGAGTAGCAGAGGCAGGGACGCCGAGGGCTCGCCAGCACTGAAGGCGGCGCAGCTCCTTGTTGCTGACGGAGTGCGTTAACATAAAGCATTGCAGTTTATCCCCATCACCAGCCAGGGAGGAGGGCAGAGCAGGCCTCCCATCCGCACTTTGTACTCGAGCATGCTGAGGTCCAGCAGGCTAAGTGCCCTGCCTGGAGTCCACAGTGAGGTCATGGGGTCAGAGGCTTGCGGCTGTGGGGCTGGTGAGCAGGAGGGGTCCAGCGCTGCAGCGAGCAACAGGGACGCAGACTCTGGGGTCCAACTCCCTACCCACATCTCTCCCAAACTCTGTACTGTGTGGCCATGTGATGGGCACGAGTGTGTGCAGGGGTGGGGGATGGCAGGGTGATGGGCGGGAGGGATATACACCTTGAAAGGAGGCAGCACAGCTGCTGGACACCTGGGGAGAGATGGGGATGCAGTCACAGGCTAGCCGGGTGCCAACTCTGGGAGGGAACTGGCACTCGGAACCTGGCACCTCAACATTTGGATGCAGAGGCCAAGAGTTGGCCCAGGGCCATGTCATCAAACCAAGACCGAAACAGTGGCCAACCCAGTCTAGGACACGGGTCTCTCATGGCCGGCTCAGTGAGTTCTAGCTATACTCTATCAGATGTGGTACCAAGGTCTGCGGGGCCCAGGCGACAGGAAAGAGGACAATGAACTGCAAGCCCTAATGCTCACCGGGGCTGGTGGATGGGAGCAGAGGGTAAGACCCACGGCCAGCTTCTCTCGGCCCATTTCTGGGGGGCTAGGAAGAGGCCATTAGCTGTCAGGAACCGGGACATGGTCCTATCTTAGACAAGGAAATGAAACAGTGAGAAGCCACGCAGATTTCACATCCGCCTTTCTACGTGCAGGGACACACACGCTGGCCTGTTAACTAGCAGCTGGCCCCATGCCCGGATGAGGAGGGCCCCCTGCACCCACCATAAAGGTGCCGCTCGTAGCAGCATTCGGTGGGTGGGGAAGGGTAACTGGCCGAGGCAGGTACTCACCATGATGCCCGTGAGAAGACAGACACCTTTCCCACAGTATGTGTGGGGCACCATATCCCCATAACCAATGGAAAGGAATGTGATAGAGATGAGCCACATGGCACCCAGAAAGTTACTAGTTACGTCCTGCTGGTCATGGTACCTGCCGGGGGGGAAGACAGGAGTTAGTTAGTGGAACTGCCATTCCCGGGAGTAAAGGCTCTGGGCAAACCTGGACAGAGGAGGAAATGTGACATTTTGCTGAGATGGAGACAGCAGCGATGGTGGCACACGGATCTCTTCAGGAGACTGAAGCTGCCGCAGCTCTGCCCACCCAAGTCCTGCCTACAGTTCTCCGTCCATCCCCCCAACCCCCCACCACGAGCTTGGTCCCAGCGGTAACATGTTTCGTCATGATTTGCACCATATCACAGACGTCCTTTCAGTAAAATACCTTTGGATGAAATCATGCAGTAACAAAATTTAGATTTTCCCTTCCAAGCTGACAGTCTAAATGTATGTGGATGTGATTAATCTGAAATCACAAGCTCCTGAACAAGGAAAATGTCAAAAAAAAATCACCAAACGCATTTAGCAATTTCCCCTAAGACGGCTGATGGAGCCCAAAGACTGGCACCTCCCAGGTGTCTGGAGGGAGGCTGCAGTAGCCGGAGTTCTCTTGGAGCTGTTTCCAGGGGGAGGCTCTGGAGTCTCCACGGAGCTATGGCCTCCTCTTCTGAGCTGGATGGAGGCTCGTGGCTGTCCTGCCCTGGGAGTAAGCAGCTGGAGACGTATCACCACCATTCCCTCTGCCGGATACCCATTCCACCCCGTCCTTTTCCTCCCTCCCTTCATCCCCAAACACCAAGGCCCGCTGTGGGCCAGGCTCTGTGCCAGGCACTGAGATAGAAAGATGAACAGGATACAGCCCCTGCCTTAGGGTTCTCAGCCCAGGGCAAGGGTCCATCAAGGATGCAGACATTTGTGAAAGCGTCAGTAAGTGAGTGGACGAGGCACCTGGAGGACGGGAGGGAAAGGGCAATGACCTCGACTCAAATGCAGGAGGATTAGTCAGAGGCTTGAGTTTTCCAGGCCGGCCAGGGGAAGGGAGTTCCAGGCAGAGGAAATGCTCTTATGAAAAGCCAGGGCCCAACCTGAGTGCAGCAGGTGGGCCTGGCTGCACCTGGGGTGGCAGGGCAGATGAAGGTGGGTCCTTTCTCAGAATGTTCTCTAACAGGATGAGCCTGAATGACAGGGATGTCACTCCTTGATAAACTCTTCCCATCAGCCTCTTGGAGGCCACTGGATGGGAAAGGTGAGATGGGGCCAGGGAGACCAAACCATCCTGGTTGGATAGGGCAGAAAGCCATTTAGGAACCTCAATCTACAGAACTGAGTTACCAGCAAGGCTTACATGACGTGCTTGGGATGGGGCCTGGTACAAGGAGGCCCCCAGAAAGTATTAGCTGCTACCGTCAGTGCTCTCCCTGAGCCCTACACCCCCACCAACAGGGTCTGGCGCCCAGTGGGCAACTGACAAATGTTGCTTTTCTTACCCTTACCCCCCGCCCCAGGTCAGGTGTGCTGGCAAGGCTGCAGATACAGGTGCATCTGGAGATGAGCGTAAAAGGAGGCAGAAGTCTGCTAATCAGAAAGGAGGTGGAGGGCACGTAAGTGGGGAACACCAAGGGCACTCTGACGGATACCGTTTATTGACTCACACTGTATTAGCAGGAGCCACACGATGCAAACTACCCTGTGGTTACCTAGCACTCTGTGTACAAACACTCAGATTCTCACAACATCCTGTCAAGTGTTTTTGCAGGTAAGCAACTGGAAGCACAGAGGCATTGAGTGACTTGCCTGAAAACACACAGGAAGTAACCAAAGCAAAGCCCATGCCCTTTTCGCTATTCCTTCAGCATCAGGGAGATGGAAGCGACTGCTGTGTGCCTTGGGGAATGATGAGGAAGTGTTAGCAACAGGAGGGCACCTGGGCTCCAGTAGCAAGTGATGAGGTAGCTATGGAGACCAAGGGTCTGATTTTGGAAGGCCTTGAATTCCAGGATAAGAGGTTTGGATCTGTTCTTAGAGGCCTTGGAAATGATTCTTGGTTCTTGAGCAGATGAATGACAAGATGACATGGCCCACTGGGAAGACTGGTCTGTAGGTGGTAAGTAGACTGATTAAAAAAGATGCAGCACAGGGGTGGGGTAGCCAGGTGGGAAGCAAATGCGCAAAGCCAGGAGGGAGGTGCAGGCAGCAACCTTCATGGCCCACCTGAGCCTGGCCCGAGCAGATCCCGGTAAGCACATCGTTGGTGGGCCGTCCAGCCCCAGCCTGAATCCTCTACCAGCAACTAGAGGAGGGTGGCTTTAGCCTTTCACAGCTGTCTGCACAAGGGCATGCATGCCCAGAACTCTAGGGGTGACATCTGAAAAGCAGACATCCCTCCCCAAAGCTCTGCTGGTTAAGTTGTCTTACCTGCCCTCCCCTACCTGCTTTGCTTGCTCCCCAGTGATACTCTGTGGCTACCCAGATGGCACCCTGGCTGCCTGCTCCTTCCAGTTGGCCTCATGTCCCCAGGGCTGCGGTGTGTCTGCTCATCTGGTCATGCTGGAGTAGCATAGGCTGTTGGTGCCCAGGTCTGATCCCCAAGGAGTGTGCCCTGCCCTGCCCCGGGACACCAGCCCCATCCCAGGTCTGACAGGGCCTCGGATGGGCAGCCACGCTCCCCATCCCATTCCCCACAGCCCTGGGTCTCTGCAAGGCCCTTGGGCTGATGTGGTCCCCTCCACTCACAGCCTGCTGCTCTTTGGCCAGGAAGAAGGGTGGTGACCCTGGCTCTAAGGGCCTGTGCTGAGGTTAGTGGCGGGGATTCCTTCCCTGGAGGGATGGACTTTGGAGTCTGTGAAGCAGCGAGACTCAGTGACAGGTTGAGTGTGGGGACACAGACGGGGCAAGACTTAGAGATGGCTCCATGCCACAAGCCAGCAACAAGCAAACACTTGCGTAGAGGACAGCCGGGGTCGTCATCTCCTAGAAGGGGCCTTGGGTCAGGTCTGATGACAGTGAGGTTGAGGCAGTGGGTAGAGAGGAGGCGAGCCTGTGGTCTCGGGCTCAGTTTCCCTGGCTTCGAGCCCCAGCTCCACCTTAAGTAGCTCCACGGCTGTGGGCAAATGACTTAACCTCTCTGTGACCCAGTTTCTTTATCTGCTGATGGGAGGAGTAAGGAAAATAATTCACCAGCAATAGTAGCACAGTGCTCGGCCCAGAGTAAGTGCACACCAAGTGTCAGCAATTACCATTATTGCTGAGACTGGTATGTGTTATCAGTCTGAGAAACAATCTATAGAAAAATACAGTGGCAGGGATCTACAGGTGCAGTGGGTAGAGGGTCCCAGCAGGGAGGGAAGAAGATGGAGGGAAGGATGAAGATGGAGGGAGGGATGAAGATTGAAGGGGGGATGATGATGGAGGGAGGGGTGAAGATGGAGGGAGAGAAGAAGATGGAGGGAGGGATGAAGATGGAGGGAGGGAAGAAGATGGAGGGAGGGAAGAAGATGGAGGGAGGGATGAAGATGGAGGGAGGGATGAAGATGGAGGGAGGGATGATGATGGAGGGGGGAATGAAGATAGAGGGAGGGATGAAGATGGAGGGAGGGAAGAAGATGGAGGGAGGGATGAAGATGGAGGGAGGGATGATGATGGAGGGGGGAATGAAGATGGAGGGAGGGAAGAAGATGGAGGGAGGGAAGAAGATGGAGGGAGGGATGAAGATGGAGGGAGGGATGATGATGGAGGGGGGAATGAAGATGGAGGGAGGGATGAAGATGGAGGGAGGGAAGAAGATGGAGGGAGGGAAGAAGATGGAGGGAGGGATGAAGATGGAGGGAGGGATGAAGATGGAGGGGGGGGTGAAGATGGAGGGAGGGATGATGATGGAGGGAGGGGTGAAGATGGAGGGGGGAATGAAGATAGAGGGAGGGATGAAGATGGAGGGAGGGAAGAAGATGGAGGGAGGGAAGAAGATGGAGGGAGGGATGAAGATGGAGGGAGGGATGATGATGGAGGGGGGAATGAAGATGGAGGGAGGGAAGAAGATGGAGGGAGGGAAGAAGATGGAGGGAGGGATGAAGATGGAGGGAGGGATGATGATGGAGGGGGGAATGAAGATGGAGGGAGGGATGAAGATGGAGGGAGGGAAGAAGATGGAGGGAGGGAAGAAGATGGAGGGAGGGATGAAGATGGAGGGGGGATGAAGATGGAGGGAGGGATGATGATGGAGGGAGGGGTGAAGATGGAGGGAGGGATGAAGATGGAGGGAGGGATGATGATGGAGGGAGGGATGATGATGGAGGGGGGAATGAAGATGAAGTGGTGGGGATGAAGATAAAGGGGATTGAGGATAAAGATGTCTTGGCATTGAGGCTGGAAAACTATCTGATGAAGGGATGAAAGGAATCTACTGTAAGTTCTTGGACAAAGTAGGGACACGAGACACTTGGTATCTGAGAATGATTCTTCTAGCAGCTACACGTAAGACTGATTAAAGAAGACAGGTCCCAGACAGCGAGAACCTCTAGAAAGTTTGCAGGTACCCGAGGAGAAGCAATGGAGAGACTTGAATGCTGAACTACGGGGTTTGGACTTAATTCGCAGCCTATCTTCTGTGGACTTATTGGCTTTGCTGTGCACGTGGGTCTCTAAATTCCTCCTTTCTTTGCTTAAACTAGAGTTCCTGAGCTGCTCGGCTGCCCTCAGGACCATGGCCCATCCTATTCATATGTGGGTGGATTCCGAGGTAAAGAGATCAGAACTCAAAGTGGAATTAAATAAAAGCAACCAGTAATGTGTCTCGCTTTTTAAAGTTGAGGTTTGATTTACTGCTTCATTTTTCTCTAAATTCTCTTTATGTTCCTGTGGGCTTCTTTTTCATTCACCATTTAAAATCCCTTGGTGCTAACTATGTGTACTGAGGAGAGGAGAAGCAGATCTTGAGGGTGCTATTCATTCATCGCTTGTCAGACTTTGATGATCTCCCCTCCGACAGGGGCTATTGAAGATCTGGAGATGAGTCGGACAGGCACCCTGCTCTCCCGTGGCTTGGAGCATCGTCATGGAGATAAGATACACGTGCAACTCACCAAGCAGGAAGTGATAAGGGAGAGAGCAGGGCTGGTGATTCAGGACCGTGGGAGTGGAGAGGAGGGAAAAATTGTTTCCAAATCTATTCACAATTTTAGAGTGGTTTACACTTGTCACAAACTCACATATTAATCTCATGATATTTTTTGCAATAGAGAATTTTTTGGAGAAAAGAGTCCCATGTTTTTCCTTAAAGGCTGAGGAGGAAAAGGTTGTAGGTATTTTTTAAGGGTTATTATAGTTATTAATTTATCATTAGCGTGTGTGGACTATGGTTTTTTTCACTTTTTAATATTATGAAATAAATGATAGATATGGAAGATTGTACAATTGGGTAAAGATGGTAGATGAAACACACATGTTACTTTTGCTCTCTCTTCACATCCCTCTACAACTAACAGTTTTAGTTTCCTGCTTTTAAAAATAAGCAGACAACAGGAATCCCCAGACATCTGAGGAAAGTCTCAAATGTTAAAGACACAGACCAAATCAGTCAATTAAACAAACAAAGAGAAAAGACTCTGGATCAAATACTGACCATTAACAGAGAAGAACTCTTGAAACAAATCCTGTAGTTAACATCTTAAGAGAGATAAAACAAGATATTGGACCCATGAGACAAGAATGGCATGCTATACCAACAAAGTCCTCCCACAGGGCTGGAAAATAAATTAAGGAAGTTTCCCAAAAGACAGTGAAAGAGATGAAAATAGGAGAAAAATAGTGAAGCAATCTACCAATTCAAATACCGAGAGTCTCAGAAAGAGAGAACTGGAAAAAAAGAAGGAGGAGGAGAAAAAAGGAAAAGAAGGAAAGAAGTAATCATTAAAGACATCATTAAAAAATTTCCCAGAGCGGAAGGACACACGTTTCTAGATTAAGGGCCCACTGTTCCCAGCCCAGTGGATGGAAATAGACTCACAGCAAGGCACATTATTGTGAAATTTTAGACCACCAGGGGGAAAAGAGAAGATGCTATGGAGCTTCCAGGGAGACAGAGAGGGGTCAGACACAAGAATCAACAGTCAGAGTGACTCTGGACTTTTTCACAGCAACACTGGAAGCTAGAAGGCCATGGAATAAAGGCTTCAAAATTCTGAAGGAAAATTATCTCCAAATCAGAATTCCAAACGAGCCAAGGCTCTCAACGATTTGCCTCCTTTGCACCCTTTCTCATGAAGCTACAGGAGGGTGCGTGTCACCAGAGCAAAGGAGTAAACCCAGAAGGAGGAAGCCCTGAGATGGAGGAAACTGGGGATCCACAGAGGAGAGAGGCCCGGGGTGATGGCACCAGGAGGTCCTTGGGTGACGGCCACGCACCAGGCGTGGAGGGCAACCCGTCCAGACTGGAGCAGGTCAGGCAGCTCTGGAAGGTATTTCTCCAAGAAGATGAAATTGATAGAAAACCTGCAGTGCCTAAACATCCTGAGAAGAAATTTAGACAGCTGTCAGAGTCTAGAATTGAGTTAGTGATAAATACACAGCAAACTAAGCAAATGAACAAACATGGTAATTAACCAGGAGAAACAAAAAGTTATGCAGGGAAGGAAAAGCTATCATCCTTCACTACAAGGCTCAGCTCTGAATAGAGTCAAATTAGTGTTGGCTGAGCAATGTAAACACCGATTACTGATCTAACCAAAAACGTGATATAATGATGAAAGGAGGATGGGGGGACAGGAAGAGCTGGAGGGGAGGAAAAGGAACTAAATCCTCATCTTCCGCTGTGGGAAGGGGATAGATGATGCCGAAACCAAAGCACCGAAAAGCAGCAATACAGTGTGTTATGAAGAGACATGGAGGAAAAGGTTAAAATTAATTAGCAAAAGAAGGTAAAAGTGCTACCCCTGGGGAGGCATAAATGGGAAAAACTGGTGGAGGACAGCAAATACCACAGAACAATTGACTCTAAATGTATGCAGGTATAACTTCCATAATATCAAACACAAAACTAAACCAAAGAGAAAAAGACCACAAATATATATAACATAAAATTAAGTTACAAAGCATAAGAGTAAGCACTCCTGAACTCACTGTCCTGTTGAAACTACCTGTGCATTTTCTCCATCCTCAGCCTCCCACGTCCCCCCAGAGATCCTCAACATCCTGAATTTCATGTTTGTGTTCTTGTTTTTCTTCACAGTGCTTCTCTTTTAAAAAATTTTTTAATTCTTTAATTTAATGGAAGTATAGTTGATTTACAATGTTGTGTTAGTTTCAGGTTTACAGCAAAGTGATTCAGTTATATATATATATATATATATTTTTTTTTCAGATTCTTTTCCCTTACAGGTTATTACAAAATATTGAATAGACTTCCCTGCGCTATACAGTAGGTCCTTGTTGGTTATCTATTTTTTATATAGAAGTGTGTATATGTTAATCTCAAACTCCTCACAGTGCTTCTACCTAGCTATGTATACCTACCTAAACAATATATAATCTGGTTTTGCCTATTTCTGAATTTTATAAAAATGAAATTGTACCATAAGAGTGTGATAGGCAGCCTCTAAAATGACCCCCGGTATTCTCCCTCCTCCTGGGGTATTCACACACTTTTGCAATCCCCTCCTTTTAAGTGTGGGCTGGACCTAGTAACTTGTTTCTAAGGAATAGAATATGGCAGAATATGGCTATCACTTCTAAGGTTGGGTTATAGGAAGACTGTGGCCTCTGTCTGGGAGATCTCTACCTTGTTCTCTTTTGAATTGCTCTCCCCTTGGGAGAAGCCACCCAAGTGGTGAGTGAACTTGGGAGCAGAAACCCCTTATGTCAAGCCTTAAGGTGAGACCACAGGCCTGAACTACAACCTCATGAGACCTCTTGAGCCAGAGGTACCCATTTAAGCTGCCCCTGAATTCCTGATGCATAGCAACTGTGACATAGCAGATGTTTGTTGTTTTAAGCTGCTAAATTACAGGGCAATTTGTTACACAGCAGTAGATAACTAATACAATGAACTCTTCTCTGAATTGCTTTTTTCTACTCGACATATATGTTGATATATGTGACTATAGTGTATTCTCATTCCCGTACTGTGCTTCATTATATGAACATACCATTATTTATTCATTCACCTATTGATGGACATTTGGGTGGTTTCTAGGTTTTTCCTCTAATGAGCAATACTACTACAAACATTCTTTTTTTTTTTTTCCGGTACGTGGGCCTCTCACTGTTGTGGCCTCTCCCATTGCGGAGCACAGGCTCC
Source organism: Orcinus orca (assembly GCF_937001465.1). NCBI lineage: Eukaryota > Metazoa > Chordata > Mammalia > Artiodactyla > Delphinidae > Orcinus > Orcinus orca. The sequence goes on along the minus strand of NC_064559.1, from coordinate 100,609,011 downwards.
GGACGTGCAGGCTCAGCGGCCATGGCTCACGGGCCCAGCCGCTCCACGGCATGTGGGATCTTCCCAGACTGGGGCACGAACCCGTGTCCCCTGCATTGGCAGGCGGACTCTCAACCACTGCGCCACCAGGGAAGCCCCTTACAAACGTTCTTAATCATAGTTCCTGGTTGTGTTAGAGTCTTAGGACACATAGCTAAGAGTGGATTTACTGGTTTGTAAGGCATGTACATATTTAATTTCCTTTGAAAATGTCGTTATTTTCCAAAGCGGCAGTACCATTAGGTTTCTACCAGCAGTGAATATGTGTTCCTGTTGCTCTATGTCTTTATCAACACATCATCATCTGACTTTAATTTTTGCCAAACCAGTGGGCAAACTGGTATCTCATCATGCTTTTACTTTACATTTTCCTGATAAAAGCTGTGTATCCTTTTATATGTTTATTGGTCATTCGTGTCTCCTCTTCTGTGAGGTACCATTCATGACTTTTGCTCATTTTTCTATTGGTTTGTTTTTCTTTTTTTCTAATTCATTATAAGAGTTCTTTATATAATTCTAGATAAGAACTTTGTCAGTTTATGTATTGCAAATATCTTCTCCCAGTTTGTGCCAGGTCTTTTTATTTGCCTTATAGTACTTTTGATGAACAAAAGTTTTAAATTTTACTATAGCTGAATTTATCATCCTTTTCATTTATAATTAGCAACTTGTATAATTTTTTAAAGAAATCCTTTCCTATCTGCGGTTATAAGACTTTCTTTTAAATGTTTCTAAATGTGGCCTTTCACATTTAAGTCTTCAATTCACCTGGAATTGATTTTGTGTGTGGTGTGAGGTAGGGATACAACTTCATCTTTTTTCATATGGATAAGCAATTATCCCAGGTCCACTTAACGAGTAGTTCATCCTTTCTCCCACTGAGAATGCTACCTCTGTCATATAGATTATATATGAAAGTGAAGCTATTTCTGGGTTCTCTATTCTGTTCCATTGGTCTATTTGTCCAACCCTGGAGTTACATTATACTCCTCTTTGTAACCTTTTCTGGGTACCTTCTCAGAGCCTAAGTCATGAAAGGTGCTCAGTAAATATTTGTGGAATGAATATGGCCTACTTGTTGCTTTTCCTGTCCCTTTGTGAAAGCGATGCTTGCTTTAGTAATTCAGTGACTCACGTTAAGGTGACTTCAGCTGTTCTCTTTGGCAGATAAACTTTTGTCAAAGTGGCTGCCAAATTCCTTGGGCTTGGAGTTGGTTCTCACTATTCATAAGGACTCAGCTTCTTGACAGTAGCTGTGACCGAGCTCTTTTCATATGGATCGTAGTGATTTAATGGCTCTAGCCATTTGTCCTGGGTCTGGTTTGTTGGTCGGGAATTTTCAGGAATCAAGCCAAGTGGATTCTTTGTCTTCACCTTCCAGTCATTCCCCAGCTTCACACAGTCAGATCCCAGCCCCCACTGAGCTGTGGAACCCCTGCTTGCTCAGTTCTCCAGTGAAAAACCCAACATATACCTGACTCGACCCCTTGGTGGCCTTGGATCCCATTGGTGCCTCCCTCCTCAGAACAGTCCTCTTGGCATCTTCAGTGCTTCCTCCTGCCCTGACCATCCTTCTCGGCTTCTTCTTCTGGCCTCCTCTTCAGTGTTGCTGTGCTCCAAGCTTGCTTCACACCTTTCTTGCTTCTCTCATGCCTGCCACTGTCCTCACTGTTCCCTTCTAAATGACCCTTCAAGAAGCAGCTCAAAGCCCACCCTGACCCACCCAGCCAATGTGGGCTCTCTGTCTCTAACCCCACACCACTCAGCTTCTGCACTCTCCATTTGATGCCTACACACTGTCTTTGGTAGGAGACCACCGGTGTGGACCATGGTTAAGTGTCATGGTGGACTACCTATATTTGAATCTGGGTTTTGCTCCTTAGTATCTACATGACCTTGTCCTCAGTTTTCCTATCTGTAAAAGGGGATAATACTTGTACCAGCTCACACAGAGTTACCTTTAGGGTTAAATAAGCTAATATTTCTAAACCAGTAGAACAGTGCCTGGCACATAGACACACTAAAAAATGTTGGTTATTGTTGTGCTGTTACAATCTAGTGTGTATAAGCCTGGCCTTGTCATCGCAGAAAAGATGCAGGATCTGGAGCTGAAGGACTGCCTTTCATGCCCTAATGGCTTTGTGACCTTGAACAAATTACTGTCTCAGGATCTGTTTCCTCTTTACCAAATCAGGGTATAATAATGTCTGCCCTGACCATCTCACAAGGCTGTGGTGAGGAGCGAAATACTTGTTGAATGTATGAATGAATGATCCCATTTTGTCTTTATCACAAGCCAGCAGGACAAGGTCAGAGGGACAGGGACAGGACAAGGTCAGAGGGCTGCACCAGGGGCAGTACCCATGTGCTTGTCCTCCCAGGGCCTGGTTTCCCAATTTTATAATTAAACAATGAGAAGCTCAAGAGACTAACTGGCTTCCCTAACTTCTCAGAGCAAATGAGTGAAAAAACTGGCCAGAAACCCGTCTTTTTTCTGATTCTAGAAATGGCTGCAGTGAGCAGGACCCAGGGTGGGGCGTGGTGGCAGCGTCTGTGGGCCTGGGCAGACGCCAGCCTGTCCTAGCAACGTGGAGCTCCTGCTTGGTCCCTGCCAGTAGGACAATGGCCAGGGGACTGTGTGTGACTGGCGAGTGAGTACCAGCTGGGATCAGGGGGCCTGAGAAGCTCTTCTTAAGGGAAGACATTTCCGTGGAATCCTGGGTTTTACCCCCATCCCTACCTCTACTTTTGTCTTGGTTGCCAATATAATCAACTCCTAATTATCAAGGGCTCTCATCACGCAGGGGCATGTGATTCCAGCGTTGGGGAGAAAATCACCATTTCTTAAGCATATTATGAGCCTTAGTTTAGGAGGACTTGAGAAATGCTTGAGGTATATGAAAGAGTACCACTGAAATTCAAAGTTAGCTGAGGAATAAATGGGTTATTACAGTGACTTTAGAGCTACTCCGTTATTCCAGCTACAAGTAAATTCACATAAAGACCAAAAAAAAAAATATTCTTTCTCTTCTTAAGAACAGTCTCCCTCATAAACATCTTAAAATATAAAATAAATGGCCCTGGAGGCCCAGGGCTAACCACCAGCCTACTGGACCACATGTCTGACGACACACGCATCCATGAAGTCACTCCCTCATCTGCCTCATTCCTATAGCCAGTGTTCTATTTTTTACAAGTTGGCTTTGAATTTAGGAAAATAAGGACGTTTCCCTCCACCAGGTAATTCAAGGCAACAGCGCCGAATCTTTCCAAGGCAAACCTAAATCTAGTCCCTTGTTTCCAGCCCCAAGAACTAACAGCATGGGTACAAAGCCTCTGGTTATTTTTAAAAGGGGAGAAAACCACCACCACCAAAACAGACAAGTCCAACAAACAACCAGACAGAAGCAGCTCATCCCCTTTCTGTGACTACGGTGGGTGTGCCTTTTTCTCTCAGAGGTGGTGGCATGCATGCCTCCTCTGGCAGTTTTCCTTGGAGACTTTTGCCAAATGTGGGCGAGTCGGGACATCTGGCTGGTGTCACACATCTGGATGCAACCTCTCTACAGGGAAGTCTGAACAAGAATGCCAGCTCAGCTTTTCTTGGGGTGTGTTTGTCTTCTCTTGGGTCTCTCCCTCCCTTTGTTAGGCTAAGAAGTTTTGTTCGACTTCCCCACTTCGCAAATGGATGCAGCATTTGAGGGAGACCAGCTGCCATTCCTTCCACGGTCTGTTTTCTTCACAAAGAGGAGCGCTGTCAACCTCTCTGCATGGTTATTAAATTAAAAACCAGATGGTTCATCTGGCAAACCTTTCTGAGTCAGTTTCACTATTTGCAATGTTTTCTTTCTTCTTATTAAAAAATATTTCCATGTTTCCTCATTAGGAAATGTTTAATAAAATGCATGAAAATGGAGAAAAACAATATGTTTGGAAGACGCACTGTTCCCATGGGAAACATGTCTTCCACGGTCTTTGGAGGTGGCGTGGCGGAGAGGGGATGGGGGCTCAGATCCCAACCCTGCCACCTGTTAGCTGCGTGGCCTGGGTAAGGTGCTCACCTCTCCATGTCTTGGGCTTTCCTTCTGTAAAACAAGATGTAAAACCTCTCTCATGGGATGATGTAGGCGGTTAAATGAGATAATGTGAGACCCCATGCAGCGCCTGGCAGTTACTGGGGGCTCACTACATGAACTCATTCAGTCAGCAACTGTGAGCGGGCCCCTACTATGCGCCAGACTTGGCACCTACTTCAGGGAACTTACAGTCCAGTGAAGGAGGCTGACACCAAGCAACGCCGAAAGCTGAAAAAGGCCGAGTTAGAATTGAGACGCATGCCAAGACGCAGCATGGGGTGCCCTAAGCAGGGACCTCCTCTGAGGATGCAACCTTTACACAGAGCCACCCAGGACGAGCAGGGATGAGGCTGGTGCCCAGGGGTGGGCCGGGGTGGAGGTGCTCCAGGTGGAGGGACTGCCCTGGAGAAGGCTGGGGGAACTGGGAGGATGTGGCTGGAGAGGCAGGGAGGATGAAGGATGCTCTCTCCAAGCACCAGCACTGGGCTTTGATGAGAAGAGCTGCTGGCACTGTTGGCCTCCCTGGCACCGGCTCCCTGGGCCCTTGTTTCCCTTCCTCTCCCTCCTCTGTCTGTCTTTCCATTGCCGATCTGTCTTCTCTCTCATCCTTCTTTCTCTCGTTCCCTCCTTTGAAACACCTCCCCACCCCCCTCTATGTCTCCTCTCTCATTCCTCTTCACTGGCTCAGTCTCTTTCTCATCCTCTCCTCGTGAGCAAAGCCCCGCCGCGAGGAGAGGCAGGGGCTTCTGTCTCCAACCAAGGGGGTGACAGTTCCCGTGGGGACACCAGTGTTTCTTGGCCTCAGGTTGGTTTTGCTTATCCAGCAAACTTGTGTTCTGAACCTACTGGGTGGCCATATACCAATGGCGTGAGATGAAACAGCCCAGGGTCCCTGCTCCAGGAACCACCCCCCCGCCCCCCACAGAGTCAGACTGCCGGGATGCCAAGTGGGGAGGGCTGCACCAGGGGTAGTACCCATGTGCTTGTCCTCCCAGGGCCTGGAGACCGCAGCCCTCTGCTCTTCCGGTGACCATGTGCCTACTTGTGGTTTCAGCTGCCACCCCCAGGCCTCTGAGACCAGCCCAAACCTCCCCTCTGAGCTTCGGACCCGTGGACCCACCTGCCAACATGGGGCATATCCGGGGTGACAGCAGGTAAATTACGTTCAGCTTATCCTGGGCCCTACTCATTACCTGCCCCCTGCCTTGTGCCCGGATCCCCTCCAAACCCATCCTCTTCCTCCTGCATCTCCTATCTGTGGGCAATACCACCACCCAGCTGCACCAGGATACTGGGCATTGTTCTCGAACTTCCTCCACTGTCACCCCACATCCAATGAGTCCGCATGTCAATTTGGGCTCCTCTAGTTCTTCCTCTTTTTTTTTTTTTTTTTGTCCACACCATGCGGCATGCGGGATCTTAGTTCCCCGACCGGGGATGGAACCCGTGCCCCCTGCAGCGGGAATGTGGAGTCTTCACCACTGGACCGCCAGGGAAGTCCCCCTCTAGTTCTTTCAAACCTGCCCCTCACTCCTCATCCCCGCCACCACCTTCCGGGTGGAAGTGGCATCCTACCCCATGTCCATCATGGCAGAAGTCTCCCAACTGGTCTCCTTGACTCATGGTCATCATTGTGTTCCCCTCACACTCTGCAGCCAGGGAAAGCTTTCCAAAACAGAGGACTTTCCCCCACTCAAAACCCACTAGTGGCTCCCACTGGCCTAGGGTAGGGGCATGGGCTGTTCCTCAGCCTCAGCGTGGAGACACACAAACAATCCATCCAGGACTAAGAGTGGTTGAAGAGTTGCCATCTGTGAAGGATTTATGAGATAGTTTCAAGGTTATCCCTTTGATAACATCACTCTCTCAGTCTTATGTTCTGATTTGCTTTCTCCAGTGGAAAGGAAGGGCTAGGACTCCGGCTAGGCTGGTGGAAATGATTTATAAGCTGGGGCACACCCACAGCAGAAGTCAGGTATCTCAATACCATCTCTCCTGCGTCACTAGAATAAAGGAACAAAGTAAATAAACAAGGTTGGGAACTGTTGGCTGTGATAGAGGATTAAGTCCAAACTCTTTAGACTGGCCTGGCCCCTGCCTACCTCTCTAACCTTGAGTGCAGCTGCGACCTCTCACTGACACCCCCTGGCAAGCAACTGCTTATTCTCTCTCCCACCCTGTGCTCCCCCACCTCCAAGCTCTGCTTGTGCTGGTCCCTCTGGCTGGAGTCCCCTCAGGCCCAGAAGATCACCTCCTCCAGAAAGCCTTCCTGGATCAAGCACCGTCTGCAGAGCACCCTTAGCCCCAGGGTCCTTTCTGTCACCTCCTACCGCAGTATCTAATCATGTGCTTGCTCCTGGGGCTTGCCCTTCCGCATGGCCCAGTGCCAGTCCCGGGGCCCTGGCACTTGGAGGAAGCTCTGAGAATCCGCTGAAGGGGGCAGTGAGTGAACAAGGGTCCAGTGGATGTGACTTTCAAACTTGGTCTCATCTCACTCCCCTCCACGAGCCTCTGCTTTCTCACTGCTTCTGCCTTTGGTTTTCATTCAGTTGCACCCTCCTGGGGCCTCAGTCTTCAGCCTGGGAGCTTTTTCTCTCCTGGTTGAGCCTTTTCCTGACATTAGTTACAGAGTGTGATTTGGAAGCAAAGGGGCTTCACAGCTCTTGGTGTTTTATACACAAGAATACCAGTGGTTGGGATTCTTGCCAAATATTTCCTTAGAGAACTTAGAGATGATCTATTTCTCATCTCATTTTATTTCTGGGACTAACTCTATGAGGCGGGTAGGACTGGATATATAGCCCTATTTTAAAAGATAGCAATCAGGGCTTCCCCGGTGGCACAGTGGTTAAGAAGCCGCATGCCAATGCAGGGGACATGGGTTCGAGCCCTGGTCCGGGAAGGTCCCACATGCCACGGAGCAACTAAATTCAAGCGCCACAACTACTGAGTCTGCGCTCTAGAGCCCACAAACCACAACTACTGAGCCCACTTGCCACAACTACTGAAGCCCGCACGCCTAGAGCCCGTGCTCCGCAACAAGAGAAGCCACCACAATGAGAAGCCTGTGCACCACAACGAAGAGTAGCCCCCGCTCACCCCACAACTAGAGAAAGCCAGCGCACAGCAACCAAGTCCCAACACAGCCAAAAAAATAAATTAAAAAAATTTAAAAAGATAACAATCATCACCATCATTTGTCAAGTGCCAGCCATGTGCCACGTGGGCCAAACCTTTGTGTGCATTATCTTATTTAATCCTCATAATAACAAGATTTGCAGTTGTCATTTCCTGTTTTCTTGAGTTGGAAACTCAGGCTCAGCCAGATTAGGGAACTTGCACAAAATAAACATTTACCAAGTGGCGGAGCCTAAGTGTGAGCTTGGGTCTGGCGTATTCCTCAGCCCCATCTTTGACCATATTATGCCTTTGAGGAAGTGAAGGCCCAGTGAGGTTGATGGGAGCGATTACTGGAGATGCTCCCTTTCTCAGGCATCTGATCCTGGATGTGTATTACAATGAGCCAGCTTCACAAGGGAGTGAGCCAGAGCCAGGGCTGCCCTGTTCAGCACCGTAGGTTGTGTGCTGTGCAACTCCAGGGAGCGCCATTCCCGGAGCCGTCAATGCGAATGGCGCCCCCTGGAGGGCAGTGCCGCGTAGGCAGTGGTCCCGGCTAGAGCCTCAAAGGAAAGGTGTCTTTCTCCTCTCAGTTATGCTTTCCAAAGAGAATTAAAGGCAGGCAGCTGCCCAGGTGCACAAATGTTGAGGAGGGCACAGAGCTGCGGTCTCACCTGGGCAGCGTTAGTGTGGGAGGGAGGGGACCGCTCTGTGACCAAGAACAAAGAGAAACAGACTGGAAGAAATACGCTGGGAAGGAGTTTTCTTGTTACTGTTTCCCAGAGCAGTGGGGATTCCAGGGCAGGACGTGGGAGCTCTGGCTGGACAGCTTCCCCTGCCACTGAGAAGAGGGGGTGCCAAAGAGGTGAGTAGGAAGAAGTCTAACTCAGCAGAGACAACCACCCCCATCTGGGGAGCATGGCTGCAGCGCTCTGGGGGCTTCAGTATCTCTCTGACCACAAGTAGCCTGCATGTGGAGGGCAGTTGCCTCTAACCTCTAACCTCTTTCCACATGCCTGGGCGTCCAGATGGCACACTTCCTTGGATTTCTGGGAGTGGACTTTGGACACCTGAAGAGTGACAGAGTCTCAGGCAGGGTCTCAAGGGCTGGTCCAGGCTCGCCTGTCCCACAGCCAAACCACCCAGACCTTGGCTTATATGATTAACTGGAAGGTCCTGGAACACATCAGAAAGAAAGCTAATTCTGAAGCTCAGGACTGTGTGGAGAAGGGAATGGAGACACCCAGCACCTGCACCCCTCCAAGCGGGGGTTTCTTGCTAGAGGAACTTCTAAATCTCTGCAGCTGGCATGCCCCAAGATCTACAAGAGTAGCAGCTGGAAGGAAAGGCTCGTGTGCTGGGGCCTCCCTGCTCATCTCTGTGGGCCCAGGAGCAGAATGAAGGGATGCAGCTGGGGAAAGACAGCCTGCAGCATCCAAACTCCTTTTTTCTGCCTCTTGAACTGAGAGATTCTTGCTGGGGAAAGAGAAGGAGCGAGACACAGGAGAGATGACCCATCTGGACGTTTCTTCTCATTTTCAGGACATGAAGAGGATGGTATAAAATCCCCTGCACACCAGCGGTCTCCTCATGAGCTCCGTCTGCTCCTCTGAGAAATGAGGGGGCCTGGACTCCAGCCCCATGCAACTATAACCCCCCAAACAGGACGGAGAGCTGGCCAGGTAGGCGAGTGGTCAGTGACCAAGAACAAACAGAAACAGGATGGAAGAAATACCCTGGGAGCACGTTTGATGCTTTAAGGGGCCATATTTGGAACGACACAGATTCCCAGAGAGACTTGCCCTAAATGGACCTGATGGTGACAAGTGTCCTTACGAACACAGTGTGGCTGTGCTGAGGGGTTTTGCCTGCAGAATGGCGTTCTCCTAAGGAGCATTAACCAGAGGCCTAGGACTCCCCAGCCTCTGGGCTTTTCTAGGGAGGGGAGAGAACAGCCATGGACATACCATCAAAGACCTGGGCAGGAGGTGCTTTGCCTGGTGGGTAGGCTTTGTCTCTGGGAGTCACTGAGTCTTGGGGCTACCTTTAGCCAGACACACCTCTTTCTTTTCAGGCGAGGAAATGGAGGCCAGAGAGGAGCATGCTGGGCCCAAGTCCATCGTACTTCTCATCACTGTGCTGCCTCTTCCTACTCTACCAGCACCAGTCATGTCAGCCTGGGATGGTCAGTCCCAGGAGAAAGACCCTCAACAGGGAGCTTAGATTCTCTCCAACCTGTGTGACTCTGGACAAGTCGCTTCCCCTCTCTGGACCTTGGTTTCTTCATGTAAAATGTGAGGATGTTTCCAGTTCTTAGGTAGGTGTTTCTACGATGACACTCTACCACCACCCACACATACACACCCTCACTCAACCTCCACCCGGTCTCTGGGAAGCATTTGGCTGGGCTGACTGCAGACACAGAAGCCAGTCATCTTCACAGACAGGAGGCCTTTTACATCCCATGGGGAACAAGATGAAGAGTTCCGCTCACGTGGAAACCACCTAGCAGCCTCCACCCAGAGCCAGCCAGCCACCCCTTGGGCAGCTGTAGCAGGTGGCTACCAAGTTACATAGAACCTCTGACGGCTCCTAACCAAGACTTTTGACCACTGAACACCTGTGATTCCTGAAACAGAACAGGAGAGGGTGAGTTAGTGCCCCAGCTGTTATAAAAAGAGTCAGAATGGCTACACTCGGAGTCACCTGAGTCTGCCTGCCTGTCCCTCTCCCCCTCTTCCTCCCCAGCCAGCCTGGAGAGGCCCCTGGAGCCTCCTCCATCCCAGCACCCCAGCCCTGGCTCTGTTTTCCAGGATGCAGCCATCACAGAAGATGCTTGTTACATGTTGCCAGGCAACAAAATGCTTCCTGAAAACTACAACCCACCTCTGACACTTCATAGGGCTGGAAACCGGCAGATGAGAGGAGCCTCTGCCAGAACAAAGGAGAAGCGTCAGGAGGGAACACGTCGGAGCTGAGCAATTGCAGAAGCAATCGAAAGAGCCCAGACAGTTGTATAAAGTACCAAACAGCAAACAGATGGGGAGGAAAAACTGACTCACTGAAACGAGGGAGACAGAGAGAGAGAAGGTGACGTGGAGGAGAGCCCTCCGCAGGTCAAGTCCTCGAAAGGCCTCCTTTATTTTATGTTTGGTCAAATCTGTCATGATTAGAGTTGAGGTTGTTGATAAGGAGGAGGATGGTAATGATACCGATGATGACTCCTCAGGCAAACACTTATCTATTGGCTTTTACTTGGATGAGTGATTTTATTAAACACCCTCAAGCAATGGCACGATTTTCCCCAGACTTTCCAGGAAATAACAATTATTCCCTAAAACAAAGATCTCCGCAGCCATCATCATCACCCCCTTGCTCAAATACAGGATGATTCACTTGTTAGCTTAAGTGATCTTGGGCTCTGGAATCTCAAGCACTGAGTAGATCCGGGAGAGCCAGGCCCAGGAGATGCCCAGGCTGGAAGGCTCCCTGGCTGTCAAGGGGACCTCAGAGGGAGGTGCCGGGAGCTCGGCACGGGAGTGTCACAGGTGGAGGACCCTTCCTCTCCAGGCAGGATCTCTGGGCCAGCAGTGAGATTCTGCCTACATACCTCTCAAAGCCTCCATTCCCTAGTTTCTGAAATGGGAAAATTACTCCTGCCCTGCCCACCCCACAGAGTGCGGGCCCCAGAGGAGAAAGTGCATAGACTGAAAAGCTGTGAGCAAGAAGACAGTGTTCCTGACTTATTCAAAAATAATGCCTAACCTCCTACAAGTGCTGGGCATTCTAGAAAACATTCTCTTACAAACTTACCATCTGCTGGGGGAGAGGCAATTAATAAGCAACCTCACACAATGGTGCGTGAGCTATCCCACTGCCCTTGGCTTCAGTTTTTCCATCAGTGAAATGGAGATAACATCACAAAAGATTCTTGTGAGGGTTAAATGGGATGATGAATGCAAGAAGCCATTAACAAATGACGGCTCTCCTTCTCCTTCCTCAGGCTTGAGGTCATCCTTAACTAGGCTTCTGAGACCCTGGCTCAGTCTCACCAGCCCTCCAGCTTTGCCTAATTTGGCCGCAGCAACAGTCTGGCAACCTCAGGAGGATATAGTCTAATTTCTGAAATAATGAAAAGCCTCAAGACACATTTACTCCCTAAATAAAATCCACAGTTTAAATTATAAACAAGAACAAAACAAATTAAGAATGTTGGTAACTAAGTGAGAGCAATTTCATATGCTAAACTTGACAAAATAATTACAAAGCTACTACCCAGTTAACTGTATTCACATTTACTTAACCCTTTAAGTTTGACAATACAGCTGTTTACTTTATTAATTTTGACATATACTTTCTCAGAAAATGCCTAGCCAGTCTCCAACCCCGCCTGCCCCGGCCCCCCGAAAACTGACATCATGGCATTTGAGGATGATGGGCCGTTTCTACCTGTACCCACTAACAGGAAGTGGCTTCCCACTAAAAAATGCTGTTTTTCTACAGCACCAATCATAACTTCCATCTAGGTACCAGAGAGCATGCCCTCAAACAAGTTATAAATTGGCCTCAGAGCGCCAACTGAAAGAAAAACTAAATTCGCTTTGCACATTTTGCTCTTTCTCCTTTGGCCCCAACACAGTCACATAAGACAACTCCCTAATTTAGCAAATATCCCAAGGGCCCTACAGCAGGCAGTCAGGGTCCCGGGGTCCCAGGCCTCTACTGCCCTATGAGTCAGGGGACAGGACAAATCACCGAGTCTCGTTGAGTCGCTATGTCCTAATCCACTAAATAGGGGGGTCTGGACTCTATGCTGCCTGCTCACTTCTTAGGGCCATTGGGAGAAGCAGAAGAGATTAAGTCCTGGATTTTATGTTTTCCCCAGCTTTTCGTTCCCTCTCTTATTTGAATTTCATACTCACCTAGGAAATAGGTAAGACAGGCTTATATTTCCAACCTACGGATCAGAAGAATGAGGCTCAGGAAAGGATCCAGTGTTCCCCAAGAACCAGCTGCAGTCATAGGCACTTGTCTTATTTAATAGAGGGTAAGTGACTTGCCCAAGGTCACATAGCTGGTGAACTATTAAGCCAGGCTGTGAGCCAGGGTTTTCCGACTTCAGATGTCACCGCTTTCAATTTTGTAGGCAATAAAACCTCACATAGAAATGTGAGGTGTTATTACAATCATTGCTAGTATTACTGAAATTGAACCAAATGGGTTTTATCATGAGTTGACTATAGAAGGCCTTGGACACTAAGGCAAGGAATATGGACTTAATCTTCTAAAGGGAGCAACTGCGTGTTTTTTAGGGGTAATAGAATGTATCTAGTGGTAGTATAATTTGAGGCCAGAGAAGCTACCTCTATAGTCCAGTGTAAGATGACAGGGATCTGTATCAATGAGGTAGCAGGAAGAGGTGAGTTTGCGAGACATTATAGCATAAAAACCCTAGGGCTTGAGGCCTGAATAAAGGGGTGAATGGGGGTGGGCATAGGCACAAAGATAGTGAATGGTTATGAGCCTATGAGATAGTTATGGCCCAATAGTGTTCCTCCTTCCTTCATTGTAAAAGAGCTCAGGAATGAGCAATGGCTGCCAATAATAAAGACTACATTTTTCCAGCCATGTGAGTGACCAATGAACGTGAATGGAAACGATGTGTGTCACTTCTGGGAAATGTCTTTAGAGAGAAAGAGCACACCTTACTTTGTCCCTTCCTCCCTCCTGCTGGCTAGAAGGTAGATGGGATGGCTGGAACTCTGGCAGCCTTCTTGAACTATGAGGAAGAAGCCATGTACCAAGGCTGGTAGGGCAACAAGGCAGAAGAAGCCTGGGTTCTTAATGCCATGGAGCACCATAACTGCTCTGGAGTGACCCTTTTCCAGTCTTCTTTTGCATAACAAAGGAACTTCTATTTTGCTTAAGCTGTGGTTATTTTGGGTTTCCTGTCACTTGCAGCCAAAAACTAATACTAACTGGAAAAGTTCCTGAGAAAAAGAAGACAAAAACAGAGAAGCAGAGAGAAATGAGGGGCAGCATGATGAGTTTGAACAGAGACTTGATACATGGGACATTCAGTCTTGGCCTAGTACATAGGAGGTATCCAAGAACCCTACACTGCCACCACCACCCTTCTAAGTCACCATGTCCTTTGCCCTGGCCTGTGCAATGGCCTCCTAACTCATCCTCCTAGTAGTTTCCTTGCCCACTTCCGATTTATTCTCCACAAAGTTGCCAGAGTGATATTCTTAGAATGAATGGGGTTGTACTACTCTCTGACTTGAAGCTTTCAGAGGCCTCCCACTGCACTTGCCTTCAATCCCTTAACACAGTCCCCGGAGCCCCCTCTGCAGCTCAGGCTCTGCCACAGCCCCGTCCCCGTCCACACTACCCTCCTTCCAGCTACTCCACAACCCATGCTCTTCGCCAGCTCAGGGCCTTTGTATGTTCTGTTCCCTCTTCTTGGAGAGCTCATCCCCTTGGTCTGTAAATGACTCATTCCTTCCCATCCTTCAGGTCTCAGCTGAAACATAACCTCTCTGGAGAGACCTTCCAAGCAGGTCCAAGCTGAGTAGGATTCCTCTCCAACCCCATTACTTAAAAAAAAAAAAAAAATCATTGCAACCTCGTTTCTTTTAACACCTTCAACAGTATATACCATAGATTTGAAAGTACCTACTTGTGTCTTGAGTTGTTATTGGTCTACATGGTCTTCCCTGGTAGACTATAAGCCCCATGAGGGGAAAAAAATCACGTGTGTTTTACTAAGGTATATTTAATGGCTAACTAGTGCCTAGTGAATAGTAGGGCTCAACAACTATTAACATTATTCCTACTTAGCAAGCCATTCGGAATTGAGCATTACATCTCAGGGGAAAGTCTTGACTCAACGTTTAGACTTCGGAGGTGAGGATGCACTCTTGTGAGACTGGATGCATTCTCTGGGGGCAAGCATGATAGAGAGATGCCACAGGGTGGAGAATGTCCTTTAGGAAGCAGTTCTGATGGAGAAAAGAAGGGGATGGGGAAGACCAGCATGAGATGGGTCCAGAGAGCAGAGGGTGGAGGGAGTGAGCTCAACACCGGGGCAATCCCTGTTTAAAGATCTGCAAGGACCTGAAAAACCACTGCTTTTATCAGCGGGAAAACTAAGGCGGAGAAATGGGCTCCCAGGCCAGATCCAGAGCCCCTTGCTAAAGCTGGAAGCAGGACACGAGCCTCTTGACACTTAGAGTCCTAACTAGTTCCCCACTTGACTTAAAACCCTTTGGCCTAGGGCTTCCCTGGTGGCGCAGTGGTTGAGAGTCCGCCTGCCGATGCAGGGGACACGGGTTCGTGCCCCGGTCCAGGAGGATGCCACATGCCGCGGAGCGGCTGGGCCCGTGAGCCAAGGCCGCTGAGCCTGCACGTCTGGAGCCTGTGCTCCACAACGGGAGAGGCCACAGCAGTGAGAGGCCCGCGTACCGCAAAAAAACCCCAAAAACAAACAAAACAAAAACCCTTTGGCCTGAATTCAGCTGTGGCTCTGTCAGGTGGCAGGCTGAGTGGGGTGTGGGTGCTGGTCATAGGGCGCAGGCTGAGCAGGGCCTGTGCAGTTGTACTGAGGAAATATTAACAACAGCATATGGGGCTGTAGGTGGGGACTGTCAAAAGTGCCAAACCTAAACAGAGATGTGCCCTGGGTCTCACTCCCTAATTCCCAGGTCATTATGCCTCTTTTGAGAGATGCTTGCTCTTCCCATGGGCCACTCTCAAGCTGCACTAAAAGGAGAATAATGCCGAGAAAATGGGAGGTTGCCTAATCTCTGGGGCCCTGTGTTCGGTCTGGGGCCTCCAATTTGTGGGGACACTGGTGACCAAAGAGGAGGGTGGGAAAGAGAGTGGAGTCTGATGGGAACTGAGTCCCGTGAGGACTGGCTGAAGGATCAGAGACCATTAGATTGAAGAAGATGAAACCTGAACTCTCAAACGTTTAAGGGGCCTTCAGCGGAAGAGGGAAGATCAGCCTGCTTCACTGGGTGCTCAGCACGTGCTAAATGCTTTGCCCTGTGCTAAGCGCTTTTTGTGAATTATCCCACTTCCCGGATGTCCTAAGGCTAGCTTGCCCAAGGTCACGGCTGTAAGAGCTTGAGCAAGACCCCAAGCCCATATCCGCCTAGATGGCAATGGTTTAACCACCAGCCTATGTTGCTTGAATTTTTGTGTGGATACAGAAAACAGTTAGGACCCGAGTCAGAAACTATGAGGAGTTTAACTTTAACCAATATTAGGAAGATATTTCTAAGTCAGAGCTGTCTGCAGATGGATTGAATGGTCTTTTAAAATGATGAGTTCCCTGTCCCAGAGCATGGTCAGTAGGGGCTGCATGACTCTGGCGAGATTAAGTACGTGTACGATGTCCAAGGTAAATGGTGGAACCAGGAGCCACATGGTCTTTTAACCCTGAGTTCAGGCTGTATCCAGCCTCTGCGCGCTGTGTCACTGCATACATTGGCTCAGCTGCAACATATTTAACACTTTCAAAAGGAGTTTTACTCAGTAGGCTCTGTGCCCCCTCTGTTGTAGGGGTGTTGAGCTCATCTGGCCCTTCTTAGCGTGTCTGGGCCTGTCTGGGCCAGTCTGCAGGGGCTTTGCTGGCAGGCAGCTCCTATGAGCCTCTTGGGAAAACAAAATGACCTGGTGTGGTAGGTTGGTGGGTTCCCAGGGCCACTATTCCCAGGCCACCAGGGGATGTGGTGGCCAGGGAAACTCTTGGGCAGTGCACAGAGCCGGGAAGTAGACATCCAGGTGGGGTGGGAGGTAGAGGTGGGGTAGGGCTGGGGATGCTCAGTGAGGTTCCATTTGCAGTATAGCACATCTCGCCCATATTCCCTCCCAGCTCAGCCTCTGAGGGACTGGGGCCAAGCCTCAGGGGACGGAGGAGCCTGTATCAAATGGAAGGAGAAAATCTCATGAAAAAATCCCCTAGCAGATATGCGATGAGAGCGGGAATGCAGGGCTCCCCATAAGATTGGGCGGCAGCAGCCATGCCCACGGTGGAGGGAGGTGGAAAGCACAGAATGGCAAGGAGGGCACACATGACGTGTCCCAGGCCACCAAACACATGGAGAAGGCCTGTGGGGTGAGGGTCCAGTCCCTTGCTGGTGGGTGCCTGCACTGAGATGCAGGGCACCAAGGGATCACCAGGGGCAAACAAAACCACCCCAAAGTTGAAAAATGGAAAAGTTGACAGAATGTGGATTTCCTGTCTTGACTAATGTCAGCCCACAAATAGATGTGGCTGACGTGGCTTACAGGAAACCCTCCCTTTTCCTCACCTTGGCTCCCTCCAAGGATTCCCACCCTTGTAAGATTTTTGGCATTGTCTCCTCCCAGTGGTACAGCCTTTTTCAACTGGTCCTGGGGATGAGACTCAAGCCTGGGTGCCCTTAGGCATCCATGATAAGAAACAAGCAACTTCCCCCTTATACATCAAGGGTGGTACTAGCTGTGTACCATCCTTGGGGGAATCAGGAAGATGGTCATTCCAGCCCATTTCTGTAGGGCTTAATTCTCAGATCTCAGCTGAGAAAGGTTGAATGATCCTTCCCAGCTGGAGAAAGAGCCCTGTCCTTAGCTGGGTCTACCTAAGGCAAAAATCCTGGAGGCAAAAAGGCACTGGCCACCTCCCAGCAGAGAGAGTTTATGGAAACCTAGTGTTTAGTGTAACACAAGTTGGAGTAATTTGGGGATTGACTCGACTGGAAAAATGGAATGGTTTCTCAGTGCAGTGGAGTTCACTTTGCACCCACACTGTCCCAAACTAATCTTATGGTCAATTTCCTCATTTCTTGATTCTCCTTTCTAAGAAGTGTTGTTCATTACTTATAATTTGTGAATAATATACTATTTAATATAAATAAAAGTACCAAGAAACCAGTCACAAATTAACGATTTCCGTGCGTAATTGTCAAAGAGCACAAACATACTGCCAGTAAGAAAGGAAAGAATTGTTGAATCAAAAATAACAGAGAAAGAGCAAGTGGGCTGAGGTAGTAAGGATGGGGAAAAATGTAAAACATGCACATGAAATAAAAATGGGACGCTACTAGAAGCAGGAACGAGAGGCAACCTTGGGGCAGAGGACCCAGTCCAGAAGTTTATTCGTGTTGCCCTGGGCGCCGGCGCCACAGCAGGGTTAAACCTGAACTCTGGCGGCGCCAGGAGCTGCCGACTGGCTCCTCCCCCGAGGCCCGCCCCTTCCCGTGAGACCCCGCCCACCGGCCCCCACCTGTTCGCGTTCCCCCGCCCGTCCCGCGCCCCCTGGCGGAGCGAGCCTCGGCCCCGCCCCCGGTACCAGCCTGCTCCCAAAAGCCTTGCCCTTGCGGGAACCACCTACCCGCTGGCTGTTTCTCCCTATCGGACGGGGTGTTCCGCGTCGTTGCTGGGACCCCAGAGCCTGGCTCGCCTAGAGCCAGTGCTAGAGAGTTAATGCAGCCCTGCCTCGGACCACACCTCACCGGCACAACTCCACCTGCCTGGACACTGGTCCTAGGTCCTCCCATAATCATCCTGCGGCCACAGAGGGGCTGTAAGTGGCACCCCCGCCCGAGGAGAGAGGACCCCAGCCTAGGCTCACGTCATCCCCCTACCTTGTCCACTAAGGCCACTGGCAGCTAAGTCTGAAGGGGAACCCTTTAGGAAGGAACTTTTATTGAGCTTTTCTGAGAAAATTATATGTAAAAACTGAGTGAGCCGTTCAACTTCACATTCCAAGCCCTGTTGACATAAAATATGAGTTCCTGTGCAAGATGAGAAGAGGGGCTTTGTGGAGGGAGAAAAAACAAAATGCTCCCTCTTTACAGTAAAACACACACACACACACACATATTGCCATGCATTCTCACTGAAAATACAATAAAATGTAATGAAAAAAATCACAAGTAACATCCCACAGAAAACAATAGATGTATTTTCCAAGCATTTTCTATGCTTGTTATACATCTATGTCTTTTTAATTGGTAACATCCTATATAATACCTTTGTGTGCTCTTTTAAAAAATATTACATCACGACTATTTTCCTACATTATTATAGTCTTTGAAGGATGATTTTTTGAAATTGTTGCCTAACTACCCATCATATTGATGTGCTATGATTTATTTAACTGTTTAAACCCTGGACATTTGCTTCGTTTCTGATTCTCCACTGTTGTAGAACGCATCATGCCGAAGAATCTTGACAAAATTGATTATTCCATTAGAATAGCTTCCTAGAAGGTGAATTCCTGGGTTAAATTTATGAACTTGTAAAGGCTCCCCTGACATACTATTTAATTGTTTTCCAGAAAAATGGTGCTAATTTTCCTTCTTGCCATCAGTATGAGAGAAACAACCCATCCACCCCCACCACAAACAATAACAACTTTCTTCAGCATTGAATTATATTTATTTAAATTTTTGTCAATTCTGGAGGAGAAGAAGCAATTCTCCTTGTAGTTTTAATTTGTAGTTCTTTGATTTGAGAGGCTGTGTTTTTCATTTTATTGTTTATTTGTATTTCTTCCTTTGTGGTTGTCTGTTTTTATTTTTAGCCTATTTTTTTTTTTTTTACTGAGGAGATGAGTTTTTCTGATTGGTAACTAAGACTGCTTTGTACAATAGGGATATTTACCTCTTCTCATGTTTGCTGCAAATATTTCTCCTAGTGTAACATTTGCTTTTTAAAATAAATTTATATTTTTTGAAGGACAGAAATCCAAAACTGTATGTATAATATAATCAGAGATACCAGTCTTTTCCTTCACATTTCTTCTCTTCTAAGATTATATGCTTAACAAGTCTCTCCCATCTCAGGACTGATTAAATATTTACTTTGTTTTCTGGAGCTTGTTCGTGGTTTCTTCTTTTACATCTGACTCTTTAATCCACCTGGAATTTATTTTGGTGGCTGGTGAGAGGTGGGGTTCTGATTTGATTTTTCATCCAAGTATCCAATCTTCCCATTAACATTTATAGAATAATCTATTCCTTCCTAATTGGTTTTTTCCTCAAGTATTGGGTTCTCACATACTAGGATTTATTTCCGGAGTTTCCATTAGGTTTCATTGATCTGTCATTACTGATTTTTCAGTAATGCCACAGGGACTTAATTACCTTAGTTTTGTAACACATTTTAATACCTAGTGGAGAAAGTCCCCCTCAAAGGTCTTCTCTTTCAAAAAAAGTTAAGCTATTCCCTTTTATTTATTAAAACATCCTCAGGGGCTTCCTGGTGGCACAGTGGTTGAGAGTCCGCCTGCCGATGCAGGGGACACGGGTTCGTGCCCCGGTCCGGGAAGATCCCACGTGCCGCGGAGCGGCTGGGCCCGTGAGCCATGGCCGCTGAGCCTGCACTTCCGGAGCCTGTGCTCTGCAACGGGAGAGGCCACAACAGTGAGAGGCCCGTGTACCGCAAAAAAAAAAAAAAAAAAATCCTTAGAATCAGTAGGTTTCCACCTTCAAATTTCTAATTTTGTTTGTGTTTTCTTTTTTTCTTGATTAGATTTATTAGAAATTGGTATCTTCTGGATTCACAAATTCTGTTTTTCTTTTTAAAAATTCATTAATTCCTGTCTTTGTTATAAAGCTAAATTGTTCTGAGGCTTGTTCTGTTCTTCTAATGAATTCATGCTTTTTATTTTAAATGAAAAATCTTAAGGATAGTTTTCATCTGAGAACAACTTTGGTCACATCTAAGTTTTTGTTTGTTTGCGGTACACGGGCCTCTCACCGCCGTGGCCTCTCCCGCCGCGGAGCACAGGCTCCAGACGCGCAGGCCCAGCGGCCATAGTTCACGGGCCCAGCCACTCCGTGGCATGTGGGATCCTCCCGGACCGGGGCACGAACCCGTGTCACCCGCACCGGCAGGTGGACTCCCAACCACTCGCCACCAGGGAAGCCCCTGAATTTTAATATATAGAGGTGTTGTAATTTTTCAAATAGTCTTCAATGGTAGTTTTGAATAATTCTCTTTTGACCAAGTTGTAATTGAGGAGACTGCTTTAAAAGCTCCCCCCCCCCAGAGTTTCCTTTAATTGAAGTTTATGGCCTTGTTGTTAGAGAATATGCCTGAAATTTTTTTCTGTTGTTTTGAAACGTGTGGCCAAGAAGTTGATCAATTTTTGTAAATGTCGATGGATGCTTAAAAAGAAAATGTATTATTTGTTTATAGGCTACAAAGTTCAAAATTTATCAGTCAATTAAAACATTAAAAACTCAGATCGTCTATCTCCTTATTTATTTTTGCATAAAAGTTCAGAGTTTTCCTGTGTATAATATTTTTATCCATATTAAATGGTTCCTTTGGACCATTTAATGGTTTTGGCTTTGAATTCAACTTGGTTTAAAATGAGGATTTCTAGTCAATTGCCCTTTGGTTTGTACTTAACTAATAAATCTTTGCTATTCACTTATTTTTCTGGGTCCTTCTGTTTTAGGTACCTCTTTTGTAAACAGCGTAAAATTAAATTTTGCTTTTAAATCCTATCTAATTAAGGGACATTGTCTTCTAATTGGGAGGTAAATTCAATTATGTTGATTGTTATAAATTTTAAGTTTGGTTTCCTCTCATCTTGTTTCAGGCTTTCTGTTTTTAAATTCTTCCTTCTTGCTTCCTTTATTTTTCTGTCTCTGATGATGTTTGTGTGTCTCATCCAGGAATGTGGAAAATGCACATTCTCAAGGTAGGGAAAAGCAAGGCTCTCAGGCACGGGGTTGGGGGTCCTGGGTCTGCTGACCCCTGGCTCCATGACCCAAGGCACATTGCGTTAACTGTAACCTCCCTGGGCCTCCATTTCCTCACGTGTAGGACGGAGATAATGATAGTCCCTGCACCTCACAGAGCTGTGGTCTGGATTAAGTGAAATAACACCTGGCTGATGCTATCGTTATCATTATTATACTTATAAAATTCTACCTGTGGTTACCTTTAGCTTTAAAAAATGATTTAAACTATATTTCTCTAATTATTAAAATTGAGAGATAAGGCTTTTAAAATTCTCTTCTACTTAAGATGATGAATTTATCATGCTTTTACTAATCCTTCCTAGACAACTTCTCTCAACTTTTTAATCTGAGAGTTAGCAACCCTCTCATTATTATGGAATTATTATTTTGTTGCATACATTTGCTCTTTCCAGAATCTACTTTTTCTTTGACATTAAAATTTCATTTTACAATCATGTTTAAATGTAGTCTGGATTTCATGTTTACCTGGTTTCAATACTGTCTACCTGTCTTTCTTTCGTATAGTTCCATTATTAAGATCTTAATCGTGATTCATCCCTTGGTCAACGAACACACAAGCTCCCCAGAAAAGTGTAGGCTGTAACCTTCTGAGCCCAGAAAACTCCAAGAATGACTTTTGTTCCTCTTGTTTCCTCATGTAAATGACACGAATGCCCTAATGTCTCCTGGAATTTAGGGTTCTGAGGAAAAGTCAGCTCTGTGTTGCCTATATGCTTCTAGGATTGTTTAACCTTATGATTCAGAAAATTTTCCAGAAAAAAAATTATTTTTCCCCCTATTCTAAGTGGAAAACAGGAAACTTTTTGATCTGAATAATCTTAACCTCCCCACCACCTCCCTGGCAGGCCAATTCTGATAAAGTTTTCTTCATGTATGTCCTTGATTTTGCTTTTATCCAAATCTTTCTGGTTTCTTCCTCCAAAATAACTCTAGAGCTAGGATTTAGCCTTGATTCTGCAGCTTCCAATTCTGTCCTATTCACCCTCTTCTCTCATCTCTTTGTTCCTGTCTTCTACATTTGGAGAGAACCTTTGTTTGTCCTTCACATTCCGCATTTTAAAAAATTCAGTGCCCCAATGTGGATTTTCTTTTTGCTAAAACATTTTCATTTTCTGTGAACTCTAGGCTTCTGTGAACCAGATACATTTTCATTTCATATCTGCCCACTCTTCTCTATCATAGAGATCACATCTTCTTGCACCCTGTAAGGATGCCCAAGAATTTTCAAATGTTGCTTTCTGTTCCTCATAATTAAATGTTATTCTGCATCTTCAGAATTATTTTCCTCTTTCTTAATGCTGCACATTTGTTTCAAGGCCTCCTGTATGATTCTCCTTCCCTCCCCTCCTCAGTCTCCCCCACCCACCCCCTGCCGGGAATTCATCTTTGAATTAGGAGTGATCTATCCAGACCTGGCACCCGGCAGCAGGATTGCCCTAGGCTGCTCCTCTGCCCAGCGGGGTGCTGATTTCCCTTTTCTCCAGCTAGAGGGCAGGGTTCCAGTTCTAGCAGGCTTCATCCAATGTGACAGGATACTTTCCTATCCTTACTAACTAGTCCTCTCATTCCCCAAACCAGTGGTTTGCATCCTCTAAAGTCATGGACTCCTGCTAGTAAAAAATTTTTGAGCGTGCACCCTCCCCCTGCTATATGTATATTTATTATAAATTGTCCACATGTATTATAGTCTACCTGCATATTAAGATTAGCAAAGATTAATTTTCTTAGATAAAAATAACTATGAATAGAAACTCTGATCATTTCTTCCCGTCGTCCCAGTGGGTCACTGTGCCTGTGTTACACATTGGAGGTTGTGCCTCACATCAGAGGGCCCGTGAGAACCCATTGCTCTCAGAGCTCTTCCCGGCTCCGCCCAGCACACAAAGGCTCTACTCGGGCACCTGTGTCAACCCCGTGCTATGTGCTTCCTTCTGTAGACCTTGTCTCTGCTCCTTTCTTGGAGCTGAAGCCCCTGTCGGAGGTGGTAGGAGACTGTGGGAAGGAGACGGGGAGGAGGAGGGAACTGTTCTTGCTTCCAGCTTCCGGCCGGTGCAGACCTGGGTGTCTGGAACGGAAGCAGAAGAGACTGGAGGAAGGAAGCCTCTTTTTATCTTCCTTATGATGGGAGGAGTGGCTCTGTTTTAATGAGAGAAAGAATGGCCACTCATTGTTTTTCTCCAGTTCCGGCAGCCAGGTCTCCAGAATCCATTTTCTCATGAAAATGCCAATATACAGACTTAGATGAAAGTTCACACCATCACCAAAGACCTGTTGATAGGCTGGAAGGCCTGAGATGCTGACACAGCCTGTGAGCAGAACTTGGAGCCTCGGGAGAGAAGAGGCCAAAGGGATTCCAGTCACGAGGGTAGGAGGTCATTTACAAAACCTGGCTCTGGATCACAAGACTCGGCCCACTCTGTCAGTGTCACGGGAGGCCCTGTCGCTCCTCCCAGGGAGATAAACAGCCACATGTGAGCTGGCAGACTTCGTTCAGGGCGTGCCAGGAAAGCCCCCTTCCTGCCTCGCTGCCTTTAGGCCTGGGGCCCCCAGGGGTCTCTCCACCAGCTCAGCTGCTTGGTGTGTGACAGCGTTTAATGAGGAGGTTCCTCGGATGGGCTCTGGGAGGCCTGTGGGAGGCAGGCACGTGGCCAGGAGAATCCCAGAGAATGATGAGTGCCACACTGTCAGGCCTCGGAACCCATGATGTAATGTTTCACTGGGGTCCAAGGAAAACAAGCCTCCTGTTGACGCTGCCCTCCCGGCAACCAGGCGCTGCCCTCCCCATAGCAGGCTGTTCTGGGTAATTACTGATTCCCTCTCCCTCCTTGGAAGGAGGAAATGTGAAAAACCTTTACTGTCACATAAAAGCCAACCCCAGATATGAGAAATGTCTTTCAAAATGAGTCTTGCTGAAGAGGGATTTCCATAGCAACTTCAGAAGTGTGTGTTCACAGCTAGAGATGCATCCGGGCTGATGAAACCCACCTGGAATGTGAACAAGCCCTGCTCTGGGCATCAGCAGAGTGGAGTTTTTCTAGAGCCTGTCATGCTGCTATGTGACCTTGGGTGAGTCCTTGACTCTCTCTGCTGTCTCAGGTGACAGAATTGTCATTTGATCAGGCTGAGAGAGAAAAACGGCATCTTGCCCACATTGGACAGGGCAGGTCCTTCCACCCTGGTCCGAGGCTTCAGTCCTCCAAAGCACTGCCTGCCTCCAGTTTCTGTCCCGTCTCTGGTTGAATAATTCCTATCTCAGTCTCTGCCAATCTTGCTGATTATTTGACATTGGGGAAGGACAATGCTCATGTAAGCTTGATTCTAAAAGAAATTGCTTGGTCTTTTTAAAAGAAGCACTTTGCCTGATTAGGAAAGAATATACTTACTCATAAACGCTTCCACAGTTCCATAGGTCAGATTCCTGGGAAAGAGTCACTGGGACGCTGCGATTTGAGTGCGGGAGGCTTGTTGGGGCTGCTCTCAGGATCAACACCCATGGGGCCTGAGGGACACAGGACTGGGGAGAGGGAGGGGTTGAAGTGCCACGTGATCCCTCAGGAGCCCTGGAGCCAGGAAGGCCCTGCAGAGCTGTGAGGTAAAGGGGCTGGGCCTTTCAACTCCTACACTGACAAGTCACTGGATGCTTGCTGCCCTGGGCAGGAGGCTTGATCTTAGCTGAGGCAGCTCCCTTCATCCAGGGCAATTCTGCCACAGCCGACGACCCCAGCTGAGGGAGTGAGAGCCTGGGCCGAGAGGGGGCCCCGGGGTGGCATACCTCAGCGTCCACTACGCTCGGGTATGTTTGAATTTAACATGAAGGCAGCCCTGAAGACAGGGTAATAAAATGGTTAAAAGCACAGACATCAGAGGCAGGCAAAACAGCAAGACTGGGATTTAAGTGTCAGTCTCAGTGGCTTTGAGACGCTCAGATCGGGAAAGTCGCCAGGAGAGTCTGGGCCACAGTTTCCTTGTAAGTGCAGGATTCAGCCTGGGCTGGTGAGACAAGCACGAAGTTCAGAGTCAGAAGCAAGTTCAAATTCTGGCTCCATATTTACTGGCTCTGTGACTTCGGGCTAGTTCCTTTACATCAGTTTCCTCTGCTCTAAAATGAGGACAATCACAGTGCCTCTACCACAGGGCTACTGGGAGGGCAAATGGAGATAACAGTGAAGTATTTCACACAGAACTGGCACAGGGTAAGCTCCCAAAAAACAGGGGCAATAACACCCCACGTGTTTTAATATATCTCATGTGAGATCTAAGCAGAAGCCTTTTGGTCAAAGGGGCTTTTCACAAGAGAAGGGGAAGCTTTAGGAGAACCTTTGATTTGCTCGTTGCTTCTCTGTGCCTTTGCCTTGGACTTCAGCTGGGCATGTCAGTCATCTCCGCAGACAGAGGCCCATGGTCTGATGGAAGCCAGGTCAACCCAGCCCCAGTGTGGAGGCCATGGAGTGTCATTCAGTGCCAAATAGCGTGCAACAGAGTACTTTGCAAACTACACACTTTGAAGCACGCTCATAATCCGATAAAAAATCATCACCCAGACTTCTGACAGGTTCAATAAACAATGAAACTCACATGCTGGTACTTTGTTCCATGTTTGCACATCTGAAAAATGGGGTAATGATACACACCAAACAGGGTCGATCTGAGGACATGGAAGATTTCAAACACCTTAAAGGGCTATGCAAATTCAATCATTATTGCTGTTAGAAGACTCAGCTTTGATCAATTAAAAAGGAAAACAGGAAGAGCATAGGTCTACATATAGTAGGAACTGGTTTGTTCTAATTATAAAAAGGCAGTCACAAGATTCCCAAGAGCTATCAAGAGATCTCCGTTATTAGTAGGAATGGTCACTATCATTTTCACAGTGTACGCTTCACGTACGTTATCTATTTGACTCCAAAAACAAATCCTATAAAGTTGGTATTATTATCCCCAGCTTGCAGATGAGAAAACTGAGGCCCAGACTGGCACCGTATTGCTCAGCTAAGGGAACTATGAGGAGTCTGGGGTTGGAACCCAAACATATGCTTTCTCCATTGCAGAAAGAGTGTCTGCTTACCAGAGAAGATTCATGAAGCCTGGTGAGGTATGGTCCTACTCAGAGCAGGTGTTATAATGTCAGCTGCTGAGTAATGACGGGGTTCTGAATACATGGGTATCGTGGGTCCTTCAGGCTTTGTATGTGAGAAATGTCTCCCAGCATGGCACTGGCTCTCAGAGACTGACCCTGCCATGCGCAGGGGTCCCTGCCTGGCTGCAGCAGAATGGCCTCTTCATCTGACTGTGTGTCTGCGGGCCAAACATCTGAAAGAACTGTCTGCACACAGAACATTTCAAAACAGGTGGGAAATCAGGTTCAGTGAACCCCTGAGATATTGTTAGACTAACTCTCCTCCAGACTCCTTTTGCTTGTTTTATCTCTCCTGGGACACTGGTACATGGAAGATTTGACAATACAATTTTTTTTTTTTTTGGCGGTACGCGGATGTCTCACTGTTGTGGCCTCTCCCGTTGCGGAGCACAGGCTCCAGACGCGCAGGCTCAGCGGCCATGGCTCACGGGCCCAGCCGCTCCGCGGCATGTAGGATCTTCCCGGACCAGGGCACGAACCCGTGTCCCCTGCATCGGCAGGCGGACTCCCAGCCACTGCGCCACCAGGGAAGCCCTGACAATACAATTTTATGTGATAATGAATGAAGGGTGATCTGATTAAATTACACAGGACGCTTGACCAGGCCTCTCAGCATACTAAAAATAACCTCTCTCAAGTAAATGTATATCTACCTTCTATCTCAAGTGATCCTCACTTTAAAATGAAGACACGGAGGCCCAGAGAGGTGAAGTGACTTGCTCAAGGTCTCACGGCTACTTAGGGGCAGAATCCAGGTTTTTAACCTCAGTGTTCAGACTCCACATATGAAATCAGAGAAAATGAATATCCAGGACAAGCTTGAAAGGGAGAGGAGTCAGTAAGGGCAGCTTGGGGATGGTGGTGGAAGCGGGTAGCCACAGACCTACCCTTGAGCCTTGATGATGGCAGTTCTGAGGGGCTGGCATGATGCCCTAGAGCCCCAGATCTATATTAGGCCATATCCCCCTTCTCTCCTACTAGCCACCAGCCTCCCAAAACAATGTTTCCCAAAGTATGTTCCATCAGTGAGGTGCTTCTCAAACGTTAAGGTGCATACAAGTCACCAGTGAACTTGTTAAAATGCAAATTCTATTCAGTAGTTCCAGGGTGAGGCCTGAGATTCTGCAATCTAACAAGTTACCAGTGATGCTGATACTGCTGGTCTGTGGACCAAATTTTTGAGTAGTGAGGCATCCACAGTGATGTACAATGAAAAGCGTTGGTGGGTGAATACTCTTGAGAAAATCTGGACTAAACAAAATTAAACCAGTTTCATTACTGCAGGACTTCTCAGAGCCTTTAAAATGCTAGCGAACATCCTTAATCTCCAAGAGGGAGAGATAATGCAGAAATTGCAAAGTGTTATATGTGAGAAAGGGGTAATGATATAACCAGAACACTTTGAGATATACTGGTTTACAAAGAACAGGAAATGAGGATTATATATGCATTTTTCCCAGCTTACCTTGGTTCCAATGTTTCAATGTTGCAGCTCATATTCAGCCCCAACCCGGTCCTCTCCTCTCCCATTTTCTCCTGAGGTGTCTGGGTACATGCCTGTTTCTTCCATCAGACCACATACATCCGGGCCCCCCCGCTCCTCCTCCCTTCCCCCATCCCAACATGGGCCGTGTGCTCAGAGGCCCTGGTCGAGTGGAGAACCCGACCCGCTGGAATACCTTTCGCAGACGCGGACGGTCCAGGCAGCGATGATCCACAGTGAGATGCTGAACACGAGGAGCACGGTGCCGGGGCAGATGGTCATGAGGGTCTTCATGACGAAGCGCGTGTTGAAGTTGATCTTGTTGAGGGCCCCGATGCTGCGGGACGAGGCGTCCGTGAAGAGCTTGCTGTGCAGTAGCATGACGCGGGCGATCAGGTACAGGCGCAGGAACATCGGGATGGACAGGATGATGTCCACGTCGGCCTCCGCCCGCGAGGGTGTGTAGGAGAAGGCCAGGCGCGCCGTCCAGAAGAACTTGTACTCGCCAGGAATGGGGTGGATGGCGCACACCAGCATCTCCAAGCTGATGTAGAGGATGCGCTCGTAGGTCATGGCTATCCGCCAGTCGTCCGCACCATTGTCGATCACGAAGAGCTGTGGGAGCAGAGAGCCTGTTAGCACAGCCAGGATGGAACCACACAGCCGGGGCGAGGGAGGATCCGCGGCTCATCCGCCTCAGGGCCCTCTTGGGAGGCCTCGCCTGGGTGAAGAGAGCCCTGGACAGGCAGTCAGGAGACCTGCCTAAGACACGTCAATCTCTGGGCCTCCATTTCTGTAAATTGCTTCCCAAGATTCCTTCCAGCTCCAAGGAGCCCCTAAACTGGTTGTTTCATGACTAGGAAGATGAACAGCTCACTTGTATTGAACACAGGTCCCTGGGCCCCTGCCAGGCCCTGAGCTGAGCCCTGAGGGGGATGCGGAGATGAAAAAGCTAGGTCTCCTGAGTGAACTCGTAGGGCTGGCACAGACTCCTCCTCCCACTGGGAGAAAAGTGCCTGCTCGCAGCACTTTGCTCTCTGCCGGTGGTGGGGTGTTAGTGGTGTGGGCCCTGGAGCCAGACTGCCTGGGTCTGGATCCTGATCCCAACACTAACTAGCTCTGTGACCTTCAGCAAGTTATGGAGCCTCTCTGTGCCTCAGTTTCCTCATCTTGGGACAATGATAATAATACCTGCTGCATAGTGGTCGCTATGTGGCTGCAATGGATTAGTACGTACGAAGTGCAGAGAATCCTGTCTAGCACCCAGCTCTGTAAGTATTAGTTATTGTTATTTTTAGCGTTATTAATCCATGGGGTCTCTTTCTGTTAATGAGGGTTGGGCTCAGTGATGTCTAAGCTCCCTTCCAGTCCTAACCTTCCTTCCACGAAGATGAGGCTCCCACTGTTGCACCAGGAGGCCTGGCAAAGCAGCTGAAACAAGCCTTCACTGAGCACCTGCTACGTGCCCAGCCTGGGCTCAGTGCTGGGTTCACGTACTGGGAAGGCCCAGGCTTGTTCTCAAGGAGGTCCCACGGTGGGGGGTCTCCCACACCCAATGACTGTGAAGAGGGCCTCACGTTCTTCCCCTCCATGGCCCCTGTCTCCACATCTGTGAAATGCGAGGCCTCTGAGGTCCACCTTGGACATGTGAAGGTTCTGATTCTTAGAAGGAGAGGCCTGCAATCAGGGGCCTGTGCTGGTCATGGGGGCCTCCTGGACAGGTATGCGCCTCACTTATGAGAAGCGATGGAAGCATTTATCCTCATGATAATCCTGGGAAGGATTCATGTCCAGAAGGAAATTAGGCTGCATTAGAAATAAATTAATGTTGGGGCCAGGGTTGGGTGGAAGAAGTTTGATTTAACCTGGAAATACACCCTCAGCAATGGAGGGAGTAACAGAGAGTTTGGGTCAGCGTGGATTGGGCGTGCTGGTTGAAGGCTGAGCTAAGCCTTGCTTGCCCTCACACTTCACCCCACTTCACAGGGGGTTTAGGAACGGAGAGGCCCTTTACTCTGTGTGTCTCACTGTTTCCTCTGCGGTTTGGGCCAAAGGAACATTCTGCTGTGTTTTGAAGTTAGTCACCAAGCACCCTTCTCTTCTCCCTCCTTCACTGCCTGCCCTCCAGGCCACCATGCCCACAACCAAGGACCCAGGGGAGAAAACCGTGGCACCCATGTCTGGAGCCTCTGAGGGTAAAAAGGGCCCATCAAGGGATCTGTGTGTGGGGACTTCCCTGGTGGTCCAGTGGTTAAGACTTCGCCATCCAACGCAGTGGGTGCGGGTTCGATCCCTGGTCGGGGAGCTAAGATCCCATGTTCCTCGTGGCAAAAAACCAAAACATAAAACAGAAGTAATACTGTAACAAATTCATTAGACTTTAAAAATGGTCCACATCAAAAAAAATCTTAAAAAAAAAAAAAGGATCTGTGTCATGTCTGAGACAAATTCAAGGTGAACAATCGAGTCACATGACTTGAACAGGGGTCTCCTGCTTGCCTTGCTTTTAGGGTGTGCCTGTGATATTTGTCTGCCTCACGGAGCAAGTGCCAGGCAACTCAGTGGGCTGCCCAGAGGCAAGGGCAGCTACAAAAGTGCACAGGGAGGGGAGGCAGCCTGTGAGAGCACCTCTCTCACCTTTCTGGACCACAGTTTCCTCTTCCTCCTGCCCTGGGACCTCACACAGCTATCATGGGGAGTAAGGGAGATAATGGGTATGAAGAGCTTCATAAACTACAAAAGATCATTCATTCATTCATTCATTCAACAAACATATGTTGGAGGCCCTCTATTAGCCAGAGAGCTGGGCATTCAGGGTTCAATGAAACAGGTCTGAGCATGGCCCCCTGGGATGAAGATCATGGAGGGGAACTGGAAGGCTCTATGGGAGCAAGTGGCTGAGGGGCCGACCTCTGGCCAGGCGGCTGTAATTAGTAAGGTGTGCTCTCTGAACAGGAGAGGGTACCCAGCACAACACCAGCCGAGACTCCCCCTCCCTCCTTCCCCAGCGCAGCTAAGCCAGGGGTTTTTCCAGACACAGGTTTCCACCATCAATTAGAGGGACCTAGAGGCTGCTCAAAGGGTTTCCTCTGCTTGTAACTGCTGCCAACAGGCCGAGCCATGGCAACGCGACTGCCTGGCCAGACTCTTCAAATACAAAATGAAAACCATCCACCCTATAAGAAAGAACGGCATCAGGTTGCTATAGCAACCGGGTTCATTCTGGGCAGGAACTGAAGTAAAGAGTCACAGTTTCCTTGGATTTCCTGATGGAGAATGAGATTGTATACCATCCCAGTTAAAGGTGAGGCACGTCGGCAGTTCTGCCCAGCTTGACAGGAGGGTGCTGGCCCCGGGGTGGTGTCCCCACCTGCCTCCCAGGTGCCCCGCTTCTGTTTCAGTTTCCTGGTGCAAGGCTTGGGGTGGGGGGACAACATGGGTAGTGGAGTTGGAGGCTGATGAGCTAGACTGATGTCTCACATCCAGATACTAGCTGTGTGATCTTAGGCAGGTCACACCACTTCTCTGAGCCTATTTCTACATCTCTATCATCAGACTATTAACCTTGACCCTGTCCATCGCACGGGATTAGCATTAGGATCCAATAATACGGATAAGAGGGAATGTGCTTTACCAACTACAGTTGGACCTCCATATCCATGGCTGAAGAACTGTGGATCCGGAGGGCTGAGGGTCCTACACCATTTTATATAAGGGGCTTGGGCATCCTCAGATTTTGGTATCCACAGGGTTTCCTGGAACCAACCCCTGTGGATACCAAGGGATGACTATACTCTTAAAATGTGAGGGATTATTAATCCGGCTGGCCTGGGAGGCACTCATAAATAGTATGTATGGGGGCCAGCAGGGAGATATTTCAGGTTGCAGATTGAGAGCCTCTGCTAGACAGGGCTCCAGTGCAGGGATTTGTGGATCAGCAGGGTGGGCAATGGCCCAGAAGATTCCATTGCTGTCCCATATGAGGACGCGCTTGTGCTTGCTCCCATCTGACCCCTGGAACCACAGTTCTCCAAGTGTAGCCTCACTCCGACTTAGGCAGATAACAGTACCCCACCCTGCCATGTCCTCACTCAGCATCCTGTTCATTCCTTACAAATCACAAATTTCAGTTACATATTTATTCATGTTTGCTTGGTTTTTGCCTGTCTCCCCACCCCAGAGCAGTGGTTCTTGACCTGTCTGCACAACAGAATCACTTGGAGAACTTGTTTAAAAATACCCACACTTGGACCCCACACCAAGCCCGTCTGAACCTCTAGGCATGAGGCCCTGGCATTGGGATTTTTCTTAAGCTTCCTTGGGTAAGCCTAAAATGTAACCTGGATGAGACCCACCAGTCACAGCTGGACTGCCAAAGGGACAGGGCCATGTCCACCTTGTTCCCTGTGGTATCTCCAGTGCCAGCCCAGATCTTAGCATATATAGGTGTTGGGTAAATTCTTGCATAGTCAATCAATAACTACTGCTTACTGTGTGACCCTGGATGACTAAACTCCCGTCTCTTGGGCTCAGTTTCCTCCTCTGAGGAATGAGGGGATAGACTGGATGATCCCCAAGGTACCTTCTGCTCTGAAGAGCCCTTATTCCATGGTCCTATGCAGACCTCGTGTGTGGTCTCGGGGCACATGAGCTCCCAGGGGACAGGACCCACGCCTGGCTCATCTCACCTCTCCCCAAGGCCTGAGATGGTCCTGGTACACAGTGGGCAGTCAATAGAATTTTAGTGAGTAAAGGGGTGGGTAGGTGGATGACTGTGTCATGTGAAGAAAAGGACAGGTGGCCCGTGGCCCTTGTTAACCACCCAGAATGGAAACTCCCGTAGAAAACTCATTGCTAAGCCTGTGAGTAATGAAGTACCTGACGATTTATCTTATGCCATGGGAAGGGCACCCTCCTATTCCCAGGGGGTGGTCCAATCTGGAATAAAGGGTCACAGGTGATCTCCAAGCCTTAGAGAGTGCTGGAGAAGTGCTGGAGCACTGCTGGACCACAGTGGGGAGGGTGGCACAGGACTGTCCTTCCCTCCATTTGGGTCTCAGCCACCCAGGCCTGGTTCTAGAGCAGCCTGACTGGTCACCCTGATGAATTCTGGAAGAGTGCTGAGGTGATATGGATGGCATCTGGCAAGGGGCAGGGGGTGCCAGAGGGCCCGTGGGGGTTCGGGGGGTGGGGTCCACTCTGAGCTGTCACAGAGTAGAAGCCTCAGAGGCCGGGGGCTGACAAACATGTTTCCTCCTGACCTGGCCTGGGTTTCCCCTGGGTGAGGAAGGAAAGCCACGATCTCCAAACTGCTGTGTCTTTCTGCCTCCTTAGCCTCACACGGTGATGCCGCTCATTTGGGGTATGGCCGGCCTGAAGATGGAATGCTTTGGTGCCAGGGCCTGTGGTCACCTGCAAGTCCCACTCTTACCCCAGATAGTGTCCTGAACAGAGCTGGCTCCAGACCTGATCCGCTGCCACTTAACTGGTTCTAAGAGCCTGTGGGATTTTCAGCCTGTTGGTATAATTCCAAGAGCTTTGGGAGGGAGATTTTATGTGAGAGAGCAGTTCCAAACTTGCCTTCAAGGAGCTTGTAATTAGAAAGAAAGGAGAACCAACTCAGTCAATTCAACTCAACTCAATTCAATAAAAGAATTAGTAAGAACCAACTAATACTTGAAATTTGCTAAGAGACCTGATCATAAGTGTTCTCAAAAAGAAAAAGGTAACGATGTGAGGGGGTAGATGTGTTAATTAACTTGACTATGGTAATCATTTCACATTGTATACGTATATCAAATCAACACACTGTACACTATACAATTTTATTTATCAATTATACCTCAATGAAAAAGAACCAACTAGGTGAGAACACTGTGGTGATATAAATATCAATCAGACACATGTCCCATGAATCAGCACACAATCTCAAGGAACTCTAGCATAAGAAAGGCATGATAAGGGCCCATCATGGAAAACTTCTTAGGCAAGATAGGGATTCAGTAGTGCTTGGAAGGCCTGTATCAGACAAACCTGGTGTGGTACTACCAAGATGCCACCAATTCCTCCCATCCCGTTTGTTCCTTTCTTCACATGTGACTTTGCTTCTCCTCCCAGCAAGAGGTACATACAGTCCATTTCTCAAGAGGTACAGTCCATTTCCCCCTTGAATCTGAACCTGGCCGTGTGCCTTCCTTTGGCCAAAGGGACATTAGATAATGTGATGTAGCTGAGGTTTGTAGAATGTCAGTGTGATGGGGCTTGCTGCAGACACATGGCCCCATTTTCCCCGTCACCCCAGCCTACAGCCAGCACCAGCTGCCAAGCACGCGAGTGAGGTCATCCTTGATCAGCTGCATGACAGAAGCTCACCCCAGGTGAGACAGCAGAAGAACCACCAAGCTGAGCCCTGCCCTGATTGCTGACCCACACAATCGTGAGCTAAATGATTATCGTTTTAAGTCCTTAATTTTGGGGGTGCTTTGTCATGCAACAAAACTAATACATAAACAAATCTAATTCACGTGTTGACTTAGCACACATATTAGAAGTTGGGTGATTTGCCTGCCATGCCCAACACTTCTCTTTTAACTTCTCATGCCACAGCCCCTAGAAGGAACTTCCACCCACACCCTGCCACCCCACATAGTTAATCAGACAGGGCTGGCCAGTCTATCTCAAGTAACTGGGTAACTGGATGAAGAGGGGATCACGATCAAGGGCCATGCCAGCTTCCCCCAGCCCTGCCCCACCCAGTGGACACATCATTTCATATATCAAAGAATAACGCAAAGCATTTAAAAAATTATTTTGCAAGCAGCTGAGTTATTTTGCATGCAATGTGTTTCTCACAGGCGAGGAAGTCAGCTGGTAGACTGAATCAAGGAGTGAAGGCAAAACAGAATTTATCGGGTGTGAAGAAGAAAAACTGCAGGGACTCTGGGAACAGTGAATCTTGTTGGCAAACTTGGGGGGTTAATTGATCAGCTGGCAGCTAGCAAAAAGGTCAGTGTGGGCATTCCATCCTTGAGTGGCCAATTAGAGGTATCAAAGAAAACAGTTCAGTTATTCATGGTTCTCCAGGAACACTTGAATTTTAGCTGTGGCACATGGGTGTGTAACAGGCTCCCTCTCTGTAAAGTCTGCTGGGCTCTTCCATCTGCACCAGTCAGACCAGGTCTGCACGCTTCCCACACTGGAGTTTCTCACAGAGTAATCGTGTGGTTCACCAGCTCACCATGGGGGCCAACTCTGAAGGGCCATCTGGTCACCCCAGGACAGGTCATTTCATAGGCAATCACCGGAGCCCACCATGCGTTAGCTGCAGGACTGGAAACAGGCTGTCTCGACAGGGAGGCAAAGAGAATGTCCCAGAGCCCCCAGTGTCAACCTGACAGAGCACCAAGCACCAGGAAACCTGCCCTTCTTTTTTTCCCCTTTAGTGTAAATACATTTGGAGTTGATTCATTGGATTTGCTAGTTTCCCCCTTCTATTTTGAAAGACTTGAGGCCTTTTCAATTCTTTATTTAAGCAATATCTTTCCTTAAAATGTTCTCAGCTATTAGGGGAGATCCTGCTTAGACGTTTTCTGACCCATCTGAAAAACTTTCATTCTTGAGCAACTATGAATTTTTTTTAATTAAAGGAGAGAAAATGTAAAAGGCCCTTGTGTTCTCTACTATTCTCTCTCTGTGAGAGAAAAAAATCCAGGGAAAATTTCCATGATTAGAAAAATATATATGCAGAAAAAAAGCAAGAGAAAAAAATGAAAGATATTCTTAAAATCCAGTAATAATATATATGTATTTTTTTCCCAAACTCCCTGGAGCATATATTCTGCATGTACACCATTACTATGGGGGTTTCCATGGAAACAACATCAAAAGTCCCATAATACCTAATTAGGTTTCCCCAAGGACAAGAGCTGATTGCCAGTGATGAAACGAATGTCTGGGTTTGCAGTAATGGTTAACATAAAATTTCCAGTCAGCAAATGCTCCTTGGATATAGCTGAAGAAAGGGAGGAAGGAAAAGAAGGGAAGATAGAAGAGAGGTCAGCAAGTAAGGGGGCTGTCAGAAAAGTCTATCATTCTACAACCAACAAGACTCTCAGAGGGTTGGAGTCCATGCTAGCCAGCTCTGAGTCTTTCTATGAAGAAATCCTCCCCTTCTGAAACTGCTATGACTTACTGGGCCATGTATGATGTTCTTTGGTGGCTCTTTGGCCTGGTCAGGGTTCTCCTGAGTGCCCCTGGCAGAGTTCATGTGTGGTCTCCTGCAGTGGGCATGAGAACGCATGGGACCCTTGAGCCTGAAATTTGTTCGGGACTGCCAGAGACCAGTGGTGACCAAAAGCCCTTTCTTGTCCCCAGTTTGTAGAGAGTAAAAGCCAAGTTACAGCATTTGAGGAAGCCAGTATTTTTCACTCACATAACAAGAATTGTTAACAAGAATGGTGCCTAACCACGGCACCACTGGGGATAGAGTGCTCTGCCACTGATCATCTGTGCATGGGCAGGTCCCTTTCCCTCTCTGGTCCTCAGATTCTTCATCTGTAACATGAAGGGTTGGATCCAATTTGTGGTTTTCCATTTTCTCCTAGCTGTGGAGCTGTTTCTTCTAGTGAGATTTCTCATTAAAGCCCAATATAGGAATCAGATAAACTCAGAGCTCTTCTGGTTGAAAGGGTAGAAAAGAGCATTCAAAGGCCAATCATGAGAAGGCAGACAGCAGAAGCAAGAAGAACTACAATCCTGCAGACTGTGGAACAAAAACCACATTCACAGATAGACAGACAATATGAAAAGGCAGAGGGCTATGTACAAGATGAAGGAAAAAGATAAAACCCCAGAAAAACAACTAAATGAAGTAGAGATAGGCAACCTTCTAGAAAAAGAATTCAGAATAATGATAGTGAAGATGATCCAGGACCTCGGAAAAAGAATGGAGGCAAAGATTGAGAAGATGCAAGAAATGTTTAACAAAGACCTAGAAGAATTAAAGAACAAACAAACAGAGATGAACAATACAATAACTGAAATGAAAACTACACTAGAAGGAATAAATAGCAGCATAACTGAGGCAGAAGAACGGATAAGTCACCTGGAAGACAGAATGGTGGAATTCATTTCCACGGAACAGAATAAAAAAAAAAACAATGAAGAGAAATGAATACAGCATAAGAGACCTCTGGGACAACATTGAATGCAACAACAATTTCATTATAGGGGTCCCAGAAGGAGAAGAGAGAGAGAAAGGACCCGAGAGAATATTTGAAGAGATTATAGTAGAAAACTTCCCTAACATGGGAAAGGAAATAGCCACCCAAGTCCAGGAAGCACAGAGAGTCCCAGGCAGGATAAATCCAAGGAGAAACATGCCGAGACACATAGTAATCAAACTGTCAAAAATTAAAGACAAAGAAGAATTATTGAAAGCCACAAGGGAAAAATGACAAATAACATACAAGGGAAGTCCCATAAGGTTAATAGCTGATTTCTCAGCTGAAACTCTACAGCCAGAAGGCAGTGGCACGTTATATTTCAAGTGATGAAAGGGAAAAACCTACAACCAAGATTACTCTACCCAGCAAGGATCTCATTCAGATTCGATAGAGAAATCAAAAGCTTTACAGACAAGCAAAACCTAAGACAATTCAGCACCACCAAACCAGCTCTACAACAAACGCCAGTGGAACTTCTCTAAGTGGGAAACACAAGAGAAGTAAAGGACCTACAAAAACAAACCCATAACAATTAAGAAAATGGGAATAGGAACATACGTATCGACAATTACCTTAAACCGAATGGATTAAATGCTCCAACCAAAAGACACAGGCTTGCTGAATGAATACAAAAACAAGACCCATATTTATGCTGTCTACAAGAGACCCACTTCAGTCCTAGGGACACATACAGACTGAAAGTGAGGGGATGGAAAAAGGTATTCCATGCAAATGGAAATCAAAAGAAAGCTGGAGTAGCAATACTCATAGCAGATAAAATAGACTTTAAAATAAAGAATGTTACAAGAGACAAGGAAGGACACTACGTAATGATCAAGGGATCAATCCAAGAAGATATAACAATTATAAATATATATGCACCCAACATAGGAGCACCTAAATACATAAGGCAACTGCTAACAGCTATAAAAGAGGAAATAGACAGTAACACAATAATAGTGGGGGACTTTAACACCTCACTTACACCAATGGACAGATCACCCAGACAGAAAATTAAAAAGGAAACACAAGCTTTAAAGGACACAATAAACCAGATAGATTTAATTGGTATTTATAGGACATTCCATCCAGAAACAGCAGATTACACTTTCTTCTCAAGTGCTCATGGAACATTCTCCAGGATAGATCACATCTTGGGTCACAAATCAAGCCTCAGTATATTTAAGAAAACTGAAATCATATCAAGCATCTTTTCTGACCACAACGCTGTAAGATTAGAAGTCAATTACATGGAAAAAAATGAAAAAAACACAAACACATGGAAGCTAAACAATACGTTACTAAATAACCAAGAGATCACTGAAGAAATCAAAGAGGACATCAGAAAATACCTAGAAACAAATGACAAGAAAAACACAACGATCCAAAACCTATGGGATGCAGCAAATGCAGTTCTAAGAGGGAAGTTTATAGCAATAGAGCTACCACAAGAAACAAGAAAAATCTCAAATAAACAATCTAACCTTACACCTAAAGGAACAAGAGAAAGAAGAACAAACAAAACCTGAAGTTTGCAGAAGGAAAGAAATCATAAAGATCAGAGCAGAAATAAATGAAATAGAAACAAAGAAAACAATAGCAAAGATCAATAAAACTAAAAGCTGGTTCTTTGAGAAGATAAACAAAATTGATAAACCATTAGCCAGACTCATCAAAAAAAAGAGGGAGAGGACTCAAATCAATAAAATTAGAAATGAAAAAGGAGAAGTTACAACAGACACCACATAAAGCAAAGCATCCTAAGAGACTATTACAAGCAACTTTATACCAATAAAATGGACAACTTGGAAGAAATGGACAAATTCTTAGAAAGGTATAACCTTCCAAGACTGAATCAGGAAGAAACAGAAAATATGAACTGACAAATCACAAGTAATGAAATTGAAACTGTGATTAAAAATCTTCCAACAAACAAAAGTGCAGGACCAGATGGCTTCACAAGTGAATTCTATCAAACATTTAGAGAAGAGCTAACACCCATCCTTCCCAAATGCTTCCAAAAAAGTGCAGAGGAAGGAACACTCCCAAACTCATTCTATGAGGCCACCATCACCATGATACCAAAACCAAAGATACTACCAAATAAGAAAATTACAGACCAATATCACTGATGAGTATAGATGCAAAAATCCTCAACAAAATACTAGCAAACAGAATCCAAAAACACATTAAAAGGATCATACACCATGATCAAGTGGGATTTATCCCAGGGATGCAAGGATTCTTCAATATATGCAAATAAATCAAATTGATACACCATATTAATAAACTGAAGAAGAAAAACCATATGATCATCTCTATAGATGCAGAAAAAGCTTTTGACAAAATTCAACACCAATTTATGATAAAAACTCTACAGAAAGTGGCCACAGAAGGAACCTACCTCAACATAATAAAGGCCATATATGACAAACCCACAGCAAACATTCTCAATGGTGAAAAACTGAAAGCATTTCCTCTAAGAACAGGAACAAGGATGTTCACTCTTGCCACTATTATTCAACATAGTTTTGGAAGTCCTAGCCATGGCAATCAGAGAAGAAAAAGAAATAAAAGGAATACAAATTGGAAAAGAAGAAGTAAAACTGTCACTGTTTGCAGATGATGTGATACTATACACAGAGAAACCTAAGGATGCCACCAGAAAACTACTAGAGTTAATCAATGAATTTGGTAAAGTTGCAGGATATAAAATTAATGCACAGGGCTTCACTGGTGGCACAGTGGTTGAGAGTCCGCCTGCCAATGCAGGGGACACGGGTTCGTGCCCTGGTCCTGGAAGATCTCACATGCCGCGGAGCGGCTGAGCCCGTGAGCCATGGCCACTGAGCATGTGTGTCCGGAGCCTGTGCTCTGCAACAGGAGAGGCCACAACAGTGAGAGGCCTGTGTACCGCAAAAAAAAAAAAGAAAAAAAAATTAATGCACAGAAATCTCTTGCATTCCTAAACACTAATGATGACAAATCTGAAAGAGAAATAATGGAAACACTCACATTTACCACTGCAACCAAAAGAATAAAACACCTAGGAATAAACCTACCTAGGGAGAAAAAAGACCTGGATGCAGAAAACTATAAGACACTGATAAAAGAAACTAAAGATGATATAAACAGATGGAGAGATATACCATGTTCTTGGATTGGATGAATCAACATTGTGAAAATGACTGTACTACCCAAAGCAATCTACAGATTCAGTGTAATCCCTATCAAATTACCAATGGCATTTTTTACAGAACTAGAACAAAAAATCTTAAAATTTGTATGGAGACACAAAAGTCCCCGAATAGCCAAAGCAGTCTTGAGGGAAAAAAGCGGAGCTGGAGGGCTTCCCTGGTGGTGCAGTGGTTAAGAATCCACCTGCCAATGCAAGGGACATGGGTTCGAGCTCTGGTCTGGGAAGATCCCACATGCCGCAGAGCAACTAAGCCCATGCACCACAACTACTGAAGCCATTGCGCCCTAGAGCTGTGCTCTGCAACAAGAGAAGCCACCACAATGAGAAGCCCACACACAGTAACGAAGACCCAATGCAGCCAAAAAAAAAAAAAAAAAAAAAAAAGACCCATTTCAACCTCCTAGAAACTTCTGGTTTCTTCTGCAATTTCTCTAAAAAAACAACAACAACAACAAAAAAAGGGAAGCTGGAGGAATCAGACTCCCTGACTTCAGACTATACTACAAAGCTACAGTTATCAGGACAATATGGTACTGGCACAAAAACAGAAATATAGATCAACAGAACAGGATAGAAAGCCCAGAGATAAACCCACGCACCTATGGTCAACTAATCTATGACAAAGGAGGCAAAGATAGACAATGGAGAAAAGACAGCCTCTTCAATAAGTGGTGCTGGGAAAACTGGACAGCTACATGTAAAAGAATGAAATTAGAACACTCCCTAACACCATACACAAAAACAAACTCAAAATGGATTAGGGACCTAAATGTAAGACCAGACACTATAAAACTCCTAGAGGAAAACATAGGAAGAACACTCTTTGACATAAATCATAGCAAGATCTTTTTTGATCCACCTCCTAGAATAATGGAAATAAAAACAAAAATAAACAAATGGGACCTAATGAAACTTAAAAGCTTTTGCAAAGCAAAGGAAACTACAAACAAGACGAAAAGACAACCCTCAGAATGGGAGAAATTATTTGCAAATGAATCAATGGACAGAGTATTAATCTCCAAAATATATAAACAGCTCATGCAGCTCAATATTAAAAAAACAAACAATCCAATCCAAAAATGGGCAAAAGACCTAAACAGACATTTCTCCAAAGAAGACATAAACAGATGGCCAAGAAGCACATGAAAAGCTGCTCAACATCACTAATTATTAGAGAAATGCAAATCAAAACTATAATGAGGTATCACTTCACACCAGTTATAATGGGCACCATCAGAAAATCTACAAACAACAAATGCTGGAGAGGGTGTAGAGAAAAAGGAACCCTCTTGCACTATTGGTGGGAATGTAAATTTATACAGCCACTACAGAGAACAGTATGCAGGCTCCTTAAAAAACTAAAAATAGAACTAGCATATGACCCAGTAATCCCACTACTGGGCATATACCCTGAGAAAACCATAATTCAAAAAGACACATGCACCCCAATGTTCATTGCAGCACTATTTACAATAGCCAGGGCATGGAAGAAACCTAAATGCCCATCGACAGACGAATGGATAAATAAGATGTGGTACATATATACAATTAAATATTACTCAACCATAAAAAGGAACGAAATTGGGTCATTTGTAAAGACGTGGATGGATCTAGAGACTGTCATACAGAGGGAAGTAAGTCAGAAAGAGAAAAACAAATATCGTATATTAACGCATATATGTGGAACCTAGAATAATGGCATAGATGAACCAGTTTGCAGGACAGAAACAGAGACACAGATGTAGAGAACAAACGTATGGACATCAAGCGGGGAAAGTGGTGGGAGGAGGTGGTGGTGGTGCGACAAATTGGGAGATTGGGATTGACATGTATACACTAATACATATAAAATGGATAACTAATAAGAACCTGTTGTATAAAAAAATAAATAAAATAAAATTCAAAAAGACAAAAAAAAAAGCCCAACTCATTCACCTCGTCCTCCACCTAGCTCTCTGTGGTGGCCCATACCCCGCCATAGAACACTTCTGTTGAAAAACCGTTGGCTGGACCAGTTGGCCTCTAGTTACAATGAGAGATAAGTTGTGGTACTGGAAATCAAGGTGCTTTGGATCTACTTCAAGCAATGCTGGGTGCACGGGCATGGAACTTTTACCAGATCAGTTTTATCTTTCATTCTTTCTCTGTCTATTTCTCTTTCTCTCTCTCTCTCTCTCTTTCTCTCTTTCTTTCTTTCTTTTTTTCTTTCTTTCTGGGTTGAGTCCCTATTATGTGACAGTCACCATGCCAAGCTCTGGGGATAGAGCAAGAACAAGTAAACAAAACCTCTATCATCATGGAGCTTACATTCTAATAGAGAAAAACAGATAAGAAACAGGTAAACCATTTAATTTCAGTACATGATGGCTGCTAGGAAGAAACAAAAGCAGTCTGGGTAGAAGTTGCGCTGTCTTGGGCAGGCAGTCCAGGCAGAACTCTCTGAGAACTGAACCTTTGAGTGAAAGGTAAACCCTGCAAGGGTAAGCACTGCAGGCAGAGGGGACAGCATGTGCAAAGCAGGATAGAGCTTGGAGCATTTGAAAAATGAAAGAAAGAAGGCCAATCTAGGAAATAAGTGACGGGTGGTACCAGATGAGGCCAAGAAGGTAGCAGGACCCAGATCACTGGGACCTGGGAAGCCAGGGTAGGAGCAGCTGGAGGGGCAGGGAGACCACAGGTCCATCCCCCTCAGGGCCAAGTCCATGCCATCACCACTTTCTGAAGACAGACTGTACACAGATTGAACACATGTCTGCATTAGTAAGCTTGGGCCACCATAACAAAGTACCACTGACTGGGTGGCTTAAGCAACAGAATTTTTCATTTTCTCACAGTTCTGGAGGCTGGAAGTCTGAGATCCAGGTAGTCAGCATGGTTGGGTTCTGGCGAGGACTCTGTTCCTGGCTTGTAGACAGTTGCCTTCTCACTGTGTTCTCACATGGCAGAGAGAGCGAGAGAGACTGAGAGAGATGTCTCTTCTTATAAGGCCACAGTCCTATCAGATTGGGCTACTATTATACCT
The DNA here is from genome assembly GCF_937001465.1 of Orcinus orca. NCBI lineage: Eukaryota > Metazoa > Chordata > Mammalia > Artiodactyla > Delphinidae > Orcinus > Orcinus orca. Next base: position 100,565,945 of record NC_064559.1, on the reverse strand, counting down.
CTTTTACCCTTAATTATCTCCTGAAGACCCTATCTCCAAATACAGTCACATTGGGGATTAGGGCTTCAACATATAGATTTTGAGGGGAACACAATTCAGTTCATCATAGTGCCCTTAAGTGTCCAAATTATCCCAAAGCCCAACTACAGGCCAAACCAAGTGATTCTGCACATACTGTCTCATTGCAACCTCACAACCTTCCTGTAAAGAAGTAATATCATGCCCATTTTGCAGATGGAGAGACTGACCCAGAGAAGTTAAATCGATTGCCCAGGGCCCTGCATTCTACTTTTTTTTTTTTTTAACATCTTTATTGGAGCATAATTGCTTTACAATGGTGTGTTATTTTCTGTTTTATAACAAAGTGAATCAGCTATACATATACATATATCCCCATATCTCCTCCCTCTTGCGTCTCCCTCTCACCCTCCCTATCCCACCCCTCTAGGTGGTCACAAAGCACTGAGCTGATCTCCCTGTGCTATGCGGCTGCTTCCCACTCGCTATCTATTTTACACTTGTTAGTGTATATAAGTCCATGCCACTCTCTCATTTCGTCCCAGCTTACCCTTCCCCCTCCCCGTGTCCTCAAGTCCATTCTCCACATCTGTGTCTTTATTCCTGTCCTGCCCCTAGGTTCTTCAGAACCTCTTTTTTTTTTTTTTAGATTCCACATATATGTGTTAGCATATGGTATTTATTTTTCTCTTTCTGACTTACTTCACTCTGTATGACAGTCTCTAGGTCTATCTACCTCACTACAAATAACTCAATTTCGTTTCTTTTTATGGCTGAGTAATATTCCATTCTATGTATGTGCCACACCTTCTTTATCCATTCATCTGTCGATGGACACTTAGGTTGCTTCTATGTCCTGGCTATTGTAAATAGAGCTGCAATGAATATTGCGGTACGTGACTCTTTTTGAATTACGGTTTTCTCGGGGTATATGCCCAGTAGTGGGATTGCTGGGTTGTATGGTAGTTCTATTTTTAGATTTTAAGGAACCTCCATACTGTTCTCCATAGTGCCTGTATCAATTTACATTGCCACCCACAATGCAAGAGGGTTCCCTTTTCTCCACACCCTCTCCAGCATTTACTGTTTGTAGATTTTTTGATGATGGCCATTCTGACTGGTATGAGGTGATACCTCATTGTGGTTTTGATTTGCATTTCTCTAATGACTGGTAATGTTGAGCATCCTTTCATGTGTCTGTTGGCAATCTGTATATCTTCTTTGGAGAAATGTCTATTTAGGTCTTCTGCCCATTTCTGAATTGGGTTGTTGTTTGTTTGTTTGTTTTTGATATTGAGCTGCATGAGCTGCTTGTAAATTTTAGAGATTAATCCTTTGTCAGTACTTCACTTGCAAATATTTTCTCCCATTCTGAGGGTTGTTCTTTTCATCTTGTTTGTAGTTTCCTTTGCTTTGCAAGAGCTTTTAAGTTTCATTAGGTCCCATTTGTTTATTTTTGTTCTTATTTCCACTTCTCTAGGAGGTGGGTCAAAAAGGATCTTGCTGTGATCTATGTCATAGAGTGTTCTGCCTAGGTTTTCCTCTAAGAGTTTTATAGTGTCTGGCCTTACATTTAGGTCTCTAATCCATTTTGAGTTTATTTTTGTATATGGTGTTAGGGAGTATTCTAATTTCATTCTTTTACATGTAGCTGTCCAGTTTTCCCAGCACCACTTATTGAAGAAGCTGTCTTTTCTCCATTGTATATTCTTGCCTCCTTTATCAAAAATAAGGTGACCATATGTGTGTGGGTTTATCTCTGCGCTTTCTATCCTGTTCCATTGATCTATATTTCTGTTTTTTGTGCCAGTACCATACTGTCTTGATTACTGTAGCTTTCTAGTATAGTCTGAAGTACAGGAGCCTGATTCCTCCAGCTCCATTTTTCTTTCTCAAGACTGCTCTGTCTATTCGGGGTCTTTTGTGTTTCCATACAAATTGTGAAATTTTTTGTTCTAGTTATGTGAAAAATGTCATTGGTAGTTTGATAGGGATTGCATTGAATCTGTAGATTGCTTTGGGTAGTACAGTCATTTTCATAATGTTGATTCATCCAATCCAAGAACATTGTATATCTCTCCATCTGTTTGTAGCATCTTTAATTTCTTTCATCAGTGTCGTATAGTTTTCTGCATACAGGTCTTTTATCTCCTTAGGTAGGTTTTTTCCTAGGTATTTTATTATTTTTGTTGCAATGGTAAGTGGGAGTGTTTCCTTAATTTCTCTTTCAGATTTTTCATCATTAGTATATAGGAATGCAAAAGATTTCTGTGCATTAATTTTGTATCCTGCTACTTTACCAAATTCACTGATTAACTCTAGTAGTCTTCTGGCGGCATCTTTAGGATTCTCTATGTATAGTATCATGTCATCTGCAAACTGTGACAGCTTAATTTCTTATTTTCCAACTTGTATTCCTTTTATTTCTTTTTCTTCTCTGATTGCTGTGGCTAAAACTTCCAAAACTATGTTGAATAACAGTGGTGAGAGTGGACAACCTTGTCTTGTTCTTGATCTTAAAGGAAATAGTTTCAGTTTTTCACCATTGAGATTGATGTTGGCTGTGGGTTTGTCATATATGGCCTTTATTATGTTGAGGTGAATTCCCTCTACGCCTACTTTCTGGAGGGTTTTTATCATAAATGGGTGCTGAATTTTGTCAAAAGCTTTTTCTGCATCTATTGAGATGATCATATGGTTTTTCTCCTTCAATTTGTTAATATGGTTTATCACATTGACTGATTTGCGTATATTGAAGGATCCTTGCATTGCTGGGATAAACCCCACTTGATCATGGTGTATGATCCTTTTAATGTGCTGTTGGATTCTGTTTGCTTCTATTTTGTTGAGGATCTTTGCATCTATGTTCATCAGTGATATTGGCCTGTAGTTTTCTTTCTTTGTGACAACTTTGTCTGGTTTTGGTATCATGGTGATGGTGGCCTCATAGAATGAGTTTGGGAGTGTTCCTTCCTCTGCACTTTTTTGGAAGCATTTGGGAAGGATGGGTGTTAGCTCTTCTCTAAATGTTTGATAGAATTCACCTGTGAAGCCATCTGGTCCTGGGCGTTTGTTTGTTGGAAGATTTCTAATCACAGTCTCAATTTCAGTGCTTGTGATTGATATGTTTATATTTTCTATTTCTTCCTGGTTCAGCCTCAGAAGGTTGTGCTTTTCTAAGAATTTGTCCATTTCTTCCAGGTTGTCCATTTTGTTGGCATAGAGTTGCTTGTGGTAATCTCTCATGATCTTTTGTATTTCTGCAGTGTCAGTTGTTACTTCTCCCTTTTCATTTCTAATTCTGTTGATTTGAGTCTTCTCCCTTTTTTTCTTGATGGGTCTCCTAATGGTTTATCAATTTTGTTTATCTTCTCAAAGAACCAGCTTTTAGTTTTATTGATCTTTGCTATTGTTTCCTTCATTTCTTTTTCATTTATTTCTGATCTTATGTTTATGATTTCTTTCCTTCTGCCAACTTTGGTTTTTTTTTTTGTTCTTCTTTCTCTAATTGCTTTAGGTATAAGGTTAGGTTGTTTATTTGAGATGTTTCTTGAGGTAGGATTGTATTGCTATAAACTTCTCTCTTAGAACTGCTTTTGCTGCATCCTATAGGTTTGGGGTCATCGTGTTTTCATTGTCATTTGTTTCTAGGTATTTTTTGATTTCCTCTTTGATTTCTTCAGTGATCTCTTGGTTATTTAGTAGTGTATTGTTTAGCCTCCATGTGTTTGTATTTTTTTCAGATTTTTTCCTGTAATTGATATCTAGTCTCCTAGCATTGTGGTAGGAAAAGATACTTGATACAATTAAATTTTTAAAAAATTTACCAAGGCTTGATTTGTGACCCAAGATACGATCTATCCTGGAGAATGTTCCATGAGCACTTGAGAAGAAATTGTATTCTGTTGTTTTTGGATGGAATGTCCTATAAATATCAATTAAGTCCATCTTGTTTAATGTATCATTTAAAGCTTGTGTTTCCTTATTTATTTTCATTTTGGATGATCTGTCCATTGGTGAAAGTGGGGTGTTAAAGTCCCCTACTATGATTGTGTTACTGTCGATTTCCCCTTTTATGGCTGTTAGCATTTGCCTTATGTATTGAGGTGCTCCTATGTTGGGTGCATAAATATTTACAATTGTTATATCTTCTTCTTGGATTGATCCCTTGATCATTATGTAGTGTCCTTCTTTGTCTCTTGTAATCGTCTTTATTTTAAAGTCTAGTTTGTCTGATATGAGAATTGCTACTCCAGTTTTCTTTTGATTTCCATTTGCATGGAATACCTTTTTCCATCCCCTCACTTTCAGTCTGTACGTGTCCCTAGGTCTGAAGTGGGTCTCTTGTAGACAGCATGTATACAGGTCTTGTTTTTGTATCCATTCAGCCAGTCTATGTCTTTCGGTGGGAGCATTTAATCCATTTACATTTAAGGTAATTATCAACATGTGTGTCCCTATTACCATTTTCTTAATTGTTTTCAGTTTGTTATTGTAGGTCTTTTCCTTCTCTTGTGTTTCCTGCCTAAAGAAGTTCCTTTAGCATTTGTTGTAAAGCTGGTTTGGTGGTGCTGAATTCTCTTAGCTTTTTTTTTTTTTTTTTTTTTTTGCCATATGCAGGCCTCTCACCGTTGTGGCCTCTCCCATTGCGGAGCACAGGCTCCGGACGCACAGGCTCAGTGGCCATGGCTCATGGGCCCAGCTGCTCCGCGGCATGTGGGATCTTCCCAGACTGGGACATGAATCCGTGTCCCCTGCCTCGGCAGGCGGACTCTCAACCACTGCACCACCAGGGAAGCCCCTCTCTTAGCTTTTGTTTGTCTGTAAAGGTTTTAATTTCTCTTTCGAATCTGAATGAGATCCTTGCTGGGTAGAGTAATCTTGGTTGTAGGTTTTTCCCTTTCATCAATTTAAATATGTCCTGCCACTCCCTTCTGGCTTGCAGAGTTTCTGCTGAAAGATCAGCTGCTAACCTTATGGGGATTCCCTTGTATGTTATTTTTCCCTTGCTGATTTTAATATTTTTTCTTTGTATTTAATTTTTGATAGTTTGATTAATATGTGTCTTGGCATGTTTCCCCTTGATTTACCCTGTATGGGACTCTCTGTGCTTCCTGGACTTGACTATTTCCTTTCCCATATTAGGGAAGTTTTCAACTATAATCTCTTCAAATATTTTCTCAGTCCCTTTCTTTTTCTCTTCTTCTTCTGGGACCCCTATAATTCCAATGTTGGTGCGTTTAATGTTGTCCCAAAAGTCTCTAAGACTGTCCTCAATTTTTTTCATTCTTTTTTCTTTATTCTGCTCTGCAGTAGTTATTTCCACTATTTTATCCTCCAGGTCACTTATCCGTTCTTCTGCCTCAGTTATTCTGCTATTGATTCCTTCTAGAGAATTTTAAATTTCATTTATTGTGTTGTTCATCATTGTTTATTTGCTCTTTAGTTCTTCTAGGTCCTTGTTAAACATTTCTTGTATTTTCTCCATTCTGTTTCCAAGATTTTGGATCATCTTTACTATCATTACTCTGAATTCTTTTTCAGGTAGACTGCCTATTTCCTATTCATTTGTTTGGTCTGGTGGGTTTTTACCTTGCTCCTTCATTTGCTCTGTGTTTCTCTGTCTTCTCATTTTGCTTCACTTACTGTGTTTGGGGTCTCCTGTGTTTGGGGTCTCCTTTTCGCAGGCTGCAGGTTCGTAGTTCCTGTTGTTTTTGGTGTCTGCCCCCAGTGGCTAAGGTTGGTTCAGTGGGTTGTGTAGGCTTCCTGGTGGAGGGGACCAGTGCCTGTGTTCTGATGGATGAGGCTGGATTTTGTCTTTCTGGTGGGCAGGACTGTGTCCGGTGGGTGGGCAGGACTGTGTCCAGTGGGCTGTCTGTGAACTTATTATGATTTTAGGCAGCCTCTCTGCTAATGGGTGCAGTTGTGCTCCTGTCTTGCTAGTTGTTTGGCACAGGGTGTCCAGCACTGTAGCTTGCTGGTTGTTGAGTGGATCTGGGTCTTAGCATTGAGATGGAGCTCTCTGGGAGAGCTTTTGCTGTTTGATATTATGTGCAGCCGGGAGGTCTCTGGTGGACAAATGTCCTGAACTCGGTTCTCCCACCTCAGAGGCACAGGCCTGACACCCAGCCAGAACACCAAGACCCTGTCAGCCACACAGCTCAGAAGAAAAGGGAGAAAAAAAGAAAGAAAGAAAGAGAGAAGCAAAGAAAGAAAGAGAGAGAAAGGGAGGGAGGGAGGGAGGAAGAAAGAAAATAAAAAGCAAGTTATTAAAATAAAAAATAAAAATTATTAAAAATTTTAAAAAGTAATAAAAAAAAGAAAGAAAGAAGAGAGCAACCAAACCAAAAAACAAATCCACCAATGATAATAAGCGCTAAAAACTATACTAAAAAAACAAAACAAAACAAAACAAAATGGACAGACAGAACCCTAGGAAAAATGGTAAAAGCAAAGCTATACAGACAAAATCACACAAAGAAGCATACAGGTACACACTCACAAAAAGAGAAAAAGGAAAAAATATATATATCTTTTGGGAAGTCTGAGGTCTTCTGCCAGTGTTCAGTAGGTGTTCTGTAGGAGTTGTTCCACATGTAGATGTATTTGTGGGGAGGAAGGTGACCTCCACGTCTTACTCCTCCACCATCTTGAAGGTCTCTCGGCCCTGCATTCTATATGCCTTTCACCTGCCAGTCCACCAAGCAGAACGCTCTATGTTGGGGACTAGCCAGTTTGGGCCTTAGTTTGTTTTATTCTAAAGAAAACTCAAGCCCACTCTTTTATATTATTTTTTAATCAATTATTTTTTATTATTATTTTAATCGATTTAATTGATTTATTTTTGGCTGCGTTGGGTCTCTGTTGTTGCATGTGGGCTCTCTCTAGTTGCATCCAGTGGGGGCTATCCTTCGTTGCGGTGCATGGGCTTCTCATTGCGGTGTCTTCTCTTGTTGTGGAGCACAGCCTCTAGGCACGCAGGCTTCAGTAGTTGTGGCACATAGGCTCGGTAGCTGTGTCTCGCGGGCTCTAGAGTGCAGCTCAGTAGTTGTGGCGCATGGGCTTAGTTGCTCCACGGCACGTGGGACCTTCCCAGACCAGGGCTTAAACCCGTGTCCCCTGCATTGGCAGGTGGATTCTTAACCACCGCACCACCAGGGAAGCCCAAGCGCACTCTTTTAAATGTTCATTTCTCACAAGAACATTCACTGACCACGGGATCAATATACAATGAAAGTAGGCTGGGTCTGCACCACCTTGGGAAACCCACATTGTGATTAGCAGTCCAGATTGGTCTCTGTGGAACTAAGACAGTTGCATTCATCTCCCTGGGGCCAGTCCAGAGCGAGCAAGGAAGGTAAAGCCCACTTAGAAGCAGCTGCCTCTGACCACTCCCCCTCTCCCCGTTGAGGCAGGAACAGTCCTGAGACTTCTAAATACAACACTATGCAAAGTTCAATGCCATGTTGTTTGTTGTGCCACCAGCAACATCATGCCCTCCCCTTGCACCCAACCCACAGGGAAGTCAGGCCTTGATCATGAGTCCTGTGGGAATGAAGGGACCAACCAGGAGGTGACCCAGTGCCTATGGGGGTCACTATGTGCAGGATGGAACTGGAGAATTCAGTAGAAGCAGGAGTTTGGCATCAGGGGAGCTGCCAAGAGAGAAATGGCAGTTCCCAAGAATCCCCAGAGACCTGTGGGGAGACATTGGGTCCCCTCCTTGCTTGGGGTGGGAGTTCATGCCCAATTCTATTAGAAGCAGTAAGGACAAGATGACCCCAGATAACACTTGGGTTAGATTGGCCATGCCCTGGTATCATAACATGTCCTACCCCATCCATCCTCCACCCTGCTACCAGAGCGAATGGTCTAAAATGCAAACCAAACTGTGTTACTTCCCTTCTTGGAGCCTTTCAATGGCTCCCCAGAGCATTCAGAATCAAGTCCAACCTCCTAGTTGTACTTGGCAAAAGGGCCTTTCCCCATGTGGTCCCAGCCATTGCCCCCCACCGCAAACCTGGCATCTCATTCCAGCCAAGCCAAGTTACTTGTGATTCCCAAACTTTGTCCCTTGAAGTTTTGTCCAAGCTGTTCCCTCTTCTCAGCCTCTTCACCAGGGAGCTCCTTCTCATCACTGAAAGCCCAGATGGAGCATCTCTCCTTTCCACATGTCTTAGCTGGCCTCTCCCCAACCCCAGGCAGGGTTAGGCGCGCCCCCCACTTGGGGATTTCCCAGTCATTGTACACTGTCACAGAGCCAATTCTCAGATAGCATCTGGTCAGAAGGTCTGGAGTGCTAGCCCCAATTTCAGGGGAGGTAGGGAGGAGGCAGTGGTCATCTCCATAAGCACCCATAACGACAGACACCAGGTATTGTAGCCTCATTCTGTACCAGGCCCTGTGCCGTGTGCTTTACTGGCATTATCTCATTTAGTCTTTAGTAGGGCTCTGGGAATAGGTATTATCATTCCCATTTTACAGATAGGGAAACTGAGGCTAAGAGAGATTAAGTAATTGTTCAAGGCCATATAGTTAATAAGGAGCAGACTTAGGCTCTAGAACCAGGAAGACAGGTTCCAAAGGCTACAGTCTTGACCACTATGTCCTGGTGCCCAGCTATGTGAGGGGGGCCGACCCCTGGTGCTTGTTCACTCAGACCAGGCTGGAGAGTGTATCTGGGTCTCTACCTGCCTTGGCACACTGGAGAGTTAGGTTTCTGAGCACCTGCTAAGTCTGGGGTGAGAAGAACTGTTTTCTCAACAGGAAGTCTCTGATAAGTTTCCATGTTGTTTTGACACATGAACTGATCCTGCTGAATGTTTTCGGGGTAACAGCACGATCACTGGGGCTGCCAGACCTGGCTCCATTGTAACATGAACCTGTTTACCACTAGGGAGAAGATCTCTAACCCTGGCTCAGAGGGAGGTTTTGCAACTAAAAATGAAGAGGTTTCTGGATCTGTCAACCACCTGGGGTGCTGGAGAACCAGGTCAGGACCAGGTGTTAGTGGTGGGTGGGGAGTGTTTGTTTTCCCCCAGCAGACAAAAATGCCCTTCAACTCATCCTCAAGGACCAGCTGAAATGTCCACCCTCAGGGGAGCTTTCCTGATCTCCCCGCAGACAGGGGGGCCACTGCAAACAGCAACTACAGCCCACTGGGGCTTCCGACTTGCTGGCTTGGTCCAAAGTACTTTTCTTTACATTAATTAACCCTCTTTTTTTTTTTTTTTTTGCGGTACGCGGGCCTCTCACTGTTGTGGCCTCTCCCGTTGCAGACCACAGGCTCCGGACGCGCAGGCTCAGCGGCCATGGCTCACGGGCCCAGCCGCTCCGCAGCATGTGGGATCTTCCCGGACCAGGGCACGAACCCGTGTCCCCTGCATCGGCAGGCGGACTCTCAACCACTATGCCACCAGGGAAGCCCCAAAGTACTTTTCTTTACATTAATTAACCCTCTTTGTCCTCACAGCAGTCTCATGAGAAAAGTCCTATTGTTTTCCCTAGTTTACAGATGAGCCAACTTCCCCAAGACCATACAGCAAGTGAGTGGTAGAGACAGGATTTGAATCCAGAGTCCACGCCGCCATCTATTAATGCTCTAGCTCTCCCAGCGAGCTGCCTCATAGATGCTTCAGTCCACCTGCCTGTCAACACCAACACCCACCTGACACATGGCTCCTGGAAGACAGACTGTCTTCTTGGCCACAGGGCCACGCACAGAGCTCAGGAGACGCAGGCTGCCCAAATGAATGCATAATTGGGGCAAATATTCTGAAAACGTCACAAGTTAAGGTTTCAAAACTCTATCAGTGTGACGGTAAAGGAAAACATTTTAATTGTCCACCATTTCTATAATTCTCCTAAGGCAAAATAGTCTTTCACAACATATGCACAAGAAAGAAACTGAAGAATATTTAAACTAGAACTGCTAATAAGAGCTGCTATTGGAACTGCTAATAATTGAAAAAACAAACCTGGGAACAACCTGAATACACATCAACAGGGAAACAGTTGAATAAATTATGGTACTCACACAGTGGAATATTATGTAGCTGTTTTTCAAAATGAAGTGGACCTATTTGTATGGACTTAGAGAATGTTCATGATATTTTATTAAGTCAAAAGAGAAAATGCAGTATAATTGGTGTAGTGCGATTCCTCTTTTTTTAAAAAAGCAAACACCAACATGTGAAAACAAAAATTCCTCTATATGTATATACATATTGGTATATTTTTGTATATGGACACACACAAAAAAAGGTGGTAAAGGCCCTCTGATTAATCACCAAATGGTTAACACCAGCGCCTCTGAGGAGGTAAGGGGGTGGGAGTCAAGGAAACTATTGATTACTTTTTCCTTTAATAATTAGAACATATCTCTGTGTTAAAACAAGCTTTGGTAATTTTGAAAACCCAATAAAGTCTTCTTTTTAAAGAACTGGCCTGGGGGAAGCCACTAGTTGAACCTAATGGGGACGTTTTAAGCACGGCCCTTCTTGGAGGGACAATGAACCCCTGAGCCTTTGCTGCTCTGTAATTTTCCATATAGAGCTTCGAGGCCCCCAGGAGCCTCCCACCCCTGACTCCCACCAGGATGCTGTGAACAAGCCCTACTGAAAAGTGTCAATAGCGGGGCTCCTCTCACAGGGCTCCTCCCGCCAAGGCCAACTTCACAACCTGTTCCATAGCCCTTCTGACTAAACCACCCTGTGAAAAATAGTTCTCATGTGCAAAAATTAACAAAGGCACTTGCCTCAAGGCCTACCTCTTGGGCACATTTTTTAAAAATATCTTTATTGGAGTATAATTGCTCTACACTGGTGTGTTAGTTTCTGCTTTGTAACAAAGTGTATCAGCTATACATGAACACTCTTGGGCACATTTACACTGCAGGTCCTGAAAGCCGAGCTAGTCAGCAGCCCACCTTGCTCGCCCACCATGGGCAGAGGCCAGGGCTTCCCATGGGAAGAGGTGGCCCTCCTCACAATTCATAACATAAATCGCACTGCACTGTTCCCTCCGTTCAGGAGGGGAGGGGGCGGGGACAGGGCAGGGGGTGACTCACTAGGGACATGCTCACTAGGGAAGGCTCACTAGGGACATGGCCACAGGGCACCAGGCACAGAGCTAGGCCCCATGGGTTACAGCGGAGATTAGGATGCAAGTGTCTGCCCAACTGGGAGCTTAGAAGTCACCAGACATAACAAAGGACAAGGCTATGGAGGTGCCCAGCTTGGTGCTGAGGGGCAGAGGAAGAGCGCTACCCGCAACTCAGGGTCCTGTGACACTGCAGTGTCAGTGCCCACACCTGGTGCCACCCCAGACCCAGACCCCTGGGGCTTCTGCTCTGGGCTTCCCCAAATAGAGGGCCATGCTCCATGCCTCCTCTGGTCACACCTCACCCCATGGAGCCAGGAGCCCACAGGTGCCAAGGTGCTGAATCCACTCCCATCTTGTAAACCACCCTTCAGATATCCAGGACCCTAAATGCCATATCTGAGCCTGCTTCCATGGCCGGCACCGCCTCTTCCCCGATCTGTCCTCTGGCAGGCAGACCACGGCTGCTTATAGATGTGGCCCTAGGCCTGAGAGGCGGCCAAGGGGCAGCTGGGTTAGGGGTTGGATGGAGCTTGGGCCTGAGGGCTAAGGTACCCACAAGAGTCCTCAGGGTACTGGTTGAGCCAGGGGAGGGAAGAGGAGGGGCATGCTAGGGAATGAGGGCTGGGGGCTTGGACGCCCCCATTTAAGGCTGGCCCCAGGCCCTGCAGATATCAGGGGTGGGTCTGTCCGTAATCCTTTCTGACTGTCTGGGGTATATCTATACAGCAGCAGCTATATTTTCTAGATTGTTCTGAGGTCAGGCAAACAGGACCTGATACTCCATCTCAGATAGTCTGTCCTACCTTTCCCCACCTTCTGTGGCAGCCCTAGGCCTCCAGACTTGCTCTGAAGTGTGTTCTGTAATAAAACACTAGTCCTGTAGGAAGGGGTCCGGTGGCCAATGTTTGGGAAATGTCTCTTGGAGATTCACTAGGTTCCTCTGCATATGCAATGTTCGAGAATTCCTAAAGGAAAGAAAACCAGTCAGCTTTGAAATGTAGTTTCTCCAACTTATTTGACCAGCTATTAGAGTAACAGCTATTAATGCTTCAAGGAAGACTGGAAAGCGCAGTGGGTGGGGCCGTCACTGTAGCAGAGGACTCAAGTTCATCCTGCAGGCATCCATGCTGCATTTGAATGAGACGGCTGACAGTCTTCCTGAAAGGCACCACATGCTCCCCCGCTTTGTTCAACGGGCTCTGCTGGGCACACCAAACCTGCCAAACCAGGGTCAACTGGCTCCGTCCAATGGCCTCCTGTCAGCCAGGAGTGTCCACGTGCTTTGTAGGTATTTTATTTAACAAATGAACGTACGTATGTTACTTACTAGATTCCAGGCACTGTTCTCATGCTTTACAAATATTAACTTCCTTTATCCTCATAACAACCCTATGTGGTGGGCCCTATTATTATCCCCATTTAAAGATGAGAAAACTGAGGACCGATGAGGTTAAGTAACCTGCCCAAGGTCACATAGCTGGCAAATGGTGGAGCCTGGAAGGAACCCATGCAGTCTGGCTCCAGAGTCCATGCTTATTAGTTTCCATTGCTGCTGGAACAAATCACCACAAAATTAGTGACTTTAAAACAACACAAATTTATTCTCTTCCAGTTCTGGAGGCCAGAAGTCTGAAATCAGTCTCACTGGACTAAAGCCAAGGTTATGAGCAGGGTTGGCTCCTTCTGGGGGCTCTAGGGGAAAGTCCATTTCTTTGCCTTTTGTGTCTCACAGACCCTTCCCCCCAGCCCTCTAACCTCTGGCTTCAGTTGTCACATCTCTTACTTCCTCTTCTGTAGTCAAATTTCCCTCTGCCTCCCTTTTATAAGGACACTTGTGATGACATGCAGGAGCCCCACAGAAAATCCAGGATTATCTCCCCTTCTTAAGAGTCTGAATTTGATCACATCTTCAAAGTCCCTTTTGCCATATAAGGTCATACCAATTCCAGGGATTATGGCCTGAATATTTTGGGGGACCATTATTCAGCCTATCACACCATGCTTTTAACCACTGCACTGTGTTCATTTAATTTTCTCAACAGTTCTTGGAGGATGTTGTCATTATCCCCATTTTACAGATTAGAAGACTAAGGCTCCAAGAAGTCAAAAGCGTTGCCAAGGTTCATCCAGGTAGGAAATGGCACAGCATGATGAATGTGGACGACTTGCTCCTGCACCCCTGCACCTGCTGCTAGAGAGCTCAGGGGTTTTGGGGGGGCTTAGGGTTTTTTTAATATATATTTTTATTGAAGTATATTTGATTTACAATATTGTGTTAGTTTCAGGTGTCTAGCAAAGTGATTCAGTTATAGATACATATATATATACTCTGAGCTCAGGACTCTTTGAAGCAGGGGCTGCTCTTGTTCTCTTTTAGACTGAACCCTTTTGGCATCTTAACCCCACTGCAAACCTGATGACCACTATGGATCTGCCCTTCCAGAACAAGATGCATTGACACACCACATTTTGCAGATAGTTTCTGGGAGTTCACAAACCCCAAGTTAAGAACGCTTGCTCTTGGGAATTCCCTGGTGGTCCAGTGGTTAGGACTCCATGCTCTCACTGCCGAGGGCCCAGGTTCAATCCCTCGTCGGGGAACTAAAATTCCACCAGCTGCATGGAGGAGCCAAAAAAAAAGAATGCTTGCTCTTGAAAGCCAGGTCTCAAAGAGGTATTTGCACACCCATGTTCAAAGCAGCATTATTCACAATAACCAAAAGTGTCTACTGATGGATAAATAGATAAGTAACATGTTATGCAGTGGAATATTATTCAACCCTGAAAAGGAAGGAAATTCTGACACGTGCTATGGATGAACCTTGAGGACATTATGCTAAGTGAAATAGGCCAGTCACAAAAAGGGAAATACTGTACGATTCCACTTATATGAGGTACCTAGAGTAGTCAAATTCACAGAGACAGAAAGAAGGATGGTGGTGGCCAGGGGCTGGAGGGGAGGGTACAGAGTTTCTGTTCTGCAAGATGAAAAGCTTTCTGCAGGTTGGCTGTACAACAACGTGAATGTACTTAACACTACTGACCTGTAACCTAAGAAATGGTTCAGATGGCAAATCTTATGTGTATCTTAGCACAATTTTTTGAAAAAGGACACTTGCTCGAAACTGAGAGTTCTTGCAGGGTAGGGATCACATCTGTGCAGGCTGGTGCACAGAACAGGCTCAACAGAAAACTGCCCATGACTGCTGGACAGGTTGAGTGGGTGATTCTGCTGCCTCCCCCAAGCTGTGGGCTGGCATTTCTAGAAGCCCCACAGCGGTGGCTAAACAGCTACCCTCAGCTTGGTTAAAAACAAAAACAATAAAGGCACTGAGAATTGGGAATGGGGTGGAGGCAGATAGAATGAGAATAAAGTCAGTTGCGTTGTGATGAACAATGTCTCTCACCCATCCTTGAAAGGAATCTTGAAAGGCAGCCAGGGCTCTGATGTCAATGTCACAAATAACTTGAGCCCCCTCTAACTTGAGAGTGACCCCATGCCTCTTCCATGGCTTAAAGTACCCAGGCTTTTTGATTGTTGTATCCCTCTGTTGCCAAATAAGATACTTGAGGATTTTTAAAACTTCTCTGCTGTTTGCATGAATTCAGGAAGAAGAGCCAAACTCCAAGAGTTGACCTGCGTCCCTTTGGGCATCGTGCCAGCCCCTCAGAAATCACCTCACCTGCCAACCTGCCAATTATATCTTGTCCATAAAAGCATCCTTCCACTGCGCCAGGGGGACAGTACAGGAAACAACGTGATTGCAAGAAAATCCAGGCTAGAGTGGCAGGTGGCACCTATGTCATGATCGGTGGAGGGTGAAGCCATTGAGGCTTCAGAATCGAGAGTGGGTGGAGGCAGACGAGCACAAGAATAAATCCTGTCACCGTTGTGGTAAAAATGGGTGGCGCTCACTGTGGGAATCTTGAAAGGGAAATAAGGGCCCTGCTGTTGCTAATGGCTGTCCCTTTGCAGAGGGTCAGGTGACCCATGCAGCACCCCGGAGTGCTTTACTCCCTCCGTGTCCCTCTCTCTGCCGTGCTCCTACAACCACAGCAAATCTTCCTCCTTTGACCGGGCTTGTATTAAATAGCCTTTCAACCAGCGACAGAAGGAGGTAGGCTCTTAGTGAAGCCCAGTCTATAAATATAGGGTAACAATAGGAACCAGAATGTTCCACAGGAAACCGGTAGGACTTGCCCTCCCCATACAGAGCATGGAAGATTTTCACAGAGATTTCTGCAGCCCTCCCCAATTATAATCCCAGAATGGTAATAACAAGCTGATGAGTTTATTCAGGTAATATCCATGAGACATAGTTCTCTTTAAAAGGAAAGGGAATTTGCATGTTTTGTTATATCCATCCTTTATTCCAGTTTAACTGGTCCCTAAGAGGCTTTAACTCTAGCAAGAGGGATTTTGGTTAGAGAGACTGTCAAACCTTGCAGAAGAAGAGAGAGAGAAAGACATATGTTGGAGAAACTCCCCCCAGGGAAGTGCTTTCAAAATGGAATCCAACCTATGCATCCAGGAGAGTAAGTCCTGTATGGATTCCGAAAGCCTATCCAGTCTGTTTAGATGGAACTACCTTCCCTTGTCTGAGATCCAGGTAGAAATTTGATGTTTTTCTATCCTTGAAGGTATTGACAAAACGAAAGGGTTTCTCCACACATGTTCCCTCCTTTAGCCAGGTCTCAGGTGGCTTCTGGTGTGTCCCTCCCCATCTCTTTCATTTCCAGCCAGATCAAGGGCGGTTCCTGGGTTATGGTCCCTGGTTCAGCACTAAGAACAGGAAGCCCCTAACCTAAAACCATCGCACCCAGGAACATTCTCACCACAAACACTTAGAAGCCAATCTTCCCATTCTAAATGGACATGGACAGTTCAATCAAGAAGGAAAGGGATATTTAAAAGCTGTAATAAATCATGGCCAAGTGAGGTGTCAGACATGCAAACCAGTGAATGAAAAGTTGGCAAGTTGCAAATGGAGAGGTGTGTTGAATTCACAGCCTCCCGGTTGCTCCTGCCCATGGCCAAGGCCCAGGGCCAGGTAAAGTGCTGTCCCTGCTTCTTGGCCAAATGTCCTTGGAGAGAGGCTGACATTGAAAAGTTCACACCTGGATTTCCATCCCTGCATCTTCCAGCAAAGGCAGAGGATAGGGGAGCATTGTGGGGAGCTTGAGGGGGAAAAGAGCAACCAGTGAGGGTGGCAGACCCCAATCCAGCCTATAGACAAAGCCACCAGGGTTGGGAACTGACAGACCCCATTTGAAAGTTAGAAACCATATAAAAGAACTACCATTAATGATGGTTATTACTGTAAACCTCAAATTCTCAATAGGTCATTGATAATAGTTTTAATGAAAAGGAAAATAACACATCAATATTAACTTATTCTGGGTGCTGGGGACTATTATTCAACTGTTTTGAAAAAAAGGCAGAAATAGAACACAAAATGCCTGCAGTGAAATACCTGTAAGAATGGCCGGAGCAGTACCTTAGCTGACTTAGTCAAGAAACGTCAAAGAGCAGAAGTTAAAATTCCAGCCTACACCAGATCCCCGAGATCAGCACTGGAGTGGGGGAGGGTGCTGCATCTAGTCCAGGGTTTGCAAGTACTCCACAGAGTGTCCCTCATCCCACCCCTACTCTGCCCCCACCCCCTGCCCCGTGCCCAATCCTTCCACCCACGGATCCCTTCATCCCTCACTGATGGGGAGCATCCATTCCTCAGACGTGTGTGTGGCACTGTCCCAGGGGCTGGAGACACAGAACCAGCGGTTCTGCCCAATGGTTTCCTGTTGTGCAAAATGAAGACAAGTCATCTTCTCAGGGCCTGCAGGGTGCAGAGGGATTGGGTCCCTCCTTCTCCGCAGCCTCCATTTGCATTTCATGCCCCTCACTCTCTCCACTTCAACCACACTGGCCATCTTTCCAGCTGCCATGCTCATCTCCTTTCTGACACACGGCCTTTGAGCAATGCTAGTCCCTCTGCCTAGAATGCTCTTCCCTTCACTCTGTGCCAAGTTAGAATCTATTCACCCTCCTATCGACTGAGTCAATCCTAGGCCACTCATGACATTTATTGTAGTTGCAACTGTACTTCTTTGTGCAACTATCTGACTAAAGTCTGATCTGTTATGAAACTGTAAGTTTACTTGAGGGCAGAGGCCATATCTGTTTCTATCGCCATTGTCTCCCCGGAGCCTGCCCTTGATACTAGGTCTTTAATAAATACTTTATAAGTGAAAAAATAAAGTATACCTTGAGAGAGCTCACGCGCAGGTGGAAGAGACACTATTTGATCCTCCATGTAAATGACTCCACAGGCCTTTCCTGCAAGACCAGTTTTTAGAGTGAGGAACTGCGTCCTTTGGTGGGGGTCAGAGACCCTCTGAGAGGAGAAAAGACTTGGACCGTGGATGGGAGACAATTGTTATGCCCAGTATATTTCGCTATTGCCTTTCTGGTCTCTCTCTGAATGAGTAAGCTATTATGGCCCACAAGGAGCAGGCGCGTGGTCCATGGTTGAGTCACAGAGTTGCAGGAGTACCTTACACAGCAACCTGGGCATCGAGCATGGAGGAGCAGCAGAAGGGAGGAAGCACTGGTGCAGGGAGGGATGCCAGGCTCTTCTCTCAGGCCAGCTCCAAATGATTGGAGGTGCCTTCCCAGAGTGCTCTATGAGAAGAAATCTGGGAAGACATTTGAAATCATCTAGAAAGGGAGCTGGGATCAATTAGTCATGTCTGCTCTGGGTCCAGATGGGATACCAGTGGCATGCCTGTCATGTGTTGGTCACCCTGCTCTGAGGAGGCAGGCGGGCTTGTTCACTGACCTGCTGGAGAGCTGTTCCCTGCCCAATTTGTGAGGGCAAGTGCTCTGTGGAATAAGGGAGGCCATTTCTTCCCAGTTAGTGGTTATGGCTGGATTTCCCACAGCTGGATGTTTCCATAAGTAGCCTATATCTAAGTTATTGAGGCAGGCATCACATTTTTCCAGAACATTCTCTGAAACACTGCTAAAGGAACCGTGTGAGAGAAGGGCATCCTAAGGTGCCCAGGGGAACAGGGGGCCCACAATGCCCAAGTCCCAGTCTTTGTGGTCTCAGGACACTTGTGCAGCTATTGGTTAAACAAAAACGGAAGTTCTGGCATTAGGTCATGATCTGGGAAGCCACGTCCCTTCTCTGACTGGCTTCTGAGGAAAGAACCTAGATGCACTTCGTAGGCTGGCCACCTGAAAGAAAGCACTTTGTAAACATAGGAGGACAGGACAGAGCAGACAGTAGAGGCACCTCTGCAGGGACAGTGGCCAATCCCTGCCTGCTGATCGCAGCGTGAAGGGAAGGCTTTGTGACAGCAAGGCTCAATCCCAGGACCTCCCGAGTTCAAGTACTGACAGGTCAGCAGAAGGTGTAGATAATTCATTAATTCGCCAAACATTCCGTGAGACATGTCTTCTATCAGATGCTGTATAAGGCCTGGGGGATTCAGAGCAGCTGGGCCTGGATGCCCTACAGAGCTCACTGAGAGGGACCGTCATATAAACAGAGAACCGGGTGCCATGGGAGACACAACAAGAGAGGGCTGTGTGCATGGGGGGCGCCGAAACGGGGGCAGCTCAGGCTGGAGAGATGAGTAGTGTTCACTGAGCAGGCAAGGTGGAGAAGGGCCCTCAGGAGGAGGGGTGGCACATGCAAAGGTCCAGTGATGTGGAACAGTGGGGCACAGGAAACCCCAAGGGGACTAGCACAGTGTCCAAGGAGGAAATGGCACAGATGTGGCTGCCCAGAGGACAGGGCTATCTTCCAGAGAGCCCTGTGTGCCAGGCTGGGGAGTCTAGACTGTATTCGAAGGGCAGTGAGGAGCTGCTGAAGGTTTTCAGACAAGGGCAAGGTCAGATGTGTCTGTGGGATTCCTCGGCAGCAATGTAGGTGGGGTGGGGTGATAGAGGGAGGGCAAGCAGGAAGGGGTACTAGTTGGAGGCTGCCCTAACAGTCCACCTGAGACCTGATGTGGGGAGACTGAGCAGAGTCAGTGAACGCTGCAATCAAAAGGCATCTTATCTTAGAAGATAAACACTCAGCAACAACAAAGAAAGAGTTCATAAACTTTTGGAGAAGGGACTTCCCTGGTAGTGCAGTGGTTAAGAATCTGCCTGCCAAGGCAGGGGACACGGGTTCGATCCCTGGTCCAGGAAGATCTCACATGTCGCACAGCAACTAAGCCCTTGCGCCACAAATACTGAACCTGCGCTCTAGAGCCCGCGAGCCACAACTACTGAGCCCACAAGCCACAACTACTGAGCCCGCGTGCCACAACTACTCAGCCCGCGCACCTAGAGCCCGTGCTCCGCAACGAGAGAAGCCTGCACACCGCAACGAAAAGAGTAGCCCCCGCTCTCTGCGACTAGAGGAAGCCCACTTGCAGCAACAAAGACCTAACACAGCCAAAAATAAATAAATAAATAAAAACTCTTGGAGAGCTCAGCCTCCAGGGCCCTTTTCCTGGTCTCCACTCCATATCTGAATCCTTGCGCCCTCCCCTAGTCTGCATAGCTCTTTGTTACTAGTCTGTCTTCCTTGAATTATAGCCCACAGAATATCATCTCCTACCCCGTCTGAGAACAGGCTGAGGGCAGAGCTGGCAATCCACACACCTCTGTATTTCCCATCAGCCCAGCACAGTTCCTGACATGTAGCTGACACCCAACCGTGGATGGATGGATGGATGGATGGTTGGATGGATGGATGGATGGAGAGATGGATGGAAGGAAGGAAGGAAGGAAGGATAGATATGCTTTTGTGCATACATAGATGTTTCAATATAATATTTTTAAATTAATTTTATTTATTTATTTTTTGGCTGCGTTAGGTCTTCATTGCTGCTCGCAGGCTTTCTCCAGTTGCTGCGAGTGGGGGCTACTCTTAGTTGCGGTGCGTGGGCTTCTCATGGTTGTGGCTTCTCTTGTTGCAGAGCACAGGCACTAGGCGTGCAGGCTTCAGTAGTTGTGGCACGCAGGCTCAGTAGTTGTGGCTCGTGGGATCTAGAGCACAGGCTCAGTAGTTGTGGCGCACGGGCTTAGTTGCTCCGCGGCATGTGGGATCTTCCCGGACCAGGGCTTGAACCCATGTCCCCTGCATTGGCAGGAGGATTTTTAACCACTGCACCACCAGGGAAGTCCCTCAATATAATTTTTAATTGGATGAAAAATTTAGGTGAACAGACTGCCCTGGCTATAATTCATTTGATTGCAAAGGCTCACAGGGAACTGGTTGCAAATTTGCAGTTTGGGAGGCAAGTCATGATTCAAGAACCGATTTTGTCCATAAAGCAGGCTTTATGTCTGAGGCTGGAAGCCCTGGGGGAGGACCAAGTCCCCCAACCCCCAGCCCAGCAGGACAGCCCCAGTGGCTGAAGTGCACAGCAATCACTCACCCAGGTGTGCAGGGTGCTCCTGGGTACTTGTCAATCATGGGGCAGGAAATGAGGCCATGCCCAGAGGACAGGATATGGCTTTTGACTGTGTGGTGTGCCTTTGTGATGAATGAAAGAGTTTTTCAAATGAGACTAGTAGAATTGAAACAATCAGTAAACCGGGGAATGAAAAAAGCATTTGGGAGCTGGGACATAAGCATATCAGCCTGGTTTGCCTGTGGAAGCAGGGAAGGCTCTGCCTGTCTTCATAAAGAGCTTGGGACAAATTGTGACCTAACAAAGCTGGCCTGGGGACAGTGTCATCTCACTCCCTATGAGGCCAGTCCCAGGAGAGGAGGGGGAAAGGCCACCTGGATAGTCTACCTCATCCTTCCCCTAGAAAAGGATGAAGAGAGAGCCTGGCCTTGGGGTTGTTAATGCTCATACCAATGACCTCCATATTGCTATGAACCCGTAGGGCAGGGTTATCCTCATTTCTGGAGACAATCAAGGATGGTGGAAAGAACTTGGACTTTGGAGTCTGGCAGAGTAGGATTCAAATTCTGGCTCCACCACTGACCAGCTGTATGATCTTGGTTAAGTTAATTAACCCATCTGAGCCTTACTTTCCTAAGGAGATAATATTGTAGTACAAACAGGAAGGAGATAATGTTAATAGAAATAAACCACAACACCAAACCATTATCTCAAAGAGGTCTTTCTTGAAACTCCAACCCTGAGTGATTTCCTTTTGCATCATTCTCCATCACTGTCCCATTTGCATTTACACTGACCTATCTGATATCTTACCTGTGATTGCCTGACGCTGTACCTGTCCCTAACGCTGTCCCTGGAAGCTCTATGAGGGCAGGGATTGTACCTGTCTCGTTCATGACTGTATCGCCACTGCCTGGAACAGTGTAGGCACTCTTTAAATTTGGGGTAAATGAGTTGAATGGGGAACATGGTGCCTGGTCTACAGTAGATGTTCAAGGAATAGTGGCCAGTATGACCCAGACACCTGGAAAGCCCAGAGGCATGGACCTGGGAGCCCAGCTCTGGCCCGGAGAAAATCTCTGCAACTTGCTGTGTGGACTTAGGTGAGCCTCTTCCACCTCTAGGCCTCAGATTCTTCATCTGTCCGATGAGGAAGATGGTCTGAAGATGATCGCTGGGGCCCTCTCCAGCATTCATGGCTCTAACTGTCTCTGATTCTCCACATGGGCTCTGAACTGACAAGGACTAAGAGAAAGGCCAGCTCCATCACTGGATCCTGTGCGTGTGACTCTCAGCTCCACAAATGCCATACAAAATGAACCCGAAAGGCCCAGGTGCAATTCTTAGGAAGAAGTGAGCACTGGCAATAGCTAACAGTCAACCCCACTCCTTTGCTGCCCAGCATCAGGCCCAGAGGACTCACCACGTATCACCGCTTAGCCTCAGGACTGGTTTGAGAACACAGGAAGGTAGCGAGGGAGGGAGGGAGAGCGTTGGGTATGCACATGCACCAGGCCCTAAGCCAGGGACTTTGGCATCACTAGCTTGTCTGGTCCTCACCATAGCCTGGGCGATACCATTATAGCCACTCACAGACCAGAAGAGCACGTTAGTAATAGCCCCTGGGAAGCAGCAAGTACCAAAGCAGGAAATAAAGCCAACCCTCCTGACTCCAAGTCTCCCACACTGAAGAACCTGGTGGAGTTTAGACGTCAGGCCTCCTCTCTGTGACTATTAATCAGGATATACCCCAAGTGTAATTGATGGCAAGAAGACACCGCTAATTCAGGAGCAGCCTCTGGAGGAAGCATTGTTTACACTAATGGCATAATAAGAGCACTGAAAAGTGCTAATGCTTACAGAGCGTTTCCTAAGGGTGAAGTAGACTCAGTGCTAAGCACATCACAAGCGCTCTCCGGTTTTATCCTCACAAAAACTCAGTGAGTAGGCACTGATACTGTACCCACTTTGCAGATGAAGAGCCTGGGGCTTAGAGAGGCAAAGTACGTGCCTGAGGTCGTGCAGCTAGGAAGTGGTGGAGCCAACATTTCAACCCTGGTCTCTCTAACTCTAGTCATCCAGTCCCACCATCTCGCCATACCCTGGGCAGGCTGGTGAGACGACTGGGATAAATGAACATATAATTATATGACACTAACATTTATTATATTAATATAATATTAACCATATGCATATATCCAAAGCATACTATATACAATGATTCATACCAATACAGTATTTAGAATATGATCAAACTGAGATGGAAGAGGGGAGTGCTCTCCAGTCTCAGCCAAGCACTGACACCACATGGATCAGGTCAGTCTCTGGGATTAGGTCAAAGGCTCAAGATCACTGTCACCCAGTGGGGGAATGCACAGCGGTGCCAGGCATTTGCCGTTTTCTGGTCGGGGGCCTCTGAGGACCACCCCTGTGAACCAACCAGACAGTGTCGCCAGAGTCTCCAGGGAGACTCCAAGCCCATAAAGTGAGGCTGTCCAGGGTCACCTCCCCTCCCCTGCATAAGTTCATAGAGGAATTCAGCTGTAAATGCTGTAAAGAGTGGCAGGTAGAAGGGCTTAGCTCCTACTGAGGCAAGAGAGAGCCTCTACTGTCTCACTCTGGAACACGCAAGTGCCCTGGGAGGGGCAGACTTGTGGCCGACGGTGAATGGGTCATGACCTGGAGCTCCTGGTCGGCATGGTGCCCTCACCCCTCAAAGGATCAGGCAGTGAATGCAGGACCTGGGAAAGGTCACCGAGATTACTTCCGCAGCTGGATTTAAAATGGCTTTGAGTGCTGGCGTATCCAGGGCTCTGCACCCCAGATGGGGAGACAGCCACCCCACGTGCCTTTTACAGTCTGGACAGTCCTGGGCCCATCCCTTGACCTGTTGACCCCTCAACCACTTCATCTGTAAATAGAGGCTAAATGCCAGTCTAGGCGTGTGGCTTGTATGTGGGAGACAGCTTTGCAGAGCCCTGAAAAAATGTAAGGGGATTTGACTTCACTATATGGGGTCCCAAAGTCATCACTGTCATCATGCTGTTTTGGATAATTTCATTGGCTATGTTCTTACAAAATGGACCATACAAGCAGCTCACTCTGAAATGAAAGGAGGGCCTTGTCCCTCCCTGTGCCCTGACCCAGCCCATAGCAGACCACACTACTGCCTGGAATCATGAGTGACCACCTCCCCTGCTGAAGAAGCTGTCAGTTCTCTTATTTGTCCATCCATTCAATTGCAGGTAGGTATTTATTGAATCCCCACCAGGGCAGGGCCCTATGCTGGTGTTGGTACACCACAGCTGAACTCCCTTTGTCCTTGCAGAGCTGCTTCTCTACTAGAGGACACGGACACGGAAGCCAGAGTCGGCTCAGGGGACCCAAACCCTGACCCAGGAGATGAGCACTCAGGGCCAGGGGCTGTTATGGAGCCCAGTGCAGAGCTCTGGAGCTGGCCTTGTTATGATCGGCTGGGACGCAGGACCCAGAGGGAAAGCAGACATCACCCAGCCCTCTGCAGACCAACCCTGGCAGCTCCTTCCTGGGCACCAGTTATGATGCCAGCCAGTCTGAGAAGTGGTCTTCCCAAGGGTCCAGTAAGCAGTTATCCTTTCCCTGGTCTCCAGGCTTTACCAAGAGAAAACTGCAAAGAGGAAACAGATTGAGACTCTATACACAGGGCTTCCCTGGTGGCGCAGTGGTTGAGAATCCGCCTGCCAATGCAGGGGACACAGGCTCGAGCCCTGGTCCGGGAAGATCCCACATGCAGAAGAGCAACTAAGCCCGTGTGCCACAACTACTGAGCCTGTGCTCTAGAGCCTGTGAGCCACAACTACTGAGCCCACATGCTGCAACTACTGAAGCCCGTGCGCCTAGAGCCCGTGCTCCACAACGAGAGAAGCCACCGCAATAAGAAGCCCGCACACTGCAACGAAGACCCAACACAGCCAAAAATAAATAAATAAAATAAATAAATTTATTTTAAAAATAAATTTTAAAAAAAGACTCTATCCACAGAGCTGTCCTGGGCCCAAGCTGGCTGGTGGATTCCAACCTCCAGCTTCCTCTCTGATATTCTGAGAGTGACCAGCAGAAGAGGGAGGGGAAACACCCTCACCCCACACAGAGGAGGCCCTTCCATTTTATACGGAAAGCCCTGCTTCTTTGCTCTCTGTTCCTGACTAAAGAGAACCATTTATCTTGGCAAAATGGGAGAAGACCCTTTATATTCTGAAATGAAGTGTCAGCATGCAATGACAGTTAAGGTCCCAAGATACCCCCAGAGTCACTTTTTATTCTTTTCTATCCACAATCATTAGGGGGAAATCTCTCTGCAGCTTCTGTAGAACCCATTCACTGGAGGGAAATAGATCAATGAGAAAACCCCAGCCCCGAGCAGCTGTGCTGACAGCTCTGAAGCAGGTACATTCATTCTTCCCTGGAGCCCACGCCAAAAGGACAAAGGACGCTCGCTCCCACCTCCTGAAAGAAGAGCTGGCCCAAAAAGTTCCTTAACTAGATATCTATTTCTTATCTTTTATACAGCAAGAACAAAATCTCTTTCTGAGAGTGACATATCTTACACGCACTTCAAACAAGCACAGCTTTTGCCACTTATTTTTAAGTGCACTTGCCTGCTAAAGTGAGAGCAAAAAAATCCAGCGGGGAGAATAAGGCAAGATGGCGGAGGCACAGCTGCTTCCATAGCTGGCATCTCCAGCCAACAACTGCCGGACCTGGAAAAGGTCCCTGAGAAGAGCCTGAAGAGCTGACACGCCAAGAGGATGTGCAATCCAAGTGTGAAGAACTTGACCTCTGGTGCTCCATTTGCTTCCACCAGAGCCCAGGTGCTCCGAGAATGCTCATGATGGCCAGGTGCGAGGGGTAGGCACGTGGGCACCAAAAGGGGAAGGGGCTACAGCCACGAGAGCAGGGGAATAAGAACATAGCTCAACATTGATTCACTTGTTCATTGATCCTGCAATTATTAGCACCTACTGTCTCCAGGCACTGACAGTGGGGGTGGGATGAAATTAAAGTAGCAACAAAACGAATAGCAGTTACCACACTGAACTCATACCCTGTGCCAGACACTCTGTCAAGTGCTTTCTGTGCATTATTTCATCTAATGGTCACACCAAGCCCTTAAGGAAGGTAATAAAGTGACTCTGCTTGTAGACAAGGAAATTGAGGCAGAGAGTTAAACCTCTAGCCCAAGATTATATAGCTAATAAGAGGTAGAGTTGGATCTATACCAGACCCACTGTGTCTCGGCTGGAGAGGGACTAACCATCGATGTGTATCCCGACCTGGTCAGTACGAACAGGCAGTGCTCACCCAAACCTGCGCAGAGAAGCACAGGATACTGCCCCGTGTCCAGGAGCTCACTCGTCAGCCCGGAAGGAGGAGAGTTTGCATAATTGCAGGGAGGCGGGCGGGTAAGATCTAGTCCGTGTTCAGTGACCACAGGCAGCTGGCCTGGGGCAGGACCCAGGCAGCATGGAGGCCAGACACACTGTGGTGCCTTGAAATCCAGGCTCAGGGGTTCGGCTTTATCTAGAAGTCACCAAAGGGTGAGAGTGTGTGAAGAGAGGATGACTTACTCAGAGTCATGTTTTCGGAAGCCTACCAGCTGCAGGCTACCATTCATAACCCTGAGAATATAAGGCAAAACACAATATCTAGAATATTACAGAAAAAAATAGGATCCATTTATTGAAATGTTCTAGCCACTGTGAGGCATCAGACTCAACCCTAGGAAACCTGTGTTTGCCTGCAGGGCTCCACCTGCTGACTCAGGCACGCATGGGGCCCCAAGACCATGCCACTGGCCCCCCGGGTTTCCTCTGGCTGTCACTCGGAGGCTTCTTCCTTGGCCTTATTCTCTAGTCTCTTCACATAGGTGTTCTGACCAGTTGGAAGGGAGAGCCTGTCTGTCTTTGTGAGGGCCCTTTCCCTGTACATGACACGTCATGGCTCTGCCCTCTGTCCCATCTAACCAAGGCTGTGAAGTGCCTCTTGTTGGGCATGGAGCCCTCCCTGTCATGCTGCCTCTGCTCCAGCTGTACCACGCTGGGCTTTGGGCCCTGGCCAGGCCCTAGGAAGTGGCTCAGAAATCCCCCTGGGCCCTACCCACCAATGAGCCCGAGGGCTTTTCTTCCCTGTGCAGATTCCTAGAGACTCCAGTGGCCGGGGAACAAAAAGGGACACTACTGACCACCAGCAAGGCACATGGATAGATTAGCAGGGCGCCCCAGGCAACTGCAAACATTTTGCCACAAGTCAGGTCAGGGCTGTGGCTGAAAGGTCAGCAGCGTGGAGCAGGCTGCCCCAACAGAGGTGGGGTCTAAATGATGTTTCTGACAATAAAACCCTCTGAGCTGCAGGTCAGAATTGATGCCTGTCATTTCGGTAATGATCTGGTATCATTACTGGCTCGCAGTATAGCCCCTATAAACACACTCATCAACATCTGTCTGCCCGAGACAGGTGATTTTCTTCAAAACCAGAAAACCCACAAGCCTATCAAGCATTCGCCGCACTGTCCTCAACAGGCAGACAGGAGGTTTTTGGCCTCTGAGCCCATATTTTACAGTAAGAACCCAAGGAGGGTTGAGTCCTGTTTCTAAGCATGTTCAACCAGGCGGGATGGGAAAGGTGCCAGGGGGCAACTCAGCCCAGTGTCAGTGCACAGCCGTTCCCACAGCTGGCAGATACGCTGCAGCTGCAGGCCAGCAACAAGGGCCAACACTGAGCAAGGAAGCCCCGAGCCAAGAGAGGGGCGTGGGTGGAGGCACAGGCCATTGGGCTGGAGGGGATGGGAGGACACTTTCAGGTCCGGGAGGACTCCCCTCTGAAGAGCCTCTCCCACCAAGGATTCGCCCTCTCCTTTCCCACTAACCCTGCGGCCACCTTCACAACCAAGCTTCTCATCCGGGCACTTTCTATCCCTCTCCTTGGGGGTTTTAAGCCCAAGCCTAGGGCTTTCTGAGCAACTCCAAACTCCACGTTAACTGCTGCCACTGCCCTCCCCGACCACACACACCCACCCCCTCCATCCCGCCCCCCACCCCCATTTGCATGACAAGCCCTCCTTGGACTCCAGCTGCAATCTGGGATGGTAACCCTTTCCTGGCAGGGAACCAGCCCCTACTTCAGGGGCAAGTTCTCCCATCAGGGGCATCTTAAGCAGAAATTGGGACATCTTAATGCATTCACTAGTCAGCACTAACACAATTGACCTGAATTCACAATTCACACAACTAGTCTAAGTGTTACGCACCAAACTTCACAAGTGTAGACGGTAGGGACAAAACCCATTACGATTTTATTAGTGCTTAGAATTCACAATACACTTCCCATCCGTGGTCCCATTGAATCCCCACATCATGGATGTCCCTATCCTTCTCATCCCTTAGCAATTTGGTTCAAACTTTTCACACTGTATTACGAGTTGCCCACCTGTTTGACTCCTTCTCAATACCCCTCCCTCCCTCCCAAGACCATGAGCTATTTGAGGGTAGGAAACACTTCTTACTCTTTCCTGTTCTGGCACCGAGTAAGTCATCAGTGTTTGCTGAATACAATTGAATCCCACAGGGCCAGGTTAAGAGAACAGGGGACGCAAGAGTAGGAATATTAGCAAATACCTATACAGTCTTCCCACGTGCCAGACACTCTTCTGATTAATCCTTTTACATAGATAAAATCATTAATTCTCACAC
Source organism: Orcinus orca (assembly GCF_937001465.1). Taxonomy (NCBI): domain Eukaryota; kingdom Metazoa; phylum Chordata; class Mammalia; order Artiodactyla; family Delphinidae; genus Orcinus; species Orcinus orca. Next base: position 100,537,680 of record NC_064559.1, on the reverse strand, counting down.
CAACCCTAGGTAAGTACTATTGTTATCCCTATTTGTTTTGTGTGTGAGTGTGTGGTAGGCGGGCTTCTCACTGTTGTGGCCCCTCCCGTTGCGGAGCACAGGTTCCAAACGCGAGGCTCAGCGGCCATGGCTCACGTGGCTCACGTGGCTCACAGGCCCAGCCGCTCCGCAGCATGTGGGATCTTCCCGGACCGGGGCACAAACCCGTGTTCCCTGCATTGGCAGGCGGACTCCCAACCACTGCGCCACCAGGGAAGCCCCCCTATTTGTTTTTAATAGAAGAAATTGAGGCACACAGATAGAATAACTTGCTCCAAGCTCACAGCAGGAACTGGCAGGGCTGGAATTTGAACCCAGACAGTCTGGTTCCAGAGTCTGATCTCTAATCAGACTCCATATACACTGCTTCTCAAGTTGAACTGATGCAGACTCCCTAAGAAACAGTGTATTATATTTTCTTGGGGAGACCCTTCATAGAAATGTAACACGTGTAATGGGGAAATTAATAAAATTCAATTCTGCAGACAGCCATGAGGAAGGACACAAGAGACACAGAAGGAAAGTATGCTTTGTTCCCAAAGGGGAAGGTCCTCTGTGCATAGAAGATGCTGCTCTATACATAGCCAGGGTGCAAGGGGGGCTGCCAGGAAGCAACAAGGGAGACATGGCCATTCTGGGCAAGGGCCCAAGAGCAAAGTCCTGGGGGTGGGAGGGGTGTGTCCTGGGCATGGTCACAAGAGACTGTACATAATTGTAGGGGGCATGGTTGTGAACCATGATTAGCTCAAAGCAACGATTCCCACACTCTGCTGCACTTTAGAATCACCTGGGGAGCTTGGCAAAACCCCTACACTCAATGCCTCCCCAGAGTAATTAAATCCCAATCTCTGGGGGCGGGACTCAGGCACCAGTATTATTTTGAAGCTCCCTGGATGATTCCAACATACAGCCAAATTTGAGGACCACTGGTTCAGTCTATGCAGTGTTATTCATAGAGCAGTCTGTTCTTCCATTAAGGACTAAAATGGCATGGAGGGCTTCAGACTGGGTTTGCTCCTTCCATCTGCCCTCCCCCAACTTTGGAAGGCTGTTTGGGGCCATTTTGGGGGAATATGTATTCTCTGGTTTCCTGGGAGCCCTTTAAAACGAAGGCAGGTTTTAGACAGTGCAGCTCCAACTCAAATTCCAACCTTGCCACTTACCAGCTGCATGAGTTTGGGCATGTTATATAATATCCAAGCCTCGGTTTCCTCATCCACAAATAGGGGATTGTGGTAGGCGGAATAACGGCCCCCCAAATGTCCACATCCTCATCTCCAGAACCTGTATGTTACATGGCAAAGAGGAATTAAGGATGCAGATGGATTAGGATGGCTAATCAGTTGACTTTAAAATAGGGAGATTGGGCTTCCCTGGTGGCGCAGTGGTTGAGAGTCCACCTGCCGATGCAGGGGACACGGGTTTGTGCCCCAGTCTGGGAGGATCCCACATGTCACGGAGCGGCTGGGCCCGTGAGCCATGGCCGCTGAGCCTGCGCGTCCAGAGCCTGTGCTCTGCAACTGGAGAGGCCACAACAGTGAGAGGCCCACGTACCACAAAAAAATAAAAATATGTAAAAAATAAAATAAAATAGGGAGATTATCCTGGTGGATACAATGTAATCATAAGGGTCCTTACAGGTGGAAGAGGAAGACAGGAAGAGTCAGTGTCAGAGTGACACGATGTGAGAAAGCCTTGGGCAATTGTTGCAGGCTTTGAAGATGGAGAGGCAGACAGCTTCTAGAAGCTGGAAAAGACAAGAAAATGAATTCTCCCCTAGAGCCTCCGGAAAATGCAGCCTTGCTGACACCTTGATTTTACCTTAGTAAGACTCATCTTAGACTCCAGAACTGTAAGATAATAAATTTGTGCTGTTTTAAGCCACTAAGTTTGTGGTAATTTGTTACAGCAGCAGTAGGAAACTAATACAGGATGGATGGGAATAAATCGGGGATAGTATGAAGATTAAATGAGATAAGTTTTGAAAAACTTGTAGCACTACTCTTAGTGCTTTGTAATTATTAGTTGCTGTTATCACTCTTACCACTACCATCCTATCAGGAAGCTGCCACCTCCTGCGTTCTGTGTACCTGGCACGGGCTGCCCACTCTCTACCCACCATCCCTGGATCCACTCCCCACTCCCGAGGTAGCTGAGTGGTCCCAGGCTCTACGCATCAGTAAGAGGCTTTGTGACCTGCGTCCAGGCTCGTGAGAACCGGCCAGTCTTTCTTGGACAGAGCAAGAGGCTCCCTAGAGCCCCGTGATGCCCATTAACACAGCACAGACCAGGATTTCTGCTTCCTGACACTGTTCATGAGAATCAACAGGAAATGGGGCTGGGTGCGGAGGGGGAGAGGTTTGGGAAGGTAGGCCCCCAGGGAGTCTTCCTGACTACCAGCTAAGAAAGCACCATAGGAATGGTCAGCAAGGGCCTCAGAGACTTACTCTAAAGGACTAAAGGTGACCAGCACCTCAATAGCTGTCAGCAGCAGGCAAGAGCTGGACCACCAGGCCAAGAGCAGAGGGCTTGGGTTTGGCAAGGAGGGTCCAAAATTCAATCTCCATCAAGCCCCTTGTTTGTGCCAGGCTCTCGCGGGCCCTTTCCCCCAGCTCTTGTAGCTGATGTTCACTATACTCCTTGTGGCCATTATGATCCCATCATACAGAGGGGGAAACAGACTCAGCGATCTGCCTGAGGTCACCCGTTAGCAGCAGAGCTGAGATTCTAACACTAGAATGCTCCACTCCGTACCATATCTCATTTTCTTTTCATAAAGGTCCAGTTAATATTTTAGTCATTATTGATTTAATCCTGGGACCATGAGAACACAGCTAATACAGACAGTTAATCGGTATTTATACCTTGAAATGGGCCAGCCATGAAAATGCAGAAGCTTCAAAAACTACAAACAACTAAAGAGTGGCTTGAAGGAAATCTGGTCCCAGAGGAATAAATCTTGTGTCAGCTCGGGGTTGCCATAATTGCAGTGCTACATAACGATCACAAACCTGGGTTTCACGTGGCCCCTGAAGTGGACCAGGCAGGTGAGGAGAGGCTCATCCGCTCCCCACCGTGGGCGCCCAAGGACTCCCACCAAATTAGAACGTGTACCAGCCCTGGGAACTAAATTTATCCTGAAAGGACACCCAGATCAGAATGTTCTCTGCTATAAGATATCCTGTCCTCCTCTCTTTTGCCAGAGCCAGGGAGTATCGGCTGTCAATTCAGCCCTGTCAATTCAGCTTGAAAGCCACACACACGTGATGCCAGCCCACAGCGATAGGCACCACATGTTTAGATACGAAAGACAGGAAATGTTGAAAGAGCGAGAAAGGAGAGCCAGAGAAGATGGAAGAGAAGGTGGAAAGAGGCAGGTTTAGATGATGCTGATAAGAGGGTCGTAAAGAAACTGAGAAGAGGAAAGAAACGGCACTGGGGCCGGGCAGCTGTGGCAGGGTCTCCCGGGATAAGCCATCGGGGGCACGAGAGCTACAATGGGGTCCTGTTCGAAGTCAGCGGCTCCTTTACAAGCTTCAGGCAGCACGTCTCCTCCATTTCTCCGGCGTCTGCACCTTTCAAGCCCACTACAAACTGAGAAGCTCCCACGTCAGCCTCGAATGATATCACTGCTCCTGCAGACGACAGCCAGGCCTTGGGGACAGGAGCCCATCCTGCCAGCACTCCAGAAGGGTGGCCATTCCCGCCACACCCCCTCCCCGATCCCACAGGCAGAGGAAGGACACGAACTCCCTGCCTGGGGGAGGCCGCTGGGGAGCCTGGGTTAGGGAAAAATGAGAGAAGAGCAAAACTATAAAATCCTGAGGTTCTTGTAAATCTCATCCGTGCAGTTAAACATCTAAGAATATCCGACAGAACAAGACAAACTCGGGCTCCCCAGGAGGCCCGGGCTCCCAGTGGGGTCGTGTTCCATTAACAAGATCACAGAACCTCAGATTCTGGAGGGGTATTTTTCCGTTCCTCTCCCTCTCGAACAAGAGCGTACCAGGTTGCTGTCGTCTTTATGTCTAAAGTTCCCCCAAGGAAGGAGCTTTTCAACGTTTTCTCAAGCTCAATGCTATGCTTTAAAGTCAGAGTAGGTGCTTAAGCTTGCAGAGGGGGCGGGTTTCCACCGTAATCTCCAGCAGTCCTCCCACCCCCAGCTCCACCTCTTGGTCTTAAAGCTGACTATTGACGGTTTCTCAATCTTAGGTAAAATGCTTTGCTAATGCAACCTGGGGATCAATTCTCTGGCCTCCCTGTCCCCCGCATCAGATTGCCATCCCTGAGCCCTTTCTGATGGATAGCTAGGGGCTGCTAACATTGTAGACAAGGATGCCTAATCTCTCCTGATCCTACTTGCTAGGTTCTGGGTCCAGGCTTTCTTTTTATTTTCGCTTCTCAGCACTGCCTTTATGACCAACTGCATCTCTCCCATTCCCCAGAAGCCCTGAGCTTTCCCAGCTCTCCACATCTGCTCCAGCAGGTCCCCTCCCCTAAAGCACCCCTCACCCCACCTGCACCTTCGAAACTCCGCCCAGCTTTCAAGGCCCATCTCAAATGCCCCAGAGGCAGAGGCCTCGCTAGTTCCCACCCATGAGGAAGGCCTTGCTGTACCCATGGCACCTGCGCTCCCAGCACCTGGCAGCCCAGGCCCGTGAGTATTCGAGTGCTTATCTCCTCATTAGATCCCAAGCCCGTTTAGGGCAGGGACCTTGCAGTCCGCATGGTGCCAGGCTCAGAACAAGACCTTCAATAGCTCCGTGTCAGATGAATTATCACCTTTTGTCCAGTCCTCAGGGGAGGTGGAGAGCAGTTGCTATTTCTAACAGCAGCAGGAAGACAAATATGGCCCTGCCCAACCCCACTTCATCCACCACCATTCCACGCACACACCCAGGGGTGGCCATTTCTCTTTGCTGTCACATCAATAAGGTTTCTAGCATATTCTAGCAAGAGGCACCGGAGAGAGCTGGGAGGAGTCTTGGAGAGCACTTAGCTCCCCGCCCTGGTTGCACAAATGGGGGACCTGAGGGCCACGAGGGGCAGGGCCAGGGGGCACTCACGCAGCAGACCGGCGTCAGGGGCGTACCTGTCTCCCCAGCCAGTCTCCCATAGAGCTGCCTCCATGGGAGTTCAGAGGCTGCGGCTGCTCTGCACCTGGCGATGGCTCCACCACGGCTGGTCACTGATCTCTGGTTGTGGCTGTGAGCAGTGCAGCCACAGGTTGGCAGTCACAGCCAAGTCCAGCTGCTGCAGTGAGAGTGGCTTCAGAAACGCTGGAGCCCCAGGGGCATGTGGCTGTCCGGCAACACTCTCCCGTGACACAGCCTGCTGGGGCAGCGTTGTGACAACCCAATCCTGCCAGGTGGCCAAGCGCCCACCTCACCCTTTCATTCACAGACCATTGAGCAGCACAGAGGCAGGTCCACCCGGCAGCTCGCAGCTCTATCCCGCACCAGAGCGGCACTCAGTAAACACTTACACGATGTGCTTGCACAGCCGGACTTATCTGGCGGGTGGGTTAGGAGGGAGCATAAAACCACAGCCTATGGGGAGGCCACAAAATATTTAGAATGAGAAAGATTTGCAAAGCCTTGAATTTCTTCTTCTCCATTCCTCCTGCCTTTAATCCAACAAAAGGAAGTTTACTTCCCCCGATTCCATTTCTGCTTCCACATTTGTATCAATGGCTTGGATGAAGCTATCACAGTCAGGCTCATCAAATGTGGGAGGACAGGAAGCTGGGAGGGCCCCAAACATGGGCTGCTGAGTGAGATGCTAAAAGACCCGGACAGATTAGAACAAAGGGCTGAAACCAAACAAACTCAGGGAAAAGGAACAGAGGCAAACGGCAGGTGCAGCTCTCGTCCCCAAAAGCCAACTGGACAAGCAAGGTGGGAGATCAGGGGCAGGGGGTGAAGGCCTGTGGCTTGGCAGCTCCGTGAAGAAGACAGAGGGCTTTAATAAACATTCCACTCCATGTGAACTAACAGGCTGTTATGCAAGTCAGGGGCACTGGCTGTCTTTGGCTGCAGTAACAGAATGAGAAAGCAGGTAGGTGGTCCTCTGTCCTGAGCATCTCACACTGCTGGGCAGGTGCAGAGCAAGGGCACTGAGCAAAGGAGTGGGGGCAGGATGGAGACAGGGCTCCTAACAGTGCCAGGGAAGCTGGGAATGTTTCATGCGGGCAGAAGAAAACTCTGGGAAGTCCTGTGTCCAACCCAGGGGGGCTTGGGTAGGAAGCTGTTGGCCCCTTACCACAGGTGCAGTCAGGATGAGGAGGAAAGAGGGGTGGGGAAACTGAGGGGGCTGCTGAAGCCTGACCCACCCCGGCCACTGGCGGCCCAAGGCTCAGTGTCCAAAGGGAAGACCAGACGCAGCCCAGATAGGCGTTGGCTGGTCCTGAGGGCCAGGCGACTGGCAGGGAAGCAGGAACTAGCCTCTCAGAAGCCGGGGGGTGGGGAGAGGGCAGAAAAGAACAAGACCCAGTATGGGGCCCAGCCAGGAAGCCAGGGCTTCGAAGAAGGCTCTAGCCAAGCAGGAATCAGGAGGGGAGGCAGAGAAACCAAAGCATCATCCAGTCCTGATGGCTGGGAATGCTACCTGGGGTTGGCAAGCTCCCAGCTCCCTGAGGGTGCTGGACTCATCCTTGGGGTAGGCCCGGGACCCAAGAGGAAGACAAGAGGGAAACCAGGATAAGGAAGCGATTTCTAACAGGCAGAGGAGCCACCCCAGGGCAGAACAGAGGCTGGAGGTCCCTCCTGGAGGTGCCGCTGGGGCTGAGGGCCCCAGGCGCTACCGCAGGATTGCTGTTCTGCCCTTGGCTTCGTCATGTGAGCCCTTGCCCTGTTTTGGAGGGGAGTCCCCATGGCTGAGCCCAAATTCCAAGCTGCCTTCTGGTACTGCAGGAACTAGGGGCAGGAGAGACAGACCAAGGATGGAGCTCTCCCCCCAAGTGAAGCCTAACAGGCTTGGAGACAGCCCACTTGAGTCCAGCTCTGCCTCGCACCAGGCACATGACCTTGGCCACATCGCTTACCTTCTTAGGCCTCAGTTGGCTTATCTATAAAACAGGGATGGTAACAGAATTCAACTCACAGGACTGACATGAGGATTCATTGAGATCATAAAGGGCACAATTCCCGGCACATATGAGATCAAAAATAGAGCCTGTCATTATTATCATTTGTGGAGTTACAAACCTTTTTCCAGATCTACACTTGGAATCAGAACCTGGGCCTGTGATATGAGGATGTCGGGACAGGGTGAAGGCAAGTTCGGGGGATGCTGGTAGGGGGCGGTGTATGAAAAAAGTCCACCATACTCAGAGGGGCACCCACACCCACGAGCCATCAGGTGACTGAAGGTCACATAAAAATGACAAAGTCAGCTCTGGAGACGGATGGAGGTGATGGTGGCACAACAACACGGATGAACTTAACCACTGAACTGTACGCGTAAAAATGGTTAAAACGGTAAAATTTTACATGATGTACATTTACAATAATTTTAAAAAAATTTTGATGGCAAAGTCACAACTTGGCCCCAGGTCTACTGACCACAAGCCCAGGGTCCCTCCCACCCACCCGCCAGGTTTGTATTGGTGATATGTTCAGAGGAAATGGAATTCTGCTGGATTGAATTATATTGAATTCTTTAATTCAGAGATAAACTCGGCACAGTTCATCTCTTTTCCAATTACTGGGTTTGGGAGAATTTGAGCAGTGGTGATTTTGCATCTTTTCTCTTAAAAGCAAAAAGACGCGACTTCAGCTTCCTGCTGAACAGAAACTAGAATTATCAGAATTTTCCTGGTCTTATAAATGCAATGAAAATGGTAAGGAAGTCTCCAAACACTAAAAATTCTACCATGCCTTCCAATTTCCCAAATCCTCAGAGAGTCAATTATCTTTAGCCCAGATTTAGAATCATCACACTCCCACTATGTACAACCCCCTTTATTGGCACTGCAGGGACAGTCACACAGACGATTAAGAGAAAGCATGGCCCTTGCGGAGCTTATAACTGAGCACGATGTTTCTTAATCAGGAGGAAGCCCTGGAACCCTGTGGTGCTTTCCAAACACACATCCCCAGGCAGTGGGGTTCACTAGCCTGCGGGGCCCAGACATTGCACAGGGGATCTGATGCCCATCCCTGATGGAAAACAGAAGAGATCATCACTTGAAAATAGTAACAACAATAATACAAAATAGAATGAATCGACTCTGAAAAAGTCATGGACGGTACACATCGGCGGCACTCTCAGGGAAACAGAATTAAGCTGAACACTCGCTCCCCAGTGACTCTGAAGAAACGGGAGTTTGTATTCATGGAAGGAAGCTGGAACTGAGCGCTGAGGAAGGGAACACGGTCACTGACTTTAATTATCCTAAAAGCTTTACGATGTCTGACCAGCTTATATTTGTAAGAGACTTAAGAGGAGTCACCTTTAAACTTTAGGATGTTGGAGCCAAAGAACTGTTCTTTCGATTGTTTGCTATTTCAAGTTCAAGGCTATATTAAGGGGACAGCCAGCTCCCTTTCTGGGCAGAGAAGCAAGGCAGTTAGGAGAAGGGACAGTTTGCTGGGACAGTCCCGCACGAGGGCCTCCTGAACGCATACTCTATCAGTTCTTGTTATCAAAAACCGTTCATAGCTACTCTCCCTACATTTTTGTCTCCTTGTCACTGAGCATCCTTCAGGCATGGAATCCTGGATACAGTCAGAGGCCCCAGAGATCATCTGATCCAATCTGCCTACTTTACAGATGACAAAACTCGGGTTGAGAGAGAAGTAGCTCATCCAAGCTCACACGGTGACTGGTACCCCAGACAGACCAGGCCACAGGTCCCTCGCACTTTGTAAAGGGGGCAGAGACTTGCTAGGTAGAAGCGCCTTGGATGGGGCAGGCTCTCGGGCTGTTTTTCTCAACACTGTCATTCATTTAGCTGCCCATGTTGGACAGTGATCTCTTGTACCCCTGAATTACAGCAGAAGCTTCCTGAGAAGCTTCCTCAGCCCCCCCTCACTTCCCAAGGTGCGGACGGTGTGTGGTTTCCAAGGTAACACACAGCGTGGTGGATTCAGCCTTCCAGCGCCACCTCATCCGGCACCAGCAGGGGAGGAGGAGTGGGAAGGGAGGTGACACCACCTCCCCATTTACAAACACTGATTCCTCCCGAAACCAGTTTCCCCTCTGTCCCACTGCCAGGGTTCAGGGCAGAGGACACCACTGACATCCTGGAGTCCTGGAGCTGAGGAAGCTTCTGGAGGACTTGGCAAGAGGCAATTGCCCGGAAGTCAATGGAGCCGCAGGCAGCTGACTCCGGAAGTCTGGGACCGGCCCTCCCGGCTGGGGCAAGTCTTAACATGCCCAGGGCAACAGTTTTCACACCTGTTAACAGACACAGCACATGCCCTGTCAAGAAGCATGACACAGGATGACATTTCCAACTGACAAAACAGAAAGTCAACACAGGCAGCTGAGAAACAGCCTTGCTGCTCCCCCAGGCACGCCAGCCCCGTGGGCTCTGGGGCCCGGAGAAAGCAGCGGGAGGCCATCGCCCCTAGGCAAGGGGCAACGTGGCAGGAAAGCCCTCTCTGGGGCAGAAAGGGTTAAAGCCAAGTGTTCAAATATTTAGCAAATAAAACCAAAATGTCACATGGAGACTGCCAGGGCTGACGTGGTAACCATGGCAATCCATGGCCAGCCACAGATCTGAGAGTGAAGAGGCTCTGGGACTGAGGCCTGGGACAAGAGGAGATGAGAGGATGGTGGGGAGGGTCACAGAGGGCATGGCCAGCCCAGCTCACAGGGGGCAGCCCGCTGAGACCCTTGACCCCTCACGATGCACAAGCCAGAGCTGTGGACTTCAGGCCAGTCTCTCAGTCTTACAGAGACTCAGTTTTCTCTTCTATGGAGCAAGGGGAATAAATCGGCCTGTCCGCCCCTCAGGCTTGTTGTTCATTCATCTGGTAACACTTATTGAATCCCTGCTATGTGCTGGGTGCTCTTGGCTGTGGGACAGAGCAGTGAATCCAAGTCAGCCTCCACCACCATGGACATACGGCCGGAGCGGGTGCAGGTGAGATACAGTGTCAGAGCCCATGTCCAGCCAAGTCCTAGAAGGGGCACCTTGCCCTGGGAGTGGGGGCAGCCAGAAGGGTTCCTAGAGGAGGAAGCATCTGTGCTGAACCCTAAAAGTCAAAGAGGTGAAGTCAGGCAGGCAAGAGGTCTGACAAGACATGTGAAAACACTCCAAAAACTACAAAGCACTAGACAAGATGAGGTGACACCGTCATCACCGACGTGGTTGCTAACGCGTCATCCTCTCAGCTTTCTGTCTTTGGAGGGTAGTCTGACAAGGACTCATGGCCTTTGGACTGAGCAGCTACTCACCCCCTCTTTCCTCCTTTCTCTCCAGCTGTACAGGTGCAGGTGGGCCGGTGGGAGGGCAGGCGGCGTCCTCAGCTGATGCACGGTGGCCTAGCCAGGCCCTGTCCCCTGGACACACCTCCATTTCCAATTTCCCTCGTGTGCTGCCATCTGTCTAGGGAGTGTTCATTAGCGTGGAGTAGGAGATGGCCATGAGCTCAGCAGAGGAGGCCACCATCCAGAACTGTCCTGTCAAGCCCTGTGGTCCTGGAGCCACCCTGGGGGCCTAGAGTTCCCTCCTCCTCTCTGTGCAGCACACCTGGGTTAAGGAGCTCATGTCCTCAGACCTAGCAGGCTGAGAGGGCCATCTGGAGGTCTTGGGATCTCAGGGGTCCCCAATCTGCTCAACTCTAAAGGAGTCCCTTGGCCACTGGCCCATCTGTGAGCCCAGTGAAGGCGATTCAAATCCATCAGCCAACCAGCCAGGGACAACCTCAGGAAATATCTATCGGGGGCCTGCAAGGACAGAGATCCCAGCCCCACCAGGGTGAGGCAGCTGCCATCTCCCCCGGAGGACAGACACACCTTCCCTTCTCTTCTCTCTCATGCCCCCGAAATGCTCCAGGCCAGTTTCATCCCAAACATACACAAGGCCTCTGCTCCCAGTGAATACATGGCTGGGTTAGAGCCTCTTCTCTCCATGAGAGTTGCCTGGCCCACTGTGACCACACGGTATTTCACACACACCTCATACCTGGGGCTTATCAGCCTGGGTCACAGTGGATCAAGGTCTAGGACAAGCAGCTTCCAAAGGTAGGGACTGGGTCTGAATTATTTCTGGATTCTCAATGCCTGACACATAGTAGTCCTTACCTTACAGATAAGTTCAGGATATGGCTTGAGCTCACTTTCTTCTATAGGGAGAAGGGAAAGTGAGAGCACAGAGCAAGGCTCAGCCTGAACCATCGAGTCCACTCCCTGATGGGAAGACGCCCCTGACTCATTTAGCAGTGGGCCCCCAAGGCATCTGGACCAGTGACACCTCCTGCATTCCAGATGCCCCTGTTCCTGTGACAGCAGGTTATACATACCCAGGAGGATGCTCCAACCTATGGGACCATCATGCCATGGCATGTGAGCCTTTTCGCAGTGTGAGCTGTCTCTTGAATATAATTTATGTCCTACAATTTGAAGTAATTTCCCTGTCAGCTGAGAACTCTATTGCTATTTAATAAAAATATCCACTTTTACACATCTAATAACTTAAAAGTCTCCCCTTTTATTGTTCTCCTATGTTTCAAATTCATGAGGTTGAAGACCTATATTTTGTCACTATAGTTATATTTCTGCCAGATTTGAAGTGGACTAGAAGCCTCTGGAGGCCCACACCAGATCTTGATCTGATTGATGCTTTCTACTTTGAATATGGCCAAAAATCACAGACTGAAATTAATGATCTATAAGTTCCCATCCACACACTGGATGATGGGAAATCTGCCACTGCCTATGTCCTATCCTAGGTTCACAGCAGTCCCTCCATTTTAATTAGACAAACATTAATTGAGCCATGCTGTGTGCCAGGCACAGTCCTGCAGCTTCCTGCCCCTGTAGCTTCATTAAGGACACCAAGGCTCGCTCCCCCTCCCCATCCCCCCATCATGTCCCCCAGGCTCTGAGCCAGGGCACTTCCTCCCTGGGGCACTTCATCCCTTCCCCTCCTGTGTGCTCCTGGACAAGAACCTGGCCCCTGGTTATTTCCTCTCGCTCTCAATTGGCTTCTTCCTGACAGCTGCGAGACATATGCAGTCTCTCCAGGCTACACAAGCAGACCAACATCCCTCCCTCAGCACTGTGTCCTCTCCAGCTGCCACTCTGCCTTCCCTCGATTCACAGCCAAACTTCTTAGAAGACTGGCCAGTATTCAGTGTCTCCATGTTCCTCACCTCCTACTTGGTCCTCCCTTCCCCTTCCACTGCCCTGTGACTGTCACTCCCAGTGACTGTGCTGAGGAAGGACACAATGACCTTCCCACAGCCTGGTGCAAAGGACCAGTGGGGTTCCCAACTCCTTGACCCCCCTGTGGCATAACCGACACGTCCTTCTCTGTCCCGGCTTTGTGACTCCCTCCCTTTGGGGTCTCCTCTGACCTCCCTGACTTCTCCCTCTGGGAGAAGTCTGATGCCCTCTGATGTCCCTCTGGGGACCTGTCCCATGCCTCCTCTCATCCCACTGCTCCCTGCTCATCTAGGCCTATCCTCTGTATCACTATCCTGGAGGCGGCTGGATGCCCAGCCCCCAAACCTCAACTTCCAAAACTAACCTGGTCATCATTCCCCACCTCAGCCTCCTTCTGCGGTTTCAACTCTAATGAATGGCACTCCCAGCCACTGAGTTACCCTAGCAACTGCTGGACCCCTCCTTTCCCCACAGACAGTACCTCTAACCTAATAACTGACCAAGTCTGGTCAATTCCACTTGTTCAACATCTCTTATGCACAGTCTCTCCTGCCCTGGCTCTTGTCTTACCCTGATTCAGGGTGTCACCATCCCTCATCTCGACCATGGAAACATGCTTCCAATTAGTCTTCCTGCCTCTGAAATTGGCCCTTGCAACATTTGCCATGCTGCAGCTAAAATGCAGATCTGATCATCTCTCTCCCCTGCCTGAACTCCTTCCATGGTTCTCCCTGCTGCCCACAGGACAGTTCCAAAACTCTTCAGCAAGGCAGATGAGTTCCTGCTGGTCCTGCCGTGCTCCAGAGTAGACCGGCCCCACTGCCCAGGACCTTGTCCTGGAGGCGTTCTGAATGCACTCTGCAGTTTCTCATCTCAGGGCCTCTGTTCCTTTTGAGACTTCTGCCTGGGATATCCTTTCCATGCTGTCAGCCCGGCAAATACATCCTCATTGAAGCTGAGGTGTTTTGCATGTATTATCTAATTTGATCTGCACAACAACGCTGTGGTGGGTACTATTATTAGTCCCATTTTGCAGAAAGGAGATAGACTAAGAGGCATTCAGTAACTTGCTAAAGGCTACCATACATACTACAATGTGACAAAGAACATGATTTGAACCCAAGCTGGGCTACTCTAAAATCTGTGTTCTCAGCCTCCTTCTGTCCTGCCTTCCAGGATGGCACTAAAGACATTAGAGCCATGGATTCACTCAACACTGGCAACCCCTTGGAGAAGCAAAAGTGATTTCAGGGTTTCCAGCACAGAGTACTGGGCCCCTGTCCCAGGCTCTGCACAGAGTAGACCCTCGTTAAGTACACAATGAATGAATGAATGCACTAGATGGGTAAGAAGGGTAGAGGAGGGAGGATATTGGGGGAGCAATAAAGTGTTCAGTGTCTCACTGGTCAGAATGGCCATCATCAAAAAGTCTACAAATAATACATGCTGGAGAAGGTGTGGAGAAAAGGGAACCCTCCCACACTGTTGGTGGGAATGTAAATTGGTGCAGCCACTACAGAAAACAGAATGGAGCTTCCTTAAAAAACCAGAAGTAGAGTTGCCATATGATCCAGAAATTCCACTCCTGGGCAGATATCCAGACAAGATGAAAACTCTAACTCAAAAAGATACATGCACCCCAATATTCACAGTGGCACTATTTACAATAGCCAAAACATGGAAGCAACCTAAGTGTCCATCAACAGATGAATGGATAAAGAAGATATTATATAGACACACAATGGAATACTAGTCAGCCATAAAAAAGAATGAAGTAATGCCATTTGCCACAACATGGATGGCCCTAGAGATTACCATACTAAGTGAAGTAAGTCAGAGAAAGACAAATATCATATATCACTTATAGGTGGAATCTAAAATATAATACAAATGAACATATTTACAAAACAGAAACAGACTCGCAGACATAGAAAACAAACTTATGGTTACCAAAGGGGGAATAAATTAGGAGTTTGAGATTAACAGATATATACCACTACATATAAACTGTATAAACTGTAAGGGCCTACTTTATAGCTATACAGGGAAATATATTCAATATCCTGTAATAAACCATAATGGAAAAGAATCTAAATATATATATATAACTGAATCACTTTGCTGTACATCTAAAACTAATACAACGTTGTAAATCAACTATACTTCAATAGAAAGAAAGAAAAGAAACAGAGAGAAAAGAGAAGAAACAAAGGGAGACAGAAAGAGGAAGGAAGGAAGGAAGGGAGAAAGGAAGGGAAGGAGGGAGTTACATGTTGAGCTAGGGCTGTGCTGATGGCCCCTAAAACGTGAGTCTGCAGCCTGGGGAGAGGAGGTTTGCACTGGTGATCTGTGATCACCAAACCACAGGAATAAATGGACTCTCCAAGGGAGAGTGCAGTTTTCAAAGTTTTGATAAATAACACAACAAACAATGCATTTTGCTTTTCATTTCTTTCCAGGACACGCTAGCCTGAGGAGAACAGATGCCCGGGCCTTTGAAGGCTCCGTGCTCCAAGATGCCAAGAGAAGAGGAGACCAAGGAGACACGGGGCAGCCATCCTCAAACGACAGGGGCTGCCTCGTGGGAAACACAGGCACCTCTTTTCCCTACTCCAGAAGAGAGGCGGGCTGAGTGGAATTTTCAGAGAGGCCCGTTTCCTCTCAGTGGAAGGGCAGACTTCCTAGAACTCACACTGCCCAGCCAGGGAGAGCCTCCCTCAAGAGGCAGTGAGTCCCGGTGACAGGCCAGCCCACAGAGGCTGGAGGGGCCTCCTGCACTGGCGAGGGGTGCGCCCCCTCCTGTCACCTCTGAGGACCTACCGAGCCTCAGGTGCATGACTTGAAGCCAGAGTTTGGTTGAGAGGTTCCCAATAATGTTTCAGAGTCTTCTTTCTCAAAAACACAAGTTGTCCAAACTAATAACAAATACGAACACTATTCTAGAAGGTACGCCTAGCCTCCTGTGTGTGCTGGGCCAGGGCCAGGGCCAGGGGCCTGGATGTGAGCGACTGGGGCAGGGCTGGGGGGAGGTGGAAACATGGTCATCTGGTTCCTGCTAAAATTTAGCCAAGTGACCAGTAACTGGTGTTGATGAGGAAGTGACAAGCATATCCTTAACACAGGCCCCTGACTTCACCCCACGGAGGAGAGGAGCCATACGCTCACCCTGCCCTACTTCCCAACAGATAAGCAGCAGCTGGCCTTTCCCTACTGAAGAGGCTTTCCAAACGTCCCCTCTGCATCAGCACCGGCCATCACGCTTGGGATAAGCCTCCCCCCACTCTCAGGAAGCAGGTCCCCCAGCCGGCGGGCACCAACCTCAATCAGAGAATTACAGAATCGGGAGGGGAGGGGGGCGGGACGGGTGCTTAGGGTCCCCAATGAACAGATGTGGAAACTTGAGGCCCAAGACCACAGAGCTGAGTCATGGTCTAAAAGGCTTTGGAAACCAGATAGCTTGAATCCAGCACTCTTTCATTCAAAATATGCCCTGCAGACACCTGCTCTCTGTCAGACACCGTGGGTCCCTGGAAATACAAAGATTAACAGCGGGTTTCCCTGGTGGCGCAGTGGTTGAGAGTCCGCCTGCCGACGCAGGGGACGCGGGTTCGTGCTCCGATCCGGGAGGATCCCAAATGCCGCAGAGTGACTGGGCCCGTGAGCCATGGCCGCTGAGCCTGCGTGTCCGGAGCTTGTGCTCCGTGGCGGGAGAGGCCATGGCAGTGAGAGGCCCACGTACGGCAAAAAAAAAAAAAAAAAAAGATTAACAGCATCATTGTCCCTGAGGGTGGGGAAAAGGATACAGAACAGAAAATCACAATATGGTCAGGTGAGTGCGTACAAGGGTCCTGCTGACTGTCTGGGCCCAAACCGTTCCCATTTCCCTCTGGCAGGAGAAGGTCCCACTAGACCTTTCCAGAAGAAAGAACTTCACTGGACAGGTAAGAGGCACAGAGGGAGCCAGGTTCTGGTGACTCCCCACGTGACAGTGGGCCAGGGAGGATAAAGGGCTGGGCGGCGGGAGCTGAGTGCAGGAAGGGCCGGGCTAGAGCAGGGAGGAAGTCCAACCACCCGCCAGTACCGGGCAGTTGTGACAGTGACCATCTGGTGGGCACAGCTTGTACCTGGACGAGGTCCAGCTGGAAGCAGTGGGACAGAGATCACAGGAAAGAGACCAGTTTCCATTTCATAAAGGCCCACTCTGCACTGTCAACTGTTACCCCCCTGCTTATGAGTTGGGTGATATGACTTCCATACTTCAGATGCGGAAACCGATGCGGCCCAGAGAAGTTGTTATTGGCTCAAGGTCATTCAGGCTGAAGTGTCTGAGCCAGGATTTAATGCCACTGACTTCACTTTGTTTCTCCAAACTGTGAGTGTCAGGCCAAGACAAGTGACTGAAAAGCATCCTCTGCTGCCCATAATTAGGCTGAAGCAGAGACTGGCTATGAGCTGAGGATGGACAAAATGTGCCCAGTGAGGTGCTAGCCTATCAGCATCACGGCCCTGCCACCAGGCCAGAACTGAGGTCACAACTGCAGTTGGGTGGGATCAGGTCTGAGAGCCAAGGCTGCAAGCCCTAGAGGGAGGTGGGGCAGGACCCCAAGAGAATCAGAGGGAGGGATGCCTGGCTCTTCCCATCCCAATGCCTGGAGTGGAAAGCAGCAGCAGTCAGGTTGCGTGGAACCGTCGTGCGGGTGTGAGGCTGAGATCAGCTCCTCTCCCCTCCCTCAAGCCTGGATCACAGATGAGTTCATGACTCTGCCTTTTTCTCTGGCCTGTGCAACCCCTCTGCACAGGTCAAGGTGATACACAGTAGTATAGACGCCCTCGAGATGAGGGTTCAGGGGCTCAGAGAAGTTGAGGAGATACATGGGTCCCACAGCTGGTTTGGGGTGGGGTGAACCCAGCCTGGAGCCCCGACTCTGACTCATGGTCCTGTCTCTGATCCTGGCCCGTTCCTCCTGCCTGTACTCCTGGTTCCTTTCTGGGGTTGACTGGACCACGGTCTGGGTTAAAGCCCACCTGCGTTGCCCAGGTCAGACCCCACGAAGGAAGCTGCTTGGTGGTGTCTGGGACTCTCAGCCTCCCCACACCTGTGACCCCCCCAGAGATTAAAGAGTCCCCACCTTCTAGATTAGTGTCCTCTGGTTATCAACAGAGTGGAGGTAAGGTGGCCTGGAGCCAGGGCTCCCACGCCCAGGCCAGCCGCAGAGGTCCCTGACACCCAGCGGCAAAGCAGAGCCCCTCCAGGAGCAGGAGACACTGGCCCATCTCTGCCTGTGCAGCCGCTCAGCCCAGAAACGCTGAGTGACAAAAGCGATGAGATTTGAAGTGTTTTACAGTTTACAGAGCTCTCTCATACACTCCCCATTCATCCTCACAACGACCCATAAATGGCAGAATAAAACCCCCATGTTCCAGACGAGGAAAAGTTCACATGTTCCAGTCCAGAAAGGTCTCAGGGCTGGCCAAAGACACGCTGTAAGAAGAGGTCATGGGCGAGACTCGGCCCCAGCTTTTCTGACTCTGAGTTCTGGTCTTTGTCAATTTCTTGCCTGCTGCCCAGATGTGGATCTATCTGTGCTCCTCCAGCCAAATGACAGGAGTTATATTTAGATGCGTATGCATGTGAGAAAAAACATCTGGATACTTTAGAACTACCCAGGGCCCCAGCAGAGCAGGTCAGCCTGAAGGGCCCAGTGAGAGGGAGACCCACTGTCATGAGAAGATGCTACAGATATGCTCACTCCTGCCTGCCCTTCCCAGCCCAGGTCGAACCATCCTCCCTACATCGGCCAAACTGGAGTGCACCCCAGAGGTTAAGCCAATACCTCTCTGGGTGCCAAGTGACTCCTGGACAGCAAGAAACAGAGGCCCCTTCAACTCCAGCAGATTCTATTCTATCTAGAAAATGTCTCCTCCCTGGCAGAGTCCAGTGGGAGCAAAGTCTACACCAGTCAGAAATACAGATTGCCGGTGGTGTCTGGTGCAGTGTCTGTGTGTGTGTGTGTGTGTGTGTGTGCATGCAGGGGCACAGCAGGCAGGTCTGTTTCACTTGGGGGACTCAGTGGCTCAAGTTCAGAAAGGATCCAGCAAGAGATAGAAAGGGCAAAGCAAGTCTCACCGTAGAATGGTGCAGAATGAAAATTCTAAGCAGGACTGCCCCCCAACTCATGAAGTCGTGTTTGCCTCTGGGATCCCCACTTGAAGATAATGTCACAGTTGTTCTAAAGCCACAGGGCAGCCTCACAATTCCCTCTCCCACGAGGGTCCAAACCAAAAGAGAAGATCCACAATCTCAGATACCTTTTGCTGAAATCCCCCAAGTAGCTACTGAAAGGGTAGGTTTGGGAGGGGGGACGGGCTCAGCCTGGAGCAAAGGAATAGCCCCTGCATGAAGGGGTGTGGGCGAGGGCACCTACCTGGACTTCACGTGTGTGATAGGCGATGATCAAACCCAAAAGGATGATGGTGGACAGACTGATAAGGCATTTCAGGGCCAATGAAAACATGGAATCCTGCAGGAGAAAGGGAAAGAGAGGATTAGGGAAATCCGGGATGGAGCATCTCATTTTACTCTGAGGCTGTGTTAAGGGGTGGGGGTGAGGGGCAGTGAAGGCAAAGGAAAGACTGTCACCAGCGCCTCCTGGGAGCGGGATACAGCACAAAGGTAGCCTGAGCTCCGAAAGTACCTTGGGCTGGGCCCTGGGCCGGCTCCGTCTCAGCAGCTGCCCTCTGAGCCTCTGTGTTCTAGGGTTAAATCTTATTTGCATTCCTGCAATGAACCCTGCTTGGGCGTGATGTATTCTGTTTGTTATACATGCCTAGATTCAGTTTGCTGATGTGTTGTTTAGAATATTTGCCTCCATGCTCAGAAGTCACATGAACATAATTCTTTTCGATGCTGCTGTTATATGGTTTGGGCATCAATACTGTGCCAGCTTGAGCCTCTCTTTTCTCTTAACAAACCTGAACCAGAGGATTCCGAGGTCCCTTCCATCTCTGACAATGCAGAGTTCTTTCAGGAATGAATGAGAATGTCCTGGCAGCAGCTCTCATCTCCCGTTTTAGGGCCAAGGGCGGGGAGGGAAGCGAGGGTGGCAGAGGAGCTACTGGAAAGAGAAGGGGGCCGAGCACAGGAGCAGAGAGGGGTCCTGGGCAGGAGAAGGGCCCTGAGGGTCCCTCCAGCTGAGGCTGGGGGAAACAGGGTGGGCCACTTGCCTTCACTGCAGTCCTCCAGCCCCAGGGCAGCTTAGGGGACCCACGTGGTTAGCAGCAAGAGCTCTGGGACCAGCCAACAGAATCCAAACCCTGACGTAGCCACTTACTAGCCACGTAACCTCAGGCTGCTCACTCCATCTCTCTGTGCTCAATTGCCTCAGACATCAGATGGGGACATCAGTACCTACGTCTCAGGGCTGCTGTGAAGGATAAAGGCATTTGTCTATGTAAAGTGCCTAGCCCAGTGCCAGGCCCTGTGAGGGCTGGCTACTATCATCTACCTCACCTCCTCTACAGGGCTGGTGCCTCCTGGGCATTTGGAAGCCAGGGAGTAGAGGCAGCTCCCAGTCCCAAAGGAAGGCAGGAACACAGCCCTGAGCAAAGGTAGCAGAAAGCCAGGCAGTACTTCCAAGCACTGTGTTGTGGCCTCACGTATCCTGAGAGAGGCACGCCACATGAGAAACAGCCCCCATGCTCCAGAATCATAACATGCCTGATGTCTGCAAAGCACCTTACAGTTTACAAGGTGGTTTCACATCTTGTTCTCATCCATCCTTGAGACAGCCCTTGGCCTCTGGCCCAGCTTTATAGATATTACAGGCAGAGGCTCAGAGAGGTGAGTGGCTCATGCCAGAGTTCAAAGCCAAGACCTCTGACTCTCAGCCTGACTCCCAGCCCAGAGCACTGCCCGCACCCTTCAGGCCCACTCTCAATGGGAAACAGTAAAAATGTGAGAAGTGCCCATTTACACAGACCCAAATGACTACATAAGACGATAATGGAAGGTGTTTCGAAGGTGAGACATGATTAATTACCACATGAAACCTACAATAGAGCTAGGGAGGGAGACATCACGGTCCAAGAAAGCAAGCTTTCAGAGACAGAGGGAGAGGTGGCTGAGATCTCCAGCGTTGGGGGGAGGGGGTGTCCAATATGGCAGCCACTTAGAGTCAGTGGAGGGCTTGGACTTAAACCCAGGACTCCCAGATGCCCAAGTCCCTGTTCTCAACCACCCTCTGCAGGCTGAGATGGAAAGAAAGCAGCTCTCCCTGGTGTCTGCCAATCTACCATTCATTTATTTGATATAGTTTTGGGGCCCACTCTGCGCCAGACACAAGCTAGTGCTGGGGACCCAAGGGAGAACTAGTGAAGAAGCTCATTCATTCTTTCTTTCTTTCATGACGATTTCAACAACTTCCCATTTCTTGAGCACCTGCTAGATGTCCAACAGTGTGCTGGATACTGCAGGATATTTATAGAGGGGCCCTGCCCACCACAAGTTTCCAATCTGGCTTATACACAAACCCCAGCTTTCTACACTGTACAGGATCATCCAGCTGTGGGGAAAATTCTCCATTCTGCCCTGCCCAGAGACAACAGTCTAAGCATAATCCACTTTTCATTTAGCCTCTTGCATGTTCTACACTTAATGAAGAGCAGCCTGCAATCATTTACTCAGTGCACATGCACAGAGGTGCCTTGGGGGGTATTCTGCTGCTCCAGTTAAGGGCCCAAAGGAAAACAGAACACAGTTCCAGCCCTCAGGAAGGTTCCACTCTTCGAAAGCACTATTGGATGCCTGAAACACCACCCAAAGCGCAAGACCGACTGGGGCTGAAGAGAGCAGGTGGTGAATTCAGGGACACTCAGATACTTTTAGGACAAGACTACCTCCCTATAGGAATCAACTGGGGACAGATCATGATGTTTTTGAGCCAGAAATGACCATAACTTTCTTCTCAAAGGGGTCTGACATCTGGGGAGCATCATGCCTCCCCAGGGAAGGATTTGGGATCAGCTGCACATTTCAAACTTTAATTTGTTTCTTTTGGCAGAAAGTAACTGAAATCAGAATCCAAGTCTATTTCCAACATTTTTAGAGGAAGAGGTGAAGGGAAAGGGGCCAGATGCTGTCTCTTCTCCTTTGAGCTTCTTCCTTTTGTTCTAAAACTCAAAGCGTTTACATAAGAGTCAACTCCACCTGCTTCTTCGTTTTGGTCAGTGAAATCTCATCGGCCAGTCCCAGCCCCATAGGGAGATTGCGTGTGCACTGGATCAGTGGGAATGCTCATTACTTCACAGATTTCCTTGCATTCTCTATCAATCACATGTCAATAAAAATTAAACCATCAACCATTTTTAATAGCAGGAAAATACGTCAAAGAAGTCTGGCTGGATTAGAAATGTTTTCTATTTGTTAAAATGTTGAATTATCATCTTTTCTTTTCTGTCTGAACTCCAGTGAAGCTTGAAATTGATATGGTTCTTTGGGTGATGGCAGCAACTCAGGGCTGGCTAATTAGCTGCCACACACCACATGTGTGTATGTACACACACCTGCTCAGCCCCCACTCACTGCTATCTAAGGGCCAAAGGGACTCATAGGGCTGGAAGGGAGTCCTGTGGTCAACTGGTCAACACTTCTCTCCTGCAACTCAGAATTTTTCAATAGAGTAATATCCTTCATACACAGGAATGCTTAAGAATTATATCCCAACAGATGACAGTTGTTTTTTTAAAGCCATTTATTCCTAAATGTCCCAAAATATTAGAGTGGGTAGGTAAATTGGAGAATAGCCAGTGATGGAACACTATGTTGCCACTTAAAGCCACTTCTGCAGAGAATATTTGAAGATATCAGGAAAGGATCATGATATAATATCAAGTCAAAAACCCAGACCCCAAAACTGTAAATATGGTATATTTCCAATTATTTTTTAATTTTTTACTTTTTTAATGTAAAAAAAGACTGCAAATATATAGTGTCATTCTATAAAGTGTCAGGGTACTCAGTTGTATTACCTCTGATGATCTGAGTACAACAGGTGCTTAATAAGTGCTTCTTGAAACTACTTAATAATAGTACTTTTATTTTTACCTAACATTTATTAAGTACTGACTACATACCAGGTCCCAGACTATGCCTTCTATACAGATTACTTCGCATTCTCACCCTACAGATGAGGTCATAATGTCTCCATTTTACTGGTTAAAAAACAAAACAAAACAAAACAAAACTGAGGGTCATAGAGACAAAGTGACTTTTCCAAGGTCATACAGCTAGCCCAGACTTTAGCTATATATCAGATTTTTCTATATACCACGCTTCCCCCCTGCCTTCAAAACGAACTAGGCTCCCGTGTGAGATAGTGAGTTCCTGTCACCTTCGTAGAGGCTGGCTACAGCCATCAGGGGTGCTGTAGAGGAGATTCCTAGCAGGGAAGGAGGGTGCACCACATTTCTGCAAGATGCCCCTATCCACGTGGTCCTGTTCTGTTCCAAGCCATGAGCCAGCCCTTCACAGATCTGTGACTTGTTGACGACAACAACCCGTTATAAAGCACTACTGTAGGGGCCTACCATGCAAGGTGGACATCGTCAACCCACTCTTACAGAGAAGGAAACTGAGGCGCCAAGAAGTTACCTAATTTGTCCAAGGACATGGCCAACAAATGGCCAAGTCAGGACTGAAGAAGCCAGGATTTACTCCAGATCATCTACTTCCAGGTTCTGTGCCCTGCCTGTGCACCAACACCCCACCTGCCCGGCTGGTCAGGCCTTTCCAGCCTCCAATTTCTTCAGTGAGGCTTCTCAGAACTGCTCTAGCCCTTCCTCCCCGAGGCTGTGCAGACCGTGATGGAGTGTGTTCCCAGCTTCTGAGCCAGCCATATAAATTGCTCTCCCGGCCGCCCTGTAGCTTCCAAAGACAAGCCAGAATTGTAATGACTATGGTAGATTTTCCAGAGACTTTGAAGTTCTAAATGTATTATATTGTTTGGAACATTTGAAAATAACAGAAAACCATGCAGGCAGAGTCCTAGAGGGGCATTGAACAGAAGTTAAATACCAGGTAGAGATGTGCAGGTGCCTTCCCCAAAGTGTGTGTGTGTGTGTGTGTGTGTGTGTGTGTGTGTGCGCGCACGTGTGTGTGTGTGTGTGTGTGTGCACGTGTGTGCGTGTGTGTGTGTGCGTGTGTGTACATATGTGATCCATTCATGATCTTTGTCACTGGCTGGAACCCCCAAAGGGGAAGAGGTAATATCATCTAAAATCTGTATCTACTGAATTAAGATTTACGTTTTGTGCATTCGACTTGGGAAATAATTGATTTAGAAATCTTTTCAGTTTAATAAGGTCAACTTTTCCTTCAATTTCATGGAGAGGCTCCAAAATTGATTGACATTCAGCATCAGCTTAGTACTGTGGCTCTGTAATGGTTGTCCTAATTAGACACTCTTGCTAATTAACGCTATGCAAATTAAAACCAGCCCCTTATCCACTGGCCAGGAAGACTGCATTCGTGATTGCTGTTCTCTGCGGAGACGGAGCTTCTTTCCTCAACCTGGTGCTTTCATACCAGCACCAAGCCCCTGCCTTCCTCCTTCCTCTGCTCTCATCCTGCCTCTTTCTCATAATCTCTCATTCTCATCCACTCTCCACACCTTTCACCCTCATGCTCATCTCTTAGCTCAGGCTCATGGTCCCAGGTTGAGCTGCCTGATTTAAGCTGCCTGGCTCTTCCTGGCATTCTCAGAGTGACTGCCCAGCCTGGTTCCTACCAGAAGTCAGCTACCAGAATCCTATTTTGGTCACTCATGGTCCAGAATGGAATCACTCAGACCCTCTGCGTCCTTGGATGTCCAACTTGCAAACAGGGGAAACAGGCAAAGCTGTCACGATGGGGTGGGAGGGTGGACCCTGGGGGCTTCAAAGGGCACCTGGATCTCCGACAGGCCTGAGGAGGGAGAAGTTCCAAGAAGCCAGGGTGCTTCATAACTAAGAGGTCTCTGGAGCTGGGCCCTGGGCTTGCCATCAGAGGGCCCAGAGGGTCTGGGCCTCCTCCACGGTAAATGCCTGGCTTTGGACAAGCTGCTTCACTCTTCTAGGCCTCAATACCCCCAGTAAAATGAGACTCTTGGACCAAATAGCCCCTGAAGCCTAATGGCCGATGGCACTGGGCGCACACTGGCCATGACACATACACAGGTCATAGGGACACTCCCAATATTTCTTTCTTTTTTTCTCCTTTTCTCAGGCATTTCTATACATGATAAAATTGTGAGTGTGAAATAGTCAGCAACAAAACTCACTCATGCCAACTTCTCCTCAAATAGAACGAGATAGCTAACAAAGAAAATTACCATTTTCTCTTTCTAAATAACATGGGATTTGGAACCAAAAGGCCAGAATTCAAGTCATATCTTTGCTGCTCACTAGCTATGTGACACTGGACCTGTCACTTAAACTCTCTGGGCCTCTGTTTCCTTCTCTGCAAGCCAGATGTAACAGGACCAACTCTCACAGATACTGGAGGATAAAGTAAAATAATGCATATGAAAAAACTCATTCTTTTTTCACACACAAAAGAGCTCACATTCTCTTGTAGCCAAACGCCCTTTCTCTTGCTGCACAGATGTCAGTGCAGGTAAACTCAGCTGGTTCTCAGTCAGGGGCTGCTGAATGCACCTCCAATATCAGCATTTTAGGGTTGCAACAATTTACAAAGATGCTCCCCCAGGCATTTCAGAAAGATAGCTTTGGCGTCCTGCAATGGGCCAAACATTCATTCACTCATCCATTCACACTATAAATATTTACAGAGCACTTAACTATGCCCAGGCCCTGTGCTGGGTACTTGCAAAACGCCAGGGATTCCCCCACTCCATCCACCCCCAGTCCGCTGAGCCTGAATCCCACCTGGCAGACAAAGGGCAGATGAGTAGGGCCTGGAAGAAATGGGCAGGAAGCCCAGGCTGAGAGAAAAGACCTACAAGTAGCTCCTTGAATGACCAGGACCAGAAGAGGCGACCCTAGAGAGGCAGCTGAACCCGAACTGACCCTACATCCTGAACGTGAAGTGAGGAATACAGACTGACCCAAGGCCAAAGGAGCTTCAGAGAGTACCTTCTCCCCAAAGATGCTGTTTGCTAAGGATGCGGGCTCTCTCGGCAGACAAGGAGGGCATGAGACCTTCTTCTGCTCAATGACCACCAGGGCTGAGCATCATCCTGGGTCCTAGAGACCAAGCTCCAGGCACCTTCCACCTTCCTGAGCTCTCTGTGTGGGTGTCTTTACCAGGTCCCAGGGGCTGTCTCTCACCGCCAAGATGGAAACCCCAGAAGGGCAGGATTTCAAATTTGTTTGTCCACTTCTACATCCTGGCACCTCAGACATTGTCCGGCACATAGCAGGTCAATAAGTATCAGTTGAATGCTGAATATTTGAATGAAAGGAACAAAATTTTGAGATGTGTCAAGCAGGTAGACACTTCCTTCCTGAACTCCCAAATACAGCTAAAGGAACATGATAAAAATAACAGCCTACATCTACTGTGCGCTTACCATTGCCAGGCGCTGTTGTAACTGCTTTAGATCCTCGGAACAACCCCATGCGAGGCCCGGGGAGGTTCCGTCACTTGCCCACCATCCCCAAGCAAGGACAGAGTAGAGGTCAGATTCCAACCCAGGCAGAAGTTAGACCCAAAGGTCTGTGCTCTCTCCACCCAGAGAGTCTCATGACACACGGGCTGCCTGTCATCGGAACATCGTCTTCCATGCCCAGTCTTCCTGGGCAGGACTAATCTCCCCATCTCACCCCACTCTCTGATGAGGCCCCAGTCATGTCACCATTAAACCCCGGTCACTTAGTAGCATGACAGACAGTCAGCAGCCTGACGTCAGGGCTGGGGGTCTGCATCGTTGTTGCAAGTGCAGCCCAGACCAGGCCTGGTATGGGGCGGGCAGGCAGGAAATGCTTGTGGAGTGAAGGATGCCAACGGTCTCAAAATGAAACTCATAAAGTCAAGTTGGCCTGGGCCATTTCTCTGTGGCCCTCCACTTTGTCACTCCCAGAGGAGATGGCTGAGGGATATCATGCAGTTAACACAAGGGCATTCGGGTCTGAGTAGAGGGTGGCCTGGTAATGGTTAGTGAAACCAGCACAACGACCAGGACACCAATTAAGAAGACATCATCCTCCCCAGGCCTCGGCCCTCCCGCTGTGCGATGACCCAAGGAGGAAAAAATGGTCATTTGGGAGACCACGCTACCAAAATATCAAGTCAGATGGGTCACCCCTAAGGCCACAAACATAATTCCAATTAAGGAGATGATTTCCTTTACAAGGTCTGAGCAGAGGGGAAATGGCATATCATGAATTCTCTACTGCATGCTTGCTTATAATTTAGTTTCCTGCCCCACTTATAACATTGGCAAAGATTCCATGCAATTCAATCAAAATGTTTTATTATATACTTGCCATGTGCCAGGCACTGTGCTAAGTGTAGGAGGCAGGAATACACATGATGAGGTCTTTCTGAAGGCAGTTTGGGGCTTGCTTCTCCTAAAGTAGCCAAGAGCTGGCCTACTAGGACTCTTCCAACATGAAATAAGCACTTAACAAATGTTTGTTGGGTGAATGAATGTGGAAGGGTCAAACTTTTGAGCTCTATACCAAGGCAGAATGAAACCAGAGGGGGGTTGAGTCTCCTCACCCCATCAGGGAGTATGCAGGTGGGAAGGATGCCCACCAGGCACCAACAGCCCAGGTCATTCTAGAACTGAGGGACCTTGACCCCCAACCCAGAATAATTTAATCAAACCTCTGCAGGTGAGGCCTGGACACTGACATTTAAAAAAATATTTCAGCGATTCAAATGTGCAGGCCAGGGATGAGAAATGCTGCTCTAGGGGCACAAGAAAGAAGTGCAGAAGGCTGGGGCTGACATCATAGCCTTGAGGAGACTCTGTTGAACAGTTAGTCATATGCATAAGCAGTGGAACTCCTTACAGTTAAAAGGAATGTAAAACCCATCTAGTTAAACGGCTCATGACTCTCCTCTGTAAGATTCCTGGCATATAGTCATTCAGTCTCTGCTTGATTACCTCCAGGGACAGGGAACTCACTTCCTATCAAGGCAGCCTATCTCTATGTTGGAAAGGCTCTGACTTTTTCACAGATCTGGCTTCAGCTTTCTCAGGTGCTTAGCCCCCAATAAAGCTAAACAAATGCCTCTGTGAAGCCTCACTCTGATTTTGGCATCATATGTGCCTATGCAAAAGTCCTCAATAAGTGAGCACCTCCCCAAGACAAATACCAATAAAAATATAGACACCAGGCCTGGAGGTCAGCTCATCCCCACCCTTCATTCTACATGAGGACACTGAGGCCCAGTGGGGCTGGCTCGGCCCCTATCAAACACTAGCCTGTGTTGAAGCAAAGCTTAGAACCTGGGTATTGGGTCCCCCAGGCTTATGCTCACGGGGTGGGCATCCCTGCCCACCCTGTCTCCCCTGTTTCTGAAGATATAACAACTCTAAATTTATCTGTTCTCCAAAAGCCTAGATCCCTATCCTGGAAGTCACCTCCAAACCTCTCACGTAGCCACTTTATTTCCTTCTCCAATAAACAATCTGCTCCTGATTACCTTTCATCCTCCTCTGCTTTTGGAATGGAGCGCTCTTGGCCAGTCAGCAATTACATCACTTTTGTGGTGTCAAAAAGCCCATACGGCCTTCTCCAGCTTTGATGAATGCACACCTGTCACTATGCATCTCATTCTGAGGGTCCCAGCCCCTGCCATCATCTTGGGAGAAGCACATACTAAAGGTCTCTTGTCCTAGTCGCAACATGCATCCTGGCAACCTGGGGGGTCCTCAGTTACAGAGAACCACTTAATCTTTCTTCACCCCCGAGGTGTGGCAGAGCCCTGCTGGAAGGCTTCTCAGTTTGCCATCACCGTGATGGGTTCTCCTTGCAAATATCCACTGCTACCCTCACCAAGACCATGGTCCCCATATTTCCTCCAACTTGCAGGAACCCCCCTTTTTTAATGTTCTAGAATGTTGGAGACAAATAACTGTGCTTTCTGGATGGCTTGCTTTGAAGTTGTTTTCTTTTCTCTTATTAAAACCTATCTGGTCCCCAAACCAATAAAACAGCAGGAAATCACTTTGCTCTGCAGAAGGCTGTGTGTGAACACTGGGTTCCCAGCTAGAACCGAACCAGCCCAGACAGGGCTTGACCCAGGACTGGGCTTCTCTCTCCCCATCCTGCCCCAGGACATACACCAGACTCCTGGATTCTCTGCAGGAGCTGTGGTCAACCAATTGCAATGAACTGGGTAAATGCATCTTCAGATGGATAGAATCTGAAATAAGAATTCTCACCACCTGACAGCCACAGAGAAGCCTGTGTTGGTTTTAAAGACACAAAGCAAGGCCTACAGACTACCCCCACCCTTCATCTCTCAGCCCCTTCACCCCCCCCCACCCAGTTCTCTTCCCTCTTTTCACCCTCCAGCCCCTGCCTCTCTCCGCACCAGAGGCTGCTGCGGTGGCAGAAGCAACACCATGATCCCACCTACACCTTCCAACCTCATCAGAGGTTTCCACAACCCACTTCTCTGCCTACTCCCAGCCTGGTGTCCAGAGGCAAGACCACTTCCATCCCCACGCAGGGCACAATCAACCCCTGAGCCTGGCAATGTTTGGGCCAAATGAAAATTTTAAGACGCCTAGAAATCACATATGGTGAGAAAAACAACCGCCTGGCAGGCTCCACAGACATCTCTGAAGGCTGGAGCTTCCCGGATCAGGAACAGCCCTGTCCTGTGTTTCCCCTGCCACGTTTCCAGGCTTCCCAGAGCAGCAGCCTGAGGACAGCATCACCCTCCTTCCACTTCCACACCCGCACTCTTGCCAGTAAACGTGAGACAGCAAGTCCTCCAACCCAACGCACAGACTCAGCTGGAAGGGGCCTCCTGGGCCGTCTAGTCCAACTCCCCCACTTTACAGGCAAGGAAATGGGGGCCCAGAGAGGGGCTCTGTCCTAGCCAAGGCCACACAGCAGTAACAGAAAGGGCTAATCTTGCCCTGAGTCTTCTGAGGCCTGGGCCAGTGTTTTTCCCACGTCTCCACTCTGCCTGCCCATCAGTCGCACACTCCTGAAAGGGGCAGCACCCCTGTCTGGTTCCTCTCCCACCCTTCTGCAAGTCCTCAGTTCACGTTTGGGGAATGAACGTTTCTTCTATGGCTCTCAAGGGCAAATCAGGAGAAATAATAGTCACCTAGTCCGGGTCCTCCGTCTTCTTCTTGCCTAAAACTCTAAAAGCTTAAACATAAATAAAGGGAAATGGTCTGGAAAAATAACCAGTTGGCATGGAACAATTGGCATTTCAGAGCTGCATCAGAAGTGGAAATACTGTTTTTCAGAAATTCAGCACAGCCATGAGTTGTTAACTCCTAGCCATTTGGCACAAGCTTTTCGATTGTTTGGATGTGATGGACGATGTTGATAGAAGTGGTGGAGACCAAACACGGCTATTAATAGGCTGAACGTGGCACTTTTATCTCTCTCTCTTTCTCACTCACTAGCTCTGTGGCACCAAACTGTTGCCAACCCGCCTACCTTTGGCTCTGAGGTGCCATCACCTCCAGCAACAGGGCACCACAGGAGCCGTGTTTCCTGCCCATGTCCGAGCAAGTTCGTCCTCGAGCCTAAAAGGCCAGGGCTGCCGGCCAACGTGGGCTGCTCGTGTGTGCAGAGCTTCAAGGGAATCACAATGCCTGAAGCTTCCTTGGGTGCAGTCCCCAACTCGCACAGAGCAAGCAGTAGATTATCACAGTTTAGGGGAGTCAGGAAGCTCTCAATTCCCCCACGTATTTCTCTTATCCACCTCCTCCCTGCAAGAATTTGAGGCAACCCCGATCTCAAGGCTGGAACACATCCGCCCTACTTGGCCCAAGTCAGAACTGTTTCAAGGCAGAAGGATCCCCACAGTTTCCTAAAGGATACTGCTTCTGGAAACTCTCTCCAGATTCAAACTCTACAAGGATTTACTGAGTACCTATGACATGTCAGTCTCTGAGCCCACCCATTTTCATATAGGATCTCACTTAATCCTTACAACAAGGAATTATTGTCCCCACTTGACAAATGAGGAAACTGAGGCACACAGTGATCACACAATTAGCTGAGATCACATGATTAGTAAAGAGAGGAGTCTTCTGATTCCGAGTTCAGGATTGGAGAGGACCCTGGCAAAGGCCCTGTTGGGAAGTGTGCCCTGCACTCTCCATGGGTATGGTCACTTTGCTGCAGCTCTTCTGAAGCCTGAGCTGCTGGGTCTCTCCCTCTGAGCACCACGTGTTTCCCCAGCCCCAGAGCTCCCTGATCCTGGCCAGCTGTCCTCAACCTGCATTGGCTCAGCCACCAGGGAAGCCATGGCAAAGATCAGAGCTGGACTGGTTTGTCTTTAGCACTATTTTTAATATCCATTAAATGACAGTAAAAATCCTTTCTTCCTTCCAGAGTTATTGTAAAGACCAAATCATAACTGTGGAAATGCTCAGCCACCTAGGGATTCCCAGAAGCTCAAAACAGTCTATGCACATGTTGACCATACATATCCAGGTTTGCTCTGGGGAGACCCGCTTATGTCTGCTGTCTCGTATAATTATTAATATGAGTAGCAATTACTAATATCATACTCTCAAAAGTGTCCCCATTTAGACAGTGAATATGTAGAGCGAATCACACGATCACTCTACATATGTAGCATTTGCTGCCTTAGGCTCTGAGGGAACTGGGGGCCCCTCCCTGCCCTCTGGCCTCCATGTCTCCCAGCTCCCACACCCACCTTGTCCAGTGGGAGGGGGGGTGCTCAGTGCTGCAGACCCTTGGCCAGGGTCCCTGCTACCAGGCTCACAGACAGGTATCATTTTGTTAGATCAAAGTAATTATTAGTAGACAGTTTTTAGCAGGGCAGTGTCACAGTGCCTGGATTAACTGCAATCATAGGTCACTCCTTTAAGGTTTATTCCATCAATTATGGACAATCTCAGTCACGTGCCTAGCTGCCTTAACCCTTTGTGGCTTGAATTCCTCAGCACAGAAGAGGCTGTAACCATGGAGAAGGCTGAATATATCTGCTACTGAATCATTGCCCTGTGGATGTCAGTTTAGAGCCTCCCCGCTTATGAGGCGCTTTCTTGCAGTTTCCTATTTGATCTCTGAGAGATAGGGAGAGCCACTCCCATCTCACAGATGGGAAAACTGAGACTTGGAATATTTAAGCAATTACCCAAGGTCACACAGCTAGGAACACCAATTCTTAGAACACTGTGTTGTCAAACCATTGTTTTCTTTAGCAATCAATGAGTGTGACCTGCACCGGAACCCTTCGGAATGTGACCCTTGGGCTTCAGTAGTCTGACCCGGCCCCAGGGCGAGGCAATGGGACAGCATCTGAGGGCATCCAGAGGCAGGCCTGCCAAGGAGTCAGTCCGACGCACCAGATGCTGCATGCTCACCATGCAGAGTCACCCTGCACCGGGAGCAATTCAAGCCTTACTGTCAGAAAGAAAAAGAAAAGCAACTCCAAGAAGAAAATGTCCACACCAGAAAAATATACAAACATGGAGACCCAGAACCTTCCTTCTCCCACTGTTCAGCAAGGAGAGCAGCCAGAGGCACCTCTTGCTAGCGAGGGGATGGCAGGACACCCACAGGCCCCAGACACCTAAGGGTGTCTCAGTGTTGAGATGAGAGAAGCCAGGGGAACACTTCCTTCTACTTCCAGAGCCTTTATTTGGGCTCCTGCCCCATATCTACTATGCCCTGCACCGGTCACAGAACGCTAGTTCAAAGATCTCCAAGATCCCACAGTCCAAAGCCCCATTTTACAGATGGGGAAACTGAGGCACCACACAGGAAGTGCCCTGCCTATGACCCAGCTTGCCAGGGCCGAGCTGAGAGGGAGCAGAGGGCCTTCCCCTCTGCTGGGTTCTTGCTGCCCGTGGCTGTGAGCTGCCGCAGGGAACTGGGGGGCCGTCTGCTGTGTCTCTCGTGGGAAAGTTTGCTGCTTCCTTTCTTCCATCTCTCTCTTTCCTCCGCCCTCATCTCACTCTCCTCAGCCACATTTTTTCCCTCTTGCATTATTTCTATTTCCCTGTTTTCCAGAAACAGGGTTTAAGACTGTCAGCTAGAGTTTCTAGGTCTGAATTGAACTCACTGTGCTGGAGCCC
The DNA here is from genome assembly GCF_937001465.1 of Orcinus orca. Lineage (NCBI taxonomy): Eukaryota > Metazoa > Chordata > Mammalia > Artiodactyla > Delphinidae > Orcinus > Orcinus orca. The sequence goes on along the minus strand of NC_064559.1, from coordinate 100,505,056 downwards.
CCAGGCTCCCACTGGGTAGTCAGTCACCCCAGACTCTAGGCTGCTTTGTGGCAGGGTCTGGGTCCTATTTGTCTCTCTCTCCCCATTACTTCACACAGGGCCTGGCACATAGTAGTGGATACTCAGTAAGCACTCGAATGAATGAATGAGTGAGTGAATGAATGAAATACCATGCCAAATTCCCAAGGAGAGGAGAATCAAGCAAAGTGATTCCATTACAGGTCTCATCATTCAGGTAGTAAATAGCACTTAGAATTGGGGGAGGGGAGGGAGGGGAGTCTGCGTCACCTTTAAATTCCTCATTCCACTGACTAAACAGATACTTATTTGTTTAGAATCCATTGTTTAAGCCTTTAAATATAACAGCTGTGATCAAAGACCTAGGAAAACAGAAACTGCAGCCAAGCTCTCCCCCCAGGCTCCTCAGCCTGGAGAAGCTCTAGGATCAGAGCTATAACCCTGCAAAGGCAGTGGAACAAATGATGCTTGTGAGGAAAACCTGTCTTTCCAGCCACAGCCGTTTTCAATTCTGCACAAGTGGCTTGCGGGTCCCTGAGAGGAAGAGCAAATGCTGGGGCTCCCAGACAACCACTGCAGTTGATGACTTGCTAAGCTTTTAAAACCCGGGTCAAAGCAAAGGAAAAAGACTGTACAGGCCAAAGGCACTGACATCTCTCCACGCAGATGTCCCTGGCTTCCGGGCGGTGACTCCAAATCAGCTGCCTCTTGTCACTTGGGGCCAGGTGGACTGGGGGCGTGGGGAAGGGTTAGGCCCAGGGGAATGAATTGCTTCATTGAAGAAACCCAGCTGGGCCCAGGACTGTGAGTTGTGGGGAGCCAGGTGGGCTGGGGCAGGGGTGGGGGGCACGGGCAGGGCATGGAGAGAAGGTATTCCTGCAGGGCTGGAAAACGCCAGGCAACTGTGAGCTATGAGGGTCAGAGGTGCACATTCTTCCTGGAGAACGCACCCCTCTCCATCCAGCTGCCACCAGCTCCTGAGCAAGGTGGGACAGCCAGGAGACATGGGTCAGGTGGCCAGAGGTAGAGAGACAGGTACAGAAGAAAAGGTGTGGGCGCCAAAAACAGAGGTGGTCATGGGTGTGGAGAGTGTCAGACCTGGGACAGTTCTTGGAGTCTTCTCATCTTACAAACCAGGACACTGAAGCCTAGACCTGGCTGAGGTCAATCAGCTGCTAGGTCCAGATCTAGAATCTAGCTCCCTAGACCCCCTACTCCAGTGCTCCTTCTGCCACACCACGTAGACTCCACAGCAGTTAATATAAAATACAAACTGTGCTGAATGGGAGAAAATATTTGCAAACGATATGACCAATAAGGGGTTAATATCCAACATATATAAACAGCTCATGCAACTCAACGTCAAAAAACCAAACAACTCGATTAAAAAAATGGGCAGAAGGCATCGACAGATGAATGGATAAAGAAGATGTGGTACATATATACAATGGACTATTACTTAGCCATAAAAAGGAACGAAATCGGGTCATTTGTAGAGATGTAGATGGACCCAGAGACTGTTATACAGAGTGAAGTAAGTCAGAAAGAGAAAAACAAATATCGTATATTAACACATATATGTGGAATCTAGAAAAATAGTACAGATGAACCCATTTGCAAGGCAGAAATAGACACAGATGTAAAGAACAAACGTATGGACACCAAGGGGGGAAAGTGGGGTATGGGGTGGTGGTGGTGGGATGAATTGGGAGATTGGGATTGACATATATACACTAGTATGTATAAAATAGATAACTAATAAGAACCTGCTGTATAAAAAATAAATTTTAAAAAAAGGGGCTTCCCTGGTGGCGCAGTGGTTGAGAGTCTGCCTGCCGATGCAGGGGACACGAGTTCGTGTCCCGGTCCGGGAAGATCCCACATGCCGTGGAGCGGCTGGGCCTGTGAGCCATGGCCGCTGAGCCTGCGCGTCCGGAGCCTGTGCTCCACAACAGGAGAGGCCACAACAGTGAGAGGCCCGCGTACCGCAAAAAAAAAAAAAAGAGCAGAAGGACGGCGGGCCACATTGGCCGGTCATGGCAGTGCGGAGCCAGGCCACGGCAGCGCCTCTGCTCAACAGAACCCGCCGCCTTCCTCTTCTCCTCTGTGCTCAGCGCATGTTTGCCTCGCAGACTGAGGGGGAGCTCAAAGTGACCCAAATTCTCAAAGAAAAGTTTCCTCAAGCTACAGCTATCAAAGTCACTGACATTTCAGGAGGCTGCGGGGCAATGTATGAAATTCAAATTGAATTGGAAGAACTTAAGGAGAAGAGAACGGTCCAACAGCATCAGATGGTAAATCAGGCATTAAAAGAAGAAATCAAAGGTATGCACGGGGCTTCCCTGGTGGCGCAGTGGTTGAGAATCCACCTGCCAATGCAGGGGACACCGGTTCGAGCCCTGGTCCAGGAAGATCCCACATGCCGTGGAGCAACTAAGCCCATGCGCCACAACTACTGAGCCTGCACTTTACAGCCTGTGCTCCACAACGAGAGAAGCCACCGCAATGAGAAGCCCATGCACCTCAACGAAGAGTAGCCCCCGCTCACCACAACTAGAGAAAGACCGCACGCAGCAACGAAGACACAACACAGCCAAAAATAAATTAATTAATTAAATAAATTAAAAAAAAAAAAAGGTACGCACGGATTGCAGATATTTACCTCTGTCCCCAGACATTGACCATGCCCTGGCTGTGTAGATGTTGCTGCTAAAACCTTGGATGAATCTTACTGCCACCATTCTTTCCTAGGCATGTGACAAAAAATTTATCTATTTTATTCATAGACATTTCCATATTGTAATTATAGAAGAATACGGCATCTATTTAGATGTTAATTAAAGGCAACAGACAACTAAAAAAAAAAAAAATGGGCAGAAGAACTGAATAGACATTTTTCCAAAGAGGAAATGCAGATGGCCAACAGGTACATGAAAAGATGCCCAACATCCCTAATCATCAGAGAAATGCAAATCAAAACCGCAGTGAGATACCCACTTGTGAGGATGGCCATCATCAAAAAGTCTACAAATAACAAATGTCAGCAAGGATATGGAGAAAAGGGAACAGTTGTACACTGTTGGTGGGAATGTAAATTGGTGCAGCCACTGTGAAAAACAGTATGAAGGTTTCTCAAAAAACTAAAAACAGAACTACCATATGACCCAGCAATTCCACTCCTGGGTGTATATCTGAAAAAAACAAAAACACTAATTCGAAAAGATACATGCACCCAATGTTCACCACAGCATTATTTACAATTGCCAAGATATGGAAGCAACTATCTATCTATCTATATCTATATATCTACACACACACACACACACACACACACACACACACACAAAGGAATACTACTCAGCCATAAAAAAGAATGAACTTTTGCCATTTGCAGCAACATGGATGGACTTGGAGAGTATTATGCTAAGTGAAATAAGCCAGACAGAGAAAGACAAGCACTGAACAATGTCACTTATACGTGGAATCTAAAAACTACAAAAAATTAGTGAATATAACAAAAAAGAAGCAGACTCACAGATGTAGAGAACAAACTAGTGGTTACCAGGGGAGACAGGGAAGGGGGAGGGGCAATATAGGAGTAGGAGATTAGCAGAGGTAGTAGAGGTACAAACTACTATGTATAAAATAAGTTACAAGGATATATTGTACAAAATGGGGAATATAGCCAATATTTTACAATAACTATAACTGGAGCATAACCTTTAAAAATTGTGAATCACTATATTGTACACCTGTAACATATAATATTGTACATCAACTATATTTCAATAATAAAAAAATTTTTAATTTTTAAAAAGACCCAAATTTTTAAAAACATACACACTGTGCCACCCCTCTGCCTAAATCCCTTCTGTGGCTCCCCACGGCCTCTAGGATAGAGGTGAACCCCTTAAGCAAGGCACCTACCTCTCCAGCCCCATCACACCATAGACTCGAGCCACATTTTGTCTTCATTCACACTCCCCCAAAATGCTCTGCACTGTCATGTCTCTGGGCCTTTGCACGTTTTCTGGGCCAAGAGTGACCTTCCTCTCTTGGCCTATCGCATTCCTAGTCAACCTAGACCCAAATACATTCTCACTACTCCCACTGCCCCACCCTCCCGAGCCACCTCCTCTTCTGTGCTACCTCTGCTGGACATCAGGCCTCTCTGGGAAACAATCTAAGTGCATTAAGTATCTGCTTACTGGGCTGTGAGCTCTTTGAGTGTGGAAACGTCTTTTTCATCCTCCGGTTTCTCCCTGACCCCCAGCACCTAGCAGAGTGCCCAGTATGTGAGAAAAACTCCATTAATGTTTGCAGAATTAATTATCAAATTAAGGAGTGAGTGAACCCCTGGGCAGCACTGATAGCGCCTTGTTTATGTTCCTCATGAAGCTACTTAACCTCCAGAAGGACCAGCAGTACTCAGAATACTCAACCCCCGATTTTCTCTCTGATCTCCCTTCCTCCCCACGTGGGAGGGTGGTGGGGTCTCGCCACAACCAGGAGTCATGTGAGGTGGTATCTCTGAGGGGAAAAGAGCAACTGAGATCCAGAGGCCCTGAGTAACTTCTCCAGCTTATGTGAACACAGGTCACTGAACAGTGATGGCAAAGCAGCCAGACTGGCTACTGAGTTCACTTTTCCATGAAACGAGAATGTCAACGTGTGGCCACTGCCATCAAGGACTCTGCAATCAGCAGTCCCCTGGCAGCAGGGCGCAGCTGTGCGACACCACCCCACAGCACGGCTCCAAGTCTCTGGGTACCTGCTCTGCAGGGGGAGCAGATCCCAGAGCCCAAAGGAGCAGAGAGTCTCCAGAAGACCCCTCGGGGGCTCTAAGTGATGTGACGTGATAGGCCATTAGCTTTCCAAATTCTATTTTCCCTACACAAAGTATGAACAGTATATTATACCTGGTTTACATCCCCTGAGCACCACCAACTGGTAGGGAAGGAAGGTGCCCAACTTGGAGAGACGACAGCGGGGACCTGACCTAGGGGCGGGGGTGAGGAGATCCACAAAGTGGACAAACCACGCACAAAGGGCTGGCCTCAGACCACTGGGAGGGTTGGCTGGGCTTGGACCCCAGCCTGGTTCTCACTTGGCAAGGCCGAGGACTCCCTGCCACATGCATGGGGCAAACCCGGCTGGCAGAGAATCTGAGCCTTTCCAAAGCAGCCCCCGGCCAGCCCCAAGGGCATTTCTGGGGGTTCTGGCCACCGGTGGAAACATTTTGAATAATGGAGCGCAGAGGCAAACACAGACAGGAAAAGGTGCCAGGAGCCACATACCAGAGCTGCCTCTAAGAGCTGCAAACATCTCAGAGGACACCCGGGCGGGCAGGCAGGGAGAGAGGCAGGCGGGCAGGGGCCGCCACAAGGCTGAGGAGGGGTACACGGGGAGCCAGGGATTTCTGAGACTCAACCTGAGGACCTGGCAGAAAAGGCACTGGAAATTGTACTTCTCCTTTCGGTCTGTCTATTTGTCTCTTATAATTTATCTAGTACTTCCTGAAAGGTCACTGGGTGGCGATTTCAATACTGTAAAATTTGTAGAGATGCTCTCAAAGAAATGTACAAATTTCACAGGTTTACCCTGGCTTAAAGGGAATCTATTTTATTAAAAGTGTCTATTCTGAGTGCACTTTAGGCACTCAGATGGATAGGATTTGGCGACCGACTGGTTAGTGATCCAAAAGGCCTTGTGCTATTAAAAGATTCACTGTGTTTTTTTGCGGGTGGTAAAAAGAAATAGAAATCAAAGGCATTTGCCAAGGTATGGTTTGTGGATGGAGAAGAGAGCGGTGTGTGAGATCACAAAATGCTCTGTTGCCTTCCAGCTCCCCGAAGCAGGAAGCTGGGTAAGAAACGCAGATTAAAAGCAGAAGGATGCACGTCCTGCGAAGGCTCTCCACCTCCTGAAATCTCACAGGACCCCCTCTCGCTTCCCTCTCTCAGCTCCTCATTAGCTAAATTCAATCTTTGTCATTCAAAGGAAAATAAACAGGGAGCAAGGCGTCTGAGGGGAGAAAGAGTCCCTATATTGGAACAAAACAGCTTCTACAAGCAAACACCTTTTTCCCCAGCCCCAGTCAGAATTCTCTATTTCTCTCCAAATAGCAGAGCCATTTCCTTCCTGTCAGCCCAGTGATGCACAACTTCCTGTCAGAACAGCTGAGGAATCTAGGGAAATGTGTCTTCCTTCCCAGCCTCCACTTCAGGTCTGCCGAGCCTCCAATGGTGCCAAGGAGCAGAGTAGAGGGTACCAAGGAAGGGGGCCCCTCCCCAACTCTGTCTCCACGGACACCCTCCCCTGAGCCCAGCCCCTCCCCAGATCAGACCACCACATCCAGACTCAGTGTACTACATGTCAGCATCTTGGCCCTCTGTCTCCTAGAGACCTGCGTGGGGACCAGCCCTTCCATCTGCAAAGCCACCAGGAAGAGTCTCACGGAGGCCTGGTCATGTGCCATCAACCCCCACTCCTTCCAGCTTCCCTCTCAGACATCCTGGTCTGATCATGAACTCCCTGGAGACTGCCAGGAAGACGGAGGCCTGCCCTAGGGCTGCAGAGACAGTTTCTGTTTTAACCTGAGACCGGGAAGGCTTGGAAGGAAGGGCTTTTCTAGTAAAGATGGGCCACAGTCAGCCACTTCAGGGTCAGCACTCAAGGCAAACCCACCATGCAGAAGAAATGAAAACCCTCCTTCTCCCTTCAGATCCCACAATAAGTGGCGTGAGAGGCAGGGAACTGAATTAAAAAATAATCACCTCCATTAACTGAGTCTTCCCCACGTGTCTGCATGATCTCCTTTAACCCCCCCCCCCCACAAACTCTATAACGTGGTTCCCAGCTTTGCAGCTCAGTATCACCTGGAAAGTTTTTGCAACTCCTGATACCAGGTTGCACCCCAAACCAATGAAATCAGAAGGTAGAAAGCTGGAAATCAGACATTATTAGCACTATTTAAAGATTCCCAGGTGATTCCAAAATGTAGCAAAGTTTGGGAACCACGAAGGTATTATTACTCCCATTTTCTTAATGAGGAAATTGACACTCAAAGAAATTAAGTCACTTGCCTAAAGTCACACAGCTTGTAGGTGATGGAGTCAGGATTCCAGCTCACACCTCTGTGATTCCAGTATGGAGCCCCCCTCACTCCAAACTTCCTACAGAAAGTCTCTCAGATCTACCAGGTACTGCTCTCCCCGCTCCAGAGCACCCCCAGGGCAGGAGCAAGGACAACACGGGCAGGCGGGTCTGGGGAGAGTGGGCTGAGTGTGTGCGAGGGGCCTCGCAGGAAGTAATCTAATTAGTAGGTTCTGCTCCTTCCTCATCCACTTAAATTCTCTCCAGAACAAAGCCCTGGCCTAAGAGGATCCCAAGAGGATGGCCAGGCACGAGGGAAACACAGCAAGAGTGTATGTGTGTGGCTGCATGAATATAGGACAGTGGGCGCTAAGCAGGGCACACACAGCCTGGAAAGGGTGGGAGCCCTGGGGAGCCAGCAGGTGAGGGGCTAGTGCTCAGACCCAAGAACCTGGGGTTGATCTGCTTCTTCACCGGCTGTTGGACTTGGGGAAGTTACTTCCCCTCTGACCCCTCCTCTGTGTGACAGAAGGTCCTTTCAGCCCTGTGCGCCATAGTGCAAAGAATTCCCAGGGCTGCTTTGATGGCGGCCCCATGCTCAGGCCTGAGTGGGTGTGGGTATGGGACCAGCTGAGGCCTCACCCCAGGCAGGCAGAGTCCATACACAGTTCAGGCACCCACAGACCCCCCCCCACCCCGGCTCTCAGGGTTGTGTGGCCAGGCCAGGGAGGTCAGCACAGCTGCTGAACATATGGGAAAGGAGCCCCTGGGGCAGCACCCCACACCTGCCTGTCCCAGCCATGATCCCCTGAAATCTGTCAGCTCCCCCTCACCCAGTCCCACCCTGCAAGTTGCGCAGGAGGGTGCTGAGAGCATCTGGAATTGCCCTGCTCACCTGAAAGCCCCCCACTCTCCACCACACCCCACTGACTCAAGTGCCAGATAGAATCTGGTTTCCCCTCTGTGGTTTATTCCGGGGCCAGCCCTTCTCCAAGCCTGCCCTGGTCCTCCCTGACATAATTAAATGCTCTGTGCTACTTCTGTTCTTGGCTCAAACCTCTCTCCTTGCACTGACCATACTTCACCCTACCCATCCTCTGCTTACACCTCTGTTACCAGAAGACCCTCGAGGGAGGGGTCTGGGTAGGAGTCTACAGAGGCAGCAAAGCATCGTAGTCAGGAGAATGGGCTACCGAGTCAAAGGACCTGGCTCAAGCCTTGCTTTGCCACTTACTGGCCCTGTGACCAAGCCTCAACTTACTCATGATACAACGGGGAAAGAAGAGCAGTGACTTCATCAAGTTGTTGTAAATATTAAATGAGATGACACATGTAAACAAGGGGCTCAGCACAGAGCCTATGCCTAGGGTAGGAGCTCAGTAAGAGCTACAGGCGCTTTTTTCATCTCCGTGGTTCTAGCACCTAACACAAGCCCTGGCCCACAGAGCCAGGCACGTAATAAGTATGTTGAACTGAGCTGAACCCAGCCTGCTGGCAGCCTTCACAGGCTGCTCAGCCTTTCCAGAAGCTAGATACCCCTACCCACTCCCACAACCAGGGCTGGTCTCTGCAGCCACCATGCAGAACGTCCTCCTTCCCCAGAACAAGAAGTGTTAGTATGTTGGTACTTTCTGGAGAAGCCCTCTGCCCGGCCCCTCCCACCGCCCCACCTCTGCAGCTGATACCCACACCCCTTCTGTCTGAGCCCCCCAGCTGCCCAAGCTTCCAGGCAGCACCCACAGCAGCCAGACCTCAAGTACCCTCAGTCCCAACCTCAGCCTTCATCAAAGCCGAAGTCAAAGATTAGCAAGGGCTCAGGGAGGGCAGGAGGGAAAAGCAGAAGATGGAGCCCAGCCCAACCAGAGGCCCAAACCCTTCAAAGCAATGATCAGAAACCAGGGAGGTCAGGTGAGTTCTCTCCTCCAGGTGCCTTCTCACCCTCACTTCCCAGAGAGCCGGAGCAAAAGGCTCACTTGGCAACGGTTACAGCTCCAGATGGCAGTCCACAACCTCTGAGAGACAGGACAGTTTGGAGAAATAATGACCCGGGGGACTTCCCGGGGAAAGTTGTCTGTACACGGAGGGGCTGCTGTGAGATTTAATGAAGCCAGTTCCACATGAGAGGGGAGCACAGGGCAGTGTGCCCCTGCCTTGGTGACACCCCTGTGAGGGGGAGGGATGGCCATGCGGCCAGGCGGCAGAAGGACAGACACAGCGCCAGCTGGGAAAGGCTGACAGTCCCCCCTCAGGACCAGGAGCGGTTGGGGAAGGAGAAGAGAATGGGTGTCCCCCGTTACACACAGATCTGGGCGGGCGCTCTCACTCCCACTCTTTCCCCTCCTCAGCCCTCCTCCAGTCCCTCCATTATGCAAATCAAGTGACTACACAGATTTGCATAATTCATGCTTTATTAGTACGCGCTCTTGTCAGGCTTTCAGACTTTAAAAAGCAATTTTGCTATCTTTAATGGAGTGTAAGAGTCAAGGGGAGAGGTTTTCTGTCCTTTTCTCACTAAACATAAAAACAGTCTCTAAATCTTAAGTTGGGGAGAAGGTCAGTGAGAGAAATGAAGTGACTTCCAATTGGACACATGACCAAACACTTTGTTGACACCTTGGCCAAGAGTGTATAAAGGGCGTGGGTGCCAAGCACTGTGCAGATGACCCGTCCTGTCAGTCATGGCTCTTGCACAGACCACAGAGTGGTCTAGTCCAGTGCGCCAGAGAAAGTAGTGACTGCAGACACTACTATTATTAGGTCATCTGGGGTCCTGGGTGACTCGGTAACAACAAAACCCCCACCCTTCACCTGTATCACTTTTTTATATTTTATGCAGTACTTTCACTCCACTCTCTTACTCAATTTCCACAATAAGTCTATCCGGTTGGAAGGGAGACACTGTTACTCCCATTTTAGAGATGAGGAAGCTGGGGCCCAGAGAGGTAAAATTTACTCACCAAAAAGCAAACACAGGCAGTCTTTCCTCCATACCAGGGATGGCAAATACCTTGCCACTCCTCCATCCTTCCTTGCCCAGGACAGACATCACAAGTCAATCACAGCCCTCTTCCCACCACGCTCAGATTGCACTTCAGGATCCTTCTCAACACAGCCCTTCTGGCGGCTAGTACCAGTTGCCCAGATAAAACCTGTTTGCTGTTCCTACACTACATCTTGCCAACTCCTCAATACCCAGCCAATACTGTGATGGTGCCATGAGTTTCTGGGAAGTGCGTACGGGCTAAGCTTAGCCTGGCTGCTCAGCCCCAGAAGCCGCAGACAGCCATACATAAGCCCACTCACTGGTTCCAAACGGGCTCCAAATGGAACCAGACGCACCTGCTTTGGGGAGCAGATCCAGAAGGGGGACCCTCATGCCCCCGAGTCTCAAAGGTCTGGGCTCTCCTCACTGCAGGGGCCCCATGACACAGGACCACAGAGGCCCATCTGGACTAATGCACACCTGCTTCAGATACAGCAGGGACCAAATGTATCTGGTTCCAAAACACACCCAGGCCTTGCTGATCCCTGGCAAGAGGTTCATACAGAAAAGGGGCCAAGCACTGCCAGATCCCAAGCACACACTGCCCTGGGCCCTGGGCCTCATCCAACCCCAGGGACACACTTTCCTCCCTTGTACATCGACTGAGGCTCTCCAGACTGGAGAGATGCTCCCACAGTCCTTCCGCAGTGGGCCCCTCCCACAGCCCTGCAAGGAAACCTGTTAAATCATCATCATTAAACCCTAAAAGTGCTCATTTTGACCCTCATGCACTTCCTGTTCTGCCAGGTGGAGAAATGTGAATCCCAGCATGTCTCCCATCTTCCCCAAAACCTCCCAGCTCCCTGAGCCCCAGGGCAGCCCTGGCCCCTCCCCGCCCCAGATGAAGGACCAGTCCCTCCTTGGAGGATGGGAAGCAGCCTGCCAGTCTCACAGAGCAGGGTGGCACAGTACCCACACCTGCTGGCACCAGCTGCCCTGTCTGGGGGGCTTTCCTTCTGGAACCCACACGGCTCAGTGCTGGCCTCCTGCCAGGCCCGAGGGAGATGGAACACACCCTCTCCATGCCCACGTCCAAAGGGCCTAGACAATGCCTCCCCAGCCTGAGCTCACAGCCGGCACCTCCACTGCCCGCATCTCCCCGCGCCCTTCTCTCCCTTCACTTCCCGGCGAGGTCTCCTGGGCCCCAGATCTGAGCTGCCACTGCAATCATAAATGCCTCACTCTCCAAGTCATCTCTGCTTCCTCAGTCACCGCTCCATGAGTTCCCTGTCTGGAATTGACAGTTCCAAGGCTCTTTTCTGGAGGACCTCTAGGCAGGGAATACCAAGGGCAGGGGTGGGAGCATCTGGCCCTAGAGGGGGAAGAGTTTATCACTGACCTTATTGAGCAGTGATGGTGGTAACCAAAGGACCTTTAGTTGGTTTTCTTTACTTTCACTTTTTTTTTTTTTTTTTTTTTTTTGCGGTACGCGGGCCTCTCACTGTTGTGGCCTCTCCCGTTGCGGAGCACAGGCTCCGAACGCGCAGGCTCAGCGGTCATGGCTCACGGGCCCAGCCGCTCCGCGGCATGTGGGATCTTCCCCGACCGGGGCACAAATCCGTGTCCCCTGCATCGGCAGGTGGACTCTCAACCACTGCACCACCAGGGAAGCCCTCACTTATTTTTTTACATTCTCTGCAGACAACATACCCCCGCACTGTGCACTTGGGAGTAGGCTGCTCCTCCACGGCCCCTCCCCAGCCGTGGTGCACTGCTGCCATTAGGTGGCTGCAGCCAGCGTCTACAGGGCTGGCTCACATTTCTGGAGAGGACAGAGCAAAGGAACACATGACCCGCAACCAGGGCAGCGAGAAAGCCCAGCCTTCAGAAGCTCCCCCCCCCCACTTCTCTTTACAGTTGGGGAAATAAGTGTGGTAAGGTAGGCATGAGGGCGGCCCCTAAGCCCAAGCTCCTGTCTCCACCACCCACACACGTTGGCAATGAGGATGACACCTGGAAGCCAGTGGCAGAGCCAGGAGTTGACCCAAGGTCTACCCGACCCCCTCGCCGCCCACCCTGTCCCCTGGCCTCTCCTCGGGGCTGCCTCCCACCACCCCTCTCTCCCCCCGGTCTGGCTTTCTCGTCATTCATTCACCAAACGCTTGCCAAGAGCCCCTGTGAGCCAGGCACCTGTGGGAGGCTTTCCCAGCCCTCATCTCACGGATCCTCCCAACAACCACGCCCACTTTACGGATGAGGACGCTGCCACCCCAGAGAGCCCACACTGCCCAGGTCACCCTGAAAGGGAAGGGGCAGAGCCAGGGCGGGTATCAGGTCACTGATCCCAAATCCAGGGCTCTCTCTTCTCTGGAGCCTGTACTGGGCCAAGACCCAGTGGGGCCCTGGGCAGAGGTGAGGCCAGCCTCTGGGCAGGAGGCGCTGAGGACCAAGGCCAGGCTGGCCCTACTAACCCCGCTCCCAAGCACCACACTGGGACCACCTGCAGTGACGCTGGGGTTCTGAAAAGCTGATTCCAAGCTAGCTAGGAAGGGTGGTTCCCGTGAACCCCACTGCTGGAAGACGCCCAGCATCGCCCAGTTCCTGCGGGGTATCCCCCTGGGATCCCCGCCGAAACCCTCAGAGCCGACACACTCAAGACAGAACTCATCATCTCGACCACCTCCCGGGGCTGCATCTCCTTTACAGGCAACACGGCCCTGCTCTCCCTGCCCCATCACGCCAGTCTGTCACCGTGTCTTGTAAATGGAAAGAGTGGCCAAGTACTGAGCTAAGAACTTTACACCTGTGTCCTTATTAATCCTCTCTCACAACACCCCGTGGGCTGAGCACCATGACCCCCATTTCACACATGCACAGGCTGAGGTTCAGGGAGACTGGGCAACTTGCCCAAACACACAGCCTGTCAGCACCCGAGCTGTGATGTGAGCCCAAGCGGAGCTGGCTCCGGCACGCTGCCGCTATTCCACCCGTCTTTGAAAAACGAGCAGGAAGAGGGTGTGTTCCATCTCCCTCGGGCCTGGCAGGAGGCCAGCGCTGAGCCCTGTGGGTTCCAGAAGGAAAGCCCCCCAGCCAGGGCGGCTGGTGCCGGCTGGTGTGGGCACTGTGCCACCCCGCCCTCTGGGACTGGCAGGCTGTTTCAGTGCTCACAGCCTCCCATCCTCCAAGAAGGCGTTGGTTTTGAGCAGAGCAGTGAGGGGATCAGGGCACAGTACTCACTTTGACCCTCACACACCACATCCAGGGTGGAGAAATGTGAAGCCCCCCCAACATACTACCTACCTCCCTAAAGCCCCCGCCTCCTCCTCCATGTTCCCTCCCTTTGCCTCCAGCCTGGTTCAAGCCTTCACCTCTCCTTCTGTAGAACTATTGCAATAACCTTCTAACCAGCCTCCCTGCTTCAAGCTTCCTTCTTTTAGAAACAATCCATCCTCTCCCGGGGCTTGATCACGCCACTAGTCTGCTCAAACACTTTCCATGGCTCCCTGTTCCTTTAGACAAAAGTGCAGACTCGGGCCTCCCTGGTGGCGCAGTGCTTGAGAATCTGCCTGCCAATGCAGGGGACACAGGTTCGAGCCCTGGTCTGGGAAGATCCCACATGCCGCGGAGCAACTAGGCCCGTGAGGCACAACTACTGAGCCTGCGCATCTGGAGCCTGTGCTCCGCAACAAGAGAGGCCGCGATTGTGAGAGGCCCGCGCACCGCGATGAAGAGTGGCCCCCGCTCGCCACAACTAGAGAAAGCCCTCGCACAGAAACAAAGATCCAACACAGCCAAAAATAAAAATAAATTAATAAAAAAAAAAGTGCAGACTCCTCCGCCTGGTGTGCAAGCCCCATGGGCAGCTTCCACGTCCCTTTCCAGTCTTCTCTTCCCAGCACTTCCAGGAAAACCTGCCTCCTTTGTCCCCCCCAGAGAACACCAGGCACTCTCCAACTTTGAGCCTCTGCCCAAACTGTGCCATCAGCTTGGAATACTCTTTCCCTTTTGCCTCATGAAGCCCTCCCTACCTACGAAGCCCGCACGACCCCCACTTCCTCTAAGAAGCCCCCGGGCGTGAGGAGTCACCGGCATGCCCTCATGTGACACTGCACCTCATTAGGGCACTTGTCACAGCCTGCCTCTCCTCAGAGCTGTGGCAGCCTGGCCACCCAACCCCCAACCACAGACTGTCCATCTCTTTGTCCCCCAGCATTTCCAGAGTCAGTGCCTGGCATAGAATGGGCTTCAGAGAAAGTCTACCCAGAAGAACTTCCTCAGACCTTCAACATATCAATACAGATCCTTCCCTGACAGTGGGGCCTGTCTTTCCCTGTGGCCAGTCTCAAGCTCAGAGCAAATACTCGTTTCCTGAGGTGGTTACTGGGGAATCCTGGCCCACTCACCCCAAAAGGATTCTAGCGGTGCCCGGGCTGGCACACTTAGCTGTCTCTCCCCTGCCTGGAAACCTGCCACTCAGCCGGCTCTGTCCCCCACTCACACAGCCCACAAATAATAGCTCTGCGCTTTCCTGCAAATTCCATCTTCCCAAATGGAGACTTTAGCTCCACCTGTTCAAGAAAACATAAAACAAGAAGTGAAACGGAGTAGGCCTGGGGGAACAGTCACGTGGCCCTGCAGGGGCAGAGGGGCATCCCTGGGCTCCCCTCTCCTCAAGTATCATTCATGCACATGTACAAAGGCTCTAATCCCGCCACCTCCTCTTGGCCAGCACATCCCAGGTGATGGAGCGTCTTCCCCACGCAGACTCTCACTGTGTCCACACCACAGCCCACCACTGTGGACACCGCTGTCCCGTTTACACACGAGACCTGCAAGGATGAAGGACACGGAGACCAGACACAAGGACACACTCCCCCGAGTTGGGCTACGAACTCAGGTCTTCCGACTCCTGGTCCAGAGCCCTTTATGACACAGGGCTGACCCTGAGAAAAGGGTAGGGGGAGAGAGGGATTAGAATGGCATGTTGAAGCTGATAAAGCAATCTCATCTGTTTTCTCATTTCTCCTCACAAGAAGCCTGTGAGAATGAGTCATCTAAAGCAGGGATTCCCAGCCCCAGAGCTACTCACACTGGGGCTGGGCAATTCTTTGCTGTGGGGACTGTCCTTTGTGTTGTAGGATGTTTACCAGCATCCCTGGCCTCTACCCACGAGATGTCTGTAACAGCCTTCCCCTAGTCTTGATGACCAAAAATGTCTGCAGACATTGCCAGACATCCCACTGGGAAGCAAAATCACCCCAGTTGAGAACCGCGATCTAAAGGCACAGGGCGATGGGGCTTCCCTGGTGGCTCAGTGGTTAAGAATCCACCTGCCAATGCAGGGGACACGGGTTCGAGCCCTGGTCCGGGAAGATCCCACATGCCACGGAGCAACTAAACCCATGTGCCACAACTACTGAGCCTGCGTTCTAGAGCCCGTGCACCACAACTACTGAAGACCACGCACCTAGAGCCCGTGCTCTGCAACAAGAGAAGCCAGCTCAGTGAGAGGCCCGCGCACCACAACGAAGAGTAGCCCCCGCTCGCCGCAACTAGAGAAAGCCCACATGCAGCAATGAAGACCCAAAGCAGTCATAAATAAATAAATAAATTTTTTTTTAATTGTAAAAATAAATAAATAAAAATAAAGGCACAGGGCGAGATCCCAGCCTCGCGGAAGGCAGGAGACTCCCCACGGTCTCACTCTCCCCCATTCAGGCAGGTGCTTCCTTCTCCTCTACCCATACTCTCTGCTCATCGAGCATCCTCAATCCAACACTACGACAGATGTTCCCTTCTACACCATCTCCCGCTCGGGGGGCAGAATTGGCCTGCCCACAGGCAATTCTCACATCCGTGGAAGGAAGAAGGGAATCAATATTTACTGAGAGTCAACATTCACTAAGTGTCACATCTCAGAGCTAAGGTCACTCATTAACATCACTTCACAAAACTGCCCCGGCAGGCACCATCACCCCCATTCAAGAGACGCACTAACGGACTCAAAAATTAAATCACTGAAGTTTCACAGCCAAGGGTCAGTCTCTGGATCTGAACCCAGGTCAGAAGACCCGTGCCCAGCAGGCCTGGGTTACCAGAATGGAGTGTCCTTGGTCCACAGGTCCCAAGACCCTCACCCTCCAGGCCCAGGTCCCAGCATCGGACACTGGTAGGGGTGGGAGAAGACCTTCAAGGCCACTCCTGCCCCCTTTCCCAACTCTCCTCCCAGCTGGAAAGGGAGCAGGTGTGATGGCACTCAGCATGGTCCCTGAGAGCCCCAGGCACTCAATGACACGGCTGGTGAACGTGAGGCTGGGGGGTTCCCAGGGGCCGGGCCTCTCCGCCTCCCTGGCTCTGAGACCTGGCGGAGGTCGCCCGCCTCTCCACTCCCCCTCCACCTGTAGCACGTTAATCCCTTCCTCCACATCCCTGCAGAGTTAAAGTGCTAGGAAATCAGGAATGCGTGTCTTCAGAGTTTTGTACTGTTTCAGTAACTTCCCCTAAAGTTGGCTTTCCCAGCATGCTGGGGGAGCTTTTGACCATGTATGACTCTTTTTATTCATCATACTGCTCTGGGGTCCGCTAGGAGCAGGGAGATGTGACCTTGAAATATGGCTCTGACCCAGAGGACCCTAGCAACTTCCAGTGACCTTCAGGGAGTAAGCACCAATGGTACTGGAGGCACAGAGAATTTATCTGAAAGTTTTTAAAATTCAGCTGTGCCAAGAACTGCCCTCTGGAATGGGAGGGGAGCCATCCATCCGTATGGTGCAGGGTTCGGGCAGAAGCCTGCCATGCCCCAGGCCTCTGACCTCCCACAGCCTCAGGGCACAGGCCACCCATATTATATCAAAATGGACACATCTCAAACATAGCAAATCCAACCCCAAACTCTCACCTTCTCCCCAAAACTGCTTCTCCCACAGTCTTCTCCAACCCCATTAATGGAAATTCCATCCTTATGTTTGCTTGGGCCGAACTCTTGGCCTCATCCTTGACCTTCCCCTTTCTCTCCCACCTCCCCCACTGCCACATCCCTGCATCCAGCTCATCAGGAATGCCTTCCTTCCCAAAATTCCAAGGCTCCAACCACTTCTCACCAACTCACTGCTACCACCTGGCTCCGAAACACCAGGACCCCTCACCCGGATTGTGACCACGGCTTCTTAACCGGGCGCCTTTGCCCCCACCTCTTCATCTATTTCCAGCACTGCAGCCAGAGCCATCCTACTAAAACGTAAGTCAGATCTTGTTACTTCTCCACTCAAAGCCCTCCGTCTGCTCCCATTTCACCCAGGGTGGTAGCCGAACTCCTCACAATGGCCTACAGAACCCCGCAGTGGGTCCCACCTCCTCTCTGACCTCATACCCCCCAGCTCCCTCGATGCCCCCATCACTTACCAAGTCAACCTCACTGCCAAAGACCTGCGCTGTCCAACACAGTAGAAACTTGCCACATGTCCACTGAGGCCCAGCCATGTGGCTAGTGTAACGGAATTTTTTAATGTATATCATTTTCAATAACTTACATGTTAAAAATGATACTCCATTCATTTATCAGAAAACTTTTAAATATATTTGCAACAACCTGGGTGTGTGAGTCTACTTTTTTAACTGTAAATTTTATGAGCTCTAAACACAGATCAGGTATTTCCAGTGAAGATTTAGTATCCAGTTGAGATGTGCTGTAAGATACACAACACACCAGATTTCAAAGACCTGTAGGAAAAACAGAATCTAAACTATCTCAATGATTTTTTACATTGATTATATGTTGAAATGGTAATGTTTTTACTATATTGGGTTAAATAGAAAATAATCACTAACATTAGTTTCACATTTCTCTTTTTCTTTTCTCTAATATGGCTACTGGACAACCTAAACTTCCAGATGTGGCTTCTATTATATTTTTACTGGACAAGGCTGCCCAGACCACGTCAGGCATAATGCCGATCCAGTGCCTTCACACTGCTCTTTCCTCTTCTGCCGTGGCTCGCTCACTCCCTTGCCTCCTAAACATCTTTCATCAGTTGTCGCCTTCTTAGTGAGATCTTCCCCACCTATTTAAAATCATAACTCTTCCCTCAGAACTCCCTGCCCTCCCATCCCACCTTTCTTTCTCTTCGTATCATTTATTGCTATCTAACAAAAAGGATAATTAACATATAGTTTATTGTCAGTTTTACCTACTAAAATGTAAGTTCCAGACTGACATGTACACACTGCTCTATTTTAAATGGATAACCAACAAGGGTCTACTGTATAGCACAGGGAAGTCTGCTCAATATTATGTAACAACCCAAATGGGAAAAGATTTTGAAAAAGAATAGATACATGTATATGTATAACTGAATCACTTTGCTGTACACCTGAAACTAACACAACATTGTTAATCAGCTATACTCCAATATAAAATAAAAAGGTTTTTAAAAAATCTCCAAAACAAATGTATGTTCCTACATATCGATAATTACCTTAATGTGAATGGAATAAATGCTCCAACCAAAAGACACAGGCTCACTGAATGGATACAAAAACAAGACCCATATATATGCTGTCTACAAGAGACCCACTTCAGACCTAGGGGCACAAACAGACTGAAAGTGAGGGGATGGAAAAAGATATGCCATGCAAATGGAAATCAAAGAAAGCTGGAGTAGCAATACTCATAGCAGATAAAATAGACTTTAAAATAAAGAATGTTACAAGAGACAAGGAAGGACACTACATAATGATCAAGGGATCAATCCAAGAAGAAGATATAACAATTATAAATATACATGCATCCAACATAGGAGCACCTCAATACATAAGGCAAATGCTAACAGCTCTAAAAGAGGAAATTGACAGTAACACAATAACAGTGGGGCACTTTAACACCTCACTTACACCAATGGACAGATCATCTAAACAGAAAATTTATAAGGAAACACAAGCTTTAAATGACACAATAGACCAGATAGATTTAATTGATATTCATAGGACATTCCATCCAGAAACAGCAGATTACACTTTCTTCTCAAGCACACATGGAACATTCTCCAGGATAGATCACATCTTGGGTCACAAATCAAGCCTCAGTAAATTTAAGAAAATTGAAATCATATCAAGCATCTTTTCTGACCACAATGCTATGAGATTAGAAATCAATTACAGGCAAGCAAACCTAAAAAGCACAAACACATGGAGGCTAAAAAATACGTTGCTGAAAAACCAAGAGATCACTGAAGAAATCAAAGAGGAAATCAAAAAATACCTAGAAACAAATGACAATGAAAACACGACGATCCAAAACCTATGGGATGCAGCAAAAGCAGTTCTAAGAGGGACGTTTATAGCAATACAAGCCTACTGCAAGAAACAAGAAAAATCTCAAATAAACAATCTAACCTTACACCTAAAGGAAACAGAGAAAGAAGAACAAACAAAACCCAAAGTTAGTAGAAGGAAAGAAATCATAAAGATCAGAGCAGAAATAAATGAAGCAGAAACAAAGAAAACAATAGCAAAGATGAATAAAACTAAAAGCTGGTTCTTTGAGAAGATAAACAAAATTGATAAACCTTTAGCCAGACTCATCAAGAAAAAGAGGGAGAGGATTCAAGTCAATAAAATTAGAAATGAAAAAGGAGAAGTTACAACAGACACCACAGAAATCAAAGCACCCTAAGAGACTACTACAAGCAACTCTATGCCAATAAAATGGACAACCTGGAAGAAATGGACAAATTCTTAGAAAGGTAGAACCTTCCAAGACTGAACCAGGAAGAAACAGAAAATATGAACAGACCAATCACCAGTAATGAAATTGAAACTGTGATTAAAAATCTTGTAACAAACAGAAGTCCAGGTCCAGATGGCTTCAAAGGTGAATTCTATCAAACATTGAGACGAGCTAACACCCACCCTTCTCAAACTCTTCCAAAAAACTGCAGAGGAAGGAACACTCCCAAACTCATTCTATGAGGCCACCATCACCCTGATACCAAAACCAGACAGAGATACTACAAAAAAGAAAATTACAGACCAATATCATTGATGAATATAGATGTAAAAATCCTCAACAAAATACTAGCAAACAGAATCCAAGAACATATTAAAAGGATCATACACCATGATCAAGTGGGATTTATCCCAGGGATGCAAGGATTCTTCAATATATGCAAATTAATCAATGTGATACACCATATTAACAAATTGAAGAAGAAAAACCATATGATAATGTCAATACAGGCAGAAAAAGCTTTTGACACAATTCAACACCAATTTATGATAAAAAGTCTCCAGAAAGTGGGCATAGAGGGAACCTACCTCAACATAATAAAGGCCATATATGACAAACCCACAGCAAACATCATTCTCAATAGTGAAAAACAGAAAGCATTTCCTCTAAGATCAGGAAAAAGACAAGGATGCTCATTCTCACCACTATTATTCAACATAGTTTTGGAAGTCCTAGCCATGGCAATCAGAGAAGAAAAAGAAATAAAAGGAATACAAATTGGAAAGTCACTGTTTGCAGAGGACATGATACTATACATAGATAATACTAAAGATGCCACCAGAAAACTACTAGAGTTAATCAATGAATTTGGTAAAGTTACAGGATACAAAATTAATGCACAGAAATCTCTTGCATTCCTATACACTAACAATGAAAGATCAGAAAGAGAAATTAAGGAAACAGTCTCATTCACCATTGCAACAAAAAGAATAAAATACCTAGGAATAAACCTACTGAAGGAGACAAAAGACCTGTACTCAGAAAACTATAAGACACTGATGAAAGAAATCAAAGATGACACAAACAGATGGAGAGATATACCATGTTCTTGGATTGGAAAAATCAATATTGTGAAAATGACTATACTACCCAAAACAATCTACAGATTCAATGCAACCCCTATCAAATTACCAATGGCATTTTTTACAGAACTAGAACAAAAAATCTTAAAGTTTGTATGGAGACACAAAAGATCCCAAATAGCCAAAGCAGTCTTGAGGGGAAAAAATGGAGCTGGAGGAATCAGACTCCCTGACTTCAGACTATACTACAAAGCTACAGTAATCAAGACAATATGGTACTGGCACAAAAGCAGAAATATAGATCAATGGAACAGGATAGAAAGCTCAGAGTTAAAGCCACATACATATGGTCAACTAATATATGACAAAGGAGGCAAGGATATACAATGGAGAAAAGACAGTCTCTTCAACAAGTGGTGCTGGGAAAACTGGACAGCTACATGTAAAAGAATGAAATTAGAACACTGTCTAACACCATATACAAAAATAAACTCAAAATGGATTAAAGACCTACATGTAAGGCCAGACACTATCAAACTCTTAGAGGAAAACATAGGAAGAACACTCTTTGACATAAATCACAGCAAGATCTTTTTTGACCCACCTCCTAGAGTAATGGAAATAAAAACAAAAATAAACAAATGGGACCTAATGAAACTTAAAAGCTTTGCACAGCAAAGGAAACTAGAAACAGTACAAAAAGACAACTCTCAGAATGGGAGAAAATATTTGCAAATGAATCAACGGATAAAGGATTAATCTCCAAAATATATAAACAGCTCATGCAGCTCAATATTAATAAAACAACCCAATCAAAAAATGGGCAGAAAACCTAAGTAGACATTTCTCCAGAGAAAACATACAGATGGTCAAGAGGCACATGAAAGCTGTTCAACATCACTAATCATTAGATAAATGTAAATCAAAACTACAATGGGGGCTTCCCTCGTGGCAGAGTGGTTAAGAATCCGCCTGCCAATGCAGGGGACACGAGTTCAAGCCCTGGTCCAGGAAAATCCCACATGCCGCAGAGCAACTAAGCCCGTGCACACCATAACTACTGAGCCTGCGCTCTAGAGCCCACGAGCCACAACTACTGAGCCCACATGCCACAACTACTGAAGCCTGCACGCCTAGAGCCTGTGTTCCGCAACAAGAGAAGCCACCGCAATGAGAAGCCCACACACCACAATGAAGAGTAGCCCCTGCTCACCACAACTAGAGAAAGCCTGCATGCAGCAATGAAGATCCAATGCAGCCAAAAATAAATAAATAAATAAAACTACAATGAGGTATCACCTCACACTGGTTAGAATGAGTATCATGACAAAATCTACAAACAACAAATGCTGGCAAGGGTGTGGAGAAAAGGGAACCCTCTTGCACTGTTGGTGGGAATGTAAATTGATACAGCCCCTATGGAGAACAGCATGGAGTTTCCTTAAAAAACTAAAAATAGAATTACCATATGACCCAGCAATCCCACTACTGGGCCTATACCCCAAGAAAACCATAATTCAAAAAGACACATGCCCCCTAATGTTCACTGCAGCACTATTTACAATAGCTATGTCATGGAAGCAACCTAAATGCCCATCGACAGACGAATGGATAAAGATGTGGTACATATATACAATGGAATATTACTTAGCCATAAAAAGGAACAAAATTGGGTCATTTGTAGAGATGTGGATGGACCTAGAGGCTGTCATACAGAGTGAAGTAAGTCAGAATGAGAAAAACAAATATCACATATTAACGCATATATGTGGAATCTAGAAAAATGGTACAGATGAACCGGTTTGCAAGGCAGAAATAGAGACACAGATGTAGGAAACAAACATATGGACACCAAGGGGGGAAAGCAAGGGTGGTGATGGTGGTGGTGGTGGGATGAATTGGGAGACTGGGATTGACATATATACACTAATATGTATAAAACAGATAACATAAGAACCTGCGGTATAAAAAAATAAAATAAAATAAAATTCAAAAAATATATATATATGTTCCAGAGGCCAGGGTTTTTTATCTTTTATGGTTTCTTTGTACTATATCTGTGGTGTCTAGAACAATGCTGGCACAAAATAGATGTTCAATAACTACTTATTGAATGAATAAAGTTACGTATTTTTCAGCCTGGCCTCCCTACTCTGCTAGAAATTTCTAAAGAGCAGTGCCAGGCATACAGTTGTTGCTTGATATATGACTGGTAGGCTGATCTGGGGAAACAAAGGCAGCTCAGCTGAGTCATGGCACAGAAGACAAAAGCAAGAACCAAGGGTCCTTGAAGTGGACCCTGTGTCTCCTCCCCTCTGCTGTCCAGGCTCCTCTCACCCCATCTCCAGCAAAGCTACCCATCAGCCCAACAGCAGTGGGTACTTCAGAGGAAGGTACATTTCCTTTCCTTCCTATCGATTTTTACTCTCCCAGTGAGAAGACAAATCTGTTTCCCCTCCACCAGAAAGCCTCGAGCCATGGCTACTGACATTATAGTAATTAAATCCCTGCTGCTAGGAGGGTTCAGAAGCCGAACAGGCCTCATGCCAAGGGCTGGCCTGCAGGGAGGGAGGCTGGCCGGGAGGGTCTGTCTCAGCCATCTCCTGATAGTGAGAAAATCCACTTAGCCACAGTGCCTTCACGGGTTTTCACTCCTGGGTAGGAAGATAAAACCTCTCCAGCTGGACTTCCCTGGTGGTGCAGTGGTTGAGAATCTGCCTGCCAATGCAGGGTACACGGGTTTGAGCCCTGGTCTGGGAGGATCCCACATGCTGCAGAGCAACTAAGCCACAGCTACTGAGCCTGCGCTCTAGAGCCCACAAGCCACAACTACTGAGCCCGTGTGCCACAACTACTGAAGCCCACATGCGTAGAGCCCGTGCTCCACAAGAGGAGCCACCGCAATGAGAAGCCCACGCACTGCAACGACGAGTAGCCTCTGCTCGCCATAACTAGAGAAAGCCTGCACCCAGCAACGAAAACCCAATGCAGCCAAAAAATAAACAAAGAAATTTATTAAAAAAAAAAAAAAACACCTCTCCAGCCCACCCCCACCTCCACAACGCACCCACCAATCAGCCAAGCGCTCCTCACTCCGGGCATCACAGCTTTCTTCCCCTTCACTCCTTAATTCCATCTGGTCCTCATGATCCTCATCCCTTAAAATGGCCAGTGGAGAAATTATCATCATCCTCAACCTCACTTCTCCCATTTTCCAGATGACAAAACAGAGGCCCAGAAACCAAGTTTCCTCAATCCTAGTCCAGGGCCTTTCTCTTCACCCACAATCTTTACTGGCGCTCAGCATGGGCCACAATCCATGTCACATGCTTTCCATACAGTGGTGCCTCATTTAATCCTCAGAACTGCCCCAGAAGTAGGGTTAGGATTAACGCCCAAGGAAGTAGAATCAAAGCACTGAAGCAACTTACCTAAAGCCACACGTGACAGTCAGGATTCAAACCCAGCTCTGTCATGTGGAAGCCTGTTCTCCTAACGCTAGGCTATGCTGCCATAACGCCAAGCTATGCTGCCATATATAAGAGGCGGGGGGCAGCTGGGATATAGATACAAGGGAAGATGAAAGAAGTGAAGGCGAGGTGAACCCACAGGGAATAGAGGGTGGGGGAACAGGCAGAAGGAATGGATGACTCAGCCAGGTTGGCGGGTCAAATCCAGGACACGTGTGTGGTTTTGTCTCCTATAAAACTCTCATCATACCTGTCATAACTTGGTCAACGCCTGCCTCCCTGACCAGCCTGTGAACTCCATGTCTTGTTAAGTATTGAACCCCGAGAGCCAACCTGGCACCTGTCGACCCTCATGAATAGTTATCCACAAAAGACCAAGGGCTTGAGAAGCAAGGGGTGGCGGGGTTCTGGGATAGACATGGAGTGGGACCAACAGAGGAGAGCGGGGCAGGAGGCACTGGAATGCGCATGAAACGGGATGGGCCCAGGAAGACGCCTGCTGGCCAGGCCAGCAACAGATGATCTGGCCAGGAAGGAGCACAAGGTCAGCGACTCTATCTAGTCCTCTGGGCTTTGATGACTAAGTCTGTGTTTGGAGTTTTCAGATTATACAATGAGAAAATTAACGATAAGAACAGCTGGCACTTCCCCAGCCCTTTACCATGAGCCCAGTGCTGGGTCTTGTCTCATTGGCTCCTCATGACACACATCCTCATCCCTATTCACAGATCTGGAGACTGAAGCTCACGGAAGTCAACTTTGTCATCTAGGTTGTACAGCCAAGAAGCTGCAGAGCTGGAACAAGAACACCAAAGCATGTCTGTTGACTGATCAGCTGACCCCTCCAGAGCCTGCGGGAGACCATCCTCGGCCCCAGAGCCCAGCCTTCCCTGTCAACGTACCCAGGGCTCATGGAGGTTCAACAGGCTTCTGCATCTAAGCTGAGAGCCTCCCCCTCCCTCTCCTCCCTCTCCTCCCTGCAGAGCTCAAAGCATCCACTGAGGCTCTGGTAAGGCTAGTGGGACCGTGAGGGTGGCATAAAACTAAAAGGGGTGGGGTGGGCAAGGGGGGAGAGAACAAGAACAGCTTTTTTGGCTTGAAAGAGCCCCAAGCCAGGAGGTGATCTGCAAAATCATGTGTTCAAGCCCCAAGTCCACTACCTCCTGGCTGTGAGACCCTGGGCAAGTCACCTAACCTCTTTGATCCTTGGGTCAGTCATCTGTAAAACAAGGATTGTTGTGAGGATTAGACGAGAAGAGGTGTGTGAAAGCACTAGTTGTAGGCCCTTCATAAATGTTCATTTTCTTCTCCTCCTCCATTTACCCCTTTTTACACTCCTAAGAGTTGCTTTGGAGTCATTTTTATGGAAGGGGAAAGAAGTATCCACTTTGTGAGAGAGGCACGTTCTGCCAAGCAGCTGAGGACAGAAGCATGAGAGATGGTCCCCTCCACCCAAGAGGAAACCCTCATGACTCAACCTCCATCCCGGACTTGCTCTTCACTCACATCAATTTCATTTCACTCTTGAGGGATCTTTCCATCACTGGCACACAGCGTGGACCAGTCTGGTGTCTTGTGCCAAAATGTCCTCCCACCCGGCTCCGCATCATTACTACCCCAGGAGCAGCAGAGAGCATCTTGGCAGAGCTGAACGCCCGGTCCAGCCCAGAGCAAGAGAGGCAGGGAGTCATGGGCCCAGCTCTAAGGGTTTCTACAAACCCATAGCCACCGAACTCTCAAAAGAAATACCATGGCAAAGCCTGCCACGGACCAGCGTGGACCAAAGAGCCCCCGGGGGCCAGGTCTGTGCCTAATTGAATCCTCCACCTCCACCCTCAGCAATGGGAATTATAATCCCACTTTCCAAAAAAGGGGCCACTGCTCAAGGCCATACAGCTCAATAGCACATGTCCAGGATTTGAATCCAGGTCTGTGTTGAAAGTCTGAGCTCTTCTAGGAAGAGGCAGAGAAAAACACATTTCATTGAGGAGAGACCCCTATAGCTGACTCACATCCTTAAGGGCACAGACCTTTGCACTCCTGGAACCTAGACTGGGGCCTGCCACATAGCAGGTGCTCAGTGGGACTAAAACCCAGAATTCCTGGATTCTAGCTGCACCCTTACCACTCACAATGCTGAGTGGCCTTGGACAAGTCACATAACTTCTCTGGGTCTTGGGATCCTGTAAAGAGGAAGATGGTCTCTGCCCTGCCTTCCTCATTGAGGTGGGAGGCCTGTACAGGGGCCATGTCACCCAGGCTGGCACACCTGGTGGGCCCATGGAGCTTGGCCATTCAGGGAGGTATGGTACCACGCCAGGCCAGATATGCCAGCAGCTGCCCCTGGAGGAGGCCTCCCCTGGGTCAACCCACCAATGCCATCCAGCTCTGAGCCCCTCCAAAGGCAGTAGCCCGACCCACAGCAACACGCCCTGCCCAAGCCCTCATCCTAGAGGAAGGTGACGTCACCCCTGTCTGTGGCTCCGGGCATTCCCACATGTGGGAGCTATTCGGGGACTGACTGAGCAAGCCAACATCCTACCCGATGGAAGCCAGAAGAGAGAGAAAATGGCTAAGCCCCAATTTGTTAAAATCAGAAATCTTCTTAAAAGGGAGAAAAGGCTGTGCAAAAATCCCTGCTGGTGGAACCTTGCGAGGGTGCAGGCAGGTGCCAACTCAGGCAAAGGCGCTAAGAAGAACTGCCATTTGTTGGCAGCCTGGGATGTGCCAGCCACTGGGCTGGCCACTTACCCAACCATTATCACGTTTAGTTCTCACCAGGCTGGTGAATGCCACCCTCTCCATTTACAGATGGGGAAACTGAGGCTCAGAGACTTTGAGTCACTGGCCTTATGGTCACCCAGCAGCACGGGGCTGGGCCAGAATTAGCCCCCAGCGCAGTCTCTTCCCCACTCCCCACGGTTAGCCAGCACATCACCTGTCTCCTCCCCCTCCCTGTCTGTGGGATGGTCCTCGCCAAGACCCCCAGCTTGCTGGGCTTCTCCATTTATCAGCTCAAGCTAAACATCAATGATTCTGAAGATGCTGGCTGGCAGGCCTGGTGCCCATGAGCTCTGAGGGGCAGGTACCAGCCCATTCAGCCCCCGTGGGAGCATCCTGTAAGACAGCTTTTCTGTTCATTTGACACTGAGCACAATGCCTGTCCTTTAAGAAAAATGCCCAACAAGCTGACTCAAAAATAACAGATGCCAATTTGCATATTATTTCACACATCATTTGCATGTTGTTCATTTAGTGTTATCACGGCTCTGCTCAGAATACAACTCTGGTTACCTTACAACCAGGCCTTGGGGAAAAAAAATGGCCTCCACGCAGGTCGAGCCCTGATCCCCTGGTACATCCCTCCCCAACCCAGCTGCTCTTTATGCTCCTTGGCGCCTGGTTGGGAGAGTTAACACCTGCCAGCGCAGAAAGGACAGGGAGAACCTTGATTCACGAGCCCTCACAACCTTTTGAATTCAAGACGGTACCCCACCGCAAGTCTTGAAGGAAAAATTATGTTCTCTTGAAGACATGTCAGGAAAGCCTTAGCAGTCTCTGCTTGCCCAGTTCTGTCCCAGGAAGGCCTCCCGCTGGCCCTCCCGCTGTCATCCGTGCTCTCAGCCTCATTCTGCCTGGTCATCGTGTGTCCCCCTGACCTTCCTCCGGGCCTCCTGGCCTGGCTCCCTGGGCTTATTTTTGTCCTCTCTCCACCTGTCCGATTTGCAGGTCCACACCCAACGAGCTGTGCCCAGGCCACAGATTGCTGACGCTGAGTGTAGAATAACTGGGTCCCATGAGGTAAGAAGGCTCCAGAAGCCCAGGCCAGGCCATCACTGCAGCCCCACCTTCCAGGGAGCAGTCTGCTTCCCTCTTACTTGTGCAGACACACCCACAGGGACCCAGGCAGAAACACGACCGAAGGTAAAGCCATTTGATTTTAGGAGAAAGGGGGCATGTTCCACACGTGTTCGCCTCTCCCAGAGCCCTTTTCTACAGCCACCTGTGTGGAGGGTGACACACGCACCCGCGCCCTCCACGGCTCTCTGGGGGACTCAGGGCTAACAGCATCATCTTCTAAGCACTGCTCTCACAAAAGCAACAGCTGATGGGCTCAGTGTGTGCCCAGCTCTGCCCTGGGTGCTATGCTGTAGGCAGGGGCTGTGATTCGCTCTGAACATCTGAGAAACAGGCTCCAGGTTCAGGAAACTCCCTGAGGACCCCCCCTTAGGATGCTGCCGAGTCTGGATGCGAACCCAGAGCCCACGGCTGCAACTGCCATGCCAGGCCACCTCTGCCAATCAGTATTGCCTCTGAGAAAAGAAGAGCAGCGGGTCTTCAGGGTCTGAGGGTGCAGAACTCTAGGAAGAACTCTGAGTCCCTGGCAATTACAGTTATCAACTAAATATTAAATCCCAGGCTTCCCTTTCCTCCCTACCTGTCCCTGTGGATACCACATGGCAGGAACTCCAAGGTGCCCCTGCTCCATTCCCTACTCACTCTGCACCCTGTACCCTGGCTGCCAACGTTCTCACTCTCAGAAAGGCCCCCTGCACATGACCCTGCCATCTTGGCCTGTCTAACCCTTCAGGGGCCACCCACCTCCTACAGGAAGCCTCCCAAACATCCCGAATGACTGCCTGCTTCCTCAGAGCTCCCAACACCACTGCAGCCCAGCCTGGATGGACGGTGCCTGGGTGCAGGCCCGACGCCCCTTGAAAACAGGAGTTGGAGGACCATGGCTTGCTGTCTTGGTGATGGAACAGCAACAAATACATGTTTGATGGAATCAGAAAGCTTTGGAGCAGGGAGTTCAGCATCAGAGTCCAGCCCTCATTTTTAAGCTAGAGAAACAGAGACCCAGAGAAGTGAAGGGACTTGACAAAGGCCATACAACACGTCAGAAGCAAGAGGTGGAGGCACCTCCTGAGGGCTCCTTCAAAGCAGAGACAGGCCTTTCTTTAACATTAACTGCCGCTGACAGAGCTAAACAAAGCCTCACGCCGGGGAAGTAGGAAACTGGGACTCAAGGATGCGGAAGAAAGTTCTAGAAGCAGGGATGGAGCAGCCCTTGAAGGTTCCCTCACTCAAATCCCCAGCAGAGGTTTCTGGTGGGATTTGGAACAGAGAGTCGAGCAAGGCACTGGGGACCTGAGCTCATGTTCTAGAACCATCTCTCCTCACACGGGCACCAGGAGTAGCCACTTAACCCCTCTGCAGCTCAGTTTTCTCATCTGTGAGATACTCTGACTGTAATGACTCCCAGGCCGAGGTGGGGACCCTGAGGAGAAACAAACATGGAAATACCTTGGATGTGAGATGCTGAGCCCGCGCGGGTCACCCCAATAAGTAGCCCTGCAGCCAGTGCTGGAAAGGGGAGAGGAGGGCGACGGGAAGCTCACAGGAGGACCAAGAGGCCAGGGAGCCGTGCGTGGAAGTGTCCCGGCCTGCTGGCTCTCGAGGGTGGAGGGGAGCCCTTCGGGGCTGCGTGAGGAGTCCTCCCGGTCCAGGCCTTCGCAGGGAGGGGTCTAGTTCCACACCTTCCACCCTCTCAGCTTTGCCAGCATCACTCTGGGACGGTATTACCAGGCCTCCAGGTGAGGAGGCATCCCGATGACGGACAGTGGGCCTGTCCACATCTCACCCTGGACCCAGGCTGCACCCAGGGCCCCACCCCCTTACCCTGGCCACCCCCCAGGACACTGTCTCCTCTGGGTACCTGCACTGGCATCTCCCACCCTCCATCAAGCCGCTTCCTGCCTATCTCTCGGTAAAGTTCATCCCGTCCCAACATTTTGCATCAAGGCTCTCATGCCCATAAACCTTGATTTGTCTCTTAAGAATGATAAGCAATTTCTCCAGCAGCAGCAGGCAAGGAAAAAGGCCTAAACTTGGGAGTCCAATGGGCCTGGGTTCTTATTCCAGCACCGTCACCCACTAGCAGTGTCAGCTTGGCCTCATGACTTCATCTACAAAGGGTGCCATGACCACCCCCTACCTCCAGGACTCTCGAGGATAAAGCCGGCCCAGTGAGGCACAAATGGTCCCCTCCTCCCCCGCCCCATCACCCAGCAGCATTTGTGGCCCATGCAGTGCCAGGCCCAGAGATGAAGCAGGGTGGTCCCTGCCCCCAGCTCCCCCTCTCTCCTTGCTCTCGGAGCCCAGCTGAGCTCCTGGGGGTGGAATGACAGGGTCGGGGGAGGGGGCACCCAAAAACCCATCAGCCTCCTCCAGACTTTCCTTACCAGAAAAAAAGGCACTAGAATTTTCCTCCCCAAAGCTCCCGAGAACAGTGCAGTCTTAGAATCATTATTTAAAGAGGAATAGGAGGCTTTCTTCTTTCTCTCTGTGCCTTTGGGGTTTTGAAAGAAAGAGAAGAAAAACAGCTACGAATGAATGAACGTGCTGGTCTGCCTGCCACTGAGCTGAGGAAGGCGGTGTTTCATCAATATACAGCCACCCTCCACAACCCCTTCCTCTCTCTCTCCCTCTCTCTCCCTCTCTCTCTAGTACACACTCATTTTCTCCCCCAAATGTGCTTTACAAATAACTGCAACAAAACCAAACCTTTCAGTTCTGACTTTACATCTCTCTCCCAGCCTCAGCTTCACCACAGAGGTTACTCCAATTGCTTTTCATTTTGTTTTTCTTTACCCTTATATTTTTTAGAGCAGATCTTTGGACGCTGGCCTCACAAATCCCCCTTCCTGCAAGCTCAATAAGGGAAATACAAGGCCATCCACCAGCTCTCTAATTAGCCTGTGTAGCCGATAAATGCCCTAGCAATGATGCCAGGGCCGGAGCAGCAGGGAGCACTGCCCATGGGGAAGGGAAGTCCGGATGTATTATGAAGTCTTTCCCCCGGGACAGTTATAAATAGTGTCATGACATGCAAAGGAGAAGCATATATAAAAGTTATCTGTCCCTTCTGTGGGTTACAAACGTTTGGCTCATTTGCAGACTGTCC
Organism: Orcinus orca; assembly: GCF_937001465.1. Lineage (NCBI taxonomy): Eukaryota > Metazoa > Chordata > Mammalia > Artiodactyla > Delphinidae > Orcinus > Orcinus orca. Next base: position 100,473,717 of record NC_064559.1, on the reverse strand, counting down.
ACAAAGGTTATAAATAGAGTCGCCACTACCCTGGGTGGGAGAGGGGCTCGTTTTCATGCTCCCAGAGTCTCTCTTGCCCTCCTTGGGCCAAGACGCTGGGTGTGATGATAAAATGTATGCCTGGGACCTTGGTGGCTGGCTCCCAGGCTCCTACCTCTAGCCAGTCGCTTATAAAGAGTCTCCTGCCTTCTGCAACCCGGTCCTGCATGTCATCCCACAGGGAGGCTCCATGCAGAGGAGTCTGACCTATTCCTACTTTCCCAGCATGCTTGAAACCACAGACACGAGTGCCCTGAGGCATCTGCTCCCAATCATCAGGACATCCCCCCCCAGTCACCCCCCCACCCCAAAGCGGCTCCTGGGTCTGGCAGGAGGTGTAGACAATTCTCCCAGCAGAGCCCCGGCTGCTGCTCTGCCCTTCTGCAGAGAAGACCTCCATGACAGGGAGGGCAGGGGAACAGAAGGGCTGGGACCGGTGAGCCCACTCAATCATTCAGGCTGGAAGCTGGGGGTGGGCCTCTGTGAGGTCAGCAAAGAGATACAAGTTGGCCCTAAGGGGCCCCACTCTCTTGGAAGAGCGAACGGCCGATACAGAGAAGGCTGCCCTTTTCAGGGTGGCCTCCCACGAGGGGGCCCGAAGAAAGGAAGCCACGCATGGAGTAGACAGGGAAGCCCCAGCATATCCACTCCTCCACCCACGGCCCGGGTGACCCCAGCAACAAGGCCCCCAGGGGGAGCTGGAAGAGCTGAGGGGCAGGAAGTTGGTGGGGAGGGCAGGAGTGGGGCACAAGAGGGGCAGAGGATGGGCTCTACCTGGGCAGCGAAACTCAGACAGATTGTGAGGCCAGAGGTGGTTAAGTGGTTTTAGGTTGTGCAAAATTGGTGGAGACAGAGAACCACCCTGCTGCTGTCCCAGCATTTCCCAGCCTCCCCTGGGCTGACCCCACAGCCCGACGCCCGAGGTCCCTGAGCCACCAATGACTTGCCAGCTGGATGGGGGCACCAGCTCAGACACCAGCAGGATGGCAAGGTGGGGAGGGGGCATCCACAGAGTCCCCAGCTCTCTCTGGACTCAAGTGGAAAGAGCACAGCAGGCAGTGTAAGACCACAAAGTGGGTGTGCCTCAAACCAGCTCTGGAAGAAAATAAAGCATGCCAAGAAAGACTCCCCAAATCCTCATTCCTTAATCCTGACCAGCACTGATGTAGTAGAGACAATGCCACTAAGATTCCTCAACAGGACCTCTAGACCTGGCCTATGATGGTGGCTAAGGCCTCAAGGGTAAATCCACCCATAAGGAAAACACCTGGACGCTCATTCGGTTCGGGGATAACCCAGTAGCATCAGAAGCCACAGCCTTGGCATGATCACAAACAGCTCTCCTCTTACCGCAGCCCATCTTCCTTCCCCATCATCACCTGAGGCATGTGAGAGCAGAGCCAAGGACCATTCCGTCCTGATTTCTTATCTCCTCAGGCTGGCTCCCTTTTGCATTAACTGACTATGCTCAGGGGTCATGCCATTTTCTTTCTCAAGAGAGCCAGGCCTGCATGGTGAATTCCTCCCCCAGTAACAGATATCAGCCAAAGACAGGCAAACAGGAAGGCCACAGCCCCGTGGAAAAGAGCAGAGAACTTCCCAAAGCAGCAGCTCAAGCACAAGGTTAGCAGTCTTCATCATTTGGGGAAAAGAAAGTGTGTCCCTCTCCCCAGGGCCTTTGAGTGGGAACTGCCACCATCAGTGCAGAATAACCCAGTCTGGGTGGGGTGCCTGAGGCCACCCTGTCCACCCTCCTGCTTCCAGACCAGTTAGCAAAGCCAACCAGACACAGAGAGTCCTCCAGCAAAAGAGGCTGTTACCCATCCCTCCCCAGGGTCCACTGAACATCTGAGTTCCCCCAGCTGTTGATTCTTCATTCTGAACTAAACCCTCTTGTCACAACAGCGTCCGTTTTCTCTGCAAGGCTGGAGAACAAATGTTCACCTCCCCTACAACAGACCCATGCTATAGGTGGTTTCCAGTCAGAAGACCCAGCCCCATCTCAGAACTTCTCCCCTCCGAGATACAACTTCTCGCTCCACTGACAAGTCTTAGTTCCCAAGCTATCAAGGTCCCAACTAATTCTGGAGCCAGAGTTAGATAACAGAGGAAAAAGACATCTCTTTTCCTCTCATCTTCATCATTAATAACAATAACAGTAGGTCCTGTATGGAGCGCCTTACACTAATTCACTCTCCCCACTTGACAGCTGCGGAGACAGGCTCAGAGAAGCTACATGGCTTGTCCAAGATCACACACTGGAGGTGGCAGAGCTAGGATTCAAACTTTGGTCTGCTTCTTTAAAACAATCCTATTTGCCCCCAGGAGGAGAGGGAATAGCTACCTTATCCCCTCCTGGGTCCACAGGGCCTGCCGCAGACACCCAGAAAATACTTGTTCCAATAATGACTCAGTGCCTGGATGGATAGAGGATGGAAGGGCTGGTGAGCGGGTGAGCCCTGCTCATCACAACCGATACCGACCCCAAGGTGCACAGGAGGTGGCCGCCTCACGAGCTGAGGCAGGCAGGACTTCCCGGGTTGCTGCCCCCTTCATTCTTCCATCAGCCAGAGGGTCATCGATTTAAAATTAGGCAAAGCCTACCCCTTGGATCACCTCACCCTTCCTTTGCGCCAGAGTCTGCTGTCTCCGGCTCTGGGAAAGCCCCTTTCCCTGAATACTCCATCAGGGAGGCACCGGCTCTACCAGCAACCCTCCCGCCCCATTAAAACAAATGTGCACAGACCAATCCCACGCTGGGAGCTGTCTCTAGGAAGGGCCATTCCCCTAAGAGCTCTGACCACAGGGTTCACTAAAAGAGAGGGTGCTTGTCTTGCCCCTTCTCCCCACCCCCCCAGCACTTGGGCCTTCATCAGTTTCCCCCAGCAAGGGCTCCTGGTCCCCAGGGGGTGCCTGGAGGGAGACGGGATTGTGCCCAGGGCAGCTGCCAGGGCTGCCGAGGCTAGCAGCCCCCTCTCCCAGAGCGCCCAGTGGGAGAAGGCAGCGAGCAGAAGGACCCGCAGATTCAGAGGCTCATTACAGGGAATGACTAAGTGAGCTGCGATTCCCGGGGAAACCCCACTCGCTCCGGCTCACAGAGGGGCTCAAATCCTTGAGCCGTTTAGACGAAGGCAGCTTCCAGGAGCTGCCCGGGGCTGGGGCAGTCCTCTCTGAGCAGCCAGGTCCCTGGGGGACCCTCCACCTGGAAGTCTTGATTCTGGTTATTCAGGTCATCTGACAGGTCTGCCCCACCCCTTTCCAGAGCGGGCAAATCTGCCCATCCTCTGCTCCAGCTAGCGAGAGGCTGGGAATGGGGGAAATCCGATCAGCACCTCCTAGGTTTTTGTGGCTGGATTTCAACAAGGAATGTGACAGTCTCGCAGCAGCTGTGCCCAGCCTGAAACAAGCTCTATTTGAAACCTCCAACAGCTGAACCCCTCCCAGCTACCCGCTGCCCAAAATGACAAATAAGTAGAGAAATCCAAACAAGCAAGCCTGCACACACACACACACACACACACACACACACACACACACACACACACACTCACACCAACAAATTGGGGGTGAAGGGTAGAGTGGGAAAAAAATCCACTTGCCCAGTGACTCCCCAGGTCTCCAAGCCTTCAAGCTCGCAGCAGGAGGGCTCCCAGCAAGCAGAGCTTTGACAGAAACCCACCTTCCTCAAGCCCCACTCCCTTGGAGGACGCGATTTCCAAGCCCACTCGGGGAGGGAAACCCCCTCCTCCGTCTTGGGACTGGACAGAGGCTGGGGCAGTGGGGCCAGCTCCCCCGCTAAAGCCGTGCCGCCGTTCTTCATCGGGGCGCGCACTCACACACCCATCCGTATTTATCCGAAGAAGAAGGAGTTGGGGTGGGAGGGGAGAACTGGGGCTGAGCCGGGGGCATGAGCTCTCGGGGACTCCCAGGAAGCCCTGTCATCCCATCCGAAGAAGAGGCACTCCCCCCGACCCCAGCTGATGCCAAGGCGGCGCCCATCTGCTCTGCCCGGGTAACACCTGTAGCCATTTTTATCAGGGGATGTTTACAAGGCAGCAGCAGGTTTATTCTGAGTCCTCTTTCCTGAGAGAAAAGACCGCTGATTTCCTCCGCCTACATTTTTACCCCATGCCGCCAGGAGACTCAAGTCACGGGTGCTTTTCTATTTTGCCCTAAGTCTCTCAGGGATGAGGAGGGAAACAGAAACTTGGGAAGAGAGAGAGAAGACAGAGAGAGAAGGGACTGGCATGGAATCCCCACCACCCCCCCACCCGGACATTTATTTCTTTTTTATCCTCGGGAAAATGGAGTGGAGCAGGGAGGGGAGGAGAGGAGGGGAAGTCACAGGAACTGGCAAGCACATCAAGGCGGAGTGTAATTAATTGGTGCGTTAAGCTGCTAGGTTATGCTTTAGTACGAGTGAGCCAGGAGGAAAGATGATTTCTCAGAAGGGATTCTTTAATCCTCCCTAACACAGAGTCTACAAATTAGACACAGTGTGTGGGGATGTCCCCCCTCCCAAGGAAGCAAGGAATGAATTCTCCCGGGATTAAGCAGGAAAACCACGGGAAGTTAGAGTGTTCCATATAATTGAGCAAACGCCTCTCCCCAGCACCACCATCTCTCTCTCTCCCCCAATCTCTCTCTCTCTCTCCCCGCCCCCCCCCAACTCGGCGCGCTCTCTCTCTCCCTCTCTCTCTTGCTACCTACATATTCCTTTTGTTCAAGGTATAAAGAGAAACTGCAGCCCCTACCTTTGAGTACAAACCCCAAGAGAGCTCGGTCTCTATCACCATAACAACAATTCCAAACATCCCAAAAATCAGAGCATAGTCACTCAGTCGCTTCCTCTTTTCAAACAGGGCCCTCCTGTGTCCCAGCTTATAGCCAATGTTTTGGTTTTTCCGCTTGTTGGCTTTGGGGAAGGTGGTGCTGCTGGCGGTGGCGCCGGCGTGCTGGTGGTTGTGGGCAGCATTGGGGTGATGGAGCAGGGTCTGGTGGGCATGGTTGTCCTCCCGGGAGGAGATGACGATCTCCGGGGGGTTGCTGGGGCTGAAGAGCTGGAGGGGCTGGCCCTCGGGCTCAGCCTCGATGAGGTTCCTCCGGGAGGCGCTGAGCCGGCTGAGGGGCTTCATGACCCCACCGCTGTACTTGCAGGAGCTCATGGCTATCTCTGTGAAGGGATTGCTGTCCCGCCGGTGCACCAGGGGGCTGGCCTGCCGGTGCCGGCCTCCTCCACCAGGCCCACTTGTGGCTGTGGAAGTTGGAGAGTGGCCAAGCAAGTGGTCATTGAGATTGAGCTGGCTGCCTTGCCTGGAGGAAGGGTGGAGGATGGCGGTGGAGTTGGATGAAGGGGGGCCCCTGAAAGCAGTGGGAGAGGAGTGTAGCAGGCCGGGGTGGATGGGCTGGCTCTGGAGTTGGGCGAGCTGAGACAGGGGATGCGGCTGCTGCTGCTGCTGAAGCTGCGGAGGCTGAGGCTGCAACGGGGGTCCTGGGGGCTGCTGGGGGGCTGCTGGTGGTGCTGGTGCTGGTGGCGGCGGCGGTGGAGGCGGCTGCTGCTGCTGCTCATCCCCGGAGGATGGACAGGGGCACTTGGGGTCTTCATCCAGGTCCCCCACCCCGGAGTCATGGAAGTGCCCAGAAGTGTCCATCTTGGGGCCTGGCTGGATTCCCTGCAGCACAACTCCCCACCCCAAAGCCACCCTCGTTCCAAAGATGTCCTCAAAGGAAGCCAGGCATCCAAGCTCCCCCACCAGCGTGTCTTGGCTCCAGTCCTCTCTCTTTGGCTTGCTCCGGTTCTCTGGGGCTGCCTGGAGTCCAGACGCTGCCACTCAAGAATGCATTGTACTGGGCAGGGAGGGAGGGCAGGAGGGGAGCTTGGAGAAAGAAGAAGAAGGGGGAAAAAGAACTCTGTCTCAGGAGGTGGTCCTCTAGGAGCGTGTGAGGCCAGGTTCAGCTTCACTCCTCGCTGGCTCAATAGCTTTGCTCTCCTCCTCCTGCCACTGTTATAGGGTAAGCCAAGCCCACTTATTAGCAGCCGGTCTCATTGGCTTGTCTTAACTCTCCAACCACCTCCTAACTCCGCCCCCCGCATAGGCTCCTCCCCGAAGGAGGGGCCTGCCGCGCTCCGCTCCCAGCCCCAGTGGCAGCGCAGCGAAGGCTGGGAAATGTAGTTTCCGCTCCCCACCCGGGAGCTGAGCAGCTGCCCTCTTTCCTCTGACAGGTATGGCAGAAAGCCGTCAGCGCACGGCGATACGAGATGTAAGCGCACGCGGGGCGGTGGCGAGGAGGAGCAGAGGTCCTCCTAAGGAGGGGAGCTGTGCATCCTGATGCGGGGGCAAGAAGCAGGAAGACAGTTATTAATGGTCAGGGTTTGCGATAGGTTGTTTCACACATATTATCCAGCTACATCCTCCAAACACGCAAGGAGGTGGGCATCGCGTTCCCATTTCACAAATTGATGCTCAGAGATTACTAACAACTTCAAGGTCATAGAAGCAGAGGGAACCCACATCCTCCTGACCCCAGGTAAATACTGAACTGCCTGCAATATGTGTGCAGGAGCATCTGTTATTTCTAATCCTCACATCAATCCTATGAAAATGATGTTATCCTTCTGCTTTTACAGATGAAACCCGTTTTTTAAAAAATCACTCAAGCACAGATAAGTAGCTTGCCAGATGTTACCCGGTTTGTAATTAAGGATGCTAGAATTCGAACTCAGCTCGGTCTGACCCCACAGCTCCTATACCATCTCCCAGGATGCCTTTCCACTGTGATGCTCAGTGCACAGTGGTTGCTCCATAAATATTGCTCAAATGAGGGGTGGAAAGAGCCAGAGAGAAGCTGTGGAGGAAGAACTGGCCTCCCCAAAGCAGGATGTGTGAAATGGACTATGGCTCCAGCTGGACTTGGAGTCATGGGAAGGTCTGGAAGGAAGACTGAAAACCCCCGTGGTCGCTCCCCACCTGATCTGTCCCATGGAGCTCTGAGAGTCAGAGCTGGGAACAGCTGCTGGCTTCCCAGGTTCAGAACCATCATCAAGTATTTATTAAGCTCCCACTGTGTGCAAAGGGAGTTCCAAAAAGATGGGACCCAGCTGAATTCATTTCCACTTCTAACGGCAGCTGACTTAGGGATCAGTGAAGAAGGGGCCATTATGGGATTCCCCAAGCACACCTGGGGTTTTAGGAGGGAGGCATCTTCCTGCCTGGCTCTTGCTTCCCCCATCACCCCTTGGCCTCTGTCCAGCTGCTTCTCTGGTAGGAAGGGGGAAGAGGAGGAGAGCCATGCATGCACACACACACACAGATACACGTATGCAGGTGCACCTATATACATAGGTGTGCACTCACTGGCCCACAAACACGTACACACACACACACACACACACGCCCACACACAGTGAGGTTCTAAAGCAGTTCTGAATGGTGAGCAGCAAGTGGCCAGGTCAGGAAGGAGCAGGGCTCCCATCAAAAGAGCCCAGAGTATCTGCCGTATGCCAGTTCTCACCTCTCCAATCCCCTCTCAGTCCAAATGATTGAGAGCTAAATAGTACTTGTAAGTCACAACCCCAGAAACCTGAATAATTGCAACTACACCTGATAATCTTGATTACTGTTATTATTATCAATGACATGGTCACACCCCCTGCCACTACAAGTCATAGCGCCGGGGCTCAGACACAAGCTGGGGTCTCATGTGTTTTCTCACAACCATGCCGGCCCTCCGGTACCCTCCACCTCACCCCTTCCGGCATGCCCTGACTGCTCTCCCCTTCCCTTCTGTCTTCTTGGTTTCCCTCCATCCATCCCCAAACAGAGCCACCTGTTTGGTTCAAGGCTCCAGATCATATACTTAGGCTTAATGATTTCCTAATAAATTATCATTACTATGTCATTAGTAGCAGAAATATGCTGTTAGTATTGCTTCTCAGGGCTGGATACAGCATCTGGGCTGTGAAAAATCAATTTTTAGGGGCAGACTCCAGGTCTGGGCATTTCTGTGCTCACTCCACCGCTATGACCTGTCTTCTGCCTCAGTTGACCTTTCTGGGCCATCCCGGCTGTACCAGCTGGATCCCATAGGGACTGTTAGAATATGTCCTGCTATCATGGAGGGGGATAAGAAACACCTGGCGGGGGTGGGGGACTAAACTATACCAGAGCCAAAGCTAGAGATTCATCTGGAAATGGGCTGGAGCTTGACAGCTAATGCCACCGATGCAGCTCACGCCCTTCAATACAGCCACCCTATGGGAATGCGAAGTGAATGATATCATGGTTAGAGCTCGAGCTCTAGAGTCAGACTGCCCAGGCTGGAGCCCCTCTCTGCCATGCAATGGCTGTGTAACCACAGGCAGGATAACTACCTTCTGATCCTCAGCTTCCTACTCTATAAAATGGGAGTGATAAGGGCCCCTACATCATGAAAGTCAGTAGTAGTGGGCTATCTCACCAGGCCACACACGCTGCCCAGAAGCTGGTGTGCTGGAGCTGGCTGGTACTGGCTCCTAAAAGCCAAAGGTGCATATCTCTTCCCAACTCCACAACCAATGATGTCACACAGATAGCTTGAAATTAGTGATGATGGGAGTGTTTACACCTGCAAATCAGGGTTGACTTTTTCCTGCATGTCCAAATCCACACCTTGAAGGATAGGCTCTTCCTTCAAATAAATTATGCCTCTTAAGTCTGTAAAGATGAAGGTCAAGGGGATGTGGTGGAGTTTCTTAGCCCAGAGAAGACAAGGAAAGTGAACAAGGACATGCTCATGAAACCCAATAAGGTAATGGTGGCCTTTGGCCATACCAGCTCCACATCAGGTGTGCTGTCGCTCTGCCCCTGACCTCCTTTCCACATTCATTCCTCACCACTTCCTTCTTTAAGCCCCAATACCACCAGCTTCTTATGGTTCCTCCAACAAGCCATGCTATTTCATACCTCCATGCCTTTGCTCACACTTTTCCTTCTGCCTGGCAAGCCCTTCCAGTACATCTTCATCCAGCACATTGCTTTCGCCCTTCAAGACATGGCTCACAGGACTTCTTGCTGGGAAGCCTCTCCCAAGCTCCCCCATATCCAAATCAGGGGCCCTTCTCCTGTAGTTTTCAGTATCAAGCACTATAGCTGTCATCTCTTTGTGTGTTCTTTTCCTCCTAGACTGTGACCTCTGTGAGGGCTGGAATTATGTCTTCTCCATCATCGGACCTGCAGCTCTTACACAGAGCCTGGCATATAACAGATGCTTAACAAAGATTCATTGAACTGAACTGAACTGAACTTGAAACCTTGGCGAGGTCATTTTGAGGCAAATAAGAGGAAGTCATAGTGCTTTCCACACAAATAATGATTTCCCCCATCAGTAAAATGAATGTGATAGAAGAGATGATTTCTAAGATCCCTCACCTTTAAAATCCCATAATCTGTGGTCCGTGGAACTTGTTACCCCCAAAACATAGAACTGACTGAAAATGGGTTTAAGAAAAGGAATGATATATGGTTTATATAGCTGTCTTTCCCACTAAGCTGTAGACTTCTTGAGCACAGAGAAGGGGTCTAATTTTTTCTGTATCCCCAGCACTGATCAGGGTTATCTGGCTGTGGATATACTCATTATAGGTTTATTGGATAGATGGATGGATGGATGGATGGATAGATAGGTGGATGGATGGAGTTTAGATACAATGACAGACAATAGCGGGATTTTTAGAAAAGCTAGTGGTGGTTAAGGGCTATCCTTAACCTTCTAAGAATAGAAGTATCTTAAAGATCAACGACACCTCCCTCAGACCCTGGATGGTTGGGTCAGAGACAGCTCTGCGCTGAACAGTTCATTAGCCCATTCAGATTCAGTCATTATTGTGTTCTTAACTAGGAGCTCTGTTACAGGATCAGTTAATGTTTTTAAAATAAAAACAACCCCTGTATTTGCTAGCACTTTACAGTTTTCCAACTGCTTTCACATAAAGTACTCCATTTGCACTTCCTGGCAGCCCTGGAAGGCAGGCCAGGAAGGTTCTATTGCTCCATCCATTACACTCTCGCCCCCATAAACTAAAGTATAGAAAGGTTGAAGTGACTCACTCAAGGCCACCAGTTAGTCGTGGATTTCAACCTGGATCCTTCTGAACCCTAGACCCATGCTCTTTCCCATTCCCCATTTGTGCTGCCCGGAATGCCACTTCACCCCTCACTTGGTGTCCAGTCCCACTAGAATTTAAGGATAGCACAGTGATGCCTCCACCCAAAGCCTTCCCACACCTCCCCTCCTCTGCTCCTTCCCCCTAATTTGACATCATCTTCCTCTTCTGAATTCCCTTAGCACTTTATTTGTATCTCTCTGGGGATACTTTTCACCTCTTGCCTTGTATTGGAGTTCTCTGTATACATGACTTTTCTCCCCTGTTTTTAATTTACACCATAAGCTCCTTGGGGACAGGAGCCGGTGGTGTGGATTGTAAAACACACACACAATACTACACCTCACCCCACACCCAGATTATGTGTTAAATCTGGACGTGAGTGAGTGAATTGATGCATGAATGAGAGTTCAGGGCATTCTGACCCTGGACACAATGCTTACCCCTTACCTGCACCAGTGGCCACAATGAACGCCGATCTGTAAGTGTAGGTCTCTCATCCATGCTTCTTTTCTCTGAGTCCCTGAACATCCAGACCCGGGGTGAGGGCTCTCCTAAGTAAAGCCCACCCACCCTCCCCCAAGTCATGGCAGAAAGAGTGAGACAGGACCACAGCACATCCCACCTGCCTCCAGGGCACCCACCAACCGCTCTTAGCCACCAATGGCAGCTTCACACCATTTCCTCTTTGCTGAAGAAAAACTGAAACTTTTGTGCTTCGTATGGGTCTCGCTACAAAAGAGACGTACAGCTCAACATCTCACACCCCGGTGCATTCACTGAAAGCCTGCTCTGTGCAAATGTGGTCCCAACAAGCTAGTGGAGTTAGATTAGTATCCCCATTCTACAGATGGGGAAACTGAGTTAAGTTCTAGAGAAGGCAACTGGTTTGCTCTTGTTCTCAAAGGAGGGAAGAGGCCACGCCATGAGCCAAACTGGACCGTCCACTTGCAGGTCACCTCTCCACTCAGCCACCACCACTGGGCTTCTTCCCCTTCCAGAGGAAAGATTCCTCCTACCCTCCACTCCTACCCAGGTTCTCCAGGAAACCCCCTTTGACAAAAGGAGTGGGGGAGGTTTCAACAGAGCAGCTCCACTGAGACCTGTCTGAAAGAAGGGTGACGATTTTGCTCCAAAAACTTTGTGGCAGGCAGGGCTGGTCCTGGACATGGAGAGAAGATGGAGTGGAGCAGGCAGGCAGGGGTGCCGGGAGCAGCCTTGGGCTGGAACTCCAATACCTGAGCTTTAGAGCTGCCATCTTCCTGCCGGTGACCACAAGGCACCACTCTGAGCCCGTAAAACTGGACCCATTCATGCCTCCCTCCGTGGTTGTTTTGTGAAAAACGAGATACATTTTTAAATGCTTCTCCTCACCACTCCTCCATGGCTTTGGTGAGAGAACTTGCTGTTCTGGCCAGATGGATCAGTCCAGATGGGAACATTTATTTGAGGGGGTCCAAGGTTAAATAAAAGGTGCTGATACAGTATCTGGAAAGAACGCATGAGAAATGGGTACAGGGCACCAACATCTTGTCACCATGAGGCCTTGCCAGGCTCACAGGGAGCTGGTATAGGGGCACACACTTTGCAAACTGTAAAGTGCTACGTGTGTGGACTGGGCAAATGCAAGGAGCTTGGTGGACCTTGGTGGCTGGGGGAGAGCCCATGTAGACCCGTTTGGCCAGGGCTCAGCATCTGAGCCTCATCCCTAGAGCCAGCGCAGGTCCAAAGGCCTGTCTGCTCAAGGCTAAGTCAGTGGAGAGAGCCCATCACTGGCCTGTCCTGGATGGGTGGGTGTCGTCGCCCAGCCCCACACTGTGTAGATGATGACACCCTGCCCCCCAACCAGAGATTCCGCTTCCTGAGGGTGGAATCTCTGTCTGTTTTATTCACTGCTGAATCCCCAGTGCCTGGCACAGCACATGCTCTCAATTAAGATTTACCGATTAAGTCAGCTTCCTGGTCTCAGTCCCAAAAGGCTCAGAGAAAAAAAAAAAATTACCTCTAATGGTTTCCCAAACCCAGAGCTGGCACCTGAGCTGCCCAAGAGAAGGTCAGGAACCAGGGCAGCCGCAGGCCCCAGGCACCAAGGGACACAGCAGCACTCTGTAGCCTTGGATGAACCACCCTCCTACAGTTAGGGTCGAGAGTGAAGGACAGATCCCCGGAGCCTGGCTGGTGACTTGAGCCCGAGCCTTCTGAGCCAGCCGGTGCCATCAGCCTCTTCCCAGACTCCAGACTCCAAGGTCCTGGCAGCTCCCCGCCCAGCTCTGGCTCTGAGATTGAGGCCCCAGCTGATGCTTACCCGGGGCGCACCCACCTGGGGCACAGCAACCTGTGGCCGGTTTGTGAGGAGTGTGGCGACCTCTGCTGGTGGCACGTGCACATAGCTCTGCACTCCAGGCACCTTGGGAGGCGTGGAGGGAGATCCCCAAAGGGAACTGCGCCCGTAACTTTCTGCCTCCTTCCGTGGAGACTCGGGGACTACATCTGGTGCCAGGATTTACCTTTGTGAACATTTTGCAAAGGTAGCCTCTATTTGGCAGGTTCTTCGAGCTTTTCCACCATAAGGAAAGAACATATTACCCCTATTATCTGTCCTAGGTAAGCCAGCATAAAACCGTTGAATGAGAGGGTTGGAAGGGACCACAGAGATGCCTAGGGCCCAGCCTTACTAGCAAGAGAAGACCACCCAGAGATGGGAGGTGACTTGCCTAAGCTCACATGTGAGTTAAGGACAAAGCTGGGACTCGAATCAGGATCCCCTTGATGTGATGTGTCCCTTTCAGGGGGCCTATCATCTCTCAGTAGCTGTTGGACACCCAACAGCACAGCTCACTACATCCCTCCTGCTGTCTCACTGCGTACATCCCAAACTCAAGCTCCCAGCTACATGTCCACTCCAAGTCGCTGCTATTAAATGAGAAAAAGTCCCCTCTCCCCACACCGCTTTCACAGGGCAAAGTCAGCAGCCAAGGCCTTCCGCGCCCAGCACTCCGATATGAATAATGCAAAAGGGCAGGAATCTCGCTGCCTTCCTGCCTTCCTTCTCTCCTGGTAAAGGTGAAAGCTGGAGGGTTGCTATGGACACTGCACTCAGTCTCTCCCTCCTCAGTAATAATCCGTAGCCGCCCTCCCTGCTGGAGTCTGAGTCTCTAATTGCCTAGCCTCGGAGGCAGCAGGATGCTTCACAGGAGATACCAGGCAGCTGGAAGAGCCTGAGGATTAGATGCGCTAAGTGGGAAGGAGAGAGTGACAAGATGGAAATCACCTGAAATTGGAGGCAACAAGCTCAACCTGTGTAGGTAGATCAACAAAACCAATGCCAATTTAGCCAGAATTAGAAGAGCATTAGTGTCTTAACAGGATCCCCATCAAATCCGACACTTAATCACTATGGCCAGCATCTCTCAGGCAGGACTCTGAGAGGAGGGAAGGGAGAATCTACATCCCATGGCTGTGTGCATGAGCAGTGTCTGAGGGAAAGACTTCGACAGCCCTTTTGCTCTTATATAAAAACAAACATGGGTCCAGGAGATTTTCTGAGCTGGACTCCTGGACCCCCTGCTGCCCTGGGTACAGAAGCACCTCATCTCCCCACTGCCACACAGCCCCCTTCATTTATCCTCCCCTGGAGATCAGATCATTATCACCACTACTAGTTTCCCCACCATGAGAACAGATCATGCGCGCCCCCCATTAGGATCCCACCAGATGACCAGAGAACTATCACCTCTAGTCCTGTCTCTGCCATGAGAACCACAGTGTATCCCCTCTATGAACAGCCCCTCTGAGAGATCAGGACGCCATTGCTGCTATTCTTGTCCCCACCCCGAGACGAGCATTTTTTCTCCACTATTGGGCTCTCCACCATGAAATCAGAACATTGTCATCTCTATCCATGTCCCACGGCTGCCCACCTACACATCAGACCAGGTCACCAAGACCACGAGATTCCATACAGCCATGAACTCAGGTCCAACATGGAGCATGCTTTGTTTTCAACCAAAAGCCACACACTTCTGGGAAGGATAGCTGGCTTCATCCTCCAGTGCCCACAGTGGCCACAAGGAACCTTTAAAGAGAGGGCCTACGGGAAACCACATTGGGCCCTACAAGTCACTGAACACGTGCATTGGTGGCTAGAGTGGCCTTCTGGAGGCTGGGCTTGTCTCAGAGCTCAGCCATTAGGAGGATAAAGTTAGCTTTTCTGTGCCCTGACCACCACTACAAAAACCCCCTCCCCACATTCATTAATCCTGGAGGAAGCGTGTGAATGAACCAGGGAAGCCCCAACTCTATCCCCAAAGACCCTTCAGATGGATAGATATAGATACAGATAGAGACCTAAACACATACACACACATACACATATATGTATACACATGGGTTTATACATATATACTTTCTTTTTTTTTTTTTTTTTTTTGTGGTACGCGAGCCTCTCACTGTTGCGGCCTCTCCCGTTGCGGAGCACAGGCTCTGGACGCGCAGGCCCAGCGGCCATGGCTTACGAGCCCAGCCGCTCCGTGGCATGAGGGATCCTCCCGGACCGGGGCACGAACCCGTGTCCCCTGCATCGGCAGGCGGACTCTCAACCACTGCACCACCAGGGAAGCCCCATATATACATACAGTTTTAAAAGGCTGAAAAAGATTGATGAAGGGAGGGATCAAAAACTTTTCCAAACCCCCACATTTACCACTATTTCTCTCATTTTTTAATTTCTGCCATTAAATACAGTGAAGCAGAACAGAAAGCTGTTTCTCCCCCAGACTTATAAGGGAAATTCCAAGACTTACCCTGAAAAGAGGGCCATGAGGTCACCCCAGGAAGTGGGTTCAAGGCACTCGGCTGGGCTCACACACTAGCAGTGACTCACTCCCAACACTGACTTTATAACAAGTGGAACTCCAACCCACACCTCAGGAGAACCATAAATCACCCACCATCCTGGACCACGGGGCACTCAAAGATAATCCTTGTCACAGATGTTGGGGCCAGAATGCTGGGGGTCTGCAGTGCTAGACAGGAGGAGGCCCAGCCACTGCTGGCTGGATACTTAGTGCAGTGACAAATTCCCCACTGATGGGAGCCACAGCCCAGCCTGGGACTCCCTTTTCCAGTCTAGAGCCTCTGGTAAGTTTTTCTAACAAAAGGAAAGACATCAAAGAAGTGGGGAGACCTCAATTTTGGAAAGTGCCTACAAGCACAGGACCCTTACACACATGAGATCAGGTGGGCCGCCAGCCTAGTCCTTCCAGACCTGGCCTCTGCCCTCTACCTTGGGAATCTTCCCTGCCTGCTAATGAGCTCAGTGGACTCTCTGGAGGGTCAAGAGAAGAGAGAACATTTTCATTCTGGGTTTCCAGGCTGCCTGTCATTGGATGGGGAGAAGAGGGCATGTGGGCTGCTCAAGGACACTTCTTCCCTTGCCCCAATAACAGGCCTGGATCATAGTTCAGAAACTGATTCAAACAACAGTTTGGGGGCACCTCCCAAGCCCCAGACATCAGGCAGCCACTTCTCACTGACCCTGTGACCCTCTGCCAGGCAGTTCCTGTCGTCCCCATTCTACAAAGAGAAACGAGAGGCCTAGGGGACTTGCCCAAGATTAAATAACTGACATTCAGACTCCGAAGGCCCAGCACCCTCATCTTGGCCATTTTCCCATCTGGTGTTTGGAAGTCCTGCTCAGAAAGGAAATGGGATGAGGCTGTACATCTCGGAAAGAGTATGTGCCAAAGATAAGCCATTATTCTAACTGAGGAGTTTTCCTACAATTTAGGAAACCTTGCCTCCTCTGATTGTCTCCGAAACTATGATCCCAGAACTGATTTTATGACAAGTTGCAGCTCTCGCAGTCCCTGTGGCCCGTTGTGGGAGCCCCTGGGGGCCTGGTGAGCACTAATCCTCTTTCTTAGTATTGAATACAACACCTTTTTCCTCCTGCAAACCTAGTAATTAATAAGCCTCCTGGTGGCTCCAGGATCTGGCAAATGTCAGCCCCAGACGGTGAGAAAGGCCAGTGGCTTCCTACTTACTTATCACTTCCATTAGAGAAGCTTCTGAACCAGCCAGAAGGGCCAGAGAAGGGAAAGAAGGGAAAAGGGGATGAGAGCCTGCCTTGGCAGCCCCCCAGATCTTATCCTAGCTGCTTCCGGCGCTGTGAGCCTTGACTCTGATCAATGGGGCACTTCTGCATCTCCTGATTAAGGTCAAGGAGGCCAGCAACTCCCCCTCACTCAACCAAGAAGTTTCAGGTTGTCCAGTTCTCCCAGACCCACAAATCTCATCCGATCGAACTTCTAGTGTAGAGAGAAAGGACAAGATAGCAAGAGATCCTGAAGGATCTGAACCCGGGTCTAGGACTGGAGGAAATTGATTTGTGTGTTATTGGTACCAAGGCGGGAATTTTCCAGAATAGATTGCCAGAGACAAGCAAGCAGCCAGTATCTCCTACTTCAGGCTAGACGAGTTCTCACTGGAAAGATCTGGTCTCCCCACAAAGTAATAGATGTGAAGTGCTTAGCACACGGCCAGCACGTGATAGGTACTCAATAAATGTTTTCTTTCTTGCCTCTCTTTTCATCCTTCTTGTAAAGTGTTTCACTGACTGAAAGGGGACTTTGGTAAATAAGAGGGTCACTGCTACCTGGATCAAGAATCCAAAAGCTCTAAATTCAATGCATACAATTCATTTTAGTTCATGCCATCGCTTGGGAGAAAGAAAAGTCACCCTTCTCTCCAAGAAATGAGTGACATAAGGGGAGGAGCTCTGAGTACAAGTGAAGTTAGTTGTGCACTGACTGGCCTGAGTGGGGCTCACTGGAGGCGAGGAACCTGCATCTCTAGTGCTCATCTCCACCTGAAGGAGCTTGGAGAAACTGAAGTCAAACTAGCCCAAGGGGTAGACAGAGTCCAACTCCAAGGCCAAGCTCAGTCATGCAGCTTCCAGGCTGTTCTTGGCTGGGGAGGTGGCATCAGCCCCCTTGCCTCTCCTCCATCGCTCTGGCCTGTATTGAAGCAGCTTTGCCAAGTGATGCACCAGAAGAGAGAAGAGGAGAGAGACGTGCATCCATGTGGCAGTTTGTCAGCTGATGTTGGGGGAGGTGGTGGAAGTCAGTGACTCAAAGCAGGTTCGGGGATTATCTGCTGTTCTCAATTATCCACATCTCTCATCACCATGGAGAATGGAGAATTGGGTGTATTTGCCTCCCCCTCAGCACTGTTGCTGGCATTAGAGATGTGATTTGTACTTGGAGCAACTGTGGGTAAAGGACTCAGAATGGTGTCTGTATAAAACTCTCCCCAGCACTGAAATGTCATTAAATAACCCTCTGCTCCTGGCACCTCTTGCCCCTTTAAAAATAGCTGGAAGAGAAACATATCTAGGAAGAAGAGAACTGACAATTATTGAGCGTCTGTGTGGTACTCAATACTCATTTTGAGCCAAGGAAACTACAGCTCAGAGAGGTTAAGTGATTTGCCCGTGACTTGTCATAAGCAGGAGCAACAAGGCTGGTGCTCCTGTGTGGAGCCGTCTGATCCCAAAGCTCATTTCCCCACCCCACCCCTCTCTCAGTGAACTCACACTTCCCTTATAAAACATGGTGGGCCCATCTTGGACCTCCCTGTCTGTGTTTGCTCAGATACTTTCAGTTGCCAATAAAGAAACCCCAACTCAAGAAAGTTTAAAAACAAGGACGTTTAGGGAGTTCCCTGACGGTCCAGTGGTTGGGACTCAGTGCTCTCACTGCCAAGGGCCCTGGTTCAATCCCTGGTTGGGGAACTAAGATCCCGCAAGCAGTGCAGCCAAAGGGAAAAAAAAGGACACACACTAACTCCAGAGGTAAGACAGTTTCAGGGGCCATTAATTTGATGGCACGTGTCACCGTGAACGTAAGTTCTTTCTGACTTTCTGCTCCACCATCTTCATTCAGCATGTTGGCCACTCCCTCATGGTCATGAGATGGCTGCAGCACCTCCAGGCATCCCACCATCACACTTCAAAGTCCAGAGACAATAAAAGGAAGTACCCCATCTTGGATCTCTTTTTTTTTTTTTTTTTTTGTGGTACGCGGCCCTCTCACTGTCGTGGCCTCTCCCGTTGCGGAGCACAGGCTCCAGACGCCCAGGCTCAGTGGCCATGGCTCATGGGGCCAGCCACTCTGCGGCATGTGGGATCTTCCCGGACCGGGGCACGAATCTGTGTCCCCTGCATTGGCAGGCGGACTCTCAACCACTGCGCCACCAGGGAAGCCCGGATCTCTTTTTAATAATGGGGAAAACTGTCTCAGAAGTCCCTAGACTTTCCTCCACATCTCACTGGTTAAAAACGGGTTGTATGCTCCAACCTAAGTCAATCCCTGGCAAGTCCCATGGTAGTGGGATTACCATGTTCTCTAGATTGGGGCCTGTCTTCCTCTAAAGATGCTGACCAGAGTGTGTGGACAAAGTGGGGATTCAAGAAAGAAGTGAGGCAAGTGCTGCGTGTGCAAAGCCAGCCAGAGGTCCAACTGTACTTCATTATAAGGATTCTTGCCCCCAGTGTGGACCCTGAGGACACGTGCCAGCTCAGTGTCCTTGTAATCTAGATAAGAAAGGTGAGGCACCCTTTCCTGCACCAAAATGAGAACCTCTGGCCCTACTGTGAGCTTGCTTATGTAGAAGACACACACCACTGCCTTCATTAGAGAGATTTGGGAAATAAATCTTATCAAAGATGTGTTCTATCACATGCCAGGGAAGCAAAGCCTTTTGTGAAACTTAATGGGCCCCGCAGGTGAGATGAGCAGCTACACAGCGCCAAGGTCTTTAATTTCCTGTAGGAAGCCTGATGATTATCTGTCTGGAAATCTCTCTGCTCAAGTAGGGATATATGAAAGCCAGAATGAAAGAGCTCTTTATATTGTCACGCTATAAATTCAGACTCCTTAAAAAGAGATGCTTGTCGAGGGAGGCCAAACAAGCTCAGAGTATCCCACCAACTCTGCCCTCCCCAAATCCCCTCAAAGGCAGGCTGGGGTTCCTTTCAATGGAGAAAACCAAGGAGGTGACCTGAAGACAGGCAAGAGATTCGGGAAAAAGAAAGAGAAAATATGCAAAGCAAGAGAGACAGAAACACTCAGAGAAACAGAAGGAGGCAGAGAGTGAGACCAAGAGACTAAAGAGAGAAGAAAAAGAAAAAGGAGGAAGATGGATGTGACAAAGGAGAAAGAAAGGAGAAAGAGGAAATAAGAAACTGAGAAAAGGAGGGAAGAAAGACAAGCAACAGAACCAGACAGACAGGAGATGCCTGACAATCACTTTTTCAAGGATTCTTGTTCACCAGTTAGAATTTCCAGCCCCAGGTCATCTTCTTATAGCCATCCTTCTTTCTGCACGAGGACAGAAATCCAGGGGTCACACAATGTTTTTCCAGCCCAGCAGGATCCAGATGTTTCCAGTTCCTGGACCAGGCTGTACTGATGGGTCAACAGGGTCATTATTCAAAGAGGCCTTGAACGTGCATGACTCTTAGTTAAAGGTGGAAGAAGAAACAGCCACGACTCAAAAGAATTATTCTAACTTTATGAGTTCAGACATTTGAACTCACTTCTTATCCTGATTTCTGTGGCTGGGATGAGGACAAGAGTCTATAAACAATCTGTTTATTCCATCTTCCCTCATAGCACACATAGGCCTCTCCAGAAATAATTCTCAACTTAGCATAAGCTCTGTTTCCCTCTATTTGCTGCCTAGAGAACTCTTATTCATCCCTCAAGACGCTATTCAAATGAGCCTCCTTTATGAGGCCTTTCATGACCTCCCACAGCCCCCAAAAGGGTCAGCCGCTTCCCCTGCTGTGTGCCCCTAACACTTTTTAAGGGAATTCTCCTGCAGCACTTCGTACGTGGCATTGTAATTATGTGTTTATGTTCCCCAGCAACTGGAACAATGCCAGGAACATAGCAGGACCTCCATAAATATTTGTTGAGTTGAATGAATAAATAAATAAGTCGGCTCCCCTGACTAGATGGTGAGCTTCTCAACTTGCGTGGAATTAAATTGAATCCCAGAACTTCAGAGCCAAAGAGCACTTAGCACTCACTTAGTCCAGCTCTCACATATCAGTGTATGTTTTATTACAAGTGTGGACAACAGAATCTAGTGATCACCAAGCTCTTCTTACATCCCTGGAAGTAGATCCCTGATCTCTGCCAATGTGTAGACATAGGAGGGTTCCAGTGTTTAAAGTTATTTATTTTTCTGAATTTTCATAGTAATAGCTTGCTCATCATAAAAAGTCTGGAAAGAAAACAATAAAGAAGCAGAATAATCATGTATAAACTCTGCCTAAATCAGGTGTTGTTAATATTTGGCATATTCCAGTCTTTTGCAATACATTGTGTTTTCCTTACAAAACTGAGATTATGGTATGTGTGCATAGGTTTTAGAGCAGCTGTAATTAGTGTGTACCTGACTTTTTATGTTCTGTTTATTTCATTAAAGGAAACCTCACAGACACATTAAAGCCCATCTCATTACACATCAGTATAATCCCACCTACTTGGCGTTTTTATTAGATAACACCTTGCTCTCCCATCTTATGCCTATAGTTTGCACAGTCATTCACTATTTGTGGGCACTTGTCAGTTTCCGGCCCTTATAAGCATCGCTGCTCTGAACCCCCAGCAAGTACGTATGTGTGGTTGGAGATAAAACTTCCAATAACAGCATCATCTATGGACTCCAGAAGTGCTGTATCTCAGCCAGCTTAGATGGAAGCAAGGATAATGTGCTCTGGAAGCCGCTAGCTGACCCTAAAGGTGGCTGTAATGGTGGTGGCACCACTGGTGTATGGATGCATGTGAAGTGTGTGAGCTTAGAAGGCCGAGAACAGACCTGTCTGGTTGCCATGATACACCCAGAGCCCAGCACAGGGCCTGGCACACAGAGGGTGAATGAGTGAACGAATGAATGGTGCATGGCTGGGGGTTGGATGAGCTGTGCTCAGACACCTTGGTAGTATCTCACCCTTCTGTATGTTATACTCCTTGACTGCAAAACAGAACCCCAAGCCTCTGGGGAAATCTGGGAATGGTATGTGTTAGTGGCAAGGAAGTGTTCCAAGTCCTCGGACTGCAGCAGTGCCCTGCAGCAGCCAGACCCTGCCCCCAGCTGAGCAGTAAAGGGAATGGATGGTGATGAGATGCTGAGTACAAAGTGCCCCCAACTCCCAGTGTCCCTCGCATGCTCTCTCACGCCCACACATCCATCCGCTCCTACCCACGTGGGCCTCTCCGCTCGCATCTGGGGTAACCGCCAGAGCGGTCTATTTGGGCAGATAACCCGCTGGGTGAGAAAGAACATAACAGGGCTTTCCCTGTCATCCAAAGAGCAGCTCTGGTGTTCTGGCCGTTCAACCGACAAAAGCAGGTCAGCAGGCCTGAGGGCGTCTGTCCCATCGTTCACTCCACCAACAGTCCTCGGGCCCCTGCTGGGCCTAATACCCGGGAATTCGAGGTGAATAATAGATGTGTCTGTCCTTGAGGAGCTCACCCTTATGTCCCAAACTGACTCTTGATTTGCTCCCCCCAAAACCATCCCCTTGTCCCGCGTCCCCCATCTCAGACAGAGAAGGCCCCATCACCCCCCAGATGCTGGGAGCCGTCCTTGACACCCAGCCTCATAAAAGCCTTGCTACAACCTCCTTTCCTCTCCACCTCTCTAGTCCAAGTAGTGACCCCAACGCCTCCTAACGGGTCTGACTGCCACCCTCCCCCACAACCCTCAAATCCATCCTCCACACGGCAGCAGAGTAATCTTTTGAAAATGCAAATCTGACCATATTGCTCCTCTGCTTAAAACCCCATAATGGCGTCGAAGGGTAAAAGCCAAAGTCCTCCTTAGTGCGGCCCCATGGCCCGAGGGGGCCGACCTTACTCTCCTCCCTGGCATCACCCTTCACCTCTCCCCACCTGCTCCTGCACACCCACCACACTGGCCCCCTCCAGCTCCTCAAAGAGCAGGTGACCTCACCACTCAGGGTGCTCCTGCATGATGTTCCTCTGCCTGGAATGCCACCAACACCCCCTCCCACCATCTTCTTTCCCTGGCCACCAACTCCTCCTCCTCCTAGAGTTCCCACATAGCCATCACCTCCTCAGGGAAGCCACCCCTGATCCTCAGGCTCAGGCAGGTCCTCTGTTATTTACTCCTTTAATACCCTGCACTGTCTTCCCTGGCACTGTCTCAACTGTAATCAAAGAGTATGTGCTTAGTTTGGGGGCCCCCCACCCCAACTCCCGCTAAAACAGAAACACCAAAGAGTGGGTACAGGGTAACCTAGGGCCTGGAGTGCAGAGGTTCTACAAAAATTGTTAAGTGCCAATTCTAGTATAGAGCTAGGAGCTGCAACAGTGGATGGCAGAAGAGGCACCTGGATGAACCCTGGAAAATGGGTGGGGTTGGGAGCATTTCTTAGGAATGGTAAAACTTAAGCTGAGTCCTGAAGGATGAGCATTTGTGAGCCAACAAGGGCAGAAGTGAAGAGATTCTCACTTGAGGCAGAGATAAAGCTTTGCGGAACTGCTTTGGAGAAAACGGAAATAATCCCAGATAGCTTGGGTTCACATGAGTAGAAGAGTACTTTGAGAGGTGGCTGAAGAATTAAATAGGAGAGAGATTTGAAGGGTTTTACAACCAAGAAAGGTAGTTTGATAAGGGAGTGGAGAGCATCAAAGGATTTAAGCAAGAGAGTGACTTTTTTTTGAGGGGGGGGGGGGCGGGGGGGTGGTCTTTGTTGCTGCGCAAGAGCTTTCTCTGGTTGCAGCGAGCGGGGGCTGCTTTTCGTTGTGGTACTCGGGCCTCTCATTGTGGTGGCTTCTCTTGTTGCGGAGCATGGGCTCCAGGCGTGCAGGCTTCAGTAGTTGTGGCTCACGGGCTCTAGAGCACAGGCTCGGTAGTTGTGTCGCACGGGCTTAGTTGCTCCGCTGCATGTGGGATCTTCCTGGACCAGGGCTTGAACCCGTGTCCCCTGCATTGGCAGGCAGATTCTTAACTGCTGCACCAACAGGGAAGTCCCGAGACTGACCTTATTAAAAAGTACACTCTGGCTACAGTATGGAGAAAGGATAGCATAGGATCAAGATTGGAGGCAAGAAGATCAATTTGGGGGCTGCTGCAGTTATCCAGGGAGCTGATAAGGGCCTGGACTAAAGCACTGAGAAGAGAAAGGAGGGAAAGAGGGAAATTAGAAAGGCATTTGAAGATAGGATTGACAGGTTTTGGTGACAAAATAGATTAAGAGAGAGAAAGGGTCATTCCCAAATTCCTGTCTTGAGCAGCTCAATGAAGGTAAATTCTCTAAGATAAGGAATGCAGGAGGAAGAAGAGATCTGGGCAAGATGATGATACACCACTTATTTGATATGCTGAAATTCAGGTGTCTGTGGGCCAAACCAAATGCACATGTTAAACGGGCCTGGAGCTCAGGAGAGAGGCCAGCAGGTGTGTAGTTCAGTTCAGAAAAGATTTGTCAAGCACTTAGAATGAAAGGTTGATGCTCAGAAATGTCAATATCAGAGAGGACTAAGGGAGGAATGTGCAGGTGCTATGGGGACCCACAGCAAGGTGCCTGGATCACCTGCAAGTGCCAGGAAGCTTCCTGGGGGCTGTGATGCCTGATCTGAACATTGAAGGATAATGGTGTGCTGTTGATGCAAGGTTGGGGTATTGGGAGATAAGGCTGGAGAAGCAGATAAAGGCCAGGCCATGGAAACCTGGAGTGTCATGTTAGGTACTTGAAATTTAGTCAGAAGTTATTATGTAGCCATTGGCATGTTTAATCAGAGCACTGACACAGTCAAATGTCTGACCACGTTGGGAGGCAGAGTCAGACAGAGGGACATAGACATGGCTACCTCCCCAACAACCACTGTCCCCCTTCCTCCTTATAACAGAACCCAAGACTTGTCCAAGTAAATCATCTGGACCATGTGGCCATATGTCTCAGAGAAGGAGTGCCTCATCTCCAGTTCTGAGAATTGAATCATAATTGGCCTAATGCTGATCCCATGGTGATCCCATTCCCCTTAATAGTGACTGGTTTAGGCATAGGCAAGTGGTGGTCAAGAGAATGAGAAGGGGAGTCTGTAAGAGGCTTCTGAGAAGGTTTACCTTGATGCCAGACATTGCTGAATCTGTATGTGATACCTAAACCTATGGAAGCTACCTTGGGACCATGAATGGAGTTAGCTTGAAGAAAGCTCACAAGGATGGCAGAGCAGAAAGATAAAAGGAGGCTAAGTGCTTGACAACATCACTGAGTTGTTAGATCAACCAACCCTAGAGCTGCTTCCTTCTAGTCTTGTCATATGACCTTGTTAAAATGGGACCCCATATGTTGAAGACAACTTGGGTTAGATTTTCTGTTATCTTGAGCCAAAATCATCATCACCAACACAGAAGCAAAGAATAGAAGCCATGACACTGGTCAGGAGAGCCATAGACAAGACTGTGGTAGCACAGAAGTTGTGGTTGAAGCTAAATGTGTGGATGAGATGCCCTTGGGAGAAGGTGTATGAAATATGTCGACTAAGAATTTGGAGAGGGCAGGACAAGATTCTGGGAAACAATAAACATTGGACAGGTCAGGGAGGAGAAACCTACATAGGAGACCCAGAAGATATGGTTGAAAATAAGGAATATGAGAGAGCAGAGCATCAAGAGCCAGAGAAAGAAAAGGATTGATCAACAGCATCCCAGACAGCAGAGAGGTCTAGATAGATGGCTATAAAATGTCCCTGGCCACAAGGAGTTCACTGATGACACCAGGGAGAGCTGAGTCAGTGGGGTTGGTGGAAGGGAGAGTAATAGTAACTTGACTGAGTGGGATAGGGACAAATGGAAGTTAAGAAAGTAGAGCTGATAGTGTGTTAATGACTCTCTTCTTAGAACTTGGTCATAAAAAGGAGAGACTTACACATGGAGAAGCTAGAGGAAAATGCAAAGAGGATGGATTAGTTATCTATTGATGCAGCATAGCAAATTACCCCCAAAACGTGGTGGTTTAAACAACAAACATTTATAATCTCAAAGCTTCTGTGGGTTAGGAATTAGAGTCCAGCATAGCTGGGTGGTTCTGTCTTATAGTCTTTCATGAGGTTGCAGTCAAAATGTCAGTTGGCTTCATTTTTTTTCAGTCTTTTTTCTCTCTGTGTTTCACGTTGGGTATTTCTATTTCTCTGTCTTCAAGTTCACTAATACATTCTTCAACAATATCTAATCTGCTGTTAAACCCATCCAATATACTTTTCTCAGAGCATCAGTGAGCTGTGGGACAACTTCAAGTGGCCTAATATATGCTAATTTGAGTCTTAGAAAAAAGGGAAATGGAGAACAGAAAAAATATTTGAAGAAGTAATGACCAAAATTATTCACAATATTTAATGAAAACTACAAGCTTAACAGAACCAAAAATCTCAATGAACCCCAAGTACAAGAAACATGAAGAAAACTACAGTAGGGGCACATAATAATCAAATGGCTTAAAACAAGTGCTAAAGAGAGAATCTTAAAAGCAACCAGAGACATTACATACAGAAGAAAAAAGATAAGCATGATAGCCGACTTCCTGTCATAAACTCAAGCCAGAGAACTATGGAACAACTTTAAAGTACTGAAAGAAAAGCACTATAGACTATAACTTCTTTACCCAGTGAAAATATCTTCAAAATAAAGATAAAACAAAGACTTTTTCAGACATACAAAACCTAAAAATTTTCATCACCAGGAGACCTGAACTATAGTTATATATGTTAAAGGAAGTCCTTCAGGCAGAAGGAAAATATGGATCTACACAAAGGAATGAAGAGCATCAAAATCGGTAACTATGTGGATAAGCAAAAAAAAAAAAAAAAAAAAAAAAAGAAAACAATGGAACTATTTAAAATATTTATTAATCCAAAAGTAGGCAGAAAACAAGGAAAAAAGGGACAATGAATAAAGGGGACAAACAAAATATCAGTTAGGATGTAAATACCTTAAACAACACAATCAACCCAGTTGACCTAACGGACATTTATAGAATCCTCCACACAAGAACAGTAGAACACACATTATTTTCAAGTGCATGTGGAACATTTACCAAGACAAACTATATCCAGAGCCATAAAACAAGTCTCAAAGAATTTAAAAGAATTTAAGTCACATAAAAATATTCTCTGACTGTAATGGAACTAAATTAGAAATCAATACTCAGCAATATCCACAAACATTTGGAAACAAAATAACATACCTCCAAATAATTCATGGGTCAAAGGAGAAATAAAAAGGGACAATAGAAAGTGTTTTGGATGAAAAGAAAACACACAAATTCTAATTTGCCACAAAAGCAATACTTAGGGAGAATTTATAGCACCAAACACCTGTCTTAGAAAAGAATAAGGATCTCAAACAAATGACTTCAGCTTTTATATTAAGAAATTAGGGATTTCCCTTGTGGTGCAGTGGTTAAGAATCCGCCTGCCAATGCAGGGGACATGGGTTCGAGCCCTGTTCCGGGAAGATCCCACATGCTGCAGAGCAACTACGCCCACATGCCACAACTACTGAAGCCCACGCCTAGGGCCCATGCTCTGCAACAAGAGAAGCCACCAAGATGAGAAGCCTGCACACCACAACGAAAAGTAGCCCCTGCTCTCCGCAACTAGGGAAAGCCCGCACGCAGCAGCAAAGACGCAAGGCAGCCAAAATATTAATTAATTAATTTCTTAAAAAATACTTAAAAAAAAGAAATTAGTAAAAGAAGAGAAAACTAAACCTAAGTAAACAAAAGAAAGGAATACCAGAGTAGAAATCAATGAAATAGAAAACATAAAAACATTAGGAAAAAATCTATCAAGCCAAAAGCTGGACCTTTGAGAAGATTAATAAAATTGATGAATCTCTGGCTCCAGGATTAAGGCTGGTCACCAGAAAGACCAAGCTGTGATTAGAAGTTTGAAATTTTCAGCCCTACTCCCCGTCCTCCAGAGAGGGGAGAGGGGCTGGAAATGGAGTTAATTAAAATTGATTATGCATACATGAGAAAGCCTCCATAAAATCCCAATAGTACGGGGTTTGGGGAGCTTCCAGGTTGGTGAACACATCCACATGGTGGTAGAATAATGGTCCCCAACTCCACAGGGACAGAAACTGCTGTGCTCAGGACGCTTCCAGACCTTGCCCTATGTATCTCTCTGTATCTGGCTGTTTATATCCTTTAATAAACTGGTAAACATTAAAAAATAATTGGAACTTCCCTGGTGGTCCAGTGGTAAACAATCCGCTGTCCAATGCAGGGGACACAGCTTAGATCCCTGATCGAGCCCACATGCCACGAGGCAACTAAGCCCACATGCCTCAACTAGAGAGAAGCCTGTGCACCACAACTAGAGAGGAGCGCACCCAACGAAGATCCTGCAGGCCACAAGAAGACCCAATGCAGCCCAAAATTTTAAAAATTAAAAAATTTTAAAAAACTGATGAATCTCTAGCCACAAGAATCAGGAAAGAAGATGAAAGACAAAAGTTTATCAATATGAGAGGGCAGACAGCAGAAGCAAGAAGAACTACAATCCTACAGCCTGTGGAAGGAAAACCACATTCACAGAAAAATAAACAAGATGAAAAGGCAGAGGGCTATGTACCACATGAAGGAACAAGATAAAACCCAAGAAAAAGAACTAAATGAAATGGAGATAGGCAATCTTCCAGAAAAAGAATTCAGAATAATGATAGTGAAGATGATCCAGGACCTCGGAAAAAGAATGGAGGCAAAGATCAAGACGATGCAAGAAATGTTTTAAAAAGATCTAGAAGAATTAAAGAACAAACAAACAGAGATGAACAATACAATAACTGAAATGAAAAATACACTAGAAGGAAGCAATAGCAGAATAACTGAGGCAGAAGAACGGATAAGTGACCTGGAAGACAGAATGGTAGAATTCACTGCTGCGGAAAAGAATAAAGAAAATAGAATGAAAAGAAATGAAGACAGCCTAAGCGACCTCTGGGACAACATTAAACGCAACAACATTCGCATTATAGGGGTCCCAGAAGGAGAAGAGAGAGAGAAAGGACCCAAGAAAATATGTGAAAAGATTATAGTTGAAAACTTTCTTAACATGGGAAAGGAAATAGCCACCCAAGTCCAAGAAGCACAGAGAGTCCCAGGCAGGATAAACCCAAGGAAAAACACGCCGAGACACACAGTAATCAAACTGGCAAAAATTAAAGACAAAGAAAAATTATTGAAAGCCACAAGGGAAAAATGACAAATAACATACAAGGGAACTCCCATAAGGTTAACAGCTGATTTCTCAGCAGAAACTCTACAAGCCAGAAGGGAGTGGCATGATATATTTAAAGTGATGAAAGGGAAAAACCTACAACCAAGATTACTCTACCCGGCAAGGATCTCATTCAGATTCAACAGAGAAGTCAAAAGCTTTACAGACGAGCAAAAGCTAAGAGAATTCAGCATCACCAAACCAGCTCTACAACAAATGCTAAAGGAACTTCTCTAAGTGGGAAACACAAGAGAAGAAAAGGACCTACAAAAACAAGCCCAGAACAATTAATAAAATGGTAATAGGAACATACGTATCGATAATTACCGTAAACGTGAATAGATTAAATGCTCCAACCAAAAGACAAAGGCTCGCTGAATGGATACAAAAACAAGACCCATATATATGCTGTCTACAAGAGACCCACTTCAGACCGAGGGACACAAACAGACTGAAAGTGAGGGGATGGAAAAAGATATGCCATGCAAATGGAAATCAAAGAAAGCTGGAGTAGCAATACTCATAGCAGATAAAATAGACTTTAAAATAAAGAATGTTACAAGAGACAAGGAAGGACACTACGTAATGATCAAGGGATCAATCCAAGAAGAAGATATAACAATTATAAATATATATGCACCCAATATAGGAGCACCTCAATACATAAGGCAACTGCTAACAGCTATAAAAGAGGAAATCGACAGTAACACAGTAATACTGGGGGACTTTAACACCTCACTTACACCAATGGACAGATCATCCAAACAGAAAATTTATAAGGAAACACAAGCTTTAAATGACACAATAGACCAGATAGATTTAATTGATATTTATAGGACATTCCATCCAAAAACAGCAGATTACACTTTCTTCTCAAGTGCGCACAGAACATTCTCCAGGATAGATCACATCTTGGGTCACAAATCAAGCCTCAGTAAATTTAAGAATATTGAAATCATATCAACCATCTTTTCTGACCACAACACTATGAGATTAGAAATTAATTACAGGGAAAAAAACGTAAAAAACACAAACACATGGGGGCTAAAAAATACGTTACGAAATAACCAGGAGATCACTGAATAAATCAAAGAGGAAATCAAAAAATACCTAGAAACAAATGACAATGAAAACACAATGATCCAAAACCTATGGGACGCAGCAAAAGCAGTTCTAAGAGGGAAGTTTATAGCTATACAAGCCTACCTCAAGAAACAAGAAAAATCCCAAATAAACAATCTAACCTTACACCTAAAGGAAATAGAGAAAGAACAAACAAAACCTGAAGTTGGCAGAAGGAAAGAAATCATAAAGATCAGAGCAGAAATAAATGAAATACAAACAAAGAAAACAATAGCAAAGATGAATAAAACTAAAAGCTGGTTCTTTGAGAAGATAAACAAAATTGATAAACCATTAGCCAGACTCATCAAGAAAAAGAGGGAGAGGACTCAAATCAATAAAATTAGAAATGAAAAAGCAGAAGTTACAACACACATGGCAGAAATACAAAGCATCCTAAGAGACTACTACAAGCAACTTTATGCCACTAAAATGGACAACCTGGAAGAAATGGACAAATTCTTAGAAAGGTATAACCTTCCAAGACTGAACCAGGAAGAAATAGAAAATATGAACAGACCATTCACAAGTAATGAAATTGAAACTGTGATTAAAAATCTTCCAACAGGGGGCTTCTCTGGTGGCGCAGTGGTTGGGAGTCCGCCTGCCGATGCAGGGGACGCGGGTTCGTGCCCCGGTCTGGGAGGACCCCACATGCCACGGAGCGGCTGGGCCCGTGAGCCATGGCCGCTGAGCCTGCGCGTCCGGAGCCCGTGCTCCGCGGCGGGAGAGGCCACAACAGTGAGAGGCCCGCGTACCGCAAAAAAAAAAAAAAGAACTTTTTGAATCTTTCTTTTTATTGGAAGAGATGTTATTCCAAAGAAACATTAATAAGAAAAAAAATTCATCAACATCAGAAATGTAACTAACTTCCATATTCTTAGATATTAAGAAGCTATCTAAGGAAATATTGTAAGCAACTCTATGCCAATAAATTTGACAACTTAGATGAAATGGACAAATTCCTTGAAAGACAGAAACTACCAAAGTTCACACAAAAAGAAATATATAATGTGAATAATCAATTCTATATCTATTAAGGAAATAATTTATAGTTTAAAACCTTCCCACAAAGAAACCCCAGTCCCATATGGCTTGACTGATGAATTCTACCAAGTATTTAAGGAAGAAATAATACCAGTTTTATACAAACTCTTCCAGATAATTGAAGAGGAAGAAATATTCCCAACTCATTCTATGAGGCTAGAATTACCATGATACCAAAACAAGACAAAGACGTTGTAAGAAAACACAGGCCAAAATTCCTCATAAACATAGATACAAAAATTCTAAACTAAAATTTAGCAAATTGAATCCAACAGTATATAAAAAGGATAATACACCATGATCAAGTGAGATTGAGACAAGGAAAGCAAAGTTTAACATTTGAAAATCAATCAATATAATTCACCATATTAACGAACTAAAAAAGAGAAAAAAGATGGTATTTATAGATGCAGCAAAGATATTTGATAAAATCCAACAAATATTCCTGATTAAAAACCTTCAGCAAACTATGAATAGAACAAACCTCTTCAACCTGGTAAAGGGCATCTACAAAAAAAACTAGTTAACAGCATACATAACGGTTAAAGTCTAAGGGCTTTTCCCTAAGACTGAGTCACACCCAAACTCATCACCTATTCAACATCGTACTGAAGGTTCTAGCCAGTGCAACAAGATAAGAAATAAAAGGCATCTAGATTAGAAAGAAAGAACTAAAACTGTCTTTATTCAGAGATGACACAATCAATCATCTATGGAGAAAATTTGATGAAACTCTCTAAAAAAGCTACTAGAACTGATAAGTGAGTTCAACAAGGTTGCAGGATACCAGATCAATATACAAAACTCAATTGTATTTCTACTTATTAGCAATAAACCATCAAAGATGGAAATAAACAGTGACAATTACAATAGTATTAAAACTATGAAATAGGGATAGATCTGATTAAAGACATGCAACATCTGTACACTGAAAATTACAAAACACTGCTGAGAAAAATTAAATATCTAAATAAATGAAGAGATATATACCACGGTCATGGGTCAGAGACTCAAGATTGTTCAGATGCCAATTCTCCCCAAATTATCTATAGATTCAATGTAATCCCAATCAAAATCCCAGCAGGCTTTTTTATAGATATTTATGAGCTTATTCCAAAGTTTATGTGGAAATGCAAAGGACCCAGAGGAGCCAGAACAACCTTGGAAAACAAAGTTGGAGGATTTACACTACCTGATTTCAAGACTAATTATCAAGCTAAAATAATTAAGACAGTGTGGAGTTGGCATAAAAATAGACAAATAGATCAATGGAACAGAATAGAGACTCCAGAAATAGGTCCACACATATGTGCACTACTGATTTTCAACAAGTGTGCAAAGGCAATTCAGTAGAGAAAGGATAGTATTTTCAATAAATGATGCCAGAATAATTGGATAACTAGACGCAAAAAAAGAAAAAATTTAACAATCCATAACTCACACCACATACAGAAATCAACTTAAAATGGATTGCAAACTTAAATGTAAAACCTAAATCTATGAAACTTCTAGAAGAGAACGTAGGAGAAAATCTTTGTGACCTTGGGTTAGACTGGGGTTTTGACTGGGATTTCATTGACTCTACAGATCAATAGATAAAATACTAAAAGCACAGTCCATAAAAGAAAAAATGATAAATTGAACTTCATCAGAATTAAGAGGGATTGGTGAGCCTAACAAAATGCACATGACTTTAGTACATTATACCCAGTGCCACGGGCGTATAGTGGGCATTAGTTGGTTACATTCCCAGCAATAATTGCCCTCTTCTCTGTCCTAAAAACTCTCCCCCAGGGCTTCCCTGGTGGCACAGTGGTTGGGAGTCCACCTGCCAATGCAGGGGACACGGGTTCGTGCTCCGGTCCGGGAAGATCCCACATGCCGCGGAGTGGCTGGGCCCGTGAGCCGTGGCCACTGAGCCTGCGCGTCCGGAGCCTGTGCTCCGCAACGGGAGAGGCCGCAACAGTGAGAGGCCCGCGTACCGCAAAAAAAAAAAAAAAAACTCTCCCTCTGGGAACCATCCCACTCGTACTTTGTAGGAACCACATGCTTGGGTGAGATCGATCTCACCCCAGTTCCATGGTGGTCCCTGCCTGGCATAATTTCATCATTTGTACCACACACTGATTCAGGAAGAGAAGCTAATGTCAATCGGTGCATAGATTCTCTTGTCCACTTCAGGTCAGTCTAACCACAGTGAGGCTTAAGGTTTTTTGCTCTATGGCTGGGGGAGAAGACATTCTCTCTTTCTGCCCATAAGTCAAGAAGGATGAATGTAGTCTCCATCGCTGGTGGCAGCCATCTTGCCTCCTTGGGAGAAGTCAATCCGAAAACAAAGTCAACACATCTGAGGAGGATAGCGTCTAGAAAACTAATGATAAACAGAGCCAGAGTCCTGGGACTTCCCTGGCGGTCCAGTGGTTAACACTTTGCCTTCCAATGCAGGGGGTGCGGGTTCAATCCCTGGTCGGGGAGCTAAGATCCCACATGCCTCACGGCCAAAAAACCAAAACATAAAACAGAAGCAGTATTGTAAATAATTCAATAAAGACTTTAAAAATGGTCCACATCAAAAAAAAAAAAAACAGAGCCAGGGTCCTGATCAAACCATGCCTGAAGCTATTACTTCTGAAATTCTCAGTCATCTGAAATAATGAATTCTCTTTATTGTTTAAGTCCATTTGAATGGAATTTCCTCTTACTTGCAACCAAAAGCATCCTTACTGATATAGGAGCATGGAGGAGAGCTCATTAATTTTGTCTGATAATACTGGAGAAGTCTTCCCAAAGGGGACATCATTTGACCTTTCATTTATAGGTTGAGTAGGAGTTCACCAGCAAACAAGAGAGGTAAGAATGATCAGGGCTGAATCTGTCAGGCAGCAGGGCAGGCCCTCCATGACCTCCAGGTCACCTTGAGGATAGCCTGACTTCCCTCCACCCCTGCAGCTGAGATCCTTTCATTCAGTCCTCTCTCCCCCTCGAATCTGCACATTCTCATCTCCGTTCACCAGGCAGCAGCTTACTGCCAGCGAGGGGAGATATTAAAGCTGACTCCTGCCCAGGAAATGGAAAGAACGCAGGAGAATTAGCTGGAGAAAACCTATTAAGCAACAAAGAACATACCCAGCTGTCAAGTCATCTTTAGAATTTTAAATCATGCAAGTTGCCTTCTGAGTGGCTTTCCCAGCCCGTAAGAGCTCTCCACTTCAAGAGGGCCTTGGAGACCAGCAGGGTGTGGAATTTTCCCAGCCTGGGCACACCTCATCCATCTCCCCTGTGTGCCCTTCAGTCACAAGACTTTAACAACAAAATCCACATAGTCATGAAGCCCCCAAATAAGTACAATGAATCCTCTTTCCTTTTGAGAAGCAATCCTTTCCCTCTTGGGCTGAGATAAAAATACAGCCTTTGATGTGGCCTTATAGCTTCACATTGATAAGAGTTCCTTCTTGCGCAGTGCTTTCCAGCACATTATCTCATCCGAGCTGAGAACCAGTTGGGGATTACCGGGCCCCAGTAGCAGATGAGGACCCGGAGGCTCCCAGAGATTAAATGGCTTGCTCAAGGTCAAGAGGCTAACACCTGGTGGGGCCCGTTCCTGGACCCCTGCGCTGCCTCACTTCTTACACGAATTCTCAGAAAAGCATCTCCACTGTGCCTACATTGTCTGCCATACAAACAGCAGCAAACCTCACGAGGACAACAAAGTATTCTGTGCTTCCAGAAATCTAGGAATCCCCCAGTGGACCATGACAGGGCTGAGCTACCAAAGTGAGGTCTTGGGCAGTCACTGGATGCGGCCAAGCCTCAAATCCCTCCATGTGAACTGGACATCAGCTGCCTCACTGGCAGTGGGGACAATCACACAGGGTCACTGCATTCCTCTGACGGGCTGGCATTTACCCTCCACCAGCCTGAAAGCCCGCTGCGGGGCAACGATGCTGGAGCAGGTGTGGGAGCTGAGGGTTCTAGCTGACCCCATGCTCAGCGGGATGATGGAAAAGCTACTAACAGCAGAAAGGAGTCAGAGGAGGGGCGACTTCCTACCTGCCCCGTGGGAACCGAGGCAGAATGTCCCCAGGGCCGAAACTTGCACACCACCCTCAGAGTTTCCATCCTTCTAACACGAAGCCACGCTTCCTTTCCCACACTGGTATCACCGCGCAAAGCCGCCTCCTCTACTGCCCAGCCTTACCCGGAACAATAGAACCTGGAGGCCTTCTAAAATTAGCTAGCTCGGCCTCCAGCCCTGCCTGGGAGGGCCCTGCCAGACCTCCTGCTGTTGTCCAGGGTCACTGAGTTCCTGAGCTGGGGACAGGGACTGGCTTGGTTTTCTTCCACTGCGCGCCCTCCCTCCTTGCCTACCTCCTCCTTCCAGCTCTCTGGTTGGGACTCCACCTTGGTTTCTACCTAGTGCTCCCAACTAAGGAGGTGAATGAGCAAAGCTAGGAGTGGGACAGCTGGGCCTGGAAGGACAGAAGGCTTCCCTCTGAGTGAACAGCTGGGGACAGTTGTAAGTCAATTTAGATGGGCACCCGCATGCCCATGCTTCCCCAGAATGACATTTCCCCAGTCTCCAAGATGATAAGCGCTCTCCTCCTCTCCCTCCTCACACCTCCTACATTCTCTCCCCACCGCTGCCACCCCACACCACTACCACTATCACCACGCCAAAGGTCTTGCTTCATATTTCCTGGGGAAAAACCTGGTGCAATCTGACAGAAGCCCCCTCCTCTCCTTACCACAAACCACTGGCCGACTCACATCAAGACCACCCTGTCTGCTTCCCTCCTGTGAGGAGAGATAATATCCCTGGGCTCGTCGGTGCCCAGATCCCACCCTTCCCCGCTCCTTAAGGACATGGGTCCTGCCCAGGACCTCACTCTTGCATCACGATCTTCTCTTCTACCGAATCCACCCATCAGCATGTAAACATGCTTTAGCATCTCCTATCTTTAAAAATCCTTCCTTGACTTCATGTCCCCTGCCAGGTGCTTGACCCTTGCTTTCCTCCCCGTCCACAGCGAAACTGTAGGACAGTGGCTACAGCCCAGACTCCACCCACTCGTCCCTCATTCTCTCTCAACGCCCCCCACCCCCACTAAGACTGCTCAGGTCAAGGACACTCATGACCCTCATGTTGCCAAATCCTATGGTCACCTTCCATCAGTGTTTACACAGTTGACCATTCCCTCCTTGAATCATATTATTCTCTTGGTTTCTCTACTTCTGGTTTTCCTGATGGATTTCCTTCAACCTCCAAGGCTGCTCCTTCTCAGCCTCCTCCTAAGTTCTTCCTCCTTTGTTTGATTTTTCAGCATTGGAGGATCTCAGGGCTCGGTCCTAGGATCTCTTCTCCTGTCTATACACTCTCCCTAGGTGACCGCATCCTGTCCCAAGGTTTTAACTTCCATCTGTATGCTTATGGCTCCCAAATCTACATTTATAGCAGAGAACTCTGGATGTCTCTGGAATTCTAGACTCAAATACCCAACTACCTACATGACACCTCCGTGTGAATGTTTAATAAGCATCTCAAAATTTGCCTTGAGCAGAATGGATCTCTGGATTTCCTACCCCTAAATCCATTCCTCCTTCAGTCTTCCCCATCTTATAAATACCACCACCCTCTACCTAGTTACTCCATCCAAAATCTGTTGTCTTCTCTCCATCTACATTGCTTCCACCCTTGCCCATGATGGGTCTCTTGCCCAGTTATAATCCATGTTCCACACCCAGTAAGAGTGATTTCTAAAAACATAACTTAGATCAGGTCACTTCCATGATTAAAATCCTCCAGTGGCTTCTCATCACACTTAAAATTCAAACTCCTCACCCTGGTTCATAAAACTGTACCTGTCCAACCCCTAACCAAGCCTCAACTCTCATCACATCCTATCCTGCCCAGTACCCTCTCCACTCTACTCTGCCACTCTGGCTTCTTTTAGCTCCTTACCATTGCCATGCTCCTTCCTACTTTCTGGCCTTTGCACATTCTGTTCTCTCTGCCTAGCAGGCTCTTCCCCAATCTTTCCTCTTATCATTCATTCATTTATGTGTTTTCTCCTCACAAATTCTTTTCTCAACCACCCAATCTCAACCAGCCTCCCCGTAACCATCATGTCTCCCCATATTAATTCTCAGGATAACACAACTATCTAGTACTAGACTGACTGATCATTTTTTGCTTCTTTATTTGTTGTGATCTGTCTCCCACTACAAGAATTAAACTCCACAACAGCAGAGATCTTATCATTCTTGTTCAATGCCGTGCTTAGACAGTGCCTGGTACATGGTTAATAGTCAATGACTATTTGTTGACTGACTGCATAAAGGTGTCCTGGACAAGCCTATTTCAATTTTTCAAAAGGGCTTTTAGAGTTGGCAAGGTCACAATCAGAACTAGGTATTAGAAGATTAATATGCAAAAGGAGAGAAGCTGGGAGTAGAGGGACCTTTAGGAGGCTGATGCCACAAGGGAGGCAAGAGGACATGCTGCCAAGATTGGTAAAAGACAACAAAAGTCAATAGTATCCAGTGCTGGCAGGGGCGGGGAAACCAGCATTCTCATGAGCTGATGATGATACTAGAAACTGTGGTGTACTTTTGAAGGCAAATTTGGTAGTATCTATTTAAAATAGTCAATGTTTACGTCCTCTGACCCAACATTTTCATTCCTGGGGGTTTATCCTGCAGAAAAACTCCCACAAATGCATAAAGAGAAATGTATACAAAAACACTGCAGCATTGTTTATCATGGCAGAAATTTGGCAACAACTCAAATGTCCATAAATAGGTGACTGGTTACATAAACTACTGTACAGCCACACAGTAGACTTAAAAGAATGAGGTAGATCTATATGTGTTTTCAAGGAAAGATGTCTAATATATTCCAATAGGGGAGAAAAACAATTTGCAGGATGAACCATATACACAATACTATCCTGTTTTTGTTTTTAAAAAGAAATAATAATTTGTTAATATGTGTATAAAAATTTTGGAAGAGAATACACTAAACCGTTTGTGATAGTTATTTCTGGGAGTATTGGTGGGGGGGCTCTACTTTCTAAATTTTGCATTTCTGCAATGTTTTGGGTTTGTATATCTGTGCATTACTTCTGTGGCCAGAATTTTTTAAAGGCAAGCAAGAGGTAATAAATGACAGGCAGCTGAACTCGACAGTGGCAGAAGGAGTGCAGAGAAGAGGACAGATATGAGGGCTATTGATATGACAGGATTCACAGAACCGGTGCCGCAAAATTCAAGCCTGGATCATGGGGAGAGCAATGGCCTTAAACCAGGAGGATAACACCTCACCAGACTAGGACCACAAAATAAGGTCCCATTTCATGTAAATTACCCAAATTACAATTGGCCATCTTCCACAGATGACTGCTACCACTCTGGTCCTATACTCCTTTCTGGCCACCCAGCATCAGTGTGACAAAAGCCTTTGCCTCCATTCCTCACACTGCATTGCAGAAATCAGGCTGCCAGCACCATCCTTAGACCCAGGCAAAGGGGCCCTGCCCTGGGACCTGCGTACTCACGCACGCGTGCGCACACACACACAAACGCATCTACACAAATATTGTTAAAGAACACGGGTGACTCAGCAATTCCCTTCCCTCTTAAGTACATCTCCAAGAGAACAGAAACATATGACCACACAAAAACTTGTACATGGATGTTCATAGTAGCATTATTCACAATAGCTACAAAAAGTGGAAACAATCCAAATGTCCATCAACAGGTGAATGGATAAACAAAATGTGGTCTGTCCATCCAAACACGGGAATCTTATTCAGCCACGGAAAGGAATGATGTCCTGATACATGCGTCAATGTGGACAAACCTTGGGAACATTATGCTAAGTAAAGAAGTCAGTCACAAAAGGCCACATGTCATGATTCTGTCTATATTAAATGTCCAAAATAGGCAAATCCATAGAGACGGAAAGTAGATTAGTAGTTGCCAGGGACTTGGGAGAAGGGAGAATGGGAGGTGACAGTTCCTGGGTATAGAATTTCTTTAGAGGCTGATAAACACTCTGAAATTAGTGGTGATGTTGCAGAACTCTGTGAACATACTAAAAACCATTGACCTATTCACTTGAAATGGGCAAGTGGTATGATATGTAAATATTGTTAGAATAAAGCTGTTAATGATAAAGCAAACAAACATACACATACACACACACACACACACACACACACACACACACACACACACACACAGGGATACCTTCCTCTCTCAGAAGCGTAGCTCAGGGCACGCTGGCCCAAGTTCAATTTCTGGTTGGGGGACTGAGATCCCACAAGCCATGCAGCATGGCCAAAAAAAAAAAAAAGACTTAATTGAATCTTCATAAAATAAAATTTAAATCATCAGCTTTATTCAAAAATTTTGCTTTAAAAAAAAAAAAATTTTGCTTTAAATTTTTTATATTAATTCATTTAAACTAGTAGTTTGCCTTTTATTTTAATGGCAATTTTGCAAGAAATGGAATTTCTCTGAAAATATATGGAAATTCATTTTAATTTGTTTAATGTTTTACATTTATTTCAATTTACTGTACTTTTTGGAAAGTGTTTTTTGTACATTCATCTTTTAGATCCTTGCTGTCAACAGCACACAAATTAGGGAAAATCTTGACCAAATTAATTAGTGATATTGTTAAAATAAAGACAAGGAAAATAAATTTTGTGAAACATTATATAATAACTTATGAATGATATTTATCTTTATTACTTATCCAATCGTTTCTGGACCATTAACAGACATGCATGAAAATAATTAAATTCAATCAATTTTGGTATTTTGTCAACTGTGAGTTACATATTTTCCAGTTTTGTCATTATAAAGTTATATTTGTCAAAGTAGGAGGTTAGAAGGTATTTTATTTAAGTTCGTTTTCTTTGTAACTTTTAAATATTTAGACATGTATTATGTAGGCCTCTCGCCCCAGCCCCACAAACCTGATGGGCAGGCCCACTGGCTGTGCCTTCAGACTCTTACTGAGGGTGATGGAAGACAAGCACACAGAGGGGCTGTGGGCCCCTCCATGATGCACTCCCAGCCCACCTGCAGAGGGAAGGAAGATGGTTTCCCCGTAGCCTGGCAGATACCTGCCTTCCTTAGCCAGGAGCATCCTCTTCCCGGGATGATGGACCCTTGGGAGAAACCTCAGCCTACCAAGAGAGGATGCTCCTGCTCTATGGCCCCAGGTACAGCAGAACACAATATTTATCCATCCATTAATTCACCTGGCAGATGCACAGTCCCCACCCTCATGCTGCCTTCGGTCTAGTAGGGAGGTGAAACCAGATCACACAGAGAGAGCACCTGCAGCCCATCCAGTCCAGGTGGGGTACACCAGGTCCAGACTGTTCTGGCTTCAGTCTCTCCTCCAAGCAAGGTGTGGACACGCTGTGGGTCCTGCCAGCAGGCCTCTTCACTCGGCTCTGGATGCCCCACAGACTACTGGCCCAACAAGAACACTCAACATCCAAGAACAGGGACTTCCCCGGCGGTCCAGTGGTTAAGGCTCTGTGTTCCCAATGCAGGGGGCACAGGTTCGATCCCTGGTTGGGGAACTAAGGTCCCTCAGGCTGCACAGCACAGCCAAATAAAATTTTTAAAAATTAAAATGCCCAAGAACAAACAGCAGTCTGCAGCTCAGTGTCCTCTATATTCACACAGATTCAAGAAATACTTCCCCCTGCAAACACCCCTCCATCGCCCCCAAAAATGACAACGTCTCAGAGGCAGAGCTCTGACTCAACTATATGCAAGAGCTGCTGTTACCGAACAGAATGACTGCACAGCTGTGAGTGCACTCAGGGAACCCGTGACTTCACCTCTCCCTGAGAACAATGGGTAAATGCTTACTTCACATGTGCGTAATGAAAGGGCTGCTTTGGGCAATTTTCCTGAAACAAAGGAATTGCCTGATCCAAAAGTGAAATGAAGTCACCACCTCCAAAGACAAAAACTTCTTGTGACCTTTCCATGAGAGTTTTTCATCAAGGTTTCAAAAGTCTGAGGGATTGGTTTCAGCCAGGGCACCCTGCTACAGTTTGAGCAATGGAACAGAGCATGTTCGGGAAGGAGCAGGCTTTGAGGGGTGATGACAAGGCTGGTCTGAGTATAACTAGTGGAACATCCATGTAGCAAAGCAAGAAAGTTTGGGAGTCATCCACATCAAGACGACCTCACCAACGGAGGGGGGAAGAGAGAGAACAGAAGGCGAGGGCCTGAGGAACACCTGTATTTCTAGGACAAGAAGAGAAGAGGGGTCAGAAATAGAAAAGGCAGGAGCAGAGAGGCAGGAGAGCCAAAAAAAAGTGAATTCCAGAAAGAGGGGGCTTCCCTGGTGGCTCAGTGGTTAAGAATCCGCCTGCCAATGCAGGGGACACGGGTTCAAGCCCTGGTCGGGGAAGATCCCACATGCCATGGAGCAACTAAGCCCATGTGCCACAACTACTGAGCCTGCGCTCTAGAGCCTGTGAGCCACAACTGCTGAGCCCGCCTGCCACAACTGCTGAAGCCTGCACACCTAGAGCCCGAGCTCTGCAACGAGAAGCCACTGCAATGAGAAGCCTGCGCACCGCAACAAAGAGTAGCCCCCACTCGCCACAATTAGAGAAAGCCCACGCGCAGCAACGAAGACCCAACACAGCCATAAATAAGTAAATAAATAAATAAACAAATAAATAAATAAATAAAAAGAAAGCAAGAAAGAGGGAGTGGGTGGTCGTATCTGCTGATGCAGACAGGTCATGAGTGAGAACTGAAAACACTGTGTGCATGGTGGGTCATCTGTAAGAAGCAGTTTCATAAGAGATGGGAGCAGAGGTCCAATTGTAGAGTGTTAAGGAGTGAAGGGAGGAGAGAACCGAGATGGTACTTGAGGGGTCAGCAGATGGAAGGGAAGCTGTTTCAGGATAGTGGAAGATGGAGAAACTGGGAAATCCAAGGGAGAGGAGCTAATTGATGCAGCCAAGCCCTAGATGGGGGCATGGGACACTAGTGGGGAGTGAAGCATTGACAAGAACTGGGGCAGGCCCTCCACCACCAAGGCAGGAGGGGTGGGAGAAGAACGGAGTTGAGGAGGGGAGGTGGGGGACACAGGTTGGGGCTTTGCCACGCTGGCTGTCATCACCTCCCCAGCCTGGAATAGAGACAACATCAGCATGGCCAAACCACCACTGTGTGTCTGGCATCTGAGTTAAGGGACCCGTATGCCCCAGAGCCTGGTCACTTTCATGGTCATAATCGTGGCCTCCTGACTGGCCATGGTTCACTCTCTCATTCACTCATTTGACAATATTTACTGCCTGCTACTATGTGATAGGTACTGGACTAAGTGCTGGGAGTTCCATAAGTAAGAGGGACCGGCCCCAACCTCACAGAGCTCAGAGGGCAGCAGGGAGCATGATTAAGCAGACCTTCACAGGGGGTGGTAAGGCTAGACCAGGGGGCTATGGAATTCCAGAGCAAGGACACCTCACCCTGGGGAGGGAGCACAGGGCAAGAAAGTGACACATAAGCAGAGAACAAATGCCGGAGGAGGAGTGAGCCAAGAGAACAACAGGGCAACGGTGTTCCAGGCAGAGGGTACAGTACACTCAAAAGCACAGAAATGAGCAAGAGCCTGGTGATTCCAGGAACTGGGATCCATAAGTTCAGGATGGCTGGAGAGCAGAGCACAGAACATTTATTCAAGGGATGAGGCTGAAGCTGCAGGAACAGGGCCTGCCTGAGATATTTAGCAAAAAAAATACAGAATAAAATAAAATAATTACCTAATTATGAGTACAGGCCTCCATAGGTCACCATGTCCTGGGACCAAAAAACTGTGTACATTGTGTACTGAATATAACCCATAACCCTTGCCAGGGGGCAGAGGTGGTGGGGAGAGGGGAGAATTGCTGCAGTAGCTAAATCAGTGACCATCAAAATCATGGAAGGAAGGGAGGGAGGGAGGGAGGAGTGAGCCCGTACCAGCTTGGCTTAATGGAAGCTGAAAGTAACGGACAATTGGGATTTTTCTGAGTTGGTCAAGTTCAATCCCACCAGATGTCATGAAAGTGAGGCCTCTGAAGACTGATTGACAAGGACTTCCCTGGTGGTGCAGTGGTTAAGAATCCGCCTGCCAATGCAGGGGACACAGGTTCGAGCCCTGGTCCAGGAAGATCCCACATGCCGCGGAGCAACTAAGCCCGTGTGCAACAGCTACAGAGGCTACGCTCTAGAGCCTGCGAGCCACAACTACTGAAGCCCACCTGCCTAGAGCCCATGCTCCGCAACAAGAGAAGCCACTGCAATGAGAAGCCCACGTACCGCAACGAAGAGTAGCCCCTACTCTGCAACTAGAGAAAGCCCACGTGCAGCAACGAAGACCCAACGCAGCCAAAAATAAATAAATAAAATAAATTTATTTTTTTTAAAAAAAGGAATGATTGACAGAAGTAAACCAGGTCTGAACAAGCCCTGAATCGCACCTGACTTGTGCTTGCATGCCCAGTACCATCCTGAGTGTGGACCTCCCAGACATGTCATTTGAAAAATGACAATCAATTGAAAAACCTCTGCGGCCTGCGTGCCAGGGTGGGAAGGGGTGGGCATCCTGAGGTGTGCTGAGAAGCCGCTCTGGGCCCTGGGGCCTCCAAAGGGCACAGCTGAGCCTGCTCCAGGGCTGATTCTGGTTGAGCACCCCCTCCCAGTTCAAGGTGGGCTCAGACAATCCATCAGCGAGCCCGCCCTGAGGGCCCAATCCCAGAGCAAGTGGGAGAAACTTCTGGGAAGGCATTAAGGACCCTGGAGGACCTGCCAGGGGGCCCATGCAAGTCTAGGCCAGCCAGACACACTGAGAAGGGACAAAGGGCCAGAGGTAGGTGTGGGTGAGCCCCAGGCAAGCCAGCCCGAGACTCAGCACCACAGACTTGGCCTCAGCACTCTGCCCTTAGTTCACACACTCATTTCTGTGTTTGTGTTTCCCTTTATCTCTCAGTAAGAACTCCTTTTCAAAAATGCCAAGTTTATCTCACACATATCAGAGGGAAAGAAACCTAAATTCCAGGCCCAACTCCCCGGTTGCTGGCCATGTGGTTTGGGACAAGGGGGGAAAAGAAGAAGTCTCATTAGGTGAGCTCCCGAAGGGCAAGCACAGTGCTACCTGCACAACCTCTGCAGTAGTAGCAAGATTCCCGTTTTACAGGTGGGAATCAAGAAAGTGACCTAACCTGCTCAAGGTTCCACAGCTGGATAATGACAGGTAGGATTCAAACCTGATGACAAAGCATGCTGGGCAAAGTCACTCACCTTTCTCTGTCCCCATTTCTTCAGTCTAAAATGGGAACAATAATAGGGCTACTGGGAGAATGGAATGAAATATTATGCATGAAAACACATGGTAAACTGTAAAGCCTGACGCCTGAGTTAATATCCTCCCTGTGCCCCTCCCCCCACTGGGGCAAGGTCTGAGCACCTCCCCTTCCTGGTGCTCCCTCGAGAGGGCAGGTGCTGAAAATGACTTTGCCAAACGGATCCAAGGCCTCAGCTCCCCGCCCTTCCTGGCTTGCTTGGCCAATACTCAACAGGACTTATCATAGTTCCTGGAACATCCCA
Source organism: Orcinus orca (assembly GCF_937001465.1). NCBI lineage: Eukaryota > Metazoa > Chordata > Mammalia > Artiodactyla > Delphinidae > Orcinus > Orcinus orca. Next base: position 100,429,413 of record NC_064559.1, on the reverse strand, counting down.
GATCTGCTAGGACAATGATCAGCCCAGGCCAGCTCTCCTGGGGCCTCCACACCACCTTGCAGGATCAGCCAGCCACAGCAGCGGGAGACATGAGTTGCCAAAAGTACCACTGGCTCAGGTCTGGGTGTGCCTGGAAATTCACCAGAGCTTTCACGATACAGACACATTGCTGGGAAGGTCTCCACTTAGCAGACACTGTCAACGCCCAGATGGAAAGCAGCCGTGGTGCAGGGCAGGGCCCTCCACCTCCAGCATCCCAGCCCCAGCCTCCAAGGAACGGCAGGTCCAGGTGTACACCCATCTCTCCCCTCCTCATCCCCCTCATGCCACGAGTATTCCCTCCTGGGAAGCGGCCTCTGTGGCCTCTCCTGGTACAGCTTGACTCATCTAAACAGAACACACCAGGTGGCATAGGCAGGTGGCCCAGCCTCCTCAGGGAAGTCTGGAAAAACCCAGGAAGCAGGGAACCTGGCGGATCTCCCCAGAGCTCAAGCTGGGCCTTCTCTGCCACCCTCTGATAAAGGGCACAAGGCTCATGCTCCCACAGGGAAACGAAGGGCAGGGGATGAGACCTGCATGGGGAGTCAGGAGCCCTGAGGCCTAGTCCTGGCATTGCCACTATTGCTGTATGTCGTTGAGCAAAACACTTCCCCTCACTGGGCCTCAGTTTCCTCATCTGTAAGTGAAGGATCTGAAGCTAGATCACTGAGTTCCACTATAGTACTTGCTTTCTATGATGTCACATATCTGGATGACTCCCCAGAAAACCTAACACAGTCCCTAACACAGACCTTCCACAGGCCCTGAAAGTGGATATCATTTAAGACAAAAACCAAGCAAGAGGAACTTCCTTGGCGGTCCAATGGTTAAGACGTCACCTTCCAATGCAGGGGGTGCGGGTTCAATCCCTGGTCGGGGAGCTAAGATCCCACATGCCTCACGGCCAAAAAACCAAAACATAAAACAGAAGAAATATTGTAACAAATTCAATAAAGACTTTAAAAATGGTGCACATCAAAAAAAAAAACCCACCACCAAAGCAGGAAGCAGGCAGCAGGTCCATCTCTCACCTCCTGGGGGAGCCCTCACCGCCCTCATCTTGGGCTCCCTAGGAACTCAGCTTTGACTGGACACTCCCTGGATGAACCTGGAAGAAATAGGTTAAAACCCTAAACTGTAAAGAGGAGCGCATCACTTCACTCAGCTGTCAGACAATGAGGCACCATCCAGATCCTGAATTAGGCCATGAAAGTGACAGCTGCTCATCCCCATATAATAAAAGTTGCGAACCTCCTTGTCACCTGTTTATCAGGTCACAAGTGACCATGACAAAGGCCAGCAAACGTCCCAGCTTGGTGGCCAGCAGGGACGTCCTGGGCCAAGAACAGGTCCTTGGGTCCTTCCAGGCAGCTTACCTCAACACCAGCAAACAGAAGACTGGGCAAAACACATATCTCTCCAGCCCCTCATGGTGCTGGCAGTGAGCTCCAGACAGAGACCAAACCCAGAAATAGACAGGAACGCTTTGCCACCTTGGAGAAGTCCCTTAGTCTCTGAGGATAAGAGTAATAATTGGACTGATGCAAGGGATAAAATATACAACACATGTGCTGTATAAACAGCAAAAAAGCCACCCAGACAAAATGGGTAATGGTGGAAAAACAAAAGAGGTGTAGAATTTTCATGGTGATGTACTGGAGCAAGTTTGCAAGAGCTAATTTAAATGTTCAGGAATTTTGCTAGCCAGTTGACATGATGTTAGTAGCTTGAAATCAGCCGTAGCAGGAGTATTTACATCACAGAAATGGTCAAATGGGGCCTTTCTTCCCCCCAGAGAGCCAATTTTTCAACATTTACCAGCACACCACTGTTTATAAATAAGAGTAATGCAAGAGGAGTCAGTGAGTTATTGCTTCAGACACACTCTCCATAACGAACATTGACGAATTCAAGATAGTAAGCTTGGGAGGTCATATTCTCTCCTAACACTTAAAAAGCTTTTCCATTTCCACAAACATTTATTGAGACCTATTACATGCCAGGCACCAGACAAAGATTCAATAAACAAAACAAAAAACCTTTCCTGAATTGCTCACAGAGTGATGAAGCAGTGAGAAAGCACACACTATGAGACACTCAGGGAGTGCAGTGGTCCAACCCTTAGTTGTGAAGGTCCAAGTGAAAGCCACTGGAAAGGGTACTGCAGGCAGAGGGAATGGCATATCCAAAGGCACAGAGGCATGGACAACAAGACAACTTTTAAAAATTCCTCTCTAGAACTGGCTCTGAGGAAGTTTTAGAGTTGTTCCACTATAGGCATTCTTTATTCTAGCCAAAAAGTGCATCTCTCACCTCACTCCCCTCAGCAGAATTTAGCACCAGATTTCCTTTGGCTGTTTCCAAAACCCAAATACGTTTTCAGAGAGTGAGAATTTGTCATTCCTGAGACCAACTCCTCAAACCAAAGGGGAGCTCCCCAAGACGTTGATAGAGGCAACATCTCTGTCAAGGGGACTACTTCACGTCACAGCAGGCACTTGGATGTATGAAACCATTTAAATTTCCATCTCATTTCTCCGTAACACTTTATAGGGAACAATGAGCGCCAACTTTTTTCTCTTGAAACATGTCCACATTCTGCCTTGGAGAATGCCAGAATTTGAATTTCAAAATGAAGGCCAAAAAGAAAAAAAAAAAAAAATCCAAAGCATCCAGACAGAAAAAGGAGGTTATCTTCAAAGGAACAAAACTCAAGGTGACCTCAGACTCTGCAATATTAAACACAAGTAGACAGTGGAACCAGGTCATGAATCCTAAGCCAGCCAAGTCATTGTCCACATGTAGAGGCAACAGAATGTCATTCTCTCTTTCACAGGGGTTCTGAAAATTATATCACCCACATGCCCTTGTTGAAAAAAGCATTTGAAGATACATCAACTGTCTTGAGAGAAATTAAAATACAAAATTCAAACTGGGGAAGTTGAGGTATCATTAAAGAATTGAAAGTGAGCAGTAAACCAGTTAAGTGTAAAAAATAAATTATCGTTGGGGAATTCCCTGGTGGCCCAGTAGTTAGGACTCCGCACTTTCAGTGCCGTGGCCCAGGTTCAATCCCTGGTGGGGAACTAAGACTGGCAAGCTACATGGCATGGCCAATAAATAAATAAATAATTGTAAATGTGTTTTAAAATTGGATGTTAGCCATTTATATGAAATTCCAGAATAGGCAAAATTAATCTATGGTGAAAGAAATCAAAACAATAGTTGTTTCTGGGAGGACAGAGGTTGACTGGGAAGGGTTAAAAAGAAACATAGAGGGCTTCCCTGGTGGCACAGTGGTTGGGAGCCCGCCTGCCGATGCAGGGGACGCGGGTTCGTGCCCCGGTCCGGGAGGATCCCACATGCCGCGGAGCGGATGGGCCCGTGAGCCATGGCCACTGGACCTGTGCGTCCGGAGCCTGTGCTCCGCAGCGGGGGGTGGGGGTGGGGCCGCATCCGTGAGAGGCCCGCGTATTGCAAAAAAAAAAAAAGAAACCTAGAGTGATATCAATGTCTCTATCTTATAAAGGCGTTTTGTTCCACAGGTGTGCACATTGTCAAACTTGCTGAATTGTACACTTAAGGTCAGTACATTTCACTGTATGTAATGATGTCAATAAAAATGAATATCTTAATATTGAGTTTTCTAATCTATGAATATGGTATAATCTCTGTTTTTTAGGTCTTCTTTAATTCCTCTCAGCAATGTTTTATAAATTTCAGTGTACAGGTTTGGCATGTCTTTTATCAGATTTATCTCTATTCCATGTTTTTATGCTATTTTTTTTAAAGGTTTACTTTTTTTTTGTAAATTTATTTATTTATTTTTGGCTGTGTTGGCTCTTCGTTGCTGCACAAGGGCTTTCTCTAGCTGAGGTGAGCAGGGGCTACTCTTCATTGTGGTGCACGGGCTTCTCATTGCGGTGGCTTCTTTTGTTGTTGCAGAGCACGGGCTCTAGGCGCGTGGGCTTCAGCAGTTGTGGCACACGGGCTTCAGTGGTTGTAGCTCGTGGGCTCCAGAGCACAGGCTCAGCAGTTGTGGTGCATGAGCTTAGTTGCTCCAGAGCATGTGGGATCCTCCCAGACTAGGGCCCAAACCCGTGTCCCCTGCACTGGCAGGCGGATTATTAACCACTGCGCCAACAGGGGAGCCCCAATTGATTTTTATGTATTGCTCTTGTATCCTGAAATCTTGTTGAACTCACTTATCAGTTCTAGTAGTTTTTTTGGAGATTCCATCAAATTTTCTATATAAATGATCATGTCATATATGAATAAACACAGTTTTACTTCTTCGCTCCCAATCTGGATGCCTTCTATTTTTTCTTGTCTTATTGCACTGACCAGAACCTCCAATATGATGTTGAATAGGTGATAAGAGTGGACAACCCTGCCTCATTCCCAGTCTTAGAGTGAAAGCATTTAGTATTTCACTATAAAGTATGCTGTTAGCTATAGGATTTTTGTAGATGTTCTTTTTCAGGTAGAGGATCTTCCATTCTATTCCTAGTTTGTTGAGAGATTTTATCAAAACTGAACATAGGATTTGTAACAAATTAATCATTAGAGAAATGCAAATAAAATGCTAATGAGGTACCACTATATGCCTACTAGAATAGGTAAAACTAAAAAGACTGACCATACCAAGTATTGGTGAGGATATGAAGCAACTATAACTCTCATTCAGTACTGGTGGGCATGTAGTACAACCACTTTGGAAAACAGTTTGGCGGTTCCTTAAAAAGTTAAGAAGGTATCTACCCAAGAGAAATGAAAATACATGTCCACACAAAAACTTGTACATAAATGTTCATAGCTGCTTTATTTGTCATATCCAAACACTGGAAACAACCCAAATGTCCAACAGGTGAATGGACAGACAATGGTGGTATATTCATACCACACACCAGCAATAAAAAGAAATGAACTATTGACATGAACCTGCAATAATGTAGATGGATCTCAAATAATTATGCTAAGTGAAAGAAATCAGACCAAAAAAATGTATACTGTATGACTCATTTATACAAAATTATTGAAAATGCAAACTAATCTATAGAGACAGAAGGCAAATCAGTGGCTGCCTGGGGACAGGGGTTGGGAGAGGCAAGAGGAGGAGACATGGTGAAGCTTCTGAGGGTGATGGATATGTTCACTGTGATTGTGATACTGGTTTCACGGATATATATCAATACAAATGTCAAAACTTATCAAATTGTACACTTTAAATATGTGCAGTTATTACATGCCAACTATGCCTCAATTCAGCAGTTTAGAAGTGGAATAATAAAATTTTTAAGAGAATGTTAGTGATACAAACAATTATTAAAAGAACATATAGGGACCTCCCTGGTGGCGCAGTGGTTAAGAATCCACCTGCCAATGCAGGGGACACGGGTTAGAGCCCTGGTCTGGGAAGATCCCACATTCCATGGAGCAACTAAGCCCGTGAGCCACAACTACTAAAACCCATGGGTCTAGAGCCCGTACTCCACAACAAGAGAAGCCACCGCAATGAGAAGCCCACGCACTGCAACGAAGAGTAGCCCCTGCTCACAGCAACTAGAGAAAGCCCATGCACAGCGACGAAGACCCGATGCAGCCATAAATATATATATATTTTTTTTAACCTTATAAAAAATATAAGAACATACACATTATATTAAAAAATAAGAGCTATACTCCGAGATCATAACCACAGACAAAATGTCTTGAAAAAAAAGCAGCTAAAGTTCTCATCAAAACATAGGGTATCAAAAGTCAGGGTTATTACTGATTTTGATATTTAGAGAAATATCAGTTTGGGTTTTTTTTTAAGTGCTGAAAAACTTCAAATCCAGCAGAAGTGACTGGTTAGCCACTGGGGCCTCCCATGTTAAGAGGCATCAGTGCCAACTTGTCAAAGGGTGGGGAGTGGACCCGCTGGCTTCCCAAGTCACATCCTGTGACTCTTCCAAATACCCAGAGCCAGGAACCAGCTCAGCGCCACTACCAAGGGAATATGAGAGCCACCTCCCCTTCTCTGCTTCATCCCTGCCTCCTTGATATTTAAGGAAGGAGACAGATAGATAGATATATCTGATATATCTGAAGGAAAGGAAGTAACTATCTCAAAGACATATCTGCACCCCCATGTTCATTGTAGCATTATTCACAATAGCCAAGATATGGAAACAACCTAATTGTTCATCAGTGGACAAATGGATCAAGAAAGTGTGATATATATACACAGAATGGAATATTATTCAACCAGAAAAAAAAAAGAGGGAAACCCTGACTTTGGCAACAACATGGATGAACTTTGAGGGCATTATGCTAAGTGAAATAATTCAGACAAAGAAAGACAAATACTGCATGATCTCACTTATATATGGAATCTAAAAAAGCTGAACTCATAGAAACACAAGTAAAATGGTGGCTGCCAGGGGCTAGGAGCTGGAGAAATGCAGAGATGTTGGCTAGAGGTTACAAACTTCCAGTTATGAGATGAATAAGTTCTGGGGATCTAATGTACCACATAGTCACCGTACTTAGCAATACTGTATTATATACCTGGAGGTTGTTAAATGTTCTCACCACCACCCAAAAAAATGGCAGTTATGTGAAGTGGCAGAGGTGTTAACTAACCTTATTTTGTGGTAATCATTTCATAATATATACATGTATCAAAATATCGTGTTGGGGCTTCCCTGGTGGCGCAGTGGTTTGAGAGTCCGCCTGCCGATGCAGGGAGCACGGGTTCGTGCCCCGGTCCAGGAAGATCCCACATGCCATGGAGCGGCTGGGCCTGTGAGCCATGGCTGCTGAGCCTGCGCGTCCGGAGCCTGTGCTCCGCAACGGGAGAGGCCACAACAGTGAGAAGCCCACGTACTGCAAAAAAAACACAAATATATCATGTTGTACACCTTAAGGAGGCAGGGCTACAACTACAAGACAGACACGGCCCAACTATCAGGGAGTTTACCTTCCAGTGAGAATCCCAGAGAGAAGACACGTAATAGGGGCGGGGCGGGGACGCAGCCCTTAGCTCGCGGCTGTTAGCGCGAGACCCTGAGCGCCGCGGTGAGAGGCCCCGCCCCACCAACAGTCAGCCTCGCAGTGGTCCTCGTGGCAGAGAGTGCGGTAAGAGGCGGGTCACAGCCTTCTCCCCGGGGCCCTCCAGGCCTTCTGGCCTCGGGGCCTGCCGGTGAGCTGGGCGCCCAGCGACAGGCTGAAGGCTGTGTCCTGCAGAGCTCACGCCCTCTCCATGGCCGCCCACTGGCTGGGCCCAGGCCTTGAGGCTGCAGTGAACCTCTCCCCCATCCCCGCCTCTGCGACCCTAATGGCAGCAGCAGTTCTACATGGCTCGCAGTCCGCGTGACCTGGCCCTGCTGTTTGGGCGGCCTGAGGAGCCTGAGGGCCAGTTGGGTCCTTGCGCGCCTGGCTCCCTCAGTGATGATGGCTGGGCAGGGTCTGGGGACCTAGCCCTGAGGGTGCTGCCAGCGGAGATCTGCCTCTTCAGCCGGGCCTGGGCACTGGCGGTAAGACCCATACTGGGTGCTGCACCAACGCTCCCGGCAGGGTAACTGACCTCCGCAGGGACCCCCTCTTCTAAGCCAGGACCTGGACCTCAGAGAGTAAAAGTTGGGCCTTTGGGACCTTGCCCTTTCTGGTTAGAACAGAGAATAACATTTGTTTTGGTGGAGGTTTACAGGAACATCGTGACCTGACCTCAGGAACAAAGGATCTGACACCAAAGAAGTTTGCAACAACTAACCACAGCCCTCCCTCACCTTTCCTATAAAAGGGCTTTGCTGAAAGCTTGAGGGGAGTTCAGGGTTTTTAAGGCACGAGCCACCTGTCTCCTTGCACGGCCCTGCAATAAACCTTTCTCTGCTCCAAACTCTGACGTTTTAGTATTGTTTGGCCTCACTATGCGTTGGGCACACAGACTTCCCTACAGTAACAGACACAGGGAGGGCAGGTTAACAGAACCTGGGGGCTGATTAGCCGGGGGCCAGGGGACATGGAGGAGTCCATGATGACTGTCAAGCTTTCAGGCCTGGTTAACTGAAGAGCCAGGGAACTAGCATCAGGAAGAGGTGATGTAGGGAGGAGATGTGGGCAGGAATATGTAGAGTTCAGTTTGGGTCATGGTGAAACTGATGGAATTTCTTTGGTTGTCCCCTTATGAGTGAGGACCCACAGGATTTGTAGGAGGAGGACAAAGCCAGGGCCAGAGAGTTGGTGGGCTCAGGCTAGGCCTGAGGACAGCCAGGAGCCACAGGGCTTTGCACCGTACCCCAAAGGCACGTGGCCAAGGGGCCTGGTCAGGAGTCAGGCAGCCTGTGTCCTGGCCGGAGTACAAACACATACTAACCCTCCACCCTGGGCAAGTTGTTCACTTCTCTGAGTCCTTGGCATCTGCTAAATGCAGATGAAAATGCACTCCTCGAATATTTCACAGGGTGGCTGTGAAGAATCTGGAAGAAATTTAGAAATTGTATAAGGCTATATAAATAAAAGGGGTCAAGCCCAAGGCCTTCTATGGGAAAGCTGAGGTTTATGGTGACTTGCCCAGGGCCAAACAATGGTTACCAGGTGCCATCAAGCTCTGGCGCCTCTGCGCCTCTATGACACCCCAGTCCCTCTGGGCACTTGCTGGTGGCACTTTCTGTGGAACACTGAGCCTCTTTTGGGGCCGTCCCAGAAGACAAGACCCTCAGACTCCAATCCCGCCTCAGACACACACAAGCCTTTTACCCACTTGGCCCGGATCAAGGTCAGCCTCTGCAAGATATATTCCCGCCCAGCTGGGAGGCAGAGCAGAAACCCACAGCCACCAGGACAACCCAGGCCCTACGGAGCCACACAGGCTGGGTTGTCACCTGGGAAATGAGAGATGTCCAGCTCTGAGCAGGTGCTCCAAGAAGGTTTATTAGTATCCACATTGGGGAGCCCCAGGCTCTTGCCGAGAACAAGGGGCCGATAGCATCCAGTCGGGGAAGCAAGGCCACCACAGGCTGACAGGTCTGGCACCCATGGAGATGGTGATGCTTCTGCTTCAAGCACAGCCAACTCACCCATCTCTGCCCTTTAAGTCTCCTTGTAAAGAGGGAGGGCTGTCCTTTCCACGAAGAAATGAGGTCCCTGGTGGTTTCTTAACTTGTCTGACATCTACCAGCCCCCAGAAACCTTGACACAGGCCCTCTGTCTGCTCCCCCAACCTCGGCCAGCATCAGCAACCACATGTTCGGCGCAGGGAGCCCCCCCTCACCCTGGCAGCCCCCTCTCGCTCCTAGAACCTGCCAGCTAAAGTCTGGAGCGGACAAATTCTATCAGGTGCTCCAACTGCTCCTCCAGGTGCTGCTCATCTCCGTGGTTCTCAATGACCCAATCGAAGGCCCCGACGTTGTCCAGGCCACATTCTGACTCAGCATCATCCACCCCTGCAGAGGAGGTACGGCGAGGTCAGGCCCCATCCCTCCTGACAAACACCAGGCATCGGGCATTGTGGCCTGCTGACCCCACATGGAGCCACCCTCCCTTGCACTCCCCTCGGTCCCTCCGGAACCAAGCTCCACTTACCCCAAAGGGCACTTCCCCACCCCATGAAACACCAGGATAGCAGGTTCAGCAGTCCACAGCCACCTGAGCCCCCCAGAGGGTCCCGCCGACTTAAGCCTTCACTTGTCACTGCCATCTCAAACCACAGACAACCCAAATGGCCATTTCGTTTTCATTTTATGTGAAGCTGGTCGTGTCCATTTCTATCCCTGTATCTCTGATTCAGTTCTCTTGGAAGGCAGAGTGTGCCATTCTCACCTGACAATGAGAATGGTAATAAGAGCATCTACCTGGTGGGTTTGCTGCTACTATAAAGTGAGATAATGTTTAAAGGGCTTAGCGTGGGCCTGGCCAGAGTGAGTGCCCAGGAGGTGAGCAGCCATTAGGAAGGGTCGTACCCACTGATCTGAACTTCCCCAAGTCACAATGACCTAGGGCAGGGAAGACATATGAGCTATGCCTCTGAATGGCCACAGAGTAGGTCCTGGGCTGGCACCACTAAGGCTGCCTAGTAGAGCTTCCTCTCCCCCCTCCCCCTACTCTGTTAATCAAACAGGAGTGAAGTTTGTCAGGCCCACCCTCTGACCCATTGTCAGTCCCCCCACCAGGCTGGAAAGCAAAGGTGAAGGACCAGGGGAATGGGTCCCAGCCAGACCTCCAGAAGCCCACTGGCCTGGAGAAGGCAGCCCAGGTAAGGATACCAGGCCAAGGTCACGGGGCAACCTTCATCCCCAAGGATACCATCTTCTACCCGACTCCACTTTTTAATCTGGAGGTGCTCCTGAGCCCCAGGCCTCAGACTCCTTTTTATAATCCCCTGCTCACTCCCCACAGCCTGCCAGGGAGACAGCGGAAGCAGACCGAGAGCCCAGGAGTGGGTGGCCTGGTCTACAGGTGGGGCGGCTGGCCTGCGTGCAGAGCCTTGGGGCAGAGGTTGTGAGCAGCTCACCTGGTGTGAACACCCAGCCCCGCTGCTGTCGGCTCTGCTCTGTGGCCACCACGCGGACCGTCTGCGTCACAGCCCCATAGGCCTCCCGAAACCACTGGATGTCAGACACCCTCCGTGTGTCACTCACCAGCTGCAGGGAAAGGACACAAACAAGTGCCCAACAGGACATGGTGCAGGGAGCAACAGGACAAGGCAAGGGAGTAAGGGAGAAAGAGGAGAAGACCCAGACCCAGTCCAAATGAACAGGAGCATGGACTACAAAACCCAGGAAAGTGTAGCCCCATCCCCTATTATTACCCAGCCAGCTGGGACGGACATCCCCTCCTCCCTCCAGGCAGCCCTTCCTGACTGCTGCAGTCCGCAGCCCGATATGCCCACACTGTATTCTACGGTCATGTCGGTCATCGCTGAGCTGAAGAAGAGACCTCAAGCTTTGAAGTCAGATCAGCCAATCCAATGCACTCATTTTACAGGTGAGCAAACTGGATACCCTAATCGGTCCCTGCCCCCAGCACCTTTTAAAACGTAAATGTGATTCCCGTCAGCCCCTTGCCCTAAATCTCTCAAAGTTTTCCCATAATTCTAATACAATCCAAAGCTCTCACCCCAGTTTACAAGGACCTATAAGATCTGGCACCTATTTCCCATCATTTTCCCTTCATTCATTCTGCTGCAGCCAACTGACAACCTTGCTGTTTCTTAAACATACCAACCGGGTCTCCTCCTCAGGGCCTTTGCACATCCTACTCCTTCCGCCGAGATAATCATGAGGGAGGCTCCCTTGCTTCATGGAGGTTTCTGCTCAAATATCACCTCCTCGGAGAGGCTGTCCCTACCATCCTGGCTCCCTTCCTGTCCCTTTCAATTCTTATATGCTTTTTATTTTTCTCTGAGCACTAAGTATTCATGAAACCGTCACTATTTATCTGTTTGTGTGTTTACTGCCTGATCTGCACTCTGTAGAGTCAGCTCCATGAGGGGAAGGACTGTGTCTCCATTCACTGCTCTATTCCTGGCCCTTAGCACCATCTGACACATAAGGAGCACTCAGGAGCACATGGTCAATGAACGAATGAATAAGCGAATAAAGAGGTCAGCTGTTTTTGTCCATGCTGCGGACATGTTCATTCACCCAACTCTTAAACAAGTACTGTGTCAAACACCTACTGTGTGCCGGGCACTGTGCTAGGCACTGGGGATAGAGTGGTGAGCACAACAGACCTGGTGCTTGCCCTCAGGAAGCTCACTGTCTGGTGGGAGAGACAGACTCTAAAGATGCAGCTTCACTAATTACCATGTAATCACAGCGCATATCAACAAGCATCTCTACCTTACCACTCTGAAACGGAACTCCTGATTTTGTCCCCAAACCTGTTCCTCCACACCATCCCTATCTCAGAAAATCACAACTCCATCTGTTTAGCTACTCAGAACAAAACCCTTGGATTTGTCTCCTGTCCTTCCACCCCAGAGCCATCATATCGGGAAATCCTATTGGTTCTATCCTCAAAATCTGTGCAGAATCCGCCCCTTCTCTCCACTCCACCACCACCCCGAGCTGAGCCACGGCCATTTTGCTGTCTTGTGGAAAGATCCTCTGCCTGGCCTCTCTGCTTCCATTCTTGCCCTCCCGCAGCAGCCAGGGAGAGCTTTCTATAAACCTTAGAGCAGACCATGCCTCTCCTCTGCTCCAAACCCTCCAGTGAGTCCCCATCTCACTCAGAGAAACCCCAGGCTCTTCCAGAGTATCTGCAATGATCTGACCTCACCTCCTGCCACTCACGCTTCACCCACAAAAACCCATCTGGGTCACTCCCTTACTTCCTTCAGGTCCCGCTCAAACGTCATCACATCAGTGAGACCTTCCTGATACCTTTAATAAAGCAGCAACCTAGCCCTCCTCAGAGTCCTGGCCTGCTTTATTTTGTCCCTTAGTATTTATCTCCACCTGACATATTCTATATTTTATTAGGGCCTAACTCCCTCTGCCCCCAGCTTAATGTAAGTACCCTGAGAGCAGGGACTTCATCAGATTTTCACATGATGTATCCCCAAATCACCTGGAACCAGTCCTGCTACAAGAAGATACTACTGGGGGCTTCCCTGGTGGCACAGTGGTTGAGAGTCCGCCTGGCGATGCAGGGGACACGGGTTCATGCCCCGGTCCGGGAAGATCCCACACTGGGCCCGTGAACCATGGCCGCTGAGCCTGCGCGTCCGGAGCCTGTGCTCCACAACAGGAGAGGCCACAACAGTGAGAGGCCCGCATACCGCAAAAAAAAAAAAAAAAAAAAGAAGATACTACTGGCTGCCAGAATGAATGAGGAGGGAAAAGGGTAAGGTGCTATGGGAGCACCTGACCAGGAGCGCCAGTTAAGACCTGGGCATCAGGGAAGTCTTCCCTGTACAGGTGCCATGGGAGCTAAGCTGGAGCTAACCAGGTGAAGAGGGATAGAAAGGGCAGTCCGGGCAGGTAGAAGGACACGGGCAGAGGCCTTGATTCCAGAAGGGGTTTGATTTATTTGAGGAACAGAGAGAAGGCCAATGTTGCTGCGGCTTAAGGAGTAAGGAGGCTAAAAGGGCAGCAGGAGCCAATCATTCAAGGCCCAGAAGTTCACGTTACAGATTTTGATTTTGTCCTTCAAAACAGTGGGACAAAGCGTTCTAAACAGGACTTGGTTGATGTTTTTAAAAGGTCACTCTGGCTGCTGTGTGATGAATGGATCACAAGGAACAAGAGCCGAAGCAGGCACCAGTGTGAGGGCTGCTACGACTGTCTAGGTGAGAGACAGCGGGGGCTTGGACTAGGGGCTGGCCGTAGGGAGAGAGAAATGGACACATGTGAGATATGTCTGGGGAGAGGCAGAGGGCTGGGGAAAACAGATTTTCCTAATGCTGCCATAGAGCCCACTTACCCAGATGGGCTGGGAGACACCCTCCACGATCTTCCTGCAGAAGAAGCCTGGGTCGGCCTGGCGCTTCTCCTCCCCCCAGCGGATCATGTCCCTCCGAAAGGGCTCCTTGTAGGTGCTGGCATCCAGGAGTCTCTGGAAGTCTAAGCCGTGCTCCTGTCCAAAGCACATTCTGTTTATGCCACCACCCTCTCAACCTCACTTAGGTCTTCCCTAAAACAGAGGGAGGGCCACCCCTCCCCTCACGTGCCCTCCCTGAGGGCTGCCGCAAGGACTCGTGGGGTTGCCGCCAGGCCAGAGGCCTGCAGGGGAAAGGGCCCTAGAAACTAAGAACTCCCAACCACTGGCAGATGGAAGAAACGCCTTGGGATAATCCAGAGATTGTTTCAGTTTGTCTTTAAATGTGTGATGTGGTTTTCTCTTTTGCAACAGTTTTACCTTCCCAATTATTTCTGGCTTAAACTAAACCTGAAATTAGTTTACCTCCCTTGGGCGCAGGCTTAGTCTTCAACTAAAGTGGGAAATCCAAAAACATCACATTCTGTGTCCTTCCACACCCCCTCTGGCATCGTTTGTCCCCATCCCAAAGCCCAGGAGACTTGGCTTCCCTGTCTCTCTCCCCTTCCCCTCACCCCTTTCCTCATCCCCAAATTCCTGCCACCTTTGCTGCATCAGCATCACTACATTTGGCTCTGGGCACTCCTGGACCCCTGGAGCAGGAGGGGCTCTTCTGACTACCCCAGGTAACCCCTTCCAGACCCAGCCTTCCCTTCTCCAGGGACACTGACGAGCAGGAGGGTCCATCCAGAGGGCCCCAGGATGGGAGGGGGTCTGAAAAACATCACTCAGTTCAGGTTTCAGCTCCCCTGGCATTCACTGCAGCAAGACCCTCTCCCGAAAGACTCAGTTTCTTCACGTACAAACTGAAGGGGCCATGACCCAGCAAGGTAAATCACCTACCTGACCCCTATTCCAAGGTGGGGCCAGCAGCCATCTCCCATTTATAAACTATAAACTAGTTTGCCATGTACTTTTTTTTTTTTTTTTTTGGCTGCTTTCTCTAGCTGCGGCGAGCAGGGGCTTCTCTTCGTTGCGGTGCACGGGCTCTAGGCGCACGGGCTTCAGTAGTTGTGGCACGTGAGCTCAGCAGTTGTGGCTCATGGGCTCTAGAGCACAGGCTCAGTAGCAGTTGCACACGGGCTTAGTCGCTCCGCGGCGTGTGGGATCTTCCCGGACCAGGACTCAAACCCGTGTCTCCTGCATTGGCAGGCGGATTCTTAACCACTGCGCCACCAGGGAAGCCCTACCATGTACTTTTTACCACAGGGGAAGATTAGCCACCAGGAGCATTTTGGTCTGCTTGTCAATTATATTCCCCATTGCAACTTAAAAAATCAATGCATTAACATTTCATTTTGAATTTGTTTTCAAATGGGAGTAATGGATGAAGTGGTGCTGGACTTAAAAACAGTGGGCACAGGCTGGCCTATCCGTCTCCTACTGGGGTTTTAGAAATGCAAACTCCTGCCCACTCACCCTACCCACCCTCCAGCCTGGATCACTGGTCTGGAGTGGGGCCTAATTTGGGAAGTTTGGAAGCAGATCAGTGGTTTTCAAACTGCTCCTCTGAGCCCTGGGGTTTGGAGGTGCCCAAGCCCCACTGGGGAAGGCTGAGTGCCTCTGCTCCACTCAGAGTCGCTCCCAGTCTATCTACGGGATACAAGGAATTTCTGCATCCAATTTCATTTGGGAAAGGTTCCCACTAAAAATATATATATATATATAGAAAACCACTGAATCTGTTATTCCCAGGATCCCCCAGGCTGCCATCCTACAAATGGGTCTGTTTAGGTGGTGGGAGAAGACCCGATGGTACAGGAGAATGCTTCCCATGGAGATGGGGCCGTCATATGGAAGGAGGGGACAAATTCATTTTGTGTGGACCCAGAAGTTCAGTCTCAGGCCAACTGACCAAGGGGCCACGAGCACAGGTCCCTGGAAGGGTGCACCTAGAGGTCAAGGACAGAAATGTAAGCGAAGATCAGGCTCTTCATTGTGTGGGGAGCTAATCCCACCCTCCAGGCTCCCTTTCTGAAGTCTAAGATCCTGAGAGTTCCTATTTATTTTTTGCAGTCCTATTTTTTTTAATCTACATGGTTCAAAATTCAAAAGATAAACATCGTTTACAGTGAAAAATCTCTCTCCCTCCTCTGTTCCCCAGCCATGTAGGCCCCTTCCCTGGAGGCAGCCAATGGTCCGGTCTCTTATGTATCCTGCCCAGGCTTTTACACATCCCAAGCGCCTAGAACGGTGCTGAATGCACCCCATAAATATTTGTTGAATGGTTAAGTATATGAGCAAATATATTTACAATTTTCCCCATTTTTATACAAATGCAGCATTCTCTATACAGTGTTCTACATCTTGCTTTTGTCATGTGATTACATTTCTAAGGGGAGAATTCCAAGGGTTGTTGCAGGCCAGCTTTAATGGGGGGAGGGGGGGTGATGTGTGTCATACTTTTTGAATAAGGGGACAGACCCTTACCAATAACACGGCATCACAGCTGCCAACTCGCGTCTACAGCCTTTTCTGGACACACTTTCCTGAACACGCTCTAGGGAGGTGGCCTCAAGTGAGTAAGGCCAATGGGAAAGAAACTTAAACAGAAAATGCCCCCAAAAGGTCCACTTATAGAAAGCGGAGAGCCGTCTGCCACCCTGCCAAAAGGAGTCAGAGAGATGCTTTTAGTGACTCAAGCAACAGCACAGCAACCAAAGCTCAGGAGCTGGCTTCTTCCAGCCCACCAGATGCCACAGAACCACCACCTACCTGAGCATACTGCTTCTTGAGTGGACCGGAGAGCCGGAGGACAGCACACACGTCAGCTCCAAGTCTGTGAGACAGGGAGATCCGAACCCCGTTAACCTAAAGCTTCCAGGCCCCAGAAGAGTGAAGCCCCATTTCTGCTACTGGCATCTATATAACTTTGTCAGGTCTCAACTTCCCTGATTTCCTCATCTGTAAAATGGGAATAACAGTTTCTTTTCTGTCTCCCACAGGATTATGAAACTCGAATGTGAAAGAGCCCTGAAACTAACAGGGAAAACAAATAAAAGCATAATTATAGTGTGAACATCCTAGCAATATTCTGGCTGGATTCAGTTACTGCTGGGCCCCTGAACTAGTTCTCTCACAGCCAGGGGTATCTCAGTCTCAACTGACTTGGTCACCACACATAAATAACTCATTCATTCAGTTGTTCAATTTACTCAGCCAACCATTTGTTGGGTTCTATATTTGGAGCCAGGTGATACGAATGTGAATAAGATACATGATTTCTGCCCTGACCTTGAGATGCTTACAGATTCACTTAAACACTGACATGGTGAGATAGATGTTCTTATTTCCATGTTTCAGATGAGGAAACTGAGGTTGAATGAGGAAAACTGACTCACCCAAAGCACCGTTGCAAGTAACAAAGCCAATATGGGTAAAATAAATATAAAAGCCAACATTTAGTTCCTATGCCTTTACTAAATGCCAAGAATTGTTCCAAGCCCTTCATGTGCGTTATCTCATTTAATCCTTACAATCACCCTATTATTATCTCCATCTCACAGATGACAAAACTTTCTCATGAGAAACTTGTACAGGCTTCCCTAGTGGCGCAGTGGTTAAGAATCCACCTGCCAATGCAGGGGACACGGGTTCGAGGCCTGGTCCGGGAAGATCCCACATGCCGTGGAGCAACTAAGCCCCGTGCGCCACAACTACTGAGCCTGCGCTCTAGAGCCCACATGCCACAACTACTGAGCCCGCGTGCCACAACTACTGAAGCCCACGCACCTAGAGCCCGGCTCTGCAACCAAAGAAGCCACCGCAATGAGAAGCCCGCGCACTGCAACGAAGAGTAACCCCCGCTCACCACAACTAGAAAAAGCCCGTGCGCAGCAACAAAGACCCAACACAGCCAAAAATAAATAAATAAATTTATTTATTTATTTATTTAAAAAAAAAGAAAAGAAACTTGTACAAGATCACACTCGGATAAGTGGTTGAGTCAGGATTTGAATCCCAGCAGTCTAATTCCAGAGCCTGCGCTTCTGATCGCGAATTGATTTATGTGTTGGGTGGTAAGAAGAAATGTTACTTAGGAAAAGGTGGCGGATACTTAGTGGTGAAAGATTAGGGCGGCAAATTCTGCCCTGAGCTTTTCCACAACCTCTTAGAACCCCCATGGTGCCCCAAAGCAGCCTCCTGTTACCCTCACCACACTGGCCTTCAAGAGGAGAGGAGCCCCACTCCACGTTCTCAGGCTTCTGTGCTCTCCTAGCCCAACAAAAATGCTCCCACACAGAACATCTTGCTTTGGGAGAAAACCTGAGCAAAAGGTATTATTAGGAGAAGCAGTGAGGTAAAGCAAAAGGAATCCATTCCTTGGAGCTAGGCTAAAGCTGAATTTGAGTTCTGGATCTACTGATTACTTTGTGTTTCTGGCAAGTTTGGGTTTGGGTTTTTGTTTGTTTGTTTTTAACTTTTCAGAGTCTCAGTTTCTTCATCTGTGAAATGGAGATACTGATTAATAATACTACGCAGTACCTAACAACACTATGTGACACACAATAAAGGCTCAGTAAACCGCAGCGATTAGGTGGTGTGTTGGGCAAGGATTCGTCTTTGAAGTCTGATACAACTGAGGTGTGGTCTGAGGCAAATCCTTTATCTGTGACTCAGTTTCCTTTTCTGCAACCATCACCTCGCAACATTGTCTGGAGGATTAAGAATGATGTATAAAAAGTGCCTTGGTAGTAACTGTTACTAATGCTTCGTGGAGAGACCTACAGCTTACAGTCTTCGGAGAGGTGGCCGCCTGGTTCTTTGAGGCGGGCGTGTGCAGACTGCTGTTTTACGTGACGGTGACAGTCCTTCACCTCTCGCCGCCCAGCGCTCCTTCTGCCCTGCAACCCGAGGACCTCAACTCCAAAGCTCACTCCATCACACCCCAACATACCCCTCGTGTCACGTGATTCGAGGTCGCCCCGGTCCTCCCCCTTCCCCGCCCCGCGGACACCTGCTCTGCAGCGCCTCGGTCACGAAGTCCTTCCCGGATTTCCTCTTCCCGCTGAACAGCAGCACCAGCCGCGGGGCGCCTCCCAGCGGGGCCATGGGACCGCCACCCTTTGAGATCCCTAAAACTGACACTTTTCCCTACCCCTTAAATCAGGCCACCTGGCCCAGAATGGACGCGGCCACTCGGTGGAGTGGCAACAAGGAGGGGTTCCGCCCCCGTCTTCTTCATGGCCGTGGAGAGGACTGTCAGACCGCACACGTGCTTCCGTGACTTTAAATTAAAGCCTGCACAAATGGATTATGGAGAGAAAGAAGGTTACTTCCTAGGGCAGCCTTCGAGCCTATAAAAGCTCCCCTACCAGAACTCATTTGGAACCGTCCAACCCGCCCAGACGCTGACGTCACGGTCCCGCCTTCTTAGCCGACACGCGTGACACGTTGGGGGGCGGGAATTGGACGCAACTATTTTCCTCTGAGGGGGGGTGACGTCTTAAAATTTCCTAAGTGAACCTCACATTGCCTTCCACACAACCCTACAAACATGAAAAAAAAAAGAATAAACGTGTTCATGTTGAGAAAGTTTTCAAAACTGCCTGTTTATCTGTGCATTTTAATGCATGTGCTAAAGCAAATCCGTATATGCCCCACAGGGAAAATAGGTCTTTCTGGATATGAAATGAGGCGAGGACTCGAGGGGTGTGTCTGGTGACGTCATGCTGGGGAGGAGCTTAGACAAACGCGTTATTTTATCGTTAAACGGGTTTTATAATTGGAGAGGCCACCACAGTTCGACCCTTTAAGCCCAGCGAGAAGATTCACATCGCTCTTCTAGCCGCAGCCTCCTTTCCAAAGGTTTTCTGAAGCGAGAGAGCTTGGAATGACATCAATAGAATAGGTTTAAAAGGGGCTTTGAAGCCACCCGTGGACGAGATTACTTAGTTGGGTTTTTTTTTTGGTTTTTGTTTTTTGGTTGTTTGTTTGTTTGTTGAGATTACCTAGTTTTATCTGGGGTCTAGCTCTCAGCCAGGAGTTCAAGGGGCAAAAATAAGTGGTGGTGATCTGCCCCTTCCCTGAATTCCCACTTCTGCCCACAGCAGCTGACCGCTAGTCCGAGTTAAGTAAGTGGAGTCATCTTTAGCTATGACTCGCTGCCCTGTATCTCTCTGAGCTTGTCAAAACAGAGCCTGCAACCCATTACTGCCTCCATTTTACAAGCTATCATATCAAGATAAGTGAGGTTTTCTTTGGGAAAAACCATGAATTCTCTGAATATTGAAAAGATGGCACAGGAGAAGCTAAGGAAATTAGAATGGTCAATGGTCAGGTGCACAAAGAATGGACTTCGGGAAGGTCTTTTTTCTTGTAACTCTGAAAGCACTGTACATATCCATGCACTTAGAAGGCAGCATGGAGTTGTAATCCCGGCTCTGACACTTCGCAGGGATGTAGCCACCTCACAGGGTTACAATAAGAAGGAAATGAGGGAAAAAATGATAAAGTACAATAAAAATGCTTTGTATATTCTCAAGTGTAATCCAAATATGGATTTATTTATTCTGAGCATTGTGTGATTTCAAAGTTTATACTCCAACACAGGACCAGATTTCCCAGCTCACCTTCAACAAGCGTTTATTTGGGACTCCACTGAAAGCACCAATCCCACCTCTGCCAGCAGAGACTAGAAAGGATTAACTGCACTCACCCTATTGCTTTCCTGAGTCATCACTAAGAAGTCAGAACTCCCAGAGTCTCTTCCCTCACCTGACCAAACTACACCCCACCCCTTCCCCACACCCCTCCTAGAATAAAGACCCCTGGAATTCCCAGTGATCAGAAAACATCTCCCACACCCCAGCCTCTTCTCAGTAGCTCTCTCCTGCTCCCTGCCTCAACTGAACCTCACTGTCCCCTATTACCCTCCCAGGGGAGGCCTCTTATTCTCCCCCAGCCCTCAGACCTCAGCATACATAAACTTGGTGTCTGTCGTCTCCCTCCCGCCCCATTTCAGCTTCCAGACCATCCCTCCTCTGCTTCTTGGAAAACTCTGGCTTCTCTAAGACTCATACCACCTGGCTGAGCTACCCTTTTCCCCTCTTCAGTGTTGACAACCACCAATCCTGATGCTCGTTCTCATTGTACTGAGACTCAGCCACTGGCGCCTTGTCTTCTTGTCCACCCGGTTCCCATCGTCATTCTCAATGATTTCACTATCCGAGTGGTCAGCCCATCCAACACCCTGACAGCTCAAAGCCTTGACCTCAGTTGTCCAAAGGCTTTTTCTTCCTCTCCTCCTCAGACACCAGCTCCCATGGACACACCCTGGGCCTTGTCATCACCAGAAACCATTCAACCTGCAAATTCACACACCCATCCACCCTACCCTCCAAGGTCACTTGCTCAAGCACTCCCCAGAGGAGTGCTTCCCTCCCAGGGCCCATGAAACTCTTCATATGTTATATAACATCTGCTCCTCCTTCCTTCCACAACCAAAGGGAATATCAAATAAGTGAATATGTGTGGAAAGCTTTCCTGATCTGTACAGGACTGCACAAATGTGAGGCACTATTTTTAGGGTAGAACAGTCTGGTCTAAAGGCCAGGCTGCTGCAGAGGGTGAGGCAGGAAAGGGGGAAGGAGCAGGAGTATCTGACAGGAGCGGAGACCACCCAGGAAGGGAGCGGCCAGATTTCTTGGGGACTGAGATTGGAAGCCAGAGATGCCGGACACTGCTGCCCGATGAGGGTTCCGGAAGATGACACTTGAGGAAGCCAGTGCTGGCCCCTGAAAACAGAGAAGTACCCCCAGAACTCAGGAATACAGTTACCTCTGAGAGTCACCCCTCACTAAAGGGACGGACCATTTAAAGAGAGGCTTGCCTCACTGACCCAGAAGACAGCTTAGAAGGAAGCCCTGTTTGAAGGAAGCCTGCTCACTGTATTAACACACCCAGAGACAGGATGAGCCTGCAGGGGAGCAGCTCATACAGCTCTGCAGAGCCTACAAGAGGGAGGAGCTGGGCTTGTCAGTGCCCCTCTAACCCTGCCCAGGCAGAGGGAATCCCAAACAGGAGGTACCAAGTTCTGCCCCTCCAGGGCAAGCCTGTCCCACAGTGGAACCAGACGCCATCCTGGCTCAGCAACACCACCAATTACCCTTGCTTCAGCTCCATGCTCTGGTTCCAGTTTATCTTCCCATGGTCATTGTCCAACTGACCCAAGCATTTCCCTCTGCTGGCGTGGTCAGTGTAAATGTGACTTGTGAATCAGTCCTCATGTGTTTGACCATCACTGCTTCAGGGGCAACGGAGCCTGGCAGATGAAGGACAGAATGCGGTAGGGTTGTAAGGAAGTAGTACAACAGGGAAAGAAAAGAGGGGGAGTCTGGGTCTATGAGAAGATGATGGAGAGAAGTCCATTCATTCATTCATTCAACATGTATTTAAATGTCTAAAACATGCCGGGTACTGCTAGAGATGCAACAGTAAACCAAACAGAGACTACTCTCAGCATTTATTCTCATGGGAGACAGGCAATTTCAAGAGAGCTTAAAAAGGGAGCATGAGGGACTTCCCTGGTGGCGCAATGGTTAAGAATCTGCCTGCCAATGCAGGGGACACGGGTTCGAGCCCTGGTCTGGGAAGATCCCACATGCCATGGAGCAACTAAGCCCATGCGCCACAACTATTGAGCCTGCACTCTAGAGCCCGCGAGCCACAACTACTGAGCCCACGTGCTGCAACTACTGAAGCCCACACGCCTACAGTGCATGCTCCACCACAAGAGAAGCCACCAAGATGAGAAGCCTGCGCACTGCAACAAAGAGTAACCCCCGCTCGCCACAACTAGAGAAAGCCCACACGCAGCAACGAAGACCCAACGCAGCCAAAAATAAATAAATAAATTTATTTTTTTTAAAAAAAAGGGGAGCATGAGAGGGACTTCCCTGGCAATCCAGTGGTTAAGACTCTGCCCTTCCAATGCAGGGGGTGCAGGTTCGAGCCCTGGTCTAGGAACTAAGATCCCACATACTGCTCGGCACGGCCAAAAAAAAAAAAAAAAAAAACATGGGACATGAGAGCCTTCATCCCAGAATTGGAGAGGGAAAATTGATATAAATTACCACTTGCAGGATGCTCTGGTATAAACTGGAAATGGCTCTATGCATCCTCATAGATGTTGTTCCCTCTGCCTGAAACACCCTTCCCATCTTTTTGCCGTGAAACAAACTCCGACTTGTACTTTAACAGTTAGCTTGTTTTGCCTCCTTCAGTGAGCCTTCCCTGACCTCCCACCCCATCTGACGTAGACACCTGTTTTCTATGCTCCTGATTGATATACCCTATGCTCACCCCTACACAGCATCTTACACTACATTGTAACTGTCAATTTACTCACTTCTCTCCCCCCAGATAGCTAATAGTTAATATTTATTGAGCCTTTACTATGTGCCAGACCTTTTCTCAATCATATGACATAAACAATACTACCCCTACTTAAAAATGAGACAACCAAAGCTCATTATAACTAAGGGATTTGCCCAGGCATTCACCAAATAGATTGCTGTACATTGCCCCCAACCCTGCGATCCCACACCAAAGAGAAGGGGCAAAACAACTTCCAAACAAACAACTGAAGAATCTGACACTTAGGGTCCCACTCCTCTCATGAACCCCCTCCCCCAAATTCTTTAAGTACCCAGTGAGGATGAAGCCAGAGAAAATATAAGGTATGCCCAGCTCTCACTTTGTCCAGTTCTCTAGCTTTAAGAAATGCATCAGGCAGAAGATGTCCCTGGAGGTGAGAGGCTGCTCGCTCAAGGGGATGCCAGGGGAGCAACCAACCTTCCACCAGACAGTGTGCCCCCTCCAGCAGACCAATGGAAAGTTGGATTCTCCTGTTCAGTCCTTGGTCTACAAATTATTTCCATCACTGTAAGGTAGAGATTTTACCTTCATTTTTATGGCTAAGGAAACTGAGGCACAATTCAATGAATATTGTACAGCCAAGATAAAATTTGAGCAATCTGTAAATTAATATGTAGAAAAACAGGGGCTTCCCTGGTGGCGCAGTGGCTAAGAATCCGCCTGCCAGCTCAGGAGACATGGGTTTGAGCCCTGGTCTGGGAAGATACCACATGCCGCGGAGCAACTAAGCCAGTGCGCCACAACTACTGAGCCTGCGCTCTAGAGCCTGTGAGCCACAACTACTGAGCCCATGTGCCACAACTACTGGAGCCCGCGCACCTAGAGCCCATGCTCTGCAACAAGAGAAGCCACACAATGAGAAGCCCGCGCATGACAACAGAGAGTAGCCCCCGCTCGCCACAACTAGAGAAAGCCTGCGCGCAACAACGAAGACCCAACACAACCAAAAATAAGTAAATAAATTTAAAAAATAATAATAAGTTGATTTTTTAAAAAATTAATTATTAAATATATATATATATAGAAAAACATGCCTCTAGCATTCAAAGAGCATCTACTACAGCCGGTAAATACTTTTAACTTCATACTCCTGTTTTATCACGTCCATAATGTAGACAAAGCGCTATGCAAAAAGTAAATGAAACATAGAATAACCATTTGATGAGCAATTCCACTTCTGGGTATATATCCAACAGATTTGCACGTAAGTCTCAAATATATAAAACTCTTGTTCATAGCAGCACTCGTCACAATAGTCAAAAGATGAAAACAATTCAAATGTCCATCAACAGATAAATGAGTAAACTAAATGTGATACATATTTACAATGGAATATTATTCAGCCTTACAAAAGAATAAAATTCTCATACATGCTATAATAATAATAATGATGACGATGATGATGATGTAGGCTAAGCAAGGATCCTCCAATTTTCGAAAGAAATAAGCTCCAAAAATGTAACTAACATACCCAAGGATGGTGGCTACATCTGAATCTTGAATACAGTGAGAGAACAGAGATTCTTCTTTAAACAAAGATTCATGATTTTGAGACATAGTTTTGTTTTTCCATTAGATTATTTTGTGGTGAATGTAACCTTGTAGCTGGGGAACAAACACCACTTCAACTACTATGAAAGAGTGATTTAGGGGAGTTCCCTGATTGCCTAGAGGTTAGATTCTGGGCTTTCACTGCCATGACCTGGGTTCAACCCCTGGTCAGGGAACTGAGATCCTGCAAGCTGCGTGGGGCAGCCAAAAAACAAAAAAAAAGCGATTTATTGATTTCATTTGACTTATTTAATAGTCAGTGATAAAGGTTGATGTTTATTTTCTCTTTTTTTGATTTTTATTTTATATTGGAGTATAGTTGATTTACAGTGTTCTGTTCGTTTCAGGTGTACAGCAAAGTGATTCAGTTATACATATACATATATCCATTCTCTTTCAGATTCTTTTCCCATAAGGTTATTACAGAATACTGAGTAGAGTTCCCTGTGCTATACAGTAGGTCCTTGTTGGTTATCCATTTTATATATAGTAGTTAATCCCAAACTCCAAATTTATCCCTCTGCCCCCACCTTTCCCCTCTGGGACTGTTATTTAACAATCTTAGTGATAAACGTTGATGTTTATTTTCCAAAGGATATTGAGACACGTGCCTCAGAGTCAGGAGCTAGAAGTGGTGGAGCCAGGTCTGTGTGGCTCCAAAGCCAGCATTTTCCCAGCCAGGGCAGCCCCCTGGACCTGCAGGTCTGGCCTCAGCAGGCAGTGGCCACTCCTTCCCATGTTTCTCCCCCCAACACTGAACTCAACACCCACAAGGTTGCTGGAAAGAATATCAAGTGGTACCAGCCCAGGGCCAGGCACAGAGTATAAGTGCTCCGTAAGTGATTGACAAATAACTAAATGAGTGAATGAATGGGGGCTCTTAGGCAGAGAGTTGGGGAGCCTGGATTCACTCCTGAGGCTAGAAGGGCCCTTTATGGGTATCCTCAAGCCTGAGACCTCATAACCACACACTCAGTTGCTCTGGTTCCAGGGCTGCTCTCAGAGGTCCCTCTCTCCCTCTCAGCCCAGTCCACCGCAAGGCCACCTTCCTGTCCCTCCCACTGCTGCCCCCCTGTGGCCACCACCAGGCATCTCTTCAGAAGGAGCCATGAGTGAAGTCAGTGCTCATGGGGCAGCAGAGGAAGACCTGCCTTGGAGCAAGCCGCCCCTCCAGACCTCACCTCAGAGCCTAAGTGCCAAGCACGAAGAGCCAGAGAGAGGCGCGGAGGCAGGAAGAACTGGGGACTCTTAGTCAGGCGTCAGCAGCCCTGGGCTCTGGTCTCCACTCTGTCCCCAGCAAGCTTTGTGACCTTGGACAAGTCACTTCCCTCTCGGGGCCTCAGTTTCCACCTCTGAACAACAAAAGAGGTAGGACTGATGCCCATGACAGGCCCTTCCAGGGCTGGCCTTCTACCCACAAGCTGGGGCCAATCAGGTGGCAGCTGGTGGTCAGAGAGGAAATGCCTCCAGGGCCAGGTGCCCCAAGTAGCTGAAGGACCCCACAGATGGGAGCTCAGATATTGTATCCAACCCCTGGGTCAGCTCTGGGGAAGGGGGTGTGGCAAGCAGCAGTTCCAGACACTTCAAATGCCCACTGGTGTCCTAAGGGCTGCCCGGGGGCCAGTCTTCCTCCACTGTCACTGTCCAGCTATGATAGGACCTAAGGCAAGTCACCTCCTCTCTCACTCTCAGTTCTTCATCTGTATAAAAGAGAGAGATTCATGGCATTCCCTTCTTTAAGGTCTACTCCGTGAGATAAAAGGTAGAGAAAAGGCTCTGAAAGTTCCCAGCCCTGGGAGATGAGAGGGGTCTCCTGTTTTTCTGCAGGCCTCATGCCACGGTTCCTGCACTGGGCCCTCCCTACAAAACTGCCCCAACGAGGGCCCAGGCCACATTCCAGATGAGCAAGCATTTCTGGCGGATCTGTTTGGCCCATGAGTGACTGAGCTTCCAAAGGGGGCCGTCTAACACTTCCCTCTGAGCGGTGCATGACTTCAGGTTTCTGCCCGTCGTGCCCCACCCAATGACCTGTCGCTTTGACTTTGAAAAGGGTCTCAGTGATGACCTCAGTGGACGAGTCACTCCCCTCTTCTGGGTGTCTCCCATCAGGCCCAGTAAAGGTAAGTGTACAGACTGGTAAGAATTTCTCCAAAGGGCCCCTGCCCTGGAAAGGAACGTGGGCGTGGGGTGGGGGGTAGGAGGGACACAAGGACTGGGAGGTGGGGACGTGCAACTTGATGGAGCAGAGGGGAGACCTGCCGGGAGGCTGGCTCTATCCCTATTCCAAATCCTGTACAATCGAGCCCAGCAGCTTCCCTGTCCCCACCCTGCCCACACACCCCACCTCCACCTCACCCCCATCCCCTCCCCTACAAAACCAGCTTCGGCCTTTCCTCCTCCTTTCCTGATATTGCATGAGGATGCAGTCATCCACCTGTCATGAGGCTGGGAAGCTCAGGGTGTCCTTGACTCCTCCCTCTCCCTTGTCCTTGCCCCATCCAAGGCCAGTCCATTCTAATTCACAGCTCTAAATCAGGCCTGTGTGATCTCCCTTCTGAGCTGCTGGCTGACACCTCCTAACTACCTCCAATTTCACATCTCTCCATTCCACCCTTCCGGCTGCCAGCTGCCCTGCACCAGTGTGTATCTCCCTTTTCATGCCCCCTGCCCCTCAGTGCCTTCAGTGGCACCCCTCCCCATTTGCTATGGTAAAGCTCCCCCCTTAGACTTGCAGGCAGGCCTGTGGGAGAACTTGCTTCCTTACAGGAACATGAACTTAACACCGTCTGCCCACCGGGCTGTTCCACTGTCTGGAATCCCCTCCCCATCACCAATCCTATTATCTTCAAGGTCCAGCTCAAAGGCCACCCCCTCCTTCCTCTCCACCTCCCTGGCACCATTAAGAGAGTACTTTTAAAACTCTGCTCGGTGTTAAACTAATCCAATTAGCCTCAAGAGCAAGGATTGTGGTCCCCCCTGGGCACCTAGCACAGTGTTGGGTCTTCAATGCTAGTTGGCATCTTTTCCCCGCCAGCTCCTACTACGTGGTTTGGGAACCAACACCCTCTGCTCCCATATCAGTAGTTCACAGAGGCCTCGGCTTCCCCTTAGAGGTTAAGTAAAATAAAAATAAACTTTTTTGACAGTACTCTACAGTTTAAAAGTCTTTTCCTTTGTCTTTGGGTGACTCCCTCCATCATCACAACAACCCGCGAGGGGGGATCCACAGTCTCACTTCAGTGATGAGAAAGCCTAGCCCTAAAGCGAGGAGGCCCATAGGTGCACAGTGGTGGAGACCGGAGACGGTTTCCTGATTGAAAGCTTGCCCGGGCCACAGGTCTAGCTAGTTAGAAGAGACCTGGCTCAGGATAAAGAACGGGTGAGCGGGGAAGGGGCCTGCTGTGGTTCTATATGGGCAGGGCCTATTCTGGAAGCCAAGGGCTACCAGAGAGACGGGCAGCAACCTTAAAGGAAGGCTCACAGAGGAGGTATAGGGAACTCAGACAACTCACCAAGAATTAGTTATAAGGAGCTTCTGTGGCTCAGACGGCTGAGTGGTGAAAGCGGAGAGGAGGGACCAGATGTTGTCTGGGTTCAGGGCAACAGCCCCATACCCACACCCTGCGGTGTCCCTTCTAGACCCTCTGTGAGCATGTGAAGTGTGCAGGGACCGGGAACGTCTGTGATCCAGAACAAGATGGGAGAAGGAGACGTCCCGACACCAGGGTGGCCCTGGGAGGTTCCCATGGCAAGAGCCCACCAATCCAGCATGTCCTTGGGCCCAGCAGAGGGGGCTGGGAGTGGTTCTCAAAAGGAACACATGCCTCTGACCCTCAAGGAGCTTATGGCGTGGTGCAGGCCTGAAGGTGACCACCACCGCACTCTAGCCGCCGCCCCCATGCCCCCATTCACCAGGATGGGTGGGAGTGAAAGGCAGGAGGGAAGAGCCGGGGCCTGGAGGACCTGGGGAGGCAGGAAGAGACAGAGAAGATCCTGGAGGGGGTAAGGGCTGGAGGGAGCAGTGGTGAGAGAAGGCTGAGCTGAGGGCAACGGGAAAGGGGGTGAGGCTGAAGAATGAAGGGCAGGGATGGGAGGGAGGAAGAGCAGGTTGGGGGACAGCAGGGAAATAAGTTTGGGGAACTGGCCAAAGGAAACAGAATTTTTCCATTTGAGAGGGGAAGGCCCAAGAGGACCCGCTGGGCCGCAACTCCAGTGATTCCCCGAAGGCACCCCAGAGCTGAGCTCTTAGCTGGGGAAGTTCCCAGAGGAAAGGGCAGAAGAGCCAAGTGCTTAAAATACCAAGTGCTTAAATTGGAAGGGCCCAGACCAGACCCTGGAGGCCAAGCCGGGCCGTGTGGCAGAGTCCAGGGGGTCTACACACAGGCTCTCCCCACCCCTGCACGGCCAGGAGCTGTCCCCCAGCTCCAGCCTCCCTTGGCTCATCTCCACATGCTGGGCCTATCACCAGAGAGCATCCTATGATCTGGGACTTGGGGTCCCCCCACTTTACCAGTGCTGCTGTGGGTGCATGGGTGTGACGGAGAGGGTGGCCTCATGGCCTGTGATGGGCATGAGGGTCACCGAGACAGGGTAACCAGAATGGCCAGTGTCCCTGGTGTCCTGGCCCCTCCCCAACATACCCCTTGGGTTCATGGCTTTTTCTTCCTGATTCAGCAGTGTCAGAAACCTCCAGCTCAGCATATCTACTTCCTGAGTGGCTAAGAAAGAGGAGGGGGCTTGGGGGAACTTCCTAGCATCCCTGAGAGTTCGTTATGCAAATGAAGGAAATGGGCCCTAGAAATGAAACTGAGAAGCCCCAAGCAGCCCACACCCTCTGGGAACCCAGGGGGCCAGTTTGTGTCCCCTCCCCTGAGCACAGCCCCCTCCCAGGACACGGGATACTAAGGCCTAGCCTGAATCCAGGCAGCATAAATTTTGAGCACCTGCAGAAGGTGAGCAATGTGAACCGAATAAAATAGGCCTCCTCATGTGGACAATGTTAGGCCAAATCCAGACCCTGGTCCCGGGCCAACCTGTACTTGCTCCTCCTGACCCTCACTCCAGAAATAGAAGCCTCCTTTCCTAAAGCCCCCTTTCACTGACCCTCTGCCTTGGAGGAAGTTCTTCCTTAGGTCTAACTGCAGTCCCTCATGCTGCAGAAAGCAGGCTCCACTGGACTATAAACTCCTTAACACGCCTCTGTATTCTCAGTGCCTCACTGCCTCTGGTACACAATAGACTGCAAATGTTTGCTGAATGAGTGGACCTCGTTCCATGCCCAGCCGGCCCCGCCCCACCCCACAGCTGAATTAAATGAGCTAATACACTTAAAGCCCTTTAACAGTGAGTGGCCCATCCATCGTAGTGTTACAGAAGCAGTTGCTTTCAATTACAGCCCCCTTCTGGGCAGGCCCCCTCAGCTTTACTAACACACTCCTCTGACCTGGCCTGACATCACACCATCATTCTGTCCCCTACACTCCCAAGGTGCTTTCCAGGCCAATCAAGAATCCCAGTCAGGAAGGACTTCCTAAAGAGAAGCCCAGAGGAATCTGGGTCTTCCTGGGAGAGCTAGCCAGAGAGACGGCCCAAATCAGTGGGGTGGGGGGCGTCCAAGATTTGGGGTACTAAAGTAGTGAGGGAGGTGATGTCTGGAGCAAATGTGGAGCCGAGGCACCACCTAGTGGTTCCCTCACCTCCCCAATCCTGGGGGAGGTGCGGGGGTGGGTCGGGGGTCCCCTTCTCCTCCCTCCTCCACACCCTGAAGGGAGTGAAATCACTTTTGAGTGCCAAATACAAGACAGGTATTTGGTTTACACTGCTTTATTTAATCTCTTCTCCAGCCCCTCAGTCTCCTTTTTTGAGGATTAGAAACCCAAGGCTCCCAGGGATTAACTTGCCCAAAATCACTCAAACTGGATTTGAGCCCAAGGCTCAGACTCCAAAACCCATTCGCATATTTCTACATCTCCCAGGGGTGCAGCCAAGGCAGCTGTGAGCAAAATGGGGAGCTCCGGCCCAGAGGGCCTGAGGTTTGCTGCGAGGGTGAGGTGACTGGGAGGAGTATATGGGAGAAGGTGAGCACCAGTGCCTATAAGGCGGTGGGTATGGATGTCCCTTGTGCTTAGAAACAGCCCCAAGTGACAGAGTCTCCACCCAATGTCACAGCTCCAACAGCATTTTATTGGGATCTGAGTCTACAGTTCACGTGTGGAGGTGAGCAGCAAGGCTTAAAAGGGGGTTGTACCCCCCTGGGGACAGCTCCTTCCAAATCTAACAAAACGCCAGGGGAAACCCTCATGCTGGGCCCCCAGCCAGCCAGGCTAGTCAAATCCCAGGGGGCCCGGGTCAGTGCGTGCAGCCAAGGAGCCCACTCTCCCCCTCCCCGACACACACACACACACACACACACACACACACACACACACACACACACACGGAGGAAAGCTCTCTGGCTTCAGAATTAGAATTGCCCCCATCCCCTCTACCTCCACCCCACCCCCAAAAAAACAGGCTTCTCTCCCCTCCCCCCTTCACACTGGCGTGACACAATCAGGCTGCAAGGGTCACGGCCCAGGGTCCTGAGCATTTGCATACATTTGCATAGATAGCAAGGCAGGTCCAGCTAAGACCTTTTTCTAGCAAAAGTGGTTTCAGTTCGGGGCTGGGTGATTTCCGCTCTCCTCGGTGAAGGATATCCAAGGACACCAAACGAGCCAAGGGAGGTGGCAGTTTAACGGTTCCCAGGGGACAGACAGCACGGGGCCTCAGCCCTGGCGCTGGTGGCTGTGTTCCTCCCTGGGCCCCACAACTCTGGGTTTCCGCCAGTGTTTGTCCTTCTTCCCAGACCTGTGGAGAGGCATGGGGCGGGGCGGGGGGGGGGAGCAGTAAGAGGCCTTTAGACAACAACGCCACATCCACATGATGAGAAGGCGCTCCCTGAGGAGAGGGGACCCTGCTCCTCTTAAGACAGGCGACACAGGCAGTCACCATCAATCATGCGGTGGGGGGGGGGGGGGCGGGGAGGGAGTGTGGCCAGACCTGGTCTCCCAGGATGAAGGCCCCAGCTGGGCAGGCGGGAAGATGGGAAGCAATCTCTCTTGCAGGTATGGGCAGTACAGGGTAACTTGGGAGGAAAAATCCCCCCAGCACAAAAGGGGACTCCCCAGGACCACTCTGGGGTGAGCACAGGCAGCTTCCTGACCCCAAGGGAAGACAGGAAAAGTACTGGCTAGGGGGGAGGGGAGACCTAAAAGCAGAGATAAAACCTCAAACTGAAGAACACCCCGCCACCACCCCACCCCAGCTCAGGGCCCTGGCTCCTTCACACCCCTTACCATCACCTCCTGCCTCCTGCTCCCACCGGCCCAACTCCCCCACAGCTTGCCCACCTCTTCTTCAGTGCTTTGTCTCCAAAGAAGTGGCTGAAGATGAAGTCCTCAAAGTCATCCACCTCATCATCATCACCTGTCTGTCTCACTGCCACCTCCTCCAGGCTGTCCTCCAAGGCATCTACAAAGTCCCGGAAGCGGAGGCGGTCGTGGCGGAAGATACCATCCTCACCAAAGTAAGCAGGAGAAAGGGGTAGCTCCTCGGTCAGTTGCCTGGCCCAGGGCAGCCGCGCCAGGTACGTCCTCAGCAGAGAGGCCAGCTCCTGTTGCCGCACAGGGGCCAGCTCCATGCCAAAGAAGGCCAGGCCCTCCTGACGGGCACACTCGTGCACACCCGAGCAGCCCTGGGGTGCCTGGTACTTGTGCCTCAACAGCTCTGCCCAGAGTGGCAGGGGGTCATGCCTGTCTTTAGCCCCCTCCTTCCACTGAGGGTGTTTCTGCCTTTCTCTGGAGGAGTGGGGGCTGCCACTTTTCCTGGGGGGCTCCTTAGAACCCTGTTGCTTGCTGTCCTTCTTGCTAGCCCACTCCTCCACCCATGGCTTGCCCTCCTTCCACCTCCCCGCCAGCTCCCTGTCCTCCTCACCCCCCCAGCTCTTCTTCTTTTCCCGGCCAGATTCCTCCTTCTTATGTTTCCAGTGGTCAGTCTTCCGGTCCCTCTGCCCATCCCACCACTTTTCCTTTCCGCTCCACTCCCTGGAACTCTGGAAGTGAGGCTCCTGACGCCAGGCCTCTGAGGCATTGGCAGGGACCCCGGGGCGCTGGCCCCAGTTCTCCATGCCCTGCAGCTTCTGGGCCAGCCTGTGACCAACCTCGGCCTGGCCAGCATGGGCTGGGTCCCCTCGGCCCACATCCCTCAAGCTCTGCTCCAGGTCCCGCTGCACAGACCCCAGCAGCCGCCGCTGCCTCTCCAACTCTTGCCTTAATGACTGGGCCTCAGCCTCTAGCTGTTTCTTCTGCTCCAAGAAGCCAGGGCTTGGCACCTGCCCCCTTGGGCCTTGCTCCTTGGTGACCCTGCCAGCCCGCAGGCCTCTGCCCCCATAGCGACACACCCCATCTGTGCCCCGGACACAGTCAGCCTCCAGGCCCTGGAGCTGGGCACGCAGCTGTTGCAGCTCTAACTCCAGGGCCCGCTGGGAGGCCTCGCCCTGCTGTAGGGCCCCTCGGAGCCGGGCATTCTCCTCTTCCAGCCCTTTGGGCTGATGCATCAGGCTCTGAAGCTCTTCCTTCTGGGCCTGGAATGGGAGTAGGGATGGAGAGGACAAGGAGGAGTCAAGGACGACCCCAGTGCCTTCTACCCTGATTCCATTCCATCATAGACTTTATGGCCTGGGAAACTCAGAGGACTTGGTTCTCATCCCCTGCCCCATCTTCACCCTTCACCAGACCCTGGGATCCCCAAATCCCATCACAGGCCTCAGCTTCTATGTCCTTTTTAAGCATACACTTCTCCGATTCACTGAAAGATAGCCAAGATGTGGCTGTTGTTGCCCAATTTCCACCTCCCATACCCAGAGCAGACATTACTAATTGATCCCAGCACTTCTTTCCCATTGAGCCTTGGCATGTTCTTCAAATCTTCCTCCACACAATGCTCCAGGTGGACCATGCCAATCAAGCACAGGTGGCATGCCACGTGAAGCAGGTATGCCAGTCCTGGCCTAACCCTTAGCATGCAGGACATGAACAGAGAACTGAGAAGATGACTTCACTATAGTGGGAAAGGGAGGGGATCAAGGTGTGCGGGTGAATACAGGAAACTTCTTTTGGGGGAGGACACTAGGACAGACAGACACCTGGCCTAGGGAGGGTGTGTAGCCCACCCACTCCTGCTTGTGCCCACCTGCAG
The DNA here is from genome assembly GCF_937001465.1 of Orcinus orca. Lineage (NCBI taxonomy): Eukaryota > Metazoa > Chordata > Mammalia > Artiodactyla > Delphinidae > Orcinus > Orcinus orca. The sequence goes on along the minus strand of NC_064559.1, from coordinate 100,395,684 downwards.
CTGGGCCTGCAGCAGCCGGATATCCTGGTTCTCCTTGGCCAGCTTGTCCAGCAGAAGCGCCATGTTCTGCAGGCTGGGAACACTGTCAGGGGGCGCTGAGGTCGGCAGCTGCTGCTTTAGCCCATCCTAAGGGCAAAGGAGCCAGTCACCCCCGCAGCCCTGAATCTCCCCCATCAGGCCCCTCACACCAATGGAGAGTGTCACACATGCCTGCCCATCCCCCTCAGCCTCCAGCATCTCAGTATCCAAGCCGGTATCTGGGAAGACCTGCAGGTCTGCTTCCTCCATGGGCCCTGTGGGAAAGTGAAATCCTGAAACTGGCCCCAAGGCACACAGGGCCCTCTCCTCCCCCCCCCCCCACCCCCCACCCCCCAACACACACAGTCACCCTCCTGCCCTGGACCCGCCCTATGGCTGAGAGTCCAGCGAGGTAAAGGGTCAAGGGTCACCCTGAATAGCTGACAAGACCTATAACTGAGCAAAAAATGTACAGCCGCCAGCATCCCTACTCCTGACCCAGAGAACTGCCCCCATCAGCCTCCCTCAGGGCTGGAAGGGGACAGACACGAACCAGTCAGGGCCCGTCCTCACTCACCACTTTCAGCCTCTGAGAGACCACCTGAAATGGAGACAGAGGAGTCTGGTCAGGCCCTCAGAGGAGGGGGTGGAATGGAGTGAAAGTGCAGCAGGAGGGCAGAAGAGGCCAGAGTGGAGGCTTAAGGCCTCATCAGGAGAGGGACCACTCACCGGAGAAGAGGAGGATCCCCAGGCCCAGCAGAACCAGGGCCCCGAGGAGACACATGTTGAGGGAGATGCCCAGCTCCCTGCCCGCACCCTCACCCCCGGCCTGGTCCTCCACACCCAGGGGGGCCGCAGGCTGAGGAGTGCTGGGCTCCCGGCCCCGCCGTCTCCGCAGACCCTCCACATCCATGTCGGTGTCGTCCTCACTGCTGGAGCAGTGGGCCTCCTCCCTGATCCAAGCTGGAGGAAGGGATGGGGACAGGGCAGTAAAGCAACAGAAGCGATGGGACATACAGAGAGACGGGAAACAGAAGCGAACACGAGAGGTCCCCAGCCCTGACCACAGAGGGGGCACGTGGAGACCCTGCCCACGTCTGCCAGGGCATTAGTGACCACGCCCAGTCTGGAGGTGGGAGACCAGTCCTTTCTTTTTTTTTGAATTTTATTTATTTTTTATACAGTAGGTTCTTATGAATTATCTATTTTACACATATTAGTGTATATATGTCAATCCCAATCTCCCTATTCATCACAACACCACACCACTCCCCCACTTTGCCCCCTTGGTGTCCATACATTTGTTCTCTACGTCTGGGGGGAGACCAGTCCTTTCAATCTGCAAACTACAAGAGCAGCTTTCACCCTAAAAGTGCACTCCTTCCTCCCACACGTGCCTCACGTGGAGCACCTTCCCGGCTCTGGGTTCTGCCCGAACCCTGGCCACTCCTTCCCAGTGCCTCTGCTCAGTCCCTGGCTCTTCCCGGTCCTAGAGGCAGAGGTCCCCCTGGCACCATTTCTACTCTTCTCACCGTACACACAGTCACCTGCTATCTCACCCACCCCGCTGGCTTCCCCGCAGAGCAGATGAGTCCCTCATCAGTAACTCCCAACCTGGCCTCCCTGGAGCTCCAGGCGTGGACGTCTGTCTGACTGCCTCCTGGCTACTCCCACCTGGGTGTCCCTGGGGACCAAACACTCAACACATTGCCCTCCAAACTGGTTCTTTCTGGTGTTCCCCCACTGCAGGGCAAGACGCCACTGCTCCCACCTAGCCAACCTCAGCCCTCCCTCTTCACCCCACATGCAGACAGTTCGACAATTTGACACCTAAACATCTCAACGTCACTCGCCTTGTATCTGCCTTAGTTCAGGTCTTCCTCGGCTTTGTCAGTTGCCCCCTAAACGGCCCCAGCCCCCGGCCTCCCCCTCCACCCTGTCACCCCTCAACAGAGATGGACTCATACACTCCTCTGCCACCAGCACTGGAAACAGCCTCCTCAGCACAGGACAGGGGGTCCCATCCCTTTGTTGATGCTGCAGCCTTGGCCTGGAATGTTCTCTTCCTCCTACCCTACCGACTAAAATCCTACTCTTTGCTCAAGGCTCCACTCAAATGACACCTCCAGTGTGGCCCTTTCCCCAGCTGTCCCTGCCTCTCCCTTCCCCTCGACCTGTCCCGTGACTGACCACCCTCCCCTTCCTTTTTTGCGCCCCTCATAGGTCTGACTTGCATCTTGGCTCGGTCTAGTCCACCTCTTACATAGGCCATGAAGCCAACCTCTTTCCCCAGAGCTGACACACGGAAGGAACTCAGGGAATGAGAGTTGCATCTAGAGGCAAGAAAAGAGGAGGCCCCACGGCAGAGACAAAATAGTCGACCAGACCCAGGCCCTGCCACTTACCTGCTGTGTGACTTAACCTGAGCCTCAGTGTCCCCAGGGGTGGTGGTGAGGTTTCACTGATACAATTTAAGGAGGGCACCAAGCTGCTAAGTCCTAGGGCCTGGCCCAGAGCTGTGTTCGTAGCGATATCTACTCCCACTCCCACACCTTCTAGAAGGATAGTGACAGGGGGAGACAAGGAGAACTCTCACCTGTTTGGGGGGATGAGAGCAGGCTGTTGGGGGGACTCTGATCCTCCAGGTCCTGTGTGTCCAGTCCCAGGCCTACTGCCTCGGGGGTCTCCTCCAAGTCTCCCTGGACCTCTGTGTCTCCTGAGCCAGGGGACTCCATTCCACGATCATCACCTTCCAGGACACCCTGATGCAGACACAGCTGTGAGCAGCTCCCGGCCCTCCCCATTTCCTACCCTTCCCCCAGTGAAGGTCCTCACCTTGGCCTCAGTCTCCTCTGGCAGAACGGGTCTGGACTGGGAGCTCTCACTCTGGAACAGGGTCTCTGTGGCAGGAGAAAAGGCTAAGGAGAAACACCACTACCCCCCCAATGGAATGTGCTACACGGCCCTCTGGCTCCCACAGGCCCCAACCAAGTTGGAAGGGGAAGGAGAAAGCCAGGGTAGAATGAGGGAAGGTTTTAAATTGAGATTAATGCCAGAAATAAGACCAACCAGCCTCCCTCTCCCTGAGGAAACTGGGAAACACCAGAACATGGAGGAGAGGTGGCTGCACCCCACCCTCAGTAGGGCCCTGTTACCTTCTCCATCCAAGGTCCCAGCTAATTCCTCAGCAGCTGCCTTGGAGGGACTCCAAGGGGCCTGGGGAGCTCTCTCGGATTCTAGGTCCATCCTGGATTCAGGGCCCAGGGTCTCCACAGGCAGGTTCTGGGGGGGAGGGGCACAAGCAGAAAGGCTGCTCCAGAGGAAGGACAGCAGGACGAAACCAAGGGGTGCTCTACTGGGGTGCCTGGGACTAGCCGCACTGCTCAGGGACCTCAACCCACATCTCACAAAAATATAATACACTCTGTAGTGGGCTGCTCCAAAGTGGGGATGGGGCGGGGGTCAGCTGGCACTGCAGCATCTCAGCTCTACACAGTGTTCGGCCATTCCCTAACCTCACTTGCTGCTCTGAGAACTTTCAGAGGCCAAGTTTCTGTTAAATGAAGAAGCACCACTGGACCAAGGCGGTGGACCACTGTACAAACCTGGTGCCCCCCACCTCCCCAGAGAAGCCGGCTAGAGCCTGGGTCTCCCTCCCCACAAGTGACCAACTCAGTTATTGGTTGGAAGGTGGGAGGATGGCAAGAGAACAAAGTCCCCTGGATGCCTAAGGATCACGGTCCCGACCGCCGCAGGCTTCCCCACAGTTGCCCTCAGAACGGGCCACCCACTCTAGTTACATCTTCCAAGCTTTTCTGGCCTTTCCCCCCTCCCCACACACTCCTCTCCCAGGAGCTGACAGAAACGTGACTCACCCCAGCCACAGCCAGACTGTCTCCCAAGGTGCTCTCAGCCCGGCCATCCAGCCACGGCCTCTCCTTTCTCCGCCTATGCCCCCTTGACAGGCCACCGCCTGCTCATCCCATCCATGGCTCCCGCTATCCTTCCAAGAATAATTCTTGACCTTAGTATGTTTCTTTACAATTTTCAAGTCACTTTTTTCTCATGGCCCCTCCTACCAGGCAAGAATCACAACTCCCCTTTTACAGGGGAAGACAGAGAGGTGAAACGACTGGCCCAAGGTACCCCAGCTGTCAGCAAAGGCACCTCAACAGGGCGCCAGGGCTCTGGCTGGGAGCATGGTGTCCGTCCCCTCTGCCGGCCAGCCCTAGTCCATGGGCCCTGCTCCAGCATCATCCTGAGAGCAGCTCCCTCACCCCCAACTGGTCTCCTCAAGGCCACTCAAACCCGACGCCTTTAACTCAAGCTCCTCACCTTCTTCCCTCCCTGCGGTACGAACATACCAAGCCCTTGATAAACCTTGTCCAGACACTCAGCCCCCCAATCCCGCTGGTCCCCTTCTCAGTGGCTTCAGGGCGCAGCGGTCTACTGGGATCCCGCCCCACCAACTACAACCTGGACTGCAGGACCTTCAAAACGCTCTCCCCCAGTTCCCACCCAGCCCACACAGCGGCTGCACCCTCTGCCCAAGGCAGTGATGGTCCTGACTCCCTCCAGCTCAGAGCCCTTCCACGATTTCCCATCAAAGAGGAGGCCCGAATGCCTGAGCCAGGCCCTCCAGGCTTCTTCTGGAGGTTCCCAGGCTCTGGCCCAACCTCACTTCAACACCGTCTGACCCATGTCTCCACCTCCTCCAACGGACCTCCTTGGTCTCCCCCAACACGGCTCTCCCATTGCTGCCTCAGGACCTTTGCTCATGCTGGTCTCCCCACCAGAATATCTTCCCTGCTTCTCACAGCTTACCCCAGCAATTTCCTTCTTTCAAGGCATGGTCCAAGTCCCAACACCTGACTCCTGGGGCCTGATGGCCTTCTCCCTGCCACTAGAGATCCTCTCACAGCCAGCAGGAGGTGATGCACATGATCACCAAGACCAAGGAAGGGGACAGACCCAGCAAGCAGCCCAGCCCTGTAGGAACCCCCATTCCATGTGGCTCCCAGGCCTGCTTTTCCTACCTCTGAGCCGGCAAGCACCCAGCTATTGTCCGAGTCTGGGCAGGAGGCCATAGTTGCTGAGGTCCCCAAGGCTACTGAGGCTGCCACCTGCAGAGAAAGTCTTTCTTAAGGACCCCAGCTCCCTTCAGGGGAGGCAGGATGGAGACAGCAGCCTCGACCGGGTTCCAAGGTTTAAGGGCTGGGCAGCCACTACCACAGCCAGCCTGCTTCCAGTCTTCTGACCCCAACACCTCAGCTCTTCTGGGCAGTATTTGCCTTTCAAATCAGAACGTACCAACAGCCACAGTGAAGCCTGCCTCTGCCAGGGACCGAAAGAGCCCTTGGTAAACTGGGAAACAGAACTGACCTTGAAAGGTCAGAGAAGCATAGGGCTGGAAGGGCTTTGGGAAAAATCCAGGCCAACTCTCTCATGTTATAGTCAGGGAAAATGAAGGGAAATGAAGGCCAGAAAATGAAGGGAAATGAAGGCCAGAAAATTGGCTGACATGACTTGCCAACGATGAACAGCTAGAAAGAGGAACAACCCAGCCCTCCCTTCACCTCCCCAGCCTTCCCCATAATCACCACCTTCTTCCCCAGAGCCTAGAAAAGAAGACTCAATGGCCTCCTTCACCCCCAAGTCACCCACCCATCACCCACCATAAGTCCTTTCTGTGGTCTAGTTCAGGGGTCTTGTACACTGGCTGCACAATGGAATCACCTAAGATTCTGATACAACTGTGTTCAAGGGTCAGGCTCAGGGAAGGATATTTTTTTAATCTCCCAAATGATTCTCATTTGCAGCCAGGGTTGAGAACAACTGGCATAGCTTAGATCCACCTCAATGTACCTTTAGTAAATCTCTTTGTCACTCTCACTCTCCATTCTAAGTTGTTTCCCTTCTTAGTAAACTCCAGAATTTCATCTTAGGGAACTTGAAGGTGACTGGCAAAAGGGATTTATGGCAGCTATCATGTATAAAGCACTTTACAGTTTGCAAAGCATGGACAAAAATCAGGGTTGTGGTCCTAACCCCTGCTAATCTGCTCTGACTTGGCCGGGTGGGCGTGGGAAGTTACTCCAGTTTCCAAAGCCTGACACAAGGCAGGATGAGAAGAGAAGGACCTACCCCTCCATCCATGGCCTAGACTACTCCCCCAGGCTGGCAATTGGGACCCGGCATAAAGGTGGAGGGATAGAGGAGCTGACCCCCTTGAATCTGGGATTGTGATCCTTTAGAGGAGACTACATGACTGCTTGTTGATGGACTAGAAAGGTGGCAAGTGGAAAAGGACTCTGAAAGGAAACCCTGGGAAAAGGAAGTGAGGCTGGGGTAGAAGTGTGGCAGTTCTACCTTGGGAAACCACCACAATTCCCCCTGCTGTTTGAGCTAGTGTGAGTCCTACATGGTCCCCTAAAAACCTCCTGTGGCCCTTGCCAATCAAGATCCAAGCCCAGGACAGATGAAGGACCCCTCACAGCATCCCCCAATACCCATGCCTCCCAGACACATGCACCCATCCCACAAGGAGACAGGAGAATGGCTGCAGTGACTTCCCCACACCACGTCCAACAGCACATCCCTGGCCGGTTTCTACAGGCATCCACAGAACCATCACTGTGCTGCCTTCTGGTCTCAGGCCCCAACCCCGCCATTCTGTCATCATCTCCCCACCCCCAGTTGCTGCGTGTGACTCTTAACAGGTGGTGGCAGGAAGGAAGTAGCAGCAGCTTGGTCTGAAGTCCCTGTTTATGCCTGGCTGTGTACAGCCTGCTCAGGTCCTCCAGAACCAGGCACCATGGCAACCAGGGTGATGTCAGACACACTGTTTCCATGGAAACCAGCAACGGTATTTGGGTCAACAAGACAAATACTTCTGAGACCCGAACAGAAGACAGTCTGTTCCAAACCCTGGTTGATATCTCTATCTTGGTTGGGTTCACCCAACATTCCAAAAGATCTCCCAGTTCTCCCAAGCCAGCATCTCACTGCCTTATTAGGAAGTTCCTGTTGCTGTTTAATCCCCACCCTTCCCTGCTATTTTCAGATCTCTTTCTTCTCATCAACCTCTTGGAAGAAAACCCACCTCCACCCCTCCTCACTACTCCCTCTCTTTTCATTCAGGCAGGATTCAACAAAAACGTCCTGTAAGGACTGTCAGGGACTTGTGCTGTTTCTAAAAGACAGCTAAAGGGGGAGCTCTCCCTCTCTGTACAAAGCTGGGAAGTCTCATCCAGCTAATTTCAACCCCTCTAAGAGTTGTTCCCCCAAACCTCTAACGCAAAGGACCTAAGAATTGTCTGGGGGACCCAGAGCAAGTTTCTGTTTTGGAAACGGCCGCCCATGATCCCCCTTCCGCCGGCCCAGAAGTAACAAACAGCTCTGCAGATCCTCGGTGGGGCCCAACCCTTCAGAGTTCTGCCCTTCCTCTCCTCCATCCTTCCTCTCTTACGGAGATCTATGGCCCCTTCCCCGCTAGGGCATTACCTGACCCAGCTCTTGCTTCAGTCTTCAGCTGAACTTGTTGCTGGCTCTCCAGCTTCACAGCCCCGAGAAAGGAAGGTCATGTGACTAAGGACTGGCCAATGGAAAGTCAAGTTCCCTGAGGGGGCGGAAACTTTTGGCCAATAACAGCTAAACTTGAGAGCCAGGGGTGGAGAGCGGGTACCTGCAGAGCCCCTAAACCTGGGCTTACCTCCCGGTGGGACACTGGACTTCCAGCAAACTGAATCCTGGGTCACCTTCCCTCCTTTCCCAGCGTCTAAACAATTTCTGGAGGGAAGACCCAAAACTGAAAGGCAAGGCGTGACATCTCCAGGACAAGGAGCCAGGTTGGTTCCAGGACAGACAGAGACAGCTGCAGGATGGGGGAGGGGAGAGTGGCAAATTATAGGTTGGAAATAGCCCTCCTGCCACTCTCCTTACCCTGCTCCGGTGCGGATTAAGGATGCCGCTGTTTTTTTTAAAGGGGGATGGGGGGCTGAAAAGCATCCAAAAACGAAATCTGCTAGACCAAGGCAGCCCCATCCCCCACCCCTGGAGCTACGCTCGACCCCTAAACCAAACAACTCGGGAGTGGGAGTGCGGGCGCTAACCCCAGAAGCTCTAAAGGCAGTTGTCTCCCTGAAGCCTTGGAGCCAAAGCTCCTGCTTGGCTCCAAGCCTGGCCCAGGAACATGCTCAGAAAGGAAAGTTGTTTCTCATAGCAGGGACACAGGGCGAGAGGTGGAGCCCAGAGGCCTCCCTGGGCCCTGCGGCTTGTACCAGGGTCAGCACAGGGGCCCGAGTCTTTCTGCCATTCCCACCTCCAGGGACCCTGAGGGATACCTATCCTCACCCCGCAACCATCCTGACCAGCAGTGCCTGCTTCATTCCAACCCTGTGCACCCCAGCAGCAAGGAGTCCTGGTCTGGATTTTCCAAGTCATTTTATTAACCCAACCGTACAAAACTTTCCCCACCACGTCTCTGCCACCCCCGCTTCCTTCCAAAAAGCAGTGGACTGAGAGGGAGAGAGGGACTGAGCTGACACGCCCACCCCCCTGCAAGAGCCATCTTACCAAATGCAGAGATGGGGGAGACCACAAAAATAGCAACCGATAAAAGAGGGGCAAACAGAACCACAAACACAACACAAAGCTCAGCAGTGGTGGTGGGGGGGGCTGCCATCTCTGCTGTTCCGCGGCAGGGAACACTGGAGAGAGGCCCAGAGGCCTCTCCCTTCTCACAGCCTCAGAGGCTGCATGCTGCACCTGGGCAGGCAAGAGTTCTGCAGTATACCTTTGTCTTCTCTTCACACCCTAGGGTCCCGGGAGAAGTGGGGGCAGGGGAACACCAGCTCCTCTCAGGGCCACACCCCAAGCCTGCCTCCCCCACCCCACTGAGGAATGTGTGCACGAGCTGTGAGGAAGAGACAGCAGCTGTGAGGGGCTCCTGCTCAGGCCGCTGGCCCATCTCTGGCAGGCAGTGCTTACAAAATAAAATAAAAACAAAGCCCAGTGCAGGACCCTGGCTGAGAGGAATGAGAACAGCTAGATCACCAGGCCAGAGAAGATATAAAGAATAGCAGGGAAAGAGAGAAACAAAAAACATCCAGGCTCTGGATTGCATTTTAGTACCATGGCAATAAGGGTCCTGCCACCTCCCCACCCACAGGCAGGGCCAGGGATCCTTTCATCAGGAGAAAAAATGAGGTATAAGGGCTCTGCGCCTCTTCAAGCTTTCCTTCAATCAAGCCAGGGAAGCAGGGAAGTAAGGGCGCCAAAAATTGAAGACCAGCGCTGCGAATAATGTGCAACAGATGGGGGGGTGTACAGCCAGAGTCCAGGCTTCCAGGACAGTCCAAACATGAAATATTCTGCTCTGTCAGACCACATATCCCAATTTTTAGCAAAAATATTGTCATTAGGGAAAAAGCACAAGAGAGTCTGAGAAAGGACCAGTGACTTTGGTATGAGGAAGGTATGTCCTGACAGCATCTCTTACCTACTGTCTTGAAGCCCCAATTCACCAAGAAACTGCCATAGCCACGTACTCTCCTGCTTCTTCAAGCTATTTGGTTCTCTGAGGGGGGAGGAGTTGGGTAGGTCTTGGAGGAGGCAAGGGGAAGGTAAGAAAAGGGGAAAATCTCCATTTATTCTCTAAAGCTGTTTCCCAGCACCCATGAAAGGGCTACTGCAGAGATGGGAAGAGACCCCCAACTCCTCTGGCCAGAAACCTTTAATACTGGACTCCAAAACCTAAGGCTGGGGGGCTAGATAGGAGTGTTAGGCACAGGTGTCGGGGGTATCCATCATCTGTAGAGGGGACACCCCTGCCCTTCAGGTCTTCCTCCAGCCTCTTTTCTCTTGCAGCCACACCCCTAGGCCTCCAGAGACAGCCACCAAAAATGGCTCTGCTTGGCAGGGCTTTGGTTTCCTGGACCTCTGTAGATGTCAACACATAAGTTTCCAGAAAAGTGAGCAATCCAGGCTCTTCTGCCTGCCCATCTCAGTTCCTTTTCTGCCCCCAGGAGACATTGTGTTTCTGCCCCATGGGGATGGGAAGCCAGTGGAAACAAGGACCAAGAGCCAGACAGGAAAACAACCACCCTGGAAGAGCAGGGAGGAACGTATGCACTTCCTGCGCACCTCGCCAGCATCACCCATCGTTAGCAGCCACCAGCTGCCCCATGCCCTCGCGGATGTAGACAGACTGGATCTCCTTGGTCTTGAGGCAGAGATCGCAGGCCCAGACAGCAGAGGCCTCAGTGGTCAGCAACCCATAGGCGCTCTCAGTCATGCCCGTGCACTCGCGGTGGAACCACTTCTGGCAGGAAGCCTCACACAGAATGGCATCTTGGTCGTCGTTCACCTCACTCCGACAGGCACCACATGGATACACCAGGCCTGGGGGAGGCTGGGGCCCTGAGCCCGCACTTGTCTTGCCAGGGGGTGCCAGGCTATTGGCATCTGGGGTGCCCCCACCCCGCCCACTGCTGTTTGGGGGAAAACTGGGCTGATTTCCATTAACAGCAGCAGCCGGGGAGCCTGAGTGGGGCTCCTGGGGAAAAGCAGTGGGAGCAGGTGGATTTAAGGGCTTCCCCCCATCCTCACCACCAGGGCCAGGAAAGCCAGGGTCCGGACCAGGGAAGGGACTTGTGTTGGGGGGCAAGCTGGGGAGGCCCTGACCAGGTCTCTGGAGAGGAGAAGGACCAAAAGGTGCCCCTGGCTGGGCAAAGCGTTGAGGGAGAGAAGGGGGGCCCAGCTCCCCTCTGGGAGGCTGTCCCATGGTGGGTGAGATCATGGGGCCAAATCCCCCCACGGGGCCTGGCATCATCTGCCCACCAGGCGGGCTAAAGTTTTGACCCAGAGGCTGGTTGAAGGGTTGGCTGGGAAAGTTCATGTTGCCTGGGGGAGGGTAGCCAGGGCCCTGTGGGGGCATGTTGAAAGCAGGGCCCATGGGGTTGGGAGGGAAAGGGGGGGGCTGTCGACGAAGAGGCTGGGGGCCTCCTCCACCCCCAGTGCCATAGCCTGGGGGTACCTGGCCTGCCATGCCCCCCTGTACACGGAAGCCCCCAAAGGGGACAGGACTGCCCAGGAATGGAGGGGCTGCACCCCCCACCTTAGGGGCTCCGAAGTCATCCTCAAAAGGGTTGGATGCGACCAGGTGATCGACCATGGGAGTCGGGGGTGGCGCAAACTCCGTCAGATGTGAGTATGCAGGGCCCTGGGGGAAAAGAGGAGGGAAAGAGGGTCATGGAGGGAGACGGAGAGCTAAACCAAGAGAGCATCAGAAACACAATACACATTTTTGGAGGCTGGTACTGGCCAGCTCAGATCTTAAATCAAGATGGACCTTAGAATGCAACAAAGAAACTGAGAGTGGAGAGCAGAACCAGCATAGTGCAGTAACTGTGTTTTGAAAACAGGCAGAACTACGCTGGAATCCTAGCTCTGACACTGAGTAACTTCAAGGCCCTGGTGCAGGCATTTAACTTTTTTAAGCCTCAGATTCCTCATCTGTAAAAGAGTGACAATGTCCATCTCCCCAAACTGCTAGTTTTAGCACAATCCCTGACACTTAGAAAAGGTTCAGTAAGTGGTAGCTGTTAACATCATGTGGGAAACACGACAGCACAAACGGGGGAGAGAATGTTTCTAATCCTGACTGATAAGACCTTTGGTCAAACCATCTCATCCCCACCCCTACCCCTAAAATCTGTTATGAAGTTGAAGGAAAGGACCAGAAACAGAACAAGAAAGACAACTTTCTCTTCTCCCCGCGGCTTATGCAAAGTAGAGACATTGGAGGGGCAGAGCCCAAAGGGGCTACTAGGAATTACCCCTGCCACCAACCACCATTCACCTGAGTATTTGACTTCCTTCGCTTCTTTTCTGGGCTCTTCATTTGCAGACCTGGAAAAGTAGTAAAACGCAGACACAAGTTTCCCTGAAGTTTTCCCCAACCTCCTCTCTCGCAGCCATGATATAAGGAACTCTTCTAACTTCACTATACTCTTGTTTATTTACTTCACAGATACTAACAATGGTACACTTTGAAAAATAAATTGGACGCTACACTCTCAGCTGCCTCTTCCTTCAAATGAGACGCCCCATCTCTTGATACCCTCAGACTCCCAAGTGGCTCCTGAACTCCAGGTGCCCCAAACTCTAGGATCCGCAATCTGTGAACTCCTGCCCGCAACCCCTGGAGGGCTTCACCCACCCATCCTTTTCACCTGAGCCTCCCCGCCCTTCAGAGCCCTCAGCCAGAGGACCACCACCTCCCCCGCCCGCCAGCCCTCCCTCCGAGCTCCCCGACTTCTCGGCCTCGCCAGCCCCAGGCCCCCTCAGCGCTCTCACCGGCCTTGCCCTGCTTCCTCCCGGTGCTGGGTGGCGCAGGGGGCGGTGCGGGGCCGCCACCTCCCTCCAGCTTGTCCGGTGGGGGCGGCGCCGAGGCGGCCATGGAGTGGGGGACCGGGGTCAGCGGCGGCGGGGGACGGACGCGCCCTGGGGTTGCACCATGGCCCGGAAGGGGAGGCTGGGGCGGCGCAGGCCCCCGCGCGGCAGCAAGCCGGAGGTGCGGCGAGGCGGGGTCGGCGAGCCCGGGGGCCAACTGCACTCTCGCCCAGCCTTACCGCCCGCCCGCGGCCGCAGCCACAGGAACCGGAACTCGGCGTGGCAGCCACCACTGCGCACGGCAAGGAGGGGGAGCGAGGCCCGGGTCACACCCTCCCCCGAGCGCCGGGCGGGCAGGGCGGTACCAAGGCACGACCCTGGGGCGGGGGGCCGTCCCAAGCCCGGGAGCGCCGCGTGCCCGCTCACTAGGGCAGGCGGCGGCCGTGGGCTCTGCGGCTGGGCCGTACCATCCCCCGCCGAGGGGCCGCCGCAGAGGTGCGCGAGGGCGTGAGCGCGCGCCTGGGAAGCCCGAGCCGCCTGGGGTTCGGCCGGCCGCGATCCCACCCCGCCGCCGCGGCCCCAGTTGCAGACACGAACACCTCCTTGGATGATGGCCCCGCCCTCCCCACCCCACCGCGCCCTCCCGGCGCCCCTCCTCCGCGAGGAGGCGCGACCCGAGCGAGGCCAGGTGGGCCGGGCCGCACCGCGCCCCGAGGCGGCCTCGGCCTCCCGCCACGGGGGGCCCACAGCCAACAATAGGCAGCAACAGGGACCAGGAGGCCGAGGTAGAAGAAATATGGACTTTAATGAAGATTCTTTCCCTTTGGTATAAGTGAGACCCGTGAAAACATCCAAACAAAAAGAAAAGAAAAGAAAAAAAAGGGAGGTGAGGATTTAGATAGTCCACGCTCCCTTATCCACAAGGCCTAATGACAGAGCAGGGCCGGCTCCTCTGTCGTTGCGGCAGGACCCGGCCTGGAGAAGGGATTCAATAACTGCAGGTTTTAAGTGTCCCCAAGCCCCCGCCCCCGCCCGCCCCGTGTGAAACTAACATCCATTCAGCCAAACTTCTGCCTCCCAGCCTCGCGGTGGGAGGTCCAAGTTTCTCTAGTCCTAGCTCACACTCGGCCTCTGGTCTCTCAGAAAAGATAATGCTACCGGCAAAGGCCAGGGTGAGGAAAATGCCAATAGTTGTAAAAGGGCTTTGAAAAGTCAAAAAGGTGATGTATAAATCGATTATCATCATTTTGTGCTCAGGAATAAGCTATGGAAAACAAATTAGTAAAGTAAATCTACAGCCCTAAAATATATGCATATAAAATAAAAAACGCAGTTCCAAATCTACCGATGGTATCTGGGGATTGTCTACTGCTTTAGAGTCTCAGTGCCCCTGTTCCCACCTCCACAAAATCCACCTAGGATGACACTTCAGTCATCCCCCCACCACCCCAGCAGGGGGAGGCAGGGCAGAGGCTACAGGAGGAAGGGCTGTACTTTGGCTCTAGAGTATAACATGCATGCAACATGGGGGGGGGGATGGACTTGCCAAATGTATATATAGACCCCCTGGGGTGAGGGGCCCCACCCAAGAGGCACTGAGCAAGAGGCAGGTCCATCTCCCCACTGGCTGGGAGGGGGCTCTGAGGCAATCTCTAAGAGCTGCATATCCCGGTGGAGAGGGGACAGCTGCCACTCCTGCCTCTGTTCACCCAACCTAAACGGGAGGGGGTACTGAGCAAGGAGAGGACGGGGTCCCAGAAGCCAAGGTGTCAGCACCCCCATGCTTGACTTCAGGGGCCCAAGAACTCTTTGCATAAAATATCTTCAGACCTAGCAGATGGTCAAAGGCACAAAGTTTAAACGCTGGGAGGGAGGGTTGTTGAGAGGGGTCTGGGGTACCCTGAGCCCAGGGGTAGACTAAGGGTGTGATTCATTCCCCTTCCCTGGAAGGGTGATTGCTCCACTGGGCCTATCACCACAGGACATTTTCCATTACAAGGAGGCACACTGCCCAGGCCTCCAGCACCCACCTTGGGGAAGGGGGTATCAAGTTGGCACAGGAAAGGCCCAGGGAAGGGGGCCACTCTGTACATTAATACTTTGGTGAGGTTTGGGGAGAAGCAGGACTCTACCCCTGGCTCCTCACTCAAACCCTCTCACTCAGCTGGACGCTGAACCCAATGTCCACACTACCCCCATCCCTACACAAGGCCAAGCCCACAGAACACTCCCAAGTGAGGTCCTGAGAATTGGACAATAGGGTGGAAGGGGTCGCAGGGTATCTTCTAGGAGAGAGCACTGGGACAGATCACAGTTTCCGCTCCACAGGTTGCTGGAGACACAGTTCGCTGCCCGCAGAGATGATGGGCAAGTGATTGTCCATGTGGTAGCTGATGAGGTGACTGACACTCTCAAAGCGGTGATCCTTTGTCCGAACCTGGGAAGTGGGAAGGGAGAAGGTCAATTCAGGTGAAGAGTCAAATAAGACCTCAGTCCCCAAAGCTGAGGAAGCTGGAATGTTCAAGAGGGTTGAGGCAGGAGAAAAAGATGGCAGAAGCAGGAGGGCCGTCAGTCCTGATCATTGAGGCTTCTCTAGAAAGAGAAGCTGGAGATAGCCGTGGGAATGGGCAGGTCAGTGAACTGGGAAAAGGCAGAGGGGACATCAGCCCAGAAATCATGAAGCTGAGGGATAGCTACTCCTCCCCTGACCTGGAAGAAGGTGGTATGTCTCAGAAGAGGATACACAGTACAAAAAAGACATGCAAAGGAGGCTGAGGTTGCTGTAGAAAAGAGACCAAAGTTATGAGGGGCAGAGGGACAGTGCAGACAGGAGACAGAGCACTGGTCTGAGCCCTGAGTCTGGAGAAGCTGGGGAGGCCCCTGGCTCCTCTTGAGAGAGGAGATTTGGGGTGCCTAGCCTCTAACCATCTGACATTGAACATCACAACCTCTTAGGATGGTTTTCTCATTTGTCAAAAGAGGGACTCAGGTGACATGTGCACCTTCCAGCACTCATGGGCATAAAGTTTGGGGATTGGCCGGGACTGAAGGGAAAACAGCTCAAGTTCAGGGATGTGAGAAGGGAAGGAACCCTAAGCCACTAGAGGGGGAATGCCAGGCACCTTGAGAGCAGGGGAGGCTCAGATAGAGGTGCCCAGCAGGTGAAGTCTAGAAAGCAGTGAAGCAGGAACAGGGCTGCACAGGAGGGTACTGCACCTTCCTCTCTGCCTCACCCACCCATACCCCTGCGATACTCACCACACCCTCAGGGTCCACCAGTAGCAGGTGCTTGGGCTGCCCACTCTGCAGGCCAGTGAGCACATACTGGCCAGGCGTGGTCGTGCTTTCCCGCACCAGGAAGTCCCCGTTGAGCTGTAGCAGTGCCTCGGCCTCCCGCCGGCTCAGCTTCCCGTGAAACCAGGGCTCCCCTCGGAGCTGCTCAGCCATGGCCACCAACTGGGGAGGTGGAGGCACCCGCAGGGCATCTTCAAAGGGCTCTGGGGGTACAGAGAGAGGGCTAGAAGAGGCAGCTGGCACAACACATGCTCAAGAGCCAGACCCTCAGGGAGGGGAGGCCAGGAAGAAAAGAGGAGGAACCAAGTGAGAAGACGCAGATGCAGGAAGGAGAGGGGCACACTCACTCATGTCAAAGAGGTCTCGGGGCGCGCTGCCATTGACGGCAGGATTGGGGGGCCCGGCCCCACCGCCTGCTTGCCGTGCCTTGTCTAGGTTCTGGACATTGACATAGGAGGGATCATCAAAGAGCTCTCTCCCTGCTGAGGAAAGGGAGGCTTTACAGTGACCCCACCCTGCTTCTCACACCCCACTCTGCCCCTCTCAGCTCCCTTCATACCTGGGCAGGGTGGCGGGGGCAGCATCTGTTTGCGGGCTTCTGGGTCTCCTCCAACAGGCTGCCCCACTGGCTGAAGGGACAAAAATAGGGTGAGACCAGAGGCCCTAACCAGACGCTGCCTTCCTGGGCCCAGCCCACCTTCATGCAAGCAACTTACCAGCGTGGCTCCCAGGTGGCTAGGGGTGTGGGCACTGGGTGGAGTGGGTCGAGCAGCCCCCTGGGGGACTCCTTCCCGAAGCCTCATGTCCACCACCCCCCCAAGAGGGGGTTCCTTCCCAGGGAAGTCATTATAGTACTGATGGTCAGGTGGCTCTTCTTCCTCCTCATCCCAAGCTGAGCCATCAAAGCCAGCCATCCTGGGAGGGACAGGAGGAAGAGAAGAGCATGGGTAAGAGGATGGAGAACAGACAGAACAGCGGTCACATACTGGGCATTCCCTGAGGGGTAGGCCTGAGGCTGGGTGTTTCATATATATAATCATTTCATCCTCCTGGCAACCCTATAAGGTAGGTATTATTTCCTTCTTCGATTTTATAGATGAGGAAAATGAGGGTCAGGGGTAAAAGGATTTAGGTCTCACAACTAAAAGGTGGTGGAGCTGAGATATGAATTCAGATTTGTCTTTAAAGTCATGCCCTTGATCATTAAGCTGTCTCCCAAGAGGGAGGGGGAGCAGTAAGTACCGGGGAGGGGGGTGCTCCAGAGTCGTTTAACCTCCTCTAAATACTCAATACTACTGGTCTGAGGTGGGAAAGGTAAGGATCTCAGGAAAGAGCCATCCTCCCTCACCCAAATTCTTGACGGCTTCTAGAGGCAAGAAAATGAAGAACTAAACTAAATATGGAGAAATGCACAAAAGGACAGACCAGCAATGAGATGGCTGGGAAAAGAAAAGCCCATCTAGCCAGGGAAGAGCTGCAGCGTGGACGTCCTGGACTACAGCTCCACCACGGACACACGACAGGAAGAGGTGGCCCTGCAGCAGGCAGGGCCTCGAAAGACCTTCCTGATGGCCACAGGAAACTTAAGAATAGCAGGAAGTGGGAAGCAGGGGCGCACAGGTTATTTCCTTCCCTGCACCTCTCTGAGCTCAAGTGTGGGAAGAGCAGACCTACTTTTCCAATTCCGGTCTGGGGCCCAAGAGCTGGCTGCCCCCCAACCCTGGCCCACTCACCTGTCATGGGGGGTGACCAGCTTGGGCGGGTTCCTGAGGTATTGTTTGAAACGCAACTCGAAGGCCTGGCCAATGGTGCTGATGACGTCCTGAGCAAGCCCTTCGGGACACTCCAGGATGTGGCAGGCTGGGGACACAGCAGAGGCCATCAGGGAGCTCGGGGGCAGCGTGGCCAGGAGGAGGCGCAGACAGAGGCCCTTGTCGTCTGTCCTCCACAGCAGGAGCCGCAGGGTCCTGCTCACCTACCTCTCGGACAGCTGGCCCCACCCAGTGCTCCCCACCACGCCTCACCTCTCTGATTCACCGGGTCTTTGGCAACATAGGCGACATACTCGGCTGTGTCCTGGGGTGGACAGAGTCAGAAGAGGCCAGTTAGCTAAATTTCATAGCCCCCACCTCACTCCTGACCCCTCAAACCCAGTCCTCTTCAGATATCACCTCAATCCTAGCACGCTCTATTCTCTAGCCAGTGTCTTTCCAACCCCTAGCCCCGTACTCTTCTCCCACCACCCGTGCTCCATTCCCCAACTCACCGGGTCCCCGCCAGACGCAAAGGAGATGGATTGCATGTGGTGGTTGGCGATGATCTGAGGGTTAGGGCAGGGGATGGAGAAGGAAGGGAACGACGTGTGTCAGGCAGCCTCAGGGCCCACTGGGCGCCCCCCACCATTGGCCCAGGACCCTGGGGTCCCAGTCTCATCCTTTTGGCTTCTCAACCCATGTCCTCCTAATCTCTTCCTTCCCTACCGTCCTGATGCTCCCAAGCCTTCTGTCCGAGTTTCTTGCCCTCATAACCGGGTCCTCACTTAGCCCTCCCATCAATGTTTCTGGTCCTGCCGCCCTAGTCCACCAACCTGTTTGCAGTCTGCGGCCATGAGGTTGAGGCTGCTGGTGGAGACGGTGAGAGTGATTGGCATTCCAGCAAATTTCAGGTTACTCCTCCCCAGGATGGAGCTGAGTGGACGGCTACAGGGCTAGGGAAGGGCCCAAGGATCTCAGAAGCTGGGGGCTCCCCGCACACCCCTGCCTCCTGGCCTCCTCCCCGCACGCCCCACACCAGCCTTCCCCCTGCTCCTCCACCTCTCCCGGCAGCGCCCCTAGCCCCATCGACCCCAGCTACCTTTCTCCTCCTTGTTGCCCCCTTAGCACCTGGCACAGCGTCACACACCAGACTGATGGCCTCCCTGGGGAAAGAGGGGTACTCAGACCCACGGCCTGCCTCCCACCCGGCTGGAGCTGCCACAGGGCTGGGGGAGGGGAAGGCCAGGCCAGACTCCAGGGGCACTCCAGGCTCTTTGTCGTGGCGGATTGAATTAAGGGCCTTTAATATTTGATGACACTGAGAGGCCGCTTCCTGGCTGATTGGGTTAGAGCCTCAGTGGGTCTGGGCCCACCCCCTTCCAGCTACCAAATGTCCCATCCCCTTCCCAAAGGCAGCAGCAACCTTCCATCTACCCCCATTTTCCACTCAAGCTCCAGCTGCCAGCTGCCTCTGCCACCTCCCCCACAACCCCCCAGGCTGCATAAGCAAGAAGGAGCCAGGTCAGAGTTGCCTCTCTTCATTGAGACTTCGACTCCCTTCCCTAACTTTCTCTCAATCCCCTTCACCACCCAAAGATGAGCCATCACTAGTGCCACTGCCAAGTGACCCACTCCCCCCTCCCCTCACAAATCCCAGGACCCCCACACTCCGCCCCCCGCCCCACCAACCTGGTGACCTGAGTCCGGGTGTTGAAGTCCAGGGCGCGCATTGACTGCAGGACCTCCACACATCCCATGTACTGAGGGGAGGGACGGGAGGAGAACAGTCAGCCGCCTCCCCCCACCTCTTCACAAAGAGCCCCAAGACTCTTCCCTGCTTGTTCCGTAAGGTTGCAGAAGTTCTGCTCACTGCCCGTGGATACATCCCACGACATGCAGAACAACAGGGTGAGGAGAGAAGGCAAGCTTGGGGGACCTCATGCATGTGGGAAGAGAATTCGGAGGGGAGTGACAGGCACTGGGTGGGATGGAGTGACATCTCCAGAAAGGGGGAGGAGACTGGAGGGGACAGTCAAGAGTCACTCATTCCAACACTTACTAAGGGCTTGTGCTGGGCTTTGTGCTAAGCATGGCAGGGTGGGGGTGGGGGAGTCACAAGAAGGAAGGGGCCCCAGACAGAGCTGGAAGGGAAGGGGCGAAAGAATCAGAGAAGGGGCAAGAAAGGTTTAAGAAACAGGACACAGAAACCAAAGGAGTTGCTGGGGAAGAGCAGGAAAAAAAAGACTAGTGAGCAGAGGAACTGGAGGAAGTGGGAGGGAGGATGTTCACTCACCCGAACCAAGTAGGAAACCCCGGGTCCCATGACTTTGTCGTTGGGATGCAGCCAGCCCCGCGTGGGCTTATTGACAAAGCTCCCGTGGCGGGTCCACTCCTCGCCCCCCAGCTGGCCCCCTTCCACCCGAGTCCTGCGCCCGCCGCCTCCACTCAGCTTGTTCATGTCCTGGAGGAGGGGCAGGGGGCCTGAGTCCGGCATGGCTGCCCCTACGATCCCCTCCCCATCCTCGGCTGCCCTTCCTGGCTCCCCCTTCGGCCCCAGGCGCCCCCCAGCCGGGTTGGCCAGCTTCAGGTTGCTCATCCGGGGGAAGAAGGAGCACAGGGTAGTGGGACTATCGTCCCCAGGCAGAGGTGGCAGCATGGGCCCCAGAGACGAGGCTGATGGGGAAGGCAGCTCCTCCGGTGGGGTGGACCCTGAAGCTCCCTCCTCCAGCGATGACAGAGACTCATTCCGAAGTGGGTTGTACTTGGGCTTGGGGGGCAGGAGATCCATGGCTGGAGTGAGAGGAAGGCTGCTGCCCAGCCTGGCCCCCCTGCCAGTCAGGGCAAGGGGGCCAGGCAGGGGGCATCCCAGGCCCTTAGCCTGATCGGACCTCTCTGGCCCAGGGATCTCAAGGGTCCTGGGGAGGGAGAGGGACAAGTGGCTCTGGCTCCCCAGGCTCAGACCCAGAGAGTTTCAGGCCCCATCCCCGCCCAGCGTGGAGCCTCTTCTCTAGCTGTGAGGAGAACAGGCTGGACCTAGAGCTGACTGGCTCCTCCCCAGGGGCGGGGAGCTAAGGGGAGAGACCAATCCCGAGGACAGTGCTGACTCACAGGCTCTGAGGGGCTAAGCCTCCAGCACTGCCCCAACCCAGAACTCTTACAGGGCAGAGCGATCCATGCCCGCCCCCCCCACCCCCACCCCACCCCGGTACAAACAACAAGTAATCTGGAGAGGAATAAAGTGGGAGTGGGAGGGAAGGATGGAAGAGTGAGAAGGAAAGGAGGGTGGCAAGAGGAGGTCTGCATCAATCCAAACCAGACATAGGCAGGCCAAAGGGAGCAGGAAACTAAGGGAGGGCAGCGGGGGGAATAAGGGAGGAAACAGAGGCAGCTGGGGGTGGGAAAGGGAGGGGATTCCTGAGCTCAGCAATTCCCTTCCTGTCCTAGTTGAACACTCAAACTCCCTCCTCCTCCAGCCCCGGCCACCCCCGGCAACCCCCCACCATCACACATGGGGTGGCAGCCCCAGGGAGCCTGGGCCATTAGCATCCTCTGCTACCACAGCTGTGGAAGGAGCTAAAGAAATGGGAAAAGGAAGGACGTGGTCCCAGTGGATGCAGGGAGGGGCCAAGAGGAAGGGCAAAGCTGGTGAAGTAAGGGGAATAAAGTCCAACCTGGGTGGTGCATCAGGGAGCCACCAGGCAGGAGCTGGAGCAGAGGACAGGCTGGTGGAGGCTTGTTCTCCATGCATGGCGCCTACCATGCCAAGGAGCAGCGGCCCATGCCAAGCACTCTTCTGTCCCCCTTTCCACAGCGAAGCAAGCTGTCAAGGGTAGAAGGGGTGGGGGCGGCCAGGGCATTGACACTAAGGTCAGCTCCCTGGACCTGTGGGTAAGCTCATACCCCTCCTCTTGCAGTAGTGACTGGGAAGGGTGCAGGTGTCCACCACAGAGCATGATGCCCCTCACGCCAGAGGCAGAGTCTGGCTGGAGGAAATGGGAGAGTGCAACAGTTCTCCAAGAGAAGTGGGGGCTACAGGCCATGAAGGGACAGAGGGGGCACAAGACAAATCTGCTAAGGAGAAAGGGGTGCCAGGAGAAGGACTGAGGATGGACACAGGGAACAGTCCCAAACCCATTCCTTCCGCCCACAGCTCTGCTCCACAGCTCTGCTCAAGGGGGCCATAAAGGAAGTTGGAAAGTGACCCAAAAAAGTAGTTGTAAAAGATACATATAACCCCCCAGGCTCACCGCAGAATTACCTATCCTTAAATTTACTTCAGAATATAAAAAGATGCAAATTATCATATGATTATAGCAATGAACAACACTAGCACTTAAAACATGTTAGATACTGTGCTTATCACCTCCCACTTAGTCCTCCAAGGAGAGCTTTGCCACTCCATGCACCACTCCCGAGAAGAAATTCTATCACTCTGTTTCCTAAAGACTCAGCGCCCAGGCATAGAGAGAATGAGGAAAGTATTCTGCCAAAGCCTCACACCCCCATCACACACACACACACACACCAGGATGTCCTCATCTTTAGAGGTGGGCATTCTATGGGTGCCTGCAGGATCCAGAAGCAGGGAATGACCAACAGGTGTGAGCATTGTTAGAAAAGAAAGAGGAAGTAGGGCTTTTTAAATTTATGTAGGAAGAAAGGAGATTGCTACTGGGAATCCGGGTGACTGGAAGAAGCTGCGTGTGGCTTCTCAGCCCAGCAGGGAGGAGGAGGCAAGAGCGGCGGAAAGTAGCAGGAAATGGCGAAAGCTCAGGAATGCTTCCAGAAGGGAAGGCTGGGCAAGCGGGACCAGGAGGAATGCCCAGACTAGAACTCCGGTTAGGGGGAGGGGAAGAGCCAGAGAAGTGGTGGGGCCTGAGGAGTCCCTTAAAAAAAAAAATCAAACAGCAAAAAGGACACTATTACCTACACCCACTCCAAGCCACCGTTTTCTGGTGGTGGAAAACTTTCTCTCCTGTCACACCCACATGTTACACACCAACAAATCCGTGGCCCTACCCAGCTCCCGACGTACAGGTATGAGACAAACAGCTGTTTCTGGGGTGGAGTCGGTCCTGGGAGTGGGGCTGGGAATCTGTGAGCGAGTCTCCCTCCCACTCTCGTACCAAACCCCAAGTCCAGCCCCCTTCAAGTAGGTCCACCCTTGGAAGAGGGTAAGGGAGAGGAAAAGGGCTGCCTCTAATCTCTGACTCCTCAGAGCCAGAGATGTGAACTTCTGACTTCCTACCCAATGGAGCATGAGAGCTCAGGAAAACTGAGCCAAAGTCCCCAAAGAGAAAAAGAACAAGGAAATGTTAAACAGGTGAAGTTTCTGGGATTGAAGACAAAGCTTCTGAGGCGATGACCCGGGTCCTACAGGGATAACGCTCCTGAGGGGGCGTGGCCCTCTCAGGACGCGAGCATCAGAGAGACTCCCAGGAGGCAAGGCTTCTGGACAATCAGACGTGGATTAAAGAAGGGGCGGGGCTTCTAGAGGGGAGGAACCCCTAGAGAGGCGTGGCATCTTGAATTCGAATAGTTCTTTGAGGGGCAGGGCTCTGCCCTTTCGGGAGATAGGCTTTTTGATAGACAGGAGTTGGCGGAGAATCGTCGCTAGGAGGCGGAGTTTCGGGGAATTGGAAGGACTAACGTAGGGTTTCTAGTAGTAGGACCTGGAAGCATGTCTGGGGGTGGGACTTCCAGGAAAGTCGGGCGACAGAGTGGGGTCGGGGACAATAAATAGAAAACAAGTCGGGGTTCGGGGAGCCCCCTGAAGTTGGGAGGTGGGACTTCCGGGGAGGGGGTCGCAGGGGCGGGGCTTATAAGTGAAGACCGGAAGTAGGGTCCCGGGAGAGGGGTTCCGGGGAGGAGGAGTGGGTCACCTAAGGAGAAAAAAAGTCCCAACTCACCAGGGCTTCATGGAGTCTCCGCACCGCACCGCGGGCCGATTTGGTTCCGGATCACGCCACTGCCTTCTTAGGTCGCCGCTCCAACTTTCTCCCCGGGCCCGGCCTCCCTGGAGAAACTTTATTGCACTCACTTCCGGCCTCACTAACCCCTGACCCTCTACCATCGTCCCTCCTTCACCCGTCCCACTTTCCCGTGTCAGCCAATGGCAGCACGAGAACGCGCACAGGAGCCGTGATAGCCAATAAGAGGCCTATTTTTGACCTACGTTTGTTCTTGAGCAACGTAGGCAGTGCACTCCAATAAGGACTCAAGGAGAAGCAAATCTAAGCCAATCGGAGGCTTGAAGGTGGGGTTGTCCCGCCTTCCGCCAGAATGACCAATAGAAAGCGCGGGCGGTGTGTTTGAAAGCGAGGCCAAAGAGGGTGGGAGCGCGTGCTGCTGGGAGTTGTTTGGAGGTTGGCGGTGCGGGGCTGACGGTCCTCAGGCAGGGTGATTATGTCGCACAAGCAGATTTACTATTCGGACAAATACGACGACGAGGAGTTCGAGTACCGGTTAGTGCCGGCGCGGGGGCAATAACAAGGTCGTGAGCTTTGAAAAGTGAGGGCACGAGGAGTTAGTAACGCGGACTGAAGCTACAGAATGGCGCATGCGCGGGAGATGAAGGGAATGGGTGCGAGCACTGAGAGCGTAAGGCGCATGCGCGAAGGGTAGGGTGCGATCGTAAAAGAAACCCTAAAGTGGTAGAGAATTTGGAGTAAGCTCTCCTGTTGGGAGGAGGCGTGGGTGGACGTGGTTAGAGTATTAGAGTGCCGACCACCCTCAGCTTTGCGGGTTTCTGGATCATTCTCTCACCTTCATTGAGCAAATTGAATTTGCCTTCTTGAGACTACTTGTATCATGGCAACACCGTAGAGCCTCCTGGGAGAAGGTGGCAAAGGCGGATCCCGAATTTTCCTCGAGGCTTCAAAGTGAGGGGAGTTCTGAGAGAGCCTGAGTGTTGCTTATTAATTCATGGAAAGGGGGCGTGGTTGCCTGGCTTGTTTTAGGAAGTGGGCTTCGAAGAATTGGAGTGGAATAAAACCGGCCAGGAGCATTGAGAAAAGACTTAATATAGACCTAATAGATTCCCGTCAAATATTTGAAGGGCATCTACTTAGGAAACAGTTATGGAGTGCTTATAGGTTTCAGGTGTTCTACTAAAGTGCAAGGATAAGCCATGGTCTCTGCTTTCAACAAACCTAAAAATCTGTGGAAGTAATGACAGATAGCAGAAAGAAGGTGATAATTGGTATGATAGAACTATGTACAGATTGTGGTGGGAGCACGTACAACTTGCCAAGCATGGTGAAGAAAGGACTCCCTACAGTTTGCATTTGATAAACCCTAAATCCATAATTCTAGATTAGAAAATTAGGGAAGACAAAGAATTCTACAAATATTGGCATTCGACCAATCTATATGAAGCGTAATACTTAAAACAACTGGAAGCTTGCTTTCCTTGTGTTTCTTCAGCCTAGTGCAGGGCTCTGGGCCTTCTGGAGAACTTAGTGTCTGCTGACAAACACACTATTTGTATTATTTTTATGCCAAATCCTTGGGAAAGGCCCCCCGGCCCTGTTTGGACCCAATTAACTTTCTTTTCCTCAGCTGTTTTTCTCTACATCTGAACTAGGCTAACTAAAATTAAGTGCTTATAATGTCTTTGCAGGGCTAGAGAAACATCACTAATTTCATCCCCTGGAAGATGTAAGTCTTGGCAGTGATATTTGGTTTAAGAAAAGGGTTTGTTTGTTTTTTTGGTCTAAATAGGTATGGAAGCCAATCTTTATGCCAGGGACTTGTTAAGATGTAAGCTATTTTCAGACATTTAGACTAGAATTGACTCTTTGGGGGAAAAAAATCCCTTTTACTTAGCACAGAGAGAGCATTCAGTACATTTTCATTGAAAATGATGAAGTCTGAATCACCCCAATTCATGTCAGAGTAGTAATTTCTTTGCCATGAAAGGAGACTTATCCTTGGTTAGAAAAGCATGGAGTTCCCCCCAAAGAAGTCTCATGGCACATCCCTTCAGAGTTAGGAAAATGAAGTTAGGATAGATCTTAAAGGATAAGATATATTTCACCCTTTGTTCTGACTCTTCCCTGATAGGCCTTTCCTCTCCGTGAAATTACTTCTCTCCCTTCCTCCTTACAATTCTGTTCAAAATTGCCTTTACTTATTAAGTGTGTGTGTGTGTGTGTGTGTGTGTGTGTGTGTGTGTGTTTTGTGGGGTTCCCATTATATTAGGGTCATCAACTAGAAGACTATAAGCTCCGAGAAGGCAGAGTCAATATATCAACAGTGTCTGGAATTTAGGTGCTCATTCACTGGTGTTATTTATTGATGTGTACTTTTTAATATACTTTTGTGAGAATGTAGGTATCTTGGCCTTTATTTCTAGCTGCCTCTGCCCCACAATAAGATTATATAAACTCCCTGCCATTACGAACTGGTTTGTCTTTTCTTGCTTCTCTTGGCTTTATATGCAGGCACTCGTCTGACATACTGTACCCAGTACTGATACAGATTCCCCACCTTCCCATGTTTCTGTTACAGGCATGTGATGTTGCCCAAGGACATAGCCAAGCTGGTCCCTAAAACCCATTTGATGTCTGAATCTGAATGGAGGAATCTTGGCGTTCAGCAGAGTCAGGGATGGGTCCATTATATGATCCATGAACCAGGTCAGTGCAATGGCAGAAAGCAACCATGTAGGACTGAGGAAATGAAGGAATGATAAGGTTGCATAACCCAAAGAAATAGGGGGAAAGTGGGGATGATTTACTAGTTTCTTAACTCACCAGCCATCTAGAAAAACAGGAAAGTAAATAAGAAAAAAAAAATAAGAAAAATAAGAAAAAAAATAAGAAAGTATCTGGGAAGTTCAGAAACAACCTGTCACTGAAAAAACCTCCTTTAATCTCTAATTTGGTCAGAGGATTTTTTTTTTTTTTTTTAAGGCTACATATACACTGGTAGAGGTTATGGCCCCTGCTTCATTCTCCATCAGAAAGTGAATTTGGGGATGTGTTCCAAATAAACCAAGGAGAGTATATTTCTTGATAAGACACCAGACACCAAACTGCCAGACAGAACTAATAAAGGACGCCCCGGGGCTGCACAAACATAGCAAGAGAACTGATACTGACAATTCTGTACTTGGCACACAGGCCAGGCTTCGGGGTCTGCTTCTAAGGCCATATGCTTAAATCTTAATTTAGTTGTAAAGATCTGAGTGGGTGATACCTGGGAAGTGGGAGTGGGGGATACTATAGGTTGTGCATAGGATGATGTGAGCTTGTCTCTTAGATTTCACTCACTCTTTCAGAACCTCACATCTTGCTGTTCCGGCGGCCACTGCCCAAGAAGCCAAAGAAATGAAGCTGGGGAGCCACTTTTCAGCCTCATGCTTTATACAGCTGTCCTCATTTGCTAACATCTTTCTGATGACATTATTATGTTGCCTTCCTGTTTCTCACTTTGATATTTAAAGGATGTTCAGTACACTGTTTGAACGTGTTGGAGACTGCTTTGCTTCTTGAGCAGAACCAACAGGACCATGGCCCAGCTGGACAACTGCTCTTTGGGTTGCAGCCTCAGCTAAGTGTGACCCCCAAAACCAATGTGAGCTCTGTATCCAGCAGAACACACTTGGCAGATGGAGGAAGCATCTAAGAATAAGACCGTGGCTGTCACAGGGATTGTGTAAACTTCCTGTTTTTTTTTTCTGCCAGGTGTTGTATGTATGGTGATTTATGTTTCAATGTGTTGGAAACTTTCCATTTTATTCAAGAAATCTGTTCCATGTTAAAAAGCCTTGATTAAAGAGGAAGTTTTTATAATCTAATTCTCTCATTGTAAAGGTTTTTTCCCCCTCTCAGGGCAAGCATCACATTCACTATCATGGTTCTAATTATATACCCTTCAGTGAGATAATGAAGTTCAGCTCTTTGTTAATAATGAGGTTTATTTCAACATTCAGGTAACTGGTTTTTAATCTACTTTAAGCAGACTTTGCTGTCAAACATCTACTGAAATATATTTCACTCTAACTACAGGCCTAAGAAAGAGGTTATATGGGGACAACTTCATCTCATCAAAACAAATGAATTCTTTTCTTCAGTCAGGGATGCTGCCATTAACGTAGTCCTGATTTTTGAAGGGTACACAAGGGAGGAGGCTGTCAGCCAGAGGCTGCTAGTGCACGCCACTTCCTGACCAGCCTAAGGCTCAGGCACACCTCTGGCCTGTTCACTCCGCACAATGGTTTGGGGGTGTTTTCAGTGGTTCTCACCGTGGCTGAACATTGGAATCACCTGGGTAGCTTTAAAAGTGCTGATGGCTAAGTCATTCCCAGGGAAGTTGACTTAATTGGTCTGGGGTGTGGCCTGGATGAGGGAATTTCAAGCATTCTTACACAGGTAGTTACAGCACTAACCTTTGAGAAAGCAGTTGTAAACTGTGGCTATTTGAGAAAACATTTCGCCAAATAATAGTTTACCCTCTACTTTGAACAGAAGTGCTAAGTAAGGGAGATTAATCTTCCCACTTCTGTCTTCCATTCATTTTTTCCTTAGAGCAGTAGTAGTTCAAGTGTGGTCCCTGGACCAGAAGCATCAACATAACCTGGAAACTCCTTAGAAGTGTCCATTCTTGGGCTCCACCCTAGACCTACTGAATCAAACTCTGAGGGTAGAACCTAGTGACATTTTAACAAGCTCTCTAGGTGATTCTGGTGCATACTTAAGCTTGAGAACCCACTGTAAAGGATCAGACCAGAGCTGATGTTTTGGGGAGGGGGGCGGGGCTTGTCAAATATCACCATTACTAAGAAAGATGATGTAGCATATATGGCTTACGTCATTAGGAAAGCCTGACTTTGTTTTTTTAGAGCTGAGACTCTCTTAATTGGAAAAAACACGGGGCTTATTATTTGAGAAAGAAGGGTCTAGAAGCCTGGCTCTACCATTCACTGTAGTGTTTTGTGGTTGTTGTATGGCATCCCTTCACCTTTTTGAGCCTGTTGCCCATCTGTAAAATGGGCATCATATCTATCTTAGAGGGGTTTTAGGAGAGTAAAATGAGGCCAGGTGTGGTTCAGCAGTCCTCTAAATGAATGAATTTTAGAGCTTTACTACAGAAAACAGTGGCATCAGCATGACAGGAGTGTGGTGCTCCAAGGACAATTATGCTTAAAGGACAAAGAACGATCCTGCCTGAAAAAGTTGCAGCGTTACACCCCCTACCGGACTCTTAATCGCCCTCCCCACCACGTTGAGATGGTTACGAAATTCCTGAGCCCACCTGGGCAACACCCACCTGGGCAACGGGACCTGTCCCAAATAAGGAAAGGCATCTGGGCTGTCCCACTCTCACCAGATAGAAGGAAGGTGTATGTGCCTCAGCCAATCAGTAAACGAAATTTTCACCCCGACCATTCTTTTGTTTTCTGGCTATAAAAACTGATCAATAGCACATGTTCGGGCTTGACTCTGCCAGACTGCTAGGAAGTTGGCCCACTGTTCTGGCAGCGACCCTTCCCTCTAATAAATTCTATCTTCTTTACATTCTGCCTTGTGTCTGGAAATTCTTTTCCAACCCGCGTTCAGACCACAACATTTGGTGGCCTGTACGGGGATCTCCAGGGGCATCTCTTTCCCCACCTCCTCTCCTCATTCCTTGGGACCCTCTGTGAACAGGCAAGTTGCTGTGGAAGCAAAGGAGGAACTCCGACCAGGGCCACAGCCTGTGTGTTCCGAAGCTCCACGGTTCACTTTGCCCCAGTAACTGCCTCCCAGAGCAGGTGAGGATCCCTCTGTCTTCCTTCCGACTGAGGACTAGGCCAAAGGGTATCGTGCGGGCACGGGTAAGGCATTTAAAAGCCATTAGGGTGCCTGCTGCTTGAAGACTCCCGTGAAAGGATAAGGGGGTCACGGAACGGACCAGGCTATTAGAGCGTCTGCCCCCAGCAAGACAACTTCCGTGCAACGCGAGGCACATTGTGGACAAAGCAAAACACACAGCCCCCAGTCCCTTGGCCACCGCCTCCTCGGTAGGGATAGAAGGTGGAATCCTCAGTCCTCTTTTCTGTCGCTTCTGCTTCTTTCTCCTCAGCTCGGACTGACTCCAAAGGACCTCACCGCCTCTAGGTCGTCCCGGGAACTCCTTCCCATCCCTGAGAGTCTAATAACGGTGAGTCAATTCCCGGCTGGCGTCCGGGGATTCCCCTCTCTGGTCACTGATGCCCTGGCCGCACGGTTTCTCACTGCTCTGGCCACCTCAGTCGGACGTGACAGCTGAGACAGTAAGCATTTTTGTGCCTAAGTCGCACAGAGACATCACTGAGACAAAGAGGGCACATATGCCTGTCAGTGATTTTTTTTTTTTGCCTGTCAGTGATTTTTGCCTTTTTGCTTGTCAGTGATTCTCAGTAGCCCCATTCTATGGCATTGGGGCTAAGAATGGGTTCAGGTACATCTGTCCCCTTAGACTCACCTCTTGTTTATATTCTCAGGAATTGTAAGGAATTTGATCCAGACAGTCTCAAAAAGAAGAGGCTCATTTTCTTTTGTAACACGGCTTGGCCCCAATACAAACTGAGGGACCAAGAACAATGGCCTCTTAATGGGACGCTAAATTACAACATGATCCTCCAACTTGATCTCTATTGTTGGAAACTAGCAAAGGATTCCGAGGTTCCATATGTCCAGCCCTTCATGGCCCTCGGTCAGAATCTGAGCCTGAGGGACTCCTGTCACATGTGTTTCTCCATTGCCGCTTTAATGCCTCGTCCTCCCCACCCTCCTCCTTCAGCTTCACTACCTCGTCCCTCCCCATCTCCCCCTCCACCAGATATCTTGGATGACCCTTCTTGTCCCCGATCTCCCCAGCCTCCTCCTCAACCTTCTGCTCCCCAACCCCCACCCCTGTACCCAGAAGCAGACCTTCCACCCCTGCCCCACACTCAGTCACCAGTAGCCCAATGCTCTGAATCGAGTCCCGATATGCTTCCCCTACGAGAGGTTGCTAACGGAGACCTAGGTGCTATCAGAGTTCATGTCCCCTTCCCCATGTCTGATCTCTCTCATATTCAAGGGAAACTGGGCTCCTTTAGCCAGGACCCCTCCATGTTCATAAGGGAATTCCAGGCCCTAACTATAACCTTTGACTTAACTTGGCCAGATATCCACGTGGTCCTAGCTACCTGCTGCATCACGAGGAAAATGCCAGGATCTGGGCTGTGGCTCAGGCCTGGGCAGATGAGGCACACGCTCGAAATCCTAATGAGAACCGAGCAGGGGCAGAGGCAGTCCCACGGGCAGACGCAAGATGGAGATACCAGGAAAATAAAAATGGGCCAGCAGGAGGGCTCACTAGGAGACATTACACGATTACCTGTCTACTAGAAGGTATGAAAAAGGCAATCATCAAACCTGTCAATTATAATAAACTCAGAGAAGTCACGCGGGAACCCTCTGAGAATCTGGCCCTTTTTCAGGCCCAATTAGTCGAGGCTATGAGGAAATACACCAGCCTAGACCCTGAGACCCCTGAAGGTCAGGCTGTACTTGCAGTTCACTTTGTAAGCCAGGCATCCCCAAGCATAAAACAGAAATTACAGAAACTAGAGCAAGGGCCACAAACCCCATTTTCTGTCCTACTTGACACGGCCTTGAAGGTTTTTAACAATAGGGAGGAGGCTTCTAGGAACAGACGAGAACTGAGAGAGGAGGAAAAATTAAAACGACACGCTCAGTATATGGCTCTTGCCATTACTCAGTCCCTCCCACAACAGGGACCCACGGGAGCCCCTCTCCCATATCAGAAACCACCGTGGACCTGCTACCAATGCAGTCAGCAGGGGCACACCGTCAGGAACTGCCACACCCCACCACCCGATATCAGACGCCCTTATCATCAAAAGGGCCAACTGGAAGAGGAGTTGTCCCTGCCGCCCTCAAGCTGGTAGGCCAATTCCACAACCACCCAACACTTGGGGTTTTTCGGTCCCTGCCCCCGTGGGCCGAGGTCAAAACCAATTACCCCTGTCAGTGGTAATTGACTACCAGGAGCAAGAACCGGATTGCACTGTAGATCTGGGGCTCCTGGATGTGGATGACTGAAGGTGTCTGAGGCTCAACCTACAGGACCCTATGTTCCCCATAAGACTGGAGGAGCCCCGGGTAACCCTGGATGTGGCAGGGGCTAATATAACCTTTCTAATTGACACAGGGGCTACTTATTCAGCCCTGACTTCCTTCTCTGGTCCCACTCGCCATTGTCCCACTGGTCGTTCCTCGATCCTCCTAACAGGGATGGGAACAGGCTCAGCAGGACTCTTAAACTCTATTTTCACTGCCCAACAGCTCTCTCTTGAACTCACACAACAGATTGCCAACCTAGCAGCTCAAATTAACATGCTACAAGAACAAATAAATTCTCTAACAGGAGTGGTTTTACAAAATAGAAGAGCTCAGGACCTCCTAACGGCTTATCAGGGAGGCACTTGTGCAGTGTTAAAGGAAGATTGCTGTTTTTTGGTTAATCAATCAGGCAAGGTCCAGACCGATTTTCGGGCCATGTATTTTTAACCTCCTTGTTAAGTTTGTCTCTTCCAGAATACAAATGGTGATGCAACAAAAACACCGGCCAGACAACACTCGTACAACCCCTTGAACAAGCCGCCATCACTTTACATGGGGCCCACACTCCTCCCTAGATACACCCTGACAGAGAGCAGGCAACGGGAACCCAGGGCCCCATGATGCCCCTGCTCAGCAGGAAGCAGCCAGAGAGTTTGTCACCCCTTCTCACAAAGGGGTTCCAGAATGCCTGAGAGGCAATTAGGCAGTTAGGTAGATATGAGCAGGGTACCCAATAGGGCCAAGGAATTGGCCCTATAAATAGAAGGGGGAATGTGGTGCTCCAAGGACAATGATGCTTCAAGGACAAAGACTGACCCTGCATGAAAAAGTTGCAGCGTTACACCCCCTACCAGACTCTTAAATCGCCCTCCCCACTATGTTGAGATGGTTATGAAATTCCTGAGCCCACCTGGCCAACACCCACCTGGGCAACGGGACCTGTCTCAAATAAGGAAAGGCATCTGGGCTGTCCCACTCTCACCAGATAGAAGGAAGGTGTAAGTGCCTCAGCCAATCAGTAAACGAAATTTTCACCCCGGACCATTCTTTTGTTTTCTGGCTATAAAAACTGATCAATAGCACATGTTCGGGCCGACTCTCCCAGACTGCTAGGAAGTCGGCCTGCTGTTCTGGCAGCAACCCTTCCATCTAATAAATTCTATCTTATTTCATCCTGCCTCGTGTCTGGAAATTCTTTTCCAACCCGCCTTAGGACCACAACAATGAGAGCTTGTTAAATGCAGATCTCAGGCCCCACCCAAACCGCATGAATCCTGTAGATTTAAACAGCATATTAAGAAGGCCCCCATGGGGACTTTCCTGGTTAAGAATCTGCCTGCCAATGCCGGGGACGTGGGTTTGAGCCCTGGTCTGGGAAGATCCCACACGCTGCGGGGCAACTAACCCCTTGTGCCACAACTACTGAGCCCGCGCCTAGAGCCCATGCTCTGCAACAAGAGAAGCCGCTGCAATAAGCCCTCACACCGCACAACTAGAGTAAAGCCTGCGCGCACCAACAAAGACCCAACGCAGCCAAATAAATAAATAATTTAAAAATAAAAATAAAAAATGAAAAGGCCCCCAGATGATTCGTAGGAGCGTTAAAGTTTAAGAAGTACTTTTAAACAACCTCTCCCAGTTAATTGGTCTTGGAGGTACGAGTGAGGGCGGCGACTAGGGAGTGCCACGTGTCCACTTTGGATTCTCACATTATCCTAGCTTCCTCTTATTTCACTTGCTTCTGGTCTAAAAGTACTTCTTGGGGCTTCCCTGGTGGCGCAGTTGTTGAGAGTCCGCCTGCCGATGCACGGGACATGGGTTCGTGGCCCGGTCCGGGAAGATCCCACATGCCGCAGAGCGGCTGGGCCCGTGAGCCGTAGCCGCTGAGCCTGCGCGTCCGGAGCCTGTGCTCCGCAACGGAAGAGGCCACAACAGTGAGAGGCCCGCGTACCGCAAAAAAAAAAAAAAGAGGTTTCGGTAATTAGCTTTGCTGTTTATAACAGAGACAAATGAAAGTTCCACACACTAAAAGGTCACCTCCAGGATCTTGCTACCTCCCAGGCAATGCTGACAATTTTTCTTGGCTGTCCCTCCAACGTCCATTTGCCACAATATAAAATCCCCTCTGCACCAGTGCCAGCCCCCAACCCCTTAGAATAAGTCATGGTTAATGAATAACAGCATATGCATACAAGAATTTTAACACAGAGGTTAGAGTCAAGCCCCTCTTTACTTCCAGCACGAGACTGGAGCACCCCAAAGTCCTTAAAGAACCTCCAACCACCACCACTCATTTCACTCCAGACTCCTCAAGCCCAGCTCTGAGAGAAAAGCCCCGCCCCCCAACTAAGGCCCGGCCCCCATGTTTCCGGGCGAGGGGTGACCACGTGGTTGTCGCCAATAACAACCCAGCACTACTCCCGCCCTCTAGCTAAAGCTCGAGAGCGATAGTCGACTACACCAATTGACCCT
Source organism: Orcinus orca (assembly GCF_937001465.1). Lineage (NCBI taxonomy): Eukaryota > Metazoa > Chordata > Mammalia > Artiodactyla > Delphinidae > Orcinus > Orcinus orca. The sequence goes on along the minus strand of NC_064559.1, from coordinate 100,361,654 downwards.
TAAAGATTGTGTGAGCGACGACCAAAATGACCAATTAATACGAGGTAGGTAGGAGTCTAAGGCGGGACTCTGAGTACGGAAGCTACCACGGGAGGCAAGGAGAGAGGGAAAGACCCGGTGAAGGGGCAAGAGGCAGGTGAGAACCTGGAAGAGCTCAGCAGTCTGAAGCGTGGCGGGAAGAGACAGGATTCCGGGCTAGAAAGGGTGCGGAAGCCAGCAGAAGAAGGCGGCTGAGTTTTGGTCGTGGGTGGAGGGAGGGAACGCACTTAAAGGGGCCAAGGCCCAGGATAAGGTAGACATTTAAAGGAACAGATGCCCCAAAGAAAAGAGGCATTTAAAGGTGCAGATGCCCAAGATAGAGCAGACCCTAGAGGAGCCGAGCTCAACGGACAGAAGACATTTAAAGTGGTAGGTTCGGGAGAGAAGGACATTTTAAGGAGACTAGGACCGAGCATAGAAAACATTAAAAGAGGTATGGGCTAGGGTTTGAGAACACGTTTATTAAAGGGACATGGATAAAGGAGTCGATTGTCAAGGGCGTGATGAGGAAGATTGCACTCCTGCTCTCCCCCATTGTCCTTTCTGGCTCCTCCAGGTTCCCTCGACCCCGGAACCCCAGTTCCCAGGCTATGACCCCCAGTGCCCTGTAGACCTGGCGGGCCCCGCGTGCTTGCGCCCCCTATTTGGGGGTCTGGGTGGCTACTGGAGGGCCTTGCAGAGGGGCAGAGAAGGCAGGACCATGGCATCTAGGGCCTCTGAACCTCCCCCAGGGCGCAGCGTGACGGCGGGCATCATCATTGTTGGAGATGAGATCCTCAAGGTGTGTCTGGGACAGAGGAGGGGGGAGGGGCAGCGTTCTCCTGTCCTCCGGAGCTTGCTCCACGTTCTGTTGAGGGAGGGTGAACCAGGGTGGGAGCCCCCTTGCTGCAGTAGGGTCCTGGAGTGAGTCCAATATATTGGAGGAAAAGTGACCTTCATTCTTTCAATTACTGTGTTGAAAAACTTGTAGCAAAGTCCCTACAATTTGCCAAGCACTATGGTAGGGGGAGGGGTGGCTTTACAGAAATGACAATGCATGTATTATTTCAGAGTTATATCCAACCTGTTTGGAAAATGATCCAAGGCATTCCACAGAGTAGATAAGTGAGATAGAAGGGGGAAATTACTTCTGAATAATCAGGGAAGTCTCACTAGAGGTCATGGTGGGCATCAGGTTTGTAATAGTAATATTGAGTGCTTACTAGCGCCTGGCAGTGTGCTTATTACATCACATATGTGATTTTACTAATCCTCACAACAACTCCATGATGTGGGTACTTTTTTTTTTTTCCCTGCTGAGCCGCCCGACATGTGGGATCTTAGTTCCCTGACCAGGGATCAAACCCATGCACCCTGCATTGGAAGCGCGGAGTCTTAACCACTGGACCACCAGGGAAGTCCGATGTGGGTACTTTTATTATAAATCTCAATGAATAGATTATGAGACTGAGGCTCAGAGAGGTTGAGAAACTTGCCCACAGTTGAACAGCTAGTAAGTGGTAGGTGGGGTTCCAACCTGATTCTCACTTACTCCAGAGCCCCCCTTAACCACTAAACTCTCTGTAGAGAAGTAGAAGAAGATGGGGCTGGAAAAGAAGAGTGGACACACACCATAGACTCACAGCCTCAAATATTCTGCAAATGAATTTGAACTTTATTCTGTATATGGTTGGAAACAACAAATGGCTTTTGAGCCAAGAGTGATGCAATCACAGTGACACGTTAGGAAAGTTGTTCAGGAGGCACAGGGCAGAGTGCTGTGGCTGGAGGCTGGGATTCTGGCCAGGGGTCTGCCGCCACTGTCCAGGTGAAAGGTGCCAAGGACCCGTTTGGTGGCAGTAGGAACAGAGGGAAGAGAGCAAATGGAGAGACATTTCAGAAGTAGAATTGACAGCTTGAAGAACCTGACACTGTGGACTGTGTCTGGAGATGCCATTGACCAAAGGGACAACAGCCAGGGATAGGGTGAAGATGCCCAGTAAGCACCTGGAGCCAGAGGACTAAAACTGTCAGGGTTGGTGAGGAAGTAGATGAGTTGTCCCCATACAATTGATGATTGAATCCATAAGCAGAGATGAAGGCCCAAGGGGGATCACATTACCCCTGACTCCATTCACATGGATTTTCCCACTCTTGCGCCTAGTCTGGGCTTCTGCGTAGCCCGAGGTGGTGTCCCCCAAAGAGCAGAGTGCCCCATCATCAGGCAGATGCAGCCTGATCCTTCCCCCTTTGCCCTTCATCCCTACGGCACTGACACTGTCATCTTCCCCATCTCCAATCTCGCAGGGACACACTCAGGACACCAATACCTACTTTCTGTGCCGGACACTGCGCTCCCTGGGGGTCCAGGTGTGCCGAGTCTCTGTCGTACCCGATGAGGTAGCCACCATCGCGGCTGAGGTCACGTCTTTCTCCAGCCGCTTCACCCACGTCCTTACGGCAGGGGGCATTGGCCCCACCCATGATGATGTGACCTTCGAGGCAGTAGCACAGGCCTTTGGGGACGAACTCAGGCCACACCCTGAGCTGGAAGGGGCCATCAAAGCCCTAGGGGGGGAGGGCTGGGAGAAGCTGTCACGGGTGCCCTCCTCTGCCCGCCTACATTATGGCACAGATCCTCTCACTGGCCGTCCGTTCAGATTCCCACTAGTCTCCGTCCAAAACGTCTACCTCTTCCCGGGAATTCCGGAGCTGCTGCGGCGGGTGCTGGAGGGGCTAAAGGGACTGTTTCAAAACACAGCTGTTCAGTTCCACTTGCGAGAGCTGTATGTGGCAGCTAATGAGGCCTCTATCGCCCCCATCCTGGCTGAGGCCCAGGCCCACTTTGGGCGCAGGCTTGGCCTGGGTTCCTACCCTGACTGGGGCAGCAACTACTATCAGGTGAAGCTGACACTGGACTCGGAGGAAGAAGGGCCCCTGGAGGAATGCCTGGCCTACCTGACTGCCCGTCTGCCCCAGGGATCGCTGGTCCCCTACGTACCCAACGCCGTGGAGCAGGCCAGTGAGGCCGTGTACAAACTCACTGAGTCAGGTAGGGGCCTCCGGGGGGAGGGGCAGCATACATCAGACCTTTGGTGCCACCCTCAGTCTCAGGAATGCAGGGGCTGTTGGAGGCTTCCCCCAGATCCAGGAGAAGGTAGAAGATAGCTACAGCTGATTCATTCATTCTTCCAATAAATATCAATTGAGTACCTCCTTTCAGCAACACTGTGCTGGCTGTTGGGGGTATAACTCAACAAGACAGAGGTATGCCCTATTCTGGACAAGGAGTTTAACAGGAGAGGGAGACGTTAAACAGGTAATCGTGCATGAGGTGTCAGTGATGGGGGGGTCTCCATAGCAGGGAGATCAGCCTTGATGTGGGGTCCAAGAAGGCTTCTCTGGGCGAGTGACATATAAGCTGAGTGCTAAGGAGGATTTGGTCAGACCAGGAGGTAGGCAAGAGTAAACTGTTAGAGAATGGAAAGAAACCAGGACCTCCAGAGGGAAGACACTGAGGTGAAGAGTGCTATGAGGTGTGGCTGAATGACAGGCTGGGGGCAGACTGCAGGGCCGAGTGGGCAGATGAAGGCGTGGGGAACACTGGGAAGATATGGAAGGGTTTTAAGCAAGGGCAACTTGGCCCCCACTGCCCTTTGACCACTGCCCTTTGACAGTCATATGTCTCTATCTGATGCCCTCTTCCCTGCCTGGCTGGCAGGGTCTTCTCTGAGAGAAAAGGTGGCAGGCGCCCTACAGACCATTGAGACTGCCCTGGCTCAGTACAGCCTCACCCAGCTCTGCGTGGGATTCAACGGGGGCAAGGACTGCACTGCCCTCCTGCACCTCTTCCATGCCGCTGTGCAGAAGTGAGCCAACCCCCTGGAGGCAAGACCCCAGAGATAGATCGGCCCCATCCTCTAGTTCCCCATCCTAAGAAGCAGGGAGGAAAGGGGGTGTCGGTGGGGTTTGGGAGGATGGTAGCCATAGTGACCTCTCAGTTCCATTCCCCCACCATATTTATTGAGCGTCTGACGCCTGCCTGGCGCGGGGTGTGGACGTGCAAGCCACCGTCCCCGACAACAGGGTGGTCACAGTCCTGTCGGGGAGGTAAGGCTTACATACTGGAAACAGGAGTGTATGCTCCAGATTTGAGAGGTAAGAGGTCAGAGTGGGCTTCCCAGACGAAGTGGGTTCTGATGGATGGGAAGGATGAGGAAAGGAGAGAAGGGGAGGGTGTCCATCCCAGGGGCCAAAAGGCAAGCTCTCTGGAGAGCATTTCCCTGCCCATCCTGGCAAGCCAATGGATTCTGCCCCCTCCCCAGGAAATACCCTGATGCTCAAGAGCCCCTCCAGATCCTGTATATCCGCAGCATCTCCCCTTTCCCTGAGCTGGAGCAGTTTCTACAGGACACCATCAAGAGGTACCAGGGACCTGAAGGTTTGGGCTCCAAGAGGGGCTTGGCAGGGCCCACTCTTGACTCCCACTGCTCTTCCTCAGGTACAGTCTGCAGGTGCTGGAGGCTGAGGGTGACATGAAGCAGGCCCTGAGCGAGCTGCGGGCACAGCATCCCCAGCTGGAGGCTGTGCTGATGGGCACCCGCCGCACCGACCCCTACTCCTGCAGCCTCGGCCCCTTCAGTCCCACTGACCCAGGGTGGCCTTCATTCATGCGCATCAACCCGCTACTGGTATCAGGGAAGGGGATTTATCGCCTTCAGTCTCATGCCCCCTATCAGTCATTGCTCCTTGGCTACCTGAGGTGGGGGAGGTTAGACCCTGGGGCTTGGATGAAACAGCCCCATCATCCAGGGGAGGCTGTGCTATTTGTTCGTTCAGCCTTTTGAGCAATTTTTATCGAGCACTAATTCAACGGCAGGCATCCTGCTTTCTCCTGTGGACAGAACAATGACTTAGACCTGTGCTGTCTGATATGGTAGCCATGAGCCATTTATTTACACTCAGATTGTAATTAATTGAAATGAAATACAAATTGCTAAAAAAAAAAAAAAACTGAATTGTATACTTTAGAAGGGTGAGTTTCATGGCATGTGAATATCTCAATTTTTAAATTAAATTACAATTCAAAATTCAGTTCTTTAGTTCTACTAACAACATGTCAAGCAACCACCATGTTAGCACAAATAAAGAACATTTCCATCATTGCAGAAAGTTCTACTGGACAGCACAGGCTTACACAGACATAGATATCCTCTCCCTGTCCTGGAACTTACATGCCAGTGGAGGGTGGGTTGAGAAATGGAGAGGGACAGGATAAAAGCTTTCTCTTTCTTATTGGTTGGCCTACACAGAGCAAGATGTACCAGAGAATTGGGTAGCAGGCCCTCCCTCAGAGGCCAAGGGAGCCGAAGAGCCCCGGATAGTCCCCTTCCCAGGTGGCAGTGGGTAGGTGTGGGAAAGGAAAGTATGTGTGACTCTTCTCTGACTCTGACCTCCCAGGACTGGACCTACAGAGACATCTGGGACTTTCTGCGTCAACTGTTTGTCCCATACTGTATCCTGTATGACCAAGGGTAAGGGATTTGGAGGAAGAGGATGGGTGTGTGGAAGATGTGAGGGTGCTGGGACTGGAGAGCCGAGCCCACCACACTCACCCATGCCCTCCATTCCCATTCCCCCACCCCACCAAGCTATACGTCACTGGGGAGCCGGGAGAACACGGTGCGGAACCCAGCCCTGAAGTGCCCGAACCCAGGAGGACAGCCCACCTACCGTCCAGCCTACCTGCTTGAGAACGAAGACGAGGAGCGGAACTCCCGCACGTGACCTCCCACTCCTGCCCTGTCCAGGAGGAAGGGAAGGGGGCCATCCTGGGGTCTAACCTGTCAATAAACCACCTCTCCTGTGCCTGTTGCTCTGGCTGTGTCTTCCTGCTTCAGGGGACGAGAGAAGCAGAAGTGGGCCAGGCCCTGGCAGCTCGGAGCCCTCAGTGCTCACTTTGGGGCGGCGGGGGAGAGAGGAGGCTGGAAAGGAGCTCTCATTGATGATTTTCAGTGCCAGCCTCAGCTGGAGCCCACCAGAGGGCAGGAGCAGGGAGCAGTGCCAACCCCTGGGGGAAGGGATAACTGGGCAGGGCAGCCAGGGCTTCGAGACCCAGGCTGGAGGAAGGGAAGCTGAGCTGGCCTGGCTATGGAGGATGAAAGATGGAGTGGCCAGGCCCTCCTCCTACTAACCCCACCCCACCATCCCTGGGCACAGGGGCTGACTCAGCCCATTCTCAGGCCCAGAACTTTCCCTGTGCTAGACCCTGGGGCCTTTGTCCCCACAGTCATGAGGTCTGAAGGGGGTGGGGACAATGTTGATAAAAGGCACTAGAGGCAGCTCCCACACCCTTCCTCAGAGCCGCTGCCCACATGCAGTCCCGGATACAGCCCCTAGCCCAGGCCCTGCCCTTCTCCCTTGGAGGAGTTCTGCGAGACACTGGACTCCGGGTGCCTGTCATGAAGACGGGCACAGGGTGGGAGGGCCTGCAGCGGACCCTGAAGGAAGTCGCCTACATCCTCCTCTGCTGCTGGTGTATCAAGGAGCTGCTGGATTAATGGCAGCAGGGAGCTGCCTCCTCCCCGCTGGCACCATGGCCAGCATCGCTCAGGTGGGCAGGGTAGGGCAAACAGACAGGAGGCATGGCTGCAGCTTCTGTGGCGGAGCCTGCCTCTCAGCTTCCCATTCTCTTTTTTAGCACCCAGCCCAACCCCCATCAAGACTCCTGGGGCCAGCTGTGCTTGACCAAGGACGGGCCACAAACAATGAGTGAAGTGTGATCCTGCTTTGAGTTTGTGCCATCTGTCAGACCTGCCTCATCTCTCGGCCTCTATTCCCAGGCCCCACCTCCAGTGCACCTCTGGTGCACAGGAGCTTGGCCTGCTGGCTAGGACCCCAGTCAGACTGCAGCAGAACCTGGCACTCCTCCAAGCCTGGTACAGTGAGCCCACCGGCCCAGATGGCTGATCTCACCATACCCTCTTAGTACCAGGAATGGGCTGCCCCCAGTACCTCTGTATGAGAATCACTGAACTGTATGTATAATAAATAAGCCTTGAGACCAAAAGTTCTAAATGTCTACAGGGAAGTCAGAAAAAGTCAGCACTGGAAGAGTCTGGGAACCAAGGAGGGAAGGAAGTTTTCCTGGATAGAACAGAATGAAAGCCAGGTTTCCTGACTCACTGGTGCCTGGGTGGGGAGGGCGTTGGGTAGAAAGGCCAGGTTCCTCCCAACTTGTAGACAGGGAGGAGTCCAGCTTGGGTGGGGTCTTCTTCTGTGAGGCCCTGTGTGTAAGGATGGGAACCCAAATAGAAGACCTGGTCTGGCCAGCTCCCTGCCCCTGAAGATCTTGGGGAAAGCACTGAGCTGGTGCTAGTTCCCAGCTTACGGAGGAAGTCCGGCCCTGCTCCTCTAGCTCACACACAAAGCTGCAAGAGAAAGCCACCTGTATGGCCACACAGGTCCCTCAGGTTTATGACAGTGCATAGGACACAAACAGCCAGAATGAGCAGAATTGACTCTTCACTTCCCCTCGGCAGCCACCAACACATGCTCTCCCTGAATCACTCCCAGTGGTAGGCACACACCAGCCATTTACATCGTCTTGTTCCTGCATAATGACATGCCCACTCACAGCCCCCAACGACCTCAGAGCCAGCCAGTGTCCCTGGGATCTCTACCCAGCATTCCCTGGGGCCCAGTTATGCCCTCCCCCCTCCATTCTGTCCTGGGACACTGGCCTGGAGATGGTGTATGTGGCCCTCCCTCACTGCCAGGGACCAGCTCTTCCTCAGACTTCTTAGTTAACTCCTTTTTCTCTGGGCTTATTTTCTTTTTCTTGCTTTCTCTCTCTCTCTCTTTCTTTTTCTTTCTTTCTTTCTTTTTTTTTTGTCAAAGTAATATATGCCTAATAAACTCTGATAGTAAAAATTATCTCCCTCCCACACCTATCCCCCAGCTCTCCTGCCTGGAGGTAACCATGGTGACCAGCATCTTGGACAGCATTCCAGAGATAGTCTATGCATATACTGCATCGTCATTCATTCTTTTTTTTTTTTAGTTTTTTATTTTAATTTAAGTATAGTTGATTTACAGTATTATATTAGTTTCTGGTGTACAACACAGTGATTCAAAATTTTTACAGATTATACTCCATTTAAAGTTATTATAAAATATTGGCTATATTCCCTGTGCTATACAATATATTCTTGTAACTTATTTATTTTATACACAGTAGTTTGTACCTCTTAATCCCCTACCTCTGTCTTGCCCCTCCCCCTTCACTCTCCACTAGTAACCACTAGCTTGTTCTCTATATCTGTGAGTCCATTCTGTTTTGTTATATTCATTCATTTGTTTTATTTTTTAGATTCCACATGTAAGTGATAACATACAGTATTTGTATTTCTCTGTCTGACTTATTCATTAAGCATAATACCTTCCAGGTTCATCCACGTTTTTGCAAATAGCAAAACATTTATTCTTTCATTTAACAAATATTATTGAGCATCTGCTATATGCCAATCTGGCTGATTTGAATACAGCAGTGAACAAAATAGATCCCTGTATTCATGGAGTTTACATTCTGGTGGGTAGAGACAGAAAATAAAATATAAACATTAAAAAATAAGTACATTGATGTTACTAGGTGATAGGTTCTATAGAAAAAGAGAAAGTCAAGCTAAGGATGGGAGTGGAGGCAGGCCTAGTAGGCCATGGTAAGAACTTGAGATTTTATGCTGAGTAAAATGAGGAACTGTTGCAGGCAGTTGAGCATAAACTGATTTTTTATTTAAAAGGCTCACACTGGCTGCTGGGTTGAGAATAGACTTTAGAGGACCAAGGGTAGGATAGTAGAGACCTTTTAGGAGGTCATGGGCACAATCGGGGCCAGACATGTTGGTGGCTCAGAGCAGGCTTACAGCAATAGCAGTAGGGAGAAGTGGCTGCACTTACATATACTTATACTTCTAGTTAATAACATACTCTATACCCTGTTCTGTACCTTGCTATCTTCCCTTCACATACCTCGTACAGGAGTCCACATCAGTATATTTAGAGCCTGCCCATTCTTTTGTACAGCAGTATGGTACTCTATAGTACTCAAACTTAAGGTTATTTCTTATCCCTGGCAGGCCCTCTTTACACATCCACAAAATGCAGGTCAGTGTTCTTGCCTGGTGCCTTCAGAGCCCCAGGGCACAGCAGTGAGAAGGTCCTGAATCCAAGGAGAGAGAGGTTAGTGGTAGAGATGGACACAGAATTCAACTTCCCATCTGAATTTGGAGTTCCCTCTCCCCCTCATAGCCTGCACCCTGCTTGGCCAACCCCAGCCCTTCCCTGACTCAAGCTCTAGACATTTGCCTCCTTTTCCTTTCTTAGACCTCACTCCTACCAAGCTGGGGCAGTGCCTGGAGGTGGATCCTGAAGTCTGAGCGTTCTGACTTTGCCAGGGGAGGGGATGTCTGGCAAGGGCTACTGGGGAAGTAGTAGGGGTGGAAGGCAGGGCCTGTGATTGTGGCAGGTGGTCGGAGCTGAAGAGGGGAGAGAAGTCGTGACTGCCAGTAGCCCAAGGAGAGTGTCAGAGCTGGAAAGAGAGTGTCAGAACCCTGAAAGTGGAAAGACTGAGGAGAGGGATGGGGAGGATAACAAAAACCTCATATACCATTCCAGAGCCCTTTTCAGCTACAGAGTGTGCGAGCGTTACAAAAGTCCACTTCAAAAGTAGGCAGGACAGGGCTTCCCTGGTGGCGCAGTGGTTGAGAGTATGCCTGCTGATGCAGGGGACATGGGTTCATGCCCCAGTCCGGGAGGATCCCACATGCCAAGGAGCGGCTGGGCCCGTGAGCCATGGCCGCTGAGCCTGCACATTCGGAGCCTGTGCTCCGTAACGGGAGAGGCCACAACAGTGAGAGGCCCGCGTATCGCAAAAAAAAAAAAATAGTAGTTAGGACGAGGGCAATTGTCCCATCTTAACATGAAGGAACAAGCCCAGAGAGGTGTGGTGACCTCTCCAAAGTCATATGAACAGCACACTGCAGTAGGGTAGTCATTTAGTGAACCCAGATTCTCTCATCTCAAATTCAGGGCTTCTCTCCTGCCTTCCTCTTCTGAACTGGTGCTTGGGGTGGTAGCCTAAGTGGCCTGGGAGGCAGGGCCAGGCTAGCAGAAATGTGGAAGGGACTATCCACCCCTATTCTGCACCCACTCCATGATTTCCCACTTCACCTCAACCCTAATCTCCCCTTGTTCTTGATTTCCCCCGCGCTCATTTGGGAGGCCCAGCTACGCCCTTTTCATGTAAGCCACAAAGCCAGGAGATGGTTCCCTGGACTACACCTCCCCACTGGTCTAGAAGGGAAAGTGAGATGTGGCAGCTTCCCTGCAATGTTCTCTTCCCAACTAGAGTAAGTTCAGGTTTTAAGTGTCCAAACTACTGTCTCAAGAACTCACTGGAGGGGGATGAGGGGAGCAATAAAGGAAGATGTGCAGGCACCTAGACAGGGAGGGATGGGTAAGATCTCATTTACCCTTCGGCGCCCCGGAGCCCTCTAGTGGCCACAAGGGGTAGGGGACTGGGCGGGGTAAAACAGGGAAGGAGACCAGGCAGAACTGGAAGTGACCCCCAAGTACGACAGCATGCGGAGGAGCGGCCTGATATCCAGGATTCCCAGCTGATTACGTCGAATATAAGATCGTCAGTGGTGTGCAGAAGCTGGAGGAGAGGGGTCAAGAGAAGTGGTCTGAGGAGCCATGCGCAATAAACTGGATATTATAGTAATAATCTTGGGAGGGTCCCACGTTTTCCCAGCTAAACTGAAAGACGGGCAGAAAGGGGAGTGTGGCAGTTGTTTCACTAGCTCCAGAGCGCAGACCTCCAAGGGCATACGCTCTTATTTGCGTCCCTATTTGCATCTCGTTTGCATATGAGTTATTTCCCCTTCAAAAGGCATTAGTCCTTTCTCAGTTATGCCCAGCTGAGACTGTCTACTCCAGTCTTTGCCAGCCTTGGGGGCATACCCATTCTTCTGGCCATTCTCTGACCCCTCTGACCTCCGCCCCTCAGTATCCTCAGGTCGTTCTTTCTCAACCCTTTACCTACCCCAGCTTCAAAGCAGCGACCCGGCTTCTCGAGCCGGGGGACCTGCGCCGCCTGGTGGCTGTCCGGAGGAGGCTGAGGGCAGAGGGGTTCAGTTTCGCCTTCTCTGGGACGTGGAGTTTTGGAAAATGTTCCCCCGAGCTTCCTGAGGCTAAATTTATCTCCCCCGGCCCTGGGGGGCGCAGAGATCCCGGCGACGATTAGCGCTGCGCGACACCGGGCTCCCGCCCAGAGGCCCGGAATAGGCGCCGAGTTATAAATAGTGCAGCCCGCAGGTGTGGGGGGAGTCGGCGGGAGGGGGGCAACCCTGGCAGCCACGGCTCCTTCAGGTGGGTTGGGCGGTCGCGGTGGGGGCGCCGGGGGGCGGCAGGGCTGCGGTCTGAGCGCCCCCAGCGGTTTCCTGGGCGGCGGGTTTTTCGAGGGAAGCGGAGGCAGCCGGGGGAAGGCGGAGAGCGGGGAAGAGGTGGGCGCCGAAGCTGATGCGCCGCTTCCAGCTCAGCCCCCCACATTCCAAAGCAGGCCCCTAGACCCACTCACTCAGGACCCCGCCCAGTCACAGCCTTGCCTTTCTTCCCGCCAGAAGCCCTCTCTCCTCCAGGCTCTGCAAACATCCAGCTCCTCTGCAGCTCAACCTTGGCGCACGTGGCCCGGCCTAGGCACCTGGCCCTCACCCCGAATCGCTGTCCCAACCCCAGGTGTGCAGTTCTCCCTAAAAGGGGTTAACTCCCGGCCTGGGCGTTCATCCTTCTCTTTGGTCAACCACCTCACTCTCCGGGTATTTACCCACCTCCTGCCACACAAAATTAAGGTCTAGTTGGTCGCCTGAAGACCAACTGAACGTGCGGATCTTGGACGCTCCCCGATCCCCTGGAGGGCCCTTGGAGAACCCACACCTGCCCTCCAGTTCCCAGTTCCAGTCCAGGCCTAGTGGCGGGGCAGGGGTGGCGGCAGGCCCCAGGGGCCAGGCTGGGGTTTCGTGGGAGAGGGCGGGGCCCCCAGCCAGCGTTTCTTGGCCGACGCGGTCTCAGTGGTTTGCCGAGGTAAGGGCCCGGGAGTTGGGGGTTAGGCGGGAATTTCAAAGTCGGGGTTCCCCACTCCGACTTCTGAGCGAGGGAGCTTTGTGGACCAGAAGAGAACGTGGGAGGGGGCGTCACTGAGAAACTAACAGGAGGTTCCCGGACTCTCGAGACTCAAGTGAGGAATGGCATTCCAGCCACTGAAAAATCCAGGTGGGATCCAACAAGACGCCTGAGGCGACCCCCAGGGATGGGGGACATGGCGAGCCCGCTGTTCGCTTCTCTATACCTATGGGCTGATGCCAAGGCGCCCTCCCTTCTATTGCCTCTAGAGGCCCTGGCTCTACCCTCCCCGAGCCACTTTCCCGCCCCCCTTTTCCTCGGCCATGCCCTCTCCACCCCGAAGCAGCCCCCTCTCAATTTCACTTGTGCTTCTGGCACTGCCGTCTTGCCCCTGGCACGGCCCTTCTCCAGGCTAGCGCGACCCCGAGCTGGGGAAGGGAGGGAAAATCCCTGGCCTGGACCCCGCCGGCTTCGGGCGCTCGCGAACCAGAATCTGTCCGGCTGGGCCGAGAAGAAAACCCGGAGCAGTGACCAGCCTCGGGACCCAAGAGGGACAGGGACGATAGGAAAACCTGGAGCGGATTACCCGAGCGGGAGAGACCCATGCCTGCTACTGCTACCCCCTCCTTCCTAGAGCCCCCCTAAATCTACAGTGAGATAATGTCTGGGGTGGGGGGCTGTTTGGTTTGGCCTGGGCCCTCAGGGGCGCCTCACACTTTCCGCCCCTGGCTGGGGAGCAGGGCAGCGGCCCCGAGGCTGAGTCACGGCCGGAGGGAGAGAGAGGGAGGGACCGGGACTCCGCCCCTCCCCCTGCTCGGGGATCCCGGGTCAGCCAGGGTGAGGGCCGGGGCCCCCCTGGCGCCGCCTATTGTGGTCCAACAGGTTGAGCTGGTGTCCCGCGGAGCCACCTGCTGGAAAGGGAGGGAGGCCCTCTGCGGAGGGGGCTGGGGTTGGAGAAAGCAAGTTCGACCCGGTTCGGCCCGGCCGGCCTCGGGGAGCGGAACCTGGCCCGCCGGAGCCGGATTTGAATCAGTTTTACACTAGTGGGAGGGGCTCTTTGGGGTACGTAGCGCCGCAGGCCCAGTTGGAAGCGTCCCAAACAGGCTACCTTCCTCAGTTGGGGGGCACTGAAGTACCTATCCTGATCTCCCCCCCAAATCCACATACACATCGTAAAACACTCAGACCCCTCTCGCCTCCCAGGTCTCTGAGCAAACCCAAGTCCAGAGGTCCCTCCTTCGCGGAGACTCAGTTTCTCCACTTCGGGAACAGCGGGATGGAGGCGGGGAGCAGGAGCGTGAGCGTTCCTCCCCCTCCCCCTTCACGGACCTGGCCCCTCCCCTCCGACAATGCCAAGGCCGCATCGGGCACCGGCTGGAGCGCAGAGGCTGCTTGCCCAGGGCGCCGTTCCCTCCCCGCGAGGCGCCGTCACGCGTGGGGAGGGACGCAGTGTGCCCGCACCCTCAATTCCCCCGCCTCCAAGGGGTGGGGTGGGGCGTAGGAGCTGGAGTTGATGGCCGGGTGGCTCCCCTCCCCCTACCTCCAGGGGCCCTGACCTGATTATAGCCCCTCACGGGACCCCCTCCCTCAATCCCCTAAGTCCCCGCCTCGCCCCCATCTAGTGTATCTTTAACCTCCTCATACCCTTCCCTCCCGAGGTGCTGACCCTACGGAAGCCCCTCTTGTAGGAGTGCGAGCCCTTGATGGGGGTGCTCGGTTCCCCGGCCGCTGCGGACACTGCCCCCTCCTCTTCCCCTCCTCCAGGTTTCAGGCCAGCCCCTCGGCTCCGCCCCCTCCCTGGCCGAACGCAGGGAGGGACCCACTTGGGATGGGCGGGTGTTCAGGCCAATGGGCGGGCCGGGAGGTGGAGTGCAGGGGGCGGGACGGAGTAGCGGCGGAGGGCTGGATGGGGGTCGGGGGCGGAGCTCGAGTTAAGGTGGACTGGGAGAGATAGGGGCTAGAGAAAAAGAGAGAGAGAGAGAGAGAGAGGGAGAGAGAGACGGAGAGGGAGAGGGAGAGGAGGAGGAGGAAAGGGACCGCGGCAGGTGAAGGGAGAAAGAGCGAGAGAAGGAAAGAAGGAGGGAAAAGAGGAGGGTGGGAAAAGCTCGGAGAGCAAAGTAAGAGCTTGGAATAAGAGAGCGAAAAAGGAGGGAGGGATCCATCTGCGCCCTGCAGAGACTGGCTGGACCAAGGGGTTGAAGTTTATGTCCTTATTGGGCGGAGGGAGGGGGGCCTGGGGGGGCGGGTGAAAAACCAGGAAGTGACAGAGGGTGTTGCTAAGGGTTGGGAGGGGGAGTTTGGGGGGTGGCAGGGGGCGGGGGGAGGGATGGGGGGAAAGCAAGCAGGAGGACAGGTGAGACAGCAGGACAGGTGAGGCGGGCCCTGAGGGGGGGGCGGGTGGGAGCCAGGTGAATGTACGGTTCTCGGCGGCCGAGGGGGGGGCGGGCGGCAGGAGGAGGCAGAGGGCTGCGGAGGAGGAGCCCCCCAGCAGAGAGCGGCGAGCCACTGACCGCGGCCTTCTGACCAGGACCGGAGCAGGGCCCCAAGCCCCCGGGCCTGGCGGGGGACGCGCTTCTCCCCACACCCGGAGCCTCAGCAGCTCCAGCCAGCGGACCCAAAGGCAGAGAGGTGAGTGTACCCCACTTTTGTCTCCTGGCTAGAGGTCCCCCATACTCGAGACTGCTGCAGTGTCCTTCGTCCGTCCTGTAAGTGGGACCCCCCCACATACACACACGCACGCAGACCAGATTCCCACCACTCCCCTTCCCTGTGCCTTCCCAACACTCCGGGTCTTTGGAATTGATTTTAACTGGGAGGAAAGGTAGAGAAGGAACTACAGCCGCCCCCAACCCAGGGCGGAGGGTCCCCAGAAACTTTCTCTTCACTTCTGGGATCAGACAGACTGGCGGCTCCGGGATGGAGAGAGGGTGAGGCGGCGCTGAGCGCTCCCCCAGTCTCCTTCGTGACTTTAGGGGGAGACCCCCGACCCGTCCGAGTAGAGGGAATGGAAACGCTGACGGATTCTAACTAGGACAACGCTCCCCCCCCAACTCCGCGCCCCCTGGCGCGGTGGGTTGGACCCGGGCCAGTTGCATGGGGGGTGGGGGGAGCACAGGAGGAGCCGCGGCTTGGGGGAAAGTTACCGGCTGGACTATTCGGTTTCTTGCGCTTCCAGAGTCGCGCTCTCTCGCTGGTAGTGGGACTCAGCGACAACCTCCGAGCGAATATAGAACGACCCCTCTCTCCGCCTCCCCTCAATCCCACTCTCTTCGTTCAGGCTCCAGTACCGCCGCCACCTTTTCAAAGCCAGCTCCGGCCCCCAGAGCCCAAGAGCGAGGGTGGGCGACTGGCAAGAATTCTACCTATTACCCGTCCCCCAACAGGCGCCGGCGCACCTGCCCCTACCCGGAGTGGGGGTCGCTACTGTGTTGTTGTAGAACCTACTCTGAGCGCCGCTGGTAGAGGGCTGCCATTCAAAGGGGTGGGGGGCCCTGCTTTCAATTTCCAGCTTTCTCTCTCTCCTCCCACCCCACCCCAAGTAAGAGAGCGACGTGTCCCGGCCAGAGCGAGGGGGGGCCGGGAGTGGGGGGGCGGCGTGGGCAGCGGGTTGTGCCCGGACACGTGCCTGCCCAGGCGCCCCGGCCCTGCTAGTGTTTGGAGAGAGGGCGGGTCCCCTGCCCCCCGCCCCGCACAACCCCCACGTATCAAAGGGCGGCTGAGACGTGGTGAGACCTCGGGGCGCCCTGGGGGGCGGGGGGCGGGGAGTCTGGGTCCGGAGCAGGGGAGGGGCAGAGGCGCGGGTGCTAGCTGACCCACAGGAAACGAGCGCTGCTGACCTAGTTTGGGACACCGGAAGTGGGTGCTGGGGAGAGGGGGAGACCAGCAGGCTGTCCTGGCTTCCGGGCCAGGTGGAGGGCGTTCTTGAATTGACCCCCACCCGAGTGCCTTGGAGACCCCTAGCTGCAGCTGAGAATGGGAATGAGTCAGCGCAGCTATTCCGCCTTCCCCCAACTTATTCCTGGAGGAGGGAGACAGTTTATCAAGGGGCAGGGGGAGCCAGATTGGGCGGTGAGGGGTTAAACCAGGATGGGAACTCTGTTTCCTGAGGGTGCATGTGTATAGGGGGGTGAGCCTGGATGATTATGGGGTTGCCTCCTGCTCCCCCCACACACACCAACTGGTTTGGTCACCCCTGTACCCTCCTGGCACTGCTGGGAGAGCTGGCATGGAGTGGGCATCAGGTTGGGAGGGGACAGTGGGCATATGGAGTGTTGTGCTGGGCTGGAGAGGGACATATTTGTGACTGAGTTTGGGTAACATTTAGTGTTCCTCCTCAGTGGTGACTGGGGACAAGGGCAGGGGGCTCCCCTGGAGCAGCTGATGAAACAAGAAGAAATCTCTGTCATTGCCTCCTGTCCCTGGCCCTGGGGACCCCGGCTCCCCCAGCGTGCCTCTGTTACATGGTTGCTGTGAGCACCACACAGCCTGCTGGCACCCCCAGACACTGTCCCCTCCCTTGGGTACCACACCCCCCAACCTTAGCACAGGGGTCAAGAAGGGATTAATACCACCCAAAGGGGGCTCTGGGGAAGAAAGAAGGCAGTGCCCACTAGGCTCAGGTGTCAAGGAGAGAGGCCTGCTCTAATGGGGTACTCTCATCACTGCTCAGCTCTGGCTGACATGGACCCCAGGGACTGGGAGACAGGTGCTGACCTCTTCCCCCTTCCCCATGGTGCCCCCTGGCACCCAGGGCCCCCAGCTCCTCCTTGGCCTAGTGCCTGCCCCGGGAGGGCGAGGCGGGCAGCGGGGGCTGGGCTAACAATGCACCATCGGGCCCTTTGTGTGCTTGCACTTGGCACCCTGGGGAAGGGTGGGGGAGGGGGCCCAGCGGGCATGGGGGGCGGAGCGCCTCTGGGGTGGGGACAGTGAAGACTGGGGGAGAAAAGCAGAGAATGAAAGCAGGTGGGGAGGAAAGGGAAGTAGGTCAGATAGGGTGCTGGCCCCTCATTCCAAGTCAAGGCCTAGAGAACCAGCCCCTGATCCTATGGCTGCCCAGATGGCATCATGCTGCCTGAGGCACAGCCTAGTACTGGGCATTTGGGGTCAGAAGCCACTGCCCAGGGGACTGGTCAGATGGAGGAGGCCTGGCCTGGTACTGCCCCCTTCTTGGTGGCTAAGAGACCCAGTTCTGGCCTAAGGCCGAGGTCCCAAGACGGTAGTGAATGGGCTCCAGGCAGGGCACTGCCCTCTGATAGAAGCCTCTGGGCCTGCTTCAGGGCTTCCTGCCTCCAGCCTGCTTGGTTCCCTGACCTTCCGAGAGTTAAGATTGCCCTGCCACCAGGCCTTGGGGCCTATGCCTGTTTTGGCCTAGGACTGAAGAGGAGGGTGGGGGAGGAAGGTGGGGAAAAGCAGACGGATAGGACCCTGGCATGGGGTGTGCCTGCCCTGGCCTCTTCCCCCTCCTTCTGCTGAGTAAACTCGTGAGTAAACTTGACGTTTTGCCCGGACAGTTTGAAGTTGCCTCGCCGCCCCCCCCTCCACCAGTCCTGCCAACACACAGGCGGCCAGGCGCCAAGGCGGGCCTGGGGGACTGGGGGGAAGGGGTAAGAGCTACTGTTGCCCACCATCAAAGGCCTTGGAGAGGCAAGAATGACCCACCACCCAGCCAGACCCAGGTCTTGGCAAGAGTCTTGGCTGGGGCCTATAAGCATCTGTCCCAGAACCTTGGGGAGCCCAGGGAAAGTGGCCTGGAAGCAGAGCCTCTGCCCACTTCTGACCTCCACCCCCACTAAGAAAAGGCACCCAGCTGCCATCTGGTCCCCTGAGTTGCCACCGTTAATGTTCACAGGCTGCCTGGCACAAGGGGAAAAGCTACCTTTAGCAAATTCCACAGGGACACTGGAAAGGGCTGCCTTCTTCATTCTGTCCCACAGCCTGGGATGGGTGGGAGGCTGGTGGCCTTCCTTGGCATCTTAGCCCTCTCTTCACTGAGGCCTCCCAGTTGCCATGGCCTCAGCCCTAGAGGATGGCATCCTCATTTGCCAGCACAATTCCTTGACCTCACACCTGGGCCTAACCCCATACATGTCTCCTTCCACCATACCCATCAGGCCTGGCCCTAACCTCCCCCAACCCCTTCCTCTTCCTGCTAGCATCCTAGAACCTAGTCAGCTTTCAGAGCTCTCCAGCCAGCAGATACCCGTGCCAGATCCGGGAGTTGGGGTGCCCTGGACAAAAGAGGGCTGGTGGCAGGCAAATGGAGCCAGTGACCCCCGCAAACACACCAGTCTACTGTGACTTGACATCACTAATTCCTCTTATGCCTCCCCAGACCACCAGAATGGTGCCGAGGCCCAGCAGGGGGAAATGCCTTCCCAGTCCTTGCTGAGCCTCGGAGTGGGGCTCCACCAGGCCCTTGCTTTCGACCTCATGTCTCTGGCTTCAGTTTCCTTCCTGTTTCCACCACTCCCCCCAACTCCTCCCCACCCATATGCCCCTTTCAACAGACATCCTCTCCTCCTTCCTTCCTCCTTTCCTCCCCCTTTGCCTGGGAGGGGGTCCTCTCCCCCCACCATGGACCTCCTGCCTTGTACCTCTTCTAAACACAGTCCCCTTGGAGATTCATAACCAAGTCCTCTGCTCTGCCCTCCCCACCCCATCAGCAAGGCTCTGGGGAAGAGGAGAGCACTGGGCTTCTCAAGGGAACTACAGCTCCCAAGGTACATGCAAAGCAATTGTGGTGCATACTGGGAGTTGTAGTCCTCCTTGATCTCTCAGTTTGGTTAAGTCTGGAAATTTTTCTGGATGGGGCTAAAAGCGGACTGGGATGATTTGGAATGTGGGGACCCTCTGCATCCCCCCACCTTGTCCTCACCATCTTGTTCCCACATGACACCATGTACCCATGATTGACGTCCATCCCCCCTGCTGAGACATGCTACCCATTCTCACCTGAGGGCCCCACCCAAGAGATGCCCACACCCTGCCCTGCTGCCCCTGGCACGGGTGAAACGGAGAGGCCCCATGAACTCCCTCCCTGCCCCCTGCCCCCTAGGCTGGTTCCCTCCCTTTATGGGGATCAAAGGGCAGAGAGCAGCCCCGCCCCACTCCCTCACAGGCTGCAGGCACTAGGGCACTCAGGAATATCAGGGACTTTGGTGCCCAAGCAAATGCTTGGGCAGGGGGAATGCCGGGAGGCTGGCGCCTGGTGGCAGGGAGAGACACTGGCCCCCACCTTGGGGAGTAGAGCCTTCAATAACTGCTCATCAAGCTGGCCATAGCCCCCTGGGCTCTCTTTGTGTAGGCCCTAACCCGTGCGCTGCCTCTTGAGGAGATGGCTTGAGAACAGGGTCTTGTGCCTTATCTGTAGGACCTAAGGGCCTGGGCCCGCCTAGCTGGCACCAAGGCACAGGGGTGACCCTCCCCCACCCGAGGCCCACAGTTGGCATGGGGCGCTGGGAGCCAGGGGGGTAGGAGGGAGAGGAGGGCAGGACTGCCAGCATCCTGGTGGGTAGGTGCCAACCGGGCCGGGAGCTGGTGAGGGGCAGCAGGCCAGCGGCATTGAGCCAGCAGCTGTTGGGGGGAAAGGGGAGGGGATATTTTAGGGGGCATTTCTGTGGTGCCCCCTCCCAGCCCAGTAGGACTTGGGATGGCCTAGTGTCTGGGGGACCTAGGGCACGCCTCGTTCCAGGAATAAGAGACCCCAGAAGCTGTTTAAGTGGAACTTTGTGGCCCACCCATCTCTGGGCTCAGAGCCCTCCTGAGTTACCCCTCAGGCCCAGGCGGGTCCCACCCAACCAGCCAGGGTGGCAGCAGCTTACGCAAGGGGTGGGGCTAGCCGCTTCCCAGCAGATGCCCCCTCCCGGCTCCTTCCTCTTTCGGTGCCCACAGCTCCCCCCATCTGTCCACCCCCCTCAGGCCAGCTCTGTCCCCCTGATCCTCCTGGCCATTGGGGGCTGGCACAAGTGCTGCCCCCTGGCCTGGTTGGCAGGGGCTGGTGCCCGGGCAAGGAACTGTGGTATGTGAGTGGGTTTGGGGTGAGGCATGGGGAGGGCGGGGTGCTGCCTTGCCCAGCCCCTGAGGGCCCCAGCCCAGTACAGAGTGGGGAGAATTCGGCCAGCTCCCAGGGGTGCTGAGGGACATACTGGGGTCTGGAGGGCCTCCCTGTGTTCCCCTATTATACCATATGCCCTGAGGGGCTGGGACCTAGGCACCTGTCACCCCTGGCACTGCCTGTCCAGGGTTCCCCTCCTCCCGCTTCTGGCCACTGCTGCCTCCTGTCCCCTCCCCTCCCTTCCCTTCTTCCTTCTCCTGGTCCCACCTCCAGCAGCCTCTCCCATTGCTCCTCCTCACCTCTGTCCTCCTGGACTGTCCCAGCTCCTACCTTTCCTACTGCTCACCTTTTTCCCCTTTTAGGACTGAGAGAGGACGGGCCAGGGTGGATACAGCTGGGGCTTCGGGCACCACAGGCAGAGACTCTAGGCCCTCTCCCACGCTGCCAGGCCTCTGGTAACCCCTCCCTCCATCTGGGGGGAGGGGGGACAGCACCCAGAGGGTTAAGGCTGTAGGGGGGAGGGGCTGGGCCAAGTCGTGGGCGGCCCCTTTGAAGGAGGGAGCTGGAGCGGGGAACAGCCACCCTACCTCCCCCCCAGCCCGGCCCTCCCCCACCCCTCCCAACCTGCTCCCCCCAGGGGCCAAGAGGAGTTGCCGGCAAGGCCCCTCAGCGTTCAGGTGAGTAGGCCACACTCTGGCTTGGGAGATCAGGCCCCAGGGGAGGCTTGGAGGCCTAGAATTGGCCAAGGGTCAGAGAGGGACTGAAAAACAGGCTAGGAAGAGGGTGTCTGAACTTCACAGGGGGCAGTTTAGGAACTGAGGGGCTGAGGAGCTGGAGCGTGGGGAAGCTTCTGTGTCTGGGGGACCCAGGAGGACAGGAGAGCAGAAGAAGGGGCCTACGGGAGCCGAGGGGTTGCTGGGCCAGGACAGGAGGTTGGACAGGCTGGCAGGGAGCCGGGCTCCGGGGATCGGGCCGGGGTGTCCTCTGGGGCTGGGGGGCTCAGGTTTCTGCTGGCGGCTTGGCGGGTGTGGGGTTACCAGCCGGCTCGGTTACCCAGCCGGAGACGCTAGACTGGGGGGAGGGGGTGGGCACAGGGCAGACCCTGGCACCCTGTGTGGTCTCCTCAGGCCCTAAGGGTATCTGGCACTGCTCCGGCAGACCCCCGCTGGGAACCCTGATGACCAGGGTCTGTCCAAGTGCACAGTTGCCTGGCCTAGGGTGGGCAGCCTCTGGGGAAAGTCCAGCAGCTCCAGGGCTGGAAATTCTGACGGGCAGAGAGGCCTAGGCTGTCCCCCTCACCCCACCCGACATCCGCTCTCACTGTACCACCCCCTCCCATCTTCCCCAACTGTCCCCCAAATTTTGGCCCTGTGCTTCATCCAAAATGGGGCCGTGGGTACCTTACATGTGACCATCTCATGGCAAGACCAGGCCTTGGAGGGCAGGCCTGGCATCTTGATTTAATTCCTCTGCCCCTCTCCACACTGTGCCTGCCTGGGGAGAAGAGAAGGGATGCTCAGAGCAAGATGAAATGGAGGAAGTGAGGAGGCTTGAGCGATAGAACCAAAAGGGAAAAGAAAGGAGAGGTAGGGATGATTCCTCGGAGGCTTACGGACATAGACGCGGTAGAGAGGAAGCGGGAGCCTCGCAAGGGCTGAAGGAAGGAAAGCAAAGGATGAGTCGCGGAGAGGGGAGACAAGGGTCCGAGAAGGCGGTAAGGGGACAGGAAGAGGCCAAGAAAAGGGGCCAAGAGTGGAGAGGGCCTCGTTCCCAAAGGACAAGAGGGGAAGGCTGGGGAAGACGGAGTTGCCCCCATTCCTTCCTCCGCCATCTTTTATCTCCCTCAGATTTACCCTGATGCGGCCTGAGCGGCTGTGGACTAGGGCAGTTGTCATGGAAAGAAAATGTGGGGGGACACTGAGGTCTCCCTCCTGTCAGGAGCTGAAGCACCAGGAATTGGGGATTTTGAGGGAGGAGAGGCTTAACCCCCACGGCACCGGGAAGCAGCCAACTCCCCTTGCCTCCTTCCCCCTTCGTGGCTTGCGGTCTCTCTTCCCCGCCTCGGCCCCCAGGAAGTGTGAGTGCTGGGGGTGGTGAGGTTAGGAGGGGGAAGCGGCCTATGGGGGATGGGGAAGGCATGTACTAGTTTGGAGGGGCTGGGGTGGAGAGGGAAGGGCTCCATAAATGCCTAGGGCATCCCTGGGCCAAGGGCCTCTCCTTCAAAGCCATTCCAATCCTCAAGGGGATTCACCTCAACCCCTCACCCTGACTTCCCAACTGGGCAGGCCAGATGGCTTCAGCCCCTGGGCCTCAGAGACCCTAAGAAGGGGTGAGAGAAGCTGGGGAACTAGGATTCCTGGGTCCCTGAGGACTTTGGACTGGCTGTCCTATTTCCCCACCCCCCTGGTCCAGCCACAGGCCAAAGCCCTGGCTTCGTGCAAACTTAGCTCCAAAAAAACAGGAAGAGAACCTGAGGCTGGAGTTGGGGTGGGGGTTGGAGGGGGGCAGAAAGGAGAAAGAAGTAAGGGGGAAGGGTGGCCGGCTAAGGTGGGAAGAGTGCCAGGCCTCTCCATCACCCTGGCAGGAGGTGTCACAGCCTGGTCCTCAACCTCCCTCATCCCACGTTGCTACACCTGGAGAGGACTGGCCAGGTCCCTCTCAGGCTCTCTGGCAGAGCCCAGAGGTGGGGGCCTCCAGGCTTGAGGAGGGGTGGCTCTGTGTGCCTGTGTCTCAGGCCCATATCTATTTTCTCCGCCGCTAATCCTGTTTCCGCCTGCTGCCCCCCACACTAAGCCTTACTCCCCTAATCCCCAGGGTGTGGGGAAGGGGGGCCAGCTTTATTCAGCTGCCCCGTTCAGGGCCTCATATCCCAGCTCTTCAGCTGGTTCGAGCCGGCAGTGTTGGCCCTGGTGCCCCCAGCCCTGCACTGGACACTGCCGGAGGTCAGCACCTGGAAAGAGTTCCAGCCTCCTTTTCCTTCCCATGCCAGGGCCAGTGCCCTCTACCTTTTGGTTTCTTGGTGGTGGACACACCTTGGCAGGTGCCCTTGGGCACTGAGGGGTAGGTGATAGGGGCTCCCCCCTTTGCCCCCTCCCACCTTTCTAACCCCAAAGTCTTCCCCCCACCAAAGATGGGGCAAGCTTGACTCAGGGCCCAGTTTCAAGAGAGCTGCCCACCGGCTTGGCCGGTCTAGCAGGCCTGACAGTGAGGGGAGCCTGGGGGGTGGCGGGAAAGTGGGGAGAGATGGGGTGGGGCCCCCAGTTCTTCCCCCTACCAGGCAAACAGACCAAACAGACCTTGCCTGGCTCCCTGGCACAGCTGCCCCCCCAGCCACCACACACGCCCATGCCCACAAGGTCTTAGCAAGAGGGGGCATGCCAGGCTGGGTGGGGACACTTATGGGCGTCGGGGGGCTGGGCCCTCTGGGATACAGAGGTGGGAAGGGTGCCCAAGGTGGGGTGGGCATCCTGGCACCAGGGCCCCACCCTGGCAGAAAGAAGGGGGAAGCCTCCACCCCAGCAGCCCCTCCCAGATGATGGGGCTAGGAGTATCCCCTCGGCCTGCTTGGCATCAGCCTAGTTCCAGGTGGCACCTAAGTTAGCATGGGTGCCAGAGCCCTGGGTAAGGGCTAGGGGAGTTTCCCAGAAGCTAGAGAACCATGTGAACACCTCCCCTTCCCACGTGTGTCCTCTGCCTCTCCCTTCCTTCATTGGTACCTCGTGGCCACAGGGTTAGGCCCAAGGGGTTAAACACCCACCCCTGCCCGAGCCAGGCCTGAGTGAGTTGCATCGTGAACCAGCCAGAGCCTGTGACCTGACAGCGGGGTCAGCCAATCAGCGCACCCGCCACACCAAGTTGCCTCGGAGACGGCCGTGGGGTGGGAGAAGGGAGGCGGGCTTAGCAGCGGGAATGGGTGGGGTGTGGAGGGAAGGAGGGAGAGGGATGGGGTTAGCCACGTGCCTGCGGGTGCCCAGCCCCGGGCCAATGGGCATCGAGGACAGCCCCCCCATCCCCCTCAGGAGGGACAGGATTTGCTTGGGCCCAGGAGGGAGCCCACTGCTGCTTGAGTGGCCACTGCTGCTGCCCACCCGATTTTGTTTGTTTCTAAGTCCTGGGGCCATTTGCCTCTTGTACTATTTGTAAAGTACAGGTAGGGGAACCAAAGGAAACTGGGAGTGCTCCCAGACTGCTTGGCCCCTAGGGAGAGAAGTGATCTGGGGACTTAAGGTGGGAAGGGGTGGGCTGTCTAAGGGTGTCTGGCTGTGGCTTATGAGCCACATGGGTGCTGCTCACTCATGGCTTCCGCGCAGGCGTTCTGGTGCTGGGACAGGGAGGCAGGCAGAAACAATGCAGTTCTTGTGTCCTCAAGAGGAAACCTGTAGCCCTTGCCTCCTCCAACCCCCCCTCCCAAAATCTTCCCCGTCAATGGCCAACACTGAGCAGCTGTTGGGAGTGGCAGAGAAGACACTGACAAAATGTCAGTGGGACTTGCCCTAAGGATCATCTAGGTCAGTCTTTAATTTTACAGATGAGGAAACAGGTCTCCTCAGGAAAGGAAGTGACTGGTCCAAGGTCATGTAGCTAGTAGTAACCTGACTTCCTGGGGTGATTTGAGGGAGGGAGACAGACTTGTTTCCCAGCAGACACCACCTGTGTAGTGGAATCTGCCTCTAGGTGAGGCCTTGTTTCTCCTTGCCAAGGCCAGAACATTTATTGAGCCCCTACTGTGTGTGTTAAGGCATTGTGCCACCCACGGTCTCATTTAACCTTCACCACAGCCCTAGGAGTCAGGTGGAATGATCCCATATTAGAGATGAGGAAAGAGGTCCAGAGATTAAATCACTTGTTTAAGGTCACAGAGCTAATCAGCCGCAGACGGAGGATTCAAACTCAAGCCTGGATGACTCCCGAGCCCAGCTCTTTCCAGGCCCCAACTCTGCCTCCAGTTGCTCCAGACCCACCAAATGTCAGGGCTGAAGGGCTGAGCCCATGGGGCATCCATTCCCAGCCCCTCCTTGTACAGTGAGGAAATTGAAGCACAGAGAGAAATGACTTGCCCAAGGTCATTCAGCAAGATAGCAGCAGAATACTTATAAAGATGTTTAAAAATAATAATAAATAAATATTAATGGTATGGTTAAAAAAAAGATAGTAGCAGAGCCAGGACTTAAAGCAGATCTCCCCACTTCCAGGCCAGACTCCCTCTACTACCCCTCCCCTCCCCTCCACCAGCCTCGGGATTGCTGGCAGCTCTGCACCTTCTGTGGCTCTGCCTTGGAGGGGAAAGCATAGAGGGTGAAAGATGGTCCTCTGGAGAGGGGGGACTCTCCTGACTGGATGGGAATGGGGAGGGAGAGGTGGTGGTGGTAGCCCAGTGGGGGAGGGGTGGGACTGGAACTTGGCCTATTGGCAGTGGGAGAGGGGGCGGGGACGATGCTTATCGGTGCGGGGCAGGAAGCACCCGCGCCAGCCAGCGACACCCCAGCAAAGGGTGGCTGCTCCTTGGCCCCATGGGGGAGGGGAGGATGTGGGGGGAGGGATGCTGGGAGCTGTGTTTCCCTTTTGGCCTCTAGAAGGGGGGATCTAGAAGGGGAGATGAACTTTTAGTGGGTGGGGAAGGAGGAGGAGGAGGGTGCTGGGAAGCCACCTCTCAGGTTTGCATAGTGTTTTACTGTACACCAAATGCTTTAGGGAGATAACATAAGTTAAAGCACCTGACCTTGCCTTGAACAGTCCTTGGCGCAATGTGAATCTGAACTCTCTCATTGGCCTCTCTCTGGGCTGAGAGGAGGTTCCATCACAAAGACTGTTACCCCACTTTTCAGATGACTGAGGCTGGCTGCCAGAGCCACCCAGAGTCCTTCAGCCAACTCTTCATGAAGCCTGAACCAGAACCCAGGCATCCTTTCTCCCAGTCCAGTGCTTCTTCCAAAGGGATGGGGAATGGGGCAGACCCGTGAAGCAGACGGGTCTCTAGGAAAGGCCAGAAAGGCAGGGCTCCTGCTCTCACAGAGGCAGAACAGTGCACAGTGCTTAGGAACACGGACTCTGGGCCCATCGCCTGGCTTTGAACCTCTTCTGCACTTAACATAGAAAGTTGCTTCACCTGTCTGCACCTCAGGTTCCTGTCTGTGAAATGAATGATAACTGTTACTTTAGAAGGTTGTGGAAGATGAAGTGGGTGTAAAGTACTTAGAAGACTGTCTAAGTAGTCTGCAGTCACCTGGCCAACGTTGGTATATATCCCTTCCCTGGACCACCTTGCAGGGCTGAGCGCTCTTAACCTCCCTCTCTACTTGACTCTGCAGGAGAAGATGGGGAGCCCCGAGGACGACCTGATCGGGATTCCATTCCCAGACCACAGCAGTGAGCTCCTGAGCTGCCTCAATGAGCAGCGCCAGCTGGGCCACCTATGTGACCTCACCATCCGGACACAGGGCCTTGAATACCGCACCCACCGGGCTGTGCTGGCTGCCTGCAGCCACTACTTCAAGAAGCTCTTCACTGAGGGCGGTGGCGGGGCGGTCCTGAGCGCTGGGGGCGGCGGGGTGGCTGCCGGGGGAGCAGGGGCCGGCGTGTGTGAGCTGGACTTTGTGGGGCCGGAGGCACTGGGTGCCCTGCTCGAGTTTGCCTATACAGCCACACTGACCACCAGCAGCGCCAACATGCCGGCAGTGCTGCAGGCTGCGCGGCTGCTGGAGATCCCGTGTGTCATCGCTGCCTGCATGGAGATTCTGCAGGGGAGCGGACTAGAAGCTCCCAGCCCTGACGAGGACGACTGTGAGCGAGCTCGCCAGTACCTGGAGGCCTTCGCCACAGCCACAGCTTCAGCCTCGGGAGTTCCCAACGGTGAAGACAGCCCTCCACAGGTGCCCCTCCCACCGCCGCTGCCGCCGCCCCCTCGGCCTGTCGCCCGCCGCAGCCGCAAGCCACGAAAAGCTTTCCTGCAGACCAAGGGGGCCCGGGCAAACCACCTAGTGCCTGAAGTGCCCACAGTGCCCACCCATCCCTTGACCTACGAGGAGGAGGAGGAGGCGGCAGGCAGAGTGGGCAGCAGCGGGGGCAGTAGGCTGGGGGACAGCTACAGCCCTCCCACAGGGACTGCCTCACCCCATGAGGGGCCCCTGAGCTATGAGGCCTATGAGGGTGAGGAAGAAGAGGAGGAGCTGGCATATCCCCCGGCCTATGGGCTGGCGCAGGGTGGCGGGCCCCCGCTGTCCCCAGAGGAGCTGGGCTCAGATGAGGATGCCATCGATCCTGACCTGATGGCCTACCTGAGTTCCCTACACCAGGACACCCTGGCACCAGGCCTAGATGGCCAGGACAAGCTAGTGCGCAAACGCCGCTCCCAGATGCCCCAGGAGTGCCCGGTCTGCCACAAGATTATCCACGGGGCTGGCAAACTGCCACGCCACATGAGGACCCATACTGGTGAGAAGCCCTTCGCCTGTGAAGTCTGCGGTGTCCGTTTCACCCGGTGAGCACCAGCGGGGAAGGGGTGCAGCAGGGGCCATGTCGAGGGGGAGGGAGGAAGGGATTATGAGACCCGAGGTATGGAGGCAGGTGATCCTGGAGGGACTGGGGTGGTGATGCCCAGGGTGAGGAGAGAGACCAGATTAGGGAGGCCAGGAGAAAGAAAGTCAAGGGAGGTAGGTCTGGGGCATGAAAGATGTGGCTGTGCTGGAGGCAGAGTGGGTGGTGGCCGGGCCCAGTTAAGCTGCAGGCACGTCAGCAAGGGTCTCCTGGGGCAGTCATAGGGAAACGAATGGTGGGGGACGGGAGTGGGACGAGGCCTGGGAACGCGGCCAGGATGACCCAGGGATCGCATCCTGAACCATTTCCTTGCCCCTCCCCCTTGCCTGTGCCAGGAATGACAAGCTGAAGATCCACATGAGGAAGCACACAGGAGAGCGCCCCTACTCATGCTCGCACTGCCCAGCCCGCTTCCTGCACAGCTATGACCTCAAGAACCACATGCACCTGCACACAGGGGACCGGCCCTATGAGTGCCACCTGTGCCACAAGGCTTTCGCCAAGGAGGACCACTTGCAGCGCCACCTCAAAGGCCAGAACTGCCTGGAGGTGCGCACCCGGCGGCGCCGCAAGGACGATGCGCCCCCTCACTACCCCCCGCCCTCTGCCGCCACCCCGACCCCTGCTGGCCTCGACCTCTCCAATGGCCACTTGGACAACTTCCGACTCTCTCTGGCTCGATTCTGGGAGGAGCCAGCCCCTACTGGGCCCCCAGTCTCCACCCCGGGGCCCCCTGATGACGATGAGGAGGAGGGGGCACCCACCACACCTCAGGCTGAAGGTGCCATGGAGTCCTCTTAAAGAGGGACGAGTGGCCGAGCTGGAGCAGCACGGGGCCGGGACGCCCATGCTGAGCAGCGGGAGTGTGCAGCAGAGACGGCGCTGGGGTCCGGGCACTGAGCCTCCCTGGCATCGGAAATTGGGCCCTTCCCTCAGAGCTCTCATTCCAGTTCCAAGCTGAGAAGGTTTTGGGGCAGAGGCTCCCCAGATTGGGGTGCTCTCCCAAGGAGTGATACATACGATATCATGTATATATTTACAGCTCCATTGTAAAGGTGGGGTCCCTGTCCCCAGCTGCTCCTGGGGAGTAGAAGCAATAATGTATTTCTGATTTGTGGGGTCCCTCTTCGGCTATGCGGGTTTCTAGGGGGTGGGGGGCTTGGGACCAAAGCCTTGCCCTGCCCCCATGCCCCTTGGGGTTTTGGCTGTGTAAGGGGGTGAAGGACTGCCCCTCCCTTTCGAGACCCCTCCTTCCTGGTTTCTGTTCCCTTTTCCTGGCAGTGAATTATGCAAAGGGGGGCGGCAAAGGAAGGGTAAGTGGGGGAAAGCAAGGTAGAAGCTTGAAAGACTGGGGGACTGGGCCTGTAAGGAAGGAGCCATCCTAGTCCCCCTCCGCCCTGCTCCCAGCGCTGAGTCATGGGGTCCTGGAGAAGGGGGCGGGGTGGCCTGATTGGTTCGCCCGCCCCTGGGGGCAGCGGGAGGGGCCCCGCCCAACTACGGGAGCTGCTGCTGGTTCTCCTCCCCTCCCCTCCCCTCCCGAGTAGCTGGGCAGGGAATGTCTTGTTCCCGCCGCTCCCTCCCCAGGGCCAGAGGGCAGGGCGGGCCGGGCGGTGGCCTACCCTCTTCTCCTCCTCCCCGCCCAGGTGCAAGCCGGAGCCGCCGACACTGCTGCCGCCCCTGACTCACGCCGCCCCCGGGGCGCGGTGCAGGGTGTGGGACAGGGTGAGGGGTTGGGGGCAGCCTTGCGGAGAACGGGCGAGCCGGCGCCATCTGGCGGCCGTGCCCTGCGCGGGCGAGCGCCCCTGGCGGCCACTTCCAGCGAGCCGTCTTCTCTCAACCTCCACCACCCCAGCTGGTGAGCGGCGCCCCCTTGCCAAGGCCGGGGCAAATAGCTTCTTGCTTGGCCGCAAGGAAGGTGGGCTGCGGACCTGTGGGAAAGGGATCCTTTCCCCAGACCCTTGCCAGCCGGGCTTCCTTTTGCGTCGGGGAGAGTAATCCCCTCACTCTACCCTTAGGATTGAATCCACCCCCGGTCTGTACATAGCCTTTTCTGTTGGTCTTGTTGAAATCTAGTTTCAGATTTTTAACTACCCAATTCTGCTGGGGGTGGGGGTATCTCCTCCCCACCTTCCTCGCTGGGTGCTGGACCCCATTCTGCCTGGGCTCTGCCTTGCACTATTTCCCCTCCCTGGCCTGGCGGCTCTTCCCCTTCCTTAAACGGGGCAGGTTCAGGGGCCCGGTGCTCTCCCTCCCCCCCCATGCACCCCCATGCCCATTTGCACAGCTGCCCAGGTACCCCCAATAGTGGGGGGGGGTCACAGGGAGGGGGTAGCGGGACCAGTCCTTGTATCTATTTAAAAAGTGATGATGTAATATATTGGGGTAGGGGGAGGTCGGGTTGCCCTGGGCCTCATCTTAGCATTTCAGGTGATGGGAGAGCCCAGGGCTGAGGAGACCTGGGGCCTAGCCCCAGGGAGTGAGGACAATGTGGCCTCCCCCCTCCCCCCTTGCGGCTTCTCCACTCAGTGCCTTATGGGGTGGGGGGGAGGCAATCCCCCCTCTCCTGTTCCCCTCCCCTTGCCCTGCCCCCCACCTCGGGTGTAAGTGACAGGAAGAAATAATAATTTAAGATTCACACTTATGTCCACCTTTGGTTTCTTTATTTTGGAGATAGGTGGGAGGGATGGGGAGGAGAGGGAAATGAGAGACAGAGGGACTGGGGTTCTGAAGCAGGGAAGGGGCTGCTTTGGGGGCAGAGGATTTCTGAGGTGGTCAGGAGGGCTGAGGGGGCATGGGTATGCTGATGGACTGGGCCTCACGTGGGCGCTGCTACCTGTGCCTCCTCTTCAAGGCCCCTTTTCCTCATCCAGGTCACTAGCGAGGAGAGGAAGGGGGGTGGCCCAGTCACCAACATTCTGTTTTCACAGGTGCATTCCTGCCTCCTGCCCCTGCCCCATCTGTTCAGATTTGGCTTCTGTTATCTACCAGCCACTGCTGCTCTCACAGGCCCCCCCCCCCCCACAAGGCAAACCAGCTCATGGCTGTAGATAGCTTCTGATTTTAGGCTGAGAGATGAGTGGGCAGCGATTTGCCCAAGGTCATGTGAGTAGTAAGGGCAGAACCAGCAGTGACCTTGGGAATAATAGCTGCTCAAGGCTCAAGCTATCCTCTCTGGTGACCCAGCTTTTAACTTCACTGAGCCCTCTGGAACCTCTAAAAATAAAACTTTGCTTCCCCTTCAACCCCTCAACTCATTACTACTTCCAGTGCCCCATTCGTCCTGGAATGTGACCACCGGAGAGTTTTCTTTGCAGTCCTCCCAAGTGGAGGTTGCTTGCCTTTCTCAAACTCAGCAGGCCTGTGGCGTACTGCAAAGCCCCTAGCTGCCATGGCAGCTACACCCCTGGGCTGCGGCTCTCCCCAGGCCTCGCAGACACCCTGCCACACCCATCCAGGGTGCTGGTACCAGACTTGGGCTGTTGGCGAGGCCCAGCTGCCTCCTCACTAGTGGGCGGACTCTTCCAACACTCTGGCCTTTCAGTCCTCAACCTCCTTGGCCATGATGACCTTCACCTCTGCTCCCACTCGGACCTCACCCTCAACCTTGGCCACTCTCTTCATTTATCCCCGAATTCTTCCCAGGCGTGGCCCATCCTCAGTGTCCCTCCTGGCCTCTGCTCTAACACCCCCGTCAAGACATAGACCTAGGACTGCCCCCTGGGGTCTCAGTACCTTCTCTTCCCCAAAGTCAGTCATCTCAGACACTCTTGACTAAAGACACCCCAATTCTCTCCCCATCTTATCCTCCTGACCTGCCCAGAAAAAACCTTCAACCCTGGAATCCTGTTCATGGCTACCACATTTGCTCGAAAAAAACCGCATAACCAAGCGCGCTGGAGTCGGTCATTACACGTTATGGTTTTCAACTTCATCTGAGCCTGTAATGCTACCTGGAAATCTCTTAACCTCCCCCGCTGGCTCCTTTGCACAGTCCCCAAGGCAGATATTTCAGCCTCCACCACCCACTCCTTGAAACTTTTATTCCACTCTCAGACCCCTTCTTTGCTGTCTTAGCAGCTGTGCTTGCCTCCTACCCCCGCCCCCCACCCTCCCTGAGAAGAGCAAGTCCACCAGACTGGAGCAGGCTCGGCTCTGCTCAGAGGAACATACCCTCTCCCCTCCTGCCGCAGGCGAGCCCGCTCCTATTTGAGGCCACCCTGTTCACCTGGCCTTTGATCCCATCTCTCTGGCATCCCTCTCTCTTCAGCGCTCTCTTTTTCACCTCTGAAATGCTCAAATCTCCCTATACTTGGATAAAGAAAAATCCTTTAGGTTCCCTTCAAGCTATTCTTTTGCGGTACGCGGGCCCCTCCCGCCGCGGAGCACAGGCTCCGGACACGTAGGCTCAGCGGCCATGGCTCACGGGCCCAGCCGCTCCGCGGCATGTGGGATCTTCCCGGACCGGGGCACGAGCCCGCGTCCCCTGCATTGGCAGGCGGACTCTCAACCACTGCACCACCAGGGAAGCCCCAAGCTACTCTTTTGTTCTATGAAGCTAACTCCCTCCTCTTTACCATCAAGCTTCCTTTTTTTAACTACAGCAGTTATATTAAAATGAAAAAGAATTCTCAGACTTCTTGCAACAGTGACACACAGCCGCATACCCCATTTCTGTTTCTGAGTCTTCTCTACCAGTCACCCCCCCTCAACCCATTAAGACTGGTGTTGGCCTTCCCCACACCATGAGAAATGTTCCCACAAGCCACACCAAGGATCTCTCAGCTGCCAAATTCAATGGCCAATCTTCAGGCTTCATCCTGCTTGATCATCTCACAGCGTCTGATATGCTTGGCACTGTTCCTGAGCCTCTCCCCTCCTTGGCTTGTGATTGAGCCCCTCAGAGTTCTGTCCCTGTCCCCTCCTCTCCTGCCCTGCCCTCTGCCAGGGTGATCTAGCTCATCCTCTCTCTTACAGTCTCTAAGTCAACACCCCCGCTCCCCCACCAAAAGACACCTCTGGCCCAGAGCCCTGCCCTTTTCTAACTGTCCCCTGGGCATCTCCCGCTGGATTCCCTACAGATACCTCAAAGGTCTCGAACTGGGCCATTCCTCTTTCTGCAGAACCTGTTTCTCCTCTTGCCTTAACACCGCCCAGTCCCAAGCATAAACTCCCTGTCATTCTCAGCACCTCAATCCTGAGGCCATCACCAACTTTTCCTGAGATAAGACAGCCTCCTCTCTGGTCTCCCTGTTCCTGCGCAGCCTCCATTCTGCCTCCTTAGCTTACTGTCCTAAAAGACAAATATGATTATATCACTCTCTGACTGAGGATCTTCAGATGGCAAAGTGAGGCCCTCTCCCACCTCTTCCTGCCTCATCTCCCAGCATGCTCTGCAGTCTCTACCCGGCCACACATACACGTCTCCCTTAGCTCCGCCCGCCCCGGAGCACCCGCGCACCTCCTGAGTGTCTCACGTTCTCCAAACTCACACACAAAAGCCTCGCCCTGGAATGCTCTCCTCCACTCCTCAGCCTAACAAACCCCCGGGGTGCCCCCAAACCCACCTCTTTTTTCACTTCTTCTATGAAGCCTTCATTAATATCCCCCCATTCCAAATTGGTTGTTCTGTCCTCTGTGCTGCCCAGAGCCTGCTTCACTCCTTGATCGGGGCGCTCTCCACATTTGTCACTGATCTATTTGATGTCACTCTCCCCCACCATTTGGTGGGCTCCTCCAGGGCAAGCCTCCCTTCCCTCCCCTCCCTTTATCTCCATCTCCAGCTCTAGCAGAGCACCAGGCACCCAAGAAGCCCTTGGTAAATGTGACAGAACATCTTAGGCCTCCCAGGCCCCAACTCCTTCAGCTTTCTGCTCACCTGAATTCGGAGCTGGAATCCGATAAGAGGGGCCTGCCCAGCGTTTCTTGGAGCCATTGCTGCAGTAACGCCTCCTGCTCAGGACCCTTTCTGCGAGCTGCCGCCAGCCATAGGCGGGGGCCGTCCTCATCACTGGAGTCCCTGGAGAAGCCTCCCGTCTCAGTAGCCCACAGAGGTCCTGGGGGAGGGGTGGCTGCTCCCACTGCCCCCACAGACTCCGGCCACCCCATGTCACTGGAGACTCACAGCTCCAGGTCCAGCTCCCCCTGGTAGGAGAGGGGAGATGCACACACGGAGCAGGTGTTGTCCAGGAGGCGGAAGCAGGTGAGACAGAAGAGACCTGGAGGAGGCCCGGAGGAAAGGAGGTAAACTTGTACCCCCACAACCACTGTGCTCCCCAGCTTTCAGCCCTTGCCTCCCCGACCCCACCCTTGGGAGGACCATCCTCATCGAGCGGTGCACACTAGGGAGTTGCTGCAACGCCACTTGCCTATAAATTCTATTTGCACCGGAGGATTAAGGCTCACAGAGAAAATGAGCTACCTGAGGGTTCTGTGTAAATGAGGACATGCATAGTAATGAAGGGAGGGGTACAAAAGGTGAGGTACAGGAGAAGTCCATAAAAGAAGGACAACAGCTGATTGTCATATGCAAATGTGGTGAGTCCCAGAAGGGAGAGGCATACTCCCCAGAAGTCTCACCTCGGCAGCCTGGGGTACTGCAGGACACCGAATTCTCTGTGTCCCCCTCATCCTGGGGCTGCCCGCAGCCCAGGCAGTAGGTCTGGTGCTGCCTAGAGTGGCTGATAAACGGAGCCAGGCAGGAGCACCTGAGGAGAGGGGTCCCAGACACTAAGCAGGCCAGCCCAATATATCCAGACAAAAATGTAATTCAAAAAGATACATACACCCCTGGGACTTCCCTGGTGGCGCAGTGGTTAAGAATCTGCCTGCCAATGCAGGGGACATGGGTTCGAGCCCTGGTCTGGGAAGATCCCACATGCCATGGAGCAACAAAGCTGGTGTGTCACAACTACTGAGACTGTGCTCTAGAGCCCGCGAGCCACAACTACTGAAGCCTGCGCGCCTAGAGCCCCTGCTCCACAACAAGAGAAGCCACGGCAATGAGAAGCTCGCACACTGCAGCAAAGAGTAGCCCCCACTCGCCGCAACTAGAGAAAGCCTGTGTGCAGAAATAAAGAACCAATGTAGCCAAAAATTAATTAATTAATTAAAAAGATACATACACCTCTATGTTCATAGCAGCACTATTCACAATAGCCAAGACATGGAAACAACCTAAATTTCCAAGGACAGATGAATGGATGAAGAAGATGTGGTACATATATACAATGGAATACTACTCAGCCATAAAAAAGAATGAAATAATGCCATTTGCAGCAATATGGATGGACTTAGATATTATCATACTAAGTGAAGTAAGTCAGAAAGAGAAATACTATGTGATATGGCTTATACATGATATCTAAAATATGACACAAATGAACTTTTATGAAACAGAAACAGACTCACAGACATGTGGTTGCCGAAGGGGAGGGGAGTGAGGGAGGGATGGAGTGGGAGTTTGGGGTTAGCAGATGCAAACTATTATATATAGAATGGATAAGCGACCAGGTCCTACTGTATAGCACAGGGAACTATATTCAATATCCTGTGATACACCATAAAGGAAAAGAATATACATTAAAAAAGAGTTTAGGTGTGTGTGTGGCTGAATCACTTTGCTATACAGCAGAAATTAACACAACATTGTAAATCAACTATATTTCAATTTTAAAATTAATTAATTTTTTAGAAAAAGCAGGCCAGCCCAGCCAGCATAACTAACACTTGTCTTCTCTAGCACCACCCTCCAAACCAAGGGTAGCGCTTCCTGTAGGCAAACCTCCATCCCTCTGACTATAGCAACAACATCTCTGCTTCCTGTCCTCCTCCTTTCACTCCCCACCCCTAAGAATTCTCATCCCCAATCCATTCATGCATGAATGCCATGGAATGAGCACCGTCTTCAAACAAACCTCTGGACACCTAGGAAGGACAGTGATCCATTCTGACCTCCGGCTCTTTTTCTGCCCCCTCTCACCCCATTTCATATAAGGAAGGACAGTGGGCTCACCGCCTGGCCAGCACCTGGAGGACACTCATGTGGCCCTGGTCAGCTGCCCGTCTCCTCACCGATCGGTGCAGGGCAGGCAAAAGCTTGGTTCGGCGGCTCAGAAGTACATTGTAGAGGTAGGAGATCCTCTCCTGCCGGAGGGGAGGTCAAGGAAGGGGTCCCCTTGATCTTGTTTCTTCTACCTGGAATGCCCTCTGCTCCCGCCTCACTCCCTACCTTTGCCTTCTGTCCAACGCCTATGAATCCCTCTAGGCTTGGCTCAATGCCCCTTCCTGGGGGAAGACTTTGGGACTTCCCTAGGTGGATTCACCCATTCCCTCCTCTGGATTTCCATAGCACTTTATTCATTCCTTAATAAAAACACTTTTTTCATTGTAACATCTGGTTGAAAGACTGTCCGGCCTGCCTCAAGACTGTGTCTGGTTCACCTTGGCATCCTTGAGGCCAGCACGGTAACTGGCATACGGTAGATGCTCAGTGAGTGAGTCATAAATGAGTAAACAAATGGTGAGTTTCCATTCACACCTCAACATGTTAACATGGCTCCTGTCCCCCCAGGGTTTTAACAAAACTTTAGAGGCAAGCTTTGTCTCAGAAAGCCCTGCCCCAAGAGGCACCATCTCTGCCATCTGCAGTCCAGATCATTTGCTTTGGGGTTCAACCAGAGGAGAGAGAGCTGGGCTGCCGAAGGCCTCTTAACTCCCCCAAACCAAGACAGACAGCCATGAGCTTAGCAGCCTGGGGAGGGGGGCAGGAACTGGCCGCGGACCCCTCACCTGCTCCCGGGATGGGTAGTAGGAGGCACAGATGAGCCGCCGCAGGCGACTGACATAGCTGCCGAACAGAGTGACGAAGAAGCACAGGCCATACATGACACCTGGGGGCACAGCAGACACAGTAAGCCACTGCCGCAGGGCACGAGGTGCCAGCCGCGCTCCCCCTCAGCAGTCTGTGCCTCCTTCCCGGAATGGTGTCTATTCCCCCAGTGCCCTCAGGGGTGTGGATACCGATGGCTATGTAACCAGTGGTGTTGGGCTCTGAGGGACGCAGGCGGCAGCGCTGGGACAAGACGGTGATGTTGCCTTGCTGCAGGACATCAAATGCCGACACCAGGTCGCGGTAAATCTTCCCGGTAGAGCCAGTGCCTTCCACAGTTATGGATATTAGCACAGGGCCTGGCACAAGACACTGTGTGAGGGATGCTGTTGGCAGCTGCCCACTCCACCATGCCGGAAAGGAGGGTGGAGAGTGGACAGTGCAGGGCATAGAGATGGCCCCCAGGCCCTCAGCCAGGGGCCTTGGACACCCTAGGCACCCTCGTGGTGCCCTGGGGCTTAACATCAGCCCTTGGCGCCTGGGACTGGCTCCATGGTCCAGAGCTGGCTGGCACTGGTGCCTGGTCTGCCTTCCCAGGCTACCAGATTTGAAATGACCTGAATGGTGAGTGAGTCCATCCCCTGACTCTGTGACCACCCAGAAGCATTTATTTTAAAGCATTTGCCTGGGGGAGGAAAGGATTGGGAGTTTGGGATTAGCAGATGCAAACTATTATATATAGAATGGATAAACAAGGTCCTACTGTATAGCACTGGGAACTATATTCAATATCCTGGGATAAACCATAATGGAAAAGAATAGGAAAAATAATATATGTATTATGTATAACTGAATCACTTTTCTGTACAGCAGAAATTAACACAACATTGTAAGTCAACTATACTTCAATAAAATTAAAAATTAAAATTAAAAAAAAAAGAAGCATTTGCTCAGCATTGACTGTGTAGCGGGTACTGAACTAAGTGTTTTATGGATTATTTTGGGGTTTTTTTTTTTTTTTTTTTTTTTGGCTGCATTGGGTCTTCGTTGCTGCGTGTGGGCTTTCTCTAGTTGCAGCGAGCGGGGGCTACTCTTCGTTGCGGTGCGCGGGTTTCTCATTGCAGTGGCTTCTCTTTGTTGTGGAGCACGGGCTCTAGGCGCGCGGGCTTCAGTAGTTGTGGCATGTGGGCTCAGTAGTTGTGGCTTGTGGGCTCTAGAGCGCAGGCTCAGTAGTTGTGGCGCACAGGCTTAGTTGCTCTGCGGCATATGGATCTTCCCAGACCAGGGCTCGAACTCATGTCCCCTGCGCTGGCAGGCGGACTCTCAACCACTGTGCCACCAGGGAAGTCCCATGTTCTGGGTATTTTTTTTTAACTTTTTCTGTTGGGCCTCTGGTATTAGATTAATTCTATTCTGTGGTTTGTGGCACACACTCAGTCAAAGGTCCACCAGCCACTTAGCACATGTGGTCTCATTTACTCCTTAGAGCCACCCAGAGAGGTTGCTACCATGATTGTGTCATGGTTCAGATGAGGAAACTGAAGGTCTGGGAGGTTCAGCAAGGTTGCTCAAGGTCACCACCTGGTAAAGGACACTACTGAGATTTGAACCCAGGCCAGTCTGACTTTAGAGCTTGTGTTTTTAGCTATTCTGTTATGGTATAATCTTGAACTGGGCACAGGGGTTACCAGGCAGAGGATAGAGCTGGAGGAGTGGCAATGTCAGGGGCTGGTAAGTATGAGTGACATGGGGACATTCAGGCAATCCCCCAGGACTGAGGAAGCTAAGGAGGTTCAGGCACTCACTGCGGGCCACGATCTCCCCCTGCAGCTGGTACCGGGCCAGGTCCAGGACCCAGAAGGTGGCATAGTCCAAGAAGACCAGGAGGAAAATGAGGAGGAGGTGCCGGATTAGGTGGAAGGTTGCTAGGATGTAGAAAATCTGCTCCCGCTGGGACAAGAAGAGGGAGCCTGGGTAGGGGAGAGCTGGTCAGGACGATGCTCCCCTGTTTCCCACCCACCAGAACCCAGCTCCTACAGAGATCTCCCTCCTGGAGGCGGCTCCTGCCCCTGATCAAGCTGGAGCCCGTCTGCTCATCTGGAAGATGTAGAAGCTGTGAGGACCCCTGGGCAAAGGTGGGAAGCACTCTTTGTGGGCAGGGGCTCCGTGGCTAGAGGTGCGAGCCTAGCATCTCCACCTGGGTCTGGTGGCCTATTTCCAGTCTCTAGGAATCCTCTCTCCTGAGGCATCCTTGATACCCTTACCAGGCCCCCCACTTCACAGACAGCACTGCCCACCCCGCCCAGCTGCATCACCTCCATATCAGCACAGGCACACTTCCTGCTCGCCACCCTGCCCCCCACCAAAAGCCTCCCCAACTTCACTTCCCTTGCTCCATATCCACTCCCTACCCATCCTTCCCTCCGTCCTGACATCCAGGGTGCTCCCAGAAGCATCATCTTCCCCTTCTCTCTCTGTCTGCGTGCTCTGAGGGACCCTACTTTCCCCTTTCAGACTGAGGGCTCCCCAAAGACAGGGTTGTGTCTCCCCCCAGCCGGAAATTTCCGTCAGCTCTGGCCTGTCTCCCCTACCTCTTGTCCCGCCCTGAGCCTGGCCCGTGCATGGCACTCTTGGGCAGGGCAGTAGGGTTGGGAGAATCCCTGGCCTCCCTTAAGGGTCCCTGTCTCCGGGTCCTCAGGGCCTCACCCGGCTGGATGTAGTGTCTGGCCTCACGGGCACTGAGTGGCAGCACCGTGGGCAATCCCGCCTTGGAGCGGACAGCATCCATGTGCAGGAATCGGCTGGTGATGTAGAAGTTGTCGAAATTGTCCCAGTTCAGGTAGCGGTACCGGTAACACAGGGCTCTGGCGGGGCACACGTGAGGCCCCTAAGCACCCCCCGACCAGACCCCCCAGGGCAGGGCACCCGCCCCCGCCCCCAACCCTGCCCCCAAACTCCAGCCTCCCAGGATGCCATGGGCATGGGCTGGCCCCCAGCAGCCCTAGCTCTCCACCCTCACACCCGTCTTCCATCCCCTCACTGGAGGTAGAGAAACACGAGCAGCAGAGGCGTGGTGTAGCCCATCAGAGCCACGGCCTCTCGGACGCGGTACAGCTTCATGCTGACAGCTTCGTGGAGGTCCAGAGCCACCTGGGACAGGCTCCGAGAGGCATTGAGATCCACAGAGAAGTGGTGGGTGGCTGTCATGTTGAACTCGAACTCGTGACGCACCTGGTTAATCAACCTCCTCACGGCTGAGGTGCGCGGGTCCAGGGGAGAGGCAAGCAAGGAGAGTTAGGACGGGGTCGGGCTGCGCTCGGGAGGGGCCCGGTCAGCCCAGGGGTCCCACGGCTCACAGGCCGGCCGGGAACCCTCAATGTTGGGACCTACAGTGGACTGAGGAGGGGACAAAGTCTCCACAGTCTATGCCACTGCCGCTGTGTGCCTAGCACCAGCCTTACGTCTCCACAACGAACATCTCAATGACCTGCTGCGGGGGCAGGGGACCCTGCTTCTCTCCCCAGCTCCCGCTCTCAAGTCAGGCTTTGAGGAAGCACCTCCTCTTCTCTGGGCCCCAATTTCCTAATCTGTACAGCATGGACGCTGGCCTGGGTAACCTCTTGAGGTCCTTTCCTGCATTTTCATTCACGGTCTGGGAGCACTCCTGGGCTGGCACATCCTGGGAGGAGGGAGGGAGACCTCTCAGGAGCACCGCATGCAGCCGGGCCACGAGGGGATCACTCACGGGTGACGATGCTCTCGCGCAGGAAGGTTTGGATGTACCCGGGGATGATGCAGAAAACCTGGGCCACTGAGAGCCGAGACCGAGTGTCAGCAGGGGCAGAGACACACAGCCTGCCTCTCCCACCTCCAGGGACCTTGCTCTCACAGGGCCCCCTGACTTTTCACTCTTCCTACTAGCCTCCACACTGGCTCAGAACATTTTGGCTTCTCCTTATTACCCCACCCTCTACATTGGTTCCTCCCTATCTGCCCCCACCCGATCCCACAAAGGGCGCATCATCCTTATTGGTCCCGTATTTATTGCCCCCCATTGGGCCCCTGGGCCCACCCTCCCACCTGACCCCTACATTTGCCGGGCCCCCAATCCTGCCGGCAAGCCCCTGGCTCTCTCACCACTGGCAAGTCCACAGAGCATCAGCTTGAAGGGCATGAGCACATAACACAGGTGGTAGGCTTGTGGTATGACCTGCATGCAGCTGTCCTTGGTGTCATCGAAGACCCGAGCACACTTCAAGTAAGGGTTGCCCAGCTCCGAGTTGCACACGTCGCCGATGTGCAGGAGCCAGTACCACACGTTCCGCAGGGCCCTGGCTGGGGATGGCTGTGGGGCTGGTACCCAGGAGTCCTGCAGCACCTTCTCGGGGGGTGGGTGGGGAACACCAGGACAGCACCCAGAGCTGGAGAGGCTCATGGTCAGGGGCCTGGCTGTGCTATATCCAGTGGGAACTAGTCAACACCCAGGCGGGGCCCAAAAAGTCCTGGACGGGGTGTGAGGGTGAGGAGACTGGGTGAATTTTGACCCCCCACAGACAGACATGTTAATGTACTGACCTATGTGCTTCACGCCATCCATGATTGACCGGAAGAACTTTCGGACCTGGTCAGCCACCTCCTTGGCCTTCTGGGCAATGGCTTTAATCTTGTTCAGGGCACCTGAGAGGTGGGGGCAGGGGTACTGTCGGAACTCCTCTGGGGGCTTGTTCTCACCATTGCCCTGGAGTAGGGAGTGGAGGGGGCCTGCCACTCGGGAAATGGGCAGCCTGGATGCTGGGAAATAGTTCATCTGGCGGTGGAGCAGGCCAGAGAGCGAGGGTCAGGGGGTCTAACAGGGTGCTTTGAGGTTAGGGCCCAGGACCAATGGAGAGGAATGAAGCCAGAGGACTGTAGAATGTGCAGGACGAGGGGGAACTTGGGGGTCCGTGGAGATGGGCGGCCTTACTGACGAGGGGCTGCCTGGCCCTCTCCAGCACTTCGGCGGTCTGGTTCAGGGCCAGTTCTGCCCCACAGGCCACAGCCTCGCTGGCCCGGGTGAAGTTGCGCAGGGTGTTGGCACAAGGCCCTTGCAATACCAACCCAAAGGTAGCCACCAATAGCAGTGTCCGGCCCTGCTCTGGGGAGAGAGCTCCCTCAGAACCAGGCCCCCAGCCTGACACATGGCGGCATATACCATTCAAGTGCCTTATAGAAGCCTTGAGAGTACTTCCCTCAACCGCCCTCTCCCTCAAGATCCCTCCTGCCCCAGCCCCTGTCCCAGGGCCCACCCCTTCCACTGGGTGACAAGCTTACTGGAGAAGGCCTGGGGCAGCAACAGGAGGACGGTGACTCGGACCTGGCGGGAGAATCCCATGCCCAGACTAAGGAAGGCGGCCAAAGTGAGGGTGCCCACCAGGCAGCCCCAGGGGCTGTGCCCTTCCACCAGCAGCTCCAGGAGCCCATAGGCTGTGGCCAAGGACAAGCCCAGGATAAAGGCCCCCGTGCTGCGGACCACGGCCCGCGCCACGCTCGGCTCCTCTGCCCCCAAGGGGTGCACAGCATCCTTCGTGACTTCGGGCATGGCTGCGGAGACTAAACGTTTCCCTGTCTCCAGGAGACGCCCACCAGGTTCTGTGGCTCTTAAAGGCCCTAGAATTTCTCACCGAATTCTAAGGTTCCGGAGGGCTTTTGCTGTATCTTGGAATTCTTTATCCAGTTGCAAAGGGATAGGTACGTCTCTAATCTCCACATTTCACAGCAGAGGGATTCGAAGACACAGACCCCAGACAGGCTGTGGGTGAGGCGGTGGAGACAGAAGCAGAACCTCTCGTCCAAGGACATCTTCGAGGAGACTTCTGGGATGAGAGAGGGTTCATCCAGAGCACACTTATGGTCATCAGACCTCATCAGAACGGAGCAAAAGGGCAAAAAAGGAAACTACCCCACACCAGTGAGTCAGTCACCAGAGACCCCGACCCTTCCCAGTGACTCCCAGCGGCTCCCAGCCCCCACTCCTCTCACCCAATCTCTCCTCCAGGACCCCAGCACCTTCCCCCACTTTGGGGTCCCCCAGCCTCCACCCCCTCATCCAGTGCCCTCCTCCGGCCTAGCCCCTTCTTCTTCTCTCGTTCATGTCTGCCCCACTTCCCCAGGGTCCCTCATCCTCCTTCAGGATCCCCCAAGTTCCTGCCACCCTCATCCGGGTTCCCCCAGCCTCTACCCCGCTGCAAGCCCCTAAACCTAATGAATCACGCCCCAGCCGGAAGCGTAGTATGTTGGCCTCGCTGGGCTAAACTCTTCGACCCTTCAGCGGTGCAGAGGTTCCTGAGCTGGGGGCTGCCCGTCTCCTGTAGCCGATTCCTGTGGCGCCAGCCGGGCGAGTTTCCGGTCAGTGCTCTCCTGCTGGGGGCAGGCGCCGGGGGGCTCCTGGCCATAGGTGAGTACAGGGCAGACGTCAGGGATGGGGCCCATCTTTTTTTTTTTTTTTTTGCAGTACGCGGGCCTCTCACTGTCGTGGCCTCTCCCGTTGCGGAGCACAGGCTGCTGACGCGCAGGCTCAGCGGCCATGGCTCACGGGCCCAGCCGCTCCGCGGCATGTGGGATCTTCCCGGACCGGGGCATGAACCCGTGTCCCCTGCATCGGCAGGCGGACTCTCAACCACTGCACCACCAGGAAAGCCGTAGGGCCCCATCTTTTGACCTTTGGCTTCACCCTGTATCCTTAGGTCTCTTTCAGCTCCTGGTGAACCCTATGAACATCTATGAAGATCAGAAGATGGTGACATTGTACGGCTTGGTGGGTTAGTGCCGGGCTAGGGACAGGGACACAGCCCAGCTCTGGGTGCCCAGGGAGGAGTCTGCACTTGTTTCTTCTGTTCCCAAGTGTTCCTTGTAGCCTCAGCCTTGTTTTGGCCTTTGAGAGGAGGGAAGAGGCCCCCAGTCTACAGAAGAAGACACAGTCCTTGCCCACTAGAGTCTCCCCAATCTGAGGGGCTCCCTATTACCCCCATGATATGGTCCAAACCCCACGACCATTCATAATCCCCATCTCTCCTGACCTCTCTGGTCTTGTTTCCTGCTGCTCCTGATAAATTCAATTCATTCACTCATTCATTCATTTAGCACTAACTGAGCACTTGCTAAGGATTCAGCAGTGGACAAGGTTGACAAACACCCAGCACTTTTAAAAAAAATTTTACACTCCTAGAGCTTATAATATATATAACACATATTACACACACATACATACATTGTAATGTATAGTGCATACTTGTATATATACATGTGCAGTGACAGCTACAATATAAATCTAATGATTTCTTTTTTTATAATGATTTCTTTTTTTTTCTCATTGACATATAGTTGCTGTACAATATTATGTTAGTTTCAGGTGTACTACACAGTGATTTGACATTTTCAGACATTGTGAAATGATCACCATGATAAGTCTAGGAACCATCTGTCCTTGTGCAAAGTTACTACAATATTATTGGCCATGTTCTTTTTTTAATTGAAGTACAGTTAATTTACAATGTTATATTAGTTTCAGCTGTACAGCATATTGATTCAATATCTTTATAGGTTATACTCCATTTAAAGTTATTATAAAATATTGGCCATATTTTGGTCAATAAGGATATTGGCCAAATTCTTTACGCTATATATTATACCCCTGTGACTTATTTATCACATAGCTGGAATTTTGTACCTCTTAATTCCCTTCAACTACTTCCCCCCTCCCCAACCCCACCCCCGCACACCCAGCTCTTTCAGAGTTTACGTTCTCTTTCAAGTTTACATTCTAGTGGAGAGAGTTAGACAACACATGAACAAGAAATAAACAAGAGCATTTCTGATGGTGACAAGTGTTATGAAAAAAGTAAACCAGGGGGATGTGATAGAAAGGGATTGGGAGCTAGCTTGAGTAGTCAGGGAAGGCTTCTCAGAGAAGGTGACATTTGATTGGAGACCTCGTATCAGGAGGTGTTGGGCCGCAAGAACAGAAAACCCACCTAAAAGTGGTTTAACCATAGAGGGAGTTTATCATCTCATATAACAAGTTTCAAGGTAGAGTGGTTTTGGAG
The DNA here is from genome assembly GCF_937001465.1 of Orcinus orca. Taxonomy (NCBI): domain Eukaryota; kingdom Metazoa; phylum Chordata; class Mammalia; order Artiodactyla; family Delphinidae; genus Orcinus; species Orcinus orca. Next base: position 100,316,962 of record NC_064559.1, on the reverse strand, counting down.
TTTGGATAATTCAGCAGCTCAGTAAACCCACCAAGACCCAGCTTCCTTTTGACTTTTTTCTCTGCCGTCTTTGGTCTGTACATCATTCCTCTTCGGGTCATGAAATGGCTGCAGCAAATCCAGGCATCACATCCTCATACAGGAGTGTCAAAAGAGCAGAACATTCCTTCCTCATGTCTCTTATAAGAACAAAGAAAACTTCCCGTAACCCCCCAGCCAACTTTCCCCACACCTCTTTGGTCAGAGCGACAGCACGTGTCCCTTCCTAACACTGTCCCAGGCAAGGGGCTCGGACATGGCATCATCCCCGGTTCACTGAATGATCTACCTCTATGGGATACCAACAGGAAACTACTTTTTCCCTGACCACCGTATTCCAACCTTTCTCCCACTGATGACCTCTCACACAGACCCTTAGCTTTCTGGTGATTTTAATCTAGAAGACCTAGTCCTGCTTCAGTAATTATGACTGTTTTTAGGGTTTAAGAGGTCCAATCCAGTCTACGTCAAGATTTCAATCTCACGTCCATTCTCAAACATCTTCCCTCCTTACCGCCCCCTTGCCCCGCAGCTCAGGCCTGATCCCTGGCGTGAGGTCCCGCAGTGGAGAAGGGGGCACGGCCTGCTCACTCACTGTTTTTCTCCACTTCCTTCCCCTTCTGGTTCTTCTGATGTCAGAAAGGGGATTAGAAGAATTAGAGGAAAAGGGACAAAAGTCTGAAGTCATCGATACTGTTTGAATTCCACCGCCTCTGTGCGGCGAGTGCTCACATCCTGGCTGTCTCGGGGGGCCCATTTATGGTCCCGCTGGAGGCTCTGTGTGGACCGCACAGTGCCCAGTTTCCTGCTGAGGGCAGTTCTCTTTGACTGACTTCGAATGAAGCTCCCTGTAGCTCCTACAGGCCACCTGCAGCCTCTTACCTTTAGATGCCTCCACCCAAGCAGGCAGAGGGTCCCCATCCCAGAGGGATGGCTTGAGGCCTGATGCCCTCCACACGTCTGCTTGTCCCAAAGGAAATGCACACATCCTTGCCCTGCCAAACTGGGAAAGCAGGGCCCCTTGCAGCTGCCCTCTCCCCTGTCACGATGAGAAGCGAGTACCACCCTCCATGTTCATGTTTCCCTGACACTCCCGGGAGGCCCTGCTGAGCATGTCCGTGAACTCTCCTCCCTCTCTGTGCTCCAGTGACAGCCCTGGGGTGGCCCTGCCAGGCTCTGCAGCTCAGCGGGCGTCCAGCTGGGAGGGATGAGCCGGGTTCCCCTTCTTGCAGCGCCAGCTTCAGAAGGGTTCTCTTGGAGTCTGTCACTAGGCATGAGGAAGTGAACACCCATCCTCTCCTCAGACTCTCCTCCCATGTCTGCCTACTCTAACCACTTCTCTCTATGTCCAGAAAACTCAGATTTCTGGTCTTGCCTTTGTATAGACTGGTTGGGGTTGAGGGGTGAAAAACCAGTTTTGCTCTTTTGGTAAAGCCCAGACTGGGACCAGCAAGCTCCACGGGGCTCTCTTTAGAACGGAGAGCAACGCTTGGTCAACAATCAATCATCCTCAGAATGTAGGACAACTATTTATCCACTGTCGTCCTCAGCTTGAGTCTTGGCCAAAAGGCTGGTGGAGCCGGCCAGGTGAAGACTCTAGGAGGACGAGTGCTCCTGGCAGGGGGAACAGCGAGGGCAAAGACCTGAGAGGAGGAATGAGCTTGGCAAGTTCTAGGAACAGCAGTAGGCCAGCGTGGGCGGACATGGTGGGCAAAGGGCTGAGTAGCATGAGATCACTTCAGAAGGTAGTCAGGGGCCAGATCACGAGAGTCGGTCGACCGTATTAGGAGAGTCTGGATTTGTTCCCAAGTGAGACGGAAAGTCACTGCATGGTTTCCAGCGGAAAAGGGACATGATCGGATTTCATTTTTACAAGATCCCTCTGGCTGCCTTGTGAAAATGGAAGTTTAGGTTAGCAAGAGAGGAGCTAGGGGACTAGTTAGTCCCAGTGAGAGATGCTGGGGACTCTGTGAGGGCAGTGCAGATGGAGGGAAGAGTCAGGACTTGGGATTTGCTTTGGCGATCCTTGGGAGAACGCTCTATCCACACAGGAATCTTCTAGGTTCCCTGACCAGTTTATGCTGTTCCTTTGGCCTGGAATGCCTAACAACACTTACTCATCTTCCAGGCCCAGCTGACACATCACCTCCTTTGTCCAGCCTTCCCAGCCCCACCCGCCCCCGCAGAAATACCCGCTCCCTCCTTGGCTCCCACAGCTCTGTATAAGCACCTCCCTGTGCACTTAGCACTTGGTGTTGCAGTCATTTGTTTACCCGTCTGTCTCTCTCCCTGGATTACGAGCTTCAAGGAGCTCACTGTCTCCCTGCAGAGACCACAGGGAGACACATGTGAAACTGCTAAAACATACCAGGAGGTACACGATTAAGGGCTAAAATTAGGGACCGAGATGGTGAGTGCTGTAGGTGTCAGAGCACGGGGAATATTGAGGTGGCTGTGGCCTCTCTTCTCACTGCTTTGAGCACCAGTGCCTGTTTCCAGAATTTTTCTCTTGCTCTCTCTTCTCCCTCAGTACCTAGGGTTAGTGTGACTCCAGCCTGGAAAAGGGAAGTGTTGGCCCCCTTCCCTAACACAAACCCACACACTCATACACACACCAAGTCAATCACCAACCATGGCTTTTCAATCTCTAGCCATCTCTCCAAGCCCTTCCGCAGGCTGCCACACAGTTGAACTCTGTAAATGGCTCTTCAATAAATGAATGAATGAGTGGTCTAGAAGGCCTATCAGAGTCAGTGTAAATGGGACAAGGGCAGTACAGTGATGGTTCTAGAAGGGAGTTGTGCGGGGCGGGGGTGGGGGTGGTGTGTGCTCTGCTAAACCTGGTGGTTTAGCGTCCTGACTCTGCCTCACCACCTCCTGGGCTCTCCTGACAGGCTTGGGGGCCATAGGCTGGGGTACCTCCCCTCACATCCGCTGCGCCAGCCTCCTGCTAGTACCCAAGATGCTGGGCAAGGAGGGCCGGCTCTTTGTGCTGGGATACGCCTTGGCCGCCATCTATGAGGGTGAGTGTGTGCCCCTGGGTACCAGTTAGTGACACTGAAGCAGTGACCCTGGGTGGGCCATCCATTGAGAGCCAGGCCTGGAGAAGGAGAAAGAGTGGGGGTCTAATCCCAGCTGTTCCAACTTGCTGTGTGTCCCGGAGAGAGTTCCTCCACATCTCTGGGCCACCTTAGTTTACACAGAGAAAAACATCAGGGGTTGAATGAGATGACCTCTCACCAGCTTCTGAGCCCCATCAGTGTACAGTTCTAGAAGGTGGTCACTGCCCGCAGAGCAGGAGCTAGGGATGGGCTGAAGAAAGTTAATTGGCTCTAGAGGGAGATAATCTACCAGGGCATCTTCCCCCAGGACCAGTGGCCAACCTGCGGCACAACCTCAATGAGGTGATAGCATCGCTCGGCTGCACTGTGGAGCTGCAGATCAACAACACCCGCTCGGCTTGGCGTGTCTCCACAGCCCCCCTGCGGGCAGTGTTCAAGGACCTGCTGGTCAGGACCCTACACAGGCAGGGCCTAGGGGTCCCTCTCCCCGCAGGGCCTAGATGACCTGAGCTGGGACCCTGGACTTGCAGTTTCCCAATGGGGGCGGTACTGGCATTTTTGGCAGAACTGTTCCCAAACATTGCAGGATGTGCCCTGATCCCTGGACACTCAATGCCAGGAAAGCCCCTGCCCGCAGCCACTGGGACACACCACACACACACTTCCAAACACCTGAGTAGGTGGTACTCTGCGCAGATGAGCTAGAATGTCAGGAAACTGGGGGCCCTGGCCTTGAGGAGTTTGGAAACTTTGAGGATCAGGGGATGAGGGAATTGGGTACTGGAGATTAGAAGAATTGGAAAGTTGAGGAGTTGGGGAGAGAAGGGCTGAGGGGCTTGGGAGTCGGGGACATTGAGATGGCACAGTGGCCTGAGAGGTTAGTGATGAGGGATGAAGTCCAAGGACCTGGGGAACCCTTCCTTGACTAACCAGGACTTGGGATGGGAGGCCTCAGGAGGAGCTGGGAGCCTGGGATGTAAGCGGAGCAGAGGCACCTGGGGAGGAGAGGGGGCTCCCAAGCACTACGAACAGTGGACTGTTTGAGGCGAGAGGCCATCTCTGGGCCTAGGCTCCCTATAGGCTTGAGGTAAGAGCCCAAAGCTTGGCTAAGAGGGGAAGAACAGGCTGTCTGGCAGCAGAAGCTCTAAGCTCGCATGCCTGACCCCTTTCCTCCCTCCGACCCCAGAGCAGCAAAGAGTCATTGAAAGCCAAGACTCAGAACATCACCAACACCTTTGAGGAAATGGATGCCCAGGTGAGCAGTGAGAGTGGATACGCGCCCGAGGATGCCGAGGGCTCGGAGGAGACAGCCCCAGGCAGAGAGACCCTCCGCGCCTCAGCCTTCAGACACCGCCTCTCTACACAGAAGATGTATGAGCTGAAGACCAAGCTGCGTTGCTCCCGTGAGGGGGATCCCTGGGCAGGGGAGGGCGGGGAGGGCCGCCGGGCCAGGGCTCCGGGTCAGGGTGTGGGGACCTCAGACCCGCACTGCCCCTTCCCGCAGATGTGGTGAAAAAGGCCATGATAAACTGCCGCCGCTGGTTTGACCAAAAGCACAGAGAGTGCCTTCAACGCATCTGGGTCCCACTGCTCAACCACCTGCTCTGCCTGCCCATGAAGTTCAAGTTCTTCTGTGGCATTGCCAAGGGTCAGCATAGTGGCAGGAGGGAGGGGAGCAGCAGGGCTAGGGATCTGAGTCCTTGGGGACCACTGGGTAGGTGCAGGGCAGGAAGGCATTCAGGAGGGGAGGCTTTCGGCTCTGAGGACACAGCATCCTCAGGGTCCAGCCCTTCCAGCTGACCAGCTTTGTGACTCAGGTGAGTTTACAGCAAGGCTCTCAGCTTCGTCTCTTCATTTGAAAGATGGGCGTAATGATAGTACTCATGCCATTAGGGGTTTTGAGGATTTAAGGGGATAATACATGTAAAGCAGGTAACAACTGGCCCACAGAGGAATGGCTCTATTAAGTATCGGTTATCATAATTAGTTAGTGTTTGGTATGGTTATAGACAGGTGAAAAAAATGGGGGAAAGAATTCAAGGAGAGTAAAGAGGGGAAAGACTCAGGGTGGTAGAAAGTCATGGGCTGGGACTTTCAGTGGTTAGGACTCTGCACGCCCACTGCCAAGGACCCAGGTTCAATCCCTGGTGGGAGAACTAAGATTCCACAAGTCACATAGTGCAGAAAAAAAAAGAAAGAAAGAAAGTCATGGGCAGAGAGACAAAAAAGCAGCATGAAGAGGATCACGGGAAGGGAGGACTGGAGGCCGGGCCCAGGGAGGCCCCTAACCTGGCCCCCCTGTCCACCAGTGATGGAAGTTTGGTGCCGTAGTCGCATCCCAGTGGAAGGCAACTTTGGGCAGACCTATGACTCCCTCAATCAGTCTCTTCGCGGCCTGGAGGGGGAATTTTCAGCCACTATTAACCTCAAGGTAGGAGAGGGGCAGTGTGAGGGTGGGGGGCACAGGGAACAGGGCGTGAGGAAAAGGGCAAGGGAGCGGGCACGGGAGGGAGGTGGCTGGCTGTGAGGGAGGGGGAAGAGACGAGAGTGGTGCTGGGACTGGGTGACAGGAGAGGGAGGGTGCCGAGCCTGTGGGGGGCACAGGGACCTGCCTCTGGATGGGTGGTCGGCCAGGTGTGAGGAGGTGTCAGCTCATACAGGTGAAAGACTGTGTCGAGGAGGGCAGCAAACAGAAGACAGCGGCAACTCCTAAAGGTCCTGGGAAGAGCTGGGGACAGGAGCGGGGCATCAGGGGAGAGAAGCCACAGAGAGGCTGGGAGGCTGCGTCTGGGCCTCTGAGTCGGCACCCGGGCCGTCCACCAGGAAGAGAAGCGGGCTGGGGTGCTGGGCCTCAACACGAGCTGGGAACACGTGAGCACCGAGGTGCGGGACTACGTGAGACGCCAGGAGGCCCGGCTCGAGTGGATCCTGGGGCTGCTGCACGTGCTGCTCTCCTGCACCTTCCTGTTCGTCCTCCACGCGTGAGTCCTGACCTCCACCCAGATGCCCCTTCCTCCGCTCTGGATTGGAGACCTGCCCTGAGGGAGGCCCTAAGAATGGAGCTGCAGGGCCCTCCTCCGACTCTGAATGTGAATGTTCTTGCGCCTTTAACTTTGCCTTTTTCTAGAGCTGGGATCGCTGTTTACCCAAAGGTAAGAGAAATGTGGACATTTTGTCAGAAGAAACAGTTACCCATGTTCCCATCACCTTAAAAGGGCGACCGTCTTCATTCATCTACCTCCTTCCGGCCTTTATCCCAACGCTGACTTTTTTTTTTTCCACTTTTAGCTTTGACTTTTGATTTTTTTTTCTTGCCCTTCATATTCCCCTTGGCTCTGACTTTGTGCCATTTTTATCGTCCAACTCTGCTTTCATTTTCTCCCGCCCGCTGCGTTGGCTGCTACTTTCCCTCCATTTGGACCAAAGTCCTCAACCCCACCCAGCCTGGCATCCAGCTGGGCTGCCCTGAGCCTCACTCAGCTTCCCTGCTGACCTCTGGACCCTTTATTTCCTGTCTCCACCCCCAAATGCCTGAGATGGGCAGGGGCTGGGCAAGGGCGGCCACAGGGGCGCCTGCTCTCTCTGCCCCTGTTTGTGGGGCTTAGAGTGACAGCAGGTGAGTGGTTATGTGTGTGCCCAGGGCCCTGTGGGACGACGAAGATCAATGAGCCATATTCCTGCCTTCAAGAAGCTCAGGGTCTAGGGGAGGCAGGCGAGGCATCCACAAAACAGAGATGGTTCAAGGGCTGTACTATGGACTGGCTCTCGGGACTGGTATGGGAGCCGAGGAGGGGCCCCTGCAAGGGCCATAACTGGGCTTCAAAAGGCTGCAGATGGGGAGCTACGGTCAAGAAGAGGAAAGGTGTTCTCTTGGACCAGGAATCTGGCATTTGTGGGATGTGGAAGGCAGAGGCTGGGGTTGAGGACTGGGCTGAAGTGGGCATGGCCAGAACAGTCTGGAAATCCCTGCAGGAGGGCCCTGAACTGCCCCACAGTTGCAAGGTTGCAGGGTGGACTGGGACAGCCTGGAGGCAGGGAGGCCAAACTGGGTCAGAGATTAGGGAGCCTGAGTGGAGTGGGGCATGGCAGGAAGTTGGCCTGAGATGGAGGGAGGTAGGGGGAAGGTGCAGCAGGTCTCAGAGCCAGCTTGGGGAGGGAAGGAAGGAGGCACAGAGTCAAAAGCCACTTCCAGGTTTTCAACCTGGGTGAGGTCACTCACTGAAGGGGCTGAGCTGGCTGAGGGGCGGAGACCAGACTCAGGAGGCCCAGGCCCAACAGCGCTAGGTCTCTCCACAAGGGGGCGCCCACAGTCTTTCTTTGCATTTATAGTTACTTCTAAAGGCAAAGATGTGGATTTTTACAGGGTCCCAGAACCAACAGCATTGGAACTTATGTTTCACGGTTTACAGAGCTTATTTAATGTACTTATACAGTTTTAAACACATTTCCAACAATTAACATTTTTTCCTCAGGAAACTGAGTCATTATGTGGGACTTTGGGAGATACACAGAGGAGAGTTACATTTGCACGGGCACACACACGCACACACGGAAAACATCGCCACACGCAAGGGTGTGTCAGAGGAGAAGGGAAATGATGCTTGAGACGAGTTTTGCTTGAAGTGACCTCCGGGAGATGTTTTGAGGGCTCGGCCAAGAGGCAGGGACTTGAGAGGCGAACGTGGGAGTCAATGGATCAGGGGATTTCTTCAACCTCGAGGGGTTTCCTTGTCTCCGTGCCTTTGCTCCTGCTGTTTCTTCTGCTTGATATTCATCCTGGAAGTTCCATGCCTGGGAAACCTTCCCCTACCTCCCAGGCACACGCATGCACTTACACGACGCTCCCTCCCCTCCTCACCTCTGTTATGTCTCATCCGTGTGTATGTGCATGTCTTTCACTGGACCGTGGACTGCTGGAGGGCAGGGCAGAGCCTTCTTCTAGGACGCAGGTGGTGCTCGGTGCATGCTGGGTGGCCAGCTGACTGTGCGTCAGGGGAGCCCATGGTTGGGGGTGGGTGAACCTGGAGGCGATGGAGACACCCTCGTCCACAGGTGCTTCTCCTATGTGGACAGCTATAACGGGGACATCCGCTTCGACAACATCTACATCAGCACCTACTTCTGTCAGATCGATGAACGCAGGAAGAAGCTGGTGAGTGGGCACAGCCCTGCCCAAGGGTGCCCTGCTCTGTGCCCTGTGTGGCTTCACGCTCCAGGAGGGCAGAGGGGAAAGGGAGAGGGCGCTCAGTGCTCTCACCATGTGGACGTTTTTCCCAGGGCAAGCAGACTCTGCTGCCACTCCGCAGCGCTGAGAAGAAAACCGTCATCTTCCCCTGGGACCCCACTATCCAGGCCACAGAAATGAGAAATGTGGTGAGGATGGCACGAAGGGGAGGCCCCTGGATCCTACTAGAGGCGGGATCTGCAGGAGGGAGGGCAAAGGCGTCAGAGGGGACTCCATGCCAGGGCCAAAGGCGCTGCCCAGCTCTGACCCTCCTGCTCCCTGGGCAGATGAAGGAGCTCATGGAGACACTGCCCGTGCTGCTGCTGCTACTACTGCTGTGTGGCCTGGACTGGGCTCTCTACTCCATCTTCGACACCATCCGCCACCACTCCTTCGTGCAGTACTCCTTCCGCAGTGAGCCCAGTCCCCACTCCAGGCTCCAGGCCCGAGAGACACCCCCTTGGAGAACTCCCACCCTTGTGCAGACACCCCTCCCCAATTCTTCCAATTTCGTCACCTCCTTCTGCATCTCGGCCCCTCCCTGTCCTCCTTAGGGTCAAATATCAACCCTGCAACCTGATAGCTGTCACTGGGGCCCTCTGTTTCCACCCCTCTTTATATCTACCAAAAGGAGGAATTAGTACTCAGTGAAGGGATGGAAAGTCCCGTGCAGTTGAGAAGTATTTGTATGCCTTGACCTCTCCCCTACATCCAGTCCCCAACCTGCCCCATCCCCTTAACTCCAACTCTTTCCTGACTCCCCGCCCCACACACACCACGTTCCCTATCCTGGCTTCAGGCAGTCATAAACTGGAGGTGAAAGTCGGGGGAGACTCCATGCTTGCCCGGCTTCTTCGGAATACCATCGGAGCCCTGAACACCTCCTCGGAGACGGTGGTGGAATCCAACAACATGCGTGAGTGATGCTGAAAGTTTGGATCAGAGGAATTGAGGGCTGGGAGGGCCAGGGTCTTTCCAAGACAAAGAGTTGGGGGACTGGGCCTTGGCTGTGGCAAGATGGGGGTTGGCGTGCTTGCATTGGAGAAATTAAACTAGGGAACATCAGGTCAGGCTTGAAGAGCTGGAGGATGACAGACTTGGGTCAGAGGAGTCTGAGGGCTGGGGCTTTGGGGCCAGATGGTCCCAGCCCTCTGGAGCAGTGCTGTTTAACAGAACTTTCTGCCGTGATGGAAAATTTCTACATCTGTGCCAAGTTGAGCAAATAGCCTCATGGGCCTAGTGGCTATAGTACCGACAGCACAGCTCTGCAGGGTGAGGGGCAGGCAGGAGGAGAACAGGGTAATCAGAGATTTAACCCACACCCCACTGGCATGGGGAATTCAACCCAGAGCCGCGGCCGGTCCTGGCCAGATCCCTGACAGGCCTGCCTCCTCCACCAGCCTGCCTGCCCCAGCCCGTGCCCCTGAGTACCAGGGCCTATTTGAGGGCTGCACTACCAAGCGGCCTGCTAGTGTGTCTCTGCCTGCTCCAAGCTTTCAGCTACCGGCTCCGGAGGGTCATCGTAGCCTTCTACTTCCCCAAGGTGCGCCTCACCCTGCCCTCTCCACCCCTGCATACACAAACACACCAGCCTGAGCCCAGCTCCCCACAAGCCCCATCTTTGGGGAATGTCTTCCTCCTCTGTACTGTCTCCCTGGCCCCAGCGTGAGAAGAAGCGGATCCTTTTCCTCTACAACGATCTCCTGAGGAAGAGAGCAGCCTTCACCCAACTGAGGAGGGCCACCATCGTGAGACGGGCACGACAGCAGAGGGCTCCTGTAAGTCCAGGCCTGTGCCCCTGGCTGGGTCTGAGAACTGAGGGGGAGAGGCATCTCCCCTCAGTCCACCCAGCCCCCACCAAGGCCCCAGGCCTACTGATGCTCAGTGAGTTCTGATGGAATGCATGCCAAGGGCCCTGGTCATCCAGCTCCTGGAGGTCAAGGCTGTGTCCATCTCTGTGCCCCAGGATTCAGCCCAGCCTGAGATCCTAAGTGGACCATTGGGAAGCAGGCAGAAAAGGGGAATCAGATTTGATACCATCAGGTCAAAGGAGAGCAAGAGGGGTTCGTCAGAAACAAGGGACCCAAGACAAAGCCACAGGTTCTTCTGAGAGGGCTTCAGACCAGAACCTCAGTGCAGTCCCATCGGTGGGTGGGGTGGGAGATTGGTGGATGAGGGGAAGCAGGTGGGCTGGGGATCAGGGAGGCTTCATGAAGGGGCACGCAGTGTACAGAAAGAGCACACCGTGGGAAGAAGCAGGCTCCAGTCCACACTCCCTCATTAAGCTGTGTGACCTTGGCCATGGTCTTCACTGGACCTCAGTTTTTCCTCTGAAGAATGGGGAGTTTGGACAGATCTGTAAGGCCTGCTCACTAGAGATCAGTAATAGAGTGGTGGTCAGGTGTGGGGCTCTGGTGCCAGAGAGCCTGGGTTTGAATCCTGGCTCCTCCCCTTATTACTATGACAATTGTGTGATCTTGAACACACATAAATGTTGAGCCTTGGTTTCTCCCTTCTGTAAAATGGAGTTAACTACTCCATCTAGTTGTAGTAAGGATTAAATGAGTTTCACTGTCACGGTGCAGGCACATAGCAAATTCTGTACGCGTGTTAGTTGTCACTGTGTGATCCTAGGCAAGTGATCACCTCTCCAAGCATCAGTTTTCTTGCCTGAAAAAGAGATGATAACAACAATATCTGCCTTACATGGTTATTGTTTGAATTGAGTTAATTTACTTACAGTTTCTTGGTACAGTGCCCAATACTATTTAAAAAACAAGTGGCAGTCACTCTTATTTAATCAGCCCTAACAAAGCTCATAAAAGTGAGAGACTGTGTTTGCTTAACTTTTTCCTCCAGTGCCTAGATCCCCCAACTCCCATGACACACAGTAGGGGCTGAATGAATGTCTGATGAAAAAATGAACATATTACAGGAGGAGGTGAGCTCCATGTCCTTCTATTCCACCATCTTGATCCAGCCTCCTAAGAAACTCACTGAAAATGAACATACTATGATTCCATGACCAGATCATGGAGTTAACTGGATTTTGATGGGTAGATGGAAATGTGAAGAGCATTCATTCCAAGCTAAGGGAACAGAATGTGCAAAGACTCAGAGTCCAAAGGGAATGCCAAGTGCCAGAGCTAGTCTAAGGAGAAAGTGGCACAGAAGATGCAAATTTCAGGGAGGGGTAAGTTGGAGCAGAGGCTAGAAAGAGACCAGACTGTGGAAGGCTCAGAAGGCCAAGCCCAGGAGTTCTGCCTTTGTTTGGCAGGCAGTGGAGCCCCTGGAGTTTCTTTCTTTCTTTTTTATTTTTTAATATTCATTTATTTATTTGGCTGTGCCAAATAAATAAATGGCTCTTAGTTGAGGCACACAGGATCTTCGTTGCAGCACGCAGGATCTTTAGTTGCGGCATGTGGGATCTAATTCCCTGACCAGGGATTGAACCTGGGCCCCCTGCATTGGGAGCATGGAGTCTTAGCCACTGGACCACCAGGGAAGTCCCAACCCCTGGAGTTCCTTGTTTTTTTCTTTTTTTTTTAATATTTATTTATTTATTTGGCTGCTGCTCTGGGTCTTAGTTGCGGCACGCGGAATCCCCATTGCTGCCTGCGGGATTTTCTTTGCGGCATGCGGGATCTTTTAGTTGCAGCACGCAGGCTCTTAGTTGTGGCATGTGGGATCTAGTTCCCTACCAGAGATCAAACCTGGGCCCCCTGCGTCAGAAGCGTGGAGTCTTAACCACTGGACCACCAGGGAAGTGCCCCCTGGAGTTTCTTGAGCAAAGAGCATCTGGTAAGGTGGCCTGAGAATTCCTGGCAATTGTGCGGAGAGAGGGTGGGAGAGTGAGAGAGCATAATGAGCCAGGCTTGTGATTTGGAATCAGGGTACCTGCATCCAGGCAGGTTTGATTGTTCAGTCTGTGCCTTTGGGGAAGTCACTTAACATTTATGAGATTCATCTTTCTCATCTGTAAAGTGGGGGGGAACACAACAGTGATAGTCTTATCTGTTCTACTCACTTCTCAGCCCCACGGTGAGAATCGAATAAGGCGATTTATGGTAACATGATGCTGGTAGTTGCTGTTACTGGCTGGGAGAGAATCGAGGCTTCATCCTCCCACTCTCCATCACGGAGTGAGGGAGGCTCTCTAGGACCCACTTGCATAGCACCCTCGCCCTCCAGGGGTCTTCTTTGCCCAATCTAGCTTCCTCCAACATGTGCGCATAGTCAGGCCTTCAGACTTCAGACAAGAAGCGCTAACAGGTTCTAAACCTCCCTTGCCTCCCAACAGCGCCGCCACCTGGCGGACATCCTGCACCGCCGCTGCCTGCCCCTCTTGCGCCCCTGGCTGCGCAGGCGATGCGTGGTGTGCCAGGCACCCGAGACGCCCGAGTCCTACGTGTGCCCTACGCCGGATTGCGAGGCAGTGTACTGCCGGTCGTGCTGGAACGACATGCGGCAGCGGTGCCCGGTCTGCACACCCCGCGAGGAGCTCTCCTCCTCCGCCTACAGCGACAGCAACGACGATGCTACCTACGCGGAGTGAAGAGGCGTCCTGCTGGCTCTCCCACCCGCTCCTTCCTGTTTAATAAAATGCTTTGTACACGCCTGCTGCCCGCGCTTCGCGGGGGTCCGGTACGGGAGGGTGAGCCGGGCAATAGGGAGAACTGGCCCGCCTGATCCGACAAAGCGGGGCGGCTGACTTGAGGCCAGAGGGCAGTGAAGCTGCTAGGAAGGCGTCGGGACCCAGGGCCGGGTGGAGGCGCGGCTCCCAAGGCGGTCGGACCGGGCCTCGGCTCCTATTTTGCACAGTAGCCGGGAAGCCGCTGTGCAGATCAGCGCTGGCGGTGCGGGAGTCGGAGTCATGGGCTAGGTCCACGCCTCTTTGGGACCCGGCGCGCTGTGGGGGCGGGGCCTTCCGAGGGCGGAGCCTGGCTCTGGGGGGTGGGAGGGGGCGGGGCGGGGCCTGGTGGCTGCGCCGAGCCACTAGGTGAGCGAAGCAGACCCAGCAGCCGCGGCTCCTCGGCACTCCGCCCAGCACCTGCTGCCCTCGCCCGACCCCGGGCGCCGCTGCCATGCGGCTGGCGCTGCTCTGGGCCCTGGGGCTCCTGGGGGCGGGCAGCCCTCTGCCCTCCCGGCCGCTCCCAGATATAGGTGAGTACCCTGCCAGCAGTGGGCCGGGGGGCGGACTGGGAGGACGCGCAGGGAAGTCGGGAAGCACTGGGGTCCTGGGGTCGGCCGGAGACCCCAACCAGAGTGCAGCCCGCCCTGGTCGGCTGTCCTGGGCCGAGGGCCCAGAGACTGGGCGATGGAGTGGGAAGGGAAGGAGGAGGGATGCCGGCGCCCCCTACTCTGTCATCCTCTGCGCAGTCCCCGCGGACACTTTCAGGCTCCGGGACCAGGCACCGCAGGGCCTGGCCCAGCGCCCCCTCAGGATCGCGGTAGAGGGTCTCTGCTCCCCAGGACTGATGTCTTCGCTCCTCTGGGGCCTAGCTGACCGTTCCACCCGGTGCCAGGGCGCCGAGTAGGCACGTCTCCTAGGGTTTGGCGAAGAGGATACTTCCTGGCCCCCATCCCAGACCTGAGCGGCCAGGCAGCCCTCACCCTGGTGCTGATGCCACCAGAAAGCTGGCTGAACGGGAGGGGGCCCGGGAGGAGCCAGGAGTGGGGAGAATTGGCCAGGAAAGAGGCTGGGACACCAACTCCTCCTTGGAACTTTCACTTCCCGCTGCTGTCTTGGGCTGGGGGCCGAGAGGGCAGGCGGGGGTGGAGTGTCCGGAGGAGAGAGGGCCATTGTGGGGATGGGGGGCGGACTCCGGGAGGAAGCGGAGGCTGTGGGGAGCGGGTGTGCCTAACTGGGCATGAGGGATATTTAGGGAGGGGGGTGTTTGCAATGTTCACCCAGAAATGGGCGTTCCCGGCATCTCTGATGTGAGGAAAGGGAGGGTGAGTGGGCACCGGGCCACAAGTCTTCGCCCAGTCCTGAGAGGGGGCGTTCCTGGGCGGAGGTGGTTGGGAGCGGGTAGGAACAGGCGGAGGGTCCCTGTGAGAACCTGGGATGGGCCTGGGGGACGGGGGGGACCACAGACTGGGCAAACTGAACTTCTTTCTTTGGGGACTTGTGGATAGGTTGGTGGGATGAAAGGGAAAAATTGGAGAGAAGCCCCCGCCCCCTCCCTCTAGTATTCTTTAAGTCCCAGCATGCAATGCAAGGGTCCTTCAAGCAGAGAACGGCCTTGATGTGCTGGGAGCCAGGTGGGTCAGAGGGCACCAGCCACCCCCAGCCATGGTGCTGATTCTCTCAGCACTCTCTTGGGGTGTCCTGGGAACCCTGCAGGTGGCACTGAGGAGAAGCAGGCAAGGCCAAAGAGGGCCCTGAATGGGTCTTCGGAGCCCCAGATCCTTCAGGACAACCTCACGCTCAGCCTAGCAGAGGTACTTCAGGTGAGCCTCTCTCTCCCCTCGAATAAAGAAATACACCCGCACCACCCACCACCCTGAATAATCAGGTGTCTCCAGGCAAAGACTGGCTGAGGAGTGGGTGAATGGGCCTCACTGTAGCATGGCCATCCCAGGTCTGGCTGCCTCTCCCTCCGCACCCCAGCACCTGGCTTCACTTATCTCGCTCTCCCCACTGCACACACATCTGTCTGCCTCAGCCCCACCCAACCCTTCCATCTCCACTGGGAAATTCTGAGGCCAAGCTTGCTTTCTTGGTCTCATGTTGTCAGCTTTTTCAGTGGGGAGACTTGGAGAGGGTCAGGGCCTCACCAAACACCCTCCCCTCCCAATTCTAAAGCTGAGTCAGAGGAAGGGCTGGGGCCTGCACTGGGTCCTCCATGATGCTTCCTCTCTGGGCAGGAAGCCGAGAAGGGGCGGCTCGGATACCTTCCTTGACCTCCCCACACAACCCCCCAGAACAATACCCCAGGCCAGGCAGGGCTTCCTGGCCCCTCCCTCAGGATCCCCCCACCAATGATCTAATCATTGGTACTCTCCTAAGGGCCTGAGGTTTTCTGGTTAGAGAAGATAGGAGTTTCAGACAGGGCCAGGGAGGTGACATGCCCTCTGGTGCCCACAGACCAGTCTGCCTGAGGCTTTGCGGATCAAATTGGAGTTGGATGGTGAGAGTCATATCCTGGAGCTGCTACAGAATAGGTAATAATGATAGTGGTAACATTAACAATAACATGGCTAACAACTTATATAGCATCCACGATGTACCAGGTACTAAGAGCTTGAACTCATTAAATCCTCATAACAACTCTGTAAGGTAGATACTATGATGTATTATCGGCCTCATATATGAAGAAGTCAAGGCACAGAGAGGTTAAATAACTCACCCAAGGTCACACAGCTAGTGGGTGGTGAAAACTAGATTGGAACCCAGATAGCCTGACAGAGTTTGTGGCCCAACCACCATACTCTGCCGTCTCCAGGGGAAGCAGGAAGCTTGCAGGGATTGCCCAGCCCCCAGCCACCCCTCTACCACCTCCAGGTCTCAGGCTGTGACTGCACCACCCTGGGAGCACTGCCCTCCTTCTTCTTCATTCCACAGGGAGCTAGTCTCAGGCCGTCCAACCCTGGTGTGGTACCAGCCTGATGGCACCCGGGTGGTCAGTGAGGGACACACTCTGGTGAGTCAGGTCAACTTATGCCCTGTTTCTGGCCCGAGGGAAGAAGGAAAGGGGCGACTGGAAGGTGCCGTCCCTGGAGAATGGGAGGACACTGCCTATCCTCACCCACAGGCTAGCCTCCTGGGCTCAAACCTTGGCCTGGCCTTCCAGTTGGCACTCATGTTTCTCTGCTGTAGGAGAACTGCTGCTACCATGGAAAAGTGCAGGGCCACGCCGACTCCTGGGTCTCTGTCTGCACCTGCTCCGGGCTCAGGTACGAGGGGTCAATTCCACGAAGGTGGAGAGATTGAGCGTAAACGAGGCATGGAGCTGAAAAGTTTTCTGACTTCCTGCATCTTTGCATAGGGGCTTGGTGATCCTGTCCCCAGAGAGAAGCTACTCCCTGGAGCTGGGGCCTGGGGACCTCCAGGGTCCCCCTGTTATCTCCCGGCTCCAAGACCTCCTCCTGCCAGGCCATACTTGTGCCCTGAGCTGGCCTGCATCTGTGCCCACTCAGGCTCCACCAGAGCACCCCCTGGGACAGCGTCACCTTCTCCGGGTGAGGATGAATGGCAGGAGGGCTGGGCTTCTGTTGTCCCCAGGGCTGGCCCCCGGGCCCTCAGAGCTATTTGTTCACAGTAACAAATGCTCCTGCTAATGGAGCAACTTCCCAGTACCAGGCACTTTGTGAACATTATCTCCTTTACTGATCCCAGCAACCCTGGGAGGTAGGTGCTATCTGTAGCTCTATTTTAGTGAGAAAAGTGGCTCAGAGAGGTTAAGTGACTTGGCCAAGGCCATTCAACTAATAAATGGTATATCCAGGGTTTGGATGCAGGTACTTGACTCAAACTCCTCATCTGTCTTATGATCCAAATGCAGAGAGCTCTCACTGGGATATAGCAAATACATAGTTACTGATCATAAAGCAATAAGAAGCCAATTTCCTAATTTATTCAATGGGGATAATAAAACTACTTACCTTATAGGATTACTGTGAAGATTAAATAAATCTATATACATACATATACATATGTAAATGCTTAGAACTCTGCCTGGCATACGTTAAGTATTTGATGGTGTTGGCTGTTATTTTTTTTTAATTGGGAAAAAGCACTGAATTTGAAGCCAGAAAAGCAGGGCCCTACTCCCAGCTTCTAAACCTCTTCTTTGTCTATCTTGGGCAAGTCCCTGGCCTCTCAGGTTCTCTGTAAAATGGGCTCTTCACTCTCTTGTCTGACCACACAGAGTGGTTGTGGACACAGCCTGGTCAGCCCTACGCGGCTGCTGGTGGGGTGTGGTGGGTGTGCCTGATGCGCCTTCCCCTTGTCCACAGTGGAGGCGGGACGTGGTGACAGAGACCAAGATTGTTGAGCTGGTGATTGTGGTTGACCATTCCGAGGTGAGCCTGCTGACCCCTGCAAGTCCTCCCCCGACCTCTGCCTGCCCTGCTGCCTTTCACGGTCACCTCTCTTGACCCACAGGTCCAGAGGTACCGGGACTTCCAGAGCCTGCTGAACCGCACCCTGGAAGTGGCCCTCCTCCTGGACACAGTGAGTATGGGACCCAGCAGCATCCTTATGGCCCCCGACCATGGGAACCCCTCTCCTGAGCCCCACTTCTCTTTCAGTTCTTCAGGCCTCTGAATGTCCGGGTGGCGCTCGTGGGCCTGGAGGCCTGGACCCAGCGTGACCTGATAGAGATAAGCCAGCACCCAGGTGTCACACTAGACAGCTTCCTCCGCTGGCGCCGGACAGACCTGCTGCCTCGGTTGCCCCACGACAGTGCCCAGCTGGTGACGTAAGACCCACCAGGCTCAGCCAGCGGGGCCCAGCTCTGCTCCGGCCCTGCCCCGGCCTGGCAAATTTCACATGCCAGCTCCCTACCTGAGGCCCTGAAGCTCTGGCCACCTTGGCTTTGGGCCCTAACCTTCGCCCTCTCAATCCCGCAGTGCCACTTCATTCTCTGGGCCCATGGTGGGCATGGCCATTCAGAACTCCATCTGTTCTCCTGAATCCTCAGGAGGTGTGAACATGGTGAGCTATTTCCACGTCTCCTCCCCATTCCCGTTCAGCTCCTCCCAAATGTGGTACCATGTATTCACTGAAACCCCCAGCAAAGTTACCAACCCCAAAGCTGAGGGTATAGAGGGCCGGGGTGCGTGACGTGGCCTCTGCTGTCAGGATACCCTCCGCCTGTGGCCCGCCCATTCGTGTCTTCACCTATGAGCTCTTCCCATTTCTTGGGGGCGGAGGAGGTAGCTGAGGCCCAAAGAACAAAGGTGCTCTCCCAGGGCCATATAGTTAGAGAGGGGTAACAGAGGTGAGCTAGAACCCGGGTTTCCTGCCACCCAGGCCTGGGCTCTTCTCCTACTTTAGAAGCACTTAAGGAGGGAGGCGGTGCTTGCTCAGTGCCCAAGAGGTCAGATGAGGAGAGAAGAGGAGCAGTCAGGCTGGTGCTGGACCTGGGGTATCCCCTCCCCAATGACAGGACCACTCCACAAGCATCCTGGGAGTCGCCTCCTCAATAGCCCACGAGTTGGGCCACAGCCTAGGCCTGGGCCATGACTCACCTGGGAATAGCTGCCCCTGTCCAGGTCCAGCCCCAGCCAAGAGCTGCATCATGGAGGCCTCGACAGAGTGAGTAACTGCAGGATGGAGAGGGCAGGGGGCAGGGGGCAGGGAGCCGTCCGCAGCCCCAACCTTCCTTGCCGCCATCGCCAGCTTCCTGCCAGGCCTGAACTTCAGCAACTGCAGCCGACAGGCCCTGGAAAAAGCCCTCCTGGGTGGAATGGGCAGCTGCCTCTTTGAACGGCTCTCCGGTCTGCCCTCTATGGCCAGTGTCTGCGGAAATATGTTGGTGGAGCCCGGCGAGCAGTGTGACTGTGGCTTCCCAGATGTGAGCCCCTCACCCAGAGCCTTGCCCCACTCACTTCTGTGCCCTCACCCTGGCTCATGAGCCGTCTCCAAGCCTCAGGAAGCCCTCTCCCCACCTCCCTGTCTGCGGGGACTGCACATAGATTGTTGGGCTCTGGTCTTCATTTGCTGTGTGCATCCTTTTGGGTTCAGGCTCTGGGAGGGGGTTAGGGCATGCTCTCAGGCCCAGCCTGCTCTGACTCTCGGCCCCTCTGTGCCCTTGCCCATAGGACTGCACTGATCCTTGCTGTGATTACTTCACCTGCCAGCTGAGGCCAGGGGCACAGTGCGCGTCCGATGGACTCTGTTGTCAAAATTGCCAGGTGGGCACAGACTGGACTGGCTGCCCGGAGCCCACCTGCCAGGGGCCAGTGTGGAAAAGGTCATTCTGACTCCCAGGGCCTGGCTGGATTTGCCCAGCACCCACATTGATGCTTCCCCACCCTCCACAGCTGCGCCCGGCCGGCTGGCAGTGCCGCTCTACCAGAGGTGACTGCGACTTGCCTGAGTTCTGCCCAGGAGACAGCTCCCAGTGCCCCCCTGATGTCAGCCTGGGGGACGGTGAGCCGTGTGCTGGTGGACAGGCTGTGTGCATGCAAGGACGCTGTACCTCCTATGCCCAGCAGTGCCAGGCTCTCTGGGGGCCTGGGGCCCAGCCCGCCGCGCCACTTTGCCTCCTTACTGCCAACACTCGGGGGGACGCCTTTGGGAGCTGTGGGCGCAGCCCTGACGGCAGCTATGTGTCCTGTGCCCCTAGGTAAGTGAGGGAACCTGGCTCCTCCTCGGGGTTTGTGGGAGTCTTGGCTCCGCCCCCACTTACCCTACACCTCCTCCCTAACCCCAGAGATGCCATTTGTGGGCAGCTCCAGTGCCAGGGAGGGAGGGCCCAGCCTCTGCTGGGCTCAGCCCGGGATCTTCACTGGGAGATGCTGGAAGCCAACGGGACCCAGCTGAAACTGAACTGCAGCTGGGTACACCTGGACCTGGGCAACGACGTGGCCCAGCCCCTGATGACTCTGCCTGGCACAGCCTGTGGCCCCGGCCTGGTGAGCAGCCTAGGTGGGCAGCACCAGGTGGGGAGGGACATCTGGACTGCTGCAGGCAGCGCCCAGGCCTCACTAGCCACCGGTGAAGAAGGTGCAGGCTCCGGGGGGAGTTCAGATTCTCACTTCAGATGGAGCAGGGTCCCGTTACCCTCTGAGCCTTGGTTTCCCCATCTGTAAAAGCGGGGTGGGCTTCGTTTGTGTTGGCCTCCCAGTGCCAGTAAAGCTCCTGAGAAGGTGATCTTTGCTCTTCTCTTGCCATCGGGCAGGTGTGCATCGACCATCAATGCCAACCGGTGGAGATCCTGGGAACACAGGAATGTCGAAGCAAATGCCATGGGCATGGGGTGAGTTGGCATGGGGGGAGATGAAAGGGGAGCAGGGAGCCTCTGGGAAGGAAAAGAATGGTGGGCTTTGGAAACAGACACACCTGGGTTCTAATCCGTGCTCTACCACATCTTAACTGTTGGATCCGGGGCAGGTTATTAACCTCTCTGAGCTCAGCTTCCTCCTCTAACTAACGGGCATAATAATAGTACCCACTTCCTGGGGGCACATGAGATGAGTATGGAAGCTTCCAGCACAGTGCCTGGCAGATAGAAGGCACTCACAATGTGAGTTCAATCTAATTTTCTCTGGCCCAGATAAAGAGTCTCTCTCTCCAGAATGCTGGCGCCCTCCACGCTATCATTCTCAGCACGCCTTCCAGTTGCGGACATCTGAGATCTTGAAAAGCTGGGGACAGGGAAACACGGCCCCAGAGGGCACAGCTCCTCACTGTTCAACCTGTACCTCCTAGGTCTGCGACAGCAACAGACGCTGCCACTGTGAGGAGGGTTGGGCGCCCCCAGACTGCACCACCCACATCAGAGGTAGCATGAGGTGGGGGACAGGGGCAGCTGAGACGGCATCCTTCACTGCCCCTCTTTTTCTGACCCCTTCGCTGCTGATTCCCTGACTCTGTGTGACCCCTGACCCCTTCACCTTCTCTGATCACCTGACCTCCCTGCCCCCCCACCTCTTCCTGGGTGTAGAGTTCTTAGCCCTGCCCACCTTCAAACCTGCCTTCACCCACAGCAACCAGCTCCCTGACCACAGGGCTGCCCCTCAGCCTCCTGTTGTTGCTGGTCCTGGTGCTGCTTGGTGCCAGCTACTGGCACCGTGCCCGCCTGCGCCAGAGACTCTGCCAGCTTAAGGGACCCAGCTGCCAATACAGGTACCAGCCTCCCCACTACTAGCTTTCTCCACATCGCTGTTAAGGACAACAGCTCTGGAGCCCCACCCCTGCCCTTGGGCAGCCCCTGACACCTGATTCTGAACCCAAGCCCCCCAGACCACACCCCACACACATCGCCCTTCCCTACAGGTGCCCCGTAACCCTTCACCTCACATGTAGACCCAAGTGGGGAAGCTGGGGTGCTAGGACCATTTCTCTCCAGGAGCCCCAGTGCTGAAGTGGGGCCCTCCCTCAGGCTGATGAGCTTCCCCTTCCCACTTCTGATTTGGCCTACACTGTGCTCCAAGTGGCCACAAAGGGTTAACCCCACTCAAAGGCTGCAAATGGGTGGAAAACAGGGTCTGAGGCTGGGCCCTCTCTCTCCTTGCCTTTCTCCATGTTCAGGGCAGCCCAGTCTGGTCCCCCCGAACGCCCAGGACCCCCGCAGAGGGCTTTGCTGATGCCAGGTGCCAAGGTAAGTCTGCATGCCAGAGAAGAGAGGGCCCAGTCCTGGCCAGGCATCCAGCTTGGGCCCTGGTGGGGGGCGGGTATTGAAGGCTCTAGACTCAGAGAAAGACTTGCATTGCCCAAGAGTCAGTCAGAGGAGTCAGGGCCAGCCCTCCCCTCCCGTCCCCTGGCTGCAGGCTGAGAAGCAGGGTCCAGCCTGGACTGGGGAGGGGCAGTCACCTAGAGGAGGGAGTGCTGTGCTCTTTGCGCTGGCCTAGCCAGTGGCTTTGAAAGGTGGGTCTACCTGTGCTCCCAGCAGTGATGTCCCCTGGAGGGCATGAGGGGGTGGTGCTCAGAGTGGCCTTCAGTGTGCCAGGACCTGATGAGGCCCTGGTCGCCATGTGTAGAAGGGCTGGTGAGTGCCCCTGCCCTGAGCCCTCTGGATCTGATGACAGAAGTGTGTGTGTGGAGGTGGTCTGCACGCCCACTCCACCACTTGTCACCCCCTCTGCATGAAACTGAATAACCGCATGCACAGCCCCACTGCCCCCCGGGGCCCTGGCTGCCCATCCCTGAGCACTAACACCTCTCTGCCCACATCTGTCTCTCCGCTCCCTCTCCCCCCCCCCCGCCCCCACTCTGCCTGTCCGCTCCTCCTGCTCTTTCAGCAGGCTAGTGCTCTTGGCTTCCCGGCCCCTCCCTCCAGGCCGCTGCCTCCTGACCCTGTGCCCAAGAGACTCCAGGTAAATCTGGGCCAGCCCCTACCCTGGCCCAGGGCAGGTGGGAGGCTTGGTGCCCAACTGCAGTTCTCCCCCCTGTTCCCTGCCAGTGGCGCTTTTCACTAGGGGACCAGGGTGCCCCTCAGCCTTCAGACACTCCCCCGAAGTAGCAAAGGGTGAGCCTCCTGCCTTGGTTTCTACCACCATCTGGTGGTCAGTGGTGGGACTGCAGTCTGCCAGGGACACCACAGGTGACCCACACCTTTCTCCCCTAAGGCATCTACTGGCATGCACTCAAGCCCCATTGCGCATGCCCCCGTTCTCTCCTGCCCCCTGGCTGACTTTGCATGTTGACCTGAACCCCTCGGGAGACCCACTGCATGCCCACTGCTCCTGGCTGTTCTCTCACAGTCACTGCCCCTCTCTCTGTTCAGGCTGAGCTGGCTGACCGACCCAATCCCCCCACCCGCCCTCTGCCCGCTGACCCGGTGGTGAGGTACCCGAAGGTAACAGTGGGGGGAGAGAAGGGCACAGCCTCTCCCCCCACCCAGGGCTGTGGTGCTGGTAGCCTTGGCAGTGGTGCTGGTAGTAAGAAGCCCCCTGTGACTAAGGGCACATACCCCAGTGGCATCTTTAATGGTGACAGGTTTGTTTGCAGACAAGGTGTCCTCTGGTGCCGCCCCTCAAGCTGGTGTTCCCCAGCACCAGTGTGTGGGAGGTGGGCAACATGATACCCCCTCCCAAGCTGGCCTCCTGCCTTCTCTCTCTCAGTCTCAGGGGCCCACCAAGCCTCCACCCCCGAGAAAACCACTGCCTACTGACCCTCCGGGCCAGCACCCTTCGGCTGACCTGCCTGGCCCTGGAGCTGGAATCCCGCCCCCAGTGGTACCCTCCAGGTAGGGGAGGAGGGGCGCTGAGGATGGGCTCGTGGGGCGAGTGGTCTGGGGGGACCTCTGACCTTTTTTCTCGGCCTCCCACACCCCAGGCCTGCGCCGCCGCCCCCAGCAGTGTCCTCGCTCTACCTCTGACCTCTCCTGAGGTTCCGCTGCCTCCAACCTGGACTTAGGACTTCAACAGGCAGACCCCTGGAGTCCCCTGCGGTGACCGAAGGAGCTGGGGCCTGGACACTACGGAACAGGAGTCTTAAAACACTGACACCGGGCACCTCCACTTGCTGTCGAGCAGCACCCTGGGGACCCGCCCACGCAGTGGCATCTTGGGGTTGGGGAGTGTCTGGGAGCTGGACGGAGCTGAGGGAGGTGGGCACAACCTGTCTCTGCAGAACTGCAATAAAAGTGAGGTCTTGGGAGCGTGCCTCGAAGTTTGTCTGCTTAGGGAAGGAGCGTCTCCCCTGTCGCGATTCCAGATCTGGCCGCCAGGAGACGCTGCTCCTCAGATGAAGACAGGATAGGGAGGGCGAGAGCCCCAGGTTGGGTCAGAGGGTGTCCCTGGGATGCACGCGGCTTGTTTCTGCCCAGTCTGGGATGACCTTCTGCACAATCCAGTACCACAAAGGGCGCTGTACGCCCTCTGCCACCCCCAGTAGCCAAGTTCTCGCCCCCAACGCTGCGCGGCCCCTTGGCGGCGACCATCGACAAACCGGCCAAGCTGTTGGATTCGCTGTCCCCACCCTCTGACCAGCGGCTGGGAAAAACGGAACTGGCTGGCGTTCTCAGAGCCCCGGAGCCGGGGCGGGGCGCGGCGGCGGCTCCCACGATTCCAAGGCCGCGCACCTGCTTCTCCCCTCCCCCACCCCACCTAAGGGTTCGGGAACAGAAGTGCTTTGTATGGGCCGCAACCACCTCATTACTTCGTCTTTGAGACTATGGCCTTCGTTCGCCCAGAACGAAGGTATGGGGCGGAAAGGGACAGGGCCCAACCCCAAGGTGGACATCGAGCTCGCCATCTGAGGTTCTGTAAAGGGGGGTTGGGGTGAGGGGGTGGTCCCAGGAGGTGATTTGTCCCTTCCCCTCGCTATATCCCTAGATGTGCAAAGAAAAAGGAGCAATGGTGCCTAAGATGGCTGGACAAATTCGTGGATCCTCTCCCGTGCCTCACTTGCCTCTTTCTGGGCAAAAGGCGTGGGCCCATATTTAAATCTTCCAAAGATTTAATAAGGCTTTCTACCCTGTACCAATACAGACACGAAAGACACGACCTCCCTAAAACAACTCCTAGACAGTGGAATACGTCCCTCCTCGCCGCCCCCTTGAAACGCGGTCTAGCCTCAGCAAGACCTTGCCTAAGCTGGCGCGCGCGCTACAGCGCACAGAAGGTTAACAAGAGTTGGCTTTGAATGAAGAGGCGGAGACGCGCCCACATTGGTGGAAAGTTATCCAGGGGCGTGGCCTGTGAGTCTCAGCACCCCACCCCCCTCCCCGCAAGTCCCCCCCACCCCCCCGCACTTTGTACCTTTCTCGGCGCGACTGCGAAGCGGGACGGGCCGGGCCCGCCCGGGCCAGAGCAGACCAGACCCCGGGGGCGATGCGGCTGCAGCCCCTGCTGCGGACTGTCCTCTGGGCCGCGCTCCTCAGCTCCCCTCTGCGAGGGGGCTGTGGCCTCCGCCACGAGGTCTACTGGAACTCCAGTAACCCCAGGTAGCAGGGCTGAAACCTGCGGGCTCCGAGCCGGGCCTGCGCGCTCCCGGGCCGGGCGCGCGCCCGACACTCGCACTGTGCGCGGCGCCGCCTAGACCCGGCCGCGCGCCGGGGCTCCTTTGTTTGAGCCGGCGGGGGAGGAGGGAGGGGCGAGGCGTGCCCGGGGTCCCCCACCCCTGCCCGCACGCGCTGGGGGCCGAGAGGGGGACCCCAGCCCCGAAGGCAGTCGGTGGGGTCTCGGAGCCGGCAGCCTGCACCCGAGAGACCTCGGCCTGCACTCCGAGCCCCGCCCCTCTCGCTTCTCTCTTGGTGATCCCCAGCCTCCCAACTGCCCGAGCTGGGGCCGGCGGACTTGAGGCGGGGGGGGGGGGGCTTTACTCTTGTGAAAGAAGGTTACTCCCCTGCTCTCTTGGCCTTCCCTTTGGTGCTACTCTTTCTCCTGATCTCATTCTGTAACTCTGCTTTCATCTCGTCATTATTAGTCCTATTTCTGTGCAGTCTCGGCCCTGCCCTTCTAGCTGAATCACCTTTAGGCAAGTCGTTTGACCTCCCTAACCTCAGTTATCTCATCTGTAAAATGGGCTAATAACGCCTAGTACCCTGGGAAGTCAGGCGGACTAACAGAGGTCATGTGTGTGAAAGAGGTGCAGGCTGCACAGATATAAACTATTATTTATTTCTCTCTCCTGAGCTGCCTGCCTTTGAACGTCGATATTTTTTCCTGTTTCCATCCTCCTCCCCAATTCTCCCTGCCTCCCTCTGCTTTCTCCATCTGTTTTTCTTTCTGGTTTTCACTTAAGACAATCTGTGACGCCGTTTGTTCACTCACATTTATTAAGTGTGTACTCTGTGCCGGGATCTGTGCTAGGGTGCTGGGGGTTAGAGATAAGACCTAGGCTCTGCCCTCTGGGAGCCCAAAGAACCCCTGGGCCAGCAAGCTTCGGGACAGGTCATTACAATACCAATGCTGTGTGATAAGAGCTATCGTTGTCCTCCAACTCTGAATTCCTCACTCTCTGTTCTAGACCAGTGCTTCTGCATCACTTGGAGGTTTTGTTAAAAATGCAGGTTGCTAGCCCCTAAGCCTGAGGTTTCTGGCTCATTCATTCAATCCACAGATATTTGTGGAGCGCTGTCCTTGTGCAAGACACTTTTCCAGGCACTGGGGATGCTGTGGAACAAAATGTACGAAGGCCCAGCTTGTGTCCCAGTAGGTCTGAGCTGAGCCCAGGAATCTGCATTTCTAATCAGAACTCCAGATGCAGGTGATCTTAAGACCACCCATAGAGAGACAGTTGGGGGCCTTTCATAAGTCAAGTTGGACTCTGTGTATGGTGGGGATGCCGGGGGGGGGGGGGGGGGCGGGGGGGAGTGATTCATGCTCTGTTTGATGCTGGAGGGGGACAGCATGTCCCAGGTTTTCCCACCTGTACTGGCTCCCCCAGGCAGGTGGAAGGGAGTCCTGAGGAGGCCAAAGATTGGGGGATATGTGGAGGGGGCCCCCCTCTTCGTATGACACTTGATTGTCCTGGCCAAAAAAAAAAAAAAAAAAGGGAGGTTCCCACCATCCACCCTCTCATTTTTTTTTTTTTTACTATGGCATTCTTTTCAGCATTGAATTGAGGTCTTAAAAGGCAAGCCTTCCTCTTTATGCACCTGTTAATGAGGATACTGTTCCCAGGCTCCATCTCTAGTCTGTGACTGCTCTGTGGGCCCAGATCTGTGCCCCTTGCCTCTGTGCCCCAGCTTCTTCACAGCAGCCATCCACCTAACATTTATCAAGCACAGGTGCTACACCAGGCCCTGTCTTGGGCACTAGGGCTAGATACGTGGGTGGCAGCTCCCACCCAAAAGCTAGGCTGTGGTGAGTGGCCTTCTCACATTTGGGCCATGTGGTTGTAGGCACTGCAGTCCCTTAACCTCTCTGAACCTGTGAATCGGTTACCTCATCCTTTTCTTGCACTCTGTCTCTCAAGAGGTGTCAGTCTGGAGAACTCAGGCCTTCCTAAGCTGCTCCCTCCCCAGCAGGTGGGGGATTGGCTGGCGGGGACCATTGGGAAGGGGTATCTCTGACCCTCGTGCCGCAGGTGTGCCGTGCCATGAGCCCCTCCGCCCTCACCTACCTTATGCCTGCAGGCTGCTTCGAGGAGACGCCGTGGTGGAGCTGGGCCTCAAGGATTACCTAGACATCTTCTGCCCACACTATGAGGGCCCAGGGCCCCCTGAGGGCCCTGAGACATTTGCGTTATACATGGTGGGCTGGCCAGGCTATGAGGCCTGCCGGGCCGAGGGGCCGGGTGCCTTCAAGCGCTGGGAGTGCTCCCTGCCTTTCGCTCCCTTTGGCCCTGTTCGATTCTCAGAGAAGATTCAGCGCTTCACGCCCTTCTCCCTTGGCTTCGAATTCTTGCCTGGAGAGACCTACTACTACATCTGTGAGTGAAGATGGGCACACTGGCTGCCTCCTGGGGAAGGTGGGGAGGGGAATGGGGCTACCTGCCATTGCTAGCAGTCAAGGCAGAGATCCTGAGGGGTGGGGGAATGAGAGGACTGGGAAGGAAGGCTAGGCCTAGGAGGGGGGAGTGGACAGGGGGCCTGAGTCCAGGACCGAGTAGGGGGACATCTAGAGTGAACCAATAGAGAGGAGGGGAAAGGAAGAGGAGCCAGGAAAGAGGACATGAGTAGGGTCACAGATGGGCCCCTAGATGGGGCCCCAAAATAAGGAGAAGCTTTCCAGGGAACTGGAGAGAAGAGAAGCTGGGAGGGTTTGAAACGCAGTCTGAGGCATGCAAACTAGCCTGTGCTAACTTCTTCCTCCCGATTTCCCACCACCCAGCAGTGCCAACTCCGGAGAGTCCTGGCCAGTGCTTGAGGCTCCAGGTGTCTGTCTGCTGCAAGGAGGACAGTGAGTGGGTTGGGGCAGGGGAGCAACCCTTCTGGCTAGTGTGGGGCCCTCAGGAATGAGGGGAGGAGTGGGAAGAATCTGGGAGCATCAAACTCTGAGGAACCTCTTCCCCCCCATTTAGCCTGTGGGAGCCTCCCCTACACAAAGGGAATGGCATCTCCAGGGGCAAGGCTGTCCAAGCCTTAGCTGAACTGGTGGTCTCTAATGGCAACTGGGAGGAGACTTGGAAGTTGGGGCTTAGAGATGATAAGGTGATTATGGGAAGGGATTGGCCAGTTCGGGAGACCCCTTAGAAAGGGGTGGGAGTGAACAGGTAATGGGGAGAGCAGGAAGGAGGCTGCTGAAGCAGGAGGACCCATCAGTGCTACCCCCTCCCCCTCACAGAGCCTGAGTCAGCCCATCCTGTTGGGAGCCCTGGAGAGAGTGGCACGTCAGGGTGGCAAGGGGGGGCCACTCCCAGCCCCCTCTGTCTCTTGCTGCTGCTGCTGCTCCCAATTCTGCGTCTCCTGAGAGTCCTCTGAGCCAAGCGGACCCTTCCTGCCAGCCCCAGGAACCAGAGCCCTCCCAGGACTCCCCGGAGGAGGGCCCTTGCCCCCTACCTGAGCTGGGAGGGCCAAGCCAGACAGACAAGATGGAATAGTGATGGGGGAGGCCAGAGGGTCTGGGGTGACCCTTCCAGGTGCCGGCCTCCTCATCACAGGCTGAAGAGGAGCTGCAGGGGAGCTGCAGACAGCCCTGGGCACCCTGGAACAGAGGCAAGACAAACATAGGGTCTCTGTCAGCTGCTTTGATATTCTCATCCCATCCCCCAGGAAGACTGGGATTTGATGGGATCCGATCCTTGAGCCTGCTGGGGGCCAAGGCGGAAGACCTGGGGACAGGTGATTGCTGGACCAGGTCAAGCAGGAAGCCCAGGCTTGCCATCTGTGCCCAGTGCCCTGTGGGCCTCTTCCCTGGGGCAGCACCTTTCCTCCCCAGGGGGTCACCCACTTGTCTTCTGTGAAGACGGACTTGCCATGAGGTCGAATTTCATGCCAATTTGTATTTTTATAAGTGTCTGGACCAAGCCTTCAATAAACCACCCATCTTTTTGTTGCTTTCCCCAACCTACTGCCCTCTGGCTCCTTCCCTGACACGGCGGGGGCGGTGGGGGGGGGGGACGGGGACTCCCTGCAGCCTCTGCTCTCAGCTTGGCTTGGCCTGACCTCCCTGCCAGCTGTGCCCAGACCATCCATGCCAGGCCTCAGTAGGCACCCTCTGGGCAGTGTGGGGTGGATGCCAGCAGCAGCTGTGGAGCTTGGCACCCTCCACCACCTCCCTAGCTGGCTTCCTGTGCTGGGGAGGGGACAGGTGCTCCTGGTAGCCCACCCACTTGGGGCGCTGCGGAAGCTGTGGCAGCACCAAGCAGGGCCTTGGGGCAAAAGCAAGGAGTAGTAGAAAGACAGCACCTGGGTTTCAGAATGCCTGGGTCCCTGAGAGCTGGGCGTCCCTCCCCCGCCCCAAGGGCAGTCTGGGCGGTGCCTGGCCTAGAACTGGGAAGGTGGGGTCAGATCAAAGCCTCCTTCCCCAGCGGCCTCTTTGTTCTTCGCTTTTATAAGGAGGAGGAGGTGGGGCCGAGGAGGGAGGGCCCCCTTTGCTCTCAGCCTCACTCTGTCTCTTCCACCTCAGGCAGGCAGAGGTGGCAAGGCTATGATCCACCCCAAGACTAACCGGGGTCCTCTTTCTGAACGGTGTCCTGGGTGCAGCCAGGGAAGGGGTGCCCCTTCCCCCGAAGCTATGCCCTACCCGCCCCGGTGCCCCACAGTCTGCACTGGCACCATGCCGGCCCGCCTGGCACCCAGCCAACGATCGATAGGTGGATGTTGTGCTGATTAGCTCGGCGGGGCTGCGGCGGCTAGAGGCGGCGTGTGAACATGCGCGGGGAGGGGAGGGGCGCCGCGGAGGGTGCTGGGGGTCCAGAGACTGACAGACCAGACCGAAGTGCTGGAGACTGCGAACCGCTGCCCCACCCCCTTGCACACCTGGGTCGGACCCCGGTCCCTCTGGGTTGGTTCCATTGCTCTGGCTGAGGCCTGGGATGGAGGACAGCGCCGCGGACGGAGCATACATGAGTGGACCCTCCCGCCCCCCATTCAAGGCCACTTTCATAAAATGCCATGTCTGTAGGTACGTGTGCCTGCGTGTCAGCGCCCTCACCCCAAAACAAGATCCTTAGCGGGGGCGAGGGGCTGGAGTGGAGAGGGTGAAGTCTGAGCTGAAGCATGAACTATGGGCTCGGTCTTCTGGTCCTGAGTTCGAGTTCAGCCTCTACTGTCATCCAGGAGGGTGTCTATATGTCGCCTTGGAAACCGACTGTACTGCTACCTCCGCCCCTCTCCAGTGAAAGCAGAGGCGGCGCAGGCCGGGGATGACTGGTTAGCCTGGCACTGAGGACCGTGCGGGTCACATCCTGCTCCCAGCGGCCCCAGACATGCTCTCTTCGCGGACCAAGCCGGGCCCGCTCGCTCCCGAGTCTGTGGCCGGCGCGCGGATCCGCCGCTCGTAACGCATGTCCGAAAGAGACGCGGGGCCCAGTCGGCTTTCCCCGGCACTCAGACACACGCCCTCACTCTCAGGCAGACGCGCGCACTTGACACAGACACACACCCTCGCCGGCCGCCTAAGCTCCCTGCAGGTGTTAAGGGTGGACACCTGGGCAGCCACGCACTTGGCCTCGGGGCCGGGGTGGGGGGTGGCGGTGAAAACTCAGGCCCGCCGGCCTCAGGCCTCAAGCCAGCCCCTCCCTACACTCACTTTCCTTACAGCCTGGGCCCTGTGCGGACAACTGTTTCAGTCCTGGGGCGCCTTTCCAGCGAGGGCGAAGTCCGCTCATGGGACCTAGACGGGCTGAAGGCTCTGGGCCCTACCCATCAGAAGTCCTTGAGGCGTGTTCCGGGGCGCGGTTCCAGGAGGCTGGGAGACCTGCAGGTTTTGGGGAGTCACTGATCTCCCCAAAGCTCAGCGGCGCTAGATGGCCAAGGGTGGGGCCCTCAATTTGCTGGGCCTGCCCTGGTCTTCTCGGAACGATGCAAAAACTCCCCTCATCTTTGCATCACGCTATCTTGCTGTCCCGAGAACCTGAGAGCCCGAGTCTCCGACCTGGATCCTGCTCCGCACTTTCTGGGGTTGCAAGTCTTTCCCTAGAGGCTAAATCCTGGAGTTTTGGTCTTTTTATGTGACCCCACCCTCTTTTCTTCTTCCCTTTCATTAATCCCTTCCTTCCTTTCCTTATTCATTCATACACCAAATTGTGAGCTCCCAGCGCGTCCTTCTTTTACTCGGCCACACCAGCTGGGGTCGTCGGGGGATCCCCAGCGGTGACGCAGTTGGAGAAGGGCACTCTGGCTTCCAAATAACCAATAGAATCCCGGGGCCTGGGGCATGAGGTCATCAGTGGTGATGCCCATTGGTTCAGGCCTGGACGTGGAGGGGGTCCCCATAGCAACCGACGGTGCGTCCGAGCGTAACGTGGAGAGTGGTCTTTGCTTGTGCTTCGACGGCAGCTTGGGTGGTGCTTGGGATGGGGGCGGGGAGGCCAGGGTGGAGCCCTGTTTCCCAGGTCCTGCAGTCCTAGCCCAGCCAAGCTCTTATTTTTTTTGAGATCATCTTTCTCACTCAAAGTAATGGGCAGTGCCACTTAACCCAGGAAGGTTAGGAGGGGAGTATTGGCAACAGCGTTGGGGTCCTGGGTATGGAGCTGATGCCACCCGGAATGTTAATTATGAGCTCCTCGCTTTCATCTGCATATCGTCTGCATCTCATTTGCATTCTCTTCATTTAAGGTCAAATTGGGCAGACATCTCCACATCCCCAGCTCTGTTGCCTGTCTGTATCCCAAATCTATCCCTTAGTGGCTCTCTAATCTACCTCTCAGTTGTCCAGTTCCTTACCCCACCTCTCCTCCCAGCC
This sequence comes from Orcinus orca, assembly GCF_937001465.1. Taxonomy (NCBI): domain Eukaryota; kingdom Metazoa; phylum Chordata; class Mammalia; order Artiodactyla; family Delphinidae; genus Orcinus; species Orcinus orca. The sequence continues at coordinate 100,285,225 of NC_064559.1, read as the reverse complement.
TCCGGTCTCTCCATGGGTGGGAAGGGGCACAGCCTAGCGAAAGGAGAAAGGATAAGAAGGCTGCCTCTCCCTCTGGATGTTTGGTGACAGATGGGGAGGGCTGGTCTGTACTGCCTAGAGACTAAATTGGCAAAGAAAATGGTGGGGGGAGGTGCCCCGGGCTGAGATGAGGGTCTCCAGGGCCAAATCACCCACATGCCCGACAGGGTACTGGAACTAGGGATGCCTGCTTCCAGCAAGGGGTAGGCCTGCCCACCTGTCTGGTGCCAGGGCAGCTTCCTTCCTCCAATTAAGCACTAATGAGGTGTCATTAACCCTTACCTTGCCTGCCAGCCCTCAGGTGGTACTCAAATTCATGGGCTCGCACCGAGCAAAGAAGGAGAAAGGAGGGACTTTGAGGAAGCTAAGAGGCAGTAGGGTCAGGGGACCAGCAGACAAGAAGGTGGGACCAGAGGCCTGAGTAGCCTGCACTGGTTATGCTCTGTGTGCTTCTGAGGGATTCTAGGCATGGGTGTCTCACTATCTGAATGCATTTATTCTTCTGTTCATCAATTCAACAATTATTTATTAAGCACCTCACCTACTCCTATTAACTAAATACCAGGCTGCATGCTAGATGCTGAGGAGATACACTTGCATAAGACAGGATCTCTTCCCTTAAGGAATCTTCAGATTACTCTAGAAGACAAACTGGCCAGCAAATAATTACAATACCAAGTGCAAATGCAGTTATGGAACTGTGCAGAAAGTGCTATGGGAGCACAGGGAAGATGGACTGTCAGAGAAGACTTGGGTTTTGAAGGACAAAGTTTATGGCATGGAGGAGTGGTGTAGGACTAACCATGCTTGTGTGTTTGACTCAGTGTATGGGCCCATGTTTAGCTGTGTTTTCAGTACTGCTGGTGTCTGCCCTCCCAGAGCTGTATGTTTCGCATCTGTGTGTATGTGTGTGAGTGTGTATGTGTGTCTGGATTTTCTGTGTCTGGAATCCCTTCTCCCGAACACACATTGTGGTTTCATTACAGATCAGTGTTTGCTGTGACGCTCTGGTGCAGATTAGCCTGAACCTGCCCAGCCCAGGGGAGGGGAAGTGGAGAACTGATGTTGGCTCTTTGGGAAGAGGTGGACAGGCACCATTTTCACACCTCGGGCCCCAGACCCTTGACACCCCAAGTAGCAGCAGGCTAGACAAGGGAGGCAAGGGCTGGGCTATGGCCTAGGGTGTGCCCAGGCCATGGTCCCCTCTGCCCCTGGCTCCTCACAGGAGATGTGGGGGTTACAGCCACCACTCCCCACCAAGATCTCAGGCCCCCTCCCCCAGCCTGTTCCTCTTCTGTCTGTGGAGGAGCAGGCCGGCTCAGGCCTGCCTGCTGGCTCTCTCCCACTGGGACCGGATCCTTTCCAGGGGACACGAGAGGGCTGGGGAATGCTCGGGCCTAGTGGGAGGCCCCAGGTACTCCACCCTGGCCCTGTGCAGCTCTCTCCAGCCTGGATTCTCCCCACCCACTCTGGGGTGCCACTTCTCTGAGTTTTGCCCAGACATAGCCATCTTCGTCAGGGAAGCGCTCAACCAATAGGCAGAGGGTAGGGGCTAGAGCTCTGGCAGTGAAGACTGGCCTGGGGACAGGTGGGGTGAGGAGATGGTGATGCTACTCAGAGACTCTACCCCAATTCCTTCTGTCCCTTTGCAGCCACTTGCTAGAAAGCTAAATTTCGGTGGCAGGAAAGAGAAGAGACTGTGGATCTAAGGAGAGTTTTAGGGGTTAAGGAGAAGCTCTGGGGTCTGAGAAGAAGGTCAAGGACCCCTCCTTGCACACTGCCAAGGATGTGAGCTTCTTTTTGGCTGTAACTTCTCCTCCCCCTCATCCTATCTAATCTTTTCCTATCCCATCCCTACTCCCCAAGCCCAAGGTCACCTCTCCCAACTATGATAGCTATTAAGAGAAGTTTGGAGATGGGGAGGAACAAATGAAAAAGAGAATCTGAAGCTGGTTTAGGTGGGCAGACCTCAGGATAATAATGAGGAGGAGGCCTCCATCAATCAAGCACCTCGTGGGTCCTAAATTCTGTGCTAAGTGCTTCCCAGACATGGATCTTAATCCTCACAACAGCCAGCTCTTCGACGGTGTCATTATCCCCATTTTACAGGTGAGGAAACAGTCTCAGAGAAGTGAGGTGACTAGCACAGCCAGTGAATGGTGGAAATGGAATTCGAACCGAAGCCCATCCTGTTAACTGCCAAGCCCAACTGCCTCCCTCTCAGCTTTTCTAGAAACACATTCAGAGGATCCACACGCACCTCCATTGTAACACCCCAGAGAAGCCTCTCCACTTCAGGCTTCTGAGCTTGCTGGCCTCATTTGAGGGATCAGGGCATGACTAGAATCAGAGGTTATGACACCTTAACCCCACCCACCAAGCCCTGCATTCTAATTTCCTGTGTCCTGGACCACACATCAGTGCACCACGTTCCCTGCTGTCAGTCACGTGTGTGGTTCCATGTCAACTCATGGACATCAGAGCACCATGTAGCCATGCTGACACACACATCACACTTGGAAGTCAGAAGATACGTACATTGCCCTCCTTGTTGGCACCCAGGGTCCCGTGTTAGGACCACGCCAACAGGCTGCCTGCACTGAGGCACACACATGGGCCCTGGGCAAGGTGCGGAACCTGTGAATATTTCATGTCTGGAACTGGCGGCTGCCTCTCCCGCTCACATGCGTGCCTGATCCTCCCTCTCACAGGCTCCTTGTTTATTTGTTTAATGAATTATTTATCTATGGCCCCCCCTTCCGTCCTGGCCTCCCCCTCCCCCAGGCCCTAGTCTCCATGATTTATTGAACACAGCTCGGCTCTGTGGTTGCCACCCGATGTCCCGGGAGCTGCCTTGGGCCACAGAGCCTGAGTACTCCCTCTGCCCTTGACCTGTTCAGCTCCCTGCTTCCTTGGCCCCAGGGGGAGGGGTGGGTGGGGTAAGGCACCACATTCAGAGAACTCCCAAGGGCCTGACTCAGTGCCCCTGGAGAGAACATGGCAGCCAGCAGCATACTGGCAAGCCTGAGGGTCAGAGGGAAATGTAGGCAGAGCCTGCAGGAGAGGAGAAAGAGGCCTGAGGCCCTAGAGAAAGAGGATCAGCCCCATGGAGAGAACCCCAGCTTCCACAGAGGCCCTCACTCTGCAGAGAGGTGTCAGGCAGGGCCCAGGCCTTAGAGTGTTTCAAGCTATAGATTGTAACTGATTAAGGGTGATACAATCAAGGAATCAATTTTCTGGGTCTTAACGAGCTTTGTACTTTATTTAATAAATTTTTAAGAATAGAACAGAAGAAAAATATGAGTGCATCTTCTGTAATACGGGTAAGTATTGCTTCATGAAACATTATTTCAGTTATATGTGAATGTGTGTGCGTCTGTGTGTGTGTGTGTGTGTGTGTGTGTGTACTGTATTGCAAATGCAAAATATACATCTTATTGTGAGTCACAGTCAGGAAAGATTTGAGTCACTATTATAAACTGAGGCCCTAGGCCCCATTGATGGAGGCCTGGGTCCTTCCATGACCCAGATGCCACAGAAAGAGGCTTAGGCCTCAGATCCGGTTCCAGGCCTGTAGACAGTGGCCCAGATCTTTCTTACACACAGAGACCCAAACCCTAGAGAAGTCCAGACCCCATGAATAGAGGCCTATTGACAGGCCTAAGCATTACAGCTGGAAGCACATATCCTATACTCAGAACTGCCACATACAGGTGTGCGGTTTGTGCCTGCCACAAAGGAGCCACCCAAGAAGTAGTACAGGCGATCAGCCCAAGCTCCCTCACTAAGACAGAGAGACACATAGGGCCAGCTCCCACAGAAGGAAGCGGCACCTCTGTTTTTGCACAAAGGCACTGCTTGCCAAGAGATGAACCCTAAGGACTGGGTCTGCATAGAGGGGTGGTTTTTCTAATTCACCCAAAAGCCCAAATCAGCCAGCACCTAATTTAGATAGGGGCCCAGATAGACAGAGCACCATATCCCACAGACAGAGGCCTAGGCTCTATAGAGAGTGTCTCAGAACTTAAAAACCAGAGGCTTAGACCCCATAGAGAGAGCTGCTTAAATCCTGGAGAGAGAGCTCCAAACTGTAGAGAAAAGAACTCAGTTATTATTGAGCAGGGGTTGAGGGAGAGCACACTAGATTCTAAAGAGGAGTATCTGAGCCCTACAGAAAAGGGCCTAAATCGTTAAGTGGGACCCAGATTCTATAAACAGGGCTTCTAAAATGGAATTTAAAGTCCTAGGCCAAACCAGCAGGCTCCCACTCCCCATGAATACGGGCAGCCTCTCTGCCAACTGTGGGCCCAACAGAGAGAAGCCTACCTTTGCAGAGCAGGGATGTGGGTAGGCAGGGAGGAGGCTGGGATTTGTGGCACCTGGAGTAGGCAGGTCAGCCTCATTTGGGTGAAACAAATCTCCCTGGGGATGAGGAGTCTGGGGGGACGGAGAGCTGTTTGCAATGTCCCCCATTCCCCCCCCAAGGGGCCTAATTTATTTTCTGGCTTCTGAGAAGAGAGAGGAGATCTCCTGGGGTGAAGAGGAGCCCAGAGGGGACAGAGCCTGCTCTTGCCTGGCAGCAGCTAGGCACAGGGCTTTTTCTCGTTGGCACTGCCCCTCCCCCAAACCCAGCATCTGAGGCCAAATTGTGGTCAGGATCCCTTTCCCGCCAACGATAAGCAGATAAAGAGGGCCTGTATGTCCTCTCTCCTGCAGTAAGAAGAAAAGGGCATCATGCCTGTCACCCTGGGCACAGGTGGTTGGATTGGTTTCTGAGAGTCTGGTCTGAGACCTGGTCCTCCTGATCACGCTTAATCTGAGCCTCTCCAAAAAAGGGGATGAGGGGTGGATACCCCCTAGGTCCGGATTCTAGACCCTTTCCCTCAACTTCTACTTCATAGGAAAAGAGAGAAGAGGAGAGGGCAGAGCTGAGTGTGTGTCAGAGTGTGTGCATGGTCTTGTGTGTGAGTCACTGTGTATGTGTCTGGGTGTGTGCTCCTAAATCTATGTGTACCTAATCCCTGTGTTTCTACAGATCTCTAGTTGTCTGATAGTACCTTTACTTGTGTGTGTCTCCGAAGGGTTATCTGTGTGTGTGTGTGTATGTCTGTATCAAACGCCTGTGTTTCTATGTTTTCTGCCTCTGGGTGTCTGTGCCTTTTCTCCTGAATGTGTGAGTGTAATGTCTGTGTCTGGGTGCCACTGTGAGGACGGTGACTATGGTGAGAGCTGGAAGACAAGGTGCTCTGCCTGCTGCCCTCTTGTTAGCATCTGTAAGAGTAGGAGTGAGAATGCCTGGGGACACCACTGGCTGCGCTGGGAGGGGGCTCTGGTTGGGTGTGAGTCAAGAATCCTTTGTAGGTGGTCCTAGGGAAGCCTGTTTTGCTCTAGCTGACTCTCCTTGGTCCCTCCTCTGCCTTGGGCCCTGGACTGCCGAAGGCCCTTCCAGCACCCAGTATTGGCATTCTTGGGGGCTGAGCTACTCTACCCTACCTCCAAGAAAAATAAGCCGCCTGCTCAGCTGGGGGCTTCAGGTCAACAGCTGTCAGGTCCTAGGTGGCAGCTGAGGGCTTCTCAGACACCCTCTAGAACCCACTTGACTCCTCATGCACATGGGAAGAGGGGCATAAAGGGAGCAGAGGACCAGACTGTTCAGAAAGGAGGGGGGCCTAGTTCTACTTATTAAGGGGTCCTGGACCCCCAGCTTCTTTTCAAGTCTCCTTCGCCCCATCCCAGAAATGAATGTTCACAGGCGATAAAGATCCCTGTCTCGGCCTCCCTAATTCTTCTCCTGGGAACTCCAGATTGGGGAGCTGAAGGCCCAGGGCCGGCGGTAGCAAATTAAACCTAAGAGTGAGAGGCGAGTAGCGCCCCGGTTGTTCCCGAGGGGGCAGCACGGTCCTCACCTCCCACGCGCCGCGCGCGCTCCGGGCCCGAGCGGGGCGGGGCCTGGCGGGAGCGCGCCAGGGGCGGGGCTTCAGGGGCGCACCCGGGAGGGCGGAGGGAAGGGCTGGGGGCGTGGCCTAAGGCTCTGGGGCCGGCGGCGGCGGCAGCAGGGAGCTGGGAAGCAAGAAGCCGGGAGCGCGGGGCTCAGTCGGGGGGCGGCGGCGGCGGCGGCTCCGGGGATGGCGGCGGCTCCACTGCTGCTGCTGCTGCTGCTTGTGCCCGTGCCGCTGCTGCCGCTGCTGGCCCAAGGGCCCGGGGGGGCGCTGGGAAACCGGCATGCGGTGTACTGGAACAGCTCCAACCAGCAGTGAGTCGGGGGCCCAGGGAGCCCATGCGTCCCGCGTCAGTGAGAGGGGGAGGCCTGGGAAGTCCTGGGGGAACCTGGGGTGGGAGTCCTGGGAGACCATAGCTGGGGGCTAGGAGGCGAGGGAGAGGGGGAAACACTCTGTGGGCATCTATGACACTCGGGGGGTGTCTGAAAGAGGCTGTTAAGGTATAGTAACCAGGGCTTGGGCCGTGCTGAGGAGGCAGCTCGGGGACACCCCACCCTACCTTGGCTTCTCTCCACACCCGCCTCTGGAAGAGCTTACCCCCACCGACAGTCCCCCCATCTTCCTCTCCTTCGGCCGGGCTGGGGTTTGGGAGTACCAGTGTGCTGGGGATAGGCCGCCGCACTTGGGGGACCCAGGGATGACCTGTTTTCAGCCGTGAGGGTTTCAAGGGGTTCTATGACTCCTGCTTTTAAAAGTGGAGTCCAGAGCTGAGGCAAGGAGTCCGACCAAGCACCTCCTCAGAACGAAGGCGAATGGGTTACCCTGGTTGTATGGATAAGCCCGGTTGGGGTGACCTGGGGCTGGGCCGCCAAGTTGGGGGGCTCTGGAGGTGCTGCTTGGATAGGATGGGAACGTGGGGTACCGGCAAAAGGGAGGGAGGCAAGGAGACGGCGTGTCACACACGCACACACACGCCCGGGCTGGGGACGGCGTGTGGCTCCAAGAGTGAGCGGGCGTGCGCGGCTGTCAGTGTGCGTGTGTGTCTGAGTGTGTGATTTGTGTGTCTGCGTCGGCGATTGTCTGGGGGTGGGAGCGGGCAACGGGTCGGGGAGGGGGCTGCGGTCGCTGTCCGCGTGGCCGGCCGCTTCTGAGCTAGGGTGGCTGGCCGCGGTCTGGGCGGGTGTCAGGGCGGCCGTGTGGTTTCCCGGGGTGTGTGAAGAGGCGGCTGGGTGCCGGCTGCGGGGCCAGGTCCTCATTCTGCTCAGTCCTTGCTGCCCTTGTCTTCTCCTCCCCGCCGAGCCGCCGTGTGTATCACCCCGGCCGCCTCCGTGTGTGTCTGTGTGTGTGTGTGGAGGGGGGGAATCCCTGGGGACACGGGGGTCACTGTCACACCTACCCAGGCGGCGGCGGTGGCACTGTTTCTGGCTCCCCACTCCAGGGGGCGACTCGGGAGCAAATGGCGAGGCCCACAGGAGGGGACTGAGAAGGCCGGGCGGCCGCGACCCCCAACCTCCCTGGGGAGGGAGTGCCGCTCGCCGCTCCGCTCTTTGTTGTTTGGGGCTCTGCGCCTCCCCCTCTCTCCCTCCTCGCGCCCGGAGTGTCAGACTGGGGGTGGGGATGAGCCAGCGACGCCCCCCTCTCGCTTCCCATGGAAACCTCGGGGGTGGGGATACGGCCCCTCCCCCCCGGACCGGGACTCGGAGAAATCCGAGGGGCACTGGGGGCTGACTCCCCTGCTCAGTCTAGCTCGTCTCCCTCCCCCAGACTCACACGTCCGCCCCCCGCCCCGCTAGAGTCTGGCGGGGGGCGGGGAGCAGAGAGCGCGCAGGTGAGGGGCCCCGGGTTCCCTACGACCGTCAGGGCACCCCCATATTCTTAGGAGAAGCCAGAGCCAGGGGGATGCGGGAATGGCGGGGGGAGGGAGGGATGTTGTCGATCAGGTTCCCCTCCCCTCATACACCTGGGCGCAGGTGAAAGCCCTGGGAGGGGGTGGGGAGCCCAGGTTCCGAGAGCCTCCTTTCTGTCTTCCCCGCTCCCCCACAGGTCTGGACCGGCAGAGATGGGAGGGGGCGTGCACCGGCCCGGGAGGCCGCCGCCGCCCCCGCCTCGCTTCCTCCGCCTTTGTTGCCGCTGTGCCCGGGCTCCCCGGCTCCCTCACTGCGGCAGCCGCGGCCCCATAAATCGTGAGAGCGACGTGCTCCGGAGCCGGGAGTGGAGAGGGCCAGGGAGCTGGGGGCGGGGCCGGGCCGAGCCACAGGCTCCCGCGCCCCCTCCCCCAGGTCACGTGAGCTGGGCTCCTGGCTCCCACCCCCCGTCACTTGCCGAGGGTCTCTGCCCCTTGGGATCATGTGGAGAGGGTCTTGCGACCCCGCCTCCTGGGGGTCACGTGGGAGTGTACTGGTGGAAATTGTGCGCTGGTCTCTGACAGACCTGGGGGCAGTGCCCTGCACAGCGACCGTGATCTCGCTTCCTATCTCCCACTCGGCCCCTCCGTTTGGTCCTCTGGAATAGGCGAGATCTATTCCCAGCCTGGCCCAGAAACTAGGGATTGGGCGAACTATACTGGAGGAAAGCGTGAGAGTGTGAGGTGGAGGGGTCCCCTGAGCCCGGAATCGAATGGGGGGTCGGGACTGGCCAATGGCCAAATATATGCGCCCAGGACCGTGTTCCATTTCTTTGCAGAAGTGTGCAAAGGTGCTGGTCTTCACCCCTATCTCAAGAAGTGTACGGAACATCTTTCTCTAGCTGTCTCCCTACCTGTCTCTTTATCTCTGAAATGTTTCTGTTGCTTATCTCTCTTTCATTCATATATTTATTGAACAAATATTTATTGAGGCTATACTACCTCCCTGTTGGTCTTTCTCTCTCTCTCTTTTCTCTCTGTCACCGAGTCTCTGCCCTGAACCCCTTCCCCGTCCCTGATATTCTGCTTTGCGTCTCTCCGTCTCCGTCTTTGCTGTCTGTGGGCCTCTCTGGAGCGGCCTCTACGTCTCTCCCTTTCTCCAAGCCTCTCTCCTGTCTCATTCTCTTCTCTCTCTCTCTCGGTTTCTGGATCCCTCTCTTTCGCTGTGTCTCACTCCCTTTCCCCTCTCAGTGAATCCGGTTTCTGTTCATCCCCCTCTCGGTGTGCGTCTCCCCCTCTCTCCATTTCTACGTGTCTCGCTTTCGGCGGGTTTCTCGAGCTTCTCCGCCGCTGCAGATCAATAAACCTTCGCCGCCGCCGCCGCCGCCGCCGCCGCTGTCGCAGGGAGGAGGGGCGGGGATATGGGGCGCGCTGATTTTCTCCCATCCGACGCCGTCCGGAGAAGCCCAGGGCCCAGTCCCGGGCTGGCAAGACCCAGTGCGGTGGGGCGCCGAGGCCCGGGGCGCCGGAGGGGTGAGGGGGTGTCAGCGTGCACGCGCCGCCCCGCGAGCGTTCTCGCCAGTCACCCACCCAAGCCCGGGTGCGCGGACCCCACGCCGCACACACGTGGTCAGGCCTAGTCTGCTGGGGTGAGCGGCGCGCAGCCTCGGGGGCGCGCGCTAGAGAGAAGGAGAACCGGGGTCCGGTGTCTTTATCCCTCCTCCACTTCCTTAGCTCTGCATCCTGGCGTCTGGGGTGGGGGCAGGGATTTAACAAGTTCACCTCTCTGGGGATCATTTCCCTACTCCCTGGTCCGTTAGACACCCTGTTTACCTGCCCCTAATTGCCCCAGGGGGAGAGGTTTGCTCCTTCCCCGCTCCCCCGCCGCCCACCCCACCAGGCTCGAGCAGGTAGGCCACTGAAGGAGTGAAAGTGAGGGGTGGGAATGCGCACCGGGGGCGGTAAGAGCCGGGAGAAATGAAATAACAGGGTGAGGGGGCACCCCCTCCGGGTGGGGTGTGTTGACACGCCTTTCTGGAGGAGAAATGGGAGGCTAGGAGGGGATGAAGTGAGGAAGAATAGAGAACTGTTTGAAGGGGCAGGCACGACCCAGCCCCCAGCCCCCAGCCTATCCTCTTCTCCCGTGGGGCGGGGGGTGGGGTGTGGCTCTAGGTTAGAGAGGTGCGGCCCTGGAGGGGGGGGTGAGCTGTGGCGCTAAGCCGGGGCCTAGCGGCACCTCCCTCTTCAGTGCCAAGGCTGGGAGGATGACAGATTCAATTAAAGCGCCCAAGCCGAGCAGACACCTCAGGTCTCCCGGGAGGTGTGGCTGGGGATCCTGGCACCCAGCCCTTTGCCCCCTGTCCACCAGCTACCAACTGGGCACAGGCATTCCACAAGCAGTTCTTTCTCCCACATGCCCAGCTTGGGGAGGGAGGTGCATTTCAGGGGCTGTTCCACTCAGCCCAGGGATGGGAAAGAGGTGGCTCCTCTTCAGTTGTGGTCGCCCAGCAACCTTTGTATAAGGCTACTCCCCTCTGCGTTAAGGAAACTGAGGTACCTGTAGGGATAGCTCTGGCTTTGGCTTCCTCTCTGCTAGAGCAGGGTGTGTTGTGGAGGAACTGGGCAGTGCCCTAGGGAGGCGCTACTTCAGAGGAGGGCTGGAAACCCGGGCGAAGCTAACGGACAGAGGCCCCAGTGTGCCTGTGCAGCTGCTCCAGGCCTGGCACTGGTGGCCCCCTCCTCAAAGCCTGTGGAGAAAACAGTAGACTTTGGGCTTGGGGATAGAGAGGCAAACCTGGGGTGGTGGCTGGGAGCTAGGCCTGGTCTAACCCGTTTTCCTGCTCCCAGTGCCCCAGGCAGAGACTCCTGCCCACCTGAGTGCCAGGGCCAAGGAGGGGCCAGAGTGACCCATCACTCCCATGGGGACCGAGTGGGGCTGGTGGCATTCCTGATGATTCAGGGAGGCCGTGCCCATTCTTACTGGGGTGCTCAAGCACCAGCTCTTACCTATCTGCCTTACTGCTAGGCTTGGAAGGGAGTATCTGGGGAGGGGGTGGCACAGGCAAGGCCAAGGAAGTACGGTGAGGTGAGGAGGGACTCTCAAGGCCCCATGCCATCCAAAGGCCTCCAAGCTCGCTTCCCTAATGGATCTAATTACTGTTTGTGGAACTGGAAGGTGCCTGGTGACATGGGGAGTGAGTCTTTCCCCTCAGGGAGTTCCAGGGACCAGGGACCCCAGTGGTTGGATGTTTTGCCAAGTACCCCATGCCTTCCTGTGTCCACCACACTCCCCTCTCACTGCCAAGATGTGTGCATTCTTATGCTAAGGAAATTAGGGGAAACTCCTGCCTACTTCTCTGAGTTTCTTTCTCCATTCAGATGTTTCTCCCATCCCCACACCACTCAGTACCACCATGGAGAACAGTAATACCAACATTTTGATGGTAGCTAGCAAGGCAGGTGGGGATTACAAGGGACCCAGCATCTGCTTCTCTGCCCATAGAAGGATCAGGGAAGTAAGAGGCACAGCCATCTTGTCTGGGCACTATGCCCACTACTCTTCCCAGCATCGTCATCACCTGGGGCGTTGGCGTCCAGGTTGAGGAGGGAGGTGTATAGAGACAGAAGTTTTGGCTGGTTAGCGTGACACCACACGGAGCCTTGGTGTTGAGTCCCTTAGCTCCCTGATCTATTGTGTCACGTTATTGGGGACCTCATTGTCCGTGGCCTCAGGGAGGAGGTCAGTGGGACTCAAGGTACAGAGGCCAGTCATACCGTAGAGAGAGCATGTGCCAGTGTGTGTGTGTATGGGAAGAGCAGGAAGAGAGCTTGTGATTGCTGGGGTCAACCAATACTGGCATGCCAGTCCAGCACACATATCACCTACTTTTTCTATGTGTATGCCGCCTGTGAGTGGGCGGTGAACATATTTGTGTGTGTGCCATAGAACTTGTGCGTGTATATGCATGAAGCCTCCATACATGCGTCTGTGAGGGCAGGTCCTGTCCGACTCGCCTTTGGGGCCGACTGGCAGCAGCAGGAAAGCATGCTGGGAGAGGCGATGGAGAGTGCGCATCCCTCGAAGGGATCCCTCCCACTTTCACACTTCCATTCCTTCTATCCTTCCTCCCTACTAGTGAATTATGGGGGATGGACAGAGGAAATCCGGGCCTGGGTCTGGGAGTCGCTGGGGCCTGCGCCGTTTCTGTGGTAACCAAAGCATACGTTCCCTTCTTCCCTCCACCCTTCTCCCCCGCCTCTTTTCCTTCGGAGGCCGGCAGGGCTTCCCTGTGCCTTTGCTACCCTCTGGTGGCCACCATGAGAAGGGCAGAACAAGGAGTGGGCCTGGAAGGATAGTTGGGGGACTGGCGGCACTAGGGCCCTGGGGACAGAGACAGGGACTGAGAAGGGAGGAAGCTCAGAAGAAAAACCGGGAGGCTCCGAGGACCCTGGGGAAGGTCTGCGGAGCGGTGCGGTGGAAAGTGGGTTGGCTTTGGGTTTGTTCTCTCTGACCCGCTTCCTCTCCCCACAGCCTGCGGCGAGAGGGCTACACAGTGCAGGTGAATGTGAACGATTATCTGGATATTTACTGCCCGCACTACAACAGCTCAGGGGTGGGCCCGGGGGCGGGGCCAGGGCCCGGAGGCGGGGCGGAGCAGTACGTGCTGTATATGGTGAGCCGGGCAGGCTACCGCACCTGCAACGCCAGCCAAGGCTTCAAGCGCTGGGAGTGCAACCGACCGCACGCTCCCCACAGCCCCATCAAGTTCTCGGAGAAGTTCCAGCGCTACAGCGCCTTCTCTCTGGGCTACGAGTTCCACGCGGGCCACGAGTACTACTACATCTGTAAGTGACGGCCAGGCGGCGGACCAGGGCGGGACCTAAGAGTGCCAGGGGGTGGAGTCCCGAGGGGCCGGCGGCGGGCCAACGCTGCAAGGCACTAGGTCTCCGTCGCTTGGAGTGATACCTCGGGATGAGGCGTGGGGGCTGGGGACCTCAGGGTTCCAGCTCAGAGTGTTGAGGCTAAGAAAGAGGTTAGTGGCATTCCGAACTTTGGGTCGCAGAGTCACTGTTTCTGTGAGGGCCATTTCTGGGCCGGGACCTCAGGGGTCATTGTTTCTTGAGGGATGGGACCCAAAGGGCTTCTAGGTCTGACGGCGGAGCCACCACGACCAATGCGCAAAGGGTGGAGGAGGTACTGAAGGACACTGCCCAAGAGGGGCAGTTTGGAGGGGGTGAAAAGGAGAGTTTCTGAGCGAGGAGGGCACGGGGTGTAAATCTGGAGAAAGCCACTCAGGCCCAATCTCCTTCCCAGCCACGCCCACCCACAATCTGCACTGGAAGTGTCTGAGGATGAAGGTGTTCGTCTGCTGCGCCTCCAGTGAGTATAATAGGCTCCCAGCCGCGACCCCATTCTCGGCTCCCCTGCTTTGGGGCTCCCCTGGCTTCCTGGGGGTGGGGGCGGAGGGCACAGGCGAGGGGGACTCGGTCCTCAGCTGTAACAGGGGGAGGGGATCCTGGCCCTGACTATCCCCTCCTCTCTCCCCCCCCTGCACCCCCCCCCCCGCAGCATCGCACTCCGGGGAGAAGCCGGTCCCCACTCTCCCCCAGTTCACCATGGGCCCCAATGTGAAGATCAACGTGCTGGGTGAGTGCGCAGCGCCCTCTGGTGGCCAGTGCTGGAACCGCAGCCCCCTCCCCGGTGCCTGCTCATCTTGCATGTCTTTCCTGGGGCCACCGATCTTTACCACCCCCGTGGGTGGCCACGTCCCCCGCTCCACTGCTGCTGCCGCTGCCGCGTGCCCCGCCCCAGCACTCAGCACAGCTCTCACCAGTCTGTCTATTCATCTATCCACAGAAGACTTTGAGGGAGAGAACCCCCAGGTGCCCAAGCTTGAGAAGAGCATCAGCGGGACCAGCCCCAAGCGGGAACACCTGCCCCTGGCGGTGGGCATCGCCTTCTTCCTTATGACACTCTTGGCCTCCTAGCTCTGCCCCCTCCCTTGGCGGGGAGAGATGGAGTGGGACTGGGACAGAGCAGGGAGCCTTTGGCCTCTCCAAGGGAAGCCTAGCCTTGGGGCCTAGACCCCTCCTCTGATGGCTGGAAGTGGGGTCTGCACCATACATCTGTGCCCACCCCTTCTGCCCCCTCCCCACCAAGTAGGGCACTGTAGTGGACCAGGCACAGGGACAACCAAGGGTTCCAAGTGGCCTTGTGGCTCTGGTAATGTTTGGTACCAAACCCGGGGGGCCATAAGGGGCAGTGTTCAGGACTCCCTGCCCCCTGGTACCTTTCTCTGACCCCTGGTGCCCTCCCCCTTGTCCCCCCCGAGAGAGAGACAAATGTGCCCCAGAGAGAGCAAATCGAAGTGTGGGAGACACCCCCAATCCCTCTCTTCCAGGGGCAGAACATGGGGAGGGGACTGGATGGGCGAAGGGGTGGCGCCGCCTGCTGCCCCCTTCCCCTGTTTACAGCAATAAGCACGTCCTCCTCCCCCTACTCCCACTCCCAGGACTGTGGTTTGGATTGAATCCAAGTTTACAAGTAGACACCCCTGGGGGGGCCGTCAGTGGACAAGGGTGACAAGGGGTGGGCATTGGGGTGCCAGGCAGGCATGTACAGACTCTATATCTCTATATATAATGTACAGATGGACAGAATCCCTCCCCCTCCTTAACCCCCTGACCTTCCTTGACATCCCCTTCCAGCTTCAGACCCCTTCCCCACCAGGCTAGGCCCCCCACTGGGGGACCACCTGGCCCCTCTTTTGTCTTCTGTGAAGACAGGACCTATGCAACGCACAGACACTTTTGGAGACCGTGAGACAACAACGCCCCCTCCCCTCCAGCCCTGAGCAGGGACCCAGCTCCCAGGACCTTGCCCTGCCCATCCTCTGTGGTCCCCACCCATTCTCCTGGGCCTTTTTCAAGTGCTTTGGCTGTGACTTTCATACTCTGCTCTTAGTCTAAAAAAATAAACTGGAGATGAAAATAACTGAGTGTGTGTAATTTCCAGGGGCCATCACTCTTCTGTACACTGGTTAAATAAACCCCACAGGTCACAGGGCCTGGGGAGGGGACAGGACTCTAGGGCCAAAGGGTCAACTGAACACCTTGTTCTGTGGCTCATCTCCCCTAAGGAGGCAGCTCTGAGTGGAGGGAGCAACAAGGGCTTCCGAGCAGGGCATGGCAACCTCTCTGAGCCTCAATCAGAAAATTTAGGTTATAATACACCTCTCACAGGGTTGGTGTAGAGATTAAATGGCAGAGGGAGTATAAGGCTGAATCAGTGATGGTTTTCTCCTTTTCTTCCCATTCCATTCTGTAACGAGAAGTTCTTGACTGGGGTCTATGGATTTCAGGGGGGTGTGAACCTAGATAGGAAAAAATTATATCTTTATTTTCAGTCGCCTGTAACTGAAATTTAACATTCTCCTATGTACTTGGGCAATAGGCCACAGTAGTGGGCTTCCCTGGTGGCTCAGTGGTTAAGAATTCACCTGCCAATGCAGGGGACACAGGTTTGAGCCCTGGTCAGGGAAGATCCCACATGCCGCGGAGCAACTAAGCCCGTGCGCCACAACTACTGAGCCTGTGCTCTACAGCCCCTGAGCCACAACTACTGAGCCCACGTGCCACAACTACTGAAGCCTACGCTCCTAGAGCCCCTGCTCTTCAACAAGAGAAGCTACCGCAATGAGAAGCCTGTGCACCGCAACAAAGAGTAGCCCCCGCTCACCGCAACTAGAGAAAGCCCGCGCGCAGCAACGAAGACCCAGCGCAGCCAAAACTAAATAAATAAATAAAAATTTTAAAAAACAATGTGAAGGTAAAACAAAGAAGCTTTAAAAAAAAAAATAGCCACAGTAGTTTTAAGGGCGCCTGTGACTTTGTAACAGACACAGATGTGTTCAGACTGCGTTATAGTTTTTGAAGATATCTCAAAATATCATTTATCTCATCACTACTTTGAAATAACCGTGGTTGTTAGATCTTGTTTTTAATGTGTTAATAAAGAAGCATATATATTACTATACCAAAAAATGTAAATGTTTTGATAACTGTGTTTCAATATAATTGGTTTCCTTTATAATCCTTTGTAATTTTATTTCTTTCATTTAAAACATTATGGCCAAAAGGCTGAGAGTTTGCGGGTGCTGTAGCCGCACATAACAACAGCACCCTACATCCATCAGGAGAGTGAGGGGACAGAAGGAAGAAGACGGGACAGTGGCTGAAGCCGTCAAAGGTCACAGCCCCACCTAAGCCCAGTGAGGTCAGGGTTGTACAGGTGGGCACTTCAGGAGGGCGGTGAGGGGTTGCTGATAGGGGCCAAGATCTATCCAGGCTTCCCTTGTCCAGCCAAGCTCCCTGGCCCAGGGAGGGGGTGCCTTTTTCCTCATTGCCAAGCAGTGACTCCAGCCCAACCAGGGCACTGTGTGGGCAGGCTGGGTCCTGGGTGAGGGCCCCTCCTGTGTGCCCTGTGGCTCTTGCCAGCTGCACTGTGAGTCTCTGAGCAGCAGGGACTGTGTCTTCTCCCCCTCTGTACTCATAAAACATGGGAAACGGAATTTCGACCGGACCGTGGAGAGTGGGTAGGTTTCCCACTGGCAGAGCTGGGAGGAGTGGGGTTGGGAGGGCAGGTGGGGAAAGGATCAGGGGCAGCCAGTGCACTAGTCCGAGGCTCCCTACGTGGAGACAGGACTTGAAAAGGTAGGCTCATCGATCTAGTCATTCATGGATTCAATCGACATTTATTGAGCGCCTGCTGAGTGCCAGGCCCTACCTGGGTGCTGGGGATACAAAGAAGACAGTCTCTAGCCTCAGATGAGCTCATAATTTCGCATGTGTTGATATGTGATGAGGAATCAGTGACACACACACATATGGCAGTGTAACCAGGTGTAACATGGGTAAATGCCAGGAAGCTATAGGAACATGGGGGAAAAAAATCACACTCTAGCCTGGGGACGTAGGAGGAGGAGGTACACATAGCTGGGGCCCTACTAGGCAGTCTTGAGGGCCTTGAAGGCTGAGGAGTGTGGGCTTGTCCCACAAAGGAGTCCAGGAGCTCCTACGTGGGGTAGGAGCTGGCCGGCTGGGATGGGGAGGATCTAGTGGGTTCAAAAATCCAAGAATGGGGGCTTCCCTGGTGGCGCAGTGGTTGAGAGTCCGCCTGTTGATGCAGGGGACACAGGTTCGTGTCCCGGTCCGGGAAGATCCCACATGCCGCGGAGCGGCTGGGCCCATGAGCCATGGCCGGTGAGCCTGCGCATCCGGAGCCTGCGCTCCGCAACGGGAGAGGCCACAACAGTGAGAGGCCCGCGTACCAAAAAAAAAAAATCCAAGAATGAGAAGGCTGCAAGAAGGCCAGGCATTTGGGAGCAGGAGCTAGAGCAAGCCAGCGTCCGTTCACTGAGCACCTACTACGTGCCAGGCACTGTGCCCAGTGCTTTACATGCACTGTGTGCATCACGCCCTTGGAAGCCTTACTACCCCAATAGCACAGATAGGAAAACTTGAGGGCCTAAGAGGCTATGTCCCTCAAGGCTGACATTCAAAATGGGTCTGTCTGTCGCTGTATTCTGACCATTGGACCCTGCACCACCACCTGGAACCCTTTCCCACAAATTCTGATTGCCTCCTGTCATCCCCTCCATCAGAGTCATTCAGAGGTTTTGGAGAAAGACATCAAAGGACTTCAGCTCTGGATTGGGGGAGCCAGTCCAAACCCCGCATTTTACATATGTGAAAACCGAGGCTCAGAGAGAGCAAGTGACCTGCCCACAGTCACTTAGATGTCCATGGCAGAGCCAGGACTGGAACTCAGGTTTTCTGAGCCCCCAGTTTTTCCTATCATATTGTGATGCCCCAGAAGGGAAGATCTGCACCTTCCCAGGAATTGGAGACTGGTCTTTGAAACCCCTTAATCCCCCACAAGCAGGGATTAAGGAGGAAGCACGACTCACTTCAAAGATCGCTTTTCATTTCCCCTAAGGCTGGGGCTTCAGGAAGTTCTGGGGTGCTGCTGGGATCCCCCTCAGGCAAGGCTTTAGTTCCCAGAGCACGTAAGATGGAGTGGGGTGAGGGCTCAGCATTTAGATGCACAGATGACATGACCCTGAGCCCGCCTGGCACAGGGCCTCTGCCTTGTGGCACCAAGATCTGCATAGACCAGGGTGTCCTGGCCAAGGCAGAGGTGAGATGATGCCAGTGGTGGGCCTGAGGGCAAGGGCTGGAGGTGTGAATGAGGGCAGGGGTGGCAGGAAGGAAGGAAGGGGGCCTACGATCCAGACTCAATACCTGTTGATGGAGAGGATAAAGCAGGGGAGGAGTGCACAGAACCAAATAGAACAGTTTGGGATATGGGACTGAGCAAGATGCTGGGGGGAAGGGGAAAGAGAGCACCAGGACAACAGCAGGGCATGGGAAAGCCAGGCTAAGCCACCTTCTTCCTGCTGCCACATCCCAGCACCTGAGATGCCCCTAGAATCTGCTGATGGCTGCCAGATGGTGCCCCAGGACCTGACATTCTGCTAGTGTCCTGTCCCCACCCCAAAGGACAGGGCCCTGAGGCCAGGGAAGTTCAATTCAGTGAGCTGTGCCAGCTCCAGACTGGCAAATCCAGCTCCAGATGGCAGCGTGCCCACGCTGAGCAGGGTCCTCTTCCTCCTTGTTCTCTTGTCCTGGCCGCCTCCACAAGGGCCTCAAGAGGGTTCATAGCAACACACGCTGGAATTCCCAGAGGGTCCTCCGAGGGACATCCCAGGACACAGCCAGACAGAGACTCTCACACGGCCCCTTCCTTCCTGCCCTCCCCAGGGTGAAAAACTGCAGCCACAACAAACAACTCAGAACAGATTTTGGCCGGTGGAGTGACGTTCAGAGCCAGCCGCGTCCTCCCCTTCTGGACACGAGGTCAGCAGGGCCGTTTGTAATCCAGGCTGGGTTCAAAGCCTTGTGCCCTGGGTTGGGGGCCTGCAAGGGTGGGTGCTGGCCCTTGAGGGGAGCAGGGGGCTGCGCTGGAGGATGCTTTAGGCTCAGCCTGTTCTGAAGCCTGGGGCAGAGTGGAGACATCCCCGTGCATCCTCCATCTCAGGACTTCTCTGACCCCTTCCCCCCTTCTCTCCCTCCCTTCAGTTCTAGATGCTATGGGGCTGAGAGTGAACTTGGGCCAAGTCCACACCTGTCCAGCTTAGAGCTACTCAGCCCCAAAGCCTTACGCAGTCTCCCTTGCCATCCTTGTTCTGCCTTATTGGCAAACCCAGGAGCGTGGGCTGAGCTGGGGGGACATGGGTCATGGGTTGGATGTGGTGGTGACATGGGCTGGGCTGGGACAGAGATTGAAATGGAGGGACATGAGCTAGGACCAGGAGACATGGACTTGGACGGGGGGACACAGGTGTGGATGAAGGACATGAGCTAGGTGGAGGCGGGGGCGAGGGCTAGCATGGGGGACAGAGGTGGGAAGTGGTGGGGACACATAGGCTGGGTAGCTCAGCCCCGGGATGACACACTGGCAAGTGTGGTGCTGACACAGGGAACAGCCCAGATGTGCTGGGGCCAGGCCAGACAGGATACTTTGGGCCCAGAGCAGGAAGAGCAGCTGCAAGCAGAACCCAGCGATGCTGGCCTGAGATCTGAGCCAGGGAGGCCTGGCCTCCGGCTTAAACAGAGGTTGGGGGGAGCGGGGACAGATACAGCTCCTCCTCCAGAGGGTCAGCGTCACACGCTTGGCTTTCACCGCAGCACCTGGCCGGGGTTAATTACAGGGCTGTCGCCAAGCCTGGCTATAAGTGGATGAACCGGCCTGGGGACCTGCGAGAGCTCAGCTCAAGTGGCTTGGCGTCCCCCCCAACCTGCCACTGAGAGGCTGGTGTTGGCCAGGGGACGCTTCGGCTTCACATTCGCGCTCATGCACAATTTTGCACACTTCAGTTCACACCCGGGCATATAACCTCACAACCTTGCAACCCCATGCTTTCAATCAAATTCCCTGCTCTGAGATGCGGGGGCGGGGAGGAATGACAACCCTGAAGGGGCCTCAGAAAGGAAGGCAGGGGCTTTGTTGACACAGCTGAAGTGGAAGGGTCCTCCCTGGGCCAAGGGAGCAGCTCAGGCAGCCCGGGCCCGCCGGCAACCCCTGCCCCTGCAGCCGCCCCGCGGGCAGGCCCCTGACACACACCGCTTCGCCACTTCCACACACATTCCGGCGTGCACGCTCAACACACTTCAAAGCCACACTCCCACCCTTCACGGGCACCAGGCACGCACAGGAAGGTCACACTAACACACTCAACAAACGAGAGCCCACACACAGGTGGAGGGGCTCACAGGCACCCAAGCCACACTTGCACCCGGGGTCACACAGGGTGACACGCTTGAGGACTGGCATCCGACAGATGACAGTTGCCAACACAGACCACGCTGACGGCCCCAACTAAACAAACAGTGTTTCCTGCCCGGAAGGGCAGCAGCCAAACCGGCTGGACAAAGTCTGGAGTCCGGGAAAATCTAGGGGAGGGAGAGGGTGGGGTGTGGGAGAGAGCAGGGCCACATTCACGCCCTCTGGAACCTACAGGTTCCTAGGACCCCAAGGATATGCCCAGACACACTCACAGACACAGGGTGAGGCAGGGGCTTCTCACCCACGTCCATACGTACACAGAGACATGAGTCCACACCGGCATTAGACACAGATGCCCACCGCAATTCCTCCCAGGGGTCCTGAACAACCCTCCCACTCCTGTCATATGCTGATCAATAAGGAGACAACAATGAAAGGGACCCCTCTTTGCACACCACGGACACGCCTTCACACACACGCACCAGACCCTGAGCCTGCGATAGGGACCCGGGGAGAGACCAACAGAGCCTGCCCTGCTCTTCGTGGGCCATGTCCCCACACCTACCACCCTGGGCATCAGCACTGCCCACTCTGGGCACAGACCCCCCTAGACCCAGCCCTGGGCCTGGAGGGTGATCCTGGCACCCCTCTGTGTCCTGAGGCCTGTCACCTGGGGGCTCTTCTAGGCCTGCCAGCACCTGGACTGACCCCTAGAAAGGGCTCACAACGCGCCTTGGGAGCATTCTTCACTCCTCGAGGGCTAAGCACGCCCCAGGCCCTGTGCTAAGCCCTGGGCGTACGACCCAGAGGGAAAGGGCCACTTGGCTGGGCCTGTGGGCAGGGCCACCAGGGACGGCTTTTGGAGAGATGAGAGGCTTGAGGGACGGGTGGTGGATTGCCAGCTAGCGTGTGGGAGTTGGCTGGTGCACTAGGAGGGAAGACAGGCCCGGCAGAGGGGGCGGCTGACCAAAAGGGCAGAGGCTGTTATGTTTATGTTTCATAGCATAAGCAGTCACAAAAACATTCACACTCGCAGCAGAGCACACCCTTTTCACACAGTGCACCTTCACACACACACACACACACACACACACACACACACACACACACACACACACACACACACACACACACACCTCGGGCACAAGTCTGCGGTCCCATTCCCTCCCGGACTACCCTGTCGGCGCCGCTCCCACAGTCTCTGTGTGCATGGCGCCCCCTAGAGGTTCTCTCGCACATCTGCGCCCGGGCTGAGGGGCCGCCTATCGTGCGTGGGTGTTCGCCGTGACACCCGCAG
The DNA here is from genome assembly GCF_937001465.1 of Orcinus orca. NCBI lineage: Eukaryota > Metazoa > Chordata > Mammalia > Artiodactyla > Delphinidae > Orcinus > Orcinus orca. Next base: position 100,263,761 of record NC_064559.1, on the reverse strand, counting down.
CGAAGGAGCCTCTTCTCCTGGGACAGGTGGCTGGGCAGCTGGGAGCATCGGAGCAGACCGTGAGCCTCCCGGCGCTGGGGACAGTGGGGAAGCCAGGGAGACTGTGGCCGCTAGGGGCCTCAGAAGCGGCAGGTTCTCTTGTAGCCAAGAGCACGTAAGCAGAAGCCCGAGTTAAAAATAGGCTGGATTTCCTGCCAGAAGGTGGCAGAAGAGGAAGCGCTTTTCTCACAGTACTTATTCTGTCCTAAACACCTGGAGGCTCTGTGGGACATCCCCCCCTGTGCCCCCTCCCACCCCTGTGGTCTGAGGAACCCAACCCAAAAGCTCAGTTTTTAGAGCGGGCAGCCAACATGCCCCTGTGGATGCTTGTGACCGTGACTCCATTTTTTGTCTCCTTTATTATCTTATTAAGCTATACTTTTAAACGTGTGTGTGTGTGTGTTTCCATAAGATTATAGAATGTATCTTTAATTTATCATAGACTATCTTCTTCAAGTAATATTATACCACTTAGAGTGTAAGCACCTTACTTGGTCTATTTCCCACCTCCTAGCCTCTGTGCTACTGTTGTCCTGCATTTTATTTCTACATATCCCATAAATCCCACACACATGACTGTTTTTGTTTTAATCCCTCCACTATCATTTAAAGAGAATTTTAAACTAAGAAAATAGTCTCTATATTTACCCATATATTTACCATTTCTGGTGCTCTTCATTCCTTTGTGTAGATGGTGATTTCCATCTGGTATCATTTTTCTTCTGCTTGAAATTTTTTCTTATAGTGCAGGTCTGCTGGTAATGAATTCCTTCAGCTTTTGAATGTCTGAAGCATCTCTATTTCATCTTCAGTTTAGAAAGACATCTCCACTGCATTCTAGGTTGACAGCTTTATCATTTAGTACTTTAAAGACGTTGCTCCGCTGTCTTCAGGCTTGCGTTGTTTCTGACGAGAAGTCTGCTTCTCTTTTTCCTCTTTACTTAACCTGTTTTTTGCACTGGCTGCTCTTAAGATTTCCTGTTCATCACTGATGTTCAGCAGTGATTAAGGCAGATTATGATGTGCTTTCATATTTCTTGTGGGTTTGTTGAGCTTCTTGGATATATGCATTTATAGTTTTTATCAAAAACACAAAGTCTTGGGCTTCCCTGGTGGCGCAGTGGTTGACAGTCCGCCTGTCGATGCAGGGGACGCGGGTTCGTGCCCTGGTCCAGGAGGATCCCACATGCCACGGAGCAGCTGGGCCCGTGAGGCCATGGCTGCTGAGCCTGCGCGTCCGGAGCCTGTGCTCTGCAACGGGAGAGGCCACAGCAGTGAGAGCCCCGTGTACTGCAAAACAAACAAACAAAAAAACAAAAAAAACACAAAGTCTTTTGCCCATTATTTCTTCACATATTTTTCTGTCACCCCTCTCCCCACCTTTCTGGTTCTCCAAACAGGTATATATGCTGCTTGATAGTATTCCAGAGCTCACTGATTACTGCTTCTACTGCTACTACATCCTCCTCCTCTCCTTCTTTTTCTTCTTCTGTTTTTTCCTCTCTGTGTTTCATTTTAGCTTTCTATTGCTAAGTCTTCAAGTTCACCCAGCTGTTTTCTGCAGTGTCCAATCTGCTTTTAATCCCATCCAGTATATTTTTCATCCCAGGCACTGTAATTTTCAATTCTAGAAGGTCAATTGCTGTCTTATCTTATATCTTTCACATCTATCCTTATCATGTTCCTGTGTTTCTTTATCTTCCCGAACATATGGAATATATTCATAATAGCTATTTAAAATCCTTCGTCTACTAATTCTATCATCTGTGTCATTTCTGGATCTGTTTCGATTGGTTGATTTTTCTCATTTTGGGTCGTATTTTCCTGCTTTTTTTCGTGTGTGGTAGTTATCGGTTGGATGCCAGACCCTGTGAATTTTATGTTGTTTGGTGCTGGCCTTTTTTTTTTAAAATTGCTTTGAATATTTTTGAGCCTTGTTCAGAGACACAGTTAAGTTACTTGGAAATAGATTGATCTTTTAAAACTTGCTTTTAAGTGCCATTTGGCAAGACCGAAACAGCCTTTCATTTAGGGCTAATTTGGTCTGGCCACTGAGACAATACTCTTCTGAGGAGGCTACTTGAGGCCCATGTATCAGCCAGGAACAGGGAAAGTTTAATATAAAGAATTATTGGAACTTCCCTGGTGGTCCAGTGGATAAGAATCCACCTTCCAATGCAGGGGACACTGGTTCGATCCCTGGGTGGGTAGCTAGGATCCCACATGCTGCAGGGCAACTAAGTCTGCGCACCACAGCTACTGAGCCCACATGCTCTGGAGCTCGCACCACAACTAGAGAGAAGCCTGCGCGTGGCAACGAAGAGCCCGTGTGCTGCGATGAAAGATCCCGTGTGCCGCAACTAAGACCTGACACAGCCAAAAATAAATAAATAAATTTTTGTTTTGTTTTGGTTTGGTTTGGTTTTTTTTGCAGTACGTGGGCCTCTCACTGCTGCGGCCTCTCCTGCCGCGGAGCACAAGCTCCGGACGCGCAGGCCCAGCAGCCACGGCTCCCGGGCCCAGCCGCTCTGCAGCACGTGGGACCTTCCCGGACCGGGGCACGAACCCACGTCCCCCGCATCGGCAGGCGGACTCCCAACCACTGCGCCACCAGGGAAGCCCAATAAATTTTATTTTTAAAAAAAGAATTATTAACCGTAACGAGAGATTGGTCCGTAAGAGATAAACAGAACTCTAAAGGCATATAGGAATAGCAGATATTCAGCCACTACTTCTAGGGCTGAGAAGGACAAGCCCTCCCCCAGCTGCATCTGAGAAGCTGTGTATGCTACAGAAACCTGTGGAGAGAGCACACCAGAATCCGGAAGGAAAACTTCTTCCTCCTGCAATGTCTCTGCAGCATCCTCCTTTAACAAAGCCTAAAATCATGCCCATAATGTTTAGTGGTGATCATTTTGTACTGTATAGAAATATAAAATCACTGTATTATGTACCAGGAATTAACTTAGTGTTGTAGGTCAATATACTTCAAAAACAAACAAACAAACTCGTAGAAAAAGAGATCAGATTTGTGGTTACCAGAGGTGGGGGTGAGGGGAGGGGGAATTGGATGAAGGCAGTCAAAAGTTACAAACTTCCAGTTGTAAGATAAATAAGTCCTAGGGATGTAATGTACAACATGATTAATCTAACTAACACTGCTGTGTGTTATATGTGAAAGTTGTTAAGAGAGTAAATCCTAAGAGTTCTCATCACAAGGAAAAATATTTTTCCTTTTTCTTTTAGTTTGTATCTGTATGAGATGATCGATGTTCACTAAACTTACTGTGGCAATCAATTCATAATGTATGTAAGTCAAATCATTATGCTGTACACCTTGAACTTATACAGTGCTGTATGTCAATTATATCTCAATAAAACAGGAAGAAAAAATAATTTTAAAATAACAAAAATATTTAAAGAGCTCAGTTCCATTTTCACAGAGCAGGCAATGAGGAATCAATTTTTTTAAATTTTATTTATTTATTTTTGGCTGTGTTGGGTCTTCATTACTGTGCACGGGCTTTCTCTAGTTGCAGCGAGCAGAGGCTACTCTTCGTGGCGGTGCACGGGCTTCTCACTGAGGTGGTTTCTCTTGTTGCGGAGCATGGGCTGTAGGCGTGCAGGCTTCAGTAGTTGTGGCACACGGGCTCAGTAGTTGTGGCTCGCGGGCTCTAGATCACAGGCTCAATAGTTGTGGCGCACGGGCTTAGTTGCTCTGCAGCATGTGGGATCTTCCCGGACCAGGGCTCGAACCCATGTCCGCTGCATCGGCAGGCGGATTCTTAACCACAGCGCCATCAAGGAAGCCACTGAGGAATCAATTTAGAGCTGAGAGGCAATAAATTAATAACCGGCACAGAGTGATAACTGTTAGGAGGTCTTTCTACTTTGGTTGGTGAGACTATAACTGAGCAGGACCCTCTGGGGCCTTCCCAGGACAGACCCCCACCATGTCCTCCACCTGCCTCTTGTTTGTAGAAAAACTTCAGACTCCTAGGCCTTCTCCGAGTTCCAAAGAATAAATTTAATCAGAGAAGTGAGGAAATGTAGAAACAAAGGAAAACAGTCAAGTAAGACAAAATAATAATAGTTTAACCATTAAATAAAATCAAGGACTTTTAGTTCCTCCTCAAGGGCTACAGACAATACTCTGAGCCATACCCTTTGAGCTGTTTTGTAGATAATGAAACGCCCACAGGTGGAAGAAGTTAATTGTATGCTGCCCCAGACTGGTTGGAACCAGAAGGTTGATGATGTTGACTCTGGATTACCTCACCACCAACCAATCAGAAGAATGTCCACCAGCTGATCACATACCCTACAACCCCCCCCCCCTCACCCTGTCTTTGAAAACCTTCCTCTGAATGCCACCCAGGAGTTCAGGTCTTTTAAGAACTTGCTGCCTGGACTCCTTGCTTGGCACCCTGCAATAAAAACTCCACCCTCCTTCACCACAACTTTGTGTCAATAGATTGGCTTTACTTCGACCAGGCAAGCAGACCCAAGTTTGGTTTGGTACCAGGAACACAAAGTATTCCTGGAGTTGTCTAAGCTCTGAGGAATGCCTCCTTTCCTATGGTTCTTCCCCTACATGTGTACACTGCTCAGCACACAACTGAACACCTGGAGGGGACGCTCTGCAGATCTCCAGAATTCTCTCTCCATGCAGCTCTCTCCTCTTCAGTGCCCTGACCTGTGAACTTCCCACCTCGGCCTCCCCAGACCCCCAGCTCCCTCTCCTCAACTCCGGGAGATCACCAGTCTCAGCCTGGGTGACCCTCTCTACACCACTGCCTGGAAATTCTCTTCAGGCAGTAATCTTGGGAAATCTTAGAGCTCACTTTGTTTTTTTCCTCCCTCTCAGGGATCACTGTTCTGTTCTGCCTGTTGTCCAATGTCTGAATATCATTGTTTCGTAGAGTCTGTCCATTTGTTTAGTTGTTTAATGCAGGAGGGTAGAGGATGGTCCCTATTACTCCATCATGGACGGAATTAGAAGTTGGCCTACGAATGGAAGAGACTTTCCTGCAAACATGACTTTGTCTGCTTTTTAAAAAGCCCTTGGGACTTCCATGGTGGTGCAGTGGTTAACAATCCGCCTGCCAATGCAGGGGACATGGGTTCGAGCCCTGGTCTGGGAAGATCCCACGTGCCGCGAAGCTACTGAGCCTGCGTGCCACAACTACTGAGACTGCGTGCCACAACTACTGAAGCCTGTGTGTCTAGAGCCCATACTCCGCAACGAGGGAAGATACCGCAATGAGAAACCCGTGCACCGCAACAAAGAGTAGCCCCCACTTGACGCAACTAGAGAAAGCCCATGTGCAGCAATGAAGACCCAATGCAGCCAAAAATAAATAATTAATTAATTAAAAAAAAAAAGTTGGGTCTTCTTCAGTCTTTTAACCCCTTCTGGCTGCAATAACTAGCATAAACACTCCTGTGTATCACATTCCATTATATCCCTCTATTGAAAAGGGGGAGGCTTTATATTGTAATGTATATGCCACCCCCTTTTAATTGTATATAATTAATTTTGTTTTGTCACAGGAATGCATTACATAGTTTAGAAAGTCAAATAGGACTAAACAACTTCGATGAAAAACAGTAACCCCTGCCAGACCCTTCCCCAACTCCCAATCCCCATTCCCAGAGGCAACCACACTCAAACTTTCTAGTTGCTTCTTTTGATATTTACCTTCATATTTCTGAACAATCTGATTTAGCTGGTACTGCTGTTGTTATTTCTTTCTTTCTTATTTTTTTTATTTTAGACTTTACCTATGACTTCCTCTTATGGAAGGTATTTAGTTCTCTATGTTCTGCCCCTCAATGCACAAACACACACACTTTGCTTCTACCTTCCCAATATAGTCAAATCCAAATTTTTGGTAAATTCAATATTTAGCATTTAGATAGTTATGAAACTGTAATAATTATTCAGAATTGAGCCTTGTAATATACTATGATCCATTCTAGAATTTTCTTCAAAAACTTTTTATTTTCTTTGTAGTTAATAATTATCTGGAAAGACCAACAACCCAATAGAGAAATGGCCAAAGAACATGAATATTTCACAGAAAAGAAAGGCAAATGGCTCTTAAATGTTTAAAGAGGGCTTCCGTGGTGGTGCAGTGGTTGAGAGTCCGCCTGCCGATGCAGGGGACACGGGTTCGTGCCCCGGTCCAGGAAGATGCCACATGCCGCAGAGCGGCTGGGCCCGTGAGCCATGGCCGCTGAGCCTGTGCGTCCGGAGCCTGTGCTCCGCGACGGGAGAGGCCGCGACAGTGAGAGGCCCGCGTACCGGAAAAAAAAAAACCAAAAAACAAAGAACTATATTGAGGTAGCATTTCTCATTTATCAGCTTGGCAAAAATCCAAAACTTTATAACACAGTCTGTTGATGAGGCTTCAGGGAACAGGCGTTTTCATATATTGCCAGTGGGAAGGCAAAACAGTGTAACTCACATGGAGCGGGATTTGGAGACATCAAGCAAAATTACGAATGCATTTACCCTTTCACCCAGCAGTCTCACTTCAGGAAATTGGTCCTGCAGCTATATCTGCAGACATTTGAAACAAAGTATGTATACAGTTACTCACTGTGGCATTCATTTACAACAGTAAAGTATTGGGAAAAAAAGTGTCTTTCTATAGAGAACTGGTCTAATAAATTACTGTACATCCACACAGTGGAGCACTAAGCCACTTGATAAAAGAATGAGGAAACTCTCCGTGGAAAGATCTCCAGGATATAATGGAAAACGAAAACAGCAAAGTGTAGAACAATGTATATAGAATATTTTAAAAAATAAGATAGTATATTCATATTTACTCATACCTTATGGAAAAAACACTGGAACATAACAATGTGAATATAATTAACACTACTGAACTGTACACTTAAAAATGATTATGATGTGGGACTTCCCTGGAGGTCCAGTGGTTAAGACTCTGCGCTTCCGTGCAGGGGGTACGGGTTCGATCCCTGGTTGGGGAACTAGGATCCCACATGCGGTGCAGTGTGGCCAAAAAAAAAAAGATTATGGTGGTAAATTTTGTTATGTCTTTTTTACCACAACTTAAAAAAAAGAAAAATCATTGGAAGTGTCCATAAGAAACTAACATAATATGGTTGCCTATTTGGGAGGAGACAGGGTACGTGGAGTCAGTTATTTTGATTTTTATATCATTTTGATTTTTCAACCATGTGAATGTATTACCAATTCAAAAATGAATTTAAAATTAAAATATTTCCTGGACTATTTTATTTATTTGTTTTCTTTTCCTGATTACTAATTTATCCCCAAACTCTCTGATCGATCCTTCCTCTCAATGTGGTCAAACTCATCAATAGCTTGGCAGTGCCGTTTTTCTTGGAGACAGTCTTCCAGGAGTCATTCACTCCTTTGCTCTAATCTGGGTTGGTTGGTCTTTAGTTCTTTTGCACAGCTGCCACCTTGGAGCTCCTCTTCATCAACAGTCTGGGAATTCCCTTCCCCTTTATCCTGTGTTAGAGCCCTGTTTCCTGGATCCCATGTGCCATCCTCTCTGTGTTTACTTCTCCTTTGTGGACATATTTCCAAGAACTTCCTGAGAAACATTTGCTTTCTTTTGTGTGTTTGAGTGACTTGTAGTGCTCTTTATCCTAACCCCATCCTTCATTGCTAGTTTGGTTGGGGTAGAATCATAGGTTGGAAAACGTTTTCCCTCAGGACATCAAGGCCCCCTAGTTTCTAGCATTGCTACTGAGAAGTCTAAGACTAAACCGATTCCTGATCCTTTGTGTGAATGCAAATCTTTATCACTCTCATTCTAAAATTTTGGTTCTTAGAAAGTTTCTAGTATCATTTCTTTTCTTTTTTTTTTTTTTATCTTATTTTATTTTTGGCTGCACTGGGTCTTCATTGCTGCACACGAGGCTTTCTCTAGTTGCAGTGAGAGGGGACTACTCTTCCTTGCCATGCCCGGGTGGCTTCTCTAGTTGCGGAGCACAGACTCTAGGTGCACAATCTTCAGTAGTTGTGGCTTGCGGGTTCCAGAGTGCAGACTCAGTAGTTGTGGCACTCAGGCTCAGTAGTTGTGGCTCACGGGCTCTAGAGCACAGGCTCAGTAGTTGTGGCACATGGGCTTAGTTGCTCTGCGGTATGTGGGATCTTCCCAGACCAGGGCTCAAACCCATGTCCCCTGCATTGGCAGGCGGATTCTCAACAACTGTGCCACCAGGGAAGCCCTCTAGTATTATTTCTTTGATAATTTCCTCCCATCTCCTTTCTCGTATTAGTTGGATGTTCAGTCTCCTGGGTTGTTTCTCTAATTTTTATATTTCCTCCCCTATTCCCCAACACTTTGTTTTCTTCTGCTTTCTTAGAGATTTCCTCAGCTAAACTATTCATTCCTTTGGTTAATTGTTTTTACTAACGTATGTCTAATTTCTGATTAATTAAATGTCTAATTGCTTTTTAACATAATCTTTTTATTTCATGAATCCTCTTACCTCTCTAAAAATATCCGTTACCATTTTTTTAAAAGATTTCTTCTACTCCCTGCATTATTCCTATTTTCTTTGTGATTTCTTTTTCTCTGTGTGCTTTATCTCTGTCTTTTTCCCATTGGAGCCTTCCTCAAATGCCTGCGGAGGGCTTCCCTGGTGGCGCAGCAGTTGAGAGTCCGCCTGCCGATGCAGGGGACGCGGGTTCGTGCCCCGGTCTGGGAGGATCCCACATGCCGCGGAGCAGCTGGGCCCGTGAGCCATGGCCGCTGAGCCTGTGCGTCCGGAGCCTGTGCTCCGCAACGGGAGAGACCACAACAGTGAGAGGCCCGTGTACCGCAAAAAAAAAAAAAAAAAATGCCTGCTGACCCTCGGCTATCCATTCATACTTCAGCATGAGGCACAGAAAAAGCTGTTGGGTAGCTATATGTACAAGCTGGGTTTGTGACCGTACTCCGATAGAATACTAGCTCTTCAAGGCAAAGATCTACCTCAGTTTTCTTTACAGATAGAGCCCAAGCACCTAGAATATTGTCTGGCACATAGTAGATGCTCAACAAATATTTGTGGAAGGAAGGAAGGAAGGGAGGAAGAAACAGAGGGAAAATTGGAAAGAGTGAAGGTTGGAAGAAGGGAAGGAAAAAAAGGATATCTAGAGGCTTTCTCATCTTTTCTAAAGGTTAACCTTTCCTTTGGGACCATTCTCTGGCACTTTTTCTAGAAAAGAGTCCTCTAATCTTGTTTCTGGGAGTGCAGCCCTAGCTTTCAGGAAGCAGGTAGGGAAGGGGGCAGGAATTTCATCATTCAGTACACAGACTATTTTTATCCATATACTCCTTTTACCTATTTTTGCCTGGTGTTCCTGAGGCTAGATTATTTTTTCAAATCCTGCTATCGTCCCGACATTATTCTCTACAGTAAGGAACAGAGTCCTTGCCCCATGAAGCTTAAAATCTACTGGGAAGAAACATAAAATAAACAGAAAATAATATATACGTATTTAATAAATACATAATATCTATTTTAAATATAAATATAAATATATATGTATGAATATAAATGTCAGGTAATGACAAGTGCTATGAGGAAAAGTAAAGCAAAATAAGAAGGTGAAGAGGGGACAGTTTGGCAACGAGGATGGGATGGTTGGGACTTCCAGCTTGCTCCAGAGACTGAAGCTGAGACCTCAGGACCACTGATGAAGCTGGCAAGGCCTCAGCTGGAGTGGGAATAACAATCATGCATGTTCACCTTGTATTCATCCAGTGGAGTCTTCTCTTTACCAGTGATAATAAGCATGGTGACCTGGGATGCCATAGTTTGAAGATAAGAGAATCGCAAGATAAAGGAAGTTCCAAATCTTCACTTGGAGGAGAGCCACCTGCCAATCAGATGTCTGTTTTGGACTTTATATGAGTAAGAAATAAACATCTTTTGTAATATGTCAAAAAAAAGAAGATGACGAGGAACACGAGTGCATGGGTGTGACCTTCCTCGTGCAAGTTCTTGCGAGCTGGAGTCATCAGAAAAGACCTCTCAATGCAGGCGACATGTGACTGACTAAGTGTGTATCTTGGGGGAAAGTTTTCCAGCCTGACATTCAAAGTGCAAATTCTCTGAGGCTAAAGCAAGCTGGGGAGGTCAAAGAGCATCAAGAAGGCCGGTGTGGCTGGACAGTGGTAAGTAAGGAGAAAAATGGTTTGAGATAAGGTGGGGGAGGGAGCCTGGGGCCAGATAATGAAGGGCTTGGTAGATCACAGTGAGCACCTGAATTGCATTGTGTGACTGGGAGCCACTGGAGGGTTTGGCCAGGGGAGCCCAGGAGAAAACTTACGCTTACAAAGATCTCTTGGTTATCTTGTAAAGAATAGGATTATAGGGGTGAGAGTGGACGCTGGGAGACCGGAGTGAAGGCTGTTGTCTAGATCCAGGTGAGGGGAGGTGATGGTGGCTCGGCCCAAGTGGTCGAGGTGGAGGTGGTAAGCCGGGGTCAGCTTCAGGATGTACCGGAAGGCAGACCTGACAAGATGTGATGAGGCCTGGATGACGGTTGAGAGATAGGACGGTCAAGGATGACTCCCATTTTGCTCTGTTTTGGTTTGGTTTTTCTTGGCAATTAGGTGGTACCATTTGCTGAGGTGGGAGTCACTAGGGGGAGGAATGGGTTTGGGGGTGGAAATCAAGAGTGCATTTTGGCCACCCCCAGAGTGTGGGATGCCAATTAGACTTCCTGGTGGAGATGTCACATAAGCAGTAGATCTGTGAGTGTAAAGTTTAGGGTGAGGGATGGGTTAGATATAAATGTGTGAGTCGGGATTCCCTGGCGGTCCAGTGGTTAGGACTCTGCGCTTTCACTGCCGGGGGCCCGGGGGTTCAATCCCTGGTCTGGGAACTAAGATCTCACAAGCCACAGTGCACGTGTGAGCCGGGAGCCTGATGAGATTTCTTAGGGAGTTCATTCACTCAGGGCAGTGGGGAGGTTTCCTATGGGGTAGGGTTTACAGGGGGTGTAATTGCTTCACTTCTGGGGATCCGGGAAAGACCTGGGGGCCTAACTGCCCCAGACCCCCCTTTCCTAACCCCATCTCCGTTTCCAGCCCTGGGCCAGATCCTTCCTTGAGAGATGCCCTACTCTTCCAAAATCCTTTGGCAAGAGCCCATTCTGCAGGCACCCACCTTAGAGCTTCTTCCTTTCTCAAAAAATCAGTTCCCACTCCCCGACCTGCTGCCCACCTTCCGAAATGTGTTAAACCTCTCATCTTTGGAGGAGCTATATTATTATTATATAATGATTCACAGTCATTCTAGTGTGGTTTTAAGAAATAGACATGTGTGATGAACCCCTCCTGTTTCCCCAAGTCTCTTAAAGGGCAGAATTTGTGCATCAGCACGGAAAAAGCTGAGGATCCAAAGTCAGACAGACCTGAGTTCAGGTCCCAGCTCCACGATTTTCAGGATTGCAAGCCTGGAAAGGCTTTTAAACCCCTCCATCCCCACTCTGGGATGGAGATGATACCTACTCCTCGGTTATCACCAGGAGAGGCTAGTTCCTTCGCTCTCCCCACCCCCTTATAAAACCAACTCCTCAGAATTCATATAAACTAGAATGGGAATAAAAATAGAAAAAGGGGTAATGAGAAAAAAGAGGCAGCCCGCCTATGGGGTGAAGATCCGCCCCCTAGCTCAGGTATATTCACAGCTATAACCATTCATGCTCATCAGTCACTTCCTTCTATCCTGGGAACGAAATGTGCTTGACCGTGATGCATTTGTCTAACTTCGAAGCACAAGCAAGGAAGTAACATTAATATGGTAATTGAGGTCCAAACCACAGAAGGAGCTGCATTTCCATTTGGTGATCATAAACCTATCTACCACTCACCCACACTCCCAGATCCTCTGCACCTGGGAGAAGAAAACCCATGGAGACTGGGTATTGGAAATGGCTGCTTAGTTATGCTTAACACCTTTTCCAAAAAGGACCATAGCTTCCTACAGTTGCTTCTCAAGCTTAAACCAAAAAAACTCCCAGAGGAGTATGGATGTCCTCGGTCCTGGCCAGCCCCAGCTCTCTACCACATGCCACGTATACACTGTGCATCCCACACATGCTCTATCACAGGCGGTGTCAGAGAGGACTTTGCTCAGGAATGAGTTTCACAGTACTGCAAGGAACAATGCTAGAGTTACACACTAAAGCAAACAGCACTTTGGAAATTTCTAGAAGTTTAGAAACTTTCTTGTTCTTGTGTGAAAACCCATGTCTTTGCCATAATGTTTTTTTTTTTTAATTTTTATTTATTTATTTATGGCTGTGTTGGGTCTTCGTTTCTGTGCGAGGGCTTTCTCTAGTTGCGGCGAGCGGTGGGCCACTCTTCATCGCGGTGCGCGGGCCTCTCACTGTCGTGGCCTCTCCCGTTGCGGAGCACAGGCTCCAGATGCGCAGGCTCAGTAGTTGTGGTGCACGGGCCCAGTTGCTCCGCGGCACGTGGGATCTTCCCAGACCAGGGCTCGAACCCGTGTCCTCTGCATTGGCAGGTGGATTCTTAACCACTGCGCCACCAGGGAAGCCCTGCCATAATGTTTTTAGGACTCAGGAAACAGGTCGTAACCCCTCCGTCCCCACATCAATTCTGATAGTGGTGCTTCTCCTTTGGAGCAGCACTCTCCGTAACAATAAACGTGGGCAGCTGCCACTGTGGGCCGGGCACTGACAGAGACCTAGGAAGCAGAAGTGTGGGGTTTGGGTTCAGTCCTGCACACTTGGGCCTGAAGGATGATACCACTGTGTACCCGCTGGGCTGTATTGATGCTCCTCGGGCCTCTGAGGACACTAATTCCAGCCATGTAGGGTTAGTGTGAGGGCTAACATGGCAGGTTGTGTAACCCTACATGCCTGGTGCACCATAGATGCGTAACAAGTGACCATTATTATTAGTGATAAGTAAAAGTGGTGCTGTTTCCTGGATGTCAAGGAAGTGTCAAAGTCATGAAGGGTTACAAGAGTTCAGAGGGTGGAGCTTACTAAATTGACCCAGGAGGCTTCACAAAGGAAAATGCACCTTGACACACAGTTGTCAGATAAACTACAGACGCCCAGTTGAATTGGAATTCCAGATAAGCAACGAATACTTTTTTAGCATACATATGTTCCAAATATTCCATAGGACATACTTATACTAAAATATTCTTCATTGCTTATGTGGACAGAAATTCCAATTAAATTGGGCATGCCCCATTTTTATCTGCTAGATCTGGTAAGCCTAATCTGGAAGAAAGGGTAGCACAGACAGGCTGGGAGAAGAGGTTGGGGGACCCCCACAAGCTAAGTGGAGGAACTACCACACATATGCGCTTACATCTGTCAGGCGCTGTGTTGGGCAATTTACAAGAGTATCCCAAACCCTTGTAAGGTATTTATTATTCCTTACATTCTGCAGATGAGGGAACTGAGACTCAAGACCACTTAAATCCCCACCCCACCCCCCACCCCCAGCTGCCTGGCTCCTAAGCCCCTGTCTCTTCCCAGGCACCACATCTTCCCCGGGGGCACCCAGGAAGCAAAGGAAAAAAAGCGTGAATACCCACCTTCATGAGAGAGCCCAGCCCCGGCATCTGTTCCAGTTCTGTTCCAAGACAGCCTCACTACTGAACACCAAGGAGCCTTCATCTTTTGCTTTTTGTAATTTTTTTTTTTTGAGAGCTGAATACAACAGCTAGACTTATAGATTGCCACTCCCTTTAACATTTCTATTTAATCAGGCTACATTTGGGGTGCCTTTCCATGATTCACACTAATCAAGTGTTTTTTCCATACCCAGTTTTGAGCTCCCCGTTATCTATCTCAGAAGCCACTACAGGGAATGGTGCCCAGTTGCCAGAGTGTCACCATCCTTCATCACTCAGATGCCAGGAAATTTCATAATAAAGACAAACTTACCACAGGCCATCTTGCCCTCCCACAAAAGCTGTCCCCAAACAAAGGGTTTCCTAACAAGATAAACATTATGTATCAGAACTACAATAACATAATACCACATTTTCTTCAAATTAGATTTTGAATTCCACCAATTCCAAATCAGCGCACTCAACACTCTAAATGAGGCAAACTTCAAAGAGTAGGAAATAAAAATATCTTAAAGTGTGATGGCTTTTACCAAATTAGGTCTGTGCCAATGCAGAGCCTTTATTTTCTGCAAAGTAACCCTCTTTAAAAAAACAAAAACAGAAACACAGTTTAATTCAGCAAACATTGACTGAGAGCCCACTCTGGGCACAGAGCTGCAGGGAAGACGTTGAGAGCCAAGTCGGTTCTGGTCCTCAGAGGATGTGTGACGGGAACGGACACTTATTCAGCTAAATTTCAGAAAGGAAGGAACAAAGTAAACATTGTAAAAGACAAAATGTCATGGGGGCCCAGAAGAGGGAGTGATTAATTCGCACTGTGGGGAGGTGGTACTGAGCCAGCTGGGAAGGATGACTAGGGTTTTGACAGCTGGTGAAGGCATCCAGGCAGAGGGAACAGCTTAAGCAAAGGTAGAAGGCCGTGACGTGCGGGAGTACTATTCATCATCATCTAATTGATCAAAATGTGTATTGCGACATTCTAATGATTATATGTTGTCAAATATTATCCCACCTACTTTCTTTAGAAGTAAAAATCACATACCTGCATGATTACCCCTATAGGCCTTTAACTAATGATGTATAAGTATGGTGGTTTTTAAAAAGATGCTAATTTCCCAGACTAAACCACCTTCCCAGGTCCCACGGCCCTTTACACGCATTCCAACACGAGGAACACACACCCTGACCAACAACAGACTCCTTTCTTGCCCCTGATTCTCGTCAGCTCCTTGGCCATCACTACTTGTAGACTCCCTCATTAACACATACTCCAGGCCACACATGCACACATATTACCAAGTCCCCATACGCAGTGCCAGACAGGAAACACATTTGGAGGACTTTAAACAATTTTAAAATGTGCCTTCAAATTTTACAACTTGCTGTACTTGCCCGAGGGAGGAACCAAGCCCCTTGTATAAATATCACCCCAAACAGGCCTGCTCTACCTCCCACCCAGCTCAGGGATCTTGCTTTTTCCGTGTGAGGCTCAGGGTGGGTTTGGGGGTTTTGTTTATTTTGATTTTGGGTTTTTTTTCATTTCCTCTGTGTCTACTGTGGTCACCGGCTTTTTCAGTCATGTTTATTTTATAGGCATTCCCGGTAGCCAGTGGGAGAGAAGGAACAGTCCTTGCTCCTCAGAGCACCAGCCACGCAAGCAGCCCAGGACAAAACCATTTATCAGGCTCCGGGTGGACCTGTGAGGAAACTTCTCAAGGACGTAGTTTCCTGCCATGAATCGGACAGTTCCTAGAGCGAGCCTGGCTGTGGGCAAAGGAAAGGACCTCAGAGCAGGGACTGGGGCACCCAGAGGATGCTGGCCGAGACAGGCCCCTCTCAGCGCCCCAGCCCCTGGCCCAGCGCCTTTACCCACAGGGGACCCTCAGGAAGCCACCCCAGCTGCTTCATCCACTGTCCCTGTCACTGGTTCACAAACTGGGGTCTCCAGTTAACCCTTGCTGGTGTTTGTTAGCTATCTTTTTTTTGTATCGCCTTTAGAGAAGTATAATTTGCACACAATAATATTCACACATTTTAAGTGTATAGGTTGATGATGATTTTCTCGACAAAGGTATTCACCCCTGTAATCACCACCCCTGTCAAGATGAAGAACATTGCCATCTCCCAAGAGAGTTCCTTCACGCCCCCTTCCAGCCAGTACCCCCATCCCCACCCCCACCCCCTATCCCAGGCAACCACTGAGCTGCTTTCTGTCCCTGGAGATTAGAGCTACTGGTCCTAAAATCAATTAAACTCTTCTGGCGGGGCATTGTCGCTGGCTGGTACCCTGCCCTTCTCCACTCCTACAGAGGATCCAGGTGCTTCAAATGACATATGGGGACTTTTTTTCTTTTCTTTTTCTTTTTTGGAAGAAGAAAGAGGAGAGAGTTCTGCTGAAACAGGAGTCTGGGAAGAGATGGGGACTAAGCAGTGGGGGAGGTCTTGGGTCTGTCCTTAGCCTGGTAGAAGGGTTGGGGGCAGAAGGCGGATAACTGGCTTTGATAAGGGCCTTGGGGCCTCAGGGCTGATTTGGGCCTTTGGTGACTGAGCACAGCCCAGAGATGGACAGACGGCCCACTCCCAGCCTGCCTTGCCAGGGGCCCGGCTCTGAATCTGCCGCTGTGTCCTTGGCCCCTCACCATTATCCTTGTCTGTCCTTGCCTGGGGCAAGGCGGGTCTCTTTGCCCAAGCTTTCTGCTGGGGACTCAGCTGGGCTGCTGTGGCAGGAGGGGCTGAGGCAGGTCGCTCAACGGAGCCTTGTGTGTGCACTGGGGTTGGCAATCACCAGGCAGCCAGGAGAGAACACCTCACAGGAGTGCCCTTGCCGGAGGGGCTGTGGAAGCTCCCCAAAGGCTCCGTGGCAAAGCTGTCATCCTCAGAGAGGACTAGAGGTCCCAGTACAGTACAGCAAGGTGGCGAATACGCACACCCATCCTCAGCCCAGCCCCGGGGGGGAAGCCTGTCAGGCCTCATAGAGAGAAGCAGCTGCAAATGAAAACTGAAGAGCTGACCCACCAAACCACATGGAGACACCAGTGGCCTTTCTCAGGGACCTTCCTCCCCTCCTCCGACCGAGGTCACACAGGAGAGGAGAGGGAGATGCCTGCCGCCCCACTCCCACCAGCAGAAAAACACTGCACCCCACAGAACAGCTGCAGCGCTCAGCACACACAGACACAATGATGAACCCACTTGAAACACCCTGTGGGGACCATCAGCAATAATCGAGGGGGACTTGGCAGGTGGCTGGAGGTCCTATGTCAGCAGGTGGGAGCCAGAGCCAGTTGTACTGGAATTCATTACTGTTACTGTGAGCCCTCTGCAATAAAAATCATAAGAATTACCATCATAATAGCTAATCCTGAGGTCTTTCCATATGCCAGACACTAGCCAGCTTTTCTAAGTACTTTACGTACATTATCTCATTTAATCCTCTCTGTGATCCTTTGGGTGGGCCCTGTTATTATCATCTTCATTGCATGAATGAGAAAACTGAGGCTCCGGATAGGATTTGCCCAGCGTCACATCCTAATAGGCGAGAGAGTTGGGATTTGAATCTCTGCAGTCTGTCTCCAAAGCCCAAGCTCTTAGCCTGGGTGAGGCCTGGGAACGGGTTCTCTAGTGACTTCCTTCCAGTACCTCTCAGCCCTCCTCCCACCATCATTTCCCTACCTGCCTCGTCTCAGAAACAGCTGTTCCTCCTTTCACCAAGATGGACTCCTACCTTCCAGCCTGAAGCCCACCTCGACCCCACCCGGGGCCTGCTTCCTCAGTTTCCCCTCTGTATCTCCAGACTCTTTCCAGTAGTTTTCTCCTCTTTACCTATAACTGGGCCCAGATTTCTCCATCCAAAAGAATCCTTCCCTCCATTCTGCAAACTTCTCAAGCTACCAAGCTCCCTTAGTTGACATCTGCTTGTTTGCTCGCCCAGCTTCCATTTCCCCTTCTGGGGACAGAAGCCCAGTTTTCCTGGGGGACCCCCGTCATCCTCAGTCCACCTCCCAGGTCCAGTAGTGAGCCACTGTCCTGAGCCTGGCTAGTGCCAGCACAGCAGCCCCAGGCCACAAGGATTTGTTTGGGAATGGGCGTGTGGCCCAAGGAAGGACGCTGCGAGTTCTCCTTGGGCTCTTGCTGAAACAGTAAAGATGCTCTCCCTCTGCTGGGATGACTAAAGCAATGGGATGCTTGCCTGAAGCCTGCATTTTGCCTCCCTGAGAAATATACCTGGGCCCCCTCACTCTTTCATGGTTCCTGCCTGGCTCCCTGCAGGCACTGTTTGCAAACCAGCTCTCCACTCTCTCATGTCAGTTCCAGCACCTCAAACCCTAATTCTCTGCTCCATCTCCACACTTCTAACTCAAAGCACTGTCCTCAGGCCCAGTGGCCAAGAAGAAACTTCTTCTCAACCCATTTTCCAGGCTTTTTCTTTTTTCCTTTTTTTTAAAAATAAATTTATTTATTTTTGGCTGCATTGGGTCTTTGCTGCTGTGCACAGGCTTTCTCTAGTTGCAGCGAGCAGGGGCTACTCTTTATTGTGGTGCACAGGCTTCTCATTGTGGTGGCTTCTCCTGTTGCGCAGCACGGGCTCTAGGTGTGCGGGCTTCAGTAGCTGTGGCACACGGACTCAGTAGTTGTGGCACACAGACTCAGTAGCTGTGGTGCATGGGCTTAGTTGCTCTGCAGCATGTGGGATCTTCCCGGAGCAGGGCTCGAACCCATGTCCCCTGCATCGGCAGGCGGATTCTCAACCACTGTGCCACCAGGGAAGCCCTCTCCAGGCTTTTTCAAGTTTTTTTTTTTTAAATTTATTTATTTTTGGCTGTGTTGGGTCTTCGTTGCTGCGCACGGGCTTTCTCTATTTGTGGAGAGTGGGGGCCACTCTTCTTTGCGGTGCACGGGCTTTTCATTGCAGTGGCTTCTCCTGTTGCAGAGCAGGGGCTCTAGGCACGTGGGCTTCAGTAGTTGTGGCACACAGGCTCAGTAGTTGTGGCACACAGGCTCTAGAGCGCAGGCTCAGTAGTTGTGGCACACGAGCTTAGCTGCTCCACGGCATGTGGGATCCTTCCAGACCAGGGCTCGAATCCATGTCCCCTGCATTGGCGGGCGGATTCTCAACCACTACGCCACCAGGGAAGCCCTCTCCAGGCTTTTTCAAGCACTTTTAAACTTAACCTGCTGAAACAGAATTCCCTGTCCTTCCTCCAAAACATACATCTGCAACTGACCCTTCTGGTCTCCCAGGCTTTAGACCTTGGTATCATCACCAACTCCCTCTGTACCCATCCAGGTCCTGGCTTGCCAGTGACAGAAACTGACTCCAGGTCACTTAAAGCAGAAAAATAATTTATTGGAAGGAATTCCAGTAGTTCACACAACAGATGGAAAGGCTGGGAACCAAGGCACATGGGGCAGCCAAGACTACAGCCAGGATCACAGGAAGAGTCTAGGGAGAAATGAATTCTAAGTCCTCACATCTCTGAGTCCTTCCTTTGTAGTAAGAGCCCTGGGTGGAAGCACCTGACTGACTGAGCTCTAGCAGAAAGGCCTGGGAGAGCAAGGCTTTTATCTGGAGGCTTTCATGGCCCTGCCTCCCACCTGGGGAGGCATCCCCCCACATCCAAATAGCTGCTGCATCCTGTAGAGATCATTTCCAGAATGGTCTTGCATCACTCTGCACCCCCAGCGGCCTGCACTAGTTGCCCCTTTCTAGGAACAGCTGGATAGGACGGTGCAGTGGTTAAATCAGGACCCTCGAGCCAGATTGCCTTGTTTCAGATTTCAGCTTCACTGTTTTACCAGCTGTGTGACCTCGGGGAAGTTAAGAACTTCTCTGTGCTTTCACTTTGCTCATCTGTAAATTGCGGATGATAATACTACCTATCTCTTATGGTGATTGTGAGCAGTGAGTGCTTAATGTACACAAGGTGCTTCAGATGAGCCTGGAATGGAGAACATGTTCTATAAACGCGAGCTGATGATATTATTCCCAGGGCAACCTGCCCATTATCCACTCTCAAGTCTCCAAACCTCCCCTCTCTCTCTGCCTTCCCTCAGCCTAGGGTTCCCCAGTGAAATACAACCCCCTCGGCTTGTCTCTGAGGCCATTCTGGGTTGGCCAGCTCCAGCTCAATCTGGAATGTCCTCAGCCCATGTAAAAGCAGTTTCCCTGTAAGCCACATCTCCAAAGAGCCTCCTCCAGGATGTCTATCCCGACACATCCCCACACAGGGACTTCTGCCCATGTGAGGCACTTTTTCTTCCGAGTCACAAAGCACTGGTAGCCCATCTCCCCGAGGTATTTACCACATTCTGCCTGCATTCCAGCTCTTTGTACACTCCTGCCCCTCCTCTCTGCGTGGTTCCAGCCCGCTCCCTGTGCCCAGCTCCAAGCTGTGTCGCCCTTTCATGCTGTGTGCCCTTCCCCCCCCCCCCTTACTTCATCAATTCCTACTCCTCTTTAAGACCCAGCTCGGGATCTCCAGGACCCAGCAGTGCCTGGCCCACAGTTGGTGGATGGAGAGTGTGATGGAGGGTACTAGATGGAGCCTGGGGGGCAATAAGGAACGTGGTGGGAGTAGATCCTCTCCCCATCTCCTTCCCCTCGCCCCTGCAGTCAGGGGAGAAAGGCCTGCACCTTCCCTCTGGGCATGGAATGCCCTTACCCACCATCCCTACCTGGGGAACCCTCAAAAGGATTTCCCCCATTCATCTCTGCCCCCACTGCACCTCAGAGCTCTTGGCTGCCTTGTCCCTGGGGCATTTATCAAGTACTACCTGGAGGAACAAATATTTGTGTTCCTAAGGCTCCTCCTCCATCACCTTCCCTGTATCCCGAAGACTCCCCTTCCTCATTCCCAGTGTCAGCACATTTACCCCCAGTCAGTCCAGGAGGTCAGGCCCAGGTAAAGAGAAATATACACCAGTCCTTCCTGACAGTCTTCTCCCCCAGGCTTAGCACCAGGCCCCTCACAGCAGCTATTTCCTTTGATCCATATAATAATTCCAGGAAGAAAGTAGCCTTGCCCCCATCTTACAGATGGAAACAGTGGAGGCTCTGAGACGAAAAATGCCTTTCCCAAGTTTCCATATCTGGGACTCAGACCCAGCTCTCACAGCACCACTCTCTCTCCTGCTCACAGGTTGCCTTATCTGGCCTTCCCTGCAGTGCCTAATGAAAAAACTGACCTCAAAAAATATTTGGTGAAGTGGAAAGTAAGCCATTATCCGGACATCTACTGCCTGCAGGGACGGGTCAGGGCAGGCTTCAGCGCTGGAAGACTGCATCTCACAAGCCTGACCCACAAACCCCCTCAGGTCCCTCCCGTCCCACCTCCCCAGACCCTCTCCTCCCTCTCCCTCAAGGGCTCTGGTGAGGGAAGGAACTGCCCCCTCTCCACCCCCTTCCTTTCCCTTCTCCATACACACTCCCCCATTTGCCCACAGCAAATTCAGCACTTTGGGCCCAGGTCTTTCCTTTATACCCAGGAGAGTTGGGCAGTGAGGTGTGGAAAGAATAAGGTGCTGTGGACCCAAGCCCCACCGAGGCTGAGGCTAACCGTCTGAGTCCTGAATACCATCATGTCTAATCAGTGAGGGCATAATTCCTGCTTTTGCCCACCTCAAAATGTGTAGGAGTCTATAAAGATGAAATAGTACGTGATAAAATACACAGCTGAAAACACTGGAAGAGTGTAAAATGTTACACAAATGTAAGGGATTCCGAGCTGGCCGTAACATGGGCATTAAACTGTAACCTCTCAAAGATATTTACCATAAAAAATTCCAGAGCCATGGGGAAAAGAACTGTGAATTGTGCTTGCTTCTGAGATTTAACTTCTTTGGGTGATTTTTTTTCTTTCTTCATTTGTGCTTCTCCAAGTTTTCTGCATTGATCATGTATTCCTTCTGTAATTAGGAAAAAAAAGTTATGTAAAAGTAATGTCTCTGAAATAAAAGTGTCTAAATTCCTGCTTTTACACTATGTTATAGTGAGAGATTAGGGGGAGGGGGACAGGGAAGTGGAAAAGAGGTTTATCAACTGCATTGAGAGTAAATGTCTTCCCGCCCACCCTCACACAGCTGTTCTACCCTGGAGGACCAGAGGACCAAGGCTGGGTAGCTGGGAAGGAAGGATTTCTCCCCAGTCAAAATCACAGGGAAACGATTCCTGGCTCCCATCCCCAACTGCCTCCCTCAGACACCTCCACCTGGAAATCCCACTGATTCTTCAAATGCAACATGTCTGCACAGGCACCGTTCAGTGCTTATCCTGCTCCCTGTCTAACAAGACTCCTGTTTCTTTGGGGAACAGAGCAGATCCCATTTGAGGGAGGAGGGTCCCAGGCCCAGCCCCAGCCCTCCAGAACTGTCCCTTCTCCTGCACAAATGCTGCTGTAGCCATGGACACTGAACCAGTTTTCTCCCGAGAGTAAGTTGTCTAGGAAGCTGCTAGGAAAGATTTTCTTACCAGATAGAAAGAGACCCTTAGGAGGAGAAACCCTCTTGCTCCCACCCCTTCTTCCTGTGGCTCCTGCAGCTTGAATGTAGCTCTTGTACAATCAGCCATCTTGTAACCAGAGTCATGAGGACAGCAGAGCAGAGAGGCGGACAGCACTGGGTCTTT
Source organism: Orcinus orca (assembly GCF_937001465.1). Taxonomy (NCBI): domain Eukaryota; kingdom Metazoa; phylum Chordata; class Mammalia; order Artiodactyla; family Delphinidae; genus Orcinus; species Orcinus orca. The sequence goes on along the minus strand of NC_064559.1, from coordinate 100,241,479 downwards.
GACGACACTGTCGAGCTGCTGTCCCGCATCAGAGGGCTTTGCGTTGGGGGAAACATAAAACCTCTTGCTTAAACCACTAGTAGTTGGGTATTCTGTTATTTGCAGCCAAAATCACTCCTAACTGATACAATGTCCAAAACTGTCCTCTTTGTTTACCCTTCCTGGGTCTGTTCCTCGCCTCCATTTCCTCTATGTAAATGGCACCTCTGCCCACCAAGCCTTCCCAGACTCCTCCCGGCCTCCTGCCCATGGCTCAGCTCTCACCCAACTCTGTCAAATCTGTCCTCTGCTCTCCCCCCTCTGCTGCTCCTCAGCTTCAGGCCCGTCTCACTCCCACCAGAACTCCTGCAGCTCAGGCCTAACCAGCCCCCCTACCTCTGAGCTCCCTCTTCTACCCACGTTGTTACCCACAGTGATTTTTCTAAAATACAGATCTGATTATGTTTCCTACTTAAGCATCTATGGGCTACAGAATAATGTTCAAAATCCTGAGCATGGCAGTCAAGGCCCTTGGCAACATGGCCCCCAAACCTCCTTCTGCTTTCATCTCTTGCCACTCCCCCAGACCCATTCTGTAATTTTAGCTACACCAGAGTATTCGCTGCACACACCCTAACCCCTCTACTTGTGTTTTTTTCCCCTCATCCCTGAATATGAATGCCTACTTATCCTCCAAAACCCATTTCAAATATCTCCTCCTGAGTCAGCTATGTTGGCAGACTCAAAAGCAGGCAGAGGAAAAAACATATATATCCCCTCCTTTGTGAAGCATTCCTGACCCCAAATAAACCCTCCTTCCTCTGTGAGCCCACGGCCTGTTGTTCCACTTATACCACTATTATAATTGTTATTTTATATTCTCAGTACATATTTGCAAGCAGATTAGATTCCTTTAGGACAAGGGTATATTTCAGAGCCCCCAGCACCTCCCAGTACAGTATTTGATATAAGTGATTAATTTTTGGTGGCATCATTAACAAACACCTTCTGGTGTTTTCTGTGCAGAAACCACGGTCCCATCCTTCTTTTTTTTTTTTAATAAATTTATTTATTTTTATTTTTGGCTGCGTTGGGTCTTCGTTGCTGTGCGCGGGCTTTCTCTGGTTGCAGCGAGCGGGGGCTACTCTTCCTTGCGGTGCGTGGGCTTCTCATTACGGTGGCTTCTCTTGTTGCAGAGGGCTTCTCACTGCGGTGGCTTCTCTTGTTGCGGAGCCCATGCTCCGCAACAAGAGAAGCCACCGCAGTGAGAAGCCCTCGCACCGCAGAGAAGAGTAGCCCCCGCTCGTCGCAACTAGAGAAAGCCCGTGCGCAGCAATGAAGACCCAACACAGCCAAAAATAAATAAATTAAAAATATATATAGAGAGAAATATCTCATAAACAATCACAACAAATAAATTTTAAAAATATTTTTTAATATTGTTTACAAAGAGTTTATACATGAAAATATCTTCTGTCGTAAAGTTAAAGGGGAAAAAAGAATTACAAGATAGAAATGAGTCATATTTAACACAATATCTAAAAGCAAGCAAACAAAACCTTACAAACAAAAAGCTGCCAGGGAAGGGTTGAAGATGTTCACAGTAGCTGATGGTTCCCCTTTATTCTCCTGTTCTCTTGTTCAACTTGTGAAAAATATACACACATTACTAATAAAATGGGAAACATACACTTCATTTTTCATAATGACATAGGGAGAGGAGCAGAGACTGCTTCAAGCTCTGTATCACCTCCTCTGCGCCCTGCCTCATCTCACTGCCCAGTGATGCCCTTAGAGGCTGTGCCAGGTTGGCTGTGTCCCAGGGCCTTGTGGTTCTGGCCTTCCCCACCCCAAACCACAGGGCGCTCAGCAAGGCAGTAGCAACCAAGTAGCTCTGCACGGTCCAGACTGGGAATGGTACCTCCAGGCCAACACTGCCCCACAGGTGGACAGCACCTACCTCCAGAGGCTGGGCCTCCCCCACGGCCCTCAGAGGGTTAATCCTGTCCCCGAGGAATTTCCAGAAAGGACTCACGAGGGGAATTTCCCAGACAGGCAGGCAGACAGACAGACACCTCAGACGGCTCCCGCCACTGAGCACAGATGTTTGCCTGAGGGTGGCGATGCTGAGAGCCAACACAGGCGCACAACTTTGTGGTGAGAGGTAGCCCAAAGCAAGAACCAAGACAAGACCCGCCTGGGCAGGCTGGGGGCTGGGATGGGGGAAGGCACGGGGCTGAGCTGGTTTGCAGGTCGAGTCTCCGAGCCAAAGTCCCTTCTGCGGTCTCGGTCTGGGTCTCTCAGTACCTGCAGCTCTCCTCCTGGTCCACCAGGAGTCGCAGCGGCTGTCGGAGTGTCCAGGCAGCGCGAGGGAGGTTGTGGGTCTGCAATCTCGGCTTTTCCTCGTAGCAAGTCTATTGTATAAATGGTGGCTTCTCTATTTCCCCTACTGGTCTGAGGGCTAATCAAGGGCAGGGATTTTATCCTACACGCACCCTTACCTTAGGTGCTCATCACAACAGCTGGGGTCTAGAGGTGTCCCATTAGTTCGGACGAAAGACCCCCATACGCACAAATACTAGGATAGGAGAAGAGTGATTGAGCTCCAAGCCTTCAGAGAGAATGCTGGGGACAGTGCCAAGCTGGGGAAAGAGGGCTCCGCGTCCCGTTCGTGCCCAGAATTTCCCCCCACCTCTTCTCCACCCGGCTTGCTCCAGCCCTACACGCAGGCAGGGCGGGAACGGACATGGCCCCGCCGGGCTGAGCCGAGCGAGCCCGAACCTGCCCGGCCCGAGCGGCGCAGCCCAGGGGACCCCACACTTTCCCGCCCAGAAATCCCGGCGGTCAGAGAAACAAGGGAACGTGCCCCAAACTGTCTCCTCCAGGGGGCAATCCTGGGCCACCCTCTCTGAAGAACTACCATCACCCCTTCCTTCTCTAACCCTTCCGGTTTCTTTTCAGAGCAGTACGTACCGCAGAAGTAACACTGAACAGTGATTTCACTCACTCAACAAAGATTTCTTGGCCACCTACTACGCGTGCTGGGTGCTGTGCCAGGCGCTGGCAATACAGCAGTGAACCAGCAAAACTCCCTGCCCTCGTGGGACTTCGATTCTATGGGACACGAGCAGAGGGATGGGGTAATCTCGCCTGGGACACGTGGGTGGCCGACACCCAGGTGCCCTCCCAGGTGAGCAAAACGGGCGTGAGGCGCCGCCCTGGGGCTGGTTCGGCGGGTAGACTTCGGCCCCGGCGGGAGGGGCGGGCTGCACCTCGCGTAAACGCGGGGCCGGGCACGTCGCCTGGGGGCAGGTGCGCGCGAGGGGGTGGTGGTAGGGGCCGTGCGCAACGCCTGGCCGGGACCCGGCCGCCAGGTTACCGAGCCAAGCCCCTAGTTCGCGCGGGGTAAATATTTATCCTACGCGCGGCGGAATCCGGCTGAGTAGGGCCTCTAGCAACTTGCGTCCCCCACGGGGTAGGGCCGGCCCAGGCCCTCCGCCGTCCCAGGCTCCTCCCCGGCGGGGCCAGCGCCGGACTAGCAGCTGCGTCCCGGCCCCGCGTAATTACAGGGGCTGTGGCCAGGCCTGGCCGTAAAAGAGGAGGATGAAACAGCCTGGGAACCGGGGAAGCTGGGTTCGAGCCTCAAAGGGGCCCCGGGTCTGCGGCTTCCCGCGTTGCTCAGCCGCTTGGAACGGCTGGCCAGGGGTGTGTACAGACTCGCAAAATCAACTCCGGACGGGCATGCAAACAGCCACACAATTACACACATGAATCACCAAACGCACGCAGTCATACAGCATTAGGACTTCCAGCTCCAGACACACACACACACACACACATGAATCACCAAACGCACGCAGTCATACAGCATTAGGACTTCCAGCTCCAGATACACACACACACACACACACACACACACACACACACACATACACACACACACACACACACGAACCTGATCAAACACCTGCCCGCCCTCTCCGGCCCAAGATCTGGGAGGCAGACACTCACCCGCCAACCCCTGCCCCAGACGGTGCAGATCCTGGCGGGGAGAGGAGCCCCGAGAGGCGAATTCCAGCGGGTTTGTTTACACTGCTCGGGGTGCGGGGTGGCGAGCTGGATACTGGGGCCTGACTGACTGGGAGACCCAGCCCAAACTGGGCCAGACCCAGTCGCCTAGTCTGGGACGCTGCACAAAAACCCCCTCCCCGCCTTCAGCCCCCAGCCCCCAGCCCCCAGACGTTGCTCTCCTGTGCATGTTTCCCCTCCTCTTCACACGCTGTTCACAAACATTAGCATACGTACGTCAAAGTTTCACACGCTTCCCCACACGCGGCTGTGATACTACTCACAAATGCTTTCACACTTGCGCGCCATCACACGTATTTACATATGCCAGATGCACATGTGTGGTTACAGTTTGTCACCCTTCAGGCCCAGATTCTCACAGTCCATATTCAAAGCCTGTTCGCACGGTACACACGTGTTAGCACACACTCACACACAGGTCATTAGTGCCCTTTGGAGCCTTAGAAACAAGAGCGAACCCCCTCGCGGGCCCAGAATCCCGAGTCTTCCTCCCTCTCACAGGCACTGACGGACAGAGGCACCCTAAGCCCCAGCCGCACACGTTACACACTTGATCACACACAGGGTTGCACTTTATTCCCGGCATCTAGGCGATGACACAACCTCCCAAACAAAGACAACATTGACAAACCCAACAAAAACAAACAGCAGCGTGTGTGGGGAGGGGCAGCCGAGCGCAGAGTCCAGGAAGGGGGTGGGTAGGAGAAGAGTGTGGAAACGCGGGCGCCCGAGCCTGGGTGTGCAAGACTCGGGAAAGGTGCGGGACCTATCAACAACCTCGCACCCTTCAAGATCGGCGCACGGCGCCCGCCAGCCGGGTCCCGCACCCGCTGGTTAGCAGACCCGCACGTGGAGTTCGTTCCCTTCTCCCGCACGAGACTGGGCGGGGGACACAGACCCACCAGCCAGCACAGGCCCACAAAGCTGCACGCGGATCCACGAGTGAGCAAACACACAGCAATGAGCAGATTTGTCGGTGCGCGCTTTGCTCCCCTCTCCTCCCCTCCCCCCTGCCCTCCCCTCCTCCACCTCCCCAGCCCCCAGGCCCAGGGCAGCCGCGCGCCGGGCGGGGCGGGGGCGGGGCGGGGTGTCGGGCGGCGCCGGCCCAAAAGGCGGAGTCGCGGCGCGGAGGGCCCAGAGCCGTGAGCACTGTGGTGAGCGCGCCGCGGAGAAAGCCTGCGGGAACCCAGACCCGGAGGAGACCCTCGTCCCCGCCCGGCCTGGCCCGGCCCCGCGCTATGGAGTTCCTCTGGGCCCCTCTCTTGGGTCTGTGCTGCAGTCTGGCCGCTGCTGACCGCCACACCGTCTTCTGGAACAGTTCAAACCCCAAGTAAGCCCCGAGTCTCCGGCCGACAGCCTGGGCGCCCGGTTGGCACTGCTCCCCCCTCCAGGTTAACTGTCCCGGCTAGCCCCTAACCTGAGTCTCGGGGAGGTGACCGGAGGCGGGAGGGATCCCACAGACTTTCTTCTCCCCCATAGCTGGGAGTACCCCACCCCAGGGCAGGACGCTGCCCGCATCGGCTTGCACAGGCGCTGCCACTGCCCCTCTTTTCCTTCCTTCTGGCACCCCTGTTACTCCGAAGTGAGGGACCCGCGTTGAACAGTTCCTGCCTTTAGCAGGGGCCACTCTGTCTGACCGCCAGGGCTCTTGTTCTAGGCCCTTCCACTGAGAAAGCCTCTGTGCCTCTCCTTGTGTGTTACTTGGGCATCTGCCCACACTGACAGGTCTTGACGTCCGGAGTAAGCAGAATGCTTATTGTAATCCTGGAAGGACCCTTCCGGAGGGACCTGGGCTGCCAGCATTAAGTGTTCATTCTGTATTTAAGGTCACCCTGGAAAGCCCTCCCCCCTCAAGAGTCTTTAGAGGTGGCATGAATGAGGCATATGCTGTGTGTGGGTAGGCTTGAGGGTATCTGAGGTTCAGGTAGTAAAACTGAAGAGAAGGGGAGAGAGAGGTCGTGGGAAAGGTTCCAGAGGACAGGAAGGGGTTAAAAGGGTTACAAAGGGCTCTGGGCAGGAAGGAGTTAATTTCTCCGGGGCAGGTTTAGGGCTGTGAGGCAAATGGTACGGGGAGGGAGAAGCTCCATCGGACCCTTTGTTCTTTGTTCTTGAGTTTTCTGAAGTTATGGGAACAATATTTGCAGGAAAACGGGAGAGGGGGGTAAGGTGGAGTCAGGAGAGGAGGGCTGGACACCTTGGGGTCGGGGGTGAAAAACACTTCACTCAGCCCAGCCACCGGCAGCCCTAGCAGACCTACCCCCCACTCCCCTTGAGAAATAGATTGTGCCAGTTTCCTCTTGACCCTGTGGCAGCATTGCCTGGTAGGGGGTCTGTCGTCTGTGGCGTGTTGGGCAGGGAGGAGACAGCCAGCTGCCAACCCCAGAGGGCAATGCCCTCTTGCCCATTGGCCGCCTGACGGGGCAGTGCAGTCAGCCCTCCCCCACCTCACTCCTTGCTCTCTGTTCTTTGCTTCTTTGACCCAATCTTGTCCTAGAGGGAGAGAGCAAAGTCCCTGTTTATGCCCGTGCCAGGTGTTGGCTGAAGGAGGAGGAGGGGACAGGAAGCCAGGAGTAGGGAGGGGGGGACCCTGGCCTTTTCCGTTCCCAAGCTCCCAGGTTTCCTCTCTTTCAGGAAGGAGCCTCTTCCTTGCCCCCCCTTCCCCGCCTTCCCTGACGCCGCTGCCCCCCTTTCCCAGATGGAGAGCAAGAGTCAAAGGAGTGCTAAGTGGAGCAGATTGTACCCCCAGGAGGGGGGTGATGGGCACACCCACCAAGCACAGCTTCTGCCCTGTCCATCTGGACACACACACACACACACACACACACACACACACACACACACTCTACCATACCCAGGACTAAAGAGAAAGCCAGCCCAGAGTGGAGGCCACAAGCAGCTAAGCCAGGCCCAGCTTGAGGGCAAAGATGAGGTGGTAATGAGCTGGGTGGGTATGAGGCTGGCATGGGTGACTCAGGGCAGTGGGCATCAGCCCTGGGATCTCCAGGCCCCAGTCAGGGGGCAGCATGGGAAGAAGGGCAGTGCCACTGTGAGCTGCACCCTGGCCTCCTTGGTGCTAGAGGGGCAGGTACCCCACCCATTCAGACCTGTCAGCTCCTTTTGCCTGGAGGACAGTGCCCAGAGCAAGTGGGCACTGGGCCATCCTGGGGTCCTGGGGGCTGTCCACATTTGACAAGGGAAATTTTCACAGGTTCTCATGAATGCTGGGGTGGGTGGCAGAGGTAGATGAAGAATGAGTCAGTGCCCGTCATGGGAATGGAGGAAAGACGCCAGACCCAGAGCTGAAATACCTGTTCTGAAATGGCTTCTATGTTTATCTCTCCAGAGAGGAATTTTAAAAGCCTCTCTCTGCGCCTCCTCCCTCCCTCCCTCTCTCTCTCTCTCTCTCTCTCTCTCTCTCTCTCTCTCTCTCTCTCTTTTCCCCAGGGTGGGGGAGGGGCCTTGGTAAGCCTAGCTGGAGCACTGGCATGCTCCTGCAGAGCCAGGCCTCTTAAGGGTCATGCTGACTGGGCAGTGGGTGCCCACCTCAGAGGCCTCTTGCCCTAACCCCTGCCCCTCTCCCCACCACCCATGCCCCTGGCTTTGGTTTGAAGCAAGTTGGCAGCCAACTCTGCTGAGTCTCTAGCTGGCAGTGGTTGGTGGAATTCAGAGAAGCTGACCGGCTTGGAGAGGGAGGTGGGGAGGCACTTTTTCCCCTACTAGGACCCCACCTAGACTGGAGCCAGGTGTCTAGAGCTGCGGGGGAGGGGTCGGTGGGCAGTCCGGCTGGAGCCTTTGGAGCCTGGGGGGAATGGGCTGGGGGAGGGGAGCTGTCTCCATCTTGGGAAGAGGGAGGGGAGAGGCCTTCTCAGATCTGAGAACTCCAGCATTTCTGGAGCTCATTTCACAAGAGGTGAAAGTACGGCTTTTGGAGATAAAGGGACAGAGAAGTTTTGGGGTGCTTTGAGAGAAGTGGACAAGGAGAGCTGAGCATAGATTTGAGTAGCTAGAAGGGGAGATTTGAGGGCACTGGATGAATTGATTAAAGCAATTTAACTCAAAAGGACTGGACATTGTCTGTGGGCATGGATGTCCTGGGTGTTGGGGGAAAAGTGAAGTTGAACAATGTGCGATATACTCAGTGGGTCAAGGGGAAAAATGAGAGGAGTAAGAGAAGTGAAGACAGATTGTTGGACGCCGAGTACTAGCACGGGAAAGAGAAAGGGTTATGTGGATCTTGATTATAGAATGGGCCAGTAGGTTCTCAGATTGAGGCCTAATAGCAGTTAAAGGAGCAAGTGGTAGAATAGAGTTGGGGAAATATTTATAGGTAGAAGAGTGAGCAGAGGAAATATTTAGAAGCCTATCCTTAGGTAAATATCAGGGAGGTTATGGGAAGTGCCTTGATACCTGAAAGATACTAAGTGGGTGCTATTTAGAGGATTAGTGGCAGACGATGGAATGTTTGGAGATGGTGGAAAGATATTTAAGAGATCAAGAACAGGGCTTCCCTGGCGGCGCAGTGGTTGAGAGTCCGCCTGCCGATGCAGGGGACACGGGTTCGTGCCCTGGTCCGGGAAGATCCCACATGCCGCGGAGCGGCTGGGCCCGTGAGCCATGGCTGCTGAGCCTGCGCGTCCGGAGCCTGTGCTCCGCAGTGGGAGAGGCCACAACAGTGAGAGGCCCGCGTACCGCAAAAAAAAAAAAAAAACCCAAAAAACAAAGAGATCAAGATCAGTAAATTAAATACTGGAAGTTGAGAGTTTTAAAAAATCTTTGGTGGGGGCGGTGGTCCAGTATGAAATGTGAGGGGTCATGTAAACATTTGGAAGCTCAAGGCTCTGGCCTGGCTTCTGAGTGACCACCAGCTTTCTCTACCTCTGCGCATGCCCAGGTTTCGGAATGAGGACTACACAGTACACGTGCAGTTAAATGACTACCTGGACATCATCTGTCCTCATTATGAGGATGAGTCTGTGGCAGACGCTGCCATGGAGCGGTACACACTGTACCTGGTGGAGCGCGAGCAGTACCAACTGTGCCAACCCCAATCCAAGGACCAGGTCCGCTGGCAGTGCAACCAGCCCAGTGCCAGGCATGGCCCAGAGAAGCTGTCTGAGAAGTTCCAGCGCTTCACACCCTTTACCCTGGGCAAGGAGTTCAAAGAGGGACACAGCTACTACTACATCTGTGAGTGCCCGGGAGGCATGCACACAGGTGCATACACTGGGGGACACACCTGGCATGATGTACATGCTTCAGTACATGCTTAGTGGGAAGGCAAGCAGCACACGGCCCCTTCCAATCCTGAAGTCTGTTTTCGTTCATTCCCATTACAAATGTGGAGTGAGCTTCTACTGTGTCCTGGGCACTCTGCTTGGCACTATAGGCGCAGAGATAAATAAAACATTACAGAGTCCCTGTCCCCCAGGAACCTGGAAAGGGACATACATAGATTAACAGACCATTAGAACAGGGTGATATGGTAGATATGAGCTCAGGGGCCCTGCGGAAATGACTTGAGTACCTGCTAGTCTGGGGTGGCGGGCGCACCTCAGAGAAGGCTTCCTGGGGAAGATGACCCAAGAGTTCAGGACAGACAGAGGAGCTGGCCAAACAAGGGGACGTGTGCAAAGAGAGCATGACATCTTCAGGGAACTTCATATGGTTCAGACTGACTGGAACAGGAGGGACACTTGGAAGTGGGGAGATAGGAGCTTGGAGAAGTAGACAGGGTAGAGCATGGGGGCCTAAGAAGTGCTAAGGAGTTTGGACTTTATCCTGAGGGCAGTGGAAAGCCACTGGTGGATTTTACAAGTTGTGAGATCAGCTTTGTACGGAATGAATCCAGGCCTCACCCTGTCAGTGGGGCTTAAGCAGGGCGAGGACAAAGTGGCCGGGTAAGGGGAACATATTGTGCAGGTTGCCCCCAACTTCAGGTTGGGGGAGTGGAGGATGGGCTGTAGGGAGGGGACAGTGTCTATGTTCTTTTTACCACCACCTCCAAAGTCAGGGGTTATTCCCAAGAATGGGAGCTTGCACTGAACTTGAGGCAGAAAGTGGGCAAAAACTAAGGAAGGTGAGAATCAAAGATTAGAGGGAAGAGAGGGATTAAAATAAGTAGGGACTGAGAAAGCAGGGTCAGAGGCATTTACGCTTATATTTTCTTCCAAAAAAGTTTCCTTCCTTATCACTCTCTGGATTTATTTTGTAGCCAAACCCATCCACTACCAGGAAGACCAGTGCTTGAGGTTGAAGGTGAACGTCAATGGCAAAATCAGTGAGTGTCACAGCCTTGTGGGCCTCCTTGCTCCATCCCTATTCTGGGCCTGGTCTAGTGATCTGGGATGGTTGGGAAGTCCCACTGCCCAGCCCGCCCAGCATTCCCACCCCTCTGCCTCCTTGGTGTACCAAGCACCTGACCTAAGACCATCCTTATCGTTCAGCTCACAGTCCTCAGGCCCATGCCAATGCACAGGAGAAGAGGCTTCCAGCAGGTAGGTGGCTGGAGCAAATTGGGCCTGGGGCACAAAAGGGGGTCTGCTTGAAGAGGTTGGGTACAGGAGGTGGCTCTTTTACCAGTCAGGGGCAGGGGAAACCTCGCTGGGCTGAGGGCCAGTGCCAGTAGGGGGGCCGCTCACCTTGGGGGCCTCTGCCCTCTTACCTTGCAGACGACCCAGAGGTGCAGGTTCTACATAGCATTGGTCACAGTGCCGCCCCCCGCCTCTTCCCACTCGCCTGGGCTGTGCTGCTCCTGCCATTCCTGCTGCTGCAAACCCTATGAAGGTGTATGCTGCATGCACTGTAAGAACTGGAACTGGGCTGAGGGGGCAGGGCGGGCCTCCCTCACCTGCCTGGGGCCCCTCCCAAAGCCCTAGTCCTGGGAACCACTCCTACCACGTGCACAAGCTGCCACCCAGCAGCGTCAAAACGGGTCAGTATTAAAGCTTTCAACCCAAAGGAGGTCAGCAAGCCTGACAGTGCCATCCTCGCCTCCACCTCAGAGGGATGGACAAAGAAGTGGACAGTCCTTTCCCCTTCATTCCTGCCCTTAAGCCAAAGAAACGGGCTGTGCGGACATGGCCTCTTAAGAAGGGCACTGTGGGAGCCGAGCTGAAGGGGGCTTGGGCTTACATGGATGGACACTGAGCTTGGCAAAGATGTCCCTCCCAGAGAGAGCCAGGATGGCTCTGAAGGAAAAGCAAGAGACAGTTTCCTGCTTGGGAGCCAGGGACAGGAGAGGCAACATGCTTGGGCTGACCCAGCATCTCCCCCAAGACTGTTCTCTGTGGAGGTGCCACGGAGAGGACTGTAGCCAGGCACTACATCCTCTCCCACCCTGGGGCATCACTCCACAGAGCTGTGCCAGCAGGGGGGCTGTGCCAACCTGTTCTTAGAGTGTAGCTGTAAGGGCAGTGCCCATGTGCACAGAGTCTGTGCCTAGACTGACTGTAGCCTGAAGGGCAGGGCCCACGAGTACAGAATCTGTATATGAACTAGATGTGTGTCTGCTGATTTCTACAACTGGAGTTTTTTTATACAATGTTCTTTGTCTCAAAATAAAGCAATGTGTTTGTTTTTTTGGACGTGCTTTTCTGCCCTTCCATCCTAATTTATGACCATTGAGTCCCTGCTGCTGCTAGGCTCAGTGCTATGTCAGTAGCAATTGGGTTTGAGTTTTTTCCCCTCTCTCTGAAAAGAATACATGCCCCTCACCAGCCCACAAGGGTGGGGTGTTTCCTCCTCTGAGGGTTGTCCAGGATAGGAGTGCTCCCCACAGCAGTCTCTCCCCACAGCAGTGGGGTCCTAGGCTGCACCCCACTCTGGAAGTTCCTCCTGTCCAACCTCCGCCCCACTCGCACCCTCTCAGCGCTGGGCTTTGGCGTACTGTTCAGGTACTCAGGCTCTTGGGTGAGTCAGGGCAGCCGCTCGGAACGCCTGCCAGCTGAGGCATGCGGCTCGCCCCACAGCCCCACCAGCAGAGATGTGTGGGAGGCTGGGAGGGAAAGTTCCCGGCAGCAAGTTGGTTGGACTGGGGGGGTCGGTGATATACGTTTGTCCAGTGGATTGGCCAAGTCACAGAAAGCCGGCAGTGTGGCTGAAGGGGGAGGGCATCACACAAAGACTTGGTGATTCCTGGCAGTCCCTGTTACTTAGGGAAGAGACCGGAAAGAGGCTTCAGCAAACAGCGAAAAATCTCCCAATCCCTGGGCAACTGAAGTTCTGAGCTGCGGCCCTCCGTGAAAGCGTGTTGAAGTCCGGGTAGCAAGCTTTTGAGTTCTACCACGTAGGCTAGCGGCCTGTGGGAAAGTGAGTTGAGGCTGGGGGTCTGGGTGATCCAAGGAGTAAGCAGAGAGTGTGCAGCGGCTGATGCCGGGGACAAATCCGCGGAGCCTTAGGAAGGAGACCGGCCAGAAAACCGAGAGCAACGGGAAGACAGGAAACCCTGCGAGCCGACAGCGGGCCGGTGGGGTCGAAACAGGCCCTCGCAGGGGCGGGGCCTGAGCTCCGGCTTGAAGTTCTAGGGGTGGGCCGGGTTCCGGTTCAGTTTCCGGGGGGATGGCCGATCGCGCAGGGGCGGAGCCGGGGGCGCAAAGGGGCGGGGCTCCGGCGTCGCGGGCTCCGGTTCCTGCTAGCTGGCCGCAGGCGCCGAGCTCGGGATCCGACTCGGGGAGGGATGGAGGCGGGCGGATTGGCCGACTCGCTTCTTTCCGGAGCTTGCGTGCTCTTCACCCTCGGCATGTTCTCCACCGGCCTGTGAGAGCGCGGACGGGCTGGGCTGGGGCAGGACCAGGAAGTCAGGAAAGGAGAGAGAGGGGACAGAGACGTGGCCGCAGCCCCAGGCTGCCTCTGGAACCTAGGGTCAAAGTGGAATCGGGTCGAGAGGGCCGGGGTACAAGGGCAAGGCTGGTCACTTTACCTGAGGGAGAAGGCCAGGGTGCTGAGGGTAGGGCCGGGGGTCTGCAGTTGTCCAGAAAGGATGACAGGCATCGGGGATTTCGACGCCCCAGCAGCCTGGTCCTCCCTTTCCACCTCTCCCTCCTGCCTTCGGGTCCCCGTTACAGCTCGGACCTCAAGCACATGCGGATGACCCGGAGTGTGGACAGTGTCCAGTTCCTGCCCTTTCTCACCACGGACGTCAAGTGAGAGGGGCGACGCCTGCGGCGGGAAAGGCTGTCTGAGGGAGGTTGGGGAGGGGTGAGGAGGAATGTGGACGAGGCCCCTCGGGTCCCCCGCTCACACTCAACCCCGCGAGCCAATGTCCCTCCCCTCCACCCTGCAGCAACCTGAGCTGGCTGAGTTATGGGGCCCTGAAGGGAAACTGGACGCTAATCGTCGTCAACGCCGTGGGTGCTGTGCTTCAGACCCTGTATATCTTGGTGTATCTGCACTACTGCCATCGGAAGGTAGAGCCCCTTCCTCTGCTGCATGCCCTGCCCTGCCTTGCTGGCAGGGCAAACACTGTTTCCTAGAAGACTATAACACGCTGGCACTGCCAACTTTTCCTGGAAGACCCTTCCAGCCTTGCAGTCCTCCTTCCGCCATGAAGCCAGCCTGCTGAGACTCACATATTGTCCCCCATTCTGGCAAAGCTGGTAGCTCTGCCTAGCCTGATGGTGCCTTGCTGCCCAACAACCTGAGTGGAAAGGGATTTTGTCTCCATAGTTCCTTCAAAGTCAGTGCCAGTGGCTGAGAGTGAGATGATCCGCTCTGCTTCCCCATTCACACAAGCATTAAGCTCCTACTCTGTGTAGCAAGCTCACCAAAAAAGGATACCTTTCCCTCTCCTAGAAACCTCCAGGGTTGTGCGTGGATCAGACATGTGCTCAAGCCACTGGTGGGAAAGAGGATGTAACAAGTGCAATACTGGAGGCTTGGGCAAAGGTTGGCTCCTCAACTGGAGCTTGGGAGAGGGCAGGATGAATTAATTCCAGCAGCAGAGTCAGAGAGGGCTCCTGGTACATCCAGAAGTAAGGCTACTCTCTCCTCTGCAGCATGCTGTGCTCCTTCAGACTGCAACCCTGCTGGGGGTCCTTGTCCTGGGTTTTGGCTACTTTTGGCTCCTGGTGCCCGACACTGAGACCCGGCTTCAGCAGCTGGGCCTCTTCTGCAGTGTCTTCACCATCAGTATGTACCTCTCACCACTAGCTGACTTGGTGAGTGGGGGTGTCCAGGGAGGAAAGGAAGATAAGTCTCCCATAGCCAGACACTGTAGCTTATACTCCAGAGGAAGGAAAGACCCAAATCCTGGAAGGAGACGGGGCAGTAGAGTTGGGTGAGTGGGGGGCAGGAGGGAAAGGCTGGGTAACAGAAGATCAGGGAGGACGTTTGACTTTTTTTCTGAGGAAATTCTTAGGCAAGGTGGGAGATTTACTATGTGCCTTGCTAGGAGTGTCCTTCATCCTTTCCCACAGGCCAAGGTCATTCGTACTAAATCGACCCAACGTCTCTCCTTTTCACTCACCATTGCCACCCTCCTCACCTCTGCCTCCTGGACGTTCTATGGGTTTCGACTAAAAGATCCCTACATTGTGGTAAGCAGAACAGGGGCGGGGTGACAGGTGTACGAGGTGGAAAATCAGCTCCTCTCCTCATAGCAGCCCTTGTGATTTCAGGTGCCCAACCTTCCAGGAATCCTCACCAGCTTCATTCGCTTCTGGCTTTTCTGGAAATACCCCCAGGAGCAAGACAGGAACTATCAACTTCTACAAACCTGAGGGAGTTCACCTGACCACTGGACAGCTTAATGCCAACATACTACCAAAGAAACCTTGTTTCAGCTCTTCCTGCTGGTCACCTCCACTGGTGAAGTGCGTTGTGGTAAAGGAAAAGAACTGCTTTGAGAATCCAGGGACTAAAGAAAGGGCTTTACTTAGAAGACTGGATGGAACCTGGGAGATGAATCACTTTTTTTTTTTCAAGATTTTATTTTTTAATTTGGGAGGTCGGGGGAAATCTTTAGAATGTGCCTTAAAATAAACTGTTCCCTACCCCTTGCCCATCAAGGCTCGTTCTCTGTTCAGGGATAGTCAACCTGCCTGGTTTGGTGAAGGGTAGACGGGAACTGTCTGATCCACAGTTACTCTTGGGCTGGTAGGGTTGGCTCAGAAAAGGTATCTGAAAGAACCAAGAAGTTGTAAAGACGTAGGAAAGCCTTAAAAAGAACAGAGCTTGGATGTTATGAAGAAGAATAGGCTTCAAGAAGTCCTTCCTAACAGGGCTAAAAAGACCAGGAAAGTGAAATGACTTTTCCATACTGAGAGATCTTGAGAAGGGCGTCTTTGCCTCCTTCGGAGCAAATAGGAGGAAGTACCAGCAGAATGCAAAGATAAAGGCTGAGAGAGCCTCAGGAAGGTGGCTCTTCTACCTCTCACTTATCAACAGCTGGTACACAGAATCCCCAATTCCCATCATCCATACTCCATACTCAAACCAAAGTTAGAAAATAAACGTGCGCTTTAATGGGGGAGGGGAGAGCAGGCTGTCCGTGCGGGAATGAGGTTAGGGTGTCAGAAGCGCATCCCCTTGCGGGCCAAGTCGTCTCGGGCCTCCTGGATCTGGCTCTGCAGCTCGCGGGCGGCGTCCTCGCAGTCGTGAAAAGTGGCCACGCGATAGCCCACAGTACCCAGTGCATAGCAACCGGCGGACACCAGCAAGTAGGCGGGCAGTGACCACAGGACCTCCCGGCAAGACAATGGCAGCTCCAGGCCCAGGGCTCCCGTGGTCAAAGCAGCCCAGGTGGAGCCCAGGAGCGCCAGCCCCCACAGCCACTGCGCTAATTTCGTCATGGTCACTGCGGGAAGAGGAAGCAGAGCTCGAGGTCCCTGACACCCCGCTACCCGCTCTTCATTTAAGACCCATTCCCTGTCCTTCTACCTCACCCCCACCTCCGTACCACCTAACCTCAGGGCCGCTCTTCTGTCGCTCCCGCCCTCCGCCCTCCACTCTCAACCCTCAGCCCTCCTCCTACACTTACCTCTTAGCCCAGCGTCTTCCCTGAGCCGCACGGCTCCGACGTCAGCGTCCGGAATCCTCCACGGCTCGTGCTCCGCCGCCGCGCGGCCTTCTGGGAGTTGTAGTCCTCGAGCGGCGTCTGGCAGGTTCGTGGCCGCGGACTTGACCTAGGCTGTGCTCAGCCGGCTCCGCTCCTGCAGCCGCGACCTGGGCCCAGAGGGCTTTCGGTGCTGCTTCCCTCCCTCGAGACCCCGCTCCAAGCTGGCGTGGGGCTTGTAGACAGCCTGAGGACACCCTTAAGCCTTGCGACTAGATGGGAATGTAATATCGTTCCTCTTAAACTCACTTCTCCTGCACAAAAATTCCACTCATTCATTTATTCACTTATTTATTCTTTTATTCATTCACTCAGTGGAACGTTTCTTGAGCGTCACGACAGACTTTGGAGAAATAGAGATGTCAAGACACGGACCCTTCTGGGGTGGAAGGAGAAAAGCAGGAGTCAGGAAAGCAGATGCATTGACAACTAACAGGTGCCCTGAGATAGGTGTTAGAACAGAGGTTGTCATATTTTAAAAGAGAAACTCAGAGGAGCAACCAGTAAGACTTGGAGCCAGAAGAAGAAGTGCTTCAAGAGGATGTCTTTGAGGGAAAAAAACTGTGGGGACAGAGGAATCACCTGATGTGTTTAAGGTATTAAGAGAAGGTGTATACGTCTTTCAGAATTTGGGGGATGAATTCATGATAGGTATATAGAAAACCGAGTGAAAGAAAAGGTCAGGCAATTATTAACTTCAGGGAAAACAAAGAGTTAGAAAGGAAGGAGAATTATAAAAGCCTGTCTGATAAAGACCACTAAGAACATAACTGTAGTTGGATAGTTAGGTTTATTCACTTGCTGCTGCAAGAGAGAGCACACACCAGAGGAACTGTGGAGCCGCTCATCAAACAAAGGAAAAAGCCAGGTCATTACAGGATATGGGAAGTGGTTGAGTTCAGGTGATATTTAAATGAAGCAGTATTTTGACAGGTTCAAGGTAAGCACAGATGTAAATGAAGGAGTTAACAACAGCCTGGACTGAGAAGTGAACTGAGAATCCACTTGGAAACTACAAAGTTAACTAATTTTAGATAATTATATAATAGATAACTACATAATTAAGATAATTGTACAATGTTATGTCCAAAACCCCAATATCTGAAGCTTTGCACCTAGGTTGGAAATCGAGGCTGCTTCTCTGTATCAAAGTAATCAACATGCATTAAGCCTCCAGCAACAGTGGGATGTTCCATTCTCACTGCTTGATTTCAAACAGAAAATTTGTGACTGTATGATTTTAGAGAACAAAGTTTCTCAGCCCCATATCCCTGATGTTAATTAATAAAACCAGTTTTTACAGATCCACAGAGTCTTAGCACAAACACTACATAACTCAGCTGTGTAGAATATTTTCACAGCCATAATAATGTAAACACTAAGTGTTGACTTAACTAAAATTTGGAATATATTTGAATTGAGAGGGTGGGGGAGGGGAGTATATGGGGAGAGTCAGGATTAGAGAGAACTATATCCTCATTTTCCATGGCAGGCAGTCAATTGATTACATCTAAAATAGAAAAAAATAATAATAATAATATGAACATGTTATTTAGAAATATTGGGAATTCCTAGTGGTCCAGTGGTCAGGACTCAGCGCTTTCACTGCTGTGGCCCAGGTTCAATCCCTGGTCGGGGAACTAAGATCCCAGAAGCCATGCAGCACTGCCCAAAAAACAAACAAACAAACAAAAAATATATAGAGGTAAGTACCCAAAAAAGTAGCCAAGAAACTTGAGAGTGGTTTATGGAGGAGTGTATGTGTAGGGAGGGGGTAGGAGAATGGAGCAGGGGACTGTTATTTTTCATTGAATGCCTTATAGAACTAGTTGGCCTTTTTTTAAAATATATAATTGGCCTTTTAAACTATGCAAATTCCTTTGTTAAAGTAAAACTTAAGGCAAAATTAAAATATTTTTAGAAACCTGCTATATGAGCTTCAAAGGCCCACCTCCACTCCCTTCCCCAAAATCCTACTAGTAACCCACTCAAGACCTCACTAGCCACAGCGACTTTCAACACAGTTCAGGGGCCAGGCATCAGCCTTGCAGATCCAGAAATTCTATCTTATTCACCCACAATAGATGTGGCCCTGAAAGATTGCCACTCCCCAGAAAATTTTAGGGGGAAACATAATGAGAAGGGGCTTGCCCTGCAACACATAAAGAGAAAATAAATTATAGTGTCATAATAATCAGCAGAAGATTAAACATTCATTGAGGGGCTATTATGTGTCATGCCTTTTGTGACACTGCATGTTTGATTTTCACAACAGGCTGCAGTAGGTACTTTTATATCCCCATGTATGAATGAGGAAACCAAAGCGGAGAGAAGGTAAAAGGTAAGTAACTTGCCCGAAGTCATGCAGGGTAATAAGTAGGAGACTGTCCCATCTGACTCAAAGCTATATGCTTAGTAATTTCACCTTTCTGGGTTACTGGTATAGGAATGGGCAGATAGGGATCGTCATAGCAGCTGACATTCATTGATTGATTACTCTGTGCCAGGCACTGTAATGAGTACTTTATGGCATAATCTCATTCAATCTTTACAGCCACCATATGAAGTAGGTACTATTATTATCTCCATTTCACAAATGAAGAAACAGGTATGCCCCAGCTAGTCAGACTAGACTGCAGAGCCTGCAAACTTTGCCACTAAGGTATAGCATCTCCCTACCTAGATCAATGGAACAGCATAAAAAGTGAAGAAATAGATCGAACATACACCATTTCAGCATATGATAGAAATGGCATCTCCAGTGAGGAAAGATGGATTATTTGAAAAACATTTGCAACAAGCTTACCATTTGAAAAAGTAAATTAAGTTATATTTCAACCTCACATCTTATACTAAAATAAATTCGCAGTGCATTAAACAAAACTTCATGTGAAAAGTGAAACCCTAAATATGCCACAAGAAAATGTGGGTACATATTTCTCTAATGTTCAGCTCAAGCATCATGTCCTCCAAGCAGCCTTCCTGGGCCTTGACCCTGTCTTGCAGGGTTGGACACCATCTTCCTCCTCTGAGCTCCCACAGCCTCCCTTTTATAGATGGCACTTGCCATGTTGAGCTGTAGGTGTTTTGTTTCCTTGCTTGGGCCACCCAGGACCATTGTAGCTCCAGGACCAAGCATAGCGTGGGAAACCCAGAGGGCTTCTATAAATGTAAGAAGAGGGGCAGAAGGAAGGACAGGTTAGCGTTTGATGGTCTCCAGGGAAACTGACCCAGCTGTCCTGGTCCCAGGAAATATAACTACTCCAGAGACTCCCATCTACTGGACACAGGGTCTTTGGCTTTGGATAGCATTGGATGAAAGCCAGCAGATTCTTATGGTCCAATTTCTTTCTCTTCAATCTTTTTACAGACCGTTACCCTTCTGCAGCTACAGCAGGCCACAAGTACACGTGATCATAGCAGGGTATGAAAGGCAGTACAGCTTGGGGGTTAAAAGTTTGGGCTTTTAGAGCCCCAGATGTCCTGAGGTTGGGTCCTGCCTCTTTCCTTTCCTTAGCTATGTGACCTTGGGCAAGTAACTTAACCTCTCTGAGCTTCAGTTTTCTCACATTTGTTGGAGTTTTCTCCTTTGGCAAGCTTTTTTTTTTTTGGCTGTGTTGGGTCTTTGTTGCTGTGCGCAGGCTTTTTCTAGTTGCATCGAGTGGGGGCTATTCTTCTCTGTGGTGCATGGGCTTCTCATTGAGGTGCCTTCTCTTGTGGAGCACCGGCTCTAGGCACGCAGTGGCTCATGGGCTTAGTTGCTCCACGGCATGTGGGATCTTCCCGGACCAGGGCTTGAACCTGTGTCCCCTGCATTGGCAGGTGGATTCTTAACCACTGTGCACCACCAGGGAAGTCCCACCTTTGGCAAGCTTTGGTTTCAGTGAGAGACAAATCCCAAATCTGGAGCCCTCTATTTATTTATTTATTTAATTTATTTATTGGCCGCACCTCGCAGCTTGCAGGATCTTAGTTCCCCGACCAGGGGTTGAGCCCAGGCCCTCGGCAGTGAGAGCACAGAGCCCTAACCACTAGACAACCAGGAAATTCCCATGGAGCCCTTATTCTAAAGTGCACTAAAGATGGGAGAATATGCAAAATTACATACAACACACAGTAAGGGATTGACTGTTTCAGGAAAGGCATGAGCCTCTATCAAATAGGCCCTAAAGCCCAAGGTGATACTGGAAAGATAAGAGAATTCAGATAGTGATTGAGGGCAGAGCTTGCAAAGCCAAGGGAAAGCCTGAACAAAGGCAGGGAGGCTTGAGAGTTCATTGTGAGTAACCCTCTGTGTCTGTCTCTGGCACAAAGACTGCTTCATGGAGGGGTGGCAGGAGGTGAGGCTGGAAAGGCCAGCCAGGGTCAGGCTACCTAAGAAAGACCCCTTAAAAGTATTTGTGTTAATACTGTATGCTAACAATATATGTGGAACCTAGAAAAATGGTACAGATGAGCCAGTTTGCAGGGCATAAATAGAGACACAGATGTAGAGAACAAACGTATGGACATCAAGAGGGGAAAGTGGTGGTGGTGGGGTGGTGGTGGGATGAATTGGGAGATTGGGATTGACATATATACACTAATATGTATAAAATAGATAACTAATAAGAACCTGCTGTATAAAAAATAAATAAAATAAAATTCAAGAAAAAAGATTACCTAATAAAATAAAAATAAAATAAAGGACAAAATTATAAAATAAATGGTAATAAATTTGGGAAAATAAATTTGCAACAATAAAAAAAATACTGTATGCTAACACATATATATGGAATCTACAAAAAAAAATGGTTCTAAAGAACCTAGGAGCAGGACAGGAATAAAGATGCAGACGTAGAGAATGGACTTGAGGACACAGGGAGGGGGAAGGGTAAGCTGGGACGAAGTGAGAGAGTGGCATGGACATATAGACACTACCAAATGTAAAATAGCTAGCTAGTGGGAAGCAGCCACATAGCACAGGGAGATCAGCTCCGTACTTTGTGACCACCTAGAGGGGTGGGAGGGAGGCTCAAGAGGGAGGGGATATGGGGATATATGTATACGTATAGGTGACTCACTTTGTTATAAGGCAGAAACTAACACACCATTGTAAAGCAATTATGCTCCAATAAAGATGTTTAAAAACAAAGTATTTGTGTTGGGTTTGGTCCCTCAGGTCAGCATCTTCCCCCCTTAGAGAAGTGGGAGGTCCCCATGTGTGCCTGTGTGTGTCCTGTCAGGCAGCAGGTGCCATGGTGATTATTGGGTCCTTGAGGAAGGTTCCAGGTGATTAGATTGTGTTAATTCTATCAGCATCCTCAGGGCACCCACAGCTCCGTTGGGGTGACAGGACAGACAGACATGTAATCCACAAAAACACATACAGACAAAATCACAGCCGGGCTTTCAGGGGAAATGGTGCATCAGAGATTGTGCTGCTGATTGGAGAAGGGTCTGGGTGAATCAGGTGAACTAGAGGAGACCAAGATGGGAAAAGACAATAGCTTGAGGCAGGAGGGATCCAGAAACGGGGCTGGTGGCTGACAGAAACATTCGGCTGATTCTGAGGATTCAGCAGTTTGGAGTTGATGCAGGCTGGAAGTTGAGTTTTAGCAAAGAGCTCAAAGTGTGACAATGGTGTATGGCTAGTGGGGTTCTTGGTTCTTTTAACAAACATGTATTTAGCACCTACGTCAAGCAGTATTCTAATGACCAAAAGAGACAAAATCTCTGCTTTCAATGAAGCTTGCAATGAAAACAAACTGCTTCAATGAAATGGTAGGAGACAGACAGGAAACAAACAAATATTTAATGTATCAAGTAGTGAGAAGTACTGTGAAGAAAAATATAGCTAGGTGAGGGGCTAAAGGGTGACAGTGTACCATGTGATATAGCATGGTCAGAAGGGTGTCTCTGAGACATTTGCATGGAAACTTGAATGAGGTGAAGGACACAGAAGTGTAGATAACTGCTGGACGGCTGTTCCAGGCAGTGGGAACAGCATGTGCAAAGGCCATGAGGTGGCACAGGGGACACATGGAAGCCAGGAGTGGGATGGAGGAGCATGGGGAAGAGTGTGAGGAGATGAGGTCAGGGGTGGCAGGGATCAGATGCTGTATTGTAACCATGTTGGTTAAGCATCAAGGCAAATACCAATGGATCTGGATTTCAACTCCAGCCTTGCCTTCCCTTATAATCTTTTTCTTTTTCTTTCTTGCTTTATTTATTTTTGGCTGCGTTGGGTCTTCGTTGCTACATGTGGGCTTTCTCTAGTTGTGGCGAGCAGGGGCTACTCTTTGTTGTGGTGCGCAGGTTTCTCATTGTGGGGGCTTCTCTTGTTGCAGAGCACAGGCTCCAGGCGCACGGGCTTTGGTAGTTGTGTCAAGCAGGCTCAGTAGTTGTGGCTCGCGGGCTCTAGAGTGCAGGCTCAGTAGTTGTAGCACATGGGCTTAGCTACTCCGCAGCATGTGGGATCTTCCCGGACCAGGGATCCAACCCGTGTCCCCTGCATTGGCAGGCGGATTCTTAACCACTGTGCCACCAGGGCAGTCCTCCCTTATAATCTTGAGCAGGTTGTTTTAACCTCTTGCATTTTACCGCATTTCATTTCACTGAAACAGATGTATTAGTCAGGGTTCTCCAGAGAACCAGAACCAATAGGAGATATATCCGTGAAATTTAAGGTCTTGTCTCATGAAGTTGTAGAGGCTGGCAAACCCAATATCTGCAGGGTCTCACTCTGTCTTGACTTCCTCCTGACTGGGGCTGGGAACAGTGGGCAGAGGGCCAGGTCCCAGCCCACATGAGCATAGACCAGTGAGAGAACCCAGCAGGCCAGAGCCAACGTTGCTGTTCAAGTCCACAGGCTATCTGCCACTGAATTCCCTCCTTCTCTGGGGAGGTCAGTCTTTTGTTCTATGTAGTTTTTCAGTGGATTGGATGAGGCCCACCCACATTATGGAGGGCAATCTGCTTTACTCCTATTTTAAATGTAAATCTCATTCAAAAACCCTCTCACAGAAACATCCAGAGTGGGAATTTCTTGGTGGTCCGGTGGTTAGGACTCCACACTTCCACTGGAGAGAGCACGGGTTCGATCCCTGGTTGGGGAACCAAGATCTTGCGCACCACATGGTGCGGCCAAAAAATGAAAAAAAAGAAACATCCAGAGTAATGTTTGACCCAATATCCGGGCAATGTGGCCCAGCCAAGATGACACATAAAATTAACCACACAGGGCTTCCCTGGTGGCGCAGTGGTTGAGAGTCCGCCTGCCGATGCAGGGGACACGGGTTTGTGCCCCGGTCTGGGAGGATCCCACATGCCGCGCAGCGGCTGGGCCCGTGGGCCATGGCCACTGAGCCTGCGCATCCGGGGCCTGTGCTCCGCAATGGGAGAGGCCACAACAGTGAGAGGCCCACGTACCGCCAAAAAAAAAAAAAAAATTAACCACACAGAGTAAGAATATCAGTCTCGTAAGGTTGATGTAAGTGTTGAAACTGAGAATATCTGTAAAGCACTAAGTTGGCTGGTAAGGTCATGGTTGTTATCACGTGGGAGAAGATGACATTTGTCAAATGCCTAATAGGTTAAGCGCTATGCTAGGCTCTTCCACGTTGATATTTAATTCCAATCCTCTTTGCCACAATTTGAGGCAAGTATTATTATCCTCATTTTACAGATGATGAATTTAAGGTGCAGAGAGATCACTCAGCTTGCCCAAGGACCCTCACCTGGTAAGTGTCAGAGCCAAAACTAGAACTCAGGTCTGATTTCAAGACCTGGGCTCTTTCCTACTGCCCCACATATGTCTAGAACCTGAAGCTGTCTGAGTCAGAAAAAGGCCCGGGTCACAGAGGCTGGAAATGGGGGCTGGAGGCCGAGAACAGGAAGGGGAGGGATCTCCCTGGAGGGTTAGTCTAGGCCTTCACACACCAGTATACATGCACCTCAGTCCCAGAAATTCCCTTGAAGCAGCCCTCACAGCAACTCTTGGCCCAGAATGGGGGTGTGTGGGAGGTTTTTCTGTGGAGTCCTGACCTGTGCAGAAGGGAATCCCACTTTTCAGTCCCTTCTGTTAGTGTCTCAGCCTAAAAGTAGGGGAAACATGTCCAACTTATTTGAGGTGAGTGGAATTCTCAGAGAAGGTCTCCTCAAAGACCATAAGGGCCATATGGCTCAGGCCTCATTGTCACACAGGGCCTCAAATGTAGGCTTCTGAAGTTATCTCCAAGTGTGGTTTCATTCAGTCACACTGTCACTCTCCCACAGAACAGAAAGAAGGGATTTACAGTACAAATGATTTAACTTTTACTGTGGAATTTTCAAATATATACAAAAGTAGAAAGAATCCTACAATGACTCTGATATGCCCATTATCATAGAACTTTACATGATAAAGTAGGGCCTGCAGTTCCCTGTGAAGGGAAACATTTCTAAAAATCCTGTGATGACCTTGCGACTAGCATGATTATATTGTATCATCATTTTGTCTTAAAAAGTGTTAATTTGTCAAGTGTACACATTTCAAACATGTCTCAGTTTTTCTTCATTTTGAAGTGCATCTGGAACCTCGTAGACAGAAGGAACCTGGACTTCTCTCCACTTTTCAGAGGATCTGTCTCCCAGGGGAGTGGTTGCTGAGAACTGTAGGCCCAGGTAGGAGAGTTGGAAGGAAGGAGGCCCACCCCGAGCCCCCAGGGATGCGGAGGCTGGGGTGGGAATAGCTGGCTCTTCAAGGCCCAGGGGAAGCAGGGGGCGGGGTGAGGGCAGCTCTAAAGCCTGCTTCCTGCCCCAGGGCAGGCAGTTCACACTTTGCCTTCCACCCCAGGTAATGCAGTGCCTAATTCTAGGGCCAGCTAGGGGGCTTCTCTCTCTGCCAGGGCGGGAGCTCAACCAGATAGCATTTATAGTGCAGTCTCTGGTGGCCAACTTGCTCTCAGCCCTGAGGGTGTCGGGAGGTGGGATTTGGGAGCATGATCTTGGCCTTGACCCCGGAGGAACTTCCAGCCTGCTGGGAGGGAGGAAAAGGAATGTAGTTGAGGTGAAGCAATTAAGTGCCACCAACTGTGCACGCACAGGGGTTCTGCCTATTGTCTGCTTAGGAGGTGGCTCTGTGAGTAACCCTAAGTCAAGGAGGAGTGTGCGCACGGCAGGCCAGTCCAGAGGTCCCTGAGGGCAGGGCCTCCAGCTTCCCATTCGTTCACGGTTCCCATAGCGCTCAGCGCTGGCTCAAGCTCACAATGAACTTCAATACTTGCTTTTGACTGAAACTTTCCCCTTTGTATCTGTCTCTGTGTCTCTCAGCATCTCTGTCTCTACCAATCTCTGGCTTCTCTTGTTTCCCAACATCCTTCCCGAGCCCCTAGGGAGCAGAGCTGGGGGGCCGGGCAGTGGGAACGGGACAGCGTCCTGTTCTCACCAAGGACAATAAGGTCCGGAAAGGGCTGGAGCCAAGGCCTGGCGTAGACTCCCCCTCCCTGTCTGCCCTGCCCCCCCCACCTTCTGGCATGCCCTAAATGCCAGGCATCCCCTCATGTCAGTGCCAGCCCAAGAGGAGTCCAGCCTCTGCCCGGGCAGGGGAGCCCCCTCATCTCACCTTCCCACCACCGTCTTTTTAGGTGGCAACACCTTCTGCCCCAAGAAGCGCACCTCTGGGTCAGGAGCCCTCTCCCGCCAGCACCCCCCACTAGTATCCAAGGCTCCCTCCCGCTGTATTATTTACTCCTGTTTCCGGAGCAGGCAGCGGGCGCTGGCGGGTGTCAGGGCCACGTGTGAGGGAGCAGGAGGAAACACCTGGCTTCCCTCTGGCCTCCAGGGGAGACCGCCTATCTCTCCCCTAGGCCTCCAGCCTCCGGGGTGGTACAGAGACCCAGGCATCCCGGGGCCAAGAGGTTACACCTTTGCCCTTCTCACCTTCGGGTCTCCAGAAGCCATGATGGCCTCACGCCCCCTTACTTTTTTTTTTTTTTTTTTGCAGTACGCTGGCCTCTCACTGCCGTGGCCTCTCCCGCCGCGGAGCACAGGCTCCGGATGCGCAGGCTCAGCGGCCATGGCTCACGGGCCCAGCCGCTCCGCAGCATGTGGGATCCTCCCGGACCGGGGCACGAACCCGTGTCCCCTGCATAGGCAGGCGGACTCCCAAAGACTACGCCACCAGGGAAGCCCCCCCCCTTAATTAATGATGGTGTTTGGTGTCTGGGATACCCTTTCCAGGGTTAATTGCTAGGTCAGGTGGAGGCAGCCGGCAGCTAGGCACCCCAGGGATAGGCTGGGTGGAGAGCTGAGGTCAGCACCAACCTGCCTGGTAAAGGCACCCATTCCCTGAGCAGGGGGTCATTATTCCTGGCCACATACTGTCCCTGATGCCTATGTAGTGGGTGGCAGCAGGTGCCCAGATCCCTTGACATTGTCCTGGCACCTGCTCAGGCTCTCCCCTGTCCTCCCCTAACCTGGCCCCACACAAGCTCTTATCATGGAAGGCATGGTGCCCTGAGATGGCCAGATCCCCCAGCTGTGTCTATGCTCACCTGGGCTGGGGCCTGGCCCTCTGCCCACTGCTCCCACTCCAGGTCAGGAGAAAGTCTAGGTTTGACAAAGCGAGACCTAGAACTAACCCAGCCTCCCCGGAGGTCCAGGACCCATTTTGGACAACCTTTCCTCTCCCCAAGGGTCCCACATACGGTAACCCCCCAACCATCACCAGGTAAGTTGGAGCCTAGAGCTACCATTCCCCCTCAGGAAGGCTCTGGTCTCCACTGAACTCTCTTTGCCTCCATTCCCAGACTGGAAGAGCAAGAAGACTTGATTCAGGCTTCAGCCCTTCTGAATGGGCCAGTCTTTCGGGTCCTCCAAGAGCTGGTTTCCACCGGAGAGACTCAGCAAGAACCCTGAGACCCAGCAGCAACCCTCCCAGCCCTCAGGGCCAACAGGCAGGGGAGTGGTGCGAGTCTCCTGGAGGAAGATGTGAGCTCGTGGCGCCCTCTGCAGGCAATGTGGGTAAACTGCATAGTACTCCCTCAGCCTAGGCATACAGAAGAAAGGGTCCAGGAGGGAGTCCGGCTACAAATGGGGGTTTCGGGGCGGGGGCCTCTAATTCTTGACCAGAACTCCTTTGACTCATTTCTTCATCTTCACTGGGTCTCATTCCCAAACTCAGCCACATCCCATGTACAGGATTTTCTGTTCTAGGAGGACAGGTTCTTTCATTCAACCAACCCACCAGTCCTCACTGCCCATTATCAGGCACTGTGGAGAATACAAAGCTGACCAAGGCACGGTAAGCACCCTAAAGCCCACACCACCCAGCAAGAGGGACGGTGCCTAGGTGCCCCAAAGGACAGACACTCTGGACAGAGAGGCACTCCTCATGGCAGAGCATGGACAGAGCAGGACCTGAGAAGTCACATCCCTCACTTCCATTAAGGCTGGCTCCAAGGTTGGTGGCCTTGTTCCTATCGTTTCATGTATTCAATACTTTGCTAAAACTTAGGAAGTTTCTTAATGCCTTGGCTATGAGACAGGGGAGAAAAAATGAAGGCACAGACCAAAGAGGATAGGGACAGTGATCAACCTGGGAGTCTTTCTAAACACGGGCAGACATCCATGCTGAAGAACAGATGGGTCCAGGAGGGCAACATCAGTAGGGAATTCCCACCTGCAGACCTGGAGCAGAAGGGGCAGGGGGCTCATTTGCTCAGGGTGGGGAGCTAGAGTAACGAAGCCCTCACAGGTTAAATGGAACTCCATGGGGAGGGGCAGGGGTGAGGGGCCTTTCCCTCTCTTACTCCTCTGTTCCAAGATCTATTCCAGTTCCGAGGGGCAGGCATTCCTGCACTGCAGTCTTTACCCCTTTTCCCAAAGGGCAAGACTGCCACTCATTCACGCACTTTTCTTCCGTGAGACTCTCACACAAGTATATGCCACTCCAGTGCCTGGCAAAGTGCCTGGCACTGATGGCACTCAATAAATATTTGGTAAAAATGAACCTTGGAGGAAGGAAACCCCACCATCCTCAAGGTCTGAAAACAGCAAGTACCCATCTGCCCCAACATTCTGCACACCCATGCAGCGATGGGCAGGAGAGGCCCACAGCATATCACAGCTTACAGAGCTACAAAGAATCAACTTTATTAAACATTTAGGGTCAGTTTCTCTTTTTGCCCTTGCCCGTCACCTTGGCTGGTGTGAGGACTGGAGCTGTTGCCTGGTACAGAGTAGAAGAGATCTTGTTGATGTAGTACAGACCAACCATGGAGAAGATGAAGCTACAGGGTGAAGGAGAAAGGTCATGGTATCAGTGGGCATGCTGCCAGCCTGGTGCCTCCTAGAGCAGACAGATACCAGCATGAGGGAGAGAATCCAGGATCAGGTTTAGGAAAATGGGGAAGGGGACAGAGGGAGAACAGAGTGGGAGGGACGTATGGGGAAGTCTGGAACCATCACAGGAGGATCGGGTGCCAAAGGACAGGATGCTACACCCCTTACTCAGCTGTCAGGCACTTACCAGGTGGTGACACAGACTCGGTGGATGAGGCCAGATGCAAAGAGAGCCAACAGGAGGCACAGGAGAACTGGGGAAGCAAGAGGGGACAAGGAGGGTGGTCAGAATGGAAACACCAGGCGTTCATATGTGGAGTCTAGAAGAAATCTGGGGCCCTCTGAATCCTGGGGGAACTGCTTGGAGGGGAAGGGCATGACAACAGCAGGAGGACCTCAGATGGCCTTATTGATGCCCAGGACACGGAGGTAGGAGATGCATGCTCATGACCAGCTCTGCCCCAAATATCACTTAACTTCTCTATCCTGGATTCCCTCCAATAAAAAGGAAAAGGAAAGGTGACAGCAGAATCTGAAGGGCAAGGCTTGCTCCCATTTGAGGAAGAGAGTCAAGGCCTTCGCAACAGAAGCCAGACAATGGGGATCAATTCATTAACCTGGCTGGCTAGTTATGGAAGTCGAGGGCCTCAGTTCCTGGACATAAGTTGGAGAGCAGAGTGTCTGGGTACACACACCCATGGGGACAGAAAAGGGTCTCAAGACATCTAGAGTAGGACTAGAGAGAAGGTGGGAGGGCAGATAGCAAGGGCAATCCCACCTGCCCAGCTGGGGAGGGCAGGGCAACTCAAGAGGGCCTAATAGCTTGCCCCACTACAAAGGTTTCTTTCAGAAGCAAATGAAGACAATACACTTAGAAATAAAATCTAACAAAGAGAAGTTCTGAAGCTGCTGTACGAAAGGACCTCCGGAAGCCTAGGTGGAAAGAGCAAAACATAAGGGGGACAAAGAAACGAGGGCCACAGTGACAGGTCTTTGTTCTACCAGGTGAAGGCTTCACAAGAGGTGGCGTCTGCTGTCCATTTGGGGCATGTGGCATCCCTTAGGTGATCTGGCCTGGACGCCTAATTGGCTTTCTGAACTTAATTCTCCATAAATAACTGAATCATCAATTGTTGATTAGAACCGTTTCAAAAGGAAAACAATCTGACAGTGACTCTAATTTGGTCAGGATTCCTGCTGACACAGAAAGCTGGTGTATCTAATTCTTAGGCTCTTCACAATCATCTCAAACAGAATTCACTAATATTGGGTCAATTTCACCTCGGAACCCCTCAACTGATTTGGCCCTTCTTCTTCTTTTTCTGGTGGAAACAAAGAACATCCCTTCTTGGATGTATTCATTACAGGCCCAAACCTGCCTGTTCCCCTCAAACCTTCCCTGGGAACTGGCCAGGAAGTAACCTGAGTTTCTTGCTTTCAGAGGCCCTCTCTTCTAGCTCCAGTTCCGCGAGCTAGATAAAGTGCTGCATCCAAAACCATCATCTGTCTCCGGACAGTCTTAATACACATATTTTTTCCTCCTAAAAAACCTTTACTGATTAAGCACCTGGAAATTCAGTACCGTGTTGGGGGAGGTTACTGGAGAGAGTTCAAATACTCAACCCCCAATTTTCACTTACTCTCGGGGAAGATCTTTGCTTGGAATCCTTTGCCAAAGACAAGATTCTCCAGATTATTGAAGGCCTGGGTTGAGGGAGTTAAGGAGTAGGACGTGCAATGGGGGCAGAGATGTTTGGCTAATGGGAAGGGTACAAGCCTGAGTGGCCCACCACCCTTCTTACCCTCAAACACCTCTGCCCGCTCCCCCGCAAAACGGATACAGTGAGAGAGAAGACGAAAAGGCCGGAACCAAGCAGGCCGCCCTGGATGGTGAGCCACTCGGTGGAGGCCAGCTGGCGGCTGTACATCTGCATCCCAGCGAAGAGCAGCAGGGACAGGAGGGAGGAGAGCGCCAGCGAGGTGCCTGTACCCACCACTGGAGTGGAGGAGACACGCAGAGTCAGGCCCAGCCCTCCCTCCAGGAGCCGCAGGCAGATTCGGCAGGTCCGGGAACTCGAGGGCCCAACCACCTGCAAGCACTCCCGGGACTGCTGCCACCCTCCCCAACTCCCCACACCCCGTGGCAACCCCCAAGAATTCCTCAGTCCCGGACGCCCCGAACCCTCCGGCCCCGTGGGAAATGCCCGTCGTCTGGAACCCAGGACACGTCAGTTCTGCGGGGAGAGGACCGCGAAAGCTGACCCGCCCAAATCCGACCCCCTACTAGTCCGCCCGGTGGGGGACCCCGCTGGGCTGTTACCCATCATGCCCTGCCCCCGGGTCCAATCCGCGCCTCTGTACAAGAGGAGAGCCGAACCAGGCACGGTTGGCTGTGCGCATGCGTCAGCCCCCGACGTGGACTTGCTTCTCCCCCACGTCTTCCTCTTTCTCCCTCTCGGCGCCTGAATGCAGCGCCCTCTTCCTGAAGGGAGGAAATATTGCGTCCAAGAGCGTCCTTGGCCACCACCCTCGTCCCCCGCCCTTCCCCGCACCCAGAGCATCTGCTGCCTCTCAGTGCAAGCTGCACTTAACTCTTCAAGTCACTGTGCCCATGGACTATAGCCTCTAGCCCACTTCTGTCTTCTTTGTCAATTATGTCAGCTTTAGTGCCTGTTCCTCAAGACCACCTGCCCCATGATCATTGCCTTGATATCTCCCCTGGACTCTTGCCCAAACCAAAATCTAGTCCTTGCATGCTGGAGCCCATCTTTCTCTGAAATTATCCTTCTGCTTTATGTGAGTAAGATTAGAAGCCGATGAAGAATTCGAACATAAGAAATGGCTCCCCCTCAAATACGATTCCATGTTACCCAGCCAACCCCACCCCACCCACCCCCCCGACCCGACAGCCTTCTGAGAACCACGTGGGAAAAACTATTTCCCACCTCCTACCTCGACCAGCGCCGCTCGAGGCTGGTCCCTGGAGCATGCGCAGTGACATCTCACCCCACCCCTCCCCACATCCCCACCGGGCTCCTGCATTAAGCTCGGGGTTCGCAGCCGCAGCCGGGATCGGGCACACGGGGGCGGGCGGGCATGGTAGGGCCATGGCTGAGGGTGAGGATATGCAGGCCTTCACTTCCATCATGGATGCACTGGTCCGCATCAGTGTGAGTTAAGGTGGGGTCGAGGGGAAGGGGAGGGGGAGTATAGGGGTCCCGGGCAAGCCGGGACCTCGAACAGGTGGGGGTCCCGCAAGATGTTGGGATGTAGACAGGGGGCGGGTGATGGCAGAAAGGACTGGGAGGGTCGGGATGCAGGTATGAGAGGGTAATCCCGGGGGCAGCCGGGAGGTGAATGCCGTGAAGGCGTCCATCCGCTGGGGTGTGAGGAACATGTAGCTACCCGGACGCAGCGGGTGGCTTGGGGTAGCCTCCAGCCGTGCACCGGGGCTGGGGCTGCAGGGCAACGGGGCTATGCTATGAGGAGGGGGCGTGAGTGAGCTTGGATATATTCCAAGAAAACTGAGGACAGGTGGGGGGGCGAGGAAAGGGCAGCCCCACGGTGCAGTTCCCAATTTGAGCCCCTCCGCAAGACCCCACCCCACTGCACCCCCACTCAGGGCTGCCTCTGAGCCTTCGGTTGTCATGGCAACCCGGGCCCGGCTCTCCCAGGGGCGGTGCCAGCTTTGCTCCCCCCAACCACTTCCTTCCCCCTCCCTCCGTGTCCCTCCCTCCTTTGTGTCAGCTGCGCCCCTGACCGGGATGGCTGCGAAGAGAGGGACCAAGGTGAGGTGTGGGGGTGGGGCATAGCTTGAGGACCCCCGCCACCAAAAAAGGGAGGGGTACTTCCGGTGGGGAGGGGGCAAGTAGGCGGGGCGCTCCTTTCCCCCTTGCTTGGGGAGGGGGTTGCGGCAGGCCGGGTTACGCCGGGGAAGGGAGCTGGAGGGCCGGATGGTGGGGGGCAAAAGGGAATGGGTTAGGAGGAGCCGGATGGGTTAGTGATGGGGAATGGAGCCGAGGGCGGCTGCAGGCTGGAGCCGCGGCAGGAGGACAGACTGGGTGAGCAGGAGGATGGAGAGAGCCTGGCTTTAGGGAGGAGTCACGCGGGGGAGGGGGGGCAGGGGAGTGCCAGAGAAGCGGGCGGGGGTCCGCACCGAGCTGCTGAATGGGCTGTATCCTTGAGAGATGTGCCTGGGGCCGGCGGCCCGGATATGGGCGGATAGGGGCAAACGCCAGGTGAGAGGGGCTGCAGGTCCAGCTGGGACTGGGACAGTGAAGGAGGTGGGGCTTGAGGCTGGGGTGACCCGAGCTCCAACCATCCCTCCTCCTCAGGTCTGTAGCTCTGCAGGAGTGAAACAGAAGCAAGAGACAGGGAGCTGAGAAGGCCTGTGAACCAGGCCAAAGCTTGTGCTGGGGAAAATCCATAGCTTGTCTGGTCCCTTGTACTTGTCTTGTCCATTCCTGAGACCCTTTAGGTCTTTAAGGGGCAGTTGAGGGGCTGTTGAGATATGCCCAGGTGTCCAAGCTCTGATCCAACCTCCTGGTCCCTCCACAGACGAGCATGAAGAACATGGAGAAGGAACTGCTGTGCCCAGTGTGTCAAGAGATGTACAAGCAGCCACTGGTGCTGCCCTGTACCCACAATGTATGCCAGGCCTGTGCCCGGGAGGTGCTGGGCCAGCAGGGCTACGTAGGCCATGGTGGGGACCCCAGCTCTGAGCCCACCTCTCCTGCCTCCACCCCTTCTACCCGAAGTCCCCGCCTCTCCCGCAGAACTCTCCCCAAGCCAGACCGCTTGGACCGACTGCTTAAGTCAGGTGGGGCTGGCACCTGTGGGGTGGGGGGGTGGGGATGCTGGGATGTCCATCAGGAAGATGGAAGGGGTCCATCACTGGCCAAGGGCATTTGTCTGTTTTTCAGGGGGTGGAGATACTGCCCATCCAGGCTCTAACGAGAGCTGCGCTCTGGCACAATAGAAATTAATTTTTTAATTGAAAAGACTTCCCCCACTCTGAGCCAGCTATAATTTTCACCTCCCTACTTCCCGGCCCATCCACAGGCTTTGGGACATACCCCGGGCGGAAGCGAGGTGCTCTGCACCCTCAGGTGATCATGTTTCCGTGCCCAGCCTGCCAGGGCGATGTGGAGCTGGGGGAGCGGGGCTTGGCAGGGCTGTTCCGGAACCTGACCCTGGAGCGTGTGGTGGAGCGGTACCGCCAGAGTGTGAGTGTGGGTGGCGCCATCCTGTGCCAGCTGTGCAAGCCCCCGCCACTAGAGGCCACCAAGGGCTGCACTGAGTGCCGCGCCACCTTCTGCAACGAATGCTTCAAGCTCTTCCACCCCTGGGGCACCCAGAAGGCCCAACATGAGCCCACCCTGCCCACCCTCTCCTTCCGCCCCAAGGTGAGCCAGCCCTTGCGGGGCCTGGGAAGGGAGGGGCATGGTGGTGCTTGGTGGGAGGGCGTGCCCAGCACTGTGGGCTTCCAAAAGGAGACGGCCAGGGAGTTGCCATTGCCGAGCTCCTTTTTCTGTAACAGAAGGGCACTGGACAAATCTTTGAACGTCTTTGAGCCTCCATCTCATCTGCTGAATGAGGATTATAATATCTGCCCTGCAATATCTGTGCTTGCAGGGTTGTTGAAAGGATCACTGAGATAATGTTTGTGAAGGTTATTTATACACTAAACCGGTCTGTTATGCATTCATTCATTGAACAAATATTTATCAAGCACCTGTGTGCCTGGTGCTATTCTAGGCGTTGGGGCTACAGCAGTAAACAAGATGGCCAAGGCTAATTATTAAGCACAAGGCTAAGATTACCATCATTCTTGTTATTACCACACATTTCTGTGAGGTAAATGAAGGGAGAAGCAAGGCTAATGCCTGGAGCTTGCAGGAAAGGCTCTCCTTGATGCCAGGGTGTACCACCAGGTGGCACCATGGAGCACCACCCGCTGAACTCCTCTCCACCCACATTGGGCCAGCAGAGGGAGGGCACCAAACTGCTCTGTGGTAGGGCAGCACCCTTACACACACCATTGGCTGACTGTCTCATTGCTCTTTCTGTCCCTAGGGCCTGATGTGCCCAGATCACAAAGAAGAGGTGACCCACTACTGCAAGACCTGCCAACGACTGGTATGCCAACTTTGCCGTGTGCGACGCACCCACAGCGGCCACAAGATCACACCTGTGCTCAGTGCCTACCAGGCCCTCAAGGTGAGGACCCCGCCTCACTCTGCCCCGGTGCTGACCCACACTCACACCCTCTCACACCTCCTCTGAACTGCTGGCTTCTTTGGAGCCGGGTGTGATGCCCACCTCTTTCTTCCCCCTCAGGACAAGCTGACAAAGAGCCTGACATACATCCTGGGAAACCAGGACACAGTACAGACCCAGATCTGTGAGCTGGAGGAGACCGTGAGGCACACTGAGGTGAGGGAGGGCGTGGAGGTGGGCCCTGGGCCCTGCCTGGGGGTGGGAGCAGGAAGGGGGTGTGGATGCGCACAGCCCGATCACCTGGTTGCAAGCTCAGGAAGCCCACGTAGGGTCCATGGATATGTCGAGGTTCTGGTTAAACCAGGTCATCAGGAACAACAGTGCCCCAGGCCAGGTGGTACCCAAGGCTACAGTGGAGACAGGGTGTCTGTCACCCAGGAGAGGGAGAGCAAGCCCCAGGGATGGAGCTCAGATGCCCTCAGGCTCAACTGCCTGCTGAGGATGCTGCACAGCCCTGGACCAGGGAGGGTGAGGCGATGGCTCTGATACCTTTTGCCAGATTGCTTGAATCAGCTGATATGGGGATGGGCGATAAGGATGGCACAGATGCTGGAAGATGTTAGTACAGTACAGATGGACGTTCGCGTAGTCATGGCCTCTTATCTGAGGGAGTCCTTAAGGGATCAGGATTGATTATGGTGTGGGCATCCCGCAAGGTTAGCACAAATGGTCAGGCGTTGAGCCCATCTGGGTGTACAGGAGCCTTTGGAGCCATGAACCTGGCCCTATTAGAATGGGTAGGTAGGATTTCCCCAGATCCTTTGTGATCCTAGCCGTGGCATGGTGCCCCAGGAGTCTAGTGCAGGTGCTGCCTTCAAGAAGAAGATAGTAAGTGTTGCTCTCTGGGCAGGTGAGTGGTCAGCAGGCCAAGGAGGAGGTGTCCCAGCTGGTGCGGGGGCTGGGGGCTGTGCTGGAGGAGAGGCGGGCATCGCTGCTTCAGGCCATTGAGGAGTGCCAGCAGGAGCGGCTGGCCCGTCTCAGCGCCCAGATCCAGGAGCACCGGAGCCTGCTGGATGGCTCAGGTCTGGTGGGCTACGCTCAGGAGGTGCTTAAGGAAACAGACCAGCCTTGCTTTGTGCAAGCAGCTAAACAGCTGCACAACAGGTACTCAGGGGCATGGCCTCCTGCGGGGTAGGGGCAGTCGTGGGTGTAATTCGTGCATAAGGCAATGTCGAGAGCACTGCCTGATGGAGAGCTGGGTCCTGAGGATTTTCACCAGGCCACACTGATAGCAGTTTGCCCGAATGGACAGGGAAGAAGGCCCCAGCAGATACCAAGGCTCTAGGGGCAGGCGAGGCAGAATCAAGGGGAGAGGTGGCTGCCCAGATGGCAGTGCCTGACCCTGGCCTGCCCCCGTCCCAGGATTGCCCGAGCTACGGAGGCCCTCCAGATGTTCCGGCCAGCTGCCAGCTCCTCCTTCCGCCATTGCCAGCTGGACGTGGGGCGTGAGATGAAGCTGCTGACAGAGCTTAACTTCCTGCGAGGTGAGGAGATGGCCAGGCCCCGTGCCCAGTTAGAGCCTTCCTCCCTTCCTCCCCAGCAGCGGGCCCGGGGGGCAACGCCCGCCGGGGAACTCCCCAGCCTCCTGCCTGGCCTGGCCAGCCGCCCTGCCCACCTAGCCCACCCCACCTAAGCACACCGTCCCACCGCGCTCAGTGCCGCTTCTCCCTCTCTTTGTTTGTAGGCTGTGGCCACCGCGGACTCTGCTCCGGAGCACCCCAGGCAAGTCAGCGGCCCTGCCCCAGGGGTCCTGCCCCCCACCAGGCCCCCTGCCCTGCCCTGCCACTCCCACACAGCCCGGCTACCCACTCATGGCTTCCTTCTCTTTCCTGCCCTGACCAGACCCCATCCCCGCCTTCCTCTCCCCTGACCAGTGCCCTCTGTCTCTCTTACGCCTTCCTTTCTTAATCCTTGCCTTTCTGACCTTTTGTCCTTGTGACCTTTGCCCTCTAGACTTTCCTTCTCTTCCCCCCAACCTTGTCCCCTGCCATCAAGCTTTTGCTTGCCCTCTGTTGTCCCCTATTTTCTGTCTTGCTGACTCTTGCCTCTATCTCCCTCCCACTCGGTTCCCTCCTTCCTGTTCAGTGCCCTCTTGCCTGGGCTTCAGTGGCCGTTGCCTGCCTTTCCCCGGGGCTCCTCTTTATTCATAGAATTAAAAGGGTCATAGAAAGAAGGGACACCATGTGATCTCATACCCTCATTTGACAGAGGAGGAAACTGAGGCCCAGAAAGGGGACGTGACTGGCATAAGGCCAGAGCAAAGGAGCGGCAGGCCGGGACTGGCATCAGGCCTCCTGTCTCTCCTTCTCCCGTGGGCTCTGCCCTGCCCATCCCTGCCCAGGGCCCAGACAGGTGTCTCCTCCAGATCCCTCTCACTCACACTCACCCCCCCGGCTCCCGCTGCTTTCCCTTTTCCTGCTCGCCCTCCATGCCAGGCCCGCGGCCAGGCCCTGACTGACCCCCGCTGTCTCTTCCAACAGTGCCCGAGGCTCCGGTCATTGACACCCAGCGCACCTTTGCCTACGACCAGATCTTCCTGTGCTGGCGGCTGCCCCCCCACTCACCACCTGCCTGGCACTACACCATTGAGTTCCGGCGCACGGATGTGCCGGCCCAGTCGGGCCCCACCCGCTGGCAGCGGCGGGAAGAGGTGAGGGGCACCAGCGCCCTGCTTGAGAACCCTGACACAGGCTCTGTGTACGTGCTGCGTGTCCGTGGCTGCAACAAGGCCGGCTACGGCGAGTACAGTGAAGATGTGCACCTGCACACGCCCCCAGCGCCCGGTGAGTGGGCACAGGGTACACTTGGGACCCAGGCACTGACAGCTGGTGCTGGGTGGGCCCCGGGGAGATGGCATAACCCAGTGCATCACTCTCACTAGCTCTGAAGCGAGACTGCCTGAGTTCAAATCCCAGCTCTGCCTCTCTTTACGCGAGTTATTCACCCTCCCTGATCTTCAAGTTCCTCTTCTGTAGGGATAGTAACAATACTTATCTCATAAGGTTGTTGTGAGAATTAAGTGAGATGATAACGTGTAAGGGCTTAGCTGAGTTTTTGGCTCATGGTAAGGGCTCAATAAATGTTGGTAACGTGACTCTCCAGAAAATAGTGGGGACTCCGTGGTGTAGGCATAATAGAGAAGCATCGCCACCCAAGTAGGGGGCAGAAGAGTTAGGGGTTAAGTGTAAGAGCCAGGTAAGAGCACCAGATGCGGGCTGGAAAGTGCAGGTGGATGGTGGTGGGATGTCACCAGGTGGAATGGACAGCAGTGGGGACCCTCCATGGCGCAGCCATGGGAAAGGGGTGGGAGGCAGCATAGCGAGTCAGCTGGGTCTGGGAGACTGATTTCTGCGCCCACTAATCATCACTAAAACTCTTCCTGTGGTCCCATGCCCACTTGGGATGGGATGCCCCTTCTTTTTTCCTATGCTCCCCATTCCAGTTCTCCAGGCCCTGTTCCCCAGAGCCCCCTGCCCATCCCTTGGCAACTCGTTCCATGTTCTGAAATCTCCCAGTGTCTCGTGCTAACACCTCAAGGTCCCCCCAGTGCCAGTGTTTGTCCCTGAAGTCCTTCCTTCTGTCTCAACCCTCCCCAACTCCAGTCCTGCACTTCTTCCTCGATGGCCGCTGGGGCACAAGCCGAGAGCGGCTGGCCATCAGCAAGGACCAGCGAGCGGTGCGGAGTGTTCCAGGGCTGCCCCTGCTGCTGGCTGCTGAGCGGCTACTGACGGGCTGCCACCTGAGCGTGGATGTGGTCCTGGGCGATGTGGCTGTGACCCAGGGCCGCAGCTACTGGGCCTGCGCCGTAGACCCAGCCTCCTACTTGGTGAAGGTGGGCGTCGGGCTGGAGAGCAAGCTTCAGGAAAGCTTCCAGGGTGCCCCCGATGTGATCAGCCCCAGGTCAGGCCTCTCTGGAAGGGATGGGGGTTTGGGGACCTGGGTGGGGGAGCTGGGGACGGGCCGGGGGTGTGCAAGGGGAGGACACACTTGCTGGGATGGAGCTGGGTGGAGATTAGGAGGAAGTAATAAGAGCCAGGCTGTGGGGGTGGCTGTGGTCTGGAGAAATGTGGGCTCAGTGAAAGAGCTTTGAGGACTGATATTCGGAGTGGCTGGGGAAAGGGACAATAGTAAAGGGAGCCATCTCCACTTCCCTCCATCTGTCACTCAGGCTAAAACACCATCTCTCCAAGTCTCCGTGTCCTTTCTCCCTAACACCCCATTACCAACATCCTTTCTCCACAAAGCCTTTTCCCTCCAGTACCTCCTTCACCCACATCTTTTCTCAACATCCTAAAATTCTTCCCTTCAACTTTCCATCTCCGTATCGTCTCATCCACAACATCCTGTTTAACACCCACCCACACATACTTTTCTCCCTGACCCCTTCCTCCCCAGCACTCTATCCCCCAGTACCCCATTTCTTTAAAATGCCTTCTTTTCGACACCAATTCCCTCTTAACCCTATGGTCCCCAAAACCCTGCATTCCTCTAACATCCTTCATCTAAGGCACTGATCCGCCCTCATCTCTCTCCCAACATCCACCTTCCCAGCTTCCTTTCTCTGCTCTCCCCCTCTCCCCAGTACCTTAGTCACTAACCCTTCATCCTTCCAAGATTCTCTAACCCTCAAAATGCTCTCTCAGCATGATATCCCAGCACCATTTCCTCACCACCTTCCTGTGTTGGAAGCTCTGCATTTCTTCAATGTGCTTTAGCAATACCCTGTCTTTCTTCTCCTCCCCCCACCTCTCTGGCCAATGTGCTTTCCTTTCAACACCCCTTTCCTACCAAACCAAACCCCCAGCCCTATATTCTAACCCCTGTCTCTTCAACATGTTTTCTTCTCAATGCCCAGAATCAATCCTTTTTTTTCTATTTATTTTTTCATTTTTTTCATTTTTGGCTGCGTTGGGTCTTCACTGCTGCGTGGGCTTTCTCTAGTTGCGTCGAGCTGGGGGCTACTCTTCGTTGCGGTGCGCGGGCCTTCTCACTGCGGTGGCTTCTGTTGTTGCGGAGCACGGGATCTAGGCGGCGCGGGCTTCAGTAGTTGTGGCGCACGGGCTTAGTTGCTCCGCGGCATGTGGGATCCTCCCGGACCAGGGCTCAAACCCGTGTCCCCTGCATTGGCAGGCAGATCCTTAACCACTGTGCCACCAAGGAAGCACCCCAGATGAATCCTTTGAACCACTTGCTCCCCAACATTCCATCCTTCCAACATCTCAGCCCTCTGGTACCCCCTCCCCCACACACTTACTCCACCCCCCAACGTCCTCCTACCCAACACCCACCCCTGCAGGTACGACCCGGACAGTGGGCATGACAGCGGTGCCGAGGATGCCACAGTGGAGGCGTCGCCACCCTTCGCTTTCCTAACCATTGGCATGGGCAAGATCCTGCTGGGGGCTGGGGCCAGCTCAAATGCAGGGCTGACAGGGAGGGATGGCCCGGCGGCCAGCTGCACAGTGCCCCTGCCGCCCCGCCTGGGCATCTGCCTGGACTACGAGCGGGGTCGGGTTTCCTTCCTGGATGCTGTGTCCTTCCGAGGGCTCCTGGAGTGCCCCCTGGACTGCTCGGGACCTGTGTGCCCTGCCTTTTGTTTTATTGGGGGTGGTGCAGTACAGCTACAGGAGCCCGTGGGCACTAAGCCCGAGAGGAAGGTCACCATTGGGGGCTTTGCCAAGCTGGACTGACCCTTCCGGGCCTCTCCTGGGCCCTGGCCTTCCAAGCCTCCTGAAGCTGGGTTATTCCTCCCGAAGCTTCTCCCTCAAACTCTTCCTGCCATGTGGTCCTGTCCCTTCCCCTATGTCTGTGTCTTCCCAGGGCCTTCTCTTGACCAAGGGACTCTTCTCTGCTCGCCTCTCTGGATGTCCCCCATTCTCTCCACTGCCTGTTAATCCAGGCTCCCACTCCCATGTCTGCCCCATGACCTGCCCTTGGCATCTTACCCGAGTCATGGAGACAGCCCCTTCCCCATCCCTGCCCTGTGCTCCTCCCCAGGCTGATTGGGAGGGAAGGCACCTGGAACACTGGGCATGCTCCCCAGCTCTGCCCTCTGCCCTGCCAAGCTCCCTGACTCATCCATGCTGAACTACAGCTTTGGGGCGTGCAGGCTTTTTGGCTGGACACTGCCCAGGCACTCCCTGGTGAGGGGAAAGGGACCCTATCATCCTGCTTTATTTATTTGGGTCCCTGTACCCCCAGCCGCATGCCTCTTAACTCCCTCTTGCATGCTTTACCTGTCCTGCACCCACGCCAACGTGCCAAGTCTCCCTTGGGGAGCCAGCTGAGGTTGAGTGTCCCCATTGGGTTGGGCCTGGCAAGGCCTCTGGTGCCCGCTGTTGCCTCCCCCTGCGGTGAGCACTGCTAGGCCTATGTCAAGCAACAGCTGTTATTTTCATGGTTTATAAACAATAAACTGTGATGCCAGGCCTTCCTGTGATGTCTTTGCCTTCCCTGAGCCCATTCCTCTTAGTTTCTGTGTTGGACGTGGCAGGCGGGGCGGGGCGGGGGGGGGGGAATCGAGGGTTCCCTGCTATAACTCAGAGCAGGGGTGCACGGTGGATCTGGCGCATGAGGGAAGGAGGTCCCCAAGCCCGTCGCTTCCCCGCCTTCTGCCACACCTGTACCCAGCCCAGGCCCGAGCCAATCGTGGCCGCCAGGGGGCGCCTCGCTCCGGTGGCTGTTTGCGTCAGCCCCGCGACGGGGCGTCCGGGCGGCGGCGCCAGGCTCTGTGGGAATGCGATTGAGGGGGCGGGCCCCGTGCCTGGGCCCAAAGGGATCAGGGAACCAGAACGACTTCCCCATTCCCGGGGTGCTGGGTAGCCAACCCCAGAGCCAGAGACGGGCGGAGCGGCCAGGGAGGGGCCCAGGTCCGGTGCCAGTCCCCGGATATTACATGGAGCTTTATCGTGGCCCTGTTGACTCTGCAGCTGTTATCGCCGCCCGAGGACTTACTTCACACCCGGACAGCTAAGAATAGAGCCGCCTGGGGGCACCGCGCCCAGGGGAGAGGAGGGCGCGGGAGTGAAAACCAGGCCCGAGGAAAAGGGAGAGCCACGGGCGGGCGTGCGGGCGGAGCCGGGTCACGCTGGCTGACGGAGCCGCTGGGTTTCGTTTCCTCCTTCCTCTTGCGCCGCCAGCCATGTAGGAGAGGTGACAGGTGACTCGAGTTCTTCCACCAAGCACTCCTGCGCCCCGATGTCACCTACTTCTCAAGTGAACCCCGCTCCCTCTGGCCTTCTTTCCTCCCTCTCCTTTCCCAAGGTCTCTTCCAGACCCCCTCACACACATTTTGACAGCCCCTCTATCAACAGGTCACAGAAGACAGATCAAAAGTTGGCGTGGCGGTTGGGCTTCCCTGGTGGCGCAGTGGTTGAGAGTCCGCCTGCTGATGCAGGGGACACGGGTTCGTGCCCCGGGCCGGGAAGATCCCACATGCCGCGGAGCGGCTGGGCCCGTGAGCCATGGCCGCTGAGCCTGCGCGTCCGGAGCCTGTGCTCCGCAACGGGAGAGGCCACAGCAGTGAGAGGCCCGCGTACCGCAAAAAAAAAAAAAAAAAAAAAAGTTGGCGGTCAGCGCAGAGGAGGCCCGAGTTTTATTCAGCCATGTTCAGGTTCCCACTCCCATCTCTGAGCTGTCTGGGCCAGTCCTCCTGGGAGCCACTGCCTCAGGCTTGTCCCCAGGGGCTCGGATGGGCTTGCCAGGGCTAAGATAGGTGAGGGAGACTGTGGGCAGCCCGCCTGAACGCCCAGCTCACCAGCCCAGAACAGAGTTGGGGGCAAGGCGGGGGCTGCAGCAGTGAAGAAACCCAGGGAGGCAGTTGGCGCTGGCTGGATGCTCAGCAGGCAACGTGCCCCTACAAGTTGGCGGAAGTGGCTGCCAGGTTCGCGTAAGAGAGAGTGCTGCCACCGTTGCCTGCAGAAACCTAGGTAGGGAGAGAAGGGATCCAGGGTGAGGGGCAGAAGCTTTCCTGGGAGAAGCTTCCTCCCCAAGGTCCCTGGATGGCACCCCGTGGCTGGGGTGAATGGTCCAGGCGCCTGACTAGCTCTCAAAGGGTTAATTTGGAGAGAGCACCTGCAGGTCACCACCGGCAGCCAGGTGACTGTAAACAGGGCCACTCCTCCTCGAGCTCCCCTTCCCTCCCTCCCCTCGGCTCTCATCAGCTCCCCCTGCTTTCCCCTCCTGCCCCCTTTTCCCTCCATTCTCTGCTCCTCCAGCCCAAGGAGGTGTGTGTGTGTCTGTAAAACTGGAAGAAGGAAGTCCCCAGGAGGAGGAAAAATGGGGTCAAGAAAAGGAAACTGCTCTCCCCTCCCCCACTTGGAGTGGCTTTCCAGCCCCAGGTGGCCAAGTAATTATTTACTAAGTCCTGGAGAGAAAGGAAGAAAGAGGGAGGAGGGGTCTGTGCTTCTCCGGAGATTCCCAAGAACCTCCCCTCACCCGGCACCCAGGCTCACCTGGCTTGGTGAGACTTCTTCCCCAATTCAGAGACCCCTCCTCCCCACTAGCCTGTCTCAATCTACCCTCCATTCTTAGGAGGCAAGCTGGGGCACAGGTGCTCCTTCCATGAAGGGCTCCCCTGGGCGCAGTGCCCCACTCATTTCGCCTCTGGGCATCCCAGTGAACAGCCCTGGCACCAGTTCAGCGGAGCAGTGAATGCTCTTCTGGGAGTGCTGGTAGTGGGGGCACCCCCTACTGAGGTCCCCCTTCTTCCATGGGCTCTTCCCAAGGTCTTTCCCCCAGAACTCACCTGACCTCCACAACCCCAGCCTTGTCAGGCCCTCACTGCCTACTGTCACTCTCACCTCTTCTAAGTTCTTTGGGCTTCCCAGCACTCTTTCAGAATCCCTGCCAGCCAAAGCCTCTGCCTCCCTCCGCCATCCTCACCTCCTCAAAGGGGCTCCGTTTGGTACTGCCAGGGGGCACATAGCGCCCATGGGTGTGGTAGGTGGGGTACTCGCTCATAGGATGGTAGGCATCTTGGATTGGAAAGAGGTCCAGCTGCCCATCGTTCTTTTGTCTGCACTGACACACAACCTGGGGAGATAGGAGGTAATGCGGGGCATGGGGGTTCCTTCTAGGAGAGGAACTGTGGTCAG
Organism: Orcinus orca; assembly: GCF_937001465.1. Classification (NCBI taxonomy): domain Eukaryota; kingdom Metazoa; phylum Chordata; class Mammalia; order Artiodactyla; family Delphinidae; genus Orcinus; species Orcinus orca. The sequence continues at coordinate 100,197,685 of NC_064559.1, read as the reverse complement.
GGCTGGGGACTGAGCACTTACCAGGGCAATGAGATAAATGATGGCCAGGGCAACCAGAACACAGACCAGTACCAGAAGGGCAATGCCCCAGCCAGGCACCCCAGACCCAGACTGGGCAGAGGAAGGAAATGATGCATCACACACTAAAAGGAAAAGCAAAGGTCAGAGCAGTCTCTCAAAGGAGGTGACCCTCCCCTTATTAGTGCCAAGAGGAAAAGCAGGAATCTAGATGCTGGAGAGAGAGAGGGTCCCGGGCAGTGTGGTGCTGGCTGGCAGCTGGGGAGGTGATCTCACCACTAGCTCCACTGATGGTCAGGTTACATTTGACTGCTGCTGCTGCAAGCTGACCAAACTGTCTCTCCACGTCGTGGGCAGTGGTCCCCTCTCGGAAGACCAAGGTTAATTTTACCACCACAGATCCTGGCCTGGTCAGAGAGAAACAGGCAACTCAACTGTGGGTCCCAGCTTCTGGGTCAGCACACCCCCCACCCCCCACAACCACAAGCGCACCAGCCCCTCCCCACAGTCAAGACAACATCCACCCATCCCACATAGAGTCCACACCCAGAACTGTACCTGAACTCGATATCTGAGAGGCCCAGAAAATCCTCTTGTTTATAAGTCTGCACAAACTGGGGTGAGAGGGAAAGGACTAAGTTTTGATGCAAGGTCTTCAAAGAGTTCTGAAGGCTGCTTCGGGGGAGCACAGTGGAGGAAAGGCAGCTACTCACCAATACAGAAATGATTCTCTGCAGCTTCTGGTAGTAGCTGGTGCTGGGATTTTCCAGGGAAGAGTTAAACTGGAGGTTCGTAATGCGAAAAGACAGGAAGAACAGGGAGACCCTAATAGGCAACTGCTGAGAAGTCTTATTACTGGAGGAGGTGGGAGCATAGGGAGGTACTATGCTCTGGTTAGTGCTGCTGGCGGTTGTCCTGGTAATGTGGCTGGCAGAAATGGTGGGAGTATAAGAGCTGGGAACTGAGGATGGAGTGCCCTTGCTGGCTTGGGTCATGGTAATCTTGGAAGAGGTGCCCTCATGTGCTGTAATGACAACTGAACTTGAGGCAGGGCTGGTGGTCGGAGGTGAGTTGCCACTGGTGGCCCGGGGTGAGGTACCACTGTGGGTCGGAGGGGCAGTCGAGCCTGAGGCAGGGCTGGTGGGGGCAGCTGAGCCTGAGGCAGGGCTGGTGGGGGCAGCAGAGCCTGAGGCAGGGCTGGTGGTCAGAGGTGAGGCGCCACTGGTGGCCCGGGGTGAGGTACCAATGGGGATCGGAGGGGCAGTTGAGCCTGAGGCAGGGCTGGTGGGGGCAGCAGAGGTTGAGGCAGGGCTGGTGGGGGCAGCCGAGCCTGAGGCAGGGCTGGTGGTCGGAGGTGAGGCGCCACTGGTGGCCCGGGGTGAGGTACCACTGGGGATCGGAGGGGCAGCAGAGGTTGAGGCAGGGCTGGTGGGGGCAGTCGAGCCTGAGGCAGGGCTGGTGGGGGCAGTCGAGCCTGAGGCAGGGCTGGTGGGGGCAGCCGAGCCTGAGGCAGGGCTGGTGGTCGGAGGTGAGTCGCCACTGGTGGCCCGGGGTGAGGTACCACTGGGGATCGGAGGGGCAGCAGAGGTTGAGGCAGGGCTGGTGGGGGCAGTCGAGCCTGAGGCAGGGCTGGTGGGGGCAGTCGAGCCTGAGGCAGGGCTGGTGGGGGCAGCCGAGCCTGAGGCAGGGCTGGTGGTCGGAGGTGAGTCACCACTGGTGGCCCGGGGTGAGGTACCACTGGGGATCGGAGGGGCAGCAGAGGTTGAGGCAGGGCTGGTGGGGGCAGCCGAGCCTGAGGCAGGGCTGGTGGTCGGAGGTGAGTCGCCACTGGTGGCCCGGGGTGAGGTACCACTGGGGATCGGAGGGGCAGTTGAGCCTGAGGCAGGGCTGGTGGTCGGAGGTGAGGCGCCACTGGTGGCCCGGGGTGAGGTACCACTGGGGATCGGAGGGGCAGTTGAGCCTGAGGCAGGGCTGGTGGGGGCAGCCGAGCCTGAGGCAGGGCTGGTGGTCGGAGGTGAGTCGCCACTGGTGGCCCGGGGTGAGGTACCACTGGGGATCGGAGGGGCAGTTGAGCCTGAGGCAGGGCTGGTGGGGGCAGCAGAGGTTGAGGCAGGGCTGGTGGGGGCAGCCGAGCCTGAGGCAGGGCTGGTGGTCGGAGGTGAGTCGCCACTGGTGGCCCGGGGTGAGGTACCACTGGGGATCGGAGGGGCAGTTGAGCCTGAGGCAGGGCTGGTGGGGGCAGCAGAGGTTGAGGCAGGGCTGGTGGGGGCAGTCGAGCCTGAGGCAGGGCTGGTGGTCAGAGGTGAGGCGCCACTGGTGGCCCGGGGTGAGGTACCACCAGGGGTCGGAGGGGCAGTCGAGCCTGAGGCAGGGCTGGTGGGGGCAGCAGAGGTTGAGGCAGGGCTTTGGTCACTCAAAGGCTGTGGACTTGTGCTTTTGGTTGTAGCAGAGACTGTAAGAAAGATTGTTAGTGTAGGGTTGGTGGCAGCTGTCAGAAGTTGAGGTTACAGAGTTGGGTTGGGGGACAAATCAGCACAAGGAGAAAATACGTTCTCTGGCATCTGAAGACGTAATGCCAGGAGGATTTGGGGAGTGGCCCCTAGGTCAGCCCTCCTCCTCCCTCCCTGCTGGCAGCCTCCCTCCTTCTTCCCATACCTGTCTGCTCCTGGCTTGTCGGGTTTCTCCACTCCTAAGATTTACCTCTCCTGACTCCACCCCCACCCCCTCCAGCCTTCTTTTCAGCACGTTCGCCTGCCCCTGGCACCCACTCTCCTGGGGGGCTGTCTCTTCTCAGCCTGTCCTTGGCCTCACTCCTTTATTCTTTATTCTGACACAGACTGGGCCACCCCTGTCTGCAACTTCTGCCTCTTGGATGCCATCTCCCAGGAAGCAAAACCCACAGAAGGGCTGGGAAGAGCCCCTCCCCACCTTGCGCCCCTCACCTGTAAGGAATAGCAGCAGCAGGAAGAAGAAAGGGGCCTGGATGTCCGGTGTCATGGTGGTGGCCAAGTGGTGGGGAGGGGGCAGAACAGACTCAGGCAGGCAAGTGCGCGTGTGGTGGAGCAGGCACAGGCGCCTGCTGCTTTATACCGGTCCCCCCCCCCCATGCCCGCCCTAGGCTCAGCCAGAGCAGGTGACAGGTGACAAAGCTCCGCCTCCTCCCCCTTTCCCTACCTCCTACCTCTTCCTCTTCCTCTTCCTCCCCAACCATTCCTGGACCCTCATATAGGGTAAGTGGGCTCCAATCACTCAACCCTCTGACAACCTGTTTGTTTTCCAACTGGCCTCCCCCTTTCACCAACCACTCCCTGGCTCCAGAAGGCGGTGGAGGGAGTCTGGAACCTGACCTGGGTCCCCATGGTCCTATTTTAGCCTCAGGACAACAGACAAGGTGAGAAAAGTAACAGAGAAAGTGGGCTAAGTCAAAGTCCTGCACGGCAAGGCCGGGAAGCTCATCCTCAGGTCCCCCGCACCATTGCCCCATTCTCCCTGGGTCCCTTGGAGTCCCACTCTGGGGGCTGAGAAGGAAGGGGAAGGCTCCATAATCTGTAAACTAGGTGCTAGTTTTGGACCCCCTCCTCCCCCACTACTTCCCGGAACAGCCCCACTCTTCTAACCGCTTCCTGTCCCATTCCACACACGGTTCTACCCTGAAACCCACAGTCCCGGCCCCTGCCGGCCTTTCCAGCAGCCTGAGTTCCTTCTTTGACTTTCTCCCGAGAAGGGGGCGGGGGAAGAAATTTCCACTTAAAGAAATATGAAATCTGGGTTCGGCCGAACCCTAGGGTCTTTGCTTTCCCAGTCCTCCACCTTGTAGCGGCGGCTCGCTGGCTGGGCTCTCCTGCCCTCTAGCGGTCACCGGGAGCCTCACCGGGCCTGCCCGAGCGGGCTGAGGGGCTGCCTCGTCCGGGGAGAGGAGGTTGGGTGGCGCTGACTAAGTGGGGGCAGAGAGAGGCTGGGGAGGGCAGGCCCGGGCCGAAAGAAGCAGTGGCTTGCACAAGAAGGGGAGGAACACGCTGTACCATCGACGGAGGGGCTGGGAGCTTTAGCAGGGGACTCAGGCGCGTGGGGGCGGTGTCTGGAGGAAATGGCGCTAAGTGGGTGGGATCCAGAGTTAACACGGAAGGGGCACCGAGGTATTTGGCGAGGGCAGCGGAATGTGGGAGGGAGAATGGGACAGATTAGTTACGTATTTATGAGGCAGAGAATAGGTGGGGCGACAGAATGGTATTTAGGGGCACGGAACTATCCTTTGCAGAGTATAGTGGTATTTGGGGCCGGTGGGCACAAGGTGATGGGGGTGGTGCAAAACCGTTTGTGAGCGCGCATGATTTGGGAAGACCAAGTGATATTCTGAAGGGCAGAAACATGTGGGACCAAGGAGTACTTGGGGCCACAACGGCGCACATGGAGCTTATCGAGTCCCATCCAGAGGTCCTGGGCTGCGGTCTAGACCGACAGAAGCAATTACGTCCTCATTAGGAAACAATTCTTAGCCCCAAAGAAAACAGATTGAGAAATTAATTTTACGAACACTTCGGTCCGGCGGGATTGCAGGGAAGCCGGGAAAGAGGAGAGGGACCACAGATCCCAGACGCGCGCGACTCCGCCGGCTTGGCGCGGCACTGTGCGGCAGCCAGACCCGGGGGCGGGCTCGGGGCCGGAGGGCGTTTACGTCATCGCGCCCGGGCGCGGGCCGGAGGCGGGGAAGCACCCCTACCCGCCGGCTAGAGAAAGGGCGAGTATCTAGGTGGGCGGCCCCAAAACTTCAACCCCGGGCGTTGCCAAGCAATAGCCATTCAGTTCGGTTGCTGGGACACGCGTCACCATGGCGACGGCTCCGCGCCGCGCAGCCTGAGTATTTAAAGAGCAAGCGCGCGCAACGCCCCGGCGTCTGAAAGCGGCCTTCCGGGATATCGCGGTCTCCCCTTCTCCCCTTCTCCCCCCACCCTTACCACCCCCTTCACCCTCTTCCGGGCGCCAAGTCTCTCTGGCCTCCAAGGTGAACCTAACTCCCCAGCGCGTCCCGGGTTCTCGGGCTGGTCCGGCTTCAGGCGGTGGAGAGCGGGATTCCGGGCCCCGGGCGGGCGGGAGGGACGGGACGCGGTGCAGTGTTGTTCTTTCCCCCGCCAATATTGCACTCGTCCCGGCCTCCGGCCCCCTCGGCCCCCCGGCCTCCCCCTCACCCCGAGCGGGTCAGCCCCAGCCCTCCTGGCTCTCGAACCCGGCTGCTCTTAGACTGGAGTGTCGCCGCTGCCACCGTGAGTAAGTGGGGCTGGGAGGACTTTAGCCATCCTCCGACCACCACCCCATCCTTCACCTAACCTCCGTCCTTCACCTAACCCCCGTCCAGCACCTTCCTCACCGTGCCCCAAACTCAGACAAACTTCCTCTAGATCTCTAACTTCCATTCTACTAGTCCTCTCCCCGCCTCAGGTTTTTTCCTGCTCCCCACACTATCCCGGCAAAATCCCTAAAATAAGTAATTGCACTGGCTTAGAAAACAATTAGAACTTTATGGCAACGTGCTGTTGTCTTTCCTGGCGTTAATGCCTGAGAAATACCCCTCAAAAACTTCTCATGTCCTGAACAGTGGGGTCACCACACCTCTGGGGCTGAACTGATGGGTGCCAGAGGAGGTTCTGTGTTTGGCTGAGGGGCTGTAAATTAGACCCCAGGGTCTCCAGGATGGACCCCAAGGCCTGAGGGTCTAAAATCAGGATTCTGAAGCCGGTGGCCACCTCTTCACACTCTTTCCTGGAGCAGCTGCCTCCGGAATGGCTCAAAGTCCTCGGGCACTGTGTCTGAGAAAGGAGATATGATTAGGGTCAGAAGAAGTGACTCCCATGAGGGCAGGAGAGGTCAGGCTGATCTCCGTCTGGAGCCTCACCATTGCATCGATACTGGAGATTGGACCAAATGATGTTTTCTTGGGAGAAGCAGAATACACCAAGACGCCCCCCTCGCATGGATGTGTCAATGATCACCCCAGAATCGGCCACTAGCTGGGAACCCTCATAAAGCTTCACCCTGTCCAGGATAGGGGTGTCCATTGGTGCTAGGGTGCCAGTGGACACTGTGCCACCATGACCTGGCCCTGTTCATCCCCAACCCCCCTTGGGCTCACCAGGCCTGAGAGAAGGGAGGTGGGGAAAAGGGAGGAAGGAAAGGGGAGGGAAGGGGGGTGCTTTTCTCAGGCCTGGGGCCCCTGGCTCTTTGTCCAGCCCCCTTTGCATCTCAAAGCACCAGCCGCATTCCAAGCGAGGATTGGGTTGCCATGACGATGAGTACAATGGGCTGGGGGGTGAAGTCACCAGCTTCCCAGGCTCTAGTCCACCCCCCATCCCCTGTCCTGGTGCCCCGCAGCCCCAGGCACCTTAAAGGGGAACCAACCCAAGTCCCTGCACTCTGGGCTCTTGGCCATTGCCCCTCCCTTCCCTGCCATCCCCACCAAATAGGAAATGCAAAGTTGTGGACAGAGTGCTGAACTGAGAAGCCTCAGCCTCGCTCCTAAGAGGTGTGGAGTCTGGGTTTCCGTAAGCTCTTCTGTAAACGATGATCCCTTCCAGGTCAGACACTTTGATGAGGCAGGTTCTGGGCTGTACCAGTGATGGGGCTGGATGTGATGTGCCTCTCCACAGACTGGCCTGGGGTTTGGAGGCTCCCAGACGCACCCTCATTTTACAGAGGGGAAAATGGGGCACAGAAAAAGAAGGACTTGCCCAACATTGCTTATAGGTCCTCGGCAGCACCAGCACCAGAGCCCAAGCTGCCTGGTGTTAGGAAGAAAGCAGGGCCAGGACAGCAAGTCTGTGGTGAGAGGGGAGGTAGAGAGAAGCGGTCCCAGTCCGGGCCCAATGGCATCAAGGCACTGAGTAGAGGGGAGGTCACTGGGGAGTCCCAGCTAGAGGTGAAGGGAAGGCTGGGCCTGGGGTCCCTTGGGAGGGCTCAGCCCCTCCCCTCACCGAATGTAGCCAACTTGAGGCCGGTGCAGCAGCTGCCAGCGGTAGGAAGTCTTGTCACGCCAGCCTACATTTCGTGGGTCAGTCCACAGCAGCCGTACCTGATCAGGGGTGTGACCTGTATGCCACAGGGCATTCCTGAGGTGCTCGCCTGGGCCAGACACTGATGTCACTGCCTAGGGGGCATCGGCAAACACAGTGGGTCAACCCCAGGACCCGACCGAGGGAAGACAGCAGGTTGGTAAGTGCAGGTGGAAAAGGGAGTCAGGAGAATATTCTGGAGCCCCAGGGAGCCAACCTCCAGGCCAGATGTCTGGGTAAGAGGGTTCCCCCTACTCAGGCAGTGGGGGAGGCCCCAGGGTTGGTGGGGGAGCCTTTGGGAAAGGGCCCTGGATTGGGGAATCTGGGCAGCTGCGGGACCTTGAGCTGTAGCCCGGGCTGGGCAACAGCCCGGAAAGGTGTGGCCTGCCAGTAGGTCTGCTCCGTTTGCTTCCACATGACCACGTAGAAGCGGCCGCTGTCCTGATAGCTGAAGAGAAAGCCTGCGTAGTCATCATCAGTCACTGTGTTCACATGGAAGGTGCCTTCAAAGTCCACACCATTGAAAGCTGTATATCCTGGGGGCAGGTGGGTGGATGGGATCAGAGTCAGGGGCAGCAAAGCTACTGATGCCCATTGTGGGGTGGGGATGGGAAGGGATGCCTGCTAAATGTGTGGCTCCATCCTCTGCCTGTAGGACCCCTCCATTGGGAAGTCATTGAAATTGTTGAATTGGGTGTCCCTTACATACCAACTGCCAGGCCGGGGTCACTGTTCATGGTCTGAACGATTTCCATGCCCTGGTGGTATGCAGTAAAGACAAAAGCCCTGGTCCAGGTGTGCTGCCCTCCTTAGGCCCTGCTTGCTAGTCTGGCCTGACAGCACCCGCCCAGCCCACTGCCCTAGTACCTGGTTGAGCACGACCCAGTTTGGGTCAATCTGAGCATCACCCTCAGGATCCAGGACGACGGTCTGATAGGCCCGAAAATCCGTGAGGGTTACCTCTGCACTTTCAGGGCACACGTCCAGGGGGTCAACCACTGCATCATTGTCAAAATCATCCTCACACACATCACCAACGCCATTGCCTGGGCAGGATGAAGCCAGGTCCTCAGGAAGGCCCTGGCCACTGCCAGTAGCCAACACTTCCACCTCTCGGGCCTTGAGATGTTGACCTCTCTCCACCACCCTGCCTTCCCTCACTCCCCAGCAAGGCCTGCCACTTCTCCCTGAGCAAAGCCCATGCCAGCCCAATCCTCTGAGGACTCCAGCCTTACCATCTGAGTCCTTCTGATTGGGATTAGGTACCAGGCGACAGTTATCAGGACCAGGAGGCATGTAATCTGGGACACCATCATTGTCATCGTCCCCATCACACTCATCTCCAAGTCCATCATTGTCTGAGTCCAGCTGGGAGCTGTTGGGCAGCTGTGGGCAATTGTCCTTAGTGTCCTGATGTCCATCGCCATCACTGTCCAGAAAAAGGCACCTAATAAAGGCTTTTAAAGGTACCACATCCTTCCCCACTCTTCTGCTTAGGAGTCTCTCTGGGGTTTACCCTGCATTCAGCCAGACCCCTTGCAGTCAGCCAGATGAGGTGAAGGTCCAGCAGTAAGAATGGAAGGTAGACTATGGGAATGACCTGCTACTCGATAGTAGTGGAGAGTTAAAGTTAGATCCTAGAGGGAATTGAGAACATACTAGAGGAAAGTAAAGTATCCCCTAACTTGCCATCTCTTGGCCAAAACCCTACCTGTCTTCATTGGTGTCACAGACATCCCCCACCAGGTCGCTGTCTGCATCTGTCTGAGAGAGAGGGACCCGTTCTCACCATCTCCTCTTGATAACTCTAAAGAGGGTGACCTGACCACTTCCCATCCAAAGGGCTGGGCTTCATCCACCAGTCACCCCACCCCTTCCCTGCCCTCTCCATTCCCCTGTACCTGGGTGGGATTGCTCATTTCAGGGCAGCTGTCGCAAGCATCTCCCACCCCGTCCTCATCCCTGTCTGTCTGTAGGGGGTTGGGGACTTTAGGGCAATTGTCCAATCCATTGGGGATGCCTAGAAGATATGCAGGTAACACAAGGTTATCACTAGAACGAATCACTCTGTCTTCTAGGTTGGTGAAAGCCCTGAGCTCTATCTCCCATCCAGAGGACAGCTGGTCAGGAAATCTGCCTGTAGCTTGTCTTATCCTCTTGCTCACTCCCTGCCTAACCCCACACCCTCCCTCACGTTCCCACTGACATCTGCCACAGGTAATCTCTCACCCAGGCTGACTTCCCCCAAGCATTGCCCTTCCCGAATTCTCAGCCTCCCCGCTTCATTCCCACCATATCCAAATTCTTAGAGGTTTCCCAGCACGCGCCACCCCCCCCAGCCCCAGGCCTGCACCATCCCCATCCACGTCGTTGTCACAGGCATCCCCTTCCCCATTGCCATCTGTGTCTTTCTGGTCATTGTTGGGAACGTTGGGGCAGTTGTCACAGGCATCACCAAATGAATCTGTATCTGAGTTTTGCTGGTCCTTGTTGGGAAACAGCCGGCAGTTGTCCTGAGGTGGGAGGGAAAGAGTCAGGCCTCCCTTGAACCACTGGCCACCTCGCATCTTCCTCATCCCTGTACCCTTGTCTACAATCACCACTCCTGTGACGACCCACCTGCTTGGCTCCGTCCCACCCACCCAACTTCCCTGTAGTCCACCTCATCGTGGGCACCAGGTTTATGGCTCCCTAACGTGGAGTATTAGGGCCCCTCCTCAGGAGCTGCCAGTGGCCAATGGAGGACAGGGTTATGGGACAAGGCAACAGCGTCACAGAGAAGCTGGAAAGGTCAGGACATCTGGGAGCCACCTCAACATTCTTGATCCCGTCCCCGTCAGCATCATCATCACACTGGTCCCCCACACCGTCGTTATCAGCATCCTCCTGCCCAGAGTTGGGTGTCAGAAGGCAGTTGTCCTAAAGGTCAAGGGGAGGAAATGGATGGATGAGTTCTGTCCTATCCCAGCCTGGGGTGCCCTATCCTGCTCACTTGCCCGCCTGCCCCCAGCACCTGCTTGCAGTGTTTGTTGTTGTCCATGCAGGGCAGCGCCTGGTCCGGGTAGCCATCAATGTCTGTGTCGGGTCCACACACATTCCCGTTCCCAGCCCAGCCCACGTTACACTGGGGCAACACAAAGGGTGGGAGTTAGTGGTCTGGGCTGGCTCCCCACACCCCACCCTCTTCAGGCTCTATTTTCACCAACCAGTTTCTGGGCCTGGGCCCACCTCCCTTTCCCATGCAAGCCCCCATACCAGTCCCTAAACATGGTCACACACACACCCCTTTTCTTCCAAGCCCCAGGCCTAGCTCACCGAGCAGGACACTGCACCATTGCGTTCAAAGAGACAGTGCGCGTGGACATGGCAGGGGCTGTGGGTCGGGCTGTGGCAGGTCCGGGCTGGGAAGCAGCCCTGGCTCTGGTTGCCCAAGAAGCCCAAGCGACAGGGACCACACTTGAAAGAACCCTAAGAGTAGGGAGGCAGTGTCTCAGGAAGGAGGGTCAGCCCACCACAACCAGCAACATCCCCATCCCCTGAGGGGTGTAGGAGGGACCCTCACAGCTAATAGGACAGGTCCATTACTTATCTCCTTTAGGTTCTCCTCACAACTTTTTAAGGAGGGTAATAGCCCCATTTCTCAAGCGAGGATGCTGAGGCTCAGAAAAGGTAAATAACTTGCTAAAGGCCATGGCTAGTAAGAGGCAGAATCAGAATTCCAAACCGGGTCCGTGTTGAACACCTACCACATGTAATGTCCTAGGGAAGGAGGAGGGGAAGCAGGAAATCTGAAGAGGGGGTTGCACATTCCCACCACCCAGACACTCAGGTGTTCAGCTCACCACAGTATTGGTGCAGATGGAGTTTGGGTCGCAGCCACCATTGTTACCATCATTGCATTCATCAATATCGTTGCAGACCTGAAGGGGCAGACTTTGGGTAGAACCAGACCTACGGTGGGTCTCCTCAGATACAGGAGAGAGCACTGGTGTGGCTTTATCTTTGAACATGGACATGAAGCCCAGACCGAAAACCAATGCGAAGCTGGCAGATGAGCCAGGAGCCTCATCCCATTTATCACAAGGGCTCCACATCCAACCCAGAAGCCCCCCGCCCCTGCAAAGCCAAGATCTTTTGTCCACGGACTCTACCCAACCTGACCTGTTTGCTAGCCCGGGCGTAGTCGATGCCCACACCAGACACCCGTGTGCCTTTGTAGCCTCGGGGACAGGCTTCACAGTGGAAGCCAGGCATGGTGTTGACGCAGCTGGAGCCCGGGAAACAAGGGTCCGCGTGAGCACACTGGGGACCAGATGAGAAGAGGTCAGGCCCCTGCCTGTGATCCCAGGACCACTGTTCCTGGTCTCCCTGTTTGCAGGCCTCCCCTCCCCAACCTCATCTATGCTCTGATCCCACCCCCAGCCTCCTGTGGGTTCCCTCCTAGCCAGCCCTCTCAAAATGCCCCTGCCACTCTCCCAGCTCCTTCCCTGCGTGGCCCTGCAGTCTTCATCCCAGACTTGTCTCCCTCCCTTCTCATATGTATTTTCTGGTCTCCAGCCTCTCCTAAACCCAGGGTTCCTCTGCTTCTGACCAACATTCACCCCACCTTCTTGGGCCTCTCCTAACTCCCTCACCCCAGCTTTCTGTGCCCTTCCAGAAAGGGTCCTCACCCACCTCATTGATGTCTGTGCAGTGGGTGCCGTTGCCCTGTAGGCCAGGGGGGCAGGGCCCACAGCGGTAGCCGGGGTACTCATACACTTCCATGCAGTCCACGCCTCGGAAGCAGGGGTTGGGGCTGCAGTGGGAACGCTGTTCATGGAAGCCTGGGTGGGGGGTGGGCACAGTCAGAGTCACCTAGAAGTCACCAGTTAATTCACCAGAAGTGGAGGCCAAAGCCCTGGGGTGGGGAGCACACTGATGCCACCTGGAGCCCTTCCCTACTCTCCTACTCACCGCACACCTGACACTCCATGATGGTGTTTCGGATCAGGGACATTTCTTTCACCTGGTAGAAGGATGGGGCGGAGTCAGCTCTTGGCATCTGCCACCCCACCCCAGAATCAGCGCCACCCTTCATCGGCCCACTAAACCTGGTCTCGGATGTCATCCCGCAGCTCTACCAGGATCTGGTTGAAGAGGGTGAGTTGGGTGACCAGCGCCTTGGTCTGCTCCCCTGTCAGGGTCCAGGGTGCAGAGAGGCTCAGAACTGGGGCACCAGCCCCGGGCCCTCTCTGGGTAATAAGCCAGGTGCTGCCACTGCTGCCCACCCATCTTTAAACCCCACCCCATTCCTGGCGGAAAAGGACTTAGTTTCAGGCAGCTGCTCCTCCCCTGCATCCTCATGCCCCTTCACCTCAGCGAGGCCTACTCACCTAGGATGGAGTGCAGTGCGTTGGCCACTAGAGAGGACAAGAAAACACAGAGGGTGGACATGTGAGGAGGGGCCTGGCTGGTAAGGAGGAGGGAGGGAACAGGAACAAACGGCTGGAGTCTTGGAATAAAGATGTGGTATCGAATGGTAGGAAGGCAGTGGTGATGCGCAAGCAGCACCTGCCCCCTCCACTGGATGAGGGTCCCTCTAAGGGAGCCGCCTCACAGATAGTCGAAACCCAAATCCTCCTGTTCCTAGGCATGGTAGTGGCAGAAGGGATCCAAGTGAGAGGTGACCCGAAGCAGGGCCAGGGCCCCAGTACATTCCATTTCCTCCCTCCCAAGCTTCCACCACAAGAGCTCTTTGAAATATCTGGGAGAAGTGGACATTTTATTTAGGTAAGAGCCTCTGAGCATCCCTGTTAGAGAGACCAGGCAGATGGGCAGTGCTTAGGGAAATGGCTGGTAGGTGACAGATGCCAGTGGGAGCTAAAAAAGACTCAAGACCCTTAGCTCAGTCAACCAAGAAAGACCAAGCAGCTAACTTCCTCACCCCCACGCAGAGTTCTTCAGAGTTCTATTCTTTTTTTGGATCATTTTATTTTTCTGGCCACCCTGGTAGGTGGGATGACCTTAAAGGAGATTTTTTTGACCCACACCTCCTGCTGGGATGGTATTATTTGGAGATCATAGAGTCGGAGGTGAAGGAGATTTGGGGTCACAGAGTCAGAATCCCCAGGAATAGGTGAGCCGAAAGAACTGCTGTTAAGGGGGAGGGAGGTCAAGAGGATGGGAGGGACCCGGGGTCCAGGATGTCAGCTAACAGAAGTCTGTGTTACCTGCACTGTGGATAGACTCATCCCCCTGGAACGGACACTCACTCAGGGCTCCGACCCGGGCCATGGACCCGCCCAGAATCATTTTCATAGATTCCACGAAGCCCTGGGGGGACAGAAACAGAGTAGGGTGGGAGGACCTACCAATTCTTCCTCCCACCGGTGCAAACTGTTTCACAGACACTCAGGGGGTCCTCCTTTCCTGCTCACCTGCATCCTCAAATAAGCCTTCTGTCCCGTCCTAATCTCCAGCCCACTGACTTCCGCTGGAGGAATGGGGGCCAGGGCCGGAAGGCCAGCATGCTGGTCACCCAGTTTGCAGTCCACATAGAGATGCAGGGCAGGGCTGGGTCTGGACGGACCTCGGAGTCGCAGGAGAGCCGTGTGTGTGCGCCCGTCAGCCAGGCCTGCTTGCTGTAGGTTCACTGCATGGACTTTGCCATCTTCCCGCTGGTACCGCACCAGCACTGCCCAAAAGGGGAGGTCAGTATGCGCACCGTCCCCCATCCCATCTCCCAGCTGAGAGACGGGATGGATCAATTCTTCTGAATACCACATCTCTAGGACTATCATTCCTTATCCAGCTATGTATCTCTCAACACCTTGTACATAATAGGTACACGAAAAATGTTTTCCAAATTGATTCAAAGACTAGGACTTTCTTAGTCTTCAGTGTCATCAGATCACTCTCTCCCGTTAGGGTGGCAGCTGGTTCCATACCCACTGAACCGTCCCAGTGATCTGAGACAGTTCAGATCCCTGGGACACAGTGATACCACTTCTGGGGCACAGAGACATGCCTCCCCTCCCCCCAGGCATTCCCACATACAACTCCCATTCCTACAGATGCCGCACCCTATTGTTTGGGTGCCTGGCCTCCTGAGGCACCTCCTAAGCACCAGGTGCCCCTGGTGCCTGGACACAGCCTGATGGGTCCACGGTCCCCACTGGAGCCCAAGGAGAATTAAGAGGGATCTGAGAGTGGGGATGAGGAAGAGTGCTCAAAGCGGTCACCACGGCAGGAAAGGAGATGCCCACCAGTCACCTTTGTTGATCTTGCCCACAACAGAGGCCTCCAGCCATCGTGTGTTGTCTTGGCGAGAGTAGAGGCCGAAGAGGACACCACCCTGCTTGGGGGGCAGGCGGAAGGTGGACAAGAGATAGATGTCCCCAGCAGTGAGCAGGGCTGTCCGTATCTTCTCCACCACAGCTACCATCTGCCGGGACTCGCCCACAGTCAGCAGGTCAATCACTGGTCACGCAGGGATGATCAAGGTCAGACCCCTGTCAAATGCTAAGGCCTGCTCTCTCCTCTGAGCCTTCGGGGGTGGGGCATCCTTCATCACCACCCGACAGTGTTAGTCACCTCCTGGAAATTCAGCCCTTGTCGCCATCAGAGGACAAGGCATTGTGCCTTCCTTACTGCCACTCTGGGAACCAGCAGGCCTGAGGCTCACTTGGAAATACAGAAACAGCACCCCGCAAACTTGAGATGCTCCCACCAGGTGGCGCAAAGGAGTCACTGTGCTGATCCCAGGCAGGAGTAGCACCTGGTGCCCACAGCACAGAAATAGGAAGGCAGTTTCTCTTTACACGGCTGGGTTTGGCTCATTCCACACCCTAGTGCCCCTCCTCCCATCCTGGGGGTTCAGCATGCTCGCTCTGGATGAGAACAGCTGCTCACTGAAGGCTCCGACCCTCCTACTGTCTGGCTCTCTCCTACAGGAACGTACGACCCAGCTCCTCTGCCTCCTGCGTCCTGGCCAATCTGTGGTTTCCCTTCCAGCCAGCAAAGAATCTGTGCCTGTGTCATCTGCTCCAGCTACCTCTCCCACAGCCACAGGCCCATCCTACCACCAGACCTCCAGGAGGGCCCAGACCTCTCGGTCCCCACCCCCCCATCCCGTTCTTAGGTAGCCAGGAGCCCAGGGGTGAAAGAAGCCACCTTTGAGCTGCTCTCCCAAACCCTGGGGTGCCTGGGGTTGCTCAGACACCAACCCAGCCAGGCAGCCCTAGCTAGCATCCAGCTCCTGAGTCCTCTGCCCTGGCCAGCTCCCACTCATCCACCACCTTCTGGTGTCAACTCCTCCCCAAAGGGCCATAATTTCATCAACTCTTCTCTCTGATTCAGTGTCAGGACTCTCCCCTCTCCTTTTGCCCACATGCTCCCTGCTATTAGGCTGGGGGCAAAAGGGGAGGAGGCAGAGAGGGGGCTAAGAAGATTGGTACAGGCTTACCCTGCAGGTCCTGACTGGCAGATGTGAAAGTGCAAAGGAGGAGAAGAGCCAGGGCCCCCCGAAGTTCCTGCGTCTCCATGCCGCTCAGCCGGCTCACTACCCCTGGCAGGCAGGCGGCTGGGAGGGGAAAAGGCTAGGCGGAGAGCAGGAGCGGGGGGGCGGAGGGACTGGAAGGGGGAGTTGAAGGGGGGGCCGGCAGGCGGTGAGGGGGGGGGGCTGAAACAAAGAGCTGCCAATCACCCTGGAGGCATACCCAGCTCCGGGAACCAGGGGCACTGGGGAAGAGTCCTGGAGGCCTCCTTGCCTCCTGCCTTTTCCTAATGGTGCTCTCCCCCAGGTGCCTCCCTCTCTCCCGGCATCTCGCTGTTGGGGGCTGCTACCGAATGCTACTGTTTTCTGGAAGCCACAGTTGGGGAAGGCAGGAACCCTTGGCGGGGCAGTGCCAGACAGTGGGCATTATTCCACAGCTGGCATGAGAGAATTCCAAGGGAGTGGCCGAAACTAGCTCGCTGTAGTGCCCAGGGGATGGCCGCATGGCATGAAGTTTGCTGCTCGGATAGAGCAAGTGCTCTTTATTGGGGGAGGGGGGGCATGACTTGTGCTTGCGCCTCCGTTTTTCCCTCATTCCTAGGAAAACTTCCGAGTCTGGAAGCGTCCGCTGGGAACTGGAGGGAGAGTCTAAAACAGTGGTCAGTGAGGTTGAAGAAATCAGGAAAGAGGAAAGGGACACCAAGGACAGGAGTAGACCAAAGGACAGGCCAGGGGCCGGGGGCCAGACTGGGAACACTGGGGGTACCGGCGGACAGGCCGTGACCCGGATGAAGCAGAGGGGCGCCTCTGTTCCCGTTACCAAGGCAACAGCCCGCGAGCCCCACCTCCCCTTCCCCCACTCAGGCCCAGCCCGGCCTCGCTCCGGCCGCCGCCACCGCCCCTGTTTTGTTTCCATGGCAACAGGAGGCGCGGGGCCGGTTCCAAACATAACGCGCTGTGGAAAACATGCAGCTCGGGGGACCCCCCCCCACCCCCGCAGCCCCCGCTCGGGGCCGAGCCCTGCGGGGCCCCCAGAGCAGCCCAGACCTCGTGCAGATTTGCGAGGGCCCCCAGAGCCCGTCCAGGAGCACAAAACCCCCCTCTCCTAGGCCCGCCGCGCCTTCGGGGGTTCAGGGCTCCCCTCGGCCGAGGTACCCTGACTCTCCAAGGCGCGCCGCGCTGAAAGCCCTTCCCCCCTTCGCGAGCCACCTCTGGATCAGGCGGCGTCCGCCCTCCCCTGAAGCCCTCGGCCCCGCCCCACGCCGTCAGGCAGCCTCTCTGGCCGGGATAAGCCGCGCCCTTCTGAGGGCCTCCCCCGGCTCTCCACTGCGATCCGCCTGAGGGGCTGGGGGCGGATCCGCACAGTGGAGGGCGGAAGCGCAGGGGGAGGTGCTTCCGGGACAGAGGGCGGGCAAGATGGCGGCGCCCATGGAGCTGTTCTGCTGGTCAGGGGGCTGGGGCCTGCCCTCAGTGGACCTGGACAGCCTGGCCGTGCTGGTGAGGAGCGGCGCCGGTGCCCTCTGCTGCGCCCTGGAGGACTGGGGAGGGGGCCCGGACTAGCCGGTCATCCGAATTTTGCCAGGGCGCCTCAGCACGCGTGCAATGGGGGAAACTGAGGCCATCAAAGAGCGTGACTGGCCGGTATAGACTCAGTGTCCTGTGTCGTAGCAGCCTAGGTTTTGTTTAGCGATGGAAAGAGGCCTGATCAGGGGTTCAGAAGATGAGTTTTAGTTCTTGAACATCCATTTACTGGCTCTGTGACCTTGGGACGATCCCTTCTTTCTGGGCGCTGTTTCTTCATCCAGAGGTTTACTAAGGCTGGACGATCTCAGGGTTCTCCGGCTCGGCATTGCTGCTTTCTCCTCAGCCTCCCTTTCCTCCTCCTCAATCAACAGCATTTACTGAGTTTATTCTTTATTTAACCAAAGGGCCCACAGCCAGGCTCTGTAGAAAATGCTTTGGAGCCAGGCAGACTAGTTCACTTCACACATTCACTCACTCATTTAATAAGCATGTATTAGGCCTCTTCCAAATACTAAACATTGGCATGCAAAGATGAATAGCATTTGGTCCCTCCCCTGAAGTTGTTCACAGAAAGATAGACGTGTCAGCAAATAAGTGTAATAAAATGTTCAGGTGCTAAGTTATAAGTAGGAACAGGCCATAGAGACTGCCCAGGAAAGAATGGTTAGTGCTTCCAAATGAGGCTAGGTGTTCACCAGGTAGATGGCAGGAGAGGAGAGAGAGGGAAGGATTTTCCTGGCTGACTTGTAATCATGGACATGTCCATAATCTCTGTGAGCCTTGTGTTGCCCATTGTAAAATGGGAACAGTAATGTCTACCTCTTTTTTTGTGAGGCAATTCCTAAGCATAGGGCATAGCACAAAAGGTATTCAATAAATGTTATTTCTTTTCTTGATTCCCCTGTGGGGACCATGTCCCTGGCCTCTCTGCCTTCTGCTTCCTTCCCTGCAGACCTATGCCAGATTTACTGGTGCCCCACTCAAGGTGCACAAGATCACCAACCCCTGGCGGAGCCCTTCAGGTACCCAGTGTCCCTGGGGGGTGAGGAAGGGAGTGTACAAGGGGAAGAGCAGGAGACAGACAGGGATGTGGTGCAGTTATGTATGGATAGGCAGCTCTCTGGTGGACATACTTCTTTCTCAACGTCAGGAACTCTGCCTGCCCTTCAGACCAGTCATGGAGAGGTCATCTCAGTACCACACAAGATCATCACCCACCTTCGAAAAGAGGTAGGTGGCTTGGGTAGGGGGGCTGCCAGTGAGAGACGTTCAGTCAATTCAGTGCAACACACATTTATTGAGTACCAAATATATGCCAAACCAGACACAGGGGACCGAGCTTCAAGGAACATATAGTCTGGTTGAGGAGACACAGACGTGTTGCTGTGATGTAGTAAGTAGTAGGGTAGAGATTTAGCTAGGCCACTGTCAAGGCATCTGGAGGCACAATGACTTCTGCCTGCTGGGTGAGGAGGGAGAGATGAACAGGCTGATGACACATGGAAGGGAAAGGAGAGTAGGAGAGAACAGTTGGCTCAGATGAGGTCCTCAAAGATGAGACCAGAAAAAAAAAGATGGCACCAGACAGGGATTGCTAAGGGCCATTGCCCTTTTTTCAGGGACCAGGTTGGGCTTTATAATATGGGGCTCAGGATGGACGAGGCTAAGAGCCAGGGTGGGGAAGTTGAGAGAGCATTACGAGAGGACTGGGGAGGCTTAGGCTGTGCTTTTCACTGTCATTGGCTGTGTGACCTTGAGCAAATTGCTTAACCTCTCAGAGCCGTAAGCTTCTTATTTGTAAAACTATGGGGCTTAGCCAGGATGCTTTCCAAGGGCTCTTCTAGTTTCATGGTCTAGTTCCAAAAGTGAACATATTGTCAGAAATGGGGCCCTCGGGGCTTCCCTGGTGGCGCAGTGGTTGAGAGTCCGCCTGCTGATGTAGGGGACATGGGTTCGTGCCCTGGTCCGGGAAGATCCCACATGCTGCAGAGCGACTGGGCCCGTGAGCCATGGCCGCTGAGCCTGCGCGTCCAGAGCCTGTGCTCCGCAACTGGAGAGGCCACAACAGTGAGAGGCCCGCGTACCGCAAAAAAAAAAAAAAGAAAAAAGAAATGGGGCCCTCATTCATTTCTACTTTCCCAAAGGTGGAGGAACCAGGGAATTAATGGAGGCTTGAGAGGGGATCCAGGTAAAAGCCAGAGTTCCTGGCGGGACTCGGCTATTGTTGCCTTATGTATGAACACAGCTTTCCCAGTTTCCAAAGAGTTTTCTCCTAACACAGCCACACTGAGAGAAAGATTATTATCCCTATTCCATGAGGGAGAATGAGGCTCAGAGAGATTTAAGGATCACACTCAAGAGGTTATTTGGGGACAGCGTTTACTCAGGATGTGGAGGAGGGTGCTGAGGAGCAGATACTGGAGCCTACAAGGTGTGGCAGGCTGAGACCTGGGGGTATGGTTGGAATGTGTGTGGTGGTGGCGCCTGGGCCATGGAATGACATAGAAGAAACACCCAAGAGCTGGGCACTGGGGCCTAGACGTGGGTTCACTGGGTCTTGGGAGCATGAGGATGGCGTCCCCTAGTACCCGAGGCACTGACTGAGGCCCAACCTGCATCTGAGCTCCGCTCTGCTAGTTTTGTGGTGTCTGGATCGGAGAAGTTACTGTTAGAAAGTTGCCGTCAGCAGGCATCCTGCCAACTTTCTGTGGAAACTCTGGGAGCTGCTCCTGGTTTGTGGCTGGGCCTTCCTTCCAACTCCCAATGGGCGCGGGACCTTGACGGCCAGCAGGCTCCAAGGTCCAGGCTTCCCGCCAACAGCAACAGGCTACTGACTGGGCCCAGGCAAGGGGGCCTCAGCGAGCAAAGCCCCACACTCTACCTCTGCTACACTCAGAGGTCAGTGTGGGTGGTGCCAGACAGGATGCCTCCCTCCTTGAGGAAGTGTCCCTGGAGTCCTCCAGCATCCACCTCACAGTGGATGTTTCCTCCACAGAAGTACAATGCTGATTATGATCTGTCAGCCCGGCAAGGAGCAGACACCTTGGCCTTTATGTCTCTGCTGGAGGAGAAGCTGCTCCCGGTGCTGGTGAGTGTGCCCAGACCTCCCAGCATGGGTGGTCAGTGGGGGAGGGGGTCGGGCATACACACAGACACCCCCCCACAGGCTTGGAGCAGCGTGGGGACCAGAAGCCCACCCTGGGTCAGGCAGGTGCACTGGCTCAGACCTGCTTCTTCCTTCCTATACACCCAATCCAGATACATACTTTCTGGGTAGACGCCAAGAACTATGTGGAAGTAACCCGGAAGTGGTACGCAGAGGCTATGCCCTTTCCCCTCAACTTCTTCCTGCCTGGCCGCATGCAGCGGCAGTACGTGGAGCGGCTGCAGCTGCTGTGTGGGGAGCACAGGCCAGAGGAGGAGGAAGAGCTGGAGAAGGAGGTACCTCTGGGACAGGGGGCTGTTGTATGAGAGGAGCCCCCAGGGCGATGGCCAGGAGTGGGAGTGCCTGGCAGGGGAGGTGGCACTGTTCCCGCAGCCGCAAGCTGACCTGGTGTCCCCCTATAGCTGTACCAGGAAGCTCGGGAATGCCTGACCCTTCTCTCTCAGCGCCTGGGCTCTCAGAAATTCTTCTTTGGAGATGCGTGAGTCTGACTCCCGGGGAATCATAGGTGGCTTGGAAGAAGGTACAGGTTCAGACAGCCACAGAGGCTAGGGTGGGCTCAGGCTCTGGAAAAGAGGTCCTCGGGACAGACATTGGATCTGGTGACAGTGGGGCTGTGTGTGGGCCCGGAGCCGCCTCAGTGGTACAGGAGGGTGGGAGGGCCGCCAGGCCCAGGAGGGGCCTGCTGGCTGTGGGGCACTCAATGTGCCCTTTATGCAGCCCTGGGATAGAGTCCCATTCAAGGCAGGCTGGCGCCACCTGGGGCGCCTTCCCCACACCAGGACCAGAACTGTGTGTCCTCTCCTCCCCTGCTGCCCAGAGCCTACCTTTCCAGGGCCGACTCTTCCTCCGACTCCATCTGTCCCCCTTCTCCATCCCACCCTTTCTCTCTGCTGCAGCCCCGCCTCCCTGGATGCCTTTGTCTTCAGCTACTTGGCCCTGCTGCAGCAGGCGAAGCTGCCCAGTGGGAAACTGCAGGCCCACCTGCGGGGGCTGCACAACCTCTGTGCCTACTGCACCCATATCCTCAGCCTCTACTTCCCCTGGGAGGGAGGTAAGGGGCAGATGGGTGGGGGGTGGGCGCTAGCTCTGCGGAGAGTGGGCAGCGATCCAGAAACCAGCCCCCCGACCCACCTTCCTTCCTTGCCCCTCAGCTGAGGTGCCACCTCCACGCCAGACACCAGCAAACCCAGAGACTGAGGAGGAGCCATATCGGCGCCGGAACCAGATCCTATCCGTGTTGGCGGGGCTGGCAGCCATGGCGGGTTATGCCTTGCTCAGTGGCATTGTCTCCATCCAGCGGGCACCACCTGCCCGGGCCCCACGCACACGGGCCCTGGGCATGGCTGAGGAGGTTGAAGAGGAATGATTTATCCTCATGCTCCCAGGACTGATTTTTCTACTGTCATGCATTCCAGAGGCTCCTGTGTTTCCCCATTGTTGGTATGGCTGGAAATGGGGTCCCACCCCCAGAATAAAACTGCTCACACTGGCTGGGATCAGACATTCTCTCCTTTAAGAGGCTGCCATTTTTCCTCGCTGGACCAAGGGGGCCATCTGGGTGCTTGAGTCTACCCACTGGTGCTTGGCTTCTTTCACTGCCTGTGCCCTGGTGCTGACATCTGCATGGACCTGGTTCTGCATCTCCAAGAAAGACAAGCACTTCCCAGTTTTGGGTTCAGCTTTCCTAGTCTCTTCCTTTCCTTAATCTCTCTTGCCATCCACCCCCCACCCCTGTGTTTGTACAGACAGTGAGCTCACCCTGGGCCTGGGCCCAGTTTCCACAGGCAACCAGCACACAGCACACGCTCACACAAGCATGGGGGTGGAGGACCACTGGGGCCTCCCGGTCCTTTCCCTAGGGGCCTCCAGCCCCTGGCACCAACTAGAGGGGAGAGTGAGTCACCCAAACCACTGCCTCTGGGCTTACGTCACTTAAGCTCCCCCCCAGTCCTGCTGCACCCTCTGTAGCCACAGACAGCATGTGAGCTGACTATCCCTTCGATGTCCATGCTGAGCCTTGGCACCTGCTTGGGTATCTGTCCCATCACTGGCGACGCCACAGGTAGGTGTGAATGGAGTAGCCAGGTGAGATAGCTTCCACGAAGCCCACGGCAGGATCCTTGATGGTAAGAGGCACATCCTTAGAGGAGCTGGGGGAGATAGGGAGGAGAAGCTGAGAGTGTGATCCTGCCAACCAAGCCCACCGTCTTGTCCTCAGCCCAGTTCCCAGGCCCCACTGCTCTCACCGGTTTAGCACGACCACAACTGCAGAGCCATCGGGATGTATCAGTGCCACTGTGTCCAAGTCATTCTTCTCACTGGCAACCAGCCCCACTCTCTGAGATCCCTCAGGAATGAACTTGCTGAAGTGGGAACAGGCATCGTCAGGGACCCCAGCCCAGCTCCCCTGGCCCTGAGGGCAGCTCCCATCAGTCTCTCACTTAAGAAGTCATCTTCCCTACCACCTACCCCCTCCCTCTAGAACCCTTCCAAAGCTCTGCCCTAACTCTCCAGGCCTCAAGCTGTGCGGCTGGGCGTGCCCTGCCCTCCCGCCTCCCAGTCCCAGCATCAGCATCGGGCATTCAGGGATTGTCTGTGTCTTGAATGCCAGCTAGTCACTGCCTGCCTAGATGGTGCAAGGGGGACATGCGTGCTGCTCCCAAAGTTCCCACCCTCAGCACCTTCCTGCTTCCTCACTGGGGCGGGGGGAGGGGGGAGAGGGGGCGGGGATACAATCCCAGTGCAGGAGATGCCAGGACTGGTGTGGAGTGGGGGTGCCTGCCCTCCACTCACCTGAAGTGGCCAAGGTGGTAAAACATGGGCTGTTTGTAAAATGTGTCCTTGGCGATGTCCACAATGATGGGGCTGTCGACAAAGTTGCGCACCCAATTGGGTCCCCCCTCAGGGTTTAGGGCGAGGTTCCAGTCAGTCCAGCCGACCACATGGTAGAGGAGGTTCTAGGGTAGGAACAGGGCAGAGACAAAGGCCCCCAGTGAATACAGTTAAGTGTCACATGAGGGAGACGGGCTATGGTGCCTCAGCCTTTGTGAGGGGAGTAATATCTAAGGAGCGAGGGTTTGTGAGGACAGAGGCATCGCCAGAGAAGCTGAGGAATCTGAGGCAGATGTAACCGCTCAAGCATTTGGAACGAGGGTGATGGTGTGCAGATCTGTGAAGGGAAGGCAACAGAGGGGATCATGATATCCCAAAATTTGCTCCAAAGAGTAAGCCAGCTGGGGAAAAGCTGGAGAGGAGCCTTTGGTGAGACTAGCAAGGGGTCTGAGGTGGTCTGCTTTGCGGAAAGGGAGACAGGTGGTTCACCGTGATGATGCTGTGGCTGTACTGCATCCCTCGATCCCAGGAGCCCAGCCGCACGCTCTGCTCCCAGAACTTGGAGCCCACACAGGCCTCTGAGGCAAAGAGCATGGTGTCGGGGAACAGGCGATGTGTCTCCCCCAGGGTGGCTTTTGCTGGAGCCAGAAAGTCCAGGTACCAATGTACAGCGATGCCATGAACATACTTAGCTGCTTCTGGGTCTGCCAGCACCTGTACAGGGAAAGGGAAGGACTACTGGGGAAAGAGAGCCACTGAGGCTGGGTCCTGCACAAAGGGTTCTGGAAGAGGCACTAGGACCTGAGAAGTGGGCAGTGGGATGAACACAACTTGGGGTTAAAGTGACAACCGTGGAGATTCATGGGGCCCTGGAGATGCAGAGGGGGATCACCACCACCACCAGCACCCCAGGGGTGCCACCTGGGCACCTGGTTCCAGCCAGGGTGCTCTAGGAATCAAGAGTTGGGGCAGGGAAGGCACTCTGTTCGGGAGCCAGCCATTCGGATGCTGGGCTTGGGGGTCACTAGGGCACCCATGGAGCTCCTGGTCCTTACCACCTGGGCCCAGTGGGGCAGCAGGAGGCGTTGGTCATCTAGCATGAGCAGTCGGACGTTGCGGTGTGTACTGTTGGCCAGGGTGGGGCCCAGGTCACGGGCGATGAAGTCTCGCTGGTGTTCAGGGGTGAAGCCCAGGCACTGGAAGGGGTACCCGCTAAATAGCCCTGCAGAAGGCTCGTTCTCAGCTGTCACTGCCCAGAACTGTAACTTGTGCTCAGCATAGGCATCCAGGAACCTGGCGAGGGAAAGGGTGTGAGTGATCATGGCCAAGACAGGGAACCAAGACCCTGGGGAATAGGAGGCCTGACTGGGTGGGGGGAAACTGAGGGCCCTGAGTCTGAAAGACCCAGAAGGTAGAAAGGTGAGCTGAGGAGATCTGGAGGCGGAACCAGATCAAGGGCTGGGACATAGACCAGGGTGTCCAAGATGGGAGGCTGGTCCGGACCCCATGGCCCTGCTGTTCCCTTACTTGACAAAGTATCTGGCCCAGGTCTGGTGGTAGAGATCCCCTGGATGACCCTTGAGTGTCCCCTTCCCATTCACTGCCCCATTGGTCTTGAGCCAAGTGGGTGATGTCCAGGGACTGGCAAAGAGTGAGACAGGGCGCTGGGCCAACTCCAGGGCTCGGTGAATCAGGGGTATCTAGAAACAAAGGTGGTGAGGAGAGAGGCATCCAGAGTTGGAACATAAACAGACTGGCCCACCCAGTGTATCAGGCCTAGCTATCAGCCTCCTCCCTCCCACCCCAGGACAGAACACAGAGAGCAGAGGGCACGTTCTATGTCTCTCTGCAGACTGCTCTAGCCCGAGGCCTCTCAACCACCAGGCATCAATGCCACCGGGGCCTGAGGCAGCCAGAGTGGCCACCTTGAGCTTGACATCTTCCTCTGGGAGGCTGAAGTTGAGCAACTGGAAGTCATCAGGGGTGTCAGCATAGGTGTAGGTGCGGATGGAGAAGTCACAGCTGGCCATGGGGACCCGCATGATGTTGTATTCGATTCCTGCAGAAAAAGAAGACCAAGATATGTGTGTCTGAGTCAGTAGGAGAATGTGGGGCATTGTCTACCACTTGCCAGTCCTAAATTACGTCTGAGTTGAGGGCTAAGGGGAACTTGGGCTCTGGGTGAAGCGCAGACCTACTGAGCCTGAGAGGCCCCAGGCACTCAGCAGAAGATGGGTAGGACAATCTTTTTTTTCACTGGGCATTAAGAGAGACCCATATGTCAGGGATGGGTGGATGTCAGGGTCAAAGGAAAGGTCAAAGTGTCAATTGCACTATGTCATCTTGTCCCCTTCCTCCTTACCTTCTTTAGAGAAGTACGATTTGAGTAGTAAATCCCGTGCAGGAGGTGACAGGGCAAGGATGTTGAGAGCAGCAGCATCTGTCACGGCCCCTCCAAAACCCTTCACTTTCTGGAACTTCTGATCTGGCTGCAGGGTCAACAGCAGCCCTGAGGACATCCGCAGGGAATAAAGGGTGTCAGTGCACAGGGGAGAAACTCCATGGTGATTGCCGGCATGATTTAGCTCCAGGAGGACCCCAGCCTGGGTGAGGGGTGTAGTGGTTACCTGTGCCTGTGCGGTTGGCCTGGATGGTCCCCAGACTCAGCTCCATTCGGCGCCCACTGCGTGTGCTCTCAAAGCGGCTGAAGGTGCCAGGGTCAGGCAGGGCCAGGGGGTCAAGAGAGTCACAGTATGTAGCATTGCAGACACAGACCACTGAGCTGTAGCCAAAGCTTTTAGGGCTGCAGGGGCGGGCACCTGGGACGGAGAGAGCACAAGAGAGGCAAGGGCTGAAGGAGGAAGATGGGGAGAAGGGACACACTAGTTGGAAGGAAAGACTGAATACTGATTTCAAAGATTCTCTTGATGTACCCCACAGTTGATCTCAGTCACTCAAAAGGGTTTAGTGAGCATCTAATGAAGGCTACCACCATATGTCAGAGACTACCAAAGGACCATAAGGCAGAAGGGTGCCTCGGGGCTCCCTCCCTCCTCCTTGACTCACCTGATGCCCACGACACGGCCTGAAGTAGAAGCAATCCCATGAGGCTGGGAGCCATGATGCCTACTCTGTCCTGGGGCTTGGGACACTCCTGAAAACAGGATGAGGAGAGGCTAGAGGGCAAGCCCCTCTCCACCTCTCATCTACTCTCCCAGGCAGGGCTCGGCTGCCTGTGGGCACCCAGCCTAGTCTCCCACCTTTAATAGAATGGAACAAAGCCCACAGACACCTGGGTCCAGACACCCTCCAAGCCCTCTGCTAATAATAGCTCTCTGCCCACCCCGACCAGGACCCTCCTCCACCCCTCGTCCTAACCATTTCTCCCTCAACCTCACCTTCCCTCCATCTGTCCCTCCATCAAAGGGCCGTGATGGCCTGGTTTCGAGGAGAGTGTGTCGTTCACTGAATTCCAGAGCCTGGAGGGCCAGGATTCCAGAAAGAGCGACAAGACCAATTTGGGAGCCCTGGCCCACTCACCTCTCTGGAAGGACTTGAAAACACCATCACCAGATGAGAAGACTGCGGGGTTCCCAAACCTCGGAGGGATAGAGTATCAGCTAAATAAAAACAGGGGTGCAGGAGCCTGAGGTAGCTCTACGTACCAGGTGAGCCCTGCGAGTTAATTCCGGCAAAATGGAGTGGATGTGTCACGTGATAACTATGGGAGCGTCACATGACACGAGAAGTGAGGCAATCGCAACCATACTTGTAAAGGGCAACTGACTGTCTTCTTCTGGGCTGTTGGTGATTATACACCCTATGAAATTCTGGAAGGCATGTATGGATGACAACTTTAGGAAGAATCTAGAAGAAAGATCTGAATGAAGGATTGGGTAGAGGCTCCCGAATCCCAAAGGATGGGAACCACAGCAGGCACATTGCTTTCTTGAGAAAAAATTTTAGTCATGCTAATAAAGGTGATACTAATAAAAGAGGTTCACTGTGCAAAATACTGAGGCCAAAATACTGAGAGATGATTAAGAAGTCTTTGCCTATCGAGGTTCAGAAGGCTCATAAGAGTCAGACTCTTACACGGATGGTAACAGATAAAGACAAAATTGGTAACAGGTGTGCACAGAGAGGCCCTTCATGCTGGGGTTATCCTGGAAGGTTTCATGGAGGAGAAGAGGTGAGGTTTAGGGAATATTAACCAGAGAAGTGCAGGGACGATGGGCCCTGGGCAGAGGGACAGTGCTTCTCCAGTCCTCACTTGTTTCATCATCAGATGCAGATGAGAAGGAAATCACAGGACAGGGGGGTTGTGTAAAGTAGTTCAGAAACTGGAAAGTGTGGTACGAAGCTGCATCCTCAGTGGATGTGACAAGGGGGTTGTCCAGGTGTTGCCTCATGGGCCACATCAAATTGATTCAGTGGGAGTGACACACAGAATTATGACCTGACTGACTACAGCTCTCTGAGCCTACTTCGTCACCTGTAAAGTGGAGGGAATACCACCACCTCACCAGGTCACTACTGAAATCAGGGAGATAAGCACAGTGCCTGGTACAGAGTAGACACTTGGGAACCACTTGTTTGTTGTGCCTTTTTGTTTTTTTAAATTATCTCAGTGAAGTCTTTCCAGACACACTCCAGGCAAAATTGACCATTTCTTCTTCTAGGTTCCTGTAGCCCTATGGGAGCTAGAGTCTCACTGAGACTATACTGAATATAGACTATACTGAATACAGTCTCAGTGAGACGAGCTTGGTTTGAATCCTGGCTCTACCACTTACTGGCTGTTTGACCTTCAATAAATTACTTAATCACTCTAAGCCTCTGTTTCCCATCTATAAAAGGGGAGAGATAACTCCTATCTCACAAAATTGTTGTGAGGTGGAAGTATGATAATGTGTGTCTAGCACACTGCTTGGCACCAAATACTGCAACAAGTTAGGGCTGTGTTTATGGAAGGAGCTTGGAGCTCCCCAAAGGAATGGCTTACTCATTCTAAGTAGAAGACCTGGCACAGGGTGGGTAGGTGCCAGCTTGTTGCATTGAATTGAACCATCATCACTATGTCATATCGGCCCCATCTAGACTTCCTGTTTTTCCAGGAAATGCTGCACAGGGCTTGTTCTTGGGAAGAGGGCAGGTGATCTTACTTCCCTCTAGTTCACTCACTCCACAAATATTTATGGATATTAAGTACTTACTACATTTGCCCCTACCTCCTCTGTTGGCTTTATTTATTTTTTAACATCTTTATTGGAGTATAATTGCTTTACAATGGTGTGTTAGTTTCTGCTGTATAACGAAGTGTATCAGCTATACATATACACATATCCCCATATCCCCTCCCTCTTGCGTCTCCCTCCCACCCTCCCTATCCCACCGCTCTAGGTGGTCATGAAGCACCGAGCTGATCTCCCTGTGCTATGTGCTCTGTTGGCCTTAGAGCCCCACTCCCCTCCCTGTTTCCCTCTGCAGGCACAGAGTTTGTGAGTGTCCTGTTTCTTCTCTCACAACGTGGTTTGCCCTTGAGGCTTTTATATTTTATTTTCTAAATAAAGTTGGTTATAATAAGGGCTAATAATATTTATTGAGTACTTATTCTGTGCTACTTCATGCTCATAGTCTCATTTTATTCTCATGTGGCAGATACTATTATTTTCCCCATTTTAGAGATGAGGAACCTAAGACTCTGAAAGGTCATGAAGTTGCCCTAAGTCGCTTGACTACTCAGCTGTGGAACCTGGATTTGTAATGAGGCGGGGCGGGCACATGGCCCCCTCAGCTCGCGGCTGTTAGCCCGAGACCCTGAGCGCCATGGTTAAAGGTCCCGCTCCACCAACAGTCAGCCTGGCAGTGGTCCTCTCAGCAGAGAGTGGGTTAGGCCGAGGCAGATCTCGGCCTTCTCGCCGGGACCCTCCAGGCCCTCCAGCCGCGGGGCCAGCGGGTGAGCTGGGGTGCCCCGGGGACAAGATGAGGGCTGTGTCCCGCAGAGCTACAAGCCCTCACCACAGCCACCCACTGGCCAGGTCCAGGCCTCAAAGCAGCAGCAAACCTCTGCCCCATCCCCCCCTGTGCAGCCTAATGGCAGCGGCGGTCTCCATGGGTCCCAGGCCATGGAGGCCTCAGCAACTGCAGTATATGGACACTGCCATTAAGGTAACAGCTTCAGGGACTTCCCTGGTAGCATCATGGTTAAGAATCCGCCTGCCAATGCAGGGGACATGGGTTTGATCCCTGCTCTGGGAAGATCCCACATGCCACGGAGCAACTAAGCCCGTGCACCACAACTACTGAGCCTACGCTCTAGAGCCCGCGAGCCACAACTACTGAGCCTGCGTGCTGCAACTACTGAAGCCCGCACGCCTAGAGCCCGTGCTCCACAACAAGAGAAGCCACTGCAATGAGAAGCCTGTGCACCGCAACGAAGAGCCCCGCTCTCCGCAGTTACAGAAAGCCTGCGTGCAGCAACGAACACCCAATGCGGCCAAAAATTTAAATTAATTAATTAATTAAAATAAATTTTTTAAAAAAGCTAACAGCTTCAACCAGCTTCAGTTTCTCCCTTCACATTTCTAAGACTGGTACAGCTTAGATCAGTTGTCTCCCGCTAGGAGGTGGCCAGAGGTCAGGGTTAAGCTGCAAGGACACTGCACATCATTATTTGAGGTCCACCTCTGTGGTTGGGGCTATTCTCAAAGAAGGGCAATCGTTGTGAGCTGGGAATTCACCTGACTGGTATTTGCTACAACATGTATTCCTATCAATTCTATACAAATCATTCTCTCCAGTGTAAATGAAAAGCCTGAGGGCCGGCTGGGTCCCTGGGCGCCTGGCTCCCTCAGTGATGATGGCTGGGCAGGGTCTGGGGACCTGGCCCTGAGGGTGCCGCCAGCTGAGATCTGCCTCTTCAGCAGGGCCTGGGCACTGGCAGTAAGACCCATACTGGGTGCTGCACCAACGCTCCCGGCAGGGTAACTGGCCCTCACAAGGACCCCCTCCTTTAGCCAGGGCCTGGACCTCAGAGAGTAAAGGTTGAGCCTTTGGGACCTTGCCCTTTCTCGTCAGAATAGAGAATAACATTTGTTTCGGTGGAGGTTTACAGGAATGCTGTGACCTGACCGTGACTTGACCTCAAGAACAAAGGATCTGACACCAAAGAAGTCTGCAACAACTAACCACAGCCCTCCCTCACCTTTCCTATAAATGAGCTTTGCTGAAAGCTTTCTTTCCGGGAGTTCGGGTTTTTAAGGCATAAGCCACCCGTCTCCTTGCACGGCCCTGCAATAAATCTTTTTCTCTCCAAACTCCGACGTTGTGGTATTGTTTGGCCTCACTATGCGTTGGGCACACGGACTTGCGTCCGATAAGATTTGTATCCAGGGTCCTATGACACAAATGACACATTTGATGAGTGCCTCCAGTGTGCCAAATGCTACATTAGCTGCCGGTTATTTTCAAAAGCTGCTGTGCTGGTCTGCAGCGTCTGTTTTGTATTGTTTTAAAATCGTCCCATGTTTTCTACACGTGTTTTACCTGCTCAAAATGAAGCCCGGGCTTCCCTGGTGGCGCAGTGGTTGAGAGTCCGCCTGCCGATGCAGGGGACGCGGGTTCGTGACCCGGTCCGGGAGGATCCCACATGCCGCGGAGCAGCTGGGCCCGTGAGCCATGACCGCTGAGCCTGCGCGTCCGGAGCCTGTGCTCCGCAATGGGAGAGGCCAAAACGGTGAGAGGCCCGCGTTCCGCAAAAAAAAAAAAAAAAAAAAAAAAAAAAATGAAGCCCAAGTTGGCTTCTGAAGTGCTGGCTACGTGGCAACATTTCTGGATCTGTGTTCTTCAAAGGCATTGGTCAGGGGATAACTTGTCAATAATGAAACAGAATCCAGGGCTCCCAGGTTGGGCAAGATGGATTGATTTTCAGCTGGGGAGAGGCAGGTCTGCCTCTCTTCCCAAGCTTCACTCTCCCTGTCCTGGGAGATCTCAGCCCAACAGCCTGAGCACCCCTTTTCATAAAAAGTATTTCCTCACATACTCTCTACTATCCTGAAATGAACCTATAGATAATATGACTTACCTACACACATAATTTAAGAGAATCAATATAGTTGCCTTAATTGGCATATAAAGGAAAGATAATGGGACTATTTTTTATAGCAAAATATGTTTTCAATAAGTAAATGCTTAGGCATGATTCCCTACAAGACATTATAAAATAGTCAGATATGTACTAACCTAAATGGAATAAATTAGGATTTAACAGAAGCAAAAACAGCCCATGAATTAATAATTTCAATATGTAAGTTTCATCATATGTCATTTTTACAATACGTAATTATTATTGTGCTGCAAAAACATAAAATATATGATAAAACAAAATGCTTAAAAGTCAATCTTTATGAATAAGATTCAGTGCATTCCACATGTCTTCACAAATTCACTATTTGATTCTAGGCCTTAGCAATTCAGTAAGGAAAAGGACAGTCTTTTCAACAAACGGCGCTGAGATGACTGGATATCATGCAAAAAGACAAACTTAGGGACTTCCCTGGTGGTGCAGTGGTTAAGAATCCGCCTGCCAATGCAGGGGATAAAGGTTCGAGCCCTGGTCCGGGAAGATCCCACATGCCGCGGAGCAACTAAGCCCGTGTGCCACAACTACTGAGCCTGCACTCTAGAGCCCATAAGCCACAACTACTGAGCCCACATGCCACAACTACTGAAGCCCGTGTGCCTAGAGCCTGTGCTCCGCAACAAGAGAAAACCCCACTCACCGCAACTAGAGAAAGCCTGTGCGCAGCAATGAAGACCCAAAGCAGCCAAAAATTAAAAATATATATATATAAATAAATAAATTTATTTTTTTAAAAAAAGATAAACTTAGACCCTTACCTCACTCCATAATCAAAAATCAAAGCAAAAAAAAAAAATCAAAGCAAAATGGATCGCAGACTTAAATGTAAGAACTAAAATGCTTAATTTTCTGGAAGAAGGAAGGCTAGGAGTAAATCTTTGTGACCTTGGATTAGCCAGTGGTTTCTTTTTCTTTTGTTTTAGGCAACAACAAACACTTGTTATTTCACATAGTTTCTGTGGGTAAGGAATTCAGGAGTGGCTCATCTGGATGGTTCAGACTTGAGGCTTCTCACAAGACTGTAGCCAAGATGTTGGTCAGGGCTGCTATCATCTGTAGTAGGCTTGACTGGGCTGAGGCTCTGCTTCCAAGTTAAGCCACTAACATAGGTGGTGAACTGGGGCTGGCTGTTGGCAGAAGGCCTCAGTTCCCTACCATGTGGAATAATTCATAGGGCTGCTTGAGTGTCCTCACAACATGGCAGCTGGATTCCTCTCCAGTGAGTGATCTAAGAGATTGTAAGGCGGAAGCCACAAGGTCCTAGCCTCAGGAGTCACACATTATCATTTTCACAATACCCTATTGGTTACACAGGTCTTCTATACAGATGTGTGGGGGGCAGAGGTGTAAACACCAGGAGGTGGGGATCATTTGGGGGCCATCTAGGAGGCAATCTGCCATAGTCCGTCCCCTGGCTTCTCATAAGTCATGTCCCTCCCACATGTAAATATTATTACTTCCTCCCAAGGTTCCCAGAAGTCTCATCTTCTTATAGCTTAAGTCCAGAATCTCTTTAGACAATGGTTTCTTATTTATGATTCCAAAACACAAATGACAGAAGAAAAAAAAGATAAATTGGACTTCATCAAAATGAAAAGTGTTTGTGTTTCAAAGGATGTCATCAAGAAAGTGAAAAGACATCCCACAAAATGGGATAAAATACTTTCAAATCATATCTCTGATAGAGGCCTAGTATCCAAAATATATAAAGGACTCTTATAACTCAGTAATTAGAAGATAACCCAACTAAAAAATGGGCAAAGGACTTGAATAGATATTTCTCCAAAGATAATATAAAAATGGGCAACAAGCGCATGAAAAGATGCTTGACAACATTAGTCATTAAGGAAACGCAAATCAAAACCACTATGATGGGCTTCCCTGGTGGCGCAGTGGTTGGGAATCCGCCTCCCGATACAGGGGACGCGGGTTCGTGACCTGGTCCGGGAGGATCCCACATGCCGCGGAGCGGCTGGTCCCGTGAGCCACGGCCGCTGAGCCTGCGCGTCCGGAGCCTGTGCTCCGCAACGGGAGAGGCCACGGCAGTGAGAGGCCCACGTACCGCAAAAAAACCCAACACTATGAGATACCACCTCATAGGCACTAGGATGGCTATGATCAAAAAGACAGACAATAACAAGTGTTAGCAAGGATGTGCAGAAATTAGAACGCTCATAGGTTACCGTGGGAATGTAAAGTGGTGCAGCCACTTTGGAAAACAGTTTGGCAGTTTCTCAAAATGTTAAACATAGAGTTACCATGTGACCCAGCAACTCCATTTCTAGGTATCTCCTTAAAAGAAATGAAAACATTTGTCCACCCGAAGACTCGCACATGAATATTTACAGCAGCGTTATTTATGGAAACAAACTAAATGTCCATCAGCTGGTGAATAAATACACAAATAGTGGTATTTCATTAAATGGAATACTATTCAGCAATAAAAAGGAACAAAATGCTGATACATGCTACGATATGAATGTACCTCAGAAACATCATGTTAAGTGAAAGAAGCCAGACAAAAAGACCACACATTGTGTGATTCCATTTATATGAAATTCCAGAGTAAGCAAATCTGTAGAGACAGAAAACAGATTAGTGTTTGTCTGGGGCTGGAGTGGGAATGGAGATTAACTGTTGCAAAACTCTGTAAATTTACTCAAAATCATTGAACTGTACACTTAAAAGGAGAAACTTTTATAGTACGTAAATTACACCTCAATGAAGCTAGTAAAAAAATTTTACTTTTATTACATATTTGCAGTTGGTTCATTGCTTTTGCAGGTACGCTACTGCATTGAAACTCTTTTAAACGAAGTATATTGCATAGCTGGAAGTGCTCTAATACACTGAGTAGACAGATGCAATAATGTCAAGACAATGTATTTTATTTAAGCCTCCTTCTCCATAATGATCTCCTCCTAAATTATTGGGCTGTTCAAAAAAACAAAAAAACACCTTGTAAAACTTTTCTGCATTATTATATAATGAAGTCCTGCTGATTTATATTTGATTTTATATTTGCATACATTGTTGTTGTTGTTTTAATAAATTTATTTATTTATTTGCCTGCATTGGGTCTTTGTTGCTGTGCATGGGCTCTCTCTAGTTGCGGTGAGTGGGGTTTTCTCTTGTTGCAGAGCACGGGCTCTAGGCGTGCGGGCTTCAGTAGTTGTGGCACGTGGGCTCAGTAGCTGTGGTTCGCAGGCTCTAGAGCGCAGACTCAGTAGTTGTGGCACACGGGCTTAGTTGCTCTGTGGCATGTGGGATCTTCCCGGACCAGGGCGTGAACCTGTGTCCCCTGCATTGGCAGGCGGATTCTTAACCACTGAGCCCCCAGGGAAGCCCTTTGCATATATTGTTGAGCAGAACATCCCAAAGTCAAGTAGAATGAGAGACAATTCTTCTTTGTGCAGGACTGTCCTCCATGTTATAGATGGTCTACCTTTCCTGTCCTTCCACTAAATCCTCAAAGTGCCTCCTAATCCTGGTCTCCACTAAAGAGACGTTTCCAAAATGCCCGCTAGGGGGTGACTGAGAACCACTGCCCTTAGGGGAGTCACCTCAAACGCCCAGGTTGCAGTAGCCACTAGGGACGTACTAGGTGGCCACAAATGCGTTCCTCGGTCCCCTTTGCACAGCACTTTTATTTTATTTTGTATTTTTTTTGGCCGTGCCGCAAGGCATGTGGGATCTTAGTTCCCCGACCAGGGATCGAACCTGTGTCCCTGCAGTGGAAGTGCGGAGCCTTAACCACTGCTCCGCCAGAGAAGTCCCTGCACAGCACTTTTTTTTTTTTTTTTGCGCTACGCGGGCCTCTCACTGCTGTGGCCTCTCCCGTTGCGGAGCGCAGGCTCCGGACGCGCAGGCTCCGGACACGCAGGCTCAGCAGCCATGGCCCACGGGCGCAGCCGCTCCGCGGCATGTGGGATCCTCCCAGACGGGGGAACGAACCCGTGTCCCCTGCATCGGCAGGCAAACTCTCAACCACTGCGCCACCAGGGAAGCCCTTGCACAGCACTTTTAAAAGACTCAGCTAAACACCAAGGGAGGACAACTGGGAAATAAATATAAGCGAAAAGCAGAAATACAAAAATAGGTTGGCTGACCCAGCACAAGAGTTCTGATCCCACTTCAGCCAGCCCTGTGACAAGCTGTAGGCTTGGCTCAGATAGCAAACTCCAGCCCTGGAGCCTGGCAAGTACCATGTCACAGGCTCCTTGCTCTTTGGGTCTCAGATCAACTCCCCAAGGAGGATGCCTCCTTCCCAGTTCCACTGTCACCTCCATGGTCAAGTCAAAGAGAGACACTCTTATGCCATGCATAGCAGAGTAGGTGCTCAAAAAATACTCAAGAGATGAATGAATGGATAAACCTTACCAGTCAACCTGGAACCTGTCCTTTCAGCTCTGGTTTCTGATCTGAAGATACACCACTCCTCCTGATTACTGACATCAAATGACTTGTTTCTCGGGCTTCCCTGGTGGTGCAGTGGTTGAGAGTCCGCCTGCCGATGCAGGGGACACGGGTTCGTGCCCCGGGCCGGGAAGATCCCACATGCCGCGGAGCGGCTGGGCCCGTGAGCCATCCCACATGCCGCGGAGCGGCTGGGCCCGTGAGCCATGGCCGCTGAGCCTGCGCGTCTGGAGCCTGTGCTCCGCAACGGGAGAGGCCACAGCAGTGAGAGGCCCGCGTACCGCAAAAAAAAAAAAAAAAAAAAAATCAACAAATAACTTGTTTCTCCAGTGAGACCCTTCTGCCCCTTAATTGCTAGGGTGTGGCTTCACCCTTGGATTCATCTGATTAACCAATTTTTTTCTTTCAGCTCTATTGAGATATAATTGATGTAACACTGTGTAAGCTTAAGGCGTACAACTGATGATTTGATACATGCATATGTTGCCAAATGATTATGGCAATAAAGTTAGTTTGATTAACCAACTCTTTTAAAAAAATATTTATTTATTTGGCTGTGCTGGGTCTTAGTTACAGCACGTGGGATCTTCGTTGCGGCATGCGGAAACTTAGTTGCAGGATATGGGATCTAGTTCCCTGACCAGGAATTGAACCTGGGCCCTCTGCATTGGGAGCACGGAGCCTTAGCCACTGGACCACCAGGGAAGTCCCTGATTAACCAACTCTTAAACAATAACCATAGCATACTTGTAAAGCCCAGTGCAAATGGAAAGTATTTGTACCTCACATGCTCCCATATAATTTTTCTCAAGATACCAACAGCCAACCTTTCATGAGTGCTTATTACATGCATTAGCCTGACAACCCCATGTTACAGACGAGAAAACTGACTTAGGTCAAGTGAGTGGCAGAGTCAAGCCTAAATTCAGGTCTGTCCTACCCTGAAGCCCAAGCAGCTCTTAGCCATCATGTCATACAGCCTCCCAGATATTTCAGTTGCATATTTTTAGTCTTCTGTAAGTTTATAAATGGTCACAGGGCAAATCTCATGGTTAATATTTCTCTGAAACTTTAAAACTCTTCACTTAGAGACAAGCACAGAATCGGGGCTCAAGTTTACTGAATGAATGAATGGGTTAAGTTACCAACCGCACCTTCTCGCTGTTTAAGGTCCTGCTTGTCAGTGTTTCAGAGACTGTCCTTGGTGTGGTTTGAAGCAAAGGAGTGGTGAACTTCAGGAAGAATGAGGTTAACTCTGAACAAGACTATTACAGTGAGAGTGAGACCTAACTAAGGCGATTTGGTGGAGGCAACAGGAAGTATGATTCAAATACTGAACAACTGTGAGCCTGTTCGCACATTCCTTATTGTTCTGAGCTTCCCATGCAGGGTTGTAATGAGGCTCATTGAAGATAACAGTATCTGAGAAGGGACTTCCCCGGTGGTGCAGTGGTTAAGAATCCACCTGCCAATGCAGGGGACAGGGGTTCGAGCCCTGGTCCGGGAAGATCCCACATGCTGTGGAGTAACAAAGTCCATGAGCCACAACTACTGAGCCTGTGCGCTAGAGCCCGCGAGCCACAACTACTAAGCCCACACGCCTAGAGCCTGTGCTCTGTAACAAGAGAAGCCACTGCAGTGAGAAGGCCCTGTACCACAAGGAAGAATAGCCCCCACTCACCACACTAGAGAAAGCCTGTGCGCAGCAACAAAGACCCAACGCAGCCACACACACAAAAAAAATCTGAGGTGTTCCTTGTGAACTGTAAAATTCCATATAGATGGCTAGAATTATTACTGTTATTGTTATCCAGGCTTCATTTCTTCCCTCCAGGTACAGTAGAAGGAGTCTTCTGTGCGAGGCCTCTACCTCCACCCTTGCTCCCTCCAGCCGCCACCATTTCTCTCCTGTTTCCCTCAAGAAGAGGCAATAAGGAAGGGTGTTTCAGCATGAACACCCGAGTGATTATACAGGATTGAAATCCTTGCTTCATTTCTCACTAGAACTGAGATATTGGGAAGTTTCTTGACTTCTCAGAGCTTCCGTTTTCTCATCTCCAAAACTCTTGCCTCATGGGTTGTTATGAGGATTTCAGGCAACAATGCATGTAATATTACTCAGAGCCAAACCTCTGGAATGAGTTGCTACACCTCTCTCCACTTCCTACACTCCATGGGCTGATACTGGACCTCCTGGCTCCAAAACTGCTCTTGCCAAGGTCACTAATGATCCCTCTGTTGCTAAGTCCAATGAATAGTGCTCAGCCTTTTTTTTTTTAATATAAATTTATTTATTTATTTATTTCGGTCTGCGTTGGGTCTTTGTTGCTGCGTGCAGTCTTCCTCTAGTTGCGGCGAGTGGGGGCTACTCTTCGTCGCGGTGCATGGGCTTTTCATTGCGGTGGCTTCTCTTATTGCGGAGCATAGGCTCTAGGCACAGGGGCTTCAGTAGTTGTGGCTCGCAGGCTCAGTAGTTGTGGTGCACAGGCTCAGTAGTTGTGGCACTCTGTGGCATGTGTGATCTTCCCGGACCAGGGCTCAAACCCGCGTCCCCTGCATTGGCAGGTGGATTCCTAACCACTGCGCCACCAAGGAAGTCCCTGCTCAGCCCTTATTCGACTGGACTTTTTACCTCCTAGAAGCACTCTCTTTTGTTTTCATGACTCCACACTCTGCTGCTTTGGATGTCCTCCCACTTCTTTGGCCGTTCCTTCTCTTTTGCAGGCTTCGCGTCCTCTTTCTGTCTGTTCCTTAGGGTTTTGTCCTAGGCCTTCTCTTCTCATACGTCATGCTCTCTCCACAGAGATAACCCATGGCTTTGACTAACCTTCTAGTTGTTTTCTGGTTCCACAATCTCCACTTCCAATCCCAATCCTTCTCCTGGGATGGACTCTGTGATGTGACTCTGCCCTCCAGACCTTTCCTCTGGGTGTCTCACAGACACTTCAGCAGGACCATCATGAGAGCATCATCTCCTCCAGCCAAACCCACTCTTCCTCCTGTGTTTTTTTTCCCCATGAATAGAACCTCTTCCTCACAGAACATGGGGTTCATCCTTGGCTCTGTCCTTTCCCTGTACCCTTCTCCCTGTCTATTCTCTTCTAAGCTACTGAAACATCTCTTGCTTGGCCTCCTACACTCTACTTTTCTCCTCCAATCCATTCACCAAGAACTGGATGGTCTAACTAAAATACAAATTCTGAAGCTACCACTCTCCCTCCTAAAATCCTTCAACGGCTCCACACTGCCTTTTAAGAGGGCTACCGGGACCTGGCATCTTTGTTCCAGTCTCATTTCTCACCTCTCCACTTGGACCATATGCTCCAATCACATTTCGTCTAATAGGCCACATTCCATCTTGCCTCTCTGCTCTATGCTATTTTCTTCTCCTCTCTTGAAAAAAAATGAATAACTATTCTTTTTCATCATTAACTCCTCAGCCTTAATATCCCTACCATCAGTACCATTTTCCTGACACCCCTGAATGAGCTGGGCACCCCTGCTATGTGCTCCCCAAGACACATATTTGACAAATCATAATTGGGCATCTACTATGTGCCAGGCACTGTTCTAGACCCTGGTGATACAGTAATGAATAAGATTATAAAGTCCCTGGCCCTATGGAGCTTATGTTCTAGTGGTGGTGGAAGACAAAAAACAGGTAATTTCAGGTGACCGTGAGAACTATGAAACAAAATAAAGGGGAAGGGGGACTTCCCTGGCGGTCCATTGGTTAAGACTTAGCCTTCCAGGGATTTCCCTGGTGGCTCAGTGGCTAAGAATCCGCCTGCCAATGCAGGGGACACGGGTTTGAGCCGTGGTCTGGGAAGATCCCACATGCCGTGGAGCAACTAAGTCCGTGCACCACAGCTACTGAGCCTGTGCTCTAGAGCCCACAAGCCACAACTACTGAGCCCACATGCCACAACTACTAAGCCCACGTGCCTAGAGCCTGTGCTCCACAACAAGAGAAGCCTGCGCACCGCAACAAAGACCCAACGCAGCCAAAAATAAAAAAAAATTAAAAATAAAAAAAAAGACTTAGCCTTCCAATGAAGGGGGTGCCGGTTCAATCCCTGGTGCGGGAGCTAAAATTCCCACATGTCTTGAGGCCAAAAAACCAAAACATAAAACGGAAGCAACATTGTAACAAATCCAGTAAAGACTTTAAAAATGGTCCACATCAAAACAAAAAAATCTTTAAAAAAAAAAGGGGAGTAAGGAAGCTGGACAGAAGGAGTGAGTGGGACAGTGATAAGCAGTGAGTTTGGAGTAAAAGGTTGGGGGTCAAGTTCTTCTGCAGGGCCTTGGTGGCCACAGTGAGGAGTCTGAATTTTGTTCCAAAATGGAAATTCACTGGACATTTTGGGGCAGGGAAGTGACAACATCAGATTTATATTTTTAAAAGATCACATTGGCTGCTGTGTAGGAATCAGACTGTAAGGGGCACGACGGAGACCAGCCTCCAATTACAGCCTGCCACAGACTGGCCCCCTTGTTCTACATCCTTTCTGCCTCAGAATCCTCCCAAAGGCTCTTTCGTATGCATCACTCTTCACCTCCATTTAGCCTAGGTAGTGCCTATTCATCTTTCTTTCAGAACTCAGCTCATATGTCATTTTCTCCAAGAAATTCTCTCCTTTCACACACACTCCTCCTGTGTGTGAGGAGCCCTTACATCTCCTTTGTAGCTCTTATTACATTTGCAATTAATTGTACAAATGGTTTAATGTCAGTTATAGCACCCAGTAGCCTGCTAACTCCTTTGTCTGCTGATCTGTCCGTGAGAAAGCCCAGTAGGGCGGGGATCAGTCTGTATCTCCAGTACGTAGCACAGCACCCGGTGCTCGTCCCGTGCTCATTGAACATCCGTCGGATGATTGAAGAATGGATAAATTACATAGACTTTCTTTCCACTCCACCCCTCAAAAAAGCAAGTGGGTAGAAGAGGATTTGAAGATTTCCCCCTCTTCTTCATTAGTAAAATACAACCATCCCTACAATTAATAATAACAATGATGATAAAAAGGTGAAGTGCAGACGCAGGGAAAGGAGAGTTAAGATCCCAAAAGTGCAAAATCCATTACGCCTACCGTCGGCGAAGCGAAACAGCAGCCCCAAACGGAGGCGAAGGGAAATCCCAGAGCAGCCTGCAAAGCGGGGTGGGCGGGGCGGTAGAAGGGGGCTCAGCAGAGCTAGGCTGCACTGCACCACGCGCAGCCGCGAGCCCCGCGGGGCCGGCGGGGCGGGGCCGGGGCCTAGCTCAAGAAGGGAGACCCCCGAATCGTCAGGAGGCGGGACGCAGGCCCTTTCCTCACGTCCTATTGGTTGTGCTGGGGACGGACTGTTTTCGCTGACCAGCCGTAGCCCTAATAGGGCGCAAGCGTATCTGGGGGTCTATTCGGAAAGAGGGCGCGGGAAGGGAGAAGCGCGCATGCGCCTCGTTTTACACTCACCAGCACACTCTAAGGGTTGGGGGAGATTGAAGATGGATTCTTGAACTTCCTCCGTTGGGAGCCTCAGGATAGGGACCATTCAGTGCCCAGAAACTGCCCCGTTGGGAATCCCAATCTCCAATCCCTGCTACCTCATTTTGTCGTTCTGGCTGCGCCCTAACTCTCCCTCCCTGAAGCTGGGTTGTTATGATGGTGAATTATTCAAGAAGCCTTGCAGCCAGACGCCATCTATGGGCAGTGCCTCTCCCTACCCGCTTCCTCTCCTGTAGGGCCCCACGGCTATCCCCGAAGTCATAGAGTCTCCAAGCTGTTTACAAGTCCCCACTCTGCCTTTTAATAACTTAATGAGTTTGTTGAGGACCTACTAAGTGTTAGATCCAGTGCAATGAGCAAGCCCCTGCTCTCAGGAGCTTGCATTCTGTGGGACGACACAGAAAACAAAAACAAGGTAATTTTGGTTAGTGACGGGTGTTCAAAACAAGGCGGTATGATAGAATGGGGAGTGCTCAACAAAAACGTGAGAATGGAACTAAGACCCGAATTAGGTGAAAGCAACAGATATAGGGCATCGAGTTTCGTGTTGGTGAAGAGCTAGCTCGTGCAAAGGCCCTTGTGCAACGCAGTCTGGCTGAAGCAGAGTGGACCAGGTTGTACCTGACCATAGTTTCATAAGGAGTTTGGAGATTATTCTAAATACAGTGGAAAGCCAGTACGTTTAGGCAGAACTTTAATATGACACGATTTCTTATCACTTTGCTGAGTGGAGAATGGATTGTAGGAAGAATGGAAATAGATCAAGAGGTTGGGAGAGAGGGTGATGACTAGGGCTAGGTAGCTGTGAGACATGGATGAATTCAGGGTAGGATCAGATGTGTTAGATGAGGGGAAAGAAGAAATGAGGGTGATTCCCAAGCTTATGGAAGGTGCAGCTAGGTGAGTGATGGTGCCACTTATTGAGATGGGGGGTGTTGGAAGAGGAACAGGTGCTGGGGTGGGAATCAAGAGTTCCATTGTGGCCATCTTGAGTCTGAGAGGCCCATTAAATATCCAAGCAAAGATGTCAAATTGGAGGTTGGAGCTCACGGAGAGGTAAAGGAGAGAGTTATCCATGAACACATAGATGGCCTTTAAAGCCATGGATCTTGACAGGGCCACTTACAGACTGGAGGTAGACAAAAGAGGGCCAAGGGAAGCGCCCTGGAGCCCTCCAGTGTTAAGCGGTTGGGCAGAGGTGTGAACTCTGACAAGATACCAAGACAGTAAAGTAGAAGAAAAATTAGGAGAGTATGATGTTTTCAGAGACAAGGGAAAAATTCAAGAGGAAAGATGCTGATTATCTGGGTTAAATGCTTCTTAGAGTTCAAGTGAAACGCAGGCAGAGAATTGGCCAGTGGGTCTAACTTTTTTGCTTAATGAAAAATTTGTCAAGAGCAGTGCCTGGGGGCTTCCCTGGTGGTGCAGTGGATAAGAATCTGCCTGCCAACGCAGGGGACACAGGTTCGATCCCTGGTCCAGGAAGATCCCACATGCCGCGAAGCAACTTAGCCCGTGCGCCACAATTACTGAGCCTGCGCTCTAGAGCCCGCGAGCCACAACTATTGAAGCCCGCGTGCCTAGAGCCCGTTCTCTGCAATAAGAGAAGCCACTGCAATGAGAAGCCTGGGCACCGCAACAAAGAGTAGCCCCCGCTCGCTGCAACTAGAGAAAGCCCATGTGCAGCAGCGAAGACCCAACACAGCCAAAAATAAATAATTAAAATTAAAAAGAAAAAGAGCAGTGCCTGGGGAGAGGTAGGGGAAGGAGCCTGATGGGAATGGGCGAGGAGAGAATGCATGTTCAAGAGTGGAAGGAAGGAAGAGAAAAAACGTTTGGCTATGAAAAGGGGCAGAGATATTGTGTGGTAGCTGGAAATAGATATCAGCGTCTTGAGAGTTTTCATAACTATGAGAGATGCTAGAATAAATTTCAATGGTGACAAAGAATGAACCAGAAGAGAAGGGAAAATTGAAATTTATTGAAGCCTTACTTAGTGTGTTAAGAGCTTTACAAACTTTAGTCCTCACAATGTTTTATGGATCAGGCAATTGAGGTTAAATAACTTGCCCAAGATCATGCAGCTAAAGGTGGCAGAGCTGAGAGGCCACCCAGATTTTTCTGACCCTTCATGCCTCATCACCCCATTGCACAAGCATACAGCCCCTTGTGCTTGAACAACCAGGACATGCCTTTGCCCTGGCCACAGGGCCCATGGTGAATCAGAGACAGTTACTCTCATGCTGGAGGAACAGGACTTTATTTTCCTCCTCCAACGCTCTAAGCAGGGGCATCTCTCCGCACAGCCTGAACACCCATGCAGCGCAGGACAGAAGGTCTCCCCAGGCTGGAGGGGCAGAGGCAAGCAGCAGGAGCCCCTAGAGGTAGGAGGGAAAGGGATACTTCTGGGGGTGTTCAGCAGGTTTCTTTTTGTGTCAGCCAGTGCAAGGGGGTGCTGGAGGCTGCTGGTCCCAACCAGCTAGTGCCTGTGGCCCCAGCATTCATCTGGATCTGTTCAGTGTGGGAAGATGCCCAGGTCAGAGCCCAGTCTCCTGGCTGCCCCCAT
This sequence comes from Orcinus orca, assembly GCF_937001465.1. NCBI lineage: Eukaryota > Metazoa > Chordata > Mammalia > Artiodactyla > Delphinidae > Orcinus > Orcinus orca. Next base: position 100,154,015 of record NC_064559.1, on the reverse strand, counting down.
TGAGGCTGAGGCTGTGGGGGCGGGTGCCGCGCTCCAGCCTGCGGCCAGACAGGAGGCGTCTCAGGGAGGAGCCGGAGCTGAGGTCGCCGCAGCTGCGAAGGTGGAAGCTCTCTCGGCCTGGCCGGCCCCATGGGCTCCGGGGCACCTAGATGGGGCCACAGGAAAGAGCATCAGTGTGGTCCCACCTGAAACACCAGGCTTTCCTGGGTGTCTTCCCTGGATCCCCTCACTCTACCTGCTTATGTCCATGGGCTCCATTCCCATTGGGGTCTGGGGCCTTCCTAGACATCTGGAGGAAACGAGTGACCAAGCCGCGGCCTGGCCAGCTGCCCTTCAGGTCCCCCAGGGAGTGGGCAGGTGCAGGGCCTGAGGGCAGGGGGACCTTCTGGAAGGTGGGCACAGGGTGCCGTTTCTCAGCTGAGTGGGCACGTAGCAACTTGGGGGAAGGGCAATGGGCTAGACGGAAGAGGCAGGCTTCAGAGCAGAGCCCTGGAGAGACAGAGAGAGGGACAGGGAGAGTGGGTGGAATGGGAGGTGCAGAAAAGGCCAGGCATTACTCCACTACCCACTGCCCCCTGGGCACCAACCGTATGCCTCACCTGTATCTGCAGAGGAAATGGAAGCAGCTTCCTCCTCAAGCACTTTGGTATAAAGGTCCCTGAATTCAGCTGAGAAGGAAGAGAGAGACAGGGACTGAGTGGGAGTGCTCAGTAGATGTGCCCTCCAATCTCACGGCCCTCCTGAGAACTCAAGCCCAGCTTCCACGCCCCATTCCCAACCAAGGGGGCATCATCTCTGCTCAGGTCCACCAGCAACTAGATGGTACGATCCACCAAATCAGGGACTAAGGCACTATCGTGCCCTGCTGCAGCCTCTCCAGTACCTGGCACATAATGGTAATGACAAACACTTTCTGTGCCAGGGCTAAGCACTTGACCTGCATCTCGCCTCGGTAACTCCACAGTACCTGTGGTGAGGTACTCTTATTATACCTGTTTTACAGGTGAAAAACTGAGGCTTGGAGAGGGTAGGTAACTAGCCCAAGCTGGGAACTGTGAGACTGCATTCCAAAAACCAAATCCTCTTCTTTTAGCCACTAAGCTATTGATGTATTTCTAGGAGGTGACATAAGAAGTGTCTACTGCAGGAGTGAATTCACCCATTCTTCCTCCCCAGGGACCTCAACAGTGTCCCAAATCCTGGTGGGTATCACTGGCCCTCTAACTCCCAGTGCCTGCCCTCTCCTGAACCTTGTGGCGGCTCACCGGTGTCGCTGGAGATGGTGATGCCCGGGTCACTGTGGGACCGTGGCAGCAGCAGCGGTGGTCGGGGAGCCGGCTGAGGAGGCCGGTGCCCCGGTGGGGTGAGGGAACCTGAGCTATCGCTGAAGCGGCGAGCCGGGGCTCGGGGGGGAGGGGCTGCAGCTGGCCGGCTGCCTCCCCGGGGGACCCTCCGCCTCAGCTCGGGGAAGCAGGGTCCCACCCAAGGCGGCCAGCCCTCCAGCCGGTGGCAGCTTCGGGCAGCTGTGGGGGCACCCAGCGGGGGTGGGGCCTCGGGGGCAGAGCAGGAATAGGAGCGGGCAGCTCTCGGGGGCCGCCGGGGCAGGGGGCTGTCCTCAAAGGGGCCCCGCAGGCCGCAGTCCAGGCTGAGGCAGTAGCCGGCGCGGCTGCGCTGAATAGAGCGGAAGAGCACGTAGTCAACGGAGCGCACGGAGCCCTGCAGCTCCAGCAGGCACGAGTCCTCCGACGGGCTGGAGCCCCCGGGGAGGTCACCGATGGCTGACAGCACCAGAGACCCGCTGTCCATGGACACTGTGGGTGGTAGGGGCTGCCGGGTAGCACCAGCCTGGCCGGGCCTCTTTTCTCAGGCCCAGCCTCTTGCGGGCCATCCTGCCTCCAGTTTTATCTCAGAGGAGACAACTAAGCCCAGGTTTGCAAGAAGCCCCAGCCCTCATTTGTCCCTCAACCACCAACTTGGTCTCATCTCTCCCCCTCTGCCCCCCACACCCAGCTCTGCTATCCCAGGCATCCCAGACCTTGTCCACCCTCCCCACTTTCTGCTCACCATCTACAATGGAGGCCACTCGCTCACAGATGCAGGAGCCATCATGAAGCTGAGGATCAAACAGAGTGGCCTGCAGAAGACACAAGGGTCAAGAGTCGAGCCCTACACACTGATTAGGCCATCCCACAGGCTGGACAGAGCTCTGGAGACCTAGATTCCAGTACAGCTTTGTCACTTTGTTCAAGTCACTTATGTGGGCCTCAGTTTCCACATCTGTAAAATGGAAATCATAGTTCTTACCCCACCCACCTCTCCAAGCTCTCAGGCAGATCAAAGATGACAGCGAATGTGCTAGCGCTATAAAGATCATAAGAACTAGTATTATCTTTATCCAGTGACAGCTGCTCACCCAGCTTTTCAGGCTCTATTTCTGACTCCCCAGCCCACACCAAACCCTGCTCTCACCTGGCTGTCTCCTCGTAGCCCCATGACGGCCTCATAAGAAGGGGGGCAATCAGTAGGATACAGGGGCACCGGGCTGTCCATGGAGCCATTGTAGGTGATGCTGGCAGGATGAGGGAGAGGGTCAAAGCCTGGGAAAGAACTCCTATTCCAAAGAGATCCCTCCCCACCAATCCCCGGCCTCAGCCCCAGTCGCCTTCCTTAGTTTCCCCACAGATTCCGCCTGGCCTCACCTCTGTGCATCTGTTTCTGAGCTGCAGGTGTACTCTGGGGGATAGTAGGGCGGCGGGGGCACAGGCGGTACAAATTCCTCCAAGTCCAGCATGGTGTGTAGGAGAGGGGCTGGGGGCGAGGATGTACAGCCCAGAGGCCCCAGAGGGCCTGAGACTGAGTGCTCAGGGGCCAACTGCTGGGGAGCAAGCAAGTCAGCAAACTTGGTTTCTGGGAATACAGCTCCTTGGCTCCCAAACTCCTCTCTCATCTACATTTTCTGGCCCCACCCCCTCCAAGAAGCTCAGTTCTGGCCCCTTTGCCAAACCAGTTCCTCCTCTAACCCTGTCCCAGCCGAGGACCTTCAGCTCTTGCCCTGCCCATCTAGAAAGTTCTCCTCTACATGGACCTTTCTGCACCCAGAATCACTATCTGTTCTCTGTCCCCACCAGAACATCAACCCATTATCCCCACCCCCATCTAAGACCTTCCTGACTCCGCCCAACTTTTAGTCCCACTCTTCAATGCCCCCAGACTGGCATCACATACTTCTCTTACTCCCTGTCATTTCCCTCCTCACCCTCCTTTGGACCCCCTAAATATCCCTGCAACAGACATGCCTAACAGGTGACCCACAGCCCCTGGTGCTCAAAAGCCAGCACTGTAACCATCACCCCTCAAGCCCAATCCCAGCACACACACCCTGCCCGCATCCTACCTTCTCAGCCTTGATCCCGGCTCCCCACTCACCGTGTGCACAAGGTCCAGGGAGAAGATTTGGATGCAGCAAACAATAGCAGAGAGAGTACAGATTATGGCGGCACAAACCGTGAGCCCACAGACGCTAAAGAGCAAGTTCTGGGGAAGGCAAGAGAGAGAGAGGGATGTGAGAGGAGCCTGGGGTGGAGTAAATCCCACATACTCGGGGCCTGTGAGGACTCCAGGAGGAGGCAGAAGGGTGAGAACCAGGAAGATGGCGGGAGAGGAAGGAATGGCGGAGGTGGGGGGGCGGGTGCATGCTCACCTTGAGGGCCCCTCGGGCTTCATCACAGGTGGAGTTAGGGGCAACTTTCAGTTCCTGCCCTGACTCTGGACAGGGCCGCAGTAGAGGAACAGGAGGGCAGCACACACAGACCTTTCCGTCCTGAGTGGGAGTGGAGAGGGTGAGGCAGCCTGAATCAGGACAAGCCCAGGTTGTCCTGCGCACCTCCCCCAACCAGCACTCTCAGGCTCTCTTTCCTCAAATCTCACCAAGATGCATTCTTGGAAGTCTCGGGCCAGCTGAGCGTTTTTACAGGAGAGAACAGAGCCAGCCATGCTGAGCATGACACAGAGCACCGAAAGCAAGGAGAAGAAGGAAATCTGGGGGAAACAGGGCACAGACTCAGGGCTGGGACCCCAAGAGTACCCTCTACCGCAGATGGAGCCACCCTCCCTCACAGACATTTGTGCCTGGACAGCGTGAATGGGAGAGTCAATTCCCTTTTCGAGGGCATAAATAGGCATCCCCTCAGGTGCTAGGCACCTGCCTCCCCGTGGGCATCAGACCCTGGCACCTACCACTAGAGTGAACGGCCGCTTCCAAGACACAATGCCAACCACCCCGGAAAACGCCAGCTGGGGATAGAGTGGGCACAGGCTCAGCCTGACAGGGGAGGCACCTGAGTGAGCCCCTCACCACAGGGTGCACCCAGCTCTGTAAGGAGGAGGAGGACCAGGAGAGGGAGGAGAGGCCAGGATTTGGACTGGCAGCTGGTGTGGAGGGGTGGGGCCCGAGGAGCCTCCCCCACCCAACAACTGTGCACCCAACTCACCGAGAATCCAGCCCAAGACGGGCAGGATCTCTTGACGCTCTCGGTGGTGGTGACAGATGAGGCCACCATGCTGAAGGTGACCACCAGGATGCCCAGGAGCACCTGAGCCAGCCCCAGCGTGAGCAGAGCCTGCAGCCAGGGTCGGTGGAGGCGGAGGTGGGTAAGGCCCCGGGTGCTGGGCCGGCTAGTCAGCGAGCGGCTGGAATCACTAGGCGAGGGCATCATGCCTGCCGCCCGGTTGCCTGAGCCTCGCTCGGCCCCCCCTGACGCTTGGGAGCATCTCAGAGGCGCCCGAGGCCCCGTCCTTCCTCCTCTCCACCCCCCTCGCTCTAGACCCCACCCCCTGGCTGGGTCCCCTGGGGCATGGCCCAGGGACTCCAGCTGAGGAGGGGGTCAAGGGAGGGGCGTCACGGAGGGGCCCCGGAGTGCTCCCTCCCCACCACGGGCACTGGACGGGCACCGTGCCCGGGACGGCGATGAGGACGCGGGGGCACCGGCTCATCGCATCTCCCTAGAGAAGAGAGGCGCCGAGAAGGGCCGGTCCGGGAGTGAAGAGAGGGCGGCGGTCCGGAACCCAGGGAAGGGTGGGAAGGGTGAAGGCGAGAAGGATGGGAAAGAAGTCTAGAGAAGAGGGGAGAGGCGGCGTGACTCTAGAGGCGCGGTCGGTGTGCCCTCAGTGTCCAGTGGGATCCGAGGCTGCCTGGTGGGGAGAGGTTGCGGCGGCCCTGCCGCCTCCTGGGTCGCCAGCCCCGCTCCCCTCCCCACCACACCCCTGCTCCCCCAGCTCAGCTGCAGCAGGTCCGGGACTGGAGGCGGGGGATGGGGATGGGGATGGGATGGTGCGGGAGGAGGGGCATGGTGCGAGGGCCAGCGCGGCGCACCCCGGGAGTTGTAGTCCCCACCAGAGACCCTGTGGGAGGGGGAGAGGGAAGGAGGGAGGGAGGGAGAGGGAGAAGGGGAGAGGGAGGGAGGGAGCAGGAGGCAGGGTTGCAGGGCGAGCTGGCCGCCAGAGCTAACAACGCTTTCGGCTCCCACTTGAGCTCCACCCAGCCTCTAAGGCCCCTCGGCCTGCTGTGTTCCCAAGAGAAGTTGCAGCTTCTTCCCTGTCATTAATGGAGAAGGGTAGGGAGCTAGGCTTCCTGGCAGCTCCGCGATTCCACCCCAACCGTGGACTTCCCTCCCTCTTGCTGCGCCTGCCATCAGGCGCTGCTGTCCCATCCCCGAGAGCTCTCCATCTACAGTAAGGCCAGGTCAGACCTTCCCTCTGGAGTCCACATTCTGCTTCCATTCTAGTCTCCTCCACTTTCTCTTCCATAAGGCCTAGTTCCCATTAAAATTCCGGAAACGGCGTGATTTGTGTTCCAGTTCCACTTTCTTTTTATTTAAATAACCGAAGCAACAGCCTTGGCACAGCAGAAGGAATCTGGGTTGGGGTGTGTAGAGGTGGCAGCAGTGTGGCCTGATTGGGGGAAGGGGAGTGGGAGGGAAGCAGTGACTGGGTCACACTGGGCTCCCCACACCCTTAAGTCAGGTTCAGCAGTCATGGCTGTGGGACTGGGGGCACTATAGTGAAGACATCAAGTAGTGACGTCTCATCAAGTCCCAGAGACCTCAGGGATGGGGGCTAGGTCACCTCCCCTAAGTGGCAGGGCCAGGGCATCCCAGTTAGGGGTCATGGTGCCCGGAAGGCATTTTCGGCAGCTCCAGCGGCTGCATTGGCGGCTGCGGTTCGCACCGCAGGGTTGGAGAAGACACCAGCTGCAAATTCTTGCTGGGCTTTCTGAAAGCTGGCACCTGTGCGGCGGTACAAGGAGTGGATCTGCAAGTAGAGGCACAGACTTTACAGCACGTTCTGGCCACTGTTACCCCACTCCAATCTAACGCCATCACCACCACTCACCAGCCTGCAGCTCTAGCTTTTCCCTCGTGGCTCCCTACCAACCCACACCCACACATACCCCACAACACCCGCCTCCCAGGTCCATTAGCTGAGAACCCATCCGTCAGCCTGGCCCTCCTCAGTTGCTCCTGAATGTTCCACCCATGCCCCTAGGGACACATGATCTCACTCTCCTGGCCCCATCTACAGCCCCTCACCCGCTTTAGCATCACAATTCCCAGCACGGCAATGCCAGTGAAGAACAGGGCAACGAGCAGCATGAGCACAGCTACAGCTGTGTTGGCCTTCAGCACCACCAGAGCAGAGATCCAGCCACTGTAAGGAGGGGAAAGTATGTGGAAGTGAAGAGGGGCTGCTCACAGCTGGGTCTCTGTCCCCCCAGCTTCTCTGCTGGTTATGTCTTCCCACCAGGGGCCGTTTTCCTGTCAGTCTGGCAGCTTGCCATGCACTGCAATCCCAAACTACACCTACTCTCTTCACAGTTTAATCCCAGCTTCTGAATGATCAGCTCCCAGCTCTCCAAGATCTTCCAGACATCCTCACTCCAAACAGACCTTTCTGTTGAGGATTCTTCCTCTTCTCCAACCATGGTTACACATGTCTCCTCCAGGAAGCCTCTTCAGATTGACCACAGCCATCTTTCCCTTAATCTATGTCTGTTGAGAGTTGTGTCTGGGCTCTCTATCATGGAGGACATCTTGTCTCTCTGGTTAAATTAGCACCTCCCAAGGATAAAAACCATTTCCTTTTTCTGAACAACTCCTATGCCAGTACCCAAGGCTGACTTGGTCTACAGGAGTGGGAGGAAGGGGTGAACGTAGATGGCAGCCTCACAGACCTGAACCCCCAACCTGGGATGCCAATGGCCTGGAGGACAAACAGAACATCCTGGACGAAGAAAATGAAGAAGAAAACGAAGAAATTGAATGAACTGTCACTCCTGCAAAGAGAAAGAAAGGGAAGTGTAGGCAAAGAATTAGGGTTGGAGAAGCAGAACGGGACCCATCCAAGTCCCCTCCCTTTCCACCATCCCCACTCCCCCTTCTTACCGGAAAGCCTTATACATGGGGCGGTACCAACAGACGAAGGAGCAGGGGGTGAAAAGGAGGATCCAGAGGATAGAGAGCCCAAAGCCTGAGCCATTGCTGGTCTCCACACAGAAGCTGGCCAGGCAGGCAAGAAAATTCAGGAGAAGAGCCAGAGTGCTGCCTAAGGGTTAGAGGAACAGGATGATGGGTCAGTGAAAGCTCCTTTCCCTAGAAGCCCACCCCACAGCCCTCACCAAATGTGGCAGACTAAGGAGAGGAAGGCGGCTTCTGCCTTCACAGGATCCTCAGCAGGGGAGACCGAACTAGCAAATCTCAATCATGTGTGATCCCCTTGGCAAAGACATTTAAAAGATTCAGAATACATTTATGCATAAGGACAGGGGGAAGGGGGAGAGGGCAAGAACATACATTTGCTAGAAGGCTGGAGAATAAGTTCTAAATACTATAAAAGGAGTAATCCAGGAAGATTCCTGGAGAAATGAGCCTTAAACTCAAATGCTGAGGACAGGTGAAGTGTCTAGTTCTGGGTGAGTGGGCTCCAGGAAAAGAAAGATGTACAAGTTACTACCTGTACTTTTCCTTCAAAAAGGCTTCTCACTACTCACACATCCAGAGGTAGTACATGGTGGATACTGTCTTCTGAAATTCTTGGGGGATCTCCATGGAGATATCCTGGAAAAAGCAGGGCTGAACTGGGCAAAAAGAAGGTAGAGGGGGCCAATTGTTCTGTCGAGCTGTAAGGCACAAAAAGAGCAGGAGGATCTCACAAGTGAGACAGAAACCAACAAATCACTCCCCCTTCCTTTCACCTCCGGGTCCTCTCTTCTGTTTCCAATTTGAGGGTTCAAAGAAACAAGGGCAAGTAGCAAAAGTTATATTAATACTAAGTGTTAATTATGACTTACAACTTCTAAGCACTGTGCCCAGTATTTTGTATAGATGACTTTGTTTAACCCTCATAAAAATCCTGTCAAACAGGTACAAACATTATTCTCATTTTACAAGTGAGGAAACTGAGGCACTCAAGATTAAATACTTGCCTAAGAGCTCACCCTTAATAAGACATAGCACCAAATTGAAACTCAGCAGTCTGGCTCCAGTGCCCATGCTCTGAGGTCCTGTTTTGAGACTTCGAACCTGTCAGATGCCCTCCCCAACCCTATCAAGGATCCACTTACTAGCTGTGCCCCCGAGGGCAGCATGCTGGAGTTCTCGCTCCCTCCGGTCTAACTCCTCTGCCTTCCGGTTGAGCTCCTCCTGCTTCTTTAGCAGCTCAGCTGTGGCTGCTGCAGCTGAAGCCTGACCAGTATGAGCAGAGGGCAATGTGAGTCCTGAACCCCAGGGCTGGCCCCTTTCCTCAACCCCTACCCATACACCCCCTTTACCTGGGTGCTGTAGGAGCCATAGTTCTTGGGTTCTGTGGGGCTGAGCTTTCTTGAAGACTGCAAAGGGGGAGCTGAGGGTGGAGCTATCGGAACAGGGGCAGGAGGCTCATAGCTTGGTGGTGGCTGTTGAGTTTGGAAAAAACCTTAGGGATCATCTAGTCCTTCATAACACAGGAATCTAGAGTCTACTTGAATACCTTTAGACCTAGAACTCATTACCGAAGGTGGCTGCCCCTCCCCCTGTTGTTAGAAAGCTAGTTCTTGTGTTTGTATCAGAGAACTCTTTTACAACCTGCAGCAGCCCTCATAACCCCTCACATCGAGTTCCTTACCCAGGACTCAAAGCACTAATCTACCGTATCAACCTCCTTACACTTTTAAAAACTCTTACCTTTTTCTACTGCAGTGAGACAAACAGGTCTAGTCTTCTTCAACCCTTGTTTTCTAACTGTATACCTAAACATAGTGCGTTTTCTCCGCAACTCCAACCGGCCCCATCCCTTTTCTTCTTCAAAAAAGGCTCCCCAGACAGGGTCTTCATCAGGCCCTGCCAGACTCTAGGTCCTCCCAAAACTGACATTTAGAGCTCAAACCGATGGATCCTTGGCCTTAGTGTCTTTAGAAGGATTAGGCATCCCATGGCAGACTGGCCTCTCTCAGGGAGCTAAGATCACGGTGTTTCTTCCTTTGCGTGCAAAAACGTCCCCTATACCCCAACAAAGTGGGCCTGTTAGCATACCCTACCCTTCCTCGCCCAGCCGTGCTCCCGGAATCTCACCTCCCGGGTTTCAAAAGGGTTGTAGACGTCAAGCGTGGCATGGTGCGTGCTGGGTCGGTGCTGGATCACAGCTGGGTCCTGTGGGCAAAGATCTGGGGCTCAGCTGGCACCTGGTACCTCTGGGGTAACTCACAGGGGCCTCTTCTCAATTGCTGTGGCTCCAAGGACTGCAGCTTGGGGGCCACGCTGTTGTCCCCATATTTGCCCCCAATCCTTCACGCCACACTGCTAGTACCAGCTCCTTAAGGGGCAGGGCCCGCCCCCCCAGGATGCTCACTGGTTTGGAGTAGTCGTCACTCCCACGTGGCGGCCCTTCCTCGGATCAAATGTCACGAACGGGAATACAAGTTAGCCCGACCCTCTAGACTCGAGAAATCACCCCAGCTGCCCCAAAGAGGCCGGCGCAAGTCACCTGAAAGGGGTTGTCAAGCTCGCCGGGCTCGGCGAAGGGGTTTCCACCGTCTCTGCTTTGAGCCATGTTTGCAACTTCGGCTTGGGCCGCCCCCTGCCCTCCACGCCCCTGCCGCGGCAGTGGCGGCGGCAGTGGCTCTCAGAGCTCCCTCCGCTCCTCTCGGTCCGCCCCGCTTCTCTGTGCACGGATTGGCTTTACACACCGGAAGGGTCACAAGGATCCCCGCAGCACCAGGAGGGCTGCGCCTGCGTCTCGGTCAAAGGCAAAGAAGGAAGTGCCCCACGTGACACCTCTAACTCAGTCTCGGTCGCCAAGTACCGCCCCTTCCCCACGTGACTTCCCTCTATTAACGAACTACACCTCCCAGCAGGCCTCGCGTCAGAATCCCGGTCCCTCCTAGTCTTTCGAGACATACGACCGGGGTCTTCCGACCGGTGGTGGTAGTCTCCCAGGAACCCAGTTGAGCAAATTTTTTTATCTGGATTTCTGGCTCTATCCTGGGGCCCAGCCTAAGAGCTACAGTAATTGAACCTCCTTCCCAAACCATATCATTCCAGATAACCCTTCTCACCGTCAAGAAATGTTACCCACCCATCATTCTCCTCCCGAGACAAACTGGACAGGTAAACTGGTAACCTGACTCAGTTAACTTTAGAGGATAAGATGGGGCTCCCTTCGTTGCCAATCTTCTCATCCCTCCACCCCAGCACCCCCAAACCTCAAATTCCAGGGATGGGGGTCAGATGAAGCACGTCATTTTATTTCACAAAGACTGTACAAAATTCCTTATAAAACATGGGATAGATGTCATCTGGTTACCTCATTCTGCCCCCATCCAACTCATCTGTGAAGGGGCAAGTGAGGGTGGGAAGAGTGTGAGATGGAATAGCATTATGTACAAGGCAGGGGGTGAAGCGATAGGTCCAAGTTCTTTCATATTTACACTATTTCACATATTCACAGGTACATAGGGAGCCAGTAGGAAGAAGTGGGCTCCGGCTCTGTTCTCTTGTATAAAAAAGCACCAGTGTCCTGGACTGGACACCCACTGCTGTTAGAGTGGCAGAGGGGCCCAGGGCCTGATCGTCACCGACTGATATCCCGACTGGAGTCCCACAACTTGGCGTTAGGTGGCTCAGCCCGAAGGCGGGCGAAGAAAGGGTGTTGAAGGGCTTCGCCCAAGGTCAGCCGCTTAGCAGGTTCATACTCTAGCATGCTTTCAATCAGATCGAAGAGCTGGTGGTGTTCCTCTGCCTCTGAGGTCAGATACCGCTGGTGGTGGAGGGCAGGAAAAAGGTGAGGCACGATGCCTTACAAACCCTGCGTTCTTCAAGGCCCTAGATTTCAATCCTGAAGGACCACAGCTCTGCTTGCTACCATTATGAATGACCACACCGTGACCATTTCTGATGTCACAGCTCACCCTACCTTCCCACTAGCACAATTATTCCTTCATACTCTTTGAAAGTTCTACTTGTATATCCTTGTCAACTTCATGAATCTTCTTTAGCTCGTCAATAAAACGTAACCTCTTCAAAGGTAGTTTATTCTTTTTTGCCTGACCTAAAGAATCCAGGACATTGCTTTCATCTCTGGTTGGCTCAAGAAAAACATGGCTGTCTAACCTCATTCCCTCCATAAAACCACTCCCTCTTATCTCTCTTCTATCAACAAAAGATGTCTTCTTTCAGTTTTCCTCCCCTTCTTTCCTAACCCTCTGCTTGTGAAATGCATTCCAGGGGCAAAACACCTTAAGAAGGAAGTGACCTCTGGGTGGTGGGCACAATTTATTCCCAGCCCGGCTCACCCGAAGTGGTTTGCAGTTTTCTCGAACGTAGCGCCCAGCTGATGTGTTCTCATCCCAATCCAGGCGACCCCGATAAAAATATTTCTGCTTCCTAGAGGGGAAGGGGGAAGTTGAGGAATTAGGAGGTTCCTCTTGTTGTGGGATGATTCCCTTATTCCCTCAAGAGTAGCTGAGGGGAGGGCAGGTGTCAAAGAAAAAAGAAAATGATGTGATAGAGACCAATTTTGTGGAGAGAAAAGGAAAAGGGTTAAGTCCCTCCCACTCGAGGTTCACCTTGTCTTTCGGATCATCCGGGAAGGGATAGGACCCAAGATCCTTTCCATCATGGCTAGATGTTCTCTGTTGTCATGGGTCTGGGAAACAAAGACAGAACTGAGCATGGGACCGAGAGGCGATGCTGAGGTCTAGCCGCCAAGAAGATAAGCAATGTGGAGTGAGCAGGCAGCTCCTCAGCAGACAAGGAAATTAGGTAGAATACCTAGTGGTCATATAAAACACCCCACCACTTACTTGGAAGAGGGTGAAGCCAACATAGTATTCGAAGATGATGCAGCCTATACTCCACACATCACAAGGCTGAGACCAGCCCAACTCTGGGTAGGAATGGGAAGGAAAAGGTACTATGAGGCTCAGGGGGCCCTATCCTCACCACCACACCCCCTCACATACTTGGACAACCTTGTCCTTCTCCCCTTACCGAGAATGACCTCCGGTGCTCGGTAATGGCGGGTGGAGACAATGGTACTATGGTGTTCATGGTCAAAGGTGGCACTGCCAAAGTCTACCACCCGCACAGCTGTGCTCTTCACACTGCGCTCATCTCGCTTCTAGGAGCAAAGCAGGAAGAACATGAACCTCTGCACCAAGACTGAGAATGAACAGACCGAGCTTCTACCACTATTCTCTAAAGTACTTCTGAGCCTTAAAAAAACAACTTTGACCTCCTGCCTGCTCCCACACATGCCTTCTGCTTTACAGCCGCCCCCACAGCCAGCAGACTACTTTAGGAGTGGGGGAGGAAGAAGATTTTGGAATAACTGGAATAGCATGCAAATCTCTATGCATCCGAAGAGTATATCCAAGTGACTAGTGTACAGTTATTTCTCAAAATATATAGCAGGTAGCAAAGTGAGGAATAGCTTCCTTAGCTGAGATCTCCATGATCTCCAGTTAGTCAGTGGAGATGAGCTTTCCTTACAGAAAGAAAAGGAAGCCCAAACCAAGAACCTTGAAAGCATTTCACTAGGAAGTTAACTGAGGTTCTTTCTCCAAATTCTCTTCCAATTTAAGTCTTGTATCTCTCCCCTTCCATCTATTCTGGTACTACAGTTTTACTCAGTCAGAGCCAGAGCAGAAAATGTGGGAGAAAGAAGTAAAAGGGAGGACAGAAAGGGCTAAGAGAAAGGCAAAGTGGCATGGCCACCTGTGCCCACTCGCCAAGGGGTGGACCCTGTCCATCTTACCTTCTCTAGGTTGTAGGTGAGTTCGTAGTCTGAATTCACAAACAGAATATTTTCAGGCTTGAGGTCCGTATGTGTCAGCTTGTTATCATGGAGGACTGCAGGGGAGAAGGCCAGGTCAGGGTTGGTCCAGGTGGCCAGAGCTAACTGGTACCAGCTGACCCCAGGCTTGGTCACCTAGCTCAAAGCTGGTGAGAAGGCAGGTCCAGAAGCACTAAGCTGCTTTCTGCTCTACATCCAAATGAAATGCCTAGTCTAAGAAGCCCTGTACTTATTTAATTTTTGAATTTTATTTATTTTTTATACAGCAGGTTCTTATTAGTTATCTGTTTTATACACATTAGTGTATATATGTCAATCCTAATCTCCCAATTCATCCCACCACCACCACCCCTGCCATTTTCCCCCCTTGGTGTCCATACGTTTGTTCTCTATATCTGTGTCTCCATTTCTGCCCTGCAAACTGGTTCATCTGTACCATTTTCTAGATTCCACATATATGCATTAATATATATTTGTTTTTCTCCTTCTGACTTACTTCACTCTGTATGACAGTTTCTAGGTCCATCCACATCAGAAGCCCTACACTTATTAACATCAGATATACATGTACTTCTCAACCAATGTATAAAGATGGCTTGCTACGGGTTGGTTTTTTTTTTTTTTTTTTGCCACACCAAGTGACATGCGGGATCTTAGTTCCCCAACCGGGATCGAACCCGCACCCCCTGCAGTGGAAGAATGGAGTCTTAACCACTGGACTGCCACGGAAGTCCCTATGGGTTGCATTTTTGCACTGACTTTGACATGTGTCTATCTGACTCCTGTGAATTCAACTCTGTGAAACTGTACTGTTATGAAGACTCAAGAGGAAGTATGTACTAGTCCCTACCTGGCCCCTTGGGTGCACTACTCCCTGCTCCCGCCTGGTTTGCTGGGAACAGAGAGCATTCTCAGCTCAGACAAATGTAAACCTCTAGCTCGAGGAATCTTTTTGTCTCTTTGAGCTTGCTGCCTGACTTCAACTTTCCCAAGGAAGGGGAATAAAGGAAAAAAGAGGTAATTAGGTGCTTTGACTTCAAACACTTTCTCTTCCAGCTCCTGCTAGGTTGAATGTGGAGTAAGAGTAATCAGTGATGGTAAGGACATCAGTGAAGGAGTTAAGTCAGAAGAGAAAGATGTCAACATGATAGTGAATAAAAGAACTGCAGATAATTGAGTTGACTGTTTAGGGGCTTCAGCAGTGCACAACTGAGACAGAAGAGGTCCAATGGAGGGAGGGGCTGCCCCAGAGTCCACCTCGGCCCGCCCCACTCACACTTGACGGCCTGGCACAGCTGGAAGGCCATGTGGCGCACTTGGTGGATGGGGTAGGGCAGGTAGTTGTTGTCTTTGAGGAAATCGAAGGTGCTAAGGCCCAGAAGCTCAAAGGAGATACACATGTGGCCATGGTAGTCAAACCAGTCAAACATCTGGACACAGAGGCTGGGAAGAGAGATGGGGGAAGGGGGATGTCTGATGAGCTCCCATCTGCCCACCACCCCTCCAACAAAGAGGGACTGCATAGCTGTTGATTCCACATACTTGTATAAAAACATGCCAGCTATTACCACCAAGAAAATTCAGTTCAGCTACGCAATGGCCTTTCTTGCAGACCCAAGGAGAGAAGTACTACCTGCGAAACTTCAAACCATTTTCCTGCAACGTTTTAAATAGTTAAAAAAAGTTCTACTTGCTGAGGAGCTGCCAAGCGCCAGGCTTCAGTGTGGACCGTAAATTGTCAAACTGCCACTTCTGCATTCTGACCCCAACTCCCGCTCCTGAAATTCACTCACCATCAGCCATCATTGGGCCCATGTTTATACCTACTTATGTCTTTGCTTAATACTCTTATTCTACATTTGGATTATGGAATGTGTGTGATCAGAAAAATTACACATAAATGTCTGTGGCTTCATTAGCATAGTTCTAGGTATTAAAAGCACAACTAATTTTTTGATGAAAATGTTCTCCGTCTCAGGGCCATTTCCAGGGCATATCCCTACTGAGGCCATCTTGGGTCGGAGCCAAACTTCAGAGCAATCTAACTGCCCTGAAAACAACGGGAAAGGATTAGAGAATGTCACAGACCCTCCCTTCCTGCCCTAATGTTCTACTACTCTAAGATGATGAACAAAAGATGGATGGATGAGAAGGTCTACAACTCCCCTGCCTGTCTAGTCCAGGTCGGGAAGGTTTTCCTGTGTAGGGGTGGAGCCTCTCAGACTCCCCACATACTCCTTCACTCACTTACTTCTTGTTGTCAGGGTCCTTCTCATTGATTTTCTCCAGCACATTGATTTCAAGTCGAGCTGCTTCCTTGTACTTTTCCACATTTTTAATGATCTTCAGGGCAACTCGAGCTCCGCCCCTATAGGATGGCAGGAGAGGCTTTTGCTGGAATCTCAAGAACATCTCAGACTGAACAGGGCTGCCTGGGGATTAAGATATCCTACCTATGGTTCATTAGCAAAAAAGCCCCAGATGACCCTCGCTATCTCTTTATGGCTACCAGGTGTGGAGTACAGAGGGGGGCTGACAGTTACCTGCGATGGTCAACACATTGTACAACTCGGCCGAAGGTCCCCTCTCCCAAGGTGCTTACAATTTCATCTGAAATGAAAAAGAGCAGGGTCGGGGAGAGGGAGGGAGAGAAGGTGGGGAATGAGCTGAGTTCGAAGAAAAAAGGGTACAGCAACCTGGGGTGAGGAGATGAAGGAAGGGGGAACAGATACAGATGGTCACAGGGGAAGAAAACCCCTGCATGATTCCCACCACCTTTAACCCAGGGGCCATGAGAGCTGGGAGTGGACAGCAGAGGTCAATTCTCAACAGCAACTCAAACCACCCAGATAAACAACACCACTGAGAAAAGGCAAAAGAGGCTGTGACTTGGGTTGGCTTGGGACGTTAGGATGGCTATGGGACCATTACAGGCTATAGGATTGTTACGATTTGGCTTGTACATCGCTCTTGTAGCCAGTCCCCGACGTGGTAGATGAGGTGGCCCTCAGCGTCGTCCTCTACACTCTTGGCTCTCCGGCTGCTGTGCTGCTGTCGGGGGGCGGGGGGGGTCGGAGCAAGCCAGGTGTCGGAGCGGGGGCCGGAGGGAGGCGGGGTGGGTGGTGGAGGGGTCACCGGTCACAGGCGCCCAGCCAGGGGGGACAGACGATGATGGGGGACAGTGGAAGGGAACACGTCAGATGCAGTAAGGCGGATCGGGGTGAGAAGAGAGAGCGGCGCATAATCCCAAGTCCCCAAACCCATAATGGGAACGGGGAGAGGCACGGGCAGAGCAGAGAAGTGGTGTCGTTGCCAATGTCACCCACAACCCCATGCTCTACACGATGCCCTTCCAGGCGGACACAGGTCTCCCCTTGCCCCCACCCAAGCCCACCTGCTGACGGGGCCATGGAGTCCATGGGGGAGAAAGGCAGTTCACAAGCAAGGTCCCCATTAGAAAGTGGAGGCCTTGTGGGGTGGAGGAGTTGCTCCCAACACAATAAGCCCAGCATGCCAGGGAGGGCACTGGGGTTCACAAATGCTCTGTGCCCATCAATCTCCAAAGCAGATTCCAGGGCCCTCCAAGAGTCGGAGAGCTTCCAAGAGAGTAGACAGACTCAGCGCCCACCTTAGTGTTCATGCCCCAAATGCTCAGATGAGAACAAGGATACTTCTCACTTACCAGGGTCCCAGAGGGCTGAAGAAGAGTGGGGAGGGGAAGGGCCTGGGCTGACACTCACCGAAGATGAGCGGCTGAATGTCCGGCTGCGCCGCCTCCGCCGTCTGTGCTTCCTACGGCTGCTGCGCTGGCTGCGGTAACTGCTGTTCTCCCGATGATATTCGTAGGAATGCCGGTAGTCTGTGTCATAGTAGGCTTCTCCCCGATCCCGGCTGTAGTCGTTGCGCCTGTAGCTGCCACAGTATCGCCGGTCATACGCCCTCCGGTCGGATGAACGATCATCATAGCTGCTGTTGGACAACAAACACCCATTAAGTGCATCTGTTTAGGCCACATTCCTTGTCATACCATGTAACAAAGTCCTCCCTCACCGAGGACAAGGAGTATCGCTAGAAAAGTTGCTCTCACACACTCAAGTCTCTCTGTGAGGACCAAGGCCCAGGGCAGTGAAGTAACTAAGCACAGAGGAGGATGCCCACACCTGCAAATCACCAAAACCTCTGAAAACACCGGCAGAACAACTCCCTCTGAGGGCCTCCTCTTCCCCTCCAGTGATGTAATCGAATAAAGAGCCATTTCTTTTTTGAGCTATTCCTGACTGATATCCAGCTTTGCTCCAAACTATCCCTAACCCATCCCTCCCACTGAACATGCTGCTAAGTTATTAAAACCATGGAGACCTAACTTTGTCTTGTCTATTAGCTCATTAGTTACCTCTAGCCCCTAGTCCTTTGCACTTGCTTTCCCTTTGTCTGGGACACTTCTCTTGTCTTTCAGACAAGCTTAGATGTCACATTTCCTTGAACTACACATCCTGCCGACCAAACCTGTTGGATGCTTCCTCAGCCCCTTACTATATACTTCCTCTGTGATAAGACTCTTAACACCACAGTGTAAATAGGTTATTTTGTTATCCGTTTTGAGCATCACCTTCCACCAGCTACTTAGCTTGAAACCAATAAATCTTTGTTGAATAAACGAATAAGTGAGTGGGCCAAGTGTGAGTTTCTCTTCCTGAAGGCTCACCTCCGGGAACGGACATGGTAGCTGTCTTCTCGTCGGCGCCGCCGTGTCCGGTCACTGCTGCTTGACCAGGAGCGGCTTCTTCGTCTCTTATGCTTTCGGCTCCGATAGTGTTCGTGGTAACTCCCCCGGCTGCCTCTCTCTGAAGAGTGGTACCTTCGAGGATGAGGCATCTGGAAGGGAAGGAAAAGTAGCAATAGTGGGGCGAGCTCTGAGTTTTCAGAAGTCCCCTCCGAGGACTGGCTGCTCCTGAGATGCTAAGCTGCTTTCTGCTCTTCAATTTCTACTTTTTTTTTTAACCATTCACAACTTCCTCAGTCTTCCTCTGTGCTTACAATTCCTCCTTAATGGAGTATATATATTCACCTACTAACTCTAGCTAAAAACTTTAGGACTCTTCCCCCCCACTCAGCTCATTGTTCTATTCTGATTTTCCTCAAACATGCCTTCATGAAGACATTCAGGTCTGGGCCACAGCTCATTACAGTTGAGACTGTAACTGAAGAAGACTGCAACAGTTCATCATTGGCCGGTATCTAGGATAGATCTGTGCCATGCTAAGTTCCTCATAACTCAACAAAATAATGCTGTACTACAGACTATTATCACAAATGTTTTACAATCATTAAAAGTGTATCTTATCTCCCCAAATAGGCCATCCATGTCCTGAAGGCAGGAATCCAGTTTCCCAGGTTTCTACATATAGTTGTATAAACCAAATATAAGCAAGTTACAGGGATTTGGATCTGGCCCCTTGAACTATCTTAATCATTTCTCACATCACTGGCCAAATCCCCCTTGAGTGGTTTTAAATACATGTGGCTCCAAGCTGCAGTCAGCTTCCCATCCAGCCCCTCCCCTTTTGTGCTTACTAAGTACAGAATAACTGGTTTTTAATTAATATCAGCACCAGTTGGCTAAAAGCTGGCCACCTTCTGGTTATTGGAATTGGAATGGCATGGTGCACAAATCCTTTTTTTCCTTCAAGGAAAGAATCAGAGGGTCATCACTGTCACAATCCAGGAAGATGAGAAGAGGAGGGCAGAAAGCAATTAAATAGGCCCGGGGACAGAAGTCTTGTTAGGTGGGGTAGGATTAGGTGTGGAAAAGGCATGACTCCAACATCTGGCTCCTATTCTGAGCTACTTCTCAAATTGAGGAGGGTGGCATTTGATTCATTCCTGGCCTAACAGGGCTTGTAGGAAACCAAGAAGATGCAAGCACAAGACTCTCCCAGGTAATCCAATCTTGCTTAGCACAGCCCCACAAATGTCATCTCACCATATACATACTGCCACCAAAGTCCCTCACTGGCTGTCCTTCTCCACATTCCCCCAAGGATCTCCAGCCTGCAACCTTTCTCAACTTGTGCATCTTTTTTTTTCTCTTTCTCACTCAGAAAATCCAGAAATAACTCCTAGGGTAAAACTCTTTCCATATCCTCCAAGTGACACGGTGGTGTCTTTCCCCTCTCCGGCTTTGGTCCAACTTTGATATTCTGCTCTTTCTCATCTCTGGAACCACTCCTATCCGTACTTCATCACTCCTTCTCCTACTTTGATCCCTCCCAACTTCCCCACCTGTCTTCCAGAATACATCTAGGGCAGGTCGACCTTCCATCTCATCTTCCTACTCCTCACCTCTGCCACTTTCCAGTTCTCAGCCCTCCCCCTCTCCTAATTTCGCCCAGACCCCTTGCCCCCAATCCAATCTTCTTCCCGCCCGCCCTGCGGTCGCCATCTTTCCGCGCGGCCCCGCGGCCCGCCAGCCCGCGCGCTCACCGTTCTGGCGGCGAGGCCCGTGCGCTTGTCCCACAGGAAGTCCGTGATGGCGGCGGCACTGAGGCCGGAGTCCCGGCACCCCCGCGGCGACGAAGTGCGGCTCCACCCCCCTAACCCGAGACCCTGGGACCTCCCGCCTAGTTCCCGGCCTCCGCTCCAGTCCCGCCCGCCCCGGCTCCGTCCCCGCCCCCAGGATCCGCTTGGCGCCGCTCGCACCGCCCCCGCCCGGGGCCCGATCCCAGCTCGGTCTCCGGCTCTGGCCTCTCCGATCCGCCGCCGCCACCGCGAGCGAGCACGTACGCACGCACGCACGTCCTGCGTCGCTTCCCAGCTACCCCTGGGCTCCGCCCCCAGGACCGCGCACGCCAGCGCGTCCTCGCGTAGCTCGCGGCAGTCAGCCCGTGAGAGCGGAGGAGGTGCTAGGGCGGAAGTTCGTGGGGGCGGGGAGAGAGTTGTCGGGGATTACCAGGCCCGCGCCCCCCCTCAGCCCCTCGTGTCCTTCCGTAGCCTTCCTCGATCTTTTGCCTATTCAATGAGACTTCTGTGGTTTGTTTTGTTAGGTTTGGAGGTTGAAAAGAAGGGGTTGTTGTTTACGGAATGTCGCCGCTCCGCAAACCTTTTGAGACTTGGTGGTGAGGTGTGATTCTCAAGCATAGCCTGTGAAAGTTCATTTCTTAAAACAGTTCGGCAACCTAACCACGGCAAAGAATGGCTCCCACCTTTCCTCCTGAGCAAAAGCTACTCACGTTTCGGGGTGGGTGGGGGAGCGGGGTATGGCCTTGGAGGAAAGGTTTGAGAAATGGAGGGGTGGAGAATCAGGTGCCAAAGAAAGGGAAATTTTTTGAGAACTTTATGTTACGTACTTACACATGATGTTTGAGAAGTGTAAATTTACTGAATTAAAAGAGGAAAGTGAAGGAGACCTTGAGACAAACTGGGCAGAGTTAGAGACGCTACAAAAGGAATTGAGAAATAATAAGGGAAATGAAAAAAATAACCTGAGGATAACTATATTCAAGTAAAATATCTGAGGGAAGCCAGGATGGTGGATAATCAGATGGAGCTTACATCAGGTGGCCAGAAATGGTTTAGGAAGTTTCCTAAAATAGTAGAGGAAGAATAATTAAGGGGTGAAGAGGGCAGTGTAGTTCACTTGCTCTTCCATGAACACTTCCCTTATTCATTCAACAAGCATTTACTAAGTGTTCACTATGTGTCCAGCATTGTGGCAGGCGTAAGGCTTTTGTTCTTCACAGCTTCACAGTCTAACGCAGGGGTCCCCAACCCTCGGGGCCATGGACCTGTCCTGTCAGTGGCCTGTTAGAAACCAGGCCACACGGCAGGAGGTGAGCGGCAGGCGGGGAGCAAGCAAAGCTTCATCTGCCACTCCCCATCGCTCCCCGTCGCTCTACTGCCTAAACCATCCCCCCATCGCTCGCATTACCACCTGAACCATCCCCCACCCCACCCCCCATCCGTGGAAAAATTGTCTTCTAAGAAACCAGTTCCTGGTGCCATAAAGGTTGGGGACCGATGGTCTAATGGAAGAGAAAGACCTGTAAACAAATATTGGCAGCTGTGTGACAAGAGCTGTTATAAACAGCGGTGCCCTGGTAACTAAGAAAGCCGTAGACTAGACCCTAGCTTGGGAAAGTAGAGTTATAAATGTTTCTATTTAGGTTTCCTAGAGGAGAAGACATCTGAACCAACTGTTGGAAAGTGAATTGGAGGAGAAGGATAGCAGGCAGAGAATATATTTGCAAAGGTCTGGAGACAAAGCAGAACAAAACATTTAAACAGAATTGGACTCCTGGCTTTCAAGAGAGGGACTATCACAATAAAGGTTGTTGAAACTAGGTCCAAATTTTGCAGGGCCTTGTATGTCATTCTAAGGAATTTAACTGTAATCCTATAGAAGATGGGGAAGTTTGAAGGACATTAAGCAAGTGATATAGCTACATTTGGATTTAGGAAGGTAACTCTGGCAGACTGTGGAAAAATAATTGGCCTGAGAGAGTTCAGAGACCCGTTTAGAGGCGTCTGAAATAATCTAGGTGAAAAAATTCTGAGGGCTTTAAATAAGGCAGTGACAATAAGAAGTGGAGATGAGGGGAAGAATTTGAGATATTTAAGAACTTTCAGGGAATTCCCTGGTGATCCAGTGGTTAGGACTCTACACTTTCACTGCCGAGGGCCCAGGTTTCAATTCAATCCCTGGTCGGGGACCTAAGATCCCGCAAGCCGCGCAGCACAGCCAAAAAAACCCCCAAAATAGCCCTTTACATCACATAGCACTGTAATTTACCTGTCTCATCTGCGGGCATAGAGGAGCACTGGCTTTATGGATAGGACTTTGTGTTCATCCTTGTATCCTCAGCGTCCACTCAGTAACTGGCAGAATTGCTTTTGGTGAGGGCTGGCAGATGAGTTCGGAAATGAAATACGAGAGGGAGCAGTATGGAGGAGGTCAGAAGAAAGGAGAGTGCTGAGAGAAAAAAAGTGAAACGCAGGAACTCCATAAGCGAGAGTGGGTAAGAAGAATCTTAAAAGCTATTCCCCATCTCTTCCACTGGTTCCCAATTCTTCGCCCTCCCGAGCCTCACGAGCTACAACCAGCATCCGGTTTACCCGCCACTCGCAGGCGGCTCCGCCTCCCTGGCACTCAGGGGATAAAAGCCCTTCAATTCTAGACCATGCCCTCTCCGTGGCACTGGCTTCGTTTCCCCTCCTTCTCTTCCTATACTTGGAGGACCGCCCCCATTGGCTAAGCCACGCCCGCCTCGGGGGGGGTCCCTCGGGTTACAGGTTACATTGGTCCCGCCCCCTCCCGGGATGGCTCTTGGTCCGCCCCGCCTCCGCCCGCCCTGCCCAGCCTTCGCTCGGCTTTCGCCAGGGGGCGCATCGCAACCCGCCCGCCGCCCGCGGGAGAGTCTGTCGCACACACCCCCTCCTCTCCGCGCGCCGGCGGTTCCCAGCCGACTACGCCTCCGCTCCGAGTCAGCCGGGCTGCGCCCGCTCCGACTCCGGGAGGGGTCGGGGGTCCCGAATGGCCGCGGCAGGGTCTAGGAGGCCAAACGTGTAAGCTAACGGGCGTCATGGAGGCGGAGCAGAGGCCGACGACTAGGGCCAGCGATGGGGCGACCCCTGGGCTGGAGAGGGCGCCTCCTGCTGCCCCGGCGTCTACAACCACGGCCTCGGATCCGATCCCTGGGTCCAGGCCCGGGACCGGGCCCGAGCCCAAGAGGAGGCAGCTCGGGACGCTGCTCCAGCCCACGGTCAACAAGTTCTCCCTTCGCGTGTTCGGCAGCCACAAAGCAGTGGAAATCGAGCAGGAGCGGGTCAAGTCAGCGGGGGCCTGGATCATCCACCCCTACAGCGACTTCCGGTACTGGGGGTCCGGCAGGGAGGGCGGGGGACACAGATCCCACCCTCACGGGCCGCGACAGGGGGGCCGGGCCTGCCCCACCCTCCACGGACACTTCATTTCCGGCCCAGGGGTCCCCTGTTGGGCCGACAGAGTCACTTCCCCCAACCTAGCCCGAGAATTCTTGGGTGAAGGATCACCAGCCGGAGGTCCTTGGTGACTTTTCATGCTGGGGGCGCCGGAAGGGACAAGCGGACAACAGAGACCTGGATTTCCCATTTCAGGAACCCGGTACCCTACCTGCACCACAGGGAATACTGGAATTAGGGACTGCTCTCTCCTCCTGTCCTGCTTGCTGGGGATCTGGGGAATTTTGTCATGTTCCGAGGCTCTGGGTCAGCCTGAGGGAGAAACCAAGCCCCGCTATTTCCCACTGTCCCCATTCCCACCCCCAGCACCCGCCTAGTTCAGCAGGGCAGGCGACCAGAAAAAATAGGGACGCTGCGGAAGGGGAGGAGGGAGTGTCCAGACAGTAGTTCTGATCGCTGTCCCTGGTGCTGAAGGCGGCATTTGGCAGGGTGGGGCCTGGACGCAGAGCGATTTGAGACAGCAACACAGGGTCAAGGCCACCCCCCATATGACCACCGCCCAGGTGACTACCAGACCGAAGGAACGAAGAGTGGGGGTGGGGCCATTCCATAGTCTCCATCAGGCTGTACCTCTACATCAAGGTCGCTAGGGGAGGAGAGCAACCCTGTCCTTGGGGGAAATGAAGGACAGCTTCTGGATGTGGCAAGGATGCATGCAAAGCACCTAACCTGGGGAGCTAAATGAGCAGAACGGATGAGGTGTGAATCAGGGGCCTGGAAACACAATTGGAGACGTAGACATCATCTTAATCCACAGACATACACACTCCCTAAATGTTCCTCTTTCTCTCATTTTTCCTTTCATTCCCCTCCTTTTTACTGCCTCATTCTCACCCTACCAGTGCACCTTTTCTAGCCTCCTGTGGCTCTCCCTCCCCTCCCCCATTTCACCCTCAGATGTATCCCCAGAAGCCATGTATCCCCCTTATTATTGTGCTTCTTTTCTGTCCTCTCTCCTGCATCACACGCCAGGCTTGTGACTGCCTGTGAGTCAGGCTGTGAAGATGCTCTATGGCTAGGCAAACCCTCTTTCCCTCCTCTCTCCCAGCTTACAGTACAGGATTTCTCCAGTGGCCAGGAAAGAGAAGAAGAGGGGATCCAGGATTTGTTGTTGATTGAAATCACACAGTCTGAAGGGCTTCCTGGAGGCCTGGACTTGGGGACCACCAAACTTCTTTCTGGGGCTGAAATGCTGATTTTTGCAGTCAGAGTCAGAAGGGACTGGGTCCTGGGTTGATACTGCATCTAGGTGTGTCCTGGAATTGAAACCACCATAGCTACTTGGGACCCTGAGATTGTCCAATAAACTTCTTTGAATGAAGGCTTCACCTCACTCCCTCCTGACCTCTTCTTTTCACAGCTTCCACCACAGCAGTATGGCTCTCCCCTGCCCATACCCTTGCCTGGGCTCAGCCAGAGTCCCATTGGGCACAGGGAGGTTCAGGGAGGAAAGGAGTGCAGAGCTTCAAGCCTTGCTGTCTCAGGATCTGCTATAGAGCTTCTCTGTATGTGCAGCACTGTCTGAGGTGCTGTGGAGGAGGGAGGGGCATACCTGAAAAGGTAGTTCAGTTGGGAGGCAGGACAGATCATCCCCACCCTGGGACACAGATGAGCAGATCCCAGCAGAGAAATAGAAACTATGGGCCCAACTGTGTTGGGGAGGAGAGATGGGGTGGGGAAAGCTGGGGAGGGCTAGGGAAGGCATGAAGTCCTAGACTAGGAATGGACAGAGAGCTAGAGATGGGAAAAGCAGCAACCTCTTCAGAAATCTGGGGATAAAGAGTGGGTGAGTCATAATCCAAATAGTGCTTGTACAGCACAGTCACATCCGTTGTCTCAGTGCATATTTTTTCAACAACCCTATGAGATCAGCACAGGGTATTTACCTTTTGTTAACTTAAAAAATATTTAATAATAAGAATATTTAATAATAGTGACATAGATCATATACATATAGTAAGGATATTACATATATACTACTATATAAAGAATATATATATGCACATTAGGGATATATTTAGTAGGGATATATATATAGTAGAGATATATATAGTGAATATATAAGGTAGATATATATAGTATAGTACATAGCAGGATACACACACACACACACACACACACACACACACATATATGAAAGAATAATTGTAAAGCAAACTCACATGTAACAACTATCTAGGTCAAGAGAGACTACATTGCTGATACCCCAGAAGGCTCCCTGCTGCTCTCACATTCCTTTCCCAAACCCACTATTCTAACTTTTGGTACTCATTTTCTTACTTTTCTTTATAGTTTTACTACTTTTCTGTGAATCCCTAAATGACGCAGTTTAGTTTGGCCTATTTTTGAATTTTGTATGTGTGGAATCATACAGTGTGTATCCTTTTGTTTCTCAACATTTAATTTGTGAGATTCCTTCGTACTGCGGAATGTAACTGCAGTTGGGTGATTTCACAGTTGTATAATATTCCAGGGTATGAGTGTATCATAGTGTATTTATCTATTGTGTTTATCTCATTTGTCTACATTTTTCTACTGATGGACATTTGGATTATTTCCAGATTTAATGCTGTTATCCCTGTATATATCTCCTGGAGCACATTTTTCCCTTGAATGTGTGTATACCTAGGAATAGAATTGCTGGGTTGCAGGGGATGCAAATGTTTAACTTTACTAGATAATTCCAAACTATTTTTCCAAATGGTGGTCCCAATTTACACTCCCACTAGCTGTGAATGGTCATTCTGTTGTTCTGTATCCTTGCCCACTTTTGTCTGAGAGACTATCTACCCTTAGTCTGGTGGCTGACCATCATTGTGAAATATCACTGTGGTCTTACTTCCCATCCCATCCCTACCTTAGGTTTTACTGGGACCTGATCATGCTCCTGCTGATGGTGGGGAACCTCATTGTGCTACCTGTGGGCATCACCTTCTTCAAGGAGGAGAACTCCCCACCTTGGATCGTCTTCAACGTCCTCTCTGACACTTTCTTCCTGATGGATCTGGTGCTCAACTTCCGCACAGGCATCGTGGTAGAGGAGGGTGCTGAGATCCTGCTGGCACCGCGGGCCATCCGCACACGCTACCTGCGCACCTGGTTCCTGGTTGATCTTATCTCCTCTATTCCTGTGGATTACATTTTCCTGGTGGTGGAGCTGGAGCCACGACTGGACACCGAGGTCTACAAAACAGCTCGGGCCCTGCGCATCGTGCGTTTCACCAAGATCCTCAGCCTGCTGCGGCTGCTCCGCCTTTCCCGCCTCATCCGCTACATACACCAGTGGGAGGAGGTGGGGTGGGGAGGTGGGCAGGGGGCTTGCAGACTACTCCAGACAGCGATATGGGTGGGGCTCCTGGCAACTTTATGGGGTGGGGCAGATGGGTGGGGCTTCCAAGGGAGGGCTGTCTCCAAAGTTGATAGAGGAGAAGCAGGGACAGAATGAGTGTTCAGGGGATGGGTCCTCAAGGTGAGAAGGTGGTGGTGCAGGAGGGTGGAGCACAACTGCTGGACAAAGACTTGAGGGTTAGTTGGACTCTGGGAGGAAGGTGTAGGAGAGGAGTTAAGAATTGCAGAGTGTGGGAGAGGCTTGAGTTTCAGCTTCAGGACAGCAGCAGATTTTAGTGGTTCAGAGTGTGGGCTCTGCAATCTCATTGCTTGTGGTCAGATCCCAGTTTTACTGTTTACTGTATGAGACTTGGTTTCCCCTTCTATAAAATGAAAATGTTAAATATACTTACATATGATAAGGTTGTAAGGATTAAAGAAGTTAATACCTGTAAAGCACCTAGAACAGTGCCTGGCACATAGTAAGTTCTCAGTAAACTACCTATTATTATTTTTATTATTGGAGGGGAAGAGGACTTCTGGCATTAATCATTATATATGCCCTGGGGACATTACACTGTGAAATGCCCTCTCTCCTCTTTCCCAGGCTATACTTGGGCAACTTGTGCAGCAGACCTTTTTGAGTCTCTGCTGTGACACTTGCTGTGTGACTTGGGGCACATGATTGGCATCGATTTTCCTTTTTCTAAGATGAGAGTAGTAATACAACCTCCTTTGTATTAGTTATATATGCTGTAAAGCTCTATACGAGTGAATAATAGCCACAGTTTTAACATTCATGAGGGCCGGGGCTAGAGAGAAATTCAAAGAGAGTATTTGCAAGGCCAGGAATGGAGAAGTACTGGCAGAGAGGGATTCCTGTCCACAGCAGCCCCTCCTCGGACTCCTCAGATCTTTCACATGACCTATGACCTGGCCAGTGCTGTGGTTCGCATCTTCAACCTCATCGGAATGATGCTGCTGCTATGTCACTGGGATGGCTGTCTGCAGTTCCTGGTCCCCATGCTGCAGGACTTCCCTCCCGACTGCTGGGTCTCCATCAACCATATGGTGGTGAGAACTCCCCACAGTTCAGCCCCTCCTGGGCCTTCCAAGGGCTCTTCTCCCTGAGCAGGAGGGATGAACAAAGGGGGCAGGAGGTGGGAGATGATGGAGAGATGGCCAAAAGAGAAGACAGGAGAGAGGAGGTGGGGAGGTGAGAGGAGAGTGGAAAGAGGCCCGGAAGAAGTGTCTGTGTGTTGGAGGGAGCAGGCAGGGAAGGAAACCTAGGCAGCAACTGCAGCCCCTGTGCTGTAAAAGAGGCCCCTTCTGTCTCAGGCCCCCCAGAACCAAACCTAAGTTCCTCCCCTGGCAGACAGGTCTAAAGTAGAAGGGGGCAGACAGAAGAACTGAAAGAGAAGAGGGGGCAGGAGGAGAATGAGGCTCTGAGGGGTCTGTGCCCAGCTCTACAATACGCTCTGCCCCCCAGAACTACTCGTGGGGCCGCCAGTATTCCCACGCCCTGTTCAAGGCCATGAGCCACATGCTCTGCATTGGCTACGGGCAGCAGGCACCTGTGGGCATGCCCGACGTCTGGCTCACCATGCTCAGCATGATCGTGGGTGCCACGTGCTACGCCATGTTCATCGGCCACGCCACTGCCCTCATCCAGTCCCTGGACTCTTCTCGGCGTCAGTACCAGGAGAAGGTCAGCAGGGGCAGGAGAAGGCAGGGGAGGGGTGCTGGAGGCTGGGTAGCTCAACTTGGAGCCCATTCTGACGCATGCCCTTGTTGGATCTCTGTGTCCTGCCTTGCCCCATGTCCATTTGTGCCATGTGTGTACTTTTTCCTTGTTTGGACCAATGCACCTGTCCTTGGACCCCCCCCCCACCACCGCCCATGTCTGGCTTTTCTTGTGATTGTGCTCTGTGTCCTCCCTGTATCCACCATTATCTATATACCCTTCTGCCTCCATGTTTCAACCCTCTGGGTTTGGCCCACGTCTGTGACCTTCCTTCACACACCGCTCCCCACACACTGTTCTGGCTCCACATCTGTCTCTGTGTTTTCTTGCCTGCTGGCCATCGGCTGGCTCTCCAGTACAAGCAGGTGGAGCAGTATATGTCCTTCCACAAGCTGCCAGCTGACACACGGCAGCGCATCCATGAGTACTATGAGCACCGCTACCAGGGCAAGATGTTTGACGAGGAAAGCATCCTAGGAGAGCTGAGCGAACCACTTCGGGAGGTGGGACTGGGCGGGGCCCTGGAGGGAGGCTCTTCAAGGACCTGGGCTTCTGGGATGCCATCTGGGGTGGGGGCTATTGGTCAGCAGGTGCACCTACAGGGAGTGGGGCCTACAGAGGGCCCCATGGGAGGTCAGGCCTAGAGATGGTCCCAGGCCCACTGAAGCATACCCGTCCTTTGGCAGATCATGGCCCCAGGGGTGGGGCTTCTGGAGACAGATGAGCTCGATGGGGGCACCTCGGGGCAGGGGGCACAGCCTGCCTGACAGGCCCCTCCCCTGCCCAGGAGATCATTAACTTCACCTGCCGGGGCCTCGTGGCCCACATGCCACTGTTCGCCCACGCCGACCCCAGCTTCGTCACGGCCGTGCTCACCAAGCTACGCTTTGAGGTCTTCCAGCCGGGGGACCTCGTGGTGCGTGAGGGCTCCGTGGGCAGGAAGATGTACTTCATCCAGCATGGGCTGCTCAGTGTGCTGGCACGTGGCGCCCGGGACACCCGCCTCACTGATGGATCATACTTTGGGGGTCAGCAGGCCTCAGGGAGGGTCGGGGGGTCTGGAGCAGAGGGCAACTGCTCCCCTGGATCAGGGTCTTCACCTGGCTATGCTGCAGGATCAGAGAGTTGCAGCTCCTCCCCAGGCCTATTCAATCAGAATCTCTGGGTCTGGGGTCTGGAGTTCTGTATTTTTAAAAGCTTCTTAAGAGATTCCAATGTATAGCCAGGTTGAAAATTACTGGGCCAGTGGGCCTTTTAGAACCCTTAAGCAGTGAAATCCAAGGATCTCATGAGATTTCCATGAGAGAAAGATAGGAATAAAGCAGTGCTTTCCCAGGGGCTTGACCTCTGTGGCTCCCTTGTGGAATGCCTTGGTGGTATGAATCAGGGACCCAGCCTGTGGCAGTGGGGGCAGTTCTGCCAGCTGCTACCCAAAGTGATTTGAGGCTCATATATTCTCGCAGTCCCCAAATCACCCACCACCTTCCAACCTCCCCATTGTGTTACCCTTTGCCCTTTGGCACTGCTTTTCTCCTTCTGGGTTGCCCTTGGTGTTCCTTCAAAGGGGTGGGAGGGGAGGGCACACAGAGGGCACTGCCCCAGGCCTACCCCTTGGGCTAAAGCAGTGGAGGTGGGTTGGGAATTAAAGTGGAGTGGAGTAACTAGGAGTCTGGGGGCCAGCAAGAGCTGCCTGGTTATCATCTTTAATTTGGACAGAATGAGAAGGACAGTAATTATGCAGGTCTGGAGAGTGACCATGCTTGGAGCATTTAGGGACCCTGGGTGGGTGGGTAATCGTCAGTTTCTCCCATCTGGGGAGGAGCCTGAGGAATCTGGGTCAGCTGCTGCAGGCCCAGTGAGAGGGAGTTCTGTGGACAGTGATTTTGAAGGCTTCCTCCCAACTTCACCAGAAATCTGTCTGCTGACTCGGGGCCGACGCACAGCCAGTGTGCGTGCTGACACCTACTGCCGCCTCTACTCGCTCAGCGTGGACCATTTCAACGCCGTGCTCGAGGAGTTCCCCATGATGCGCCGGGCCTTCGAGACAGTGGCCATGGATCGGCTGCGCCGCATTGGTGAGGCCTTTCCACCTTGTCTGCTCTGGGTCCAGGCTGTGCCCTCACCCCTTGTCCATAGCAAGGAGTCCCCAGCGGTCCAGGGCCCAGGCTCCAGCGCCTCAGCATCACACCCCAGCCCAACCTAGTCCCAGCAAATGCCCCAATAGGGCTTTCAACACTGGCTCACTGTCCTTACCATTCAGCATCTCCTACCCTTGGAGATATCACCCCAAGTTCTCATGCCTTGAATCCTCCTTCCCTGAGACCAGTCCCTGACCCTCACCATCTGTGATACATACTCATCCCCTGACCCTCTTCCTCCAACCCCCATCTCCCAATCTCCATCCCCCAACTCCATCTCCATCCTCTTGACCCCTATCCCCTACCTTCACCCCACCACCACCCCTTGACTCCATCTTGTTACCCTCATACTTTTCATATCCAACCTTCATCTTGGATTCCTTTCCTATCCTTAACTCCTTCCCCCGGGACAATTTCTAGGCAAGAAGAATTCCATACTGCAGCGGAAGCGCTCTGAGCCAAGTCCAGGCAGCAGTGGGGGCATCATGGAGCAGCACTTGGTGCAACACGACAGGGATATGGCTCGGGGTGTTCGGGGCCTGGCCCCAGGCACAGGAGCTCGGCTCAGCGGAAAGCCGGTGCTGTGGGAGCCACTAGTGCACGCACCCCTGCAAGCAGCCGCCGTGACCTCCAATGTGGCCATTGCCCTGACGCACCAGCGGGGCCCTCTCCCCCTCTCCCCTGACTCTCCAGTCACCCTCCTTGCTCGCTCTGCTCGAAGATCAGCAGGAGCAGGCTCCCCAGCCTCCCCACTTGTTCCTGTCCGAGCCGGCCCTCTGCTGGCCCGGGGACCCTGGGCATCCACTTCCCGCCTGCCAGCCCCACCTGCCCGAACCCTCCATGCCAGCCTATCCCGGGCTGGGCGCTCCCAGGTGTCACTGCTGGGGCCTCCCCCAGGAGGAGGTGGACGGCGACTAGGACCTCGGGGCCGCCCACTCTCAGCCTCCCAGCCCTCTCTGCCTCAGCGGGCAGCAGGTGATGGCTCTCCTGGGTGTAAGGGCTCAGGAGGTGAACGCCTGCCCCCCTCAGGGCTCCTGGCTAAGCCTCCAGGGACAGCCCAGCCCCCCAGGCCATCAGTGCCTGAGCCAGCCACTCCCCGGGGCCCCCAACTCTCTTCCAACATGTGAAACCTTTGGGTAAGCTCTTGGGTGCCGTAGCATGTGCCAGAGGGCAGACGCCTCTTGGGGACACCAAGGGGACCTGAAACACTGCTCTATGGGAGTATCTCCCCTTAGTACCAAGAAGATGGTCTCTGTTCTCAGCTCAGGCGCCTTGCAACCTGACATCCTCCTAATCCATTCACCCATTCATCAAAGATACTTAGCGCCTACCATGTTCAAGGCACTGTACCAGACGCTGTATGTCTCCACTGCCAAGTAGAAGTGACTCCAAGCCCTCTGATGAGGGTATTCCCCTAGCCATGGTCCTGCCAGGTGCAGGCCTGGGCCCATGATCCCATCTTACTAAGCACAAGTACTTGCCACCACCATCACTGCCAAGTAACTAGATGTCTCTGTTTTCCTGCCCATGACCTTGCAGGTTCTGCCTGGCATGGTTATCTTCCTGTCCGCTAGCATAGCTGGGCACTGCCAATTACCTGTCCCCCCGCTGCTGTCAACAAATGTCTTGGGTCCCTGGTGTGGGCATCCAGCTTTACTGCCATGCGTGGACCCTCCCTGTCTATACCCCCTGAGTGGGAACACACATCTCCTGACAAGTTCCTTGCACTCTCTGTCTCTGTGATAGAACTGCCTTTTTGTAAACTGGGAGCCACCTCCTCCCTATGCCCCTGTCCCAGTGACGACCCCCTTGAAGCTAAGGGATTGTTGACACCCCCTTATTTAGTGTGCCAGCGTAGATTCCCCCCAGGTTGGGGGCAAGTGAATCCTTAGATGGAATTTTTTCTTTCCTTACTCCCTTCCTTATTTATTCAATCATTTAATAATTGTATTTATTCACTCATTTGCTAATTTTATTTATTATCAATTCATTTTATTTATCCATTCATTTATCCATCTCTCCCATCCCCTCCTGGTAGGGAGACAGGAATGGGCAGAGCCCCTCCATGCCAGCTCTTGTGGTCCTTGCCCAGCTCCCATCAGTGGCAATACTTGAGCCCTCTCCCTAACTAGGTAGGAGCAGGAAGGCCACCTGAGAGGGAGAGGAGGACTGTTCTTATTTTTAGGTTTTTTTTTTCCTTTCTACTGAGTTTGCTGCTGGTGCAGGAGTAAGGGGAAGGCCCGAGGTAACCAAGCCTGGGGAAGGGCAGGCTAGCCAGTACCTCTGCCTTCTCAGGGACAAGAGAAGCCCCCTATCCCACCCCTCTGTCCCCACACCTACTCTACAGAATCAAAGAATGAGGGACCAGGACCCTAAATCTCCTTTTCTCCTGGGTGGGCAGTTCTGGGGTTCTGGGTGTGTGGGAGAGGTTTTATATTGCTTCCAAACACCTGGGTTTAAAAAGAAAATAGAGACACTTGTTTTGGCTCCTGGCTTGTGTGTGGGAACAAAGTGGGCATTCTGGGGTACAGGCGGAGGTAGCAGGACACCTGACCCAGCAAGGCATGAGGTGGGTATGAGAGCAGCCAGGGAGCGGCCTGCAAGCCTAGAGGTGGTAGAGACAGTGACGGGATGAGCCTGCCTGGCTCTCGGGGCTCCCCGCCTTCCATCTACCCTAGCTTCCCCAAAAGGGTGGTGCTTTGATATCACTGACAGTGACAATGAAGAAAGAGGTGGCACTCTCCTCGGGGGACGCCCAGATTATCATGAGGGCCACATAAGAGAACATAAAACTGCATGGATGTGAAATATTTTTTAAATAGAGATTTTGTGGAGACTGTGGACTTGATTGTCCTGTTCCCCTCATCTCTGCCCCCAGGTACGGGAAGACTAGGGGAATAGAATTAATCAGTTAAACTGGATTAAAGGCTCAGAGTATTTTAGGGACCAGTTAAGAGTATCAGATGCAGGGAATGTACCATTGGTGCTGTTGGATGGCCAGGGCTTAATTGGATACAGACTTTCAAGGCCTGTGCGAAATGGAGAGGGGGAGGGGGCACCCTGGATGGCAGATGTGGCCTAGGGAAGGGAGGATTGGGAGTAGAGAAGACTTAGAGGTGGGGCAGTAGGAGGGAGCAGAAAGGAGGGATGGGTCCAGAGCTGGCTCGGTCAGAGGAGGAGGGGCACCTCAGGTTACGCTCAGCACCCGCATAATGTTGGTATAGCCGGAGCCCGGTCGCCAGCCTGTCACCACAATCACCAGGTCCCCCAAACGGAGGAAGCCACGGAGCTTTCCTGGGAGGAGGAAGGGGAGAAGATGCTAATCAGCCATTGAGGAACCCAGGCCAGCCCTGTAATGAGAACGCGCTACCATCCTTCGCCTCTTCAAGCCCACTAGGTAGGTAGTGAGGGGCCTGAGGCAAACTGTACAGTGTGTCCCACAGGTGGCACCGCAGGAATGTGACCACTGTAGTATATCAGAGCTGCACATATGCCCGTGGGGTGGCATGTTGCTAAGTAGCAAGGCTGTCTACCTGTATTGCTATGCTGATAGGAAGAGGTGGGGTATGAGCATAGCCAATTGTCAATTAGATTTTAGTTGCAGCTGCAGGGGACTGGGTTCCCCTTTCTCTTTTCACCTCTTGCTCCTTGGGTCAGGCCTGGCTCTAGCCATCTGGTGCAGGCAGCAGCTGAGCCGACTTCTTAGGGACAGCCCTGACCCCTGACCTCTCTCCCTCTGCCCTCCTCCCTCAGCACGTTCCCCCCACCCCTGGAAGCCCAAATATCTCAGTCTTAGTGAATCTCACAGAGAAAATCTGGGACCAGAGGAGAGAGGCGAGGCCCTTTTGGGTGGGTGTGGGGCGTGGGTTTGGAGGACTCATGATACAAATCCAGGGGTGGATGGGGAAGGAGTTTAGGTGGCTCACCACTTTCAATGCCAAATTGGACTCGGCGATCCACATCGTCTGCCCAGATGGCCTCTGGAGGTTCACGGTAGAGCACAGGGAAGACTCCTCGGCACAGGTGGGCCTGGCGGGCAGCCTGGGCAGAGCGGGTGACAGCAATGACTGCTGCCCGAGGTCGGTACCGAGACAGAAGCTGGGCTGAGCTGAAGGAGGCAGACAAGGTCAGCCCAGAAGAGTGAAAGAGTGTTGGGTTCTGGTTCCAGGTGCCAGCAATAAGCTGTGTGACCCTAGGTAAGTCATCATATTTTTCTGGGCCTTAGTTTTCTCACCTGTAAAGTGGGTATAAGAATACCCGCCTTTCTTACCACACAAGGAGGATATGAGATGATTTTAAAAAATATCAAATGAGATAAGGAGAAACTGCTTTGAAAAACAGAAAACCCTTCTGGGAATGCACCTTTATATAGTACTTAATTTACAAACGTCTCTTGTTAATCCTCACAACCCCATGAACAAATGGAGGAGGCTTACAGAGCCTGGGTGACTTACCCAAGGTATCACAGGCAAAGACTTGAACTCAGACCTTCTGGGCCCTTCTGCAACACCCCAGCATTGTAAGGCTTTGTGGGCTGGATGCAGAGGACCTGCCTCTGAGCCCTAGGAGCCTAAATGGCCTGCAAGCCAACGCATCCAGTGATGCCACCTTACCCTTCCAAACCCCTGGGGTTCGCAGGTACAATTCCTGGTGTGCTTCAAGATCTGCCTCTCTAGGCCTCCAGCTCCCATAGCTGCCTCTCCTCTGATGATGAGACAAAACCCAAGCCTGGGGCCCATCCCAGCCTGCCCTTGGCCCAAAGCCCTGTCTTGGCGTTCCCAGTGTCCCCCTCACCGGCCAGTTGTGGTCAGCACGATGATGGCAGCAGCACAGCACTTGAAGGCAGCCTCCACAGCGCCAATAGCGGTGACCTCGGTGGGATCCCGGCTCAGTGGTGCCGCCCGGCGCAGCTCCTCAAAGAGCTGCCGGTGATACACGGCAGCCTCTGCCTCCCGGGCAATCTGTGGGCACCAGGGGGTAAGGCTGGGCAAGGCTATTGGGACCTGGAAGGGATGTGGTTTTCCAGCCCGTTTGCCTTGCATTCTGAGCTCCTACCGCATGCTGCATCTTTACAGCCTCCACAGGAAAGTTGCCTTTGGCAGTCTCCCCCGACAGCATGATGCAGTCTGCCCCATCCAGCACGGCGTTGGCCACATCACTTGTCTCTGCCCGGGTTGGCCGGGGCTTAGTGATCATGCTTTCCAGCATCTGGGGGACATCTGGATGTCAGAGCTGTAGTTGTCATGCTCTGACTGGGGACCCTGCCCTGAAGTACTTCTCGGACTCCCACACTCTCTGAGGGCCCCTAAAGCCAGTGTCACACTCACAGACTATGTGATCCTGGCTATTCTGTTTCCTCATCTGAAAATGGGGGTCCCAGTATCTCTTCTTAGCTTCGTTGTTTGAGGGTCAAACACTGGACAGCAAAACGTGCTAAAGACCTAAGGTGTGGGTATTCACCTTCAGGTGTCCCCAGACCCAGAGGGCCCTGCCCCCAGGGCTCATTCCAGACCTGTGTAGCACAGACAACGGGCTTTCCCGCCAAGTTGCAACGGCCAATCATCATCTTCTGAGCCAGGAAAACCTTCTCGGCTGGGATCTCAATGCCCAGGTCACCCCGTGCCACCATAATGCCGTCGCTCACCTCCAGGATTTCATCAAACCTGGGCGGTTGGGGGAGTCAGGGCTGGGGAAGAGCCAGGAGATGCCAGGGACAGGCAGGCAGGAGAAGGGGAGGGGCGATGGGGATGGGTAGGGCCTGATGGGAACAAAGACCAAGGCTCACTTCTTCACGCCTTCGTGGTTCTCGATTTTGCTAATGATCTTGATGCCCTGTCCTTCCGGCCCCAGAGCAGCCCGGACGGCAGCAACGTCGCTGGCTCTCCGCACAAAGGAGGCAAAGACGATGTCCACGCCATGCTCCACCCCGAAGCGCAGGTCCTGGACATCTTGCTCGGACAGTCCGGGCAGGTCCACCTGGGCCCCCGGCAAGTTGACGCCCTTCCGGCTGCCCAGGATACCGCCGTTCTCCACGTGGGTCTCCAGCCCCTCTGGACCTACAGGCATGGAAAGAGTCAGCTAAGGTCAGGGGTGAGGCCGGGGGCTTAGTCAGGGCAGCGGGAACACGAGGATTGGACCCCCAAGAGAGCGGAACCATGTCGTATTCATCTCTTGGTCCTCGGCCTGGGCTCTGCACCGAATAGGCACAGGGCGGACTTCTGTGGAAGAAACTACTAACCCGCCAGTCCAGCCCCAACCCAGGGTGAGCCCAGGAGTCTGGATGCCGAGGGCTCGCAGGACGGGTGGCCAGGGGAAGGTGTAGTGGGTGTGAAGGGCGAATGCGGGAGCCAAAAGGAAGAGAGTGCGCGCATTGCGTAGGGCCAGGGCGGGAGGCGCGTCCGCACCGATTTTCGTGACCTCTAGGGAGATGAGCCCGTCGTCAATGTAGATGCGGCCCCCCACCGGCACGACCTGGACAATATTGGCGTAGTCCACCCACACGGTGTTCGCATCCCCCCGCGTCCGGAACGCAGGGTCCACAGTCACTAGCACCTGGGAGCCCTTCACTAGCTCCACTTCCGACTCAGGGCCCTAGGGGCGAGGCCAGAGGAGGACTGAGTTCTGCCTGCCTCGGTGGGGGCCGGCCCCTCCCCATGCTCCGCCCTACGGGCAACTGCCTCCGCAGCGCACGGCCCCCTTCCCGGTCCCCAAGACAGGGCTGGTCGCAGGTCGCCTCTCACCCCCTGCAGGATCCCAGTGCGTATCTCCGGTCCCTTGGTGTCCAGAGCGATGGCCACGGGTCGGTAGCTGAGCGGGGAAGTCGCAATGCTCTCCACCGCCTCCCGGACATTGGCGATGGATTCAGCATGGTACTGGGGATGGGAACAGAGGGAGGATTTCAGGGGAAGGTGGCCGGGACCCTGGGGCATCCTCTAGCCCCGCCCGCCTCCCCGCGGCCCCGCCCGGAACCTCATGGGAGCCGTGGGAGAAGTTGAGTCTCGCAATGTTCATCCCGGCCCTGATCATCTCCTTGAGGCGCTCCACGGAGCGAGATGCCGGCCCTGGAACCAGAGATTCCACTCAGACAACTTTCTCCCCAAACCTGAGAGACAGGTGAACCCATCACCACCCTCAGAGCTGCCCCAGGCCACAGAAGTACTGTTACCTGACCTTTGTTCCCTGACGCCGCCCCTGCTCGCAGGTCAGAAACTCCCTTCCCCTCTCCAGCTAACACAAGCCTCCTTGCACTGTGAGGCCCTAGAAAGGTGGGCTCAGCCAGGCCTGAGGTAACTGTGTTGGCAGTGATGTTAAGTGTTGCGGTGTGGGGGTAACCCCAGTGTAGGAGAAGGGGGTGGGTGCCAGGTGAGGGTATTTGGGGTACCAGGCTTTAGAGCTGAGAGGCCTCATATTGGACTGAGGACAGTCGAGTTCTATCCCATCCCTGCTCTGCTGATAGGACGGCTGTGTAACTGAGACCCAGTTGACCAACCTCTCCAGTCCCTCCCTAAAGCCAGTTCTTCCACTTGTGCACTGGGTCTCCTTCTCACCTGCTCAAAAACGGATTCAGCCATTCCCCAGTCCTCTGTGTCATCAGTTTCCCTTTTTTGTTAGGTCATTCCCATCAACATGTAAACTTGCTGTTATTTTTCATCCAAAAAAAAAAACTCCTAACCCCCGTTCCCCCTCTAGCTACAGCCCTATTCCTTTGCTCACCTTCGCAGCAAAATTCACCGCAAGAGTTATCTCTGTACTTGCTGCCTCCAATTCCCCTCCCCCTGTTCTCCTTATGCCCACTGTCCACTACATCTGTTCTTGTTAAGGTCACCAAAAACCTCTGTGTTGCTACTAAATCTAATGGTCAGTTCTCAGTCCTCATCTTAGCTGGTCCATCAGCAGCATTTGACACACATCCTTGATGTCCCTTCTTCTCTTGGCCTCCAGGACACCACCCTCTCTTGGTTTACTCCTACCTCATTGGCTGCTCCTTCTCAGCCTCTCTTGCTCTTTACCCCCCTTAACATTAGATGCTCCTTTTACCTTCACTTCCTTGGTGGTCTCAACTAGTCTCATGGCTTTAAATACCATCAATATGCCGACAGCTCCCAAATTCATGTCTCCAGTTCAGACCCCTTTCCCAAACCCAGAGTTGTGTATCTGATTGCCTACTCTGTACCACACTTGCATGTCTAATATGCTTCTCAAACTGAACTGATCTCCTCCCCCCTAAACCTTTCCACCACAGCCTTTCCTGCTCAGTTGATAATGCAGTCTTCTAGTCCCTCACGTCAAAAACCTGGGAGTAATCTTTGACTCCTTTCTCACCCTCACCCCCACCCCATATCCAATCCATCATATTCTGTTGGCTCTACCTTCAAAATACATTCAGAATCTGATCACTTCTCACCAGCTCCTCTGCCACCACCTGTTCTAAACCAGAAATACTGTAGCAGCAGCTTCTGCCCTCGCCCCCACCCCCAATCTATTTTCAAATATTGCAGTCAGGGTGGTTCTGTTAAGACATAAGTAAGGGCATGTCATTCCCCTGCTCAAAACTCTGCAGTAGTTTCCCATCATACTTGGAGGAAAACTCAACTTAGATTCTGAAAATGGCCTGAAAAGCCCTACATGACCTTCCCTTTCCCCCAACCTCTTCATTTCTGTTACTCTTCCCCTTGACGGTTTCCAGCCTCCTTGACTTAGGGCCTTGGCGTTGACTCTTCCCTTTGCCTAGAAATCTCTTCCCCCAGACGTCTGCATGGCTCATTTTCTCGTCTCCCTCAAGTCTTTGCTCAGGTCTAATTTTCTCAACAATGGCTACCCTGACTCTATTAGGGCTGCAACCTCCCTCCTGCCCTTGCATCCTGATGCCCCTTACCAGCCTTGATTTTTCTTTCCTTTTTTTGTTTCCCATAGTACTTATCAGTTTCTAACATACTAAAGAACTCCCTTATTTTTAAAAATAACTTATTATGTCAGCTCCGCAAGGGTAGGGATCTTTGTCTGTTTATTTCGTTTCACTGATCTACTCCCAGGACCCAGAAGCTTGTCTACCAAGCGCTCAACAAATATTTGTTGAATGAATGACCTCAGTCAAACAGGGAGAAGTCTCAAAGGACACAAAAGATGAGGAAGCACCTTGAGAAACACCCAAGAGGCCCTGGGATGCTGCAGGAGCAGATAGAGGGCGCTTACCAATGGTGGCAATGATGCTGGTACTACGAGCGGCCACAGGCTCGGAGTCGATGTCCAGCAAGCAGAGGTGTTCCAGGAAGGTGTCTGCCATGGCAGCTGGCAGCTGCTGCTGCTGGAAGAAGGAAGTGCCCAGCTCCTGGGTCAGCTGGGCCACGCTAGCCCGCCGCAGGTACCCCGCTGGTCCTGCAGTAGAAGGGGGGCTACGTGGGCACCTGCTTCTCCTCCCCATCCTTTCATCTCAGCACAGTCTCTATTCCTGCCCTCAGTTCTCCAGTTTTTGTTGAGTCTTCTTATGAGCTGGGCATTATGCATACATTATCTTGTTTAGTCTCAAGGGTGCTAGGAAGCAGGTACTGTTAAATGCTCTGTAATTATCCCCATTTTATAGGTAAGGAAACAGAGGCCGAGAAAGGTTAAATAAATTGCCCAAGGTCGTACAGTTCTAACTAACAGAGATGGGATTCGCATCCAGGTCTGACTAACTCCAGGCTCAAGTTCTTGATCGCCCAGCTATTTGATCCCTCACAACCCCCAACTTCTTGCCCTTTAGCTGCTGACTTCTCTCAGCCTTAGCAACCCCTTGATATCTAGTTCACAGTGGCCCCTCATTTCCAGGCCGAGAATCACCCAGTTCCCTCTCCTAAGGTCCCTGTATTCTTCCTTACAACGCTGGGCAAGTGGCTGGCCTCCCACCCCCTCCTCTGAGTTTCCTCAGCCCCTTCAGTGCTACTCCAGGTCCTGAGGTCCCAGTAGCTTGACCCAGCCCAGCCCAGAGGAAGAGGAGCCCCACTGCCAGCCGCACCCTCCATGCCACTGCACGCCTGTCTGTCTCTGGGGGTCTGATCCACGCTGTCAGGCTGTCAGAGGCTTGAGGCCCAGCTGGGCTGGGAATCAGTTCTGCATTCTGGTTAAAGTGTCACCAGTGTCTCCCTTGTCACTGGAAGCCCTGTGCACCAGGGGCCAGAGTCCAGGAACCACGAGAATACCCTGTGGCTCCCATGCTGCGAGAAGCTGGGAGAAGCAGCCCAGACCAGGGTCCATAAATTAACACAGGGGAGACTCCGATGAACACAGATCCTCCCCAAATACCTCGTAGCCAGCAGCAGATATGGATCGTTTGTACATCCCCACCCCACTCCTGATTTCTACCCTCGTTTTCCCCTTCTCTTCAATGGCATCTGCGGCCCCTTCTTACCTCCTGGAGCCCCAACCAGGATGGACTTTGCTAAATCCCTTTGGGACTTAGAGATCCATGACCAAAGCCACATGGGTCGCATGTTGTCCTGCACTGACATGCTTCCAAAATGTGGAGGTGGGGCTGCCCGGACTGTGGAGAGAGAGGGGGAGAGGATAACAAAACTGCTGGTCTTATCAAAGGGCACCAGAGAAAAGAAAAGGGGCACACCCAATAGGCCACCCCTGTCCCCACACAGAGTCCCTCCCCCAGACCTGCTGGCTGTCTGCCCCTGTATTCTGGCATCCCCCCTCTCTCATCCATTTTTCCTGATAAATTTTCAATCCATTCACACTGTCCGGTCATCAACCTGAAGAGAGATTTTTTTTTTTTTTTTTTTTTTTTTGCCAGTGATATGGTCCCTTTTTTTGTACTTTACTGAAGTTAGTCCGAGATGAATCTAGGAAGCAGGGGATCTAGGGTAGGGACTGGAGGCTGAAGAAAGGGGATGGGGAGCATTTTGATCATGTAGTGGGATTCTCTGGAAGGGCTCTGATAGCATCACTGTCATTATCACGTTGGCTACCATTTGCTCATTGACCATCTGCAATATTTATTGAGCACCTACTCTGTGCCAGGTCCTGAAGATACAGTGGTGAGCAAAACAGACAGAGCCTGTACCCTTCTATGGAATTTATAGTTTGGTGGGGAGACAGACTATAAACAAGTGTCAAACAAATAAATATATAACTACATGCTTTGTAAGTTCTATGAAGGAATGAATCAGGGTGCTGGGACAAAGAAGCCAATGAGGAGAAGGGGGGGGATGTATTTTTTTAAAACTATTTATTTATTTGCCTGCGCAGGGTCTTAGTTAGCGCACGCAGGATCTTTGTTGCAGGATGAGGGACCTTTGTTGCGGCATGCGGGATCTAGTTCCCTGACCAGGGATCAAACCCGGGCCCCCTGCATTGGGAGCACAGAGTCTTAACCACTGGACCACCGGCGAAGTCCCGAGAGGGAGATGTATTCTATTTTATTTATTTATTTTTGGCTGCATTGGGTCTTCGTTGCTGTGTGTGGGCTTTCTCTAGTTGCAGTGAGCGGGGGCTACTCTTCGTTGCGGTACGTGGGCTTCTCATTGCGGTGGCTTCTCTTTGTTGCAGAGCACAGGCTCTAGGCACGCGGGCTTTAGTAGCTGTGGCTCGCGGGTCCTAGAGTGCAGGCTCAGTAGTTGTGGGCCATGGGCTTAGTTGC
Organism: Orcinus orca; assembly: GCF_937001465.1. NCBI lineage: Eukaryota > Metazoa > Chordata > Mammalia > Artiodactyla > Delphinidae > Orcinus > Orcinus orca. The sequence goes on along the minus strand of NC_064559.1, from coordinate 100,111,864 downwards.
TCCGCGGCATGTGGGATCTTCCTGGACCAGGGCTCGAACCCGTGTACCCTGCATTGGCAGGCGGATTCTTAACCGCTGCGCCACCAGGGAAGTCCCGGGGGATGTATTTTAGATGAGGTGGTTGGGGAAGGCCTCTTTGAAGTGATCGTATTTAAGCTGAGATTTGAAGGAGGAGAAGGAACCAGTGGGGACAATTTGGAGCAAAGAGTTTTCTGAGGGGTTGGAAATAATATATGCCAAGGCTCCAAGGAAGGAAAAAGCCTGGTGCTAAAAAGAGGGCAAGCTGCAGTGAAGCCGTGAGCCTGGGGTAGAGGGGTGTGGTCCCTGGTGAAACTGGGGACCGAAGCAAGGCCTTGGAGGGCAGTGGGCTCACCCAGGGAAGTGACACCCAAGTGATGCTTTAGAGCCCTTTAGCTGGGTGGGGGAGACCAGACAGTAGGTGTAGCGAGACCAGTGAGGGCTTTTAGTAGTAATCTAGGTGGGAGGACTAGCATAGTGGCAGTAGAAATGGAGAGAGGGAGACAGATTTGAGATGTATTTTGGAGAAAAGCAGACAGGATGGAATGATGGAGAGATGTGGAGAGAGGGAGCAGGAGGCTTTCATCCCTAAAGGATGGCACTGCGGTGTCTGGCTTGAGCAGTTGCGCAGATAGTCGTGCCGCTCACTAAGACTAGGGAAGAAAGAGGTTGGCAGGGGAAAACATTCCAAGTTTCTGTTTTAGACAGGTTTAAATTTGACATGTCAGTTCATCATTAGAATCAACACGCAGACAGTTGGATATGTTCACTGAGCACTCAGCATACGCTGGAACAGCATTCAAGGCCTCATACACATCCTCTCCTTTTATCATCGTGACGATCTAGAAGGAAGGTTGGACTCATAGCCTGTTTCTTTTTTTTTTTTAATTAAAAAATTTTTTTTGGCCACGCTGCGCAGCTTGTGGGATCTTAGTTCCCCGGCCAGGGCTTGAACCCCGGGCCCTCGGCAGTGAGAGCGCAGAGTCCTAACCACTGGACTGCCAGGGAAGTCCCCTAATAGCCTGTTTTACAGATGAGGGAACAGAAGCTAGCAGGGTGCATTGAGCATCTTCTGTTGCCACTCCAGATCCTTTCTCTACCCTTTCCACTCTGCTCTGTGGCCAGGAGGCTGAAGGCCTTGCCCCATGGCTTCTGTAGGGCTTGGCTGTGGAGCGTGGCACTAATAGGAGATGAGATGGAGGAGAGTAAGGCTGGGCGTTTACCTGCCCCTCCCCTCTGTGAGGTTGCTGTAGGGCCTGCCGGGGGGCCCTCTCTCTCCGGATTCTAGGAAACATGCTCCCTCCAGCTCCTGGGCCCCTGAGGGTGGTAACTAAGCCACTGCTACTAGCTCTGGGGTAATGCACTATCCCTTGTGTGGTTTACCAACACCCTGCCCATACCTTTGCACATAATCCTCTTATGAAACACTCCTCAAATTATCTAATTTGAGAAAGACTTTGGTCTGATACACTTGTCTGGAGCTAAAGATCTTGGCAGTGGTGGAGCTGGGATTCAGGCCCAGACAGTGTGGTTCTAGAGTCTGAGTTGTAACCACTGAGCTCCATTCCTTCCCTCTCAGGACTGTTTCAGTGGAAGAAAAGGGGAGAAGCCTCAAACCCTGGTTGGAAAAGAAAGAAAATAGATAGTAGGAAGGACTTCCCGAGGGGGAAGGAGCTTGGGGTCCTAGGCTCTATGTATAGAAGACAGAACAAATAAAGATGGACAAAAGTTGTTACCAGAGTGAACATAGTAGACTTCAGGGGCTGGAGACTCAGGCTTTGTGCTTGGGGGTTGGAGAGGGACATTTAAGTTTGGCCTGACAATTTAGAACTGACTCCAGGACCAGTTGAAAGAACAAAATTCCGAGAGATCCAAGTCCCAAGCAGCCAGTAGGAGGCGGGGCTGGTGCCCCAAAGCAGCCCCTGGCCTCTCCAGCCGAGGGACAGCGGCTTCAACCTAAAATCAGGCCGCAGAGGAAAAACAGTCTGGCTGACCCTGGGCCCACAAGTAACCACGTGAGAGATGGCCTGCACTCTGTCACAGGGTCAGGCAGCCCTGAGCAGGAGGTCTGTGGGTGAGAAATCTGGGAGAAGGACTCTAGGCCCCCAGGATCCAAACAGAATGGGCATACTCAGCTCTGTCAGATTCGACCCCTCCCCATCCCTGCAAACACACGAACCCTGACACCTTCAGACACAAGCACGTGACATCAGACACACACACAAGCATGGATGGCGCCCCTACCATGTGCCGTGACTGGGGAGGGGCAGGAATGCTAGCAGCAAGGTTTAATAAAGTGTGTCAGGCGGGGTGATGGGGTTGTACACAGAACACAGAGAGCACCAGGAGAGACTGAGCCATGCTGGTGAGGGAGGTCAGGGTGGCTTCACGGAGGTGATACCAGAGCTGTACAGGGTCAAGGACAGAGACTGACCAATGCCGGGACACATGCACACGCGCACATGCGCACACATGTGCACACAAACACCCGCATTCCACCGATGCACACCCCACCCAACCCTAACACACACGGAGTCTACACTCACACCATCAGCACACACTCATACAACAGACACAGTTAGACACAGACACACAGGAACCTCACACACTTTTCCTTACAGAGACACACACTCACACACATCCACTTATGCCACTTGAGCTCTCACACACGCACACAAAATCCAGGCTTTGTCCCCAGCCTAAGGTGGCTTTATTCTGCAAACCAGAGAACACCCGCCCTCTTCATCCGGGAAAAGGCTGCCGGCAGGCCTGTGAGGGGCGCCCGAGAGCCGCCAGCTGGCACAAAGGCGAGGGCGGGGACGCTGGGCCGAGGAGGCCCCGGGTCCGCGCCCCCGCCCCCAACCGCGAGCCAGGGTGAGGCGGAGAGACGCTCTGAGCGTCGGTTTCGTCATCTGCAAACCGAGATAATAAACCTTCCGGAGCGCTCAGCGCGATAATGTACGTGGTACGTGGACGTGTTGTGAGCACGGCCCGAACAGAGAGCTCGGAATTATTGCTCTTGTTCTCCTGGAAATATGGTGACTCCTCTCCCACTGCAGTCATCAGAATATCGGGGGTGGGGCCCTGCCTTTGTATTTCCAAAAGTGCCATAGAATTTGTCCAAAATGTACTTACATTTATTTGAATAGATATTTGCACAATCTACAAAATTCAGAGGTACAAGGTATAGGTCAAGAGTTTCTTCCTTCCCAACTTCATTCCCCTGCCCAGCCACTCAGTTCCCCCCTGCACGTTACCAGATTTATGAATTTTCTATGTATTCTCCAAGAAATAGATAATGCAGGTACAAACAATATATAATTGTTCCCTTTTTTATTCACGTGGCAGCATGGTACCATCCATACTATTCTGAACTTTTCTTTTTTTCCCGCTTAAAGGAGATCTTGAACGCCTTGCATCTGAAGAGAGGCCTCAATTTTGCTCACAACTTTTGTAATAAGCTTCCTGAAGTCCATCCATGGAACCCCTCGTTTGCATGGGAGGATACTAGCCAGAGAAGAGCTGGAGGCAGAGGCCAGTCTAGGCCCATATCTCCTTTCTCTTTTGAAAAAAACTGTGGTAAAATATACATTAGATAAAATTTACCATTTTAGCCATTTTTAGGTGTACAAGTCAGTGGCCTTAAGTTCATTCGCAATGATGGGTAACCACTACTGTTTATTCCCAAAACTTTTTCATCCACTCAAACAAACACTATACCAATTAAACAGTAACTCCCCATTCTTCCCTCTCCCCAGTTCCTGGCGACATCTATTCTGCGTTCTGTCTCTGTGAGTTTGACTACTCCAGGTACCTCATGTAAGTGGAATCGTACAGTATTTCCCTTTTTGTGCCTGGCTTATTTCACTTAGCACAGTGCCTTCAAGGTTCATCCATGTGGTTTCATGTGTCAGAATTTCCTTCGTTTTCAAGGTTGAATAATATTCCATCATCTCTATATGCCACACAGTGTTTATCCATTCCTCTGTTGATGGACACTTGGGTTGTTGCTGCCTTTTGACTCTTGTGAGTAATGCTTCTATGAATATGGGTGTATGGGCCCAGGTCTTTGCCTCCTCCTGGAGCTTTTTGTGAAGGCCTGTCCCATTTGGCCCAGCTCCCATGTTGCATGTGGGGCAGGGCAGAGGGCTCCACTCTGGGGAAAGGAGGGGTGAGTGGAAGAGCCATACACTGAGGTTTGGGGAGGAGGAGGTAGAGGGTGAGAACAGAACACACTGCTTAACACCCACTAATGTGCCCCATCACACTCGGAGTAAAAGCCAAAGTCGTTACAAGACCCTGCTACCTCTCAGTCCTCCTCCTCTTGTCCCTTTAATCAGGTCATACTGACCTCCTTGCTGTTTCTCAAACGAGGAAGGTCAACTCCTGCCTCAGAGAGGGCCGCTGCATTTGCAGGTCCCCCTCTATCTGAAGAGAACGCCCTTCCCCTAAGTAAGGAAGCAATACCTTGCCTATTACTTCTTTCTGATTTCTTTTCATGTATCACCTTACCAGTGAGGCCTTCTCTGATCACTCCATTTAACATTGCAATCTTCCCTTCCCTGCTTTACTCTCCTTCCCGGCTAGACTTTTATACATTTCACTTGTAAAAAGTGTTCCCACCTCACCTAGAGAGTCAGTTTCAGGAGGACAGGGATTTTGTCTGTTTTGTCCACTGCTACACTTCTAGTGCCAAGTAGGTGCTCAATAACTGTGAGTGATGAATGAGGGGGCCCAGCTCTCAGTGGGACTCAACAGGGCCCAGCCCGCCCCAGCCTCTCTCCTGGGCTGCAGACCCTCATCTCCAACAGGCCCCCTCTCACGACTGTGGTGGGACCACATCCCACCGGTCAGCCCCCCTGCACCCCACACCTTCTACTACAGCCAAGTCAACTTCTTTTCTATTCCTTACCCACACCCCATCCTGCACCGCTTCCTCAACTCTCTCTCTGCATCTTAGTGAAACTGGGAGACTCTCACCGGCCACATCTAACATCAGCCAACAAAACCTGTCAATTCCAAACATTTTCCAAATGCACCCTCTCTCCGTCCTCACTGCCAGGGACGGCGGGCTGCCTCCGCTCATCTAGTGCCCAGACTTTTCCTGCCTGGGGTCTCCATCGCTGGTAGGTCCCCACCAGTGCAGCCAGAGTTGTCTGTCTAAAAATCAGTCTGATCAGCCTGCTCTGTTCAAGGACATTACTGACTCATCAGGGCATGTAAAAACCCTTTACTGTCTGGACCCAGATCACTTCTAGCCACATCGCCTCCCTTTCTCCACGCCTCAGCCCACTCCAGAATCCTTGCACTCTCTCTCTCTCTCTCAGTGTCTTGCCTTTGCACACACAGTTCCCTACACCTTGCCTATTTTCTCTGCTAAACAAAATTCCTATTCAACCACCTAGATTTCACCTCCTCTCTGTCATCACTAGATGGACTTTCTTGTCTCCTTCTTCCATTCAGCTAAATTTCAAACGCACATCAAGAGCTCCTAAAACCATTAGGTTTGGCGCCACTAAAAGTGGGGTCACCAGGCCTGTGTGTCTCCCGAGAGAATGCAACAGGAGTGAGTACATGCCTCAGAAGAATTCCGATTCTAATGAAGCCTCCAACCTAACTACTAGTTTACAGGGAAGTAGAGGAAAGAGTTAAAACAAAGACTTGAGGATGCAATCAGCCAAATCCAGAATATAGGCAATTCTTCCAACAAATGACCCAGTTTCCTCAACAATTAAATAGCGTGAAAAAGGGGGGAAGGAAGAAGTGTTTATTGAAAAATGATGTAAGACACATACCAACCAAATGCAATGTGTAGACCTGATTTGAATTCTGATTTGAACAAACCAATTGCAAAAGATGTTTTTGAGACAATCCAGGAAATCTGAACATGGAACATGGACTGAACAGGAAATCTGAACATTGGGCCTTAGGTAACATTAAAGAATTACCATTAATTTTGTTTGTTGTGTTAAAAAATTCCTTATGTATTAGAGATACATCTTGAAGTGTTTATGGGTATAATAATATTGATTTTGGGGGTTCGATTTAAAATATTCCAGCAAAGAAAAGTGTAGTGGTTGGTACAGGAGAAGAAAAGGGAAGTAGTTGAATAAAATCAGATGGACAAAATGTTGGCAATTGTGAAATCTGGGTGACAATTACATGGAGGCCTATTAGAATATTTCTCTACTTTTTGGTGTATGTTATAAAAAACATCAAAATTAATTCCATACAAATTTATTGTTGGGGCAGACCCTGTGCTATGCTCTGAGACACAACGACAAAGATGTGTCCCTGTCCTGGAGAAGTTCCAAGCAGTGGAGAAGACAGACAAGAATTCAGGTGCTGACTGTATTTAGTGATCAGAGTTATGGTTGGGGTAAGCTCTGGGGCCACGAAAAGACAGAGAGGGATACCTAACCCATTGAGGGAAAGTCTCCTGGAGGACTCAGGTTGGCTTTTGTAACAAGAGACCACAAACTAGGGGACTTCCCTGGTGGCGCAGTGGTTAAGACTCTGTGCTCCCAATGCAGGGGGCCCAGGTTCAATCCTTGTTCAGGGGACTGGATCCCACATGCATGCGGCAACTGAGTTTGAATGCCACAACTAAAGGAGCCCATGTGCCTCAACTAAGGAGCTGCCGAGCTGCAACCCGGTGAAACTAAGTAAATAAATAAAAACAAAACAAAACAGAGACCACAAACTACAATAGCTAAACTGGACACTGCCCTAATGGTCTGGGATGCAGCTGAAAGCTGGAGCATTTGCTCTCAACCACGTGAGGAAGAGGACCTGCCACAAACCTGTGAGATACATATTATCTCCATTTGAAGGAGGAGAAAAATGACATTCACAGAGGTTAGGTAATTAATTCCAAATCATACAACCAACAAGGACTGAAAGCAGGGTTTGAACCCAGGGCTGGTTGACTGCAAAGCTGTGTTCTTTCTGTTAGTACTTGAGGCTTCCTGGTGACTGGGGGAGGGGTGGCTCTGACACCTTCTCTCTTCCCAGCGTCCTAGTGTGTTTAGGAGACCTTGGTCTTTGCCCTGCTGAGTGTTTCCCAGTGGGGGTTAGGCTGGGACTAGGAGACCCCAGGGGCTTTTGTCCTAGCCACCTAGCCAGACTGAAATCGCACTGTCCCTGACTTCCCCTGAGTTCTGTTAGGAAGGTCACTTCTGGGAAGTCCCAGACTGGAACGGGGAAATGAGAGGCTTTAGTTCTGGGAGACATAGCCTCCCCCTCTATCAATCTTCTCTCCTTCAACCCCAGGTCTCATCCCCCATTTCCTGAACTTGGGGTTTGCAATGAGAGTGGATCAATAATTCCTTGGATTGGGACTTCCCTGGTGGCGCAGTGGTTAAGAATCCGCCTGCCAATGCAGGGAACACGGGTTCGAGCCCTGGTCCGGGAAGATCCCACATGCCGTGGAGCAACTAAGGCCGTGTGCCATAACTACTGAGCCTGCGCTCTAGATCCCGCGAGCCACAGCTACTGAGCCCACGTGCTGCAATTACTGAAGCCTGCACGCCTAGAGCTCGTGCTCTGCAACAAGAGAAGCCACCGCAATGAGAAGCCTGCGCACCACAACGAACAGTAGCCCCTGATCACCGCAACTAGAGAAAGCCCACGCGCAGCAACGAAGACCCAATGCAGCCAAAAAAAAAATTCCTTGGATTTGAACGGACTTGAATACTTATAAAGACCTTTTCCTTAGTTTCCACTCTTGCTTCTCAACTCTGCTCTGTGAGCTAATTAGATAGGGGGCACACATTTATCCTGTGATCCATTAAAAACACACAGGTCACCTAAATCACGCTGGTATGCTCAATTTGCAATTTGGAGCCCACTCAGAGAGGTCACGTGGCTTGTTGAAGTTCATCCAGCTGGTCATGGTGGAGTCAATACTTGCACCCAGGCAGCACTTTGGCAGGCCCAGGGAGTTTCATGTTAGCTGGGCAACAACAAGGAAGGCTGGAGCCTGAATTGGCTTCCCTTCCTGGCCTGTTTCAATTGCTCTTCTCTCTCGGGGTGAGCTAGCTGGCAGCTGATACCTGACTCCCATCAGACCACAGAAGCAAACCAGGTGGGTATTAAATGGGCCTTTCTCCAGGAGCTCTCACTCCTCCTTTGGCCCATTGCCTAGCAGGCCGTGCCCCTTCTCGAAGTGTCTTTGCCCCAGCCTCCACAGGGCCCAGTGAGCCTCCTCCTTCTTCCTGGAAGCATCCCTTCCTTTCTGGATTGCTCTGGGCTTTCTGGTGCTCCTCTGCCTGTCTCTTATCTGTATACTTTGTTAATTGTCCTCCCTCCCCACCCCACAAGGCATGAGCTGAGCAGGAGAGCGGTGACCCAGGGCCTTGACGGGTAGGTGGTGAGGGAAGGAAGACATGGCTCTGGGAAGGATCCACAGGTGCCTCGGAGGCGTCTCTGTAGAGGTGTGCAGACTTAAAGGCAGACGAAACAGATTCTGGGTGTGGCTCTGCCACTCTTGAGCTGGAAAGCTTTGACCAAGGTCCTCACACCAAAGGGGAAATCTTACAGGTGAGAATTCAATGAGATAAAATATATGTGAAAGTGCAGATTTCAAATGCCAGTGACTTACTAGCTATGCCATAAATAGGGTGTTTGTAGAAAGAATAAAAAAAAGGAAGAATGCTTTGCATGTCTCAAATAACCAGGCTGCCCACTGGGGGCTGTCTCACCCTGGGTCTCTACTTTCTGGGGTATTTTTTTAGGTTTTTGTTTGTTTTTGTTTTTTTGGCCACGCTGTGAGGCATGTGGGATCTTAGTCCCCAATCAGAGATTGAACCTGCGCCCCCTGCAGTGGAAGCGGGGAGTCTTAACCACTGGACTGCCGGGTAAGTCCCTGTTTTATTTTGTTTTGTTTTGGGTCTCCACTTAAAAAAAAAAAAAATTTATTATTTATTTTTGGCTGTGTTGGGTCTTTATTGCTGTGCGCAGGCTTTCTTTAGTTGCATCAAGCGGGGACTACTCTTCGTTGTGGTGCATGGGCTTCTCACTGCGGTGGCTTCTCTTGTTGCAGAGCACAGGCTCAGTAGTTGTGGCGCACGGGCTTAGTTGCTCCGCGGCATGTGGGATCTTCCCGGAGCAGGGGTCCAACCCGTGTCCCCTGCACTGGCAGGCAGATTCTTTTTTTGTTGTTTGTTTTTGCGGTACGCGGGCCTCTCACTGTTGTGGCCTCTCCCGTTGCGGAGCACAGGCTCCGGACGCGCAGGCTCAGGGGCCATGGCTCACGGGCCCAGCCGCTCTGCGGCATGTGGGATCCTCCCAGACCAGGGCACGAACCTGCATCCCCTGCATCGGCAGGCGGACTCTCAACTACTGCGCCACCAGGGAGGTCCACATTCTTTTTTTTTAAACCCCACATTTGTTTATTTATTTATTTTTTGGCGGTGTTGGGTCTTCGTTTCTGTGCGAGAGCTTTCTCTAGTTGCAGCAAGCGGGGGCCACTCTTCATCGCGGTGCGCGGGCCTCTCACTATTGCGGCCTCTCTTGTTGCGGAGCACAGGCTCCAGACGTGCAGGCTCAGTAGTTGTGACTCACGGGCCCAGTTGCTCCACGGCATGTGGGATCTTCCCACACCAGGGCTCGAACCCGTGTCCCCTGCATTAGCAGGCAGATTCTCAACCACTGTGCCACCAGGGAAGCCCCAGTCCACATTCTTTTGAAAATATTCTTTTCCATTATGGTTCATCATAGGATACTGAATTTAGTTCTCTGTGCTATATTTAAGACCTTGTTGTTTATGCATTCTATATATAATTGTTTACATCTGCTAACCCCCACTCTTCTTCCCAACCCCCTCCCCCTTGGCATTAGTCTCCACTTTCTATCCATCCTCTCTGGGGGTGGGGCGGGGTGGGGCGGGTCCCTTCTAGGAGCTCCACCTGCTACAAAGTACAGCTCTGGGGAATTTTCCCTTAATGGCCTTATTTCACGGTGGAGTTGCAACAATCATATGGGTGTGCCTGGCCAGCTGCGTGGGGCTGAGAGGGGAAGGGTGGGATGATTTGGGGGTGGGGGGCATCATGGTATAGGATGGGGAAACTGGAGTGAGACTTTCATTTTTTTCAGGCTTGTGTCTTTCCTTGAGGAGTTTCCTAGCACCCAAGGTTCTATTGACCTGATCTCTAATTTCCTTTGAGGTTCCTATTTTTGCCTTATGAACTCCTGTCCAAAGGTGGAGGCGGACCATCCTAGCAACCCAGCCTTGCCAAATATTAACAATGTCACACCCTCCTCACCCGGGTTGTAATTTACCATGTAATGATGTTTTCCTGGACCTCTCTCTAGTTCTACTCTAGGTAGGTGTAATAATTTTTTTATTGTCGTAAAATATACTTAACATAAAAATGACCATTTTAGGGCTTCCCGGTGGCGCAGTGGTTGAGAGTCCGCCTGCTGATGCAGGGGACACGGGTTCGTGCCCCAGTCCGGGAAGATCCCACATGCCGTGGAGCGGCTGGGCCCGTGAGCCATGGCCGCTGAGCCTGCGCGTCCGGAGCCTGTGCTTCGCAACGGGAGAGGCCACAACAGTGAGAGGCCCGCGTACCGCAAAAAAAAAAAAAAAAAAAAAAAAAAAAAAAAAAAAGACTATTTAAACCATTTTTTTAGTGTACAGCTAAGTGGCGTTAAGTGTATTCACACTGTTGTGCAACCATCACCACTACCCATTTCTAGAACTTTTAAAATCTTCTCAGAATGAAACGCTATACCCGTTAAACAATAGTTTCCTATCCTTCCCTCTCCCCAGTTCCTGACAACCACTATTCTACTCTCTGTCTCTGCTCTAGGTACCTCATATAAGTGGAATCATAGAGTATTTTTTCATTTGTATCTGGTGTATTTCACTTAACACAGTGCCTTTAAGATTCATCCATGTGGTATCATGTGTCAGAATTTCCTTCCTTTTTAAGGCTGAATCATATTTCATTTTATGTATATACCACATGTTGTTTATCCATTCATCTGTTGATGGACACTTGGGTTGTTTCCACCTTTTGGCTGTTGTGAATAATGCTGCAATGAACATTGCTGTACAAGTTTGTTTGCCTCTCTGTTTTCTCTTGGGTATATATCTAGGAGGGGAATTGCTGGGTCATATAATAATTCTATGTTTAACATTTTGAGGAACCGTCAAATTGCTTTCCCCAGCGACTGCACCATTTTACATTCTCACTAGCAATGTATGGGGATTCCAACTTCTCTGTATCCTCATCAGTGTTTGTTATTTTCAGGTTTTTTATTTTTTTGTTTTTACGATAGCCATATTACTAAGTGTAAAGTGGTATCTCATTATGGTTTTGATTTGCATTTCCCTAATGACTAATGGTATTGAGAATCTTTTCATGTGCTTATTGGCCATTTGTGTATTTTTTTTGGAGAAGTGTCTACTCAAGTCCTTTGTCCATTTTCTAATTGGGTTGTTTGTATTTTTGTTGTGGAGTTCTTTATATATGCTGGATATTAAACTCTTATCAGATGTATGATTTGCAAATATTTTCTCCCATTCTGTAGGGTTTTTTTTCACTCCTATGATAGTGTTCTCTGATATACAAAAGATCTTAATTTTGATGAAGTCCAATTTATCTATTTGTTGTTGTTGCTTATGCTTTTGGTGTCACATCTAAGAATCTATTGCCAAATCCAAGGTATGAAGGCTTACCCTTATGTTTTCTTCTAAGCCTTTCATAGTTTTAGCTTTTATATTTACCCATGATGGGTGGGTAAGCAGTGTTTTGTGTGTGTGTGTGTGTGTGTGTAAGCGTAAAGTTTCTAGTTTCTGCTGAGTCTTATCTTTCTTGAGCACTTAAAGCACTTTATATACTTTATATCAGTGTTATCCTCATGTAACACGTGAGGGGAGATAGTCTCAAGGAAGTCAACTGAGGCTCAGATAAGTTAAATGATTTGCCTCAGTTAGACAACCTGTTAAGTGACCAAGCTGGTCCGGCTGGGTTTTTAGTAATGTGCCACTCAACTGCACAGGAAGATAATGAAAATTTAAGTGCGTAGTAAAGGTGACAGCTCGGAGCTAGGGTGCAGGGAATTCCCAAACTGTTACGCTTTCACCTCGGCTGCATCCATCCTCACCCCACCCTCCGCCCACTCCAGCTCCTCCTAGCTTCCGGCCCTGAGCGCAGCCCTTCCATTGGCTGTTGGTTACAGGGCCTCATGCTCATACGAGGGGAAGCAGCCAATCAGTGTGGCTCGTCTCCGCCCAGCCAGCCAGCACTAGATCGCGTGGTCCTTGTCCCTCCTATGGCATGTCGGGAACTGTAGTCTAATGAGGCATTTCTACCTAGAGTGAAAGGAGATCGAGAACTACTAGTCCCAAGGAGCTGAGCGCCGAGCAGTCCGGCTTTTAGGAGTACCCAGCCAACAATCTGGAGCAGCAACTGGCGTCCAGGAACAGGTGAGAGAGGCCGAGGGCTGGCAGGGGTTAGAAACTCGGCCTTACCTCTGTAGCGATACTTTAAGGCACAGGAGGTCCAGTCTGTTGTGTTAGAGTTCCCCCGTTTTGGGGGTTGGTGGACCGACTGACACTGTGGATGTGCAGAAACTCCTGAACTCTGCCATGTGCTTTCCTGAAACCCCACAGGATAACTGCACCCTGCTTTGCTCTTCTGCTGCGAACCCTCCCCACCCACCCAGTGTTGCTCCGAGGCTGTCTGCGCAGTCCCAGTTCTGTGAGGCTCAGGACGCCCAGTCCCAGAGCCCCAGGCTACATGTCCATAGCACCCAGGGGTTCGCCTTCACTTCTCTTCTTGAGGCATCTCAGAGCCTGCGCTCCCCTCTCCCCGCCTACCAGGGGAGACCTGTGTTCTAGATTTGGCGCTGACACTCCCCAGGTATTTTCCTATCTCCTAGAGCCTCAGTTTGACCTCCATAAAATAGGGTGATTTAAGGGTCCTCCCAGCCCCCAGTCCTGAGGTCCTTTACTCTGGACTCTTTTATCATGTGCTCCAGAACTTGGGGGAAGAAGTCAAGAGTGTAGCAATTCCAGAGGCTCCCTGGAAGAGGCGTTGACGGTTTCTCAACCGGATAAAGTTAGGTGGCATTAAGTTCTAGCCGTCTTATTTTAAGTGTGATCAGTTGAGTCTTGGTCACGCAGCCATACTTTTTGTTCCCTGCGTTTCTTTCTGTAAACGCCCTCAAGCTCAGCCCAGAAGAGAGTGGGGCATTCTGGGTATGGAGGTGAAAGTTTGGAGGGTGACCCGGGGAGCTGACAACGTGCATCTGCCTTTGGTGCTTGCTCCTGCAGGGAGTGCTTGATGCCCCCTCCCTAGGCCACCCCCCATGCTGCCCCTGTCCCGCTGGCTGAGATCTGTGGGGTTCTTCTTGCTGCCAGCCCCCTGCTGGGTACCCCGGGAGAGGTGGCTGGGTTCCCTACGGCAGCCCTCCCTGGTGCATGGGTGCCCAGTCCTGGGGGCCTGGCACAGTGCCCGCTGCTGGTGCCAAGCATGGACAGAGGAGCCTCGGTGAGTTTGGCGGGGTGAGGGGCCTTGGGGAGGGGAGCAGCTGATTAGGTTTCTGACTTGTCCTCCCTCTTGTCAGAGCATTTTACTCCTCCCTCAGAATGAATGGAGACCAGAAATTGGATGTTTATGCCCAAGAAAGGCAGGATTTCATCCAGCACTTCTCCCAGATTGTCAAGGTGCTGACTGAGGAGGACATTGGACACCCAGAGACAGGAGATGCTATTGCCCGACTCAAGGAGGTGAGGGGTTTACAACTTGAGAGAGTGAACCTTTGCACTCTCTGTGCATGTGTGGGATCCAGCTCTGGCTTTTGACAGGTATGGGAGCAGGCTTTTATCTGAGTGACTCTGGGTCCACTCTGGAGGGGCTGGGGCCTGGGCAGATATATTTAGTCAGCCGATCAATCCTGCCTTGTGGTTCTGCTGAGCCAGCCAGACTGCTTTGTATGGGGGTGGAGGGCCTTGAACCTGGTAAGTCTTTAGTTTTGTTGAGAAAGGGAATTAGGTGTCCAGAAGTCATTAAGGTGCTACCTTGTTAGGGACCTGGGAGGAAGCAGTCTGAAGTGGGCCTGAGTGAAGCTAGTGTATCATCAGAAACCCCTGCTCTAGAACAGGAGCTATTGCTGGGATACTTAAGTTGCCTAATTCTTTTTTTCTTTTGGAGTATCTAGTAATTCTTTTTGTAAATGCTGTCTCATTTGTCTGAGGGGAACTAAGGAAAAGGATGTCTGTCTACACTGGGATGGAGATTAAAAGGGAAGTCTTCCCAGTGAATTAGATCTGGTTGACAGCAGGGCAGCAGAAGGCACAATGAGAAGCCCCAGCAGGAGGGGATGCCATTGGAGGAGTGGGGGGTGGGTTCCCCAACCTCGGTCCCCTCCAAGTTGTCCTCTGGCCAGCTCTGTGGGTAGGGGGCTTGCCTTTAATAAAGTGAAAGAGGCTTTTCATTTGCAGATAGGTTGAACTGTGGGTTGGAGGAGGTGGCTGAGAAAGGAGGAATGGGCTGTGAAGGGGAAGTTAGGAGAATTGGGGACGGGGTGAAGGAGAGACGTGAGCACGCCAGCCATTCCCATTGTGAAGCCACTAGGTGGTGTTTCTGGGGGCTCTGAGGAGCTCCAGTTCTTTATGTCTCAGCGCAGAAAGAATTCAGCAAGAGGCAAAGTGATAGAAAAGAAGTGATTTATTAGCATAGAATGCTTGTGAGGCTTACAAGCTGGTGGGTGAGAGGGTGCCACACCCCAAGAACTTTGTGGGCTACAGTTTTATAATCAAAGGAAAAGTGGGGAGGAGGACAAAACCACCTTCTTCCTCATTCTTGAGTAGATGTCATGCTTTCATCATCACCTCCTCCTCCGGGTTGGGCAGGGGAGTTTTCTTGTCCCTACATGTTTAAGCCAGGACTGTCGTGTCGCTATGGAACAATTATTTCAGGTCTTAGTACAATGAGGGTCTTTCACACTGAAATGTCGCCTTTCCATAAATTTTTTTGTGTGTGTGCAGAGAGCATGTTCTCGGGGTCATTAACTTACTGAACTCACTGGGCAGGATGTGAGTCTCATGCCACCATTATTTTATTGTTTTGGGGCATATCTTGTGCTCTGTTGCATGGTTCTGTTGCTAAGCAGGCCTGCTTGGTTTTGTGGTTAAGCGAACCTGCTTTCTTCAGTGATCATTAACTTACAGGGGTCTCCCATACTTTTTTTCTTTACTTACAGTCCCCTAGTGGGATTAACTATTTAATCACCTACGTTGTCCTTTTACTCTGTCCCTATCAGTAGCACGTACAGAGTTTTCGCCCAGTTCAAGCCCTGTCCTGGGGGTTTGGGAGCAGATTTTAATCTCCCGTATGGAGCCTTTAAGTGTACTGAAGAAGGCAATGCAGAGAGAGCCTGGGGACTGGAGAACTTCTAGCTGTGCTCCAGGATTTGGGAAGAAGCCAAGAGAATAGCAATTCCAGAGGCTGCCTGAAGGAGGGGTTGGGGTTGAGGAGGATAAAGTTAGGTCTCGTGGTTGGAAGTGGGAAAGGGCAAGGAGAACTCTCAGAATAGCTGCTCTGTAGACCCTGATGCCTTGTCGCTCTGCCCTTGCCCCTAGGTCCTGGAGTACAATGCCATCGGAGGCAAGTACCATCGGGGTTTGACAGTGCTGGTAGCGTTCCGGGAGCTGGTGGAGCCCAGGAAGCAGGATGCTGAAAGTCTCCGGCGGGCCCTGACCGTGGGGTGGTGTGTGGAACTGGTAAGAGGGAGGGGGAGGGGCAGGAGAAGACGAGGTTTACTAGAGTGGGGGTACCCTGGGTAGGATGGGGTGGGGCAAGGAGGGATGGGCCTGAAACTTGGTTTCTTGGTTGTTTGTGTTTCTGTGCCTCTAGTGTGCTGCAGCCAGACTTAGTGAATTACTCCAAGGGTTAACAAATGTGGGGAAACTCTTTTGCCAGTGGGTACACATTTCACCTGTAGACCTGCTGTGGGCCAGGGCCTTGGAACTGGCCATCAAGTTGTCAACTCTTTCCTCTGAGCAGAGGACAGCCGCAGAAGTAAGGTAGTTCTTCTAGAACGTTGTTCTGTGGCAAAGATTGAAAACTGGAAGCCCATTGGTAGTTTTCGAAAATATTTTAAAATTAAGTTCCCTAAATCTAACAAAGAAGAGATTTCACATAAAACACCAGATTTCTAGCATTACTTGGAAAATTGCTAGATCTGGGTCCAGAGTCCCATGTAGCAACAGTTGGCTGAAGTTGAATTGAGGCCACTTTCCCAAGACAGGACATGTGTGGGTCTGTCTTTATCTTGCTCCAATCCCCACATCTTCCTGTCTCCAAGCTCACTTGGCCCTTGAAGGTGTATGGTTTGCTGGCCTGGCCTAAAGTCTTCATTAGCGACAGGGGGACCAGGTTCTGGGGGCGGCGGTGCCAGGCCCTGAGGAGGGGGCCAGTGAGCCCAGGAGGGAAGACGCTCAGGGCTTGGCGAATGACGGGTGATTCTGGCCTGCGGAGAGGAGCAGCTGGCCCGAGGGAGGACGTGACGAGCTGAGTCGGCCACACCGCATTCTCTGTATGAGCAGGTCAAGTGGAGCTGTCTGTCCTGCAGGTGTTGGAAATTCCAATCTGGAGCCTGTAAGAGAGATGGGGCTGGAGAATAGGGATTTGCCTCCAAGGAGGTAGAAGGACGATGGCCTCACTGTGGACGGGGCCCCTGGTGAAGGGCCCCTGGTGCCCTTCTAGGGATCTGGAGGGGCCGAGGAGCCCATAAACACAGAGGGCGGGCAAGGAGGGAAGGGCAGGAGGAGAGGGGCAGAGCTGTGGGGCGGAGGGAGGCGAGAGTACGAAGGGCCAACAGCTCACCTGGTAGAATCGGTTGCTGTTAACCTCAGCTGCACTGGGTGCATCTGGGGGTGTTTTTTTCTTTTGGCCGTGCCATGTGGCTTGCGTGATCTTAGTTCCTGACCACGGATTGACCCCTGGGCCCTGGCAGTGAAAGCCCTGAGTCCTAACCACTGGATGACCAGGAAACTCCCATGTT
Organism: Orcinus orca; assembly: GCF_937001465.1. Taxonomy (NCBI): domain Eukaryota; kingdom Metazoa; phylum Chordata; class Mammalia; order Artiodactyla; family Delphinidae; genus Orcinus; species Orcinus orca. Next base: position 100,094,827 of record NC_064559.1, on the reverse strand, counting down.
TTCTTTTTTTAAAAAATTAATTAATGAATTAATTTTTGGCCGCTTTGGGTCTTCCTTGCTGCGCGCGGGCTTTCTCTAGTTGCAGCGAGCGGGGGCTGCTCTTCGTTGTGGTGCGGGGGCTTCTCATTGCGGTGGCTTCTCTTGTTGCAGAGCACGGGCTCTAGGCGCACGGGCTTCAGTAGTTGTGGCACGTGGGCTCATGGGCTCACGTAGTTGTGGCTCACAGGCTCTAGAGCACAGGCTCAGTAGTTGTGGCGCACGGGCTTAGTTCCTCCGCAGCATGTGGGATCTTCCTGGACCAGGGCTCGAACCTGCGTGCCCTGCATTGGCAGGCGGATTCTTAACCACTGCGCCACCAGGGAAGTCCCCCCCACCCCGCCCCGTGTTTTCTTAAACGCAGCTGTACTTCTGTCACTTCCCCAAGATTCCATTTGAGCTGTCCACCATTGTTTTGGATGATTTTTGTTATAATTTCTGCTTCTATCTTCCTTTCACTTCTGCCTCATCTCCTTCAATCTCTTATTTTTCTGTTTCAGCATTTACTTCCTAAAAATGAGGACATTTGCCTATGTAACCACAATACTGTTATCACATCTTTGTCTGGGCTGCTACAACAAAATACCACAGGCTGGGTAACTTATAAACAACAGAAGTTTATATCTCACAGCTCTGAAGGCTGGGAGGTCCAAGATCAAGGCACCAGCACGGTCGGCTGAGGGCTTTCTTCCTGGTTCATAGCCAGCATCTCCTTGCTATGTCCTCAGGTGGAAGGGGCAAGGGAGCTCTGTAGGGTCTCTTTCATAACGGCACTAATCCCTTTCACGAGGCTTCCATTCTCATAACCTAAGCACCTCCCAAAGGGTCCACCTTCTAATACCATCATCTTTGAAGGTTAGGGTTTCAACATATGAATTTTGGTGGGGGGCACATCCAGATCATAGCAACATCCAAGATATTTAACATTGGTACTAAAATATTATCTAATGTATATTCCATATTTAAATACTTGTAAATCCCCCCCAATTGTCCACTATAGGTTTTTTTTTTTTTTTAAACATCCAGGATCCAAGCAGGAGTAATGTATCGCATTTGGTAGTTTTTCTCCAGTCTTTAGAATACTTCCTCTATCACAGTTGACTTTTTAAAGTCCAGGCCAGTTATTTGGTAGAGTATCTCACAATCCAGTCTGATTAATATCATGAGGAAATAATCAGGGTAAACATTTTGGTAAGGATGCTACATAGGTAATGTGGTATATTTCCCGTTACTTCCCACTATAGTACATACCTGGGAAGATGACTAAAAAAACGCAACCCAGTACTGTGGTACCATCCCTATAGATTTAAAGTTCTCCTAACAAATAGAAAGTGCAGTTGGGGGGCAGAGAAGATTGAGGGAGGCCACAGAATGAACGCCCTTTGGAGACAATCTTGGTTGAGTGGTGCTGGTTGAAACCAGATGGCCCTTGTAATCACTCAGGGGAGGCAGTGGACCTGTGGCTTCAGGGGAACAATGTCACTCCAAATAAACACATCATAAATAAAACGTGTGCCCCCGGTGTGGAAAACCCAGGTCCCACCCCAGGGCGAAGTCAGAGGTCAAGGTGCACAGGGACCTCGCCTGAAACAAGAGCAGCGATCGCCATAACCCTTTCTCTGCCCACACGTGAGCTGGTGGGTGGTGTTGGGCACTTCCTCTGAGCGATGCAGATCCACTAGAGCACATACAGGGATCAGGGTGGGGTGAAGATTTCAAAACTATATCTTCGGGGAATTCCTGGTGGTTCAGTGGTTAGGACTCGGCGCTTTCACTGCTGAGGGCCCAGGTTCAGTCCCTGGTCAGGGAACTAAGATCCCTCAAGCCGTGTGGTGCAGCCAAAAAAAACCCAGAAAAAACAAAAACCATGTCTTCAGAAGCTGTTTGAAGGAGCCGGAATGTGTAGCCTGACTGCAAGAAGTATCCTGGGGGACGTTACAGTGCTTCATTCTCTCATTTATTTCTTAGACAAACATTTATGACACACCCACTCTGGGACCATGCTGTGCTGGGCTCTGGGAGTGCCAGGGGGACAAACACATTGCCCTGCCTCCAAGGAGTTCACAGTCCTGTGGGGAACCAGCACGTTTGGGTACCTTCAAGTAGGCTGGCACTCAGAAGAGGAAGCCCTTTGATGATGTTTAAGACCCATGGGTGAAAGTTACCGGAAGTCAGACTTGAGTTCCATCCTATTAGACCTGTGCTCCCTAACGAGCTCCCTGAGGTGGGGTTTTGTTCCTGGTCACTGGAGTAGGTAAGCAGAGTGCCCGGGGAGGACACAGGAACAGCCTTTTTTGTTCCACAAGTCATGTAAAGTCAAATTGCATGAAGAAATCTTACTTGAAGCATTCACTGAAGTTTTTCGCAAGAGAGTCCAGTATATGAAGGTGTTTCATCATCTCCCTGATAACCAGGGATTGTCTAGGGCTGCTTGTCTGGAGATGTCAGAGATCTGTTGTGTCTCTTACTTTGAAAACAAGGGAGTTTTTGTCCCTTTTTATAGGTGGGAAGCCTGAGCCAGAGAAGTCATGTAACTTTCCAAAGTCCCACAGCACAGACGAAAAGTCCTTGGTGGACTTCCCTGGTGGTTCAGTGGTTAAGACTCCGCGCTCCCAGTGCAGGGGCACGGGTTCAGTCCCTGGTTGGCAAACTAAGATACCACATGCCACATAGTGTGGCCAAAAAAAAAAAAAAAAAAGTCCTCGGCCTCCTCATCCTGACCTTCCTTACCAGCTCAGTGATTCTCAAAAGCAGCAGCTCTGTTGCTGGCAGAAGGAACAGTAATAAGGAGCCCTGGGGCTCTTATTCCACTTTTCGTTCTAGCTCCAAGCCTTCTTCGTGGTGTCAGACGACATCATGGATTCATCCCTCACCCGACGGGGCCAGATCTGCTGGTATCAGAAGGTAAAGTGGGCGGGAAGGTAGCGGTGGGCATGGGAACAGGCCACGGGGAGATGGTCACGTGGAGCCTGTGGAGGTGTTCAGAGTTACAGGTTCTTGGTATGAGTCTAGGCCAAAGACTGATTGCTTGTTTTTCTGTGTCTTTGACAGCCAGGCATAGGTTTGGATGCAATCAATGACGCTTTCCTTCTGGAAGCATGTGTCTACCGCCTGCTGAAGTTCTACTGCCGGGAGCAGCCCTATTATATGAACCTGATTGAGCTCTTCCTGCAGGTGTGCTGCAGACCAGGGCTCAGTGCCCAGAGGCTGCCCACAGTAGCCTTGGCCTCTGTAGGACATTCTCGTCTAGCTTGTTTCGGGACACAGGAGATACCTCGGTTTGCCTGGATGGGGAAGTAATTGAGGAAGGGAATTGGGGAGGGTGGTGGTGGCGAGAGGGGCTTCTGTGTCTCTGTGACTGAGGAGTGGTAAGGGACGGTGTGTGTGACTGGATGGGCCTTGAGTCTTGGGCCCCTCTCTCCCTCCTGCTGTCTTTCTGACTGCCCAGGTGTCAACTGGTATGGGATGTAGGGCCCAAGATTTCAGGGTTCTCCAGCCCTGGAGAAAGCCCAGGTCATGGGCCATTTTCCTCTTCCTTAGAGTTCTTATCAGACTGAGATCGGACAGACCCTGGACCTCATCACGGCCCCCCAGGGCAATGTAGATCTTGGCAGATTCACTGAAAAGAGGTGAGGGACAATGGGAACCATATCCGGACAGTGAGGGAGGGCTGGGGCGGGGGCGTTATCCTTCTGAGGAGTTTATCTTCTCCCCGTGCTCAGGTACAAATCTATTGTCAAGTACAAGACAGCTTTCTACTCCTTTTGCCTTCCTGTAGCTGCTGCTATGTATATGGTGAGTGAGCCCCCCACCCTCGCTGCCTTGCCCATGTGGGCTTTTGGATAGGAGGCCACAGGGCAGACAACTTTGGACAGTCTGGTGCCCCCACTGAATGGCTGTGTGATCCTGAGCAAGTTACTTAATCTCTCTGAGTCTGTTTCCTCAGCTGTAAGATGAGGATAAAAATCCCCACCCCTGGAACTATTGTGAAAATTAACTGAGTGGTTAATATGAATGTGGATGGCCCATCAAGGGGGAACAATAAATCCTCCATCTGAGTACGGATAGGAGTGGGGAGGATATAATTCAGGCTGAGAGGGAGGAGACTGGATTCGGAGGTGGTCAGTGGGATTAACTGTCTGTGCTGACCTTCTCCAAGTTTCCTTTTCATCCTGAAAGAATTTGGAAATGGCGAAAAGATGAGGAAGAAGGATCAGAGTGACTCAGGGACTGAGCCTTGTGAGAGAAGAGATAGTCTGAGGGCCTCCAGAATGGACTCACCTCTGCCATGACTCACAGGAAGACCCAGCTAAAATAAGTGGGATGGGGGCTGGGCCATCAGTCAGGATTTCCTAGATCAGGGAAGCCAGGGATGTCTGAAAGGAGAGGACAGAAGATTTGGGGGCTGCACTGGGGCAAGACCTCGTGGAATGAAGCAGCCACAGGAAGATGAAGGCACCTCTGGTGTATGGCTTGTTAATCCCCTTTTCACTGTAGGCGGGCATTGATGGGGAGAAGGAGCATGCCAATGCCAAGAAGATCCTGCTGGAGATGGGAGAGTTCTTTCAGATTCAGGTAGGAAGGCATGAGGCACTGGCAGAGAAAAGGCTCCAACTTTCCTCTTTCCCTGCCTCGGAGCCTCTCCATTCCTCCTTTTCCGCACCTGCCCCCACCCAGGATGATTACCTTGATCTCTTTGGGGATCCCAGTGTGACGGGCAAGATCGGCACTGACATCCAGGACAACAAGTGCAGCTGGCTGGTGGTTCAGTGTCTGCAACGGGCCTCTCCGGAACAGCGCCAGATCCTGCAGGTGCCTGAGAGAGGGCTGTGGATCCCTGAGCTGCTGAAAAAGGGGATAGAGCAGTGGTTCTTCAGTGAGGGTGATTTTGACCCCCCAGAGGACGTTTGGCAGTGTCAGGAGACATTTTTTTTTGTCATAACTTGGTGTGTGTGCATGTGCCACAGGTATTTCTAGTGGGTAGAGGCCAGAGATGCTGCCCAACATCTTACAATGCATACAGTAGCTTTCCACACAAAGTATTATCCAGCCCAAAATTTCAAATATGCCAAGGGTTGGGAAACCCTGGACTAGAGGAAACTGAGGCCTGAGCCACTATCTGAGCATTTGGGATGGGGATGGGGAGGGGGAGGTTCAAGATCTTAGATACTAAGAGACACTTGAAACTGGAGGCAGGGATGGAGTGAACGGCATTGGAGATGTTCTGGAATATCTGGATGGGGGAAGGAGAGGGGACCTGGAGGTGCTGGGGGGAGATTAATAAGCCCATTTTCCTGCCTCCAATCCTTCAGGAGAACTATGGGCAGAAGGAGGCCGAGAAGGTGGCCCGGGTAAAGGCGCTATACGAGGAGATGAATCTTCGGGCTGTGTTCACGCAGTACGAGGAACACAGTTACAGCCACATTATGGGTCTCATTGAGCAGTATGCTGCGCCCCTGCCCCCAGCCATCTTCTTGGGGCTAGCAAACAAGATCTACAAGCGGAAAAAGTGACTTAGAGACTGTGAAGGTGGAGGGGGAGGCTCTCAATAAATTGTTGTCTAACCTGTGGTTCTTCTGTTCCTGCTTGTGCCAGCCAGGGGCGCAGCTCTGTCTAGAATGGGCAGGGTGGGGGGCAGTTGCATGGAAGCGAGGACCTCGGGCCTTGGCTTCAGGACCCTCTTGGGACTGAAAGCTTAGGCTGCATCAAAAGCCATTGAGCCGGGCCTGGGTGGGTGACACAGGCGAGACGTCAAGCGCTGGGGGCTGGGTCTGAGCCACGCCACGCCCATGCGTGAAGGGGCGCGGCTGCGCAGCGCTGGCGCCGGTTGTCCCAGCTCCCCTCCCCTCCAGTCTGTGCAGGCCGGGCGGGGACCCGAGCTGCGAAGGAGCAGACGCTGGAGCGGTTGCAGGAGGACCCTGGTGAGGATGGCTCGTCCTGTGGGTGTGGATGGACGGGTTGGGGCACGCGGGGTGGGGCAAGAGAGGTTAGCGGTAAAAAATGAATAGAGAAGGGGTGGGGTGGTAGCTGGATGATAGAGACAAATGGGGAGAGAATGGATAGACGCGCTGGTTTTCGGAGCAGGGTGAACGTGCACCGTGGCTGGAGGCCGGAGCTCGGGGTCTGTGCCGGCTGGCCCAACTGCCAGGCGGAGTTGACATGATGACGGCTGCTCCGTCCTTTCCCCCACGCCCGCCCCTTTCCTGCATCAACCAGCCAGACGAGCCTCCCCACCACCCAATTTCAGAGCATCTGGGCGGGGCGTCCCTTGACCCCTTCCCCTGGGAGTGAGGGGCAGGCTGGGGAGCAGAGCCAGATTGCAGCAGAGAGGACCCGGAGTCCATTCTGGGCCCCATTCTTTTCCAAGCCCCTGCACCTCCAAGGAGATCGAGAGCGCAGCCGCATTCTCTGACCCTCCCCGCCCCATTCCTGGGGGGTTACATTCGACTCCACCTGCAAACACTGCAGCGGAAACTAATGGCCAGTCGATGTCTATTTGCATCTCATTTAAATATTGTCCAAGGCGCCTTTCCAGGCCTGCCCCAGCCGTCAGTCACCTCCGTGTCCTTCCCGCGGCCCGCTCCCTCACTGGCTGGGTTTCACCATCCCTGTCTTCTAGGGCTGCATCTGCGGTTGCCAGGTAGGTGGATGTGAGAGGCCTGCTCCTCCTCATTCTCTAGAGGCCATCCCGTCGCCGCTGGCACCATGCTGTCCCCTCAGAGGGCTTTACTCTGCAACCTCAACCACATCCACCTCCAGCATGTCTCTCTGGGCCTGCACTTGTCCCGCCGTCCGGAGCTTCGGGAGGGGCCCTTGAGCACATCCCCTCCCCCAGGTGACACTGGGGGCAAGGAGAGCCGGGGCCCCTGCAGCGGGACCTTGGTGGACGCCAATTCCAACAGCCCAGCCGTTCCCTGCCGATGTTGCCAGGAGCATGGGCCAGGCCTAGAAAACCGGCAGGACCCAGCACAGGACGAAGAGGGGGCTGCCTCTCCCTCAGACCCGGGTTGCTCCTCCTCTCTCAGCTCCTGCTCAGATCTTAGCCCTGATGAGTCCCCCATCTCGGTCTACTCCAGGGACCTCCCTGGCAATGAGGATGTCCACCCTCAGCCCAGCATCATTCCTCTGGAGCAAGGCTCCCCACTGGCTTCTGCAGGTCCAGGCGCCTGCTCCCCAGACAGCTTTTGTTGCTCTCCTGATTCCTGCTCTGAAGCTTCCTCTCCACCTGGCTCTGGCCTGGACTCCAACTGCAATGCCCTGACCACCTGCCAGGACCTGCCTTCCCCAGGACTAGAGGAAGAGGATGAGGCTGAGGAGCAGGACCTCCCTACCTCTGACCTCCTAGAGGCTGATGATGGGAAAATCGATGCTGGGAAAACCGAACCCAGTTGGAAAATCAACCCCATTTGGAAAATTGACAAAGAGAAAACTGAAGCTGGCTGGAAAATCACTGAGAACAATAACTCTGATTGGAAAGTCAATGGGAATATTAACTCTAGCTGGAAAACTGAACCTGGAAAATTCGACTCCGGTTGGAAGACCAATACAGGAATAACTGATACGGGCTCCAAAACAGATGTAGGGAAAACTGATGGGGAATGGAGAAGTGACGTCAGCAAGGAGCCGGTGCCCCACCGGACAATCACGTCCTTCCACGAGCTGGCCCAGAAGCGCAAGCGGGGCCCAGGGCTGCCCCTCGTGCCGCAGGCCAAGAAAGACCGCAGTGACTGGCTCATCGTCTTCTCGCCAGACACCGAGCTGCCCCCCACGGGGTCGCTCGGTGGCTCCCCGGCGCCTCCCCGGGAAGTCACCACCTTCAAGGAACTCAGGTCCCGAAGCCGGGCCCCGCCCCCGCCAGTCCCGCCCCGAGACCCCCCAGCTGGCTGGTCCTTGGTCCCGCCCCGGCCCCCACCTCCACCCGTCCCTCCACGGAGGAAGAAGAACCGACCTGGGCTGCAGCCCATAGCAGAGGGGCAGCCCGAAGAGGGCAGGGCGGGGAGCCCAGCTGCTGGTGAGGAGGCCCCAGCCGCAAAGGAGCCGGAGGAACCAGGCCCGCAGGCCGGCGTTGAGGGTAAGAGGCCACAGGAGGTAGCGAGAGGAGGGCTGGGCTTTGGCCTCGCCCACACCTCCAAAGCTTCCAACCCGACCCCCTGTCTCCCCTCCATTCTGTGTCACCCATCCTTCCCGTCCCCTTCTACCAGGGAGCGCTCCGGGAAAGGGAAACTGGGTGGGTCCTTGGGTTACGGGACTAACTCTTTGCTCCCTCTTTCTCCCGCCCCTCCTTGCCTGGCTGCCCATCCCGCTGGCCTCCTTCCCCTCCGCACCTGCCCCGCCAATCCTGCCTGCAGCCAGTCCCCTCCCGCTCCCTCGGCCTCTGGTTTTCCGGTTCTCGGCTGACGGGCGCCCCCTGTTGGAGGGTGGGGGCGCGGCCGCAGCTGGGTCTCTGCTCCTGGCGCCTCTGGCCGGCTGGCCCGGCGCTGGGCTGCGGCTACTGGGGGCGCCGAGTCCCCCAGAGGAGCAGCTGCTGCCTGTCCGCCTGTCCCCGGTGGGGGCCTATTCGCCTCCGGCTAGGGGGGACCTGCCTTGCCTGGCCAGCCCTGAGCTGGCACTGCTGCTGTCCCCGCTCTTTCCCAGAAGTAGCACCTTCCCCGCCGCGGCTTCCCCACTCCGCCAGGTACCCGCCCCCCCGCTGCCACGGCCACCTCGTCCGCCGAAGGCCCCTCGCTGGACCAGGAGCCCACCGCCTCCTCCCAGGCTACGTAAGAAGGACCCGGGCCAGCCCCGCGGGCCACGCCTCAGGCGGGGCTGCCCCGCCCACTCCAAAGCCCCACCCATCCTCGCCCAGACCTATTCTGGGTCCTGCCCTTCAACCTGGGCGGATTCTAAGTTCATTGGTACTGGGGAGTCTGGCCCTGCTGGCTCCCTGTACTGGGCAAAGGTTGCTGCTTTTTCCGCTTCGTGGCCCGGCCACTCTCCCTCGAGGCCCGGGCATAGTGGATACGGGCTTAGCAGGCTTTCATGCGTTTAAGGGAGTCCCAGCAAGTCCATTGGTAAGGACCTTGGGTCACACCCTCTGTGGAATTCTCTGGCCAGTGTAGTTCGAGCCTGATCCCCACCTTGCTCGGGAAGGGTAGAGGGTGAAGTTCGCTGAGCTCATTGGCTGAGGGGGTTCTGGTCACTCCTTCTCCATGGGGCCAGCCCCACGTGGGCTGCAGCGGGCACCCTCCTCCGAGATGCTGGCGCAGGACCCCGGTTTCCCCTTTCCGGCGCCTTCCAGCCTCCCAATCCTTGGGTCTCCTCTCCCCCTGTCTCTCCTCCCTTTCCCGTCTGTCTGTCTTTCCATTGGTCCAGGCTCCCCACGTGCTCCTTGGGTCCCTGCAGACCTGACAAGGGCCCCAGGCGGCGGGCACAAGGCTGCCCCTCCCTTCCCTCGCCCTGTCATCTCCCGCCTTACAGGCCTCTGCCTGGCAGGCGGGAGGTGAGCGCGGCTGCCCCACGTCGGGACTTCCGGGATCGAGGAGCTGGGCCGTGAGGAAGGGAAATAGGAACCGGGAAGTGGGGAGCAGGATGGCAGTGCTGAGATATGTGCAGGATTTCACTCTGGGAGCCCGGGTCGAGCTGCCCTATGCTCCACCCAGCCCTGTGCTCCCTTTCCCAAGACTTCAAGGGCAGGGATGCTGCAGACCCGCGGGAGATGACCCGTGTGGAAGCCTGGAGTCCTTGGGGTAACCCCCGGTGTCACTGCGTTCTTCTTCCCTTACCCCAGTCCGTAGTTCCTGGTCGTTCACCGGCGTCCCCGGGGACCAGCGACTGTGGATGGCAGAAGCCCAGAGTGGGACTGGCCAGCTGCAGGAGCAGAAAAAAGGTAGGACACCCTGACTTCCGACCCTTGGTTTGGGAATCAACTTCCCCTCGCTTAGGCCCTCCTCTCTCAGGGTCAAATTGTGTAAACCGGGCTCTCCAAGTCCCTTGGGGTTTGCCTAGGGAGAGACAGGGGGCTTTGACGCTTCTTCCCTTCCCTGGCCCCCACCCAGGTCTCCTGATAGCTGTCAGCGCTTCAGTGGATAAAATCATCTCGCACTTTGGGGCCGCCCGGAACTTAGTGCAGAAGGTGAAGGTGCCTGTGGGAAGGGCGTTGGGGTTGAGGAGGTGAATGTAGCTCTGAGGTGCAGGAGCAATCGGCGGGGAGAAGGCTGGAGGTATCTCTGGACCCATGCCCATTGCACTGCCTCCAGGCCCAGTTGGGGGATAGCCGTCTGAGCCCAGATGTGGGGCACCTCGTGCTGACCACACTTTGTCCGGCCCTCCATGCCCTGGTGGCCGACGGGCTGAAGCCTTTCCGGAAAGACCTCATCACTGGGCAGCGCCGGAGCAGCCCCTGGAGCGTGGTGGAGGCGTCTGTGAAGCCAGGTGAAGGGGGAGGAGTGTGGGGCTGGGTGGGCGGGGGCAGGGACTGGGGCAGGGACTGGGCCTGGCTGACTGCGCCCTGTGTCCTCAGGCTCCAGCGCCCGTTCCCTCGGAACCCTGTATGGCCAGGTCAGCCGTCTGGCCCTGCTAAGAAGCAGCCGTAGCCGCTTCCATGCCTTCATCCTGGGCCTCCTCAAGTGAGTGGCCTTCTTTCTGGCATCCCTCCCATGGCCTGGAGATGGCAGGAGTGTCATGGGTGGGACACTTGGTGGGTGCCCCATGTCCCCAGAGAAGGCGTTCCCTCTTCCAGTCTCATCTCCCATCCTCCACCCACAGGGGGCTGGAGTCCTCCACCTCCTTGAACTTCTGTTCCCTCCTCTCTCCCCCAGCACTAAGCAGTTGGAGCTGTGGTTTTCCAGTCTCCAGGAAGATGCAGGTCAGAGGCTCAGATGGGAGAGGATGGGGGTGCTAGGCTGGGGCCGGTGGGGGAAGGGATCTCTTCTGTTGGTTCCCCCTGGTGCCAGATCTTACTACTCTCTTGCTTAAAACTCTTTCAAGGAGTCTTATTGTCCATAGGAGGAACGACCCAAATCCTCACCGTAACCTCCAAAGTCTTGGTTATTTGGCCTCTGCCTTCTTCTGCTCGCTGCCTTCAGGTCTGGGGCTTTCCCTGGTCCTGTGACAGTCTTCCTTTCCTGTTCTTCCTGCCCCAGGGCCCTATTTTTACTATCCCTCCACCTAGAATAGGGCTTCCTGCCCCTCCTGCCTCCTCATTAACTTTCATTCATCCTTTGGGTCCTTCTTCAGCGAGGCTCTACCCCCACCTCAAACTAGGCTAACTCGCCCCCATTCCGCACCCCGCTCGCCCATTTTGCTCCCATGGCCCTCAAGTCCTCCTTTTCGTTATAGATTTGTCACCACACGTTCTACGTGTGTCTCCCTCTCTAGGCCGTGGTTCCACACAGGCGGGGATGTGGCAGCTCTGCACCCCTCCGTGTCCCCCTCTCTCTGCCCCAGTGCCCAGCATAGTAAGAGGCCTGGGAGGATGTTCGCCGATTGGTGGGCTGATGCTCTGGACTAGGCCCAGAGCAGGGGCTGATGTTAGCCTGCTCTTTCCCAGGCCTGCTGTCCCTTCTGTACCTGCCCACCGGCTTCTTCTCCCTGGCCCGGGGCGGCTGCCCCTCCTTGTCCACGGAGCTGCTGCTCCTGCTGCAGCCGTTGTCGGTGCTCACCTTCCACCTGGACCTGCTTTTTGAGCACCACCACCACCTGCCCCTGGGCCTGCCTCAGGCCCCTGACCCCCCAGGCTCGCCTCCAGCCCTGCAGCAGACTGTGCAAGCCATGCTGCACTGGGGGGGTCGGCTGGCCCAGAGCCTCCGGGGGGCTTCTGGGGAGACCCCTCCAGGCCCTTCGGCCCCCTCAAGCACTCCTACCCCAGGCAGCTGGTGGGAGCAGCTGACCCAGGCTTCCCGGGTCTACGCCTCTGGCGGCACCGAGGGCTTCCCTCTTCCCCGATGGGGATTGAGGCATCACAGGACTGCAACTGAGGTCGCACAGGAGAGGTCCCTGCCCGCAGAGGAAGCTGCACCAGACAGAGGCGTATGGCTGGGGAGACTGTTTGGAGTGCCTGGGGGCCTCACAGAAACTGAGAGTGGAGCCCCAAAGTCCAGGTAATGGGGTTCCTGGTCCTCTCTATGACTTCTGATCTCCTCTCAGAGCCCTCAGTCACCCCAATTTGTTTTTTTTTTTTTTTTGGCCGCGCCACGCAGGTTGTGGGATCTTAGTTCTTGGACCAGGGATTGAGAACCTGGGCCCCAGCAGTGAAAGCGCTGAGTCCTAACCACTGGACCAGGGAATTCCCTCAGTCACCCCAGTTTGAAACTCAGTAGGGATCCTTTAGGTCAGAGGTTAACAGTCTGGCTTTTCTACAGCCCTGAAGTAAAAATGGTTATATTCTTAAGTCGTTAAGTTTTAACAGTTATGTAAATACCTGCGTAATATTGTCCATTTTGCCTCTTGGCCCTCAAAGCCAAGAATACTTTCTGGCCCTTTAGAAAAAAAGAAACAGTTCGCCAACTCCTGCTCTAGGTTTTGACCATTGGTAGCTCTTTAATGGCTTCAGGTACTCTCTAGTGACCCTCTGGATCTAAGCCTGCTGGTTCCATAGGTCCCTTTGTAGTTTTTGGTGTTGTAGACATTCGTTGTCACCTCCCTAGTCACCCTAAAGGTAACTGTCCCACAACTGCCACTCTGCCGTCAGCAGTGACCAATCCTGACCTCTTTTGAACCACAGTTGCGTCCCTCAGCCTCTTCCTCCCTCCAAAGTCCTGGGTACTTGGGTTCTTTTTATGGAGGTGGGTTGACCTCTGTGACCCTGCATCCTTTCCTCCAGGAGACCATCCAGCTGGCTGCCCCCGACAGTGAGTGTGTTGGCTCTGGTGAAGCGGGGGGCACCTCCCGAGACTCCCTCTTCTCCTAAGGAACTTGAGGTCTCGGCACCCAGCACAGCGCAGACCCACAGGTAAGGAGGGTCGGGGAGAAAGTGGTGTGCGTGTTATACCTATGTGTTTTTCTGTCTTCACAGAGTGGATGGGAGGCGGTGTAAACGGCCTTGGGCTGTAAAGTCAGTGCTTGGTTTGCGTTGCATCTTTGCTATTTATTATTGGTGTGACACTAATTTCTCTGAACCTTAGTTTCTTTCTCTGTAAAAAGAGGATAATTTATACTTTTGTTATGGTTGTCATGAAGACTAAACGTGCTTTTATTCAATATAAAAGCATTTGGCACACAGAAGGTGCCCAGTTAGTGGTAACTTTTATTATGTTATGTGTATACGAATGCACACGTGTGTCCACTGGGGCACTGTTCTTCTCTTTAGTGGGGTCTTCTAATTTGGTATGAGGGGCTGCGTTGACTTTAGGGTCTGGCTTCGGTTCTCTCAATCCATTGAATTAGGCTTCTTGATTTTCCATTCGATTACTTTTCAAGTACTTACTATGTGCTTAGCATTATGCTGGGGGAGGGAATGCAAAGGAAAACCTGTTGGAGTCCCTGCCCACAAGGAGCTTGTATTCCAGTGGGGATACCAGTGAATAAACGAGCATTTACAATTCTGTGTGGGAAAGACTCTAGGAAAGGAAGACTGAGTCCTTTGGAGCCATAGAGACAGGGCTTCTTCCCCAGGTCTGGGGACTCAGAGAAGGCCTAGTGATGGTGTGGGTGTGCATCTGAAGGAACAGGATGCAAAGGTGGAGAAGCCCAGGTGTGGTAAGTGAGGAACTATGAGTACATGATTAGTTGTGGCTGGAGTGGAGGATGCTGGCAGTGGTGTTAGGGAGGTTGATGGCTTCAGTAGGCCAGCTAAGAAATCTGGACATCACTCCAAGGCAGTGGGAGCCATTGAAGGGTCTGAAGTCTGGTGACAACAGGCTTGCTAGTTTTAAGTTTTAGACTTAAACAGCTCTGACTGCTGTTTGGAGAATGGAGCTGGACAGGGTTGTCAAGGTTCAGGCACACCAGTTAGATCATATGCCAATGGTCCAGAGAAAGAGTAGAGAGGCCTAAATGAGGACAATGGCAGTGGGGTTGAAGAGAAAGATAGATAAAGTGGTGGGAGATACAAACATCAAACAGGTTTTGGTGATCGACTGGATATAAAGACTGAGACAGCCTGGTTTTTGCCAGGAGCAACTGGGTGGAAGGTGATGCCATTTACCACTATAGGGGACACAAGGGGACTGGTTTGGAGGGTTAAGATGAGTCATTTTGTTTGCATATGTTGAATTTGAAGCACCAGAGAAGTGCAAATTGCATCAAATAAGCAGCTAAAGAGTGGGTTTGGAGCTCAGGAGAGGGCTGGGGGCCCAAATAGAATCAACATGTTGATAGATGGTCCCCATGTCTCTTCCAGAGCCCAACTGATGTTTACTGAGCTGAACCAACAGGGACATACCATACAGTGGGAAGGTGAGGCTGGGGACAGCTGGGCACCCCTGCCTCACTTCATCCCAGCATCTCCCTCTGGCTCCTTATAGGGCAGTCCGAGCTCTCTGTGACCACAATGCTGCAGGACCTGACCAGCTGAGCTTCCGGCATGGGGAAGTGCTGCATGTCATCGCGACTGTGGATGAGGACTGGCTCCGCTGTGGGAAGGATGGAGTGGAGGGGCTGGTGCCTGTGGGGTACACCTCTCTTGTTCTCTAGGCCTAGGACCTTTTCCTTTCCTGCACCTCTCTCCCTCCTGTCACCTGGGAATGGAATGGCCTGTGAGCTCTCCCCCATGTAAACTGATCATCCCGAAGTACTTACCCTGTCTGCAAAATGACACTTTCCTCCCACATCCATTTCTGCTAACATGTAAAATAAACTTTCCTCCTTCCCTCCCATTCCCATCTATAAGGTGAAATCTGCTCTTCTTCCAGATGTATAAAAAGGCATTTCCCTCCATGCAATCTTTCCTCTTTCCAATCCGCAGTAGGGAATATCTCCCTATCTGCAAAATGGAAATCTCGCCCCCCTCTATCTTTAAGTAGACTGTGCCAGTGCAGTGTATGCCTCAGTTTCCAAGACTAGAAGGGCCTCTAGGCTTCTTCCTGTGTATGGAAACTTTACCCACTTCACCCATCCCATGTTGCCTGTATTTATGATATACTCATGCTGTACTAGGTGCTGAAGTCTCCTGGACACCCCTGGCGGGTGGGCCTGTGGTGTCGGTCTGCCTTCTTCTTCCTTTGTCCCAATAAAGAGTGGGAGTTGAACGTGTCTGTCACTGTCGGTTTCAGGACATAGGCTAGGGGGGAGGGGAGGGAGGTCATATTATGGGGAGCCCAAGGGAGATGCTTCCTTCCTAGCCCAGGTCTAGTTCTTTCTGTTCCCTTAGGAATGATGAAGTAGTCCCCAGTTGGTGCCTGACTTGCAGGAAGTGCCTCTCTAGCCTGAGACTTGATATCTTTGCTTGGTGAGACTGATATGGTAGGAGCCTGAGGAGATATGGGAGAGATGGGAAGACTTAGTCCATGAAATTGTACTTATCAGACTATCTGAGGTGATGGGAAGGATTAAAAGGTTTTAAGAAGGGACACATTTTTTTCTATTTAATATCACCATTCTGTGGTGCTATAATTTTAGGAAGCATAATAACTAACATCTATTACTTTGTTAGGAGTTAATGAGTTTCAGGCCTTTGAAATGAGAATAGCTAAATGCTCTAGAGCTTGGAGGATGGGGCTGGAAATCACTATAAATGATTGCCTAGAGGAGAATCACTAAAAGGTTAGAAGAATAGAAAGCTATAATTATAACCAGGCAACAGGAAAGTTAGGGAGAAGCTGAGAACTATGAGGTGAAACAGAGGAAAGAAATTTTAAGTTTTCCTTCATCTTTGGGAACTTGGTTAAGAGCACAACGGGCTGGTGTTAGGAGAAAGGACTTGAGGAAATAAAAATCTTAGATCTGAAGCTTTGGAAATACTCAGGGGCAGGGTTGGTTAGAATCAGATGTCTCATACTTTTGCCATTTTCTAAGATTTAATGCTCCCCATTCTTGGCCAATTTATGTTATTCATCTGCTCCTTGCTTTAATTTTGCTTTTTGTGTTTGGCAGCCCTCTCAGTTTTGGACCTTAGTTTGCGTTTCAGGTGTTTTCTAGGGTGATGTTTTTCAAACTGGATTCTGAGAGCCTCTGGGAATTCAGTTACATTCTTAAGAGCGGGAGTACTCAAGTTTATGATGCTTCTTCAATTGCAAATTACTCCTGCAAAAAGAAGTTCTATTTTTATAAAGTTTTAATTTATAAAAGAGTAGATATAAAAGATGACTTTGGGACCAATATTTCTTAAAGTGAGATCTACAGAGTAATCTTTGTGGGGGGGCATGATTCTAAAGTTTTAGAAATCCTTTACTGATATAGAGCTTTAATTTCCTGTGATTCAACCTGCCCTCTCCTTTTCCTGACTCCTATCCCTATGTGCCTGGTTTTATAGTGGGTAATCCTCAAAAGTGGGAGGAGTCATAGAACAATACTGTCAGAGCATCAGTGAGATATGGTGATATTGGCAGTTGGAGCCTAATGGTTCTCAGGTAACAGAACAGGGGACCTCCTTGCAGGACATCTTGAGATAGGACAAACATTGATATGAAATTAGTTTTGTACTATTATCATTACATATTATCTAGAATAGAACAGCTGTAAGTAGGTATTAAAGGGATATTAAAGGTTAAAAAAATTAAAAAAACTACTAATGTATTGTTTTTGCAGCCATGAGTAGACTGTTGTGTGATAGTGGGACGAACCCCAAGTTCTTGTAGGAGTGGAGATTGAGCTCTTGCAGTCAACTGTCTTGATGCTTCCGAGCAACTATAGTCTAGCTGACTCAAACCCTAAATGTCTGACTCCTGTCTGGGGCAAGATTTTGTTAGGTCTTTCGGTTGTTGGCAGGAATGGATTTATCTTCCTTAGTAGGATCATGCTTTGGCTATTTCTGACACTTTCCTATTTGCAGATGAACATAAAGATTTTGGAGTTCTGGCTCCAACACTAGTTACTAGGTGATCTTTGGCAAGTTATACTTAACCTTCCAGAGCTTCAGTTTTTGCTTCTACAAAAATGGGTATAGTAACTACAGAGGGCTATTATGAGGATTAACTAGCTACAAGATCTTGGGTGAGTTACTTAACCTCTCTGTTGCTTCAGTTTCCTCATCTATAAAATTTGGTTTTGGTACCAACCAAAAAGGCTGTTGTGAAGACTAAATAAATGAATACGTGTAAATTGCTTACAGTGGAAATGGTCTAACATAGTGGCCTAGAAAATGTAGCATAAACTTATGATGTCTATGTGTTACAAGGGGTAGAGGTGTATAAGATTATTATGTTGATTGGCTAGGCTGGGCCCAGACCAAAAATATTGAGGAAATGGCTTTATCCGATAGTCAACAGCGGTTAGCGTGCCCAGTGGGGCCCAGGATGCTGATGATGTGGTTTTAAACAGATCTCTTTGGAAACACGATGGAGAAGATCCTGAAAGACAACTGGAGGATAGGAAAGAGGAAAAAAATAGCAAGCTCATCACTCTGTAGTTAGGAAAAGTTTTTTCCATTTAATACTAGACTTTCAAGGATTGAGATGCAAGCTTTTTATGCAATTACATCCAATGTTAAAATTGGTAATACATAATTTACAAAGATTAACATCAAAACAATCATCTATTTAGATATGCTTTTGTAAAAAGGAAATATATTAGCAGCATTTATATTTTCCGCAATCACACAGCCTACAGACATGCAGACTAACTCTGTATCTATTTGCAGTGATGTAGTGCTTTGCCCCGCATTTCAAACACCAAAACCCGCCTGGCAGCTAGGGGGTTCTTTTTATTCGTTATTATAAAACAACCGAAAAATAAAAAAAGGCATTAATTTCTACACCAGTAAGAAAAAACAAGTTTTTGCACTTACCTAACATTTGATTGTCTAAAAAACATTTCAGTTTTTAGTCTTTCAACAAAAGAAAGATAAAATGACAGAGCGTAGTGTCTTTTGCTTCTGTTCTCGCATTTTACAAAGTTTTTTTTTCTTTTTTCGTCTTTTTTAAAATTTTAGTGTTTAACACTATTAAAGGAAATATTGAATTTTAATCTCTTTCTTGTCATTTTCCTGCTTTGACTAAAAGGAGACCCCCAAAGTGCCCCTATTCCCACCTCCCTCCCACCCGGCTCCCTGCAATGAAAACCAAAAGAAACCACTCAAACGGGCTTGGACATGCGATTTTCCCAGCTCCACACGTGAGTATCTTATACCCAGGTCTCTTAGTAATGTACAGTGCTTCTCTACAGTAAGAAAATACTCCAAACTATTTTCTTAATTCTCTTTTTTCTTTAATAAAATATTTATTCTGCTTTTTCTCTGCTCAAGGGGATCTTTGGCATCCCCTGTCTCTTTTGTTTTTTTTGTTTTTTCCTCAAGATTGACACAGAAAGGAGAAAAAGAAAGATTCAATGGAATGGAAGGTGGTCAATGTTTCTACCTAAACAAGTCAGAGCGTCGTCATCATAAGAGGAAATGTACAATTAGGAGAGCATTGGTCCAATATTAGAAAAAAGTAATGGGAAAATGTTTAACTATTGTATTGCTTACTAATCACGCAGCAGATATATATATATATATACATACATATATATATACACACACAACTTGGCACATTTAAAAACCATCTTTTCTCTTATAAGAACACCTAAAACGTATATGCATATGTCTGTCTGAAAAGACAACAAAGCAAAGCTTTTTAAATTTTATTTTTAAAGAGACAGTATTATCTGGTAACTTCTGGTCAAGAGAATGGGAAGGAAGGTGACACCCTGGATATCCCTCCTGAAGATGAAGTCATCAGGAAGGTGGAGGAAAGATGGAACTAGGGGTGGGGAGAATACACTGTCTCTTTAAGAGATGGACATTGTACAAGTAAAACAAGAAGTAGTGTTTTCAATTGATAATCTACACTCACAACAAATACTCTGATAGGTGAATACTGCTCAACAGTTTATGTAGTGACTTTTGTTGGGGGGTGGTTAGAGTTCATTTTTATGTAGGTTTTAAAATGATTTTTCTTTGAAATGAATCTCCATTCGCACAGCACAGCAGACACACAAGAACCATAGCGCATAAACAGCACGTGTGCTGGCGGGGGCCTGGGCTTCTCATTAGAAAAAAATATGTTCGGCAGGTTATGAAGGTTAAAACAAAAATAGTTACAATAAGTACTGTGCCCTTCTGACCCCATGGGGGCCTTCCCTATTCCATGATTCCATTTGGGGGAGTAGAGGTAGGGAGGGGGCAGCAGTTACAAGTGCTTTGAGTTGTCAACTCACATTTTACTTTGACCTGGTTGGGCAAAAGAGGAGAGAGAAACTTTTCCTAGTCAGGGATTTGGAACAAGGCCCAGCTACTGTTTCTGTTTTACGTCTCGGGTAGCTCTTGGAGCCTATAGAGAACAGACAGGGTAGGGGTGGGGATCCTGGCCCTATCCCTTTGGAGTTTGAGTTATACCTGGGTATAGGAAGCAGCTTCTTAGCAATGCCTACAGATCAGAGGATGACACAGAAAAACCCAAGCTGTGGGGAGGGTCAAGTGCTGTAAAGTACCAAAAGATTCTGGTCATCCCCAATGTGCTCTGCCCTCCACCCTACATTATTAACCCTCAGGGTGAAGCAATGGAGAGGAAAACAAGTTAAACTGAACTGTTTAGACAGATCCCCTTCCTCTTCCTCTCCACTAGCTCCAAGGTTTACTAAGTACCTAATGTCAATGACATGGCCCCATTCCCCTTGCTGGACGGACCCTTCCCACCCCTGTCTACACTCAGAGAACAGGAGGCAGGACTGTTAGCTCCACTGGATCCCAGATGCTTGAGGTTCTCATTCTTTGAGGTTCACTTCCGAAAGCTGTTTTCTGGGATAAACAAAGTACGCCTTCGAAGTTTCCTGCCTGATCCTTCCTCCAGCAAGTAGGTCACATCGATGGCTGAAAACAGAACCAAGGAGGCTCATCAAATACTACCCTCCCAACTCCTTATTCCAGATTTGAGCTCTCAGGAGATCACAGGAATTCAATGGTTCCATTTCTGACCTATAAGCAATTTAGGCCTTCTCCAGCCCCAAATGAAATAAGCTGTTCTCCAGGGAGGAGATCCTCTCACCTCCCAGTTTCATTCCCAAGATATAACTAAACACGGGTCCATGAAAGAACTGTATCATTTTTTTGGCCATGCTGTGCAGCATGTGGGATTTTAGTTCCCCGACCAGGGATCGAACCCATGCCCCCTGCAGTGGAAGCGCTGAGCCCTAACCACTGGACTGCCAGGGAATTCCCAATAACTGTTCCTTTTTTTAAAAGTTTATTTATTTTGGCTGTGCCGGGTCTTAGTTGCGGCATCCACGTGGGATCTAGTTCCCTGACCAGGGACTGAACCGACGCCCCCTGTATTAGGAGCACGGAGGCTTACCCACTGGACCACCAGGGAAGTCCCAGAACTGTACCATTTTTAAAGAATATTTTCCAATCTAAGCAAGCAATTAGAAGTTGCTCTTTTTCATTCCCTCTCTGCTGATTTCCCATTTATCTTAAACCCTAGAGATGAGCCTGTTTCTCCTTACCATTTTTCCCAGGGATTTTTTCAAGGAGATTGAGCAAGATCTGATTGAGTCGTTCCCGTTGACTATGCCGTCGTTCCTCAGGGGTACAAGCTACTTGGGGTTCTTGCCTACTTTCCTCTGTTTTTTTTTCACCCTCACTGACTTCAGCAGTGGCCCCCTCCCGTTCTGGCTCCTCCAGGCTGGGCATCTCATTGGCTGCTTGCTCCTGACTGGCCAGAACCTCTTCAATCAAGGGCAGAGCATCATCCTCTTGGCCCAGGTCTTTTAGGGGTGGCTTTGAGCGCTCAGACTTCCAGGATGATCTGCCAGAAAGATATGTGAATTTAGAGAGGAAGGCTAAGGAGGGCACTTGGGGATGGAAGGGGAATGACGGGAAAAGATCTCGAGATGGCTTGAGATCCTGCAGTCTAGCTGTTAGAGCCTTGGCTCAAGAGGTAAGAAACTTGGCTATGGTCTTCACTTTATTATTTTTTGAAAAAAACCACTACCTTTCTCTGAAATTTAATTTCTATTTACAAAATTCAATTTTTCTTCTTTCCTTCAGGAATCCACAAAATAGACTAGAGCTGGTAAAACGCATAGCTAGTTCTGATTGCTTCATGAGTACACAGAAGTATGGCATAACCTTGTGATACCAATAGTCCAACTAAAATGAGCATTTAAATCGAGTTTTTACTTTTCCTAAATTTCTTCTCACACCTATTATTTGGTATTTTCTTTTTCTAATATTGAAATATAGTTGATTTCCTATGGTAAGCTATTGATGTAGGTAAAGTGATTGTTACGCTACCATTCAATTGAAATTGAAGAAAAGCCTTCGGTACTTTCTCTAAGAATACACCTCTGTGTACAAAATAGCACAAATAAAAACTATGAGCCCAAACTGCTCAGTTAAAACCATGCACTTCTAGCTACTTCTGTTCCTTGACAGAAGTCCTAAGAGCTGATACACCTTGGGGTAATAGGGAAAGCTTGCAGAAACCTAAAAAAGATTTGTCCAAATCTGTCTGGAGTTCTGTTCCAAATCCTTCCCCTTCTCTATCTCTAATCTTACAAATCTCCTTCCCTGCCCCAACTAAGGCTCCATAACGAGACCACACCTACTGAAGTCTAGTTCTTCTATATTACTGTTGGCACTATATTGGGCTACTTTGTCAGAGACTCCCCAATCCCAGGTGTGGGGCTGAGTGGGTAGGTGGTCATTCTCTTGCTCCATTCAAGTTATTGGTTAATCCCTTAGGCTCCTTACATCCCCCATGGGACTCACCGCCCTCCGTTCCTCTTGTAGTTGTCTGGGACATAATGAGGCTGCAGAGAAGAAATGGAAGTGGTAAGTGTACTGCTGAAGCTGGCAAAGCTGACACAGATGATCTGGGGCAAATTCAGGATAAGGGAGGTGGGGAGGTGGGGAGGTGGGGAGGTAAGGAGATAAAGAAAGAAAATAACTGGGCTATTGGGCTAAAACCTTTATTAAGTTGGGTGACTGTGTTAAGGTCAGAAGTTTAGTCCTAATAATCTGTAGGCCACAGTGGTTTTTAGCATTTTGTAAGCCTAGAATGATAGTAGAAGGGATAGGCTCAAAATTCTTTTTGTCCCATCCCAGCTTTTAAGAAGTTAAGGTTGGGGTTTCAAAGCTGATCAGTGAGCTGCTGACTAAGCAAGCAAAGTCAAAGAATTTTAGATGAGAGGCAGCGCTTGTTGGTGGGCAGAAAGAATATAAAATAAATATGATTTAGGGAAATCCAAAAATAATACTAGGAAAAATAGGAACATAAAGGTTTGCTTTCTGGTTAGTCTATTTCTAAGCATTCCAGGATGACAGCTCTGAATTCCGACAGGTCCACTGAAAAAAGACTCATGGATGAGGAATTTAGTCCAGGGTTTCATTATAGCAAATACATGGATAACCAAAACCTTTATGAAATGATGACAAATGGCACAATATAACTGAAGGAATATGTTCACAATTTGAAAGAAAAAATAACACATAGGAAAAGGGCTGAAAATGAAAATGTTAACAGTAGTTATTTTCTGTGTAGTAAGATAATAAACAATTTTTTCTTCTTAATGCTTCTGTACTTTTCAAATTTTATATAATGATAATGTCTTATATTTTAAATCCAGATATAAAAAAGAAAAAGCACTGAATTATTTTCACCAAAGGTTTCTCAATGTTACTGATATTCTTTTTGTTTCTCAATATTATGGGTGTGAAAAACATAACGAAAAACTATGCTATGGGGCTCAAGGGCAAAGACTGTAAAGAGGTGAGAGAGAAAAAAGAGGGAAACCTAACTGAAGTATAACAACAATTCCCTGAGGCACAGCCCATGCCAGGAAATGCAGAATAAATGCATTTTTGCTGCTCAAACATACCAAATAGAGAGGGAGTTTTCCAGTTTGGGATGGAAACAGGATGAAGAAGCAGAGAGCCACTTGAAAATGCTCACTCTGTGAATTCCATGCATGAACTAGATTGTCCTGACACGTACAGTGAAGAGAGGAAGGGGACTTACTGAAAAATCTCTTTTAGGAGTGAGCTTCTTGGGGAAGTGATCAAAGGCATAGGGTTTGGTGCAGACGGGATAGCGGTTCCGGTGGATCTTGTAAAACAGGTGTGCTGACTTGTCAAGCCGATAATCACAGATGTACACATCTTGCTCCTTCACTCCTTTGGGTCTCCCTATGAGTCCAAACACTGTTAAAGAACCCTCCCTACTTCCCCTTCCTACTTCCCCTTCCCTCACCCTGAGCTGCCCCTCACATACCATTGGGAGAGCAGTGAGACCCCTAAGAGGGAAACATGGTAGCTGTTTTGAGAGGGGGAACAACTAAGCATTTGGTGATTTCAGAAGAAAGGAGACATTAGTGTTAAAAAAAGGGGAAAGGGAATCTAAGAGTTGAAGGGCATTCTATAGGATGGAAAGAAACCAGAAATGTAGACTGAGTGCTGCAGGAATTTTTGAGAGAACATTTACAAGGAAAAACAGAGCACATTTTGGGGAAGTTATCAGAAAAGAATAACTGTATAAATGAGGGAAGCACATTTGGTAATGAACACTTTATAAAGTGCGGGACTGAGGAGTCGTCATGGGGCTTCAAGCAGTTAGTTTTTGCATGGAATATATATTCTCCTGGACTATTTTGCTGTGATACTAAGAGAAAGAGCTAGGCAACTGAACTTACTTATAATGATATCTAACATATACTGAGTTTTACTGTGAGCCGTAAACTGCGCTTAGTGCTTTTGTAGATTATTTCATTTAATCCTTACAAAACTCTCTAAAATAGACACTAATCCCTATTTTCAGTAGGATAAGTAACTTTCCCAAGGGCACACGGGTAAAAAGTGGTAGAGCTGGAATTCGAAATTAGATTGTCTGATTCCATTGTTAACCACAAACCTTATGAAACTATTGTGTTTTTTTTGTTTGTTTGTTTAATGTAGAGTTGATGATGGCCGTAAGGATTTTGGAATGGGGGCGTGAAGTAACTTATCTTCCCACAAGTACTAATAGAGTGCTAATTACATACTATGAAAAAAATATGAATTAACAAAAAGAGAATTAACATTTATTAAGTAACAAGCACTAGGTAAAAGAAAGAAAGAATATTATATAGCTCTCTGAAGCTTCATAGCTAACCTTGGATAACCTTTTATCAGAGAGAGACTACACGAACAGAGTGGGCAGTTGTAGATCAATGAATAGCAGATAAGAGGTCATTTTTTTAAGTAGTCCACATCACTTACCTTTACAATATGTATACAGATCCAATACACAGCAGGTCCCCACTACAGCCTCCAAGGGAATGATCTCATAAAGTGGCACCCGAAATAGTTCATTGTGATAGAACCGACGGGATGGAGAGTGGTGGGTTTCATGGGGACGAAAATAATGGTGACCAAAGGCAAACCGTTCCTCTCTAAAAAAAGAAAAAAAGAAATGGGAGAGGTTTAGTTAAGTAGCATGATCCTAGTGAATATTCAGCTCTGTGCTGGTAGGGTACAGCTGAAAGCATTAGAGATAGGACCTCAAAACATACTTTTCATTCTTCCAAAGCTTCTCAATGCGGAATATGTCAAGTTTATCTCGGTTAATGTGAGACAATAGTCGATAGGACTGACGGACTGGGTGGCCATCAGGGGTGCGCCGACTATCCCTCATCAGATATACACAGTCACCTAGGAAGGCACAGGAGAAGGTTAAGACACAGAGGCACAGAACATAGGAGAAGGTTAAAATGATTCCTGCATAAATTCTGTTAGGTATCCCTTAGTCTGACCCAAGGTCTACACAGAAAGAACTTTAAAATCTAAAACAATAAAATCTTAAACAATAAATACATAACTACACCAGCAGTCTAATGGTGATGACAATCAATTCTAGACTATGAGAATGACATGAGGGAAGTCCTCCACCTCTTGTAATCCTGTATGTCTTTCCCAGTCTTAAAATTAGCTTTATAACACCCTGGTCTCTCCAATTTAGTTTTATTGGGTGGAGGTAAATGTATGTAAGCCTAAGGACTTGAAGATATAAAAAAGGTATACTCTATTGCTGCTAAACGTCATATGGTGACAATCACTATTATGCAGACAGCAGATACCCCCTACTGTTCAGAATGGTCAGCTTTGGCAAGGAAGGTCAGCTTCTGTGTACACACCTTGGCGAAGCAGCAAGTCATCTCGGAGCAAACAGATGAAGTAGACACAGCCAGGCTGGGCATAGTGGGGCCGAGGGATCATGGGTACCTCCTGGTAAGAGCAGAAAGCCGATGGATAAGGGC
The DNA here is from genome assembly GCF_937001465.1 of Orcinus orca. Taxonomy (NCBI): domain Eukaryota; kingdom Metazoa; phylum Chordata; class Mammalia; order Artiodactyla; family Delphinidae; genus Orcinus; species Orcinus orca. The sequence continues at coordinate 100,069,450 of NC_064559.1, read as the reverse complement.
TGGGACTATTGTATCCAGCCTCTCTATTCAAGAGAAAAAGAACTAAAACCGAGAATTCCCAACCAATTAAGACTTACTGTTTAGTCATTTCAATACAGCACAGATATTAAAAAAAGATGACAGCAACTAGAGTTGTTAAACTTGAAAAAGTGAATGTAGAGGACAAACCTGACAGGCTAAGTATCCCAAACTGTACTCTATGAAGCACTAATTGTGTGGTTGCTTTGTGCCATCTAAAGGGCATCTGAAAATGTGTGAAGGGGGACTTAGTCACAGTGACTGGAGGAGGCTACTAGCATTTAGTGCCCAAGGGCTAAGAAAGCAAACATTCTGCAATGTATCCCTCACAACACTGAAGAACTGTCCACTCAAAATGACAACAGCACCACTGTTAAGAAATACTGCTTGGGCTTCCCTGGTGGCACAGTGGTTGAGAATCTGCCTGCTAATGCAGGGGACATGGGACATGGGTTTGAGCCCTGGTCTGGGAGGATCCCACATGCCACGGAGCAATCAGGCCCGTGAGCCACAACTACTGAGCCTGCGCATCTGGAGCCTGTGCTCTGCAACAAGAGAGGCCGCGATAGTGAGAGGCCTGCGCACTGCGATGAAGAGTGGCCCCCACTTGCCACAACTAGACAAAGCCCTCGCACAGAAACGAAGACCCAACACAGCAAAAATAAATAAATAAGTTAATAAACTCTTACCCCCAACATCTTCTTAAAAAAAAAGAATCTGCCTGCCAATGCAGGGGACACGGGTTCGAGCCTTGGTTCGGGAAGATCCCACATGCTGCGAAGCAACTAAGCCCGTGTGTCACAACTACTGAGCCTGCACTGTAGAACCTGCGAGCCCAACTATTGAAGCCCGTGCGCCTACAGCCCATGCTCCACAACAAGAGAAGCCACTGCAATGAGAAGCCCGTGCAACGCAAGGAATAGAAACCCCCACTCGCCGCAACTAGAGAAAGCCTGCGCGCAGCAATGAAGACCCAACGCAGCCAAAAATAAATAAATAAAATAATTAGGGAAAAAAAAAGAAATACTGCCTAAATACCTCCTTTTATAGAAGATCACACATATAAATATGGCAGAGCCAAGACAAAAACCCATTTAATAACTTGAGCAAGATACCCGACCTACCAGCTCTCCTAAAAAATGGGCCTAAGACTAACCTTTGTTGACTTCGAGTCCAGTGCTCTTTTCACTTAAACACTGCTTAACATAGGTGATATTTAGAGTACACAAGTTCTAAACTTTATAAGTTACTTCTGTCATGGATAGTAGTGTTTATAAAAACCATGGTTTTATATAGTACCATTCCTTCTGTAGATTTCTAAGTATTCTCCCATTGGTCTCAATCAAAAGGGAAAGGGAAGGGCAGAATTATTACCCTCAATGTAAAGTGGAAGAAACTGAGGCCTAGAGAGGCTGAATAACTTATCAAAGGAAATTCAGTGCATTAGGAGCACGGCAGATAAAATACCATGTGCCACATCTCCTACTTTTAGATTAGAGTGTTATCAGAGGGCAACTTACTCTGTCCACAGGCCTCGGGTCACACTGCTCACAAAGGTAGTGCTCCACATCTGAGTTCACTCCCATGCAGTCACAGTGCTGCCACACCTGTAGAAAAAAAAAGCGTGTGTGTATGTAGGGGGTCAGATTTACTGAGAGAAGTCCTGGGGGCTAAGAATAAAAAAATGTGCGGGAGTTCCCTGGCGGTCCAGTGGTTAGGACTCGGCGCTTTCACTGCCGGGGCCTGGGTTCAATCCCCCGTCAGGGAACTAAGATCCTGCAAGCTGTGGCAAAAAAAAAAAAAAAGGCGGTAGGACAGGGTAAAGTAAAACAGGAACTAAGGATGTTAAGGAAGTAAGTGAGAAATTAGAGATAACGGTAAAGTAGAGGGAAAAAAGAATGAGGACTAATCTGAACATAAGTATACAGATTGGTTCATAATACACAGATCTGGGCAAACAAAATAAGGAGATGGATAGGGAACAGGAGGATGAATGAATACAGTACCAAGCTATTACTTACAAAGTAATATGTATCAACAATATGGCCACTGTGAAAGGATTTATAGTTATGTTTTGACTTATCCTTATCTAATTATATCCTCCCAACAATCCTATGTGTTACTCTTAACTCCACTTTCCATAAGGTAATGAGTGCAGATGAATCAAATGGGGATACTAGGGCTCAAATCCAGGCCTTGACTCCTTCATCAGCAGCTCCATATATTGCATTCCATCCGTATTAATGCTATATAGAGTGTAGTACCTCTAATGTTTTTCAGGTAAAGCACTATCCTAAATATTATCATTCTTCTTCTTTTTTTCTGGTACGCAGGCCTCTCACTGTTGTGGCCTCTCCCGTTGCGGAGCACAGGCTCCAGACGTGCAGGCTCAGCGGCCATGGCTCACGGGCCTAGCCGCTCCGAGGCATGTGGGATCTTCCCAGTCTGGGGCACGAACCCGTGTCCCCTGCATCGGCAGGCGGACTCTCAACCACTGCACCCCCAGGGAAGCCCGCATCATTCTTCTTGATCCAGATTACATTAGGACTGTGCAGTGGAAAATGGGCAGAAAGAACAGGAGGTAGAAAAAAGGAGGATAAAATGAAAGGGGGAGATATCAAAAAGGAGAAGGACAATACGGTGAACAGTAAGGGATAACAGAAACCAAGGCAGAGTTAAAGTTTATAAAAAGCCCATCAAGCCACGCCAAAAGAGGCAGGGGCTGCTGCTTTGAATATAGTCACGATGCTCATCAGGACTAGGCTTCTGCTTCACCTCCTGACCCTCACCATGCACTTGTCACACTGGATCATGAGGCCTTCGTCCTTGTAGAGGCCACAGATACAGCGGATAACATCATCATCCTTCTCATGACCGTTCTCCTTCTCAGAGACTGAGGTCTCACTGCTGTCTGCCTCACTTGCTGTCTCTCCCACAATCTCATCAATCTGGGCTGATGCCTCGTGCCGGGCATTGTAATAGGCCTTTCTTAGGCGGCAAACATCTCTTCCAACCGGCGATTTACGTCCATAATACTTCTGAAGAAAGCAGAAGAAAGAAATCATGTTTGTCTTCTCAATGTGGCTTAAAAATATACCTGAACAGGTAGCAGGATTTTCTTTACCCTCCCATTTGGTTAACATATTTTTAATACCAACAAATATAGGTCCCAGACAGTTGAAAACAACTTAAACTGAACTAAAATGAATTAAAATTAGAATCTGCATGGTATTTTTTCCATTTGCTCTGTTGCTCTGTTATTCGACTCCTATCATAGACCTTATTATCCATTAGGATCAAAAACACAGTGGTCATGGAACATGATTAAGTACTGCAAGCATTAACGTGGAGAATCTCTCCATTTACCTTTGTCTTATAGATACTACGGACAAAGCTACAAGTTTAAATACATTTGAAAGCTGGGTTTCAGGAGAAAGCATGTTAAAATTCAAAATTGCTATAATTTTTCTTGCACTTGTCTGTTTTTCTCTCATTTCTTGTCTTCAGTCTCAATTCCTCCTTCATCTAGTAGTCTCTTGTCCTTCAAACACCTCTCTAAGGTATTTCAAAATCACTGAATGATATCTTCTCTTCTATACATCATACCCATCCTCTCCTTTAGATCAGTTCAAGACCACCTTCTCTCTAATGAGCTTCACCTATTCTGCAACCTATTAGTGTAATACCCCTCAATTCCATCCTTAAGATATATTTATTTGCCTATCCATATTTCTGTGTATTTCACATATTGTCTCTAGTAAAGAGACTACAGATATGACTTAAATGTAGTAAAATGTCTGTATTACATAAACATAAAATTTCAGCACTAAATTAGGTTTTTACAGAAATTGTTTTGGGAGTATGATTTAACCTTCAATTCTTGTCATATCACTGCCTTCATTTATTATATTTCCAATATTTAGTAAACTATAACCGTTATCCTAAGGGTACTTGATAAAAATTGTTGTCTTTCTTAATCAGAAATATGAAGGTTGCTAGGAGAAGAGTGTAAGAATCTTAAACTTCTAGAATAGATCTCTTCAGAACAAACTTCTTAATCTGTGTTTGAAGTCAGTGAAAAGTACCTCAGCATTCCGAAACACCTTGAGCATGTCAGCATCAAAAGCCTCCACTGTTTTATAATAACCAATGAGGATCTGCTTCTCTATGGTGGAAAGATCTAGGGGATCAGAGATCTTCTCATAATAATCAGCATTCCTGGAACATAAAGCCAGGGTGTCAATCTGGTACACTTAGGACTTTTCTAAAACTCAAATGATTCCCACATATGTAAACTTACTTTTTCTTTGGGGGTAGGTTCAAAAGTGGTGCTGCCAGTGACTGTCGGGAAGAATCTGCAAGAGAATGCAAGGTTTAGTAGAAGGTCTGACTATAAGAAACAAGGGAGGCAAGTATTAACTCCTAACTCAAAAAGTAGAATCACTAAAATTTAAAGTTAGGAAAAAAAAATCTAAGCTTTCTTTTGAGGCCAGTGAAAAATGCAAGGACTTTTCAGAAATGTGGGCAAAGGCAGAGATCAGAAGATGCTTTCAGGATTACCTGGAATATGAAAGATACAGTGTATATACTTGAAATATAAAATAAAACAGTATTAGCTGGGTAATGAAAACTTTCGAAGAAGAATGAGAGATGGGAACTTACTGAAGTAGCTAGGGTGCTTAGGGCAAATTCCTACTCAACAAAATTTATTACATCAAAGATCATCTCATCCAAAAAATGTTTTCTAGTTCTCATTAATTGCCCATAGTTAATATTACTCTGTTGGTTTGGATTCAATTAAATTCAAGATAATGAATAATTCAGTACTCTAAATATTTTCTGGAATCCATCTTCTTGTAACAGTTGCTCTGTATTATGAAAATAGAATTCATGGTGTGGGGCTGCTTCTCATTTGCTATCTTACTTTATAACAACTCACTACACAGAGAGAAAAAAGCCTATTGTTTCATGCCCAGAATGCAGTGACATATAGATACATCTACTGCGGTTTCACAGTAGATCCGATGGGGCTGGTTGAGAATACAGAGTGTAATCTTTAGGGAATGTAAAGGGAGTAGGTGCCACAAAACTTTACATATTAGGACAGGCTGGTCTCCCCTTTCTTCTTTCCATGCTTAGGTTAACAAAATGGCAAAAAACCACTAAAACATGATGATAAATAGTAGAGAAAGAAAACCAAATTCCTCAGAATTTAGGGAAAGGAAGGAAGCAAAAGCTGATGGCTGATTATAACAACAACAAAAAAGACTCACAGATATGGAGAACAAATTAGTGGTTACCAGTAGGGAGAGGGAACTGGGGAGGGGCAAGATAGGGGTGGCAGATTAAGAGGTATAAACTATTATGTATAAAATAAGCAACAAGGATATACTACTGTACAACACAAGGATATAGTCAATATTCTGTAATAACTATAAAAATTGTGATGACAAAAATTTATAACTTAAAAATTGCGATGACAAAAATTTATAACTTAAAAATTGTGTATCACTATACTGTATACCTGACATATAATATTGCAAATTAACTATACCTCAATTATAAAAAAAATAAAATAGACAAAAAAGCTGATGGCAAAAGCTGCAATTCTTTGTTAAAATCTCTCATTTTAAATATCTACAAATTTCCTGGTCACAAAAACTCACGTACATTACCAAACTACCTATCTAAAATTAAAAATTCTCTCCTTCTCCACCCTCACCCCCAATACAAATCCAAGAGATGTGTCTTAGAAGAGGAAAGGAGTGGGGTAAATATGTTTGCATGAAAATGCTTTGAAAGTAATTTTTTTGCAACTTCATATCCTTTTCCTTAATGTAGAAGTTAGGGCCTGTGAACCTTCCAAAACATATGCAAAATTATGTACATAATATTTTTCTGGGGTAAGAGTCCACAACTTTATTCTCAAAGATATCTGTCAATCAAAAAAGGTTAAGAACCACTGATGTCATACATTCATAATACTTTTTCCTTAAATTGCTAATTCATTGCCTCATTCAGGAAAATTATATCCAAGACAAAGACCTACTTCTTTCTATCCTACACCTAAAAAATGTGATTTCTAAATATAGTACTTAACTATGATAAAATTCCAATAAATACAAAAGATTAACCTAAAGATCCAGGGATTTAGAGACAACAATCCCTGAAGACTGTAATCAGTCCTATAATTCTATACTCTGACAAAGGAAGAACTAAGTAAACCACCTAAATTCCTAGCCCTAAACTGTCATGTGTTCTTGGTCTTGGGTATCTCAGGTGAGGTAAGTGATATAATTTTTTAAAAAGCTAAGAAGAAGGAATTTGGGGTAAATATGGTCACCTTTATAAGAGATTATGCCATCACAGATCTCTTTGAAGATCTGGGCTAGGCGGGCTGCCCGAGCTACTTCAATGTTTTCCTCTGCTGCTGCCAACCGCCTTGTTCGAACAGATCGAGCAGTCTGCAGGGCGGAGAACTGGGTCATGAAGACGTCTGGAAGGATAAAGTGAAAATTAGTTTCAGGAAAAGAGCTCTTTCTCTTCTGTGATGGATTCCTGTGATTTTTGCAATTTTCCTTGAAGTGACTAAGTAGATTAGTGGTTATGGAGTTGTTTCTCTCCTCCTTAAAGAAAAATCAGAAAACACTGCAGTTTACCAGAGAAGACAAATCCTGCAATTTAAAGGGACTTACTAATGGCCAAATGCTATAGAGTAGTTGCAAGTCTGGGTTTCAAAATGAGTCTGTCTGTTTTTGAATTCTGGTCTCACTGCTTACTAGCTGTCTGATTTGGGGAAAGTTACTTAAACTTTGTGTCTCAGCTTCTCAACGGTAAAATGGGAAGAGTGGTAGTACAGGCATACCTCGGAGATATTGAAGGTTTGGTTCCAGAACACTGCAATACTGCGAATATTGCAAGAAAGGGAGTCACACGGAGCTCTTGGTTTCCCAGCACATGTGAAAGATATATTTATACTATACTGTAGTCTATTAAGTGTGCAATAGCATATGTCTAAAAAAACAATGTACATACCTTAATTAAAAAATACTTTATTGCCAAAAAGTGCTAACCGTCATCTGAGTCTTCAGCGAGTTGTAATCTTTTTGCTGATAGAGGGCCTTGCCTTGACGTTGATGGCTGCTGACTGATCAGGGTGGTGGTTGCTGAAGGCTGGGGTGGCTGAGGCAGTTTCTCAAGACAAGGCAGCAGTGCAGTTTGCTGCACCTTTGACTCTTCCTTTCATGAATGATTTCTCTGCAGCATGCAGTACTCTTTTTCTCTCATGCAATGCTCTTTGATAGCATTTTACCCACAGAACTTCTTTCAAAATTGGAGTCAATCCTTTCAAACTCTGTCACTGCCTTAGCAACTAAGTTTATGTAATATTCTAAATCTTTTGTTGCCATTTCAACAAAATCTTCACAGTGTCTTCACCAGGAGTAGATTCCATCTCAAGAAGCCACTTTCTTTGCTCATCCATACGAAGCAACTCCTCATCCGTGAAAATTTTACCACGAGAGTGCAGGAGTTCAGTCTCACCTTCAGGCTCCCATTTCTAGTTCTCTTGCTATTTCCACCACATCTGCAGTTACTTCCTACACTGAAGTCTTGAACCCCTCAAAGTCACCCATGAGGGCTGGAAACGACTTCCAAACTCCTGTTAATGTTGATATTTTGACCTCCTCCCGTGAACCACAAATGTTCTTAATGGCATCTAGAATCTTTTCCAGAAGGTTTTCAATTTCCTTTGCCCAGATCCATCAGAGGAATCATTATCTGTGGCAGCTGTAGCCTTATGAAATGTATTTCTTAAATAATAAGACTTGAATGTGGAAATTACTCCTTGATCCATGGGCTGCAGAGTGGATGTTATGCTAGCAGGCATGAAAACAACATTAATCTCGTTGTACATCTCCATCAGAGCTCTTGGATGACCAGGTGCATTGTCAATGAACAGTAATGTTTCGAAAGGAATCTTTTTTCCTGAGCAGTAGGTCTCAACAGTGGGCTTTGTCAACAGATGTGCTGTCGTCCAGGCTTTGTTGTTCCATTTGAAAGAGCAGAGGCAGAGTAGATTTATCATAATTCGAAAGGACCCTAGGATTTTTGGAATGGTAAATGAGCACTGGCTTCAACTTAAAGTCACTGGCTGCATTAGCCTCTAACAAGAGAGAGTCAGCCTGTCCTTTGAACCTTTGAGCCAGGCACTGACTTCTCTCTACATATGAAGTCCTAGATAGCATCTACATTGAAAATCTGTTGTTTAGTGTAGCCACCTTCATTAATGATCTTAGCTAGATCTTCTGGATAACTTGCTGTAGCTTGTACATCAGCACTCGCTGCTTCGCCTTGTACTTCGATGTTAAACCTCATGAAGCAACCTCTGCTAGCTTCAAATTTTTCTTCTGCAACTTCTTCACATCTCTCAGCCTTCATAGAACTGAAGAGAGTTAGGGCCTTGCTCTGGATTAGACTTTGGCTTATGGGAATGTTGTGGCTGGTTTGACCTTCTATCCAGACCACTCAGACTTTCTCCATGTCAGCAATAGGGCTGTTTTACTTTCTTATCATTTGTGTGTTCACTGGAGTAGCACTCTTAATTTCCTTGAAGAACTTTTCCTTTTCATTCACAGCTTGGCTAACTGTTTGGTGCAAGAGGTCTAGCTTTCGGCCTGTCTTGGCTTAAGGTGTTGCCTTCCTCACTAAGCTTAATCATTTCTAGCTTTTGATTTAAAGTGAGAGATGTGCGACTCTTCCTTTCACTTCAACTCTTAGAGGCCACTGTAGGGTTATTAGTTGGCCTAATTTCAATATTGCTGTGTCTCAGGGGATAGGGAGGCCTGAGGAAAGGGAGAGAGATGGGGCGTTGGGTGGGGGGGTGGGAGACGGGGGGGGCAGGAAATGGCTGGCTGGTAGAGCAGTCAGAGCACACACAACATTTATTAAGTTCACCGCCTTATATGGGCATGGTTTGAGGCTCCCCAAAATAATTACAAGAGTAACATCAACGATCACTGATCACAGATCACCATAATATAATAATAAAGAAAAAGTTTGAAATATTGTGAGAATTACCAAAATGTGACACAGAGACAAGAAGTGAGAGGATGCCCTTGGAAAAATGGCGTGGCAGATTGCTCCAAGCAGGGATGCCACAAAACTTTCAATTTGTAGAAAACATAGTATCTGCAAAGTGCAATAAAGTGAACGCAATAAAATGAGGTATACCTGTACTTCCCTCAAGAGGTAATCTGTGTAGATCAAATGCAATAATGCTTTAATGTGTTTTAGCTCAGTGCCTGACCTATAAAAATTACTCAGGAAATAATTATTGCTATTATCAGAATATTTGAACCAATTGGAATATAAGATCAGAGAATTTATGCCAATCAAATCACTGAGAAGATATAAGATTCTGGGCAAATTTCTAAATGGATCTAGTCCTCACTCAGCATGCTGCCTCATATACCATGCAGAGTGCTTCTACTTTTTTTTTGCTGCACCCCTCGGCTTGCAGGATCTTAGTTCCCTGATTGGGGATCAAACTGGGGCCCTGGCAGTGAAAGTGCCGAGTCCTAACCACTGGACCGCCAGGGAATTCCCCTCATGTTCTTCTTTTATCCATTCCTACTTTCCCTCAAAAAGTAGAAGCCGGGAATTCCCTGGTGGAACACAGAGGACCCACTACCTATCTCATGTCTAGTAACTTTCAGGGTGTAGGTGATGTTTGGGAGGCTGGTGGAAGGGGGCTTCTTCCTGTTCCTTAGAGTCAAGGAAGTTGAAGAGCTGGGATGGATAGGTTATTGCTGACTGATACTTGTATGTTTGGATCTTAACTTTTTTGGTCCAGACTAAACAGAATCTTTGAATAGACCGTTTGAAAATAAGTAAAATAATCACTTTTGAGGCAACCTTATGGAATTAACAAGAATGCTTCTCAGTCCTTACCAGACTTAATGTTCCCGTCATCTCGGCAGATGCCATTCCAACGGGTATATAATGATGCTGAATGAATATTATCACTGGTGTGCTTTACTTCCTCCTGTTTCTGCCGAATCTTCTCCCAGTTTCGGACCAAGAACACATGATGCTTTAATACGAAGTTTCTGTAAGGAAGGAGCTCCTTTATTTATCAATTCAATAAACATTTATTAATGTTTACTCTATGTAAGCCACTGTTATGATGACATAAATGAACACTTATCAGTGAAATCAGCTATTATAAAGAGAATTACATATGGAGAAACATTATTCAGTTTTGAATCTTGATTTATTTCACATAACACAAAACATTTCTCTGTAATATTTACAAATATCTGACAAATACCACCTAAAAGCTGCAATAATTTTGGCAACTAAAGCGGGGTGACTTGAAGGCAGAGCTTTATGGAGTATTTTTACAAATTCTAATGGAAGTTGCCAAGATGAAGTATAGGCTTAGGATCAGCTATAACAAGGAGAACTGGAGTGGCAGATAAAGGCATAGATATTTAAGATGGATATGCAATGGGCAAACCATGTTAGGTACAGTGCCACCACATAGATCTCTAAAGTTAAATGAGTTATATGTAACTTGATTAACCCTACACAATTTTGATGATTCCATAATTTGATTTTCACCCTAGCACACATATAAACAGATGTGACCTTGAATAAGTCTCAAAACTATGTGCCTCAGTAAATGGAGATTAGACTAATTTTATAGTTCCTGTCTTTGGCTGCACATTGAGATCACTTGGGGAGCTTTATAAACTACTGATACCTGGGTTCCACCTCTGAAAATTCTGATGCGAGTGTTTTGGAGTGTGGCCTGGGCATCAGGAGTTTTTTGTTTGTTTGTTTTATTGCGGTACGCGGGCCTCTCACTGTTGTGGCCTCTCCCATTGTGGAGCACAGGCTCCAGATGCGCAGGCTCAGCGGCCATGGCTCACGGGCCCAGCCGCTCCGCGGCATGTGGGATCTTCCCGGACCGGGGCACGAACCCATGTCCCCTGCATCGGCAGGCAGATTCTCAACCACTGAGCCACCAGGGAAGCCCCATCAGGAGTTTTAAAAAGCTCCCTAAGCCACTATGGAGCCGAAGTAGAGAATCACTGGACTTCTCTGTTTTACTGAAGTTTAAAATTTCTATGATTCAAAGTGAAATAGAATGAAAGGGGCTAAAATTTAGGAAAGTTGTAAATAAGGATGAACTTTCTAAGATATTGGAGTGTATAGTTAGGGAAGATGTAGGAAATGTCCCAACACAATTTGAAAAATAGGACATACATATTTACTTCTCTTCTGACATGGACAAATATTATCTCAATGTAGGGAAAAGCAAAGATGACCATTAAAGATCCTTTTTATTGCTCTGTTAATTTATCAACAAAAAAGGGATTCTTAACCTTTTCTGTGGCATTCATTCCTTTGGCAGTTTGGTGAAGCCCATATAACCCTCCTCTGAACAATGTTAATTAAAAGTGTTTAAAATTTTAAGTAACTTCAGGGACTTCCCTGGTGGTGCAGTGGTTACGAATCCGCCTGCCAATGCAGGGGACACGGGGTTGAGCCCTGGTCTGGGAAGATCCCACATGCTGTGGAGCAACTAAGCCTGTGTGCCACAACTACTGAGCCTGTGCTCTAGAGCCCGGGAGCCACAACTACTGAGCCTGTGTGCCACAACTACTGAAGCCCGTGCGCCTAGAGCCCATGCACTGCAACAAAGAGTAGCCCCCACTCGCTGCAACCAGAGAAAGCCTGCATGCAGCAACAAAGACCCAACACAACCAAAAATAAATAAATAAATATATAAATAAATACACGAATGTTAAGTAACTTTTAGTATACAGGATTAAAAGGAAAAGTTTTCAGAATATTAAACAAAAACCCTGAAATTGTGATATAGAGATGAATCTTAATTTTTAACACATGAAAAGATCTAGTGCTGGGTTTAACAACCATAGTAATTTTAAGATGGAAGTGAATGTAAATGATATTTTGAGATATCTGTAATACCTATAACATGATATGAAAATGTAAATATTGGTGACAAACTCATGGAAACTGCAAATACTATACACACACACACATATACACATCTTTTTCTTTTGCTTAGTCACATTTGAAGGAAATGCTAAATTTCAGTTAGAAATTAGGGAAAAAATACTTTTTCCCCCCACCCAAGTTCACCCCTGAATCCTTGTTTAAAGCCTTCCTGCACAAAATGTCTCAACTATACAGATGTTTAATAATTTTTAAATTGTCAAGCAAGTCACATAACTTAAAGAGTTTAGGTAAGCAAATCTCCTTTTTACCTCTCCCGATTGGACATTGGCTTCATTTGTAATTGGGGGGTCAATCTTGTTGGAGTGTTGATGTTTTCACTGGGTTCCTCAGAGAGGTGGCCTCTCTAAAAAACAGATGGACCAGATTGCAGGAAAAACAAGATAAATCATAAATCACCTCAAAGAATATTAAAACAACTCTAAAGATGGCACCCTTTGGTATTTCCCTTATTTCAATAATTGCCTCTAAGCAGCTATTTGGGGAAAACCATGAGATTATTATTCACCCTTTTCTTCAGCTTGTGCTTAGACTTCCTCTTCTCTTTTGACCGTCCAGACTTTTTATGTGTGGTCACTGGCTGGCTACTTTTGTTGCTGGTGAGTCCATTCATGCGTTGACTCTTGCCTCCAATGATTCCTCGACATTTCTCAAAGCCGCACTTACACAGTTGCTTTGAAGGGAAAGAGAATAATGCTTTTAGCCTGCAGTCTCATTTAAAAGTTCAAATAGAATGCCTGAGCATCTGGACACCCAACAATAAGTTTGAGTCAAGAAATTTTCATATAGAGGAACATAACTGGTTGAGAATAAAATAAATGGGTTTCTACTGTAGTAGAAAGGAAAGATTAAATTTTGGGAAAACTTCACCAGAAAAAATTAAGAACTGACTGGAGACAAAAGATGATTGAGCAGTCTCTTCCACACAGTTCTGAAAGAATAACTGTGACCTATGTATCCTAGATAAGTGGAGTAAAGAGTGAAAAACTGTCTTCTCCAATGTATTTCTCAGTGGCTACAAATCAGTAACATTCACTGAAGGCCCATGTTATACAGAGTACTGTGACAAAGGTCATACACTCCTTTGAATTTATCATTCTTACCTGTTTTTCAACATTGAAAGAATGAAAGTTGTAATCATAAGTGAGTTCAGTACCAGCTGGCATATCTTTAAGAGCATATAGTCCAATCCGGTATACTCCATTAACAGACCTGTAGAGAAAGGAATGAGTTAAAGGCAGAGATTCATGATTACCATGCCCAAACCCCAGAAAAGTTGGTATACTGATTTCAAATTTGTCTTTGTTTCTGTGTCCAATTACTCAAGTCTCCTGGCCAATCACTCCATCTTTAATCTCTCTTTTCTTCTATCTAGCCTATACAATACTGACAGACTAACAGTCCTAAATCAGTTTTCTGGAAAACATGTTTTATGTTGTCAAAGGTCTTAACTTTTCCTGCTTGGTATTCAAAGTCCTTCTAACACATGGCTTTAGTCTACTTACTAAACAAATTAAAATTATTTTCTATGGGCTACCTATAAAAATCTTCTAGTTCCTACTAATCTCCATCTTTCTAACCTATACATGAGGGTCTCTTCTGTTCTATTTTACCTATGTTATTAATGAGCGTTCATGTACTGTTTGTTCTAGATGCTTTATATAATAACATATAATTACAGCTAACATTTGAGTGCTTTTTTTAATATTCTTTTCCATTATAATTACAGGATATTGAATATAGTCTCCTGTGCTACACAGTAGGACCTTGTTGTTTATCTATTTTATATATAGCAGTTTTTATCTGCTAATCCCCAAATCCTAATTTATCCCTCCCCCACCCCCTTTTCTCTTTGGAAACCATTAAGTTTTTCTATCTCTGTGAGTCTGTTTCTGTTTTGTAAATAAGTTCATTTGTACATTTTAGATTCCACATATAAGTGATATCATATGGTATTTGTCTTTCTCTTTCTGACTTACTTCACTTAGTATGATAATCTTTAGGACCATCCATGTTGCTGCAAATGGCATTATTTCATTCTTTTTTATGTCTGAGTAGTGTATATATATACACCACATATTCTTTATCCATTCATCTCTTGATGGACACTTAGGTGGCTTCCATGTCTTGGCTACTATAAATAATGGTGTTATGAACATTATGGTGCATGCATCTTTGAATTAGTGTTTTTTTCCAGATATACGCCCAGGAGTGGGATTGCCGGATCACACCTAGTTTTTTAAGGAACCTCCATACCGTTTTCCACAGTGGCTGCATCAATTTACATTCCTACCAACAGTGTAAGAGGGTTCCCCTTTCGCCACACCCTGTCCGGCATTTGTTATTGGTAGACTTTTTAATGATGGCCATTCTGGGCTTCCCTGGTGGTGCAGTGGTTGAGAGTCCGCCTGCCGATGCAGGGGACGCGGGTTCGTGCCCCGGTCCGGGAAGATCCCACATGCCGCAGAGCGGCTGGGCCCGTGAGCTATGGCCGCTGAGCCTGCGCGTCCGGAGCCCGTGCTCCGCAACGGGAGAGGCCACAACAGTGAGAGGCCCGCGTACCGCAAAAAAAAAAAAAAAAAAAAGTAATATTAATGATGGCCATTCTGACCGGTGTGAGGTGATACCTTGTTGTAGTTTTGCATTTGCATTTCTCGAATAATTTGCATTTGCATTTCTCGAATAATTAGCAATATTGAGCATCTTTTCATATGCCTATTGGCCATCTGTATGTCTTCTTTGGAGAAATGTCTATTTAGGTCTTCTGCCCATTTTTTGATTGGGTTGTTTGTTTTTTTGTTACTGAGTTGTATGAGCTGTGTATATATTTTGGAAACGAAGCCCTTGTTGGTTGCATCATTTGCAAATATTTTCTCCCAACCTGTAGTTCGTCTTTTCACTTTGTTTATTGCTTCCTTTGCTGTGCAAAAGCTTATAAGTCTGATTAGGTCCCATTTGTTTATTTTTGCTTTTATTTCTATTGCCTTGAGAGACTGACCTAAGAAAACATTGCTGCAATTTATGCAGAGGATGTTTTGCCCACATTCTCTTTGAGGAGTTTTACAGTGTTATGTCTTATATTTGTCTTTCAGAGTGCTTGTTATATTAGTTATAACTTACTTAGTCTTCCTAACAACTATATTTAAAAAGGTAGTATTATAACCCCCATTTTCTAAATGAAGAAGCTGATGAACAGTGAATGTAAGAAATTTGCCCAAAGTCACACAGCTAACAACTGGGGGAATCAAGTTTCAAATTAAGGCAGGCTGGCTTCAAAGTCTTAACCACTGTGCCACAATCATAACAGGTTATCTCCTTAATTCTCAGAACAACCTTATGAGATAGGTATTATAATCCCTATTTATACATGAGGTATTTGTGTATTACAGAGTTTGTTCACAGTCACATAGCAATTAAGTTGCATTAAAAATCAGGGGATTAAGGACTTCCCAGTAGCGCAGTGGTTGAGAATCTGCCTGCCAATTTGGGGACACGGGTTCAAGCCCTGGTCCAGGAAGACCTCACGCTGCGGAGCAACTAAGCCTGTGCGCCACAACTACTGAGCCTCTGCTCTAGAGCCCGTGAGCCACAACTACTGAAGCCCACGCACCTAGAGCCTGTGCTCCGCCACAAGAGAAGCCACTGCAATGAGAAGCCTGCACACCTCAACGAAGAGTAGCCCCCACTCACCGCAACTAGAGAAAGCCTGCGCGCAGCAACAAAGACCCAACACAGCCAAAAAAAAAAAAAAAAAGGGAAAAGATATATATACCCCTATGTTCATAGCAGCACTATTAACAATGGCCAAGACATGGAAACAACCTAAATGTCCACTGACAAGATGAATGGATAAAGAAGATGTGGTATATATATGCAATGGAACACTACTCAGCCATAAAAAAGAATGAAATAATGCTATTTGCAGCAACGTGGATACAACTAGAGATTATCATACTAAGTGAAGTAAGTCAGAAAGACAAATACCATATGATATCACTTATACATGGAATTTAAAATATGACACAAATGAACCTATCTAAGAAACAGAGTCAGGGACACAGAGAATAGACTGATGGTTGCCAAGGGGTAAGGGAGTGGAAGAGGGCTGGATTGGGAGTTTGGGATTAGGAGATGCAAACTGGTATATATAGAATGGATAAACAATGAGGTCCTACTGTACAGCACAGGGAACTATATTCAATACCCTGTCATAAACCATAACAAAAGAATATGAAAAAGAATGTATATATATGTATAACTGAGTCACTTTGCTGTACAGCAGTGTATAGGTAATTCAACTATCCTTCAATAAAAAATCAATAAAAATATATTCGTCCATTTTTCCATCTAGAAAGGTGATTGTTTCAATGGTGATATTCAGGTCTAAGATTCATCTTAGATTAATTTGTGTGTGTGGACTGATGTAGGAGCCTACTGACTCAGCACCACTTATTAAAAAACCATCCTTTCCTCATTAAAAAAAAAATTTATTTATTTATTTGGCTGTGTTGGGTCTTAGTTGCAGCAGGTGGGATCTTCGTTGTGGCATGTGGGAACTTTCATTGCAGCATGCGGGCTTCTCTCTAGTTGTGGCACATGGGCTCCAGAGTGTGCGGGCTCAGTAGTTGTGGTGCACTGGCTCAGTAATTGCAGCATGTGGGCTCTCTAGTTGTGGCGCACAGGCTCCCGAGTGCATGGGCTCGGCAGCTGTGGTACGTGGGCTTAGGTGCCCTTGCAGCCTGCGGGATCTTAGTTCCCCGACCAGGGATTGAACCCATGTCCCCTGCATTGGAAGGCGGGTTCTTAACACTGAACCACCAGGGAAGTCCCCATCCTTTCCTCATTGATCCACAGTGAAACCTTAGTCATAAAATCAGGTGACAGTACATTTATGGGTCTTTGCCCAGACTCTCTATTCTATTCCATTTGTCTATTAATCTAGCCCAAGCAAATACGTACTGTTTTAATTAGCGTATCTTTACAGTAAGTCTTGAAATTGGTAGTTTAAGTCCTTAAATTTTGTTCTTCAGGATTATCTTACCTTTTTTAGGTCTTTTGCAATTACATATATGTTTCAGAATCAGCCAGTCAATTTCCATAAAAATTGGATTTTGATTGGATTTGAATTTTTAGATCAAGTTGGTAAGATCTGACATCTCAAAAATATTGAGATTTCTAACCCATCAATATGGCATATTTCTCCATTAATTGTCCTTTTCCCCAATAATGTTTGGTGGTTTTCAGTATAGAGGTCTACAAACTTTCATCAAATCTATTCCTAGGTGACTAATGTTTCATGAAGTGAAACAGAGGTGGTGATAGTGGACACCGTTATAGAAAGTTGTTCATATTATTCTATTTTCTTTAACTATGTTAAAACACATGTAACAAAGTTTATAATCTTAACCATTTAAAAATGTACAGTTTAAAGGTATTAAGAACATCCACATTGGACTTCCCCGGTGGGCCAGTGGTCAAGATTCCGCGCTTCCATTGCAGGGGGTGTGCGTTCAATGCCAGGTCGGGAAACTAAGATCCCACATGCCACGTGTGGTATGGCCAAAAAAAAAAAAAAAAAAGAGAGAACATCTACATTGTTGTGTAGTTATCACCACCATACAATCCCATAACTCTTTTCATCTTGTAAAACTGAAACTCTATACCTATTAAACAATAACTCCCAACCCCTCTTCCCTTCAGCCCCGTACAACCACCATTCTACTGTCTCTATGATTTTGACTACTCGTAAGTATCTCATATAAGTGGAATCATACAGTAGTATGTTTCATTTTGTGCCTGGATTATTTCACTTAGCATAATGTCCTCAAGGTTCATCCATGTTGTAGCACACTGCAAAACTTCCTTTTAAAGGGTGAATAATAATTCCATTGTATGTAAAAACCACATTTTCCTTATTCCTTCATCTATTACGGACACCTGGGTTGCCTCCATATTTTAGCTACCATGAATAATGTTAATAAAATATGGGGGTGCAGAGACTACCCTGGTAGTCCAGTGGGTAAGACTCTGCACTCCCAATGCAGGGGGCGCAGGTTCAATCACTGGTCAGGGAACTAGATCCCACATGCATGCTGCAACTAAGATCCCGCATGCTGCAACTAAATATGCCACAACGAAGATCCCACATGCTGCAACTAAGACCCGGTGTAGCCTAAATAAATAAATATTTCTTTTTAAAAAAGGAGTTCCCTGGTGGTCCAGTGGTTGAGAATCTGCCTTCCAATGCAGGGGATGCAGGTTTGATCCCTGGTCAGCAGCCTAAATAAACAAACAAACAAACAAATAAATAAATATTTTTTTAAAAAAAGGAGTTCCCTGGTGGTCCAGTGGTTGAGAATCTGCCTTCCAATGCAGGGGATGCAGGTATGATCCCTGGTCAGGGAACTAAGATCCCCACATGTCACAGGGCAACTAAGCCCATGCGCCACAGTGAAGAGCCTGCGTGCTGCAACTACAGAGCCACACACTCTGGAGCCCGCGTGCCGCAACTAGAGAGAAGCTTGTGCGCCACAATGAAGAGCCCGCGTGCCGCAACAAAAGATCCCATGTGCTGCAACTAAGACTGACGCAGCCAAAAATAAATAAAAATTAAAATATGGGGATGCAAATATCTCTTTGAGAACCTACGTTCAATTCTTTTGGGTATATACTCAGAAGCTGAATTGCTGGATCATAGGGTAATTTTATTTTTAACTTTTTGAGGAACCTCCTTACCCTTTTCCACTGTGGCTATACCATTTTTAGATTCTCAAGAGAGCACAAGGGTTCCTCTTTCTCCACATCTTCGTCAGCACTTATTGTTTTCTGTTATTTTCACAGTAGCCATTCTGAGGGTGTGAAGTGGTATCTCATAGTTTTGATTTGTATTTCCTTAATGATTAGTGATGTTGAGCATCTTTTTATTTGCTTATTGGCCATTTGTACAATCTTTGGAGAAATGTATATTCAAGCCCTTTGTCCATTCTGAATTGGGCTGTCTTTTTGTTGTTGAGTTTCAGGGTTCTCTATATATTCTGGATATTAATACCTTATAAGATAAATGACTTGCAAATATTTTCTCCCATTCTGTGGGTTGCCTTTTTACTCTGGGAATAGTGTCTTCTTTTCTTAAAAAATAAATTTATTTATTTATTTATTTATGGCTGTGTTGGGTCTTCGTTGTTGCGTGTGGGCTTGGGCTTTTCTCTAGTTGGGGTGAGCGGGAGCTACTCTTCATTGTGGTGCGTGGGCTTCTCATTGCGGTGGCTTCTCTTGTTGCAGAGCATGGGCTCTAGGCACACGGGCTTCAGTAGTTGTGGCACACGGGCTCAGTAGTTGTGGCTTGTGGGCTCCAGAGCTCAGGCTCAGTAGTTGTGGCACACGGGCTTAGCTGCTCTGTGGCATGTGGGATCTTCCCGGACCAGGGTTCGAACCTCTGTCTCTTGCACTGGCAGGCGGATTCTTAACCACTGCGCCGCCAGGGAAGCCCGGAATAGTGTCTTTTAAAATTTTTTATGAAGTACACTTTGTCTATTTTTTCTTTGGTTACCTGTGCCTTTGGTGTCATATCCA
Organism: Orcinus orca; assembly: GCF_937001465.1. Taxonomy (NCBI): domain Eukaryota; kingdom Metazoa; phylum Chordata; class Mammalia; order Artiodactyla; family Delphinidae; genus Orcinus; species Orcinus orca. The sequence continues at coordinate 100,049,812 of NC_064559.1, read as the reverse complement.
AGAAATTATTGCCAAGTCCACTGCTGTGAAACTTTTGTTCTATGTTTTCTTCTTCAACTTTTATTGGTTTAGGTCTTACATTTAGGTCCTTGACTGGTTTGAATTAATTTTTGTATATGGTGTTTGGTAAGGGACCAACTTCATACTTTTGCATGTGGATATTCAGTTTTCCTAGCACCATTTGCTGAAAAGACTATATCCCTTTTCCACTGAATGGTGTTGGCACAGTTGTAAAAAAAATCATTTGACCAAATATGTGAAGGTTTATTTCAAGGTTCTCTACTCTATTTCATGGGTCTATGTGCCTGTCTTTATGCCTATACCATACTGCTTTGATTACTATAACTTTGTAGTAAGTTTTGAAATAAAAAAGTGTGAGTCCTCCAGTTTTGTTCTTTTTTAGGATTGTTTTGGTTATTTGGGGGGGGTCCCTTGAGATTCTATATGAATTATAAGATGGGTTTTCTATTTCTGAAAAAAAAAGAGAAGTCTTTGGGATTTTGATAGGGATTGCATTGAATCTGTAGGTCACTTTGGGCAATACTGACATTTTAGCAATATTAAATCTTCTAATGAACATGGGATGTGTTACCATTCATTTATATCTTTAATTTCTTTTAGCAATGTTTTATAGCTTTCATTGTACAATTCTTTCACCTCATTGATTAAGTTAATTTCTAAGTACTTCATTCTTTTTCATGATACTGCAAATGGAAATGGTTTTGTAATTTCCTTTTCAGATTTCCCACTGTATATAGAAACGCAACTGCAAGAGACCGTACAATATACAAATAGAGAAAATTTTATTCTTCTTTTCCAATTTGGATGCCTTTTATATTCTCTTTCTTGTCTAATTTTTCTGGCTAGAATTTCCAATATTACTTTGAATAGAAGTGAAGAAAGTGGGCATCCTTGTCTTGTCCCTGATCATAGAGGAAAAGCTTTCAGTCTTTCACCATTGAGTATTATGTTTGCTGTGGGTTTTCATATATGGCTTTTATTATGTTCACGTAGTCCTTCTATTCCTATTTTGAGTACTTTAAAAAAAATTATTTATTTCATTTATATTTATTTTTGGCTGTGTTGGGTCTTTGTTGCTGTGCGTGGGCTTTCTCTAGTTGCAGTGAATGGGGGTTACTCTTCGTTGAGGCGTGTGGGCTTCTCATTGCGGTGGCTTCTCTTGGTGTGAAGCATGAGCTCTAGGCACGTGGGCTTCGGTAGTTGTGGCGCATGGGCTCTAGAGCGCAGGCTCAGTAGTTGTGGCACACGCACTTAGTTGCTCTGTGGCATGTGCAATCTTCCTGGACCAGGGCTCGATCTTGTGTCCCCTGAACTGGCAGGTGGATTCTTAACCACTGTGCCACCAGGGAAGCCCTTGTTGAGTACATTTATCATAAAAGGGTGTTAAACTTTGTCAAATGCTTTTTCTGCATCAACTGAGATGATCATGTGATTTCTTTTCCCCTTCATTTTATTGATGTAGTGTATCACACTGATCAATTTTCATATGCTGAACCATCTTTGCCTTTCAGGATTAAATCCCACCTGGTCATTGTGCATAATCCTTTTAATATGCTGTTGAATTCTGTTTGCTAGTATTTTGTAGAGGACTTTTGCATGAATGTTCATAAGAGGTATTGGTATCTAGTTTTCTTGTAGGGTCTTCACCAAGCTTTGGTATCAGGGTTATGCTGGCTTCATACAGTGAGTAAGGAGGTGTTTCCTACTCTTCTTCAATTTTTTGGAAAAGTTTGAGATGGGTTGGTATTAATTTGGTAGAATTCACCAGTAAAACCATCAAGTCAAGGGCTTTTCTTTGTTGGGAGATTTCTGATTACTGATTCAATATCCTTACTAGTTACAGGTCTATTCAGATTTTTTATTTCTTCATGATTTAGTCTTAGTAGGTTTTGTGTTTCTAGAAATTTGTCCATTCCAACAAGATTATCCAATTTTTTGGTGTACATCTGTTCACAGTACTCTCTTATAATCTTTTTCATTTCTGCAGAATTGGTAGTAATGTCCCCACTTTCATTTCATTTGTCTTTTAAACATTTATTTATTTATTTGGCTGCTCTGTGTCTTAGTTGCAGCACGTGGGATCTTTCAGTTGCAGCATGCGGGATCCAGTTCCCTGACCAGGGATAGAACCCAGGCCCTCTGCACTGGGAGCACGGAGTCTTACCCATGGCACCACCAGGGAAGTCCCTCATCTCATTTCTGAGTTTAGTAATTTGGGTGCCTTTTTCTTTGTCCATCTAGTTTAAAAAAAAATTATTTTCTTTCTTATTTATTTTTTTTGTTGAGTTGGGTCTTAGTTGCAGCACACATGGTCTTCGTTGTGGCACATGGGAGCTTAGTTCCCCAACCTGCAACTTCTGGATTGGAAGGTGGATTCTTTTCTTTTTTAATTAATTTATTTTTTACTGCGTTGGGTCTTCATTGCTGTGCGTGGGCTTTCTGTAGTTGCGGCGAACGGCGGCTACTCTTCGTTGCAGTGCACGGGCTTCAGTAGTTGTGGCTTGCGGGCTCTCGAGCACAGGTTCAGTAGTTGTGGTGCATGGGCTTAGCTGCTCCATGGCATGTGGGATCTTCCCAGACCAGGGCTCAAACCCATGTCCCCTGCATTGGCAGGCGGATTCTTAACCACTGCACCACCAGGGAAGTCCCAAGGTTTGTTGACTATGCTTATCTTTTTGAAGAACCAACTTTTGGTTTCATTGATTTTCTCTATTGTTTTTCTATTCTCTATTTCATTTATCTCTGCTCTATATTATTTCCTTCCTTTTGTTAACTTCAGGTGTAGTTTGTTCTTTTTCTAGGTCATTAAGTTGTAAAGTTAGGTTGCTGATTTGAGCTCTTTCTTGATTTTTAATGTAAGCATTTATACCTATAAACTTCCTACTTAGCACTGTTCCTGCTGCATTCTATAAGTTTTGGTATGTTGTGTTATCATTTTCATTCATATCTAAGTATTTTCTAATTTCCTTTGTGATTTCTTTTCTGACCAACTGGTTTTGTAAAATTTCCAATTTCCTTTGTTACTGATTTCCAACTTCATCCATTGTGGACAGAAAAGATACTTTCTATGATATCTGGCTTTTAAAATCTATTGAGACTTAATTTGTGCCTAACATATAGTCTACCCTGGAAAATGTCCCACGTGCACTTGAGAAGAATATAAATGCTGTTGTTGCTGGGTGGAGTACTCTGTAATATCTTTTAGATCTAGTTGGTTTATTGTGCTAAGTCCTCTGTTCCTTACTTATCATCTTTCTGTTTGTTGTATTCATTACTGAGTGGGGTATTGAAGTCTCCAATTGTTATTGCAGAATTGTTTATTTCTCCCTTCAATTCTGTCAGTTTTTGCTACATATATTTTGAGGTTCTGTCATTATGTGTGTAAATGCTTACAGTTTTTGTATCTTCTTGTGGAACCTTTCTAAAAAACACATGTCCTTCTTTGTCTCTTGTAACCTTTTTGGGTTTAAAGTCTATTTTAGCCATTCGTGCTCTCTTTTGGTTACTATTTACATGAAATATCTTTTCCCATACTTTCACTTTCAACCTGTTTGTGTCTTTGGATGTCAATTGAATCTCTTATACACAGTATATAGTTGGATCATGTGTTTTTACTCTATTCTGCCAATCTATTTTAAAAATTGAGGTGTAATTGAGATAAAATATTATAATAGTTTCAGGTACAACATAATGATTCATTATATGTATATATTGCAAAATGATCACCACGATGAGTCTAGTTAACATCTATCACCACACATGGTATCAAATTATTTTCTTGTGATGAGCTCTTTAAGATTCACTCTCTTGGGCTTCCCTGGTGGTGCAGTGGTTAAGAATCCACCTGCCAATGCAGGGGACACGGGTTCAAGCCCTGGTCTGGGAAGATCCCACATGCCGTGGAGCAACAAAGCCCGTGTGCCACAACTACTGAGCCTGCGCTCTAGAGCCCGTGGGCCACAACTACTGAAGCCCACATGCCTAGAGCCCGTGCTCCACAACAAGAGAAGCCACCGCAATGAGAAGCCCACACACCGCAACGAAGAGTAGCCCTTGCTCGCCGCAACCAGAGAAAAGACCGTGTGCAGCAACGAAGACCCAACACAGCCAAAAATAAAATAAATAAAATAAAAATAAATAAAATAAAATAAATTTATATATATATATAAAAGATTCTCTCTCTTAGCAAGTTTCAACTATACAATGTATTAAGTATAGCCACCATGCTGCACATTACATCCTCATGTCTTATTTTATTTGGACCACCTTCACCCATTTTTCCAAGCCTCCAAACCCTTAACTCTGGCAACCACCAATTTGTATCTAACAGTTGTTGTTTGTTTTTTAAAGATTCTGCACATGAGTGAGGTCATGTGGTACTAGTCTTCCTGTCTGATTTCTCATTTAGCATAATGCCCTCAAGGCCCATTCATGTTGTTGCAAATGGCAGTATTTCCTTCATTTTTATGGCTGAATAATATTCCATTGTAGATATACACATTTTCTTTATCCATTCATCCACACTGATGGATACTTAGGTTGTTTCCATGTCTTAGCTACTGTAAATAATCATGCAATGAACATGGGAGTACAGATATCTTTTTGAGTTAGTGTTTTCACTTCCTTCAGATAAATACCCAGAAATGGAATCGCTGGACTGTATGGCAGTTCTACTTTTAAATTTCCGAGGAACCTCCAGTTTTTTATAGTGGCTGCACCAATTTACATTCCCACCAACAGTGCACAAGGGTTTCCTTTTTTTCACTTCCTAACACTTCCTACTTCTTGTCTGTTTGATAATAGCCATTCTATGAGGTGCATTTGACCTGCATTTTCCTGATGATTAGTGACATTAAGCACCTTTTTATGTACCTGTTAGCCACCTGCATGTCTTCTTTAAAAAGATATATATTCAGGAACTTTCCTGATGGCCCAGTGGCTAAGACTCCGCATTCCCAATGCAGGGGGCCAAAGTTCGATTCCTGGTCAGGGAACTAGATCCCACATGCCGCAAGTAAGAGTTTGCCTGCTGCAACTAAAGATCCCGCCTGCTGCAACTAAGACCTGGTGTACCCAAATAAATAAATATTGAATAAAAAAAGATATATATTCAGATTCTCTGCCTATATTTAATTGGATTTTTTTTTGCAACTGACTTGTTTGATTTCCTTATATACTTTGAAGATTAACCCCTTATCAGATTTGCAAATATTTTCTCCCATTCTACAGGTTGTCTTTTCATTTTGTTTAGGGTTTTCAGTGCTGTATAGAACATTTTAGTTTGACTAGTCTCACTTGTTCATTTCTGCTTTTAGTGCCTTCCTCCTGGTGTTAAAACCAAAAAAATATCATTGCCATGACTGATGTCAAGGAGCTTACCCTCTGTTTTCTTCTAGGAGTTTTATGGTTTTAGGTCTTACATTCAAGTCTTTAAGTTGATTTCTGTGTATGTTGAAAGATAGTGGTTTAGTTTCATTCTTTTGCATGTGGCTATCCAGTTTACCCACACCCTTTATTGAAGAGACTGCCCTTTCCCCGTTGTATATTCTTGGCTCCTCTATAATAAATTGGCCATACATGCATGGGTTTATTTCTGGGCTCTCTATTCTGTTCCATTCATCTATGAATCTGTTTTTCTGCCAATATCATACTGTTTAGATTACTACAGCTTTGTAATACAGTTTGAAATCAGGAAGTGTGATGCCTTCAACTTTGTTCTTCTTTCTCAAGACTGCTTTGACTATTCGAGGCCTTTTGTGGTTCCACAAAAAGTTTAGGATTATTTGTTCTATTTCTGTGAAAAATGCCATTAGAATTTAATTTTTATTGCACTTAATTTGTAGGATGCTTTGGGTAGTATGGATATTTAAACAATATTAACTCTTCAAATCCATGAGCACAGAATATCTTTTCATTTATTTGTGACTTCTCTAAGTTCTCTCATCAGTATCTTACAGTTGTCAGTGTACAAGTCTTTCACCTCCTTGGTTAAATTTATTCCTAGGTATTTTATTCTTTTTGATGCTATTGCATACAGGATTTAAAAAAAAATTTGATAGTTATTAGCGTATGGAAATGCAATTGATTTTTTTTAAAATAAGCATTTTATTAACTATTCATTTATTTATATTTTTATTTATTTAATTTGCCTGCGCTGGGTCTTAGTTGAGGCATGCGGGATCTTTAGTTGCGGCATGCGGGATTGTTAGTCACAGCATGTGAACTCAGTTGCGGCATGTAGGGTCTAGTTCCCCGACCAGGGACTGAACCCAGGCCGCCTGCATTGGGAACATGGAGTCTTACCCACTGGACCACCAGGGGAGTCCCCGCAACTAATTTTTATGTTTGATTTTGTCTCCTGCAACTTTACTGAATTCATTTATCAGTTTCAAAAATTTTTTGGTGGAGTCTTTAGCGTTTTCTATATATAATATTATTTCATCCGCAAATAGAGACAGTTTTACTTCTTCTTTTTCAACTGGATGACTTTTATTTATTTTTTCTTGCCTAACTGCTCTAGGTAGGACTTGCAGTATTATGTTGAATACAGGTGGTAGTAGTGGGCATCGTTGTTTTCTTCTTGATCTTAAAGGAAAAGCTTTCAAACTTCCACCTGTTGGCTTGTCACATATGGCCTTGATTATGTTGAGGTACATTCCTTTACCCACTTTGCTGAGAGCTTTTATTATAAATGATGTTGAATTCCATTCACTTCTGGAGAGTTTACTCTATTTGCCTATTGATAAGGAGGGAGTTACCTCTGTCATTGTGCAATTTGTTTTCAATATGCCCTATAGCTTTTTGTCCCTCACTGCCTGAATTCCTGTTTTCTATAGTATTTAATTTTTTGGAGTGAAATGTTTAAATTCCTTCTTAATTTCCTCTTGTACATGTCTGTAGCTACTGCATTTGTGGTTATCATGAGGATTACACTGAACATCCTGAAGTTATAACACTATAATTTTATTTATAGCAGCTTAACTTCAATTAACATATAAAAACTCTGCTCCTTTACAGCTCTTTCTACTCCTTTCAGTATCACAAAATTACACCTTTATAACTGTGTGCACAAAAAATAAACTAATAATTCCTTTAAATGCATTAGTCTCCTAAATTATGTAGAAAACAAAAAGTACAGTTACAAACCACTGTAACAAAATTCTAGCTTTTATAATTGCCCATGTATTTACCTTTATTAAGATTTTTTATTTATCCATATGGCATGAAGTACTGTCTAGGGTCCTTTCATTTCAACTTGCAGGAGACCCTTGAGCATTTTTGCAGGGTAGGTCTAGTACTCACAAATTCCCTCATCTTTTGTTTATTTGGGAATGTTTTGATTTCTTCCTCACTTTTGAAGGACAGTTTTGCCACATACAGGAATCATTTTAGCATGTTGCATACACTGGCCCACTGTCTTCTGGCCTCCAAAATTTCTGATAAGGAATCTGCAAACTTTCTTATTGAGGATCTACTGTATGTGATGATTTGCTTGTCTCGTGCTGCTTCCAAGATTTTCTCTGTCTTTTGAAAGTCTGATTATAACGTGTCTTGGGATGTGTCTCTTTGAGTTCATCTTACTTGGAGTTTGGGAAGCTTCCTGGATTTTATTTTTTCCCCCCTGGATATTTATATTCACATCTTTCATGAAATTTGGTAAATTTTCAACCATTATTTCTTTAAATATTCTCTCTGCCTCTTTGTATCTGTCTTCTCCGTCTGGAACATCCACAATGCATATGGTTGTACTGCTTGATGGTGTCCCACGGGTCACTTAGGGCTCTCTTTTCTTCAATCTTTTTCTTATTCTTCAGGCTTGATAATTTACATTGTCCTCATCTTCAAGTTCACTGTTTCTTTCTTCTGCCTGCTCAAACCTGCCTTTGAATCCATCTAGTGAGTTTTTCATTTCAATTACTGTACTTTTCAGCTCCAGAATTCCTTTTTGGTTTCTTTTTAGGCTTTCTATCTCTTTACTGATATTTCCATTTTGTTCCAACATCATTTTCATGACTTTCTCATGAAAGAAAGTTTTTTTCATGACAATTTCCTTTAGCTCTTTGAGCATGATTAGGGCAGCTTTTTAAAAGTCTTTGTCTAATGTATCTGCCATTAAGTCCATTTTAGGTTCAAATTCTACTGAATTATTTTTTTGCTTTGAATGGACAATACTTTCTTGTGTCTTTGTATTCCTTGTGATTTTTTTTTTTGAACACTGGACATTTGAGTTGAATAATGTGGTAACTCTGGAAATTAAAGATTCTCCATCCAGTTTGCTGTTTTTTGTTATTTTGATTGCTGTAGGCTGTCTCTGTGCCAAGGATCAGCCTCAGGTGTAAACTTAGTGTCTTATGTCTTTTCCAATCTTTTCGTTGGATATGGGCAGTCACTGTCTATTTCCCCTCATACATGCAGTTGTTTTTGAACGTCTTAGTCTTTAATTTCTGTCCCAAAAGGGGAAAAGCAAAAAATGAAGGTGGCGAAAAGAGGGCACCCTTAAAATCTCCTGGGAGTCACTTTAGCTGGAGGGAGAGGGACTTGCAACAATGGTGGAGGTACACAGTGGCTGCCTGCTTCTTTGCACCTCTGTGATCAGAAGAAGCAATCAAAGCATAGGTACCTAATATTTGGAGAACAGGCCTAGCATTTGCAAGCTGTATGCAAGATATTTCAGGAACACTTGCACAGCTACCTGCCATGTAGCTATGGGTAGGGATGAGTAGCTGCTACTGTGCTAACACCTCAAATTGACTGAAATGATCCATAACTGACCATCTAAAACTTCCCCTGGACGTTACAAGCCTTCAACAGACCCCAGAGTTCCAAAAGAGTTTTATCAAACATATTCTGCTAGTGAAATTGTCTAAAGGGAGACAGATTCCTTGTGCTTCCTACTCTATCATCTTCTCAGAATCCTCTCCTATCATGTTATCTTTTCTGAACTATTTTTCAGATGCATTTTTTTCATTCTCAATTAGATTATAATCTATTACTTTTATTTCTCATTGTAACAAATCCAGTGAGGATGTGATAAATATGCTAAATGTATGGATGTGAGAAGAACCACATAACACAGTGCTTGGCGCATAGTAAGCAGTCAATAAATATTAGGTATTATCTCACACACACACACACATAAATATTACATTCTTCTGGGAGTGAGTAGTTACGATGAAGTGTGGAGAAATAGTACGAGATTACTCTCTACCTGGAGGATCTGGTTTAATAAGGAATTGCCTGAGCTGCTTTGTGTAAGCTGACTAAAATTGTGGAAAGATCAGTCTCTGGATGTCCTCAAAGCTTTCTGCTCTGTTGGAGTCTTGTCTTCACCTTCCCCTGCTTTCTTACCATTTCTGCATTTCACAATTTGGGTCACAGCTGTGGTTGATGAATCGGGCCTCATTTCCCATGCGATAACTGTCAATCACCATCCCACTATCCAGGTTCAGACAATAGTGGTCACTGTGATTATGATACTGCTCAATCATCCTATTCCTAAAGAGGAGAGAAATGATTGAAAGCCAATTAATGATTAAGTTGAAAGTAAATTTCAAATATTTCATTTTCCATACTAATCTGGTAACTTTGCCATTTTACTGGAGTATCATTTACCACCGTACCTGAACTCCTGTTCGCTGACAACCTCCCCTAGGTATTCAATGATGAACTGCCCAGCTTTTAGGGGTTCTTTGGTTCTGATTCCCCAACCTTTTTCCTCAGCTCGAAATCGTTCTAGACATTGCACCCACTCATGCCTCTGTATCCTCTGGTTACAGCACTGCTCACCACAGGGGCAAGTGTTGGGGGAACACTCAGCAAAGATCATTCTAGAAAGAAAAGGAATAATTGTATGTCAATTAACACTATACATAACCTTCATGAACCCATTTTTTACATAGGAATTTTAAAAATGCATAAGATTAATTTTTATTTTAGTAAGGTTAGATTGGTTAACAAAGTTAACAAGGTAATAATGTCTAAGTTCAAAAATAATACTGAAAATTTCCAAGTCAAAGTGCAAACACTGATGCTTCTTATAAATTAATGAGTTAATTGTCCACTCAGCATCCTAGGTAAACACTATCATATTTAGTTCTGAGCTAAGAATATATGAACTGTAACCCATAGAGGAATTAATAATTTGATGATTACATTGCACTATTGTTTTGAAGTAGCTCATAGCCATTTACAGATTTTTTAAAAAATTGTGGTAAAATACACATAAAATTTACTATAACATTTACCATCATAACCATTTTATTTTTTAATAAATTTATTTATTTATTTTTTGTTGCGTTGGGTCGTCGTTGCTGCGCTCAGGCTTTCTCTAGTTGTGGTGAGCAGGGGCTACTTTTCATTGCGGTGCGCAGGCTTCTCATTGCATTGGCTTCTCTTTGTTGTGGAGCATGGGCTCTAAGCACGCGGGCTTCAGCAGTTGTAGCATGTGGGCTCAGTAGTTGTGGGTCATGGCTCTAGGGCACAAGCTCAGTAGTTGTGGTGCATGTGGGATCTTCCTGGACCAGGGCTTGAACCCGTGTCCCCTTCATTGGCAGGGGGATTTTTTTTTTTTCCTAATTTAAAAAATATTTATTTATTTATTTACTTATTTATCTTTGGCTGCCTTGGGTCTTCGTTGCTGTGAGTGGGTTTTCTCTAGTTGCAGTGAGCAGGGGCTACTTTTCGTTGAGGTACGTGGGCTTCTCTTGTTGCGGAGCATGGTCTCTAGGTGCGTGGGCTTCAGTAGTTGTGGCACACGGGCTCAGTAGTTGTGGCTCGCAGGCTTAGTTGTTCTGTGGCATGTGGGATCTTCCCAGACCAGGTATCGAACCTGTGCATCCTGCATTGGCAGGCAGATTCTGAACCACTGTGCCACCAGGGAATCCCACAGTTTACAATTTAAAGTACTTACAGGGGCTTCCCTGGTGGCGCAGTAGTTCAGAATCTGCCTGCCAATGCAGGGGACACGGGTTCGAGCCCTGGTCTGGGAAGATCCCACATGCCGTGGAGCAACTGGGCCCGTGAGCCACAATTACTGAGCCTGTGCCTCTGGAGCCTGTGCTCCTCAACAACAGAGGCCGCGACAGAAGCCTGCGCACCGCAATGAAGAGTGGCCCCCGCTTGCCACAACTAGAGAAAGCCCCCACACAGAAACGAAGACCCAACATAGCCATAAATAAATAAATAAAAATTTAAAGTACTTACAGGGTTGTTTGATTTATTCTTCAGAAAGATATTATCTTGGGCTTCCCTGGTGGCACAGTGGTTAAGAATCCACCTGCCAATGCAGGGGACACGGGTTCGAGCCCTGGTCCGGGGAGATCCCACATGCCACGGAGCAACTAAGCCCATGTGCCACAACTACTGAGCCTGCGCTCTAGAGCCTGTGAGCCACAACTACTGAAGCCCACGCACCTAGAGCCTGTGCTCCACAACAAGAGAAGCCACCGCAATGAAGAGCCTGCGCACCGCAATGAAGAATAGCCCCTGCTAACCGCAACTAGAGAAAGCCTGTGTGCAGCAACAAAGACCCAACGCAGCCAAAATAAATAAAAATAAAACAAATAAATTTATTAAAAAAATATTATCTTTATCTAAAGGGCAAACAGCCCACAGTGTCAAATCATATAAATGAGCAGTAAGCAGAGAAAATATCCACTGGACTATACTTCAATTTAAGACAATCAGGGAGTTCCCTAGTGGCTCAGTGGTTAAGAATCTGCCTGCCAATGCAGGGGACACGGGTTCAAGCCCTGGTCCAGGAAGATCCCACATGCTGCGGAACAGCTAAGGCTGTGTGCCACAACTACTGAGCCTGTGCTCTAGAGCCTGCGAGCCACAACGACTGAGCCGGCATGCCACAACTACTGAAGCCCGTGCACTTACAGCCCATGCTCCACAACAAGAGAAGCCACCACAATGATAAGCCCGTGCACAGCAATGAAGAGTAGCCCCACTCGCCACAACCAGAGAAAGCCCACGTGCGGCAATAAGGACCCAACACAGCCATAAATAAATAAACAAATAAAAGAAGAATAAAAATATATCAAAAAAAATTAAGACAATCAGCTTAACTTGTAAAGACACTGCCTTACTGTCAAATTCACCACAGTTATTCTTTGTTTTGCTGATTTCTTTGCTGCATGGATATTGACGAACACCCCTCCTAGAACTGTCCTACTATTTTCGGCTTTGTTGATCTTTTATGATAATGGACTTCCCACCTTTACAATAACAATTCCTGTCTTTTTTTTTTTTTTAAACGGGGATCCTTTTCTCCTCTCTACTTCCCATGGCATATTCATCACTCCTCTTTTCTTCAGAAGGCTTATTCATTTTCATGGCTTTTAAAAGTAATTAATTAATTTAGTTTTTGCTGCATTGGGTCTTTGCTGCTGCTCTTTGTTGCGGTGCTCGGGCTTCTCATTGCAGTGGCTTCTCTTGTTGTGGAGCATGGGCTCTAGGTGCGTGAGCTTCAGTAATTGTGGCACATGGGCTCAGTATTGTGGCTCATGGGCTCTACAGCGTAGGCTCAGTAGTTGTGGTGCACGGTCTTAGTTACTCCACAGCATGTGGGATCTTCCTGGACCATGGCTCGAACCCGTGTCCCCTGCATTGGCAGGCGATTCTTAACCACTGCACCACCATGGAAGTCCTATTCTGTTTGTTTTGATAAATGACCAAGATAAGCCCTTTAACTGTATAAACATGTATATAAACATTCACTGTCTGGAAAACAAAACCATAAAGTTACCAAAATCTGGAAGTAGATGCTGCAAACTAACATGGGAAGACTTTGATTTAGCAATGTAAATTGCCATTACCTGTGGTCACAATGCCCTTGAAAAATTAGAGAATTTTCCCCCCTCTAAATATAGATCATCTGATTGCTCTTTCTCTTACACGGTAAGATTTAAGATTAAACAATCATTGAGAAATGTACTAATGTGATTGACTTCACTAGCTATGGAGGTCAGACCATTCCTGTAAATGGAAATGTGTTTTCACTTAAATGAAATGAATGTTCCTACTATGAATCATGCTAGGTCAGGAAGGAGTAAGCCTTGGAGGTGGGGGAGAGGATCATTCCATCCCAACTTTTTGGGACCAAGAATTTGAGGAACCAGGGTTCTAGAGCAAAAGGTGAATGCTCCTAGAGATTCTCATTGGTGGGCAAGTGGAAGTGAAGTGCTCTCAACAAAGTAGCATAGATAGACTCTAACAGGGAGTTAGACAGGGGCCCTGATGTTTAGTTTAGGGCCTGTGAACTCCGAAAGTAATCACCACTGGTGGCATAAGTCTCACCAGGTAATATACATTTATCTTCCCCTAAGTATTCAGTTTTGTTACACGCCATGTCTGTCCTTTTGGAGAGCTGAAGGAGTGGGCTCTGTATGTGCTATGAGCAAATGGGTACAGCATTAAAAAATAGCTTGAGGGCTTCCCTGGTGGTGCAGTGGTCGAGAGTCCGCCTGCCGAAGCAGGGGACACGGGTTCGTGCCCTGGTCTGGGAAGATCCCACATGCCGCGGAGCGGATAGGCCTGTGAGCCATGGCTGCTGAGCCTGCACGTCTGGAGCCTGTGCTCCGCAATGGGAGAGGCCACAACAGTGAGAGGCCCGTGTACTGCAAAAAAAAAAAAAAAAGCTTGAAATGAATGACAAGACTCTGTTCCAGGGAAAGAGGAATGTTCTGGAGCAGCAATGGGTTTGATATGGATGGTGTACAGAAACAAATACCCACCAAGGAAGATCTGTAGTATTTATAAACAGTGTTGGTGATTCCTAGAAATTGTTTGGAAGAAAAGAGGACAAATGTTTAAAGTCTTTATTTGAAGTAACTGTAAAACCCCATCATTTGTTTTAAAAATAGTCCTGGGACTTCTCTAGTGGTGCAGTGGCTAAGAATCCGCCTGCCAATGCAAGGGACATGGGTTCGATTCCCTGGTCTGGGAAGATCCCACATGTCATGAAGCAACTAAGCCCGTGCGCCACGATTACTGAGCCTGCACTCTAGAGCCCTCGAGCCACAACTACTGAGCCCATGTGCCACAACTACTGAAGCCCATGCACCTAGAGCCCGTGCTTCGCAACAAGAGAAGCCACTGCAAGGAAAAGAACACGCACCGCAATGTAGTCCTGGCTCGACGCAACTAGAGAAAATCTGCGCTCAGCAATGAAGACCCAATGCAACCAAAAATAAATAAATAAATAAAAATTTAAAAAATATAGTCCTGAATCAAGTGTTCCCTGGGCTACTTACAAGTAAGTACAATTCTACATATGAGTCTTGCATGGATGCGAAAGTGGATCCTGCCAATCCTTTAACTCCCCCATCCCCTTAAATATTTACAGAACTCTGAATACAAAGACAGGTAAGACAAAGCCACCCTACATTTTACTTTTTTTTTTTTTTTTTTTTTTGCTGTACACGGGCCTCTCACTGTTGTGGCCTCTCCTGCTGTGGAGCACAGGCTCTGGACGCACAGATCCAGTGGCCATGGCTCACGGGCCCAGCCGCTCCGCGGCATGTGGGATCTTCCCGGACCGGGGCACGAACCCGTGTCCCCTGCATCGGCAGGTGGACTCTCAACCACTGCGCCACCAGGGAAGCCCGCCATCCTACATTTTAGATAGCTCCATTTAACTGAATCTTTATGAGGGTTACTTTTAAATATATAAGGAAGCACCCACCGAATAACATTTGAATTTTTCTTAGTTATTTATACATTAATCACATTCATTAGCTGCATGATGATGTAGTGCTCATATTCTCATGACACAAAGTTGGCAGTATTGTGTCTGAGTGTTTATTTCTTTTTTTTTTGGCCATACGTGGGCCTCTCACTGTTGTGGCCTCTCCCGTTGCGGAGCACAGGCTCCGGATGCGCAGGCTCAGCAGCCATGGCTCACGGGCCTAGTTGCTCCGCGGCATGTGGGATCTTCCCGGACCGGGGCACGAACCCGTGTCCCCTGCATCGGCAGGCGGACTCTCAGCCACTGTGCCACCAGGGGAGCCCTGTTTATTTCTTATTTAGGGGTAAGTTTTGGTTTTTTTTGGAACAATGACAACATAACGGGAAGGATAAATGTGACACCCATACTAAATGATATAAAGGCAACCAATGTTATTATGTAAAGGTAAATGTTCAAATTTCAATTTTTAAGAGATTAAAAGACTATCAATACATATACAATAAGCAGTGTGGTACAGTGGAAAGAACATGACTTTTGAATCAAACACATGTGGGTTCAAATTCTGTCTCTGTCACTTGTCTTATGTAATTTGGAGCAATTTACCATCTAAAATCTAGGTTCCTTCATCTGTACAATGTAAAACTATCACCTACCTCCTTGGACTATTGTGAGAAAGAGAAAAAATAAGCAATGAGGCAGCTATATTATAGTAATTTCACAGACAATAAAATATCATACAAACAAGCACAGAAATTTTAGCATCTAAAGAGATGCACATTTAAACAACTTTAAGGACATATACTCTAAAATATTAAACCAACAGAATACTAAAGCACTAGAAATAAAGTTAGACGTTAATAACTAAAGGCGGTGGAACTATGGGGAAATAAATATATTTATATATTGGTGGTGATACCAAAAATTAACTCAATATTTCATGACAGCTATTGGATAGTATACAGTAAGAATTATATATATGTCCTTATAGTTTGTACAGGTATTTCTTCTTTTGAGAATACACTCTAAGGGTTAACAAAGAAGGGAATCTACACAAAGAGTTTCATAGTAGTGCCATTTTTAATAGCAAAACATTAAAAATAACTTGAATAACGAACAACAGAAGAAGGACAAACTGTGACATACTAACCTAAAAAGGATGAGCTTTTGGATCACAGTGATACATAAAAGTGCATATATAAAATATCTGTGAGTGAAAAAAATCAGCTATCTATAACACCAAGCTATTACTACTATGTACAACTGTACATATGTACGATGACAAGATGTGAATTTACAGTGATGTACATAAGGGGGAATTCCCCAACTGGCACGCTAAAGCAGAAACGCTGATTCCCTCAGCCCGCAGGACAGTTGACTAGAGATGGAGACTGGGAAAGCAGCTGTCTTTTTCTAGGAAAGCTATCTAGAACAAGGAGCATTGATGGGAAGTTCATTAATTCTTTTTTTGCTATAAATATGCTTATGTTACTAAAACCAACAAATTCTATCTCCTTTGTCTCAATTAGACATTTCCAATTTGAAATCTCAATGTCATTTAAAACTCAGTGGTCCCAAATCAAAATCATAATTTTTATGTCCAAACCAGTTAGATTCCACACTTTCTATCTCTGACAATAGCATAACCATCTCTCATTAGCATCACTGACTCAATCATCATGTGTATATCTGCTATATGCTAATGGTTTATCAACCTAGTTTCCCCCCCCGCCCAAATATATCATGGCCTCTTTCTTCTCTATCACTGCCATCATCCTACTTTTACTCCCTCATTATGGCTACCATATCCTGAGATCTAGGAAGGTTTCTAGAACTGTGCTTAATGAATTGTAAACATTATTTCACATAATCCTCACAAACCCCTCCATAAAGATGGTGTTATTTTTATTAGAGGGGTTAAAGAACTTTCCTCAGGTCTCTTAAGTAGTAAGAGGATTTAAACCTGAGGACATAAGACTCTAGATCACATTGTTTTCTGTTACTCTACTTAGCCCATGTTATGGGCTGAATGTGTCCCCTCAAAATTCATAGTTGAAGCCCTAGCCTCCAGGGCGACAGTATTTGGAATTAGGGTCTTTGGGAGTTAAACAGGTTTATATTAGGTCAGAAGGGTGAGAACCTCCTAATGGAATTGGTGCCCTTCTAAGAAGAGGAAGAGAGAGAGAAATCTCTCTCTCTCTCTCTCTCTACCATGAGCATGCACTGAGGAAAGGCCATGTGAGCACACAGGGAGAAGGCAGCTGTCTATAAGCTAGGAAGTGGGTCCTCATCAGACACTGAATCTGCTGGCAATTTGCCCTTGGACTTCACAGCTTCCAGAACTGTGAGAAATAAATTTCTGTTGTTTAAGTCTATGATATTTTGTTATAGAAGCCCAAGCAGACTGAGACAGCTCAACAATTAGGTTTTATATACTATCTTTGTACAACTTCTTGAGGGGAAATCAAAGAGCCTATTTAACCTTTCCCTCTAAATGAAGTGACTTTTTTTTTTTTGGCCACGCCACACGGCTTGTGGGATCTTAGTCCCCCAACCAGGGATTGAACCTGGGCCCTCGGCAGTGAAAGCACAGAGTCCTAACCACTGGACCGCCAGGGAATTCCCCTAAATGAAGTATCTTACAGACCTTAAAGCCTGTGCTTACAGAATCAGTTTAGTACAGTACCTATTGAGGCAGTCATCCACACAGCCCTTTTTGGTGTCATCATCCGGTTTCTTACAGTTACAAGTGGTAGCCTCATAACCAGAAAGGGGTTTGACATCAACGTAGACATCTTGAGAGAAGACAGCAAAGAATAGTTTGTGAATATATAGGATAATTTTTTAAGTGCCAGGCTAAGAACACTGATTGTATGGAGGCAGAAAAAATAGCTCCCATGTTACTCACTTGAACGGATTTTTTTATATAGTGGGACATCTGGTTTCTTGTATAGCTAGAAGAAAAAACAGAAAAATCTTGATATAGCATTCAACTTCAAATGCCAGAAAACAGTATCAATTACTAAAAATAGAGGAAATTATCCACGTACTCTGCTCATATGGAAACATTTACAAGCCTTTCTGGGTTGGATAATTTGAGGGAAACTTGGTGTGATCACTTTTTTACCTTGAAATAAAAGGTGACTTACTAGATCAGGGTTTAAGAGAACTAGATTCAACGGAAGCAATACTAAGTAGTTTAAAAAAAATGCATTTTTTGTTAGATGTTTCTTCAGCAAGTTATTAGATAGACTTAAATGAAAATCACACTGCAGATCAAAGCTTTTCATTTGGATAAATTAAGATTGTATTTGCCTCTATGAAAAGACTGGAAAACTTGCACAGGGCTTGTTTAGATGGCCTGCGTAGGTATATGAAATGAAAAAGATGAGAACCCTGGCTTTTTCAGGGTGAGTGTTGTAGGGAAACACATTTCACGTTTTAATTAAGTCAATTAATTTAGTGAACAAAGGGGAGATGGCAGGCAGAATAATGGCGCTCTCATACTGCAATAAAGAATGCATTAGGAAGAAAATGTATTAGGTCAGTCGGTCAGTGTTTTGCCATAGAAGACAGTACCCCCACCCAAAAAAGGCAACTTGGTTTAAGCTAGAGTGTACTAATCTATAAGAATAATCCCACCATCATTTTTCAGTTGGTATAGATTCAAAACACTATCTCCTTCATTGTTATGAACTCTGAGACAAATATCTAACATACTGATCCTCGTAGAATTCAAGAGAGGCCACCAGACAAGAGAATGTAGACGGGAATGTTCATTGCTTTTGGCTTTCCAAAGTCAAACTTTGGTGGAATTCTGGCAAAACTCAGGAGCCTATTACCTCATTTGCATGACGATTTCCCAATGGTTGTTCTCAATATGGATTCTGGGGGCTTTAGCTTAATATAAAAATAACTGGGGGAAACTCTGCAATTAGGTAAGCAAGAGAGAAAAACAGCACCTTCCCATTTTTAGTTCCCAATATATTTAAATATCTTTTAAAAGTACAAGAGTGTTAAATATTTTCCCTGTTTCTTTTGGTAGAAGACTCTTGTTTATATGTGAAAAATAAATTCCAAACTGATGGGAAGGAACCAACAAAAATAAAGCCTGAAATTTCTTAGCGCTGCTGGCAGTACATCTAAATTCCCTTGAGACCTGCATCAAACAGGATTCTTACAGAACAGAATCTTTGCCACCAAAATAAAAGTCCAGAATAATAACAGAAGGTTTCCTAAGGAAGCAGGAACTTAATGCTATTTTGAAATATGAATAAAGGCAAAGAGGTCACATTAAATATGGATGCAAATTCATTTTTCTTAGTCTCTAACATTCACAGGGGCACTTCTCTATACTTCCTAAGATGAGAGCATAACAAGGAGGCAGAGAAAAAGACTTGCACCCCCCTTTCCCCCCGTTTACCACTTATGTATGAAACATGGTAATATACGCTCATACCTGATTATGTTTCCACTGCCAAAGGATGTCATAGGGAAGCTGAAAATCAATTCGCTTTTGCCTTAGATATTTTCCTGAAACAAAAAAATACTATCAATTTCAATATCTAATTTATACAATGGGTCAAATAGCCACAAGATTTAATATGCACTGACTAAAAAAATAAAGATTTAATTTTTAATTTTATGAATTTTCCATCACTAATTTTTAAGTTCAGCTACTCTTTTCCACTGTGCACCATGTGGTATAAGCTAAAGATGTTTTAATAGTAGCTTATACAAAACAACTAGCATAGCAAATTTACTACCAAAAATAGGTCATTATGAAGCAAACTAAATACTAAGAATTGTTCAATCATTAAAATTATTAACCAGAGCATCTGTCGTCTATTCTCCTTCATTATGTACATAATCTAAGGTTGACTATAAAAAGAAGTATAAGAGTTTTCTAAAATAGGCAACCCTGAATTTAAATAACTCAAGAGTATTTACATGCAAATTTATGATCTGTTAACATTTTTTCCTACCTATTGAAATACTACTTTTTAAAGCCAATTTTAGAGCCCTTTTCTACCTTAAAGACGTCCTTTCAATTTCTTTACTCTGTATCTTTCTGTTCGTGAAGGACTATAATGCTCAACTCATTTCTTGCAGGACTTAGACTTTTCCTTGTTATCTGGATTTTTGCCCTATCATGGTCTCCAGACCAGCAGTTCTCAAAGATTGCTCTGCTTACCCCAAGGGATCCGAGAAGTCAAAACTATTTTAATAACACTCTAAGATATTATATGCATTTTTGTTGTGCTGACATTTGTACTAATGGAGTAAAAGAATGGTGGGTAAAACTGCAGTTTTAGTATGAATCAAGGCAAGTGGCACAAAACTGTACTAGAATGAAACTAGTAGAAATGAACTATGCCAGCATCATCTAAGAATGCTCTTGATAAAGTAGTAAAAATATTAAATCTTGGCCCACAAACCAAAATCTTTATTCTGCATGACACAATGGAAGTATGCATAAAGCATTTCTGCTGCACACTGAGGTATGATGGTTATCTTAAGGTAATGCACTTGTGCAAATATTTGAATGGTGAGCTGAACTAGTTGCTTTTTCATGGAACACCGTTTTTACTTAAAGGAACTGACAGACAATGGTTATTCTGACCCAGGAACTGAAAGTAAGTCAAGTGAACTTGTTACTTCAAGAAACCCAATTGTGGACTTCCCTGGTGGCGCAGTGGTTGAGAGTCCGCCTGCCGATGCAGGGGGCACGGATTTGTGCCCCGGTCCGGGAAGATCCCACGTGCCACGGAGCGGCTGGGCTCATGAGCCATGGCTGCTGAGCCTGTGCGTCCGGAGCCTGTGCTCCGCAGCGGGAGAGGCCACAGCAGTGAGAGGCCCGTGTACCGCAAAAAAAAAAAAAAAAAAAAAAAAGAAACCCAATTGAAAATATGTTTCCGATGACAAAATTTAAGTTTGAGTGAACACTGTAATTTTGGAAAACTTGTGTCCATTAACTACCATGAGATTCTCAGTTTTTTAATACTTAAGTTTTTCTCATGAAATAAGTGGCAATTAACAAATGTGAATTGATTTGGATACATATAGGAAACGGAAAAGCAATGTAATACAGTGAATTAATATTTTTCAATGACCAATACAGGAAGTGATAAAATCATACATGGGTAAAAAAATCCATTTAAATTGCAAGAAAGACCAATGGCCACTGATTTCATACTCCAACACTGCAGTGTTAAGGAACTATGACATTTATTGATTAATTTTGCTGCAGTATCAAAGAATATCTACAGTTATCTGAATTTATTAAAATATCTTCCTCTCTTTTACAACTTTTTACCTATGTGAGGTCAGATTTCTTCATGTATTTAAACCAGAATAACATCACAACAGATAGAAGGCAAAAATAGATGCAGCTGTCCTATATTTAAGCCAGACATTAAGGAGATTCACAAAAATGTAAAATAAAGTCACATTTCTCATTAAAAAAATTTTGGGGGAAAGTTATTACCACATCCAGACTAAAATGAAAGCATAATAAACTTGCCCTCAAAAAAAAAGGGTGTGTGTGTTATTTTTCATAAAAATGTGATTTGTTACGTGCAATGAGTTTATTCATTTGACAAATCTGATGATACAGCAGCATGGATTACAGGTATATCTAAGGGGAAATAACTTATGGAGGTAGGGTAACATAACAAGTTTCTGTCTGGGGTTACATCTGGTAGAAGACTGGAGTCACATCTGGTAGAAGACTGGAGTCCACCTGTTGATAGGGAACCAAAGCTGAATGTATAACTACAAAGTCTGTAATGAAAAAGTGTATAAACAACTTAAAAGTTTATCAACAAGGAAGTAAACTTTGGTACATTTAAATAATGAATATGCAGCTATTAAAATGAAATGAGGTATATACTTACTCATATGAAAACATATTCTCCAAGTTGCAGAATAATATTATAGCAAGGGCTGATTTTTAAAAATACTTAAAAAAAAAAACCCCATTAAATAGCTATATATGGTGGGGGCTGTCTAGGAAAGGGCATGAGGGAACTTTCTGGGGTGATGATAATGTTCTTGAGAAGGGTCTGGGTTACAGAGGTGTATGAAAATTTTAAAAAACTGAGTAAAAGTACATTTAAGATTTGTGCATTTTATTTTTTTTAAATTATATAACCTAACTAGCTATTGATGTTACCCTGAGAAGACTGATTGATTTCCAATTTTTATAATAAATTTATTTTATTTTAGGCTGCGTTGGGTCTTCGTTGCTGCACGCAGGCCCTTCTCTGGTTGCGGCGAGCGGGGGCTACTCTTCGTTGAGGTGCACAGGCTTCTCACTGTGGTGGCTTCTCTTGTTGTAGAGCACAGGCTCTAAGGCGTGCGGGCTTCAGCAGTTGTGGCTCACGGGCGCTAGAGTGCAGGTTCAATAGTTGTGGTGCACGGGCTTAGTAGCTCCGCGGCACGTGGGATCTTCCCGGACCAGAGCTCGAACCCGTGTTCCCTGCATTGGCAGGCGGATTCTTTTCTTTTTTTATTCATATACATTTTCTATTGTAGACTTCTTTTTATGCTTCTATGAAATCTTAGGAACAGAATTTCTCATCATTTAAAAAAACTTTTCTTACTAGAAGAATTATACATGTTTGCTACACAAAACAAGCAAATAACAGGACAAAAAAAAAGACTCAAGTCATAATATTGCACCTATATTTTGTAATTTACTTTTTCCATCTAAATATCATAATGCACTTTTCATTCTAACAGATGCTCTCTTATATATAATGGTTACATGAAATAGATGTACCCATAATTTACTTTTTGGTACAATGTTTGCAGAGTTCACTATTACAAACAGCACTTTGATAAACATCTTTGTTGCTAAATGTCTATGGGCCAGTTTTCATTACCTTGTTAGGATAAATTCCAGAATTGCTGTGTGGTAGGGCACACAGATTTTAAAGATTTTTTGATACATACTGCCTTCTTGCATAGTGTAGGGAATCTCGAATACAAGAAGATTCTTCTCAAACCATTGGAGAAGTTTTTCCTGGAAATGAATGAATTTTTCCTTTCTCGGCACTCTACTTTACTGCTGTGCAGAATGTGTTCAGAGCAGTGTCTCCAACATCCTTGAATATCTCATTCTTTCCATAACAGATGCTTTTCTTCTGGATTGGATTAAGAGTTCCTCAGTCACAGATACTAACGTCTCTCTTGATTTTTTTCCCCCATGCCTGATGGAAAGCAGGGGAAACTTTGGGAGAAGATCCAGTCACTGACTTATATTGAGGGATGAGTGTGATGCAGAAATAGAACGGCCAAAGATGGCTGCCAGTGAAGGGAACGTTCCACCTATGATCCCTGTAAATTCAGGAGATGGTCAGGGTGGTTTTCCATTGTGCAAACT
The DNA here is from genome assembly GCF_937001465.1 of Orcinus orca. Taxonomy (NCBI): domain Eukaryota; kingdom Metazoa; phylum Chordata; class Mammalia; order Artiodactyla; family Delphinidae; genus Orcinus; species Orcinus orca. Next base: position 100,026,716 of record NC_064559.1, on the reverse strand, counting down.
CTTCACTTTTTAGTTGTTTCCTCATTTTGCCATGGTGCTGGTCTTGGAGAGGGCAGGCTGATTCTTAACGACTGAGCCACCAGAGAAGCCCTATTTTATTTAAAAAATTATATAACCTAACTAGCTATTGATGTCACTCTGAGAAGACTGATTGATTGACTGATGCATGCATGCATGCTGCATTGGGTCTTCGTTGCTGTGCCCAGGCTTTCTTTAGTTGTGGTGAGCGGGAGGCTACTCTTCGTTGCAGTGTGCGGGCTTCTCATTGCGGTGGCTTCTCTTGTTGTGGAGCATGGGCTCTAGGCGCATGGGCTTCTGTAGTTGTGGCGTGTGGGTCAGTAGTTGTGGCTCTCGTGCTCTAGAGCACAGGCTCAGTAGTTGTAGCGCACGGGCTTAGTTGCTCCGTGGCATGTGGGATCTTCCTGGAACAGGGCTCGAACCCGTGTCTCCTGCACTGGCACGTGGATTCTTAACCACTGCAACACCAGAGAAGCCCTGTGCATTTTACTGATGGTAAATTCACCTCAAAAGAAAAACCCTATAAGCAAATACTGAGATCTTGACTCTGATATAATGAAATATTTATGGGGGAAGTATATCAATTTACTTTGCAGCATGTCCAAAAATAGGATGGAATAAAAGATGGATAAATATATGATAAATCAGTCAAATATTAATGAAAAAGTCTAGGTGATGGGATATTTTGTGTTTAGTTTTTTCAAACTTCTGTATGCTGAAAAATTTCATAATAAAGTGTTGGAAAAAACCAGCTATATGTATATAGGAAAAAGTTTGAAAGGGTATATGCTAAACTATTATATTTCTGGGAAGGGGAACTTTATCTTTTAATTCACATCTTTCTACATTAAAAGGAATATTTACGAGTATGTACTGTTTCTAACAACAATAAAATAAAAATAATTCTTTTAAAAGTCAAAATTGCTTCTCAGAAGACAGGACAAATCCCTTAATGTAAAGGGTTAACTCCTTTCTTAATGTGTTTTCTGTAGAGAAGAGGGTGTAAAAGAATGAAGGAGTAGACAGTAAGTTCTGAATTTTTAAAAAGAACACTTTTCTTTCTCTTTCTAGGAAAGAAAGCATCCATTATCCACTTCAACTAACTTTAAAGACACAATTTTCCCCAGTGCCCAGCATCTTGAGTTCTCCTACCAACATCTCCACAGATGTTATGTTGCTTTTCCTGGCATTATTTGTATTTCTCCTCTCTAATCCATATATTAAGTGTTGAGGAAAAAAATGATGGGTCAGTCTTTCCTTTCCTCTAACATTTCTGAAACCAGACCTAGGTAATTCATTTTTAGTAAGTGAGACTCACTTAAAGAGATTTCCTTGTCAAATCCTGCTGGAGATGATACCTCAGAGGAACCTATTCAGGAGTTCCTCATTTGGAAAAATTATTCTTTGAGCTAATCCTCATTTTTACTTTTAAAAAAAATTTATTTATTTTTGGCTGTGTTGGGTCTTCGTTTCTGTGCAAGGGCTTTCTCTAGTTGCGGCAAGCGGGGGCCACTCTTCATCGCGGTGCACGGGCTTCTCACTATCGCGGCCTCTTGTTGCGGAGCACAGGCTCCAGACGCGCAGGCTCAGTAGTTGTGGCTCACGGGCCTAGTTGCTCCGCGGCATGTGGGATCCTCCCAGACCAGGGCTCGAACCCGTGTCCCCTGCATTGGCAGGCAGATTCTCAACCACCGCGCCACCAGGGAAGCCCTCCTTTTTTTTTTTTTTTTTGGCTGTACGCGGGCCTCTCACTGTTGTGGCCTCTCCCGTTGCAGAGCACAGGCTCCGGACGCGCAGGCTCAGCGGCCATGGCTCACGGGCCCAGCCGCTCCGCGGCATGTGGGATCTTCCCGGACTGGGGCACGAACCCGCGTCCCCTGCATCGGCAGGCGGACTCTCAACTACTGTGCCACCAGGGAAGCCCCCTCCTCATTTTTAAAATGGGAAAAAAAATCACTTTCTATCCATCTGAAAATTAGATGAAATCATATCTTTTGTAGGTTTTTTTTAACTGTGTGTTGGAGCCTTGAGATCTCAAATCCTGCCACTGGTCACTAGGAAAGGAGCAGAGAAATCCTTTACTTTTCCCTTTGAAATAAAACTGATTCTGTGGGCAAGAAAGTCATTTCAAGAGGCTACAGAAACTTGTGTTGACCTTGAAATCCGGAAGAGGAAGGTCCATGATGATTTTCTTTTACAGAATCAATCCTAATATGAAAAGGATATGAACAATAGGAGGAGGAACATCTCCACAAAAGCACTCCATTGTTAATCAGATAGTTAGGCAAATGAGGAAACCAAAGGAGAGAGAGGTACTTAATAAAAAGGAGAAAGGTAATAATGGCTTTGCCTTTTTCCAAGATATCTTAAAATCTGACAAAAACGTGGCCTCTTTTGTTTTCTAAACAACAATAAGGTGACTGACCTTCAGAAAAAGTTCAGCTTGTTTATATATAATCTAAGTACTGGGTTACAATATCACTCTACGTATAGGTAATAATTATTTATTATGATTCCCATCCCCCCTTTGTAAGAATGTCAGCTCCACAGAGGCATGGATCTCTACCTATTTGTTTACTGATGTATCCAAAGCATCTAGAAAATTGCCTGATCAAAGAGCAGGTATTAAATATTTTCTGAATGAATGAAAATATATATTCCATGGCATACTTTTTTTTTCTTTTTAATTTATTAATTTGGCTGCTTGGGGCCTTAGTTGCAGCAGCAAGAGGGATCTCCGTTGTGGCATGTGGAATCTTTTGTTGTGGCACGTGGGCTCTTCGTAGCCATGTGCGGGCTTCTTTCTAGTTGTGGTGTGGGGGCTCCAGAGCACGTGGGCTCTGTAGTTGCAGCATGCAGTCTCTCTAGTTGTGGTGCTTGGGCTCTCTAGTTGTGGCTCGCGGGCTCAGTTGCCCCACGGCATGCGGGATCTTAGTTCCACGACCAGGGATGGAACCTGCATTGGATTCTTAACCACTGTACCACCAGGGAAGTCCCTACGGTGTAAGTTTCGAGGTACTCCACTAGTTGTTCTCTTTTAACCCTACTAAGCAGTATCACCACCTTCCCCCAGTTTCTTGAATTCTGCTCTTCCTAAGCACAATTTCTCTCCTTTTTTTTTTTGGCTTGTTATGCTAATTCATTTTCCTCCAGTTTTACTGAGATATAATTGAGATATATCATTATATAAGTTTAAGGTGTACAGCATAATGGTTTGAGTTACATATACTGTGAAATGATTACAGCTATACATTTATTTAGCACCATCATCTCTTATAGATACAATCAAAAGAGAAAGCAAAAAAAAAAAGAAAAAAATTTTTTTCTTGTGACGAGAACACTTAGAATTTACTTACTCTCTTAACAATTTCATATATATCATACAGCAGTGTTAACTATAGCTATGCTGTAGATTATATCCCTAGTATTTACTTATCTTGTAACTGGGAATTTGTACCTTTTGACCACTTACTCCCCTTCCCCTGATCCCTCTGGTAACCACACATAATCTGATCCCCTTTTCTATTACACACACACACATACACACACACACGTGTGCAGAGATGTTTTTAGATTCCATATATAAGTGAGATCATACAATATTTCTCTTTCTCTTTCTGACTTATTTCTCTTAGCATAATGCCCTCAAGGTCCATCCATGTTGTTGCAAACTGCAGGATTTCCTCATTTGTTATTTTTTATGGCTGAATAATATTCCATCGAATGTACGTGTGTGTGTGTGTGTACTGTAGTATGATATACATACAACTACTTTATCCATTCATCCCTTGATGGACACTTAGGTTGTTTTCATGTCTTGGCTGTTATAAATAATGCTGCTATGAACATGGGTGTGCAGGTATCTTTTCGAGTTAGTGTTTTCATTTCCTTTGGATATATTCCCAGAAGTGAAATTGCTGGATTATATGGTAGTTCTATTTTTTAAATAATTAATTAATTAATTAAGCTACACTGGCATTTATTTAGTTGTGGCACTCGGGATCTCCACTGCCAGCGTGGGATCTTTGTTGAGGCATGTGGGATCTTTTAGGTGTGACATGCAGGATCTTTAGTTGCAGCATGTGAACTCTTAGTTGCAGCATGTGGGATGTAGTTCCCTGACCAGGACCGAACCCGAGCCCCCTGCATTGGAAGCGTGGAGTCTTAACCACTGAACCACCAGGAAGTCCCTGGTAGTTCTATTTTTAATTTTTTTTTTGCTGCATCACGCAGCATGCAGGATCTTAGTTCCCTGACCAGGGATTGAACCTGTGACCACTGGAGTGGAAGTGTGGATTATTTATTTATTTTTTGGGGCTGTGTTGGGTCTTAGATGCAGCATGCGGGATCTTTCATTGCGGCGCGTGGGTTTCTCTCTAGTTGTGGCATGTGGGTTTTCTCTCTCTAGTTGTGGTGTGCAGGCTCCAGGGTGCGTGGGCTCTGTAGTTTGCGGCATGAAGGCTCTCTTGTTGAGGCGCGTGGGCTCAGTAGTCATGGAGCGTGGGCTTAGTTGCCCTTCGGCATGTGGGATCTTAGTTCCCTGACCAGGGATTGAACCTGCGTCCCCTGCATTGGAAGGTGGATTCTTTACCACTGGACCACCAGGGAAGTCCTGGAAGTGTGGATTCTTAACCACTGGACTGCTGGGGAGGTCCCTATTTTTAATTTTTTGAGGATCCTCCATACCGTTTTCCAAAATGCCTGTACCAACACAATTTCTTAAACAGAACCAGCTCCCTCACACTTTTATATTCTCATGTATCATTCTTCTCACTTAAAATTAAATCCTTTCCACCAAACTCTGTCCTTTGCCTCATTCTTAACCTTACCTAAAAATCTGTAATTTTAACATAGCTATTGTAAACAACCACATTCAACCCAGATTGCTAGAGTTGCTATCTCCAATAAGGTAGTTAATGTAATTAAAATTATCCTTTGTTGTTTATATAGTTGGTGGTTTTCTCTATCCGTGTAATAAAGATATTCTCCAATTTATCAAGTATGTAAGAAGGAATTAATATTCAGTATATATAAAGAACTAAGCTCAAGAACAAAAAAAAATTGACTCAATTCAAAAATGGACAAGGACTTGGGAATTCCCAGGCAGTCCAGTTGATAGGACTCGGCGCTTTCACTGCTGTGGGCCCGGGTTCAATCCTGATTGGTGAACTAAGATTTTAAGATCTTGCAAGCTGTGTGGTGCAGCCAAAAAAACAGGCAATCTACAGATTCAATTCAATCCCTATCAAATTACCAATGGCCTTTTTCACAGAACTAGATCAAAAAAATCTTAAAATTTGTATGGAGACACAAAAGACCTTGAATAGCCAAAGCAATCTTTTTTTTTAAAATTTATTTATTTTTGGCTGCATTGGGTCTTGGTTGCTGCACTTGGGCTTTCTCTAGTTGTGGCGAGCAGGGGTTACTCTTCATTGCGATGTGTGGGGCTTCTCATTGCCATGGCTTCTCCTGTTGCAGAGCATGGGATCTAGGCACGTGGGCTTCAGTAGTTGTGGCACATGGGCTCCAGTAGTTGTGGTTCGCAGGCTCTAGAGCGCAGGCTCGGTAGTTGTGGCGCACGGGCTTAGTTGCTCCGTGACATGAGGGATCTTCCCAAACCAGGGCTCGAACCTGTGTTCCCTACATTGGCAGGTGGATTCTTAACCACTGTGCCACCAAGGAAGCCCAGCCAAAGCAATCTTGAAAAAGAAAAATGGAGCTGGAGGAACCAGGTTCCATGACTTCAGACTATACTATAAAGCTACAGTCATCAAAACAGTACAGTACTGGCACAGAAACGGAAATATTGATCAATGGAATAGGATAGAAAGCCCAGAAATAACCCCACACATCTATGGTCAATCTATGACAAAGGAGGCAAATACAATGAAGAAAAGACAGTCTTTTCAATAAATGGTGCTAGGAAAACCAGACAGCTACATGCAAAAAAATGAAACTAGAACATTCTTGAACACCATACACAAAACTTAACTCAAAATGGATTAAAGACCTAAATGTAAGAGCAGATACTATACAACTCTTAGAGGAAAACATAGGCAGAATACTCTTTGACATAAATCACAGCAATATGTTTTTCTCTTTTTTTAAATTAATTTTTATTGGAGTATGGTTGCTTGCAATATATTTTTCGATCCATCTCCCAGAGTAATGGTAATAAAAACAAAAATAAACAAATGGGACCTAATTAAACTTAAAAGCTTTTGCACAGCAAAGGAAACCACAAACAAAACAAAAAGACAACCCACAGAATGGGAGAAAATATTCACAAATGATGTGACCAACAAGGGATTAGTGTCCAAAATTTACAAAGAGCACATGTGGCTCAATATCCAAAAAACAAACAACCCAATCAAAAAATGGGCAGAAGACCTAAATAGACATTTCTCCAAAGAAGACATACAGATGGCCTAGAGGCACATGAAAAGATGCTCAACATCACTAATTATGAGAGAAATGCAAATCAAGACTACAGTGAGATATCACCTCACATGGTCAGAATGGCCATCATCAAAAAATCTACGAACAATAAATGCTGGAGAGGGCATGGAGAAAAGGGAACCCTCCCACACTGTTGGTGGGAATGTAAATTGGTATAGCCACTATGAAGAACAGTGTGGAGGTTCCTTAAGAAAACTAAAAATAGAGCTACCATATGATCCAGCAATCCCACTCCTGAGCATATATCTGGCGAAAAACATGGTTTGAAAGGATACATGCACCCCAGTGTTCACTGCAGCACTGTTTACAATAGCTGACACATGAAAGCAACCTAAATGTCCATTGACAGATGAATGGATAAAGAAGATGTGGTACATATATATAATGGAATATTAGTCATTAAAAAGAATGAAATAATGCCACTTGCAGCAACATGGATGGACCTGGAGATTATCATACTAAGTGAAGTGAGTCAGACAGAGAAAGAAAAATATCATATGATATCGCTTACATGCAGAATCTAAAAAAAAAAAAAAAATACAAATGAACTTATTTACGTAACAGAAACAGACTCAAAAACTCAGAGAATAAACTTATGGTTACCAGGGGAGAAGCGTGAGGGGGAGGGATAGATTGGGGGTTTGGGATTGACATGTACACACTGCTATATTTAAAACAGATAACCAAAAAGGACCTACTGTTAAAAAAAAAAAAAGACAAGGACTTGAGTAGACATTTCAGTAAAGAAGATACACAAACGGCCAATAAGTACTTAAAGAGATGTTCAACATCACTAATCATTAGGAAAATGAAAATCAAAACCACAACGAGACACTGCTTCACACCTGTTAGGATGGCTATTACAGAAAAAAACAGAAAATGACAAGTATTACCAAGGATGTGGAGAAACTGAACTCTTAAGATTTGCTGGTGGGGTTGTAAAGTGGTATAGTCTGTAGATGTACCATATGATAAAGCAATTACACTTCTGGGTACACACATAAAAGAACTGAAACCAGGGGTCCTCAACAGAGAATTCTGTAAGCCAATGTTTATAGCAGTATTATTCGCAATTGCAAAAAAGTGAAAACATTAGAAAATGTCCATTGACAGATGAATGGATAAACAAAATGTGTGCGTATGTATACATACACACACACAGGAATACTATCCACCATTAAAAAGAAATGAAGTTCTCATATATGCTGCAAAATGGAAGAACTTATGTTAACATAAAGACATTATGTTAAGTGAAATCAGGAAGACACAAAAGGACAAATATTGTTGTTAAGATTTCGCCTATATGAGGTACCTATAATAGTCAAATCATAGAGCTAGAAAGAAGAACAGTGGTTATCAGAGGCTGGGGGAAGGGGAGAATAGGAAATTGTTATTTAATGGGTACAGAGTTTCAGTTTGGGATGATGAAAAAGTTCTAGAAATGCACAGGGGTGATGGTTGCACAACAGCGTGAATGTACTTAGTGCCACTGAACCTTATACTTAAAAATGGTCAAAATGCAAAATTTAAGTTATGTATATTTTACCTCAAGTTAAAATTAATAATGTAATATACCAAAACCACTGTGTGCTTTAAAATGGGTGAATTGTGCCTCAATAAGCTGTTAAAAAAAGTACAACCATGTTAAAATTTTTTGCTTCATCCATTAAACAATTACTTAGAAAGGCTCAGAAGGAGAAGGAAAGCCTATTGTAAATGCCCATATTATTGCTTACTGTATTCTTTCTGCATTCCTGATGTTCCAAGGTTCCTTCTTTTATTTCTTTCTGTTTAGAGAACTTCCTTTACCCATAGGATAGATTTGCTGGCAACAAACCTAAGAATCCTTTGCTTCTTTCAATTCCTGAAAGAAGGATATTTTCATTGGGTATAGGATTCTGGTTTGACAGTTCTTCTTTCAGTACTTGAAAAATGTGCCACTTACATGAACTCAGACGTGAAATCCACTGTCATTTGATTTGTTTTACCCCTATGGATATGGAGTCATTTCTCTCTCATTGTTTTAAAATTGTTTCGTCTTTAGTATGCTGAAGTTTGATCATGTGTCTCAGCATGGATTTTTTTGACTATATATACCCTGTTCCGGGTTTGCTCATCTTCTTCAATCAGAAGGTTTATGTCTTCTGCCAAATTTGGGAAGTTTTCAAGACATTATTTACTCAAGTACTTTTTTTAATCTCTACCTTCTTTCTTTTCTCCTTCCAGGACACCAAGAACATAAATATTAGCTCTTTTGTCATGGTCCCATAGCCTCCAGTTTGTTTGTTTTTTTAAATGTCTATTTTCTCTTTTGTTCAGATTGGGTAATACTTGTAACACTCCATCACCTACTTCACTGATTCTTTCCTGTATATCTTTCATTCTGCTGTTGAGTCTATCCCCAAGCTTTTAATTTCAGCTACTGCATCTTTCAATTCTAAAAATTATATGTTTTTCCTATTTTTCATTTCTTTGCCAAGGCTTTCTTTTTATGTTTTAAGCATGTTTATAACTGCTTGTTGAAGTGTTTTTTAAAAATCATAATTGCTGTAAAATCTGTCAGATAATTCTAATATCTTGGTGTTGGCATACATTGATGCCTTTTAAAATTCAGTTTGAGATCTCCCAGGTTCTTGGTATGACATATGATTTTCAATTCAAACCTAGACATTTTTGTATTATGTTATGAGATTTTGGGATTTTATATGTACCTCCTGCCCCTAAACATGCATAGCCTACCCTATTATCAACATCCTCCACCAGAGCTGTACATTTGTTAACAACTGAAGAACATATACTGACATATCATTATCACTCAAAGTCCATAGTTTACATCAGTATCTTAGTATTGCATATTCTATGACTTTGAACAAATGTATAATGATATGTATTCACCATTAACGTATCACAACGAATAGTTTCATTGCCCTAAAAATCCTCTGTGCTCTGTAGATTCATCCTTCCTTCCCCTCAAACCACTGGCAATCACATCTTATTAATGTCTCCACAGTTTTGCCTTCCAGAATGTCATTTAGTTGGAATCATACAGTATGTAGCCTTTTTAGATTGGCTTCTTTCATTCAGTACTATGAATTTAAAATTTTTCACTGTCTTTTCATGGCTTGATAGCTATTTCTTTTCAGTGCTGAATAATATTCCACTGTCTGGATGTACCACAGTTTATCCATTCACTTACTGAAAGACATCTTGGTTGCTTTCAAGTTTTGGCAATTATGAATAAAGCTGCTTTAAACATCTGTGTGCAGGTTACTGCACAGACTTAAGTTTTCAACTTCTTTGGGTAAATACCAAGGAGTTCAATTGTTGGATTGTATGGTAGGAGTGTGTTTAGTTTTTTAATACAATTGATTTTTATATACTGATTTTTTTCCCCCAGTAGTCTTGCTACTAGTTGTAGTAACTTTTTAGTGCATCTCTTTGGATTTTCTACATACACGATCATGTTATTTGCAAACAGAAACAGTTTGACTTTTTCCTTCCTGATCTTTATGACTTTTATTCATCTTCTTGCCTTACTGCACTGGTAGAACATCCAGAATAATGCTGAAAATAAGTAAACAGAGTGAACATTTTTACCTTCTTTCCAATTTTAGAAGGAAGCATTCAATATCCTATCATTAAGTATGATCTGCTTTCTATTCAATGTAACACTAAGGAAATTCCTTTCTAGTTCTAAGAGTTTATAATCAACTTTGTTCTGTAGTTGTTTTTTTCAACTAAAGTCTTTGTCAGGTTTTCTATCAGGGTTACACTAAGCTTATGAAATGAGTTGGGAATTGTTTCTCCCCTACTTTCACAAAGTGTTTGTGTTAAGACTGGTGTTATTTGTTTCTCAAATATATATAACAGTTCACAAGGGAAAACCGTTTAGTTCCGGAATTTTTTTTTTTTTTTTGGCTGCATTGGGTGTTTGTTGCTGTGCTCGGGCTTTCTCTAGTTTGGAGAGTGGGGGCTACTCTTCCTTGCAGTGCGTGGGCTTCTCACTGCAGTGGCTTCTCCTGTTGCACAGCACGGGCTTTAGGCACACGGGCTTCAGTAGTTGTGGCACACAGGCTCAGGAGTTGTGGCTCATGGGCTCTAGAGCGCAGGCTCAGTAGTTGTGGTGCGCAGACTTAGCTGTTCCGCGGCATGTGAGATCTTCCCGGACCAGGGCTCGAACCCGTGTACCCTGCATTGGCAGGTGGACTCTTAACCACTGCGCCACCAGGGAAGCCCCAGTTCTGGAATTTTTCATGTGAAAGATTTAGTAAGGAACTCAATTTCTTTAAACAATTATAGGATATTCAGATGTTTAATTTCATTTATAAGTTGTATTTTGTAAGGAATTTGCCCATTTCATATATTGTTAAACGTATTGGCATAAAGTTATTTATATTATTAGCCTCTTAATGACTGTAGGACCATTAGTATGGATACTGGCAAATTGTGTTACCTCTTCCTTTGTCTTGATCAGTGCAGCGAGAGGTTATTAATTTTGTTGCTATTTTCAAATCTTTGTTCCCTTATTGTCTGTTTAATATTTTACTGATTTCTGTTCATTATCATCTACCAGTTTTCTAGAAATAAGTGGGATGGCTTTACTCTTCTCATTGACATTGAGTACAGTCAGTCCTCCATATCTGTGGGTTCTAGGCATCTATGGATTCAACCAAACGTGGATCAAAAATAAATTTTAAAAAATTCCAGAAAATTCCAAAAAGCAAAACTTGAATTTTCCCAGTGCTGCTAACTATATACACAGCATTATAAGTAATCTAGAGATGATTAAAAGTCTACAGGAGGATGTGTGTAGGTTATATGCAAATACTACACCATTTTATATAAGGGACTTGAACATCCTTGGATTTTAATATCTGAGGAGGCTCCTGGAACCAATACCCCACGGATACAGAGGGACAACTTTACTTGGTCATAGTAAACCAAGGGGAGGGGGTATCCACTCTGTGTTAATTATTTCAAAATAAGTATCATTTAATCCTCACAACTCAGGTTGGAAACAGTCTCAACATATAGGTGAAGATGCTGAGATGTAGAGTAGATAATTAACTTGTTCAAGATCACTTAGCTACAAGAGTGTGAAATGAAAAGAGGAGTCTCTTGTGTTTGATTCCAAGGTGTGTTGAGGGTCCCCAAGACCACCTTCAGGTCTGGTGACTCACAGGACTCAGCATATAGTCAGACTCATGGCTATATTTTAGTATAGCAAAAAGACACAAAGCAAAATCCATAAAGAGAAAAAATACATTGGGCAAAATCTGGAGGGAACCAGGCACAAGTTTACAAAAGTCCTCTCTCAGTAGAGTCATGCAAGATGCAATCTTTGGCAATGTACTGTGACGATACGTGTAAAATGTTGGCTAACAAGAGAGCTCATTAGAAACTCAGCACCCAAGGTTTTAATTGGTGGCTGGTCATTTAGGTACCCTCTACCTAGGATGTACCAAAATTCCATTCTCTTTGAATGAAACCAAGTGTTCAGCAGAAACCATACAGTTTATACATGGTAGGCACAGTAAAGACTCTCTTACCATCTAGGGAAAGTTTTATAATAGAGGGAACTATTTACTATTCAAGTTTCCAGATGCCAGCTAATGGCCAACCTTGTAAGCAGGACTTTCTAAGAATAGAAGTCTTAGGTCTGCTATTTTAATTCTTTTCTGCACATAAGGCCTATGTTCTTTCCACTGTATCAGGAAAAGCAGTCAAGATTTGGCCTAAGTCTGAATGACTTGTAGGGGCAAATGACAAAAGCTATGTTGAGAAGGATTCTGAATTCTTTTCTGAGCTCACCAGAAAAGGGTATCACGATATATTTCACAACAACTGTCAGAGTAAAAAGAAGGGCCTACATACTAAGTAATGGATTCTTGTTGACTGATAAGTCTACTGCAAAAACAGCTTCAATTCAGTAATTACCAGTTATTGAATGATTACTCTGTTAGGTACTGTGCTAAGTATTTTACATGCATTATTTTATTTAATATTCATATTAATTTCTATTTTACACTAAAGAATTTGAGGCCTTAAAAAAAAAAAAAAAAAAAGAATTTGAGGCCTTGAGATGTGTCAAGTTGCCCAGGATCACACAGCTAGTAATTGTTGGAGGTGGAATTTGACTCAAGGCCTAACTGATGCCAGAAGCCAAATGTGAAAGCCTATGTCTTCATTTTTCTTGCTCTCATACTCCCCAGAAGATTTTTGAAAAACTATGAATCCCCTTATGCATTTTCTTTTTTTTTTTTTTTTCCTTTGCAATACGCGGGCCTCTCCCGTTGCGGAGCACAGGCTCCGGACGCGCAGGCTCAGCGGCCATGGCTCACGGGCCCAGCCTCTCCGCGGCATGTGGGATCTTCCCGGACCGGGGCACGAACCCGTGTCCCCTGCATCGGCAGGCGGATTCTCAACCACTGCGTCACCAGGGAAGCCCTCCCTTATGCATTTTTAAATGTAAAGTTTAAACAGTTGCAAATGATGTAATATTTGGTTACAGCGTTTAAAAATGATGAAACTGCATACCATAGGGATTTAATACTTATCACTATTCATTAAAAAAGGAATACTCCCTTCTTTAACATTTAGAAAATTAAATCATTTCTTTTTATCCTTGAACATTATTTCTATTTCACTTATTCTGGGGAATTTTATCTTAATATTGTATTTTTTTTTGCTTGAAATTCTTTTATTGAACAATCTATCCTCCTACTCTACAAAAAAGTGTTTAACACTAAAAGTAGCTGTGAACATAAAGCTCAAAGCATTAAAAATTTTCTTTTGCATTGTATAATCACTGTAATTTTTATAAATATATGCCTGACTAAACCAACATAAATATAATATACATTTTCAAAATTACAGCTTTATTGGGGCAAAATTCACATACCATAAAATTCAACTTTTTAAAATGTACTATTCAGTGGGTTTTAGTATATGGAGTGTGTAGCCATCACTACAGGATGGTTAATTTTATGTGTCAACTTGGCTGGATCACAGTACCCAGATATTTGGTTAAACATGATTCTAGATGTGTCTGTCAAAGTATTTTTTGGATGAGATTAACATGCAAATCAAAAGATTCCAAGGAAAGCAGATTATTCTCCATAATGTGGGTAGAATTCATCCAATCAGATGAAGGACTCAAAAGAATAAAGACTGACTTCCACAGAGTGAATTCTGTCAGTAGACTGCCTTCAGACTCCTTGAGCTGCAAGATCAACTTTTTCCTGGGTCTCCATGCTGCCAGCCTACCTTGCAGATTTTGGACTTGCTAGCCTCCACAATTGCGTAAGCCAAGTCCTTAAAATAAACCTTTCTCCCTATATATCTTATTGGTTGTTTCCTTGGAGACCTCTGACTAATATAATCAACATTATTTGGGAACATTTTCGTCATCCCCAAAAGAAACCTTGTACCCATTAGCAGTCACTCCACATTCTCCCCTACCCCCAGTCCCTGGAAACCATTCATCTACTTTGTGTTTCTATGTATTTGCCTATTCTGGACATTTCATAAAAATGGAATCATAAAACACGTGGTGTTTTGTGACTGTCTTTTTTTTTTTTGTGACTGTCTTCTTTCACAAAGCATAATGTTTTCACGGTTCACCCATGTTGTCACATGTCTCAGTACTTAATTTCTTGTTATTGCCCAATAACATTCCTTTGTGCAGATATATCACATTTTGTTTACACACAGCATGCGAGATTCCAGTTCCCTGACCAGGGATCATACACCCCTCCCCCCGCCCCAAGTGGAAGCACAGGATCCTAACCATTGGACCACTAGGGAAGTCCTTTGGATGTATGTTTTCAATTCTTTTGGGTATGTATCTAAGCAGCAGTATTGCTAGGTCTTATATTAAATCTGTGATTAACTTGTTGGGAACTACTAAAATGTTTCCCAAAGAGGTTTACACCACTTCACATTCTTACCAGCAATGTATGAGGGTTCCAGTTTCTTCACACCCTCTTTAATCCTTTAATTAAAGCCATCCCAGTGGGTGTGAAGTGATAATCTCATTATGGTTTTGAGATCCATTTCCCTAATGACTAATGATGTTGAGCATCTTTTCATGTGCTTATTGACCCTTTCTATATCTTTTTCTGGAGAAAGATCAATTCAAATCATTTACTCTTGAAAAGATTCTGTTGTTTGTCTTTTTATTATTGAATTATAACAGTTCTTTATATATATGGGTTTCTGGATACAAGTCTCTTACTTGATATATGATTTGAAAATGCTTCTCCCTTTCTGTGGGTTGTTTCAGCTTCTTGATGGTGTTCTTTGAAGCACAAAAGTTTTAAATATTGATGAAGTTCAATTTGTCTCTTTTTTTCTTTTGTTGTACATGATTTTGGTGTCAGACACCTAAGAAATTATTACCTAGTCCAAGGTCACAAAGATTTACTCTTATGCTTTCCTTCTAAGAGTTTTATAATTTTAGCTCTTATATTTAGGTTGATGATCCATTTTGAATTACTTTATCCTTTTGTATGTGCATATTCAGCTATCACAGTAACCATCTGTTGAAAAGACCATGCTTTCCTCATTGAACTGTTGTGGCACTGTTGTAAAAAATCAATTGACTAAGAATGTAAAGGTATAATATACAGTTTGATAAATGAGTATTTATCATAAAAAGTAAATTTTTTTGAAGTGCATTTCTCTAAAGAGATAAAGAAACCTGATTTCATTAAAAATTAAAAAATAAGTATTACCTTCCATTTACTGAATGACTCCATTGATAAGATGCATTATTATTTTATCTGTATAACTATTTTATTCACATAACTAATATCGCAAAGACAGAGATGAACCTAGGTCTGGCTGACTCAAAGTCAGGCTCTTTGTTTACATGATACTGGAAGTGACCTGTTTGAAACAGCTGACTGGCCTCCCTCCCTATCCTAATCATAAATTATTATCTAAACAACAAAACAGCACTGTCCAGAAAAAAAATTTTTATCTTGTAACAGCCTGATTTTATGTCTTGTTTCACAAGAAAAAAGGCCCACTACTTGGATAGGTTTTTCCATTATTTACTTAATTTGCAGACCACTGAGTACAGATTAGTCTTAGTAAGAGACTAAAGTGGGGATTTAGAGAGAGAAAACCTTTATTTAAATTAAGGGATTTCCATTCTGGACCTCTTAACCACTATTCATGCCAGATATGTGACAGAAATATTGGCCTATCCATTATTCATCTCATCTCCCTTGGAATTAACTGACTCTATCACCCCCTTGAATAGTCAGAGCTTCTTTCCAAAATTTGAGTTATGAATTAGCCAATTTCCCATCCAGAGCAAAACCAGTGAGACCAAAATGGTCATGTTTTCCTTTACACAGAATTTTTAAAATTACCTCTTATTTTCAAAGCCTATTTATCATTAGCACGTTCTAGGAAATAGCTAAATCTGCTGAGAACCTTCTTCCACTGCTATGACCTCACTACTAAAAACAAAAGGCTCTTTCAAAAGAGCTTTGGCACTAAGCCCAGAGAATACGGAATTTACTCTTACCTTTTTTAAGTAAGCAATAGTACAGTTATCTAGCTGAGAATTAAACCTTGTAATGCTTGTTGTACTTAAACTATTCTCTAGCCACCCAATACAGAATAATTAAAGCAAACAAATCTCTATTGCAGAACTTGTCTACCCCTGTTGCTTTAAATACATTGCTGGTGCTGGGCCCTCTAGGGAGAAAAAAGGAACTAGATAATCATAACACACAGAAAAGCCCCATAGTCAAGAGAGTCAAGAGTCATAGTTGAAGAGAACACTAAAAGCACTGGATCAACATCTACTACACAAATAAGCTGTTCCTGGAAAAAAAAATTCTCATCCTATATTCAATTATGTATTCTAATTTCTCCTTTTCTTTCACTGTATAACCAATATTTGTTAAACTTCTATTATGTACGAAGCATGGGGAAATCAAAGGAGAATAAGAAAGACAAATGATCCTGTGCTCCTAGAGCTTATAATCTGGTGGAGGAGACATTACTAAATGAGTAAACAAATATAGTAATTATAGATTACAGAAAGAAGTAAACAGGGTGCTCTGATACAGACTTGATATAGAGGAAGGAACCCTCTTTTGTAGGATAATCAGCAAAAAAATTTTAAAGAAAATAATATTTAAGCTGGTACTGACATTTAGCTCATCCTCAAAGGATGAGAAGAAATCCACCATGGGAAGTTTGAAGAAGAGCTTTGCAGGCAATGGTAATAATAAGCATAATAATCTTTTGGTTGGAAAGAGTTTGGTATGGTCTAGAATCTGAAAGAAGGCCAGCATGACACACAATACAGTGATTATAAGGGAAATATGGGAAACAACAGAGGCAGAAAAATGAGGTAGTCAGGAACCAGATCATTCCCAAGAGTTGGGGTAAGGAGTTTATAGTTTAATGGTGAACACTGAAAGGTTTTAAGTACGATTTAGTTTAAGTTATAAAATCATTTCCCTTTTTACTGTGTGGAGAGTAGATTGGAAGGGAGCAAGAATGGAAGTGGACAGATCTTTTAGAAAGCTATTGCAATGGCCTGAGCAAAAGATAATAGTGGCATGGACTTGAATAATGACAATGGAATTTGAAGAGAAGTAGGATATATTTCAAGGACGAAAATAACAGAACTTGTAGATGGATTGGATGAGGCCAATCCAGGAAATCCAGGATGCCTTCTAGGTACACTTTACTTATCTGATAAGCTCAACAGTATGATCCTGGAAGGTATTATTATTGAAATGCTAAACAAAGACTTGAATTTTCTCCAAAAATAAATAGAGAGATAAATCTTGATCAATTTTCAAGCATATAAACGATCAGAAAAAGCAGTGGGCCCTTTTCCTTTGATTATTACATATCCACAAATCATCTCCCTTTGAACACAGAAAACACTTGAAACTGAAGTAATGAATAGTTGGGTTTTCCTAGATGATTTACTTAGAGAATCAAATGTTACAGATATAGTGTTTATTGAAACTCCGGTGAATAAGATTTACGTCATTTTGACCCCTAGACGGCAAAAGGGTTTGCAAAATTCTTCAGAGTACCTATAATTAAATGGTAACGACTTGACCCCACTGGAGATGTAGAAATAATAAGAACACAAAGACATTTCACCCAAACTCAAGAAATACCATTTCCTCTCAGTAATATATTGTGTATACTGAGTACTCACCGACATGAATGGGGGCTGGGAATAATCCATATTCATGCTCTCCCGGAGTGTATTCCAGCTTCTCTTTCTTTAATTGGATCAATCGGCTCTTTGGGCTGTGATTAGAAAAGAATGGAAAACAGTGAGAGGCAATGAAATTTCCTCTTGTGGTAAAATAGAAAAAAAAAAAATCACTCTATCGAATATTTGTTTTAGTGGTGATCATTTTGTAATGTGTAGAAATATCGAATCACTATGTTGTACCTCTGGAACTAACATAGTGTTGTAGGTCAATTATACTCAATTTAAGAGAATGCGATACTATTTTGAGTTAAAAATCACCTTTATAAATATAATAAGGAATGAACTTGGCTTCACAGTAATTTATGCAAAAATACTGGAGGGCTTTAATTAATTAAAAAATGTTTATGTAATCCAATTGAGCTATAGATAAGATTTCATAAAGTAAGGAAAATTCCAAATTCACAATTTAGAGTGATAATTATTTTAAAGTGTAGCTACAAAAGTATGTTATTTTTCTATAATTCTGATCCCAAACTAGTCATTTCATGTGACTCTTATAAAAAGGGACAAAGAAAATTAACAATAACAAATGGTTTATGTGCATGAACTATTTTGTGTAACTTCTTCTACATGTCAAAAATAGTTGACTTATATACATATCTGGTTTGTAAATAAAATTGTGAATAGGGGAAAAAAAGAGTATTTGTTTTAACAGTGGCTTAAACCTTAAACCCATGTTTTTGGGGGGGAGGGATACTATGTATTTTCGTATATTTTTAAAATCCGAATTTCTGAAATTGTCTTTTAGGAATTATACATAAGATGCATTCTCCAATGCATCTCCAATGCACTAGCATTCTCCAACAGTTTTGCAGAAGGAACCTAAATTTCAGATCTGATCATAATGACTGCCTTATATTTGGTTAGTGATTTATAGTTTATAAAGTACTTTCACACATTATCATTTATGTCAATCCCGTGAAGTAGGTAAGAAATGTTAACTCTAGTTTACAGATTTGAAAACTGATGCTCTACAAAGCTAACTGACTTGCTTTAATTTTTGTAGCTGGCAAGGAGATTCAAGATGAAAACCTTAGTTTCTTGCTAAACTCCTATTCATTTACTATTCTTTTTATTTTAGTCCACCATGTCCCATCAGCTTTTACCTCTTCCACTCATCTTACTGGGTCTGCGTTCCTAATGTTTGTTATGAGATCAAAACCTGAAGAGATTTCACAGATACATGAAAGGAAGGGAAAAAAACGGAGGAAAAAGGAAATGAGAAAGAGGAGAGCCTCATTCAGTCGACTCTGATTTTATTTTGGCTTAAAGTTCCAGTAAATAAAGCAAGGTGGATATATTTCTTTCATGAATTATGACATACTGCCTTTCAAAAAACAAGTCTAGTCTATTATATCTTGTAACAAGTAGGTATGTTAATACACACTTTGCAGATGAGAAAATTGAGACCCAAAGAAGTTATTTATAGAATCTTTAGTTCTTATTTGAAGACTGGTTCTTTCTAGTGGATCATTCATTTATTTATTCAACAATTACTGAGCACTCATTAAGTCCAGGCCCTGTTCCAAGTACTAAGAAACACTGGGGAAAAAGATAGTTTACTTGGGTAGATATACAATAAGGAAATAAGAAAAACTAAGAAAATGAAAAAAAAAAAAAAACAACCCAGAAAATAATAAATGCTAGGCAAATAATTAAAACGTGATGAATAACAAGTAATTTGGGAAGGCTTTTCTAAGGAAGTGACATTAAGCTAAAATGTAAATGTTACTGATACTCAGGAGAGGATCTGGGAAATGGAGGAAGATCAGGCAGAGGAAATAGCTGGTATAAGACGAAAGTTTAAATGAGATTGGAGAATTAGAAGAAATGAAAGGAGGCTGAAGCAGTCCAGGTAAAGTTAGAAACTAAGTCATGTAAAAGTTTAAAGGCAGTGGTAAGTAGTTTGGGGGACAGTTACAAAGAAGGAAAGGAAAGATGCTAGACTGTTCTACTTATATCTAAAGACCACTTTTCTCATTTTAAAAACGTGGCCCTCAAAAATGATTGTGAACACAAAGATGAATTTTTTAACCAACTAAAAACTATATTTCTTCATCATCAAAGTCAAATAGATCAAGAAAACAACTGTGTCTAGAACCAAGCACTCAGCATGAAAGAAAATTTGGTCTACACCTTACTAGATTCAAGACATATCCAAACTACTTAAAGAAATAACATAAAAGTTTTCATTTAGCTAACAAAGGAATGGAAGCAAAACTGGTATTTTACCCTGGTGCCAACAGGGTAAGCAAGCATATAGGGGGCAGTAGTCGCGAAAGAAAATATCTGGCACCCTGAAGTGAACAGACATGCAAAATCACAAAAAAATTCAGGGTCACCTGCATAGTTTTACGCCCTCAAATAAATGAAACCTTGAATATATCCTATCAATTACCAACTGATTCCCTAAAAAACTCAAATTTATCCTTGATTTTGCAATGCTGATACCTAAGATGCATGACATCATTATGGATATGATAATCATGTGAGAAACTGTTTTCCTAGTTCTTAGCCAAGTCTGACTTTGGTTCTAATTTAGACATAACCATTTATTTCCCTGTTGGTTACAACAACATGGAAAGCTCTCTCATTGTTTTAAATACTCCATTCTGTGTGAGCTCTGAGGAGTGGTATATTAAGAGAGAGAATTTGGTTGTCTCTGTCAGTTTGTCTTGTAGATTCTGAACATTCCTGGCATTTTCTGTGGTATTCATTTGTGTGCCACTATCAGTTCAAATCACAGGAGAAAATCTTTATACTTGTAGGAATGAAGAGTAGTCATTTCAGATACAAAACTGCCGTAACTTACAGTAGGCTGGACAGTAAAAAAAAAAAAAAAAAAAAGTTGCTGTGACAGGTGTTTACTCTAGCCTATGGCTGAAGTTGCAAAAATGAGACTACTAGTGCTATGTTTAAGTGTGTAAATGAAAAAAACTCTTTTGTCTTTATTGTCAAAAGAAGTTAGTTTGCCTTTCACAATGTTCTATTTATAAATGTAACCAATCCACTATTTGTGGCCAACTTTCTCTCTCTTCGGTAGATTATTAGTTTTAATAATTTATCATTTGGATAAGAGGATATCTAATTAAAACAGGCAAATCCACCATCATATGGGAGAAAAATATATGATTATTTAAGGAAAAATACAAAAAGTTAGTGTTCCTAATAATCATTAATTGGTATTATGCAATTAATGCTATTATGTTTATCTTAAATATTGTCTACAGTCATTTCTTGGCTTTAGGTATTTATCATCTTATTTTCAAACCTTGTCAACTCTAATCTAGGCCCAAAACTCAAATTAATAAAACTATTAAGATGTCTTTTATACTCAAACTATCTTAGAAGTTTCCCAGACAGCTGGTAAGTCACACCAAGACTTATTCCCACACTTGCTTTTTTTTAATTTATTTTTTTGCCATACTGTGTGGCTTGCAGAACTTCCCTGACCACGGATAGAACCTTCGCCCCCTGCAGTGGCAGTGCAGAATCTTAACCACTGGACCACCAGGGAAGTCCCTGACATTTTTTTATTTTTTAATAAAGTGAATGCTGTTTTTTTAAAAAAATTATTTATTTTTGGCTGCATTGGGTCTTTGCTGCTGTGCATGGGCTTTTCTCTAGTTGTGGCAAGTAGGGGCTACTCTTCCTTGCGGTGCGTGGGCTTCTCACTGTGGTGGCTTCTCTTGTTGCGGAGCACGGGCTCTAGGCGCGTGGGCTTCAGTAGTTATGGCACATCGGCTCAGTACTTGTGGCTCGCGGGCCCTAGAGCGCAGGCTCAGTAGTTGTGGCACACGGGCTTAGTTGCTCCGTGGCATATGGGATCTTCTCGGACCAAGGATCGAACCCGTGTCCCCTGCACTGGCAGGCAGATTCTTAACCACTGTGTCACCAAGGAAGTCTCACTGTGTACTTTTAAGACTGGAGAAAAGTACACTAATGTTCCTATACTTGATTGGAACAGTAACTGTCAAAAACTTTATCCTCTTTATCAAGAACTTTTTTTTTTTCCCCTAGGTTTGAAATCCTTGTCAGTTAGTGACAATCATAACATATATTTTACTGGATGCATTAGAAGAGTATGGAGAATTGTCAGTGTCTTACCTTTCTATAATGTTTTCATTCTCTGAGAAATTTTTGGTTAAATCTTTATGACTAAGACTGCTGGAAGAAGTATCAAAAACCCCTCAGTAAATGACAATCTCAGTTATTTTTGATTAATGATACTAGTGGCAATAAGATTATGGGTACAGATTTCCCTGTACGTTATAACTGATAGCATCACCTTAAACAGATACTTGTTAGACTGTAAAAAGGGACAGAGCTAGAATTTCCAGGAAATTTTTAGCCAGGAAACAAATGATTTTGTGAAAGCAGACAGTTTAACTCAAGATCAGCAAAATAAGAATTACCTAGGACTATAAAATTGATTTAACTGTAGTAAATATATTTTAATGAGTGTATAATAAAGACCTTTTCTTTCTTCTTAATCTTTCTATATAACCCTGAAGTTATTAGGTGATCACTGTACACACTGAAATTAAATACTTTTTAACTGGTATACTGTTCCAAAGCCTTAAATTAAGAAAAAAAAATCCTGTAAATGTTCTTAATATAAATTATAAGCCTACAGGAGAACTTAATAAAATTTCTGTTTAAAAAAGAAGATACATGCTGATTGGTCTAACCTAAAAAACTGTTCACAATATTATATATACAGTCACATCTTACCTTATTTTACTGCACTTTGCAGGTACTGTGTTTTTTTTAATTACAAATTGAAAGTTTTGTGGCAACCCTGCTTGGAGCAAGTCTACAGTGCCATTTTTCCAAGGGCATTCTCTCACTTCTTGTCTCTGTGTCACATTTTGGTAATTCTCACAATATTTCAAACTTTTTCATTATTATTATATTTGTTATGGTGATCTATAATCAGTGATCACTGATGTTACTCTTGTAATTGTTTTGGGGAGGCTCAAACCATGCCCATATAAGACGGTGAACTTAATAAATGCTGTATGTGCTCTGACTGCTCTACCAGCTAGCCAATCCCCACCCACCCCCGTCTCCCACGCCCCCACCCCAAACCCGTCTCTCTCCCTTTCCTCAGGCCTCCCTATCCCCTGAGACACAGCAATACTGAAATTCGGCCAACTAATAACCCTACAGTGGCCTCCAAGAGTTGAAGTGAAAGGAAGAGTCGCACGTCTCTCACTTTAAATCAAAAGCTAGAAATGATTAAGCTTAGTGAGGAAGGCAACACCTTAAGCCAAGACAGGCCGAAAGCTAGACCTCTTGCGCCATTTAGCCAAGCTGTGAATGAAAAGGAAAAGTTCTTCAAGGAAATTAAAAGTGCTACTCCAGTGAACACACAAATGATAAGAAAGTAAAACAGCCCTATTGCTGACATGGAGAAAGTCTGAGTGGTCTGGATAGAAGGTCAAACCAGCCACAACATTCCCATAAGCCAAAGTCTAATCCAGAGCAAGGCCCTAACTCTCTTCAGTTCTATGAAGGCTGAGAGATGTGAAGAAGTTGCAGAAGAAAAATTTGAAGCTAGCAGAGGTTGCTTCATGAGGTTTAACATCGAAGTACAAGGTGAAGCAGCAAGTGCTGAAGTAGAAGCTACAGCAAGTTATCCAGAAGATCTAGCTAAGATCATTAATGAAGGTGGCTACACTAAACAACAGATTTTCAATGTAGATGAAACAGCCTTATACTGGAAGAAGATGCTATCTAGGACTTCATATGTAGAGAGAAGTCAGTGCCTGGCTCAAAGGTTCAAAGGACAGGCTGACTCTCTCTTGTTAGAGGCTAATGCAGCCAGTGACTTTAAGTTGAAGCCAGTGCTCATTTACCATTCCAAAAATCCTAGGGTCCTTTCGAATTATGATAAATCTACTCTGCCTCTGCTCTTTCAAATGGAACAACAAAGCCTGGACGACAGCACATCTGTTGACAAAGCCCACTGTTGAGACCTACTGCTCAGGAAAAAAGATTCCTTTCGAAACATTACTGTTCATTGACAATGCACCTGGTCATCCAAGAGCTCTGATGGAGATGTACAACGAGATTAATGTTGTTTTCATGCCTGCTAGCATAACATCCACTCTGCAGCCCATGGATCAAGGAGTAATTTCCACATTCAAGTCTTATTATTTAAGAAATACATTTCATAAGGCTACAGCTGCCACAGATAATGATTCCTCTGATGGATCTGGGCAAAGGAAATTGAAAACCTTCTGGAAAAGATTCTAGATGCCATTAAGAACATTTGTGGTTCACGGGAGGAGGTCAAAATATCAACATTAACAGGAGTTTGGAAGTCGTTTCCAGCCCTCATGGGTGACTTTGAGGGGTTCAAGACTTCAGTGCAGGAAGTAACTGCAGATGTGGTGGAAATAGCAAGAGAACTAGAAATGGGAGCCTGAATGTGAGACTGAACTCCTGCACTCTCGTGGTAAAATTTTCACGGATGAGGAGTTGCTTCGTATGGATGAGCAAAGAAAGTGGCTTCTTGAGATGGAATCTACTCCTGGTGAAGACACTGCGAAGATTTTGTTGAAATGGCAACAAAAGATTTAGAATATTACATAAACTTAGTTGCTAAGGCAGTGACAGGGTTTGAGAGGATTGACTCCAATTTTGAAAGAAGTTCTGTGGGTAAAATGCTGTCAAAGAGCACTGCATGAGAGAAAAAAAAAAAAGTACTGCCTGCTGCAGAGAAATCATTCATGAAAGGAAGAGTCAAAGATGCAGCAAACTGCACTGCTGCCTTGTCTTGAGAAACTGCCTCAGCCCACCCCAGCCTTCAGCAACCACCACCCTGATCAGTCAGCAGCCATCAACGTCGAGGCAAGGCCCTCTATCAGCAAAAAGATTACAACTCGCTGAAGACTCAGATGACGGCTAGCACTTTTTGGCAATCAAGTGTTTTTTAATTAAGGCATGTACATTGTTTTTTCAGACATAATGCTATTGCACACTTAATAGACTACAGTATAGTGTAAATATATCTTTCACATGCGCTGGGAAACCAAGACCTCCGTGTGACTCCCTTTATTTCAATATTCACTTTATTGCAGTGGTCTGGTATTGAACCTGCAGTGTCTCTGAGGTATGCCTGTGTACATATAATGTAAACTTCTTTTTATGCTCCTATTTTGAAAAACCCATTTTCCTTCCTATGTGCAAAACACCCAGTTCTTCCCTACTGTGAGTTTCTTTCCTGTGTATCACCTTACTTTTACACAGAACACTTGCCTTCTGACACCTTTGGTAATAAAATGTGCGGAAGTTTTTCACTACGTCAACCAATTCTCTTCACACCAGCTAGGTGTCCTAAAATTTAACTCAAGTCTAACACTACCTACCTGGAGACACTGTCAGATCCCACAGGTTAAGGGCTCAGTCTCACAAGTCTGTCTCCACTCTACCTCAGATGTCAAATGAAAATAGTAAGTCCCCAGTTTATCCACAACTTATGTCCTACAAATTGGAGGTCCCCATTACCCCCTCTCTCAGGTCTGATTAATTTGCTATAGCTGTTCACCAGTCACAGAACTCAGGGAAACACTTACTTACGTTTACCAGCTTATTAAAGATTATGATAAAAGATACAGGTGAACATCCAGATGGAAGAGATGCATAGGCAAAGTATGTGGGAAGAGGTGTAGAGTCTCCATTACCTCTCTGGGTGTGTCACTCTCCTTGTACCTCCAATTGTTCACCAACCTGGAAGATCTCTGAATTCTGTACTACTGGGATTTTTTTTTTTTTTTTTTTTTTTTTTTTTGCGGTACGCGGGCCTCTCACTGCTGTGGCCTCTCCCGCTGCGGAGCACAGGCTCCGGACGCGCAGGCCCAGCGGCCATGGCCCACGGGCCCAGCCGCTCCGCGGCATGTGGGATCCTCCCGGACCGGGGCACGAACCCGCGTCCCCTGCATCGGCAGGCGGACTCTCAACCACTGCGCCACCAGGGAAGCCCACTACTGGGATTTTATAGAGGCTTTCTAACATAGGCATGATCAATTATTAGCTCAAATTTCCAGGCCCTCTCCCTTTTCTGGAGGATGGCAGGATGGGGCTGAAAATTCCAAACTTCTAATCATGGCTTGGACTTTCTGATGACCAAGGGCCATCCAGGAGCCCACCCAGAGATGCCTTTTAGAAAAAAAAAGATGCTCATAGTGCTCTTATCACTTAGGAATTTACAAGGGTTTTGGGAGCCCTGTTTCAGGGATAGAGTCAAAGACAAATATTAGAACAAGAGACGCTCCTAAATTTTCCTATCCCTTAGGAAATTATAAGGATTTTAGGAGTCCTGTATCAGAAACTGGGGGCAGAGACCAACAAATAAATTTTCTATTACCTAACGGTTTCTATACCTTTTATGACCATGTAGTTAAATTATGTAGGTTCAGTATGATATATAATTGGATAAACCAAATTTGTAACCATGAAGAATCTTATTTAATTTCATATGACAAGATCACTAATAAGGACAAGATGTACACTTCATAAGCATAAATGATACCTATACAGTCCTCTCAGGAAACTGGCCTGCTATTTATTCTATGGCTTATGGAATCCCATAATTTAAAGGGAGTAAGAAATGTCACTCTTGGCAGGTCGGGAACACTGACAAATATGGAGGTTTTAAAGTAACAGGATTTTCCTACAGGGACTTCCCTGGTGGTCCAGTGGTTAAGAATCCGCATTCCAATTCAGGAGACACGGGTCTGATCCTTGGTCAGGGAACTAAGATCCCACATGCCGCGGGGCAACTAAGCCGGCGCGCCACACCTAGAGAGTCCGTGCACCACAACTACCAAGCCCGTGCGCTCTGGAGTCTGCAGGCCACAACTAGACAGCCCGGGTGCCAAAACTAGACAAGTCCAAGCGCCGCAACGAAGACCAAGCGCAGCCAAATAAAATGAAACAAAATGGGGCTTCCCTGGTGGCGCAGTGGTTGAGAGTCTGCCTGCTGATGCAGGGGACACGGGTTCGTGCCCCGGTCCGGGAAGATCCCACATGCCGCGGAGTAGCTGGGCCTGTGAGCCATGGCCGCTGAGCCTGCGCGTCCGGAGCCTATGCTCTGCAACGGGAGAGGCCACAACAGTGGGAGGCCCGCGTACCACAAAAAGTAAATAAAAAAAATAAATAAAAAGAAATAAAAAAACGAAATAAAATAAAATAGGATTTTCCTACAGTTATAGGTCTCCCATGTGAAATTTGACAGAGAGTTGGAAGGCTTTTGGTTCCTCATCTTTGTAGATGAGTTGATAAGGGCAATAAAATACTTCTGACAGAAAAGTAAATTAAAACTTTTATAAAGGTTTCCAACCAGTAGCTGATTCTGAACCCTTAGAAACATGTTGCTCTAGTTGCTATAATCATATTACAAGGAGATTTTTGTATATTAATTAATAATATACTGTATATATCAATATATGTAAATAAAATTGGCCTTATTTTACATCAAATTAATGATACTTAATCAGAAATCACTGAACAAATGTATGTGGTAAGAGATATACACCATAACCAAGTTGGATTCATTCCAGAGTCACAAGAATGGTTCAACATACTCAAATCAATCAATGTGATACACCACATCAACAAAAAGAAAAGATAAAAACCACATGATCAACTCAATAGATGCAGAAAAAGCATTCAATAAAGTTCAACACCCATTCATGATAAAAACTCTTACCAAACTGGGTACAGAGGGAATATATCAACATAATAAAAGCTATTTATGACAATCCCAGAGTCAATATAATACTCAACAGTGAAAAGCTGAAAGCTTCCCACTAAAATGTGTAACAAGACAAGGATGCCCACTCTTACCACTTATCTTAACATAGTATTGGAAGTCTTAGCCACAGCAATCAGACAAGAAAAAGAAATAAAAGGTATTCAAATTGGTAAAATTGTCCTTAGATGCAGATGACATGATACTATATACAGAAAATCCTAGGACTTCCCTGGTGGTGCAGTGGTTAAGAATCCGCCTGCCAATGCAGGGGACATGGATTTGAGCCCTAGTCCGGGAAGATTCCAAATGCCGTGGAGCAACTATGCCCATGTGCCACAACTACTGAGCCTGCGCTCTAGAGCCTGTGAGCCACAACTACTGAGCCAGTGTGCCACATCTATTAAAGCCTGCGCGCCTAGAGCCCATGCTCCGCAGCAAGAGAAGCTACCGCAATGAGAAGCTCATGCACTGCAACAAAGAGTAGCCCCTGCTTGCCGCAACTAGAGAAAGCCCGCACACAGCAATGAAGACTCAAAGCAGCCAATAAATAAATAAATTTATATTAAAAAAAAAAGAAAACCCTAGAGGTTCCACACAAAAACTACTAAAACTGGTAAACG
This sequence comes from Orcinus orca, assembly GCF_937001465.1. Taxonomy (NCBI): domain Eukaryota; kingdom Metazoa; phylum Chordata; class Mammalia; order Artiodactyla; family Delphinidae; genus Orcinus; species Orcinus orca. The sequence goes on along the minus strand of NC_064559.1, from coordinate 99,998,590 downwards.
AATTCAGCAAGGTGGAAGGATACAAGAATTTCCAAAATATACAAACAGCTCATACAACGCAGTAACAAAAAACCAAACAACTCAAACGAAAAACGGGCAGAAGACCCAAATAGACATTTTTCCAAAGAAGATATACAGATGGCCAATAGGCAGATAAAAGATGCTTATCATTGCTAATTATTGGAGAAATGCAAATCAAAACTACAATGAGGTACCACCTCACACCAGTCAGAATGGCCATAAATAAAAAGTCTACAAACAATAAATGTTGGGGAGGGTGTGGTGAAAAGGGAACCCTCTTACACTGTTGGTGGCAAGGTAAACTGGTGCAGCTATTATGGAAAACAGTATGGCAGTTCCTTAAAAAACTAAAAACAGAGTTGCCACATGATCTAGCAATCCCACTCCTAGGCATGTATCCATACAAAACTATAATCCAAAAAGATACATGCACCTGCTATGTTCATAGCAGCACCATTGACAATAGCCAAGACATGGAAACAACCTAAAGGTCCACAAACTAAATGTCCACTGACAGATGAAAGGATAAAGATGATATGGTGTGTGTGTGTGTATATCTATCTATCTACCTATCTATCTACACACTATGAAATACTACACTACTCAGACATAAAAAAGAATGAAATAATGCCATTTGCAGCAACATGGATGCAACTAGAGATTATCATACTAAGTGAGTAAGTCATAAAGAGAAAGACAAATACAATATGATAATAACTTATATGTGGAATCTAAAATACGACACAAATGAACATATCTAAGTAACAGAAACAGACTCACAGACATACAGAACACACTTGTGGTTGCCAAGGAGGTGGGGGTCGGGGAGGGAAGGATTGAGAGTTTGGGATTAGCAGATGCAAACTAGTATATATAGGATGGATAAACAACAAGGTCCTACTGTATAACACAGGGGACAATATTTAATACACTGTGATAAGCCATAATGGAAAAGAATATGAAAAAGTATATATATAACTGAGTCACTTTGCGTACAGCAGAAATTAACACAACTGTGTAAATCAAATGTTTATATTTCTATAAAATTTTAAAAAATTTATGTGGTAAAATCTCCACCTTAGAGTGGAGACTTAACTACAAAGAGGAACTGCGAAAGTAAAACTGATACCTTGCACAAGAGCCATTTTGGATAAGTTATTGAATCTGTAACAACTATTCCCCAATTTTTGCAATGCTGATGTCTGAGATGTAATGTTATGATCTCTGTGAATATGATAATCATGTGAGAAAACTGCTAGATTTTCCCACCAAGAACAGACAACTGTATAATTGGTACTCTTATGTATGGGTTTCACTGAAAAACCTATTGCATTTTTCATATGAAGAATACTTAAAAAAGAAAAATTTTATTGGGGTATAGTTGACTTACAATGTTGCGTTAGTTTCAGGTGTACAGCAAAGTGAATCTGTTATATATATATACACACATATCCAATCTTTTTAAGATTCTTTTCCCATATAGGCCATTACATAGTATTGAGTAGAGTTCTCTGTGCTATACAGTAAGTCCTTATTAGTTATCTATTTTATATATAGTAGTGTGTACGTGTCAATCCCAATCTTCCAATTTATCCCCCTCCTCCCTTACCACCTGGTAGCCATAAGTTTATTTTCTACATCTGTAACTCTATTTCTGTTTTGCAGATAAGTTCACTTGTAGTCTTTTTTTAGATTTCACATATAAGTGATATCATATGATACTGTCTTCCTCTGTCTAACTTACTTCACTTAGTATGACAATCTCTAAGTCCATCCATGTTGCTGTAAATGGCATTGTTTCATTCTTTTTTATGGCTGAGTAATATTCCATTGTATATATGTGCCACATCTTCTTTATCCATTCCTCTGTTGATGGACACTGAGGCTGGCTCCATGTCCTGGCTGTTGTAAAAAAGTGCTGCAGTGCACACTGGTGTGCATGTATCTTCTTTTTTTTTTTTTTTACTTTTTGAATTTTATTTTATTTTTTTATACAGCAGGATCTTATCAGTCATCAATTTTATACACATCAGTGCATACATGTCAATCCCAATAGCACAATTCATCACATGCCCCGCCCCCGGCAGCTTTCCGCCCTTGGTGTCCATACGTTTGTTCTCTACATATGTGTCTCAACTTCTGCCCTGGAAACCAGTTCATCTGTACAATTTTTCTAGGTGCCACATACATGCGTTAATATATGATATTTGTTTTTCTCTTTCTGAATTACTTCACTCTGTATGACAGTCTCTAGATCCATCTACGTCTCAAAACATGACCCAATTTCATTCCTTTTTATGGCTGAATAATATTCCATTGGGTATATGTACCACATCTTTTTTATCCATTCGTCCGTTGATGGGCATTTAGGTTGCTTCCATGACCTGGCTATTGTAAATAGTGCTGCAATGAACACTGGGGTGCATGTGTCTTTTTGAATTATGTTTTTCTCTGGGTATATGCCCCGTAGTGGGATTGCTGGATCATATGGTAATTCTATTTTTAGTTTTTTAAGGAACCTCCATACTGTTCTCCATAATGGCTGTATCAATTTACATTCCTACCAACAGTGCAAGAAGGTTCCCTTTCTTCCACACCCTCTCCAGCATTTGTGGTTTGTAAATTTTCTGATGATGCCCATTCTAACCGGTGTGAGGTGATATCTCATTGTAGTTTTGATTTGCATTTCTCTAATAATTAGTGATGTTGAGCAGCTTTTCATGTGCTTCTTGGCCATCTGTATGGCTTCTTTGGAGAAATGTCTGTTTAGGTCTTCTGCCCATTTTTGGATTGGGTTGTTTGTTTCTTTAATATTGAGCCGCATGAGCTGTTTATATATTTTGGAGATCAACTGTTTGTCCGTTGATTTGTTTGCAAATATTTTCTCCCATTCTGAGGGTTGTATTTTCGTCTTGTTTATGGTTTCCTTTGCTTTGCAAAAGCTTTTAAGTTTCATTGGGTCCCACTTGTTTATTTTTATTTCCATTACTCTAGGAGGTGGATCAAAAAAGATCTTGCTGTGATTTATGTCGAAGAATGTTCTTCCTATGTTTTCCTCTAAGAGTTTTACAGCATCCAGTCTTAAGTTTCGGTCTCAAATCCATTTTGAATTTATTTTTGTGCATGGTGTTAGGGAGTGTTCTAATTTCATTCTTTTACATGTAGCTGTCCAGTTTTCCCAGCACCACTTATTGAAGAAACTGTCTTTTCTCCATTGTATACCCTTGCCTCCTTTGTCATAGATTAGTTGACCATAGGTGCATGGGTTTATCTCTGGGCTTTCTATCTTGTTCCATTGATCTATGTTTCTGCTTTTGTGCCAGTACCATATTGTCTTGATTAATGTAGCTTTATAGTATAGTCTGAAGTCAGGGAGTCTGATTCCTCCAGCTCTGTTTTTTTCCCTCAAGACTGCTTTGGCTATTCGGGGTCTTTTGTGTCTCCATAAAATTTTAAGATTTTTTGTTCTACTTCTGTAAAAAAAGCCATTGGTAATTTGATAGGGATTGCACTGAATCTGTAGATTGCTCTGGGTAGTATAGTCATTTTCACAATATTGATTCTTCCAATCCGAGACCATGGTATATCTCTCTGTCTGTTGGTATCATCTTTAATTTCTTTCATCAGTTGTCTTATAGTTTTCTGCATACAGGTCTTTTGTCTCCCTAGGTAGGTTTACTCCTAGGTATTTTATTCCTTTTGTTGCAATGATAAATGGGAGTCTTTCCTTAATTTCTCTTTCAGATTTCTCATCATCAGCGTATAGGAATGCAAGAGATTTCTGTGCATTAATTTGTATCCTGCAACTTTACCAAATTCATTGATTAGCTCTAGTAGTTTTCTGGTGGAATTTTTAGGATTCTCTATGTATAGTATCATGTCATCTGCAAACAGTGACAGTTTTCCTTCTTCTTTTCCAATTTGTATTCATTTCTTTTTCTTTTTTGATTGCCGTGGCTAGGACTTCCAAACCTATGTTGAGTAATAGTGGTGAGAGTGGATATCCTTGTCTTGTTCCTGATCTTAGAGGAAATGCTTTCAGTTTTTCACCATTGAGAATGATGTTTGCTGTGGGTTTGTCATATATGGTCTTTATCATGTTGAGGTAGGTTCCCTCTATGCCAACTTTCTGGAGAGTTTTTATCATAAATGGGTGTTGACTTTTGTCAGAAGCTTTTTCTGCATCTATTGAGATGATCATATGGTTTTTATTCTTCAATTTGTTAACATGGTGTATCACACTGATTGATTTGCATATATTGAAGAATCCTTGCATCTCTGGGATAAATCCCACTTGATCATGGGGTATGATCCTTTTAATGTGTTGTTGGATTCTGTTTGCTAGTATTTTGTTGAGGATTTTTGCATCTATATTCATCAGTGATATCTGGTCTGCAATTTTCTTTTTTTGTAGTATCTTTGTCTGGTTTTGGTATCAGTGTGATGGTGGTCTCACAGAATGAGTTTGGGAGTGTTCCTTCCTCTGCAATTTTTTGGAAGAGTTTGAGAAGGATGGGTGTTAGCTCTTCTCTAAATGTTTGATAGAATTCACCTGTGAAGCCATCTGGTCCTGGACTTTTGTTTGTTGGAAGATTTTTAATCACAGCTTCAATTTCATTACTTGTACTTGGTCTGTTCATATTTTCTATTTCTTCCTGGTTCAGTCTTGGAAGGTTATACCTTTCTAAGAATTTGTCCATTTCTTCTATGTTGTCCATTTTATTGGCATAGAGTTGCTTGTAGTAAGTAGTCTCTTAGGATGCTTTGTATTTCTGCGGTGTCTATTGTAACTTCTCCTTTTTTATTTCTAATTTTATTGATTTGAGTCCTCTCCCTCTTTTTCTTGATGAGTCTGGCTAGTGGTTTATCAATTTTGTTCATCTTCTCAAAGAACAAGCTTTTAGCTTTACTGATCTTTGCAATTGTTTTCTTTGTTTCTATTTCATTTATTTCTGCTCTGATCTTTAAGATTTCTTTCCTTCTGCTAACTTTGGGTTTTGTTTGTTCTTCTTTCTCTAGCTCCTTTAGGTGTAAGGTTAGATTGTTTATTTGAGATTTTTCTTGTTTCTTAAGGTAGGTTTGTATAGCTATAAACTTCCCTCTTAGAACTGCTCTTGCTGCATCCCATAGGTTTTGGATTGTTGTGCTTTCATTGTCATTTGTCTCTAGGTATGTTTTGATTTCCTCTTTGATTTCTTCAGTGATCTATTGGGTTATTTAGTAGTGTATTGTTTAGTCTCCATGTGTTTGTTTTTTACGTTTTTTTCCCTGTAATTCATTTATAATCTCATAGTGTTGTGGTCAGAAAAGATGCTTGATATGATTTCAATTTTCTTAAATTTACTGAGGCTTGATTTGTGACCCAAGATGTGATCTATCCTGGAGAATCTTCCGTGCACACTTGAGAACAAAGTGTAATCTGCTGTTTTTGGATGGAATGTACTATAAATATCAATTAAATCTATGTGGTCTATTGTGCCATTTAAAGCTTCTGTTTCCTTATTTATTTTCATTTTGGATGATCTGTCCATTGGTGTAAGTGAGCTGTTAAAGTCCTCCACTATTACTGTGTTACTGTTGATTTCCTCTTTTATAGCTCTTAGCCCATGCCTTATGTATTGAGGTGCTCCTATGTTGGGTGCATATATATTTATAATTGTTGTATCTTCTTCTTGGATTGATCCCTTGATCATTATGTAGTGGCCTTCCTTGTGTCTTGTAACATTCTTTATTTTAAAATCTATTTTATCTGATATGAGCATTGCTACTCCAGCTTTCTTTTGATTTCCATTTGCATGGAATATCTTTTTCCATCCCCTCACTTTCAGTCTGTATGTGTCCCTAGGTCTGAAGTGGGTCTCTTGTAGACAGCATATATATGGGTCTTGTTTTTGTATCCATTCAGCAAGCCTGTGTCTTTTGGTTGGAGCATTTAATCCATTCACGTTTAAGGTAATTATCGATATGTATGTTCCTATTCCCATTTTCTTAATTGTTTTGGGTTTGTTTTTGTAGGTTCTTTTCTTCTCTTGTGTTTCCCACTTAGAGAAGTTGCTTTAGCATTTGTTGTAGAGCTGGTTTGGTGGTGCTGAATTCTCTTAGCTTTTGTTTCTCTGTAAAGCTTTTGATTTCTCCATCGAATCTGAATGAGATCCTTGCCGGGTAGAGTGATCTCGGTTGTAGGTTCTTCCCTTTCATCACTTTAAGAATATCATTCCACTCCCTTCTGGCTTATAGAGTTTCTGCTGAGAAATCAGCTGTTAACCTTACGGGAGTTCCCTTGTATGTTATTTGTCATTTTTCCCTTGCTTCTTTCTTTGTCTTTAATTTTTGCCAATTTGATTACTATGTGTCTCGGCGTGTTTCTCCTTGGGTTTATCCTATATGGGACTCGCTGTGCTTCCTGGACTTGGGTGGCTATTTCCTTTCCCATGTTAGGGAAGTTTTCGACTATAATCTCTTCAAATATTTTCTCAGGTCCTTTCTCTCTCTCTTCTCCTTCTGTGACCCCTATAATGCGAATGTTGTTGCGTTTAATATTGTCTCAGAGGTCTCTTAGGCTGTCCTCATTTCTTTTCGTTCTTTTTTTCTTTATTCTATTCTGCTGCAGTAAATTCCACCATTCTGTCTTTCAGGTCGCTTATCTGTTCTTCTGCCTCAGTTATTCTGCTACTGATTCCTTCTAGTGGAGTTTTCGTTTCAGTTATTGTATTGTTCATCTCTGTTTGTTTGTTCTTTAATTCTTCTAGGTCTTTGTTAAACATTTCTTGCATCTTCTCCATTCTTTTTCCAAGGTCCTGGATCATCTTCACTATCATTATTCTGAGTTCTTTTTCTGGAAGGTTGCCCATCTCCACTTCATTTAGTTGTTTTTCTGGGGTTTTATCTTGTTCCTTCATCTGGTACATAGCCCTCTGCCTTTTCATCTTGTCTATCTTCTCGTGAATGTGGTTTTTGTTCCTCAGGCTGCAGGATTGTAGTGCTTCTTGCTTCTGCTGTCTGCCCTCTGGTGGATGAGGCTATCTAAGAGGCTTGTGTAAGTTTCCTGATGGGAGGGACTGGTGGTGGGTGGAGCTGACTGTTGCTCTGGTGGGCAGAGATCAGTAAAACTTTAATCTGCTTGACTGCTGATGGGTGGGGCTGGGCTCCCTCTCTGTTGGTTGTTTGGCCTGAGGCAACCCAACACTGGAGCCTACCTGGGCTCTTTGGTGGGGATAATGACAGACTCTGGGAGGGCTCAAGCCAAGAAGTACTTCCCAGAACTTCTGCTGCCAGTGCCCTTGTCGCCAAGGTGAGGCAGAGCCAACCCCTGCCTCTGCAGGAGACCCTCCAACACTAGCAGGTAGGTCTGGTTCAGTCTCCCCTGGGGTCACTGCTCCTTCCCCTGGGTCCCGATGCGCACACTACTTTGTGTGTGCTCTTCAAGAGTGGAGTCTCTGTTGCCCCCAGTCCTGTCAAGTCCTGCAATCAAATCCCACTAGGCTTAAAAGTCTGATTCTTTAGGAATTCCTCCTCCCGTTGCCGGACCCCCAAGTTGGGAAGCCTGACGTGGGACTCAGAACCTTCACTCCAGTGGGTGGACTTCTGTGGTATAAGTGTTCTCCAGTCTGTGAGTCACCCACTCAGCAGCTATGGGATTTGATTTTACTGTAATTGCACCCCTACCGTCTCACTGTGGCTTCTCCTTTGTCTTTGTATGTGGGGTATATTTTTTGGTGAGTTCCCGTGTCTTCCTGTTGATGATTGTCCAGCAGCTAGTTGTGATTCTGGTGTTCTCACAAGAGGGAGTGAGAGCACGTCCTTCTACTCCGCCATCTTGGTTTCTCTTTGTCACATGTATTGTTTTGAATTATGGTTTTCACTGGATATGTGCCCAGGAGCGGGATTGCTGGATTATATGGCAGTTCTATTTTTACTTTTTAAAGGAAACTCCATAGTGTTCTCCATAGTGGCTGTACCAGTTTACATTCCCACCAACAGTGTAATCACTTGCTTTCTCTTGCATTCCTATACACTAACAACAAAAGATTAGAAAGAGAAATCAAGGGAACGATCCCATTTACCACTGCATCAAAAAGAATAAAATAGGGACTTTACTGGTGGCGCAGTGGTTAAGAATCTGCCTGCCAACGCAGGGGACACGGCTTCGAGCCCTGGTCCAAGAAGATCTCACATGCTGTGGAACAACTAAGCCCGTGTGCCACAACTACTGAGAATGTGTTCTAGAGCCCGCATGCCGCAACTACTGAGCCTGCGAGCCACAACTATTGAAGCCCATGTGCCTAGAGGCTGTGCTCCATAGAACAAGAGAAGCCACTGTGATGAGAAGCCCACACACCGCAAGGAAGAGTAGCCCCCACTAGCTGCAACTAGAGAAAGCCGGTGTGCAGTAAAACGAAGACCTAACGCAGCCAGAAATAAATAAATAAATAAATAAATTTATTAAAAAAAAAAGAATGAAATACCTAGGAATAAACCTACCTAAGGAGGCAAAAGACCTGTACTCAGAAAACTACAATATACTGATGAAAGAAATAAAAGATGACACAAACAGATACAGAGATAGACCATGTTCTTGGATTGGAAGGCTCAATATTGTGAAAATGACTACACTACCCAAAGCAATCTACAAGATTCAATGCAATCTCTATCAAATTACCAATGGCATTTTTCACAGAATTAGAACAAAAAGTTTTACAATTTGTATGGAAACACAAAAGATCACAAATAGCCAAAGCAATCTTGAGAAAGAATAACAGAGCTAGAGAAATCAGGCTCCCTGACTTCAGACTATACTACAAAGCCACAGTCATCAAAAGAGTATGGTAATTGCACAAGAATACTTCTTTTAAAGCCTGGATTTGCTTGCAAAACTTTTAGTGGAATTATATAAATATATATATTTGTCTCTAGTCTTCCTTTAACAGAGATAAGCTTCATTAAGCTTAGTTTTGTCATAGTTGTTCTGGGTTGATTATAGAGATGACTCATAGAACAAGTTCTAAATGCTAATGGATTAGGTAGATATTGTTCATAGTAAATGGCTGAGAAACAACTTGGGAACAAACTCACAGATTAGAACATGCACTTCAAGTTTTAAGTCACTTTAGTAACAAAGGGAGCTTCCAGTGTAGCTGGAATTCCAAAAGGAAATGAAAGCCCTTCCTAGCAACGTGCACTGTATTTTCAGTGAATAGACATCCACTAAAATTCTGAATATGATTCTACAATCTTTGTTACATTAGCTAAAGATAATATTACTAAAACATTAAAACACAAAACAAAGTCAAACTGAGTAGACTTTTCATTAAAGACAAAATGGACGAAGATTAAACGTGATAAATTTATTGCAAATTCCTAAATATAAACACTGGAGAGCTAAGAAATCAAAAGCTATGCTTGTCATAATACTATTCACAAATTTAGCTACCCATATTAATAGTCACTGACATATGAAAACTATGAACTAATCACTCATATATGAGAACTATGAACTAAAAGGCAATGAATGCTATGTTACAGAGTTGTTGGGAAGAAAAAAAGTAGCTGGACTTATGGTGATCTTTAAGAAAAAAATATTGTTCTTGTAAATTCTTTCACTTGGATTAAAGGAGGAAAAGAAACGTAGCATGGTATACGTCACAAAATCAGAATACATGTTAATTTGGCTATTTCTCATTTCAGTCAAACATTTTTTCCATACTAACTTGCAACAAAATTGGTATAAACATGATGTTTCAGGCTCATCTTGTGCATTCCCTGACCCACCCCTGAATCAGCCATTTCTCCAAGGAGCTTTAGTTCCTCTCAGTGGGAAACGGTATTTAAAAACCAAACTCTAGGGACTTCACTGGTGGCGCAGTGTTTTAAGAGTCCTCCTGCTAATGCAGGGGACACGGGTTTGAGCCCTGGTTCGGCAAGATCCCACACGTCGCGGAGCAACTAAGCTCATGCTCCACAACTGCTGAGCCTGCACTCTGGAGCCCACAAGCCACAACTACTGAGCCCGCAACTACTGAGGCCTGCACACCTAGAGTCCATGCTCTGCAACAGGAGAAGCCACCTCAGTGGGAAGCCCACGCACTGCAACAAAGACCAACTCAGCCAAAAAATTAAAAAAATAAATAAATGTTTAAAAATAAATAAATAAAAATAACCAAACTCTATACACTAAGTGTGCTCACAACTGGTGGGACATCACTGTAGTCTCTTTCAGCTAACAGAGCTGGAGAAAAATGGGAATTTCAAAGGTTCAACAATAAACAAACAAACAAATAAACAAAGTATGTAGGCTTCTGGTTCAAGATGGAGATGAAGGAAGATCCTGAACTCACCTCCTCCCAGAGACACTGTGAACCCACAAGTTACATGCAGAACAATTTCCTCTGAAAGAACCCTAACAGTAGCTGAGTGACTCGTACACATTGGGCTAACAAGAAAAAAACCACATCGAAATGGTTAGGAGAGGCCGACATCACAGTCTCACCGCAAACCTCATCCATGGAACAGCAATCCACAATCAGGAGGGCACTCACAACTCCAAGCTTCTCCCTGAGGAGCAAAGGCTTTGAACCCCACATCTGGTACTCCAACTTTTAAGACCTCCAGCTGAGATATGGGCCTCCAAAACATCTAGCTCTAAAACCCAACGGGGCTTGTGTCCACGAGACCCAAAAGACCATACAGAAAACTGAGAAACAGTTCTGAAAGGGCTTGCATGAATTCACTGTGGCTAACCTCCCAGCACACAGTGCAGAAGGAGGTGGCTGAAACATACCCAGTCTTTCTGTGAAAGAGGCCATTTGATTATCTTAAATCTCTGACCTGAGGGGCAGGTATCTAACATAACACACATCTAGGGGGGCAGACTAAGATATTCTCCAGAGACTGCGGAGGCTGGTAGATGCCAGCTTCTGCACCTACCAGCCTCCAGGTCTTTGTATTATCTATCTGCCTCACTCCAGGTCAATGGTATTGCCTACAAAGGAGCTTGTGCACATGTCTGGAGCCCTGGTTTTTGCAGCTGCCAACCTGGGGACATCCCTTGATCACGTGGCTCTGGTGGGCAGCGGGGCTTAGGATCACAGGCCCCATAGCACTGTAACAAACATTGAAACAGTTCTTAACTAGCTACCTCCCACCCCCACCTCAGGGCACAGAGAAGAGGCAGCAGACAGAAATGCCCAGTCTTTCTATGAAAGAGGCTTATTAGCTTATTATCTTTGTAGCTGTGGCCTCAATGGGTAGGCTTCTAATTAAACACACTGAGGTGGACTTAACAGATATATACAAAATATTCCATCCCAAAGAAACAAAATACATATCATTCTCAAGTGCGCGTGGAACATTCTCCAGGACAGATCATATGTTAGGTCACACAAAAAAATCTTCATAAATTTAAGAAGACTGAAGTCTTATCAACCATTTTTTCCACCATAATAGTATAAAAGTACAAGTTAATTACAAGAAGGAAACTAGAAAATTCACAAATATGTGGAGATTAAACAACAATGCTACTCAACAACCAAAGGGTCAATGAAGAAAAAGAGATATAAAGCAAATCTTGAAACAAATGAAAATGCAACATAACAAAACTTATGGGATGCCACAAAAGCAGTTCTAAGAGGGAAGTTCATAGCGATAAATTAAGAAACCAAAAAAAATCTCAAATAAACAACCTAACTTTATAACTCGTGGAACCAGATAAGGAACATACTAAGGCCAAAGAAGGAAAGAAATAACAAAGATCAGAGTGGAAATAAATGAAATAGAGACTAAAAAGACAAAAGATCAATGAAACTAAGAACTGCTTTTTTGAAAAGATAAACAAAATAGACAAAGCTTTAGCTAGACTAACCCAGAAAAAGAGAAGACTCAAACAAAATGAAATGAAAGAGGAGACATTATAACTGATAACCTCAGAAACACAAAAGATCATAAGATACTACTGCAAACAATTATATGCCAATAAACTGGACAACCTAGAAGAAATGGATGAATTCCTAGAAACATACAACCTACCAAGACTGAATTGTGAAAAAAATAGAAAATCTGAGCAGCCAGATAACTAGTAAGGAGATTGAATCAGTAATCAAAACCTCCCAACAACAAAAATCCAGGAGCAGAGGGCTTCACTGGTGAATTCTACCAAACAATAAAGAAGAATTAATATAAATCCTTCTCAAACACTTCCAAAAAATAGAAGAGAAGAAAACACTTCTTGTCGCATTTTATGAGGTCAGCAGCACCCTGATACCAAAATAACATAAGGACACTACAAGAAAAAAAATTACAGGCTAATAACCTTGATGAAAACACATGCAACAATCCTCAACAAAACATTAGCAAACTAAATTCAACATATATTAAAAGGATTGTACTTTATGATCAAGTGGAATTTATTCCAGGGATGCAAGGATGGTCTAACATCTGCAAAATCAATGCGATATACCAAAACAACATAAATGATAAAAATCATATGATTATCTCTTAATTTTTAAATTTTAAAAATCAATCAATCAATTTATTTATTTATTTTTGGCTGTGTTGGGTCTTTGTTGCTGCACATGGGCTTTCTCTGGTCGCAGCGAGCGGGGGCTACTCTTTGTTGCAGTGCACGGGCTTCTCATTGCAGTGGCTTCTCTTGTTGTGGAGCACGGGCTCTAGGCACGTGGGTTTCAGTAACTGCAGCACATGGGTTCAGTAGTTGTGGCTTGTGGACTCTAGAGTGCAGGGTCAGTAGTTGTGGCACATGGGCTTAGTTGCTCCACAGCATGTGGGATCTTCCCAGACCAGGGATCGAACCCGTGTCCCCTGCACTGGCAGGCAGATTCTTAACCACTGAGCCACCAGGAAAATCCCATGATTATCTCTTTAAATGGAGAAAAACCATTTGACAAAATTCAACATCCATTTATGATAAAAATGCTCAACAAGGGGACTTCCCTGGTGGTACAGTGGTAAAGAGGTAAAGAATCCGCCTTCCAATGCAGGGGATATGGGTTCCATCCCTGGTCGGGGAACTGAGATCCCACATGCCACGAGGCAACTAAGCCTGCGTGCCACATATGCTGAGCTTGCGCACCTCAACGAGAGAGACCACATGCTGCAAACTACAGAGCCCGGAGCCTGTGCGTCACAACTACAGAGAGAAAAACCCACATGCCACAACTAGACAGAAACCCGTGCGCCGCAATGAAAGATCCCGAGATCCTGTGTGCCACAGCTATGACCTGATGCAGCCAAAATAAAAAATAAATAAATAAATTAGAAAAAAAAAAGCTCAACAAAGTGGGTAAAGGAATGTTCCTCAACATAATAAAGGCCACTTATGGCATGCCCACAACTAATATCATACTCAACGATGAAAGAATGAAAGCTTTTACTCTAAGATCAGGAACAAGACAAGAATGCCCACACTCACCGTTTTTATTCAACATAGTACTGGAGGTTGTAAGCAGAGCAATTAGTCAAGAAAAAGAAATAAAAGACAGAAAAAGAAATAAAAGGCATCCAATATAAAAGGAAGAAGTGAAACTGTCTCTATTTGCAGATGATATGATATGATACATAGAAAACCCCAAAGACTATACCAAAAAACTGTTAGAACTGATAAACAAATTTAGTAAAATCAAAATTCAAAAATCAGTTGTGTATCTATACATTAATAACTATCAGAAAAAGAAATTAGGGACTTCCTTGGTGGTGCAGTGGTTAAGACTCCATGGTCCCAATGCAGGGGGCCTGGGGTCGATCCCTGGCCATGTAACTAGATCCCACATGCATGCTGTAACTAAGAGTTCGTGTGCCACAACTAAGGAGCCTGTGTGCTGCAACTAAGAAGCCAGTGAGCCACAACTAAGGAGTCCACGAGCCGCAACTAAGAAGCCCACCTGCTGCAACTAAGACCCAGCGCAACCAAATAAATAAAGAGAAATTAAGAAAACCATTGCATTTGTAATAGCACTGAAAATAATAAAATACCTAGGAATAAATTTAAAGGTAAAAGACCTGTATGCTGAAAACTATAAGATGCTGCTGAAAGAAATAGAAAAAAATACAAATAAATGAGAAGATATTTCATGCTCATGGACTGGAAGAATTAATATTGTTAAAATACCCATAACTGCACAAAGCAATCTACAGATTCAATGCAATAATAAAAATAAATCCCAATGGCATTTTTCACAGAAAAAGAACAAACAATCCTAAAATTTTTATGGAACCACAGAAGACCCCAAATAGCCAAAGCAATCTTGAGAAAGAAGAACAAAGCTGAAGGCATCACACTTCCTGATTTCAAACTGTATTACAAAGCTAAAGTAATCAGAACAGTATGGTATTGGCACAAAAAACAGACAAACAGATGAATGGAATATTACTTAGCCATTGAAAAGAAGGAAATCCTGTCATTGAGACAATACAGATGGACCTTGAGGGCATGATGCTAAATAAATAAGTCAGATAGAGAAAGACAAACACCTTATGATCTCACTTATATGTGGACTCTATTAAAAAAAAAAAGACCAAAATAAAAACATCAAACTCATTGACACAGAGAATAGATTTGATGGTTGCCAGAAGTAGGGGGGGTGGGGAGGGATGAAATGGTTAAGGTGGTCAAAAAGTACAAACTTCTAGTTATAAAATAAATAATTCCTGTAGATGTAACATACAGTATGGTGACTATAATTAATGACATTATATTGCATATTTGAATGCTGTTGTGGTTGACATCACAGTGACTGAATGATCACAGTTAATATCATCAATTACACATGATATCATGTGCTTCCTGATTTGATTCACTGAGAAGAAAACATTACTTTTGTGGTATTCCTGACAACCTTAATCTATTCATGAAGAAACATCAAACTCAAATTTTAGAACCTTCTATGAAACAACTCCTCTGTACTCATAAAGAAATGTCAATATGATGAAAGACAAAGGCTGGAGAAGTGTTCCAAATTAAGGGAGAATAAAGAGACATGGCAACTAAATGTAATGCATAATTATATATTGGATCCTGAATCAATGCAGAAAAAAATGTTATAAAGGGCATAACTGACACAATTAGTGAAATTTGATTATTAACTGTGTATTAGATAATAGTATTGTAGTGATGTTAAGATCCTGAAGAAAATGTCCTGGTTCATAGGAAATACATGCTAAAATATTTCTGAGTCACTGGTTAAAATGTCTATAACTTTGTATCAAAAAACTGAGAAAAAAAATGTCTCTGTGTGTATAAGAGAAAGAGAGCAGGCAGAAAGGGAAGTAGAGAAAGAAATGTGGCAGAAATCAACATTTGATGAACCTGGGTGAAAGGTATATAATACTTCTGTAAAATCTTGCAATCTTCTTTAGGTTATCACCCACCATGCATAAAAATAAATAATAAATACATGATATGCTTTGGGAAAATATTAAACCAAGTTTTTGCAATAAATTACTTTGGTAGTAAAAACTTATTTAGAGGGCTTCCCTGGTGGCGCAGTGGTTGGGAGTCCGTCTGCCAATGCAGGGCACACGGGTTCGTGCCCCGGTCCGGGAGGATCCCACATGCCGCGGAGCGGCTGGGCCCGTGAGCCATGGCCGCTGAGCCTGCGCGTCCGGAGCCTGTGCTCCGCAACGGGAGAGGCCACGGCAGTGAGAGGCCCACGTACCGAAAAAAAACCCACAAAAAAACAAAAAACTTATTTAGATTAATGTTTAAATAAGAATAAATTTCTTTAGCACCAAATAACCACAGGGAAAATAGGACCAAAATCATACTGAAAGGTAAGAAAAACTGTATTGGAGGAGTTAAAACACTGTTCTACTGGAAAACATAGTAGAACATATTTGTAAAGACTGTTGTGATTTTAATCTCTAAGAGTTTAGGACTATCACTTAGATGTACTTAAATATAAATGACAAATAAAAACTATGTAAAAGATCTTGGTAAATGTCAAGGGAGTATACAAATTATAATGTAATAATAGTTGATCACAGAAACAATGTTTTTCATACACATCAAACTTTTAAAGAAAAAATTTGGCATTTACTACATTTTGGAATGTCTTTCTTGGGTGAAAATGAAAAGGATAGACAAATAATAATTTCCTCACATATTTGTTACCAAATAAGAGGGCAGATGCTGCTTTTAGCATTTAAAATTTTTCTAAGGAAAATTTAAGTCATACATTTTTTAGAAATTCAGGCAGTTTGTTACTTCTTTTTCATAATATAGAAAATGGACTGATAGTTTCAAGGCACATGGGAGGAACAAAGAATACTCATGGCCAAAAGAAGCTTACAGTTTGGTGGAGGAATGTATGTATGTATGCATATATGCCTAGTTTAAAAATTAGAATGTGATAAAACTCTTAAGGTTCTACTAAGCTTTACAAAAGGGAAAAGAAAAGTAAAATTAATCTCAACTACAGGAGAATTAAGGCAACTTTTTATTTAATGAGGGAGTATTTCAAATCTTGAGTAAAGTCTGAAAGGATGAATGGCATTTGGCAAGTAAAAGGCTAGTGGGCAGGTGGTTTTTACCACTTAGAGCAAACACCTAGGACAAGCACCAAGAGTAAAGTGGAGGATGGAGAAACTGGGGGAAATTATCAGATGCTGTAGTTAAGGGAATGAATATTTCAGGAGTGTAACTGGAGATAAGACTAGAAAAACAGGTTATACTAGATCATGGTAGGTCTTAAATATTATTGAAGAATTTTGGATTCTATAATGTAGGAAATAAGTGCACAGTTGGCCCTCCCTATTTGCGGATGGAGAACCCGCAGATACACAGGGCAGACTGTACTATACCGTTTTACATAAGGGAACTGAGCCTCTGTGCATTTTGGTATCTGTGGGGTGGGGGTCTGGAAGCAATCCCGCACAGATACCATGAGACGACTATATCTCAAAGAAAATCTGAGTAGAGGAATAACAATCCTGAGGATATCATATTACTGTATTCAAGAGAAAGTAAGTCTTATAAGGGGTTAATTTTATCCTAGGTCACAAATTTAGTGACAATGGAGTTAGACATTTAAAAAATTTATTGAATATTTATTTACTTCATACATGTCAAGCATTTAATCCACAAAACTCTATCAAGTAGGTACTTTTCATCACGCCATTTTTTTAGATGAGGACACGGAGGAAATAGGTCAGTAATATGCCCCAATTCATGTAACTAGTAAGTGAAGGAGTAAGGATTTGAGTTCTATAACCACAACTTGATGCATTACCCTTGCTGGATTTAAGAATCACTTGAATCTAGCCTCTTTCTCGAAACTTAGACAATCTATTCTGTATTCCACTGGTAGTTAAACTTCTGAAAATACTATTTTCATAAACTACCTTGCTGAAGATGTTAACATTTCTCTCAACACACTTTACCAACCTACACTATTTTCTGTAACAGATTTATTTTACTAATTTTATTTAGATTAACACAAATTTACATGATCTTAGCACAACCAACTATCCATAGGGAGAAATGGCCCAGAATCATATTGAAAGGTAATTAAGATCATACCAGGGTTAAAATATTCTGAACACCATCTACAGACAACCGGAGCATAAACCCCTTCAATGTTCCTTCATGAACATCATGGCAGAACTTTTGTCCTGAGGATGTAAAATTTGTAGAGGGAGGATATAAAAGCATGTTTTTTTGTAATGCCACAATGTAATGTTATTTCCCTAACCCTCCAATTGAAACTAGTTTACCTCACAATTTAAAACCTTTGAGGAGCATGACATTTTTAGATAAAATAGAAGTTAAAATTATATTTCCAGATTACTAAACTTTATCAGCCCTAATGTCTTATCTCATAAAGTATGTAATGTAAAATATACATTCTTATCTAGAATGAACATTCCATCTAAAATAGAAATTAATGAAATTTTCCAGACAAGTCAGTTTTTTTTTTTTTTAACAATCAAACAGTATTTAAGTTAGAAGCAAAGTGGCAACAGGTATAAGTGTTGCAGCCAATTATTGCCCACATACAAATATTAGCTATGTCACCTACTAGCTGTGTAACACTGGACAAATTACTTACTCTCTCTAAGGCTTAGCTTCTTCAATAACAGTATCTGGTCTTTCACAAGATTAAATGAGATAATATATGCAAAGTGCTTAACACAGCAACTGGCACATAGTGGGCACTCAGTAAGGACTAACTCTCTTCAGTTTAGCCAATGAGTACAGCCTAGCCTAATACTATATACCAGAAAAATTCCAAATAGATCTGGGAACTAGATGTAAAAATCAAAGTTAAACAATTACTAGAAGAAAATAAGGCTGGATTTCTTAGTTCCTTTAAAACCTGGGTGTGGGGAAGCTTTTCTAATAATAATCCAAAATCCAGAAGCACAATACAACAAAAACAAAACAAAAATTTGACTACATGAAAATATGGACCTTTGTATGATAAAAATCATCATCATATGCAAAGTCCAGAGTCAAACTACAGAATCCATTAAAATACTATGAGGACTATTAATTGAGTTCAGCAAGGCTTGCAGGATATAAAATCGATATACAAAAATCAAGTGTATTTCTATATATTAGCAATAAACATATAAAATGGAATTTAAAAATTCCATTTACAATAACATCAAAAGAATAAAATGCTTAGGAGTATGTTTAACAAAAGTACTTACAAGACTTACATACTGAAAACTAAAAAATACTGTTAAAAGAAATTTTAAAAGAATTGAATAACTAGAAAGACATCCCACGTTCATGGATCAAAATACTTAATATCAGTAAGATATAAAACTCTCCAATTAATCTACATTTTTTTTTCAAAATCCCAGCTGGTTTTTTTTTTTGCAGAAATCAACAAGTTGATCCTGAAATTCATATGGAAATAGCAAGGGACCCAGAATTAGCCAAACAAAGTTGAAAGAAGCCAGAAGAGCCAAAGTTAGAGGCATCATATTTCAGTATTCAACACAGTATGCTACTGGGATAACAAAAGACATATAGAGAATAAGCACAAAAGACAAATAACAAACTGACAAAAAATGTAGTGCAGTTTATATCACAAAGGGCAAATCTCCTTAATATATAAGGAACTCTTAAAAATCAAGGGAAAAAAAAAAGACTAAACAACCTGATAGAAAAATGGTGGGAAAAACACTGAAGGTTTAGGCTTTCCTTGAGCTTAGAGACTTAAAGAAGCAGACTCTCTTTCTTAGCAGCTTAGAAGAAGCAAGATACCACTGAGTTCTACAACTCCAATAAAATGAATATGAGCATGGATAAGAACCTCAAGTCTCAGATGAGATTTGGCTGCTACCTTGATTCCAGCCTTGTGAGACATAGAGCAGAAATGTCTAGACTCCTAAAATTCCAGGGAATCTGTGAGATAATAAATGGGTAACGTTTTAAGCTGCTAAAATTGTGGTAATGTGTTACACAGTAATAGAAAATTAATACATGTATGTGTGTACATATATATACTTATTTATTTCCTCGTTCTGAAAGAGCCTAAAAGCATTGCCACACCTCAGGAACAATGACAACCTAGTAGCAAACAGCATATCAAGTACCCAGATTTTGATTTCTAAATAATTCCCATTAAAAGAAACCAGGGACTTCCCTGGTGGCACAGTAAGACTCCATGCTCCCAACGCAGGGGGCCTGGGTTCAATCCTTGGTCAGGGAACTACATCCCACATGCACGCCGCAACTAAGAGTTCACATGCCACAACTAAGGAGCTGGTAGGCCACAACTAAAGAGCCCCCCTGCCGCAAGTAAGACCCAGCGTAACCAAATAAATATTAAAAAAAAAAAAAGAGAAAGAAACCAAAACTTCTTGAGTGAAATAACTGATTCCTGATCTGAGGCAAGGAAAGAACAAGGTAAATCTGATAAACAACAGCAAAGAAATAAAAGCAAATACCAAAACAAACAAAAGAACCAGGGTGAATGATACCTTTCTATGACAGAAAGCAGGGAAATGCTCAAAGATGAATGAGGTTATGCCTAAAAGAAACAGGGCCCAGCTTAAAGTGTCTTCTGTGATTAAAATTTGGGAAATTTGTGCATGTCTCCACAAAATGATGGTACTGGATTATGATATATTAAATTTTTTTTTGCGGTACGCGGGCCTCTCACTGCTATGGCCTCTCCCACTGCAGAGCACAGGCTCCGGATGCGCAGGCTCAGCGGCCATGGCTCACGGGCCCAGCCGCTCCACGGCATGCGGGATCCTCGCAGACCGGGGCACGAACCCATGTCCCCTGCATTAGCAGGCGGACTCTCAACCACTGCGCCACCAGGGAAGCCCTAAAAATTTTTATGAGTCCATACGATACTCAAAAGAAAAGAAAAATTCTGAGTGTGTAAAGGGAAGAAAAGTCAAAGCTCATCTTCCCAGAAAAATATCAGCTAATAAATGTTGAAGAAATGACAGAATTAGAAAATTACCAGTTTGCAACTAACAATGTACTCACCAGTTTAGTCAAAGATCATAATGGATGCTAAAATATTAGATTAAAAAAAAAAAGACTGCTAGAGAAGAAGCCAGAGCCTCAACTATCACCCCATGATTTACTAATTTACAACAGTAAAAATGTATCTTTACATTGGAGAGATCTGGTGGATACCACACTTTAATCAAGTGATCAAACATGGCATAACCAACAGTCAAACAGTAAGTGGGATGCAATTAGAAGTACGAAATATCACATATGTAATACTCCTACCAAGATTTAACCTAAATCTAATCATGAAGAAATAATTTTAAAATTGTGGAATGTAGCACAACAAGCTTAAGTTCCTCAAAAAGGATCTCATAAAAAACAAAAGATAGGGAATATTCTAGATTAAAATAATACACATAGCTAGCAATCAGGTGTAACACATGTTATCTGTTTGGATTCTACATTAAAAGAAAACAAATTGAAATAAAAGATAATTTTAGGACAATAGGGAAAATATAAGTATGGGCTGTATATTAATGATATTACTGATATACCGCTTTGTTTAAAAAAATAATTAATTAATTAATTTTATTTTTGGCTGTGTTGGGTCTTCATTGTTCTGCGTGCGTGAGTTTTTTCTAGTTCTAGCGAGCAGGGGCTACTCTTCGTTGCGGTGCACGGGCTTTTCATTGCGGTGCCTTCTCTTGTGGTGGAGCACGGGCTCTAGGCGCACAGCCTTCAGTATTTGTGGCACGCAGGCTCAGTAGTTGTGGCTCGCGGGCTCTAGAGCACAGGCTCAGTAGTTGTGGCGCACAGGCTTAGTTGCCCCGCAGCATGTGGGATCTTCCCAAACCAGGGGTCGAACCCGTGTCCCCTAGCAGGCGGATTCCTAACCACTGCACACCAGGGAAGTCCTACTTATTTTCTTAGATATGATAATGGTATTAAGATTAGGTAGGAGAGTATCCTAGTTCTAAGGTGATAACTTCTGAAATGCATAGGGGTGAATGAATGTCTGCAACTTACTTTCAAAATTTTCACCGGACAAAAATGTTTTCCCCTGCAAAAATGTAAATGTGTGTATAGAGAGAATTAAAGCAAATGTGGCAAAATGTTGATAAATTTAGGTACGGTATATGAGTGTTAATTTTGCCAGAGATTTGAGTATTTTCAAACAAACAAACAAAACAAACAAAAACACTGTGAAAAAAATAAAACAGTTTAATCTGGGAAGGTAGTCCCCTTGTATGCCTATGCAAGATTTACTGATCTAGGGCTTAAGGGAGGTGAATTAGGTAATTTCTAAGGTATGTTCAGGTTGGAAAGTGCTAATACTGTGTTTTTACAGAGAAAACACGACTACATGTCTATTAAAAAGTATTTTAAAGAAGTATTATTTCACTTCCCAAATTTCTAGTTTACAATAATACCATCATTACTATAGCAATTATGATGTCATTTGTAATTTCTACACTTTAAGATATGTTAATTCCCAATTTTGATCACAAAATTGTATTTTCCTAATCTCTTCCTTGAACTCTGATAGTATTTACAGTTTGCGACACACATTTCCTAAGGGAAGGCTATATCATTTTCCACTCTCAGTAACAGAATAGAGGGATATCTCAGAACTTGAGATAAGAGATCTCCTGCAAAGTTTTCCTGGTAAAATATATATAACATAAAATTTCCCATTTTAACCAATCTTAAGTGTGCAGCTCAGTGGTATTAAGTACATTCACACTGTTGTACAACCATCACTATCATCCATCTAGAGAACACTTCATCTTGTAATACTGAAACTCTGTATCCATTAAACAATAACTGCCACCAGCCCCTGGCAACCACCATTCTCCATTCTCTCTCCATGCATCTGACTACTCTAGGTACCTCTTATAAGTGGACTCAAACAGTATTTGTCTTTTTCTGACTGATTCATTTCACTTAGCATAATATTTTCATTTCACTTAGCATAATATTTTCATAATATTTTCACTTAGCATAATATTTCATAATATTTTCAAGCATAATATTTTGTAGGAGGTGTCCAAATTCCTTCTTTTTTAAGGCTGAATAATATTCCATTGTATGAATGGGATATAATTTTTTGAAGTATCTTAAATCTTGTTATTTATTAAAATACATTAAATCTTGTTATTAAAAGTCCATCAGGCCTGTATTAAAGAAGTCAAGTGAGAAATAGTAATTGCTAATGAAGCCACTTTATTATCACTAGAGGGAGCTAGAGCAACAGAGCTGCTGCCAGATACAAACACATTTTCCTTAGCCATAAGACTGGACATAACCAAGCTTCTATAAAAAATAGAACGGAATGTAAATGTGGTTATGGATTCCCTCCCAATGCTTCTCCATTTCTAAGTGGCAAACTGAACTTTCATAAATCATGATTTATAATTCCTGACAATATACAGTGATGGCCTGATATGTTCTACTCCACATTAGGAGCCAAATCACATGTGGAAAGTTTTTAATCATCTCTGTTAATGCAATCTTTATTTTTTATTATATTAAAAAATCACTTTTCGGACTTCCCTGGCAGTCCAGCGGTTAAGACCCTGCGCTTCCACTGCAGGGGCCACGGGTTCAATCCCTGGTTGGGGAATTAAAATCCCACATGCCTTGGGGCCAAAAAGACAAAACAAAACAAAAAGACTTTTATTTTTTTCTAGGAAAAAAAGAGGCAAGAGGCTCTTAGTTTAATCATGATGGGTGACTGCAGAGAAAAGAGTATAGAAAACAGGATTTAAAAGACAAATGCAGTGACTTCCCTGGTGGCACAGTGGTTAAGAATCCACCTGCCATTGCAGGGGATACGGGTCCGATTCCTGGTCTGGGAAGATCCCACATGCTGTGGAGCAACTAAGCCCATGCGCCACAACTACTGAGCCTGCATGCCACAACTACTGAAGCCCATGCGCCTAGAGCCTGTACTCTGCAACAAGAGAAGCCAGAGCAATGAGAAGCATGTGCACCACAACGAAGAAGAGCCCCCACTCGCCACAACTAGAGAACGCCTGCGCACAGCGCTGAAGACCCAACGCAGCCAAAAATAAAAAAATTTTAAGAAGACAAATGCATAAAAAATAATTATAAATGTATGTTTTAGGGCACAAAATGAATAAAGATGTAATTTGTAATTTCAATAATATAAAAGGAAGGCATGGAGCTTTACAGGAATAGCATTTTTGTATGTGACTGAAGTTAAGTTGGTATCAATTCAAATTACAGCGTTATATCTTTAGGAAGTTATATGTAATCTCCATGGTAACCACAGATAAAATAGCTATAGAATATACACAAAAGGGAATGAGAAGGGAATCAAACAGGTAACTACAAGAAGATCAGCTAAGTACAAAAGAAGGCAGTAAGGAGGAAATGAGGGACAAAAAGCTATAACACATATGGAAAACTAAATGGCAAGCATAAATGCTTTCTTATTAGTAATTACTATAAATGTAAATTGATGAGACTTTCCAGTCAAAAGGCAGAGAGGAGCAAAATGAATATAAAACATGATCTAACTACATACATGCTGTCTACAAGAGATTCACTTTAGATCCAAAGATGGGAACTGGATGCACATGAAAGGATGGAAAAAGATATTCCATGCAAATAGTAACCAAAAGAGAGATAAGGAGATTATACTAATATCAGAAAAAGAGACTTTAAGTAAATAAGTAAAAAACTGTAACAAGAGACAAACATTAAATATTGACAAGAGAGTCCATTCACCATAAAGCTATAACAATTATAAAAAAATATTCAGGGCTTCCCTGGTGGCGCAGTGGTTGGGAGTCCGCCTGCCGATGCAGGGGACACGGGTTCGTGCCCCGGTCAGGGAGGATCCCGCGTGCCGCGGAGCGGCTGGGCCCGTGAGCCATGGCCGCTGGGCCTGCGCGTCCGGAGCCTGTGCTCTGCAGCGGGAGAGGCCACAACAGTGAGAGGCCCGTGTACAGCAAAAAAAAAAAAAAAAAAACCAAAATATTCACCAAACATCAGAGGACCCAAAATATATGAAGGAAACACTGACAGAATTTAAGAGAGAAACAGACAGTTGTACAATAACTGTTGGCAGAACAACAACACAGAAGATCAGTAAGTATGAGAACAACATTATAAACCAATCAGTTCTAACAGAAACAGAAATAATACTCTACCCAACAACAGCAGATTACATAGTCTTCTCAAGTGCACATGGAACATTCTTTAGGACAGACCATATGTTAGGCTACAAAATAAGTCAATAAATTAAAAAGGATTGAAACCATACAGAATATCTTTTCTGATCACAAAGGAATGAAACTAGACATGAAGGAAAACTGAAAAATTCACTTATGTGTGGAAATTAAACAACATACTCTACTCTTAAGCAACCAATGGGTCAAATAAAAAAATCAAAAGGGAAACTGGAAAATACTTTGAAATGAATGAAAACAAAAACAGAACAAAACTTACGTGATGCAGTAAAAGCAGTGCTAAGAGGAAAATTTTTATGTGAAAACACATAAATTAAAAGAGAAGAAAGATCCCAAATCAGTAACTAACTGTACAATGAACACTCAGTGGTACAGCCACTGTGGAAAAGTTTGGTGGTTCTTTTAAAAGCTGCATGTATACTCGTGCTTCTCTTCATAATCTAATGTATCTTTTGCCTTTTACTAAAGATTCATCTGGGGAGGGAAAAGCATGACTGCTGCTACAATTTTTTGAGGCCTTCTGGGGATAAACAAAAGAAATAAAAATTAAAAATAAAAATAAATTAAAGCTAAATATAGAATTACCATATGGTCTAGCAATTTCACCCCTAAGTTTATACACAAAGGACTGAAAACAGGGACCTGAACAGATAAATGTATGCCAATGTTCACTGCAGCATTGTTCACAATACCCAAAGGCAGAAACAACCAAAGTGCCCGTTAACAGAGAAACAAAATGTGCTATCTACATACAATGGAATATTACTCAGCCAGAAAAAGGAATGAAGTTCTGATACATGCTACAACATGAATGTTAAAGAGATGTTAAATAAAATAATCCATACCCAAAAACACAAATACTGTGTATGCTTCCATTTACATGGGGTACCCAGAAGAGGCAAATTATAGAGACTGAAAGTACATTAGACATTTATTATGTGCTGTGGAGAGTTTTAGAAGGAGTGGGTAGTTTTTGCTTAATTATTATAGTTTCTGTTTGAGGTAATGAAAAAATTTTGGAAATAGACAGTGGTAAATGTTGTACAACATTGTGAATATAATTAACGCCACTGAAGTGCAACCTTAAAAATAGCTAAAATGGCAAATTTTATAAGTATTTTACAATTTAAAAAATTAATAATGTAATATACCAAAAACTATTGACTTGTACACTTGAAATAGGTTAACTGTATGATATGTGAATTACATCTCAATAAAACTATCTATAAAAAAAAAGAGGATAGGAAACATCTTTTAGGAGACAGGAAACAACTCTTTCGGAGAGTGAGACGCAGAAGAAACAACTAAGATTTACTTTGAGTGCCTATTGTATGCCAGTGGTTTTACATATATCATCACACTTGGGTAGCGTGGATGCGATATCAGAATTCATACTTTAGAAACAAAACAATTCAGTTTGAGATGACGAAAAAGTTCTGGAGGTGGACAGTGGTGATGTCTGCACAACAAGGTAATGTACTTAATGCTACCGAATGGTGCACTTAAAATGATTAAAATAGTAAATTTTATGCCATGTATATTTAACCACAATATAGTTAATTAAAAAATTTAAAACATGAAGCTACTCTTGTTTTAAAAAATGTTACTCTGGACACTGGTCCTGGCAATGATTTTTTTGGGTATGATACCAAAAGCAAAGGCATCAAAAGCAAAGATACGCAAACTAAGAAGCTTCTGCACAGCACAGGAAATGATCAACAAAACAAAAACTACTAAACAGGAGAAAATATCTGCAAATTATATCTGACAAGGGGTTAATATCCAAAATTTATAAAGGACTCACTCATACAACTCAAGAGCCAAAAACCCAAACAATCTGATCAAAAAATAGGCAGATGGTCTAGACATTTTTCCAAAGAAGACATACAGAAGACCAACAGGTACATGAAAATATGTTCAATATCACTATCAGGCAAATGCGAATCAAAACCACAATGAGCTATCACCTCACACCTGTCAGAATGGCTATTATCAAAAAGACAAGAAATAACAAGTGTTGTTGAGGCTGTGGAGAAAAGGGAACCCTTGTGCACTGCTGGTGGGGATGTAAATTGGCACAGCCACTATGGAAAGCAGTATGGAGGTTCCCCAAAAATTAAAACTAGAACTACCATACGATCTAACAATTCCACTTCTGGGTATTTATCTGAAGAAAACAAAAACACTACCTTCAAAAGATATATGCACCTTCATGTTCACTGCAGCATTATTTACAATAGCCAAGATAGGGAAACAACCTAAGTGTCCATTGAGAGATGAATGGATAAAGAAAATGCTATATATGTAAGCATATACACATACACAAATACACAATGGACTATTATTCAGTCATACAAAGAATGAAATCTTGCGATTTGCGAGAATATAGACAGACCTTGAGGGCATTACGCTAAGTGAAGTAAGTCAGACAGAGAAAGACAAATACGGAATGATCTCGCCTGTATGTGGAACAAACAAATGAGGGAGTTCCCTGGTGGTCCAGGGGTTAAGAATCCGTCTTCCAATGCAGGGGATGCGGGTTCAATCCCTGGTGGGGGAACTAAGATCCCACATGCCACGGGGTAACTAAGCCCGCGGGCCACAGCTAAAGAGAAGCCTACAGCCGCAGTGAAGAGCCCAAATGTTGCAACGAAAGATCCTGCATGCCGCAACGAAGATGCCTCATGTTGCAACTAAGACCCAATGCAACCAAAATTAAATAAGTAAATATTAAACAAAAAGCAAAGGACAAACAAATGAACACCCCCCCTACACACACACACACACACACACACACACACAACCGGCAACCAAGCTCACAGACACAGAGAACAGACTGGTGGTCGCCAGAAGCAAGAGGTACAAAATGGGTGAATGGAGTCAAAAGCTACAAACTTCCAGTTATGAAAGAAGTAAGTCATGGTAATGTAGTATACAGCATGGTAACTACAGTTAATAATACTGTATTGCATATATGAAAGTTGCTAAGAGAGTATGTTGCAAAAGTTATCATCATAAGAAAAAAAGTTTTTTAACTATGCATAGTGACAGTTTAACCAGACTTATTGTGGTGATTATTTTGCAATATTCACAAATACCTAATCATTATGTTATACATCTGAAGCCACTATAATTTTGTATGTTAATTATACTGCAATAAATGAATAAATAAATACTTCACTCAAGTTATTGTCATCATTTTCTTAGTGATTGAGATAAAAGCAGGTAAACTGAAATTTTCACCTTGTTTTGCTAAAAATGGTCTGTGTGACTTGAGTAAGTCATTTAACCTTTTAATAGCTTCAGTTTTCTCATCTGTCAAATAAAGGGTTAGGTCTAGCTGAAATGAGGGAGGCTGAGTGTGCATGGGAACAAGGGACATATGGGAATCCCTGAACTTTCTGTTCCAGGGATTTCTGCCTAAAACTGCTCTAAAAAATAGAGTTTATTAATTAACAAATAAAAATTCAAAACTACTTCATACAGGGAATGGTGTGAGGTTCAGCATTCATTCAGTCCACACTCCTATATTTAAATTGAACTTAGAACCTAGAATGTTCCTAAAGCATTTCAGGGGAAAATTAACCATATTCTGGTGTTTAATCCAACCTTAACCACTAGATTATCTATAACAAATAAATTTTAATCCACTACCCTTTGAGCCTCAGTTTCTGACAAGCAGCATGATTCAGTGGTAAAACAAGAATGGTGAGACCTCTAAGTGTTCAAAACCCCAGTAATGATTTCGATGATAAATTTTATAAACTTAGTAAGTTCCTTAACTTTTCTGTGTCAATTTCTTAAATAGTAGATAGTAACCCTTACTTTACCATTTCCCACAGATTTAATATGAAAGCATTCTGAAAATTTAAATAATATATCAAATGTAAGATGGCACCATGCTTTCATTTTATTTCCAAAGATACATACTATTTTGAGGAAATGACAGCTAAGTGTAAACATTATGTGTTATACATGTAATATAAATAATAATATAGTGTTATATAATATATAATAAATACATCTATATTTTACATATATAATTCCCATGCAAACAAGCAATATTCTGTAAGCTTGAAAATTAGTTATCCCATTTCCTGTAATAGATTTAGTGCTCAAAAGTAGCCCATAAATCAAAGGAAGTATATGAGGAGAGTTTCTTATTTTAAAAAACTTAGAAGTCACAGTATCTGAGAGCCAGGATAACCTTAAGATATGAACTGTGTAGTTCAACAGCTTCACTTTATACATCAAGCTTCATTTTTACCACTCCCAGAGAAACTTAAGTACTCCGCCCAAAACATTACACGACAGTGGCAGTACTTTTAGGAGTACTAAAAGTAGAAACCTTACCCCACAAACGTAGAACTAAGGGCTCCCTTCAAAGTAGTGTTAATTTTTCGATATTTTGCTCTTCACCATAATGTATACTCTAAAGTCTGAAGTTCACTCTCCAATTCACCTGATTTATATCTGATATTTCATATTCTTAAAACTCCTATTAGATAAAATTTAAATTCCAAAAGTAATATAGCATTTTTATAACTTCATGCAATAAAGACACATAGAAAATAAGAAGTAAAAACCTCATTACCCCATTCCGAATCCTGTAACCTAGAAGGGTATAGCAGGCACAATAATATGCAACCCCCTCCCCAAATCAAAATCCCCAGAAGCTGGGAATATGTAGAAGAAATTGAGGTTTCTAATCTGTTGATTTTGAGATAGGGAGATTATTCTGGATTATCTGGCTGGGCCCAACTTAATCACAAGGGTCCTTATAAATGGAAGAGGAACAAAAATGAGGCAGTCAGTGGGGAAAAAAAAAGTGAAAACAGAACCAATGTTGAAGTGATTCAATGTGAGGATTCAACTTGTCACTGCTGGTTCTGAAGACAGAAGGGGCCCCAAGCCAAGGAATTCTGGAAAGGCAAGAAAAAGAATTCTACCCTAGAGCCTCCAGAAGGAACACACAGCTATGCTAACACCTTGATTTTAGCCTAGAGAGATCGATTTTGATTATAAAATAAATTTGACTTGCTTTAAGCAACTTAAATAATTTATTACAGCAGGCATAGAAAACTAATACACAGGTTAATAGTTTGATGACTATAATACTAAGACATTCTTTGGTGCCTATATACATGTACATAGTAATAGAGGTTTTCTTAAACCAAGGAGTACTGGCTGTACCACTTTTATCTGGTGTATTAATGACATCATCACACACCTAGGAATACAAAAAAAAACATCAGGATCATCACTAACTCTAGCCCAATCCTTTCATCCAATCAGTCTTTAATTCATTTCAATTTTAATGTAAAAAATGTTCAAGAGTCCACCCTTTCCAACATCCAGCCACCTTAGCTATCACCTCAGCTCATGACATGACTTCTATCCTGGAGAACCACAAAGGTGTCCTTCCTAACTGGTCTTCTAACTTCTAATATTTCCTCATCTAATTAATTTCCCATACTGATACTGGAGTCTAATCTTGATCCAATTTTAACTGAATCACACCCTCCCCTCACAGTTCTTTAAAATCTAAAATGATTTATATAAAAAAGAGTAAACTTGCAATGTCCTTGTACCATTCTGTGATCCAAAAAACAAATTTCCCTAACATGGAGGACTTTTAGGGCAATGAAACTATTCTGTGACACTACTGTGGTAGATACATGTCATTATACATTTACCAAAACCCATAGAAAGCACAGCACCTAGAGTGAACCCTAATGCCTACTATGAACTTTGGGTGATACTGTGTCAATACAGGTTCATTGATTGTAATAAAGGTACCACTGTGGTGCAGGATGTCCATAGTAGGGGATGTTGTGCATGCATAAGGACAGGGGGTATATGCAAAATCTCTATACTTTCCAACAATTCTGTTGTAAACCTAAAACTGCTCTGAATAATTGTTTATTAATTTAAAAAACAAAACAAACAATCCCCACCCCAATTGCTACCAACAAAAAACAGCCAGCCCACAAAAATATATTGGCTTCACAGTTTGTAAGAATGCACACGTGTATTATTTGATCTGTTTTAAAATATATTCCAAAATACGGCTTCCCTGGTGGCGCAGTGGTTGAGAGTCCGCCTGCTGATGCAGGGGACGCAGGTTCGTGCCCTGGTCCGAGAGGATCCCACACGCCACGGAGCGGCTGGGCCCATGAGCCATGGCTGCTGAGCCTGCGTGTCCGGAGCCTGTGCTGCGCAGCTGGAGAGGCCACAACAGTGAGAGGCCCGCGTACCGAAAAAAAATAAAATAAAAAATATCCAAAATAAACCATTTTCTTCTCATTTATTTCTATGAGATGAAGAGCTAGTTCTAACATAAACAAGGTCCTTTTCAGAGTGAAAGACTTTTATCTGACTAGAGACATTTTAAAACACTAATGTAGTTGATGATACTGATCTTTTGAGAAACAGTCTGATTTTATTATTAATCTCTCATTTTTAGGAATTTAATCCAGAAGAAGTACATCAGTCAAAAAGTAGAAGTAAAACTTTAACTACAGTGAGTTCCCTGGTGGTCCGGTGGCTAAGACTCTACGCTCCCAATGCAGGGAGCACGGGTTTGATCGCTGGTCAGGGAACTAGATCCCACACGCTGCAACGAAGATCCCGCACTTAGCAACGAAGAACCCACATGCTGCAACTAAGACCCGGCATAACCAAATATAAAAAAAAAAAAAACGCAAAACCAAAAACCAAAACTTGAAATATAGTTTTTAGCGGAGAACTTTATACCTGCTTTTCTATTCAGCAAAAACATTCCTTTAAAATCGTAACTGTATTAGATCTTCCCCAAATGCATTTTCATTTTCTCATTTGTAGTGACAATGCTAATTTTTTTTCAGGCATTGTCACCTGAAATAATGATCATTATTTCTCAGCCTTCCCTGTGGCTGAAGTATGGTTACACAACTATGTTTCAGTCAGTAACTGTAAATGAGGTTTTGAAGTTTCCTTTCTTAGTCAGATTAGCTGCTATAATGAATTACCATAGACTTGGTGGTCTAAGTAACAAAATTTTATTTCTCACTGTTCTGGAGGCTGGGAAGTCCAAGATCAGGGCTGGGTTCTAAGTGAGAGCCCTCTTCCTGGCTTGCAGATACTGCTTTCTTGTTGTATACTCACATAGTAGAGAGAGAAATCATCTCTCTCTGTGTCTCTCTTTATAAGGATGTTAATCTCATTCAGGAGGGCTCCACCCAAATAACCTATAATTATTCAATACTTCCCAAAGGCCCCATCTCTCAATATCATCACACTGGGGATTAGGGGTTCAATATATGAAATTTCAGGGGAACACATTCACTCCATAATGCTTCCTTACAAAGAAGGTACAATGCTTGTTTTTTACTCCCTTTTCCTCTTTTATCCTCTCTGTAATGAAGACCTTATGGCAGTTATGTTGGAACAAAAGGTAACCATAGGAACGCAAGCTTAGTGTTGAAATGGAAGAACAGAAAAAAAGGAGTCTAGGTCCCTGAAGACACTGTGAAGATACCATGCTAACTCTGAACTGTGTACTTCACAACTTTTTTTAAATTAAAGGAAAATAGATGTTTATCTTTAAAAAGTCTTGGTTATTTGAGAGGGTTTCTTATCATTGGCAGCTGAAACTAAGCCTAACTAATAAAACGTTTTTATGACCCAAGCAGCAGAAATGGAGTACAAAGAGTTTATGTGATACCTACCTCAGTGGCAAATTAATGAAAGATCTTTTCAATGCAAAATAAAGTGTTGTGATTTATATGTTGATCACTTTAACCATACCAAGTCAGATGTATCTCTAAAATGTAACTGTTCCTCTTTCAATTTCATTCTTTTCTTGCCTAAATTCAAGAATTCCTCATGACCTTTTGATGGATACTGTGAATTTCTGCCATTAGTAACTCTCTCATTCAATTCATTTTCCACTCTGTTGCCAGAGTTATTTTTTATTTTATTTTTTTTTGCAGTACATGGGCCTCTCACTGTTGTGGCCTCTCCCGCTGCGGAGCACAGGCTCCAGATGTGCAGGCTCAGCGGCCATGGCTCACAGGCCTAGCCGCTCCGCGGCATGTGGGATCTTCCTGGACCGGGGCACGAACCCATGTCCCCTGCATCGGCAGGCGAACTCTGAACCACGGCGCCACCAGGGAAGCCCAGCCAGAGTTATCTTAAAACACAAATTTGCACTTCCTTTTCTAAAAATAGTATTTTAAATTTCCTATAGCTTAGTGGGATAAATATCTTAAGAGTCAGTAAAGTCCACGGTCCCTATCACACAATGCTTATTTTCCACAACACCACATTTCAGAAAAAGTGAACTTCTGAGTTGTTCTAATACACGAAAAGTCTTCGCATCCTAGTATGTGCCTTGGTACATGCTATCCTAACTGAAATGCCCTTCTCCATCTTGCAAACTACTGCTGAATGTCCAAAACTTAACTCAAGTATACTCTGTGAACTACTTCTTAATGAATGATATAGTGAGTTGATAGCTCTCTGGGGTTTTAAAATGTTTCCATCAGAGGACTTATCAAGCTGAACTTTCCCAATGGAATATGAAGTTCTTAAAAATAAGAAGTATTTTACTCATCTGGCAAATAGTTTGGAACACAGCATTTAACAAATGAGGAATGAATGTAGAAAACCATCAAGATCATTTTAGATACAAGCAGAGTGTCCCTTTTCTTAATTTCAATTAACAAAACAGGCATCATTAGAATCCAAACTACAGAAATATAATCTAGAAAGGCAGAGAGAAGATAAAGATCAGGGAAAATAATTAGCCCCAAACAACATATCATGAGTACAGTGAACACTGAGGTGTTTGTGATGAGATTTGTATTTGTGTATATTACATTTGTATTGTTTCTTGTTTTTCTTGATAGTCAAAGTATTATTTAAAACATGGAAGAATGACAGGTCTTTAAAGGATGTCAGCTGATAGGTACCACTACTTACTCTGTAGTTTTGTAAACATCAGAATACAGCCCTGCTTTCTGATACTTCTTCTTTGGGGGACGTGGGGCCTTCTTTTCTCTTGGGATGAGAGAAAGCACAGGCTGCAAGGTACTTTCAGGTTCGGGAGGTTTGGCTGGGGTTTCAGGAGGACTGGGAATCTCAACTGCTGCTTCAGTAAAGCTAGAAAGAGAAGTTTAAAGATAATTTTATGGTGAAATTTTTTTCCTACAAATAATTATCTATTTAAAAAAACACCAGAGCAATTATAAAAAGAGACATGTGGACTTCCTCATCTGGTCATGCTGGAGTAACAGATACCAGATTTCTGTCCTCCTGACAGAAACTAATAGAAACACGGCAAAGTACAATAAACCTGAAGTAAGTTTATGAAACAATTATCAGACACTGGACAACAGTGACTATAGCACTGTGATCCCTGAGAAAATTGGAAATAAAATAGAAAGAGATGATTCCTATAACCACTTTGCCTTTACAAGGACTGAGGTAGAGGGAGTAGAGCCAAAGCAGAGAATGGCCAACTTAATGAGTTGAAAAGAGATCAGAATATGGAGAGGCTGAGGTAGTTAGAATTTGTGAGGCAGAGTACTGGAGTGGAGAAAGCTATGGAGAAAAATAACTCTAGAAATCTGTGTAAGGGTCTCCTTTAGTACATTGCTAAATACTAAGTTTGTGTATGTGCAAGGTGAAATTCCATAAGGCCGGACAAAGAACCACCAGAGTATTATAACCTAAACAATTTCCAGAGCTCCCACATGATGACAGATACTCAGATTCCACTAGGGAGAGTGAAAGACACTGCCCAACACTGTGGGCATTCAATAGAGATCCCAGAGGGTAACATTATCCATTTTTGTAGGGCTCAACTATCTCTGGAATAAAAGCCAGCTCTAATAAAGCTTAAAAACTAACTTCAAAAGAATCCAAACCAATCCACAAGTAACTTAACTGCCTACCAAAATAAAATCGAACATATAGAAAAGATCAAAAAACATACACACAATGTGACATTTACAATATTAAAAAAT
Organism: Orcinus orca; assembly: GCF_937001465.1. Lineage (NCBI taxonomy): Eukaryota > Metazoa > Chordata > Mammalia > Artiodactyla > Delphinidae > Orcinus > Orcinus orca. The sequence continues at coordinate 99,963,911 of NC_064559.1, read as the reverse complement.
TCAAAATGAAAAAAAAGAGCAATGACCAAAATTTTTCTAAATTTGATAAAAAGTATAAACCCAAAGTTCCAAGAAGCTAAACAAACCAGAAGCAATATAAACTAAAAAAAAAATCAAGTATGGCATATCATAATAAACTTCCTGAAAACTATTGATGAAGAAAATAAAAAGAGCCAGAGAAAAAATACACAGTCTATACAGGAGTACAAAAATAAGAATGAATGCAGATTTCATGTCTGAAATAATGCAAGCCAGAAGGCAATGAAAAGACATCTGGAAGTGCTAAAAGGAAGGGGAGGGGAGGAGCCTGTCAAAAGAGAATTCTAAGTCAATCAAAAACATCTTTAAAAATTAAGGTGAATATAGTTCCAGGCAAAGATGGAATAGACACTTCTACCTATCCTCCCATTAAGTAAAACTAAAAACCCTTGAAATTATATATAAAATAAACATAAGCACACAGATTGGCTAGGTACCTTGGGACCTAAGCAATGACATATCAGGGAATTTCCCAGATTTTCTTTTTGCCTCATACTTAATAGTGAAAGACTGAATACAGTTTCCCAAATATCAATGAAAAGACAAATGTCTGCTCTCATAACTTAAATTCAACATCAGTTAAAGGTCGAAGCCAGTGCAAAAGGACAATAAAAAGAAAAAATGATAGAAGTGTGAGTCCTCCAATTTTGTTCTTTTTCTTCAAGATTGTTTTGGCTATTTGGAATCCCTTGAGATTCCTCATGAATTTTAGGATGGATTTTTCTATTTCACAGAAAACATCACTGGGATTTTAATACTGATTGCACTGAATCTGTAGATCACTTTGGGTAGTACTGATATCTTAAGTCTTCCACCCCATAAACACAGGCTTTTCTTTTTCTTGCCTAACTGCTCTGGTTAGGAATTTCAATACAAAATTGTACTGAAGCGGCAAAAGTGGGCTTCCTTTCCTAGTTTCTGATAATAGTGGAAAACCTCTGTCTTTCACCACTGAAGTGGTCAGCTGTGGGTTTTTTACATATAGCTTTTATTAGGTTGAGGTAGTTTCTTTTTATTCCTAGATTGCTAGCTTTTTATCATGAACATGTGTTAGATTTTTGTCAAAAAATTTTCTGCATTTACTGATATGACCATGTGATATTTCTTCTTTAGCCTGTTAACATGATTTTCAAATGTTGAACAAGTTTTGTATAACTGGGATAAATCTTACTTGGTTATGAGATGGATTGGCTTCATATTTTATTTTATTTTTTCCTATTCTCCTTATAGCCAAATTCATTTTTTCTGTGCCTTACCTTATGTTTCTTCCTCCTAAAATCAAAAATGTTTTCTGCTTTCCTGCTTATATGTGTCTGTATATATTCTACATATATAAACTCTTCAAGTGCCATGTTTCTCCAAGTTCTGTCTATAGGCCATGTATATCAGAATCACCTTGGGGGCTTTAAAGGAAATGCAAATGCCTACTCATAGAATTTTAAAAATTCTTATTAAGGAGATCTGAGATGGACACTTCCTAACCTTGCTGGTCCCTAATACCCGACACTGTGCACTCTCATTACAAGAGCATCCTTCTTATCCCACTCGGGCTCTGACACCGTAGGCTGGGTTAACATTCCCTTGCCCTCGCCCCATAACCCAACTCTTCACCTCAATTAGCCTCCCAGCTCAGGGTCACCATGGTTTCCACATCCCATACAGATACCTACCAAATGGCTTTAAGACTGAATTCTTCAGGAAAGAAAAGAGAAAGAAGAAGAGGTAAGGTATTTTAAAATATGGCTTTATGTGAATTCCGTGGCAGTCCAGTGGTTAGGACCCAGTGCTTTCACTGCCATGGCCTGGGTTCAATCCCTGGTCAGGGAACTAAGATCTCACAAGCCACGTGGCACAGCCAAAAAATTTAAAAATAAATAAAATAAAATATGGCTTATGATATATTTATCTACATTAAGACAATACATGGTTTATTTTTGTGGCTTTTTTTTTGCTTTATAAAAACAAAATCAGTTAGTATATCATTTTTAGGGTCTTGTTTCTTTCATTTAATCTTGTCTAAGACTCATTCATTATCATTACATGTCAGTTATAATTCATTAATTTTTATTACCATATAATATTCCATTGTACAAAAAACTATAATATACTTATTCCTTTTCCTGTTAATCTGGGATATTTCCAGTTTCTATATATTATAATCAATCTTGCTACTACTTTTCCAAAAAATGCTTTCTGGTGATCATTGGGCAGGAGTTTTCCTAAGCTGTGTAAAAGGTAATTGCTGGATCATACTGGGTTGTTTTGAAATACTTTTTTGGTTACATACTCTGGATACCAAAAATGTATAAATTATTTCTTTTTTTTTTTTTTTTTTTTGCAGTACACGGGCCTCTCACTGTTGTGGCCTCTCCCGTTGTGGAGCACAGGCTCCGGACGCGCATGCTCAGCAGCCATGCCTCACGGGCCCAGCCACTCCGCGGCAGGTGGGATCTTCCCGGACCGGGGCACAAACCCGCGTCCCCTGCATCGGCAGGCGGACTCTCAACCACTGCGCCACCAGGGAAGCCCTATAAATTATATCTTATAAATTTCTTCTCCCAGTTTGTAGCAAATCTTCATACATTTATTCGGATGATGTTTGATAAACGGAAATTCTTAGTTTTAATAATAATGCAGTATATCAATCTTTACCTGTATGCTTACTGCTTTTGATATCTTGTTCATGAACTCCTTTCTGAGAAACAAGGTCATAAAGTTTTCCTCCTTCTGCATTAGCCTTTAAAAGTTTGAAGGTTTGCTTTTTACACTTATGTATTTATTTAACCAACTGGGAACTGACTTTTATACATGGATTAAGACAGAATCCAATTTCATTCCCATTCCTATGCAATATCAACTTCTGGGGCACCATTTATTGAATATAATTTTATTTCCTTATTGATATGTAGTATCACCTCCATCATATAGCAAGCTTGCATGTACGGATCCGTTTCTCTTATCCAATTCTATATTCAGTTCCACGCTAGCTCAATATACCATAGCTTAAAATTAAGTCTTGGGGCAAATCCATTGTTTCATTCAGTGATTCCATTCCTAGGTATATACCCTAGAGGAATTAGTGTCCATATCCACCAGTGAACATTAGAGGAATGTTAAGAGCAGCATTTTTGGGTAATAGTGTCAAAATGAAAATAACCCAACAGTAAAACAGAAAAACTCTATATCTGCATCAACATGGATGGATCTAGAGATTATCATACTCATCGAAGTAAGTCAGAAAGAGAAAGACAAATACCATATGTTATCACTTACACGTGGAATCTAAAATACGACACAAATGAACCTATCTACAAAACAGAAACAGACTCACAGACATAGAGAACAGACTTGTGGTTGCCAAGGGGGAGGAGAGGTGGGGAAGGAAAGGATTGGGAGTTTGGGATTAGCAAGTGCAAACTAGTATATATAGTATGGATAAACAAGGTCCTACTGTATAGCACAGGCAACTATATTCAATATCCTGTGATAAACCATAAATAGAAAAGAATATGAAAAAAATATATATGTATAACTGAGTCACTTTGCTGTACAGCAGAAATTAACACATTGTAAATCAACTATACTTCAAAAAAATTTAAAAAAAAGGAAGACTATTACATACAAACAATGGATAACTATAAAATAACAAAAAGGAGGTAACTACAGCAACATGCAACAACAGAGATGGTTTTACATTTATATGTTGAGCAAAAAAGGTGAGGCACAAAAGCATATGTCCTGTATAATTCCATTTCAGTGAAGTCCAGGAAGGATAAACTAAACTATATTGTCTACATTGATACTTAAATGGTATGAAAAAAGGTAAAATTCAGGAGATTGATTATAGCTACTGGCAAGGAAGTGGTGTATGACTGGGAAAGAACATGGGATGCTACCAATGTTCTATATGTTCACCTGTTCTGTATCTACATAGGTGTTAACTTTATAAAAAATTTTTTTAGGGCTTCCGTGGTGGCACAGTGGTTAAGAATCTGCCTGCCAATACAGGGGACATGGGTTCAAGCCCTGGCCTGGGAAGATCCCACATGCTGCGGAGCAACTAAGCCTGTGCTCTGCAACAAGAGAAGCCACCGTAATGAGAAGCCCGCGCACCCACCACGAAAGAAAGGCTGCGCACAGCAACGAAGACCCAATGCTGCCAAAAACAAATAAATAAATTTATTAAAAATAATTTTTTAAACTGGTTACTTCTATTTATACACTTTCTGTATGTGTATTCCTCTTCAAACTCCCTTCATATTCTCTAAAGAGTTTTAATGAGACTGAAATGATCTTTTTAAAGAGAGATAGAACCCTCTTTTAAACCTGGTCCTGGTGCTTTCGTGTGGCAAGACGTCGTAGATTCAATTTACATTACAGAAGCACAAAGGGTATTTCTTTCTGAGTAGGTATTTTTCCTAGGAATACAGCACATACATTTCAACTGAGTTTTTCAATTTGTTGGGCATAAAGTTCTTAGAGTACTCACATTTTAATCTCTCATATATAGCTTATTTCCTTTTTAGTTCCTAATTTTATTATTCCCTTTCTCTTCCTTTATTGATCAACCTTACCAGAAGTTTGTATATTTTATTCGTTATCATTAGTATTACAAACTTTGGTCTTCAGTGACTCTCTCTACTGTACCTTAGCTTTATTTTGTTAATTTAATGTATATGTTTTATCTCTGTCCTTTACATTTTGGGGCTTATTCTCATTTTTCTAATTTCTTTTCTTTTTTAAATAAATTTAAAAATTTTGGCTGCAATGGGTCTTCGTTGCTGCACACGGGCTTTCCCTTTGCGGCGAGGGGGGGGGTTACGCTTCGTTAGAGTATGCAGGCTGCTCATTGCGGTGGCTTCTCTTGTTGTGGAGCACAGGCTCCAGGTGCACGGGCTTCAGTAGTTGTTGCTTGTGGGCTTAGTTGCTCCGCGGCACGTGGAATCTTCCCAGACCAAGGCTCAAACCCGTGTTCCTTTCATTAGCAGGCGGATTCTTAACCACTGTGCCACCAGGGAAGTCCCATTGTTTTTAGAATTTCTTAATTGGACTCTTTGTAACCAAGAAGGACCCTATGGGGTCTTCCCAGGACAGACCCCTCCCCTATATCCTCTGCTTATTTCCTCTCTGAAGTACCTAGATAATAGTATCTGATGCACATTTCCTGAAGTTGTTTTACAGATGCTAAAACCAAATGGGAGAAATTACTTACTTGATGATCATAAGCACCACAGACCTACTGGCACCTAAGGACTGATAATCTTAACCTCTGTGACACCACCGTTACCTCACCATCAACCAATTGCAGATTTGTGCATGAGCTGATCATATACCTGGGATGCCCCTCCCTCACCTTGCCTTTAAAGATGCTTTCCTGGGCTTCCCTGGTGGCGCAGTGGTTGAGAGTCCGCCTGCCGATGCAGGGGACACGGGTTCGTGCCCTGGTCCGGGAAAATCCCACATGCCGCGGAGCGGCTGGGCCAGTGAGCCATGGCCGCGGAGCCTGAGCGTCCGGCGCATGTGCTCCGCAATGGGAGAGGGCACAACAGTGAGAGGCCCGCGTACCGAAAAAACAACAACAAAAAAAAAAAAAAAAAAAAAAAAACTAAAGATGCTTTCCTAAGCCCAGAGATAAATCCATGCACTTATGGTCACCTAATCTATGACAAAGGAGGCAAGAATATACAATGGAGAAAAGACAGCCTCTTCAGTAAGTGGTGCTGGGAAAACTGGACAGCTACATGTAAAAGAATGAAATCAGAACACTCCCTAACACCATACACAAAAACAAACTCAAAATGGATTAAAGACCTGAATGCAAGGCATACACTATAAAACTCTTAGAGGAAAACATAGACAGAAAAGTCTTTGACATAAATTACAGTAAGATCTTTTTAGACCCACTTCCTAGAGTAATGAAAATAAAAACAAAAATAAACAAAAGGGACCTAATTAAACTTAAAAGCTTTTGCACAGCAAAGGAAGCCATAAACAAGACGAAAAGACAACCGTGAGAATGGGAGAAAATATTTACAAATGAAGCAGGTGAGAAAAGATTAACCTCCAAATTATACAAACAGCTCATGCAGCTCACTATGAGAAAGACAAACAACCCAATTAAAAAATGGGCAGAAGACCTAAATAGACATTTCTCCAAAGAAGACATACAGATGGCCAACACACACATGAAAGGATGCTCAACATCACTAATTATTAGAGAAATGCAAATCAAAACTACAATGAGGTATCACCTCACACTGGTCAGAATGGCCATCATCAAAAAATCTACAAACAATAAATGCTGGAGAGGGTGTGGAGAAAACGGAACCCTCTTGCACTGCTGGGAATGTAAATTGATACAGCCACCTATGGAGAACAGTATGGTGGGTTCCTTAAAAAACTATATATAGAACTACCATATGACCCAGCAACCATAACTGAAAAAAAGACACATGCACCCCAATGTTCACTGCAGCACTATTTACAATAGCCAGGATATGGAAGCAACCTAAATGTCCATCAACAGAAGAATGGATAAAGAAGATGTGGTACATATATACAATGGAATATTATACAGCCATAAAAAGGAACAAAACTGGGTCATTTGTAGAGAAGTGGATGGACCTAGAGACTGTCATGAAGAGTGAAGTAACTCAGAAAGAGAAAAACAAATATTGTCTGTTAACGCATATATGTGGAGTCTAGAAAAATGGTACAGATGATCTTATTTGCAAAGCAGAAATAGAGACAAAGATGTAGAGAACAAACGAATGGATACCAAGAGCGAAAGGAGGGAGGTGGGATGAATTGGGAGATTGGGATTGACATATATACACTATCAATATCATGTATAAAATAGATAACTAATGAGAACCTACTGTATATAGCTCAGGGAACTCTACTCAATGCTCTGTGGTGACCTAAATGGGAAGGAAATCCAAAAAAGAGGGGATATATGTATATGTATAGCTGATTCACTTTGCTGTACAGCAGAAACTAACACAACATTGTAGAGAACTATACTCCACTAAAGATTAATTTTAAAAATTAAACATAAAAATGTTTTCCTAAAACCCATCAGGGAATTCGGGCTTTTTAAGCACTACCTGTCCTGAACTCCTTGCTTGGCATCCTGTAATAAATGCTGCACTTTCCCTCATCACAACCTGGTATCATTAGTTTGGCTTTACTGTGTACCAGCGAGCAGACACAAGTTTTGTTTGGTAATATCCTCATTTGTAAATTTTCAGCATTCTTGAAAATAATATAAGCATTAATGGCTATGAATATCCCTCTAGTACCTCTTTAGATACATCCCACAAATTTCAATATGTGGCACAGTATTTACTCAGTTCTAAATATTTTTAATATTTTAATAATTTTATTTTTTTACATGAGTTTAAAAATTTTTTCTTTTTTCCTTTTAGATCCAGGATTTGAACGCAGGGTTTTCTGAATCTAGAACCCAGCTCATAATCATTACAATATTCTTTTGCATTCTGGTTTGTTATTAATCAATGAATAGTGATCAAACTCTTTAACATGGTGTACAAGGACCTCTGCAAGATCTGGTCCCTACCACCTTTTCTCTAGACCCATTTGACACCATACTACTCTAATTAACGTGTTTTGGCCGCAAAACGTTTCTTTCATTTCCCTGAACCTGTCATGCTTTTTCATACTTACCAGTCTAAAATGTATGCTCTGGTGTTGCTCCTCTAAATAACAAATAAAGTCTGTTCTTCAGATTTTACCTTAGTCATTACTTCCACAAAAAAACTGAGTCAATTACCTCTAATATAAGCTCATAAACCTAAATAATTCTTCATAATAGTTAGAATGTAAGAACCATGAGGACAGGGAATATTTCTATATTTGCTTACAACTGTATTTACCCTCAGCACATGAAATAATTTTGCAATAAATAATTTAGAAATAAATTAAGAGGGACTTCCCTGGTGGTGCAGTGGTTAAGAATCTGCCTGGCAATGCAGGTGACATGGGTTCGAGCTCTGGTCCAGGAAGATCCCACATGCTGCGGAGCAACTAAGCCCGTGTGCCACAAATACTGCGCTGTGCTCTAGAGCCTGAGAGCCACAACTACTGAGCCCACGTGACACAACTAGTGAAGCCTGCACACCTGGAGCTCATGCTCCGCAACAAGAGAAGCCACTGCAGTGAGAAGCCCGTACACTGCAACGAAGAGTAGCCCCTGCTTGCTGCAAGTAGAGAAAGACGGTGCGCAGCACCGAAGACCCAACGCAGCCAAAAATAAATAAATATATTTAAAAAATAAAATAAAGAAACAAATGAACAAACTCCTGCTATATAACAAGTGCTACAGTAGGTTCCAGTTCGAGAAAGGTGAAAAACTGTTGCTATCTCTGGGAACTCACTGTGCCATGTCCTTACCTACACAATCTCTTGAGGGTGGAAACTGTATCTTTCTCTTTATAATCTCCTCAAATTCCAGAATATAATTTTGTGGAAAATAAGTGTTTAATGTTGCTGACTAATGCTACTAGAACTTGCTGGAACAGAAGGGCTTATCTGAAATAAAGCCTTTTCTCTGAGGCGCGTTTTTAATATGACCCTTCCTAAAGTGATTGGTTAAGATGTCTCAAATTGTCACTTTCTTACTATAGCGAAGGCAAAAGTCATTCTGTTTGTAGATATTTTAAAAGCCTCAGTAATGAAAACAGAAATAACAGATTGATAACAAAACAGACTGATGGGAAGAGAATATAAAAATATAAAAGAAGACCCTAAGACCCAAAGATATTTAAGAATTTATATGATAAAGGTATCATTTCAAACAAGTAGGGAAATGATGATCAATTAATAGTGCTAAGACCGCCATGTAAAAATACAAAAAATTGCGCTTCCCTGGTGGCGCAGTGGCTGAGAGTCTGCCTGCCGATGCAGGGGACACAGGTTCGTGTCCTGGTCCAGGAAGATCCCACATGCCGCGGAGCGGCTGGGCCCGTGAGCCATGGCCGCTGAGCCTGCACATCCAGAGCCTGTGCTCCGCAACGGGAGAGGCCACAACGGTGTGAGGCCCGCGTACCACAAAAAAATCCAAAAAAACAAAAAAACAAAAAATTTAAATCTCTTAATTAAATTTTTTCCCCTTTCAAAGAAAAAAACCTTCACAAAAATCCAATGGGAATATAAATTATAGACACTACATATAAAACAAAAATGCTTACAAATCTGCAACCTTGATAAATAACTGGCAATAAACATAGCACTAACTCATACCTTATACAAGAGTAAATTTCAGCTGATTTAAGACCTATATGTAAAAAATATGTAACCCTTTGAAAGAGAATAATTAAATTATGATATATTCTTAACATGCAATAAGGTAATTCTATATGTACTAAATGACAAGATCGCCAAGATTATAAAGAGAAAAGTTGTTACAAAATTAAGTATAAAATGTATGTTACCACTTATATAAAATAACAGCTTTGCATATGCATGTATTTATAAATGCATAAGAAAAGTATCAAAGGATACACAATATATTAACAGTCTTATCCATGAAAATAGGATTTGAGAAGAAATGAGATCATGTGAAGAGACTTTAACTCGTGAATCAGTAAACTTCTAGTTTCACTGATTTATTTATGAGTGTGTATTCTCAGGAAAGAAATTTAAATCCCATATATTCTCTATAAAAAAAGTATTTTTTCATAGATGTATGCATAGAGAGCTACGAAAAACTTCTGTAAACAGAGGTCGTCCAGTGGTTAAGACTGCGCGCTTCCACGGCAGGGAACACGGGTTCCATCCCTGGTCAGGGAACTAAGATCCCATATGCCACATGGAGAGGCCAAAAAATAAATAAATAAGTAAAATAAAAATCAAATATTCCTTCAGGGAAAGAATCTGGTTGGATATATAACAAAAGGATTAAATGGTCTTCTCGGGGGTGGGGGTGGGGGGTGATTTTTGACTTCTGCCCTACACCTTTTGGGGAAAAGTAAAAATATAAAAAAGAAACTATTAAAAAACAATCTAGGGGCTTCCCCGGTAGTGCACTAATTAAGCATCTGCCTGCCAATGCAGGGGACATGGGTTAGAGCCCTGGTCCGGGAAGATCCCACATGCCGCGGAGCAACTAAGCCCGTGCACCATAATTACTGAGTCTGCGCTCTAGAGCCCGCGAGCCACAACTACAGAAGCCCAAGCGCCTAGTGCCCGTGCTCTCCAATGAGAAGCCACCACAATGAGAAGCCGCGCACTGCAACAAAGAGTAGCTCCCTCTCACTGCAACTAAAGAAAGCCCACGCGCAGCAACAAAGACCCAATGCAGCCATAAATTATTTATTTAATTAATTAAGAAAAAAATCTAACACACAGAAAGACTTAAAAAATGTATTTGACGATAGGGATGAAAAGTTTTAGAGCACCAAGGAGATAAAATAGTGTGATAGTAAAAATAATTCCACTCATATTTATACACTGGATAAAACACACACAATCTCTCTGGGTCTTGATTTCCTCATCTGTATAGTAAGGGCCTTGTGTTAGATTGTTACATTCCCCCTTGCTTCTTAATTATTTACAATTTTGGACAGCCATAAGAACAAACACTTATAACAAAAAAGAACAGGTCTTATATAGTAAAAGGTTGTTAGATTAAATGTACAATTCAGCTGCACAGATATGTTAACATTTGTGCATAAGCTAGTTTCCTCTACTCAGAATGTTAAACAAGAAATTACCTTTTAGTATTTTCTTGTTCTTCTTCTTCTGGGAATGGCTTCTGCTTTTTCTTGGTCTGTTCTTCCAACAGCCAACTTTTCCTCTTCAATCCCTTTTTATGTTCTGAGTTCAGGTTTACACTCTGAACGACAGCTTCAATGACATCTGTAACTGTATCAGGGCCAAGGTGCAGTGCTGTTCCTTCTTCACCTTCATTTAATTCTGGGCTGACAAATTGGGCAGCTTGGAATGCTTGCATTGATACCACAGCCTGGAGGGGACATTTCCGAGGTCGACCTGGCCTGCGTTTCACAAAGTTATTCCCTGTCCTGGCCTGTCTTTGAAGTTTTTTGGCTTTTAAAATTTTATTGACGTGGTCTAGGTTTTTCTTGGTGGCCAAGATTTTGTCATAATTGCACATTTTCCGAGCTTGGCGCTGCATAGCTTCTACTACACTTCTCTTGATATGATGGGGGGAATGGCTGCTGGGCAACTTTTCAGAAAGGAGTGAGATGCTACTACTGCAAGAGTCACTGGGGACTGCAGGCACTAGAAGGCTGTCTGGTTTTCCCAGGGTTCGCTCCTTGCTGTGGCTATGGACTGGACTGGAGGAAGGTGGCACAGAGGCAGATGCGATCACAGCATCAATATTTTTCTCCAGGGGCTCTTGGTCCTCATGTTGTACCAACCGCTGCAGCAGACTATCCACAGAGTCATCCCCAGATGAAACCAATCTTGGACTTCGAGACGGAACTCCGTTCACTAAATAAGACAACAAATCACACATGATAAAAACTGAACACAACTGGTTATTTAAATAACTTTACAAAGAATAAAACACAAGGAATACCACTCTATTTTTCATAGCAAGATTAAATATCATATTGGGTTGGCCAAAAAAGTGCCTTCGGTTTTTAAGTAAAAATAAAAGACACATTTTTCATTTTCACCAAGAACTTTATTGAACAGTGTATTCACTCTTTTGTTCCACTACCTTCTGCCATTTTTCAGGCAACTTCATAATTCCATCCTCCCAAAACTTTTTATCTTTTTGAACAAAGAACTGTTCCAGGTGCCTTTTACAGTCTTCCAGGGAATAGAAATTTTTTCCATTAAGAGAATTTTGTAAAGGCCTAAATAAATGGAAATCTGAAGGTGCAATGTCTGGTGAATACGGAGGATGAATCAGAACTTCCCAGACAAGCTGTAAGAGTTTTTGCCTGGTCATCAAAGAAACATGTGGTCTTGTGTTATCCTGATGGAAGATTATGCGTTTTCTGCTGACTAATTCTGGATCATCAATTGCTGCTTTCAGTTGGTCTAACTGGGAGAAGTATTTGTTGGAATTACTCGTTTTGTTTTCCAGAAGGAGTTCATAATAGAGGACTCCCTTCCAATCCCACCATATATATAACATCACCATCTTTGGATGAAGACCGGCCTTAGATGTGGTTGGTGGTGGTTTATTTCGCTTGCCCCATGATCTCTTCCATTCCACATTATTGTTCAGTATCCACTTTTCATCGCCCGTCACGATGTGTTTTGAAAATGGAACATTTTCGTTATATTCAGTAGAGATTCGCATGTGGAAATACGGTCAAGAAGGGTTTTTTTCGCTTAACTTATGTGGAATCCAAACATCGCAGCAATTCACATAACCAAGCTGATGCGAATGATTTTCAACACTTGATTTAGATATTTTGAGTATGGCGGCTATCTCCCACATGGTATAATGTTGACTGTTCTCAATTAATGTCTCGATTTGATCGCTATCAACTTCAAATGGTCTACCCGACCATGGAGCATCATCCAGTGAGAAATCTCCAGCACAAAACTTCACAAACCATTTCTGACACGTTCGATCACTCACAGCACCTTCTCCAACCACTGCACAAATCTTTTTTTGCATTTCAGTTGCGTTTTTACCTTTCTTGAAATAATAAAGCATAATATGCCGAAAATGTTGCTTTTTTCCTTCCATCTTCAATATTAAAATGCCTATACAAAAATACACCAATTTTGGTAAGTCTTTTTTTATTTTTTTAAGAATTTATTTATTTATTTTTGGCTGCGTTGGGTCTTCGTTACTACACGCAGTCTTTCTCTAGTTGCGGCGAGAGGGGGCTACTCTTTGTTGAGGTGCGTGGGTTTCTTAACACGGTGGCTTCTCTTGCTGCAGAGCACGGGCTTTAGGCACACAGGCTTCAGTAGTTGTGGCACACAGGCTCAGTAGTTGTGGCTCGCGGGCTCTAGAGCACAGGCTCAGTAGTTGTGGCACATGGGTTCAGTAGCTCCATGGCATGTGGGATCTTCCCGGATCAGGGATAGAACCCATGTCCCCTGCATTGGCAGGCGGTTTCTTAACTACTGCGCCATAAGGGAAGTCCTGATAAGTCTTTTTTTAAATGTACGCTGATATGACAACTGTCACATACAATCTAACAAAATTGTTTTGAATGAAGTTAAAAACAACTAAGTGCTACTAGAGCCATCTTGCAGAAAAAACCGAACGAACCTTTTGGCCAGCCCAATACCATATGCATTTGTCTTTCACAGGCAAGCTGATAGTTTCCTGAATAGGGTACACTACAGTACCCACAATAAATTCAAAGTTGGCCCATGTTTCCCTAATAAAACGTGGTGGGTCAAAAAAACAATTCTCACTCTCTGAGACGAGGAGCAGAAAGAATAGAGCTTATTTCTTTAAAAATGAAGGTCCAGTTAAGAGACTCAACAGCTAAATATTGAATAAAGAACTAAACTTTAAATACATATATTTCTAGTCCAGTGCTTTTTCTGACAATGTTTTAAAGTGCAAAGGAATATAAGTGAAATTCTCACCAGGGAAGCCCGGTTCAGTGGTTTTTTTTGACAGATTTCTTAGGAATTTTTCTATAGATCATATCACCTGTAAACAGATATATTTTTTCTTCTTCCTATCTGTATGCCTTTTATTTCTAAAAATCAGGTTTTTAAAATAATTAAAAATGGATGTTAGATTTTGGCAAATGTTTTCTCTTTACCTAGATGATTATGATTTTCTGTTAATTTCGTAAAATACACTAATTGATTTTCTAATGTTAATCCAACCTTGCATTCCTGAAATAAACCCACGTGGTCATGGTATGCTATACATTCAACATACTGGATTCAATCTGATAATATTTTGTACCGTTTGCATTCATGCTTAATAGTGTGTAGTTTTCTGGTAATGTGTTGCTTGGTTTCAGAATCAGGGTAATGCTGGCCTTCATAAAATGCACTGGGAAAATGCTCCTACTTTCTGGAATAGTTTTTATATACTTACTATTATTTTTTCCTTAAATAGTCATGATTGAAGCTATTTGGGCTTTGAGTTTACATTGTAGAATGGTTTTAAACTGCAAGTTGAATTTCTTAAATAGATGTAGGGCTCTTTAGGCTATTTATTCTTGAGTTTTAGTAGCTGGTGTTTTTCAAAGAATGTGCTCTTTTTTTATCAAATTTATTGGCATAAAACTGTTCATTATGCTCCCTTATTGTCCTGTTATGGTATGTAGCAATTGCACTGATATCCTCTCTTTCATTCCTGATACTGCTAATTCAATTTCTTTTTTCTTAATACTTTCAGCTACAGTTCTCCTTTAAAAAAATTTTTTTTTGATAAACCAGTATAAGCTTTCATTGATTAATGTTTTCTGTTTATTTTTGCTCTTATATTTATCATTTTTCTTCCATCTAATTTGGGTTTAATTTGTTCTAATGTCTTTAGCTTCCTAAAGGTGAGAGTTTGGGCTTAGACCTTTTTTGTTTAATAACGTAACTTTGTAAAGCTAAAAACAGACTTAGCTATACTCCATAAAACGTATGTGTTTTCATTTTTATTTAATTTAAAAGATTTTCTAGTTTTGTCTGTGATTTCCTCTTTGACTTATGGGCTATTTAGAAGTGTGTTGTTAACTTTTCACTTATTTGGGGAATGTCAAGATATCCTGTGTTACTGAATTCTAATTCAATTCCATTGTGTTCTTAAAATATATTCTGTATGATTTCAAACTTTTAAAGTTTATTAAGATGTTTTATGGTCCAGAATATGATGCTACCTTGATATAATTCCACATGAACTTCAAAAGAATATAAGAAAAGGGTGTTTTATATTTATTTACTGAAAATTTCTGGAACTCTTCATTCCTTTGGTAGAGCCATGTTTCCATCTACTATGATTTTTCTGTTTGAAGAACATTTCTACTACCATAAACCTGCTGGCAACCAATTCTTTAAGCTTGTTTTTCTGATAATGTTTATTTTGCCTTCATTTCTGAAGGGTATTTCACTGGTTATAGAATATTAAATTGATAGGTTTTTTTTCCCCTTCCAGCATTTTAAAGACATTATTTTTATTGTCTTCTGTCTTACAACATCTCTGACAATCCATCTGCTGTGATTCGTTCCAGTGTTCCTCTGTATACTATGTGTTTTCTTGTCTCTTTGCTTTTGCTGGTTAATTTTAAGATTTTCTCTTAACCACCAGTTTTAAGAAATTTGATAATGATGTCCCTTGATTTCTGTATGTTTGTGTATCCTGCTTGGGATTTGTGGGACTTCATGGATCTATGGGCTGATAACTTTCATTAAGTGTGAAAAAGTTCTGAGGATTATTTCTTCAAATATTTTTTATTCCTCCTTGTAAGACTCAGATCCTATGTATGTTGGCCCTGCTGATACTGTACCACAGGGTCACTGAAATTCTATTCATTTTATATCACTTTTTTCCCCCCACTTCTACATTTCATTTTACATAGATTTTATTAGTATTTCTGCAAGTTCAAAGATCTTTTCTTCTGTAGTGTCTAATCTGCTGTTATCCCATTCAGTGAAATTTTCATTTCAGATATTTATCACCTAAAGAAGTTAACATTAGATTTTAAAAATATCTTCCATTTTTACTATTCGCTATATTCATATTTTCCTTTAAATTCTCAAAGATAGCTGTTTTAATGTACTTGTCTGTTAATTCCATCACATGTTATTTCTGTGGCAGTTCCCACTGACTGATTTTTACTCCACTAAGTCATACTTTCTTGCTTCTTGGCATGTCTATTAATTTTTGATTGGATGCTGGACACTGTAATGATACACTGTTAAATGCTCAGATTTTGCTATCTTCCTTTTTTTAACATGTTAAGTTGGAGAAATTGAATATACATAGTTTCTGGTTGATTTATTTGCCTTTCAATTGCAAAATAAAGGCTGCCATTCCTGGGCTGCTGGAGTAAATGAGAATGCTAGGTCAACCAAGATGGAGGATACATTGATCAAGAAAAACTTAGCTTTATACTGAACGGAAATTAAGCTTGCCTTTGGCTCTGCAAGGCAACTGGGGGCGCGACCAACCTACAACAAATTTTAATTAATTTTTTTCTTTGTCTCACAGGCAATATAAATCTGCATGAGAGACAGAAGGTGAGTATGAGCTTGTGTTCAGAAACTCGTTTTTCTGCTCCACCCAAAGCTAAAACTGAAACAAGGATCTAGCTTCTGTGATAGATTTGTTTCTATTTGCTCTTACACTGGTGTCACCATTAAGGAGTTACACATCTATGCAGGGAAATCTGATGTGAACTTCTGTCTGCTGGAGTTCTAGGCTTTGTCCTTTGTCTCTTATACCTGAATGTGTTCCAATAACCAGGCTCTATACCACCAGGACTCAAGCAGATGTTAAGTAGCTCTAATGCTCTTTATGTGTGTTGAATCAAGCTTTCTGAAAGTTTCTGGTTTTCTATTTATGCATTTCAAAGTTCAGCAAATATTTAAGAAATGTTTTCCACATTTTATCTAGTATTTTTAGTTCTTGGTACCAAGAAGTTTGTTTGCTCTGCACATCTAATCTACCACACTACTGTAAATAAAGAGGTCTAATCTATTCCAATACTACCTAAATTCTAACAGTCCCCTTTCCTCATCTCAAGCCTCCAAACTGCTCTAACTTTACCTCTACCTGCAAACTGTTTTAAAAAATCTTTTCCCCAGGACTTCCCTGGTGGCGCAGTGGTTAAGAATCTGCTTGCCAATGCAGGGGACACGGGTTTGAGCCCTGGTCCGAGAAGATCCCACCTGCTGTGGAGCAACTAAGCCTGTGAGCCACAACTACTAAGCCTGCGCTCTAGAGCCCGCAAGTCACAACTACTGAAGCTCGCATGCCTAGAGCCCGTGCTCCGCAAGAATAGAAGCCACCGCAATGAGAAGCCCATGCTCCACAACAAAGAATAGCCCCTGCTTGCCACAACTAGAGAAAGCCCGTGTGCAGCAACAAGACTGAACGCAGCCAAAAAAACCAAAAACCACTTTTCCCCAATCATTTCACACTTTCTGTCCAAATCTTTCTTGACCTCTTTATTACGTCTGACATTAAGAGATTTCTATGACATGTACTCTTTACCTTTTTTATTAAAAAACTATTTAAGGGCTTCCCTGGTGGCACAGTGGCTGAGAGTCCGCCTGCTGGTGCAGGGGACATGGGTTCGTGCCCCGGTCCGGGAAGATCCCACGTGCCGTGGAGCGGCTGGGCCCGTGACCCATGGCCGCTGAGCCTGCGCGTCCGGAGCCTGTGCTCCGCAACGGGAGAGGCCACAACAGTGAGACGCCTGCGTACCGCAAAAAAACGAACAAACAAACAAAAAAACTGTTTAAAAATTTTGTGTCATTCACTGACATCTTTTCATCCACTTCCCTCTCAAATCTAATGTATCTTAAATCTCCAACGCTGTCATCTTTTCAAATTACACTTTCTCCCTGGGCCTCATTCACTGCCAAATTCAAGTTTATCTACATACTGCTAGATGTGTATCTCTACCATAGGTGTCATAAACTATAAACCACACCGTCCAAATGGCTATCTAACATCTCTACCTCAATAGCCCAAAGACAGCTCAAATTTAATATATCCAAACCTGAAGCCATTATCTACTGTCTTCACACATTTCTCTTGCCACAGTCCATTCTCCATATTGTAATGTTTTACATTTTTCTAAAATGCCTATGTGGCAGACTATATTATCATTCATAAATATTTGCTGTTCCTCCCTTGATAGGATTATACTTCCCATACTTCCTTGACATAAGACTTAACCATGTGACTCGCTTTGGCACTGAAATGTGAGAAGTAACATATGTTACTTCTGGGCAGAAATTTTAAGAGCTAGTTAGTGCTTCACTGTGGCCTTTTACTCTGTTTCATAAGACAAGCAACATTCCAGATAGAGAGAGGCTGCTCCATCAGACAGGTTACTAGAGGGAAGACAATATGGAGCAGACCTGTCATGGTCATACAGCATGAATAAAAAATAAAGCCTTTGTTGTTTTCAGTCACTGAAATTTTGGGATTTTTTTTAGCACTGCAAAATCTAGCCTATTCTCAATGATACAATATATGAAATAATTTTCATCTTCCCTGTTCAAAATCCTTCAATAGCTCCCAACTGCATCTAAATAAAGTTTCAATTCCCTCAAATAAAAAAGTACACCATATCTGATATAGTCCATTATTACTTTTACAACTTCATGTCCTTGTCCCACCTGTCTACTCAAATTATAGTAGTATATATGTCACATTTTCAGTATGTCAGTGGTTAGTGCTTGAGTTCCTCTGTGTGTCATAACATTTTGTATACTGGCCTGTTATAGAATTTAACATACTTTTTAAGTGGTGAATATATCCAAATCCTTGAGGACAGGAACTTATCTTATTCATATTTGTATCCCCAGTGCTCTGTATATACAGTTACCCTAAATAAATAGTTTACTAAAGTAAAACATTTTGGTGATTTTCTTCATGGATATGTCTCTTATTGAAATCTCATTCATTTTTTTCGGGGGTTGGCAAACTTCTTCTATAAGAAGAGAGATAGTAAATACTTTAGGCTTTTGAGGACACACACAATTTCTCGCGTATAATTTTTTCTTTTCCTTTAAAAAAACAAACAAAAAACAGCCCTTTAAAAATGTAAAATCAATTCTTAGCTTGAAGGCTGCACAAAAAAGAGGCCTTGGACAACATTTAGTCCACAGGCTATGGTTTGCTGAACCCTGGTCTAGGCTGACACCATCAAAATTAGTCAGTCATTGCATTAGTCAGTGTAAAGACAAAGTACTATGAGAGACAAAACTACCATTGCTGTTTGAATTCCACTGTACCTTTGGCACAATGGTACTAATAAAAAGCTTCAAATATGGTGAAGATAATCGTCAAATAAAAATTAAACAAATTTACCATATTGATACAATTTGACAGTGAGCCCTTGAGTACTGATGAAGAAATTAAATTTTCTGACCATAAGTCATAAGTGATCTCCTAATTAAAACCACATGGACAGAAAGCTAAGGAATGATATGTGACTTCCTTGCTAAAACTTTCAAAGGCTTCTAAGTGTTATCAATAAGGCTCTACATGACTGGTCCCTACCTGCCCTTCCAGCCTCATATTCAGTCACTGCCTTTACTCCAACCACACTGGCTCTTTTATTTAATTTCTTGAACTCTCTATTCTCCCCTTTACATATATTACTCCCACTACTGGCAATGAAACTACCACTCCCCATTTCTCCTGATAATACTGATAAATTAAAAATGATTTCCTACTCTCCAATCCCTGGTAAAGGCAGAAGATATATATCATTATTATTATTATTATTATTTTGGTAAACACACATACTATCAGTAAAAAGAAAACTGAGAGTACAACCTAAATCTAAGTATAAAGTGTACAGATATGTTATACTGTATGAAGAAGTTATATATATTTAAAATATGTAAACATTTAAAAAGTTGATTAGAAATAAATATTAATAGAGGTTCTTCTTACAACCTCAGATTGTTTTACATATCTCAAAGATTTGTAAATGCTACTGGAAACTATTACTTTACTAAATAATTTTATATATATCTAAGTCTTTATTAAATAGCTCTAATCTACACTCCCCTATTACACTACATGCCCCATTACCTCAATTCAACTTTCAAAATCTGTATTTTTGTGTGCGCCTACCCTTCTACCTATTCATTTTGAATTATCCCTTCTGAACTATATTAAAATCACTATACCTCTACAAACCTTCAGTTACAGGATAAATTACGTACTAGGGATGTAAGTACAACATGATAAGTAAAATTAACACTGCTGTATATTATATATTAAAGTTGTTAAGAGAGTAAATCCTAAGAGTTCTCATCACAAGGAAAAAAATGTTTTTTTTTTCTTTTACTTTATATCTATATGAGATGATGGATGTTCAGTAAACTTATTGTGGTAATCATTTCATGATATAAGTAAGTCAAATCATTATGCTGTACACCTTATACAGTGCTGTATGTCAATTATATCTCAATAAAACTGGAAGAAAAAAAATCACTATACCTCATGGAGTATGCTTAACTGGACATGAAAGGGGTAAAAGGTGAACACTTTTATTGTTTCAATATACATTATTATTCTCACATCTCAGGACCACTTTTGTTTGTTTTTTCTAAATATTATACTGCAAGCTAATAAATTGTAATCTACAATGTAAAGCTATTATAAGGGAGTTCCCTGGTGGTCTAGAGGTTAGGATTTGGCGTTTTCACTGCCGTGGCCCAGGTTTAATCCCTAGTTGGGGAACTGAGATCTCACAAACCATCCGGCACGGCCAAAGAAAAAAAATCTATTTTAAGTCTGTTCACAAGTAACAGTTGGGAAATTATCTTCAAAGTCTGTTAAAACAAATAGCACTTGCCTGTCGAAGAAGTACTCTCAGATGAAGACCTCTTTCGTGTAGGGCTACAGTTTGTGCTCTCTGATGGTCGCTGGGAAGACTTATCTGAAGTTGGCTGGGAACCTGGAGAGACAGGAAAAGACAGAAATCATAGGAAAATCCAAGTCTAAAAATAAAGTTAAACCATTCTGTGTTAGAACTGTAATATTTTAGCTGTTGCCACTGCCATTCTCTGTAATAATATGACTTTCAAGCTGACAATAAGAGGACATTAAGCGAAGGACAAATGACACTAGATGTTGCGGACAGAATTCCACAGGTCTCATACATAATTTCTCCTGTTACATTAATAGAGGAAAAACTAGTTTTAGTGGAAAAATGAAAAAAATATATGATTTAGTTTTTATGTATTATACTATGAAACATATTAAGATATTTATTGATAAAAATTACTAGAAATAATATAATAAACCTGCTCTTGATTATTGACTCAAATTCATCATATAAACTGACAAAACCTACAATGCAATTAATTAGGAACAACTGATGTGAGAAAAGCAGGTCCGACCTGCGCACTTTATTTAATAGAATCAAAGATGAAAATTAAAAGAGGTGAACCTTAAATCCATACATTCCATATAATCCAGAGAACACTCTGAAAGAATTTGTTATTACTTTATACATGGAATAGAATAAGCCTCCTTTAACGCTTACTTAAAGTTCCTTGGTTGTATACATAGAAGTTCATGAAGACAAAGAAACTCCATTTCCTTTAAAAAAAAAAAAAGTCTCATACTCTTACCAAAACCCCAAATAAATGCAGCATAATTTAACACAACTCTTACTCAAGGGAAAAGTATGTCGTTCAGGAAAGACTATTTCCTGAATAAAATATACTTGGCTCTGATATTAGACTCCTTATACCCTAAAAAGCCAGCTGTTGAGAATACATAATGAATGTCAACTGGTTTGTCAAAAAACTAGTAGCACTCTGAAATGTTCGCTCTTAACTTGAAAAACATTACAAATAAAAAGCCTTACATATAAACTGGAGGCCCAAAAGGTACCATAAATCAAATACTTGAAGATGAGGTTTTTTAAAGTTCTGCCTCTAAATGAGAGTTAACTCCTTAATGAACGGACTGACTAAAGGACAACTTGGGGACAGAAGAACTCAATGGAGCTAAGTTTCTAATATTTCCCTTAATAGTAAACCATGAGCTTTCTTTTAATCACGCAGTATCTTAAATCACATCACTGTAAATACTCTTTTAGCAGGCTCTTTTAGCGCTGATTAGGTGAGATATAAGACTATGTGTTGCCATTCAAGAGTAACAAATTAGATTTTGGGGAAATTGATGTGATAGTACCTCCTACTTTGGAAACACAGTGATGACTACAGTAAGATATAATTAAGAAGCAAGACTGTTTATTGTTGAATCTTAAAAACAGATACAAAAGGGATTTTAAAAACCAACAGTAAAATAAATCCCCCTAGAGTGTGGTTCAGATAAGATTTCCATTAAAGAGCTAAATACCACAATAAAATAGCTAAGAAGTAAAAGCCCAGGCATCAGTGAAGATATAACTTTAAGTATTAATACTGAAAAATTCATATACTGAACAGATAAATATTGCCTACTCAGACACACAGCCAAGACAGAAGACAACAGTGGCCAAGAAGCTTGAGACATCACTGAACTCCCTTTACCATTACTCTCCTGACTAATGGACAAACAATCTTAGATTAAGAACTAGGGAAAGAAGGGGTTGGAGAGCACTTTATAAAGTCTTCTCTCTCAGCCATAAACTAACATTTATTGACTACAGTTTATATGTTTGGCACTATGCTAGACAATGTGGAGGTGGGGGGAGGGAGAGACAAAAACAGTATAATAGTTTCTGCCCTCAAGGAGATTATTTAGGGTCTTGTATGTTATCATGTATTACACTTCAGGTGGCGTTTGTGCCATCCATTCTTGAGCTCCGTCTTCAGTTTCTAGGCTATTTGGCAACGTTTCCCAAATTTCTTGCTCATCTTCAAGAAAGTCTTGATGAAGGCTTCAACTATACCTTTGATCATCAGGATATCCTGAGAATCACCCTGCCTGGCCTCACCCACCTCAGGGTAAAAGAGGGTACAGGCACTTTCTTCAAAGCTCCTTCTTTTGGTGGCATCTGGAGCTGCAGAGGAGGCAGTGGGAGGTGGAATGGGGGTCAGATCCCCGGAGATCGTTATTGGCAGCTTTGTACAGCAATTCCTGAGAAACTGAAACAATTGAGAGAGAGATGGCTTAGCTCACTTAGCTTCTGAGCCATTTTTCATTTCCTGAAAGTAATGGAGGCCAGCAGCCTATTCTTAGAATGTAATAGGAAACTGGAATAAAACTTCATTCAGGAGGGTTCTCTTTTTTATTTCAAAAAGTCCGTTTGAATTCCCTGTTCATACAGAGCAGTTGTTCTTAACAATTTTCCATATTTAAGGGGGAATAAAGTTGTATCCCTAAGATACAGACCTCTAGGGCTTGATAATCAGCAGATCTAGACCTTTATTTCACTTAAAAACATTGCTTATAGGAACAGTAAGAGGATGAGGATACCTGAAAAAAAAAAAAACATTAACTAATGATGTAAAGCAACCAAGTTTAAGACTGGAAAATGATGATATAAACTCATATTCAAGAGGTAATAATCTGTTAAAGATGTTCAAAAGCATGTTAAAACTGGCCTAATAGCAGAAATCATATGAAATCGGCAAACACTATCTCTAACACTACCAGAAACATACTGTTTTATAAGTGCCATTATGCAGCTGGGTGGATGGGGAAGAACAAGATATTGCCCAGAGAACTAGCATGTCCATTTCAAAAGAGACCAATATATTTATGCTTCAAAACCTAAAACAGAATGCAATGCAGAGTTGAGTGTAGTAATGTTAGGTACATGAACTATGGAGTAAGGTATCCTGAGTTTGATTCCTGGCTCTGCTATGAAACATATTCAAATGTATACAAGTAAACATATTCGAATATTGGTTTAATAAAGGACTCTTAACTAACATGGTTGTTGTGAGTTCCAAAATGAGGTAAGATAAAAAATTCAAAAGGTTTTCATAAATGTTATACTATTATACATAAATTGGCTCCTTAGGTTTATCACAGAATTTTTAGACCCTAAATACTTAATCATGTCACTGACACGCATAGGCAACCATTCAATATTAAAACAAAAATTAAAAAAGGACAGGGACTGGAACTAATCTAGAATATCAAGCATTTATCTTAAACATAAAGAAGTACTAGTAAAATAAGTACCTCTAATTAAGAAGTACTATTAAGATAGGTACCTCCAAGGCTGGTAGGTAACTATAAAGGTTGGAAAAAACTCCTCTAAAGCGAATCTTCTAATTCACTGACTCTTCATCATAGCTTCTCCAGGGTTGGGATTATGCTCTGGATTATATCAATAAAATAAGATGTGCCCAAATGATGAGTCAGAACCAGAAAGTGTTTAGTTCTCTGTTCAGCTCCGTACCAGGGGAAAAAGTAGTTTTCTGCTTCCACTGTTTGGCTCTTTGGTTCTTCTAAATCATGGCTGATTCCTTAAGGGAGTTACTGCTTTGTTACTGTCTCCATCATGTGATGAATGTTTGTTCATGTGTAATCAGTGGTCATTTTATGATGAGACGAGATCGGGCGTGTTCAGGGTGGTATGGCCGCAGCATCAGTGGTCATTTTAGATCTGCCTGGAGGGATATGTGAAGACTCTCCACTCCTCGTAAGACAGGAAGTTTGTATGTATTCCAATTCAAGAAAATCTGATACTTCCTCAAAGAACATACACAGAGAACACATACAATTCTAAGTATCAGAGAGTTCCCATTGAAATGAGTTCCCATTTCTCATTTCAATACAGTATTAAAGCTGAATAATTAAGTACTTCAGAATAAACAGAGAATATTAATGGGAATCCCTCCATTCAATATTTGGTAGAAATCCTACTGAATGTCTCATCACACAGATGACAGCTTCAGAAACATGTTTAGAAATTCTATACATATAAATGCAGGAAACAGAACTTAAAGATAAGTCACAAAAGAAGTACCTAAATAAAACTGGACTTTAACATAAATGTAAGGTGATTACCACAAGTAAATTCTTTTTCTTCAGTTGAGGACTTCATGTAAAAATGAAGGCAGACTATTACTAAGGAGGGAAACTGAAAAAAGAGAATACCATTAATTGGGATAATAAAGAGGGAATTAAGAATAAAAAAAAAACTTGGAAATGTGAGGGACCCTTGGAAGTGGTTTTGATTGTAGGATCTCTGCGTTTTTATTTGGCCATTTATTGGATGAGCTTTTTAAAGAGAAAAACAGGTTTTAGGGAAACATTTGTGTCAAATTAGACAAAGAGGAGGAAAGATGGTACTTTTAGAGCAAAACCATAAGATGAAACCATGGATAAGAATGTCAGAAAGTTGAGAAAACAAAAAAGAACATAACTAGGTTTAAAAGGGATAAGAATCTGGAAATCTTTATATTATACACAAAAATGGGTGGAAACCAAAAAGCTCTTCTGAAGTTGATTTGTCACAAGAGATGTTGATTGATGTCTATAGAGGAGGAACAGAAACAAATCCAAGATAAAAAAGAAATAGTACATTTACAGATGCCTGGGTGTGAGGACAGTCATATGGGCAAAGATATCAGCATAAATAGAGAAAATTCCCACTGATAACAGTGTGGGGGAGAGGTGGAAGACATCACAAAGAAAACACTGGAAAAGATTCAACCTAACTACTTCACTGAAGCCCTGAGAATCCTAGGCTAAAAAACGAGGAACTTCCAAATGTAAATTAGCAGAAGAACATAGTGAATGAAACCAACAACTGGTTGGATAAAACATGCATTTCTTTAGTCTAAATCCACTATTAAAACTTTAATAACAATAGTTATGAGTTTTGGTTACACCCTGTTGGGAGTTCAACACTGAAGACCCAAGGAAATAGGAAATGGTTTGAATGAGCAAATTGTCTGATGTTTCTAATGCTATAAATATCTTTGGGTAAGCTATGGAAAAACAGATTAAGTATGCTAGACTTGGAAAGACACTGTTAATCAGTTCATAGATGATATAAATTTATTTTAAAATAACACATTTAAAACTAATTTCTAACATTTAAATTGCTCCTTCCCACCCAAACTAAAGCATGTTACAAAATTTTAAGAAATTCCTCTTCTTTTATTATTTATAAGTCAAGACTACTGGCAATGTTTGTTAAAAAGTGACTGAATCAAAACTGGTTATAATTAAAATGGATACCATAGTAAAATAATGTGAATGTAAAACATCAACTATGTGGAAATCTTTGATCAAGTTTTTTTGTTTCCAGATCTAAGTTCTGAATCCTTTGCTATAGTTCACAGATCATAAGAGCTCTGGAAGCTTCTTCTGAATGAGCTGAATGCTGAGATAAAAACTGGTTCCTCGATAAAAACAGCTGTTTCCAATTGTGGGAAATATATTTACTGAAAGCAATACATTTCATCTGACTCACCAATTAAATGCAGTACAAGAATGATTCAGAGACTGTGCTGGTGATTTTGAAGCTAAAAAGCCTGTGTTTTTCTCCTTCCAATCAGGGTATTTCTCATACCGCCCAAATCAGATAATTCGCTGAAATGGAATTCCTCTGGAAATTCCCAGAACTGTACTAACCACCACAATAAATTTTCTGATTTCATGTCCACACGGTCACACTTCACTTACGGGTGTATCTTACACACCACCCTAGAGAAATTGTCAGAAATCAGAAAATTCTGATCAATGCTTACATTCTTCAGTTAAAAATAAAATAAGACTCAGTATACTGTGCTTCAACCATTATGCGTCTACTATAGTGAATAAACTTTTTCCAAACAAAAGGAAGATTTAGCCCTAATTTTTTCTTGGGGGACAAGATAACTGTTTATATAGATATATAACCTTTTTTATTCTATAATTTGTAAGCTATAAATGCAAAATACTCCATGTGACTGCTCTACCCATTTTTGAAATCAGGTTGCAGGTTCTGGCACGTGCAGCTAGACATGAATTGAAAATGCTGAAAAGCAGGGATGGAGAATCTGACACTCCAGGTCAGAAACTCTTCCTCACCAGTCCTATTACATGTCTACTTAACAAAGATACTTAAATAAATAGAATTAGTTATCAGAATTGGGTGAAACCAGAAAACCTGGCCTCATTTAAGAGTATAATTTTATTACAATTTTATTTGCACCAAGCTGATTTTAGACTGTTAGTATAACAGTATAGACGAGAATATAAGTTAAAAAATAAGCTATCACTTATAAAATGATAAAATGCACAATTACTTATAAAATGACTAGACCAGTTTTTCTTTATAAAGCTTTATGAGATTTAATCCAAAACTGCTGGAGTGATTAAGTCAGTTTGATTTCCCCACATATGAAACAAGGAGAGAAAAGGTTAAATGCCTTGTTCCGGACAACATATCTATCATTTCTGCCTGTGCCCCTGATCTATCTTCCTCAAATTTCCATCAACATAATTTATCAAACATGCCTGTTTTATTCCAATTAACACTTATGATAAATCTACTCACTGCAAACAGTAAAGAATATTTTAAATTTTTTCCTTAATCAGTTATCAGTTTGAGATTGGTTTCACTTGACAATTAGTACTCTGCTTTTTAAAAAAAACTAACCTGACTGTTTTGGAATAATTTTAAATTTACAGAAAAGTTGCAAAGACAGTACAGAGCAAAAATTCTCATATACCCTTTACCCAACCTTCCTTAATGTTAATGTCTTACTTAACTATGGTACATTTGACAAAACTATGAAGTTAACATCAGAGTAATTTTTCTACTCATGTCCTTTTCCTGTTCCAGGTTACAATCTGGATATCACATTGTATTTAGTTGTCAAGTCTCCTTAATTTTCTCTGATCTGTGATGGTTTCTCAAGCTTTCCTTGTTTTTCCATGTCTTTGATACTCTTGAGGAGCATGAGGAGTATTAGCCAGGATTTTTATACAATGTTCTGTCCACATTGGCTAGGTATTTTATACAATGTTCTGTCCACTCCCCTTTTTTTGATGTTTTCTTATGATTACACTGGGGTTATGCGTTTTTGGAAAGAACACCACAGGAATGAAGTTCCCTTCTAATCACATTATATCAGAGGGTACATATTACCATCGTGATTCATCACTGGTGAAATTATACTTTCACTTGGTTTAAGGTGCTGTCTGCTAGGCCTCTTCACTGTGAAGTCAGTACTTTTCCCGTTCCATACTCTGTTCTTTGGAATTAGGTCACTAAGTCCAGCCCATATTCAGGAAAAGGGGAATTAAGTTCCACTTCCTTGAAGGGGATAGTCTACATACATTATTTGGAATTCTTCTGTAAGGATGATTTGTCCCTTTCCTCTTAAACCGTTCCAGCTTTGGCCACTGGCCAGCTGTTTCAGGATAATAATGTCCCGAAGGTAACTGACAATTTTGGAGTACACGGTATACTAAATAGTTTTTTGGACATTTTAACAGGAAAGCAATTTATGTATAATGAATCTATCTCCAAGTTATGTATGGAAAAATTATCAACTGAAGACTGAGAAGGTCAATTTAAGATAACATGAAATTTAGTTATGCTTTTTATACTTTAAGAAGGAAAACTATGTGACACTGAAACAAGTACAGATCTAGAAGATGCAGTTATTTCCTTGACAGAATACAAAATTATAAGGAAAGAGCACATAATAAACCAGTCAGAAATGCTACAAAATTTAAAGCTGTAAGAACTTTAAAGCTGTAAGAATTTTAATCACCTGAATTTCCTTATTATTTCCCATTCATTCCTTAACCTCCAGAAATCTAACAATTACCACTGTGGGAATCGCTCTTAGATCACAAAAGATAATCTGCTAAAGCAAACTGTCTACTTTCAGTCCTTATCTAAATGATCTCTGTAGCACCTGACACTCCTGACTACAAACTCCCTTAGGAAACCCAGTGTGTTTACCCTACATATTACCATTCCTTCTCTTATTTCCTTCGCTTAAACAACCACTTATCTAAAACTTTTACCTTCATGTTTGATTTCTTTTGAGCTACAGATCCATATATCCACATATCCCACTAAACAGCATGAAACTCCATTTTCCATCTCCAGTCGCGACCTTTCACTTAATCACATCACCATTCAACCAACTGCCCAAGAGAGGTATCTTGGAGACATGCTAAAATCTTCTTTTTTTTGCCAAACGCGCGCCTCTTACTGTTGTGGCCTCTCCCATTGAGGTGCACAGGCGCTCCGGATGCGCAGGCTCAGTGGCCGTGGCTCATGGGCCCAGCCGCTCTGCAGCATGTGGGATCTTCCCAGACCGGGGCACAAACCCATGTCCCCTGCATCGGCAGGCGGACTCTCAACCACTGCGCCACCAGGGAAGCCCTTCCCTCTTTCTTCACCTCTTTGAAAAATCTATTTCTTTGGAATATTGTTTTCTCTATCACTATCTTAGTTCAGGCCCCCATAATATTTTGCTGAGACAATATCCAAACTGGTCCAACTGATCTTTCTCTAATCCATCTATCATAGTGCTATCCATATAATCTTAGCAAATCCTTCTGCTTTAAAACCCTTAACTTTCCACTGCCTATAGGGTAAACTCCAAACTCCTTGGTATTCTATATAAAAAAGAGGCTTTATGATATGTACCCCGACTATCTTTCCAACCTCATCTCCTGGTCCCATATCAGGCTATTTACAGTTACCTAAGTATAGTATCATGTCTCCAAAACCCTAAAAAGCTTATTTCTCTATAAGAAATAGTCTTCACCCTTTATTCTTTGCACACTAAACTCAAAACATCTTCCTGGCTCCTTTTAAGTGAGTCCCTCTCTTCTCTGCTCCCCAAAACACAGTGTATCTCAATTTTAGGAGCTATCTATCAATAACTATTTGGATACATGTTTATGTACTCCACTTAACTATAAATTCCTTGAAGGCAGAAATTATATCTTATTCCTTTTGTTTGTATTCCTTGTACCCGGCAAACAACAGATACAAAATAACTAAAGGGACAGCGACCATCATAACAGTTAAGATTAAAAAATCAAGTTCATAAAGCTTTGCCTAAACAAAACAAATTCTGATCTTGAAAGTGACCAAATTAGAAGATATCCCATGATTTAGCACTATTTTCTTATTATTTTCCTTAACTAAAAATCTTTTTCTCAACTGTTTTTTTGTGGATAGGTAAGCCAATTTTCATGTCTATCTGAAAAAAATTCCTATTAGAAAATCAAGACACATTTCTACCTACGTATCAAAAGAGTAATAACTGTGAAGAAGACAGAGAGATTCCAAGTTACAGATCAATTAACAAAACAAATTAGACTTGTGATATAATGAAGAATATACCTGATCTCTGATTCCTGGCACAGAACTTCAAAAACCTTGAAATTTCCTGATAGCAGTGTCTTTGTTATGCCAAAGAGGTGACTTAAGGTGAACCCTAAGATTCCCTCAGGATGGAGGCTGGTCACTAGAGACCAACCACATGATTAGAGAGCTGAAACTCTGGGTGAGCCCAATCTACAGAGGGTAGAGATGGACCTGAGATTGAATTCAATCACATGGCCAATGATTTAATCAATCACACCTATATAGTGAAGCCCCAATCAAAATTCTGGACACAGAGGCCTGGTGAAGCTTCTTGGTTGGTGAACACAGTGATGTGCTGGGAGCATGACACACCCAGATTCCACAGAGAGGGTATGGAAGCTCTGTGTCCCCTTTCCCGCCCCAGCTATTGCCCTATGCACCTCTTCAATTCCTGATCTGTATCCTTTATAATATAACTGTAATTGTAATTATAGTGGTTTCAGTAAGTTCTATGACCTGTTCTACCAAATTATCAAAACTGAGGGGTTGTGGTAGCCCCTAAACTTGTAGCAAGCTGGGGAGAAGTGTGGGTGGATTGGGGACACTGAAACTTGCCACTGGCATCTTAAATGGGGGCAGTCTTCAAAAAACTTTGCTCTTAACTTGTAGGGTCTTCTCTAACTCCAGGTAGTTAGTATCAGAATTGATCTAAATTGTAGGAAACTCAGTTGGTGACAAAGGATTGGTGTCAGAACAGTGACTTCGGAGAGGTCTTAATGTTTTTGTATGTTATATTTTTAAAGGAAGGGAAAAAAAAAGGTTCTTATTCATAAAGCAGGTATTTCTGCATATGCTAGCTTTCCCTGCTATCTCATTCTCCAAGGTCCCTGAACCCAGATTCAGATTCATCCCTTCCACCCTGACTCCTATAAATGGCCTCTTGGGTGACGTTAATGTCCATGTAGATGATACATTCAACAACCTAAGCTGTCATTTCACTTTACCTTCACCTCAATTCCCCCACTTCTTATAAGCTCCTTCTCACAACTCTTAAATTAGGGGCCTCAGACTCAATATTCCTTGGAGCCAGATAAATCTCTTAAATATTTGAACTGGGCCAGATATAACACACAACAGGACACTGTGAGGACTGAGGAAAACTGAAGAACGTATGTCCCAACTAAAGACTTGGGGAGGGGGGAGGGGCGGCCACTATTGAGACCCAACCTTGATGTCATTGAGGAAATACGGATTAACTGTTGTCAGATGTTCTGATTTCTTTTCAAAGAAAAGCAGAATTCTGCATGCTTGTGTGAAATCTCCAGATTTTTAAATTTTAGCAATTAAAAAAACAAACTGTAGAAATCATCACAAAGGGTCATATATAAACCAAAGGCTGATGGTTTTTAATCACTACTTTAAATACTGAAATTCCTCAAAGCTGTCCAAGGCTCTTTTCTTTTCTCACTTTATATTCTCTGTAGGGAAATATCATCTCTCTCACGACGACAGGTAGATAGATAAACAGAGGATTCATAGATGTATAGTCTATTTTGTTAGAATGTTTCTGTAGAGTGAAACAGCTCACATACAATTGATAAATAGAATACCAGAATGACATGGAGTTCATACGTGATTTTTCAGAGTACATTAATGTTTTGAAGCACCAAGTTAGCAGCTAAACAAAGAATACTCTAACACAAACTAAATGCAGTAAACCATTGAACAATGCAGTTCTGTTCAGAATGCCCATTCACCCTCTTGGCTACAAATGGTCACAGATTTTCCTACAAGTGCTTATTGTGTGGTTCCCCCAACCTTCATGAGAAAGAGACAAATAAGGACAATAAACCAGAACCAGCTATATCTGGCATCACTTCATATTTATGATATGCTTTGTGTCTACAACTGAGCAGATTCAACCCTTCTTTATATCTGTTTCTATCAGGCTACCTTCATCTTCTCCTAAAGAGTCCTATGTTTATTGTAGTATTTCTCTACTTATTAAACAATTTAACATGTATTTTTACCTGCTGCTGGTATTTTCTAGAATGACTATTTTTCTTGGTGCTCTGGTTACAAAGTTTCAGAGGTTTTGAGAGCCTGTTCCCAACTCTCTTTTCCAGACATCCTTTTATTTTTAGTGAATAATATCACCGAAGTTTTTCAAAACCTCATAGTGAAATGCCCGTATCTCTAGCCCAAACATCTCTCTTGAGCTCCAGAACTAGATACCCAAATGTCTGCTCAACATCACCACCTGAAGTTTCTAAAGGCATCTCAAGGTTTATATATATGAAAAAGCAAACTTGTACTCTCCCCAAATCTCTCCTCCTCTAGTCTTCTCTGTATCAGTACACTGCACCATTAACCTCTCAAATATTCATGAAGGAGTCCGCCAACACCCTTAAGTATCATCATTTTATCTAGACTACTGCAATTGTCTACTAATTGGTTTCCCTGTAGCTATTTTTGTCCTCTACAATTCAATGTTCACAGGTGAGCTAGAACAATCTTTTAAAATGTAAATTTAAAATCAACACTTATGTCTTTTTGCTTAGTATAAAATCCAAAATCTTTTAACATGTGGTCTGTCTTCTTTCTTTCACCACAATTCTCTCACCATTCTCTCTCTTGTATTCCCTCTCCTACCACAATGAACCTTCTGAGCGCTCCCCTGGTTTTCTAACATCTAAGCTCCTTTCCAGTTCAGGATCCTCAAAAGTGCTCTTCACCCAAACCTCAGCTTGGAAGCTTGGTGGTTTCACATCCTTAAATTGCAACTTTTTACCCTTGGACCATAACTAATAACTCTATCTAAATAGGCACCCCTCTCCCCTTAGTTATGTATCCTAACACTTATATTAATTAATTTGATAGCATTTTTATCAATTATGCCATTATTTATGTGCTTACCACTCTATAGTTTGTCTTCCTTCACCAAGCTGAAAGTTAATGAGGCCAGATATGTCTTTACTCTCTACTATATACCAGTGACTAGAAGAATGCTAGATGTTTTGGAATTCAATAAATAAATGAATGAGTGAATGAATGAGTAAATGAGTAAGTGGAATTCTGTTCACCTAGCTAACTACTGCTCATCCTTCATTCAAGTTAACTGTCTAGGGTCACTTTCTCAGGGAAGCCTTCCTGAGTTAGGCCCCCATTTCATACTCCCATAGAACCCTGGACTTTAAATATATATATATATATATATATATATATACACCATTTGTCACAATTTTTATGACATTTAATGTGCAATTTTTTTTATTACTCATCTCCTCCAATATTAAGATCCATGAGAACAATGAACCTGTGTGCTTTGTTCCCTATTATATCACAAGGGCCCACAAAGTACAATGTCTGGCTGACAGCAGATATTCAATAACTGCTGTTGATTAAATGTTTGTCAAAAAATTTGTTGAATGAACCTAATTAGAGCTTACGATTTTTTCCTTCTTTATTACATTGTTAAAAACTAAAGAATGCTCAGCTCCACCAAGATAGCTTTTATTTTTCAAAAGTTCACAAATAATTAAAATCAGGAAAAAAACCCTCTTCTCTTTGAGGGGTTTATCATTTCCTCTAATGCACAAGTTTTTAATATTTGGGGGGAATAATATCAATTAACATTTGTATGCTTACTATGTGCAAATCATTTTAATAAACACTATAATCTCATTTACTGTTTATAATAACCCTACTAATCCCATTTTATAGGAAGGGATATTGAGGCTTACAGAGTTTACTTGGAGAATCTGAAAAAATATATGCATTTTCTCCTAAAAATACACACAAGCATACACACACATAATTTTACTTACAACATCAGAGGTTTTATGGACTTTCTAGAGTTAATTTACAAACCCGTAGGGTTGAGATCTCTGATAAAGAACTTCTGACTTAGCGTCATCTTATACATGAATAGGCAATGCTTCCTTTTTCTTGTTTTCTATCTTCTTTTCAATTCTTTTTTTTTTGCGGTACGTGGGCCTCTCACTGTTATGGCCTCTCCCGTTGCGGAGCACAGGCTCTGGACGTGCAGGCTCAGCGGCCATGGCTCACGGGCCTAGCTGCTCCACAGCATGTGGGATCTTCCCGGACCGGGGCACGAACCCGTGTCCCCTGCATCGGCAGGCGGACTCTCAACCACTATGCCACCAGGGAAGCCCCATATCTTCTTTTCAATTCTTAAAAGACACTTTCTAGACATTACAAACGCATTACCTAAATTTGCTTTATGTCACTTTATTAAACCTAAGCAGCTTTTATGAAGATACCTAAAGGTACTCTGAAAAATGAAGTCCCACTAAATATTGAGTTAAATTTTACAAAGTTGATAATTTTGTTTGTTTTTGGCTGCACCACATGGCTTGTGGGATCTTAGTTTCCCAAACAGGGACTGAACCCAGGCCTGCAGCAGTGAAGGCGTAGAGTCCTAACCACTGGACCGCCAGGGAATTCCCACAAGTTGATAGTTTTGACTGTTTAGATTTTTATTATGAGACACACAGAGTTAACAACATATTCTTCCTGTAACATAGAAACATTTATAAACTGGATCAGTATATATTAAAAATCCTGCATAGGTATTAACAGATATCCACAACACTAAATCAACTATACTTCAATAAAATTAAAAAAAAAAAACCCAGATATCTATGAGCCGTTTCTCACTAAAGAAACTGTGTAATAGCCTTTTTGCATAAGAAAATCATTTTTCCTGATTTCCAAAAAGTTGAGTATTATTTTTTGTTTGTTTTGATAATGATATCTCTTCTCAAAATTCAAAATTAATGCAAAGACATGCCTTATCTTACTTCTCACATCTACTGAAAATAAAAACTTGGAAGATAACATTTCAAAATACATTTATAAAAACAAAAACACTTGAGCTATTAAAAGTTCATGTACACGTATCAGGCAACCGGTAGGCAAAATACACCATTTCTCTAACACAAACAACAGGCAACAAAATAACCCTCTTACCTGTCAAGGTCTGTACTGCCCTTTCGCTGGAAGGCAGCGGCTCCTTTCTGTGAGGCCGATTTAATGAAGTGTCCTGTGCAGAAAACAGTCCAGGGCTGTCAGTTAGTTTCTTTCGGCCACTGGAGTTAGGGTTTGAAACTCTGCAGCTCCCTATTGCACTTGTGAAAAGGTTTGTATGTTCATCACTGCTGGCCAGATCAGAGTTGGGAGTGAATCCCCCAAGGGATAAACTTGGAGAACTTTCTGAACAGTCAATCTGTAAAGGTGTCTGCAATCCCAAGGCCAATGGACTAGATTCTGAAGGCTCTCGGTGGACCCACTGCTCTTCTCTGTTTATTAAGCTTTTTGAAGGAGAGAGATGAGGGCAGGACATATGACACCGGTGCTTTTCCTTATGTTTATAGCGCTCTCCAACAGTATCCTTTCCAAATCGATAGCGCTTCAAAGATTCTAGGACAGATCTGGAAGAGCCAGTGTCCATGGAAACCTGTGGCTGCTCAGAAGAACGGTGTTCTCTGTGTTTGTGACGGTGCCTGTGTTTGTGCTCGACCATCCAACCATAGGCCATCTCGGGAGGGACGCTAGGGTAGGTACTCATAGAAAGAAGGGGAGTCCTGCTGGTTGTAAGAAAGGCTTCCTGTCGAAGTAGCTTATGCTTTTTCTTATGGTATTTGGTGGGATTGAGAAGTAAATGACCAGCATGCATATAGGAAGGAGGTGGAAGTGGAGTGGTGAAAGATGGAGATGGAGGAGGTGGATAAAGAGTTGGGGGATATCTTCCATAGTAACCTAATCCTATGGGAGCAGCTGTAAGGGGTGAGGGAGAGTAAGGCATGCCATAAGAAGGATAGAATCCAGTACTAGAAAGAGGAAAACTAAGGCTGTGCATAAAAGGCATTTCAGCCATTGCCTCCCTCATCTTAGGGGGTCTCCCTCTCTTCTTTTTTAAGTCAGGTTTTCGAATGTAGTGCAAAGGGTCTAAGGGGAAAGAAGGATGCGTATAGAAACTATTAAAGTTGATTCGAAAAATAGTTGGCAAAAGGTCTCGGGGGATAAAATGATGACTTCGATGAGTGATTCGAATTTCACTTAGGCGACTTATTAATTCCTCCAGATCTGCAATAAAGTCTGGATCCTGTCTATTTCGGAGTTGGGGATATTTCTTTTTCCGTTTTCGTTTTTGCCTTTTCATCTTGTCGTAGCTGAGGTAATCATGATTCCTGCGCTTACATTTATGTTTATGTTTTTCTTTAAGACTGCTTAGGACTGTAGAGGTTTCAGGGGGAATCAGAGAAACATGCTCAAAAGAATGCCTCCTCTTTTTTTGCCCACAAAATTTCTCTGCCCTGTCTGATGTGCTGTTATTATCTGTTCCAATTCCACTATCACTGGGAATGGTCTCATCACTATGAGACTCACTAATAGGAGAAGGAGTAGCTTCTTTCAGAGATGTCAGTTCACTCAAGTGAGAAGGAGAATTTGGCAACAAAGTAGGAGGAGATAACCGCCTCCTCCCCTTTGAGGCCTTCTTCATTGCAAGAGTCTGAATCATACTGCCCTGTCTGGAGTGTAAATGCAAATATGGCACTGAACTGGGTTCAACAAAGCCTGCATCACTACTTACAGGGCTCTGACCTCCACTAGTCCCAGAAGACTGAGAGCAAATAGGTGATGGAAGAATCTCAGAACTACTAGCAGATGAAGGCAGTAAAGGTGGAAGAATCTGTCCTAATGCTGACCCAGCTGCCTGCTGAGCTGTTTGTTCAAGAACAGCAAGGCTGGTAGGGCTACCAGAAAGAATGCCATTTAAGACAGTTTTTGGTTTTCGACCCCTCCTCTTTCCTATGTAAATGGTTCCTTTCTTGCTGACATTTATCTGTTGGCCCAATTTAGAGCCAAATGTGGCGGCAAGACTTGACACTGTATTATGGAGTTTGGATTGCACTTTCCCTTTATTACTTGATTCTACAGAGCTTGAAAGAATCTGATTCAACAGTTTCTTTCTCTTTAAAGTCTTCATTTTATTTATTTTGCGGATAATTGTTTTCATTAACTGTCCATTGTTTCTTTTCGTAATTTTTTTATCTGGTTCCATCTCAAGGTCACTCATACTACAGACAGTTGGCCTGTGACTGTCATCTAGATCATCTGGATCCTGAAGTTGATCCTCACTCTCAAAGAAATCACTGCTACTTCTATGGTTGTCACTTTCAGACTCAAGCTTGCTTGGACTTTCAGTGGCAACAAATGGAGCCACCGATAGTACAGGTGGCTTCATCTTGACTGGTGACCTCATTTGCCTCTTAGGTCTGCCTCTCTTTTTTGGAAAAGGAGACACAGACAGACTTTGTTTGAAGGAAGGAATTTCAATTTCTGGTTGTAAAATTGGGGGTTCTTGTTCTTCCTTAGACTGCAAAGAAAAAACTTTAGAGGCAGGAATTTTTAAAGTCCTTTTAGGTGGACCTTCCAGTTGAGGCATCTCCTTAGATTTAGGTCTTCCTCTTTTGGGTTTATAAATATCAGACAAAAGATCACTAGACACACACATACTGGAGGATAGTTTGTGAGTAGCAAAAGACTTATGAGATGGTTTTTCACTATCAGTTAAGAGAGCAAGAGATGGAGTTGTAGATTTGCTCAACTTTGGTAATCGGCGTTTAAGGAAGTCATGATCTACAAATGAAGATGGTCCAATGTTTTTCATAAACTTGGCTGGCTCAGAATTACTATTTGATAGTGAACTACAAGAAACATTTTTAAAAAGCTCTGATCTTTCTAATTCTAGCCCTTTTGGAGACCGGCATGTGCTTCTTGCCACCACTTTAGTCCACCGAGGTTTTCTTCCTTTCCTTTTTTTTAATGGTTTGGACTGCAAAGTAGTGCTTAGGCTTTCAGTAACTTGGCAGTGTTTGTCGGATGCAGTTACTGCACCAAGTTTTAGAAAGGGCTTGTTACTAAATAAACTAGTGAAGTTAACAACTGAAGGCGTAATTGTATGAATACTGGAATCAGAAGTCAAACTTGGCTTTTTTCCCAGAGAAGAGCTTATTCTTGGAATATCTATATGTGCAGTTTTGGAATCATTTACCTCTTTATCAATCCCTTTGCATTCAATATTCATGCTATGACCCACAGACCTATGACCAATGTTCAAGTGGGTACTTTCAGAAGTAAATTGGTTCTTTCCGACAGATTCAGAAATTTCTTCCATTAGTTCTGTGGTAGGACTTAAAAGTAACGGATTAGGAGCCATCTGTGAAGACGTTTCAGGGGGACTTCTGGTTAAAGGATTAACAGATACAGTAGGTGATGGGGAAGGGAGATTGCTTTCTCCTACTGCACTAAAAGGGGATTTTGCTGTAGATGCATCAGAAGCAACTCCCATTTGAAAGTCCGGAGAAGTGCAATATACGGGAGGTTGCTTTTCATGCTTTGAGGTTTCATAAGACCCCCTTTCACTGGATGAGAAACTGTCTTGCTGAATGCATGTTCCTTCATTAAACATTTCTTTCTCCAAATTAATGATTTCCTTTCGAACTGAGAACTTTTCCAATATGCTTTCTTTACTCTGCCGTATAACATTCTTCTCAAAAGTTTTGCTGGTGGCACTGTCTTTCAGGGATTCAGAAAGTTCCTGACTTTCATGACTATTGATGTTTGTACTACAAGAAGCCTTAAGTGGTTCCTGAGTGGGGAGCAGTGCTTCCGCTTTAAGGTTTATGGCATCTTTACTGACCAGTCCTGCCATAGGACAACTCACTAGTTTCTTTCCAATGTCCTTATTAACTAATCCCATTGTTGAATTTGCTACAATCTTCTTCGCACAGTCCTTGGCCACTAGGCCAACAGTAGAACCCAATTTCTTTCCCAAGTCTTTATTAACTAGTCCAACCACAGTGCCAAGTCCTAGCTTCTTTCCAGGTTCCTTATTCACTAAACCTGGAACAATACCAATTCCTAGCTTCTTTCCTGAATCTTTGCTTAGCAGTCCTACTGTAGTGATATTCCCTGGCTTTTTGCCTAAGTCTTTATTAATGAATACCGCTGTAGTGCCAGTTCCTAGTTTTTTCACAGAGTCCTTATTGACCAATCCTACTGTTGCATTAAACACTGGCTTTTTCCCAGGATCTTTAGTTACCAATCCAACCGCTGTGCTGATAGTTGGTTTTTTTATTAAGTCCTTATGTATTATTCCAGCTACAGAGCCAACGCCTGCTTTCCTGATCAAATCCTTGTTAACCAATCCCGCAGTAGTGCCAGTTCCTAACTTCTTAGGTTTTGTCTTGGAAGACTTGGAGGGAGGACAAGTTGCAATGAGCTGTGCCAACTTTTCCGTTACACTCGTTCCTCCATTAAGTAATGCCCTGTCCTTTAAATCAGGATCCTGGCTACCAACAAGAGTAGATGATGCTGCATTAATGTAATCTGTCATTTCTGAGTGTACTGGAGAAAGCTTCTTAGACAAAGGATTGTTTTCTCCCTGTGAATGAAGATGGATGCTCTCCTCAGACTGGCATTCAATGGCTGCAACATCACCTGATTTCTTGTACAACTTTGAAGGATCCTAAAATTTGAACAAGAAAAGGGTTTCAGAGAGAGTAAAGCTTATATACCATTTCAGTTTAGCATTACAATCAAACAAACTAAATGATGACAAATCAGATACAAGATAGGCAATAGTGCTTTTTTAAAAAAACTAACTAATGTTATACTGTCACGGTATGTTAGTTCCTCTACTGCTATATCAGACTATATAGATGTAATCTTTGTTGACTTTCAACCATATGAACGTACATATTATTGAGTATTTAGAAATATCCCTATGGTATTTTTTGACATTGTTTTAAAAAGGCAAATAGTCTACTTTCTCCTTACATGGACTAAACATACATTAGCATATGAATGTACTGTTTTTGAAAAGATATTGTTAGTTACAATATCCCATGGTCCTCGTTTAAAATAATGGTTCTTTGCCTACCTCCTTATTTAATTTCAATGATTTCAAACCAATGCAGGACAATTCCTGACCAACTTTTACTCCTTTAACACATTCTTAATTATAATCTTGAATGAGCAGTCAAGTTCTCTCTTCATGTGAGAAGAATAGAAAAGACAATAAAATATGTTCATATTTTCTTTAGAATGTGTTTTTATATAAAATCTTAGAGTTGAAAGTAACTTTTAAGTCATAATATAAATTGCTATCTAATGTATGAATCCTCATTATATACTTTACAAATGAATTTATCATTTCCCACAACAGTCTGTTTTACTTTTAGATAACAAAGATTTTTTTCTTCTTCACGTTTCAGCAGTTTGTTTGTTTTTTTAAATTGAGGTATAACTGACATAAAGAGTCTTTCTTTTTTTTTTTTTTTTTTTTTTGGCGGTATGCGGGCCTCTCACTGTTGTGGCCTCTCCCGTTGCGGAGCACAGGCTCCAGACGGGCAGGTTCAGCAGCCACGGCTCACGGGCCTAGCCGCTCCACGGCATATGGGATCTTCCCAGACCGGGGCACGAACCCATGTCCCCTGCATCAGCAGGCGGACTCTCAACCACTGCGCCGCCAGGGAAGCCCTAAAGTGTCTTTCTTAACTATAAAATACAAATGAAAGACTTGAACAAATGTAAAGACATACTATGTTTGTGGATAGGAAGATATGGAGCTGACAATTTCCCCGAAGCAAATTTATAAATTTAATGTCATCCTAATAAAAATACCAACAAGATTCTCTCAGGAATAAGAAAAGTTATAACATTCATTGGGAAAAATATATAAGCAAGAATACCTAGCAAAATCTAAAAAGAAGGGGATAACTATCAAATATTAAATTAATTTTTAATGCCTCTATCCCTAAAACAGTATAGCACATGAAAAGACAAAAGATCCAATGGGCCAGGATAGAAAACCCAAAACCAAATTCATGCATATACGGAAAAGTTTTGTGTGTAAAATGGTATAATCCCTACAAAATAGAAATTGGCAATAACTAGAAAAATACCACATGCATTTATTCCTTTGACCACTTTTAGGGGATCTACCCCAAGACACACTGGCAAAAAATCTAATGTTTGCAAAAAGCTAAAAATGTACCACCATTTTAATAGCAAAACCCTAAAACAGTCTAAATGATTATCTACAGGGGATTGGCTGAATAAATCAAAGTATATCTGTACAATGGACTGCCATAAAACTGGGAAAAAAAGAGAAGATATCAATATATTGCTATCGAATGCTCTTTAATATGGATTATTAAATGAAAAAAAGCAAGAATTTGGACAGTGGTTATAATATGCTATCTTCTGTATAAGAAGACAGGTATATGAATATATATACATATCTGGTTATATTAAAAATAGAAGAATAAACAGAAGATTAATGAAAATAGTAACCTATGAGGGAGGAAACACAATACAACCAATATTTGATTGACTCAAAATTAAGGGGACTATCTCTTCTTTTGGACTGGACCCTTACAATTTTGCCCAAGAGGAAACTGGCTTTTCTGACAGTCTCATATTCAACTGACATATATTAAGCTTGTGATTAAAGAAACACATTTTCTTCCCATCTTGTTAAAGAAACAATATTCCCATTTTGTATTTTTACAGTTACTTTTCAAAACTTAAAAATTAAAGGCTTTATTAAGTATTTTAAAATATATTTATACCTGAAAATTGTAACACTTCCATTTTAAAACGTACCTTTAAAAATCTATCTGAACAAACTATGACTATGTTCCATAGCACAGATAACGCTCACAAACAAGACTAAGTGAAAGGATACAGAATAATAGTGTGTACTATATAACTCCATTTATATTAAGTTCACAAAGAGGCACGACTAATTATGATATTTAAAGTCAGGAAAATGGTTACCCCTGGTGTGGGGCAATGATGAGAAAGGAGCACAAGATCTTGGTGGGTGCTGGTAATGTTCCATTTCTTAAACTGAATGCTGGCTACAAGGGGTGGTTGAGTTTGTGAAAATTCACCGAGTTGTTACATTTATATTTATGTTATACTTCAATAAAAGTTTATTTTTAAAATTCTGTCTGAAAGAAAAGTAGAAACATCCAGCTCCCTTAACCTGCTTAAAAGACTGTACTGAAATCTGGTTTTTCACCTTTGATGGAAATGAGTATCTCAGGTTAATTAAAAGCATCCTAAAATAGTATCCCACAGTAAATGGTCTATGATTAAAGAAGGAAAAAATAAAAATAAAACAAAAAAGCGCAGATAATTTGATTTTGGTTTCAAAGATTTTTTTTCGTCCAAATCCTGACACTGAATAAACTGAGTGAATGAGGTAATATTAATAAGATGTTGAAAGCTACAGTTGGTACTGGTAATATTATTCTCTTACCTTTCTAAGAACCTCTTAAAATGACAACCAGTAGTAAGAGGTATCATTTTTAAGAGTATATTATGTTAGTCAATGAAAAAGATATTGTATCAAAACATCATTTTAAGCATATAATTTTCTTCAACTTGAAAACAAAGATAAAAGTATGCTCATTAGAAAAGAGGGAAGGTATAAACACTACCATCCATAAACAAACAATTTTACATTTCATATGCTTCACCATATACTCAAATACATGTACATTCTTTCATAAAAATGGGGCCAAAAATGCTTGCGGTTTCATAGCCCACTTAAACAATACGAGGAAGACACCTTTTTACACAAATAAATTGAGTCAGACTATCAATTCAATGTTTTTTTAACAGTTCAAAATTCATAAAACCAACCTCATACTGGTTGCTTTTTAAACAGCGCTGTGAGGCATGCAGGATCCTAGTTCTCTGACCAGGGATCGAACCTGTGACCCCTGCAGTGGAGGAAGCCTGGAGTCTTAATGACTGGCCAGCCAGGGAAGTCCCAGTTTTCGGCTATTTCTTCTTGTAAGGAATATAATGATGAACATCCAATTATATAAATCTTTGTCTATTTGTCCAATTATTTCCTTCAGATCAACTTCTAAAAGTGGAATTGC
The DNA here is from genome assembly GCF_937001465.1 of Orcinus orca. NCBI lineage: Eukaryota > Metazoa > Chordata > Mammalia > Artiodactyla > Delphinidae > Orcinus > Orcinus orca. The sequence goes on along the minus strand of NC_064559.1, from coordinate 99,921,031 downwards.
CTGATCAAAGGGTATATACAATAGGGACTTCCCAGGTGGTCCAGTGGTAAGAATCTGCCTTCCAATGTGGGGGACGTCGGTTCGATCCCTGGTTGGGGAACTAAGATCCCACATGCCACGGCGCAACTAAGTCCATGCGCCACAAATACTGAGCCTGCGCGTGCACTGCAACTACTGAGCCTGCTTGCTCTGGAGCCCACATGCCACAACGAAGAGCCTGCACACCACAACTAAGACCTGATGCAGTCAAATAAATAAATAAAGTTCTTTAAAAAAAGGGTATATATGATAAATAGTTACACGTGTAGGACAGCTCTGCATCAAGAAAAACTTTTTTTTTTAAAGCTCTGGTTTTCTTTTTTCTTTTGAAGATGTTGGGGGTAGGAGTTTATTAATTAATTTATTTATTTTTGCTGTGTTGGGTCTTCGTTTCTGTGCGAGGGCTTTCTCTAGTTGTGGCAAGCGGGGGCCACTCTTCATCACGGTGCGCGGGCCTCTCACTATCGCGGCCTCTCTTGTTGCGGAGCACAGGCTCCAGACGCACAGGCTCAGTAGTTGTGGCTCATGGGCCTAGTTGCTCCGTGGCATGTAGGATCCTCCAAGACCAGGGCTCGAACCCATGTCCCCTGCATTGGCAGGCAGATTCTCAACCACTGCGCCACCAGGGAAGCCCCAAGAAAGACTTTTTTAATGGAAAAAAGTTTATTATAAAAATTCAGAGTTTATAAACACTACATTTCTGTAACCCAAGATAATACCTTGTGACTTGTGATATTCTGCATTTTTAGGCAATGATATTGCCTAAAAACAGAAACAGTAACAACTGACAACCTTGCTTCTGACGATTTTGAAATTAAACATCAGACTAATAGTATTCAGGTCAATGTTAATGTTTCCAAACCTTGACAATTGGGTGATCTGGTTATAGTTATCGTCAGAAAATACGCTCTCTCATTTACTGTTCCAATAAACTCATTGTTTTCATTTCAAATGCCATTATTTCTAGGATTAATTACTATTTGGTTCATTTTCAAATCCACTTGTTATCGTCCTGTTTTTATCAAATGGTTATCTTTTTGCCCATTTTAACCATTTCAAAATCTTTCAGATGGTTTCAATATTTCCAGCTCTTTGGTAGTGAAGTCTATGCTCATCTGTTGACTCTTTCCCTACTGTTGGTCTGTGTTCTTATACAGCTTGTAATGTTTTCTCATTATGCTATGTGAGTTTTCTTTTTGTGAATGTCAATGTTCTAAATGTGAAGAAAATATTTTTTATTCCCACTGTCAGTGCTTAAGATTTTACAACCTATAGATACACTTTTGGGGCATTTCCATTTACATTTCACTTACTGCCTGGTATTATGAACAAGACATCCTGTCACATGATTTTACAGGCCTTGTATATTTTTCAGCAGTGTAATAGCTGTTTGAGGTCCATGTCTTTTTTCTGAATTGTGGAGTTTATCATTTCTTATTTAGAAGAGCCCTTAATATTTTTGAAATAATATTTCTCTCATGTCGCACATTTGTCTCCCAATTTACTGGTTGTCCTTCTACTTCCTATTATTTTTCTTAAAAAGAAGTTAAATGTATTCAGAAACATATGAAAAACTGTACTAAGTACCACACATATTCTGTCATTTGATCCTCACAACAACCATATGATGTGGTTAATGTAATTATCCTCATTAAATTTATTTTTTTAAAAATAGGAATAGTTTAGATACTAGATTACCTGGTCAAGGTTACTTAACCATTAAGTGATTGAAAGTATGCTTTAAACATAGTCTGATTTCATAGCTAAAGCTCTTAACCATTATAGTAGATAAAATAATCTCTTTAGTTTTATAGTTGTTTTCATAGCATAATTGGAATGATCACATCCTCGTAAAGATGACAATCTTCACCACATTTTCAACTAATGTTTTTATGGTCTCATTCTTACTTTTACTTTAAATTATTTATCTATTTTGAATTTTTAAAACATAATCTGTGGGTAGAGAAGCAGCTTTTACCTGAAAAGGTTTTGTTCGTTGTTCTAAGAGTTTTTCCATTTCTCATTTCACATTCACTGATTTGAAATACACTTCTCACATATTTTTATTCATATTTGGGTCTAAGCTCTCCATTTTGCTTCACTTACATTTATATTTATTCCTGAGCCACTAATAATATGTGGACACTTTACAGTATGTTTTAATACTTAAAAAGGCTATTTTTTCCTTTTTGTAAGCCTATAGAAATTCCTTATTTTATTTATAACATTATTGAGATATAATTCACATACCATAAAATTTACCCTTTATGAGCACAAGTTCAATGGTTTTTAGTATATTCACAGAGTTGTGCAACCATAACCATTAACTTTAGAACATTTTCGTAAGGCTCCCTGGTTGTTTTTGCATATGTATACTTCTAGATGACCTTGAGGTTCATATAAAGTTTTGAAAAACTCCACATGGCATTAACTTTATATATTATAACAGGAAAAAACGATATCTCAACATTAACTTCAGCTCCACAATAACAAAGCAAATGTTATCTGCTTAGTCAAGCTTTTTGGTGTTACTAGATATTTATAATTTTATCCATATAGATCCTAAACACTTGCTGTCAAGTTTATTTCTAAATATTTCATAAATACTATTACTTTTGTGAATAATTTTTTGGTTACATTTTCTAACTCTAAACTGACGGTATTCAAGAACACTACTGATTTAATTTACTTTATAATCTTGAATTCTTGCTTCGTCAGGAATTCATTTTTTCAACAAATAGTTTTAAGTACCATTGTTTAAGTGCTAGGAATAACAGTAATGGAAAAAAAAATCTCCTTCACTGCAGAGATTTTATTCTAATGCATGATAGGGGTAGAGGTAATAAAAAGATGAAATATTCAGTATATCAGATGGTGAAATAGGCTATGGAGAAAATCAGAGAGCATAGAAGAAGAGGAAAGACTAGGATTGGAAAGGATTTGCAATATTAAAACATGTTGTCAGGGGCCTTCCCTGGTGGCGTAGTGGTTAAGAATCCATCGGCCAATGTAGGAGACATGGGTTAGAGCCCTGGTCCGGGAAGATCTCACATGCCGCGGAGCCCGTGCACCACAACCACTGAGCCTGCGCTCTAGAGCCCGCAAGCCAGAACTACTGAAGCCCGTGTGCCTAGAGCCCGTGTTCTGCAACAAGAGAAGCCACCGCAATGAGAAGCCCACGCACTGCAACAAAGAGTAGCCCCCGCTCACTGCAACTAGAGAAAGCCCAGGCACAGCAACAAAGACCCAATGCAGCCAAAAAATAAATTAAAAAAATAAAAAAACGGGTTGTCAGGAGAGTCCTGATTGAGGTTACATTTGTGCAGAACCCCAAAGGAGGAGTCTATGTAGCTGCCTGAGAAAAGAACGATACTAAAAAGAGGAAACAGCAGGAGCAAAGGCCCTGAGGCAGGAACTTACCTCATATTGATAAATTCAAGGAATCCAAGTTTGCCAGAGTAATCAAGGGAAGAGTGGTCAGGCAGAAGGTAGGGGGACAGACTTTTTTTTTAATCCAAGAGAGGGGAAGCCATTGGAAGCTTTTATGTAGAGGAGGTATGTGACCTAATTCTTCATTCAACAAATATTTATTGGGTACCCACTCACTGTTGGAAATAAAACAAAGAACGATAAAGACAAAAATCTCTACTCTCACAAAGCTTACATTTTAGTGGGAAAGACAATAAAGAAAAACAATAAACTTTTAAAATATTACTTGTTGGAAGGTGTTAATTGCTATGGGAAAAAGAAAAGCCAATTGAGAGTGCTGTGAGAGAGTTTGCAAAATTGAGTTAGGTGACTAGACTAGGCCTCAATGATCAGGTAACAACTGAGCAAAGACATGAAGTGAGAAAGTTATCTACAGGAACATCAAGCATGCTAATGTGGCAGGACTTAAGCAACTGACTCAGGGAGAATAGAATATGTGATCAAAAAGAGCTATTATTATCATGGAGGGCCTTTAGGCCATTATAAAGGCTTGAGCTTTTACTCTGAATAAAATGGGAAAGCACTAAAAGATTTTGAACAGAAGAGTGATATTTCACTTACATCTTCAAATATTCCCTCCCTCTAGCTGCTCTCTTCATAAAGCTGTAAGGATTTAAGGGTAATAGCATGGAGTCTTGTTAGCAATCTATTACAGTTTTCTAGACAAGAGATGATAGTGACTTGGACTAGGGTAGAAACAGTGGAAGTGCTGAAAAGGTAACAAAGACTGTAGTTGGAGGAGAGTTGAAAATGACTATGAGGAGTTCAGTTTTGGACATGTTAAAACTGAAATGTGTTCTAAACATCCAAATAAAGAGGTCTGAACAGGAAGATTCAAATTTGAAAGACAACAGCTTATAGATATTTAAAACCTTGAGCCTGGTTCACATAACCAGGTGAGGGTTGATCAATGGAATATTTATAAATGGAATATTTCCTGCCATATCAATAAACAAAGGATGTCACAGTCACCAATGACTGCAGCCCTCCAACGTGAGCGGGTGAGCCCTGAGGAAACTCAGGGCTGAAAAGAATACCTGACATCTAGCAGCCATCAGACTGCAGCCACTCCCTGTGGTGAGCCCTGAGGAAACTCAGGATGTGAAAATACAGGCCCCAGATAGCACAGGTGCATATCAAAGGAATGATTTTAGTGAGCCCAGACTCTTGCATCTTCCCATATATAGAAAAGGGCTAAATTCCTTAATTTGAGATATCTGGTTTTAACAATAATCTTTTGATGTTCCCAATTACCTGCTCTTTGTTGCAAAACTCCTATATATCCCGGCTCCTCCCCTTACCTCCTCGGAGCAGCAGTTTCTCAGTTATCTGAAACGCTGCAGTCCTTGTTTTGCCCCAAATAAAACAACTCTCACGTTCTGTATATATATTTTTTAAGTCAACAGGGTGAATATAAACAGAAGAGTAGAGAATTAAAGACTAACATTGAGGCATTACAACATTAAAAGATCAAGAAGATGAAGAACTAGCAAAAGACTGAGGAGGCCAGAAGGCAGCAACAAGAGGGGGGGAAAAAGGCAGAGTGAGTGAACGTGTGGTACCTTGGAAATGAAGTAAAAAAAGTTATTTCCAAGAGTGATGACTGCCAACTGCTGCTGACAGATCAAACAAATGAAAACACGTATTTTTTTGTTGGATTTAGCATTGTGGCATGGGGATGGTCACTGGTAACCATGCAAAGGCAGTTTCTATAAAGTACAAGAGCAAAAACGTGGGAATTCCCTGGCGGTCCAGTGGTTAGGACGCCACACTTCCACTGCTGGGGACCTGGGTTCAATCCCTGGTCGGGGAACTAAGATCCCACAATAACATGATTGGAATGGGTTTAAAAGAGAATGGGCAGAGAGAAATCTAAAGAACAGCAAGGAAACAGAAATAAGGAGGCAGAGCTAGAAGATAAAGTAGAATCAAAGTAGTTTCTTTTTTTTTAATGTGGAAAATAATGGCATCTTTTTATTCTCAAATGAAATATAGCAGTGAAAAAGAAATGAAAAGCCATACAGCCTTTAAGTTTAATACATATGTGTGTATGTATATACATGAAATCATTTCATCATTCATCCTCTGATACAAAATACACTTCGCATGTACTAAATTCTCGTACATACTTGGTTCTATTGTTAGATACTCCATTCTGGGTCATTAATTTTCTCTCTATCCATGCACCAATACCACAATGTTCTAACCATTTTAACTTTAATTATCTGATAAGTCTTATTCCTATATGTTACTGTTCTTTTCAGAAGTGTCTTGACTACTCTTGCTTATTTTTCCATATAAATTTTCTAAGCAACGCACCTGGTGCCAAAAAGTATGTATTACTTTAATTTTGATTGTTAAATTTGCAAACACCCTGAAGAAGTGAAAGGAGGGACTTGAACAGATATTTGTACACTGATGCTCACAGCAGCATTACTCACAAACAGCCAAAAGGTGGAAGCAACTCCACTGACAGATGAATGATAACATGTGGTATATATATGTACAATGGATTATTATTCAACTTTAGAAAGGAAATTTTGACACATGCTACAACAAGGATGAACCTCAAGGACATTATGCTCAATGAAATAAGACAGTCACAAAAATTCAAATACTATATGATACCACTTGTATGAGACACCTAGAGTATTAAGTCAAATTCAGAGAGTCAGGAAGTAAAACGGCTGTTACCAGGGGCTATGGGATGGGGGGAATAGGGAGTCACTGTTTAACAAGAATTAACAGAATTTCAGTTGGGAAAGACTGAAAAAGTTCTGGAGATGGATGGTGTGTGAATGTACTTAGTGCTCACAGAACTGTACATGTAAAAAAGGTAAATCTAACGTTATGTATATTTTACCACAATAAAAAAAGTGCAATGAAATTTTGGGACAACGGACACCTTTATGATTTTTTTATTCAACAACATTTTAAGCTTTTCTATTTGTTCAAAATTCACTAGTGTTTTGAAGCTTTCTTCCTTTAAATATTAAACCCCGATAGTTAAGTTTATTCCTAGATATTTCATCTCTTTCCTAATGGAATCTCTTCTTCTAACTTCAGTTTATTTGTATGAAGGCTACTGATTTCTCATTTATTTCTCTATTAGTCAATTACCTCACTGAATTCTCTTTTTTTTTGACTGATTCTCTTGCGATTTCAAGGTATATAACATCACTTGCAAGTAACAGTAGTTTTACCTTTTCTATTTTTATCCTTCTAATTCCTATTTTCTAATTTTATTAACTAGTATCTCATTAACATTATTAAATACCAGTGATGAAAAAGGGTATTCTCTTCATCGACAGTCTAATGAGAATGCCCTGGTGTCCCCTCATTAAGCATTATACATATGTGTATACATATATATGTGTACATATATACATTTATATTTTTACATACATTATATATTTTTACATATTTCTGTTTAACACATTAAGGAAATACCTATTTTATTTTTTAACTATTAGTATAATTAATTATAGTAACATATTTCCTAGTATTGTACTCCTTTGGATTCCTGGGGAAAAAACACAGTTCATAATGGTATATAGCTCTATTGTAGATTCACATGTAATTATATGAAACAGAGGTCCAGTATACCCTTTACCCAATTCCAAAAGGATTGCCTGTGTTGTCCCTTTATAATGCATAGCTCTTTTAATGTGCTGCTGAAATTGTATGCTGGTAGTTTACTTAGCATTTTGCATCATAATGCCTATGTATGAGGAAAAGAAAATTTTAAGCCCATATTCTTTAACTCAGGAAAGTATAACTGAAGTCAGAGATTGTCAGCCTTAGCTATCAGTTGTTAATGACACGGAATGCCTTAAGAAGACAAGCACAGAGATATCACAACGTTCAGTAAAGATAAGTGAATATTTATGAACTTGTTTCTATAAAGTGTAAAGCAAATCTATTCTGTATCTTCCCAAATTGAGATATGCTTAATTAAGCCTTTTTGGTAAGACAGGCAAAAGATTTTGCTCTGACATATAAAGATTTAAAGTTCCAAGGAATTATTTGTAACCTTGAGACTAAAATGAAGTCATTATAGAACTATACAGACTGTTTACTATAAAAGATAAGTTTTTATCACTAAAAATTATCGATGTATATTCTTAAGCAGTGATATAATTAAATAACAGAGGAATATACCTTCAATTAATTCAACAAATATAAAATGGACTGTGTGTCGTCCTCCTTGCATATGTATTTAAAAGTAAGCTAAAGTGAATCTTACCTGTATTCAGAAGAACCTGAATTTTTGCTTAAGCAAGATTATTTTGTAGTTTCCCTTTTTGTGCTATCTTTGTAAGTTTTTAGGATTAATTTTATACTCATTTTCCTTCCTTTCGTATGCTCTGAAACATTTAAATCATTTTGAAATTATCTTTCCCTGAAGTTTTACAGAATTAAACTAAAGCCATCTAAGACCAGCATTTTTTGACAACAGTAGTAGCTTTTTGAGGGACTTCTCCATTATATTTATGGTGATTGGTCAGTTAAAATTTTCTGATTTCTGAACTCAGATTTAGTAAATTATCTTTTTTAAAAAATCATTTTCACTTTTCACATTTATTTGCATATAATTAAAAGCAAACAAATTACTTATAGTTTCCTTTTAACTTCCACTGTATCTTGAATTATTTGCCCTTTAGCACTACTTATTTTATATATTGTTTTCCCTCATTTTTCTTTATTTCCAGGTTAGACTTGCTAAATATGTTTCATTTCCCCCCAAAGGAACCACTATTTGGAGAGTTACTGCCTTTGTTTTCTAGTTCGCTTCTGCCTTCATGTTTCTCAAACAGTCTTCTTTTCTTAGGATTATTTTGTTCTCTTGGTAACTACTGAGTTGAATGATTTATTCCATTTATTTTTATTATTTTCCTTTTAATTAATATAATTAATATTTAAAGGTATCTTCCCTTTAAATACAGCTTTCCATGAAAATCAAAAGTTATTTTATTTTCTACAAATTCTGAGATCTGATAATTTCCAGACCATAAAGTTTGTTGTTTTTTTTTTAATTTTTTAAATTTATTTATGGCTGTGTTGGGTCTTCGTTTCTGTGCGAGGGCTTTCTCTAGTTGCAGCAAGTGGGGGCCACTCTTCATCGCGGTGCACGGGCCTCTCACTATCGCGGCCTCTCTTGCTGCAGAGCACAGGCTCCAGACGCGCAGGCTCAGTAATTGTGGCTCACGGGCCTAGTTGCTCCGCGGCATGTGGGATCTTCCCGGACCAGGGCTCGAACCCGTGTCCCCTGCATTGGCAGGCAGATTTTAAACCTCTGCGCCACCAGGGAAGTCCACCATAAAGTTGTTGTGTTTTTTTGTTTGTTTGTTTGTTTTTGCGGTACGCGGGCCTCTCACTGTTGTGGCCTCCTCGCGTTGCGGAGCTCCGGACGTGCAGGCTCGGCGGCCATGGCTCACGGGCACAGCCGCTCCGCGGCATGTGGGATCTTCCCAGACCGGGGCACGAACCCGTGTCCCCTGCATCGGCAGGCGGACTCTCAACCACTGTGCCACCAGGGAAGCCCCACCATAAAGTTTTTAATATCTGTTTTTTATTACTTTCTAGTTTTTCTGCATTGTGATCAGAAAATATTATTTTTACTTCTTGTGGTAGCTTACTGTATGTATGTTCAGTTTTTGTGAGTGTCCATCTGTTATGGACTGAACTGCATAACCTCAAATTCAAATGTAGAAGCCCTAATGCCCATGTGACTGTATTTGGAGAGAGGGCCTTTAAGGAGGCCTTTACTTAAGGTTAAATGAGGTCATAAAAGTGGGGCCCTACTCCAATAAAAACGGTGTCCTTATAAGAAGAGCGAGAGCACTCAGGTATCTCTTTTGTTACACTTGGCCATGGGAGGAAACAGTGAGAAAGTGGCTGTCGCTAAGCCAGGAAGAGAGCCCTCATCAGAAACCAATGCTGATGGCAAATCGATCTTGGACTCCCAGACTCCAGAACTGTGAGTTCTGTTTCCTGTTTTTCACTACCTGGTCTGTGATATTTTGTTAGGACAACCCTAGTAGACTAATAGTACACTATCGTATTTTGTTATTTAAAAAAATTTTTATTGCAGTATAGCTGATTTACAATGTTGTGTTAGTTTCTGCTGTAGAGCAAAGTGAATCAGTTATACCATATTTTGTTACTCTGACCTTTCACAGCCTGAACATTTTTTTTTAACTAGGTGGAATGTGCTTGTTTTCTGGTTGCATTAAAAAATCTGGAACATGTATATTTCTGTTCTAGAGAAGTTCAAAAGACTAACATAATATACTTAGCCTTCAATATTTGCTGACTATACTATTAGCAGTGATTAAATTACCATATTCTTCCTGTTGCTGCCTCACTATCCAATTAGACATATTCTTTTTACTGTATCAGTTTTTTACTGTATCAGTTTTATCAACTTCAAATGACACTGACTCCTACTATAATAAAGAAATCAGTACATACTTAAATGACTTCATTTTCTCTCTCATTTCCACATTGTATATTAATTTACAAACCAACAGCAGTCCCTTTGTTTAGCCTTTCCATTCCTCTGTGGCTAATAAAAAGATTAAAGGTTGTTTTCTAGAGTTTCTTGAAGAATGAGAAAAACATTCCCTGATTTCAAGTGTTCAAAAATGTTTGTCACTATCATTTTGGTATAGATGAACTGTCCAATTTGAGGACATTATGGATTTTGCTCCACTGTTCTTTGGTTCTGGATTTTGATGTTTGAGAACATCTTGAATTTTATCCTTACGAAGTAATTTCATCCTTTGATCTGGCTCACAAAGAGATTCTTAGCTTTACTGATAAAGTCTAATAATAATTGTTTTCATGAATTTTCTGTTATTTGTGAAAAATGCCCTTACATTATGGCTTTAAGACTGATCTAAATCAATACTTCTGCCTTCTTCTTTAAAGATATCAATTATGCGTATGTTGTATTTTCTTTTTTTTCCCATATATATCACACTTCTCCCATCCTTTTGAACTTTGGTCATTTCCATTTTGTTCCTTCTTTCTCACTGTTTTCACATGTGCTGCTTTTACTTTTATATAATTGATTTTTTCCCCTCTATTTGTCTCCTTGGGTGCCTTTAGAGGTCTCTCCTGTTTCCTAAGCTCTTGTATTGTTGTTTTACCCTTCGTCATTTTCATGAAGGTGACTTTATGTTTTTATAATTCCCAGCAAAATATCTGGAAACAGTATCTTACTAAATCTGCAATCTATCCTGCTAAAACATGTTGAGGAAGCTCTATTATGAATTGGCAGTTATTTCCTCTCAGTATTTGAAGATATAATTGATTTCCTACTTTCCTTTAATCAATGTTTAAAGGCCTAATATTGGCTTAACTGTCATTCCTTTATCTAATTCTCATTTTTTTTGGATTTTTTGTCTTTGATACTCTACAGACTCACTAAGATGTGTCTCAGTGTACATATAGCTTTATTAATCCTTTTCAGAACTTGTCCTTCATAAATAATCAATTCTGGAAAATTACCTGGCAAATATTACATCTCCTCAATTATTCTTCAGGACTCCATTAGAACATACTGGACTTCCTATTACCATCCTTTATCTTCTCTTTATTCTTCGTATCATATTTGACATCTCTGGATCAGCTACATTCTAGGTAATTTTCTCAATGCTATTTTCTAGTTCACTATTCTCTCCACAGCTGTGTCTAAACTGGATGCTTAAACTAATTATTCACTGTTTTTAATGTCAATGAATGCATTTTTCATCGAGAAAATAGTTTTCACATCTAGAATACATATTTCATTGGCTTCTTTTTGAAAATCTGCCTGGACATTTTTTTTTTTTTTTTTTTTTTGGGCTGTGTTGGGTCTTTGTTGCTATGCGCAGCCTTCTCTCTGGTTGCAGGGAGTGGGGGCTACTCTCCATTGCAGTTTGCAGGCTTTCCATTGCAGTGACTTCTCTTGTTGCGGAGCATGGGCTCGGCTCTAGGTGCGTGGGCTTCAGCAGTTGTGGTACGCAGGCTCAGTAGTTGTGGCTTGCGGGCTCTAGAGTGCAGGCTCAGTAGTTATGGCACACAGGATTAGTTGCTCTGCAGCATGTGGGATCTTCCCAGACCAGGGCTCGAACCTGTGTCCCCTGCACTGGCAGGCAGATTCTTAACCACTGCACCATCAGGGAAGTCCCTCAATAACTTTGTTTTTTCATTTCGAATTGTGAGCTCTTCTTAAGAGGTGGCTCACTGAGGGTACAGACCCTGAAGAATCCTAGTCCCGACTGCCCACCTTGAATAGGCTTAGAATAATTTGGAGGTAAATTTTTAGTCCTTCTCTAGGTAGGGGTAATTTTTCCGGGAGAAAGGTAACAAGAAATATATAAAGGAAAAGACTGAGATGTATTTTTTTAAAAAGTAACAACAAAAAAACCCTCCAATATCTCAAAAAATAAATAAATAAAAGATATTACGAATTAATACTTGAAGGCAGATTTTTTACCAAGTTTGACTTCAGTCTCAGGAAAGCCAAACCACCAAATACTTATTCCTGGGAATTCGCTGGCGGTCCAGTGGTTAGAACTCCATGCTATCACTGCCAAGGGCCACGCTGCGTGGCCAGAAAACTAAAATAAGTAAATGCTTATTCCCATGTTATTTCTGGCATCACAAAACTTGTGAATAATCAACATGATAGAATAGATTACTACCAATTATAATTAGTTTAACATTGTTAGTAATACAAACAAGGCATGCCACTCAGATTTATGGTATTATTTGAATTTTCACTTTCAAATACAGGTGAGCATTCTATTTGAAACATGGAGTGAAGAATTTCCTTATGGTTATCATGTGGTAACATTTAATAAAGAAGTTGAGGTATAGGTGTTACTGTAAAACTATAACTAGTACTGAAATACTTATGATTATAAAAGCTGTTAATTTCATGGTCTAAAATAAAAACTATCACATAGTTAAATAAACGAGGAAACTGACTGGCAATATAAATATTAAGAGTGTGTTATCTAGATGTGTATAAACATTATTTTAAGATTAAGTAAATAAATGCTGCCGTGGAGCAACTAAGCCCGTGTGCCACAACTACTAAGCCTGCGCTCTAGAGCCTGCAAACCACAACTACTGAAGCCCACGCACCTAGAGCCCGTACTCTGCAACAAGAGAAGCCACCACAGTGAGAAGCCCACTCACCACAATGAAGAGTAGTCTCCACTTGCCGCAATTGGAGAAAGCTCACATTCAGCAACGAATACCCAACGCAGACAAAAATAAATAAATATATTAAATAAGTAAATAAATGCTAATAAAATTTAAATAATCATATAAGACAGAATAATAAGAACTGCATTTATATCATAATTTTTTATGATTTATTTATTATTATTATTTTATCTGCGTCAGGTCTTAGTTGCAGCATGTGGGATCTTTTTATTGAGGCACGTGGGATCTTTCATTGAGGTGCATGAGCTCAGCAGTTGTGGTGCAAAGGCTTAGTTGCTCCATGGCATGTGCGATCTTAGTTCCCCGACCAGGGATCGAACCCGCGTCCCCTGCATTGGAAGGCAGAATCTTTACCCCTGGACCACCAGGGAAGTCCTCTATATCATAATTCTAATCTTCCTAAAATTTTAGTACACTAAGCTGAATAACATTAAACGTATTAACCTTTAAGTGAAGTATTTTACTCTCAGCAATCCTTGAGCCTTTCAAGAAAATTACTATTTGGGAATTATTCACATTGTGGGAAAATTAAATAAAAGCAAAACGTCAATTTGGCTCAAAATTTCACAAGAGAAACTCCAAAATAAATCATCTTTATCCACTGTAATTCAACTTTAATCTAGACATAATAAGAAATAGTATAAAAAAGAAGAAAATGTTAAAGGAGAACAAAACATCTTAAACAAGGGTTATTCTCATTCCATACAAAAAAATTAAATGCCTTAAAATGTCTTTATGGAGACGATTCATGAGGCGTAAAATTTGAATAAGCTTTTTGAAGTGTTTCTACAAACCGCCAATCATTCTCTGTAGTTGATGACAAAAAAATTTTGAGATTTGCTCAAGTTGCAAAGTTCTTTTGAGAAAACATTTTATTGAAAAACTTGTTCCTAATATCTCACCCTGCTGTGAACAAAATGTTAATGATATAATTAAATATGCTACTTCTGTATCTCATAAATCAGACATGCATGCTTGACAGCAAGGGATGATAAAATTAAAATTCTGTTTTGATTGTTTGCTGAAAGATATCTGCAACTCACATGCCATAACAACAGAATGAATCTGACTGAAAAAAAAATTTGTATAGAATAGGAAAATCAGTTAAAAAAAAGGAAAAATAATTTAAATTATTATTTGATACTGTTATCAGAACAATCACAGTGAAGTTTATGAGCTCCTAACTTATGATTTGGGAATTAAGAATAGGATGTTTTGCTCAGGTCCTCAAGTTGTGTGTTTAGAGAATTATAGCATAGAATTTCAGTTACAGAATTAGTCTGTAAACAGAAATATAGTAGGCTATTTTCATCATTCTTGCTATACTAAGAGATTCTGAAGTTAACTTGTCATGTACTTAAATTAATGAAACAGAAAGGGATAGCCTTATTACATGTTAAAAAAGAGCACCTGAACACAGAAAAGCTTTAAAGTTACACTCTATAGATAACAATATCAACACAGGAAAACTTATTCAAAGTAGTTTGTTTACTGGAACGCACTAAAACAGTGATGTGCCTTATATATTCATTTTTATTCATCATGATATGTGCTGGAAAGTTCCTCCTATCATTCTATTATTATGTGGAAGATTTTGAAACTAGTCTGCATACAATGAAAGCTGAGATGTAGATGGAAATTCACAATTTCGTCCTCTTGTAAACCAATTATATACAATTCTATTTGCAATGTTTGTTGATTACAGGTTTATGGAGAAGCTTGGAGGTTACCATTCTGTCCTAACAACAAGTGAAAAGTTAAACAAACTTAAAAATCAACCATTTATATCCATAATAGAAGTGAGGTCACAGAGCAAACTACTGCCCCCAAAACGCAGTGACTGACAGAGAATCATCATTTACCAGAGCAGAAACCCATGAGCTGAGACCCTGGTGGAATGAGTGAGCGCTAGGGTAGGGAAACCTGAACTCTGACAAATTGCTCAATGTACACAAGTTTGAGAGTTGAAAACTCCAGGAGGACTCAGTTATTGTGATTCCCCCACAGTTTTATGAGTTTTATCTCCTGGATCTCTGAGAGGTTCGCAAGATGAGAAAAGTCCCCTCTTAATTCCCGCTGTGGGAGGGGAAAATGAACCACTTTGAAATATGCCACACCATTTGGTTCCTAACAAGGTCTGCCCTCAGGAGAAACTATTAACCAGAGCCTAACCTGCTGGGATTTAACAAAGCCTAACTGATCTGGGGGAGGAAATGATCCAACTCTAGCCCACTCTAGCTATCCTGTCCTACCTAAGAGGGGAGGGGGTACCGAGAAGTATCTGTGAAGTTTACAGTCTAGAGGTACAGGCTAACCAAAAGATTGAGACCTAATCATAGGACTAAAGACTGTCTTCTTAGCTACAAATGAGCAAAACTAAGAATTACGTCCAACTTCTCCTCGGAAACCATGCAAGCAAGAAGAGTGGAGTGAAATATTTAAAGTGTTGGAAGGAAAAAAATAACCTAGAATTCTGTAACCTGTGAAATTATCCTTTACAAGTGAGGAAGAAACAAAGACTTTCTCTAACAAACAAAAATTGAGGGCATTTGTTGCCAGTAGACTTGTCTTGCAAGGTATTAAAAGAAGTTCTTTAGAGAGAAGGAAAATGACATAGGTCAGAAACTTGGATCTACATAAAGAAAAAAAGACCACTGGAGAAGAAGAAGTGAAGGTAAAATAAAAACTTTTCTTTTTCTTATTCTCTCTTTTTTTTTGGCCGCACCGCGTGGCATGTGGGATCTTAGTTCCCCCACCGGGGACTGAACCCATGCCCCCTGCAGTAGAAGCACAGAGTCCTAACCACTAGACTAGACCACCAGGGAATTCCCTACTTTTCTTATTCTTAATTGATCTAACAGAAAACAGTGTATTTAAAATAATAGCAACAACATATTCAATAATGTATGATGTGTACGTATATCCTTGTGTATAACTGAAATGAATGACAGTAATGATACAAGAGACAAGGAATGAAAGGGAGGAATTGTGTTATTTTATTATTATAAGGTATCTGTGAAGCAATACAGGGTTATTTTAAAGTGGACTTAGATTAGTTGTAAATGTATACTGCAAACTCTAGGACAAGCACTAAAAACTGTAAAGAAAAATGCTTATGGACAAATTTTTCCCAAGTGATTGTATGGAACATAAACTACTTGCAGAACTATGTTAAAAATTAGAGCTATAAGTAAGGCAAGAATCTTAAGTCTACTTATGAAAATATTCAGAAAACATCTTCAAGAAATGTGCAAAGAAGGGCTTCCCTGGTGGTGCAGTGGTTGAGAGTCCGCCTGCCGATGCAGGGGGCACGGGTTTGTGCCCTGGTCCGGGAAGATCCCACATGCCACGGAGCGGCTAGGCCCGTGAGCCATGGCCGCTGAGCCTGCGCGTCTGGAGCCTGTGCTCCGCAACGGGAGAGGCCACAACAGTGAGAGGCCCGCGTACCGCAAAAAAAAAAGAAAAAAAAAGAAAGAAAAGAAATGTGCAAAGGTTAAGTTTGTGACATACAGTCAAAGAGAGAACCAAAACATCTGAGAATGGGGGTTGGGGGAGGAGTCCCAAAATAAATTATTAAAGAAAATTTAACATATAGATAATTAAGTCAAGTATTTTAATATAAAATCACAAAATTTTTCTTTTCAAAAGCAGACCACTATGGGCTTTTCTTAAATTACAAAACCATTAATTAGGTGCTGCACTTGAACTCTATATTCTGGACTGAAGCCCAAAATCAAGCTCATTCTTACTATATCGCCCCTATTACAATCAAGAGTCAACCAAAACATATTACTACAGGAAGTTTAATTCCTTCAGAAAATATTATAGTAAAAGAATAGTAATAATAATATGGAGTAGCTCTTCTTGCTACTGAATATAATTTAAGGAACATTTAGATGCCAATCTGTCCCAGGTATCAACAGCAGAGGAAACAAAGTCTTTAGATTCTTCTTTACACCTAGTTTATTCCTAAAGTGTAAAATCACCACCATAGCACATATCTAAATTAATCTATACTCTTTCTCTCAGGATTTCTCCCCCCAAATCCCTATCTACTAATTGGGAAAGAGGGGCAATTTAGAACAATGTCTTCAGTGGTTTAGACTCACAAAGTGAGGTCAGGCAGGAAGAAACGTCTCTTTCATCATGTGTTCAACCTTTTGTCCCTACTCATGAAGTTTCATAAAAGTTTGTTATCTCATCATATAGGGCCTTTAATTCTGATGTCTCCCCAAAACTCTTCATTCATTTCTCTGCAGCTGTACCTCAGAATTTATTAGCAATGTGCACGTATGGAGCAGTCTATATGTGAGCATCTCTGGAATGATTTACAGTCATTAAAATGAAATAAAGATATGAACAGACAACCATAAAAAGCAGCATGTGAATTAGTGAGTCAACGTGATGATACTTAAGCTTAATTCTCTGGTACTAAGGAAGTTATGCCTTCTATCAATTTGTTTCAATAATGACTTTTTCCATTAGCAAGATCAACAATGAAATGAGAAATATTCACATTTACCATACCTCATTATGTACACCATTAAAACAAACCATAATAGAGACTCAAGCACATATCCCTAACATGCTACACTTTAAAAGAAAGTGAACTGCTCAATCAGCCAGAAGCAGCACTGATTAGAGAAGTTTCTACTACAAAATGAAAGCAAGAATTGAGGCTGAACCTGATGAAACTAATTATGGTAGTTTTAATCTTCCTGGTACATTTATAACAGAAGCCATACAGTGCAATAGAAGGGATCTACTCTTCCCCTCCATTTATGGAAGCATATGCTTCTACAATCGATGGTATTTTGGGAAAAGAGTGGCACCTTCCTCGTTTTGTCTCCAAGGCTTAGGAGATCGTGGCTGCCCCATTAGCAGTCTGTTTTGTGTGTGTTAAAGGGAGAAAAGAAGGCTTTACTGAAATGTGAAGATCTGGGAGAATTTGCATAATAGCCTCTGCCCTGGAGAAGCTGGGCTCTATGCCAACCGTTCTCTTCTTCTCTACTACAAAATAATTCTAGCTCAAGCAGCTTCCAAAGCAAACAATCAGTATGAAGGTAAGACAACAGAATTCCAGTGGGATAATGCGGACTTGTACTCCGGACCTTTTCATAAGTTGGTATAAGACTACACTCACAGATGGCACTCAGCTCAAAAGTTACAGGTAAAAAGAATGTGACCATCTTCTATTTAGCAAGTCTCAAATTCACTGATAAGAGCTAAGGAGCCTAAACACAAAGAAAACTGGTTAAAAAAAAAAAAGGCACTGGGTAAACATAAACCAGATGGCAGTAAGAATAAAACAGTTTCACGTGGGCTCATCTGGAGACAAAGTCTCCCTAAAACCAAGTTCATACTGAGTTTATGACTAATCTCTCTATCCAAAACTTTATTCCCTTTCTTGTCCCACCCCTGTTCCCCTCAGGACTGAGGACTGAGGAGTACCAAAGAAAAGGGGGTACTGAAACCAAGCAGGACCCTGTGGAGCCTTCCTGGGTACAAAAGCACCTCCGTGTCCCTGTTTCTTGTTTGTAGGGAAAAAAAAGTCTCCTAGGCTTCCAGGAGTTCCAAAGAGTAGGCTCAAGCAGTTAACGATTAGGGCAATAGGGTCACAGGGATTAGGGCAATAGGGTCACAGGATTCCTAGTTCCTCCTGAAGGGATACAGATAACAATCTGGTGTATATCTCTGAGTTGTTCTTTAAAAACTAAGATGCCCCACCCAGGTGGAAGATGGTGACTACATGCTGACCACAAGCATTACAGACCCCAGACTGGCTGGAAAAAGAAGGCTGGGATTTCTGAATATCACCCTGTTACCTTATCACCAACCCATCACCCTGTTACCTTATCACCAACCCAACCCATGAGTTGCTCATTCTCCTTGCTTGGGGCCCTGCAAATAAGCGCTTACTTTGTTGCAAACACCTGCTGTCAGAGTTTGGCTTTCTGGTGGGCACAGAGCCCTTGCTTGGTAACAATCTGGTATCACCTTTAAGTGGATGAGTCACTAAGATGTGTTAAATGCATTCAAAAGGTATTTGACTACTAAAAATGTTTTCTTAAACTAAGAGCCTAATGTGGGGTTGTTTTTAAATGAAGATAACATAGGCAACTTAGTTCACCACTCTGTGTTGTGACAAAATACTTAAAGGAAAGTTTTTGTTTGACCTATTATAAGGGTAGTAACCAAAGTTGTGCCTTACCAGGAAATTCATGAAACAGCCACAAGTCATAGCATTACTACCAATAATACTTACTTCTTAAAATTAACTAACTATAGGTTGTTTTGAAAAGACCTAAAAGTTTTAACATAAACTTTCAGTAAATGAAAGAAGAGAAAATATTTATGAGTAGTTCAGTTATGAAAGTTATGTGTACAAGCACCATCTTCGGACTAGGCAAACATATTCTCTTATCCCCAAGCTATATTTTAAGGGCAGTATTTTTGGTGGTGGTGGTAGTATTTGTTTTATGCTTACAGATATAAACCCACAGTCCATAATCTTACTGAACTTTTTTTTGGCTGCGTTGGGTCTTCGTTGTGGCACGTGGACTTTCTCTAGTTGTGACAAGTGGGGGCTACTCTTTGTTGCGGTGCGCAGGCTTCTCATTGTGGTGGCTTCTCTTGTTGCAGAGCACAGGCTCTAGGCGTGCAGGCTTCAGTAGTTGCAGCATGTGGGCTCAGCAGTTGCGGCATGTGGGCCCTAGAGCGCACAGGCTCAGTAGTTGTGGTGCAAGGGCTTAGTTGCTCTGCAGCATGTGGGATCTTCCCGGACCAGGGCTTGAACCCATGTCCCCTACATTGGCAGGCGGATTCTTAACCACTGCCCCACCAGGGAAGTCCCTTATTGAACCATTTTTAAAGCATGTTCCATGTTGATCATGAAATGCAAAAACTAAAAAGGTTACCTTGACACTTAAGGAGCATTCACTTGTCAAAGAAAGACAAATTAATAATTACAATATAATGTGATATGTGTTAAAAACAGAGAAATATATGCAGTGGAAGCACAGAGGTTAGAGTAACTAACTCTGCCTGCAAGGATTCAGGAAACATTCAAAGAATTGGGTGAGGGCTTCCCTGGTGGCGCAGTGGTTGAGAGTCCGCCTGCCAATGCAGGGGACACGGGTTCATGCCCCGGTCCGGGAGGATCCCACATGCCATGGAGCGGCTGGGCCCGTGAGCCATGGCTGCTGAGCCTGTGCGTCCGGAGCCTGTGCTCCCAACGGGAGAGGCCACAACAGTGAGAGGCCCGCGTAGCGCAAAAAAAAAAAAAAAAAAAGAATTGGGTGACATCTGAGCTAACTCTTTCCATTCCCTCATCCTACTTCCTCTCTCTACTGTATACTGAAACTTCTTTCTTTTTGCTTGTTATTTAGGAACTTAGTAACCTTAAATTTATTCTTCTAATTTCTCATCTTTATCTTCGAAGCTGAAAAAGAAGGAAAAAATGTCACCAAGTATGCCTAGGAAAATTTCTACTTGTTTGAGAATTCCTAACAGTCATAATTACCAAACAAGAGAAGTTACCAAGCTCCCCTGCCTTTGGCTTGTAATTTTCAGTATCTACCTGTGATTTCTTCAGCAGTCTTCTGTAACTCCCTACCCATGCAATCAAGGGCTAGACAAGGAACTACAAGATAATCACACTCAGCAATTTTGCCAAAAAATGAAAAGGTGGGGTTCAGAATCAGGTTCCATCTTGTTTCACTGTTTTTACAGTGAAGATTACTACTGAATCCTGCAGTTATTAGGATCGTCTTTTTGCCTTCACATATACACTCAGATGTTAGTAATTCTATGTAGCTTGGCTAAAAACAGCTAAAATATTCTCGTATATATACTTACCATTTGTGAGTTTTTGTCAAAATGCTTTTGTGCACCTCCTAAACTCTGACTTCCTAATATAGTAGCAGAACTTTATTGCAAGCATGTATACTTGACTTTGAAATGTTTTCCAAAAATGAAGGTAACATATACATAGCAGATCAGGACTTGGCTGTTAAAAAATAAAGAGTAGAGGGCTTCCCTGGTGGCGCAGTGGTTGAGAGTCCACCTGCCGATGCAGGGGACATGGGTTCGTGCCCCGGTCTGGGAGGATCCCACATGCCACGGAGTGGCTGGGCCCGTGAGCCATGGCCTCGGAGCCTGTGCTCCACAATGGGAGAGGCCACAGCAGTGAGAGGCCCGCGTACCGCAAAAAAAATAAAAATAAAATAAAAAAATAAAAAGAGTAGAAAAAGACCAAATTTAACAGTTCAAAACCTATTTTGTTTAAAGAGTGAGTTCTCATCACTATTTCTCATTAACATTACTTATTTCTGACATCTTTGAGACATTACCTTCTTTTACTGATCGGTATTCTCTCAATTTAGCTAACAGATTTTGGAGAAACCAAAGCCTTTAGGAACACCATAAATCCAGCTTGGAGAAAAACTCATATTTATATTAAGGGATTCCAAGGAAGCCACAGTTAATATGCAAACTATTGCCCCTTTCCCTGGTAGGTCTTTACCCAATCATATATACCTCTCTTAACATCTAACATTAGGCACTTGCTGGTGCAAAGTGATACTTATTTATAATGAAGAAGCAAAGGCTATATTAAATAGATCTTGTATGACACCTTCATATTTTTCCAGCTTTTAGCTGGGGGAGGGAAGAAGGAGTTATCTTGCATACAACAAAAATTTCCCTTTCTTCTTGGAAGAGAATTCTTAATTGCTAGATTTTGAAATAGTTGGTTTCAAAAAAAAAATACACATATACCTTTAAACAGACCAACAACACCCAAGGGTCATTCTGAGCTTTGCCAGCTGTACCCTGAATCCTCAATGTACCTCACTTCCCTTCCCCCCTTAACAGTTAAATCCCTGCAACTCATCCTTAAACCTGATCTCTAATGCCATCTGCTGTTGCAGTTCTGTGTCCTCAAAAAGCTCTACCAATCTGCTCCAATATTATTCCTGCTTGACTTTCACCACTGTATGAAGACCAAGGTAGTTCACTATTAACAGATTTATAAAATAAAATTCAGGTACTATAACTTTGGTAATATTTAACATTACGGTTATAAATGATAGAGTTCCTACTTACTACAAGTAATCCTAAATTCTTCAAACAGAAAAACTTTCCCCAAAATCAATCATTTTAACTTTAAAATGTTTCCTCTTTCTAAGAGGAATACTAATATAAAACAGGATCACAAAACTTTAAAAACAAAGAAAAAATCCCACGAACAAATCGGTATGGTCATGCAATTTCTGCTTTAATATCTGATAGCATTGGGGTTCCCTGGGTGCAGTGGTTAAGAATCCACCTGCCAATGCAAGGGACACGGGTTCGAGCCCTGGTCCAGGAAGATCCCACATGCCGCAGAGCAACTAAGCCTGTGCGCTACAACTACTGAGCGTGCGCTCTAGAGCCCGTGAGCCACAACTGCCGGAGCCCGCACGCCTACAGCCCATGCTCCGAAACAAGAGAAGCCACCGCAATGAGAAGCCTGTGCACCACAAGGAAGAGTAGCCCCCACTCTCCGCAACTAGAGAAAGCCCGCGCCCAGCAACAAAGACCCAACCAACTCAGCCATAAATAAATAAATAGATAGATAGATAAATAAAATCTTATAGCATTAAAAACAACACTTTATGATTTTCAGGTTAAAACTTACTTTGTAAGTCAGATCAGAGAAAAAAAACTTCAACCAAAAATCTGATACAAAGAAAAAGTAGACAAAAAGTGAAGTGGAGGTTCCCTAAATTTTTGAGTGCAATACGAAGAGGTGATAAGTTCCCCACCTGTCTTCCATTCTTTATTATTTTCTTAGTACTCACCTACACTAAAGGACTGTCAAAATCTTGTTTTACAGCGCAACTGACAAACATCTAGGAGACATGTTAAAACCGCCTTTGCCCTTTACTATTTACTTTGCCCCCAAAGTCCTTCTCTTTCTAGCAATTTCTAACAAAGATGTCAACATCTAATTTTAAATGAGTTCCTCTGTAAAGCTTTCCATGCATATTCTCCTGCTCATTACCTTCTCCCAACAATACTGATTCCATAAACACTCCATATGTATTTCTATTATGGAAGTTATCATATTACATCATAATTACTCATTTACTGCACATGACAGGCACTCAAATATTTTATGGAGGAATAAATAAATAAAAGAATGTTATGAGTCTAGACAAGAGATTATGTTCAAAATTAAGTGATACAAAACGTGACCCTCCTTTGTGAAAAGTACAAAGTAAAATATTAGTCCTATGATTAGTTTTCTAAAGTGTAATAGACAAAATAAAAATACACACTTAAGGTAATGAAAATGTTCTGAAATTAGACAATGGTGATCGTTGCACACCTCTGTATGTAGCTAATATACTGAATATACTAAAAACCTCTCAACTGTACACTTTAAAGAGTGAATTTTATGGTATTTGAATTGTATCTCAATTAAAATTATATACATTTTATCTATTTTATCTAAAATCAGGCTAATCTAATATAGGGCACAATTTAAAGGAACTACTATATGCAGAAAACCTGATAAATTACTGCTGTTTAACAGGTATGCCAAGGAAAGAAAAGCCAAAACCTAAGTAATATCAAACTTATTTTTTTCCTCAACATTTCATTTCAAAACAATTGGAATTTGTGTGAAACAATTTAAAGACTGCTAGGCAAATTAACCATACGGAGCAAGAACAGAGATAACTGTTATTATCTGTATATTTTCTTACTAAAGAACCTACATTAATCTATCAGTTCTATAATTTAATAAAATCTTAGGCCAACAGACCTTAATTAGAATACTTGGATTCACTGAGGGTTTTAATAATTCTCCATAAAAATCACTTTACTGAAACTCAAAATTACATCTCCAAAGGACTGTTTCTTAAATAATCTATTAAGTCAGCACACTCATTTTTTTTCTAAACAGAAAACTATCTTTTGGCAGGGAAATTATAATTACAGCTGTAAATTTTAACACTGCCTCTTCTCCTTTTAAGTTGGTGTGTGATAAATACAAGTAAATATAATGACTTCCCTACTTTCACTTTCTAAAATACTGCAGTAGAAGAATGACTATACCATTCTGACAACTTATGAAATGACACAGACACAACATGAAGTTGGCAAGACAGCCAAATCCAAATTTTTACAGGAAATTTAAAAGAAAATATGCCTTTCCACCATAGACAAAACAAAAATGAGACAGGAAAATCTATTTTAAAATTAATAATGAACGTATTTCTTATAAAACAATCAGGTGATTTCTACTCTAGCCATAAGACAGGCTAAATAGCATAAAGGTCCGTCTACTACAATAAAATAACTCAATCCAGCATAAGATGCCAAGTTTGTTGCACTGTGGCCTCACAGGAAGTAAGAAAAATCTCCAAGGGTACCAAAAGAAAAGAAAAAAGAAGGGTGATCTAAGTAGGCGTAGTTGCCCAGAGGGTAAACGTACCAATCCATGGCCTAGGGGTAAAATGGGGCTCTCCCCCAGGAAAGGTGTTACTAACACACCCTAATTCCTGGCAAAGCAAATTCAGAGCTTCTGAAGGAGAACCAATTAGGTTCCAAGTTCAACCACAGATAAAGATGAACAAAATATGAACTTTATAATCAATTGGACAAGTTCTAGAAAAAAGTTCTATTTTTATTAAAAATCACATAAAGCTTATAAACTAATAGGCAATAATGCAAGGAACACTCTTAAATATGAGTAATGAGGAAGGATTAACCCTACCAGATATGAAACATAATAATTAAAACTATTATGCTGGCAAATAGAGACCAATGACACAAAGTGGGAAATCAGACCAGACTCAAGTACACATGGAAATTCAGTGTATGGTAAAGGTAGTGTCTCAAATCTGAGGACTAAAAAAAACTTAATAAAAGGGTTGAGACAACTTGCAGCTATTTGGAAAAAGATAAACTTGGATCCACAACTCATATTACACATCATTATAAACTCCAAATGGATCAAATATTTATATATTTAAAATGAAACATAAGGGAATTCCCTAGCAGTCCAGTGGTTACAACTTGAGCTTTCACTGCTGTGGACCTGGGTTCAATCCCTGGCCGGGGAACTAAGATCTGCGGCCAAAAATAATAATAATGAAAAAATGAAACATTAAAAAACTCCTATTACAAAATATAAGGAGATCTTTTATAAACTTAAGAGTGAAGGCCCTTCTAGTTATATGTCAAATTCTAGAAGCCATAAAAGGAAAGATTAATTAAATTCAGTAAAAAACTAAAGACTTCTGCATGGCAAAATAAAAAATAAGCAAGGTCTAAAAACAAATGACAAACTGGAAAAAAAAAATTCGTCACCCATATTCCAAAGGGCTAAAGAAGCTCTCTTAGTTTCATACAGGAAAATCCTCCACAATATGCTAACACACTATTTAAGTGGAAAAAACAATGACACAAAACCGTGTGTACAGTATAGTACCATTTATATTTTTAAATTGGGGGGGAAGGGATTACTTGCATTTGCTTGTATATATATATAATATATTTCTGGGAGATATCAAAAGCACTGATGTTGTAGTTTTGTTCCTGGAAGCTTCTTTGCACCAATTTTGGTTCCAAACAACTTGTTCTTATTTATTTTCCAAGTAAGACAATTTCAATACACAGAACAGTTTTTCTTCATTTTGGTTGAGAAATGGTTGTTCTGCTTAGCTAGTTATCATAGTTAGCATGGGGTTGTCACATGATTGCCTAAAAGGAGACTCCAAAATGGATTTGAGGGGAGAGAAGGGTAATGATGGTAACAATGTTTCATTGTTTCCTTTTTTATCTTTTAAATTCTGAATCATAGGAGTGTATTACCTAATCAAAATAATAGTTGCTAGTCCAATATCCATACTCGTATACATTAAATTTTTTATATAAGTTTCCCATGTCCGAAGTATCTCTTGCTATCTTAATCAGTTTCTGAATTCAGAGAGCAAGTTCAGGGTGAGAGGGATACCTGAAAATCTCTCAAAGACCTAAATGTAAGAGCCAGGACTGTAAAACCCTTAGAAGACAACATAGGGGAAAATCTTCATGATGTTAGATTTGGCAGTGATATCTTTGCTATGACACCAAAGCACTGGCAATAGAAAAAAAAAAACAGACAAATTGGGGCTTCTCTGGTGATGCAGTGGTTGAGAGTCCGCCTGCCGATGCAGGGGACATGGGTTCGTGCCCCGGTCCAGGAAGATCCCACATGCTGCAGAGTGGCTGCGCCGGTGAGCCATGGCTGCTGAGCCTGCGCGTCCGGAGCCTGTGCTCCACAACAGTGAGAGGCCCGCGTATCGCAAAAAAAAAAAAAACACACACAAAAAAAATCAAAACAAAAACAGACAAATTGGAGTTCATTAACACTGAAAACATCTATGTATCAGGACACTATCAAGAGAGAGGAAAAAGACAACCCACAGAATGGGAAAAAAATATTAGCAACTCATATATCTAGACTATATCTAGAACCCTGAAAACTCAGCAACAACAACAAAAAATCCACAATTCAAAAGCAGTCAAAAGACTTAAACAGACATTTCTCCAAGGAAGATATACAAATAGTCAATAAGCTCAAGAAAAGATGCTCGACACCATTAGTCATCAGGGAAATGCAAAGTAAAACCACAGTGAGATACAACTTCATACCCCTTAGGATGGCTATTATTTAAAATACACATACATACACATATACACACACACACAGAAAATAAAAAGCAGTGATGAGGATTTGGAGTAACTGAAACCCCCATGCATTGCTGGTGGGAATATGAAATGGTATAGGTGCTATGGAAAATAGTTTGGCAATTCCTCAAAAAGATACAGACTTATCATAGGATCCAGCAATACTACTCCTAAGTATATTACCCAAAGGAATAGAATGCAGGAATTCAAACAGATGTCTGTACACCAATGTTCACTGCAGCATATTTTCCAATAGCCAAAATGTGGAAGCAATCCAAGTGTCCACAGATGATGAATGGATAAACACAAAGTGGTATAAACGTACAATGGAACATTATTCAGCCATAAAAAGTATTTCTGGTATATGCTACAACATGGATGAACTTGAAGACATTATGCTAAGTGAAATAAGCCAGACACAAGAGGACAAACATTGTAATGATTCCACTTATATGAGGTACCTAGAATAGACAATTTCATAGAGACAGAAAGTAGATTATAGGTTACCAGAGGCTTAGTGGAGGGGCAATACAGAGTTATTGTTTAATGGTTACAGAATTTCTGTTTGGGGTGATAAGAAGGTTTTGGAATCAGATAGTGGGGATGGTTGCACAACACTGTGAATGGAATTAGTGATACTGAATTTACACTTAAAAATGACCAAAATGGCAAATTCTATATTAATATATTTTACAACAATTTTTAAAAAGTTAATAATGTAATATATCAAAAACCACTGAATTGTACAGTTTAAATGGGTGGATGGTATGATATGTGAGTTATATATATCTCAATAAAGATATTTTAAAAAATACCCAGACATACTGAGTCAGAACCAATAAGAACGTATCAGGAATCTATACTTCTAATAAATATCTTACACAAATATCTTGGTATATACTTGCAAGTATTCTGTAAGATAGTTTCTTAGAAGTGACAGTGCGGAATCAAGGAATTGACCATTTTTAATTATGACAGATACAAGCAAACTACTCTCAAAAAGTACGGCATCTGGGACTTCCCTGGTGGCGCAGTGGTTAAGAATCCGCCTGCCAATGCAGGGGACATGAATTCGAGCCCTGATCCGGGAAGATCCCACATGCCACGGAGCAACTAAGCCCTAGAGCCCGCGAGCCACAACTATTGAGCCCGTGTGCCACAACTACTGAAGCCCACGTGCCTAGAGCCCATGCTCCACAGCAAAGACAAGCCACCGCAATGAGAAGCCCATGCACTGCAACAAAGAGTAGCCCCTGCTCACTGCAACTAGAGAAAGCTCGCGCACAGCAACGAAGACCCAACACAGCCAAAAATAAAAAAATTTAAAAAGTATGGTATCGGGACTTCCCTGGTAGTCCAATGGGTAAGACTCTGTGCTCCCAATGCAGGGGGTCTGGGTTCGATCCCTAGTCAGGGAACTAGATCCCACATGCATAGCGCTACTAAGAGTCTGCATGGCACAACCAAGAAGTCCACATGCCGCAACTAAAAAAGACCCAACGTGCTGCAACTAAGACCAGGCGTGGAATGAATGAATGAATGTTCTTTTTTTTAAAGTACAGTATCAATATACTCCCCAGCAACAGGGCATGAGAGTGGTTGTTTCCCCTATATTCTTGCCAACACTGAATGTTATGACATTTTTTAGTTTTGCCAAAATGTAATACAGAAAGATAAATCTCAAAAGTAATGAAAAATAAACCAAATACATCTTAAACTTAAACAGCGCTGTATGTCAATTATATCGCAATAAAACTAGGGGAAAATACATTAAAAGAACCAGAAATCGGACCCTTAAAATCTATAACTTATATGACATGAAGAGCATCTAATACTTTTCAAAAAAATAAAATAAACTTTAAACTTTAGTTATTAACATGCCAGTTACTAAACGGTGGATTGAAATTTTTAAAAACTAAATGACATATTTGAATCACTCTAAATAATAGAATCCGTAAGTAAACTACTATAAATTTAACAATATGTCACATAATTCAAGAAATGGAAAATTTCATTTTTGAACCTGAACTTGAGTTTTGTCATTAAAAATTACATCAACAGTTATCAATGAGTTAGTACTAACCAGGATAGCAAATTATTTTTTCAGAGGGTCTTGTTTTTGTCCTCTGAACGTTGTTGAAAGAAAAGTTTGATTAAGAAATAAAATATATGATCTATATTTCTATGTTTTTACTAGAAATTTAAGGCTTAATATTTGCTTTAAAAGCAGCACTGACGGACTTGCCTGGTGGTGCAGTGGTTAAGAATCCACCTGCCAATGCAGGGGACATGGGTTTAAGCCCTGGTCTGGGAAGATCCCACAGGCCACGGAGCAACTGAGCCCGTGAACCACAAGTACTGAGCCCGCGAGCCACAACTACTGAAGCCTGTGTGCCTAGAGCCCGTGCTCTGCAACAAGAGAAGCCACCGCAATGAGAAGCCCACGCACCACAAGAAGAGTAGCCCCTGCTCACCACAACTAGAGAAAGCCAGCGCACAGCAACAAAGACCCAACACAGCCATAAATAAATAAATAAATAAATAAATAAATGAATGCATGGACAAAAACCCAACTACTTTTTGAAGAATTGGGGGGAAATGTTTTGGTTGCTTTAAAATAAATAAAACAAAACTCCCAAGCTTTCTTAGACTACCAACATGCCTCATAACAGTGCATCTTTCTCTCCTTAGCCACTGATGCTTAATCTTTTTGGAGTCATGAACCCTTCAGAGAAGCTAGTAAGAACTATGTAAAAACGCATCCAAACAAACACAAAATTCTTCACAGACCATCATATGCTGAGAGCAAGTACAGATAACCAAACCCTTCCAGAGATCCCTTGTAAAGCAATACCTTAGGCTGTAAAAAGAACATTCACAAGAATCCACCACATGCTAACTACTATATATAAATTTAATTCTTTTTTTAAATTGAAGTACAGTTGACCTACAATATTGTGTTCATTTCAGATATACAGCAAACTGACTCAGTTTTTTTTTAGATTATATTCCATTATAGGTTATTACAAGATATTGAATATAATTCCCTGCTCTATATAGTAAATCCTTATTGCTTATCTGCTTCATGTATAGTGGTTTGTATCTGTTAATCCCATACTCCTAATTTGTCCCTCTGTCCCTCTGTCTACCCTTTGGTAACCATAAATTTGTTTTCTATGTCTATGAGTCTGTTTCTGTTATATATAAAGATTCATTTATATTATTTTTAGATTCCACATATAAGTCATACCAAATAATATTTGTCTCTGTCTGACTTACTTCACTAAGTAAAATATTCTCTAGGTCTATCCATGTTGCTGCAAATGGCAATATTTATTTCTTTTTTATGGCTGAGTAATATTCCCCTGTGTGTGTGTGTGTGTGTGTGTGTATATATATATAAAAGCATATATGTATATATGCATATATACACACACACATCTACATACATACATACGTACACACTACATCTTCTTAAGCCAATCGTCTGTTGATTGGTACTTGGGTTGTATGTCTTGGCTACTGAAATTTAATTCTTTATATACCCATTTAATACAGGCATTAATAGCCCCATGTTATAAATGAGGAAACCACAGCTCAGTTAAGATAAACCAAATTGCCTGTGTACAGTTATTAAGCCAGGATTTGAATTTGGTTCTGACTCTGTAATTCATGCTCTTTCCATCGTTTATGAAGAACTAATTTAGAGGGCAGTAATATAGTCAACATCCTATGCTAAAGTAACTGTTGGAAAAATAAACACCTAACCCATTACCAACAGTGTTTTAAGTATACAGATAGCTTTCCTCAGGAACCACAAACTATATTCTGTTACAAATAATATAAGTGGGATATAAACTACTTATATATTAAGAATAAGTATGTATTGTGGGTGAAATCCTTTCAGTACAAAACCTCATTATTAGCACTATTAAAAAAATACTATAGAAAGATTACTAAAGACAATCATCTCAAAACCCTTTAAAAATTAGCTGTGCAAGACAAGCTCTAACATTGTCTCAAGTAAAAAGGTCTAGATAAAAATTTTTTAATCCACCTTCCGAAAATTCTTGAGGGCAGCAGGAATAGAACCATCCTGAAAGGTAGGTGGTTTTGTAATCATTTAATATCTTTAAGCCTCAGTTTCTTCTCTATTAATTTGTCTATAGTCACATTGTTAGTAAACAGGAGGGCAAGATTCAACTCTAGGTTTCCTAACTAAAAATCCAATCAATATTCTTTCCACTAGGCCATGTAGGAGCAGCAATCTGGATATACCCCATTTAAAATATTTGCCGTAATTTTACAAGTGCATACATGGTTATACCATCACTCATATCTGTGACAAGCCTCAAGGCCTGTTTTGGCTCACAAAACAGACTATTTGGAAATAACATAAAAAGATTAAAATCAAAATTCCTAAAATATGTACGTAGGTTCGATAAAAATTAATAGAGAAATCCAAAGATTGTTAATCATCACATATTGTTGGGAATTCTACTTACCCGCTTTGAAGGACAGTGCTCATTCTTTTCATCTGTCATCTTCCCACTTTTAAGTGCTTTCCTTGGGTGCTTGATAGTTGTTTTTATGGCAGGTCGACATACATAGTTCTCCAAGTTCTTTGGAGGTTTTTTAGTTCTCTTAGCCTGAAGGCCAATTTTCAATTTTAAATTTCCCTCTGAAAAGTTTGTTTCTTTCACTGAAAACTGTTGCTGTGCACCAGTCAAACCATCATCTTTCCCTGCTTCGATGGTTCTTTCCCGATTCCACTTGCGAAGGTCCTCTTCCTCCTTTGTGTTGTTCTCTAGCTCTACTTCTCTCTTGCTGACCAGTGTACCAGTACTGATAGCAGAGGGACTCTTTCTTGAAAATCCTTCGGAATCAGAACCCAATCCTAACATAGCAGTATTTCTAAGGTCCATCACAAGTGTATGTTATTGCCAAGGAATCTTATGAAAATTTTACAGAACTGTGTTCCATAAAAAACAGGGATCTCCAAAACTGGCAACCAGCATCTCTTTCTCTGCAGGATAGACCATAACAAAAAATTTATCAGAACAGAGGCAATTATTAACATGAGAAGTGGGTATAGGGGGAGGAGAAGAAGATCAGGAAGAACCGAAAATCAGTTAAAATGGATCAAAATGCCCTTCAAAATGGATTTAAATTCATTTAGTTATAAATAAATTTAAATTTCAGAAGAAGTTTATTATTCTCCAGATACCATAAATAAGCTGTAGTGGTATGGTGCAAATCAATGTTTAAGATCCACTGTTCTAACTCAAGCAACAAGCTTCTGCAACTGACAGTAAAGCAAACACAGTCTAAGATAAAAATAATATCATATATTTTAACACTCCTCAGTTTCAAAGGAATGTGTTTCTTACGTTTTAGTTAAATAAAATCAATTTCACCGAAGGCAAAGAACCATGTTTTGGGCTGGTTTCAGCACTCCAATATTTTTTATAAGAGGTGGTAGACTTTTTAGGTTAGGACTCTTAGGCTGGAATTATCTCTATTGCTGGTTTACAATTCAACTCTGAATTCATTTACTCATTCATTCATTAAAAAGTATTTCTAAACACCTATCATGTGCCAGGCACTGTGCAACACCCTGGAAATACAGTATTCAACAAAACAGATCCAGTTCCTATATTTACAAGCCTTATTATACTCTAGTGAGAAAGACAAACATTAAATAATTATATAAATGATTTAGAACAATTGTTATAAAAACTCTAAACAGCAGAAATATATTTTCACACGTTTTCCCAATAGCAAATAGTCAGTGGTCATGCTTCAATCTCCCAAATCTATAAATTATTTTAAAACCAGAACGTAGATTTATTATTTTACAATAGTTTGTACACCTTAACAGAGAATCTGAATAATCCACACAGGGCAACCCCCTTCTCATAAATAAAGATCCTCAGGAAACCGTATAGGATTGGCATATAATCTAGTGACTAGAGAATATAAAACCAAAACAAAATAATTCACTATTCTTGAGGACTGACAGACTAGCCTTTATTTCAAGCATATATCCAAATCAAGATCCAGGACCAGTATCTGGAAAAAAAAAGAACATCCTATCCCTCAGAAAGTTCCATTTATGCAGTAGAATATTTTATAGTTTAAACTATGTGCCTTAAGACTTTTCTTTCAACAAGATTATAAGAGTTTCAAAGGCAAAGATCATATGATACAACTTTTACAACTCCTACAAGAAATGTAAGTAGAATGCATAGCCCCATGACTGGCACTCAGCAAGGCTCAATAGAAGGTGCCGACGATTTTATTAGCAGTGCTAGCAGCATTTTAAGTAGGTACTCAACAAATACTGGCCAAATGACTAAAGTGTATTCCTATTCTATTCATTCACACAAACAGCTGAAAGAGTAATTTTCAAATCAACTGCATATGACAATTATTCTTGTTGTCTACCACTTCATATATTAACACTTCACAATAGCATTCAAGGCTCTTCGTAATCTGGCTCTAACTTCTCAAACTAATCTTTCCTTACTTCCCAACACACATCCTCTATGATTTAGTCAATTCAGTTTTCTTCAACTTCCCTGGTGCTCCAGTGGCTAAGACTCCAAGCTCCCAATGCAGGGGCCCCGGGTTTGATCCCTCATCAGGGAGCTAGATCCCACATGCTGCAACTAAGAGTTCGCATACCTCAACAAAGATCCCGCGTGTCACAACTAAGACCCCACACAGCGAAATAAATAAATAAATAAATAAATATTTTTTAAAAATTCTGTTTTCTTTACTGTCCCTAACAAATCATGTTCATTTCTGCTTCTGTGCCATGTGCTTTCTTTCCTTTAAAAGTACAAAGTCCTATCTTCCCCACGATGTGTTCACATCCTGAAATTCAAAACTCTGAAAATCAAAAGTTTTCTCGTAACACCCTAGTGACAAAATGTGACCTGACCTGATCTGGATCCATTTTGGTCTTAATTACCACAATTTCTATGAACAGTCATACACTTCAGTGCAGAAGTACTAAAGTGTTTGATTAAGGAGTCTTCTTTGCCAGTTCTTCTTTTTCTCCCCTAACTCTATAAACACTGGAGTGCCCCCAGGGCGTGCTCTTTCCTTTTCTGTCTACACTAACTTCCTAAATGACCAGATCCAGTCTTTTGAATTTAAATGCCATCTAACACAGATGATTCAAAAATTTCTATGTCCAGACAGAGAACAGCTGAGACCCCTCCTGGAACTCCAGATTCATATATTTAAATGCCTACTTGACACGCTGACTAGATAGTTAATAATTAGGCACTTCAAGCTTAACATGTCCAAAGTCAATTCACCTTCGCCAAGCTCCCCAAATCTGTTCTTCCCACAGGCTTACTCATCTCAATAAATGAAACTCCAACCAGAAATATTTAGACCAAAAATTTTGAATCATCTGTGATTCCTTTCTTTTTCTAATGCCCCATATGTCCACTCGGTCAGAAAAGTCTTCTTTACCCTCAAAATATATGTGGAACCTATTTCTCACTAATTTGACAGCTACCAATCAGATCCAACTGATAATATCTGCCCTGTACTATTTATTTCAATAACCTCCTGACTGGTTCCTTGTTTCAGCCTTTGTATCTCTTTATAGTCTTCTCAACAGCAGGATAATCTTTTTAAAGCCTGTATCATATCATGTCACTCCTCTGCTCAAAAACCCTTTCAATGGCTTCCCATTTTACTCAAAGTAAAAGCCAAAGTCTTTACAATGGTCTAAATTCCCCACAATCCCCTCTACTTCTCTTCCATCTCCTACCAGTCTCCCCACTTAGTTCCAAGAAGGGGGGGAGGGGCACAGGTACTCTTCTGTTTTTCAAATTCAACGAAAATACTACCTAAGGGCCTTTGCACTTACTATTCTACCTGACTAGAAAACCCTTTCCCCAGATCACTGCATGGTTTGCTCTGTCACTTCCATCATGTCTTTGCCTAAATATAACTTATAGAAGAGGCATTCCCTTTACAAAATAGAAAAACACCCATCCCACCTCTTCTCACACTCATCCTGTCTTATTTCTCCTGTGCTCTTTTCACCATCTGGTGTACAATATATTTATTTATTGTCTACACGCTTCCATTGGAATGTAAAGTCCACATGAAGTAGATTTTTGTCAATTTGGTTCAATGTACTATTCTAGCATCAAGAACGGTACCTGGCACATAGGTGGTAGTCAATAAATATTTAAATTAACTCCATGCCTTATGTGGGTTACATGTTATTGGCTTCAATTTATTCCTTTTCTAGTTTTTTCCCTCCTCTTTCTTGTTTCTTAAATTCAAATGCCCATCCAGGGTTTCGTGTTACTAATGGTGAACTGATGGACCTGCCAAATATCTTATTGGTTAGTTATTAAAAGAAATCCTTTTTGGAATAAAAACAAATAATTTATACAAAAACAACTACTTTTACATACACTACTCACAAGTACACACATTTTAAAATTTCCCTATAATTTTTGATTTTCATAATGGAAGAATTACAGAAGTCTTAATGTATATTTATAAATATATAAAGTAGAATTTCTGTATTTCTTCCAAAGAACTCAAAGCATTTTTTACCAGCACTTACTCACTCTCAAAACATTCCAGAGAAGGGTTTGGAGAGCATGATTCTCTTCATTTTAAAAATGGAAAAAACTGAAACCAAGTGACACAGATTATTAAATAATAGCAGAGTATCAATAAACTGAAAAGGAAATTAATTTGAAAATATTGATCACTACCCTAGAAATGTATGTAGGAATAGAGAACTATTACGTTCCTTAACTTGATCAAGGAGAAAAAAGAATAGTATCCTTTGGGCATATTCTGTGAATCCACTTAGGCAGTAAGACTGGAAAATCATGATTGGCAAACTCCACATACCAAATTTAAGTGTTTCTAGTAAAGATAAATCCAAGTTCTGAAGATACTTCACAACAAAGAATGCTTTTATCTACTAAATGTAAACTGCCTGAAAAGCAGTCCCTACAGCAGCTGCCAGACGTTGTTTTTGAATTTTCAAAGCAATGTTCTTTGTGAATGATATTCTTTCAGCTTTTGGAAAGATGTATCTATACAATCTAGGTCTTCCATCCAGGGGCAAGGATGCTATGTTGTTACACAACTTATTCTGCTTCCTACTATAATACATTCAATTTAAAACACAGTTGCAAGGAGAAACACAGAACTAAGAATGCTAGAATCTCTTCATTCACGCTCAAAGAGGCAAATTCAACATTCATCTCACGTGCAACTTTGGGATTTACATTTTCAGACCATTGAAACAATCCAAAACAGTCTAGCCCAATTCAAGGGAAACTAACATTAATCTACCGCATGAAGCCCTTTTTCCCAGATCATTTTAGCTATGAACAAACTTTTTAGAAAATTGCTAATTACAGTTGACCCTTGAACAACAAGGGTTTGAACTGCACAGGTCCACTTAAATGAAGATTTCTTCAATAGTAAACACTACAGTACTACATGATTTGCAGTTGGTTGAATCCACAGACGTGGAGGAACCGCATATACAGAGGGCTGACTATGTGGATTTTCGACGGCTTGGAGGGTCAGCGCCCCTAACCCCCGTTTTGTTCAAGTGTCAACTGTATATATTTTCTAAGTACTACAAATATTGAGTCCTTACAGTGGGTTTAGCATTAGCAATTTAAAAATAATAAAAATACCAAAGTTTTACTGAGCTCTTAATATGTGCAAAGCTCTATGCTAAAAATTTTATACAGATTATCTCATTTTAAGCCTCACAATCACCATGAGGTAGTTACTATTATTCTTCTCTTTTTAGAGATGAAAAGACAAGTTAACAGCCAATAAAAGGTAGAGTCTAGGTCTGCCTGGCTCCTCTTAAACACTATGTTATTCTGCCTCCCAAAGATCATTTTTAGTCCTCATCTTATTACTCCTCTCTGCTACATTTGGCATATTTGATATTTGAAACTCTCACCGGGCTGCTATGATCACACATTCTACTGGCTCTCCAACTACCTCTCTAACCAGTCCACCATTTCCTTTATGGATTCACCATTCTTAATCTATCCCTTCATCCATTCAATAAATATTTTCACAGTCTCTAAATATGTTTTGAGAATTGTGATACCCATTGTAGATATAGTCATAAGTAATACAAATATAGTCCTTGGTGTCATGAACTTCAAATTTAGCAGGGGCTACAAATGAATGACTGATCATACAAATACATATAACTCCTAATAAATGTGAAGGTACTACTATGTGAGGTAGTATATCAAGGAAACGTGGAGGGGCAGGGAACATATCTTAGAAAAACATGTAACTATAAGCTGAGACCCAGTACGAGCAGGGAATAGTCAGGCAAAATGTGGAGGTGAAAATGATCCAAAAATAGGGAACAGTGGGTGTAAAAACTCCCTGAGACTGTAAAGGTTAACAGTAGGTAAACCAAATGGAGAACAGCACAATACGAAAATGGAATGTTAAACGAAAATAGCTTGCAGAAGGTCTTGTTGGCCTACATGAAAGATATGGAATTCAAAAAGAAGCTCTGAAAAGGAGAGTAATGATACAATTTACATTTTAAGAAAACTTCTCTGGTTGCTGTGGGAGAATGATTAGAAAAATAGTAAAAGTTGTTTCTGGAATAACAGTCATAAGATTGACAGATTAGGGTAGTAGCACTGGAAAATTTTAAAGAATGGATGGATTAAGAGATATTTTAGAGGTATAATAGATATGATTTGTCAGTAAGAAGTAGTAGGGGAGGGAAATAAAATACGAAGACTTGAGCAATCATAGAATTGTATGGTGGTACCATTTAGACACTCCTTAAACAAATATTTACTAAGTGCCCATTATGTAACAGAAACTTACAGAGCACTGCAAAAAAACACAAAAATCCTGCCCTCATGGGGCTAGCATTCTATAAGTTGTTTGCCAGAATGACACAGAAGGGGAGATCAAGAGTTCAGTAATAAACGTGTTTAATTTTAGATGCCTGTGAAACATTTAAGTAGAAAGGTCAAGTAGACAGATGGAAATATAGGCACATGATATATACAGAGGGAGGCAGTATGACAATATATGAACATAAAATAAAAGGAGTTTTATAAGTTTTAGTTTTAACTTGGTAAGAAAGATAATTTATCTTATTAACTTTCCCTAATACGTAAAAATAACATTTTTTTTGGATAAGTACATATCTAAAATTAACACAATGCAGACTAAACAATGTTTGCAGATTTTTAGCTTAAAATAAGTAAAATCTAGCTTGACTCATCTATGATAAATTTTCATTTTCCTTTGTGGTCTTTATTAAACATAGTTAGAGACTGTAATCATTGTTGTATTTCTCAACATTCAAAACCAGATATAAATTAACTATACAAAACTTTTAAAAATTCATAGCTCATTGTGCATTTTAATTTGTCCTGGGTTTCATGCTCTTTAAAATTCTTATAAATGACCATAATATTTCTTAGAATATATCATATTAGCTAAGTAATCACAGAAATGTGGGGATCATCCTTGACTTCTCAACCTAACACCAAAACCTGTGAAAACCACGTAAATAATTTTTGATTACACATAGTTCCTATTCCACTGCCACTGAGTTGTCCAAAAAACCAATTCCTACCCAAAATATAGTAGTGGCCTTCTAACTCCTTTGTATATCCACCTTGCTCTCCTCCAGTCCCTTCCTCCAGCCAGAAGGATGATTTTAAAAATAATCTAATTATGTCATTTCTCCGCTTAAAACCTTTGGATGCTTTCATACTGACCTTTGGATATAAAAGTCCCTTATCCTAATCATAATTTATAACTTAAATTTTCAGTATGGTACAGTAGTTAAAGACACAAACTCTGGATCCAGAATGCACAGGCTCAGATCCCAGTTCTGGTATATTAATTTTGGGCAAGGCACTCTATGCCTTGTTCTCTCATCCATGAATAGAAACTGTTGTTAGGGTTCAATGAACTAATACATGAGTAGTACTTACAAAAGTACTTCACACACACACCAGTGTTTACGTTTACTTTTTTGTTATTATCAGCCCCTACCTAACTCTAGCCACACTCTTCCCACTCTTCTATAAGCACAGCAGGGGCAAATAAAAGCCCCCAAAAGCAGTAACATATGTGTGACATACAAGTGTTCTAAGTACTTTTCAGTTCCCCAAATGTCTCTGTCTTCCTCCCTCTAGGAGAACATAGTTACTTCTCTCTGCCTAGTACTCTTTTCTACCTGCTTCTTTGATGACTTCTACTCATCCTTTCCATCTCAGCTTAAAGGTCACTTTATCAGGGAGACATTTCCTAACCCCCTAGACCAGGGGAGATCTCCCTGTTAGGGGGTCATATAGCATACTGTAAGTCCCTTAAAACTTATCATACCAGTAAGCTATATGCTTAATATCCATATTTTACACTAGACCATTTGTTTCATGAGAATAAGAATCCTATCTGCCTTATTACTGCTATATCCTTAGTAAAGTTCCTGGACCATAAAAGGCATTCAGTAAGTATCTATTGACTGAATAAGCCAACATGCATATTACTATATTTTTAATCACGTATATAGAGAACAGACAAAATGAAAATTGAAATATTAAAGAACTGATACATATATATACATATATATATACATATATATATATGTGTATATATATATGTATATATATATAATTTTTTGGCTGTATGCGGGCCTCTCACTGTTGTGGCCTCTCCCGTTGCGGAGCACAGGCTCCGGATGCACAGGCTCAGCGGCCATGGCTCACGGGCCCAGCTGCTCCGCGGCATGTGGGATCTTCCCGGACCGGGGCACGAACCTGTGTCCCCTGCATCGGCAGGTGGACTCTCAACCACTGCGCCACCAGGGAAGCCCAGAACTGATATTTTAATTGTCTAAACACTATTTAATCTCATACTGCTTTTATAACTTAAAAAATAAGCTCTATGTATATCACCAGTAAAAGAGTAAGCAGTTTCCTAACTGGTTTAAGATGTTTTACATTAAACCACTGAATCACTGATGTTACATAAGTCACTGAAATCAGAAAAAGCTAAAATATCTTCATGAAGATACCAAAAAATTTTAAACTATGTCCCTAAATGACTTATACAACAAAAACTACACTTAAAAAGCTGGACAAATTAAGCTTTTTTACTCAGCTACAGAACCCTTTATTTAAAAGACAGGGACAATCACCAACAATTCCTAACTTTCAAAGTACTAATCACCAGTAAATCTAGCTATTTTTATATTTATGTATTGTATATATTTCTTAAATTCCAAGATGCCACTGATTCTAAGAGGCTTCATGAATCAATGACCGCATTTTCAGGAGGAAATTTTTTTATAAGCCACTACCACATTAAATGTAATTATCAGTTGTATTATTTCCTACTTTCAGAAACGTTAAACTGGGAGGAAAGAATGTGTCTCATGACCAAAGAAATACTTACTATACCAACAAACTACTTCAGAAATTCAGAACAGGAAAGTGAAATAGCAGACATAAATTATAATTAGTAAGCCACAAGAGGAAAATATACACAGAAAGAATTCCCAAAGCTAATCCTTAGGAAAAAACTATACTCATCGACTGTCAGACAGATAATCTAATCAAAGCTTACTTAATTCTTCCTGACAAGCAAAGTTAATACAAATCGAATATATATAACTTCAACTGTTTTTTAAAGAAAGGAAGGATGGGGACTTCCCTGGTGGTCCAGTGGGTAAGAGTCCTCACTCCCAATGCAGGAGGCCCAGGTTCAATCCCCGGTCAGGGAACTAGATCCCGCATGCATGCCACAACTAAGACCCAGAGCAGACAAAATAAATAAACAAAAAAACAAACAAAATTTTTTTTAATAAATAAAATTAAATTAAAAAGGAGGGATGGGTCCATGGTTGCAAGGAACATGTAGGGACATTGAACTCTATCCCTAGGGAATTCTAAAATGGCAACAGGAGGGAAGCAGAAGTTAACGTCAGAAAGATCTTCTCATTAGTGAATTACTACACTTTGACCAGGATTAAGCGCTGTCAACTCAGGGCCAATCCACTTGGTTATACACTAAACAAAAGAGTCGTTTCCAAGAGGGTACCATTTACATTGTAAATACATTATATTTATTTTCCATAAAACTTTTCTGTGAAAAAATTGGAGTCGGAATGTAAAATGGTGCAGCTGCTTTGGAAAACAGTCTGGCAGTTACTCAAAAGGCTAAACAGAGTTACCACATAACCTTGCAATTTCACTCCTAGGCATATACCCAAGAGAAATGAAAACATTTATCTTGGACTTCTCTGGTGGCGCAGTGGTTAAGAATCCACCTGCCAATGCAGGGGACACGGGTTCGAGCCCTGGTCCGGGAAGATCCCACATGCCGCAGAGCAACTAAGCCCGTGCGCCACAACTACTGAGCCTGCGCTCTAGAGCCCGCAAGCCACAACTACTGAGCCCGCGTGCCACAGTATTGAAGTCCACCGTGCCTAGAGCCCATGTTCTGCAACAAGAGAAGCCACGACGAGAAGCCCGCAAACAGCAAGGAAGCATAGCACCCGCTCGCTGCAACTAGAGAAAGCCTGCGTGCAGCAACAAAGACCCAACGCAGCCAAAAATAAATAAATAAATAAATAAATAAATATTTTAAAAAATTTTATCTACACAAAAACTTGTACACAAATGTTCACAGGAACATTATCCATACAATGAAATGTTATTCATCAATGAAAAGGCATGAAGTAGAGTCATCCCTCAGTATCCGCGGATAACTGGTTCCAGAACCCCTACAAATACCAAAATCCGAAAATACTGAAGCCCCTTATATAAAATGGCATAGTATTTGTGTATAACCTACATGCATTTAAATCATCTCTAGATTGCTTCTAATTCCTAATACAATGTAAATGCTACAT
Organism: Orcinus orca; assembly: GCF_937001465.1. Classification (NCBI taxonomy): domain Eukaryota; kingdom Metazoa; phylum Chordata; class Mammalia; order Artiodactyla; family Delphinidae; genus Orcinus; species Orcinus orca. The sequence continues at coordinate 99,879,624 of NC_064559.1, read as the reverse complement.
AAATAGTTGTAAATAAGATGTAAATGCTGTATAAATAGCTGTGTGCAGCAAATTCAAGTTTTGCTGCTTGGAACCTTCCAGAATTCTTTCCCCCAAACATTCTTTCTTTCTTTCTATCTGTCTGTCTATCTATCTATCTATCTATGGCTGTGCTGGGTCTTCGTTGCTGCACGCGGGCTTTCTCTAGTTGCGGCGAGTAGGGCTACTCTTCTTTGCGGTGCACAGGCTTCTCATTGCAGTGGCTTCCCCTGTTGTGAAGCATGGGTTCTAGGCGCACGGGTGTCAGCAGTTGTGGCATGTGGGCTCAGTAGTTGTGGCTCGTGGGCTCTAGAGCACTGGCTCAGTAGTTGTGACGCATGGGCTTAGCTGCTCCACGGCATGTGGGATCTTCCCGGACCAGGGCTCAAACCCATGTCCCCTGCATTGGCATGTGGATTCTCAACCACTGCGCCACCTGGGAAGCCCCCCCCAACAAACATTTTCAATCCATGGTTAGTTGAATGTGCGGATGTGAAACCCATGGATATGGAGGGCCAGATGTACTGATACATGCTACAACATAGATGAGCTTTGAAAACATTATGTTAAATGAAGGAAGCCAGTTCCAACAGACAACATTGTAAGATTCCATTTGTATGAAATGTCCAAACCCAGCAAACCCATACAGAAAGTAGATTAGTGGTTACCTAGGGCTAGGGTAAAAGGGGAATACCTGGGATGGGGAGTGACTATGGGTACCAAGATGCAATGTTCTAATATTAGATAGTGGAGATGGTTGCATTAACTATATGAATATGTTAAAAACCACTGAACTGTATGCTTCAAATTAGTGAATTGTATAGTACATGAATCATATCTCAATAAAGCTATTTAACATTTTTCTGGTGGATCAAAATAAAGTTTCTTGTGGAAGGGATTCCCTTCCTAGTTTACATAAAAACAGATTATGGACTAGTGGCAGTCCTGAAAAAACCTTTTTCAATTAACAGATTTCAATATGGCAAGAAGCTGAGTTATTTGATATATGTTTGTTGCATGTTGACCTAACTGATTATCTACTTGGTGAAGACAAAGTTAGAACCATTCCTCATTAAACACAAGAGTAATTTCCTCATGGACTTCCCTGGTGGCACAGTGGTTAAGAATCCGCCTGCCAATGCAGGGGACACAGGTTCAAGCCGTGGTCCGGGAAGATCCCACATGCCGCGGAGCAACTAAGCCCGTGTGCCACAACTACTGAGCCCGCGTGCCACAACTACTGAGCCCGCATGCCACAACTACTGAAGCTGTGCACCTAGAGCCCATGCTCCGCAACAAGAGAAGCCACCACAATGAGAAGCCTGTGCACTGCAGCGAAGAGTAGCCCCCACTCACTGCAACAAGAAAGCCCAGGCACAGCAACGAAGACCCAATGCAGCCTAATTAATTAATTTAAAAAAGAATAATTTCCTCATGGATTTAAGAGCTACATGTACAAATAAAAGCACTTGAAGAGTATTGGTGAATATTTCTATAGCCTATGGTTGAGAAACCTTAAGCAAATCAGGAAACCATAAAGGAAAAAAAGTGACCAATTTGATTACATAAAAGCATTATATACCGTGATGTAAGATGTAAACAAAATCAAGGACAAACAACAGATTGGGAGAAAATATAATGAACATGAAAAAGGATTAATATCTCTAACATACAAAGTTATTCTATAAAGCAGTACGTAAGAAAAGACATACAGAGATATGCACAGGCAATTACAGAAGACACAGAAATAATTAGAAACATAAAAAGATGATCTACCTCACTGGTAGTCAGGGAGGTGTGAATTAAGATATTTTTCACTCATCACTTTGGTTGAAATTTAAGACTGATAACAACTAATACTGGCAAGGTGGGAAAGAGGGCACTAGTGGCCACCATCATTTTGGAAAGTGATCTTTTCTATCATAGAAAAATAAAAGCACCAATAAAAGGATACTTATAGCAGTCCTTGATGTGCTACATACACAAAAACAGTTAAATATATATATACTCACACACAAATATACAGCCATGTATGCTATTTTTAAGTAAAAATGCAAGCATGAGCTCATATTTGTAAAGAGTAGAAAAAAATATGTATTTGTATGCACATAGAAATAAATATGAATGATTATACATCAACTGATAGCACTGGTTATTTTAGGGGAAAAGGTTTGGAAGTAAACGGGAAAAATCTTGTTTATAAATATTTTTTTCCTTGCCCTGTTACAGAATTTGTGTAAGTTTTATAATTAAACACAAATCCAATAAAAACATATTTTTAAAAGATTTGAAATATACATAAGTACCATAAGCACACACCTCTCAAGTCTTGTTCATATATACATGAAATTGAGAAAACTAACCCAAGAGCTTTTGGATGTACTTTCTAACTCCATTATCTTAATACTGACTAGCTATTTCCTTAATATATTCCTCTCCTTTTTGTTTCCATTCAATAGACTGCCACCTACTACACACCTCTTTATCTTTTTATTACTTTGTTTTATTGTGGTAAGAACAGTTAACATGAGATCTACCAAATTTTTAAGTGTACAATACACTATTGTTGACTATACATACAATGCTATACAATAAATCTCTAGAGCTTATTCATCTTGCTTGACAGAAACTTTATGCCTATTAATAAGTAATTCTCCATTTCCTCCTACCCACAACTACATGCCTCTTCAAACTAGATCAGGAAAAAAAAAGACAAATGGGACTTTATGAAAAATGAGAACTTCTGTTCATCAAAAGACACCACCTAGAGAGTGAAAAGGGAAGCCATACATTGGATGATGATATTTGCAACGCATATATCTGAGAAAGGAATTGCATTCAGAATATATATTAAGAGCAGGTACTTCACAAGAGGATGTCCAAACATCCAACGCACACATGAAAAGTTGCTTAAACTCACCAGTCATCAGTGAAATGCAAATCAATACCAATGAAATACTATTACCCACCAAAACGGCTAAAATTTAAAAGAATGGCAACACCAAAAGCTGGGGAAGATGTAGAGCCTGATAAAGTTATAAAGTCATAAAATCAACTTGGAAAACCATTTGACAGTATTTGCTAAAGATAAAAATATGCTTACCCTGTGGCCCAGCAATTCCACTCCTAGGTATATGCCAAAGACAAATGAGTGCATACTGTTCACCAAAAGAGGGGAGGTGCCCAGGTAAGGCTTCACAGCATCAACTTGAACTTTGTCTCAGAAGTTGGGTGGGTGTTCTCTAAGCGGCCAGGCACTGGGAGGAACATGAAAGTCATGGAGATATAAACGAACCGTGTATGGGAATGATGACAGTTCCAAACAGCTGAAGCACAAGGGTAGGAAGCCCAGTGAGACACAAAGCTAAAGAGGTAGGCAGGATCTTGAAGAGTGCTAAAGAGTGTGTCCTGCCAAGGCACAAGGTCAGGTTTGGATTCAGAAATCGCATGCATTTCAGAGATGTGTGTGGGATATAGCTAGGGAGGCTTGGTAACTGTATGCTGGAAGCCAATCAGGGTGGGTCACGATTATCACTTTGCTGCCATTTTACTGATTTTGGAGAATTACTTTTCTTATACCCAGTCTGCCATTCTAACATTGGTATGTTGCTTTAACTAATGATTCTCCATAAATTATTGCATTATAAAAATGGTGAAGAGAAAAAGAAGGTGGCCAGATAACAGACAGTACAGCAAAGATTTACTTAAACCACCATCTAACCACCACCATCCCATGTGAGTTTATGTCCATTTTTAAATGCAATTCCTGTTGAAGAACAAGTAAATAATGCAACTGTCATTCCATAACATTCATAATTAAGATGCTTATGAAACAAGAAACTTGGAGGTAGCCACTTTTAATCACCTAGTTCTAAGTCTCAGTCAATAGTTTCCAAATTTGTGTGGAACAGATTCATCTAGAAATATTTTTCGAGGCTTATCTGAATCCCAATCATACTACTTTCTTAAACATCTCAATTCTACTTAAGAAGATTGCCTCTAACTATCTGGAAATTTTTGTTAATGTTTTCTTAAGGACACCATTTACATGGAAGAGAACAGGCTCTCTAATATATACAAATGATAATTCTGACTTAGACTTAGGATCCATACATGATATGGATCCTTAATTCTCTGGTGATTTCTGTAAAACAGCAACAAGAGATCAGAAAAACTCCAGGGAATATGTTGTTACTAGAAAAGTTTCCCCTTAATGTTCTGGAATTAATTCCTTTTCCTGGACTGACGAAGTCCAAAACTACCAGCCTTTAGGCACAGTGCCAATTCAACAGATGGGCCCTACATTTTCCTAATGGTAGAGGCGGATCGGCAAGTGTGAAGTCATGTGCTCAAGCAAGAGGATATGTTTCATGCATTAGCTAAGAGGGTTCCTGATAGGTTTTTAACAACAAAAAACATAGGCACTTCCCTGGTGGCGCAGTGGTTAAGAATCCCCCTGCCAAGGCAGGGGACATGGGTTCGAGCCCTGCTCTGGGAAGATCCCACATACTGTGGAGCAGCTAAGACCATGCACCACAACTACTGAGCCTGCGCTCTAGAGCCCGCAAGCCACAACTACCGAGCCTGCGTGCCCAGAGACCGTGCTCCACAATGAGAAGCCACAGCAATGAGAAGCCTGGGCACCGCAACAAAGAGTAGCCCGTTCACTGCAACTAGACAGAGCTCACGCGCAGCAACGAAGACCCAATGCAGCCAAAAAAAAACCAAAACAAAACAAAAAACCTATACACTGTGATTGCTTTTGTTGTCTGTCATTTCTGTTCCTTCCAATTTCTGACACCTCAAATGTATTTACATAGATCTTTACCCACATCCAGAAAAACATGTCCTGCAAAATGCAGTAAGTCGACCTAAATGATATTAAGCCCCTAAGAGTTACAAGTATTAGTTACATCTTACAAATGTATTCTAGCAGGTTAGGTATGTTGACTAATTAAGTGCACAGATGAAAAACCAGCTTAATAAAAGGAAGGTATAACAATGCCCAATGATAGGCTACATAAGAAATTAGGAGACAGCTTGATCTCATTTTTACTCTGTAAATTTTCAAAGCTAGAAATGGTTGTTAATGAGTAAGCAGCTTCATCTCTTTTGACACCTCATTCATTACTTTATAAACTTGTATTTATTTGTTTTACCTTATGTTGCCCTCCACAACAGATATCTAGGAAGCTAATGACTATTCTGGCCATCTTTTCAGAGTAACCAAGTAGAAATAGGCACTCTGGTTCTTAATTTCACATAAAATGAGTGTTCTGAGCTCTGCGACACAAAAAGCTATTTAACAGATAAAAGAATAGCAACTTGTTCCTCAACCATTTTATTTTTGTCTCTATGTCTTGACTAGTTAGTACTTGCTAGGTTTTCTTAGTCAGCAAAGTATTATCCCTAAAATTATCAAAAGATTCTTTCAACCCTGGCATTTTTAGTAAGTGTCAAGAATACTCCACAACTCAGTCCAAGAACTTCATCTCTTCTCTACATTCACTATCCAGGTAATCTCATGAAGTCCCATGGCTCTAAACAGCATCTCTACACTGATCAACTCCCAAATTTATATTTGCCCCAAGCTTGAGACTTAGATACCCAACTGCCCTACTCAATATCTCAACCAGAAACATTTAATAGAAAACTTAAAGTCAGTATATCCAAACCAAACTTAATATCTGCATTCCCGCAACCTGCTTCTCCCAGTGTCCGTCATCTCAGTAAATAGCATCCAAATGTTAAGGCCATCACTGGAATCATTCTTGACTTACTCTTTTACTCAGACCACACATCCAATCCAGGTTATCCTCCCTACTACCTTCAAAATATATCCCCAAATCCATCTCCCTGATAACACTTTAGGTTCAACTCATAATCATCTCTTGCCTCAAATATCACAACCTCCTACTGACTGATCACTCTGGTTGCATTACTGTTGCCTTCCAAAGTGTATATATTAGCCCAAGTCATTTCCCTGCTCAAAACCCCACAAGAGCTTCCTATCAAGTCCAGAATAAAACCTAGACCCTTAGTCAAGTCTTAAAAGTCCCTACATTATCTAGGCCCTGGCTACCTCTTTTCCCTATTTTCTATTATTCTTCCCTACATTGTTTACTCTGTCCCAGCTCTTTCCCATTTCTGAAATACACCACACTACTGCCTCAGCACTTATGCTTATGCCCCAGATAGATTCATGGGGTCCTTCGTATCATTCAGATTTCTGCTCAAATACTACTGCCTCAAAGGACTTCCCTAACTACCTAATATCCCCTTACCTTGTTTACATTTCCTTTACAACACTTATCACTGAAGGACGTCCCTGGTGGTCCAGTGGTTAAGACTCCGTGCTGCCAATGCAGGGGGCCTGGGTTTGATCCTTGGTCAGGGAACTAGATCCCACATGCCACAACTAAAAGCCCACATGCCGCAACTAAAAGATCCTGCGTGCCACAACGAAGACCCTGCTTGCTGCAAGTAAGACCCGACACAGCCAAATAAATAGTAAAAAAACAAAACAGAACACTTATCACTGGAATGCTATGACATCATATCCATGTATACAATATCTATATTACCACTCACTAGAAAGTGAGTACCATGATGGCAGTGATTCTTGCCTATCATTATTCACTACTCTATCCCCCGGGCTTAGCACAGTACTTGGCATAAAGTACAGTTCTCCCTCGGTATCTGCAGGTAGTTGGTTCCAAGACCCCTTACACATACCAAAACCTAAGGGATGCTCAAGTCCCTTATACAAAATGGCATAGTATTTCCATATAACCTAAGCACATCCTCCTCTATCCTTTAAACCAAGTGTCCTCAACCCCCAGGCTGCAGACCCGTAGTGGTCCGCAGCCTGTTAGGAACGGGCCACACAGCAGGAGGTGAGCAGCGGGTGAGTGAGCAAAGCTTAATCTGCCACTCCCCATCGCTCACATTACCACCTGAACCATCCCCAGCCCATCCATGGAAAAATCGTCTTCCACGAAACCAGCCCCTGGTGCCAAAAAGGTGGGAGACTGCTGCTTTAAACCATCTCTAGATTACTTATAATATCTAATGCAATGTGTATGCTACATAAATAGCTGTAAATACTACAATGTAAATGCTATATAGTTGACGGAATGAGGCAAATTCATGTTTGCTTTTTGGAACTTTCTGGAATTTCTTTTCCCCCAAATATTTTTGATCTGTGGTTGGCTGAAACCGCAGATGCAGAACGATATGGAGGGCCAACTGTATACAATCAATACTTGTTGAACGCCTTCTGTTGGAAGGCACAGGAGGCAGAATGATGGTTTTTATCTGACTCTGAACAGAGGACTTAACCCACTGATACCCCAAAGGCCTAACTGTCCAATGGACTGCCTTGATAAACCACAGGCATATGATAAAGATTCCTCAAGAGTTAGAGATTTTTTCCTAGAATTGGTTTGCTCTGGCATAAAATAATGTATCCCAAGAAATCTTTACTATACCTTAAGAACGAGTTTTGCTTGAACCACATGTAATATGATGGTAGCAATATGTTAAATCAATACTGAAAGATCTTGTCCTGGAGAAGGAAAACGAAACTGCCCAAGGACCTTATTTTGTTCGTGACCGTATCCTAGTGCCTGGCACATAATAATCACTCAGTGAATACACGTTGGTCTTTTTTCTCAATCAAATGAGGTGGTTTAATAAAAGACATGGGTTCTGCTTTAGAAGACTATACTGGGCTCCTAAAAATCAAAGGAAATACTAATCAGCTTTTTAAAAAAATAATATATTTATTTATTTATTTTTGGCTGAGTTGGGTCTTCGTTGCGGTGCGCGGGCTTATTGCTGTGGCTTCTCTTGTTGCAGAGCACAGGCTCTAGGCGTGTGGGCTTCAGTAGTTGTGGCACATGGGCTCAGTAGTTTTGGTTCACAGGCTCTAGAGCGCAGGCTCAGTAGTTGTGGCACATGGGCTCAGTTGCTCCACAGCATTTGGGATCTTCCCAGAGCAGGGCGAGAACCCGTAGCCCCTGCATTGGCAGGCGGATTCTTAACCACTGCGCCACCAGGGAAGTCCTGTGATCAGCTTTAAAAAGAGAACTGTCATAACTAAACCCAATTCTGTTCAAAGACTTAAGGTTCTCCACCCCAAAATATTCACACAGTGAGGTATGTTCCTGTTCACTTTGGAGACAAATCCTTGATTTGGTAAGAAGGTAAAATGAAGCCAAACACAAACACCTAACCTGGAGTTAAGTGGAAAAAAACAAAAGTAGAATTCACATGTGAGGAAAATAAGATAAACCAAGAATCAGGAAAAAACATGTATACATGTAAATAAGTTGTTTATACACACTTTCACAAATATATTTTACATATTCTTACCTCCTATAGGAAATATATATAAGGGAGGTCATTTGCTTTCCTTAAAAAATTTCTCTTTTCAGGAAATGAAATAATAGCAAATCTGTATTATGCACTTGCTACATGACACAAATTAAGCTAAGAACTTACACATATTATCTCATACAACCCTCCAACAATCCTTTGCTATAAGTATTACCATCATTTTACAGTCAAGGAAACCAAAGACCATAAGTATTTTATTATTTTGCTAAAGGTTACATAGTAAGTAGCAAAACTGGAATCTGAGCGTACTCAATTTGATTTCTTTTTGGTCCACACTGCGTGGCTTGCTGGATCTTAGTTCACCGACCAGGGATTGAACCCGTGCCCGCTGCAGTGGAAGCGCAGAGTCTTAACCACTGGACCACCAGGAAAATCCCTCAATCAGATTTTAGAGTCCACAGTCTTAACCACTATTTGAAATTTGCAACAAATTGAGGAGAAATATACCAATGTGGAGGCTGGGAGATTTTTCATTATTAAGAAAAGCAATTACACATTATTTTATTTGCCTGGGTAACTACTGTAGACAAGGTCCGATTAATTAAAATGCTGAAGGAGTGTATTCTAGTAAAAATTTTCTGAGTAACTAAAAGAGAACCAATTATTTTCTTCATTTGAATCTTTGTTAAAATTACCTTTAACTGTAAGAATATACTATTTTGTGTAAGTAGAGTGTACTGAACATAGTTCAATCTTTATTTTTTTGATGATCTCTAAGCACAAAGGCCAACCTTATATAGCACTGAAGACACAGGAAATCATAGGGGAATGGGTGGAAAGTTCTATAGTGATTCAAATTACAGTCCCCTGAACTCATTCTGCTATGTTATATTCACTTTCATACCCCTGCAGATGATCTTCCTCTACCTAGAATGCTCTTGCTATACCTTACTGAATAACTCATATTTATCCTTTAAAACCTGTCTCTTCCCACTGGTCAGAAGCCATCCCTAACCTTTCCTTTCTCCCCACAGACTTAATAACTTTCTCCCCTCTCTACCTGGGAGAAATGTATTACATCATATATTAAGTTTGTTAACATGATGTTCCTCTTACTAGATTCACAACTCGCTTCAGGCAAAAAACAAACCAAAAAAAAATCCTAATTTTTTTCCCAACACCTAAGCACAGAAATGCTAATGGAGTAAGTACTGAAAAAATGTTAGTTGGTTGAATGATGGATGAATCAATGGACAAACAGAAGAATTACTGTTCAGAAGAAATTAAACGCTGATTTGCTCTACACTTGAGGGGGTTTTATCCCCTTAAACACACACTCAGAATTATTTTTATAATTAACTTAAATCTCTAACTAATTGCAGTCTTAAGGTGATTGCTCTTTTTTCTTTGATACGCTTCTGCACCTAAACTTTAACTTTCCAACTTGTGTTACCATTTAGTTATCAATCATATACATGGAATCTCTACTTGTTTGAGATTCTTATTCTCCAATCTTTGTATCCTCATATATATATATATTATATATATAAAATATTGTTCAACCCATAATGATTATACATGATTAATTCACTCCTCCATTTTCTCAAATGTCAGAATTAGTAGTTTTTCTTTCGAAGACAATCTTTTAAATTCTTTCCATTAAGCCCTGTTAAGCTTTAAATGTTACTATTTAAACTCTAGGGCTTTCATTTTCAGCAGTGCTGAATTTAAGAAACCTTATCATAAGGAATGTCTCTACCACATTCTCAATGTCATTTACACCAAGAAGCCATGATATAGCTCCTTTATAATCTGACACACTGTCCACCTGTGGTCTTAGGACAAATAAAACTGAATGAGGGGCTTCCCTGGTGTTGCAGTGGTTGAGAGTCCGCCCGCCGATGCAGGAGACACGGGTTCGTGCCCTGGTCCGGGAAGATCCCACATGCTGTGGAGTGGCTGGGCCCGTGAGCCACGGCCACTGAGCCTGCGCGTCCGGAGCCTGTGCTCCACAACGGGAGAGGCCACAACAGTGAGAGGCCTGCGTACCGCAAAAAAAAAAAAAAAAAAAAAAAAAAAAAAAACTGAATGAGAGGAGTGATTTGGTATCAAGTGTAGAAAAGATAGAACAAAATGTAAAACAATAAGATTAAGTCAAAGATTCATGATTTATTTACTGTGGGACTATAACAAAAGAAGTAACAAAAGATAAGTTGACCAAATTTTCATTAGTGATGGAATTCACATTCATCTGTCAGCCTTTTCTGGAAGGAAAGGATATACATCTATATTCTACTTTACTGGCAACCACTTCAAATCTCTATACTCTGTTTCATCTTCATAACTCAATAGGAATATTTACTTTCTTTTTCTACAGTATTTCTACTCATCATAACCATGCTCTGTAACATGGTTCATATTTAGCAGTTTAAGCAATGAAATGTATTTTGTGGGTTTTTTTGATATGTATTTTCAAACATCCACAAACAGAATTTCAAAACTCAAAACAAGGTGTATTTCATTCTCTTTATAAAGCAAGTTGATTTTAGACCAATTTCAGCACCTATTCAACATCACCAGTATCATCTGATTTCATTGTGGTAACTAGATCCAGTTAGAAAATCAAGAGGAACCAAGAGCAACCAGGAAATGTTTTCAGCATCTTGTCACTATGACTAAAAAAACAAAACAAACAAAAGAACTAAGAGACATTATTTCTCACTCGTGTGTTTGAAAAAAGCTGATAAACTTTTCTAGGAAACATAGCAACTAACTGCATTTTTCAATGCAAACATCTAAAGACAGTGAGGTAAATTTCTGTTCAGCTCGTTTCTTTTAGTTTGCAGAGGGAATTCCTATTGACAGGTAATACAGATTGCAAGTATTTGGTATGAGTAGTGAAGTTCCAACTATCATCAGATAGTTTATTTGAAAAGTTATATAAACCTAACTATGGGGAAATAATCCCCCACTTAAGAGTTAAAAGAATGTACACACTGAATTTATGGATGAAGTGATATAACATCTGGAAGATTCACTTCAAAATAAGCAAAGCGAGGGAGGAGGAAGAGAGGCTAGTAGATGGGATATAGTGTGATAACTGGGTGTGAATAACTGTTGAAGCTGGATGTTAAGTACATGAGAACTCTATACTACTCTTTTCATTTCTGTATATGTTAGAAATTTTCCACACTTAAAAAAAGGAACAAAATTAAATGAAAAAAAAAAAGTATACACTCCTGTCATCAACTTGCATATGTCTGAGAGCAAATGACTAAAAACTATGGAAAGCAAAAACTATTAATGCTAAAAACAAAATTTTATACACTCTTCAAACATAAAAAAGTTAGATGCTCAATGAAGGAAACAGAACTCTGAAATAGCAATAAGATTATTAGTTAAATTTCATCATTACTTGAAGCCATAATTTATCATGTTGTGTCAACATCACACTGCCGGGACTTCCTGATGGTCCAGTGGTTAAGACACTGAGCTTCCACTGCGGGGGGCACAGGTTCAATCCCTGGTTGGGGAATTAAGATCCCTCAAGCTGGGTGGTGTGGCCAAAAAATAGAAGGAAAAAAAAAAAACACACTGCCATCAACACCCCCAATGAGACAGTCACTAAGAAAGTGATTTCTTTTTTTTTTAAGAAAGTGATTTCTAAACCATGAAACGACAATTATCATTAACTAAGACGACAAATCATAAGTATGAAAATCTAACCTCTCCAAACGAAAGAATATAAACCAAATAAATTACAAGTAATTTAAAGAAGGATGCTTTTTTTTAAAAAGACTAGCAATATAGCTCAAAACAAAAACTACTTTCGTTTCCCTCTCTTATGATAGCCAGGGTTAAGATATCTCATGCTTCTGGAAAGGCTGGCACAAAGCAGACCTCACAGTGGATTATAATATAAAGTAATATAAGGTGTTATGTTACCTTTAAAACACTCAGATCAACATGCATAACTCAAGAATATGAAATTATTTAATGGAGACGCACCACCTACACATATGGTAAAACTTTTCCACTGTGTGCAGGTAGATCATTTTAGGCAGGACTGAATGTGTCCAGATTCTTTATTTGTAAGGCATGGAAGACTTAGAATAAAGCCTCAAGTGGTACTGCTAATACTATAAAGACACAGTGCTTATTAGCAAGATATAGGGAAGTTATACTCCACATTTTAGAATACAACTCAAGAATAGGACATGAAAATCACTTTCTATTCTCGATCCTTAAAGATCCTGTGTATTTTTTGTAATTATTGCAAGCATTGTTTTTTTAAATTGTGAAGTATCTCATACATTATAGGAGACTATATACATATGTTATCCATATGCAGATATAGACACACTACACACACATATGACATGTTATTTAAAAAAAAAAAAAACAACCCATGAACCAACTACCCAAATTAAAAATTACAGAAAGTATTAAACTTTTCACAAATTTACATGACATTCTTACACAGAGGACATGACAATAAAGAGACAATCAGACCATTTTTCTTAAGATATCTCCATTATCTTACTGAATCCTGTAATCTGTACTATTAAAACACCTTTCTGAATTTCTTTTCTTTAAAAATTCAGTAATTACTTTTAATTTTCAGTACTAGATTCATGGGTAGTCTGTCAAATAGCTACTGGATTTCATCCCAGAAGTGTTGTCTATATACATGCATATCCAAAATGACATTAAGACCTTTTTACATAAACTCACTATAGAAATATATCCAAGACAAGATCAGGAATGCTACCAACATTTGCCTCCTTTTCAAACCAGAGTTTCTTCATCCCAAAATATCAAATGATATTAAAACACATTTTTTAAGCTACAAAGTTGCATACAGAATGTGAAGACTTTGTAACTTCCTAAGAATAATAGCAAAACCTCTCTGCAACTAAGTCATGAAATCTCAACTTCTAGGAACATGCTTCAATCCACCTTGCCCTTTAGAAAGCCCCCACTATCACGCAATTCATAGCTTCAACAGGATTAGAATAGCTTCAAGGACAGAAGCCATATATTATTCATCTTTGTGTCCCCTGCATAAAAATAACTCAATAACGTTTGTTATAACTAAGATAAATGTCAGGAGATGAGCTTCAAAACACCTCAGTCCCAATGCAAAACTGGAAAGAGATGAGTTTGAGAATACAAATTATTATAATGAAAAAGAATAAAGCTATAAACATTTGTGTTACATTCTCTTATCACCTAATTCAGAATCATGTATTAACACTGGAGAAATCAATCTGCAAAGAATAAAGAATAAAAAACAAAGAATAAAAAACAAAGATCTTAAAGTTCTCCTTATCGTCAGCATGCTCAAACACTGTCAAAGAACCTCTCACCTGAAACTCGTACCAACATCTCTACCCCCAAACAAAGCTATTTTTTTTAAAAAAAGCTTTTAAATGAGACCTGAATATAAATTGGTTCTATCAATACTTCACTATAATTTAAGTTTCTGAAATTTGTATGCATAATTCGTGCGACTGTGCTCATGCTCATTTTCTACAGTGAGGGTTTTTTCAACAGATTCTCAGAAGAATAAGTGACCCCAAAAAACTTTTAAGAACTGCTAATCTAGCAAATCAAAAACATTCCATTTTCCAAGAAATAGTTAAGTTGGCTTAATTCAAGTATTCTTCCCTCATATTCATAGAGGGGATCCTTAGTACAAAATTAGCCTCTGGAAGAATTTCTTCAGCCAAGCCAAAAAGTGCCAATATCCACAGGCACAAACATCAACAATTCCAGATCCCAAAAACAGTTTACTTGGAAATGCCAAAAGAAAATGCAAAAGGTGGCACACTGTACCACAAACTGGTCACCCTGTTAGATGCTTAAATACACCTGTATCCTTCCATATTAAAATGTCTGGAAGATCTAAATTCCCTCCAAACTGAATAGGCTTTTTAGGAAGGTTTTCTAGTTTCAACTCCACACTGACCTGTGAGCCTCACTCGACTCAATACGTATCACTGTCTCAATATTTATCACTGTCAAAGACAAATCCCCTCATATGTACCCAGGCTGTTTCAACAGGGTCACCTTGATTATTCCCACCCCAAGGCAGGGAGCATTTATTGAAGAGTTATTCAACAAATATTTGTTGAATGAATGAAAGAAGATCCTTCCTCCCTTAAAGTTAAGCTGTCAGCCCCCATGCAGCTGCTATGGTACAAGTTAAACATGCCTCCCTCAAATATACAAGCTAAAGTGTCAGAAATGCTATGCTTCCTCCATAAGCAGAAAGTAACAGAGTCATGGAATACCCATTTCTCACGGGCTAACCTGGCAAGGACAACCTATGTTCTGTCTGACACAACTGATCTCTACCGAATACCATCCAACCAGTCAATATGCCCCTATCTTTCCAATAAACTCAGATCTGCCTGACAAAGACGTCCCGAGACGCCATGGTATGGTGAATATACTACTGAATTAGTAGTCAAAATATCTGTTATAGACCCAAGTTTGTCACCAATTTAACACATGACATTGGAAAAATTATCTCTTTATGCCTCAATTTGCTATTTTGTAAAATGGGAGGAAACACCCATCCCACCATTTTCACAGAGATTTATTTAGGATCACAAACAAACTGCAAGAGCATTCTGAACAATAAAAAAGCTTTATTCCATTATAAAGTGTTAATATAAACTCAGATCAACAAGAAGGCCATCCATTCTTTATACCCTCATAGTAATTGTTCAAGTAAAAATGTTCTGGGCCTTCACATCTACACAGTTCACCCTATTCTGAGGAACAGGCTATTCTTAAGAATAACTGGCTATGACAAGTTTCTCCCATCCCTGACCCCACATTTACATGCTGTATTTCTAAAATACTGCCATGACTTCTCTTTCCCAGCAAGTATTAAGGCACTCCCAAACCCTAAAATACACATACATATCAACCAGCAGGGAACACCCCAAGTTTTATTTTTAAAATAAACTAACTTATAAGTGGAACTCCATTACACTTATACAAATACAAGCAAACTCTTCCGGAACACTTTCCTTCCTCGCATACACACACAAACACAGCCGCTATACACCAACATACCATCTGTCTTCTAGACCAAAAACATGTCTTTCAATGCACAAATTAGCCAGTAACATTTATTAAACTTGTAACACTGAGATCATTCTATCCTTCCTACATACAGTTCAGCGTGTCAGGGACACCACAGATCTGATCGTACACGTAAACTACCCTCAGAAGATCTTTCCTCCTGCCGCTCTTATCCCTTAAACGAAACAAACAGGACTATGGGGGATGCCCCAATCCTACCTCCACAACAAACTAACCTGTCAGGGGCACAGCCGACTCCGCCTCCACTCGCTTACTTTCCCGCCCCCTCCCCCAAGCCAGGAGTCCGCCTGTCAGGGACACCCCTTCACCCCCGCCAGGAGGGACTTCCCGGTAAGCTCAGGATCCCCTTTCCTACTCTCCCCTCCCCCATCCTTACCACCGCTCTCCCGGAGGTCCAGGTCCGGGAGATAACAGTAGCTCCCAGGAAGCCAAGGACTAAGTCGCTGAGGGAGTACCTAGGCCCAAAGGCCTCCCCAGGCGGTTCTACTCACCGTGTCAGAGGCCGAGGCCGAGAGAGATGAGAGTGCAGGGAAGTGGGGAAGAGGGGGCGGCCGCCACCAGGCTCCTCCGCTTCCCTTGGTCCACAGCGGATCCCTCCCGCTTGTCAGGAGGCGGCCAGCGGGTGAGCGGACTGGCGGAAATGCGAGAGAGGAGAGGGGAAAGGCGTGGGGCTAAGCGGGGGAAACTAAGGGGAGGCGGGTCCCGCAACCGAGACGAGGATCGTCTCCCCCTCCGCAAAGCAAACCCAAAATGGCGGCGGGAGCGGCGGCGGCAGAGCGGCGGCGGCGGCAGCTCCTTGGAAGGGAGGGAGCGAAGGGCGCCTCGTGCCCCCCCACCTCCCACTCCTCCCTCCTCGCGTTTTCCCCCTTCGTCCTCCCCCCTCACCCGACCCGGGCGGCGGAGCGCGCACGGCCGCCCGCACGCGCCAGAGTGTATCTGGGCTCGTCGCTCGCTGCTCCCACCAACCACCGCCTTCGGCCGCCTTGCGCGCCCGCCAGCCAGTACGCACTCGCTCTGGGGCGCCTCCTCGCACAGTCCCCCACTTCCCCTCGGCCCCTGTCAAGCCAGCTCCACCGCGGGCCCTCACGCGTACCTTCGGCAGCGAGAGCCCAAGCCTCCTCCTCCACCTCCTCTCCTCTCCTCCCCCCCTTCCCCGCCCCCACTGCCACCAACCGCCGCCACTGCCGCCGCCGCCTCCTCCTCCGCCGGCCCCCCCCCACAAACCCTCCACCCCTCGCGCGTGCGCCTCCCACAATCCCCCCGCGGGACTGTTCCATTCCTGTCGGCTGCAGAAGCGGGGGAGAAAACGACAGGCGAAGACGGCAGAGATTGCCGTTAGGACAGGAGTTACCCCGAGTGGCGGATAGACACTTATGACTACTTACCTCGCTGGCCGCGGCGCCGCGACGCCGCGGCTCCCTTCCCCTGCCTCGTCCTGGCCGCAGTGAGCTGGTTGGGGCGGCCTAGCGCCCCTCCGCTGGCCGGTGGTTGGAGGCCGCGGCGGCTGCGCGTTGAGCAGCTTCCTGCCGTACGACCCGAGCTTGAGTCTCTGCTGCGGGACGATCGCCGAACAGCCAGCGCTTGACAGTGTCTGCGGTTTACCGGGTCGGGAGAGCTGGTCCGCGACTCTCGGTGAGGAAGTGAACCGGCACGGGGGTTGTACCCATGAGGGAAAGGAGCGGGACTCCCAGCCTCCATGAGGTAGGGAGTGAGGACAGTAGGGCCGGCAACCCTCCTAGGGGGCTTCCCTCCGGGCTCTGTGTTGCGGACCTAGGACCCAAGAAGGAACCGGCTCAGTGGTCGGCTTTTTCTTTCTTCCTTTTTTTTTTAAAACCCAGCTTAGATTTTCGAATTTTACACCACTGTCTGTACGCGGTGATGTTTTTGTGCACTTTTACACAAACCTCGTGGATGGATGATGCATTTTCAACCTCATTAGGCAGCCTTATGTTAGAGGATAAGGACACCATATATTTCAAGTTGAGGTTTGGACTCGATCTTCCGTGTCTTGTGTGTCCTTCAGAAAGTTATTCTTCTTAGTTCCTTATCAACAAGAAACGAAAAACTGAACATAAAAATTAGTTAACTCCAAATCTGCCTTCAGAGTTGGTGTGTGGTAAAATAATAAAATATGTGTAAAGTAGAATTAGCTCCTAGGCACAGGGAAAGTGCAGAGAGTTAATGTTATCGTTCACAGTTACTCTTGATGTTGATAAAGTTTGTGGGTGTAATTGGTAGTTTGTGTTCTATTCTTCCAAATCGTTGGTAAAACAGTGCAAAACTAGGTCTGTCAGATTTCCGTGGTTACTGATACTTGTTTCGCAAAACTCTGCATGAACATTTACTTTTTCTTGATGATTGAATTCAGGAGAACTATGGACTATTAAAATCCACAGATAATTCCAAAGCTTTCTTCTATTCTAGTAATCGTTAGTTTCACCCAGTGGGTAAACTGAATAAATTAGGTGAGGGATCCACTTGGGTTTCCCTTTTCCTTCACATCTGTGGACTTGTAGGGATTTGGGAATAGTTTGAAAATCACTGTACTAGCTTAATCTCAAAGGCCTATTCAAGCTCTAAAGTTCAAGTAGACACTCCTAAATTTCCCCCTTAACATATTATATTTCAAAATATGGATCAGGTTTTATTTGTTTGCTTTTTTTTTTTTAAAGCGAAATCCGCCTTAATTACCTCACTATATATTTGCTTTTCCTAACCTTAAGTCCCAACTTTTTCATGGAGCCATTTAGGAGCCATTGATCTTTTTTTTAATTGTGTCATGTATGCAGGTGTGTTACCCTACCAAGAACATTTTTAATTTGAGGTCAGGGACTATGTAACGTTTCTTTTATATTCTTTTGTAGTCTAGTGCAAAGCAAGTCATGGAAATGTTGAAATGAATGTTAGATACTTAAAATATGAGAGGAGAAAGAGAATTAACATTTGTGGAATACCATGCCAAGAGAACTTGTGTTCCTGTTTAATCCTTATACAACACTTTGAAATAGATCATCTTACCCCCATTTTACAGATGAGAAGCCTGAGGCTCAAAGAAGTTGGGTAACTGTCTTTAGACTTCAATTTGCCTGTCTCTTAAAAACTTAACTTTTTTCACTATACCACATTGCCTTCATAGTAAATTTCTCATTAGCAACATAATTGCATATGCTAAAAAGAAAAAACACCTTTAATGGAATTCCACTACACTTGTATATAAAGAAAGTTACTTACAGTCTCTGTCTTTAACTAGCTTTGGGTAACTGCACTGATTCATGAATTGTCAGCTAACTATAGACAAATAAGATCGTATTCAGTTCTTTTATGCTCCAGTGCCTACCAGAGACTAAAATATATTAAGTGCTCAATAAAATGACCTTATTGAATGAATGAACCCTGAATTATTTGAACCAAGGATGGTATGGAAAACAGAATAATGGTTCCTCCCCAAAGATGTCCGTGTCCTAATCCCTGGAACCAGTAAACACATTATGTTACATGGCAGAGGAAATTAAGGTTACTAATCAGCTAACCTGAAAATAAGGAGATTATCCTGAATTATCTGGTAGACCCACTGTAATTACAAGAGTTCTTTAAAGGTGGAAGAGGGAGACCAGAGACTCTGTCAGAGTGAGGCAGTAGGACATAGACTTGACCAACTGTTGTAGGCTTTGAAGATGAAAGGGCAACCTCTAAAACCTAGAGAAGTCAAGAAAACAGATTCTCTCTTAGAGCATCCAGAAAGAACACAGTCCTGCCGACACTTTGATTTTGGACTTCTAAACCACAGAACTCTAAGATGACAAATTTGTGTTGTTTTATGACACCAAGTTTGTGGTAATTTGTTACAGCAGCAGTGCATGTTGGATCTGTTTCTTTTACTTTAACCTTTGTTTTCCGCTGTTGTTGTTCACTAAAAGGATACTGTCTATACATAATGGCCTGCCTCGGGGAACCGGCCCCAAATGCCTGAATGTTAAACCAAAGGGAAACATTTGGTTTGTTCAGGGAAACATCCGGCCCCTGTCCACCTGTGGATGGCTACAAGAAAGAAGAAATTAACACCTCCCCTCCCCGAGGCTGGCCATTCCAGGTGATATTTGCAAAACTTATGGCCTTTTTACTTCGTCATCTCCTCCCCTTCTCTGTGCTGTGAAAGAAACTGGCATCCAAACCCGGATAAGATAGTTATTTTGAGACTTTGGTCTGCCATCTTGGTCTGCCGGCTTTCCGAATAAAGTCATATTCCTTGCCTCAACACCTTGTCTCCGACTTGTTGACCTGTCATGCAGCGAGCAGAGCGAGCTTGGACTCAATTGCTGGGTCATTTGGTAAATCCACATTTAAACTTTTGAGGAAATACCAAACAGTTTTCCAAAGTGGCTGCACCATTTTACAATTCCAGCAGCAATGTATGAGGATTCCAGTTTTTCTACATCCTCCCCATTACTTGTTATTGTCTGTTCTTTTTGATATTAACTATCCTTGTGAATGTGAAGTGGTAGCATATTGTGTTTTTGATTTGCATTTTCCTAATGACTAATGGTGTTGAGCATCTTTTCATGTGCTTATTGGCCATTGTGTATCTTCTTTGGAGAAACTTTAAGTTCTTTGCCCATTTTTGAGTTACATTTTCTTTTTATTGTTGAGTTGTAAAGAGTTCTTTCTATAATATATTATGGATATAAGTCCTTTATTAGATATATAACTTGCAAATCTTTTCTGCCATTCTGTGGGTTGTCCTTTACTTTCTTTTTTTTTTTTTTTTTTTTTGGCTACGCTGAGAGGCTTGCTGGATCTTAGTTACTCCACCAGGGATTGAACCAAGCCCTGGCTATGAAAGCACTGAGTCCTCACCACTGGACTGCCATAGGATTTCCTGTCTTTTACTTTCTTGATGGTATCCTTTGAAGCAGAAATTTTTAATTTCAATGAAGTCCAAGTATCTATTTTTTTTATTTTTGTTACTTCTGGCATCATTAAGAAACCATTGCCTAATCCAAGGTCGTGGAGATTTATTCCTACATGTGTTTGAAGAGTTTCATAGTTTTAGCACTTTGATTTAGGTCTGTGATGTATTTTGAGTCAATTTTTGTGTGTGATGTGAGGTAGGGGTCCAATTTCATTCTTTTACATGTAGATATTCTACTGTCCCAGCAACATTTCTTGAAAAGAAATGTGCTTTCTCCCATTGAATTTTCTTGGCACCCATGTTAAAAATCAACTGACTGTGATATAAGAGTTTATTACTGAATTCTCAACTCTGTTCCATAGATCTGTAGACATATGGGTCAGACATATATGATCTATAGGCATATGCTAATACCACACTGTCTTGATTTCTGTAGCTTTGTAAGTTTTGAAATCAGGAATGTGAGCCCTCCAACCTTGTTCTTTATTTTTCAACGTTTTATACACTGTTCTGAGTCCATTGCATTTTCATATGAATTTTGAGATCAGCTTGACAATTTCCATTAAAAGGGCTGCTGCGATTTTGTTAGATAATAATATTTGTTTAAAAAAGAAAGAAAGAACTGATGATGTTAGTAAGCTGTGTTGTCAATGAAACAGTGGTGTTATAGAATAACAAAATAGTTACTCTTGAAAATATAAAATCTAAAAACGATAGGTGAGGGTTTCCCTGGTGGCGCAGTGGTTAAGAATCCGCCTGCCAACGCAGGGGACATGGGTTTGAGCCCTGGTCCGGGAAGATCCCACATGCCATGGAGCAACTAAGCCCATGCGTCACAACTACTGAGCCTGCACTGTAGAGCCCGCGAGCCACAACTACTGAAGCCTGTGTGCCACAACTATTGAAGCCCGTGCGCCTAGAGCCCATGCTCCGCAACAAGAGTAGCCGCCGCAGTGAGAAGCCCGCACACCACAACAAAGAGTAGCCCCCACTCTCAGCAACTAGAGAAAACCCGCGTGCAGCAGTGAAGACCCAATGCAGCCAAAAATTAAATAAATAAATTTATTTTAAAAAAAGATAGATGATAGCTGAAGAGTATTGATGAGTAATATAAAGGACTTGTATGATGATTGCTTTGAGAAACTGAAGACATTTACCCTGGAAAAGAAAAAATAGGGGACATAACTACCTTCAGTTTATCACATGGAAGGTAGCTTGTAAAACCAAAGAGAAAGGCTGGGATAGTGAATGGAAGCTACAAGGAGACATTTCACCTCAGATTGGGAAAGAACTTTACATAAAAGCAGGACTGCTTTGTGAGTTCCCCATCAGTGGAAATGTTCAGGCACTTGATAATTGATAATACAATATACACAGTGACTAATGGCAAAGGCTGCAGAGTCAAACATAGGTTTGAATTCCAGAACTGTCACTTTTAGGCTATATACCCTCGGGCAAGTTAGTCTGTCCATCCCTATTTTCACATGGATGTAATATCTAC
This sequence comes from Orcinus orca, assembly GCF_937001465.1. Classification (NCBI taxonomy): domain Eukaryota; kingdom Metazoa; phylum Chordata; class Mammalia; order Artiodactyla; family Delphinidae; genus Orcinus; species Orcinus orca. Next base: position 99,857,737 of record NC_064559.1, on the reverse strand, counting down.
TTCATAGGATTGTGTTGTGAGACAGTGCCTATAAATTGCTTAATATAGAGCCTGTTTCTGAAAAATACTATTATTATTATTCAGATTATTGTAGCATTAATTCAGTTCTTGAACTAGATCACCTTAACCTGAAGAATTTGATTCTCCTCACACAATCTGTACACAAATGTTTCATTGCAGCTTATTCTTAATACCCAAAACCTGGAAACAGCCCAGATGTCCTTCAATGGATGAATGGTTAAACAAACAGGCACATTCATACCATGCAATAGTACTCAGGATTAAAAGAAAAACTATTGATGCATGTAACACACAACCTAGATGAATTTCCAGAAAATTATGATGAATGGAAAAAGCTGATATTAAAAGGTTGCATACCATATGATTTCATTTATATAACATGCTTGAAATGAAAAAATTACAGAAATAGAGAACAGATTAGTGGTTGTCATGGGTTAAGGAATGGGAGGGTTGTGGGAGGGAAGTGCTGGAGTCTGTAGAAGGGCCACATGAGGGATCCTTAAAGTGATGGAAATGTTCTGTATTTTGACTGTATCAAGGTCAATATCCTGGTTGTGATATTGTACTATAGTTTTGCAAGATGTTACCATTGGAGGAAACTGGGTAAAGGATACATGGAACATGTATTATTTCTTTCACTTGCCTGTGAATATATAAATATCTCAATAGTAAATGTTTAATTTAAAAAATAATCTATGATTTTTGTGACCACTGAAGTGTTAGCATATAGCCTTTGGGATACCTTTCTAAGTTTGGTACAGGCTTTTTCTGACTTCCTTTTCAGTGTACACTTGGCCTATGTGACAGTACCTTTTTTTTTTCTTTTTAAAGAAAGAGAGCTCTAACACTAGCCAGAAAGTTTTGTCAGAAGAGTGACAGAACTTTAAATACAATAGTGAGTAAATGTCCCTTACAAGTGTACCTGAAAACACTTCAAAGGGTTTAAAGACTAAGGAATTATTTGTCTCTGGGATTTGTTTTATCCACACTTTCTTTCTTTCTTTTTTAAGATTTATTTTTTATTTATTTATTTTTGGCTGCATTGGGTCTTAGTTGTGGCATGCGGGATCTTCGTTGCAGCGTGCGGGCTTCTCTCTAGTTGTGGCATGCAGGTTTTCTCTCTCTAGTTGTGGCGTGTGGGTTCCAGAGCGCATGGGCTCTGTAATTTGCGGCTCGCAGACTGTAGTTGAGGCACGCGGCATTAGTTGCCCCGCAGCACGTGGGATCTTAGTTCCCTGCCCAGGGATCGGACCCGCATCCCCTGCCTTGTAAGGCGGATTCTTTACCACTGGACCACCAGGGAAGTCCCTATCCACCCTTTAAACAAAGAATGACTGGGATTGGAGGGAGGACTCTGCTTCCTTGAAATAGTAGAAATAGACAACAGGTAGAGTCTCAGAATGATGACAGTTGAACAATATTAGAGAAGTGGGGTTTTTTGGTTTTTTTTGTTTTTTTTCGGTACGCGGGCCTCTCACTGTTGTGGCCTCTCCCGTTGCGGAGCACAGGCTCCAGATGCGCAGGCTCAGTGGCCATGGCTCACGGGCCCAGCTGCTCCGCGGCATGTGGGATCCTCCCGGACCAGGGCACGAACCCGTGTCCCCTGCATCGGCAGGCGGACTCCCAACCACTGCGCCACCAGGGAAGCCCCATCAGTCGGTTTTAATAGGAAACCTGTCCTTTATCTGCCTTCCAGTTACAATGTGGTTAACTTGTACTCTGCAAATCGACATTCAAAGGATATGAAAAAACCGAAAGGAGAAATCATTACTCAATTTTTTCATAGTATTAGTGGCTTTGAACCTTTTTCTTGCAGTGCCCTGATTTGTATATGTCTTGGAATGTAGAATGAGCAAATATTCCATTCTTCTGCTTTCATTTGGCCTGTCAATAGGATTTTTTTCTACTTATAGATATTTTAAAGAACATGGAAAATGTGGTTTAGTCTGGATTGTCTGCTTTGAGATCAGACTTTTGAGATTCACCCCCCCCCCTTTTTTCTTAAAGTATCTTCTGTTATTGTTATATAAGCCGTGTGTGTGTGTGTGTGTGTGTGTGTGTGTGTGTGTGTATGTGTGTAATTTACCTTTAAAAGCAGTAGGAAAATATTGAAGGGTTTTAAGAGCCAGACTTCAGTGGAAAGGATGGATTGGAGAAGTTCAAGGATGGAGGCTAGTAGACCCAATGTTGTAATATGGATACAAGATGACAGGATACAAGATGGAAAGCTAGTCACATTTTCCTGACCAGCATTTCCCATAATCTCTAAAACATAGCCAGAGTAATGGCCTCAATGACCACAGGCATACCTGGAGGAAGAAGTAGTGACCTCAGGACCATGTCACCCACTCTTTCTAGGACACTACCTCCCTCCAGAGCTGCAGCCCACAGCTGTCTCATAACAGTGGTTGTACTAGGGCACATTGAGAAGATCTAGGGAGCAGGGTTGGGTAGGCCAGATCCTGTTGGAGTGGCATTGGGGTCTTGAGTAGTTCGGAAGTTGGGAGACTTGAGGTTAGGTAGAGGGCTTAGGGTTGGAAATCAGCTGATACAGAGGGTTAGAATTGGTATGAGAGTTAGCTGATCACGGATCGGGGAGGACAGTGTTGGAGGCAGGGAGTTGAAGTAATTGAAATAGGGGAGGATTGAGAAGAACTGGGGTTAAGAAAACTGAGCTGGTCAAAGATGGTGGTGTTGGGTACCAGGTGATGGTGGGTATAAGGTAGAGATCGATGCTGGGTAGTGTTGGGCACTGGGTGGTTGTGTCAGTCGTTGCCAAAACTACCTCCAGGTTCTGTGATTCCCTAGGAGGACTCAGAGGTCAGCACATAGTCCTACTTACAGCTATGATTTATTACAGCAAAAGGATACAGAGCAAAATCAGCACAGGGAAAAGGCACGTTGGGCAAAATCTGGAGGAAACCAGGTATAAGTTTCCAAGAGTCCTTTCCCAGTAGAATCACATTAGACACACTTGATTCCTTCAGCAAAAACTTGTGACAACACGTGAAATGTTGCCACCCAGGGAAACTATCAACAGAGTCTCGGTGCCCACGGTTTCTATTGGGGCTGGTCATATAGTCATTATCAGCCTCGCATGTAGTAAATTTCCAGACTCTCAGAAGGAAAGCAGGTGTTTAATGTAAACCATGTTGTTTGTATAAATAGTTGAGGCACAGTGACCCACTCTTACCAGTTCTGGGAATGGTGGGAACTCTCCTGAAATCCAAGTTCTGAGACACCAGCTAAAGGGCAAACTTGCAACCAGGCCTTTCTAAGGACAGCAGGCTTAGACTTGCTCTGTTAGCTCTTCTCTGCACGGTTGGATTAGGCAGCAGGTGGTGGTGGTGGGCGTTGGACAGTGGTGGACAGCAGTAGAGGCAGTGTAAGGCAGAACAAAGGAGAACCGTTGAAGAACAGGGAACAGAGGGGACCTCAACCCTGCCTGTGGCCTAGTAGAATTCATCCTCACGCCTGGGCACATGCTCACAGTCGCCACCTTACTGCACAGCAGCAGCCCTTCCACTAGCAGCCAAGAGAATGTTATTAATAGTATTTTGCAACAAGGGAAGTTCCAAGGGTTCCAAGGCCAAGTAAATTGGATTAAAATGAAGTCTCTTAACTATAGTTTTCCCCAAAGCCTTTAAATTTGTGAATATGTGCATATATTATAATTATTCAAGAAGTGAATAACTATATAGCATTTTCAAATTTCTTTGGCCAGAGAACATTGGTGCATTTTATGACTAGTTAGTATTCACCAACCTCATTTTGGGAACTGCTGCTCTAGAACTTTTGGTTTTCAAACACAGCAAAGGAGCCCTGCAATCCCACATGTAAATGTGAGGCAGGCCAGTAGAGACCGTGCCAGTCTTGTTCACCACTGTGTAGTCTGTATAGTGTGGGCACGTGAAAACACAAAACACATTTTTGAATGACTGAATTAAGGAATGCTTTGCATCTTTATTAAAAAGTAAACTTGCCTTTTCTGCGCTACCCAGATGGGGTCCGTACGGTGTTGTTCTGGATTCCCTTGTAACTTAAAGGGAAACTTTCACAATGTCCAGAGCCCTTGATGTCCTGCAAATGAAGGAGAAGGATGTCCTCAAATTTCTTGTAGCTGGAACCCACTTAGGTGGCACCAACCTTGACTTCCAAATGGAACAGTACATCTACAAAAGGAACAGTGATGGCATCTACATCATAAATCTGAAGAGAACCTGAGAGAAGCTTCTCTTGGCAGCTGGTGCCATTGTTGCCATTGAAAACCCAGCTGATGTCAGTGTCATATCCTCCAGCAAGCTGTGCTGAAGTTTGCTGCTGTCACTGGAGCTACTCCTATTGCTGGCCGCTTCACTCCTGGAGGCTTCACTAACCAGATCCAGGCAGCCTTCCAGGAGCCGAGGCTTCTGGTTGGTTACTGATCCCAGGGCTGACCAGTCTCTCACAGAGGCCTTTTACATTAACCTGCCCACCATTACTCTGTGTAACACAGACTCTCCTCTGCGTTATGTGGACATTGCCATCCCATGCAACAACAAGGGAGCTCACTCAGTGAGTCTGATGTGAAGTTCTGCGCATGCGTGGCACCATCTCCCGTGAACACCCATAGGAGGTCATGCCTGATCTCTACTTCCACAGAGTTCCTGAAGAGATTGAAAAGGAAGAGCAGGTGGCAGCTGAGAAGACTGTGACCAAGGAGGAATTTCAGGGTGAATGGGCTGCTCCAGCTCCTGAGTTCACTGCTGCTCAACCTGAGGCGGCAGACTGGTCCGAAGGTGTGCAGGTGCTCCCTGTGCCTATTCAGCAGTTCCCTGCTGAAGACCGGAGTGCTCAGCCTGCCACTGAAGACTGGTTTGCAGCTCCCACTGCTCAGGCCACTGAATGAGTAGGAACAGCCACTGAGTGGTCTTAAGCTGTTCTTCCACAAACTCTTAAAATGGAAAGAGGTTGATGGGAAAATAAGCAGTTTCTAAAAGAAATAGTAAACTTGAAAACTAAAAGGAGATAGAATTCAGAGGAGTTTGTGTCATCTCTTAACCATACTATAAGCTCTGTTGGGTCAGGGACTGAACAGCTTTGTTCACCATCTTATTCACAGGCCCTGGCACATAATAGGTGCTCAGTAACTGTTGAATAAATGGGTGCGACTCTGTTGTTGTTGTTACTGTTGAATAAATGGGTGTAACACTGTTGTTGCTGCTGCTTTAAAGATTTTGGATGTAAGGTGAAAATTATTAGCCAAAATGAAGTAGGTGATTACCTGGAGATTTGATTTAGTTATGCTGTCTACTAGTGAATATTGAGAGTTGCATTTAAGTATTTTAAACATTTTTTAGCTCCCACATGATTAGGGTTTTTTAGTTAAATACTTCTAACATACAAATGAATAAATATAGCACACATGGTATAAAAATAATAAAGCAAATACTCATATCTATTATCCATCATTTGAAATAGATCATTACAATTCCTTTGTGTGACCTGCCCCAATCTTGTCCCTTTACCTCTTCCCTAAGGGTAAGCATTATTCTAAATGTGTGCTTATCATTCTCTTGCCTTTCTCTTTCAGTTTTATTACATATATGTGTATTCTCCAGATAATTAGGATTTAAGTTTTTGAGTTTCATATAAATTTTATCATTCTGTATATTACAGTTTTCACTCAGCATTAGTTTTTGAGATCCATCTATGTCTTACATGTAACTGCAGTTTATTCTTTTTACTTTTGTATGGCATCTATTGCGTGACCATATCTCCGTTTATCCACTCTTCTATCAATGGACATTTGGGCTTTTTACAGTTTCTGATAATTCATATTCTACTACTGTGAACATTGTGATACATATTTCCCAGTGTACATGTATATGTGTTTTTCTAAAATAAATACGAAGGAGTAGAATACCTGGGCCATAGACATGTACATTTTCAACTTTACAGATAATGTCAAATTTGTTTTCCAAGATATTTGTATTTATAATTCCATTGACAGTATAGGAAACTTCCCAGTGCTTCACAGCCTCTTTAACATTTGCTGTTGTCTTTTTCATTTTTCTTAATATGATGGTTGTGGATGGTATCTCATTGTGGTGGTTTTAATTTACATTTCCCTGATTTGTCATAAGGGTCGAACTCTTTCCATGGGTTTACTAGCCACTTGTGTTCCCTTTTCTGTGAAATATCTGTTCGTGTCTTCTGCTCATTTTTAAAATCAATTTAAAGGCATTATTTATTCTAGATACTAATCCGTTGTGCAAATATCTTTTCCCAGTTGTGGCTTACCTTTTCACTTTTTTTTAAAAGTGCAGGGATAATGCTGAAAGGAATGACAAGGCTTATCTCCAGCGTCCATAAGGTGAGTCCTGACTGACTTAAGTGCTTTGTGTAAACTGTCTTTAGGTGGATTTCTTTTCTGGATTGATTGTATCCAGAATAAAATGCTCTGGAGAACTTCAGCTGACTAGTTTTGCTCAAAAGAACAGTCACGGGCTTCCCTGGTGGCGCAGTGGTTGAGAGTCCGCCTGCTGATGCAGGGGACGCGGGTTCGTGCCCCAGTCTGGGAAGATCCCACGTGCCGCGGAGTGGCTGGGCCCGTGAGCCATGGCCGCTGAGCCTGAACATCCGGAGCCTGTGCTCCGCAACAGGAGAGGCTACAACAGTGAGAGGCCCACGTACCGCAAAAAAAAAAAAAAAAAAAAAAGAACAGTCACAATTCCATTTCTCTGCCCATACACTTCACTCCCAACTGCCCTAAAAATCCAATAACAGGTCTTAGTAGAGTAGTTGCGCTTGGGAATTTACCCTATCATAGGAGAACTGACTTTTTTTAAAGGAGATAAATAAGCTTAAGTGCAGTTGGGTCAATGATTATCATTATTCTCCATTTGGGTCAATGATTATCATCCCTTCATGAAGTATTTAAAAAAAAATAAGTTGCCGATTTCTTTTTTTTTTTTGGCGGTACGCGGGCCTCTCACTGCTGCGGCCTCTCCCATTGCGGAGCACAGGCTCCGGACGCACAGGCTCAGCAGCCATGGCTCACGGGCCCAGCTGCTCCGCAGCGCGTGGGATCTTCCTGGACCAGGGTATGAACCCATGTCTCCTGCATCGGCAGGCGGACTCTCAACCACTGCGCCACCAGGGAAGCCCTAAGTTGCTGATTTCTGATAGTTGATAGTTGATTAAAATAATAAAATCATATGTAAGAAAGACTATTCTGTTGCTTTACTTCATTCTCTCATTTATTTAGCAAATAGTTTTTCAGCACCTTCCTTATGGCAGATACTCAGGATTCTAAGATGACTCATTTCACTAATAATGGTTACTATTTGGGTCTTTTTTGTTGTTGTTTTTTAAATTTATTTATTTATTTTTGGCTGCGTTGGGCCTCCGTTGCTGTGCACAGGCTTTCTCTAGTTGCGGCGAGCAGGCACTACTCTTCCTTGGAGTGCGTGGGCTTGTTGCAGAGCACGGGCTCTAGGCACACGGGCTCAGTACTTGTGGCTCACGGGCTCTAGAGCATGGGCTCAGTAGTTGTGGCGCACAGGTTTAGTTGCTCTGCAGCATGTGGGATCTTCCTGGAGCAGGGCTCGAACCCGTGGCGGATTCTTAACCACTGTGCCACCAGGGAAGTCCCAGTGGTTACTATTTGTTGGGCATTCATTATGTGCCAGGCACTGTGCTAAGTGCTTTATTTCTCTTAGTCTTCATGATCAACCCCTGAGGTAGATAATATTTTTGTTTCACAGATGCAGAAATTTAGAATTAGAAAGGCTAAGTAACTTGCCTGAGGTAACACGCTGTGAAGTTGTCTAACCCAGACTAGATACCAGGTCTGTCTGACTTCATAGCCTGTGGCCTTAACCACTGTGCTGTATTGCATTTTATGGTCCATGTTTTCTTCAGGACCTGGAAGTCCAGTAGTGGGATCATGAATAAATGATTGTTATAGCATGGTGAAGCACCTAACCTGGATTAGTAGGGTCCAGAAGAAATCCTACCAGAGTTATGTCCTAAAGGATGAGAACTGAGCTGGAAGGGCTTAGTCACTTCCATCTGATCATTTAATTACAGATTAGATTTCCTTAAAAAGGAGCCCTTCCTCTTATAGGATTCACCTTTTTTCCAGGGATTCATGACAAACCTATGTACATAAAATAACCCATTTTTATAAAACAATATGAAAAAGCAAAGATCAACAAAGGGATGGATTCTGGCCCCAACTTATTATATTAAAAGGCTACAATTTCTTCTTCCTTTATAGCAGACAAGAAAGACCTGAGTCCAAAGTACAGAGGAATGTCAGTGAGAAGATTTTATGCTTTTTGTAGATTAGTTTAGAGTTACCTTCTTTATTGGCTCGTGAATGCCCTTCTTTCAAGAACTGCATGATTTTCATTCTGGAACGGTGCAGAGGCAGTTGTACATATGGTTGTTTTCCCTGGAGACAAGAGACTAGCTGGGTGATGCCATATATGACACGAAGAAGTAAGGAATCCATTTTGCTAGCTTTTAATTTGCTGCAAAAAACATTTAACTAAAAAGTCAAAGGTTTCTTGTAGAAATAGCACCACCCTGTGGTCCTTGAATATCTTTAATTTTCCACTTGACTGCTACTTTATTTAGAGACATGATGCTTTCTCTCCAGTAGAATTGAGAACATTGTAGGGTGTATTGTTCAGATCCTATGGAGGTAACAGGCCTTGAATTCTCATTGGCTTAACTCAACACATGATATTGTTTGTGTTGTGTGTATATGTTTTGTTTTGCTCTTGATGTTGCTATATTTCCAAAATGGTTTACAGGGAGGGAATTCCTTTTCGGTCCAGTGGTTAAGAATCTGCACTTCCACTGCAGGAGGCACGGGTTCGATCCCTGGTCGGGGAACTAAGATCTCACGTGCTGTGCAGTGCTGCCAAAAAAAATGGTTTGCAGGCAAATATGGGAGGGGATAGACTTAGGGATGCAGTTTTGTCATCTTGGGATGCCATCTCAGCATGTAGGTTTTAAGGTTGCCATGGCAGGAGAAAAAAGAGAATTTATACCCACTCTTAACTGGCTCTGACTAGAATTGACCCAAGTTATTTCTGTTGATAGCTCATTAGCCAGAACTAATCATGTGACCCCAATCTTTCTGCAAGGGAGGCTGGGAGGTATAGAGTACATGTGATAAACATTGCTGTCTCTGCATTCGCAGACAATGTTGGAGCAACTGTATTACTTTACCCTATTACTTTACATTAAATATGCAAATTCTGGTTCAGAGGTTTATATGTGCAGCTCACTGAGTTGCAGTGTAGTGCAGTTTACTCTCACTTAGCTAGATGCTTTACAAACTCCCCCATCTCATCATGTCTCTAAGAAAGATTTTTTTATTCCAGGGCACAAGTATGAAGTATTTGTGGTGCACTGGGTACTTGGAGAAGGAGATACAAAAATGAATAAAACCTGATCCCTTCTCTTTCCTTTCTCTTTCAAGTGTGTGTGGCCTAAAATGGGAGACAAACTTGTGTGTAAGATAACATGATGCAATAAAAAGGATAAAGATTTTGGAGTCCCACAAACTTGGATTTGAATTCTGATTTCATCACCTACCAACTCTGTGACTTTAGACAAAGTTATTTAACTTCCCTGAACTTTGATTTCCCTCATAATAAAACAGCGTAATATTCTACCTATCTTCTAGGATTCTTGGCTCAAAAATAATGTGTGTATAACACTCTGTTGCCTAGCATTTTATAGGTACTCAGTTAACAAAAGCCATGAATGTAGTTCAAGGCAGAGTAAAAATGCATGCAATACAAAGAAAGTGCTATCTATAGAGAGGGAAAGATAATTGCTTTTGCCTGGAGGTGTCTGGCAAATCCTCACAGAGGATATGACATTTGAGGTGAGTCTTAAATGATGAGTAAGATTTAAATAGGGAGAGAGGGAAGCTGAAATAGAATGAGCAGAAATATAAAGGCATGAAAGTGAATAACATGTTTTAGCATGGTTGGCTGGCTGGAGTATAGAGTTTATAAAGGAGTAGGACTAGAAAAGGAGGTTGAACTTATAGCAGTGGCCTTAATTATCATGCTAAGGACTTTGAGACTTATTTTGACATTAATAGGGAACCATCAAAACTTTTTGATTAGCTGAATGTTAAACCTATTTGGGAGGACAAATCTTCTGGACTGTGAAAGATGAAGAGTCAAAGATACCAGTTAAAAAGTTGTCAGGGAGTCAAAGGTCTTGTTAAATGGTTATAAATGTTATGAGAGGTAGTACAAAAATAATATACATTTTCTGCACTCATGAAGCTGCTTGGTGAGACTAAATATAAATACAGGCAGCTTTCATACTATCTATTGACCTAGCGAGCAGCTCCCTTTCTACAGCCATCTCTCACAACCCTGTTTTCCTCATTCTACTGGATTCATACTCTAATCTTTCTCTTGTAACTGGCATCTTTTCACTTATACACAAGGCCTGTTATCCTTAAACTCAGCTTGGGAGTTCTCCAGTTAGCATTTTCTCAGATTTATCTCCTGAAATCTCATCCTCTTCCCCAAACCTTTCCCAGTTCTGAGGTTTCCATGTGCAGTTCACTGAGTTGCCTGTAGAGCAGTTTATTTTCACTTAGCTGGATGCTTTACTCACTCCCTCGTTACATGTTCTTAATGAAAGATTCTTTATTTCAGGACACAGCTAGCAAGAAAATTGTTGCAAGGAGTGTAATTATACCTATCAAATAGGAACGTTGCACTAATCCCCTAATAACTGAGGTGACTAGGATTACTAGACAGCTGGGAATTGTACAATACTGGCCACCATTCATCACTGTAGGCAAGAGCATTAAATGAAGTTTCCTGAGTTAGGTTGTTAATGGCTGAGCTATGCTCCTGAACAATCTCTAACGGAATTGTTTCCATATGGGACAGAGCCCAGACATAGCAACACAAGCTGGAACAGATTCAGAGTATGAATAATGTGATTGGACTTAGAGAATTATAAATAATAACAAGGATCTGTTTTACATAAAACTAAAATGCATGATAGTGATATTTTTCCCTGTGGCAGATATGGCTTAAAACCTCTGTGTTGTAGCAAGCGTAAAAAGCCTATTAATTGTAAAACACTAAAATGGTTTCTTTTATAGTTGGACCCTGGACGTTTTTTGCACATAGGGACCCAGGCACCCCAATGCCTTGCTGCTCACCTGGATAACCAGGTTGCAATTGAGAGTCCCAGAGCTATTTCCCGCACCAGTGAGAATGATCCGGTGAGTTGCTAACGTGTATATGGGTTTTTTTCAGGGCTTATAATTTGTATTGCCATCATTTTACACATAAGAAAAACTGAAACTGAAAGAAGCTAAGCAGATTTTTACATATAGTCAGACAGTACCTGAGACAGCATTCTGGAACCCTGATCTTCCCCATCCCTATCTGATACTATGGTAACATAGCTCAGACAGGTCAGTCCATATCTGTTTTGGTTTAATTCCTACCATTGAACTCACTTTGTGCCAAGGGTTTTGTTGGGTATAGAGTAGGTACCTAGTAAATACTTAACTACTCAATTCCTTAGAAGTTAAATTTAGTAGTGATTATTGATCTTAGTGTATGATGGGTTGGCAAACTTTTCTTGTAGGAATCATATAGTAAATATTTTAGGCATATGAGCCAAAGTGATCTCTGTCACAACTACTTAGCTCTGCCATAAACAAATGGGCCTGGCTGTGTTCCAGTAAAACTTTATTTACAAAAATGGGTAGCCAGCCATAGTTTACCAACCCTGGTATGGAGAACCCTAACAAAATCAACTTACTTGCCTAGGACCACATAGTTTTCCTAATAACCAATCTGGTACTATCTTCCACCTTTCTAAGTGGATTTCCTAGTGTCTGGAGAGGGAACTAACTTGATTTGTTGAGAAGAGCAGTATTTAAAGTGAAGTTTATCGGTAGAAACCAGGATTCCAGCAGTATCCAGTGTTGCATTTTCTATTTCAGGTCCCATTAGGCTAAATGCTGATTTCTCCTTCCTCAGTATTATTGTTGCCTCTTATAAATGAAATCAGTTGTATGGTCTGTGCTTAAATGTGAAGGGAACCAATAGCTTTTCTCTCCCTTTTTGTCCCTACCCCTGCCCTCTGAGTTGCCCCAACTTAACATATGCTGTGCTTGTGGAAGGGAAAAAAATAACTCATTACCCAAAACACCATCTCAGCAGGGTGTGTTTTATTTATGTCTCTAGCGTTCATCTACTTTCACAAGCACAAAATGAAATAGAATAAGTGAATGAAGTCATTGAATTGCCTTTCAGCTTTTCCCTGTAATTGTAGTCCCTTTATCTGCCAGTTCCTCAGAGGTTTCTATGGCAACAGTGGCATGCAGATGATCTTGTCACGTGACTGGATCATCTCTATGCACAGCACAGAAGAATCCAGATGGCAAGATTTGTCTCTGCTCCTTCCACATCTAGGGTTTATGTTGCCGAGCAACTGGCTTCATCATTCAGGCCAACATCAGCTTTATATATACACTGTGGACTTGGGGACAACAGCGAGCATTTTTTGTCTAAGAAATGAAAGAATATCTTTTCCAGCTCTGAGAGAGAAGTGTTTCCTCACTACAGTCTAGAAGGCCCTTGACACTTTTTCAAAGTCTTTGTCACTCTATCCATTATACCTGTTTGCATTTTTATTTCCTAGGCCAAGCATGGGGAGCAGCATGAGGGTCAGCACTACAACATATCCTTCCAAGATCTGAAGACTGTATTCTCCCATGGCCTGCCTCCTCGCTTTGTAATGCAGGTGCTCAAAACAGGGGAGGGAATTGGAGGGAGCTTATAACACAAGCTGTTGATAGCAGAGGGGTGGAATTAAATGAGTAGAAAACTATAAAAGATTTAATTTGAATCTTAAAAACAAATCAGATAAATTGAGCTATTGATTATCTTTTGTGAATAGTGCTGTTGTTATAATTACTTTAAGCAAATGCTTATCTGCAGTTAACCTCTTTAAATCCTTTTTGGAGCCAGGCAAAATATTCTTAAGTAAATAAATAATATTCCACTCTTTTCCTTGTGTTACCCAACAGATTTCTAGAAACTTTAGACTTCAAATAATTGTTAAAAATGAATTTAATATTTGCCTTAGCAAAATATCATGAAAATAGTTTATATGTATAGAAAAGCAAAAACATAATATATTTTTGAGCCAAATAGAAATGATATTTGGATTAGATGCATCATTCATTGTTCTTCTTCAGTCTCATGGGTTTTCAGAAAATGTAGTTTTGTGGTCATAAATTCAACCCAAAGAATGTAATCTTGGATTGCTTTATAGCCATTGAAAGAATTCATAGTTAACTGCAAACAGAGTTTGTTGGCAAAATTTTTTTTAACACTTTTAATAAACATTTATTTATTTGTTTATTTGACTGTGCCAGGTCTTAGTTGCGTCATGCAGACTCTTAGTTGTGGCATGCATGCAGGATCTAGTTCCCCGACCAGGGATCGAACCCAGGCCCCCTGCATTGGGAGCATGGAGTCTTGCCCACTAGACCACCAGGGAAGTCCCTGGGAAAATTGGTTGTTTTGGATAATTCCTGCTCAATTAGTTTCAGCCTCAGAAATTATTCCTTCTTATTGAAATATCAAACTTGACTGTGCAGGTGATTTTTAGCTTAGAAACCAGAGGATGTCATTTCTTCAATGTGTTTTATTTCAAGAAGTTAGATGAGACACCAGTAAAGGGGCTAATTCTAGGCCATAGACAGCTTGTCATCAAAAATTTTGTTAAGTTTGGAAATAGGACACGGTCAGAAGAAATCATCTTTAAACTGTCCCAAGACATTCGTAGTACAATCTCTAACATAGTTCTGAGGGCCTAACTTTAACTATTGCAGGTTGCTTTCAGAATGGTTAACCACCAGTGCTTTGGAAGGAATTACTCATACATTCTTTCCATAACTTCCATTTATGTAAAGGCCAACTCCCTCACCATTGTTTGTGTATTTTAGTACTGTCATATTGCCTAATACGGCATTTCTGTTTTAATATCTGTATCATGTTTTTGAAGGTTTCACTTTCCATTAAGTTTGAACTTACCTGTCAAAGTCCTTCTCCAATTCAATTGTTTGGTTAGGATTTCTTTAAAAAATACCAACACTATCTTAATCCCTATCTGATATACTTGTGAATAGTATTTGTTAGGTACTTATTCTTATCAGTAGACATTATTAAATACTTTATTTGCAAATCATTTTCACACATATCACTGCTTCCCAAATTTTTCCACCAAATTATTCCTGATGGCATAAAGGGAATGAATTTTGTGTGCCAGTTCTCTGGTGTATCTGTATACTGGTGGTGTCAGGTATGGCCTCATAGCTGTGGGGCAGTTGGTCACACCTGCTCCTGATCTGGTATGTATATAAGTTCTAGAGAAAAGTCTAGGTGGCTACAGTTATAAGAATTAGCTAAAGGGACTTCCCTGGTGGTCCAGTGGTTAAGAACCTGCTTTCCAATGCAGGGAACGTGGGGAACTAAGATCCCACATGCCATGGGGCAACTAAGCCCATGCGTCACAACTACTGAGCCTCTGCCCCCCCAACTAGAGAGCCCACGTGCCGCAACTACAGAGCCCAAGCACTCTGGAGCCCACGAGCCACAACTAGAGAGAAGCCCGCGTGCCGCAACGAAAGATCCTGCATGCCGCAACTAAGACTCGATGCAACCAAAAATAAATTAATTAATTAAATTTAATTTAAAAGAAAAATTAGCTAAAAATAAATTTAAAAGAATTAACATTTATTTGATGCTTACCATGTGTCAGATGCTTTGTTAAGCATTTTACACGCTTTTAATATTTATATCAACCTTAAGTAGATTACATAGTTATGTCTGGATTATTTGTAAATTTCAATTAACTGATGTAATATCTGTGCTTCATTTACAGAAATAATCAAAAGCTGAATGTTACACAGTTGGTGCGGGATAATGTGTTTCAATTTTTAGCTAAATTACATGGCTAAATTTTCAAATTCAATACCAACCTCTCCTAACTGAATAAATGAAAAATAGGCAATTTGATGCTATGGTTGCTATGTTGGACTCAGTGTATATTACCAAGAACTGGCTAGAAGTTCCACACCCCACCCTCTCCTTCCTCTTTCCCTGTTTTGTTAGGTGAAGACATTCAATGAAGCTTGCCTGATGGTAAGGAGACCAGCCCTAGAGCTTCTGCATTACCTGAAAAACACCAATTTTGCTCATCCAGCTGTACGATACGTTTTCTGTATCCTTTCCTGCTTGCCTGGGCTATCTGAGCCAATGCTTTCCTTCCTCAAATGTGGGAAAAGAAGAAATGCTTTATTTGTTGACAGTTGAAGTGTCCCTTTCGGTGGTGTTTTCTTTCTTTCTTTCTTTTTTTTTAATTAAGAAAATACCTTTATTTTTAGCCAGAAGGGGTTAAGTCAGAATTGACACTCCTGTAGTAAGAGTGCATGAAAATTCTAATATTTTGAAAATTGACTAAATTTATTTTCCTCAGGAACTTGTTTCTTTTACTCCTTGCTCTAATTGGAGATTTTTGCAGTCCTAAATTTAAAAGACATAAGTAATCTATTTTAGTGGTACTGTCAAAACAGCTTTTTTTAAAATTAGGTATGAACATATTAAATAGCATATTAACATACTCCAACTTTTGGTGGCTCATCTCTAAAATGACCCAATTCTTCATCTCATGTTGTGTTTCTCCTGTTTTAGTTTATCACTTAAGATGCTTCATTTGCAGTTGAGTAAGAAGAAAGTCCAACTCACAATGGCTTAGGTAATAAATGATTTTTGCCTAAGGAACAGGAACATCAGGTTTAGGCTCAGGTTTGGTTATTTCAGCAGTTCATTGAGGTCATCAAGAACTCAGATTCCAGGACCTCCCTGGTGGTCCTGTGGGTAAGACTCCGCTCTCCCAGTGAGGGGGACCCGGGCTCGATCCCCGGTCGGGGAACCAGACCCCACAGGCATGCCAAAACTAAAGACCCTGCGCGCTGCAACCAGGACCGGGTGCAGCCAAAACAAACAAATGAATATTCTTTTAAAAAAGAGAGAACTCAGATTCCTTTAATCTTTCTGCTGTCATCCTCACCATATTAGGTTTTGTCTCCAGGTTGATTTCTTCATGTTGACAAAATGGTTACAGCAGCTCCAAACATCTCATCTTCACAGAGCCATGTCCAAAGGCCAGAAAAGTAAACATTCCTTTCTTGCATTCTTTTTTTTTTAAAACAAAGAAAAATTTCCCAGAAGCTTCCATCAGACATCCCTCATTTCATATTGCCCAGAATTACGTCACACATCCATTCCTAAATCAATTCCTGGTGAGAAAAAAGAAACTACTATTCCTTTCTCTTTTTTTATAAATTTATTATTTTTAAAAATATTTATTTATTTGGCTGTGCCAGGTCCTAGCTGCAGCACACGTGATCTTTGTTGCGGCATGCAAGATCTTCAGTTCTGGCATGCGGGATCTTTTAGTTGCGGCATGCAGGATCTAGTTCCCCAACCAGGGATGGAACCCGGGCCCCCACATTGGGAGCGTGGAGTCCCAACTACTGGAAGGTGGTGTTTTCTTTAACAGCAAGTGCTTTAGATGGCGAGAAGGGAACAGGAAAAACCCTCAGTCTTTGCCATAGTATTCATTTCTGTGCAAAACAGGATTGGCTGATACTGCATATTCCAGATGGTAAGAACTTCCCTCACTATGTTGGGGTTAGTTATTCTGTTACTGTGGTAACATTGTGGCTTCAATTTTCTGACAGGGCTCTGACAACTAAGGGAGAAGTCTTTGCTCCAGGTACAGGCTGGTCTGAGTTAGTTTTGGAACTTTTTGATAATTAGAATGAAGTATTTTTTGGCGCAGCAATCCTCACTTTGATAGCTAATGCCCAAGAGCATAAACTCCCCCCTTAGTGTTCACCACAAGCTTTATTGCCATCAGCCAACAACTTTGAGTACCCTTAGACCCTTTGACATGGTACTGTTTGTCAGCATTCTAGGTTGTCAGCATGGATCTTAAAAACTTAAACTCTCATACTTCTCATATATCCCTCCTTGTTTTGTTCAGTGTTGTTTGCATCCACATTTTCTGCCTTTAAAAACTGCCAGGAAGCTGAGGTGACCTTTAATCCATTTATTTGTGTATTGTGTGTAATGATAATATTTAAGATGGACCAGACCAAAAAGTAAACCTCTGAAGCAAGAAGGCTTTAAGAAATATATATGGGAAACTAAAGTCATCTCCCATAACTTAAAGAAGCATAGAGTATTTTGAGTTGAATACAGTCAGTTCCTGCCTAGTTTGTTTTCTTTTGCCTTTTGATTAGCTCATCTTTGGGTGAAAAACTGCCGGGATCTTCTGCAGTCCACCTACAACAAACAGCGCTTTGATCAACCTTTAGAGGCTTCAACCTGGCTGAAGAATTTCAAAACTGCAAATGAGCATTTCTTGAGTCAGGTGACTAGACTCCCAGAAGTTTGGTGCTGGACAATCTTTTAAGATTTTTATCTTCTTTGTGCCCTGAGTACCAGTAGACTATGGAGAACTAATATTGTAGTTGGGATAACTATACCATTTTGTATTTCTTTCATACATTTTATTCACAGTGAGTTCACACGCTGAAACTCATTTATCCATGTAAAATAAAGAGGCAGCAGTAAGCTGGTCGCATCTGGTGGGTAGCAAAGTGAAGTCCAGATTGCTTCATTGACTTTTCCAAGGTGACAGCCTAAAATCCTCTAACACACATTTCAACTACATAATTTTCTCCAGATTAGATCTCTTAGGTACCAGAAACATATTCGTAAAATTATTCTCTAGTGATGCTTGGATACAGTCTCTAGGCCAGGGATTTTCAACTCTGGATGTAAGTCAGAATCACCTAGGAGCTTGTTAAAAATGCACGTGCCAAGGCTTCATTCTGGGCCTTTTTAGTCAGAATCCCTTACTTTTTTGTGTGTGTTTTTTTAAGCTCCAGGCAGAAATGGGCTAGAAAGCATTCACTTCCCTGCTGAGCTCTCTTACAAGGCTTGAAAAATAGATGAAAATAGAATGCTAATAACCTTAGCCTCCTACCCTACCTTCTTAGCTAGGGATGGGTTCATCCTTAGGCTAAGTGGCCTTTTTTGGTCTTTGTTTTATTTTTAGATAAAAGTTCAAGAGAAGTATGTCTGGAATAAGCGAGAAAGCACTGAGAAAGGCAGTCCCCTGGGAGAAGTAGTTGAACAGGTATAAAAAAAGACACTGAACATGTACTATGTCTAACCAGAGACAGCCTCTTGTAGGACTGCAAGCCACTGTCTCTCTTTCCCTACAGGGCATAACGCGGGTGAGGAATGCCACAGATGCAGTTGGGATTGTGCTCAAAGAGCTAAAGAGGCAAAGTTCTTTGGGTATTTTTCGCCTCCTGGTGGCAGTGGATGGAGTCAATGCTCTCTGGGGAAGGACCACACTGAAAAAAGAAGATAAAAGCCCGGTAGGAAAACTGAGTTTCTCTATTTTGGTTTCTCTGATTTCAGAACCCATCATATACGTAGGCTGGGACATAGCCTTCTAGACCATGCAGTATATTTTCTTGCCTTGGAATATTTGAAATAAGATGTATAGTGAAAATAGTATCAGAAGGAGATGATGCCACATTCCATCATCCACTGAATACCAAGAGCATGACAACAAAAGCTGTGGTTTCTTTGTCAATTTTCTTCTTTCTATTCTCTTTTCAAAATGATGTTCTCTGGTCTAAGCAGAGACGATCAGAAGCATCAAGGAAGGGGGTGGGTTGGGGTAGTGGGTATTTTCTCCCTTGGTAACTCTTTTTAATCTCCAGAAGCATGGCAGTTTGAGGAGCAGTGGCCATGTAGCTTATTCCAGAGGTACCTTCAGGTACTATAGTTATGTAGTAGTTGAGGATTTTTTTTTCCTCTTTTTTTTTTTTGGCCTCACAGCACAGCTTGTGGGATCTTAGTTCCCTGACCAGGAATTGAACCCAGGCCCTCGACAGTGAGAGTGCAGAGTCCTCCAGAGATTTCCCAGCTGAGGATTTTCTAGTTGTTGTCAGTGCAGATATCTCAGGGGAGCATCCGGGCAGAGCAAGTAATGTTCTCTTCTCTCCCTCTTTTCTCCCTTTCTCCTCCCTCTCACCTCTGTCTCACACATTGACCGATGTGCAGATTGCCCCAGAAGAACTAGCATTTATTTACAACCTGAGGAAAATGGTGAAAAATGATTGGGTGAGTACACATGATACCTAACAGATTTCAGAAAGAAATGTATTTTCGTTTTAAAGATGTTCAACTGCCTCATTGCTAATACCTACTGGTCTCTAATTTTATGGACAGAAAGTTCTTATATCTTATTTAATTCTCATAACTGTACCAAGTTTTAAATCTATATATTTGTTTTCTTATCTTTCCACTTGACTGGAGTACACTTATTCAAAACCATTTTTTTTGAAATATTGGCATAATTTCACTTTGCTGCAATTGTTCAAGGTGTTTTTATTTCTTATCAACTTTGGAAAGGATTTTGATAAATTTAAGATCATGTAGCAATTTATTGTCAGAGTCAAACTGAGAATTAATAATCAAATTAGTTGCCAGTTAACTGTGCTAGATCACACTGCCATACCACCATATGGCAAAAAAAAAAAAAAAACTGCAGATGATTAAAATGCATTTTTCTGTCTTTTTCAAATTCAGCTTTTTCTCCTTTCTTTCAGCAAGGAGGCGCCATTGTGTTGACTGTGAGCCAGACCGGGTCTCTCTTTAAGCCCCGGAAAGCCTATCTGCCCCAGGAGTTGCTGGGAAAGGTCAAATCACTGGAAAATTTGTTTACCCTTAGATAGTCATTCTGTCTAAATATACATACATATATATATTTTTTTTTTTTGGACATAATTTCAGACTTGGAGAAAAATGGTATTCCTCTGTGACTTCAGCTGGATTTCTAAAATGTTAACACTTTACCATGTTTGCTTTACTCTTTCTCTCCATCTATTTTTTTTCCCTGAATAATGTGACAGTAACCTGAGATATGATGCCCTCTTTTATCTCTAAATAATGCATATTTCCTAAAATCAAAGATATTCTAGGGCTTCCCTAGTGGCGCAGTGGTTGAGAGTCCGCCTGCTGTTGCAGGGGACATGGGTTCATGCCCTGGTCCGGGAGGATCCCACATGGCGCGGAGCGGCTGGGCCTGTTAGCCATGGCCGCTGAGCCTGCACATCCGGAGCCTGTGCTCCGCAACGGGAGAGGCCACAGCAGTGAGAAGCCCGCGTACCGCAAAAAAAAAAAAAAAAAAAAAAGATATTCTAATGTATAACCACAGCACAATTTTCAAAATCAGAAAGTTAACATTGACTGTTACCTAATCTATAGAATATATTCTGATTTTGCCAGTTATCCCAGTGTCCTTTACAGGAAAAGAAAGTCCTGGATAATGCACCGCACTCAACTGTCAGGTGTCTTTAGTCCCCTTTAATCTGAGACAGATCCTCAGTCTTTGTCTTTTATAACCTTAATATTTATATCTCTGTTTTTGAAGAGTACATGCTAGTTATCTTATGGGTTATTTTATGGGGTTGTCTGTTTTTTCCTGACTATACGTGATGTTAGAAGTTATAGTGTGTCTTCTCAGTGCATAATATCAGAAAGCACATGGAACTTATTTCTCCTGTTACTGGCAATATATACTTTGAACACTTAGTTAAGGTGCTCTCCACCTGATTTCTCCTCAGTAAAGTTACTCTTTTCCTTTTGTAATGAATAAGTATCTTGTGGAGATATACTTTGAGACTAGGTAAATATCCTTTTACTTCTCAAACTTCCCCTTACTAGTTTTAGTTTCCATCGGTGATTCTTCCCTAAATCAATTATCATGATAATTGCAAGATGGATATTTTCTAGCTCCACCATTACTTCTAAATGTATCAGTTGGCCCTCTCTTATATTTAAGAATTTTCCTTTCTCCCTTGTGTATTTGTTTCAATATAGACATGTGGATTCTTATTTAATGGGTTTAGAACCCATTAAATAATTACTATCATTATTTAGTTTGCTGCTTAAGATATCCCAGATTTGGCCAGTAGGAGCCCTTCAAGCTGGCTTCTCTGTCCCTTTAACATGTCCCCATCATTTTTCTCCCTACCTTTCCTCCTCTGTCCCCATCATTTCTAAGCACTTCTTTACTTTTGACACAAGAATATGTTCCAGGGCTTCCCTGGTGGCACAGTGGTTAAGAATCCGCCTGCCAATGCAGGGGACACGGGTTCGAGCCCTGCTCCGGGAAGATCCCACACGCCACAGAGCAACTAAGCCCATGCGCCACAACTACTGAGCCTGTGCTCTAGAGCCTGTGCTCCGCAACAAGAGAAGCCACCGCAGTGAGAAGCCCACACACCGCAACGAAGAACAGCCCCCGCTCACCACAACTAGAGAAAGCCCGCGCGCAGCAACGAAGACCCAACGCTGCCAAAAATAAATAAATAAATTTATTTTTAAAAAAAAAAAAAAAAAAGGAATATGTTCCAGACTCATCTTGTACTTTCCATGCCCTAGCCCTAAAATCAGCCATTTCTTCAAGGAGCTTTGGTTCGTTTTAGAGGAGAATAGTATTTAGAAACCAAGACCTGAGTGCTAGGTATACGTATTGCTACTGGGATGTGGGTGTCACTTCTTCTAGGCCCTCCAGCAGAGTTAGTAAGTAGATATATGCACTATTCATATATACAAACATACATGTATGTGTGCTATATGCATATATGTGTTTATATATACACATCCACACACATCTGTATCTGTCTCTCTATATTAAAAAACCATAAATCTGATACCTCTAGTTCCAGGCTAGCATCCCAGCATTCATTGTATCCTTCACCCTTTCCATATTTGTAACCCTCTTCTCCAACGATAATCTCTCATTCACAGTGTATTTACATATTAGCTCAATCTTAGATTATAGTAAAAGTAGTTTCAGAATTGCTAACCCTTGCCTCTATACAAATAAGCTGTGAACTAGAGGGCAAATTTTTTTTTTTTTTTTTTTACTTCTGTCTTATTTAGGCTCAATATCTTTTAGAGCAGTTTTTATCTTTAGCCTAAGGGTCTTTTGTTCAGATATTCTGTTCAGAAGTTAGTTTGGGTTAGTTTCTCTCCTCCCTTCAGTGTTATGTTTGAACTTTGAAATACAATTTGATTCATTTGTTTTAGTTTATATAGGATCTTTTCCCCCATCCTTGTCATTTTAATTTTTTTGAGTATATGAACTATCAAAACTGTTGTTGACTGTTGAAGTTAGAACTGTAAAAAAAATTTAAACACGTATATGATTATGTGTGTATACTCTCAGATAAGTGGCATTCCCCCCACCGCCCCCCACCGCCCCTTGCCTCAAGCGTTATCTCTTTTTTAAGTATATTTGTGGCCATGTAGAGCAAGGGTAGCCAGCCCCAGAGAACGTGGAGTAGAGGAGAATAGAACAAAATCTCAAAGACCTTATCCTCAAAGTGTTTAAATAAACACTGATTTGTCACTTAACAAATACTGTATCTTTATCCTTTTTCTTCTCCAGGAAGGATTTGACGCCCTGGATCCCTTTATTCCCATCCTGGTTTCCAACTATAACCCAAAGGAATTTGAAAGTTGTATTCACTATTATTTGGAGAACAATTGGCTTCAGCATGAGAAAGGTCAGTTGCTTAGCTTTTTCCTCTCACAGAAGAATCCCACTGAGTCAGAGCCTTGATCTCTTCTTCCCTCAGCAGCAGCCTGTAATTTGTACTTCATCTTTTTTCCCTTTATCTTGACTTCTTTCTGGCTAATTAGATGGTACAGAAGGTGTGGGGTTGGTTAAAGTTCGATTTACAAGAGACATTATATCTCTCCCTAAAATTCTCACGTTAGTCTAGAATAAGATGCTCATGCTAACAGAGGAGGTGAGACCGAACCCAGGTGATTGGGTTGCTGCCACACTCTGTCACATTTATTCATCGTTCAGCACACTTGCATTGAGAGGCTCATATGCTAGGGCACCCCCAGAACAACTGATGCTGTGTGAGAGGCTACTCCAGCACCAAACCAAATCCTTGCTATACCTGTCCTAGTACTTGTAGATGAAAGTGTTCCAGCTGCTCATTTAACCCTTGCCCTCAGTTCTGGGTGGGTGTGGGTCTGTTGGGGGGCGGGGTGCAGAGGAAAAATAAAGGTGGTTCTGTTACTAGGTAATAGAGAATTAGCTGCAGTTGGAATAGGTTATTAAAGGAATAGGGGGAAGAGTATAAAGCAGCTGCAGCATGATGAGTTAGGAGGCACAATGGAGAGATTTCTAAAAGGGCCTTGAGAGATTTGACAGTCCTTAAAGTCCAGAGGATAGTCTTGAAACAGAGGGAGAGATAGATGCTGGTTGGAGGAATAGAGACAGAAAAGGAAATTATGCATAGAAAAAATAATACTGGCGGATGGAATAAAGGGCCTAGAAGTGAGGTTTTGGGAGTGCTAATTATATCAGAACATAGTCTGGATAACGTAGCCTTTGACTACAGAATTTGCTAAGTAACACAATGCTACAGGAGAAAACTGCCAGTTTTCTGTTTGGCTCCATTTTAGCTCATACAGAAGAAGGGAAAAAGGAGTTGCTGTTCCTAAGTAATAGGAATCCTGGGCAGCTGGAGCGGCTCTGTGCCTACCTCTAAGCCATGGTCACAAGGTACGTGGAAGACAATGGACCTTTCTTCTAATGGACCCAATCAGATGGGGGAGTCCTGCAGTACACAAGAAGAGCAGCCAGGCACGTGCACTTATGGGATTGGACAGTACTGCAGTCAGCTCCCAGCCTTCGTTGCAGTGGGTTCCTTGTGATGTGACTGTGGTGGCAATAAGATGTCCTGAAACTAACATCAGTTTATTAGTTGTGGTTTTCACATTTTAAATAATCATGTAGCTTTTCCTAAAAAATTAAATTATCTTTCTTAAAGTGTTGTGTTATATTTATAAGATGGAAAGAGCCTTCAGATTGGCCAAATTGAATTTCTTTGGCATTCTTCTTGTTGAGACTAAATTCTACAGAAATTTTCCAGACTTTATTCAATTTAGGAGATTGAGACTCAATCTCCTGAACTTCTCACTCCCAGTCCATTCACTTCCTATTTACTCTTTTATCAATGGTCCCTGAGAACTTTCCTCAAACTCCAGCTGAGTCTGGCAACTTTGTATAGTACAGCCCCTTTCTACAGGTTCCTGAAAGAAGTTCTAAACCCCTACAGCATACATTGTATGTAGTGAATTAACATCTTTAATCCATGTAGAATAGTACTGTCTGTGTACCATCTTTCTGAGATTTGAGAAAACACTGACTCATCAATTTCAGAAGAGTCTGATTCTCTCACCATACCCAGGTTGTTGGTTCCAAAGAGTGAGAAGTTTGATTCCCAGATCTGCTGCTTATTAGCTAACTAACTGTCTGAGCCTATTTCCTTCTCTAATTTTACCTTATCTCTGTTTCACCTTATGTAAAGGTAATAATAATGCCAAACTTTCAGGGATTTTGTGAGAATTAAATCACATAATAAATGTCAGGTGCCTCACACATAGTAGGCCCCCATAAATGATAGGTAGCTACTATTTATAACTTGGATTCTATTAATGCTTTATTTGAACAATTACTACGAGAAGAGAGTCTGAATGTATATCAGCATTTTTCACTAGAGAGCCAGCTGCCCCTACCCTATCCTCCTCAAGGATTCCCTGTCAAAAATAAAACCTCCATCCCTGGCCCAGTCCCCAGACACTTTAGCTAGACTGATGTTCTAGCATCAAACTCAAAGATAACAGCCTTATAGAGACTGCTTAACCAGTTGGAAAGTTTGAATCCATTTAACAGATCCCTTTTAATATAGTTCTGCTTCTCTGACTGAACCCTGACCGATACGCCTCCCAATACAGATAGTCAAGCCTTGAGATCTGTCTTTTCAGGAGCTCAGATGGAGCTCCTCTCCATCCTTACTACCACTGCCTTTCATAACCCCATCGCTTCTTGTTTGAGTTACTATAATCATTTGCTAATTTGTTTCTCTGCCAACTACCCGTGGCTCCTCCCTCCAGTCTTTCACTGGGTTGCCTGAGTGAGCTCTCTAAACACAGCACATCATGCAATTCCCTTAATGTCATTCAGTGGCTTCACTATGCCTTTATTTTTGCCATGTATGGGTTACAAAGTTCAAACCATACAAAAACATTTCATAGAAAATCAGGCTCGTTTTCTCTCAGCTCCCTTTTCTAGAGGCAATCAAATTATAGAGACAAAATTCTAAAAAAATACACGTTTTTTTAAACACAATAGTGTACTTACTCTTCTATACCTTGGTGTTTCCAGGTATCTTGGAAATTGTTCCTGCCAGGAGTTTTTCTTATAAATCGAGTGCCTGCTCTAAGGAATTTAAAAAGAAAAGGAAATAGCACACAGAACCTCCAAGAGGGACACTGTCACAAGCTCAGCAGCCACAGACAACATCCTAACCACAACAGGGGAGGGTCTGCTGTGATAAAGTCACCAGTGCTACTATGAACATTGACATTGCAGCCTATACTAATGATAATGGCAGCTAGCCCCCAGAAATTGCAGTGCTGCTGCCTCCCAAAAAAAGCAAGATGCCACTGCTCTTACCCTTACCAGATACTTACTGGACAGGACCTGAATCTGATTGACAAGCCTGATCCTTAACTGTAAATGAGGCTGGGAAATTGGCTTCCATCTTTGGAAGGCCAAGCTCATAATCAATATGCCTTCTTCTCTTTCATGAATGTGGAATAGTAAGCTGTATGACTATACTATCATTTATGTACAAAATCCTTACTGAAGAATTGCCTCATTACTTTTGCAATTTGCTAAATATGGATTCTTAATTTTTTCCCAAATAGTCTATCATAATCAACCCTATCCAGTCCCCTTTTTTTCTTAAGATCCTTCTACTGCAGACCTGATCCTCATGCCCCAATTTTTTCTGTCTCCATGCTAAGCCTGCTGCACAGCTGGTCTCTTGGGGCTTTTCTTCATCACTCAGGTGGACTGAATTCAGAATGAAAAGTAAGAAGCAAAACTCTCTTTCTTTTCAGATGACATATTCCTGTATATAGAAAACCTTAGGAAATCTCAAAATAATCTACTAGAACTCAAAACAAGTTCAACAAGGTCACAACAATACTACAAGATTAATATACAAAAACCAATTGTATTTCTCTATACTAGCAATGAAAAATCCAAAAATGAAATTAAGAAAGTAATTTTGGGGACTTCCCTGGTGGTGCAGTGGTTGAGAATCCACCTGCCAATGCAGGGGACACGGGTTCGATCCCTGGTCCGGGAAGATCCCACATGCCACGGAGCAACTAAGCCCGTGCGCCACAACTACTGAGCCTGCGCTCTAGAGCCTACAAGCCACAACTACTGAGCCCACGCACCTAGAGCCCGTGCTCCATAACAAGAGAAGCCACTGCAATGAGAAGCAGAAGCCCGTGCACGACAGTCAAGAGTAGCCCCCGCTCGCCACAACTAGAGAAAGCCCGTGCACAGCAATGAAGACCCAACGCAGCCAAAAATAAATTAATTTTTTTAAAAAATTAAAAACTTAAAAAAAGAAAAGACATATAAGTGGCTGACAGGATAATGAAAAGATGTTCAACATCACTACTGATTAGGAGCAAATCGAAACCACAGTAAGATACCACCTCACACCCACTAGAATGGCTATAAATCAAAAAGACAATAATAAGTGTTGGGGAGGATGTGGAGAAAAAGCAACCCTCCGTGGGAATTCCCTGGCGGTCCAGTGGTTAGGACTCGGTGCTCTCACTGCCAAGGGCCTGGGTTCAATCCCTTTTCAGGGAACTAAGATCCCATAAGCTGCGGGGTGCAGGGAAAAAGAAAAGGAACCCTCAAACATTTCCAGTGGAAATATAAAATGGAAATAATTTTAGAAAACAGTTTGGCAGTTCCTAAAAATGTTAAGCACGAAGTTATCACATGACCCAGCAATTCCACCCCTAAGTATCTACCCTAAAGAAATGAAAATATGTCCACACAAAGACTTGTGTTCAGGCAGCATGAGACTATTCATAGTAACATTATTCATAATAGCTAAAAAGTAAAAATAATCCAAATATCCATCTACTTGTAAACGGATAACCAGAAATGAGCAAAATACTAATACATACTACAACATGGGAACTCAAAAACCTTACGCTAAGACTCCAAACACACAAAAATACATTTGTATGATTATATGAAACATCCAGAAATGGCAAATCTATAACGGCAAAAGTAGATCAGTGGTTGGCTGGTGTTAGAGGTAGGAACAGGGTTTACCTGTAATTCCCCAGGAAGAATCTTTTGGGGATGATGTAAATGCTTTAAAACTGAATTGTGATGACTGCACAACTCTTTATTTACAAGATCATACACTTAAGATGGATGTAAGTGACACCTCAATATCATTTACTGTATATAAATAATACCTCAATAAGGGTGTTAAAAAGAAAAAAAACTGCAGTCAGATTTCTTCCTTCCCTCTATTCTTCAACGGGTTCATACCTTCATCAGGGTCTGAGACTCTCCCAGCCTCTTCTGGTTTCCCGAGACATTCCCACACAGGCATTTCCCCAATAAAGCACATGCATGTATAATCCCACTTGGTGTTTGCTTCTGGCGTATAGTATATTATCTTCAAGAGACAAATTAAAGTTGCGAGTCAAAAAAAGATAACACTGTGCAAACACTAACCAAAAGAAAGCTGGTTCATCTATATTACTATCGAAGTAGATATTAAGGTAAAACAGCATTATTTGAGAAAAAGAGGGATAGCTTATAATGGTGGAAGTTTCAATCCATCAGGAAAATAAAACTGTAAAGTAGTATGCAGTAATAACATAGCCTAAGAAATTAAAAACTGACAAAATTACAAGGAGATAGACAATCATAGCAGGAGAGTTAATATACTTCAGTGGGAAAAGATATTTTCAACACAAGTAACTGACAAAGGGCTTGTATTCAGAATAAAGTACTTACTCCTACAAATGGTTGAGATGACCCAAAAGAAAAATGGGCAAGAGACTTGAACATGCACTTCACAAAAGTGGCTATTCTAATGGTGATAAACATAAAAAGGTGCTCTCAATCTCACTAATCAGGAAAACTAAAACCAATGATATGGACTAAAAATTTTTAATGGTGGCAAGGTTATGGAACATCACCTGCAAACACTCCTACACTGGTGGTGAAACTAAATTTAGAAAAGTTTGGTGTTATTTACCATATTCACACATTCCCATCCTTATGATCCAACAATTACACTCCTAGGTATATACACAACAGAAATGTGTGCATGTCCACATGCACAAGAATGTTAACTGTAGCACCTAATAGCCCCAAACTGGAAACAATTCCAAAGTCCATTATCAGCAGAGTAGATCATTTGAGGTATATTTCTACAATGGCATTCTGAAGCAATGAAAATGAACTATAAGTATATGCAAGAACAGGGAAGAAGTTAACAATATTGAGCAAAAGGCAGACGCAAAAGAATATGTACTCGGATTGACTTACATTATATACATAGATAGAGCGAGCCAGTCCACAGGGTTAGAAGTCAGGAAGGCTGTGAGTTTTGGACAGGAAGGAGAGGACACATGTGAGGCTTTAAGGTAGCGTCTAGTTTTCTGGCAAGGTTTTATTTTTTGCCTGAGTCGCTATTAGCCAGCAGAAGTATCCTATGAAAAAAAAAAAAGTAGCCAGCAGAAGTATGCTTGCACAACAGCTGCAAGAGCCGTCAGGAGTAGGTAGGAGAATCTTTAGTGAGCCGCACCAGGAACCCCACGGGGGATGCAGAGAACCCAGCACCAAGAACGCTCCAGCAGGGCGCTTGAGCCCTAGTG
This sequence comes from Orcinus orca, assembly GCF_937001465.1. Classification (NCBI taxonomy): domain Eukaryota; kingdom Metazoa; phylum Chordata; class Mammalia; order Artiodactyla; family Delphinidae; genus Orcinus; species Orcinus orca. The sequence continues at coordinate 99,828,752 of NC_064559.1, read as the reverse complement.
CCCACAACTTCCGGCCTGCGCCACTGCGCCCCGCCCCTCGACAACAACGACTGATAAGCAAGACTGTTCCACGCCAGGAAGAGGCGGGGTATGAAGAGCGGGGTCATTGAAGCCCAACGAATCGTTTATCCTATGGGAAAGGATGTGTTTATGGGCCAATAGGACGCCGGGACTGAGGCCCCACCCACAAGCCTGCTGAGCCAATCGGCAAGGAGCAGCGAGTGGGCAGGCTGTGGCTGTGCTACCCAGCGGAGCCGCGCAGCATGGCGGGGGGTCCCCGGGAGGTGCTCACTTTGCAGTTGGGACATTTTGCGGGTTTCGTGGGAGCGCACTGGTGGAACCAGCAGGTAAGGTCTCTGGGCGGCTGCCTCAGCTGAACCTTTCCGGATCTCCAGTCCTTGCCTCCGGCCTGTTCCTCTCGCCACCCGAGTCCAGTCCTTCCTCTGTGCCTCCCCAGGATGCTGCGCTGTGCAGGCCGACCGATGCCAAAGAACCGCCGGGAGAGCTGTGCCCCGACGTCCTGTACCGGACCGGCCGGACGTTACACGGCCAAGAGACTTACACGCCGAGACTCATACTCATGGATCTGAAGGGTTAGGTGGTGGCTGGAGTCAGCCAATTCCCAGTGTTCTCCTTCGCGTGTGGAGTCTCTAGCATCCGTTCGCGTCAAGATCCTTGACCCCGACTATACTAGGCTGAAGGACCAGAGATGAGGAGCCCCAAGGAGGGCTAACCACAGTATGCCAACACCTGAGGGGACGCAAGAAAGCAAAATTTTATTCCGTTCAAGAGCTATCTCTGGAATGGGCTACTTGTCCCTAGACACAGTGAGATGAACTGTGGCGCTCCCGTAGAACCACTGGGTGTGGTCTTTGCCCAGGTCCCAAAGCTAAGGACTAAGCTGGGAAATGAAGGATGGAATCTACATTCTCCTAGGCAAGGGTTTTTTTCAACCCATGTTTTTTTCAACCCATGTCTAATCAAGAAAGCTTGGAAGGGCCAAGTGCTGGAGTGATGATGACAGCAGGTTGTCAGGTGATCAGAGGAAGGTTAGCTGAACGACTGGAGGGACAGGGCTTTACCTAACATTGTCTGTTATTTTTGTACAGGTAGTCTGAGCTCCCTAAAACAAGAAGGTGGACTCTACAAGGACAAGCAGCTAGATGCTGCAATAGCATGGTACGTGTGATGTTTGGAAAGGAGTTGGGAAGGAGCATAGCAAGCTGGAGAACTCAGGGAAACTGACACTATGATCAATCTCCAATTTCTTTCAGGCAAGGGAAGCTCACCACACACAAAGAGGAAATCTATCCCAAGAACCCTTATCTCCAGGACCTCCTGAGTGCAGAGGTGAGGGCCTCTGCCCTGAACTTTTAAGCCCAGTGCTACAACCAGAGTGCCTCCACTGGGGCAGAGAAAAAGAGAATTTTAGCCATCTTAAATGCCCCAGAATGGTATTTTGAGGAAAAGCACTTTTTTCTCCTACTAAAGGACTGTGAGTACGTGAATGGAAAGGAAGTTGTAGGGTGTGGCCAGCAAAATCAGGGAGGATAAATCAACTTTTGCGTCTAGACGGCCTGGACCTAAATGTAGATTTTCTCATCCCGCCCAGGGAGTGCTGAATAGTGATGGTATCTGGAGGGTCAAATCCATTCCCAATGGCAAAGGTGAGACTTCTCCAGATACTGCAAAATGGGGAGTGGGGCAGAGCAGGAACATGGAGAAAGGTACGTTTCCTCTGCTTTTTCTTCAGGTCCCCCACCATTCACCACCGCTACAACTCCAAAACCAGTTATCCCCACAGAGGGCAGCATCAGAGTCTGGTCAGACTTTCTCAGAGTCCATCTCCATCCCCGGAGCATCTGTATGATTCAGAAGTACAACCATGATGGGTATGGAGGGCCCCAGAGGCTGTGAGGCAAGAAACTGGGTCCCCACTAATGTTGGATGAGGCTCTTGAGGCCATCTTCCCTGCCCTCCTCCAATACAAGAGCTCTTGGGCGGAGGGATGGAAGTGGGGGAGTCCTGTAAATCCTGGACTGTGTTTATGCATGGCAGGGAAGCAGGTCGCCTGGAGGCTTTTGGCCAAGGGGAGAGTATCCTGAAGGAACCCAAGTACCTGGAAGAGCTGGAGGACAGGCTGCACTTCTACGTGGAGGAATGCGACTACCTGCAGGTAGCTGCGTGGCATCGCGGGCACTTGGGTAGAAACTCCCCTCATCCTGCTGACTTTCGCCATTCACCTCTCTCCAGGGCTTCCAGATCCTGTGTGACCTGCACAATGGCTTCTCTGGGGTAGGCGCCAAGGCCGCAGAGTTGCTACAAGACGAGTATTCAGGGCGGGGAATAATAACCTGGGGCCTGCTCCCTGGTCCGTATTGCCTCGGGGTGAGTAGTTCTTGTGGGGAGAAACGGTCACAGGGTAAGGAGGGAGAAATGAGGATAGCCCAGTGAGAAAGTTGGTTCAAACAAACTACTCTCATTTCTTTCACCAGGAGCCCCAGAAAAACATCTACCGTCTGCTAAACACAGCTTTCGGTCTGGTGCACCTGTCTGCTCACAGCTCTCTGGTCTGCCCCTTATCCTTGGGTGGGAGCCTGGGGCTGCAACCTGAGCCACCTGTCAACTTCCCTCACCTGCAATATGATGTAAGGCTCCATGCTCTTGTTCTGACTGCAGCTAGTGACAGGGCAACACACATGCGCACGCGCACACGCTCGCCAAGTCAGCCTTTATCTGCTACTGGCTCTATTCTTGAAGCCTCAGCTTGAACTCGGCTCTGATGTGGCCTCTTAGATGACATTGTCCTATGCTTATCCAGCCCTGGGCCAAACACACCCCTGCTTTGTCCCAACGCATGCGGGCCTCTCTGCCATTACTATTCTGCCTCCACACTCTCTTTTCCACACCCAGAAGGCCAAGTGCTCTTCTCTGTATCCTCTTTACAGGCCGCTCTGCCCTTCCACTGTGGCGCCATCCTGGCTACAGCCCTGGACACAGTCACTGTTCCTTATCGCCTATGCTCCTCACCAGTTTCCATGGTTCATCTGGCTGATATGCTGAACTTCTCTGGGAAAAAGGTATTAAGCTTTGTGAGGAGATGGATCAGAGCTGAGAAAAAGCTCTATAACTTGATTTCTTCCTTATCTTTAGGTGGTCACAGCAGGAGCAACCATCCCCTTCCCCTTAGTTCCAAGCCAGTCCCTCCCTGATACGCTGATGCAGCTTGGAGAGGCCACCCCATGGACCCCACTGTCTGCATGTGGGGACCCTTCTGGAACGTGCTGCTTTGCCCAGTCCGTGGTGCTGAGGGGTCTAGACAGAGCATGCCACACCAGGTGAGGGCTGGTGGTCCTTAGGAGCCCTTGTCAGACTTTTGTTTCACATCCTTTTCTCATACCTCTGGGTGTTCTAATGGCACTGCCCTGCTCGCCTTCCCTCTGGGCCACTTAAAAGAAAACAGGGGCTTCCCTGGTGGCGCAGTGGTTGAGAGTCCGCCTGCCCATGCAGGGGACACAGGTTTATGCCCCGGTCCGGAAGGATCCCACATGCCGTGGAGCGGCTGGGCCCTTGAGCCATGGCCGCTGAGCCTGTGCGTCCGGAGCCTGTGCTCCGCAGTGGAAGAGGCCACAACAGTGAGAGGCCCACGTACCGCAAAAAAAAAAAAAAAAGAAAACAAAGGCTGTGAGCATCCCGATCAGCTGATGGCCTGAGAACCTAAGTCCTAGTTTCTCATTCATGCTGCCACAGATTAAAGGTTGTTTTGGCTTTGTTCTGGCAGTCAGCTCACCCCAGGGACACCCCTGCCCTCCCCACTCCATGCGTGCACCACCGGGGAAGAAGTCTTGGCCCAGTACTTGCAGCAGCAGCAGCCTCGAGTCAGGAGGTCAGTATAATGCTTGCCCCTGCTCTCCTCCCAGACCTGCCACCTCCCCTGACTTCTTCTCACTCAGCTGCTGTCCTCTTGCCCCACAGCTCTTCTCATCTGCTGCTGACTCCCTGTAAGGTGGTTCCTCCTTACCCCTACCTCTTCTCCTCAAGCCTGAGCCAGCAGGGTTTGGTTCTGGATGGTCCCCCAACAGGGGCAGGTATGTAGGAGGTGAAGAAAACCAAGAGGTTTTCAAGCATGGGAGAGTTTTACTATACCCCTTCCTGGATAAGGTACTTGGGAAATTCCCAGTTTAACACTCCTTTATTCACCCTATGGCTCCTGAGAGAAGTGTTCTTCCTCTGGAGTGCTGGTATACAAAGGGGAGAGGACACAAAATTTATTGAGTTTACTATATAATCAAGTCTACCAGAGGCCCAGACTTCCCTGTGTGTGCAACAGACCGAGGGTAGAACAGTGGTCCATTCAGAGGGTTCCCGTTTCCCTCCCTCCGCAGCAGTGGAGAGCATCCCAGTGCTCGGGGCCCTCTGCTCCTCTTCATCCTTGAACCGGACCCTGGGAGATTTGGCCAAAGATCTCGCCAGACTCGACCTGCGGCGCTGGGCCAGCTTCATGGACGCTGGAGTGGAACAGGATGACCTAGAGGAGACGCTGCAGGAGCTACGCAGCCTGGCCCAGTGCTACCAGAGTGGCGACAGCCTCATGGACTAAAGCTCCAAGAAAAGGAAAGAGCTAGTTTACAATAAAAACTGCTGGATGCAGGAGCTCAGTGTCTTTGGACTGGCTACACCAACATACGCATTTATCACATTTAGAAACACTGTGATCAGATCACACAACAATAAATATGTACCATCAGACAAAAAAGAAAAGAAAAAAACACACAGAAAAGGAACTGGGCTGCACTCTCCCTCAATGTTCTTTACAACGTAGATTTCTAAGGTCTTCATAAAAGACACACAGGATGGCAGGGCCATCCAACCCCCAGCCTGCCATTGTCCTTGTCCCTGGCCCCCTGCTCCGCCAGCTCCTCACACTGAGCTCAAGGGTTTTACAAGCAAAGTACAGCCAGCCTTCCCCCGATCAGGGTGCCTGTTGGATTCGATCCTGTGCAGATGACACCCTCACGCTCCCAGGGTCTCACTCATCCAGCTCTTCCTCAGACAGAAGGTCCCCGTGGTCAGACAGCTGGTCTGTATTGCTGGTACTGGTCGCATCGTCCTCATCCTCGGAGCTGGCCTCGCAGGCTGTGTGGAAAAGCTGCATGAGTTCTCGAAAACGATGGGAAACCTAGAAGGAGAGGAGGAGGCTTGCGTTCACCTTTCTGAAGTTAGTAACATTTTAACATTTACTAAGCACTATATACCAACTTGAACAGTCTTGTTTGTTCTACACAGTAAGGCGGTGAGGGCTGTGCCCTCCTTACAGATAAGGAAGCTCGGGTTAAAAGGCTAAACATTTTGCCCAAAGTCACATTCCTTCTAAAAACAAAACTAGAATGCAGTCCCTGGGGCTTCTACCTCAAAATTCAATGCCCTCTCTCTTCTAGAGCTACGACTAACCACGCTGACAAGCCAAGGTTTTCCTCAGGGCAGACCTTTACAATCACCAATCACCTCTGAGTTGGCCAACCTGTCCTCTTCCTTTCCTTGGTTCCTCTGGAGCTTGAAGCTCTAGCAGAGTTTCCCCTACTTACCTCAGTAGGGGTCTTATTTCCCAGCTGCTGGGAGATGATGCTAAAAGTCTGCGGCTGTGCTCCTTGCTCCTGGCACATGGTCAGAATCACACGGTCAGCTTCCCTGGAATCCACATAAGGCAATTAATCTAAACCAGTAACATGGGTGTGCTCCATGCACTTTCTAAACACGCTCACACATCCATCCCCACCTACCTTGTCCACAGGACAACCTTTTCCCCCGTGGAGCTGACCTTGCTGTTGTTGGCACACACTGTAGCTTCTGTGGCCTTCGTCTGTGGCTCCCCCACTGGACCCTTTCCCTGTATTCCACTGTCTTTAGCCAAACCTCCTCTAGGGGCTTTGGGAGAAGTCTCTGAGGTGTCAGTACCTAATGAAGAAGATCCATGGACAGGAGACACCCCGTCCGCTGTCACCCCAGCTCTACTGGAAGGCAGCCAGCTCTCCTGAGTATCTGGTTTCCCAGACACCTGTCTTCCCCCTAAGTCTGCGGTCCTTGAGGAAACAGGACTCGGGAAGGAAGCAGGGGGTTCAACGGTTCCAGGCAATTTCTCAGTTTCTGAAGCATTCCAGACCAGCATGGAAGCCTGTGACTCATGCCCTGGCTTATGGCCCTCGCCCTCATCCTGAAGTCTGGGGGATGCCCTGGGGCAGGAGAGAACCTCAGACCCAGCCTGGTTACTCCTAACAGCGCACAGCACAGTTCCAGTTTTGGAGGGAAGCTGAGGAGTCTCTGGTGAGCAGGGCGGTGGGCCATCGAGGAGGAGCTGATCTGTAAAAGTCACTTCTTGAGGAGACAGCAAAGTGCTCCCTGCTGCCAATCCTGTTGAGGAGGAAAATAAGGATCTAAGGGTATGGACAGTGTAACAATGCATCTAAGGACACAAATTACCACGGGGTCACTATGGCAAGCTACCATGATAAAGTTCTAAGGTCCAAGAGTGAGGTGAGGGTGGGGGCTAGGGTCACTTATATAAAGATATGAAGTCCGACTGCCAAAGCTGAGAATGGCTGAGGCTTTAGGAATGCAGACCACAGAGGATATGGAGACAAGGGGAAGGGGTTCAGGAATGGGAACACAAGAAGAAAATGCTGGAACTTCCTGGTGGCGCAGTGGTTAAGAATCCGCCCGCCAATGCAGGAGACACGGGTTCAAGCCCTGGCCCAGGAAGATCCCACATGCCACAGAGCAACTAAGCCCGTGAGCCACAGCTACTGAGCCTGCGCTCTAGAGCCCACGAGCCACAACTACTGAAGCCCGTGTGCCTAGAGCCCGTGCTCCGCAACAAGAGAAGCCACCACAATGAGAAGCCTGCGCACTGCAAGGAAGAGTAGCCCCACTCGCGTAACTAGAGAAAGCCCGTGCGCAGCAACAAAAACCCAACACAGCCAAAAATAAATAAATTTATATTTAAAAAAAAAACAAAAACGCTGGATTGTGTCGATTTGTAGCACTCTTATTTCTGCAAGAGGATTGAGGCCACAGGAAAGAAAATTAAGGCTGGACAGTAAGGATTTCCTACTGGTTTATTAGTAAAAGAGGTGGTAGTCCATCCCTGAAAAGACTAATAGGGCTTCCCTCGTGGCACAGCTGTTGAGAGTCCGCCTGCCGATGCAGGGGACACGGGTTCGTGCCCCGGTCCGGGAAGATGCCACATGCTGTGGAGCGGCTGGGCCCGTGAGCCATGGCCGCTGAGCCTGCACGTCCGGAGCAACGGGAGAGGCCACAACAGTGAGAGGCCCGCGTACCGCAAAAAAAAAAAAAAAAGAAAGAAAAGAAAAGAAAAGACTAATATTATCCAGGCTCAAAGACGTTCTTGCTTGAAGTATGTGAGAATGAGACAGAAATAAAGGGAGAAAGGCTGGGCTGGCAGCTGGCTCACTCACCTGGAACAGGCATCTCTCCCTTTCTGGTACTCCTGCCAGTCCTGCTCTGGGTTGCCTCAGTGCTTTCTCGCTCTTCTGGGGTTTCCTCCTCCATCACGTCCTTGCCCTGCCCAGCTTCCTTAGCACCAGGCACGGGACTGGCCTCTCCATGGGGGCTGCCGCCTACCAACTCATGGGGCTCCTTGCTCTTGCAGGATTTGCTGTCACAGACCTGCAGGGATGGCCTTCTGGGTCAAGGGTCTTCTGACCCCTTTTGTCTTAGGGGCCGACCAAAGGAAGAAACCTTGCCATGATGCTCAGCAAGTCAACCAACATGCATGCCTGCTCCAACAATTGTAAATGGCCCAAAAAAGAGTGCTGGATTCTACCAATCCTCTAACCAAGGACTGTATTTCTGCTGCCAACCAACCCTACTTTAGAGAACCAGCATTACCTTTAGGCTATTTTCCTCACACAGGTTTGTTTCATTAAAAAAAAAAAATCTAAGAGGGAAATATATGAACTGGTTGATTCTTCCCTATTCCAAAAGCTTCACCTACAAGATTCTCTTTAAAAAGCAAAATCCATTATACATATATTTTTAAAGATTCTATTTATTTTGCATACACACACTAATGTGTATGTGTACGGCATATTACTTATCCCCATGTAATCTTTTTAGGAATTCAATAAGGTACACATCTGTGGTAGCAAACAATACCCCAAACAGCAAGGCAACCTGGGGGTTGCCCTAGGCAGCTCCGATACCCCTTGGTACCAGTTCCCTCCTCACCTTGCTGCTGCAGTGGCTACAACTTCTCCTCTTGCTCTTCTTCATCTTGGAGTCAGGACCTCCCTCATGGCAGCAGCAGGCACAGTCCTTGGCCCCATCTGGCCACTCAGCCTCCTAGGAGACACTTGGGCTTGGTTAACTGCCAAGCATTTTTTGTACCAATAGAGGGGGCTAAGTTGTGAGCCACCTGAACAAGCCTGCCCCCTGACCCCCTTCCCCGCTTCCTTTCTCTTTCATTATACACCATCTCTTCACGTTGCCTGGGGAAATCAATGCCCAAACTCAACTAAAGCCTACTATGAATCCCTGAAACAATCTGTAAATGACCCAAACTGACATATCCCAGCTGCCCAGATGTTTCAAGAAATATTTAAGTGAAATATAATCTGAGGCAAAGTCACTGGAGAGCTCCCTCATGAGGTATGATCTACTCACTCGTCTGTCTTTGTTTCTGTCTCCCTGTTCCCTGAGCTCTCCCCTCTCCTCCAATCCCCTTGAGAGGGCTTTGTACATATGGAAGGCTCACTCAATGATACTCTCTGTTCAACAAACCCAAGACATAAATACCATTACTATCCCCACTGACAATGAAGAAACTGAAACAAAGAGAGATTAAATAAATCGCCCAAGGTCATTCAGCTACTAAGAAGCAGTTTTCCCGAAGAAAGAGTACAAGACATGTAGTAAAGGGAAATGGACTAAAAAGACTACTTCTTGAAGAGCAATAGACAGCAGTGAGTACAAGCAGACTCTGGAGCCAGACAACGCAGGCTCAGATCCTAGCACTGCCCCTGATTAAACATGAGACCCTGGCAATGGCCCCTCTCTGTAATTCCGTTTCCTCTTCTATAAAATGCAAACAAGAGCAATCTTTTCATAGGGTTATTGTGAGAGTTCAACGAGTGAATAGTCCATGTAAAATATAAGAGACACGTGATACTTTGGAACACAGCTCAGTATTAGCTGTTGTCATTATTATTAAAATGATGAATCCTGGTTCTATTTTTTCACAAGAACAGAAAGGCAGAAGACCCAATGACAAGAGAAATAGCTCTGAGCTAGAGAAACAGATCCTTCTAATGAGGCAGTCATGGGTGGGACCTCTTCAGAAGCTGCACCGTTCTTCCCATGGGCTCTGCATGTCCACAGCAGCCTGACCTTTGGTTCCTGCTCCATGACTGCCTCAGATCACAGAGGCTTTTGCACCACCCTAAGCCAGAGAACCACTCAGACAGAAAACTCAAGGCTTGATTCATGAAAGATGGATAATCCCCAACAACCTGGTGTACCTTATCATGATTTTGGACCCCAATCTCTTTTCTTCTTTTGTTCTTTGAGGCTGTGGGTATCTTGGGAGGTTCCTCTTCCTCTTCCACATCAGGCAGTGCCACTTCTTCAAAGCCATCAAACTGGGGAGGAGTTGGTGCCACTCAACACAGACTCTGGGCAGATATCCCTTCTACACATGGCCTTCCCCCTTCACAACCCTACAGCAGCCTCACAGCCTGTACCTCATACTCTTTCTCCTCAGTCCAATTGATCTCTTCAAAGTCACCCATACGGCTAGCTGCTGGGCGCAAATGGTCAAAGAAGATGGAGAACTCATCCTGTAGGTGGTCATGGCCTTTGAGGAGCTGCCACATCTGTGTCTTGAGCTGGGGAGAGTTCCAGAAGGAAAGATAAAGTCTCCAGAGCCTCTCTAGGCCACCATTCCAAATCAATCCCACATACTTCTGGGTTCTACTTTCCTAGTTAACTGGGAGACACACAGAAGCCTCTCTTTGATAGCTAAGAACTCTTAAACTTCCTCTCCCTCCTTACTTGCCTACAAAGCAGGGGTACAGGCAGACCTCATTTTAGTGTCTTTCCTTTACTACACCTCATAGATACTGTGTTTTTTTACAAACTGAAGGTTCATGACAACGCTGTGTCGAGCAAATCTATCAGCACAGGGCTTCCCTGGTGGCGCAGTGGTTGAGAGTCCGCCTGCCGATGCAGGGGACGTGGGTTCGTGCCCCAGTCTGGGAAGATCCCACATGCCGTGGAGTGGCTGGGCCCGTGAGCCATGGCTGCTGAGCCTGCGCGTCCGGAGCCTGTGCTCTGCAACGGGAGAGGCCACAACAGTGAGAGGCCCGCGTACCACAAAAAAAAAAAAAAATCTATCAGGACCATTCTTCCAACACCATTTGCTCATTTCATGTCTCAGTGTCACATTCTGGTAATTCTCACAGTATTTCAAAATTGTTCATTATTATTATATTTATTATGGCGATCTGTGATCAGTGATCTTTGACATTACTACTGTACTTGTTTGGGGGCACCATGAACCACACCCATATGAGAAGTGGAGAACTTAAAAAATAAAACGCTGTATGTGTTCTGACTACTCCATTGACCAACTGTTCCCCCATCTGTCTCCCTCTCCTTGGGACTCCCTATGCCTGAGACAATTAGGCCAATTTCAGTTGAACACTTAGGCCCTACGAAGCCTCAAATTGTTCAAGTGAAAGGTACAGTCGCACATCTCTCACTATAAATCAAAAGCTAGAAATGGGGCTTCCCTGGTGGCGCAGTGGTGGAGAGTCCGCCTGCCGATGCAGGGGACACGAGTTCGTGCTCCGGTCCGGGAAGATCCCACATGCCACGGAGCAGCTGGGCCTGTGAGCCATGGCCGCTGAGCCTGCGCGTCCGGAGCCTGTCCTCCGCGGCGGGAAAGGCCACAACAGTGAGAGGCCCGCGTACCGCAAGAAAAAGCTAGAAATGATTAAGCTTACTGAGGAAGGCATGTCTAAAGTCAAGACAGGCCAAAAGCTAGGCCTCTTGTGCCAAACAGTTAGCCAAGCTTTGAAAGCAAAGGAAAAGTTTGTGAATGAAATTAAATAGTGCTACTCCAGTGAACACACAACTGATAAGAAACTAAAGCAACCTTATTGCTGATATGGAGAAAGTTTTTGTAGTCTAAGATCAAACCAGAATATCAAACCAGTGACAACATTCCCTTAAGTCAAAGCCTAATCCAGAGCAAGGCCCTCTCTTCAGTTCTATGAAGGCTGAGAGAGGTGAGGAAACTGCAGAATAAAATTCTGAAGCTAGAAGAGGTGGTTCATAAAGTTTAAGGAAAGAAGCCATCTCTACAACATAAAAGTGCAAGATGAAGAAGCAAGCGCTGATGTAGAAGCTACAAGTTATCCAGAAGATCTAAGATAATTAATGAAGGTAGCTACACTAAACAACAGATTTTCAGTGTACAAAAAAGCCTTTTATTGGAAGATGCCATCTAGGACTTTCATAGCTAGAGAGGAGAAGTCAATGCCTGGCTTCAAAGCTTCAAAGAACAGGCTGACTCTCTCTTGTCAGGGGCTAATGCAGCCACTGACTTTAAGTTGAAGCCAGTGCTCATTTACCATTCCAAAAATCCTAGGGTCCTTCCGCATTATGCTAAATCTACTCTGCCTCTGCTCTTTTAAATGGAACAACAGGGACTTCCCTGGTAGCGCAGTGGTTAAGAATCCGCCTGCCAATGCAGGGGACACGGGTTTGATCCCTGTTCTGGGAAGATCCCACATGCCGCGGAGCAACTAAGCCCATGTGCCACAACTACTGAGCCTGCGCTTTAGAGCCCATGAGCCACAACTACTGAGCCCTCGTGCCACAACTACTGAAGCACATGTGCCTAGAGCCCGTACTCTGCAACAAGACACTGTGATGAGAAGCCCGCGCACCACAACGAATAGTAGCCCCCGCTCGCCGCAACTAGAGAACACCTGCGCACAGCAATGAAGACCAAACGCAGCCAAAATTTTTTTTAAATTATTAAATAAATAAATGGAACAACAAAGCCTGGATGAAAGCACATCTGTTGACAACATGGTTTACTGAACATTTTAAGCTCACTGTTGAAACCTATTGCTCGGGAAAGAGTCCTTTCAAAATACGACTGCTCAGTGACAATGCACCTGGTCACCCAAGAGCTCTGATGGAGATGTACAAAGAGATTAATGTTGTTTTCATGCCCACTAGCATAACATCCATTCTGCAGCCCATGGATCAAGGAGTAATTTTGACTTTCAAGTCTTAGTACTTTAGAAATACATTTCATAAGGCTACAGCTGCCACAGATAGTGATTCCTCTGATGGATCTGGGCAAAGGAAATTGAAAAGCTTCTGGAAAAGATTCACCATTCCAGATGCCATTAAGAACATTCGTGGTTCATGGGAAGAGGTAAAAATAGTCAACATTAACAGGCGTTTGGAAGATGTTGGTTTCAACTCTCACAGATGACTTTGAGGGGTTCAAGACTTTAGTGGAGGAAGTAACTGCAGATGTGGTAGAAACAGCAAGAGAACTAGAAATAGAAGTAGAGCCTGAAGATGGGATTAAATTGCTGCAATCCCATGACAAAACCTGAACAGATAAGGAGTTACTTCTTGCAGATGAACAAAGAAAGTGGTTTCCTGAAATGGAATCTACTCCTGGTGAAGATGTTGTGAAGATTGTTGACATGGCAACAAAGGATTTAGAATATTACATAATAATACTACATAATATTACATAAACTTAGTTGATAAGGCAGTGGCAAGGTTTGAGAAGACTGACTCCAATTTTGAAAGAAGTTCTACTGTAAGTAAAATGCTATCAAACAGCATTGCAGGCTATAGAGAAATCATTCATTAAAGGAAGGGCCAATCGATGGAGCAAACTTCCTTGTTGTTTGAAACTGCCATATCCACTCCAGCCTTCAGCAACCACCACCTTGATCAGTCAGCACCATCGACACTGAGGCAAGACCCTCCGGCAGCAAGAAGATTACAACTTGCTAAAGACTCAGATGATGATTAGCATTTTTTTAATTAATTAATTTATTTTTGGCTGCGCTGGGTCTTGGTTGCTGTGTGCAGCCTTTCTCTAGTTGCAGCGAGTGGGGCCTACTCTTCGTTGCAGAGCACGGGCTTCTCATTGCAGTGGCTTCTCTTGTTGTGGAGCATGGGCTCTAGGTGTGCGGGCTTCAGTAGTTGTGGCACGCAGGCTCAGCAGTTGTGGCTCGCAGGCTTAGTTGCTCCGCGGTATGTGGGATCTTCCCAGACCAGGGCTCGAACCCATGTCCCCTGCATTGGCAGGCCGATTCTTAACCACTGCGCCACCAGGGAAGCCCAGCATTTTTTTTTAATTGAAGTACAGTTGATTTACAGATGGTGAGCATTTTTTACTTAACGTGTAAATTTTTTAGAGCATAATGCTATTGCATACTTAATAGGCTAAGGTATAGTGAGTCTATAGTGAGGTATAGAGTTAAACATAACTCTTACATGCACTGTGTAACCAAAAACTTCGTGTGACTCACTTTATTGCAATATTCTCTATAACAATATTCTCTATATAATAACTCTATTGCGGTGGTCTGGGACTGAACCTGCAATATCTCCAAGGTATGCCTGTATATTTTTTTATCGAAGTATAGATGATTTACAATGTTGTGTTAGTTTCAGGTGTATAGCACAGTGATTCAGTTTACACACACACACATTCTTTTTCAAATTCTTTTCTCTTAGAGGTTATTACAAAATATTAAGTATAGTTCCCTGGGCTATACAGTAGGTCCTTGTTGGTTATCTATTTTATACAGTGTGTATATGTTAATCCCAAACTCTTAATTTATCCCTCCCCCGCCCCCTTTTCCCCTTTAGTAACCATAAGTTTGTTTTCTATGTCTGTGGATCTATTTCTGTTTTGTAAATAAGTTCATTTGTACCTTTTTTTCTTTAAGATTCCACATATAAGCGGCATCACATGATATTTGTCTTCGTCTGTCTGGCTTACTTCACTTACTATGACAATCTCTAGGTCCATCCATGTTGCTGGAAATGGCATTATTTCATTCTTTCTTATGGCTGAGTAATATTCCATTGTATATATATACTACATCTTCTTTATCCATTCCTCTGTCCATGGACATTTAGGTTGCTTCCATGTCTTGGCTAGGTATGCCTGTATTATTAACAGGTTTGATTCCCAGTGACACCACTCTCTATCCCTGCCTTACTGATGTCCAGCTCAGGCACTAACTCAAGGCAGAGCAAGGAAGCAGCCCAATCCTCTCGATACCCGCCACGCAGACCATCACTTCCTTCCTCGAACTTCCCTTCCAGGGCACTTACGGCACCCCTAAGCCTGTGAGGAGCAGTCAGGCTTTGGTTTCAGGTGACAACCACCCCACCCCAGTGCTTTATGCTTTAGGTAAGCCTAAAAATTCCTTGCTTTCTTCATCCCCTCCACGAAGTCCACAGCTCAGAAGAAAGAGGATATGGAATAGGTTAGGGAAGGGAGAATGAAGGGCCTAAAGCCCAGGTGACAATGGAAAGGAAGTAGGACGGGAAAGAATACCTCAGTGATCTCCTGGGGCAAGCAGTCTGCACAGCTCTGGAGGACCTTGATAATCTTTTGGTGGTGTGAGGGGTTCTCTGCAAAGCAAATTTCCAGCTGCCGAAGAAACTTGCGACTCTTCTCGAAAGCCTGCTGCTCCTCAAACTACAAGAGTGGAAAGAGGGCAAAAGAGGAGTCATCTATACAGTGTGCACAGGACTTGAGGGTTCTAAGCATAAGAAGCAAGAAAAATATGCTAGGGGCATGGGGAATAACAAGGCTCTGGTTTACAACTGTGAGATCATTTTTTTTTTCCTTTTGGCCGTGCTGCGCAACTTGTGGGATCTTAGTTCCCCAATGAGGGACTGAACCCGGGCCCTGGCGGTGAAAGTGCCGAATCCTAACCACTGGACCACCAGGGAATTCCCTGTGAGATCTTTGTTTTTTTAAAGACTCTAGCATCTATCCACCTTGGGTCACTGGGGTCTACCAACCCAAGAAAACTAAGATGTAAATGAAAGATTTAAGAGTTATACATCTCAAGCTGCTTACTGTTTCATGGATTGTGAGATCAGACACATTTCACGGTTTACAAAGAACTTTCACATATATACTCATTTGATCCGCATAATAATACAGGAAGGGAAGATTATGTATAATCATACCATTACCATTTAACTGCTTTAAGACTCTCAAAATAATCTCATTATATCCTTTATTCCTGTGTTTATCCATCTTGACAGACACCCAGAACTAGTGGGATATTCCTCATGTTCAGACACTTATTCTCCAACATTTCAAATGTCACTTTACCACACAGGCCTTCCCAGACCACCGTGTATAAAACTGCAACATTCTCACTATAAAGCATTATATATATTTTACTGTTTATATATACACTATCATTTTTATTATATATATATATATATATTTACAATATATATGTCTTACTGTTTATCACCTAACTTTCCCCATGAGAACATAAGCTCCATGAGAACATAAGCTCCATGAGGGCAAGGATTTTAGTCTTTTATAATTACTATATCCCTAGTACCTAGAACTTTGCCTGACAAATAGTAGGTACTCAATAAATATTTGTTGAATGAATGCCTGTTTCACAACAGTGAGAAGCAAAGGGCATATGATTTACCTAAGGTCTCCACTGGAAACAAAGGAAAACCCCCCTCATTTTACATGTAAAGAAAATGAGAGAACAGAAGTTGGGAAGATCATCCCTTGAAAAGAAGGAGGCTCTCATGACCTTGGGCTAGGGGAAGGCTATCTGACTGGAAGCAGTCAGGAGACTGGAACAGTGCTGATCAACACTATTCAATCCCAGTCTTGCTCTGACCCAAGAATCCTCGTGTGCTGTCTTTGCCCCTCTACTTACTAATCCACAGGCCAGGGCTTGCTCAGGCAATAGGAAAGCAGCAAAGTCCTTCAAGAGCTGAGGCCAGTCCTGGAGCAGGATTTGCAGGCTCTTGTAGAGATCCACAGCTGTCTGCCTCTGAGTATTTGACTCAAATTCATAGATGACCTGAAGGAAGTCCTCATATTTGCCAGGGATATGCTGCAGGGCTTCTCGGACCTATACAGGAGGACTTTCAAGCATCAATACCCTTCCTTTGGGCCCCAACAAGAAACAATGGGACAGAGGGAGGAGGAGGGTTACTGTTAGAGAGCTCTGGAATTATCCTTCAGAGGCTACTCCTCTGACAGGTCCTAAGATCTGTTAATGGAAGACACAGGGCCATGAGCTAGGCACAGCTCTTTTTCTGGCAGTGGGGGATGGAAAAATCTTCATTTTCTAGAGACCAGAGCCCTACCCACAATACCAGGTAAGCTTTTCTCTAGCTCACAACCCTAACCTCTCCTTCCTGGTTTCAGCTCGATACTGAGATATATAAGGAGTACTTGGTATGTATATTTCAGCACGGCACCATCTGAGGGTAAATAACACATAAATTAGGAATGTTAGTAAAATATTAGGAGACAAGAAAAACCATGACTATCACTGCTAGTACTCCACTTTGCCGGGGGTATAAAGGAACCAGGTGGTTACCAAAAGAATGAGATAGGGACCACTGCCACCAACAGGTTGGTTCATGACTCTAAAGATCACTGAGGCCCATTTTCTGGCCAGTGAACCAAATGTCTTTCTTTTCAAGA
The DNA here is from genome assembly GCF_937001465.1 of Orcinus orca. Taxonomy (NCBI): domain Eukaryota; kingdom Metazoa; phylum Chordata; class Mammalia; order Artiodactyla; family Delphinidae; genus Orcinus; species Orcinus orca. Next base: position 99,811,978 of record NC_064559.1, on the reverse strand, counting down.
CAAGGGCTCAGTAAAGGTCCTCATTAGCCTATCCCCTCACTGATGATGGTAGAAGTCACCTTTCCCCCATTTCTGGGCAAGAGACGGGTAATATGCTAAGGCAGTAATAATAAATCTGCTTAGGACTGAAGTCGGTGTCCTTGTAGTTCTCTCACACAGTTCTTTTGGTAATTCCAGGAAAACAAAGGCAGAGGCATAGAAGGCTGTTGTGCAGCCTGAAAAGCATACTTCATTTTAAAAACACCTCCCCTGAAATAGAAGCAGTCTCAATGAAACCAACTGGCAGGAACAGGAAGCAGCGTTTGCCTACCCTGGTCAGATAAGCCTGAGCAAAGGCCAAATCCTTCTGCTCCCTGAGTGGATCACGCTCGAGGATGTCCTCATCATACAGCAACAGCAGCTTGGAGGTGTCCTTGCTGGCCCGGGCCCGACTGCCCCGCTTGTTGCGAACTCGATGATTGCTCCGGCCCTTTCCAGCAGCTTTGATGTTCTCTCCTTAGAGTACATGTGAAAACAACTGTCTGTCCCTGCAACCTCTACTCTCCCCATCCCACCGCCCCACCCAAATCCTATATTATGTAGTAACTTGGGAGAAAAGCTGTTGGAAAAATGTTATGAGAGGCACGTCTGTCCCCGTCAAGTCAGGCCTATGCAGAGTCGGCAGCATAACTGCATTAACTAGCATGATAATGAGATACCCAGCTACTGCATACTGAAAATGGAAGTCTAAAAAGAGTGAGTATGGTCTGATGTTGGGCTCTCAAGAGACTATGTCTTGGTGAGGAATAAGCAGTGCTTTCTGAAATGAACATAACTCTTGGCCTCATGCATGACAGATGAATTAAGAACCAGAATAAAAACTTGCATGAACTGAGTACAAATCTAGCAGCTGATGAAAGTCAAATTTAAATTTTCTGAGCGTCTCTTCTCTGCAATGGCACCAGGTTAAACATCTGTCTGGGGGAAGGGTGACTGGCAGGGGGGATCCAGAGGATTTCCTCTGGAAACTAGCACCTGTTTTATAAGCTAGCCATTCTGCACATGTCCCTGAGACAATGAGGCCACCTGAGACCCGCCCCCATTCAGGCCTGTCCAACTCACCTGGTGGGGACTTGCTGGTCTCCACTTCTGGAGCAGTCTTGGGGGAGGCAAAGGTGGTAGGAGGCTTCTCAGCAGGGTCTCCAATGGCTTCGTCTGTCATTTCATCCTCTTTCTGCAGGCTTTCCATTCCTTCTGCTTCTTCTTCCTCTTCTTCCTCAGGTTCAGAGTTCTCTTCCTGGGAGTTCTCTTCCTCAGACTCACCCTCCTGACTCATGCGCCTTTCAGATGCAAGCCAAGTCAGTTTCTCCATTGTTTCCTGCAAAACACCCCAAAGAGTGTTCAAGAGAGCTATCTACAGTGGCTGACCAAGTGCTGACTGTACAGACTTTTTCAGGAGAAAACTGAGGTTAATTAACTGATTGGGGGGTGGGAAGCAGATTTTTTTTGGGGGGGTGTTGGGGTTTTTTTTTTTTTTTTGCTTTTTTTTTCTGGCCACACTGCGCAGCTTGCGGGATCTTAGTTCCCCAACCAGGGATCGAACCCAGGCCCCAGCAGTGAAAGTGCCAAATCCTAACCCCTGGACCACCAGGGGATTCCCAAGCAGTTGTGTTTTGAACGGTCGAGCCTGAAGATAGTTCTCTTTTGCCAGGGTCCATACTTATGATTTTCTGGGGGGGTCATTTAAATTGTGCTCAAGTGATTCAATTTAATGTTTAAATGAGTTTAAGTCAAATGTAATAAGTAACATTTCACTCTTTCCCTCTCCTCTCACCTCAAGCCCCAAATTATGTCCCGTGATGCCTTAAAAAGTCAAAAATGACTTTAGGACTATCTACAGTGCAAAAGGCAAGCAGGCAGCCTATCAGCGCATTAAACCTATTACAGAGTCCACAAAATACTGCAGAACAGCCCCCAACTCTCACCTGGAGTTCCGGGACAGAGAGCACAGATTCCTCAGAAGCTGATGACATCTCATCTTCCTCATCCTGGGTAAGGTCATCAAAGTCCTCTTCTTCCTCTTCCTCTGGCCCATCCTTCTCTCCTCCAGTTTCTGGCCCAGCTGGGGTCCCCACTGACTGACCATCAACACTGCATAAGTCTTCGGGCTTCCCTGAGGGGCTGCTAAGCACCATTTCAGGGTCAGTGGAGGTTGAAGCATTCCTTGGGGACCCCTTGCTCACATCTCCTGAGTTTCCTTCATCAGCAGGCTCTTGAGAAGCTGAAGGGGTTTTAGCTGGTTGACTCCTCTCCTCCTCCTGTTGTAGGACCGTCTGTTTCTTCACCTCTCTAGGCCCGCTTGACTCCTCACTTGTGAAGCCAGTGTCCAATTCCACAGCATGTTCTTCTTTGATTTCATCACAGCTGTCCTGCTCTGGGGATCCACCAGAGATGTCCTCCCCGGGGTCCTTAGGTTCCATCTTAATGATTTCCTCTAAATCCTCAGGGGAAGTGTTTAGAGATTCTTGGAAGCCCTGAGGCAGTGGTTCTGCAGCCTGCCTCCCCTCCTCTGTTTTCACAAGAGTCCAGCCATAGGCATTGCCCTCTGACAACTGTTCCTGGCACACCCTGTCTGCTGGTGGAGGCCCTGGGCTGTGCTCCTCTTTGGGGAAGACAGCAGCACAGAGAGGAGATAGTTCCTGAGGTTCTAATTTGGGTTCTAGGCCTTGAAAGGCATTTTTCCCCTCAGCCAAAGGACAACCTATGTCCACACTCACTTGGGCTTTATCTTCAGGGGCAGATGGTACAGAAAGATTCACAGAATTGCCAGAAACAATTAAGGGTGGGATGGAGGAGGCCACAAGGGGCTGGTTCAACGGACAGGGGAAGGAAGTAGGGTTAACCAAGAGGGTGGTGATGGGAATGGTCTGAGGACTCTGCGCCACGGTTGCACTGACAGGCTGGATCATGTTGCAGCCACTGCCAAGGCTCACAACCTTCACGGTGGTGGCAGGAACAGTAAAGATAACAGGCGCAGGGTGGATGAGGGGGGCAGGCTTCAGACAGAGAGAGGCCTTGGCCCCCCTTCTCTTTGAGGCTCTCCGTTTCACACATGGCTTTCGAAACTTAGAAGGAGAAAGTGAGGGCAGCATTACCTTGGGCACAGGGGCAGAGGAGAGCAGGGTCTGGGGCTCAGGCTGAGGGAAGCTGGTCCTGGCCTCAGGGGGCGTAGTAGGCAGCGCTGCTGGAGACTCAAAACTATCACCCCCAGGGACCCCCAGTGGAGGGCCGCCTGGCACTGTCTGTAAGACAGTGGCCGGCTGGATCACGTGAGGAAGCGGGACCACCATTTTGCTCGGAGGGGCTTCTGACTGAGTTGACCTAGCTGCTGTTTTCCCAGAACTGGAGCTAGGCTGGAGAGAGGGGCTGGGTCTGATGAGGAGGGGCTTCAGGACTGATGACCGCTTCTGTCTCCAGGCCTTCCTAGAAAAACGGTTGGCAACTGGCTTCAGCTTCAGGACTACACCCTTAGGCAGTAGCAATGGGTACCGAGTTTCGCTCCCCAGTTCCGAGCTGCCTTTTCCTAGGCCTGGGTCTGAGTTGATCTCAGTGGTTCCGGTCACATTTCCTACCTCTCTGGCATCATCAGCTATGCGCTGCAGTTCCTCCTGGATGGACGGCAGACTGGCCTATTGGGAACAAGAACACTCGGATCTAGCACATGCCAGAATTTGGTAAAAATAATTGGGCTTTCTGGCCCAGAGATAAACCCACGTACATATGGTCACCTTATCTTTGACAAAGGAGGCAAGAATATACAATGGAGAAAAGACAGCCTCTTCAATACATGGTGCTGGGAAAACTGGACAGCTATATGTAGAAGAATGAAATTAGAACACTCCCTAACACCATACACAAAAATAAACTCAAGATGGATCAAAGACTTAAATGAAAGGCCAGACACTATAAAACTTAGAGGAAAACATAGGCAGAACACTCTGTGACATAAATCACAGCAAGATTCTTTTTGACCCACATCCTAGAAAAATGGAAATAAAAACAAAAATAAACAAATGGGACCTAATGAAACTTAAAGGCTTTTGCACAGCAAAGGAAACCATAAACAAGACCAAAAGACAACCCTCAGAATGGGAGAAAATATTGGCAAACGAAGCAACCGACAAAGGATTAATCTCCAAAATATACAAGCAGCTCATGCAGCTCAATATCAAAAAAACGAACAACCCAGTCCAAAAATGGGCAGAAGACCTAAACAGACATTTCTCCAAAGAAGACATACAGATGGCCAACAAACACATGAAAGGATGCTCAACATCACTAATTATTAGAGAAATGCAAATCAAAACTACAATGAGGTATCACCTCACACCGGTCAGAACAGCCAGCATCAAAAAATCTACAAACAATAAATGCTGGAAAGGGTGTAGAGAAAAGGGAACCCTCCTGCACTGCTGGTGGGAATGTAAACTGATACAGCCACTATGGAGAACGGTATGGAGGTTCCTTAAAAAACTAAAAAGAGAACTACGATATGACCCAGCAATCCCATTACTGGGCATATACCCTGAGAAAACCGTAATTCAAAAAGATACATGTACCACAATGTTCACTGCAGCACTATTTACAATAGCCAGGACATGGAAGCAAGCTAAATGTCCATCAACAGATGAATGGATAAAGAAGATGTGGCACATGTATACACTGGACTGTTACTCAGCCATAAAAAGGAACGAAACTGAGTTATTTGTAATGAGGTGGATGGACCTAGAGTCTGTCATACAGAGTAAAGTAAGTCAGAAAAAGAAAAACAAATACCGTATGCTAATGCACATATATGGAATCTAAAAAACGGTAATGATGAACCTAGTGGCAGGGCAGAAATAAAGACGCAGACATAGAGAACAGACTTGAGGACACAGGGCAGGAAGGGGAATCTGGGACAAAGTGAGAGAGTAGCGCTGACATATATACACTACCAAATGTAAAATGGATGGCTAGGGGGAAGCTGCTGCATAGCACAGGGAGATCAGCTCAATGCTTTGTGATGACCTAGAGGGGTGGGAGAGGGAAGGTGGGAGGGAAGCTCAAGAGGGAGGGGATATGGGGATATATGTATACATACAGCTGATTCACTTTGTTGTACAGCAGAAACTAACACACCATTGTAAAGCAATTACACTCCAATAAACATATTAAAAAATAATGATAATTGGGCTTTCTAGATATTAGGTACCTTTCCAGGACAGTCTCGAGACATCTTTTTAAGAAGGATTTTTCTGCATGATATCAGATATTTCTAAAAAGACTACATTCCAATTATATACTCTAGAAACTCTCCTCTGAATTTCCTTTAAGAAACTAGCATTTTAACCACTATTTTTAAAAGGTTACAGAATCAGGTGGAGAAGTGGGAGAGGAAGGGCAACTGAAGAAGATTTCTTAAGTCCTAGTTCTACAACTAAAGCATCAAAGGTGTAAAGTAGCCTTTGACATTTCTGCCGGGTTTCAAGTGACCTTCTACTTCAGACATACTTTGAGGAGGAGGGCTGTACCTTTAACCAGAATGGAAGCCGGTGTTCTTCCCTCTCTACAGGTGGCTTCCACTGATGTGGCTGGATCTCTTCACAGCACTTCATTAAGATGGGCAGCTGTCTGGTCTTCTTATAAAACTGAGCGTGAAGAAATTAAGCACGAGTCACATTCCTTCCAGAAGCACTGCCCTTTGTCAGGGTAGGGAGTATGGTGGGCAGCAGTTTGAGACAGACACACACATATCCATATACACGCAGCCATGAACAGCATATGCTGACTGCTTCTGCATTTCAAATTAAGCTAATCTCTAATTAATAAATATTTTGTCATTACTCAATATCTTCTGATGTGCTCCATTCTGGTCACCAGGAAGGGAAAAGTTCAGGTCACAGAGAAAAGGAAGCACATGGTCAGTCATCTTATCTAAAATCTGCTCCTGCCCAGCAGCCGCAGTGAGAGTGCCTTATTAATCCTTATCCTGGCCCATGGAAGCTGCCTTTTAAGCAAATAATGGTGCGAAGGACATTAGAAGGGAAGGAAAGAAGAACAGCAAGACTGAGACTGTTCAGTTTTAAGAGTGAATGAAGAGGGGAATTGAACTTACACTGACAATAAGCGCCAGGTACTGTGCTACAAGCTGAGCAAACAAATAAGGAAGTAATCCCTGCTCTCAAGGAGCTTACAGACCAGTGGGAGAGACAGTCAAGTAGAAACCAATAATGACACTCTGTGTAAGAAAGTATAAAGATGTGCACAAAAAATGACACACAACTCCAACATGAAAATGAAAGATCTTTCTGGAGCAGGTGCAACTACAGAAAAATCTTAAAGAAACAGAGTTTGCTAAATGAAGCAGGGGAGGGCAGAATACAACTCATTTTCAAAATCATGAATGTGTTTAAGGAACCACAAAGAGATCGGTCTGGCTACAACTAAAGGAATGCAAAGAGACTTCAGAAGACAAGTCAGAGATAGGCAGGAGAGGCCTTCTGTGCCATGCCAGGCAGTCTCAACTCTACGCTGAAGGATTAGATAGAGGTGGCTATGGCAGCAATCTGAAGAATGGAATAAATGGAGCCAGAATTAGAGACACCAGTTATAAAACTACTCCATTAATGCAGGTGTAACTTAATTCAGGTGCCTGAACCAAGGCAGTAGGCAACAGAGTAGGAAATGGAGTAAGAAAACTGAGGACTTGGTGACAGACAGACAGACGGGAGTGATCAAGCAGAAGGAGTCGAGTATAACTCCTAGGTTTATAGACTGAGAAAATGGCTAGACAGTAATGTCATACACAAAGAACATACCCAAGCAGGGGTAAGTTGGACGGAGGGGAGTTAGCTGGTGGTGGTGGTGCCAGTGGCAACAACTGGAGGGTGCAGAGGGAGACACAGTTCAGTCTGAGGCATCAGTGAGGCATCTTAGCTAAGAATTCCTTTAAACAGGTGACTTCATTGAGCCGGAGCTCAGGAGAGAAACCCGGACCAAAGACACAGATTTGAAAATTATGAAGAGACAGACAACACCAAAAATCATCAATCTGGATGAGACCACACACTGCAAATTTACTGTGGAACACTGACATTTAAGGGTAGAGCAGGGGAAGAACAGTTCACGAAAGAGCAGCCTGAGGTAAAAGTCCTAGTATCACAGGAGATAAGAGTATAGGAGTCTGAAGAAGGAATGTGTGAACTCCATTATCAAAGTATCAATGTAACTGCAAAGTTAAACAGGATAAGAGCAGAAAAGTATCCACTGGATAGCCAATCGGGAAATAATTCAAGATCTTTGTGGAGATAATATCCACACTCTCATAGGTTAAAGAGTTAAAGGCGGGGGGGGGGGGGGGGGGGGGGGGGACTTCCTTGGTGGCGCAGTGGTTGAGAATCCGCCTGCCAATGCAGGGGACACGGGTTCGAGCCCTGGTCCAGGAAGATCCCACATGCCACGGATCAACTAAGCCCGTGTGCCACAACTACTGAGCCTGAGCTCTGGAGCCTGTGAGCCACAACTACTGAGCCCGCGTGCCTAGAGCCCCTGCTCCACAACAAAGACAAGCCACCACAATGAGAAGCACGCACACCGCAAGGAAGAGAAGCACACGCACCGCAAGAAAGAGTAGCCCCCGCTCGCGGCAACGAACACCCAATGCAGCCATAAATAAATAAATAAATAAATAAACTTATTAAAAAACAAAAGGAGTTAAGGGGTAACTTACTGTTAAGACAGGCAGATTAAACACATCTATTTGGGTTTGTTCCCTCTTGAATCCCCATGAAAACAACAGAAAGGAAATTTTTAAAGGTAAAAGCCTAAAAGGAGAGACAGAATGAGAGAAAAAGTAAAAGCAACAAAATTTTCGGGACTTCCCCGGTGGCGCAGTGGTTAGAAATCCGACTACCAGGCTTCCCTGGTGGCACAGTGATTAAGAATCCGCCTGCCAGTGCAGGGGACAGGGGTTCGAGCTCTGGTCCGGGAAGATCCCACATGCCACAGAGTAACTAAGCCTGTGCACAACTACTGAGCCTGTGCTCTAGAGCCTGCGAGCTACAACTACTGAGCCCACACGCTTAGAGCCCGTGCTCCGCAACAAGAGAAGCCACCGCAATGAGAAGCCTGCGCACCACAACAAAGACCCAACTCAGCCAAAAGTTAATAAATAAAATAAATAAATTTAAAAAAGAAAAGAAAGAAAGAAATCTGACCAGCAATGCACGGGACACGGGTTCAAGCCCTGGTCCAGGAAGACCCCACATGCTGCAGAGCAACTAAGCCCGTGAGCCACAACTACTGAGCCTGCGCTCTAGAGTCTGCCAGCCACAACTACTGAGCCTGCATGCCACAACTACTGAAGCCCACACGCCTAGAGCCCATGCTCCGCAACAAGAGAAGCCACCACAATGAGAAGCCTGTTCACCACAACAAAGAGCAGACCCCGCTCACTGCAACTAGAGAAAGCCCACGTGCAGCAATGAAGACTCAGCGCAGCCAAAAATAAATAAATTTATTTAAAAAAAAATTTTTTTTCAAAGCTAAAAAGCAGATGGAGGAGTGGTAAGTCACATAGAAGAATGAAGAAAACCAAATCCCATGTGGAGAAAAGTTATGGGTCAACTAAATTTATGTCAAAGACTGGCAAAAGGATAAGACACCAGATACCTCCAGAAGTGGAGGAATTAAAAACAGGTCGAGATGAGGACAGGTTTTAAATCTTCTGAAGAGGCGGTTAGACCCCGAATCCCCTCTTTTGTTTGATGTAGCCCAGTGACAGCTTCTCCCCCTACCCTGGCAGAATTAAGCCAGGGTTGTGGAAAGGATGCTCTCTGAACTGAGGCTGTGAGGCATATGTGAGGGCAGGAGTACTATGCTGATCAAGTATAGAAGAGAAAACTCCAGCCTCCTTCCTCTCCTGCTTTCCCACATTCCCTCTGCCATTTGCTATTAAAGAATATTCAATGAACAACAATAAAAATAGCTATTAGACATCTTAAATATGAGAGAAAAAATAAAGAACTCAACTCAGCAGAACAGTTAGAAGAAAAAGCTGAAGTAATATCTCAGAAAGTACAACAAAAAGACACAGTGATGGGAAAAAAGAAGAAAGACAAGATGAGAAGATGAGCCTGAGAGGACTAGCATCTGACCACTGAGCACCATAGGAGAGAACAGACCAAAAGAAGGGAAGGAAACCATCAATATGTACATTTCAAGTACATTTCCCAATACTGGAACCTATGAGTTTCCAAAGTAAAGTTTATCAAGTACCTTGCATAATTAATGAAACTAGACACATACTGAGGCATATTATCATGAAATTTCAAAACACTGGAGAAAAAGGGAAAATCCTACATACTGCCGGAGGGAGAGGAAAAACAAGTGTTACATAAAGGTTCAAGAGTCAAAAGGGCATCAAATTTCTAAAGAGCCAGCACTAGAGACTAGAAGAAAATGGAGGCCTTAAAATGTTCTGATAAAAGTGATTTTCAACCTAGAATGTTAGACCCACTGAAGTGGGAGAATAGAGACATATTTCAAACTTTTGGTGTTGAATAATTATAGATTCATAGACAGGTCTCATGTACACTTGTTACATAGTAACAATAGTTACATATACAAACCAGGTATATAGTACAATAGCAAAACTAGGAAATTACATTGGTCATGTCATGTGATGACAGACAATGAATACAAGTAGTTTAAACCTAAAAATTTGTTTCTCGAGCACTCTTCCTCAGAATAGTACTAGGATGTGCTACACTAAAACAAGGCAAAAATGATGTGGGGTTCAGAAATAAAAGGATCCAAAGCAAGTAAGAAGTGAAATGAATCCCCAGGATGATGGTGAAGAAAAAGCCAGAGAAGACGTTAGTGCAGCAAGCCAAGAGAGCAACGGGTAGAGTGGAACAGCATCAGAGCGCTCTGGGAAGGATTTCTTCAGGGAGATGAAAATGATAGCAGGACACCTAAAATATTTGAACACACCGAAAAGAGATTTATAAAACTGAAGAAGTTTTATAATACATACATAATAAAACCAAGTCCCACTCATCCTCAAAAAATGCAATTATTAACACCAAGAGAAACAAAATGTCCAGCAGGAAAAGCAAAGTAATCATGATACACTACATAGCTCAGCTGTGAGAAGCTTTTAGTCGTGCTTATAATGTAAACTCTAAAAACAATCTAAGTGGGCTTCCCTGGTGGCGCATTGGTTAAGAATCTGCCTGCCAATGCAGGGGACAAGGGTTTGAGCCCTGGTCTGGGAAGATCTCAGATGCCACGGAGCAACTAAGCCCGTGCACCACAACTACTGAGCCTGCGCTCTAGAGCCTATGCTCTGCAACAAGAGAAGCCTCCGCGATGAGAAGCCACGCACCGCAATGAAGAGTAGCACCACAACTACTGAGCCTGCGCTCTAGAGCCTATGCTCTGCAACAAGAGAAGCCTCCGCGATGAGAAGCCACGCACCGCAATGAAGAGTAGCCCCTGCTCACTGCAACTAGAGACAGCCCACGCACTGCAACGAAGACCCAACACAGCCAAAAATAAATACATTTATAAATAAATAAATAAATAAAAACAATCTAAACAAAACTGTGATATAATTATAGTGAGTGGTGAGACTATAGGAGTGTGGAGAGAACTAAGTCTTCATCTTCCATGGTTTCAGTTTAACAGAGAAGGCCTAAATCCAAAAAATCAAGTGGAGACTTCCTGGTGGTCCAGTGGTTAAGAATCTGCCTTCCAACACAGGGATGTGGGTGCGATCCCTGGTCGGGGAACTAAGATCCCACACGTCACAGGGCAACTAAGGCCACGCGCTCTAGAGCCTGTGAGCCACAACTAGAGAGCCTGCACGCTGCAACTACTGAGCCCGTGTGCCACAACTACTAAGCCCGTGCACTCTGAAGCCCGCACACCGCAACTAGAGAGAAGCCCACGTGCTGCAATGAAAGATCCCACGTGCCACAAATGAAGATCCCACATGCCACAACTAAGACCCAGTGCAGCCAAATAAAGAAATATTAAAAAGAAAAATCAAGTGGTAGCAATTATAAGCATGCTACCTAGATATGGAGGTAAATGTACCATCACCCACAAAAACCTTGCTTAGCAGGTAATAGGGAGAAAAATTATTGTCTTTCATGACAAGTCTCATAGAACTATTTGATTCTTTAAAGTATACTTTATAACTTTGATATAAGTATCTAAATATAAAGAGTTAAGGAGAAGGATATAAGTGGACTGTGGCCTACCCTCTGAAGAAGGTTAGCGTGGGAAAAAAAGAGAGAAAATGAATAGCTAGAGGAAAACAGAGAAGTATTTTAAAAGTATTTTAAAATTTGAACAATTTTATTTTTAGGAGAAATATCTAAAACAGAGGAAGAAGATGACACTCCAGAGGAAAATAATGAATCACTGTTCCTGGAAAGGAAAGAGGGCAATTAACCTAGTGTGCAGGTGGGAGGAACTAGCCTTAAATAAAAGGCTATTCATTGAGACTAAGCAAAAGAAAAGGAATGGCTGCACTCAGGCGAGGTCTCCAGTAGAGCATGCAGGGAGCACTTACTTTAATGATGTTGTCAGGAGCTCTGTTCATGTTGAGGTTCTTGATTCTCACTGTCAGCTGGTGGGCAGTCTTGCAAGTGAGAAGGTACTTGCTGATTAGAGGCTTAGGAAACTCGGTCCCTTCAAAGTGCTTCAGTCCTAAAGCTAACAAACTGAGAAAGGGGCAGTGATACTCAATCTCACCTGACAGTCCATCCCGCTGAAAAGCCTCCCAGATGAACTCCACATTCTATAACCCACTTTTTCCACGTCTAATTCTCGTACAAGTTAATGGCAATTCAATAGAAAATTTCAGATATTTACTGAGTGCTAAGAAGTACTATGTGAATAAGACTCAATGAGGAGTTCCCAATCAAGTGAGAAGAGGAAAAACCAGGCATAAATCACTAATAAATGTCAGATCATGACGCACTTTATACTAATAACACAAATGAAATTTGAAGGAAGAAGAATGGCTCTAACAAAACTAATATAAAATGAATATTGGGCACCATGTTAGACATATTAAACAGCACCAACACTACCTCCCAACATAACATTTTCAAGTACAGTTACCTATGTACATATTTGCTGATGGGAAATACAAATCAAGAGCCATAAAAGTGTTCATAACCTTTATCGAATAATCTCACTCTTGAGAATTTACCCCAAGAGATAAACTGGAAAGATTTTCAAAAGCTCTATGCGCAAAGATCCTTGGTGAAGCCTCACTCAGAACAGCTAAACAAGGGGCGGGGGGGGGGGGGCGGGGGGGCGGGGCAGGAGTGGCAAATAAAAGGACTATCATAGGGCCATTAATATTGCCTTAAAAGACAATATACAGAAACAAAAATAAGACAATGTTACAGCATGGAATCTGATAGAAAAAACAATTTCAAGAAGACGTTAAGTTAAAAATAGCAAAACAAAATTACACTTATATTGCCAATAATTATATAAGAAATGCAAAAAGAAAAATCATTGTCTTGGGGTGGTTAGGATAATGGATAAAAAAATTGTTTTCCTTTGAAAATTTTCCTCTAACAGTATTACAAGGCAAGTTTTTACAATAAATAAACGACAAAAAACAACTTAAAATGTTTCAAAAATGTGTATGTCATTCCCTAAAAAAAGCAGTATTTGGCACTGCTGGAACAAGCACATACTACAGAACTGCGCCCATCTACACTGCTTTTCTTTTTGTCTTTTGTTTCCGTTCTTTATCATACAGGTCTTCTCCTTGGGATATTTTGTGCTCTTGTTCACCTCACAGTAAACCCTTACTTGTCCTCCGCCTTGGTGAAGAAAATCTTATCCTGGGGATTCTTTGCCTTCAGAGAACACACTGGAAGTAGCTCTGGATACATGAAAACCTTGCTAGTGGCTAGGATCCAAGCCACTTGCTTTGGCAAACAGGGAAATTCATAGGCTGTAAGAAAAAAATTCCTGATAAATGAAATTCTAGAACAAAAGCCGGCTTCACAAAAGCTTCTGAATGCATTTTTGCATTTAGATAGAGCCACCCCTACCTAACGTGATGCCCTTCCACCCACATACCCCCCTCCCAAAAGTTTCCACAATCTTTCTCAGCCTAACATATACCTAAAAGGAGTCCCATTCAATGCTATTAAAAGTTGATTCTCTTTTTCTTTCCTGTGTGGAATACTTAACACACTAAGTAACATAAGCACTTATAAAGTACCTAGTAATACCTGGCAGATAGTGTATGCTCAAAAAATTTTTACCTCCTTCCCCCTTTAAATCCTTGAAAGATAAGTGACCTTCAACAATGCTTTCTTTCTTCCAGGATAAGATTCCAACTTCTTTAATCTCCCTCACAAATCTGGTATTCCAAATTTTATTTTATTTGATTCTTACTTAACTTTCATTAAGTTCTCCCAGATTCCTCCTGAGGTTGGGAACAAAAAAACCATAAAGAGAATGAGACAATTCAGTCTCATTCATTTCTGTCTTGCTGTCTAAGCCTCTCAATTCCAGGCACTTCTGCCTTTCCAGAGATAAGCACCACTGTACAGCCATATTTCTCCTTCCATAAATGTTATTTTTATATCCCCAAAAGAAAAACACAGGACACTATATGTATAAGTTATAACTGTAGTCTGGTGTTAAATTAAGTTTTCATTACCAACATATAACTAATAAAGTAGTTTGAGATCAGTGTCTATGACATAATGCACTTAAATTCAACTATATTCAATTTAACTATAAGAGTCAGGGATTTAAAATCAAATCCAAAGACAAACCCAAATCCACAGCAAAACACAACTAATTTGCTAAACTAGGAACAAATCAGAAGCAAATATTTAGTTTAAGGGAACAGCAAATATTTTCTCAAAAAATACTAAACCAATGCAAAGTAGAAACCAAACCTGCAAATTTCTTTAAAATATTGAACATGGTAAATGTATAACATCTCTAATTTTTTCCTAACTCCCATATCAATGTTTCACTCAAAATGGAGATATCACTAATAATCATTATGGGAAATAAAATGATCTTAATGAAGAGGTGAGTAGAAACCTAAACACAACCCAACTTTACCACTTGACTTCCAACTTTATCAGATACCAGTTTGTCTTGACCTGACTCCTAATACTTACCCTCATATCTACTTAAGTCCAATTATTAGCAGGAGTCCCACATCTCTACCCCCCACAACCCTGCCCTGTCCACTGCCTCCATCCCTTACTTAAGCCCAAGTATTATCACCTAATTCTAGAACTTAGATAATGAGCACAAAGGGAGGATAAAAGAGAGAAGGAAGAAATTACAAACACCCTGTCTCCTCCACCCCTAGGAAATTATCCCTAGGAAATTATCTATGGGATAAGACTCCCACCTCTCACTGCAAGTAAAAACTTAAAGCGGACACATCTGTCCCCTACCAGTCTTCTTGACAGTTTTACGAGGACTCCAGTCAACGCTGACATGTGTGTTGAAGTCTTCAATGAGCTGCACAGCTCCCATCAGGTTACAGGGTTGGAACAAGGTCTGAAACTTGGGGTTGAACTGATGATGAAGGGCGATGGAGCTTTGAGCAAAGGTTCCCAGCTCTTTCTGGGAAAACAGGACACAAAGGAGATCTAAGTTCCAGAAAATTAGTACCAGTAGCCCTTAGCCTCTAAGTGAAAAACTGTCCTTCCTACAATAGTATAAAAACAGGTAAAAATCATTATAAAGTCTTCCATAATTAACATTTTGCCATTAAGACTGTTCTTTTGCCGAGTCCTCAGATATTTGGGGATTTGTGATACACTAATTTGCTCTTGTTTTATTCTCAGTCTGAGTGTTCCTCAGCCTTTTGGATGCATGGTCTAGCTCCCCAGCTAGAATTAAAATTCTCAAGAGTGAGAGCCATTACTTAATAAAATAAAATAAAAATTTTAAATGTCTTCATTGGTTTCTCTGAAGAACAAAGTATTTCTCATGATCCTCTGAACACAATAAGAGGGAAAATAACACTCTGCTGACTATCGAAGGAAGCTCAGACTACTAGCCAACTCAAACTCCAAAGAGACTTACCCAAGAGGCAAAGAATATCCTCATTACCTACCCCAAAGTTCAGGAGCAATTTTTATAGGATTTTAACACATTACTGACAGGTGGATTTTTGCAGAAACTAACGCCTGTGGCTATAAAACATCTCCGGTCAAAAATGTGTTAAAATTTGAATTTTTTTCTTTTTGGCCACGCCCTACAGCTTGCAGGATCTTAGTTCCCCAACCAGAAATTGAATCTGGGCCCCGGAAGTGAAAGTGCCGAGTCCTAACCACTGGACCTCCAGGGAAATCCCCAAAATTTGAAATTAAAAGCCCTTCCTCCAAAATATTTCATAATGCCATGAGCAAAATTAATTTTATACATAAAACACTGATATTGAGCCTAATAAATAATGAATTCAATAAAAAGAAGAGAAGTACCAAAAGCCCAAGATGAGTGGATCTAAAGGTAAGAGAACCCAATAAAAAGGTAAGAGGAATAGTCTTAAGAAACTGAATACTCTCTCTGTCCTTTAATGGGAACCAGTAACTTATGTTTTATCAGCAAGCACGTGAAGCCATACGAACAGCTACCAAAACATGCAGGAGAGAAGAATAAATGTAGCTTATGATGAGTCAACATTTGTGAGAAATGACTTCCAAACTAACTGCATACACAATTCTTTAGAGTTAGGGATATCTGAAACCTTACAAGAAATATCCTGGTGGTACTGGCCTCCGAACTGAGACTGGGGTTGGAGGTGGCGAGAAGGTGAATTTGCGTCAAGAGCTGCACATGCTGGAGAGGGAAAGAAAATAATATAGTGACATGTTATGATGTTGTCATTTCAGGAACCCAGAAGACTTTACCAAGATGTTAGTGACTTTAGCATATATGTTTGGCTTTCTAGAGAGACTATGAGAACAACATAGTATCTTGGTATGAAATTTTTTCTCAAATATGTTCCACTTGAGCAAAATGACAGAACCAGAGGAAGTTTAACCTCAAGCCAGAGGGACTAAGATTAGAAAGAAGAAAAAACTACTCTGGCAATAAGGCTGTTAAATTCAGAAGGGATTACTAAAGATTCTTTGAAATCTATCATGCTGAATACTATCAGGGTCCTTACATGCATTCTTACCTGAGACACGAACATGATGACCTTTCAAGGTCCTAACTGATGTGAAGATCCCGCGGTCCTGTGGTTTCAGTGGTTATCAAGACATCTATTTCCGACTTTTCCAAAGCTGCTAATTTAATGTTTGGCTTCGAGCCAGGCCATGGGATGGTCCAATATTAACACTACCAAGAAGAGTCTTACCTGCTGCATCTGCTGCTGGAGTCTCCTCCTCTGTGCTGGGTCTAGAATCAGAGTCTGATGAACTTTCTCACTCTGGGGCTTAACCCTCTCTACCTCCTGCTGCTGTTTGGCTGAAGATTTCCTCATCTTCAGCTGTTCAAGTAGCTCCTTCACTGTGCGATGCTGCTCATTTAGCAAGTTGGCCAGTGGTTCCTCAAACCTATCCTCAACAGGGAGATGATTGGATTTGAATATTTCCCTGGGTCCACAACTCCTTCTAATGGTGGGCTAAGCAAGTCTGAACAACTTCCATCTACTGCTAATCCCCAAATCTCACTTTAGCCGATAGGCAAACTCATATCCTACCCAAATCTTCTCCCAAAGTTGTTAGCATAGATTCAAATAAGATGGTTCTGAATCGCCCCCCACCCATTCTTCTACATCAGTCTTCTCAGTAATATCGTAATGAAGGGGAAATTAAACAAAAATCTAAGAGTAGGGAAGTGTCTGGATAACAAAGCAGCCAAGGAGCTAATAGGAACCCATCATTTTTCATCACACTGACAGCCAAATTAATCTCAGACTTGTTCTTAATGGTGACACAGAATCTTCTCCAAGTCTTCTAACACTACCCTCCTACCCCTACCTCCTGAGAGAGAGAGACTGTGTCTGGGGCTGAAGTAAGAATCCAAATACCTAGCATGCTAGTTCTGAGGTAGAGGCAGAACAAGACACTCAAGTGATTAAGCAAGAGCTGATACTCTGTGCAATCAGGACAAGACCTGCTCAAGTAGCTATGACTAGCAGGTTATCATAATTCAAGAAATCCTCCAGAATTTAGCAATAGTTAAATGATAATAATCTTTATCCCCAGAGGCTGTTGAAAAAAGTTATGTTTCCTTTTACAGTATTTACTGTGAGTATGGGCTGACACAGGGTGAAAACCTAAAGACACAGGCCTGTCCTCTGTACAATTTTACTGAGAATTGAAATCTCTTGATTATCTGCATTACTAGCAGAGGAACAGAAGAACAGAAACATGAAAAATGTAGATAATGCAAAAAAAAAGCCTGCACCTGATTTTAATAAGTATTACCTGGATGGGTAGTTGATACGGGGAACACAGGTAACTCACTTTCCCTGTGATATTTTACTTAATCAAAGATTAAGCTAGGTTTGCATTTCTAGCTGAAAGAAAAGCAGCAGCAGCCCATGCAGATCAACTGAATACCGAAAGGTAACTGAATTGGAATAAGGATTTTTAAGTAGTTACATAATGACCAAATTTTAAAAATTCATACACAGAGTTGACTAGTGGAACTGAAATATGTTTACAGATCAAATCCCATGACAGTAAGTTCCCAGGTTCTACTCTGCTACACTAGAATTTTTTTCTATGAAATATGGTGTGAAATAAGTGGGTCAAATACAGACTCTAAGAAATTTTGAAATTTGTTCTCAAAAAAAAAAAAAGGTAAATATGTGAGGTGATAGAAGTGTTAATTAACTTGATGGGGGGAATCCTTTTACAAAGCATACGCTTATCAAATCATCAAGCTGTACACTTTCAGTATCTTACAACCTTATTTGTCAATTATACCTCAACGAAGCTGAAAAAAAAAGGAACTCCTGAGATTTCTGTTGTGGTTATATTATGGTATTTATTGTAATGGAGTATGACTGATATTTCTGACTTTTACACAATGATTAGTATACCTTGTCTTTTTCACTAAATTTGCAAGTTCCCTGAAGGCCTAGCTTTCAGGTGGATCCAAAGCTCTCTAGTTAGGTAATGCTGTTAAGTTAAAACACAGGACTAATTAGAGACTATGTGTCTTTCAGTTTTGCTTTGTTCCATGCATGGCACAAACCATACCCTGACATCCAGCCAGTCACCTAACGACAGTATGCTGCTACTCAGAATGGATAGCAATAAAGTACGGATAAACTATGCAAACTCATCACAAAAGTGGGGGGAAAAATTTAAAGCCTCTACTCTCTGGGTGGGACAATGGAAGTGCTAATTTAAGTGAAGAGGGCAGTACACACATTTCAGACTCCAGGGCATTACTTCAGGTGCTTTATGGTTTGCTCAATTAATGCCTTGGTGACTAACAAAGGTTCATTAACATTTACTAGATGTTAACGACAAATAGAAAAACAAAAGGGACATACTGGATATTACAATTTGGGATAGTTTCTGTGGCTGGCCACATAGAGTCCTACACACCTCTCCAGCACCACTCACCTGGAGAAGCTGCTATGGATGCCAGCTACTGCTTTTTCTCCCTTCCCAAACAGGTACAGCTTGGTCTATAGCTGCACTGCCCCATAAGGAGACTTATTCACTTGACACCTAACACCCACAAGGGACTCTGCATCCTAATATCAGTAACAGCAGGTAGTCAGGGATGGGAAATTGTTAGCTAAAATTTCTCAAAACCTTTTCAGACATACACTTTTCCTCCATTCTAAGTCTCAAGGTCTTTGGTTAGCCTACCGTAGGGCTTGAGGGGTGTTAAAGTTGGGCCGAGGCTCAGCCACACATTCCTCCTCCTCTGGGCCATCATCTTCCATGTTGGAGAACCCCATCTCATCTTGAAACTGAGGGCAAAGGAAAAGAAGGATTTTCCTGGGGAATGGGCATGCAAAGGTCACTCTAGCAGTGAGAAGGGAAAGCAAAGACTAGTTTACAGGACTTTAATAACGCTGGCGCACAGAAAGAGCTTGCATTAACAACCTTTCTCACTTCTGGGCTCGCACAATCCTGCACATGGGGTAGCTATTATGCAAGGAAAAAAGTTTCTCAATCAGCGAACTTGTAATGGTAAACACAGAGCATGGATAACTTGAAATGATCAGAATATCTTTAAAGAGATAAATTTATGAGAAAGGTAACTATTCGGGCTCAGAATAATCTAAAATTAGTTTGCAATCTTTAAGGATGCAACATGTGATAGTGAAGAGTCCATCCGAAAGTCTGCAAGGAAAACTTTATTAAGAATAACCTACAGGGCTTCCCTGGTGGCGCAGTGGTGGAGAGTCCGCCTGCCGATGCAGGGGACACGGGTTCGTGCCCCGGTCCGGGAAGATCCCACATGCCGCGGAGCGGCTGGGCCCGTGAGCTGTGGCCACCGAGCCTGCGCGTCCGGAGCCTGTGCTCCGCAACGGGAGAGGCCACAACAGTGAGAGGCCCGCGTACCGCAAAAAAAAAAAAAAAAAAAAAAAGAATAACCTACATATGGATAATCAAAGTTTATTACTTAGCAAAAATCTCCTGTCACTATATTCTCTCCTGGGTGGACTGAAAGGGGAATGGGCTTGGTTCACACCACCCTTCTGGAGAGAGAGGCCCTGAGACCAAAGGACAGAGCTTGCTGGAGAATCCACTTTTACTATTCTGAGTTCTCATTCGAAGATCATTACTCACAGTTTCAAACAGCTCTTCCATCAGTTCATTCACTTCCTTTTCTGCAAAAAAGCCAAACGGTATGCTGTTGGCACTTGTTTGTTTCATTTTGCCACAGGGGGAATTCCAAGAAAATTCAATGAAAGTTGTTTTCAGCAAGGCTTTTAACAAAATCCTCATATCTATCCATCATTGACTCATTCATTTAAAAACATTTATTGAACACCAACTATATGCCTTAATCCCTAGTTCTAGATGCTTAGATACATGACAGGACTTTACTCTCATGAAGCTTAAATTCTAATGGGAAAACACACAAAAACGTAAGCTAGATGATTTTATAATGAGATAAATGCATAGTTTGTTGGCCCATCCTACTGAATGGAGTCAAGAGAGAAGTCTCCAGCAGTGTGTCATAGGACCCTACCTTTGGACCTGAACTATTCAGCAATCCCATCAACAACCTAAAACACCCAGAAAACACACTTACCAGACCTGTAAACGATATAAAGCTGAAAGGGATTGCCAGACCAACTGATGACAGATTCAAAATTCTAGGTTTTCTCAAATTAACTGGATGAAACATAATGGGGATAAATTTAAAGTCTTACATTTAGGATTTTCAAAAATCAGTTTCTTAAGTGCACAAAAAGGTAACATGGCTCAGAAACAATTAATCTGAAAAAGATCTCAATGTTTTGGTTGACCTTAAGTTCAATATGACACAGTAGCTCCAAAACAGTGCTCACAACCAAGAAGGCAAGCATATCACTGAATCAGAGCAGTCTCAGGCTCTATCTAGAGGACTGTGATCATTTCTGTAAAAGCCCTTCTTAAGAGGGCATTAAAAAGCTAAAATCCAAATGTTAGTGAGGATGTGGAGCAACTAGAACTGTAAAAAGAATGTAAAGTGGAAAGCCACTTTGGAAAAAGGTTTGGCAATTTCTCAGAAAACTAAGTATACAGCTACCTTATGACCACTGATTCTTCCCCTAAATAGCTGACCCAAGGGAAATGAAGCATTTGTCCACAAAACCTTGCACAAGAAAGTTCAGAGCTATCTTTATGCAAGATAGCCAGAAATTAGAAAGAACCCAGGTGTCCATCAACACCTGCGGATTGATGAAAAATAAACAAATTGGTATATTTATACACTGGAATCCTACTCAGCAATAAAAGGGAAGAAATTAATGATACAAGCAATGTGCATGAATCTCAAAAACTTTATGCTAAGTGAAAGAAGCTGTATACAACAGAACACATACTTTATGATTCCATTCACATGAAGTTTTAAAAGAGGCAAATCTAATCTGTGATAGAAGAAAAGGGAACAGTGGTCGCACCTGGGAGGATGGTGTGGGGACTGACTTGGAAGGGGCAAGTGGGTACTTTCTGGGGTGACAAATCTCTATCTTGTTAGGGGTTTGAGTTATACAAGAGGAGGCACATCGAACCTCACTGAATGGTACACTTAAGATTTCTGTACTACAATGTGTATAAATTTACCTAAAAAGAAAAACTGTAAACAAATACTGAGTTCTAATTCATGATATGCATGCTGAAATGTTTAGATATCTACAACTCACTATGAAATGCTTTAAAAAAATGGATTCATAGATGGATAGGTGCATGACTAAGCAAATCTATGAAAAGTTAACTATAGAAGATAGGTAGTGGGTATACGGGTGTCCACTGTACAATTCTTTCAACTTTTCTATATGTTCAAAAAGTTTCATAATAAAATGTCATGGGGGAGAATTTTCTTAAAAAGAAAGGCTAGAATCCAGAGGAGGGTAATTTGGGGGTTGAAATGTGGAAAGCCTGGCATTTAGAGAACTGAAAAAACTCGGTATGTTTAGCATAATAAAGAAAAAATGTAGAAAAAGAAACATACTATGCACACTTAGGAGTAAATTACATTTTATGGCAACAAAGGACAAACAGAGAAATATAAAAGATAGATTCAGGTTCAATAAGGAAAATGCTGGGGCTTCCCTGGTGGCGCAGTGGTTAAGAATCTGCCTACCAATGCAGGGGACACAGGTTTGAGCCCTGGCCCGGGAAGATACCACGTGCCGGGGAGCAACTAAGCCCATGCGCCACAACTACTGAGCCTGTGCTCTAGAGCTTGCGTGCCACAGCTACTGAGCCCACGTGCCATAACGACTGAAGCCCGTGTGCCTAGAGCCCATGCTCCGCAACAAGAGAAGCCACTGCAATGAGAAGCCCGCGCACCACAACGAAGAGCAGCCCCCGCTCGCTGCAACCAGAGAAAAGCCTTTGCGCAGCAACAAAGACCCAACGCAGCCAAAAAATAAAAATAAATTTTAAAAAAAATTAATAAGGAAAATGTTAATTGAAGAGGTGTTCAAGAGTAGGACACACTATCTGCAGAGCTGATGAACTCCCTGTCACTGGAGGTATCCAAACAGACTGAAAGGCCACATGAGAGAAGCTGTTAACAAACGCTTAAGTGGGAGGAAAATATATGTGACCACAGGAGGCTTTCCAAACTCTGTGATTCTAAGCTTTTTTATTTTTAAATTTTTATCATCCATGTAAGAAAAGTCCTCTTAAAGGGATTATAATTAAGCATGATAACATAAGACGACAAGGGGTAGAAACAAAATTAAAATTCTATCCCAGTTTTTACTTATGACCATAGAACTCTATGACTAGAAAGGAAGACCCATCATTCAGGCAACCCAGAAAAGTTCACTAGTTGATTGGCAAACACTGTCAGCCCCATGAAAAACACCAGCTCTAAGGCAATAAACAACACAAAACCCATGAGAAGCTCACAGTTTAGGGAAGGAGACAGATATAAATAAGCAACTATGAGAGAGATGAGTATTAAAAAGGACATATAAAATAGTATGGATTGATATAATCAGGAGGAGTAACCAAGATGGCGGACTAGAAGGACGTGCTCTCACTCCCTCTTGTGAGAACACCAGAATCACAACTAGCTGCTGGACAATCATCGACAGGAAGACACTGGAACTCACCAAAAAAGATACCCCACATCCAAAGACAAAGGAGAAGCCACAATAAGACTGTAGGAGGGGTGCAATCACAGTAAAATCAAATCCCATAACTGCTGGGTGGGTGACTCACAGACTGGAGAACACTTATACCACAGAAGTCCACCCACTGGAGTGAAGGTTCTGAGCCCCACGTCAGGCTTCCCAACCTGGGGGCCCGGCAACGGGAAGAGGAATTCCTAGAGAATCAGACTTTGAAGCCTAGTGGGAATTGATTGCAGGACTTCGACAGGACTGGGGGAAACAGAGACTCCACTCTTGGAGGGCACACACAAAGTAGTGTGTGCATTGGGATCCAAGGGAAGGAGCAGTGACCCAATAGGAGACTGAACCAGACCTACCTGCTAGTGTTGGAGGGTCTCCTGCAGAGGCGGGGGGTGGGGGGAGGCTGTAACACACCATGGGGACAAGGACACTGACAGCAGAAGTTCTGGGAAGTACTCCTTGGCGTGAGCCCTCCCAGAGTCTGTCATTAGCCCCACCAAAGAGCCCAGGTAGGCTTCAGTCTTGGGTTGCCTCAGGCCAAACACCCAACAGGGAGGGAACCCAGCCCCACCCATCAATAGTCAAGTGGATTAAAGTTTTACTGAGCTCTGCCCACCAGAGCAACAGTCAGCTCTACCCACCACCAGTCCCTCCCATCAAGCCTCTTAGATAGCCTCATCCATCAGAGGGCAGACAGCAGAAGCAAGAACTACAATCCTGCAGCCTGTGGAACAAAAACAACATTCACAGAAAGACAGACAAGATGAAAAGGCAGAGGGCTATGTACCAGATGAAGGAACAAGATAAAACCGCAGAAAAATAACTAAATGAATTGGGAGATAGGCAACCTTCCAGAAAAAGAATTCAGAATAATGATAGTGAAGATGATCCAGGACCTCGGAAAAAGAACGGAGGCAAAGATGGAGAAGATGCAAGAAATGTTTAACAAAGACCTAGAAGAATTAAAGAACAAACAAACAGAGATGAACGATACAGTAACTGAAATGAAAAATACACTAGAAGGAATCAATAGCAGAATAACAGAGGCTGAAGAACAGATAAGTGACCTGGAAGACAGAATGGTGGAATTCACTGCTGCGGAAAAGAATAAAGAGAAAAGAATAAAAAGAAATGAAGAGAGCCTAAGAGATCTCTGGGACAACATTAAATGCAACAACATTCGCATTATAGGGGTCCCAGAAGGAGAAGAGAGAGAGAAAGGACCCAAAAAAATATTTGAAGAGATTATAGTGGAAAACTTCCCTAACATGGGAAAGGAAATAGCCACCCAAGTCCAGGAAGTGCAGCGAGTCCCATACAGGATAAACCCAAGGAGAAACACACCGAGACACATAGTAATCAAATTGGCAAAAATTAAAGACAAAAAAAATTATTGAAAGCAGCAAGGGAAAAATGAAAAATAACATACAAGGGAACTCCCATAAGGTTAACAGCTGATTTCTCAGCAGAAACTCTACAAGCCAGAAGGGAGTGGCATGATATACTTAAAGTGATGAAAGGGAAGAACCTACAACCAAGATTACTCTACCCGGCAAGGATCTCATTCAGATTCGGCAAGGATCTCATTCAGATTCGACGGAGAAATCAAAAGCTTTACAGACAAGCAAAAGCTAAGAGAATTCAGCACCACCAAACCAGCTCTACAACAAATGCTAAAGCAACTTCTCTAAGTGGGAAACACAAGAGAAGAAAAGGACCTACAAAAACAAACCCAAAACAATTAAGAAAATGGTCACAGGAAGATACATATCGATAATTACCTTAAACGTGAATGGATTAAATGCTCCAACCAAAAGACACAGGCTTGCTGAATGGATACAAAAACAAGACCCATATATATGCTGTCTACAAGAGACCCACTTCAGACCTAGGGACACATACAGACTGAAAGTGAGGGGATGGAAAAAGATATTCCATGCAAATGGAAATCAAAAGCTGGAGTAGCTATACTCATATCAGATAAAATAGACTTTAAAATAAAGAATGTTATAAGAGACAAGGAAGGCCACTACATAATGATCAAGGGATCAATCCAAGAAGAAGATATAACAATTACAAATATATATGCACCCAACATAGGAGCACCTCAATACATAAGGCAAGTGCTAACAGCTATAAAAGAGAAAATTGACAGTAACACAATAATAGTGGAGGACTTTAACACCTCACTTACACCAATGGACAGATCATCCAAAATGAAAATAAATAAGGAAACAGAAGCTTTAAATAACACAATAGACCACATAGATTTAACTGATATTTATAGGACATTCCATCCAAAACAGCAGATTACACTTTCTTCTCAAGTGCGCACGGAACATTCTCCAGGATAGATCACATCTTGGGTCACAAATCAAGCCTCAGTAAATTTAAGAAAATTGAAATCATATCAAGCATCTTTTCTGACCACAACGCTATGATATTAGAAATGAATTACAGGGAAAAATTGTAAAAAACACAAACACATGGAGGCTAAACAATACGTTACTAAATAACCAAGAGATCACTGAAGAAATCAAAGAGGAAATCAAAAAATACCTACAGACAAATGACAATGAAAACACAAAGATCCAAAACCTATGGGATGCAGCAAGAGCAGTTCTAAGAGGGAAGTTTATAGTTATACAAGCCTACCTCAAGAAACAAGAAAAATCTCAAGTAAACAATCTAACCTTACACCTAAAGGAGCTAGAGAAAGAAGAACAAACAAAACCCAAAGTGAGCAGAAGGAAAGAAATCATAAAGATCAGAGCAGAAATAAATGAAACAGAAACAAAGAAAACAACAGCAAAGATCAATAAAACTAAAAGGTGGTTCTTTGAGAAGATAAAAATCGATAAACCATTAGCCAGACTCATCAAGAAAAAGAGGGAGAGGACTCAAATCAATAAAATTAGAAATTAAAAAGGAGAAGTTATAACAGACACTGCAGAAATACAAAGCATCCTAAGAGACTACTACAAGCAACTCTATGCCACTAAAATGGACAACCTGGAAGAAATGGACAAATTCTTAGAAAGGTATAACCTTCCAAGACAGAACCAGGAAGAAACAGAAAATATGAACAGACCAATCACAAGTAATGAAACAAACTGTGATTAAAAATCTTCTAACAGGGCTTCCCTGGTGGCGCAGTGGTTGAGAGTCTGCCTGCAGATGCAAGGGACACGGGTTCGTGCCCTGGTCCGGGAAGATCCCACATGCTGCAGAGAGGCTGGGCCCGTGAGCCATGGCAGCTGAGCTTGCGCGTCCGGAGCCTGTGCTCCACAACGGGAGAGGCCACAACAGTGAGAGGCCTGCGTACCGCAAAAAAAAAAAAAAAAAAAAAATCTTCCAACAAACAAAAGTCCAGGACCAGATGGCTTCACAGGTGAATTCTATCAAACATTTAGAGACGAGCTAACACCCATCCTTCTCAAACTCTTCCAAAAGATTGCGGAGGAAGGAACACTCCCAAACTCATTCTACGAGGCCACCATTGCCCTGATACCAAAACCAGAAAAAGATACTACAAAAAAATAAAATTACAGACCAATATCACTGATGAATATAGATGCAAAAATCCTCAACAAAATACTAGCAAACAGAATCCAACAACACATTAAAAGGATCATACACAATGATCAAGTGGGATTTATCCCAGGGATGCACGGATTCTTCAATATATGCAAATCAATCAATGTGATACACCATACTAACAAAGAATAAAAACCATATGATCATCTCAATAGATGCAGAAAAAGCTTTCAACAAAATTCAACACCAATTTATGAAAAAAACTCTCCAGAAAGTGGGCAGAGAGGGAACCTACCTCAACGTAATAAAGGCCATATAAGACAAACCCATAGCAAACATCATTCTCAATGGTTAAAAACTGAAAGCATTTCCTCTAAGATCAAGAATGAGACAAGCATGTCCACCCTCACCACTATTATTCAACATAGTTTTGGAAGTTCTAGCCACGGCAATCAGAGAACAAATAGAAATAAAAGGAATACAAATTGGAAAAGAAGAAGTAAAACTGTCACTGTTTGCAGATCACATGATACTATACATAGAGAATCCTAAACATGCCACCAGAAAACTATTAGAGCTAATCAATGAATCTGGTAAAGTTGCAGGATACAAAATTAATACACAGAAATCTCTTGCATTCCTATACACTAATGATGAAAAATCTGAAAGAGAAATTATGGAAGCACTCCCATTTACCACTGCAACAAAAAGAATAAAATACCTAGGAATAAACCTACCTAGGGAAACAAAAGACCTGTATGCAGAAAATTATAGGACATTGGTGAAAGAAATTAAAGATGATACCAACAGATGGAGAGATATACCATGTTCTGGGATTGGAAGGATCAATATTGTGAAAAAGACTATACTACCCAAAGCAATCTACAGATTCAGTGCAATCCCTATCAAATTACCAATGGCATTTTTTATGGAACTAGAACAAATCATCTTAAAATTTGTATGGAGACACAAAAGACCCCAAATAGCCAAAGCAGTCTTGAGGGAAAAAAACAGAGCTGGAGGAATCAGACTCCCTGACTTCAGACTATACTACAAAGCTACAGTAATCAAGACAATATGGTACTGGCACAAAAACAGAAACATAGATCAATGGAACAAGATAGAAAGCCCAGAGATAAACCCACGCACCTCTGGTCAACTAATCTATGATAAAGGAGGCAAAGATAGACAATGGAGAAAAGACAGTCTCTTCAATAAGTGGTGCTGGGAAAACTGGACAGCTACATGTAAAAGAATGAAATTAGAACACTCCCTAACACCATACACAAAAATAAACTCAAAATGGATTCAAGACCTAAATGTAAGACCGGACACTATAAAACTCTTAGAGGAAAACATAGAAGAACATTCTTTGACATAAATCACCACAAGATCTTTTTTGATCCACCTCCTAGAGTAATGGAAATAAAAACAAAAATAAACAATTGGGACCTAATCAAACTTAAAAGCTTTTGCACGGCAAAGGAAATCATAAACAAGACGAAAAGACAACCTTCAGAATGAGCGAAAATATTCGCAAACGAATCAACGGACAAAGGATTAATCTCCAAAATATATTAACAACTCATGCAGCTCAGTATTAAAGAAACAGACAACCCAATCCAAAAATGGGCAGAAGACCTAAACAGACATTTCTCCAAAGAAGACATAAAGATGGCCAAGAAGCACATGAAAAGCTGCTCAACATCACTAATTATTAGAGAAATGCAAATCAAAACTACAATGAGGTATCACCTCATACCAGTTAGAATGGGCATCATCAGGAAATCTACAAACAACAAATGCTGGAGAGGGTGTGGAGAAAAGGGAACCTTCTTGCACTGTTGGTGGGAATGTAAACTGATACAGCCGCTATGGAGAACAGTATGGAGGTTCCTTAAAAAACTAAAAATAGAATTACCATATGATCCAGCAATCCCACTACTGGGCATACACCCAGAGAAAACCATAATTCAAAAAGACACATGCACCCCAATGTTCATTGCAGGGCTATTTACAATAGCCAGGTCATGGAAGCAACCTAAATGCCCATCGACAGACGAATGGATAAAGAAGTTGTGGTACATATATACAATGGCATATTACTCAGCCGTAAAAAGGAACGAAATTGAGTCATTTGTTGAGACGTGGATGGATCTAGAGACTGTCTATACAGAGTGAAGTAAGTCAGAAAGAGAAAAACAAATATCGTATATTAACATATGTATGTGAAACCTAGAAAAATGGTACAGATGAACCAGTTTGCAGGGCAGAAGTTGAGACACAGATGTAGAGAACAAACGTATGGACACCAAGTGGGGAAAACTGCAGTTGGGTGGGGATGGTGGTGTGCTGAATTGGGCAATTGGGATTGACATGTATACACTGATGTGTATAAAATTGATGACTAATAAGAACCTGCAGTATAAAAAAACAAACAAAAAAAAAACAACTAATACTAAACTTTCTTTGGGTTATTTGTATGGAAATACATTAATATAAATGTTTCAGACATTACATGAAATTTCTAAGAATCTTATATGTTCTGGTATAATGTTGTAAGTCATAACTCTAGTTATTACTTTAAAATGTATACCTCCGAAATAACTAAATTTCCTTGTCAACTGCATTATTATGAACTTTCATCAAATCTTTAACCGTGGTCATTTTTAAGTCTTTTGTCATTTACAGACAGTTCTGGGTGTACTCTGATGCTTTCACAAAAATATTCCTATAAAAGCGTTTCATCTTCAAAGAATTCATGGAAAAGACTGACAAGTACAGGTTTCTGGTAACTCACGATACTGCTGAACTGAATAAGCATTTTCAGAACTCTAATGGAAAACTGATGAATTCATAAAAGTGCTAACAAAAGATCAAGATAAAAAAAAACTGATTGCATGGGACTGAGTGAACTGATGAGGATGATTACAATTTTCGTGACTTTCTGTTTGAATAAAAAAAAAAAAGATAAATCCCACAAGGACTCAGAGGCAAAAAATATACAAATCAATTTTCACTGCAAAGTAAAGGAGCTGTTACAGTGGAGGTTTACTGGACTGAATGTCAATATTATGACATCGTATGAGTGTGTTTTGTGTTTGGTAATTGCCATCATTGTTGCTTTTGTTGCAGTCATCCATTTACAATGCTTGGTGTCAGTTTATCTCTTGTAAAAATAAAATACAGTGTGTGTGTGTGAGCTGTGAAAAAAAAATAGTATGGATAACGGAGCAAGAAGATCAATCCTGATTGAGGAGGATCTCCCTGAGAAATTACAGTTGACCATTGAACAACATGGAATTGAACTGTATGGGTCCACTTATATGCAGATTTTTTCAGTAAATATAGTGGAACAATTTGGGGGGGGATGTGCAACAATTTGAAAAAACCCGCAGACAAACCACAGAGCCTAGAAATACCAATAAATTTAAGGAAAAGTTAGGTATGTCATGAATGCATAAATTATATGTAGATACTAGTCTATTTTATCACTTACTACCATAAAATGTACACAAATCTACTCTAAAAAGTTAAAATTTATCAAAACTTACACACACACTTACAGACCATACATGGCACCATTCACAGTTGAGAGAAACCCAAACATAAAGATGCAGTATGAAATCATAACTGCATAAAATTAACTGTGGCATATACTGTACTTCTGTAATAATTTCATAGCCACCTCCTGTTGCTAGCTCAGGTGTTGCAAGTATCTGCTTAAAACATCTCCTGAGCAGTTTGTCTCTCCAGCAAATTGCGTACTGTAGGAAAAACTGATCTCTTGTGGTTCTTGAGTATTTTTCATCAAGTTTAGTACAATACCATAGGCCTTGAATAACACCATGGGACCCATGCGAAGTGCCACTAGTGGTGCTGGAAGTGCTCCCAAGAAGCAAAGTCATGACATTACAAGACGACGCTGAATTGCTTGATATGTACCAGAGATTGCGGTCTGTAGCTGTGATTTCCCACCATTTCAAGATAAATGAATCCAGTGTAAGGACCATTGTAAAAAATGAAAAGGAAATTCATGAAGCCATAGCTGTCGCTATGCTGGCAGGTGCAAAAACCTTGTGCTTTTTGTGAAATACCTTTTTATCTCATATCGAAAATGCAGTTTTTATGTGGGTGCAGGATTGCTATAAGAAAGGCATACCTATAGACTCTAATATGATTTGAGAAAAAGCAAAGTCATTGTATGACAACTTAAACCAAAAGGAAGATGAAGGATCTAAGTCTGGAGAATTTAATGCCAGTAAAGGATGGTTTGATAATTTTAGAAAGAGGTTTGGCTTAAAAACTGTCAAGATAACAGGAGAAGCAGCCTCTGCTGATGCAGAGGCAGCAGACAAGTTCCCAGACTGAGGAGAAAGGATATCTGCCTGAACAGGTTTTTAGTGCAGATGAAAGTGCCCTATTCTGGAGGGGAAAAAATTTTTAAAAATAAAGCCTCAAAAGACATTAGTAAGGAAGAGAAGCAAGCACCAGGATTTAAGGCAGGAAGGGAGAGGCTAAGTCTACTGTTTTGTGAAAATGCAGTCGCATTTACCACCAGGACTGCCCTTATCTATAAAGCTGCTCACCTTGATGGGAAAAGATAAACACAAGCTGCCAGTCTTTGGATATACAAAAAGAAGGGCCTTTCTATGGATTGGTTCCATCGATGCTTTGTCCCTGAAGTCAGGAAATACCTTGCCTTTTAAAGTTCTTTTGAAATTGGACAATGCCCCTGGGTACCCAGAACCCCATGAATTCAACACTGAAGGCGTCTAAGTGGTCTACTCCCCTCCAAACATGTCTCTAATTCAGCCTCTAGATCGGGGTTCGTAAGGACCTTTAAGGCTCATTACACACAATATTCTATGGAAAGGATTATCCACACTGAGAGACCCCAATGGAGAGAACATCACGTAAGTCTGGAGGAAGGAT
Organism: Orcinus orca; assembly: GCF_937001465.1. Taxonomy (NCBI): domain Eukaryota; kingdom Metazoa; phylum Chordata; class Mammalia; order Artiodactyla; family Delphinidae; genus Orcinus; species Orcinus orca. The sequence goes on along the minus strand of NC_064559.1, from coordinate 99,780,687 downwards.
CACACCACTGAAGATGCCATCATTGTTAAAGAAAAAGCCATGAAAGCCATCAAACCTGAAACAATAAATTCCTGCTGGAGAAAAATGTGTTCAGATGTCCTGCATGACTTCACAAGATTTACGACAGAGCCAATCAAGGAAATCATGAAACAGACTGTGAATACGGCCAAAAAAAGATGGGGGTGAAGGGTTTCAAGTTCTGAATCTTGGAGAAATTCAAGAGCTAACAGACACTGCACCAGAGGAATTAACAAAAGATGACGTGATGAAGATGAGTGCTTCCAAAACAGTGCCAGACGATGAGGAAGAAGATGTAGAAGAAGCTGTGTCAGAAAACAAACTGACATTAGACAATCAGGCAGCAGGGTTCCGATTATTTAAGACTGCTTTTGACTTCTTTTACAAGGACACTTCTATGATATGGACTCTGAAACCAAAGCACATGGTGGGAGAGGGACTGGTACCACACAGAAACATTTTTAGAGAAATGAAAAAGCAAAAAAGTCACACAGAAATTACAATGTATTTCCATAAAGTTACTGTCTCTGCCTCCCCCTCCTCCTCCACCACCTCTCCTGCCTCTGCCACCCCGAGACAGCAAGACCAACCCCTCCTCCTCTTCTTCCTCCTCAGCCTACTCAATGTGAAGACAAGGAGGATGAAAGCCTTTATGATGACCCACTGTGACTTAATGAATAGTAAATAATCATCATGCCTACAGTTAATAAACTTATCTGTTGTGTATGTGTATATACCTTTGTGTACAAATCTAATAACTGTATGGCAAGAATTGTATGAGATGTTTTTGTGTCATCATCATCATCATCGCTTAAGTATTCATCATGTAGAACATCATGTACAAGACTTGAAATGTATAGCCTATCCTTACATAGGCATAAAGTGACTGATATTTAATATAAAATTAATAATCAATAAAATTAATAATGTTAGTTTTATTAATGATTTATAACTGTGCTTTCAAAGAATTACATTACCAACTGTGTATCAGCCTATTATCACATTTTTAAAAAATGTAACAATGTTTCCAATCCTGTACATGAATATGACTGTAATACTGTATGCCATAAAAATTTTGTAACAATTTAGTAGTGTACTGCTGAATGGCTACAAAATTTTGTAACCATTCAGGCCAGCGTACTAAGAAGCGATCTGTGAAGCAATCGTATCAATTACACTAGACTACCATCAAGCCATCATACTGCTGCTTCTTCATTATCAATGCATGAATCCTTATACCAGTAAATAAATGTTCCTTTTTCACTTTTCATTGTCTAGTGTTTGTAACATATATATCTACAGTGTTTTGTATCATATAAAACAATATTAATATAGATACTGACAGATGATTCAGCTTGTAAACAGATAACATAAACTTACAGTATCGATAAATACGGTACTGTAAATGTATTTTCTCTTCCTCATTATGACTTTCTTAATAATATTTTCTTTTCTCTAGCTTACTTTACTTTAAGAACACAGTATACAAAACACATTATATATAAAATACATGTTAATAACTATTTATTTTATTGGTAAGCCTTCAACAGTAGGCTACTAGTAGTTAAGTTTTCGGGGAGTCAAAACTTCTAGTCGGATTTTCAACTACACTGGGGTTGGGCACCCCTACCCTCTGAGTTGCTCAAGGTCAACTGTATCTATAAACTGAAGAAAGTAACAGACAAACAAGAAGGGAAGGCAAGTGTATACCAGGATGAGAGCTGAATTGAAATGCAATCTCCTACTTTTCTGCTTCAAACAGAAAATGTTTCATGACCAGCACATGACACTGTGGACCATTCGCTCCTTCTTGAAAGACTCTTCCCTTGGTTTCTGAGACACAAGGCTTTGTTGTTTTTTCTCATACCTTCCTAGACCCTCCTTCACAATTTTCTCAAAACCTAAATCCTCAAGCCTTTTCTTTCTACACTTTCTCTCTGATTCCTGGTGCTTTCCTTTCAATGCAACCTTAACTGTCATAACATACCAAAATAAATGGAAGATCTTCATAAAGGAAATGGCATTCTAATCTTAAGAACAACATGAAAGATGAAATAAAGCAACAAAACAGAACATAAGTCCTAAAGGATTGTGTTTACATAATTCTCTTTGCACAAAGATTTGCATTATTTAGGTACATAATAAACACTTTTGGATACTTATAAAACTTTCTTCATAACCTCGTCACCATGTTGTGTATACTATTCCAGTATAGGGTCATGCACACCCTCAATAAAAATCAACAGTTCCTGAAATATGTTTTCCATCACTGGCAAACTAGCAATGAAATAATTTTAAACAAATGACTCAAGCCAAGTTATTTAATGGTTTTCCATGCCTCCAATCTTGCTCTCTTTACCCACCAAATCAATACATTAAACTGGCATTAAATCAAAGTGATATTTCTAAAATCCAAATCAGTTCCTATTTATTTCCTGCTTTGAGCTCTCTGAGCTCTCCTTTTTGACAGATCAAAAATCAGATCTAAGGTTCTCCATGAACTGAACACTGCTTAACTCTTCTATCACCACTCACTCATACAACTTAACCAAACTACTTACTATTTTCCAAACACATGTATTGTTTCATAATTCCATGGTTTGCAGAATTCTTCTATTTGCAATATCCCTCTCTGCCCCCATTCACCAAAAATTTCTTATTGCTCCTTCAAAACTAAAATAAAACATCCCATTTTGTGAATCCTTCCCTAACCCATACCATACATTAGGACAGTATAACCCTCTTTTAGGCCACTAGTGTATACACAAACTATTATTATAGCACCTATCACTTGGTACTACACCTGTTTCTGTTTGTATCCCCCTACTAAGCTGACATCCTCCAGGCAGAAGCCATGTCTTATTCATTTTGGTACAATCGCTGCCAAATACTCAATACGTGACTGTGGGATGTATAAATGAGTAACTGATAGGCTTCCTGAATATATATGTAAATTTAAAGAATTATAGAAATAAATGGGAAGAGGAAGCTTAAATGTCTTGAGTGGGCTACAAACTTCAACCTCAGAAATCTGCAAAGTAAACAAAGGTAGATGTGGAGAAGTCAAGACCAGGACTCATAATAAACACAGACTCACTGGTGATTCTTACTGCCCGGTCAGTGCGGAAATCCTCTGTGTCTGGTTCATCCAGGTCTTCCAGGAAATTATATTCTGGATCGTCATCGTCATCTGCCTCATCTAGGAAAAAAATGTTTTAGACACTTATTGCCAACTCTGAACTCATATCTCTATTGAAAATTTAAGATGTTCAGCACCATAAGAATCTACTCCAATAAAGCACATTTATTCTGAAGTTTTTATTTTATTTTTTACTTATTTTTTGGCTGTGCCACACGGCTTGCAGGATCTTAGTTCCCTAACCAGGAATTAAACCCAAGCCCTCAGCAGTGAAAGTGCAGAGTCCTAACCGCAAGTGAATTCCCTATTCTGAAGTTTTTAAACAACTTATTCTTTCTTTCCTCAGCGTCTGCGCACAGATCATTTCCCACGGCGGACTCATCTCACCTATTCTCCCCAATTAGCCAAGTTCCTTCCCTCCTTCCTTTAAACAAAACTTAAATTTCTCAAAATGCAGCAAAAGCCTGAAAACTGAACATATAATTTATCTCAGTAAACCCACTTAGAGTAGTGCATCTCATTAAAGTATTTTTGTAAAACTCTTTATACAAACGCATTGATAGTGAAAAAAGAAATGACCCTAATTCCCAATAATTAGGGAATGACTATAATTATGATGCCTTAGTATAAAATAGTATATACATATAGAATATAAACATTCTATACATGTTCAACAAATTCATGACAAAAGTATAACACAATACACACATAATACTCATAAGCATAAAAATATTATATCCCTATAACTCAGAAATAACTAAAAATATACAAAAATAACAAACATTTGTAATGGCAGAGCATAGAAGTATGGGTATTTTTCTCCCTCGCAATTTTCTCTAATGTTGATGCTATGATGTCTTTTAGATTCCTAACTAAAAATCCTGAAGGAATCAATCAATTATGGATTGTTTTATATATTTTTTTTTTAAATAAATTTATTTATTTATTTTTGGCTGCACTGGTTCTTTGTTGCTCTGCGGGCTTTCTCTAGTTGCAGTGAGCGGGGGTTACTCTTAGTTGTGGTACCTGGTCTTCTCATTGTGGTGGCTTCTCTTTGTTGTGGAGCACGGGCTCTAGGTGCGTGGGTTTCAGTAGATGTGGCTCGTGGGCTCTAGAGCACAGGGTCAGTAGTTGTGGTGCACGGGCTTAGCTGCTCTGCGGCATGTGGGATCTTCCCGGACCAGGGCTCGAACCCGTGTACCCTACATTGGCAGGCAGATTCTTAACCACTGTGCCACCAGGGAAGCCCCTGGATTGTTATGTTATATTAAGGCAAAATTTTTCCTGGGACTTTAGGTCAGCATCGTCTAACAGAATTTTCTGCAAGGTCGGAAATGTTCTACATATGCATTGTACGACAACGGTGGCCACTAGCCACATGAGGCAACTGAGAACTTGAAATGTGGCTAGTGCAACTGAGGAAGTGAATTAAAACAGAAAGCAAAAACAAAGTCTAGAAAATGAGAATAACTAATTCCTTACCACTATGTAGCCATTACACAGGAGAGGGAGATCTATATGTATTACAATAGAAAGATGTCTAAATTATATTAAGGGAACGAAGCAAGTTGCAGATGCAGGACAATATGTATAGTATGATTTCTTTCTTCGAAAAAAAAATAAATATGTGCTTGATTAAACACAGAAAATATCTAGAGAGAATTAACAAAGACTGAAGAATAGAACTCTTTCTTTTCTTAATTTTTCATAATAAATATTTTTTATTAAAAATAAAAATATATACACACACTTTTTTTTTAAATTTTTGAGTCTTCACTGCTGCATGCGGGCTTTCTCTAGTTGTGGCGGGCAGGTGCTACTCTTCATTGCAATGTGCGGGCTTCTCACTGCGGTAGCTTCTCTTGTTGTGGAGCACGGGCTCTAGGCACGCAGGCTTCAGTAGTTGTGGTGTGTGGGCTCAGTAGTTGTGGCTTGTGGGCTCTAGAGCGCAGGCTCAATAGTTGTGGCGCATGGGCTTAGTTGCTCCGCGGCATGTGGGATCTTCCCGGACCAGGAATTGAACCCGTGTCCCCTACGTTGGCAGGCTGACTGTTAACCTCTGCACCACCAGGGAAGTCCCACACACACATTTCTGATTCATAATCACTGGAAAATCTGTACTGATAAACCCCAATCTAACCTGATATTCTTTACTCAACATTTATTGTTTATAATACATAAATCTGCATTGTATATATATAGCTATTTAAATGTGAAGCCTTTTTCACCCATCTATAGGTTTATCCCCCAATAAAAATGTTTTAAATCCTTAGAAATGGAATCCTGTCTTTGTAATCTCTATAGTACTTTCTATGTAAGTCTCTTTACAGCAGGTTCTTTACAAATGTTGCTGAATAATATAAGTTCTGGGGAAAGCCTATAACATATGGATACTGCACACACGTTTGGACCCCCATCTGTTTAGGTGCAAGAACTACAATAGACAGCTTCCGTCCATACCATACAAACGGGGGTCAGCCAATGTTCTCAGAGAACCCATTTGGCAAACATGTTGAAAAATCATTTAGGAAGGTTTCTTCTGAGTTCTGCTTAGCTTTTAGTACCCTGATTGTGGAACCTGCCCTCTGGGTCTAATTACTTTTTTGACTGATTGACAATGTCAGCATCTACCCAGCTGATCTCAATTTTGTGTACCCACCACCCCCCCTCTAGTACAGCCTCTTATTTTTTGCAAATGAGACTCACTTTTAATAATATGCAGAGCAGATGGTACTAGGAACATGTGAAAATGGTTAGCCACGTAATACTACCAAAATAAACCAGCATATGGCTAAAGTTTGGTACTGTGATCTATATCTAGCATCATTTCCTATTTACCAGCACTCACAAAATTCAGCTGGTAGATCTGGGGATCCAAACCTATCCTAGTCATTGGCTCTATGTTCTCTTTTTTAAATCTATCCTAATAAGGAAACAAAAAAATACTGTTTTAAAGAAAGAGGATTTTCACCCTCCCCACTAACCATTATTCCATTTCCTCGATCAACCCTTATCATACTCTTATTTCTCCCAGACCAGTAGTGTCCAACCATCAGGATATATAAGAATTAGATACCTAGATGATAACCATTAGTGATTCTGATTCAGTAGGTATGGAGTGAGGTCCTGGAATCTGTATCTTTTTCTTTCTTTTTTCTTTCTTTTATTTATTTTGGCTGCGTTGGGTCCTTGTTGCGGTATGTGGGCTTCTCATTGCGGTGGCTTCTCTTGTTGCAGAGCACGGGCTCTAGGCATGTGGGCTTCAGTAGTTGTGGCACGCAGGCTCAGTAGTTGTGGCGCATGGGCTTAGTTGCTCCGTGGCATGTGGGATCTTCCTGGACCAGAGCTCAAACCCACATCCCCTGCCTTGGCAGGTGGATTCTTAACCCCTGCACCACCAGGGAAGTCCCTGGAATCTGTATCTTAACACCATCCAACAAATACATCCCTACACTCCCTGATTCTGATTCAAATTCTAGGGACAAATTATGAGAAACACCACCCAGAATCCCAAAACCCTGACAGCCAACTCTGTCTGGCCTTTCCTCCTCAACAGCCAGCATCTCAGCTCTTTCAACCAAGGTGATAACAATCAGGGCACCAAAGCTGCTGCCCTAATAAAGCCATGAAAACCTGACTTAATTACTATCAATATTTTGTCTTAGCTTAGGTCTAAGGACAAAATGCAGAGCTTGCTTATGAAGTGTCACATGCATTTAAAAAATGCTTTAATGTCCCCTGAGACTTCTTTGATTGAGATATGTTCCTAGAATATTAAACTGGTTTCTAATCCTAGCAGTATAACAAATTGATTCTATAACACAGAGCAACACAATGAATTTCTCTGAAACTTTTACAAAATGGATAGAATTATCTTTGTCCCTGTTCACTCCTTTCTGCAGATATTTTTGAGCCTTGGTATCTTGGACCTTGAATGCGTTGATAGAAAAAGGAAGTGTCAATAAATGAACTTCAAGAGAATAATAAATCCCCCAAAAAAGTGACATAAAAAAACTTCATGTATGTAGATGTGTACATTTTTCTGGGAAGTGGCTGAACAGCTTTCATCAGATTCTCAAAGGGGTAAGGGATGGAAAAGCTAGCAGCTTAGACTCCTATCAGAAGACTAATGCGATAATACATCAGTTGTTGATTATTAAGGAAATGACTCTCCAGTTAATATGTCAATGACTCAGCTGCAAATTTCATCCTTTTCTCCTTCATGCAAGTTTGTGCATTGCATTGCTTATTACCACTTCTGCTATAGAAGGTGGGTGGAGAAGAACAAAAATGCTAAAATTCAAACCAATTTGCTTCTTGTTACCTGTCTTTTCTAAATGCTCAGGGAATTTAAATTTAGGACTAAAATTCTTCCTATTGCCACATTAATGTGGAAAACTAAAAGGTAACGTCATATTTGAAAACTCTCACGGGAGGCACATCGAACTATTATCAGTGATCCCTCTGCGGCATGAAACTGTCATCATGAGGAAAGGCTTTAAAGTTTTCTTTACACAATATTTGATTTCTTTACTCTAAGCACGTATTACCCTTATGGTTATAATACAAAATATAAGAGAAAACTCTGGGGAGCATATATTCTACAGAACCTAAATACATATTATCTCAACGTCACTTCCACCCATCTGATTCCTCTCTTGTCACTGTTGTCAAATATCTTTCAAAGGTCCATCTCAATTACCACCTTTTTCATGTTGCTATCTCTGGTCATGATAAACAATAATTCTCTCTCTTCTAAAACCTTAGAACAGAGTTTATGCCACTTTTATGGTGCATCTGAGTTCATTCAACTTCATTAATCTGAAATGTATAATGCATTTAACAATGGACCAGGCACCATTCATACATGTTTACTCCCTAACAAAATGATCACTTTCCTCTATCTCTCATAGAACCTAACACACTGCCTTGTAAAAGAAAGTACTCAATACTGAATGCCAAATTATATGCAATATAGTTATTAATAGCTTTATAAGGTAAATATGAGAACTTACTTTCTTTCATTCACTTATCCTAATTTATTCCTGGCTTTACCTACCCAAATATTTACTCAGTCTATTTCCATACAAGCTATATGTTCTCTTATTTATCTTAAAGCATTATCCTTTCAACACAAAAATCTTACAGTAGTTCTTCTTAGAAGACAGGGTAAAGAATAAAGATATGCTCTGTAAGTTGTCTGTAATTAAGTCTGATAGGACATCATGGGATCCAGAAATAGGAGCAATGAATTTGGCTACGGATTAAAGTGAGATAGTGAATGACTCTGTTCACATAAAAATGCAAGTAAGACTTTGGTTCAGTTATACACATTTTTTAAAAAGTGTGAATCTTCCACAACACAACCAGTATGAATATCCTGGTCACTCTCCATTGAACAGAGTTAAAAGGAAACAACAATAGTAAAAAAATTGCCCTGATTCCATCAAAAGAATCTGGAATCACTACAAACTAAATCAATCTCTCATTTCCTCTAAATTTACAGAAACACTGCACAAAATGATGAATGGTAACTGACTTTCATTATAGTATGCTTAAAAAAAAAAACCACCAAAGACAATTTTAACAATGTATTGTTTTAAAGTAAGAATTTTACTTATATTCTAAAACAAATAAGGGTTGCAGCAGGGATTCTTACACCATGTACGGCTGTAGTCAACATTGTTTCTGTCTGATCAATTCTCCTTCCCTACTTCTGGAAACACTGTCACTTCTTTTGGGTAACTGCTTACTCCAACCCCGTTGTTTACAAGGTGCTGCCAATCACAGGACTCCATGCTGAAACAGTCTCCCTATCAAAGCCATGCAATACCAAGACAGTGGGCATGTGATCAAACCCAACCAATCAGTTGTTCCTCTGGATTTTTCAAACTGGAGCCTGTAGCAGAGAGTTCTGATGTGGGGACAAACCAAGAAGTGAATGATGTGCTTATGATCATAGTTCCAGCCTTGTAGAAAAAAACAGGTTTGAGAATGGAGTTGACTGACAAAAAGTAGAGATGACAGCTGTTGAGAGGGAAAGTGGGTCTCAATTCCACTGTAGGTTTTTCTGCTCTTCCCAAAGTCTGGTTTCATTCAGCAAGTTGAGAGTTAGGATTCTCAACTTCAGCAAGTTGAGAGTTAGGACGTTTCACCTGCATCAGGAAGAACCTTAACTAACATGACAGTCTTCGAGTGAGTCAATGCACTCTCGTGAAATCATATGTAAAATTATATGTACGTTTATGTTTCAGGAGAGGAATCTTAGCATTCTAAAGATTCCCCAAAAGACTCTTTAACAAAAACAAAAAGGAGGGGGAGTGGAATTTAACCAAAAACACCCCTTTCTTTAAGCTTTTAACTAATGAAAATTTTACCAGAGACCATGGACAGAGTAGATATTAAATGCAAACAAAACCACTTACCTTCATTCCCCACATCATCATTCATAAGTCCCCCCAGCCACATCTTCCAATCCTCATCATCTGCTGTGTTGGGGTCATACATGTCTGGGGTGATGTCTGGAGCTCGGAGCTCTGCCTCTAGTTGCCCCAGGGGAACATCTTTCAGAGGCATCTTAGAGCGAGTTCGGAATGCAATGAGACTGTCATCCATGGGCTAGCCAATGAAGAAGGAAATAAAAACATATCACTGAATGCCTAATGCTTTCAATTTCTCCAAACTTCATCATATCCTGTGTGTTTCTCTTCTTAGCTTAAAACACAAGGTCTCTTCTCTAAACCATATGGATTTATTATTCTTTGTCTGAGAAACTTTAAGGATAATGATATCAAATTTTTTTTTGTAGGAGCCAATGTCTTTTTTTTTTAAAGGTTATACTCCATTTATAGTTCTTATAAAATATTGGCTATATTCCCCTTGTACAATATATCCTTGCACCTTATAATGATATCAGTTTTAAAACCAACATTTCAGGAACATTTATAAGAGCTTTATTAAGATATAATTTACACACCATAAAACTCACTCCTTTAAAGTGTATAACTGAGTGGATCTTACTATATTCACAGACTTGTGTGACCATCACCACTATCTAATTCCAAAACATTTTCATCACCCCAAAAAGAAAAGCCATTTCCCTTAGTGGTAGCTCCCCATTCTTCCATGATCCCAGTCTCTGATACCCACTAATCTTTCTGTCTCTATGGATTTGCTTATGCTGGACATTTTATATAAAAGGAATCATAGGGACTTCCCTGGTGGTCCACTGGGTAAGACTCCACGCTCCCAATGCAGGGGGCCTGGGTTTGATCGCTGGTTGGGGAACTAGATCCCACACGTGTGCTGCAACTAAGAGTTCACATACCGCAACTAAGAGTCCGCATGCCGCAACTAAGAAGTCTACATGCCACAATTAAAAAGATCCTACACGCCACAACGAAGACCCGGCACAGCCAAAATAAATAAATAAATAAATATTTTTTAAAATAAATAAAAGGAATCATACAATATGTGGCCTTTTGTCTCTGGCTTCTTTCACTTAGCATGTTTTCAAAGTTCATCCATTTTGTAGCACGTATCAGTACTCATTCCATTTTTTTTGTAATAAAATTTATTTACTCTATTTTAGTTTTGGCTGTGTTGGGTCTTCGTTGCTGCAAGCGGGCTTCTCACTGCTGTGGCTTCTCTCATTGCAGAGCCCAGGCTCTAGGTGTGCACGCTTCAGTTGTGGCTCACGGGCTCTAGAGCGCAGGCTCAGTAGTTGTAGCGCACAGGCTTAGTTGCTCCATGGCATGTGGGATCTTCTCAGACCAGGGCTCAAACCTGTGTCCCCTGCATTGGCAGATGGATTCTTAACCACTGCATCACCAGGGAAGCCCCTCATTCCTTTTTATTAAGAAAAAAAGAAATGAATAATGTCTACTCATACTCTTTGCCCATTTTTAAATTCGGTTGTCTTTTTATTGTTGACTTACAAGAGTTCATTATATATTACAGATACAAGACCCTTATCAGATATGTGATTTGCAATTACTTTCTCCCACTTTCTGGGTTGTCTCCACTTTTTTGATGTATCCTCTGAGGCACAAAAGTTTTTAATTGTGACGAGGTCCAATGTACCTATTCTTTTTGTCATTTGTGCTTTTGGTATTGTATTAAGAAACCACTGCCTAATCAAAGGTCACAAAGATTTACTCTATGCTTTGTTCTAAGAGTTCTATAATTTTAGCCCTTACATTTAAGTCAATAATCTATTTTGAGTTAACTTTTTGAGTGTGGTGTAAGGTAAGGGTCTAACTTTCTACTCTTGCATGTGGATTTCCAGTTGTCACAGCACCATTTGTTGAAAGACTATTCTCTTCCCATTAATTGGTCTTGGAACACTTGTCAAAGATTAATTGACCAATAAATTTAAGAGTTTATTTCTAGACTCTCAATTCTGTTCTACTGATCTGTATGTCTATTCCTTTCTTTTTCTAAAAAGATACTTTAAGAGAAGTATCTTTTTTTAATTTTTACTTTTTAAAATATTTATTTATTTATTTGGCTGCTTCGGGTCTTAGTTGTGCCACACAGGATCTTTTGTGTGGCATGAGGGCTTCTCTCTAGTTGTGGTGTGCAGGCTCTAGAGCGTGCGGCCAGTTGCGCGCGGCCAGGGGGAAGGATAAGCTGGGACGAAGTGAGAGAGTAGCATTAACATATATACACTACAAAATGTAAAATAGACAGCTGGTGGGAAGTAGCTACACAGCACAGGGAGATCAGCCCGGTGCTTTGTGCCCACCTAGAGGGGTGGGATAGGGAGGGTGGGAGGGAGAGGATATGGGGATATATGTACACATGTAGCTTGTTATATATGAGAAACTAACACAACATTGTAAAACAATTATACTCCAATAAAGATGTTAAAAAAAATAATAATAACTGGTTGGGACTTCCGTGGCAGTCCAGTGGTTAAGACTCCACGCTTCCAATCAGAGGGTGTGGGTTTGATCCCTGGTCAGGGAACTAGGATCCTACATGCCACGCAGCACAGCCAAAAGAAAAATAAATAAATAAAATTTTTTTTTAAAAAAAAAAGAAGAACTGTCTAATGATGGAATTTAGAAAGTCATCATTTGACAGTAACCATAGTAATGACTGTTTCAATCAAGAACAAGCAATGGATGTTAAAATTAGTGGGTGAAAAGATATTTTGCCTCAAAGATACACATTAATTTAAAAATGGAAAAATAATAATTTTACAGCGAGGAAAACAAGCAGACACCACCTTAACCACGTGATCAAATTTAACATGACGGAATTTACGTGCCTCCTGATATGATGCAATAAAAAGGACATATCACTTTTGTGATATTTGTGCCAAAAGTGCATAACCGGAATCTAATTATGAGGAAGTATAAGAAAAGTCAAAATTGAGGAACATTCTGTAAAATAATTGCTCTATAAGGTTCAAAAATGTCAAGGTTATGAAACTTTGAGAAACTGTTCCCAATAAAAAGAGTCTAAGAGAAAAGACGACTAAATACAACACATAATCCTAGACTGGATCCCGGATCACAAAAAAAAAAATCATTTTTCTTTTGTTTTATATAAAAGATATTATTGGGACAATTGGCAAAATCCAAATAAGGATTTTAATAGACTATTAATATTATATATCCTTATTTTAATAATCAAATGTCCTCATCTGTAGGAAATATAAACTAAGATATTTAGGGGTAAAAGCGCATCATGACTGCAACACACTCTAAAGCAATTCAGGAAAAAATAAATGTGTACAGAGAGAGAGAAAGAAGGAGAAAATGATAAAGCAATTGTGGTAAAGGTTAATATTTGAGGAATCTGGCTGAAGGTTGTTCCTATGTTCCACATTTTAAAATGCTCTCTGTCACATACCTTATTTCTTCCTTAGGAACTGCCATTCTCACTTAATTCTCACTTACAATAAAACAGTACAAACTAGAGTACCAAAGACCTATAATTTCATGACTGTTACTAACTGTATCAAAATTTAATATCTTCCCTTCTCCCTTCCCAATCTGAGCAATGACTAAATTATTCCATTTGACTTTTTCAGCAATTTAGAGTTATGTTTACCTGGAAAGAATCCATGCAGACTGGACTGGAAGCCAGCTCCTCATCTACTGCATGCAACTTCTCCATGAAAGTACTATCCTTGGTCTGTTTGGGCTTTGGTGGGGGCGGGGGCCCCATGGGCACCACCTCAGCACTGATGTGCCTAATGGCAGGTGTGGTGACTTTCTCAGCCTGATTAAAAGGGGCAAGTATGTTAAAAATTAAAGGGAGGAAGGGAAGAGAAAAAAAAAAAAAAGCGGAAGGAGAGAAGCATGTCTTTCATATGCTAGCAATCTCTCTCTTCCCATCTAGATAGAGGTATATATAAAAACAAAGGCACTGTCAAGTACATTAATCTAATTAGGTTTCATCCTATTTCCAATGAAGCCAACAGGATGCTACTTAGGTTATCAAAAGCGGGGAAATACAATAAAAATGGCTTTAGAACAATATTAGAAAACACATACAAAAAAGAGAAGGGTAGAAGGAAAGAAATTCTGCCAGTCACTCACATTTGGCCCCTTAATAAGAACTCTCCCTGTCACTGAGTTCCAGTTTTGTCTTAACTGTTCACTGACTTAAGGGAATTTGAAATTCAGTTATAACTAGTCACAAATACCAGGAAGAAAATGGCATGATTACTGATCTTGAATTATGTTTGGCAAAGGGTGACAGCTTACAATCACCATGGATAAATGATCCATTTATACAGTTAAATAATCTACTTATAGAGCATCTCTAATTTATCTTGCTAGTATGATGTGGATTTACCTCTGATAATATGCCACTCTCCTCATCTGTTTCAGTCATCTCAGAAGACTGCCTCAATCTGGATTTCTTTGCCCCACGTGGAGACGAAGCAGTGCTTTCAACATCACTTTCCAATAAACTCTACAAAACAAATCCAGTTCACTTTCATATGTGTGCCCCTACCTCATTCACTGAGTTTGAAGTACCTCAATAGAATGAATCACAAAATATCAATCACTGAATTAGAGTAAGAGAATAAAATTTAAATAAAAGCTTAATTTGCTGAAGGTAGGAACAGGGATCAGATCTCTATCCTCATCAGCATTGTAAACTCTGTAAAACTGTAAGGCATTGATTTAAAATCCTTTAACAAACAAGTCAAAGAACAAATTAAGAAATAGAATATTACATTAACTATGAAAATGAACGAACTATAGCTACAAGCAACAGTATAAATGAATCTCAAATGACTTGTGTTGAACCAAAAAAAAAAAAAAAAAGCCACACAAAAGAATAGACTATTGTTCCATTTACCTAAGGTTCAGAAACAGTAAAAAATTGAACACAGTGTGTAGAGCTGCATATTTAGGTGATATAAGTAGAAAGATAAGCAAGGAAGTAATTACCAAAAAGTCAAGATAGTGCCTGTCTACAGGGGAAGAAAAGTGACTGTGATAAGAGGTGTCTGGCAATGTTATACTTAATGACTTTAAGGAAGTTTCGTAAGGATTAGCTTTATAGTTATTTAAGCTGTATATTTTTTTATCCTATGCACAGTTCTGCATGTTATATGTGTGTTATATTTCATAATACAAGACATGAAAAAATCAAGGGAGCATGAAGAGGAGTCACAGTCTTAGATTTATGCAAAGAAATGAGTAGAAAAAAGAACTGTGTTTCAACCCTCTGTATAGAACAAGTGATATTACTAAGGAAGCAAAGTACACTCTGCCTTGTGGAGCCAACTTTTTTCTATATTACCAACTAACACTCACACAGGTAACCACTGACCTCTTCAGCAGTCTCATCTTCTTCTTCATCATCGGGCTGGTACTCTTCATCTGAGGAATCATCGTCTTCAAGGTGGATATCCACAAACTGAGGAGGCTACATAAGTACAATTATAGAAAAAAATAAAATAATAGAAAACACGAATCATATGTATTTGGGAAATAAAGGGAAGAAAGCAGAGCAGGAAAAAAAAAAATCCTAAGAGCACAACAAGCAGCTACAGCAAGTAATAAGAGGCAGGAGTTAAAAAGATTTCTAGCATGAGAGTCAAACCTAAGACTAATGAAATGGAAAAAAACAAACCTGGAATTTAAATAAATACATAGGTCCAAAAAAGTTAACAAATAGAAGCATTTCGAAACTGATGAAGTCTTTCTGGAAAAGAATAAGAATTACCTCTTCCAACTTTACCTTAATTTCATTGGCCTTCTTAATTGGTGAAATATTCCATGTTGGAATTACCTACCAACAAAGAATATAAACAGTTAAGTTCCCTTAACCAAAATAGACTATTTTTCATTTTTACTTCTTTACCATCACAAGGAGCCATCAGACTAACACGTAGCTGCAGTGATGTAGGGGTACTGATCTACACTGTCAAATATTTGTCAGAGCTTGGCAGAAGAAAAGGAGAGATGAATCTATTTCCATCATTAGCATCTCTGCCTTAAACCTAGTAAGAATCTGTATTACCCATAAATGGACAAAGTGTCTATATTGTCTACTTTATATTACAGCTTGGGTTCACATAGAATAATAAATATGAAAACTATTTATAAACTACAATAGTACACAAACCTAGGATACTACAGGTGACAGCAGCCTTTTGCCATCAGTATGTCTTAATCAATTACATAAATCCACCATAAGTATGCATCCAAAAAGCTAGCCATGAAAAGTTCTTAGGGAAGGATTTCGGGGTGAAGTGTCAAGTCGTACACAACTTCTTTTCAAATAGTCCAGGAAAAAACAATAGACAGACACAGAGAGAGATAAAGCAAATGTGGCAGAATTTAACATTGTTAAATCTAGATGGAATCTAGATTCACTGTAAAATTCTTTTCAACTTTTTCAGGATTTTAAAACAATAGGGGGCTTCCCTGGTGGTGCAGTGGTTAAGAATCCGCCTGCCAATGCAGGGGACACGGGTTCGAGCCCCACTCTGGGAAGATCCCACATGCCGCGGAGCAACAAAGCCTATGCACCACAACTACTGAGCATGCACTCTAGAACCCGCAAGTCACAACTACTGAGCCTGTGTGCCGCGACTCCTGAAGCCTGAGCGCCTAGAGCCCATGCCCCGCAATGAGAGAAGCCACCATAATGAGAAGCCCGCGCACCGAAAAAAAGAGTAGCCCCCCCCACCGCTGCAACTAGAGAAACCCTGTGCCCGTGTGCAGCAATGAAGACCCAATGCAGTCAAAAATAAATAAATAAAATAAATAAATTTTAAAAATAAAACAATAGAGTTGGTGGGGGGAAGTTTTTAAAGAATTCTTTAAAACCTCTTACATACTCCTGACACAATACCACTGGAGTGCATAATTTCTTGACCATCTAACTGTGACCCAAACGAAATCATCATGAACAAAATCCAGTAGACCATTAGGTTCTGTCTCTATAAGGAGCCTTAGGCCCTCCACATCTCCTCAGCCCTGCCATGTTGTGGCTACTTATCTAGCTCTGTGGAGCCAGGCCCAATACAGGGTAAAGGGAATGATGTGATTCAGGTCCATACCTCTTCTCATGTTTGTTTCTAAACCAATCCATTTTCCTACTGCCAAATCCATCAGGAAGGAGTCAGTCTATTAAGATTAAGAAGCAAGAGAAATGGACTCTAATCTTTGCTCTCCCCACATAAACTATAGCCTTGGGTTGTCTACCTTCTCTGCAACTATATACGTGGTTGGTAGACATAATCCAGAGCCTGATTTGGATCTCCCTGGGTATTTTTTAATCAAATATGGAATTAATGTTAATTAGATTCTATGTCAGGTAGACTTCATAGAACTTCTGTCTCACTGATGGCTGCTTTCATCATAGCTACCACATGTTCATTTGTGATTACTTTCTGGAGAAACATGAAATTTCACTTTATGCAACCACGGTTAGTCAATCAGACAAATATATACAAATATATATATATATGATGTGGCTGTCAAAAAAAGCCAGTGCATAGGGGGGCAGAATTTGCCACCCTAAAATGTATGTCTTCGGCATATTAAAAAAAAAAAAAAGCCAATGCAACCTTAGGCTGCATTAAGGGAAATATGGAATCTGAACACTGAGGGAATAAGCTAACTTTATTTATTTTTTTATTTTTTTCGGTACGCGGGCCTCTCACTGCTGTGGCCTCTCCCATTGCGGAGCACAGGCTCCAGACACGCAGACTCAGCGGCCACGGCTCACGGGCCCAGCCGCTGCGCGGCACGTGGGATCCTCCCAGACCGGGGCACGAACCTGTGTCCCCTGCATCGGCAGGCGGACTCTCAACCACCGTGCCACCAGGGAAGCCCTATTTTACTTTTTTTTTGGCTGCACCATGCGGCATGCAGGATCTTAGTTCCCTGACCAGAGACTGAACCTGTACCCCTGCAGTGGAAGCTCAGAGTCTTAACCACTGGAATGCCAGGGAAGCCCCAACCTAACTTTAATCTATACTAGTTAAACCCTATCTGAAAAACTAGATCCACTTAAGGCATACTTTTAAAAGGATATGGACAAACTTGGCACATGCAGAAGAAAAGGATCAGATTGGTGAAGGTACTCAAAGCCTTGTCACATGAAGACCAATAAAAAATTAGGGGACGTTTAGCAAGAAAAGAATGTTATAAAAAGATATATTGGTTTTCTTCAACTAGAGGAAAGGTCACGTGGAAGAGGAACAGACATTTCTTCTACAGGGCTGCAAGGAACAGAACCAGACAAACAGACAAAAACTACAGTATGCATTTTGGGTCCATATGGCAAATCTTTCTTACTATCAGAGATAGAATGGACTCCCTCAGGACTATCACCTGCCTTGTTGCAGAAGGTAAGCAAAAACTGGACAAGTGCTTGTTAAGCAGATAGAACACAGTGCCCAGCATCAAAGAGCTTGCTGTATCAGAATGCTTCAAAAGTCTTCAAGAGGTTCTCATACTTTAGTGTGCAAAAGAATGTACTGTTGTGCTTTCAACAATGCATATTCCCAGGCCCTACCCATGGGTCCTGATTCCTAGGTCTGAGGTGAGCCCAAGAATGTGCATTTTCAATAAGCACTCTGGAGGAACCCCATACCAGGGTGATCTTGATGCAACTGGTCCCTGGAACACAATTTGAAATACACTACTTTAAACACTTCACCACATATCTCACAACATGAATAGAAAAACTGTCATCACTCATTGCTTTCAACCGCTCCAAATGGTTATCTACCTAGCACTTCCAAAAAAGCAACTAAAATAAAAATAAACTATGATAATGATTTCATATATTGCATCTCCACATGTCTATTTGCCTTTTACAAATATTTCTTTAAGGAGTCAAACCCAGATCATAATAAATATTTCCTATATTTTTTCCCTACAAATAATCTGGAATTATATACTATTAACAAAGCTAAATAAAGAAAAAACAGAACACCCACCACTCCTTTTTCCACCACTTCCTTCAGTTTAGAGCGTGTCATTTTGGGTTCCTAAGAAGGGAAAATGAGAAGAAAACAGTCAATAAAAATCATCGAGTGATTCTTGAGTTTGCCCCCAACTGCCAAATTATTTAAAAACTCCCAAGTGAGTTTGTAAACAACTCACTACACTTAGCCAGTTTACAGACAGTTCTGTTCCATGACATTGAAAGAACGATAACTACTCACAAACATTGGCATATCCTCCGTCTCACTGATGGCTGCTTTCATCATAGCGACTACATGTTCATTTGTGATTACTTCCTGGAGAAAGATGAAATTTCACTTTATGCAACAAAGATGTATCATCTAGATAATACTCATGTCTCTGTAACTCTGCTAGATATATGTAGAGGATAAACGAGAGCTAGATACCCAAATGATTTCAGATTAGAGTAGAGCAAGGCAACTGAAAGCAAAGAAGGAAGTTTTGGAGAGAAGCACACAGCTTCCAACAATGTAGCAAGCAAACGGACCAATCTCATTAGCTGATACTAACAGGAATGGCTCAAAAAAAAAAAAATTCTCAGGTTAACTATCTGCTTAAGAGAAACAGTAATAAACAGCAAAGGCTTTATAAATAGCGGTACTGCTACATAGCAAAGAAGAGTATTTGCATATGTGCAAAGGACTGTAAACTGTTAACTGGGCATCTTTTAAGACACACTGACCCACAAGAGTAAATCCACTGTGAACATTATCATCTTCCATTATCTTTGAATATGCTAAACAATAAACAATCAAATCAGTGGAAGGAAGCAGAGTAACAGTTTATCTTCCCAATTAAGTTCTTTCACATGTGTTCACATTTCAAACTTCTGCTGAGTGCAAAGAGAAGGCTACCCTGAAATGTAAAATATTTTGCCACAGGGAACTCACAAAATTAGTAATTCACACACCAAGACTCAAGAGTTTCCTGAGAACTTTTATTTGCTCCTGGTGAAAGAGTTCTATTCCCATTACACGGCTGCCCCCGTCTTACTCACATGAAGGATGTTTCGCACGTTGACTGCTGTTAGGTTGTGCTGCTTGGCGCCGTCCTCTAAGGTGCGGTCAAGCATGTCATCCAGCTTCAGGTCACAAGCCAAAGTCCCTTCTTCTTGACCCTTTCCATCTCTTTTCCTCTTGGTACCCTTTTTCTTTTTTCGCCTTTTCTCGTTTTCTTCACTGTCTTGCTCTTCTGCAAATAAACCAAGAACATCACAAGAATCACCAAAGCAACTGCTCCCGGAACTTAACTCAAAAAGCCACCAGTAAAAGAAAAGGCCAGCTGTCTGGCCCTGGAAATCAAAGAAGACTAAGATATAACAGCGGTGGTAAAGGCAGATGTGGTAGTACTGTTGTAGCAATAACACCTAACATTCACTGAATATTCCTTTTATGTCAGGCATTCTTCTACACACTTTATACATATTAATTCACTTACTCCTCATAACAACCCTATGAGGTAGGGACTATTATTTTTCCCACTGTACAGAGGAAGAAACTGAGGCAGAAAGATTAAGAAACTTTCCCAAGAGCTAATAATGACAAAGCCATGTTTTAAAGCCAAGCTTCTAGCTCTAGAACTCTGTCTTAATTATTACTCCATACTACCCAGATAATACATCAGAAACCCAGGTTTATGTCCCAGATCTATAACTTAACTGGGTTGCCTTGGCAAGAGTCTTATTTTTTTCTTTTATAAAATACAGATATCTTCCCATCAGGGATGCCATGCATATTAAGTGAAATAATATATATCAAAGTGCTTTATAACCAATGAAATATTATACAAATGTAATTTATCATTATTATTATTACACTGAGTCTAGAAAAGAAAAAAACAAGGAGCAAATCAATAAAAAAAATCCACTCTGATTAAAAAAGGGGGGAGGGGATGAAGTGCCTCTATTCTACAAGAAAGGAGCACACATATAACCAGATAAAAGGAAAAGCTTCTTGATTATTAGAATCTGTTAAGTCTTGAAGTAGATTATCACGCAACACCAAAATGAGGTTCTCATCTCTCTGATACTTTTTGGTCTGCTACCGTCTGAAAACAAGGGGTTAGAGAAGATTAACATCAAGACAACCTTTTTGGTTTAAAAAGATTTTATGGGGCTTCCCTGGTGGTGCAGTGGTTGAGAGTCCGCCTGCCGATGAAGGGGACACAGGTTCGTGCCCCGGTCTGGGAAGATCCCACATGCCGCAGAGCGGCTGGGCCCGTGAGCCATGGCTGCTGAGCCTGCGCGTCCAGAGCCTGTGCTCCGCAACAGGAGAGGTCACAACAGTGAGAGGCCCGTGTACCGCCAAAAAAAAAAAAGATTTTATGACCTTCAAGCTGCACCCTGGCAATGTTTACTCAGTGAAAAATTATTAGTAATTTCAAACAATTGCTTTTGCACTTGGGAATATATATCAAGAATTTGATAAATGTTCGTAACTTTCAATCCAATCTTCTTCTTAAGGAAATAATTACACATGTAAAGACTAATCAAGTTATTCATTTCAACATTAATTATTTTAGCAAAAACATGGAAAACACCTAAATGTCGACTGAAGAAAAACACACAACCTAAAAGTTGCAAGTTATGTTTTATTCAGGGACCTTACTGAGGACTACAGCCTGGGAGACAGCCTCTCAGATAGCTCTTAGGAACTGCTCCAAAGAGGTTAGGGAGAAGCCAGGATATACAGAAGTTTTCACTGGGGAAAAAAAAAAAAATACATGTAATTGAACGTCAAAAGATTACTGCTAATCGCAAAAAAAGACATCTCAAGTTAATGATTTTAGTGCTTTTCTATGTAGAGGAATATGCAAGAGTCTTGGCTCATTGAAGTTATTCCTTAGCTATGCATCTTAACTATCTCGGGCCAGTATCCTGTTTTTCTCCAACCTGAATTCCCCTCAGGGTGCACCCTTTGGGGGTGGGGTGGGGGTATGGCTGCAGTGGCTGATGCCTTGACAGCAGGCAACATTCATTGTTTACTGAAAAGGTAGGCAACATTTTTTGTGTGCACAGCCAATATGAAAAAAATGATTAAGTGAACACTGGTACACCATACACTGGACTGTAACTGACCCATTAAAAATAGTCTTTTTAAGCAATTGATGGGGGGGGACAAGTTAAAAATGTCTACAAAGAGATTTTAATGATATGGAAAAAATTTTGATAATGATTTTTTTTTTTTAAAGAAGATGTTGGGGGTAGGAGTTTATTAATTAATTTATTTTTGCTGTGTTGGGTCTTCGTTTCCGTGCGAGGGCTTTCTCTAGTTGTGGCAAGCGGGGGCCACTCTTCAGCGCGGGTGCGCGGGCCTTCTCACTATCACGGCCTCTCTTGTTGCGGAGCACAGGCTCCAGACGCGCAGGCTCAGTAGTTGTGGCTCACGGGCCTAGCTGCTCCGCGGCATGTGGGATCCTCCCAGACCAGGGCTCAAACCCGTGTCCCCTGCATTAGCAGGCAGATTCTCAACCACTGCGCCACCAGAGAAGCCCGATAATGATTTTTAAGTGGAAAAAAAAAAGTAGAATTCAAACATACACATCTTACATTTGTGTAACCTAAACAAAAAATGGGCTACCTTGAGGTACATCCCAACAAAGTGATAGATGCAAAAGAAATATAAAACTCTAGAATGCATCAGAAAAGTGACAAAGCTCTTTACTGATGGTCATTTGAGAAAGCAGCAAAAGGGGAATTACATAGCATAATACACAACAAAACTATCTAAAAACCTTTGTACACATATCTTTTCCCAAAGTCTCTCTTCTCACCTCATTTACCCCTTTCCTCCATAAACTCCAAAACTCTTCTCTCTTCACCACGCTTGAATCTCCTCTCTTTGCTCCTCCCTTCCCTCTTGCATCCTTTCTCATGTAGACCAATCTAGCCAGTTCTTGGTTTCTGCCATCCACCTTTCCCTTCTCATCTTACCAGTACTTAAACAATGACCTGGTAGTTGCAGAGCAAGAAAAGGATTTCTGACACCCAAAGAAGTTTTGATTCAGCTTCATATTCATATCCTGTCATGTTGTTGGTAACACTGTCAATTGAAAAACTGACCCGGGGAAAAAAGTATGAAAGACACAAGTTAAAACTATTAATGTTATACCAGAAATAATAAAGTGTGTTATTAACGAAAAATTAACCTAAATAAATAAAATCTTCCTCACGAAATTTAGATCTACAAAATGTAACAAAAATTCATAGAAGTGAAGACCAAAAAAAAGGAAATTTACAATGGAAGCAGCTAAAATTAATAAAATTTTATACAGATAGTTGATGAGGAATCAAATTGTCCTTTAAAACAGTGCTTCTCAAACTCTCTGTGGTGAAAAACAAGTCTTGTTTTTGACCAATCCACTGTAGACTCATACTTTTATAAAGTAAGAATATAGCCATAATGTCAAATGTTACAACATTTCTAAAGTTTTATTCTCAGTTTCCGTGATTTATTTTGTTTCAAACCAGTAACAAATAGTTCTCAAACTAGCACTGGTTTTCAGACCACACTTTGAGTAACACTGCTTTAAAATATACGCTGAAAAACATTCAACTCCAATAAAAATACAATAAAGACAAACATAAAAAATAATTTTAAAGAACTGTGAAGAAAACTTATCACAAAATTAAAATGGAAATAACAAAATTCGCTGCAGAAAATACTTTTCAATGGAAAAAGCATTGGAGTTAACATAATTCCCATTCAGAATGGCTATCTTACAAACACAGAATCAAAGTAATCACTATGGGGTTACACGATCTCATCTAATTACATCCCCCTAAATCACATCACACTTATTGCTCCTCTGATTTCTGATTTTAAGGCTGAGTTTAATAGGGAATGTGGGTCTATAAGGAAAATTGAACAAATTCTAATACATTGCACAGACAATCCAAGAAAGAACAGATAATTCAGTCATATCTTACTCTGTTTTAGAACTAATCTATTATCTTACTTTTAAAATATTGGGATACCACTGACCCTAAGAATTCTAAAGAACTGAAATTTAAAAATTAAAAAAAGGAAAACAAAAGCAACAACAAAAAAGGCACTTCCCTGGCGGTCCAGTGGTTAAGATTCTGTGCTTCCACTGCAGAGGGCGCAGGTTCGATCCCTGGTCAGGGAACTAAGATCCCACATGCCGCAGTGGCCAGCCAAAAATAAATAAAATTTTTAAATTTAAAAAATTTTACAAAGGAAGCCACTCTATAAAAATCAGACTAGAATAAAGAAGAATATCTAATTTTTCCTTCTATGAGAAAGGTGGGATGTGGCTAAAAACAAGGTATTTGCTGAGAAGCACATTTAATGATGTAAGCAGTAAGTTGAAAGTAAATTTGCACTGTAAATGTACTGCAAAATGGATGATGTCAATAAAAACATGGGTGGGTTCTGTAATATCTAAATCACCAAAGTCGCTTTGTTGTATGAAAATAGCTGCTTAGGGCTTCCCTGGTGGCACAGTGGTTGAGAGTCCACCTGCCGATGCAGGGGACATGGGTTCGTGCCCCGGTCTGGGAAGATCCCACATGCCGTGGAGCGGCTCAACCCGTGAGCCATGGCCGCTGAGCCTGTGCATCCAGAGCCTGTGCTCCACAACAGGAGAGGCCACAACAGTGAGAGGCCCACGTACCGAAAAAAAAAAAGAAACTATTATTGAATCACAGGGAATTCCCAGGCGGTCCAGTGCTTAGGACTCCACACTTCCACCGCAGGGGGCATGGGTTCAATCCCTGGTCGAGGAACTAAGATTACACTACACAAGTGTTGGGAAGACAGAGGTTGTAGTTGAAGTCTTGCAAAGGAGAAAAAGTCTTCATAAACACTATAGCTTTTTTACAAGTGTTGAAACCCCAGAAGAGCTACCCACTAGGAATATAGGCCACAATCTATAAAGTTGAAACAAAGTAGACTTAATATAGCATAAAACCAACCCTTGGCAGAATTTAAGTGACCCTCCAAAATTATCTGCCTGCCTGAAGAAAACATAACCCTCTTTAGAGGAAGATAACAATACCAACGCCTCTAGAATTTTTCATCCACAATGTCCAGCATCCAATCAAAAATTATAGCAAGAACCAAGATGCCAAAACACTAGGGGATGGGGGAGGACGACAGTAAAAAAAAAAAAAGACCTATGGGTGAATCAGATATTAGAAAAAGGATTTTTAAATAATTATGATTAACACATTCAAGAAAATAAAGGAAAAGATGGAGAATTTCACATAGAATCTATAGTGCTAAACTGGCATGAAAAATTTAATAGATAAGACACAGCAAAACAGAGAATTAGTGAACTAGACTACAGAACAGCAGAAACTGATGCATGGAGGAAAAAAGAAAAGAATATAAAGAAAAAACAATACACATGGGACACGGTGAAAAGACCTAACATACATGTAACTGGAATACCAGAAGAAAAGAAGGAGACCACAACAGAAATGATATCTAAAAAAAATATTTACAAGGATTGTTTTTAACTGATAAAATATCAAATCTCATATTCAAGCAGCTCTACAAGCCCTAAGCAGATTAAAAACAGAAAACCCAAGTACACACATAATAGTCAAAATGCTGAAAACCAGAACAGAGAAAATCTTAGAAGCAGAAGAAAAAAAGACAAATTATCAAAGTAACAACAGAACTGACAGCTGAATTTGCAACAGAAACAATGGAAACCAGAATATAACAGAATGAATCTTAAAGTTCTGCAGGGAAAAGAACAACCTAAAATTCTATACACAGTGAAAATAATTTTTAAAAATGAAGGCAAAACTAAGATTTTTTTTCCAGACAAACAAAATCTGAGATAATTCATTGACAGGAGACCAGGTCTGCAAGAAATACTAAAGGAAATTCTTCAAGATGAAAAAAAATGACCCAAGATGAAGGCAAAATAAAGAACTTCAGGATGAATCAAGACATAAGAAAGGTTAACTATGTGATAAATATAAATCAATATTGACTGGTTAAGACAGTAACAATAATAATAATGTAGGGTTTAAAACAAATGAAGAAGTAAAATACAATATCAATAACACAAAAGGCAGGAGTAGATATATAAAGTAAAACTGTTGTAAAGTTCTTACATGGTTTGGGAAGTGGTAAAAGTACGAATTTAAGGTAGATTATAGTAATTTCAAAGACTGCATATTAATCTATAGGGTAACATGTAAAAGAAAAATAAAAGAATACAAAACTAAAAAGCTAATAGAGAAGAAAAGTAAAAGCATTTTGATTAATCCAAAAGAAGGAAAGGAGAAATAAAGGAACAAAAAAGAAATAGAGAAATAGAAAATTATATCAGAAATTACATTAAATATAAATGAAGTGTACAATCTAATTAACAAAGATGTTCAGACAAGGTTTTTTGTTTTTTGTTTTTTTAACTCTATGCTATTTATAAAAGATACACTTTAAATATAAAGACACAAAAAAGGGGACTTCCCTGGTGGTGCAGTGGTTAAGAATCTGCCTGCCAATGCAGGAGACACAGGTTTGATCCCTGGTCCAGGAAGGTCCCACATGCCGCGGAGCAACTAAGCCCATGCGCTACAACTACTGAAGCCCGCACGCCTAGAGTCTGTGCTTCACAACAAGAGAAGCCACCGCAATGAGAAGCCCGCACACTGCAACGAAGAGTAGCCCCCACTCTCCGCAACTAGAGAAAGCCCGCATGCAGCAACGAAGACCCAACACAGCCAAAAATAAATAAATTTACATAAAAAAGACACAAAAAAGGTTGAAAGCAAAACAATGTAAACACTTATACCATGTACACATTAATATCAAATACAAAGCAGACTTTAAGGCAAGAAGATAAAGAGATAAAAAGGAACATTTCATGCTGAGTCAATTCAACAGAAAGACATGACAATTCTAAATTTCTGTGCACCTGATAATACAGCTTAAATATATGAAACAGAAGGTGAGGGCTTCCCTGGTGGCGCAGTGGTTAAGAATCCGCCTGCCAATGCAAGGGACACAGGTTCGAGCCCTGGTCTGGGAAGATCCCACATGCCGCAGAGTAACTAAGCCAGTGTGCCGCAACTACTGAGCCTGAGCTCTAGAGCCTGCAAGCCACAACTACTGAGCCCATGTCCCACAACTACTGAAGCCTGTGTGCCTAGAGGCCGTGCTCTGCAACAAGAGAAGCCACGACAATGAGAAGCCCACGTGCAGCAATGAAGACCCAATGCAGCCAAAAATAAATAAATTTATTAAAAAGTTGAAAGGGGAAAAAAAGGAGAAAGCCACAATCACAGTTGGAGATTTTAACAAATGTCAATCAGTAACATATGACAGCAGATAAAAAAAAAATCAGTAAAGATATAAAAGATCTGAACAACATTAACAAAACTGACCTCACAGACATATACAGGACATCTTACTTGACTCAAACGACATGTATAAAACACCCACTAAATATGTATTCTTTTTAACAGCACATGAACAGACCACAAGCTAAATGACTCAAGAATTTTCAAAGGTCAGGAATCATATACAATATGCTTTTTGACCACAATGGAATTAAACTAGAAATCAATAAAGAAATTTAACTAGAAAGATCCTCAAACGTTTAGAAATTAAGCAACATATCTCTAAATAATTCATGGGTCAGGAAGAAGTCATAGGGCTTCCCTGGTGGCGCAGTGGTTGAGAGCCTGCCTGCCGATGCAGGGGACACGGTTCGTGCCCCGGTCTGGGAAGATCCCACATGCTGTGGAGCGGCTGGGCCCGTGAGCCATGGCTGCTGAGCCTGCGCGTCCGGAGCCTGTGCTCCGCAACGGTAGAGGCCACAACAGTGAGAGGCCCGCGTACCACACACACACACAAAAAAAAAACGAAGTCATAATGGATATTAAAAATATTTTAAGATGAATGAAAACAAAAGTATGACACATCAAAATTTTCAGAATGCAGCTACAGCAATGCTTAGAGGGCAAGTTTTAACTTTAAATGTATATATTAGAAAAAAAAGATTGAAAATCTTACTAGAAGCTAAAAAAGAACAAATCAAATCCAAAGTAGATTGTAGGAAGGAAATAATAAAGAACAGAAATCAATTAAATAGAAAAAAAAATTCAAGAAAGCCAAAAGTTGGTTCTTTAAAAAGATTAACTGATAAACCTCTAGTCAAACTTATCAACAAAAAAAATAAGACACAAATAAAAAGAGGACCTCACTAAAATCAAAACTAAAAAGACAACCTCATTAAAAATCTTAGACATACCAAAAC
Source organism: Orcinus orca (assembly GCF_937001465.1). Classification (NCBI taxonomy): domain Eukaryota; kingdom Metazoa; phylum Chordata; class Mammalia; order Artiodactyla; family Delphinidae; genus Orcinus; species Orcinus orca. Next base: position 99,752,832 of record NC_064559.1, on the reverse strand, counting down.
AAACATTACAAGCAACTTTATATCAACAAATTTGACAATTCCTTGAAAAATACAACTTACACAAAACTGACACAAAAAGAAACAGGAAATCTAAATAATCCTATAATTATTAAAGAATTTAATCCAAAACTTAAAAGGCTTTTGACAAAGAAAACTCCAGGCCTAGACAGCACCCTTGGTGAATGCTTACAAAACATTTAAGAAAGAAATAACACCAGTCTTCAACAAACTCTTCCAGAGACCAGATAATGATGAAAAATTTCCCAATTCATTTTATAAGGTCAGTATAACGCTAATACCAACACATGAAAAAGACTTTATAAGAAAGGAAAATTAAAGCCAGTTATCTCCCATAAACAAAAAAACAAAAACCTTAAACAATATATTAGAAAATCTAATACATCATGACCAAATAGGTTTACCCCAGAATGCTAGTTTGCCTTAACATTCAAAACCCACTCAATGTATGTTATTAGGCATATGTACCTGAAAACAGAGTTTTAAAATATGTAGAACTAGGGACTTCCCTGGCGGACCAGTGGTTAAGGCTCCACACTTCCACTGCAGGGGGCGCAGGTTTGATCCCTGTTTGGGAAACTAAGATCCAGCATGCCAGGTGGCACAGCTAAAAAATTTTAAATAAATAAAAAATAAAAACAATAAAAATAAATAAATAAAATATGTAGAGCTAAAACTGACAAAACTGAAAAGAAATATAGACAAATCCACAATTAAAGTTGGAGACTTCAATATGCCTTTCTCAATAATTGACAGAATAGACCAAAAAAAAAAGAATCCATAAAAATAAATAAAACCTGAACAATGCTGTCAACCAACTTGAACTAATTGACATTTACAGAACAGTGGACCTTAAAAAACAACAGAATACATATGCTTTTCAAATACACATGGAAGAGCTACCAATAAAGATTATATTGGGGCCATAAAATAAACCTCAATAAATATAAAAGTACTGAAATCATACAAAGTATGATGTGAACTCAAGGGAATTAAATTAGAAATCAGTAACAAAATGATAGCTGGAAAGTCTCCAAATATTTGGAAGTGAAAAAACACACTTCTAAAAAGTTATAGTGGATTTTTGTTTTTGCTGTTATAAGCCATATGGTACTCTATAACTATAAAAATTACATTTTAAAAAAACAGGTTCTGAAACTGAACATAGAATAGGACTCCAATCCTGTACAGAAAACCTGAATGTGTGTGTCTCCCCAAAATTAACTTGAACGTGTGTCCCCCCAAAATTCATACGTTGGAAGCCTTACCCCTGGTATGGCTGTATTTGGAGATGGGTCCTCTAAGCAAGTAATTAAGGTTAAATGAGTCCATAAGGGTGAATCCCTGATCCTATAGGATTAGTGTCCTTATAAGAAGAGATATCAGAAAGCTCACTCCCTCTCCACACACATGCACCAAGAAAAGGCCATGTGAGGTCACAGTGAGAAGGTGGGTGTCTACAAGTCAGGAGGAAAGCTCTCACAGAAACTGAATTTACCAGCACCTAATATTGGAATTCCCAGACTCCAGAACTGTGAGAAAATAAATTTCTGTTGTTTAGAAACACACACACACTCACACACACACACACACACACCTCTTTTCTTTTTTTTTTTTTTCTTTTTTGGCCACACTGCACGGCAAGCAGAACTTCCCTGACCAGGGATTGAACCTGCACCCCCTGCAGTGGAAGCGTGGAGTCTTAACCACTGGACCACCTGGGAAGCCCCACACACACTTCTAAATAACCCATGGGTCAAAGAAGATATCCCAAGAGAAATTAGAAAATACTGTCAACTGAAGTTGATAAAATGCAATATATCAATATTTGTGGGGCATAGCTAGCACAGTGTTTAAAGGGAAATTGATACATTCTATAGTATTATTAGAAAATAAAATCTCAAATCCATGACCTAAGCTCCCACTTTAAGAAACTAGAAAAAGACCAAATTAAACCCAAAGCAAAGAGACAGAAGAAAATAATAGACAACAGCAAAAACCAGTAAAATAGAAAACAGAAAAATAGAGAAATTAATGAAACCAAAAGCTTGTTCTTTGAAAAACCTCTAGCCAGAATGATTAAGAGAAAGACTAAATTACGAGTGTGAGGAATAAAAGAACAGACATCATTAGAGCCCACAGACATTAAAAAGATGACAAAGGAATATTATGAAAAACTTTATGTCAATAAATTCAACAACCTGGATAGAACAAATACCTGAAAAGATACCAACTGTCAAAGCTCACTCAAGAACAAAGAGATAACTGAATAACCCTTTATCTGTTAAAGAAATTGAATTCATAGTTAAAAACATCCTACAAAGAAAACTCTAGGCCCAGATGGCTTCACTGGTGCGTTCAACAAAACATTTAAGGAAGAAATAAAACCAATTCACAAACTCTTCAAAAAAACAAACAAAAACAAAAAAACACAAAGAAGAGGAAGGAACACTTCCCAACTCATTGTATGAGGTCAGTATTACCCTAATACCGAAACCAAAGACATTACAAGAAAAGAAAACTACAGGGGCTTCCCTGGTGGCGCAGTGGTTAAGGATCTGCCTGCCAATGCATCGATCCCTGGTTCGGGAAGATCCCACATGCCACTAAGCCCATGCGCCACAACTACTGAGCCTGCGCTCTAGAGCCCATGAGCCACAACTACTCAAGCCCGCGAGCCTCAACTACTGAAGCCTGCGTGCCACAACTACTGAAGCCCGCGCGCCTAGAGCCCGTGCTCCACAACAAGAGAAGCCACTGCAATGAGAAGCCCACGCACCACAATGAAGAGTAGCCCCTGCTTGCCTCAACTAGAGAAACCCCGCGCGCAGCAACGAAGACCCAAGCAGCCAATAAATAAATAAATAAATATTTTTTTAAAAAAACTACAAGCACAGACACAAAAATCCTTAACAAAATATCAGCAAATCAAATCCAGCAATACAAAAAAATATATATATATATATACCTATATCATGATCAAAAGGGTCGATTTATCACTGAAATGCAAAAATGCTTTGAAATTTGAAAATCAATCAATACAATTCACCATATTGACAGATTAAAAGCAAAAACGAAAACAAAAGATAATCTCAATAGATGCAGAAAAAGCTTTTCACAAAATCCAACATCAGTTCATGATAAAAACTCTCCACAACTAGGAATAGTAGAGAACTTCCTCAATCTGATAAACAATAGCTGTAAACCAACAAATTCTGCTTAGTGGTGAAAAACTGAGTGTATTTCCCCTAAGAGATCAGGAACAAAGGAAAAGATGCCCACTCTCACTGCTTCTCTTCAACACTGTACTGAATGTCCTAGCCAGTGCATAATAAGATGGGGGCTGATGGACGGAGAGGGAAAGAGAGAGGGAGAGGAAGGAAGAGAGAGGAAGGAATGGAAAGAAAGAAAGAAAAGACACACAAATTGGAAATGAAGGAAAAAAACTCCTTATTTGCAGATGACTTAATTATCTATGTGAGAAATCCCTTGGTACTTCCCTGGCAGTCCAGCGGTTAAGACTCTGTACTCCCAATGCAGGGGGCACAGGTTCGATCCCTGGTCAGGGAACTAAGATCCCACATGTCACACAGCATGGCCTAAAAAATGGGGGAAGAAAAAGAAATCCCTAAAGAATCTACAAAAAAGTACATAAAGCTAATAAGTGAATTTATAGCAAAGTCACAAGATATACCAATATACCAAAATCTATATTTCTATAAATTAGCAATGAACTGAAAATTGAAAAGAAAAACTGACATTAGCATAAAAAATAAATGCTTAGAACTTCCCTGGTGGTGCAGTGGTTAAGAATCCACCTGCCAATGCAGGGCACATGGGTTCAAGCCCTGGTCCAGGAAGATCCCACATGCCACAGAGCAACTAAGCCCATGTGCCACAACTACTGAGCCTGCACTCTAGAGCCCGGGAGCCACAACTACTGAGCCCGCACACAACTACTGAAGCCCTCACGCCTAGAGCCCTGCTCCACAAGAGAGGCCACTGCTATGAGAAGCCCACACACTGCAATGAAGAGTAGCCCCCGCTAGCTGCAACGAGAGAAAGCCCACATGCAACAAAGACCCAATGCAGCCAAAAATAAATAAAAAATAAATAAATTTAAAATAAATAAATACTTAATACATGAAAAATTTATATACTAAAAACTACAAAATATTTCTGAAATTTTTGAAAACCTAAATAAACAGAAATATATCTTATTCATGGATTAGTAGACTCAGTATTGTTAAGATGGCAACCTTCCCGGGACTTCCCTGGCACTCCAGTGGTTAAGACTCCACGCTCCCAATGCAGGGGGCAGGGGTTCGATCCCTGGTCAGGGAACTAAGATCCCACATGCCGCATGGTGCAGCTAAAACAAAAAAAAGACAGCGACTTTCCCAAATTGATTGACAGTTTCATTATCGATCAATATGCCAGCAAGTATTTTTTCTTTTTTTTGTTTTTTTTTTTTTTTGCGGTATGTGGGCCTCTCACTGTCGTGGCCTCTCCCGTTGCAGAGCACAGGCTCCAGACGTGCAGGCTCAGCAGCCATGGCTCACGGGCCGAACCGCTCCGCGGCATGTGGGATCTTCCCAGACCGGGGCACGAACCTGTGTACCCTGCATCGGCAGGCGGACAGACTCTCAACCACTGTGCCACCAAGGAAGCCCACCAGCAAGTATTTTTGAAGAAAATGACAAGCCAATCCTAAAATTTACACGGAAATGCAAAGTACCTAGAATAGCCCAATGATCTTGTTTAAAAAAAAAAGTTGGAAGACACAGACTACCTGATTTGAAGACTGCGACATTGGTGAAAGGTTAAATACATAGACCAATGGAAAAGAAGAGAGAGTCCATGAATGACCCACACAAATAGTGACTTTTTCACATAGATGCAAAGGTAATTTAATGGAGAAAGAAATCTTTTCAACAAATAGTGCTGAAACAACTGGACATCCATAGGTAAAAAACAGAATCTCAAATATACCTCCCACATTATACAATAATTAACTCAGATGCCAGAACTCAAAAGATCCTGCATGCCGCAACAAAAATCTCTCCTGCCGCAACTAAGACCTGGCACAGAGAAATAAATACATAAATATATTTTTTAAATTAACTCAAAATGGATCACATATACCTATATGTAATGTGTAAAACTACAACTTCTAGAAGAAAACAGGAAGAAAAAACTTTGTGGCCTTGGATTAGGCAAAGGTTCCTTGATACGACACGAAAGCATAATCCGTAAAAGTAAAACCTGGGACTTCCCTGGTGGTCCAGTGGTTAAGAGTCCGCCTCCGAATGCAAGGGACACGAGTTCAATCCCTGGTCGGGGAACTAAGATCCCACATGCTGAGGGGCAACTAAGCCTGCATGCTCTAGAGCCTGCGCACCACAACGAGAGAAGCCCGCATGCCACAAAAAAGATCCTGCATGTCGCAACTAAGACTCGACGCAGCCAAATAAATAAATAAATAAAATTTCAAAAAACAAACCAAAAAAACCTTGAAGTAGTTCCTCGTGGCTAATGCTGAAACCATTCGGGCAAAATAAATAATGATAACATGGCACTATAACTCAAATAATAAAACAAACATCCATGAGTCCACACTCATATAAAAACTGAATAAATAAATGAGAAGAGACTGCTCTTCTTTACAGAAAAATGCCAATTAATAAATGTAAAAGGAACAACAGAAATAAAAAATCAGCATTATAATTGTTGCAGGGGATCTACCAAAGGAGGCTAAAATTAGGGGGGAAACATCTGAAGAGAAAAAGGATATATGCATAGTTTCAAAGTATCTCGTGCAAGATATGCAGTAATTACGAATGGAATATAGACAAACAGAATAATGAACAAACATTTCACCAAAAAACATCTATGAATGGCCAATAAATACATGAAAATATGCTTTATATCATTATTCATTAAGGAAATGCAAGTTAACACAAGGAAATACACCTAGTAGAACAGATAGAATTAAAAAGTCTGTTAACTGCTGGCAAGGATGTGGATCAATTGTAAATTGCATACATTCCTGCTGGGAATGTAAAATGGTACAGCTACCTTGGAAAACAGTTTAGACGCAGTTTAAACATACGTTTACTGTAAGACCCAGCAATGCCACTCCTAGTTATTACCCCGAGAAAAATGAAAACGTATATCTATCAAAGAACCAGGGACTTCCCTGGTGGTGCAGTGGTTAAGAATCTGCCTGCCAATGCAGGGGACACGGGTTCTACCCTGGTCCAGGAAGATCCCACATGCCGCGGATCAACTGTGCACCACAACTACTGAAGCCCGCATGCCTACAGCCCACACTCCGCAACAAGAGAAGCCACTGCAGTGAGAAGCCCGCACGCAGCAACGAAGACCCAACGCAGACAAAAATAAATAAAATACAAAATAAATTTATTTTTTAAAAAAAGAATTATATGTGGGGACTTCCCTGGCGGTCCAGTGGTTAAGACTCCACACTCCCAACACAGGGGGCACTGGTTCAATCCATGGTCGGGGAACTAAAATCCCATATGCCACACGGGGTAGCCCAAAAAAAAAAGAACTACATGTGAAGGTTTATAGCAGCTTTAGTCATAACAGGCAAAAACCAGAAAGAACCCAAACGTCCATCAGCTGGTGAACAGATAAACAAATTGTGGTATATCTATACAGTAGAATACTACTCAGCAATGAAGAACAAACATGAATTAATCTCAAGAGTGTTACACGAAGTGAAAGATACAGGATGCACACAATACTGTAAATCAACTACACTTCAATAAAAATTTTAAAAGATACCAGATTCAAAAGGTTACATACATACTGTATAACACCTATATATAATATCGTAGAAAACGCCAAACTGTAAGAATAAAATTGAGATCACTGGTTCCCAAAGGCTGAAAATGAAGGACTGCAAAGGGGAATGAGGGAACTTTTAGAGAGATGTTCCATATATTGATTGTAGTGGCAGTTACACAACTATATCCATTTTTCAAAACTCACTGAAAAAATTTTATTGTACGAAAATTATCTCAATAAATCTGACATTAAAAAAGAATCAGTGTAACTCTCCATATTAACAGAATAAAGGAGGGAATTCCCTGGCAGTCCAGTGATTAGGACTCTGCACTTCAGCACTGCGGGGAGCACGAGGTCGATCCCTGGTCAGGGAAATAAGATCCCGCATGCCACACAACACAGCCAAAACAACAAAAAAAAAACAAAAAAGAAAACAGAATAAAGAAAAAAACATACAATAATCTTAATAGAGATTTTTAAAAAGCATTTGACCAAATTCAATATGTGATAAAACTCTCAGAAAACTAGGAAAAAATTTTCCATCATCTGATACAATATACCTATAAAAAGCCTACAATTATCATCACATATAATAAGGAATACTGAACACCTTCCCACAAGTTCAGAAATAAGATGTGGATGCCCACTATCACAACTTCTAACCTACATAGCAATGGAGGTCTATTATTTGCGATGAGAAAAAGAAATCACAAGTGTTCACTTTAAAACCATTTGTTAAGCTAAATAAAGAAGTCTTTATTCACTCGTCTGTATGTGTTATATTTCACAATAAAAATATAATGTTTCAGGCTTCCTTGGTGGCACAGTGGTTAAGAATCCACCTGCCAATTAAGGGGACACGGGTTCTACCCTGGTCCGGGAAGATCCCACATGCCGCGGAGCAACTAAGCCCGTGCGCCACAACTACTAAGCCTGCACTCTACAGCCCGAGAGCCACAACTACTGAGCCCTCGTCCCACAACTACTGAAGCCCGCGTGCCTAGAGCCCGTGCTCTGCAACAAGAGAAGCCACCACAACGAGAAGCCCACACACCACAACGAAGAGCAGCCCCACTCAGTGCAACTAGAGAAAGCTCGCACATAGCATCGAAGACCCAACGCAGCCCAAAATAAATAATAATAAATAAAATAAATTTTAAAAAAAATATATATATATATAGTTTCCAAAAAACTTTAAGGAGGCCTAATCCTATGACCTAGCAATTCCACACAACAAAAATTAGGCATATATGTTCACCAAAAGATCTACAGTAGAATGTTCACAGCAGCACCATTCAGAGTAGCCTACAACTGGAAAGTATTCACTCATTAAGAATTGAATTAATAAAGAAAATATAGAATACTCTAACAACAGAATGCTATATCATAATGAAAATGAACAATCTACAAGTACATGCAACAATGTGGACCAACTTCATAAACATAATGTTGAGTGGGAAAAGGCAATCAAAAAACATATTCATATTTCACATAAAGTACAAAACAGGTGAACTAATCTGTGCTGCTAGAAGTCAAGATAATGGTTACCCATGGGTGGGTATCAGTAATAAATGAAAGGAAGGACTTCTACATACTGGTAATATTATTTCTTGATCTGGTTGCTGGTTACATGGGTGTATTCAATCTTTGAAAATTCAGTGAACTTGGATACCTTGGAATATGTGCAGTTTTCTGCAAATTATACTTCAATAAAGAGGATTTTTTTTCAAAGAAAAGAAAAGAAAGCCTACCCATTGGAATAAAGAGTCCACCATCCTCTATCTCTTCCTCAGCTTGGTGAGCTAGAGTCCTGAGTGGCTTTTCTTGAGGAGAGGCACAGACATCTGGCTGAGATGATTTCCTAGGCTGGGCTGCTGGTTTTGCAGAGTGACTGTCTGATGGTAATGAAGGCATCTCCCCTCCAGAATGCATTTGAGATTTTCCTGGAAGAATCACAAATATTGCTCCACACTTTGTCCATTCTCAATTATACTCTGTTGTAAAAATCAGCATCTTGTTATAAAGTCCTTTTTAGTTAGATAACTTCATTAATGATGCATTTACTATACAGGCATTCCTCTCTCTTAAAGACAGTATCCTAAGAAAAATATTGAAATCAAAACTCAGGTCCAATTTACTCATCGGTAATGTCAGGGAACTGAACTAGGTAATCGCTAAGGTCTTTCTAGTTCTAACATGCATTTTTTTTCCCTATGAAAAAATCATATCTGTAATTGTAGGGTGGGGGGAGATATATTCCTGGTAACAAAGGGACATTTTATATAGATGACCATTAACACCACATTTAATCAACTATAAATGATATAGGACTTCCCTGGTGGCTCAGTGCTTAAGAATCCACCTGCCAATGCAGGGGACGTGGGTTCGAGCCCTGGTCTGGGAAGATCCCACATGCCGCAGAGCAACTAGGCCCATGCGCCACAACTACTGAGCCTCCATTCTAGAGCCTACGAGCTACAACTACTGAGCCCACATGCCACAATTACTGAAGCCCGTGCACCTAGAGCCCGTGCTCTGCAACAAGAGAAGCCACCACAATGAGAAGCCCGTGCACCGCAGCAAAGAGTAGCCCCCTCTCTCCGCAACTAGAGAAAAGCCCGCATGCAGCAATTAAGACCCAATGCAGCCAAAAATAAATAAAATTATTTAAAGATATACATTATAAAATGTCCTGAACTTTCTGACTCTGTAAGATCAATCTTACAAAGCATTAGAGTAAAAATCACCATAACATTATAAATACATGGTTATATAGTTCATTAGACAACTTTCTCCTTTCCTCACCTCAACTCTTGTTTGTTTTTTTGGCTGAGCCGCATGGGTTGTGGAATCTTAGTTCCCCAACCAAGGATGGAACTCAGGGCCCCGGCAGTGAGAGTGCTGGGTCCTAACCACTGGACCGCCAGGGAATTCTCTCCTCACCTCAACTCTTAAAGAGTGTTACCTTTCTTTCCATTTTTCGTGAGGGGCATTAAAAAGACAAAGAGGGGCTTCCCTGGTGGCGCAGTGGTTGAGAGTCCGCCTGCCGATGCAGGGGACGTGGGTTCATGCCCCGGTCCGGGAGGATCCCACATGCCGCGGAGCAGCTGGGCCCGTGAGCCATGGCCGCTGGGCCTGCGCGTCCAGAGCCTGTGCTCCGCGACGGGAGAGGCCACAGCGGTGGGAGGCCCGCGTACCGCAAAAAAAAAAAAAAAAAAAAGACAAAGAAACATTCATGCAATATCAAAAGCAAACATTAGAATCAAGCTGTCATAGGAACAAGAATACATACAGGCTTGTGTATACACAGAAGATCTATATAATATACACAAGGCATTGTTAAATAGTGATTGCTTCTGAGAACTTGGAAAACAAGAGGACAAAATGAAAGGGTGCCTAACTTTTCCCTGTGTACTTTCTGCATTTAGGAACTTTTTTTCCATGTTTGTGTATTACATAGTTGAAAAAAATTGTTTTTCAAAAAGAGATCAAATTATTTGTTACTGAGCCCCATTCAAAACAGATAACACTTTTTAAGACTGTTATCCCATCAACATTAGCAGTTTCAACTGGTATACACAAGATTTTTAATTGGAGGACACCCTGTCAACAAAGAAAACAAGCCTTTATTTTCAACTAAAGTATGAATGAATCCTTAATTCTATTTACTCTCAATCTTACTTCCTTTACTTCAGGAGCCCATGATTAATTCACAATGTCAAAAAGGCTAAAAGCTGTGGTTTTAATAGGGACTGTACAACGAGTTGAATTCTAAATCCAACAAATCAAAAGTTCCCCTAAGGGGGCTTCCCTGGTGGCACAGTGGTTGAGAGTCTGCCTGCCAATGCAGGGGACACGGGTTTGAGCCCTGGTCTGGGAGGATCCCACATGCCGCGGAGCAACTGGGCCCGTGAGCCACAACTACTGAGCCTGCGCGTCTGGAGCCTGTGCTCCGCAATGAGAGGCCGCAACAGTGAGAGGCCCGCGCACCGCGATGAAAAGTGGCCCCCGCTCGCTGCAAGTGGAGAAAGCCCTCGCACAGAAACGAATACCCAACACAGCCAAAAATAAATAAATAAATTTATTAAAAAAAAAAGTTCCTCTCAGGCACATTTCTTATAAGAGGGAGGAAATTAAATCAATAGCACAGCAGAGCTTTCTCATTAATCAACAATTGTTAATAATTTTTAGAATTAATGTCTAACATTTAAAAACTGAACTGATGCAAATGATTTTTTTAAACAAACATACCAGAATCTTTACATCTAAGCAAAATACAGAAGTTCACTTTGGTAGGTAGAGCTTCCATTGATACTTTTTCCACCTCAAACAGTTGGAACTACTCCAGAACTGTCCCTACAGTTTATCAGCTGCACCATACTCTACATAGAGAAGATATTCCTTTTCTCTGCAAACTTCTTTTTCCTGATCCCATCTCATTGCTTCTCAATTTAATTCCCCTCCTACAGAACCCCCTAGGATCCCACTCTTCTTTTCCTCTTATCAATCTGCTAGATGCCAAAGACCTTAGAAAGAGAAGTCAAGAAGGGTAAGAGAGGGACTTCCCACTCTTAACCTCTCAGTGGTTAAGAATCTGCCTTCCAATGCAGGGGGACGTGGGTTTGATCTCTGGTAGGGGAACAAAGATCCTACATGCCACAGGGCAACTAAGCCCGCACGCTCTGGAGCCCACGCATCGCAACGAAAGATCCCACATGCCTGCCGCAATGAAGATCCCACGTGCCGCAACTAAGACCCAATGCAGCCAAAGAAATAAATAAAGAAATAAAGAAGGGTAAGAGAGAGAAGTAAAAGCCTTATTCAGAGCACAGCTGTAACTTGTTTACTGCCAGTCTAACAACTTCAAATTGATAACATGAAAATAATTAGCTGAAAACTGTAAAAACCAACTAATTTTAAGCTGAAATCTGCCTAAATCATTTTTAGAAGGCAAAGAAAGGAAAAAACGACTTAAGCTGAAATCAGGGTCCATAAATCAATTTTAAAAGAACAATTAAAATTCTATGAGAATAAACATCAATATAGAGAAAGGTTTAATCACTAGCAGCTGCAATCTAGAAACATGATTTAACAGTGTATATCAATTATAACACAATGCTGACACTTCAAAATAACCTAGATGTTTTTTCTGTTTTCTTCCCCCACATAATCATAATAAAAAAACCAAAATGGGGCTTCCCTAGTGGCGCAGTGGTTGAGAGTCCGCCTGCCGATGCAGGGGACACGGGTTCGTGCCCCGATCCGGGAGGATCCCACATGCGGCGGAGCGGCTGGGCCCGTGAGCCATGGCCTCTGAGCCTGCGCGTCCGGAGCCTGTGCTCCGCAACGGGAGAGGCCACAACAGTGAGAGGCCCGCGTACCGCAAAAAAAAAAAAAAAAACCAAAATGTCACTTAAAAGAAAGCAAAACAACGAAAAGAATATGCACTAAATTATAACAGTAATTACTCTGAGCAGTAAGATTATGGGTGATTTTTATTTTCTTCTTTCAACTTTTCAATATTTTCCAAAACACACATGTATGAATTTTCAATCTTCCTTCTTTCCTCCTTTCTGCTTTTTATGTGACATTTCTATTTGGCTGAAAAAAGTTACTTGGGGGGAAAAAAGGAGTCATAATGTACTTCTTTTACTGGTATTACTTGTATATACAGCTAATTGAAGTACAAGGTGGGAGAATCAACAGGGTAGTAGTATTACAGATAATCCTAAAAAATAAATGTTTATTTATCTACACTTGGATATTTGCAAACTGACCACTGAAAATATCTCTAGATTCCACTCCTCAATAGGTGAGTGACTTTGAACCCCTACTTAATTTTACATTCCTTCTCTAGCACTTTAATCCTGCATTTTCCTCCATTTCCTCCTGTCTTCATATCACTAATACAACCTAGCCAAGGAAAAAGTTCCATAGTCTTGCCGCCCCCTCTAGCGATTTCCATTCTCCCATGGCACAAATTATTACTGGGGCTTTCATCCCTCCCTCTTTAATGCCATCATTTGATTTCCTTTTTCTAAAAGACTCTCCTAAATCTACTCTCAAAGATCATCAACCTTTAAATGTAATATTTTCTCAGGCATCATTGTATCTCCTTTGTCACTAAATTTTAAATGATGTATCTGTTCTTAACACTCTCCTCCCTCCTTGACTTCCACTATTACTTCTCCAGTTTTCCCTTCTCTGTCATCTTCTTCCATGCTCCTTTCCATGAAGAAGAACCACAATTAACACTTTTCTAGTCCTACCTCTTACCAACTGAGATTGAGAAAACTCCAATCTCAATTTTCTATTTTTCCTTGATGGCACCTCACACTCCATATATCTAAAGCTGAACTCATTTCAACCCCCTCAAATACCTTCCTCGTGAAGGCATGCTTCACCATCCCCAAGTCCAGTTATCTTAAACGGTATCAGTCTCTGAGTAATATTAATTCTTTCTTTGTAATGTCTCTGAGATATACCCTTTCTTCTCTATCCTTACTGCCAACATCCTACACCAATACTTTATACAGTCTCAAGGGCATAGCAGCATGGCTCTGTATAGTAATCTGGATCTATCCTTTCTATCTGAAGCCCTGCTACCCTCCCACACAAACACAGCACTTCTACGTGTTTGTAGAAAATGCTATTCTGCCTCCACTCCTTCACCCCAATCCGTCCAATCCTATCAATCCAAGTTCTGATTTCAAAAATCCTAATTACTTGTACCACACTAGCACTTAATCACATAGTATCTTAAACTGCTCCAAATGAATTATCCATAATTCATTTGGAGCAGTGTCTTGTCTTCCCAACTAGACTATAAGCTTTCTGAGGTCAGAACTATGCCTTCTGCTTCTTTTGTTAATTGGCTATAACCTTCAGGAAAAGTTGAAACACTTAAGTGTGAAAAACAAACCCCTTCACAATCTAAACACAATCTACCACTCTGAAGATATCTCTCACTACCTCTTCTGCCTCTGCCTCTCTGCCTCTCTGCCTCTGCCCAGACTGTTCTTGGCCTAAGATACTCCATGCCACCAGTCCATCAAACCACAGCTCATCCTTCAAGTCCTAAGGGTTATGTCACCTCTGTAGATGCAGGCAGCAGTCTCTCCCTTTAAGCCACTGCCCCTCCTCAAGGCCCACTTCATAAATACTCACCAAATCACAAAAGGCCACACATAGTTCATCCCTCCAGAAATGATGAAAAGATAAGAGAAAGGAAAGAAAAGGATACAGAAGATGATCCAGGAAATGGCAGGGGAGAAGAAAGTCTCCACCCATTCATAACGTTCAACGCTGACCCTTACAGGCACCACAGCTCCAATTCCATAGCAAATCAGCATCCTCTTTCAGAAACGCTATTTTGTAAAGGCACTGCAGAGAGTGCGACGACAACAGCAAAGGCAATGGCAAGCTGGTACTGACAAGGAAAATGTAACCTAAGACCTTCCATATCTTACCTCCTTCTTCCTTGAATTCTTCACTAGGATCTCCTGAAAAAGGCTCCTTTGCGATAAGATGATCACCTCTGTCTTCTTGAGCTAGTGACCCAGGCCTGAGTGTAATTTTCTTCCCTCTCCTTGAACTAGTGGCCTGGAGTTTACCTTTACCAATGTGTATATTTAGGGGCTGGGAAGACTCCAAGGAAGGTAGGGTGACTCCCTGAGAGATGGCCACATCGACAGCTTCTACAACTGGTGTATTTGTGTCCTGGGTGAGCATCCCAGAGCTCAAAGATGGGTCCTCCATACCAAGCTGACTTCCTGCATCCTGCACAGACTGCACTTCAAGGCCAGCTGCTCTGCCATAACTTGGACCCCAGGACACTGACACTGACCCCAGGTCTTTAACTTGGTCAGATTCTGGTTTAACAGCTGACTCTAGGTCTAAGTCATCTTCCTCCTGGTTGCCCTGATGCTGTGGGGACTCTGTCAATGTAGTTCTTCTCTTCTTACAGGGCAACATTTTGCAAGTCCCACTTCTGTTCCATCCTGAAAGGATAAAGGCAAGTTCTTATCACCTTCCTATTAATTAATGATAATAACATTTCCTCAGATCTTTTCACTTATTCATGTTCAATCATCAACACGGTACTTTACACCAAATGCACAATGTCCCATTAGGTGGAAGGTGAGAGACAGTGTTAGACTGCCTGAGTTCAAATCCTAACTCTATTACTGATTAGTGTGTTATCTTGGCTGGGTGACTTAACCTCTCCAAACTTTGGTTTCCTCAACTGTAAAAAAAATAATTGTTCTCACCTCATGCAGTTGTTATAAGAATTAAATAGTAAGTGATTAGTGTTAGTTATTATTATTACCATCAGCGAGGCAAAATAACGTGATGCTGAAAGCAAACTGTGGAGTCAAGCTTCTCTCCAGCTTTGTGACCTTGCATAAGTTACTTAAACTGAATCTCAGTTTCTTCAGCTATAAAATGAAATAAAAATAGCACCTACATCATTAGATAGTAATTTCTTAGATCAATAAATGTTTGCTATTGTTGCTTTCATAAACAGGTATTTCCATTAACAGAAACAATCCAAAAGTAAAGTGTGGTTGTTTAAAAAGGTTAGACTATATTAACAGAAATTTTGTGTTGAAAACAAGAAAGAGATTCCTAACTGTTCTCTATGTTACTTCTGGACTCTTGGCTTCAATTCCAATTATCATACTTTAATGGCAACACTAACCTAAAGTGGACGGTATCTTCTCTTATGTTCGCATAGCAGCTATTTGCAAACCTCTTTTTTCATACTTACCACTTTTATGATTGCTTCTTGTCTCCTTCCCACCATCCTGCCCCAAAACAATGTGCTTTTTGAGGGAAAGGACTCTTTGCAGCTAGTACGCCTAGTACTCAGCAGTATCTGCCCTATTGTAGATACTCAATAAATGTTCCTCGAATGAATGAATGAAAGAGTGTATGAACTTCCTATTCTGTGCTTATTCTATGCATCTTGGATCAAGAGCATTATATGGAAACTGACTGCATCTTTCTACCCCAAAAAAACTTTATTCTCAATACAACAGGTCCAAGAATAGAATAATCTCCCTCCTGTTACAGTGAGTTCTTCATCACTGACAATGTTGAAGCAAGGCCTGAACGCCCATCTACCAGGGGACTAGATGAAAGCGTGGACTAGAGGACTGCAAAATAAAGTTATTTCTAAGAGTCTCAACTATAAGGTTAGTTTTAAACCTCCTTAATTCAGTTTCTCCAGGACACTAGGAGAGATTCCCCCACCCATGCCAAATCAACTAATGTCCTTATCTTGATAATTAAAGTTCAATAAACACCTGAAGATTTCGCTGATAAGGGAATGGAAAGAGAGAATGAAAGGGAGTGGGATTAGTTCAGGCGAGTCTTATATTTCAGATAAATTACTGAGGTCCAAAAAAGGAGGAAAAAAGAAAAAAAAGAAAGGCAGCTACTATTCAAAGTCAGCAGCGTGCAGGGATCAGCTCCGGCACTTCAAAGGCAGCAGAGGCTCTAAAGAGCCCCCCCACCTTTGGGAACTGCCGTCAGACCGACAGTGAATGAATGCAAATCCGGAGGCAGGCCCAGCGCGGACCCCTCCTGGGAAAAGATTTCACAAAGGGGTCCTAACTGTGCTTTTGACCTCGCCGCCGAGCGCTGGCCCAAGTCCCCACTCCCAGCTACACGCCTTCACTCCCCTACCTCTGTCACGCACCCCGCACCAGCCCTCAGACCCGACCGCCTTAGCCTGGACATCCTTCGCCCGGACGTCCAGCTCCCACCTGCCTCTTCCCGCCCCACGGTACACGACCCAGTACCCTCACCAGCCTGCCCGATCCCGCGGAAACTCAGCTTCGGTACCACCGGAAGTCAGCCAACGTCAGTGACTGACGTGCGCGCCCCCGAGTCGCGGTGCGCGGAGTCAGGGCATCAAGGAGCATGCGCCAACCACAGGTGCCATCTTATTTTAGGGCAGAAAGAAGCCAAAGGGCTAGTATGTCCGTTGTTGGCAAAAAAATTTAAAGGCAATACCTCGCTTTCTCTGTCCATGGAGCTATCCTACACAAAACAAAACTGGGGGTTAAGGTTCAGTGGTTTAAGTTGACAATTAATCCTTCTCGCCTCTAGACACCTGGAATACAGGACCAAGGAAATGGAGAATTCATAAAATTCCAGAAAGAGGAATCACTGGGTTACAAATAGTGCAGTTTCCTGAATAAAGCTAAGGCAGTCTTGGACTCAATCCATAGTAATTATTCATATCTGTATAATACTCTGCTTACAAAATGCTTTCACCTACGTTATCAAAGGTGATTTTTTTTTAATCTTCACAATAAATCCTATGGGACAATGGTATTATTATACCTTCCAATTTACACAGGACAAATTTTTGGCTCAGCTGGGTAAGTGATTTCACAAAGATACACAGCTATCAGAAGGAATCAGGTATCCTGACTCTAGCTTCTAATGCATTAATCCAGTGTCCAGGAAGGTGCCTGGGGAATAGTCGATGTCCAATAAATTCAATACATGTGTTTTGAATGAATAACTCCTGGAACTGTTCTTTCCTCTTTTCTACAAGGACAGAACGTAAAAGCTGAAAAAATACATTCAACTCTTTCACCTTACAGGTGAACCATCAACAAATATTTATGCATTTAAATAATTTATTTGACCTGATTCTGTCTGTAAACAGAATCCGACAGGATGAAAGTATCCACAGCCAAAAATGATGAACTTGATGTAATCATGGAGATAACCGCCAGTAGTCTGACTCTTACGTGAATCATTCTAACTCTTCCAAATGTCAAGGAAATCTCTAGAAGCTTGGAGTTTCACTCGTGTCCTGCTTTTGAAACTACAGAATACACAGATCTGTTGGTTTGCTCGCTGGCGCTCTCTCTCTCTCTCTCTCTCTCTCTCTCTCACTCACCTCCCTAAGCAGTTCTAAGCACTTGAAGCTTTTGGAAGAGAAATATCCAACACTGATTAACTTTAGCACTCTTTTTTACTCTTTTTTAAAAACAGCTTCAATTTACACATCACAGAATCCATCCGTTTTACTTACACAATTAAATTATTTTCAGTAAATTTTCAGAGTTGTGAAACCAACACCAGGTTTGGTCTTTAATCAGAGATTCTGAAGTTTAAGAAAGTTTCCATAATAATCTTTAGTGGTCTCAGAAACGCATAACAATAAAGGCAACTAATACTGAAATGCAGGCAATATAGAATTTTATTTTTCCAAAATCCTGCCAGAACATTCTGCTGCTATATTAAGCCAAGGGAACCGGAATCACAAGATCTAGGGGATCTCATACGGTAAAGTACCTACACTTGTCCTTAGGCCTCGGGGTTTTCGCCTTACAGACCCACAGCCCATCAGTAGGCGGGGTCTCATTCTCTGGAAATCTTGGCGATGGGAGGGGTGCCCTCCCAGAGATCTTCCGGAAAAGGGCGGGGCTTGCCTTCCGGAACTTTTCGGACAGAGGCGGAGTCTTCTGCCGAGGGCCGTTCGGAGGAAGGCGGGGCCTACCTCGCATCAGGACCAGTCTGGCTGCACCTGCTTCCTTAGCTCAGAGCATCCCTGGAGCGTCTTAAGAGGCGACCGCAGCTGGCAACCAGAGACCAGACCGTCGCAGGAGGCGTCCGCCAGATACCTTCCCCTTCTCCTGACCTAGCGCTCTGCAGCGGCGGCCTCCGTACTGACCGGAGGTCCCAGAGTTGTCTGACCATTGCAAAAGCATTTATAGCAATAGCCTCTGATTACGACATGGCTGAGATCACCAATATCCGACCTAGCTTTGGTAAGTAGAATCTGGCAAACTAAGCCTGGGGTAGGTGAAACCGTTGCAAAGCCAAGGGAGCCCAGCAGCTGGGCAGAGCGTGAAGCCCAGACCAGGGCCTTCAAGTGCCAGCCCCTCTAGAATCAGGCCTGTGGTGGTGGGTAGAATCGGGCCTACTGTGGTGGGTAGCAGGCAGTGTACGGCACCCGAACTTAAGCTATGGGCTGCACGGGCTGAGAAGGCCAGAGCCACACCGAGGGTGGGGAGGTCCAGGATGCTAAAACCTTGTATGGTGCGCTGTCAGCACTGCTGGAGGTGAGAAGCAGAGAGCTTGAGGAGGATATGAACCCCACCTTCTGGGGGAGGAGAGGTGAAGTAGCCCGAGCCCTCCCCCTTGGGGCACGCAGGGCGGTGCCCCTTCCTCCCCCTCCCACTCCTCAGGCCTGCGGGGGAGGGAGGTGGCAAGGGAGATGGGGCATCAAGATGGCAGCTTGGGGACTGTGGGCTGTGTGGCTGGCAGCCAGGGGAGGCGGCGGCCTCTGGGGAAAGAGGGGTGCGGGGGTGGGGAGCAAAAAGGAAGCCACTCCTTAAGCCGGTCAGCTGGATGCTGGGGCTAGGAGGAAACGTGAACCCTGCAATTTCTATTCTGCATCGTAATGATGGGATCCGTCCGTAGCTACCAAATGGCGCTTGGCGCTGCTGGGCTGGGGGATGACGTGATGTCTATTTCTGGGCCTCCTGGCAGCGCCTAGGCTCTTCTTCCCAGGCCTTTGTTCCCTGTTTCCCTAGGCTGGCTTTTCAAAAAGGGGGACTCACCCGCGCTGGTGCTGGCGGGGGCCCGATCCAGGCCGGAGGGGGAGGGGCGAAAAAGGCAGAGCCCGGGGAGGCCGCTTTGTGTACCAGAGAAAGCATTACATCATCTCAGAGCTGCTGGTCCCCGACCCAACCCTACGGGCTCCAAGATCAGTTACACTCCCTGGAGCAGAGTGGGGTAGAAAATAGGGAAGCAGATGGGAAAGAAAAGCTCGAGAAGCGAGTTTTTCCTCTGGGGGATTCCTCCAAAATGTGCTAGGGTAGCAAACTTCCTGTGCTATGCTTTGCTGGCCCCAAAATAAAAAAGTATTGCCTTGGTTCTCCCTCAGTTCTATCCCAGTTTGTATGGGAGAAGCCAGTGAGAGTTGCTGTCAGCCTAGGGTTCCTCCTTTTCCCTGAAGAGATTCTATCCCTCAGACAATCCAGAAGGTTTGAGCATCCAGACTCCAGTGTTTAGGGTGGGGCCACAATCCAACTAGGAAATGGCTTTTCTCACTCCCAAGTAAAAGGTTTCTGGAAATGAACAGAACCCAGTGTGCTCTATCCCCTCAATGCCAGGAAGAAGACATCAGATCAGAGAAAGTATACAGACGACAGATCACACCCATTTACTACTTGTTTGCACTGATTCCCTAAGGCTAAATCTTGATTATATTTCTTTCTTCCACTTCACCTTCTTCATTTTTATTCTTTGAGTCCTAAATTTCCAAAATAGATGTCCCTTTTGTCATCACATGAGCACCTCATGATTTTTCTTCTTGCTCTTTCTTTTTCTTCTTATGCCTTCTTTCCAACATATTCTTTTCTTTTAATTGCAGTTCCAGAGTCCTTGGAAAGTTAGATGCTGTAGAGGGAATATTAGTGGAAAAAGAAATTATCAGGCCCTTACATACTACATTTTATTTAATCCTTACAAATATCCTCAAGTGTATTCATTATTATATATATTTGCTAGATGAGGAAACTGAGGCTAAGGGAGATAAAATAACTTGGCTAAAGTAAAACAAACTAGTTAGGGTAGTGCTAGGATTTAAACCAATTTCCAGTTGATGCCAAAGTTCATTCTCATTTTACTGTGTCACGCTGGCCTACTTGACAAGGAAAAGCTATTTTAGCAAAGGAAGTGTCAATAAGCAGGGCTGGTCAGAGACTGAGAGAATTGGACAACGCCCAGATGTGTCTTGCAGATCTTTAAATCCATACAGAGGATCTCCTCTACAGAGAACTGCCACTTCTGACTTTTTCACATCTCACAGAGCACTTCATTTCAAACTCCCTAGCCCTTGAGAGATTCACCAAGCCAACACTCAATTATCCATGACCTTGGAGGACAGAAGGAGCAAGCAGCATGGGTCACTGCAATTTACTACTACTTGAAAACACTCACTTCAGCTTTTAGTCCCAACTTCTTTTTCCCACCAAGCTTTTGACTAAAGCTAGACAATATCTCTGATTTTTCTAGTTCACTGTCTTGGGGGTGGGGGGAGAGAGGCAGGGGTTAACAAATACTAAAATGAAGAAGACAGTAGGACAAAAGTGGGAAACAAGGTGGAGGAGATCGCCTAGGTAATTCACAAGTGGATTCATCCATTTCTCTTTTTTTCCTTCTCTATCCTCCTGAAAGATGAAAATCCTTCTTCTTCTCTTTTACCTGCTCCACCTCTATTTTCTAGCAATAGAAGTTGAGGCACTGTAAGCAACAGTGGGGATCTCTCAAGATCACAGAGTAAATCTATGGTAGAGCCAAAAGGATCACTCAGATGTCTCCCATCCCAGGCCTTTAGACTCCCTTTCAAATCATTCTCAAAAATATACTTGTCTTGGTAGTTCCCTGCTTTTCTCTTCTCATAGAGACAATCAATATTCAGTTTTACTAATCGGTAGCAAGCAATTTTCAGGAAGTCCCTCATGGGTGAATGGAGAGCCACTTTTTCAAATTGTGCCTATTCTGATTGACAACTGAACCCAATCAATTGTTCAAGCAAATATTTACTGAGCTCCTGTTAGATGCAAGAGACTCAGGGATTCAAAAATGAACAGGGTGTTGTTTCTGCCCACTCTCAAGGTGCTTACAGCTAAGGCTGCTCCCATTTTGTGAAACCTCTCCCTAACAGCTTTTATTTCACTTGATGCTCTGAAAATAAATGCTGTTATTATTCAGTATGGCCATGGACACAGTCACCTTGGTTTACTTTGTTAAATGCCTTTACTCCTAATCTATATTAATATTTCAAAATGTAACCACTTCTTTTCTTACCTGGTCCCAACTTTCATAGAACCATGGAATGTTTGAGGTAGAAAGAATTTCAGAGACGTTTATTCCAATCCTCATTAAAGAAATCTTTTTTAGAATATGCCTGGGCTTCCCTGGTGGCGCAGTGGTTGAGAGTCCGCCTGCCGATGCAGGGGACACGGGTTCGTGCCCCGGTCCGGGAAGATCCCACATGCCGCGGAGCGGCTGGGCCCGTGAGCCATGGCCGCTGAGCCCGCGCGTCCGGAGCCTGTGCTCCGCAACGGGAGAGGCCACGACAGTGAGAGGCCCGTGTACCGCAAAAAAAAAAAAAAAAAAAAAAAAAAAAAAAAATATGCCTGACTAAGGTGATCCAATCTCTGAAAGTTTTCAAATGGAGATTCACTGCCTCCTGAAGCCATCTGGGCCACTGAGAGGCAGTTCTAACAATAATTTGATTCTTTTCATTGAGTCAGAATCTGTCTTCCTGTAGCCTGTACATGCTCATGTTAGACCTGCCCCCCAAAGTAAAATCCCATCAGACCTTCTTCCAGCAAAACGCCTTAAGTAATTGAAGAACGTTATTATTCCCAGACCCCTCAGCTCCAGTTCCTTCAATTTCTCCTCACTTGATATGGTTTCCAGGCCCTCTACTATCCTGCTTATCCATAATGTAGAGACATTCTGGTGTCAGAGAGACCAGGGTTTAAATCCCATCACTGCCATTTGCTACTATGTGGCCTAGTGTAGATCTGAGTCCCCAGCTTCCTCAATTGTAAAGTGGGGATATTAATGGTACCTATTCAATGAGTTATTTGTTTCGGAGAGAAAAATCTCTGACATGATGCCTGGCAGGGATATCACAAAGGTACACAAAAAATAGCAATTCTCATTCTTGTCAGTACTAGATAGAATACTCCTTATGTGTCGTGACCAGTGCAGATGAAATTATACTACCCCTCCTGTGATCTGGACATTGCACTGATAATATAAGTTAGAATCAGCCTAATTATACTCCAAGCTTTTTGTCATCTAAACTACTAAGTTGTTTTTACTCACACTCATCAAGTAAGGTCTCTCATTGCCTATGAATAGGTTTTGAAGGGCAAATAGAATTTTACATTTATCCCTGTTATGTGTAATAATATTGACCTCATCCTGTTTTTCCAATCTGTGGAAGCTGTTTTTTACTTTTTATTGAGGTATAGTTGATTTACAATATTGTGTTAGTTTCTGATGTACAGAATAGTGATTTGATTATATATTTTCTATATAAACGAATGTTCTTTTTCATATTCTTTTCTATTATGGTTTCTTACAGGATATTGAATATAGTTTCCTGTGCTATATAGTAGAATCTTGTTGTTTATCTCTTTTACATATAGTAGTTTTTATCTGCTAATCCCAAACTCCTAAAGTGTAAGCTGTTTTGAATTGACTAATTCATTTGAACACTTACTATGTGCCACATGGTTCTAGGACCTGGGAATACAGCAGTGAACAAAACAGTCACTATTCTTGTTACACTTACCTAGTGAGGGAAGACAGACAAATATATGTCAGGGGTAATAAGTGCTATGAAGAAAAATAAAGCAGGGTAAACGGGATATCATCTTACTTGGAGCAGTCAGGAAATGCTTCTCTGATAAGATGAAGTTTGGAACAGAGGCCTTCAGTGAATGAGGCCATGAGCCAGGCATATACTTGGTGAAAGGATGTTCTAGGAAGAATCTGGAATATGCTAGAATCACATTTATTTCCTTATTTCCCCTGCCCTACCCAAGACTTACCCTAATGAGTAGTACGGATAACTATAGGCCTTATCTAGATCTTTAAGGCCTCAACACAATTTGGCTTCAGTGAACTTAAGGGGGAGGAAATCCCCAAACCTAATTATCTAAGTCAGGGGCCCGATTTGTGCAGGAAAAGACAAGACTAGAGGAGGGGAAGGAAAAAAATCTGTTTCTGTTTAGTTATTTGTTTACTTAACAAATATATATTAAGTACCTGTTAGGTGTTTTTAGTGCTGAGGATACAGAAATGAGCTAAACAGACACAATTCTTGTCCTTATGAAACTTACATTCTAGTGAAGACAGACAATAAATAGTAAAATTATATGTGTGTGTATATATATATTCTTATGTATATGTGTGTGCCTGTGTATGTTTGTGTGTTTGTGTGTGTGTGTGTATGTGTGTGAGAGAGAGAGAAGCATGACAAGACATGTAGAGAAAATTAAGCAGGGCCAGGAAGTGTGGGTCTCAGGGGTGGAAAAGTTTACACTTTTAAATAGGGTGGTCAGGGAAAACCTTACTAAGAAGGTGACAAGGTCTGACATTTTCCACAGTCCCTATTTCTCCCTATTTAAAATACTTGTATTTCATACTAAAAGATTATATTATTTTATCTTAAAACACAAGTATTTTAATTATTTCATTTATTTTATTTTATTATTTTATCTTAAATACAAGTATTTTAAATACCTGGGAGCTGAAATTTGGAACATATTTCAAGTACTTAGACGCAGAGTTCTTCTACTTCTCACCACCCACCTACTTTTATCACCCTTGGGCACCCTACCAAAACCATCCAAAATCAACCCCACATCCTTCTACCCTACCTGTCAGTCAGTCCACACAAGCCCACTGTTGCAAACCCTGTGCTGGATGCTGTGGACTATCCTCCTGAAACCAGACACAGTTCATACCCTTGTGTAACAGTTGAGGTAAATGGGTTCTCCTGTAACAAGGTGACCTATAACACCTTAGTCGACCTGTAGCCGACCTATAGGGCGGCTTTATGTGAAACACAAATCAATATGAGCAAACCATAAGTGCTGAGGGAAGGCCAAGAAAAGAACAGGCAGTCAGGTGGGGCACTTCAGGGGAGGCTTTCCAGAGAAGATAAGTATTTCATCCATGTTTGGTGGAAAGGAAAAGCCATGGATTGGTTGGAGAGGATGGGTGAGGGAATCTCCAAGAGAGGGGAGAAGTTCATAAGCCCAGATGAGCAAGTTTTGCTTTGGAGACTAGGTTACAGATTAGCTTGGCTCCAGCCAGAAGCACTAAGCAGGGGTGCTCTGGGCAGGGGTTGAGGTCCACCTGCCTTGACACGTCTCTGGTCTCCACCTTCAGATGTGTCGCCAGTGGTCGCTGGCCTCATCGGGGCCTCTGTGCTGGTGGTGTGTGTCTCGGTGACCGTCTTTGTCTGGACATGCTGCCACCAGCAGGCAGAGAAGAAGCACAAGAACCCACCATACAAGTTTATTCATATGCTCAAAGGCATCAGCATATACCCAGAGACCCTCAGCAACAAGAAGAAAATCATCAAAGTGCGGAGAGACAAAGATGGCCCTGCGAGAGAAGGTGGACGCGGGAACCTGTTGGTGGATGCAGCAGAGGCTGGCCTGCTGGGCCAAGACAAGGGTCCTAGCTCTGGATCTTGTATAGACCAATTACCCATCAAAGTGGACTATGGGGAAGAACTGAGGAGCCCCATTGCGAGCCTGACCCCCGGGGAGAGCAAAACCACTTCTCCATCATCTCCAGAGGAGGATGTCATGCTAGGATCCCTCACCTTCTCAGTGGACTATAACTTCCCAAAAAAAGCCCTGGTGGTGACAATCCAGGAGGCTCATGGGCTGCCAGTGATGGATGACCAAACCCAGGGCTCTGACCCCTACATCAAAATGACCATCCTTCCCGACAAGCGGCATCGGGTGAAGACCAGAGTGCTGCGGAAGACCCTGGACCCTGTGTTTGACGAGACCTTCACCTTCTATGGCATCCCATACAGCCAGCTTCAGGACCTGGTACTGCACTTCCTCGTCCTCAGCTTTGACCGCTTCTCCCGGGATGACGTCATTGGGGAGGTCATGGTGCCGTTGGCTGGAGTAGACCCCAGCACAGGCAAGGTACAGCTGACCAGGGACATCATCAAAAGGAACATCCAGGTGAGGAGGAAGAGTGTGTTGGGGAGGGATGGTAGGTTGGGGGAGAGAAGGGGACAAGTGGGAGGGGAGGGATGAGATGGATGGCAAAGAGGGGCTGTAGAGAGGAAGCTCTTGGCTGTCAAGGATAAGCAGTGGTCAAAGTAAGACAGAGAACCTGGCAGGTTAGGTCTCCTCCAAGAAGCAACTTCATGAGGAGAGAAGGGCAGGTAGCTTCTGAAATTTCACTTAGCGGTTGGCATCCTGTTGCTGCATCCAGCTTGCTTGGAGCGGGCTGGCTCACCAGTCACAGACCCATCACTTCAGGGATAAGGGGGCTAATTTCTAATCCAAAATGTGTGATCTTCCTCTAGTGAACTTATTTCTCACAGCTGAGAAACTGTGAAATCAGTAATTTTCCCTTCAGCTTCCCTTTCCCAACCCAAATATAGAGATGTAAGTAGTATCATCTGTATGACTTTTAACCATTTTATAAATGAAACTTAACTGCTTCACCCTTTGGGCCCCTTACCCAGGCCCAAACCTTTGCCACAGGTACTTCTCTCCCCGTTCCTCCTCTCCTCCTTGTTTGCATTAGAAGGGGGATGAGAGCCCTCCATCCTGCCTCCTCTCCACTGGGCCAGCATTGGCTCTTGAGTTATTTCAGGGATGCAAGAACTGTAACCCCCAGCCCCACTAGTTCATTTCCTCCTCAATCTGGGAGGCGTGTAGCTCTGTGGTTCAGCACGAGGGCTCTGGATTCAGACTGCCTGGCTTCACCTTCCAGCTCACCACTCTGCAACTGTGTGCTGTGGATGAGTTACTTAACTCTTCTAAGCTTCTATTTCCCCATCTGTAAAATGGAGCTGATAATATTGCCTTCCTTATGGGTTATGAGGATCCAATAAGATAATGTACCTGGCATACCATTGCCCTTATGGAGCTTTCACTTCAGTGGAGGAGAAATACAAAAAAATCTTGGCAATTATCACATAGTGAGCATGGTAGGTGCTATGAAAGAAGTTGTTGAAATTTTACACTTAGAGTTTCATTCCTTTTTCAGGATTTACCATAAGGAGTTAATAGCAAGGACTTTGAAGTCAGACCTGAGTTTGAATCTAAATTCTACCCGTTAAGTGACCTTGAGCAAGCTGCTTAAATTCTCTAAGTCTCAGTTTCTTACAGGAATTAAGATGATGAATTTACATAATCCCTAGCCCATAGTAAACCTTCAATAAATGGGAACCATGATTATTATTACTATTATTATTTCTATTATTAATAAAGTTTGATCCCTGGGAGAGATATATGATTTGTAGGTATTTATATTTTGTTTTGACAAAGTGAAGGAGGAAGACAAGGGAGGCCTGGATCAGTGGAGAAGAGGGTAGAAGGTTCAGAAAGGATATCAGGGCCACTAAAATCAACTGCACTTTTCCCAGAAAGAGCTCTGCCTGTAGATGCCTTACTGATCTCTTACTGCCTTCTTCAGCTGCCATCCCACGCCCGCCAGACTCAGTGGGGAGGCAGGAGGCTCAGGACTGGAAGGAGGCTTCCAGGCCAGCAGGGCTGAGTGTGCAGTGAGCTCCCAGAAACAAGGTTTGGCCACTGCTGAAGGGCACTGTGCAGTGCCAGGCTGGGGAGGGGAGGGGAGGCAGGAAGTGGCTCCCTCTGAACGTGTGTTCTTACCCCCTCTGCTGTGTAGGCGCCTGTCCCACTGCAGCCAGCCCAGCCATGCCATTGCCCAGAGAACCACTGTTGCCACGTGGTCCACTCAGCTCTACCTCACAGGGGCCGGGGGAGTCCAAACATTTCAAAGACCATTAGAGGCATTTGGTCAGGGCATAAACACTGGTCTGTTGCCAGGATACAATGAGACATCCCCGAGTCCAAGACAGCAAGAGTTCTTATATCCTCTGAGGTTGGAGTCAGAAGGCCTGGACAGAAGCTGCAGTAGTGACCTGTCTCATCTCCCTGCATCCCTTCCCCTCTCCTTGCATTTCTTTTCCTCCAGATTCTGCCAACCCGCTCGCCTGATTCCTGACTCCCCTTTATAGCAGCTCCAGTGCTCTACTTCCTGCCTTCATCTAGCTCTCCTTGCAGGGTGGTTCTTTCCCAGCACAGCCTTCGCTGGAGCACCAGCCTGGTAAATCCACCAACTAGCTGGACTCCTTCAGACAGCTCATGCAGTCGCAGCCCACGGCTGACTGTGGAGGATGGCTCTGTACCAAGCTGCAGCTGGGAAGACACTGGCAAGGAAAGGGACTGATTTGGGCTGGGAACAAAACAACCTCAAATCCAGGACACTGGGCAGGGAGCACAGACAATGGCATTTGCTAAACTGCCCGGGGCTCTTGGGGAGAGCCAAGCTTCTTTCCACTTTATTAACACCCTTCAGGAGGGATAAGCCGGGGCTGGGATCCTGAGCAACGCCCTGAGCCAATCCTGAGCCAATCCCGTGGAAGAGGCTCCAGACAGGACACCCAGAGCCCCTGCAGCACCACCCCAGAGCCTTGCAGCCTCCCAGGTGTCCTAAGCCTGTTTTCCCCAACCAGTGCCAGTGGGTAGAGCTGTGTTCCATCCTGGGTCGTGGCTGTCATCTCTCTAGTCACTCGTCCCCCTGATTCCCTAGCAGTACAGCCTCAAAATGTCTACCCTAAACCCTCCCTACTGTAGCCAAGAACCTGCCCTTTCTGGATCTCCCCATATGGCTCATCAGTTAGAGCTGCTTTGGACTATTCCACACTGTCTGTAAAGAGCTCTTTCTGGTCTGGGTAAGGTACCCCCTTATAATAATGGAGCCAAATGTTCCTGGGTGGAGACTGGTGAGAACTGCATTTCTCTAGACAACCACCCACCCCTAACTGCATTTCCTGACCTTTAGCAGAAAATTCAGCTCTTGTCCTTTCCGTTATTACAGTCCACTGCAGTCCAGTTGAAGAAGCCCTGGACTGGTCATGATTTCTGATTCTGTCCATTTCACTGACTAATTCTGGGCAAGCAGTTACCTACTCGGCCTCAGTCTCCCTCTAGGCTGGATCACGAAGGCTAATGGATTGACTCTGTGAGAGTACTCAGCTCTTAGGAATATACAGAAAGATATAAGAAGCATTAAAAATTAACACTCAATTATTAATGAAAAAAGTTCACAGTATAAACTCTATAATGCCCAAAACTCTCTGAGTTGGACTTTGGAACTGGATTTTTTTTTAAGTGGCAGCTTTTTTTTTTTTCCTAGTATTTTATTCAGATAGAAATAAAAAAGTGAATTTACATTCCCATAATACATCCCCCACAAGGAGAAGGGGGGTGGTTCAGCGAGGGCTGGGGTTAAAGAAGAGACAGTGGGAAAGAAGTGATTTACAAGGTGGATAATAGTTGTTAGACTCCTAATTTCTTCAGGTCACTGTTTCCCAAACCATTTCCTGTCTTTCTACTACCAGATTGGTGTTCATGACCTGGGACAATGGTCATGGGAATGATAGGATTCTTAGAATCTCAGATTTACAAGAGACCTTGGAGTTCATCCAGTCTAGTCAAAAGGGGCTGAAAAGAGAGAAAGAAAAAGGAATGTCAGTTATCCAGGAACAATAAAGAAAATTGCTATGTAAAATAAGTAAATAAATAAAACCACACACACAAAAAAAAGAAAGCTATATTTGTGTATTGGGGAGAAGACAAGGAGGGATGTGATTGAATGTTGAGGTTTTTGTTTCTTTTGTTTTCTCATGACTGTGATTTATGTGTAGCCCTGAGAACTTCTAGCCCCAATGAAGGTTTATTGAGGACGCATGAGTCCTCCTCTTTGCAAAGATGCTGTGGCTAGAAAAATCACTGTGGGCGGGGCCCTGCTAATTATAAGAAATAGACTTATCCCTCGCCTAAGTATTTCCTTCAGCTGAACGTCTTCTTTAGGACCACTGCTCTTGTTCCTCTTTTCCACGGAGTGAGAAAGGATCCCGCTCTCTGAGAGCAAAGCCTTCCAGCTCTGTCAGGCATGGATAAAACCCTTTCTCCCCCTTGTCCTTCTGCTTGCCTGCCCCCCAACAGGGTCTTTACCTCACTAGGCCAAGGGGCTGGGAAACAGAGTTCGCTCCCAGCCCTTGACAAAGAGCCCTTGACAAAGAGTCATTGACAATGCCGCTTGGAATGGCAATTGGGTGGAAAGAGAAGGGGAGGGGGGAGGGGGAGACTTGAAACTCCAGGCCTTCAATGCAGAATGGAATGGCATTCAGGTGGTGTTGTGGCTGCAGACTTGGGCATCACAAAGGGGCAGCTGAATGGGGATGGGCGTTCTGCCCATGTAAAACGGCCAAAGATGAAGGGTGGGGGGGATCAGATGGAGAACAGTTGTCTGAGGAGTGATTTTAGGGGAGGAAATTATTGTGAAGGTAACCAGAAGTTGTCCACCTTCCCAACGAACTAAGGAAGGGGCACGGGATTTAAATTAGGATGATTTTGCTACAATGGATGATTTAGGAAACAGTTTTTTTTTTTTTTGAAACAGAGTTTTAAATAAATAACCAGAAAACCTAAGTATAATCTTGTACTCAATGTTATTTTTACAAATAAAACTCTTTTTTTTTAACTTTCTTTTTTTTTTTACTATTTATGTAGTTTAGCTGCACAGGGTCTTAGCTGGGGCATGCAGGATCTTTTAGGTGCAGCATGCAGGCTCTGAGTTGTGGCATGTATGTGGGGTGTAGTCCCCCTGCATTGGGAGCACAGGGTCCTACCCACTGGACCACCAGGGAAGTCCCCAAGATTGCATATTTAACATTTAGATACCAATATTCAGGGATGGTCCCAGAGATAGGTATCAAAACTAGTTAACATTTCATTATTCATGGAAATGGAGGGGAGCAGTGGCCCAAATAATCCAGAAGTTCTTTCTAGATCAGCCCTATCTACTGGATGCTATGATGGTGGAGATGTTCTATATCTGCACCGTCCAGTATGGTAGCCACCGGCCACATGTGGATACTGAGCACTTGAAATATGGCCAGCGTGATTGAGAAACTAAAATTTTAATTTTATTTCATTTTAATGAATTAAAATTTAAATAGACACATGTAGCTAGCGCCTACTGTATTGGGCAGGCCAGTTGTGAATGTTTTAGAAGGCATTTAATTTTCTTTTTCGTGAGGGATTACTTTCCTGATGCCATTTGGATGTGGCTGATAGTAAAAATGAGCTTACCTTCTCTGACTGCATTCTGACTCGTCAAAAAGAAGCAGCCCAGAAGTATACTGGCTGGCAAGGGCAACCAGCCTGTGATTGTACACTGGCTGAGGGTACTTCCCATGGATATAGTCAAGAGCCAGCTATATGTTAGGGGTAAGGAAAAGATGTGGGGCTTCAATCTAGCAGAGAATACCATGGACATCTTTTTCAAAGTCTATTTTCTTTTGTACTTCAATTTCAAAAGCTAATGGCTAAGTTTAACATTCAGTCACATTCAGTACCCTACGAGAGACATTTCCATATGGTCCTGGTATGAAATATAGCCTCAAGAACTTTTTTAAGCCAAATGGAAATATTATCACAGGTCATTCCTCGAGGTGACTTAAGACATAATCAGAGCATCAACTATTAGGGTTTTTCACTGATGAGCTAATTAAATTATTTACTGCTGTTGTTCTTGACTGCACCAGACACACCTGAGCAGGCAGTGCACTAGCCCATGAGCTTCTGGAGGGTAGGGGTCTTCTTTGTGCATCATTTCAGCCCTAGCTGCTAGCAGAGTGCCCGGCACTTAGTGAGTGCACAGCAAGTCATTTTGGTGGGTATGTGGCGTATGTAAGGCTGGTGGTCAGTTTGGTCTATTTTTGTTCAATCTAAGAATTCTCAAGTAGGTGACATTCCTTTGGGACTATGAAGAATACAAGGAATAGGAGTTGATAGTGGAGGAATGATTTGGTCTCGAAATTTTTTTTTTGTCTCAAATTTAACTTATTATGTCCTAAAGTCCTCCTATCCCACCTCCTTTTGTTTTCTTTATCCCAGCCTCATCCCTGCTTCCTAAGCTAGAAACACAAGAAATAGCCCTCCATCTCTTCCCTCTCCCCTATATTTTCATCCAATTAGCTGCCCCAACCCAGAAAATCCTGACAATTCTTCCTGAGACATATCCTACCCCAGGTCCATCTCCTCTGCCACAGCCCTGGTTCCAGGCCTCATCATTTCTTCCCTAGCCTGTTGCAGCAGCCTCTTAACTGAGCTTTCTGACTTCGGTCTTTCTCTACTTTAGTTCCTTCTCTAGCTTTCACTCATATTATTATTTATATACTAACAACGACAATAACTGTCGCACCTATGCCTACAGACCTCCTCTTGCCTGGGTGCTGCGGCTGGCTCTGCTGTTTGGTTAGCTCACCCCCACTGCCCTTCGCCTGACCCACCTCTCTGGGTTCCTGGCCCGTCCCTCCTGCCAGCACCCCAACATCAGGCACATTCTCTCCTCTCAGCATTCTCTGAACACAGCCTACCCTTTCAGCACCCAAAGACTTTGTACTGGCCATTCTGCCGCCCTGCCCCACGGGATCTTCTCTCTGCCCGTTGCCTGTGTCTCTTACTCACCCACCATCAACTCAGCCCAGACGTCAGCTGGCAAAGCCTCCACCTGAATCTCTCAACAGCACTGAGGATTTTTTTTTTTTTGGCTGCGCCACGTGACCTGTAGGATGTTAGTTCCATGACCAGGGATTGAACCCAGGCCCTCAGCAGTGAGAGTGCAGACCTACCCACTGGACCGCCAGGGAATTTGCGGGCTTCTCACTTTTCTGACAAGTAAACATGTTTGTTTACATCTCTGTCTCTTCTAGTGCGTGATAAGCTCCTTGGGAGCAAGAACTGAGTCCTATCAGTTCTGAATCCCCAGCACCTGGCATGTAATTAGTATCCAAATGTTTTTTTTTAATAAATTTATTTATTTGTTTTTGGCTGTGTTGGGTCTTCATTGCTGCGCGCGGGCTTTCTCTAGTTGCAGCGAGGGGGGCTACTCTTCATTGCAGTGCGCAGGCTTCTCATTGCGGTGGCTTCTCTTGTGGCAGACCACGGGCTCTAGGTGCGTGAGCTTCAATAGTTGTGGCACGTGGACTCAGTAGTTATGGCTCACGGGCTCTAGAGCACAGGCTCAGTAGTCGTGGCACATGGGCTTAATTGCTCCATGGCATGTGGGATCTTCCCGGACCAGGGATCGAACCCGTATCCCCTGCATTGGTGGGCAGATTCTTAACCACTGTGCCACCAGGGAAGTCCTCCAAATATTATTTAAAATGTTCTTGGAGGACTGGAGGTTTTTTTTTTTCAAGCTCAAAAATAGAGCCTAGCATAAAATTTCAAAGTGGGGAAACAAAGTTATAGGTGGCTGGAGAAGACACTCTGAAGGTCAAACACTGGGGCAGGCGGAGCAGGTGTGGATATTTACCTTGTGAAATGGAGGCACAGGCTTCAGGAAGTTCAGGGACTTGCCCAGGGCCAGCTGGTGAGTAATTGGCCAAGTTACTCAAACTTAAGTTTCCTGTCTCCCACTATACAGTCTTCAAAACTTTTTTTATGTCAAGAACTGAATGAGGGACTTCCATGGAGGTGCAGTGGTTAAGAATCCGCCTGCCAATGCAGGGGACATGGGTTCCATCCCTGGTCCGGGAAGATCCATCCCGTGGAACAACTAAGCCCGTGCACCACAACTACTGAGCCTGTGCTCTAGAGCCCACGTGCCACAACTACTGAGCCCGTGTGCCACAACTACTGAAGCCTGCGCACCTAGAGCCCGTGCTCCACAACAAGAGAAGCCACCGCAATGAGAAGCCCGCGCACCGTAATGAAGAGTAGCCCCGGCTCGCTGCAACTAGAGAAAGCCCGTGCACAGCAGCGAGGACCCAACACAGCCAAAAATTAAAATAAATAAATAAATTTGTTAGGGGTAAGGCAAAGATGTGGGGTTTCAATCTATCAGAGAATACCATGAACATCTTTTTAAAAGTCTATTTTCTTTTGTACTTCAATTTCAAAAGCTAATGGCTAAGTTTAAAGTTCAGTCACATTCAGTACCCTACGAGAGACATTTCCATATGCTCCTGGTATGAAAAAAAAATTTTTTTTAAAAAGAACTGAATGAGAGAATAGGAGAGAATGCACATCTCTGGTACACACTGTGTGCCAGGCACTGTGGTGTTTTACAAATTCTAAATTATCGAATCCTCTTATTAATCCTGGGAAGTTGGGACTATTTTTATCGCCATTTTATAGATGAGGAAGTGGAAGTAGCTTGTCCCAGGTCAGACAGATGAGAAGTAGAGTCAGGATTTGAATCCAGGCCTGTCTGGCTTCAGAGTCTGCACTCCTAAATACTAGGCTATGCTGTCTCTCCCTGCAAATGATTTTATTTAGTATCAGGATTATGATGAGAACATTTCCTTTTTCCTCCGCATGCTTTCTGTGCTGTGGCCTGCTCCCTCTGCCGGGATTCTCACCTGCTCTTTCTTCTCCCCAGAAGTGCATTAGCAGAGGGGAACTCCAGGTGTCTCTATCATATCAGCCTGTGGCACAAAGAATGACAGTGGTGGTCCTCAAAGCCAGACACTTGCCGAAGATGGATATCACCGGTCTCTCAGGTAGCAGCTATTTACTTCAACCTATTTCTTTTTTCTCTTTTTTTTTTACACTTGTTTTAATTGGAGTGTATTCGCTTTACAATGTTGTGTTAGTTTCTACTACACAGCAAAGTGAATCAGCTATACGTATACATGTATCCCCTCTTTTTTTGGATTTCCTTCCCATTTAGGTCACCACAGAGCACTGAGTAGAGTTCCCTGTGCTATACAGCAGGCCCCCATTAACTATCTACTTTATACATAGTATCAATAGTGTATATATGTCAATCCCAGTCTCCCAATTCATCCCCCTCCCTTCCCCTCTTGGTATCCATACATCTGTTCTCTCTGTCTTTGTCTCTATTTCTGCTTTGCAAATAAGACCTAGATGTGTCTATACCAATTTTTTCAGATTCCACATATATGCGTTAAAATACAATATTTGTTTTTCTCTTTCTGACCCACCCCACTCTGCATGACAGTCTCCAGGTCCATCCACGTCTCTACAGATGACCCAATTTCATTCCTTTTTATGGCTAACATTCCATTGTATATACGTACCACATCCTCTTCATCCATTCCTCTGTTGATGGACATTTAGGCTGTTCCCATGTCCTGGCTATTGTAAATAGTGCTGCAATGAACAGTGGGGTGCATGTGTCCCTTTGAATTATGGTTCTCTCAGGGTATATGCCCAGTAGTGGGACCGCTGGGTCACATGGTAGTTCTATTTTTAGTTTTCCAAGGAACTTCCATACTGTTCTCCATAGTGGCTGCATCAATTCACATTCCTACCAACAGTGCAAGAGGGTTCGCTTTTCTCCACACCCTTTCCAGCGTTTATTGTTTGTAGATTTTGTGATGATGGCCATTCTGACCGGTGTGAGGTGATACCTCATTGTAGTTTTGATTTGCATTTCTCTGATGATTTGTGATGTTGAGCATTTTTTCATGTGTTTGTACTTCAACCTATTTCTATCTGTCCGCGCCCCACCCACCACTGCCCCTTGCCTGTGACGCAGACACCCCCTCTCCACCTTTCAGGACCCCTGGCACCTCTCATTGTCCACCCATTCCTCTCTCTGGCTACATTCTCTTCCTGAGGAATGTAGCTGGGAAGGTGCGTTGGTTAAGCAAATGGGGTCTCTACATTTGGCGAGGTATCCTCAGTGCTATGCATGCCTGCTGGGTGCTGTGCCCTCGCTCCAGGTGAGACTCGTCAACAAGCCTGCAGGCTTTGTTAGTCCCTGTGCCCTTTAAAATGCTTCTTGGTGTCGTGGGGTTTCTTTGGCCCTGACTCGAGGTGGCTGTTCTGTTCCATACCTGCCTGGTTTCCTTGGCCCCTTGTCCAGGTGGGCAGACGTGTACACAGTCAGTGTACACTTAGTGTGCAATCACTAAAGACCACACGGGGTGGGGGATGGGACACCAAGGAGATGAACAGCAGAAGCCCCTCCTCCCCAACCGGAAGCCACCATTATATAGGAGAGGACTGTGTCATAGGCCTGTCTCCCTTTTTCTGATCTCTTTGGGGGCCCCAGATCCTTATGTCAAGGTGAACGTCTACTACGGCAGAAAGCGCATTGCCAAGAAGAAAACCCATGTGAAGAAGTGCACTTTGAACCCAGTCTTCAACGAGTCTTTCATCTACGACATCCCCACTGACCTCCTGCCCGACATCAGCATTGAGTTCCTTGTCATCGACTTCGATCGCACCACCAAGAACGAGGTGGTGGGGAGGCTGATCCTGGGGGCGCACAGTGTCACAGTCAGCGGTGCTGAACACTGGAGAGAGGTCTGCGAGAGCCCCCGCAAGCCCGTGGCCAAGTGGCACAGTCTGAGCGAGTACTAATCCTCTTCTCCTTGCCTCTAACCCCAGGGCCGGGCTGGGCAGGGACGTGGTGGGGAGAGAGATAAACAGAGAGAAGTGGACTCAAAACCTCATTTTAGCTGTAGAAGAAAATTTCTTACAAAACAAACCCCACAAAGAACACCCCACATGACCACAGCTGCAGATCAGTTCTTAGCGATGATGATTTTTCTCCTTTGCAAGGCACTAGGAAATCCCTTTTTTTTCTTTTTTTATGGGGGAAAAAAAGAGAGGGAAAGACCTCTACAAGTCTATATATAAAAATGTAACCTTATACTTGCATGTCTAATACAAACTGAAGAAATTAGCCTAACTGCCAACATCAAGGTACAGATTTTAATCCATGAAAATTGTGTTTTGTGCCGAATTGTATTTGCTGACTACCTGAAATTGGTCTCTTTTTACTGGGCTTCTCTAGAGTTATTTTCACTCCCCACCTCTGTGGAAGAATCTTTTGCTCTTGTAAAACCTCATGTTTTTATCATCCCCATCTTTTCTCCCTGTTACCTCTTACATTTCTGCTGTTTGACTGAGCGCGAGGTCCAGAGGTCTGTAGTAAGCCAAGAAACAAAGGTGGAACGGGTAAGGCAGGGTTTGCAGGAGAAAGAGTACTTGCGAAATGAGGTATGTTTGTTATTAGCTCTCCTGCTATGAATGGGTAAAAGGCAGTCCTTGATTAATTTGTGATCAAGTACACAAAGACATCAGACTTTTAGGTAGAATTTGGGTTTACAAAACTAGATGACTTGTCTAAAAAGAGCTTTGGCGACTTCAAATTCAGCTACAGGATAGTACCAATGAATACATCCGGCTGATCCCAAATGTAGGTATGAAGACAAGGAAAGGAAAATGAGATGACTGCCATCTCCCTTTGTAACTGTGTCTGGAAGGACAGCCATTCGTTGGTTGATGGTTTAGAAATCATCAGAGTTTTGAAGGATTAAACTGGCCTTTGTTTTTCCAGAAATGCTGAAAACTGAGAAGCTTTAAAGTCTTCTCAAGTAGCTTAGATGAGGTTAGTTTTGCTTTATAAGGAAAAGGGACTTTAGAAATTATTCTTTCTCTTTAAATTTTTCAATCATGGCTCTTAAAAATAACTAAATGAGTACCTGTGACTAAATTAGTAATAAAGATAACTTGGACTTTTTCAGAACATCCTTTCCCTGAAAACAAAGTGCTTAGTTCTTAGGACTTCTGAATCTCAAGATAATATGAAGGTATGGGTAACCACAGAGTTCAGTCCTCCTCTGCCAGTGGACAATAGAGGTTGAGAGAGATTCAGCCTCTTGCTGGGATTAGAATTCACATCTCCTTATTCCTAGACCAGCCATGTCTCTTAGAGTTGAGACTTTTCAGATGGCAGAGACTTCACTGACAATAAGTAAGCCTGGATAGGCAGCAGATATTTTTGCCAGCCTGAAAAGGAACTCAAATAAGCAGCAGCTTGAACCAAGGCCTGAAAGATTATCCAAGATTGAAATTCCACATTCATACAAGAACATCACTATCTGACTTGCTTCTGAGAAGGGAGTTGAAGAGCTGAGTCTCCGTGGAGAGTGGTGATGTTGCCTTTGACATTCCCTTAACTCTGTGGATTTAAAACCAATCTGTTCCCCGTCCACCCCCCATTCTTTTTTTTTTTAACCTGGATTCTTGACAATGCAGAGCAGCAGTTCTGAGCAGGCACAAAGCCCACTCTCTGTTCTTGTCCCTGTCATCCCACATCCCCCATAATCTGACTCACAATCTCATCATCAGTTGGGTTCACACCACCAGTCTCTATCCAACACTCCATGGAATGTAAATACTGTATCATACGTAGAAGAAAATAATTTTTGTTTTCTAAAAATGCATTTTGAGATAGTTTCATGTAAATCTGACAGGAGCACTCTGAAGCCCCATTAGGAAAAATTTTAAATGGTTCCTCTTCATCGCCTTAATGTCTAAAGATCAGAAATCGCTGAGCAACCCGCTTTTGTTTCCTTCCCAGAAACAATGCAAAGCAACAGGTGGAGATAGTCTGGCCTTTGCCCTGCTGTGTGTGCCTCTGTAGCTCCTCCTGACATAAGTCTGGGAAAGCAGCCTCACCCAACTCCTCTCTTCCCCACCTCCTTGTAGCTTTATTCCTTGCATTCTTTGGGTCTACTGAGCAGTGGGTGGTGAGGTGGCAGGGAAGGAACCAGTAGTTCTGTAGCCTAGGAGCTGCCTCGGTGTCTTTCTCAGAAAAATGGCAAAGAGGCAGA
The DNA here is from genome assembly GCF_937001465.1 of Orcinus orca. NCBI lineage: Eukaryota > Metazoa > Chordata > Mammalia > Artiodactyla > Delphinidae > Orcinus > Orcinus orca. The sequence goes on along the minus strand of NC_064559.1, from coordinate 99,714,545 downwards.
CAGTACAGGGTTCCTCCCTCCTACCTCAGGCCTGATCCATCGTGCCCTTGACTTTGCTGTCCCAAAGTTTCTTAGCTGGCTTTGGCTTTCACATTTGTTCCTCCCAGAGCTAACGGACAAGGGTGGAGGAGGAATGCCTACTCCTAAGAGTCAGTTAAAAGACAAGAGAGTCACATTCTAGCTTTTGCACAAGGCACTCATGGTCAGGAATAGGTTAGGGAATGGTCACTTCTGATTTTCCAAGAGTCAGTCCTTCTCTGCTGATATCTTGATTCCTTTGGGAAGACAAGAGTTTTTCTTAATAACAAAAGTCCCTTTTATGAGTTAGTCCTTCCTTCAGTTCTTCTCAGTGGAGCACAGCCAAGATGTACATGTTCATGAGTGGTGCTCTGGATGTGCAAACAGATAGAACTGGCTCATGGGACAGGGGCGGCTTGCTCAGGAGAGGGAATAATGCAAGTCCTTTTTCTTGGAAGGCTTTTATTATGGCCACGATAGTGACATTGCCCTCACCATGCTCCTTCTCTGATGTGGTCGTCTTTCTTTACCTTGTGTCTTCTCTTGTAAAAATGAAACTCAAAAATAAAATAAACGTGTCAAATTAAAAAAAAAAAAACGAAAAAAACGAAAAAGCTAACATGAATTGTGTGAAACTGCATAATGCTGTAACGCTAACCTACAATATGTAATGCTATCTTGTATGTTGAATTTGTTAATGCACCACACAAGTGCAGAATAAAGACTGATTCACATTAAATAGGCCCGGTGACATCAGCATGATTTTCTTGGAAGCTGGATGACTATGAATGATGTGAACATTCAGACTCCAATAGGATATACTAGGGCATGTTCTCCAAAGCATGGCCTCAGACCACCTGATTCAGAATCATCTGGGACACTTGTTAAAACATGCAGATTCCAGGCTCCAGACTGACAGTCCTTTTTCTAGTCCTTCTGTTTTCCTCTTAAAATGTAATATTTAAGATCATAACCACCAGAGAGAGAGAGGATGGCTTTTAGTGCTGAGAATTAGTCTGCCCCTTTCATTGGAAATATTTCCAAAAGCAATGCTGAGACTGGCTGATTCTGTTCTCTTATTTATTCATTAGTCAGGAAATATTTTTTAATCGCGTCTCTATCATATGCCAGGTACTGGGGATACAAGACATTGATGAGCAAGAGTCCTACATTTGAGGAGCTTAGAAGAAGACAAGCATTAATCAATTAATCACACTAATAAGTATTTAATCACAAACTGAGAAATGCCCTGAAAGAAAAGGAACGCTGTGTGTACACGCAAGTAGTAGAGAGAAAGGAAGCAAGAGAAAAGGTTTAAAACTTTTTAAAGTTTCAGTTAAGGAACTATAAAACATTTTTGAATTGCAAAACTAACATCCTAAGCGTATTATAAGAACACTAGAAAATAGAGAAGAGGAAAAAAAAAAAATCAAGATTCCAAAACCTTAACAACCATTTTGTCTTCTAGTCTTAGTTCCTGTACATTTATTCCCCTGATACATTACTCAGGATCATTGTAGAAAACACATAAAATAAAGTACAATTCATAGGAACTGGAAAAAATCCACCTACAGGCAAACAGTATTAATTTGGGCATATCTCCTTCCAATCTCTTTGAACTACTGTATGATTCCAATCATAGTATGTATATAATTTTGCATATTACTTTTTTCTAACATGATAATATAATAACAATGATGGTATGAGTATCTTGGCACTCAAGATGTTTTTGGCTATAATTAACAGGAAACCCAATTCAAATTGGCTTAAACATTAAGAATATGGATCGGTTCACCTAACTGGAAGTCCAGAGGCAGGTTAGGCTTCAGAGTTGACTCAGCAAAAGGACACTAATACTATGAGGGGCCCAGGTTCTTTCTGTGGGCCATTCTGACATTCAACGCTAGCTTAATCATAAGGCTTTTATATTTATAGAAGCACCCCCCTGGGGCGGAGGGGAAAGGACCTCTCCTAGAAAGATAAGGTCAATCATTCCCAGAAGCCTCTAGCTATTCTTTCCTCTTATCTTGCTGGTCCAAAATGTGTCACATGGTCATTTCTGAGCCAATCACAGGCAAGGAGGATGGGATTATCTTTAGGCCATTTAGGACTGTCCTAGAACTGAGTATGGGAGATGGGTGGATTCTTGAGTAAAACATTTCCTTTGGAAGAAAGAATTGATGCAGGGTGGGCAATGAATGAAGAACATCACATAGTTGGTTTTTTTTTTTTTGGCCGCCCCGTGCAGCTTGTGGGATCTTAGATCCCCGACCAGGGATTGAACCTGGGCCCTCAGCAGTGAAAGTGTGGAGTCCTAACCACTGGACCACCAGGGAATTCCCACATAGTCTTCTACAGTACCTTTCACTCCAAGGTATTTTCTCCTGTGATCTGGTAACAAACTCTCTGAGAAGAGTTGCCAACCTACCAAGTGCCTCACCTACCAATTTCATCCATCCCCCATACCTTGCGGTTTGAAAAGACAAACAGCCTAGTGCTTGAAGTGTTCTTTAAATAATTCAAGAACAACATAAGTTTTAGCCATAAGGCATTCATTTTTCAGAAAACTGAGAACAATTTATTCTCATTCAGTATAACTTTTACAAGATAGTAAGCTGTAGAGTATCTCAATTGCCGAATACCATGTTAGGTCAAATACACCTTCTGAGCACCTCTAATAAATGCTCAAAACTCTGCTTGGCGTTCAAGAACAAACTCGTAGAGGAGGGCTTAAAGCTCAGCAGGCCCAGGAATAGATGTGCTAACAGAAAAATCGATAAGAGCCTGGGAATTCATTAGCTGCTCTCGTGTTCAAGTCTGGGGAGCTGGTAATTCACCTCAAACATCATGGTAAACCTCAATCTAATTGAAAAGCTCTGACAAGCTGTAAGGAGGGACTCATTTTCTTTTTAATAGTAATAGCAAAAATAGCTAACACGATTGAATGCTTATCAATGCTGGGCACTATTTTAAGGACTTTATAAATTTAAAACTCAATCCCTCCAACAACCCTGCTGGATATGTGCTATTATTATCCCCATTTAACAGATGAGAAAACTGAAGTCCAAGGACTGGGACTTCCCTGGTGGTGCAGTGGTTAAGAATCCACCTGCCAACACAGAGGACACGGGTTTGAGCCCTGGTCCGGGAAGATCCCACATGCCGTGGAGCAACTAAGCCCGTGCACCACAACTACTGAGCACCGTGTGCCACAGCTACTGAAGCCCGCGCTCCTACAGCCCGTGCTCCGCAACAAGAGAAGCCACTGCAATGGCCCCTGCTTGCCGCAACTAGAGAAGGCCCACGTGTAGCAACAAAGACCCAACGTGGCCAAAAATAAATAAATAAATAAATATATTTAAAAAAAAAAAAAAAAGTCCAAGGAATTTAAACAACTTGTTCCAAGTTCCACCACTTATAAGCAGTGCAGCTCGGATTCACCCTGTGCACTCTGACTCCAGAACCTCTTTTTTCTACCATCACTACTGGTGGAGACTTCAAAGAAAGATGCAAACAGAGGCTACGGGAACTAATGCAAATTAGAATGTATTCATGCTCTTGATGCCAATGTCCTCAAGAATGTTTCAGAGGGTCATCTGCTATTGTATGAAACTGGACATTTTCATGATTTACATTCACTCACACCAAATCAGCCTCTTCTCAGGCATTTTTCCAAGTTAACATTTAAACATTATTGTTTACCAAGGAGTTGAAACTCCTGCTTGTCCTCCACCCCCTTTCACTCTCCCACCACCTGATTTGATCAAATCTCGCAGGAGATTTTGCACTTTAGAATTAGAGGCACCCAAAGGACAGAACTGAGACTCCAAGAGCTGTATGCTTGTTTTCATTCACTGTTGAATTCCCAACACCCAACACGAAGCCTTGGCATTCAGTAGGCACTTAGTAAAGGTTTGTCATAAAGGCAGACAGGCAGTGAACAAAATAGTGTCTAGGAAGCAGACCTAAAGCAAACAGAAAAAGCCTTTGCCTCTTCTTCCTGTTTACTCTGAGTCAGAGTTTCAAAAGAAGTTTGGTCTAGAGTTGTTTTTTTGGTGGTGGCGGTAAATGTATATTAGCTGCAACCAGACCCACATACTCTCTTGAGTCTAAGGATATGAAAGTAAGAATAGCCTCAGTGTTTTGGGTGGGACTGTGCAAGTTATTTCTGACTAAATTGTATGTGCATGCATGCCTTCCAGGCCAGCAGAGATTTTATGTCGATTGCACCGTATTTGAGTACATAGTTAGACTCACTTTCATATAAACCATAAGTTTCTCTGCCTCCACTCTCTCACCTACACACTCCTCTGCAAAGAAAATAAGAAAAGTATCTGGTGGGGGATATTTCTGGAGCTAAAGACTTTCCCCTGGCTCAGAGCAAACTGTAATAAACTCTAGTAATAACCAGCTCTGGGAAGGGCAGGAAATGACACATGTCCCCACCCCAGCAGCTTTTGTTCAAAAAACTGGGTGACTTCATGATATAATCATGTGTGCTGGGGAATGTACACACTGAACCAAAAGCTGCTCATCATGTTTTTTTCTTCTTTTTTAAAGCAAGGACTATCAGACAAAGCTAAAATATTTCAGTAATTTTGTCTCAAGGCCAACTCATATTTAAAAGTTGATTGGGGGACTTCCCTGGTGACGCAGTGGTTAAGAATCCACCTGCCAATGCAGGGGATGCGGGTTCGAGCCCTGGTCCGGGAAGATCCCACACGCCGCAGAGCAACTAAGCCCGTGCGCCACAACTACTGAGCCTGCGCTCTAGAGCCTGTGCTCAGCAACAAGAGAAGCCACCGCAATGAGAAGCCCGTGCACTGCAAGGAAGTGTAGCCCCCGCTCGCCGCAACTAGAGAAAGCCCATGTGCAGCAACGAAGACCCAATGCAGCCAAAAATAATTGATTTTTAGAAAGTTGATATATATTTATATACATATATTTATATATTTTTTAATATATATATATATTTCAAAATATCCCAAACATTAAGACCTAACAGCACTTTGTGCTATCCAATAGCTTCCTTCATAACAAGGTATGAATTTATATTTCTTGCCTGTCCCTACAGCCAAAGCCCTTGTTTCCTTACTCATGAACTACTAGAGCAGACTTCTTGTTGCTTACTTCCAGTTGCTCCCCATCCCCACACCATACTACATGGAACCACAATTTTCCACATCTGTTAACTACAACTCATCACTGCTTTAAACAGTCATCCAATGATCTACCAAGACACTTTGACATCATCAAGCTCAGTGATTCCTAATCCAAGAATGGCTGCATGGCTGCAATCAGAATCACCTGGGAGGTTTTTGTTTTAATATAGATTCCCGGGTCCTATCAGAAATCTATGAAATCAAAATCTCCAGAGGTCAAAGTGAGAAAATGAGAAAAAACAAAACAGCTCCCTAGTTGTGATGCACGGGACCAGGGCTCGAACCCGTGTCCCCTGCACTGGCAGATGGATTCTTTTTTTTTTTTTCTGGCAGTAGGATTCTTAACCACTGCGCCACCAGGGAAGTCCCTAAGCCATCTTTTTTTTTTTTTTGCGGTACGCGGGCCTCTGACTGTCGCGGCCTCTCCCGTTGCGGAGCACGGGCTCCGGACGCGCAGGCTCAGCGGCCATGGCTCACGGGCCCAGCCGCTCCGCGGCATGTGGGATCCTCCCGAACCGGGGCATAAACCTGTGTCCCCTGCATGGGCAGGCGGACTCTCAACCACTGTGCCACCAGGGAAGCCCCCTAAGCCATCTTTTAAAGCCAAGTGTTTGCCAAGTTAACAAGGACTTTTAAAAATAAGACTTCAAATTTGTCTCACCCCTCTCAAGACTGACTTTGGAAAAAGTGCAACACTGCCAATTATTTGTCAACAGCGTACTAAACTCATATAAGCAAATTTTTTTTTTAAAGAAAATAAGCAATACATACGAGGAATGAGGAATTTCAGAAATTACATCTCTGATCTCATCTCTTCATTATTCTATTCAGGTCAAATTCAATCTCTCCTCAAATTTGCCTCCTCTCCCATTCACCCTTAAAGAGTCGGCTCCACTGATCTGCCCGAGCTTTGTTAATTCATTCCTTCTTTGAATCCTTGTAACACTGACTTTGAAGTAAGTAATCTGTTGCTTTAAGATTGATCTCTAGTTGTTTTGTATATGCAAATTTAATCAAAGCTCCAGAGCAGAGATATTTTACAGCCCTCTGAATCCCTCACAGCTCTTCAAGCAAACAGTGCTTAGTGCACGTAAGTGTCCATAAATACTTTGACTGTAATTCCACTGTCTATCCTAACAGAGGTTACATTAGAACATGGAATGCTCCTCTTCCATTACCCATTTTAATAGTGGACACACTGACAGTTACTGACCTACTCAATAAATGTTAAATCATGAGGACACAAAAATATATTCCCTTAATGTCCAAACTAAGTCCTCTCTACCAACGCTGATGCCCATTTAGAGTAGTGGAGATAAAAGCAACGACCTTCACATAAAAAATTATTCCTCATTCTCTCACATTTAGTTTACATACTCGAAACAACTTTAGTTAACCCTTGATCAGGTGGGCAAATGCACTACCACTTACAACATGTTTTTCCCATCTGCCCACCAAAGAGGTAGGCTCTTTTTTAAAAATTTTGCCTTGTCCCTTCGCCTCTCCCCAGAGATGCTGGGGTATCAGTGGGGTCTCTCCGGCACCTGCCCTGGAAGCAGCAGTTCACACTCCGCAACCTAAGTCCTCCAATGGCATGGCCAAATACCAAGTGTCATCCATCTGCTGGCTCCAGGACAGTGGGCAGTGCTTTAGGGTCAGGAATCAGAGCCAGGTGATGCCTAGAGCCGGGACCCCAGCTCACTGTCACACAGGGGAGACTCTTCCACAGTTGGATGGCAGCACCTCCACCTCCCACCCACCCCTCGACCTAGGCAAGCAGTGAGGTAATCTCTGGACAAAGGAGCATTCCGTGGCATGCTCCCGAGCACCTGACACAGGTGTTCTGTATACGGTGGGCACTCAAATTTTTTTGAATCAATATTTTCCAGCATATAAAATCTCAAGTTATTAAGTGTTTCTTAAAATGACCCTTGTGTAACGATTCCAGACATTTCTACCCATACATAGGTAAGTAAAGGAAAGGCCCAGTAAGTTGTTTAAAAGTTTTGTATTGTGTCATACAAACTGTCATCATATACAAGTGCATAAGTGAAAAACTTTTCTCTCCCCTCTCCTCCCCATACATTACAGTAGACCAGTTCTTGCTAATATATCACAAAGTTAAAACATGTATCTCTTTTGGAATTCTAAACAGTTAATTCTAGACACCAGCTTCCAAATTTTGTAACTTGCCAATCTGGTATGGACATGAACAGTTCCAGTGCTTTTCAACTTGTCCCTGAATTTTTCTCTCCTCAAAGTTCCAGGCAGTTAATTGATTTTAATGCCCTCAAATTAGATAAAGCTGACTATTTAGAGCTTATAAATTATTTACACTATACAATCACTAAGAATAGAGCTATGACTTACACATATTATACCCCTCAAACTATTTAGCACCATGAATAGAATTCTCAATACTACCTGATGGGCTAAGTAATCCAATGATCAAATATATGATAGTGATAGTCTTAAAAACACCCATTTGTTATTTTTCTTATATACATTACAAACTCCCTCCTGTCTTATAGATATAATTACATAGCTGTCAACATCTTGCTTGATGCTAATAACAATTCCCTAGGTTATTAGTAATGAGAAGCTAAGGCATTAAACCTAACAGGCTCTAAGCTAGTTTAAATGTGGTGAAATACTGTTAAAATAGAATTGCACTGTACTTCTTTTCTAACTTCACACTTCCAAAGTGCTACGGTTCCTGTAAGATTTTTGTCCTGCATAGATTCAAATTCTGCATCTTTCAGTTTTGGATGGCTTGAGTACCATAAACCATGATTTATTTGGTAGCAAAAACATTTCAGGAGTTTCAAAAGGGATCACTACTCAGCTAAAGAAGTTACAACCATCACTTTCCTTTAAACCTAGAACACATACCATTGATTGGAAGAAAAAATACAACAACCCTGTCCTGACTGTAATAAAAACGGAAAACAGTGAATTGAGCTGTGCACTTTTTAAGAGATGCTACACAGTCATGTTCTTAAAGTGGTCACAAACACTGCTTCAGTGACATTTAATGTTCAACATATGCTACATTACTCTTAGCACTTTTGTGCTTAATCTCCACACATAACAAGTTCAGGTATCAAAATAATCCTGATTCTAAAAGAAAGACCTCACCACCAATATTTAAAGCTGATTCTTCCCAAGAAGACAGGATAGTTTCTCACCTATGCAGTTATCAAAGTGGTACTGTCTTAGGCTAAGCTTTGTCAAGGCTCAGGCAAAACCCTGAGGTGAACTTAGCAAGGTCCTTGTAAAGAAATCTTCAATGAGAAACTCAACATATGGGAATTTTAAAGCTTCAGACTGGCTCATTACACAGAAATGCCACAGGCTTTCTTAGAACACTGAGTCTAGTGATTGTCTATGTCAAGGAGGCACATATACAATTTTACTAACTCCTGATGTCTTTTCAGTATGGAAAATGCAGTCAGTCTGACGAAGGGCCTAAAAAACATTCTGCCAGGCCTAGCTCTTCTAGAGAGCACAGGGAAGCTAAGGGAAAGCACTAGGAAGCAATTAATGTAAATGTATTTGTGTGTGCATCTCTGGGGAAAAAAATAAACCTGTACAAGGCAATGGCTGTCCCAACCAAGGATTTAGATTAAACAACAGTTTAGTAACCCAGTAATGGTTCCCAAAATGTTTACCTGTGAAGGTAAAGAAGGGCAAAACCCTGAAAGGAAGAGTAAAATAACCTTGTAGGAGAAAGCTTCATTACATCTTATATGTTTCTCTTTGCTCTCATCCATCCCAGTGCATTTGGGTCAAATGTGTACTTGTTAGAAAAGACAGGCTCCTCTGAGGAGCACTGTTCTGATCCTAACTTTTTCTAGCCAAGCTCTTGCAAAAACATACAGCCTGATTTCCCCAATATCATCACTCCATAATCTGCAACAGGAGTCAGTCCCACAGCTATTTGCTGAACTTTAGCACCAATCTCTTTAGAACTGATTTCCCCATGATTTTTGTTCTGTCTCCAGGAAGCACAGCATGAACAGAAAAGACTGAAGTCCTTACCTGGGACAGTTCCCAGGAAATTGCAGTTGAAAGAGAATGCAGAATGGTGCATGGCAAAAAATTCCTCTTGTGAGCTTGGGCAAACACGTATGGTATTCGTATTCCCCGGGGTATAAAAAATTTACATTAATTAATATCAGCAACAGAACCCAAAACATTGGTAAATCGAATTCTAATGTGACAATTTAAAAGTAGACAGTGCTCCACTGGGTTAATAAAATCAGAATTAGCTAAGAAACAATATTTTAAATACCACATCATTGAAAACTCCTAGTGGGCATGTCCCCTTCATCAGTTATTTTTAAAATAACAGTCATAACAGGAGAAAGAACAAGCACCATGCTCACTAATGCAGGTTACTGGACTGCTCTGATTAAGGACTGCAGTTCACAGATAAACATTTCACATCTTCCCTTCAAGTTACTGAATCTTTCTTCTTCCGGAACGGTGATTTTAGCCTCTTCCATACACTGTTTTTGGGTTTAGATTTTTTCTCCATGGCCAGCACTGCCTCCTTTTCTTTCCTACGTATCTCCCGTACAAGGGCATGGAAAACATCATCAATGTAGTAGCGGTATGCGGCAGATGTCTCAAAAAAGGGGCAGCTGAATTCTCGGGCCAAAGCCAATCCTTCTTCCTTGGTGACCTTTAAAAATGTAAACATGAGAAAATTTATAGTGGTAACAGCAGAAAATAATCACAACTGCCCCAAAAAGTGAAGGGGTTACCTTAACAGGAAGAGAGTACCTCAACTCTGGAAAGGTCCAAGCAGAGCAAAGTGATATTTGTAATGCTGGGAGGCTGGATTACATGATTTCTAATTCCTTCTGCTTTCAAATTATGTGATTCTATTTCTAGTCTATTTTAAAGATAACTTTTTGGAACAGGGAATAGTTATAGATATCAAATATACAATCTTAATTTTCTTCATACTTTTCATTTCAAGAATGTAAATCACAAGGCAAAGAGAGGTATACTTAAACTACAATACTGAAAACCATAAGGAACCTGAAATCAATATATCCAATGATGGATATTCCATAATTTCTCCTACTTTTGGACATTTAGACTTATTCTAATTTTTTGCTACCATAAAAAGCATGGCAATGAACAATTCATATATAAATCCCTGAATAGATTAATTCAAACAGGAATTAACTGAGAAGCATTATGAATTTAACTACTGTCAAACTACTTCTAAAAATTTGTACCATTCGTTGCTTTCACTGGTAGTGATAAACGTGCCCCTTTCACCACTCCTTCAACTCTATACCAAACAGCAAAATTTGAAACACTGTTGCTAACTTGAAGGGTATCATTTATTCTAAAATCCTCTACAATTTCTCTTATTCTCCCTTTCCATGGCTCATAATTCTCACCATCAGGAAGTATACCTTGAAGCCTAAGTTTCTCTTTTTGCAACATAAAGAGATTTACTTCTGAGGTTTTAGAAAATGAAAATCCCATGATCCTTCACTTAATGTGTATTCTATTTGTCATCTGATTATTATCCTGTGGGTTTTGTCCGTAAACTGATTCCTAAAATCCAGATTTTACCCAAAATAAGAGCACATTAGTAGATACAGGGAAGTTTTCCAGGCTAGGGAGAAGCTAACTTAAAATTTTCTTTTTAAGGCAAAGAAATTTATAAACAGAGAACACAAATGACTAATCCCACAAGACTACACATAGAATTTTCTACTCTATCCTCACCTGTCTTAGCTGCTTTAGGTCAGACTTGTTTCCCACAAGAACCACAGGGGTATCATCAGTACGTCGAACTCGATAAATAAGCTGTTTAAACTCCCGAACTTCATGGAAACTTCGACGATCGGTGATAGAGTAACAGATGATAAACCCTTCTCCTGCCCTCATATACTGATCCCGCATGGCTGTAAACTCTGCCTAGAGGGAAACAAGGATTATTAGTGTATTGATGCAACCTGGAACTATATACACTTTAGCTATTTATTTCAGATTAAAGAGAGATGTTGGTTACCTGCTATCCTGAGTCAGAGTGCATGAAAAATTAAAAGAGATGAACTAATGATCTTCTCTGCATAAGTCTTCCCCTCCCCTTTACTAGCACAAAAAGGCCTTTACTCATAGCATTTTGGGATTTAATACCTGTCCAGCCGTATCCAAAATGTCCAGATTGGCAGGCTCATCATCAATACGGATCCGGATTTTATAAGCATCTTCTACAGAAGGGAAGAAAGGTGGTACTATTAACCCATAAATGCAGGAATATGTAACCTTATTTTGAAATTCATCTTATGGAGAAATAGATTACACATTTAAGTGCCCAAATGTTCTCAGGAAGCTCCTAATTCCATTGAGACATGTAAATTGGGTCTTCAACTAATTTCTTTTTTCCCACATAAACCATGACATAAGTTTATTCATAGCTTAAGCTTATTAGACTTCACCTACAATTCTAAAAGAGTTGAGAGATTGTCTTTTGGAAAAATGTTAGGCCAGTAAAGTAACTTTACCATTTACTAAATAGTTATTAGACGCCAAGCATTATACTAAGTGATTTACATATGTTAGCTCATTCAACAGTGACAATAATTCAGTGAGGTTAGGTATTATTACCTCCATTTTACAGGTAAAGAAAATTAAACTCTAAAACATTAAATGTATTCCCCATGTTACAAAGTTCATTAATGACATAGCCAGAACTGAATCCAAGGGCTGCTTGACTCAAAAGCTTTATGTACTTAACCATATGCTATAGTTCTCCTCATTTTTAACATTATAGGAAAAGCAAAAACCAGAGTTTACTATTTTCTAAAGAATCCATATTGTCATAATTTCTCCTTTATGAGAGCACATTTCTTTTTGTATTCTTATGGTAACCTTGGAAAATACAGCAAAGTAAAAAAGAAGAGAAAAACCTCACTCAGTATTTCCATCATTCAAACAACTGCTGCTTACATCCTTATGTATTTCCTTCAAACATTTTTTCTTGAACCCCTGCTTCTGACTCTTCCTCAAAAATGAAGAGCCTACTAAATCAATGATTCTCAAACTACAGGTCACGCATGATCCGTTAGAATTTGCAAATTGTGGATGAATTTAATGGGTTGGGACCAGCATGAAAGTAAACAAGCAGAAATCTAAAATGAAAGAGGAAATACATGAGTGCACCAAACTTAGTGAGGTAAATATAGTTTCATGATATTTTAATTACATATACATGTGTGCAAACATATACTTATATGTGTACTGGTTACAATATAAAGTTTTTCTTAGAGTTAGCAGCCAAAGTCTGAAACAAAATTGCACTAAACTGTAAACTCAATGACAGCAGACCCCATATCTTTTTGCTTACTACTGTACCCCCAGGGCCTAACACAGTGCTTGGCACATAACAGGAACTCAAGAGATGAAAGTATTTGTTGTTGAAATCAGATAATATTGTCAGAAGAGCAGATGACTGGGGGAAAAAAAAATCAACTGATTAAAAAAAGTAACTTTTCAGGGGACAAGGATATGGGTTTTACTTTATTATTTTTTTTAATTTTATTAAAAAATTTTTTTTTATTTTGGCCACCCCATGCAGCTTGTGGGATCTTAGTTTCCTGACCAGGGATTGAACCCAGGCCCCTGGCAGTGAGAGCACTGAGTCCTAACCACTGGACCACCAGGGAATTTCCAGGTTTTACTTTGAAGAAAGGAAAAGATATTTCGTTTTTTTTTTTTTTGGCCGCACTGCATGGCATGCGGGATCTTAGTTCCCTGACCAGAGATTGAACCCGTGCCCCCTGCAGTGGAAGCACAGAGTCTTAACCACCGGCCACCAAGGAAGTCCCAGGAAAAGATATTTCTGGAGTTCTAAGTAAATTATCCTAGGCCTTACATTAATTTTATTCCCAGAATTCCCACCATAGTGTGAATTCCTGAACAATGTTCTAAATTTAATATAGTACATGAAAAAATAAGAACTGTTTCTATTTTCCCCAAGCCACAGAAGCATCTACTATATAAAATGACCACATCCAAAGATGGGTTAGCACAGAACACTCATTGGCTCTGTGGAAAAAAGAGCAGCAGAGGACTGACCCAATGGAAATCCTTCCTAGAGACCCAGGATCACGACAAAGTGTCACATCCTGAAAATACAAGTAATATGGCAGGTATTCTTTGCCCTCCTCTATCCCCATCACCATTTTTCTTTTATCCTGGGATATAACTCCTAAAAAATCAAACCTGCCTCCTTATGGTTCAGGAATGATAGTAACGTTCTTGTTCTTGGTGTTTACATAGAACAGGAGTTAAAAAAAAAAGGCAAAACAAAATTACTTTTTACTCTCTAACACTGTTTTACTAACAATAGAGCATTAAGGATTATAAAAGACACGAAGAAAGACCTTGCTATGTAATGAACTTGAGGTATAAGGAAGTAAATTAAAGGCTTCTAGTGGAACAAGTCCAGGCTCTGCATGTCTGGGTTGTAAGAGTTCAGCAGGCTGGCTCTACTTGTTTTTCTGCTTCCTTCTGTGGAAGTTCAAACCAGCTGACTCATAGTTACAGAGTCAGTCTCAAGTCAGACCCTTAGAAAAAATAATAGCAAAAGGCTTCGTTAAGTGGCTTTTAAATTTTTCCCTTAACCTGGCAATACAATATACCAACCATAAAAATATAACAAAGAAAGTGTCCCACTAATGCTCAATAAAAGACAGACTAAGATGGCTGATATACATATACAGTTAAGCTAGGGAAAAAAAATCCATTTGCTTACCAACTGCTATGATATCCTTATTAAATAAATCTGAATTAGACACCAAAAAAGGCTCAAAATATAAATGGTTGAAAATTGTTTGAAAAAATTGACACCAAGACACTTTTATGGGGTTTATTTGGAAAACCGAAGTGATAATCTGACTTACCAATGGTGGGATCATGATCTTCTGGAAACCGGTGGCTGATGAACTGCATGGTCATGGCTTTAAAACAAGAAAGGAAAGTTAAAATCCACACAAAGGTCACCCACAGAAAGAACTGTAAGTATCAATATTGCATGATAGTCAGTCTCCCAGTTGGTTTGGGTGGAGGGCATTTGTTCTAAGAATTTTTCATTCTAATTTCTTTTAAAATGGAAGAAAAACATCACCTACCGCTTTTCCCTACACCGCCAGCACCCAGCATCACTAGTTTGTATTCCCGTGACAGCCCTGCAGGGCTGCTACAGCTACCAACTGGGCGAGTTCCAGAATCCATTGTCCTCTTGGAGAATCCTGGGCTGCCCCGAGGAAAAGGCACCTGGAAATAAAGAAGAAAATATTTAAACCAGGATTCAGACACCGTGACGACAGTCCTAGAGCCAGTGCCCTACCTTCCCATACTGTGACCTATTACTCCTGCTCCCTTTCTGGCTTCCCTAAGAAACCCTACATCCTCACCTTCCCTCCGGGACAGCTCACTCCTATGAAACATCACAGGTTTTCCGAATTATTACACTTTCCAGAAAGAATAAAGAGACAAAGAAATTTTGAATTTCTTTTCAAACTGGAGCACCGGCACAGCATGAAGGAGCCCAGTGAGAAAGATGAGGTTTGGGGACCAAAGGAACACCGCCCCTTAGGCCGCAGGGGTCCTCTCACACCAGCGGTACCCGGAGGTTCCGCCCCCTCCCCATTCCCCTCGACGGCTCCCCTCCCCCAGCTGCATCTCCGGCCCGCCATCAGGTCCCCCGCCCTTACCTTTCACGAGCCAACCCACTCCTGCTGCTCGTACCCGTCGGGACTTGAAGACGTCGGCCGGATTTGGTCACTCACCTCGCCCTCCTCACTCGCGGCTAGGATCGGCACTGACCTGTGACCCCTCCCGCAGCCGGGAAAGATGGCGCCACCAGCGCCCGCGTCTGGGGGGGGGGGGGGGGGAGGGGCGGAGCTGCCCCGTGACGCCTGCAACTGGCCCCGCCCCCCCGGGGAGGGCCATCTCCCCGGCAGGTCCTCAAACCCCGTTCCGCGACTCGCCGCCAAGGGCCTTGGGAGAGTAGCATATTCAGGACGTGCCCACAAAGGCGTTAAAACAATTATTAACACAAAAGTCAAATAAGTATGTGATAAGCGACACACAAGGGGCCTCTAGAATAACAACTTACCCAGTACTGTTGAAGATTAAAAAAAAAAAAATTTGGCCAAATGAATGTGGAAACAGGAAACGGGAACCCACCAAATCCTCCCCCAAAACAGGACCAAGATCAAGTTTAAGGCTTAACAGCAGAAAAACCAAATTTCCCCAAAGGGACAAGGACAATGACTTGGGCTCTTAAAAACAGAATCAGGTCTCAAAGATAAAGTTCTAGTTAGACTAATCAGATTTCTGCACATATTTTAAACAAATGTAAACGAAAGATACTTAAAAATTAGGGTGTTTTTGGTTTTGTTTTTAACAAATGTATTGATACTACCCTCCGGCAGGAAATGATAATTCAAGAGTTTTCAGGGGTCCTTAAATTAAATACAGCAATAAATGAAGGCACTATCAACTATATTCACCTCTAGGTAGCACACATAAATAACAGAAGGAACTTCACACAGGGAAGTTTTTCTGTTGCAACTTCTGCTCACCCTTCTTCCTTTTTAAGCATGTTTTCCCAAGAATAACTTGTATTTCCTTTAAAAATATTTCCTTCACTCAGTCCCTTTACAAACCATGTTCAATAAAGGGGGGGCTAGGATATCAAAGTGGAAAACATCCATCACAAAAATCCTTTACATTTTCATTTTGACTTTCAAGGGTTTACTTTGGAAAGTCATAAAACTCTTGGAACTACATGCAAACTTTTGGTTCCACGTATGTATTTTTCTGATGGGGTTATGATATCATTATGCTATGCGTAAAAAAGTTTATGAATTTTAGCATATGGATGGGTTGTAGAAGAAAGAACAGAGAAACCACAAGCAGAATATTTATACATTTATTTATAATGAAATTATGGTCTAAATATTTACAACATATAGGAAACCAGAGGATACGTTTATACAAAGCCAGCCTGCAAAGTATTCAAATGTGCAAAAATGACAGTTCGGTATCTCAAACTACTCCTGGTTCAGCAGACTAGCTCCTTCACTTTCACACATCAATATTTGATACAAAAAAGTTCTTTTGGCAAAACCTGTAATGCCAAGAAAAAGGACAAGTTGCAATTTCAGTCACTAAGTCCACCATTCTATTGCAAGCAGTCAAATCTCTCTATTTTAGCTGCAACCAGTTCTGAGAGAGACAGACCACTGGGTTTCATTTCTGTGATGAGTTCTGACCAGCTTTTGATCAAGTAGTTGCCTCTGACCCAGCTGAAGACAATGAGCTTAGACAGGCAATAAAAACAGCAACGGCTATCTGAGACAAGAATGCCTGAAGGTGCCAGCTTTGGATCATCCCAATGGAAAAAAAAACCTTCACTATCCCAGGATCCAGCTATATCCAACAGTTTTAAATTAGTAAAACCACATTTTCCAAAACAAAGAATCCAAAAATGAAACAGGGATGAGGAGGTTCTTAGATTTAAGTACTGAAAGGATGGATGGTCTTAAAATCATTTCCCCACTAATAAATAGTAAGGCTTTGTATGTAACCAGTTATTATCAAAATTCACAAAACAGTAGTAAAATACAAATAAAACTTGCTTTACGTCAGAATAGGGGCTATTCATTTGGAAAAGGCTGGACCAGGTAAAGGGTATACTGGAATGACCCTGTTGAACAAGCACATTTCACGAACTGTTAAAAAGCTTCTGAGACAAATTTGTGATTCTAAGTAAATTTTAACAGATGCTATGCCACGGCAGAAATAAGGATGTTTTAAAAAGAATGCAACCCCTTTAAGAAAGGGGACACTCATCTCTGACTTCTGCAAAGGTCCAAGATGGTTCCCAGTACAGGCCCCAGAGTCTTGTTAAATCAAATGCATGCATTATTGCTAAAGAGTCACCAAGGCTCAAAACTCTGCTCCACTGTTGCCTATGGAGCCATCCAGAATGGCATCTGTTGTTTAGCTCGTGGTTGTGATGAAGGGTACTGATATCCCAAACTCCAGCCCTGTGGAAAACTACTTGCATTTTTATGACCTCCGTGTTCCTCCTCTTCGTCAGATGAATCTGCAGCATAAGCCACCAAGCCAAATCCCTTCTCTGTAGTTTTCATCTTCTTGACTGGATAATCTAGAAGAGAGAAAAACAACCCCAACCCCATTCCCCGCCAAGAAAAAAAAAAAAAAAAAGATAATACCATAAATTCGTTAATTAAAAAAAAGATGTTAATTGTAAGTGGTTAATTGGACACCATTTTGAGGTCACAGGGTCAACGGTCACCCAAAAACGTTGAAGATCACACGAAAAACAGCACCAGCATCAGCAAATGTGAATCCACCAGAACCATGTAAGAAAGCAGAGAAAGAAAAAAGAAACACACACACACACACACAAAAAAAAAAAAAAAAAAGAAAAAAGAAAAAAAAAGGAAAGTTAGCAAGTGAGTCTCTGGAGGCTGATATTTCACCTTTTAAAGAGTTAAAAGAAAAGAAGAAAAGAAAAAAAATGTATTTTCTTCTGTTCATTTTTATTATGACTACAGGCAAAGAACAAAAATAATCCCATTTATGGACCTCTCCAGGATTTAGAGTTCTGGGATACTAAGAAGCAACATTTTTAAAAACAGCCACTGGCTGACCATTCCCAACCAATAAATAGAGTTATAAGGGGAGATGTGGCTCAGCTCCCAACACAAAGAAAAATCTTTAAGTCTGTATCAGATTATCTCCAGGTATTCAAAACAACAAAGGCAACAAAATTTTGAAATGACCTACCAATCATTACTTTTTCCTAGGGTTTTAATGTCACTGATGCTATGTATAAAATATAAGTCGACTGACTCTTTTCTAGACACACGTCGGTTGAAAATAAAAGGCTGTGTAACTATATGCTGTCCTTATAAATAAAAAAAAAAAGTATTCTCATTAGCCAGTAGATTACAGAGGTTGGATTAAACATCTGAATGAGTCACACCTGAATGAACATCAGGTTAGAAAACCAATAGTTTAAGACCAGTCTTAGCCATTCCCTTGCTCCCCCAGCTACACCTTACTCACCATGACTCCCTGTTAAAGTCCCAGACCCATTCCTTTCATCAGATTCTGTTTTTATTCCAGTCACTGGAAAGGCTGGTGGAGGCATCAACTGCCTGTTAAAAGAAAAAGTTAAATAATTTTTCAGACAAATTCAAACAATTTCAACATCTCCAGTAGATAAGAAGTAGAAATAACAATATAGTCTGCAGGTAATCTTTCAAGTTCAGTTTAACTATTAACTTCAACGCTTTCCACCTGACTCCCCTACTCTTCAAGCTGTTATCAAGTTGTAAGATTAGGAAATTCCCTGGCAGTCCAGTGGTTAGGACTCCACACTTCCACTGCCAGGGGCCCGGGTTCCATCCCTAGTCAGGGAACTAAGATCCCGCAAGCCAAGCAGTGCGGCCAAAAAAAAAAAAAAAGTAAGATTATAAGGATATAATAGAATGAATTATATGAATGAAATAGATACAACAGAGAACTATATTTAATATTATGTAATAACCTATAAGGAAAAAGAATCTGAAAAAAAAATAGGTATGTAGGTATACACAACTGAATCACTTTGCTGTATACCTGAAAATTAACACAACATTGTAAATCAACTACACTTCAAAAAAAACAAAAAAGTCAAAATAAAGAAGAAAAAAAAAATGAGATCTTTCCAATGCAAATTATCTCTGTCATGACCTGAAAGTAATTGTGTTAACTGTTTGATTTGTATGGATATGCCTTTGTATACTTTCAATTACATGTAAAACATGGTCTGTCCATTAAGGGAATTTGCCGGTCACGTTACATATTTCTAGGCAGTTTATAAAATGATGCACCAAGAATTAAAGTATGATATTCTCACTTAAGAAATGAAAAAAAATAGATATAACAGAATGAATGAATAAGACAGAATGAACTGTTGTGATAAGTCAGCTCCATCTTATGAAGGCTAACATAATATAGGAAAGGAGAATTCAAGCACTGGATGGCAGCCTGGACTCCCATCCAAGCACCTGCATCAGTGATATTCTATGATTCTAAGTAGCAAAAATGGTGTAACACTTCTTTTACTGTCTGTCCTTAGGAAAGTGTCTAAGACTCAGACAATAAAAGTAAAGGAAGATAGGTGAATAATCAAATACTGAATTATTCAAGGCTGAGTATAACTGCTTCTAAGACTGTGTAAGGGATATCATATTTTCCATTACTGCATCAATTACAACAAACAGGAGCCTGTTTGATCCAAATGATTTCATTCCAGTTTCAGAACATGGAAGCTCATAGCAACAATCATTATGCACATTAATAGTACAAAAAAATGACATCTGAATGTATTCATATATAATTATGTTACAACCAACCTACCTGTCCCTCTCTCGCTCTTTGCCTGAGGAACTTGCCGGCTTCGATCCTGCACCTTCAATCTCATTCTGACCGGAGAAGCCTGTACCTAAATTAGTCATATGAATGGGTCCATGCTATGAGCAGAAAAATACAGTGGCATTAGCAAATCTACAACTGCTGTATTGACTTTAGCTCCTTAATGTAACTGTCAAGTGCTTCATCTTTCTGACAAATTGCAGTAAGCTGCACTACATAGTTCTTTGGCATTTGGAGTGTAACTATAGTTTGAGTAGAGACTGTTATTTTTCTCTGTAGGACTTGGTTAGGGATGTTGTGACTCACTATGCTATGTCTGTGTTTTCAACTACCTATGACTTAACTGGTTTGTATAAATCTAGTTATAAACTACAAAAATGCTCCGAAGTTTGTTTCAAAGAATGCTTCAAGGATTCTGGCAAAAAGGTGCTTCTCCTGATAAAACAAAATTGCACCGAAATTATATATTTTAATAATCTTAAAAAAACTCATTAGTGAATGACTACGTACATGCACAGAATCACTGCATTTCTGGCTATCTATTTTAGGGGTGTAGGAATTGGAGAAAGACATCATCCTCTTTTTTAGGAGGGAAAAAGAGAACACTAAGTTGAAAGCCAAGGTTTTAAATACAAACCATATACTGGTAGAATAACAGTTCTTCCCTACACATTTCACTACAAGCTATCAGAGGCTTTCAAGAGTCTGCTGTATAAAGAGGAAGTGCAGAATTCTACAGAACTTCCAGATGCTAGTCATAGGAGACTTCTCTCTAGGTGGAGAGCTTTGTACTCTCTTATCACACTGACCCCAAAAACAAAACCCACCCAAAGGGAATCACTCTTGCTTTAAATTAATCCCCAAGGATAAACACCTAATCTAAATGGATTCCAGAAAGCAGAAATCCCAGTACTGGGAGGACAGTGGATACAGATGTGAATTTATCTTTCTTTAAAGGGAGAATACAGTAAGATAAGATGAGGAAAGTAAGACAGGATATTTTATTTAACCTGGTATCCAAGAAGTCCAGATTCTCGTTCATCTGGTAGTTCCTCTGTGAATCGCCTCTTCTGTGCCTGAGGTTGACTTGGGAGTGGGGGCGGGGGCGGGGGGCCAGCAGGCAAGGCAGTTTTGACAGGAGCAGCAGGAATAAAAGGCCCACTCATCGGACTCTGGGACCAAAACAAACCAAGGAGGAAAAAAGTGTGAGAATGTCCAACTAACAAGTAACTAAAGGATGATTAAAATATACTTTAATGATCAGTATATTTCATATGAATCCTTCATCTTCTGGTCCTAAGTTTCCTTCATGTATAATTGTGGTAACAGTATCACCTAGTCTTCCTACCTTCATGGTAGGAAAACATGTAACTGACAAACTCAATAGCGCTTTGAACTCTCAGGAAAAACCTGATGCACATTTTTGGCCATTAGGAGCAAACATGATCATTAACAAACAATAGATACTCCAGCCACTTACTTAGTTCAGAAGTTCTCAAACAAGAACATTCTCTTATTTAAAGCCCTTTAATCAATGTGATTAGCTCTTTCTGGATCATAAATGCTGCTAATGCTTGTGGCAAAGGCAACTTCATCTATCACTTCCATGGGTAAGCTGTTATGTCAAGAGCAAGTCTAATGTTTTAAGAGGTTGTTCCCCAAAGGAAAAGATAGATATATTAGAGAAAACAAGCACTTCTAAAACGAAAACTCTCATTAGTAACAGCTAATATTTATTGACTGCTTACTTAACCCTTGCAACTCTTTGAGATATGATCATTATGTCCATTTTGCATATAAGGAAAACCAAAGCCTGGATAGACTAAGTTCTAACCCAAGATCACATAGCTCAAAAATGGGGAAGCATCACGGACCCTGCAAGTCTATCTCTAAACCCCAACTCTTACCCACTTCGTCATACTGCTTCCTAATTACAAAAGGATGTGGCTCAAAGCTGCAGAACTATAGCTATGCCTAAATATAAAAGTCATAAAATAATTATGACTAGGGGACCACAAACAGAAGTGAGTTCGGAAGCCCATCTTTGGTTTCACACTGTACAACCCCCTTCAGTGCTCACAGCCTACTGGTAAGGAGGCTGGGCAATGGTTCGAGGCTGCAATTTACTCTGGCATGGGTACACTATGAGAGGCCCACAGAGGACCCGCCATAAATCCATTACCATGCTTCCATTAGTCTCTCCTCTGCCTTTAAGAAGGACTGTACATAATCTAGATGAGCTGGCTACTGACTTTTTCCCTAAAATTCTAGTTTCTTACCTAGCTTCAGAAATATATACCAGCATTTATAATCCTTGAGTTTGGCAAGTACATTATCTCTTGGCCTAGGAATACTTGTATATGGTATAATATTTCTTCTAAGATTAGTAAATCAGTTCCAATCATTTAGATGAGTGCAGTACGCCAGCCTTTCTCCATGAGAACTTTCCTAACACTGCAAGGCCAGGGACAGGCAAACTATGGTTCTGGCCTACCTATTTTTGTAAATCAAGTTTTACTGGAACCCAACCATGCTCATTCATTTGGTATTGTCTGCGGCAGCTTTTGCACTACAGCAACAAGAGTGCAGTAGTTATGACAGAGACTGTATGGTCCACAAAGCCTAAAATATTTACCATCCAGCCCTTCATAGAAAGCTTGGCATCTCTTGCTCTAAAGTTGTATTTGGTGGCAAGAGTTATGAAACTGACTGCAAACTTTAGGATGAATACACACATGTACACACTACTCCAAAGTATTCAGGTAGTTTGGTGGTAGGAACACAGGAAAAAGACAATAGGTAAAAAAAATACGTCACATTCCATATTACTTCTAAATAATACCACCAGCTTTCCACCCGTTCCCTGCCCCAAGTTTTCCTAATTCAACGGTCTAATGTATCATATCCTGGCATCCTACCTGTCCAGTGCTAGCTGGAGGCTGCACTTGTGTTATCGGGTATTGTGTTGGCACAGGTGGAACTCCAGTAGGTAATGCTGGCAAGACTCCAGGTGCCAAAGAAACAGCTGGTGGCACTATGCTTGGTACTCCGTAGGGAGGTTGAACTGGCTGCTGAGGAGGGGGAACAACAGGGTAACCAGACTGATAGCCATTGGATGGATAATATGGTGGCTGAGGAGGGACACTACTTATAGCAGAGGGTTGTGTATAGCCTGAGGGGGAAGAAAAAAAGTGTTTAATCAGCTGCAGCAGAATGAGACATTTTCGCTGAATATTAAACTTAATCTCTAGGGAAGAAAACTACTGAGGCACAAATGGCTTTCCAAATTACCCTAAGTTAAAGGGAACATTTTTAGTGCCCTGGCACAGTTAATCTAGCCTCAAGTATCATATTTTATACATCAATATCACTAGCAAAATATTTTTTAGTTGAACACTTCAAGACATACACACCTGGTAAAGGTACAGCAGTATTAATCTGATTCACAAATCTAGAGTATTCAGCATGAACCTGAAAGTGAAGGGAAAACAAATCAATACGGAACAGACCCAATTCACTGAGTATGTATAAGGATATATAATTCTAAGATCAAAGCAATTAGGAATTAAAACATTTCCACTGTTTCAATCAAATTTAGACTTCTTTAATCTAAATTTTAATAAGGCACATCTATAAATTACTAGGCCAGGTTTTGGGAACCAGGGGCATGGACATCAGGAGCATCCTAACTCCCCCCCTCCCACAAACTGACCCAATTCTGGGGTACAAAATCATTCAGAGAGCCACAGAAACTAAGCAGTCAGGAAATTTCTAAGTTGTCTGTATAACTGTAGAGAAGTCATTCATTCTTTTATTTACTGGGTAATTTGCCCTCAAGGAGCTCATGGTTTAATGAAGGTTTAGTACTTCCCCTGTCCAGTTCTTTATTATGAGCATCTAAGTCCAACTTCAAGTGGCAACAAAGAAAAAGAAGGGGAATGGTCAAGGAAGTTATATGGTACAAGGGTGGTAAATCAGGTCACCCCACAAAAGCAAACAAAACAATAGCTTCTTCCCAAAAAGATTAACACCAAATACCTTAACCAAATAACACAAGGTTGAACATATTCAACCACCAAAGCTGATTTCCTTTAGATGCTACAAAAACAGCCCTATGGTTTAACTTCTGGTTATTTGATTATAGAATAAAAAGAATGGATAATTAAACCAATTATCCCAAAGGCATTGCTAATTGGTTTTAAATTATTATAGCTCCACCCTTACTTTAGCTAAAGCTACTATTAAATTTGGAATGTGCATCGTAAACAACTTGACCGGGATTAATAGTAGCATTTAAATAACTGACAACAATGAGATTTTATGACTCTATATACTAGAAATTTCATACTGAAATAGCTCCTGAAGAAGAAATGCAAGCCAACTGTGACCCTGGCTAGGGGAGTTTGACTTCCTTATAGAGAATATTAGTTGCCAGAATAATGTAGAGGTTTGGATAGTGTTGTTCCCAACCACCACCAAATTCTTGTCTGCCCAGAACCTTGGAATATGACCTCAATTGGAAACAAGGTTTTGCAGATGGAGATCATTAAGATGCAGTCACACTGGATTAGGGTGGGCCCTAAAACCAATGACAGTTATCCTTACAAGAAGAGATAGACACAGAGATACAGGGAAGAAGGCCAGGTGAAGATGGAGGCAGAGTTATGCTGACACAAGGCTAAGAATGCCAAGGACTGCAGGTAATCATAAGAAGCTAGCAGAGAGGAATGGGATGGATTCTCCCTCAGAGCATTCAGAAGGAACCACCCTGCCCACATCTTGATTTTGGACTTCTGGCTTCCTGAACTACGAGAGAATAAACGTCTGTTGTTTTAAGTCACCCAGTTTGTGGTAATTTGATATGGCAGGCCTAAGAAACTAATACAGGTAGAAAAACAGCTAAGACACACAGTCCAAAATGGCAGTAGATCTCCTAGAGGAGTTTCAGACAGATAAATACAACTCACTGTTTGCAAGAGATTCTCACAGAGCTTCTTGGCAGCAGCCAGGCCTTCTGGTTTGGGATGACTGCAAAGACATAAGAACCAAGAAATTTGAAGGGGAGAAAAAGAAAAGATACAGAATTCTGCTTCCACTTTGTATGCTGTTTTATAAATGTAATATATTCAATATAGCACAAATCTAAGTTTCTGAAAATCACGAAATAGGAACACAAAAATTAAGTCATTTAAGCCCTTCAAGATACACCTAATATCGTTACCCAAACGTTATTGGTCTCCTTCTCTGAGTTATGGTACTTCTTGATATAAAGAAAAGATATTTGAAGGTCATTAAAATTACTATAAGATGTATTAATACTCTCATAGGTTTAAATGAAAGTTATTTTAGGCTTATCACAGCTCATTTTATGATCACAGACCCTTATAAAACCCAAGGATTTGAATACTAAAAAAACCAATTCCACCTCTTAATTCAGTTTTTATTAACTAATTACAAAGTGATTACTGCTATATTTACTTAAGTTCCTTATGTTATTACTTATTAAGCCCATTTTCTCTTGCTCCTTTTGAATCATTCCTGCCTGTACTGATCAGCTGACAAGTATCCAAATATCTTCAGCCCCATCCATCCATACCTGATGTAAATGTACATAGGTTCAAAAGCTTCTCGGCCAGATGCTGGCTCAATGCAGCCTGAACCTTTCCCTCGCAGGAAGACTTTGGCACCCGTTTCAATCTGAATGTGCTGCAAATAGGAGCAGCCTGGACCTTCCACTTTCTCCTTGACGTTAAAAGTGGGCACAGCATGTTCTAGACCCACGAATAATTTATCTTGAACATAATGCATCTGTAGAAGAATAGAATACCTCAAATTAAACAGAGAATACATAATTAAAACCTAATCTTGAAAATTATTATGCAAAATACTTTAATCCTCCAGATACTTTCAATCACTTCCAGGATAAACACCCCCCTATAATTTCTACCATGAGCCTAAAAAATAAACCCTATCAAGTAGCTTAATTTAAATGCAAACTACATATTCCACGGATATTCCTACAACATTAACACCTTACTCTGTTCAGTGAAATCTATTTAAGAGGTGAAAACCCAAGATTCAATACTGAGTAAGCATACCTATTTACCCCAACTGATGTAAGTTAACAAGAAACAGCAAAGACAGTCTACTGTAAAACTGGACTAAAATGTTGGGTAGTACAGTCAGCCCTGGGATGTTCTCCAATAAGGGCTGCTCTCTCCAACCCTTTTTTTCTAGGAGGATTGTATCAGCAGAGTCTTGCTTCATCAGACTCAGCCTTCTTAGTCCTCCAGTTGCCATCAAGTGTACAAATTTAAATCAAACCACTAACTTCAAAATGTACAGCGTGTGTACTCTTTGATCTATCAATCCCTTTTCTAGAATGTGTCAGTATAAAGAGATGTGTGTTCAGAAGTTCACTACCCCTCAGAAACCTAAATGGTCCATTAATAGGATATCAACGGTGGTAACTTTCAGATTGGAATTTCAGGTTTTTCTTCATACTTTCTGTATTTGGCATGTATCATTTTTACAGAAATGATAACGCTGTTAATGATCTCTCCACAAAACATACCCCTGACTGGAAGGGAGGCTTCTGGCTAACAGCTGGAGACAGCTGTGCAATGGGCGCTGGCTGGTGATAGACAGTGACTGTTGCACCGTTAAAAGTTGGACTTGTCCCTGTTGCAGCTTTGACCACCCCATTGGTAATAATTTCTTTGATTCGGTTTACAGCTCCTAGGGAAAAACACAGATAGTAAGATACTATACTAAAGAAATGAACGAACTGACTAGTATCCAATGGTAAACACAGGCCAATGCTCAACTACACGTTTTAATCCGTTTTATAGATTCCCCAAGCACATTCATGACTAGTTCATAAAGAAGAGTTAGAACAGCCATCAGGAACAAATAGTTTGCCAACTTATTACATATAATACTTTGCCCTTAACAAAAAACAGTAGGTGAGCCAAAAACATTACTTACTGTCCACTAATTCCCGTGTCTGGCCCTGAACATGAAGATATAATGGACGATCCCTATAAAGAGAAATATAAAATGATGATCCCAAACTGGTCACAAACAAAGGAGCCAAATGGGTCACCAAATCTAATTTGTAATGTTTCACAAAGTTTCCAAGTAAGTAAAAGAGACTATATACACGAAAATGGCTGTTGCTAGTTAATTTCTAAGAACATGGTTTTACAGCTGGGGAATGAATAAACTTTGTTGGTTGCTTAAAGTTAATGGGCCCACACAGGGATCAAATATGCTCTTATGGGCTCATGAACATTAGCCTCCAGTCAACTGGATAACCCAATGTTTGAGAAGACAATTCTTTTTTGTTGGCTGTCTAATAAGTTACAGACAAACGCGCTCTTGGCTATCCAAACTAATGAGACAAGAGTGATGGTGGCATATAGATACATTTCTTTAAAAGCTCGCACCCGGGACTTCCCTGATGGCACAGTGGTTAAGAATATGCCTGCCAATGCAGGGGACATAGGTTCGAGCCCTGGTCCAGGAAGATCTCACATGCCACAGAGCAACTAAGCCCATGCACCACTGAGCCTGTGTTCTAGAGCCCGCGAGCCACAACTACTGAGCCCGCGTGCCACAACTACTGAGGCCTGTGCGCCTAGAGCCCGTGCTCCGCAACAAAAGAAGCCACCACAATGAGAAGCCCATGCACCACAATGAAGAGTAGCCCCCCGCTCACCGCAACTAGAGAAAGCCCATGCGCAGCAACAAAGACCCAACACAGCCAATCAATCAATCAATTTATAAAATAAATAAATAAAATTAAAATAAAGGCCCACACCCAACTGAGAAGACTCTTTAGATTCTAAACATAAAGTGGCTTAGATTCAGATTGTGATTATAATAACGAAGAAAGTGATCACTAACCATAGAGTTAATAAAAAGCAGTAGGTAAAATATAACCGTGTTTAAAGACAAAAAAGTTAAAAACAGCAACCCTCCATATGCAAAGTTAAAATATAGTCTTGTTTGGGGTGGGGAGCAAATTTTGCCTCCTAATTATATTTAGTTTAAACCAATGTGAAAAATGTTGCACTGCCTGAATACCTGCCCTCAAAAACTGAATAATGGAAGTAACGAAACTAAACTGAGATGAAACCTTTACATGGATAACCTACAACGTATAATCATCATAGAGGCAATAAGGAATTTGATAAAAGGATTTTTCTAAAAGGGAGATTATGGCAAAGTAGGAACCCATTTGTTGGGGGAAATATTTCCATAGGGAAAAAGTTTAGAAACGTATACATTAAACGTTAACAATTATTATCTTCTTTTACACTTTATTGTAACTTATTTCCTCCAATAAAACCATTAATTGTGAAGTAAAAAACCAAAGAGCAAGAGGAAAGAAAATAGCTGCTAACACTTAACATCTGTTTGAGACGTCCCAAATTTTGCTATAAAGCATGTGTGTGTACAGCTACTAACCAAACATATACACATATTCCCTACGAATGAAAAATATGAAACTAATGTGAGTCCTATGTCCAACCTTTCCCCAAAGTACAGGATATGCATACACACCCTGGTCCTACTTTGGCCTTCTCCTCAGTTGTCATGAACCTCCCTCGAGTTGACACTGCAGCCCCACTAAGTCGGCTGATCTAAAAAGGAAACATTCTATTAAAAAGATGATGTGGCAACTGAATTCAATGACAGGTAGCAGGATAGATTTTCCCCATTAATTCACTCCACCAATAGGCAGGAATAAGTTCTCTCCTATTATCTGAAACTTTGATTCCATTGTTTTGTACTCAAACTAACTCAAGGAATTCACCCATATCTGTTTCCTTAACTTCACTAAGAAGTTCTTCCACAGTTAAACCCAATCCTGACTTCGCAGACGACGACCCAAATCCACTAATAAAAATCTGACTCCTGTTTGTGTTTAAAGGCCTTGTTTTCCCGAAACTACATCCACCCACCACCTTCCCCAAAGAGGCCCGACATCTCCACACCTCATCTTGAGTCTGTCCTCGGGTCAGCAAGTTCCTACACGTGAGAGGCACATCATTGATCTCCACTTCAGCCACCACCAGGTCATCCTTGCTTTTATTACTAGTTAGGCCTTTGCCAGGGGCTTGAAGCTACAAAAAGAGAAATTAGATTAAAAAGTTTATATGATGAAATAAATATCTCTTTGTTGTCCAATTTGAAACTACCCTTGCCCAAGTGCCATCACCTCCTTACTGTTCCCTTGCCTGCCTGCAAACACACCTGGAAATACTCCTTGGTCATTCTTCATAAATGAAATAAAAAGCAAACAAAACCTCACAAAAATAACATCAAGTACAGTCAATTTACTTGAAGGCCATCATCAGATTTCTCTGTAACCTTGGCCGTGTGTGCATTTTTATGACCATGTAATTACAGAAACGTTATGGAATAGAAGCTGCAATCTCCAAAAGGAAAATTAAAGGGCCAAGTTATGATGCTTTACTGCTCAGTTAGATAGCTACACGT
Source organism: Orcinus orca (assembly GCF_937001465.1). NCBI lineage: Eukaryota > Metazoa > Chordata > Mammalia > Artiodactyla > Delphinidae > Orcinus > Orcinus orca. The sequence continues at coordinate 99,685,365 of NC_064559.1, read as the reverse complement.
GTAGTAAAATATAGGGTAGGGTAGGGTAGAGTCCATGCACAACATGAGTCCAACAACTCATACATCTCATTTGTATAATGGGAAGTTGCCTTTGTGCCAACGGTAGAGTCACAACACAACAAATTCAACTAATTCCATCCTTACAGTGACCTCAAATTGTATCTAATTCACATCCCTTTACTCTCTATTAAGGAAGAACAGAAGAGAATGAATGAAAAGCCGAGTAAGATCCTAAAACCTGATCTGTTTTCTCTCACTTTAAACTACAGACAAATCCACAATATTGTAAGTCAACTATGCTTCAATAAAAAATAATAAAATGGAAAAAAAAATGCTGTACAGCAGAAATTAGCACAACATTGTAAATCAACTATACTTCAATTAAAAAAAAAAGAAAAAAAAAAGAAAAAGAAACTACAGGGAATCCCCTGGTGGTCCAGTGATTAGGACTCCGTGCTCTCACTGGTGAGGGCCTGGGTTCAATCCCTGGTTGGGGAACTAAGATCCCACAAGCTGTGCAGCACAGCCAAAAAAATAATAATAAAATAAACTATAGGCAACTCCAGATAGCTGGATCTGAGTGTTATCTGAAAAAATTTTAACCTCAAGATGGCCCTCCCCAACCTTTAGTTACCCTGGACAGCACAAGGAAGGTAAAATACAGATTATTTATTTGTTCATTAGGTACATTTTCTAAATGTGGAGGCAAACTAAACAAACTCAACAATATCTCTTTTCATTTGTTTAGCCCCTTTCAGAATGCATTTACACATCTTATCTCACTGAATCCTTATGGCCACCTTTAAAGGTACATATCAGTGTTGTCCAACAGAACTTTCTGTTTTCTACTTGCCAGTCTGATATGGGTGCCACTACCCACATGTCTATCGAGCACTTGAAATGTGGCTAACGTGACCAAGGAACTAAATCTTAAAATTTACAACCAGTAACTGGGGATTCTGGGTTTCAAACCTAGGAATTCTGATTCTAAATCCAATATTTATGCACCATGCTACCTCCTGTTGAGTTCAATTACCATTTTAGAGATTACTTTTTAGAGAAAAAGTGAGTCTAAATGATTAACATCTGTATTAAGAATTTTAACATTCAAGTATCCATTCTGTCAGTGTGCTTTTAGTATTTCCTTCTAGACCTTAGAAAGAGAAAACTGACTCACACGATCTTTTCAAACCATAAAAATACAATGAATAACAAACTTCCAATTCACTAAAAGTTTTCACCAAATCCACAGAACTTGAACATTAAAGCATCCAGACAGGTGCCTACTGATAAACGATGTTGATGTTATCTACTGATAAACTGGAAGGCCGACGAATTGCATTTTCTTTCTTTTTTCCCCCCAGCTTTACTGAGGTACAACTGACAAAAATATACGTTTAAAGTGTACAACTTTATGTCTTGATATATGTATACAATGTGAAATAATCACCACAAACATACTAATTAACATATCCATCACTTCACATGAATTGCATTTTCAAACACAGAACTCATCTCTTCCCAGGTACCATGGAAGGCAATTTTAATTTAAGCCAAAATAATTTTTTTCAAAGTATAACTACAGTGGAATGGGCTGTCTTGGAACACACTTAATTCTCCAACTCCAGAGGCTTTCAAACAAAAGCTAAACACCCAACTGTCCAAGGTGACTCTGAAGTCAGACATCTGTGCCTACCATTTACAGATCTAGGACAGTTACTTTCTATTCATGAGCCTAATTTTCCTTATCTATAAAGTGGTGACAATACTGCATTCCATAAAATTGTTGTAAGGATTTTTTAAGCGCAAAGCATGCATTCTAGCAATACAAATGGAACTGTACTATTTATCCTGTAGGAAGATTCTTGCATTCTATGGCAAGGTAAATTAAAGGCTTCAAAGTTCAGATCCATTCTAGTTGTAAGATTCTAATAATAACAGGGATTTTATAAAATGACCAAATAATTTCCTCAATTTGTACGAAAACAGCAAAACAACCCGTATATAAATTACTCATTTTTAGTTTATGTTTAACTGCGCTTTAGTTAGGCAGTTAGGCAGTCATTAGAAATTTGAATCTACAGCTTCTAATTAGACGTGACATTTTAAAGCTCACATGATTTACCTGAATTTCTCTTTTGACTTCAGGGAAAATGTGCATGTTATCAAAAAACATATCACATCATTGCTTTAGATGAATATACAGAACTTAAGCTGAACTACGTGAACATAGACAAAACAAGCTTTTTGGTCCATAAATGTAATCAGCCCAATCAAAACTGTCTCCTAAAAACAAATAACAAGATATCATCAAATATGTTCCAAAACTAAGTACTCTTTAAATTACTGTATCGCTGTTTTCTCCTTCCATAAATGCAAATTATTGAGAATTACAAGATTACAAAATAACCCCCATTAAAATTGCAATTAGCAGAATCCCCTCAACTTCAAATACCTTCTCAGCAGCATTCTGAGTTGGTTTCAGCTTTCCTTTGGCCATAAGCATGGCATTGATCTTGGCAGCCACAGCAGCAGCAGCATCCAAGGCTCCAGAGGGAGCAGCGGTGGAGCCCCCAGGGCTTCCCCCACCGCTGGTAACCTCCCCACCTGGGGTCGCTGGTGGCAGAAAGAGAAGGGGGGCTGGAGCTGGTTGGTCCCATTTGCTGCGGCGCCTACGGAAGTAAAAGGAAAATACTGGGCTCCACCAAAGCTTTCATTTATATTTTTCTCCCCTTACTACGCCTTAGCATCCCATTTTCCCTCTATCATGTTCCCTCTGCAACTTCGAATCTCCTGTAGGAGCTGAAATTACCATCTCTCCTTAAATAGAAAACTATTACAACATTTTCCCAGGGTCTCCTTCCTTTCTATTCCGTCGCCCCCATGAAAAGATTCCACTCTGTCCTATACGCCCTCGTTTTCGCCTTCCCCTTGTCTAGTCCTTTACGAAGTCCGTGCTTTCCTCCTCTCTCTGATCCCCGCTGGCTTTTTTCAGGGGCTCCAGGCCTGCTCACCACCCTTCTCAAGAGTCCGGCCCTCCAATATGTACACTTCCCAACTAAGCGCCCCTCCACCCATACGCTGCTTCCCATGATCCCTCCGCCTCTCCTACGCCCCATGCTCGCTGCGATGCCCTCTCCCGCGGAGCTTTACCCGCCGGCTCCAGGATGTGTCGCGCTCCCCGCGGACATGGCGACCGGCTCTGCTCAACCACCCGCCAACTACTCCGCTACCACCTTCCCGTCACTTCCGCCCCAACGCCCTTACGCAAAACCTCTTCCGGTCGTGAGGAAAAGCGGTTCCGGTGTAAACGTCTATTCCGATTGGACTCTCGTTGATTTCGAGGCGTCTGGCGTTCTGTGAGACAGGGTGTGACCTTCCGGCTTGCGCCTTGCCCTTGCAAAAGATGGCTGCTAAATCTGGTATTTAGGAGGAATTGGGACAAGGAGAATCCATCTTTGTTGTGGGCAAGTTGGTAGCCTAGAAGACAATACGCATGAGTCAGAGAATTAAACAGGTTTTCCTGTTTAATTTCAGTCATGTTCGTGTGGAGTCCCAGCCTCTTGCTTGGGAGTAACGCTCTCCCACGAGTTTTTCGAACTTCACGTTTCAGTTAGCTGTTTAGGAAAAAGGAAACGATTCGTCCCAAAGGTCATTCGAAGAATTTCTCTCTTTTTTTTTTTCATTTCTATGCGCCTAGCGCTGTTTTAAGAGCAGGGCACATAAAGACGAGCAAGCCGCGGTCTTGCCTTTCTGGCAGTTACAATGTGGCGGGGTAGCCCTGCGGGTAAATACATGGAATAGGGTTGTAAAATAAGCAGAGGCGGAGAAGATATAGTGCTCAACTTGGAGCTTATACGCAGGTATTTGAAAGAAACGGAAGTTAAACGTGCGGGTGAGGGCTGGAGAAATGATCCAGCGTAGGTTATGAAACACCGTTTTCCGGCTTTCTCCCTACTTAACGGTTGAACTGTCCGAGAGTGGGGCGGGATCCGGAATGCCCTTGGATGCAATCTGAGTTGATTCTGAAAGCCAGAGATTTCCAACATGCAGGGTATCTTGGAGCAGCAAGGAGTCTCTACTGAGTAAATAAAATACAATGCTATTTTTCAAATAAGTACATTCTGATAGGATTAACAGAATACAAATTCATTTAAAAGCCAAGTTTATAGTGTTTTCCCTTCAGCATTTTATAAATAAATGTCCCTTCCATACAAACGCCACCTTTATCGTATATGAAATTATATATATAATATTTCTGAATTCTTTTCTATTGCATGAGTCTACTTTTTCCTTTGCTGTAATGCTTTTTTTTTTTTTTTTTTTTTTTTTGCGGTACGCGGGCCTCTCACTGTTGTGGCCTCTCCCGTTGCGCAGCACAGGCTCCGGACGCGCAGGCTGAGCGGCCACGGCTCACGGGCCCAGCCGCTCCGCGGCATGTGGGATCTTCTCGGACCGGGGCACGAACCCGCGTCCCCTGCATCGGCAGGCGGACTCTCAACCACTGCGCCACCAGGGAAGCCCGCTGTAATGCTTTTATAACAATAATTTTACACCTACTTTAATATCTGTTAGGGCAAGTGGATACACCTACATTTCTTTGCTTATTCTGACAGGTGTATTTTTCCAAATGAATTTAAGATTTAAAAACGTTGTTTTCCCTTTGTGTTGTCTCCCCAAACTACAGTGTTGTTGGGATTATGACAAAAATTACATTGTGTTTACTTTTTTCCTTTTTTAAAAAAATTGAGCTATAATGCACATACCGTAAAAATTTACTCTTTTTAAAAGGGTATCTTACAGGTACAGTTCATTGGTTTTTAGTGTATTTACAAAGTTGTACAAGTATCACCATGATCTACTTCCAGGTCATTTTCATCACCCCAAAAGCAACTCTGGTCTCGTTAGCAGTCACTTCCCATTTTCCCCTCCCGCCGGCCACCAGGAACCACTAACCTACTTTCTGTTTCTGTGGATTTGCCTATTCTGGACAGTTCATGTAAATGGAATCACAGAATATGTGACCTTTTGTGTCTGGCTTCTTTCACTTAACATAATGTTCTCAAGGTTCATCCATGTTGTAGCAAGTATCAGTACTTCATTCCTTTTTATGGTCGAATAATAATCTATTGTATGGATATACCACAATTTGTTTATCCACTCACCTGTTTATAGATACTCGCCATTTCTTTATCTCCTTTGGAGAAATGCCTACTCAAATCCTTTGCCCATTTAAAAATTGGGTTGTTTATCTTTTTATTGTTAAATTGTAAGAGTTTGGGCTTCCCTGTTGGCGCAGTGGTTCAATGCAGGGGACAATGCAGGGGACACGGCTTCAATGCAGGGGACAATGCAGGGGACACGGGTTCGGGCCCTGGTCCGGGAGGGTCCCACATGCCGCGGAGCAAGTAGGCCCGTGCGCCACAACTGCTGAGCCTGCGCTCTAGAGCCCGCGAGCCACAACTGCTGAAGCCCGCGCGCCTAGAGCCTGTGGTCCACAACGGGAGAGGCCACCGCAATGAGAAGCCCGCGCACCGCAATGAAGAGTGGCCTCCACTAGCCGCAACCAGGGAAAAGCCTGTGCACAGCAGCAAAGACCCAATGCAGCCAGAAACAATAAATAAATTAAATAAAATAATAAATAAAATTTTAAATTGTAAGAGTTCATTATTTATTATGAATCCAAGTCCCTTCAGATAAATGACTTGCAAACAAACATTTTCTCCCATTCTGTGGATTGTCTTTTTTTTTTTTTTTTTAATTTTGTTTTTTGGCCGCACAGCACGTGGGATCTTAGTTCCCTGACCAGAGATCGAACCCTCACCCCCTGTATTGGCAGCATGGAGTCTTAACCACTGGACCTCCAGGGAAGTCCCCCTTTTCACTTTCTTGATGGTGTCCTTTGAAACATAAACATTTTTAAATTTTGATGAAGCATTATAGGTTAATACAAGATATTGAATATAGTCCCCTGTGCTATACAGTAAATCCTTGTTGTTTATGCATTTTCTTTATTTTTAAACTTGGGAAGTATTGACAAGTTCACAAGATTCTTCCCACCCAGGAATGTGGTACGATTTTCCATTTTTTGGAGTCTTCTGTTATGCCCTTCAGTAAGTCTTACAGTGTTTTTCTTCTGGATTTTGGTTCCTTTCTTTTTGAATATATTCATAGGTATTTAAAATTTTTGACTGCTATTTTGAAAGACGTTTGAATTGTCTTTTTAAACAATTTATTGTTGATATAAAAGAAATTATTGATTTTTATATTACCCCGCTGCATTGCTAAACTCCGAATAGTTCTAATAATTTTATAGCCAAATCTCTTGGATTGATAAGATAGTATAATGGACAAGAGCACATGCCGCCTATGTTTATTTCCCAAAATTGCCATTGAATTAGCTGTGACCTACTTCACTTCTGAGCCTCAGCTTCCTTACCTTTATTTTATTTACTTTTAAATTTTTATTTATTTTTGGCTGCGTTGGGTCTTTGTTGCTGCCTGCGGTCTTTGTCTAGTTGTGGTGAGCAGGGGATACTCTTCATTGTGCTGCGCGGGCTTCTCACTGCGGTGGTTCTCTTGTTGCAGAGCATGGGCTCTAGGCATGCAGGCTTCAGTAGCTGTGGCACACGGGCTTAGTTGCTCTGCTGCATGTGATATCTTCCCGGACCAGGGATCAAATCCATGTCCCCTGCATTGGCAGGTGGATTCTTAACCACTGTGCTATGAGGGAAGTCCTTTCCTTACCTTTAAAAGGGAGATAATGAGGAAATTCCTTGGCGGTCCAGTGGTTAGGACTCCTCACTTTCTCTGCTGAGGACCCTGGTCAGTCCCTGGTTGGGGAACTAAGATCCTGCAAGCCGCGTGGTGCAGCCAAAAAAGAAAATAAATAAATAAAATAAAAGGGAGATCTAATAATAATAGTGCTTATCTCACAGAGTTGTTGTGAGGGCTATGTGAGTTAATAATAAAAGTAGTTAGAATACTAAAGGTATGTGTTTCCAATTATTTTCTAGGTATAAGATACAATTTATAAAGAATGTATCAATAAAGTTAATCTTTACTTAATTTCTAATGTTTGTACCACTTATTTTGGGGGTTCCTCTTTTTTATTATTATTAAAGTAAATAGTGAAAACTAGTGGTGATTGAACGTTCTTGTTTCTGACATTAATTTCACTTCCTTTTCACTGCAGATTGTCTTTATTTTTATTAAAAGGCATACTGTTGATTACTTTAACAAATACTGTTTAGGTCCCCTAACTATTTCCTCTAGTCCTGTTGTCCTCCCCATCACCTGTACCAGAGGCAGCAGTATCATGAATTTGTTCTTTGTTCTCCCTGTCCATGTTTCTATATTGTTAGAACATTGTACAGATACATAAACAATATGCAGTATAGTGTTGTTTGTGTATGTTTTTTTAATTGAGGTGAAATTCACATAACATACAATTAACCATTTTAAAGTGTACAACTGAGTGGCATTTAGTGCATTCACAATGTTGCACAACCACCACCTCTGTCTAGTTTCAAAACATTTTTCATCACCCCAGAAGAATACCCCATACTCAGTAAGCAATCACTTCTCATTCTTCCCTGTCTCCCATCCTCTGGTAACCATCAGTTGGCTTTCTATCTCTATGTATTTACCTAGTTTGGATATTTCATGTAATCATACAGTATAGGTGTTTTGTGTCTGTCTTCTATCACTTAGCATGTTTTCAAGGTTCATCCTAATTGTAGCGTGTATCAGTACTTCATTCCTCTTTGTGGCTGAATAATATTCTATCAGATGTATATACCACAATTTGCTTATTCAGCTGTTGATGAGCACTTGGGGTTTCCACCTCTTGGCTATTGTGAATGGTGCTGCTGTGAACATTCATTAACAAATATTTAAGTATCTGTTTTTAACTCTTTAGATTTTATATCTAGGAGTAGAGTTGCTGGGTCATATAGTAATTCTAGATTTAACTTTTGTGGAGTCACCAAAACAAAGGGCTACAACATTTTACATTCCTACCAGAAATGTATAAGCATTCCTATTCCTCCACATCCTCTCCAACACTTATTATTTTCTGTTTTTGTTGGTTTGTTTTTATATATATCACCATCCCAATGAATGCAAAGTGGTATCTCATTGCGGTTTTCATTTGCATTTCCTTAAGGACAAATGATCTTTTCATATACTTGCTGTCCTTTCGTATATCTTCTTTGAAGAAATGCACTTTCCCTTTTGAATATAATGTTTCCTTCTGATAAGTATTATTTGTAAATGTTTGGGAAATTTTCTTCTATTTTAATTTTATTAAGCACTTTCATCAATAATGAGTGTTAAGGACTTACCTGGCGGCACAGTGGATAAAGAATCTGCCTGCTAATGCAGGGGACACAGGTTCGATCCCTGGTCCAGGAAGATCCCACATGCCACAACTACTGAAGCCCGCATGCTTAGAGCCTGTGCTCCACAACAAGAGAAGCCACCACAACGAGCCCGCGCACCACAACGAACAGTAGCCCTAGCTCGCCACAACTAGAGAAAGCCCGCGCGCAGCAACAAAGACCCAACGAAAAAAAAGAAGAATGAGTGTTAAGATTTAGCAAATCTGTTTTTGGTAGGTTAGTTTTTTCTTTAATGCATATTGTAAACAGCTATGATGCTAGATTTCCTAAGATTGAACTCTCCCTCCATTTTGGAATAAACCCTTCTTGACCTGCTGAATTTCATTTGCTGATGTAGGGGAGGAAGAGTAATTTTTTCCTCCTGCCCTTTTTGGTTCTTGGCTAAGTCTCTGTAACAAAACACAGATTAACAAGAGAAGAGAATACAAATTTATTTAACACAGTATAAGTTTTATGTAACACTGGAAGCTTCATAAGGAGATGAAGATCCAAAGAAATGGTTAAACCTGAGAGTTTTGTTTTGTTTTGTTTTAATTTAGTTATTTTTGGCTGCGTTGGGTCTTCATTGCTGTGAGTGGGCTTTCTCTAGTTGTGGCGAGCGGGGGCTACTCTTTGTTGCGGTGCACGGGCTTCTCACTGCCGTGGCTTCTCTTGTTGCGGAGCACGGGCTATAAGCGTGCGGGCTTCAGTAGTTGTGGCTTGTGGGTTCTAGAAGGCAGGCTCAGTAGTTGTGGCTCACAGGCTTAGTTGCTCCGTGGCATGTGTGATCTTCCCGGACCAGGGATTGAACCCGTGTGCCCTGCATTGGCAGGAGGATTCTTAACCACTGTACCACCAGGGAAGTCCAACCTGAGAGTTTTTATGCTAGGTTTAATTTAGAGTGGAAAGTCATGGAAAGAATATGAAAGGACAAAAAGGGATGTGAGCTAACAATGGTAGTTTGGGGGAAACTTAGAAAGGCCTGTTTGTTCAGATTCTTGTCAGTGTCCTTCCATTTTGGAAATAAGGATGCTTCTTTCCTCTGGATATAGGGAAGGCCCCTCTCACATGAGGGTCTGATGACCTGCTTCAGGGGAAGTTCAGAAAGCCCTTCCTACACCTGTTGTTTCTCAAAGTCCTTCAACTGAAAATATTCAGTGCGCCAAGTTGCCAAATTTTGTGGTAGTGTGTTCCGAACCCGTAACAGCTATTCTGTTTATGAGTTTTGCATCTGTGTTCATAGGTGACATCCTGGTACTTTAAAAAATCAAGTTGTAGATTTATTCCAGCTTTGAAAAACTAGTTGGCAGCCCTTTCATTTTTTTTCCTATGCTCTAAAATACTTTGAATAACTTAGATTTTTTTTTTTTGAACATGGAACTGAACTTGCTTATAAAATCATCTGGATCTGGAAGCTTTTTAATGATAGATATTTGAAAATCTTTTTAATTTCTTATGTAGTTATTCATCTGTTCAGAATTCTTACTTTTCTTGAGTTAATTTTATTATTTTTTTAAAATTTATTTATTTAATTTATTTATTTTTGGCTGCGTTGGGTCTTTGTTGCTGTGCACGGGCTTTCTCTAGTTGTGGTGAACCGGGGCTACTCTTTGTTGCAGTGAGTGGGCTTCTCATCGCGGTGGCTTCTCTTTGTTGTGGAGCACGGGCTCTAGGCGTGCGGGCTTCAGTAGTTGTGGCTCTCGGGCTCTAGAGTGCGGGCTCAGTCGTTGTGGCGCAGGGGCTTAGTTGCTCCACAGCATGTGGGATCTTCCCGGACCAGGGCTCGAACCCGTGTCCCCGGCACTGGCAGGTGGATTCTTAACCACTGTGCCACTAGGGAAGCCCTTGAGTTAATTTTAGTCATTTAAAAGTCATCCATTTTACTTAGAGTTTAAAATGTTTTGCATGAAATTTGATTAAAGGTCTCTTATTCTTTTAATTTCATTTGTATGGCTGTTTCTTTCTCTTCTCTCTTTTTTCTTTTATCTTTATTTTCCTTAGCCTTGCCAGGGTCTTGTCTATTTGTTCACCTTTTTTTAATTTTTATTTTTATTTATTTATTTATTTGTTTTTGGCTGTGTTGGGTCTTTGTTTCTGCGCGCAGGCTTTCTCCAGTTGCAGCGAGCGGGGGCCACTCTTCATCGCGGTGCTCGGGCCTCTCACTGTCGCGGGAAGTCCGAGTTCATTTATTTTCAAGTTCTCTCAGAATTTCCCCAACAAAATTTCTCTAAGGGTACAACCAAGTCTGATTTTCTAAACTCCATTCAATAGCACTTCCTTATATTGCTAATTGAAAAAAGTCTCTCTAAAGTATGAGAGGTTAGGCTGAGGTCATTTTTTCTTCCTGTTTGGTGCATGGCCAAAAAAAATTGACATATGAATCCCAGTGACTGTGCATTTCCTGGTGCTCATTTAGGTAGTATTAGGCCATCTACCAACTCCAAGGCAGTGACAACTTGGAGTTCAAATAAAACCCACATGGACTTCCCTGGTGGTGCAGTGGTTAAGAATCTGCCTGTCAATGCAGGGGACACGGGTTTGAGCCCTGGTCCGGGAAGATCCCACATGCCGCGGAGCAACTAAGCCCGTGTGCCACAACTGTACTGAGCCTGCACTCTGGAGCCCACGTGCCACAACTACTGAGCCTGTGCTCTGGAGCCCACACACCTAGAGCCTGTGCTCCACAATGAGAGAAGCCACCGCAATGAGAAGCCCACACACCGAAATGAACAGTAGCCCCCACTCGCTGCAACTAGAGAAAGCCCACGTGTAGCAACGAAGACCCAACACAGACATAAATAAATAAATAAATAAATAAAATTAAAAAACAAAACAAAACAAAAAAACATAAAAAAAAGCAAATGTGAAAAAAATGTTAACATTTGGGGAATCTGAGTAAAGGGGATACAGAAATTCTTTGTACTATTCTTGTAGCTTTCTCTAAATCTGTAATTATGCCAAAAGAAAAAAATACCAAAAGTAAAAAAGGAGGAAAAAGAAGGTTATCACAACAGTAAAACAATAGGAACAACAACATGGCACCCTTAGAAGCAAAAAGGAGAGGCAACCCACTAAAGTTCTGTAAGAACTGAATTGCCAGAAAAACACTAAGCCTGAACTGTTGGGTCCTGTGTTTGACTCAGATCAACATGGCAAGGCATCTCAACCTCTCCAGAGATTCTTAATCCCAAGTACAAAGGATAATGGCAGAAAAGAAATATTTTAGGAGCTCTACTCCTTGGGGGGAAATTTTTTATCAGTGACTATCTCAGGGATGATCTAAAGATCAGAGGTGAAAGGAAAACTTCCCAATAAGCAAAAATGATGTAATCAAATGTTTTGACTAAGGAACTCCCTCCACATCTAAGGATGTGAGTCAGCAAACTGGTGCTGGGAATTCACTGATGTCCTCAAACACACTGTCACCCACCCGTGGGTACCCCTACAGTATCAATGGAATGCTTGCCCTACAACGCTGGTGTGCTGAGCTGAGGGATGTAAAATAACTCTGAGGATTTGACCAATATATGGTGCTGATATGCTGGGGGATACATTGTATTTTCTCCCTTTTAATTAAGAAATTTTTTGTAATTGTGTTTTCCTCGAGTAATGTACATCAGATGTCTGGCTCCTTATTTTCTAAAAGGTGTAAGATGGAGCTAGTCTGCAAAGAGAAGCAGGAGACTGGAGCAGGTGTGCTGAGAGAAGCAGAAAGAGGAACCAATGAAAAGCAAAAGGAGTAAAACTTGCTTCCTGAGGGCTGTACTGTATTGTCTTCCCAGTATCTCACCTGAATCCACTCAGATCTACTGAAAGTCTAAACATGCATTCTTGGTTCTACTCGTTCATGCCAATATGCCCACCTGTTGCAGTGAAGATAGGAAAGAGAAGGCAGGGATAGGTAGGCAAAACGGTGAGGATGTTTGAAGGACTCTGGTATAATAAACATAACCTGTCCTTAAATACAGGTTTCAGCACTAGAAGTAACTCAAGGGGGTTTCTGTTCCGTGCAATAAAAGAGGAACTCTAGAAAACCCAAGAGGAAGAGAATGACTGATGGAGCAGGATCTGGAAAGAGAGGGATTTAAGAACACAGATATAGAGATTGCTCTTGGACAGGAAGAGGGATACTTCTTCCTGGGAATTAAAAAAATTCCCACAAGATCAAAGAAAAACTGATTTGATTATTCTGTAGCCATCAGAACCTATTTTAAATCTGTTGAATCAATGAACAACTCACCTTAGTGAACACCGTCCAGTGTCAGGCCCTCATTTCCCAAAGTCAGACAATCTTCAATCAACAGCAGTCTCATAAGAGTAATCATCTGCTATGGATGATATCTATCTAGTTATACCTCTGAAAATCCACCAGTTCCTGAACTCCAGCTTCCCCAAATCTTGTAGCTAGAAGATTTACAGTCTGCTCTGCCCATAGAGATAATGTCTGACTAACATGTCTCTCTCTTACTGTAGTAAGCAATAAATTTAGTGAACATTTTTGGTTCCTTCTGCCATAAAAAATACTATTTACTGATCTATCTTGCATTCCCTTCTGCTTGAACCAGGGTGCTTCTCATAACAAATAACAGAAAACCTAACTCAAAATGTCTTGAACAATAATAAATGTATTCTGTCTCACAGCTACAAGTCCATAGATGGTGTACGCTCAGCTTCTCTGCTCTGCCTGCCTCCATGGGAAGGCTTTGTCCTTAGACTGGCTTCCTTCATGCTGACAAGATGATGGCCAACACCAACTGGGGCACATATTTCTATGTTTAGGTCCAGCAAGAGAAAGAAACCCTCTCTGCCACTTCTAGAATAAAAATCCTTCCCCCGGGGATTCCCTGGTGGCGCAGTGGTTGAGAGTCCGCCTGCTGATGCAGGGGACACGGGTTCGTGCCCCGGTCCGGGAAGATCCCACATATCGCGGAGCGGCTGGGCCCGTGAGCCATGGCCGCTGAGCCTGCGCGTCCAGAGCCTGTGCTCCACAAAGGGAGAGGCCACAACAGTGAGAGGCCTGCGTACCGCAAAAAAAAAAAAAAAAAAAAAAAACCTTCCCCCAGTCCAGTCTGATTGGACCAACCTGTGGACTAATAACACTTACCAGGATAATGTCACGTGTTGATTGGCTTAATCCTTGACTCTTGAACCAATTACTGTCAAGAGGATGGTTACATTGTGATGGGCTTAAACTAATCAGGATCTACTCCTAGAGCTGGAGATGGAGTTAGCTTTCTCCAAGTCATCTGGGCTCTTGAGGAATGGATACTGGAACAGAATTAGGGGTACTGGAACAGAATTAGGTTCTTTAGAAAGGAAGAGGGGGACATGGATGCTATGAAAGCAACCAACATGGTCACAAAGCTACTGGACCTTTCCTTCTATGAGCTTACCCATAACAACTTTCCACTGAAACCTTTGAAGTCTAGATCTTCAAGACCAGGTCTCTTTCCAGACCATGTAGTCAAATGCATATTGGATCACTATACCCAAATGTTCACAAATTTTTCAACCTCCTTTTCCTCCTGTATTTTCTAAAGCCAATGCTATACATCTGCTATACATCGATCCAGCCATCCATTCACGTACTCTCCATGTACTTAATTCCCCAAGCTTATACACTGGTGGTCATTCTTTTTTGTTTTTTTTTTGTTTTGTTTGTTTTTTGTTGTTTTTTGCGGTACGCGGGCCTCTCACTGTTGTGGCCTCTCCCGTTGCGGAGCACAGGCTCCGGACGCACAGGCTCAGCGGCCATGGCTCACGGGCCCAGCCGCTCTGCGGCATGTGGGATCTTCCCGGACCGGGGCACGAACCCGCGTCCCCTGCATCGGCAGGCGGACCCTCAACCACTGCGCCACCAGGGAAGCCCGGTGGTCATTCTTAATTCCTCCCTGCTCTTTACATCCCCAGTCACTTGATTCTATTTCCTAAACATAATCCATATTTCTTCCCTCTTCTACTTCCTAACTATCCCAGCCCCTGTTTACAAAAGCCTCCTAATTGATATTTCTTCTCCTGCCATTCTCAACCTCTTTGAATGGTCTTTCACATTGTCAATAGATAGATAATTTAAAAAAATAAATCTGATTCTGTCACTGTTTAGATTAAAAGCTTTTAGTGGCTTCTTATTCTACTTAGATAAAATCTAAGCTTCTCTGCCTGGCCTAAGGTCCTCCATAACCTCATTATTGCCTCCCCCACCCATCTTTCCTGGTCTTTTCCTTGTTTCACACACTATTGTGCCAACCATGCTGAAACATTTGCATTTCCCCAGATTCTGCATGCAGTTGCATGCCCCCAAGTCTTTGATCATACTGTTCCCATCCCCTGAAATGCCCTTTCCCTGGACAAGCATCTACTGATATTTCAAGGCTTAGTACAAAACTCATCTCTGTGACTATCCCAGGTAAAGCTAAACACCTCTTCCTTTGTAGTACCTTGGAACTCTCTATTAAATCTTTAGTATAGTACCTTTCATGCTGTATTTACAAGTATTGTTTATGCTGCCTTTACTAAGAGTGAGCTCTTTGAGGGCAGGAGCTATGTCTTAATCACCTTTGTGTATCCCAGGGCTGCATGGTGCCTGTCACTTACCAGATGCCCAGGAAATGCATTTTGGATGAATGTATGAAAGATCAAGCTGATCGGGGACATGTAAAAAGATTTTCATGCATTGCCAAAGCCTCATTCTGAGGCTGGACACTGTAAGTTGTAGTCAGATACCAATGTTAGTATAGAGTATAGCAGGGTATCCCACCAAGAAATTGACTAGCAGTGTCCATTACTGAAGACTTAAACTCTGTTTGGTTTTAGAACAGTGGCCCCGGAAAGAGCCTCTGCTCATCCATGTGCATGGGCAGGCATCTGTCCCATTCCTTTCTCAGGAAGGTGAATACCTGACATCTGAAATGGAAACCTCCCTTTCATGTAGAGGGCCTTAGAAGACAGAAAGGCTAGCATGCTCAGAGCCACAGCCTGGGATGCCCAGTGTGGGACACTCTAGAGTGAACCTGGCCCAGAGCAAATGGAGTCAGAAATGAGGCTGTCCTGTTTCAGAGGAGCACACTGCTAGGATTGGAGGCTGGGACAGGCAGGACTTGGCTGCATTGTAGATGGACCTGGAATGTTGAACAGATGGAGGAGGAACAGATGCTTCAGTGAGGCAAACAGGAAGGGACAACCATGGCCTGGCAGCCATCGGGGCTCTTTCCTCCATGCTTGCTGTTGCACATAGCAGTAATCCATTCCTTTTAATTGTTGAGTACCATTCCATTGCATGAATATACCACAATTGATTCCTCCATTCACTTGTTGATAGAAAATTAGGTTATCCATCTGAGTTGTTTCCCATTTTAAGCTACTTCAAATAAAGCTGCTGTGAACACTGGTGTACAAGTCTTTATGCGAATGTGTACTTTCATTTCTTTGTGTAAATGCCTAGGAGTAGAAAGACTAGGACATATGGAGTTATGTTTAACTTTTTAAGAAAATGTCAAATTGTTTTACAAAGTGATCATATAATTTTATATTCCCATCAGCAATGTATGAAAGTTTTGGTACCCTACTTCCTCACCAACTCTTGGTATGGTCAGAGTTTTTTTTTTAGACATTCTAATAGGAATGTAGTATTATCTCACTGTGGTTGTACTTTGCATTTCCCTAGAGGCTAATGACGTTGAGCATCTTCTCATGTGCTTATTTGCTATCCGTATGTCTTCTTTGATGAACTATCTGTTCAAATCTTTTACCCCTTTTAAAAAATAAGGTTGTTTTCTTATTATTGAATTGTGAGAATTCCTTAGATATTCTAGATGCAGGTTTTTTTGTTGTTGTTCTTTGTTTGTTTTGGCTACACCAAGCAGCATGTGGGATCTTCCCCGAGGAGGATCGAACCCATGCCTCCTGCATTGGAAGCACGGAGTGTTAACCACCGGACCGCCAGGGAAGTCCAGATACAAGTTCTTTATAAGATGGAAAAGAGTATGAAAAAGAATACATACATATGTGTATATATGCGTATATACCCTGTGTGTGTGTGTGTGTGTGTGTGTGTGTGTGTGTGTGTGTGTGTGTGTGTATATGGTTGGCCAAAAAGTTCAGGGTTTTCCATTAAGATGTTATATATATCTGAATCACTTTGCTGTACACCAGAAACTAACACAACATTGTAAACCAACTATACTTCAATAAAAAATAAGCTAAAAAAAAAGTTCTTAATTTCAATGAAGCCCAATTATCAATTTCTTGCTGTTACAGATTGTGCTTTTGATGTTGTATCTAAGAAATTTTTGCCTAACCTAAGGTCATAAAAAATTTCTCCTTTGTTTTCCTTTATAAGTTTTGGAGTTTTAGGTTTTACATTTAGATCTATGATCCATTTTGAGTTAATTTTTGTGCATGGTGCGAGGCAGGGACTGAAGTTCTCTCATGCACGCTGTTTTTTTTTTAATGTGGGTGTTCAGTTGTTACAAAATCATTTGTTGAAAAGACTATGTGTTCTTTAGTAAATTGCCTTTGCACCTTTGTGGAAAATCAGTTGACTGTAAATATGTGGGCCTATTTCAAGACTCTCAATTCCACTGATTTATATGTCTATCCTTTTGCTATTATCACACTGTCTTGACTACCGTAGCTTTAAAGGCTTGGAATTGGATACATGAGTACTCCAACTTTATAGTCTTTTTACTGAATTGTTCTGGCTATTTTACAAAATCTTTTGGCTATTTGCACTTCCACATGGATTTTAGAATCAGCTTGTCAATTTCTTTTAAAAAGGCTGCTAGAATTTTGACTAGGATTGCATTGAATCTACAGACCCATTATGAGGGCAACTGACATCTTATTATTGAGTCTTCAAACTCATGAATACAGTATACCTCTGCATTTATTAAGATCTTCTAAATTTCTCTCAGCAGTGATTTGTAGTTTCCAGTGTACAAGTATTGGTACATCTCTTGTCAGATTTATCTCGAAGATTTTTTATTTTTGATGCTCTGGCAGCTTCATCTTCTTTTTTTTTTTTTTTTTTTTTGCGGTACGCGGGCCTCTCACTGTTGTGGCCTCTCCCGTTGTGGAGCACAGGCTCCGGACGCGCAGGCTCAGCGGCCATGGCTCACGGGCCCAGCCGCTCCGCGGCATGTGGGATCTTCCCGGACCGGGGCACGAACCCATGTCCCCTGCGTCGGCAGGCGGGCTCTCAACCACTGCGCCACCAGGGAAGCCCTGGCAGCTTCATCTTAATGTGGAAAATGGAAGAGATGGATCACTCTCACTGCCTTTGCAATTTTTCTGTAAATATAAAGCTCTTCCAAAATATAAAGTTGAGAGAGACAGAGATTGATTCAGAAGTTGCCCTTTAGCGCTGAAGCTGCCCATGTCCCTTACCAAGACTGGAGGATTTTCTCCAGTAGCCCTTGACAGACACGTGAAGTAGTAGAGGTGGTGGCTGATTGGGTTGATGTGAGGTTAGAGACCTGGATTAGGCGCAGGTCCCCTCCTCCTGCCACTTGTAGTCCTCCAAGCAGCTAGTCTCAGTCTCCACTGTCATAAATACAAATGCCAAGATCCCCTCTCTTTATGCTCTGTGGAGGGATAACTCAGTCTCTTCTGCCACTTCCCCCAATTCCTCTTTGCCTAGGCTTTGGAGCGCAGGACAGGGATGTGGGGCTGAAAAGACATGTGGACGAGGGAGGGGAGGATATTCAGGTGACTGAGGGGAAGGCCCAGATGTTGGAAGTCCCTTTTATGAAAGGGAGACACTGTAATCTACCACTACAGGTACTTGGATTCTGAGATAGAAAATGGGGCTGGAAAAGTACGGCTCTAGAGGGTAATATGAACGTGAGAGATGGCAAAAGCGTTTCTGTTGGGTCCAGTCCCTCCTCTTCCTCCAGCAGTTGTGGGGGAAGAGCATCGAAAGCAGAGTTGTCGCTATCCTTCTGTCCATATCCTGCCGCTCTTTCCTTTGGCGCTCCCCAAGGGCAGGGTCTGTCACTTCTGGCACTCGGAAGGGCAACAGGTTAGAGGTGGAAAGAAATGCCCAAAGGGTTTTGTGATGTACTGGAAAGAGCTAGATTCTAGGAGTCAGAAGACTTTTATCTCAAATCCTCACTCTGCCACTACTTCCCCTGTGGCCTTGGACAAGTCACTTTCACCCCCTACAAAATGAGAAACTGAACTAGAGGATCTGAAAAGCCCACCCATCTCAAAAAGCTTATTATATTTTATGAGGATAGGGACCATATTATGTTTTCGTCTCCCCAGCATCTAGCACAGTGCCTGGCACATAGTAAGTGTTCAAGAAATGCTGTGATTAGTGAATGAATGGATGAATCAAGGAACAAACTAACAAAATACTAAAATGAAGGGGCCCAAAGTGAAGTTCTTAAACTTGGTCAGTTGGCGGCACCACCTCTCTACATAACCACAAAGGAGTGTTGATAGTCTCAGACCAAGGGAAAGGATTTAGATTAGAAAAGAATAAAGGTAAAAAAAAAAATGATCAGAGGACCGGATATTTCAAATGGAAAGCAGAACCCTGAAATTCTGACCCAGCTTCTGTTTTCCAAGCCAAGAGACAATCGGTCCAGTGCATTAAAAGACATCGTGGCTGCCAGATGGACAAGGTGATGCAGGATGGGTGGAAGAGTAAACATGGCCCTGAGAGAGGGAGTGATTGGCACAAGTCACACAGGAGCAGTCCCTGAGGCCGGGAGGTAGCCCCTGGGGCTCACCTGAACTTGGGCTGGGCACTCCCCTTCGGCCACCCCCTTCACACCCATCCCTTGCTGAAGGACCCAAACATCCTGGCACCCAGTCTGAATCTCTTTCACCCCTGGGTCTCTCCTATAAGGTTCATCAAACCCATTGTTGATTATGCTGAAAGGGCCCCTCTCCTCCCCTAGCACTCAAGGGAACTGAACGTCAAACATCTTAGTTAGCTAGCAGAGGACAGGAAGGTGCTGAATATTTTGAAAAAGCCTCATTCTTTTATCTACACCCTGCCCCTCGCCCCACGTCTTCTATTTTCCCCCATCACTGCAAATTCTGCAAAGGATAGGGATACGGGCACAAAAGGGGAGGACCCAATGATGCACTTTTTCCATTTAGGGCTGAGATCATGGGGAGGCAGGATGAGGTGTGGTGAGGGTATATCTCAGAAACCACACCTCTGAAAGGGGGTTTGGGGGTTGCAGGAGAGAGTAGGGGGTACCACTGACTTCTGTCTCCACAGATTAGAGAAGGAAAGGGTGAAATGGCAGCGGGAGTGGTAGAGGTTACAGGACTTCTTAGCAAGAAGAGAACTGAGGGCATGCCCCAGGCCTGCTCAGGTCCTCGTAGGCTGTGTTCCCCAGTAGGGAGGGAACAGGAAGCTGTGACTTCCTCTCCCCTTTTCCTCCCTGCCCTTAGCCTCAAAGTCACTTGACGCTGCAATGAATTCCAACCTGTGTTTTAGTTGGCACTGTTCCCTGGGCATGGTGATAATAGCTGCTCGGTACCTTGCTCCCTTGTGCCACAAACACCCCCAACTTTTCCTTTGAAATAATAATCACTCGGGCTTCCCTGGTGGCACAGTGGTTGAGAGTCCGCCTGCCAATGCAGGGGACATGGGTTCGTGCCCCGGTCTGGGAAGATCCCACGTGCCGCGGAGCGGCTGGGCCCGTGAGCCATGGCCGCTGAGCCTGCGCACCCGGAGCCTGCGCATCCGGAGCCTGTGCTCCGCAACGGGAGAGGCCACAGCAGTGAGAGGCCCGCGTACCGCAAAAAAAAAAAAAAAATAATAATAATAATAATCACTCATGCAAATAGCAATGTATAAAGTGCTTTTTCATGTGTTATCTCATTTTACCACACCAATCCCGTAAAGCAGAGAGTTTTACCTGAAAAATTTAAGCTAGGAAACTGAGGCTCAGGCGAGTAAAGTAATTCACTCATAGTCACACAGCGAGTGAGGAGCAGATCTGGGACCCCAGAACTTCTGCTCTTTCTCTCTCAAATACCTATTCTGATTCCCTGCCTCCATGCTCCCTCCCAGGCCCCTTCCCCTTGGCTCCAAGGGAGCATTTTCTGCAGAGAAGGGGGCCCCTGAACACTGTTAGGATTAGAGGGGGCTCCAGTTTGGTTCCTGTCATCCCTGAGATGGGGTATCTGTGTCCCTCTCCCTGGATTGGAGGCTTGGGGCTGCCCTGCATAGTGGGATCATTCTCCCTCCCCCCATCCTCTTCTGCATAGAGCTCTACACAAACACAAACACATTTATCCCAACGTTCAGGTTCTCTCTCACCCTGCCCCACCCACCACCAAGACCAACAGAGAAGAGGCAGGTTGTCCCTCCACCACCCGCCCCCTGAGGTGTGGGCGTGGGCTGGGTCTCCAGGCAGCCAGAGGCCCCGAGAGAAGCAGAGAAGCGCTCAGATATACACCGTCCTGCTGAGTGCCTTAGGTGGCCCCTGCCAGTCTGGCAGGCACCCCTGGCCCCTCTGCCCAGCACCACCGACGTCTGATGCCCTGCGATGCCCACGCCCAACACCTCTGTGCCCCCGCCTGCTTTATGGGTCAACACCTCTGGAGGCAGTGTGCTGAGTGCTGATGAAGATATGATGCCTGTTGGATTCCTAGCCCTGAGGGTTGCCCTGGCCTATGGGCTCGTGGGGGACATCGGCTTGCTGGGAAATTTGGCCGGACTCTGGGTTCTGGGTAACTGCGCTCGGCGAGCCCCCTGCCCACCGACACTTTTGTCTTTAAACTAGCTTTGGCAGACCTGGGGCTGGCACTCACTCTCCCCTTCTAGGCAGCCGAGCCGGCACTGGACTTCCACTGGCCCTTCGGAGGTGCCCTCTGCAAAATGGTCCTGACAGCCACCGTCCTCAACATCTACACCAGCATCTTCTTCATCACGGTGCTGAGTGTTGCCCGATACTGGGTGGTGGCCATGGCTGCAGGACCCGGCACCCACCTCTCGCTCTTCTGGGCCCGTGTGGCCACCCTGGCCGTGTGGGTGGCAGCTGCCCTGGTGACGGTGCCCACGGCTGTCTTTGGGGCCAAGGGCGAGGTGACTGGCATGCGTCTGTGCCTGCTGCGCTTCCCCAGCAGGTATCGGCTAGGGGCCTACCAGCTGCAGAGGGTGGTCCTGGCTTTTATGGTGCCACTGGGCATCATCACCAACAGCTACCTGCTGTTCCTGGCCTTCCTGCGGCGGCGGCAACGGCAGGACAGCAGAGTCGTGGCCCTCTCCGTCCACATCCTTCTGGCCTCCTTCTTCCTCTGCTAGTTCCCCAACCACGTGGTCCCTCTTTGGGGTGTCCTGTTGAAGTCTGACCTGGTGCCCTGGGACAGCACTTTCTACACTATCCATACCTATGTCTTCCGTATCACCACCTGCCTGGCACACAGCAACAGCTGTCTCAACCCCATGCTGTACTGCTTCCTAAGGCGGGAGCCCCGGTAGGCCCTGGCAGACACCTTCAGGGATCTGTGAGCAAGGCTGTGGCCCCAGGGGCGGGGCTGGGTAGAACAGGTGGCCCTAAAGGAGGTGGGCAGGCGGTGGATGGAGAGCACCCCTTGGGAGGGTGGCCCTTCTACCAGGCTTACCAACCTGGACAAAGGGACACCTGGGTGAAGGGGGCAAGGTAAACCCCCTCCTCTTTGCGGGGATCCACGCATCCTAGGGAGAGAGAGGTTGGCCCTTCTGCCACGATGCAAGGCCCTCAGGGAAAGTCTGATCTTTGATCCCCAGCTCTGGCTATGGGGGAACAGGGAGGCTGGGACCCAGGTCAGGGCTGGGTATGACCAAGTGGAAGTCTCTACATGGAGATGGGAATGATGAGTATCTGAGAATAAACCTCTGGAGCATACACAAAGTGTCTGCACCTTTCATCTCAGTTCCACCTCCAGGTCAAGGTGGCCAAAAGGATTCTTTGCCCCATTTCTGCCTTCTGTGAGAATTCCCGGGAAAATTTCCCTAAGGGTTCTAGACTAATTGGGTCATAGGTCAATGCTTATCTCCCTCTATCCCCTCCACCCTCCCTCCCTCACCTCAAATGGGGTGTACCCTTGTCCTTCTCTGGTGCAACAAAGGGCAAATATGCCCTTCTCTGGCCACCTCTACCTTCTTACCATCTCATTAGTGTCTACAGAAACTTGCTGCCCACAGACACCTCAGCAACAAAAGCTGTGGTTCTCCCTGCTGTGTGTGGGGTCTTGCTGGATCCCTAGCTCCAGCCAAGCCCGGGGTGCAAACCCGTTTCTGGCTGGGCGTACCCGTGTGTCTCTCCCTAAATCAGGATTTGGAGGGAGAAGTGAGGATAAGGACAAGCCAAGGGTGTGTGTGGGGCACAGGGAGGCAAGAGATGCGGGAGGGGGTTGGGAGAAGAGGAGGCTGAATGTGCAGCCGGAGGAGTGCGAACCACAGAATATGGTGCTACTCTTCCTCCTCCCCCAAGGGCTTAGCTCAGAGCATCAACTCAGGTGTCAGAACACCTGGATTCACATCCTAGGTCTGACACTAACCAGCTGAGGGACCTCGGTAAGTTACTTTACTTCTCTGTACCTGTTTTCTCAATTTAAAATGGGCTGTTAAGGATGTAACAGTGCCTGAAATAGAGTTTTACGTATTATTCTTACACCCCATGTAAAATGGAGACAGAAGAAAAAAGGAAGAAATAAGGGGGCAACTGAGAGACAGGGACAAGGAGCCATAAAGGTCTTGTCTGGAATTTTTACATGCTCTGGAGTGAAAGTTTTACATAAGGAACTGAATGAGGGGTTGGCCCCTCAGGCCCCTCTTGAAGCTGTGCACTCCAGGGCAGCGGGGTTCCCCTTTGCTTTCTGTATCCATAGACACCCAGCAATGATAAATGCTAGCCATCAGAAGGGACTTTCCAGGGGGGAGCCCCTGGGAAGGAGGGAGGTGGCAGAGGGAAAATGGGGTGGAGCTCCCACTGCCATTGCCCCAGCCCAAGGTCTGACTTGTCTTGAACCCAGCTGGGCACGGTGCCTCCTGAGTGGGTGGAGCCCCCTCTGGAGGGGGCACCGCCTGCACCAGCTCCATCCAGTTGCTGAACAGGAGAGGCTCGAAAGAGCCGCCTAATTCACACCATATTAAGCAATGCTAAAGAGATTTAATTAGCCTCTTGATGTTTAATTTCCTTTCTTTGATAATGTTTAAACGGTTCCAAAATCCACATCTATTCCCAGCCAATTCAGGATGGAAAATCCTCCACCACTCAAGTGCCCCGCTTCCCACCCCCTGCAGCTCCTCTGATGGCCCTGCTGGGGCTCGGGATATTGGCTCCTCTGGGAGCATCGCTGCTTTATGGGATCCGGAGGTAAATATTGACAAAGTTTAAACAGATCCAAGTCAGAGGTGAATGAATGCATGCAGACCCACCCTTTGGGATGGGAGAGGGAGGGGAGGGTGCAATGGAAAGGAGGCATTGCTGTGGCAAGAAGCTGGGCCCTGGCTCCCTGGAGCTCAAGCCACAGAGCTGTGAAACTGCCAACAGGGTAGACAGAGAGTAAGACTGAGTTTCCAAAAATGGGAATAGAGAGGGGACAACGGACAGAATGGGAAAGACGTGAGAGAGGGACTAATCTCAGAGGAACTACCATGTCAGAGACATGTGTGTCTTGTTTTGGGATCAAGGATGAGGAGGGGGTTTCAGTCCAGGGGCGGCAGGAGGGACAGAGCAGCTCTCCTGTGAGCTGTGGGCTTCTCGGAACCCACGCTCTGGGCTCTGCGTCCCCAGGTTTCCGTTACCCTCTTGACCTGCATCCTTCACTGGATCTGTAAGAACGCTGGAGGCACCTGCATTCCCTTTCCTGGTGGTCTTTGGATGCTAACATCCCCCTGCTCTGCCTTTACAGCTTTGGGTCCCAGCTGCTTCCCGCTGACGTGGCAGACAGCTGCTGAGCCATGGGCCATCGTGTTGGAAACTTTGGAGCTCTGGTGTTTTTCAGCAGAGTAGCCGAGGAGGGGAAGTGGAGGACTGCAGCTAGGCGGGCTGGCCCTTTCCTGGCTCCTCTGCACCCAGGTTTCCCTGTCTATGAAATGAAAACAATTCCTACCTCACAGATTCCATTATGGATGAGAAGGCACCTTGTCAAGGCCAGATGCTGATGGATGAGAATGACAGGAGTGGAGGGTGCTGGCTGCTCCCCCAAGCCTGCCCCCCACCCCAGGTGATTTCAGTTCCTCTTTCTAGCTGAGGTCATGAGCCCCATCCTTCCCATCTTACCCCATGGGCTCCAACAGAGGTCTGTGCACTGTGCCAGCATTTATACAACTCTAGACTCTCTCACCCCTCCCCCTACAGCCCCAGAGCAGGGTATTAACCAGAAACAGGAAGCAAAAAATTAACCAAAAACAAGAACTGAAACCTACTTAATCTCTCACTGCCTCTCAAAATGGCAAAGAGCAAATGAGCAGCTCTTATGAGGGAAACCTTCTTAAAAAGGTTAAACCAGGGCTCTGGCACTGTGAAGAACAAGGGCAGAGTGAGGGCTGAACCTGAACATGAATGACTCTGGGGAGAGGCTAACAGGAGCTGTGATGAAAGGGAGGGAAGGGGGCAAGAGGCTGATGCAATTCCTGAGCATGGCATGCAAATGAGATGAAAACAAGTTTTTTAATGTTGGAACCTCTAACAGCCACTGGAACCTAAGTGTCCCTTCATTATTATCCTTGTATTTGTGAGCGTCAAAGATGACAGCAAAAAAAAGGTTGGCAGCAGTTTCTTTTGTTAGCGCCCCCTGTCTTCAGGGAGGCAGTCACCCTTCCTGGGAGAGGAAGAGGCTCCTTTTGGAGGAACACACGTCATTGCCTGGCTCTCCCCCTCACCAGCACCCTCAGAACTGGCAGACATTAACAGACAGTACTTCCTGGGGTTCCAGGACTTTAATTTTCCCTGTTTTATCTTTTTTTTCCCTTTCTTTTTTTTTTTTTTCCTTTCCTTTTTTTTTTTTTTTAACAATCAAATTTGCAGAAAACTGGCTGGGGCTGGCAGGCACTGGGCGGGGGGAGGTCCATTGAAAAATCCCCCAAATTCACGCAGAGGTTTCAGGTCATGGTTGCTGAGGTGGGGGATGAGGTCAGGGTTTGTAGAGATTTCCCAACTCACCCAAGAACTGTTTGGCCAAATGGCTGGGGAAGAGGTCAAAATGGGTCCCCCAGTACTATAGATGAGTGGAGAAGTCATTGTTCCCCCCATCCCTCAAGTTCTTCCGAGATGTAGAGATAGAAGGCTGCGATTTCTAATTGCCTACAATCTTCTCTTAAAAATATAAAACACGTGCAGTTGGCTTTGGTACAAAAAAGAAAACAACAACAACAAAGAAACATTCTGGTCCCTGTGAGTTTTTCCCCTCACCCCCCAACCCCCCTTTACGGCCACCTCAACCTGTATTCCATCAACTCTAGGAAGCCAGGTTATCTCCCTGGGGTTTCCATAGAAGACAGATAGAAGGGAGGACAGCAGTAAGAGGTTGAGGGGAAGGGGAGAGGGACATGGCCCTGACCACAGCCCTTCCTGAAGGGGCAGTAGGGTCTTATGGCTGCAGCCTCTCCTCAAAGATGGGTGTTGCTCAGGAGGGGTGCTAGAACCCAGCAGCTGCATGGTTGAGCCTGAATAAACCCCAGTAGTGTTAAAGGACAAGGCCCCCTGATCCCTATGGCTTGGTTCCCATGTCCCTGGTCCTCTAAATCTCCCCTCTCCCTCCATAACTAATAAACAATAAATAAATAAATTTTCCTAAAGTAGAGGGAAAAAGGCATGAAAAATTGGCATCTGCAGTGTAGCTTCTGGATGCCACCAGGGGGCACTGTGGCCTAATACCCCCAGCTTCCTAAATGGCGCCCCCCGCCCCCCGTGTCCAAGGATCCCAAGAGCTGGCAAGGACAATCAGCAGTTCTTTCAAATGTTCCCTCGTCATTGGCAGATTGGAGTCCCCAGGTTTGCCTCCCTCAGTAATGTTCTTCAGGGGGACATGGGGTGGGGGGAGGGGCCCCCTTAGCTCTCTGAAGCTACAGGCTCCCCGTCACGGCTCTCAGTCTCTTCCGGGATGTCCTGCATTCGGGTGAAGTCTGAAGGAGGACGGGGCAAAGTTAGTGAGTGAACAGATGCTCCCGTGATCTACTGAACCGCTACACTGACGCCTCCCCGTCTGTGGGCTGAGGAGCTCAGAGAGCTGTGAGGGAGGGCAGAGGTCTGTAATCCTTGGGTGAGGGGAAAACCTCTGTCAACAAAGTAAGGTATCCACACCTAGGTACTTGTTAAGTATATGGAGACACAATTTGATTAATAAAATACAAAATATGTCAAGATTAGTATTACATGAAGTCACAGTAGCTTCGGGTTATTTTGTATTTCCTGAACCAACTATAAGAACTTGGAGGTCTTTGAAATTTTTTTACTTTGGAAATCTATTTCTGCTTGAAAAGGTTGGGAATCATGGACTTACTGGAGCAGAGACCCCTACATTCTTTGCTTCCTAGAGTCCAACTTCCTGTCTACCAGGAGGCAAAACAGGAAGCGCTCTGTGCCCCTCCCAAGAGTTACTGTAGACCTCAGTGGTTGGTTAGGGACCATCCTAAATGTTCCCGTGCTTTAGGATGCAGGCTCCTTTTGGAAACCACAGCCCAAGGGTCTGTACCCAGGTTACATCCCATTTCCATTCCATGTCTCCACCAGGATCTCACCTCGTGGACTATGGGGCGGAGACAGACGGCTGCTACCTTCCTCCTCGCTGCCGGTGTCGGGGTCACTGCTATCTTGCAGCCGCTCATCGGGGCTGCCCAGCTCCTGCCTCTCTCGATCCTCAAAGGGTCGATGGACGGAGCGAATAGTCACAGGCAAATCTAGGCGGTCGTGGCCTCGGCTGGGCTGTGGACAGCAGGCCAGAAAAGCAGGAGGCCACGGAATGAGCAGTGTGAAGACTCAACTCTCAGCACCTCTACCACTGACTGATTTCTTTCCGCACCCATTGCAACTGTTCAGTCCTCCCATCAGTATCCTATATCCTTCAAGTCTGATGCCTGATGTCATTTGGCCTCAAATCTCCAATTCCTTTCTGGTTCTCTCATGGACCCTGATGTCCACCCTGATGTCAGTTCACTACTTCAAGCTTCCTTACCTGTGGGGGGGTGAAACTCAAGTACAGGGCATCGCCTGCAGGGAGGCTACGCCGCCTCGGATCCAGAGGCCGCCGGGCCCAGGGGGCCTCAGCCGGGAGTGGTTCTGTGTGGCCCAAGGCGGCCAGCTGCCTGCGAGCCTCTTCGGCCTCCCGCTCCAGCAGGGCGCGGGCCTGCTCGCTCTCTCGGAGCCGGGCTTCCAGGCTGCCAGCCTCCGTCGCCCGCTCTTCGCCGAGGCGTCGGCAGCGCCGTAGCTCCTCTTGCAGCAGCGTGTGTTGCCGCTGCAGCAATGCCAGTTCCGTAGCCTGCTTTTCAGGAGCCACAGGGGCAGCCCCGGCTCTGCCAGCCTCCCCATCCCGGGAGTTGGCTCGGGTCAGCTTCTCCCGCCGCTCGGGGCCCTCAGGGAACCGGGCTTCCATCAAAGTGTCCTGCTGGGCCACAGCCGCCTGCGGGTGGAATGGAGACAGAGGGGTGTATCAGGACCCTGTTTCTTCTACCCCTCACCCTCACTCCCCAGGGCCCAGGTCATGATTCCTGGAGAGCTCGAACCGGGAAGGCTTAGGAAGGCCTGTTAGTATGATTCTGTCCCACCTAAATGGGTAGCTTGGGTCTGGCTCCTCCCCTTCCCACCCTAGCCCTTGCCCCACTGACCTGTAGGCCATGTAGAAGTCCATAGAGATTGACCAATCGCTGCAACGCTTCCTGAGGACAGAGGAGAGAGTAGGAATAGAGTCCAAGCTTCAGGATGGGAGAACTGCCCAGAAGTTGAATAAGTGTGGGCGTGGGACAATAAGACTGCAGGTACTTTGAGGTGTACACGCCCCCTCCCAACTCCAAACTGGGCTCTAAATTCTCAGATGAGAGTACCCCTCCTTCAGTCTCCTATATCATCACATTCCCATCTCACCTCCTGGGGAGATCTCAGCTGATTTCCATTTCGATCCTGCAGAAACGGGCAAGGATGGGGAATCAGCAGACACACAAGTCCCTGGTGCCTGTCCCTGATAGCTCTGAGTCAAGGATCTATAGGGCAGCTGTCCCTTTCCCTCCCTCTAGCCAAGTCCTGACACCTCCTGAAACCCACCTTCTGGCTGGAGTCTGAGTCAGCTCTGCAGAGCTCAATGGAGCCATTGAAGGTTCTGGCCTCACCATCTGTTGAGAAGGGGAAAAGGATGGGCCGAACCACTTCGCCAGCACCCCGATACTACTTGGTCCCTGGTACCACCCCATTCTCTTTAACCCCTCCCACGTGCTACCTTGGTCCCCTGCCCTGGCACTCACTGGCAGTGACTCCTGGACTCGTGTTACCACCGCTGTCCGGTTCCATGGACAGGGTTGGTTCCCGGGGTGTCAAGAGCAGCTCCACTCCAGGCCCCACCAGCAGGTCTTTCAGGCCCTCCACTGCGGGGAAAGAAGAGGTGAGGACAGGAGCAACAGAGAATCCTGCGGGGGATGGGAGGGGATGCCATTCACTCAGTACACGGAACATGCGGGCATCTAGAGGAATGCCCCCTGCACATGTAGTGGGGTCTCACTGCCACCACCACATACAAGGCAAAGGTCATTAAAGGTCCCAAGGGGCAGCACAAGTACGTGCAGGATGAGAGGTGTCAAACAGCAGCAAGGACCATCTTCCCCCACAAACAACAGGCACTCAGGGGAGTTATGGCCTATGGGGCTGACATCCCCCTTGTCTGTGTGTGTCCAGGTCTAGCCACGGGTCCATATTTTATGATGGTGAGTGGATGAGTCTGGACTCTTCCCTAGGAGCCCCCTCACCCTCTCGGATGGCATCCTGCAGCAGCCGCTCGCCACGAGGGGACTCGAGGGACTCAGAGCGGAAAAGCCCCCTGGGCAGGGTGGGCAGCGGCATCCCGCTGCCGCCATCCTCTTCCACCTGGAAGTGGGTCATCTCAGCAAACAGCCCAACCTTCTCCTGCAGCAGCTCCACCAGTGCCCGGTCTTTCTGCTGCAGCTCCACTGTGGATGAGAAACAGGTGAGCACCCGGAAGAGCCAGTAGTGTAGGGGCAGCTCCAGGGGTCAGGGGCCAGGCCTGGGCAGAGTGGCAGGACTTAATTTTGGTTTTTTGGCATATATGAAAAAGAAAATAACTTTTTTTGGGGAAAAGTAACACATGTACTTTCGTTTTAAAAACAAAAGTAAAACAATGTGTGGCAGGGACTGCAGGCTGTCCACCAGTTCCCATTCTCCCCACCTTCCTTTAATAAGAGAAGGTATGCAAGTTTCATCTGGGCACACAGCTGCCCAGTTACACTCGACTTCCCAGCCTGGCTTGCAGCTAGGCATTGCCACGTGACTAAATTCTGGCCAACAGATGTGACAGTCTTCCAGATCTGCCCTTAAAAAAAATCGGTATAAACTCTCCTTGTTCTTTACCCACTCCTTGCTAGCTGGGATGCAGATGTGATAGCAGGAGCTGGAGTAGTGATGGAGACACAGACATAGAGGACCTAGAGATGGGGAATCTTCACGTTGAAGAGGGCAGAACTGCACAACTACCCTGCACTTCCCACTTCTGGACTGTTATGTGGAGAGAAATAACCTACCTTGTGTAACCGACTGATTTTTGTTAATCTTTTTGTATAGCAGTTAGATCATACCCCAACTAATATAAGGCCTTATAGTAAAAAAGTAAGTTACAATCTTAACTCTGTTATTCCTACTTTCCCTGCCCAGAGGAAGCCACAGTAATAGTATCTTATCTTCCTAGAGATATTGCACACACATATACAAAATACGTATGACCTGTATCTATCCCCAATATTTTCACGCCAGTGGTAGCATATACTTTACAGTGTTTTCAACCTTGCTCTTTTCGCTTAACAATATATTTTGGTTATGGATCTACATCAGCCCTCATAGAGCCATCTCACTTTTTAGACAGTATTCCACTGTGTGGATACGTCATAAATTATTTAAACAAACCCTGTGGGTGGACTTACTCTTGATACGCCGCAGGTAAGCCTCATCCTCTGTCTCAATCAGGGGGAAGTCCTCCCTGGATGGGCATCTGGAGAGATAACAGGTTGGGTGGGGTTTGGGGAAGGAAGTCAGGTTACACACCAGGAATCTGCCTACCCTCCTTCCCAAATGTGCTCTATTTCTCCCTGGTAAGCCTCATCAGCTCCACGCCCTGGCTTCATCCACTCTTGACCCTCTCCTTTTCCTGGCACTGATCATCTGCATCTACTGGTCTGTACCTCTCCAAAGGTCACCTGGAGAAGTAGCATAGTGCAGAGGGACAGCTACAGTTTTTGGCATCAAGCACCCTGGGCTCAAATCCTGGCTCCACAATTTACCAGGTGGTAACCTCTTTATTTCCTCATGTGAGAAATGGGGATAATATCTTCCTCACAGGTTTTCCGTGAGGATTAAAGGAAATAATGTACCACTGCTTTGAACACGGCAGAAGCTCAATAAATCAATTATAATGAATAATATTATTTTTGCAACTACAAATACTAATATTATTAATAAAAAGGGCACTATAGATCTATGGCCAATGGGACAGGTACTTTGCCTTGTTTTCCTAGAATTGGTAATTTCATACTTTGCACACATTTCTGAAAAATTTGTTCAAAGTCTTAACTGCAGAAGTAAAAAAAAAAAAAAAGGTTTACATAATATAAAGTAGAGAAGAATCCATTCTCTAAAAGCTAAAAAAAAACTCATAGGACTTCCCTAGTGGCACAGTGGTTAAGAATTCGCCTGCCAATGCAGGGGACATGGGTTTGAGCCCTGGTCCGGGAAGATCCCACATGCCGCAGAGCAACTAAATCCGTGCGTCACAACTACTGAGCCTGCGCTCTAGAGCCCGCGAGCCACAACTACTGAGCCCGTGCACTGCAACTACTGAAGCCCGTGTGCCTAGAATCTGAGCTCTGCAACAAGAGAAGCTACTGCGATGAGAAGCCTGTGCACCGCAACGAAGAGCAGCCCCTACTCGCTGCAACTAGAGAAAGCCTGCACGCAGCAACAAAGACCTAAACCAGCCAAAAATAAATAAATTAAAAAAATATTAAATTACTAAAAAAAAAAACATAAACATCTTAACTGAATTTATTCTTCAGGCATAATCTTTGAGAATCCATTTTCAACATTTAATATGCACTTTACTTTTTTTCATCACAACAGACACACAGTTGACTGCCTCAAATCTAATGTGTGTCCAACAGAAGCCAAAGATCTGCTGCTTTAGCACATGAAATGATTTCCTTCTTGCCTCTGTTGTATGGAGTTTGAGTTTTGCTCCTCTTACCACTAGTATCAATGCTTTCAGTACCCTCTTTTTCATTTATTTTTAGAAAATAAAGGTAAAAGACAGTACAATCCAAATGATGGCCCACTGCCTACAGACTAAGATGTTAATGGAGGTGAAACTGTACTGCTGGCTGGCAGGTATGCCAGAATGTGACAGCTTAAAGTATTCCTTTGGCTTGTCAGCTCTTGCTGCATTTGGAAGGTGGTTGCGGTCGTCATCATATAAAGTGCGACTTTACAGGACAGTAGAACATAGATGACATTTCCTGCCTTGGGCCATCTTGTCTCTCCCCTGGCCTCTGCCTCTACCTCTGAACCCTGGGTTCCATTCCCTGGGAGTGCTGTGGCCTGGGGCCTGAAACTGCAGGTACTGTGAGGCCATACACACACTCACACTCGCACGCTCTGCTGAATGACGCGGATCCAGGTGCTCCGGTCATCCCGGGATGCCGTGTGGACCTCATACATCTCAGGGGGTGCCGCGCTGATCAGAAACATCCCTTTCTCCTGGTTGGCGATGTCCCGCACAATTAGATTCTGCAGTGACACCACCGAGGGCTTGTCCTGCCAGTCAGGGGAAAGGAAGGATTAAAGCTGGGAATCCTGACCCCTGGATATTTGAGTCTTCAGTCCTTCTGGAATACCCAAAGGATTGAAGAGTCAGCTGAGAATACAAGTTAAGAACCCAGGCTGCCAGCCAGACAGGACTTAGAAACGCCTGTGACCCTTGACAATTTAATTAACTTTAAGCTTTACTTTCCTCATCTACAAAAAGAGGATAATAAAGGGCCTTCCTGACAGGTGTAAAAGTGCCTGCATACAGTAACAATTTGTCTTGGCTGTTCTTATTTCTCCTTATTATATTATAGTAATGGCTACAATAACAGCTGTTTGACCCTGGAGGATTCCAGGGTTCTTCCAGGCTGGGGTAAGAAAGCAAGAAGGGCCTCAACACTTGTCTGTGCTGAGGAAGAAGAAGGTAGAAGGTCTCACCAGGGCAGGAAAGATGTACTTCTGGTCCTTCTCCTGGAGAAATACCAGCACATCTGTCATCAGCAGCATGAGCACATCTGGCAGGAGGATAAAGGCAGGACAGTCAGCATTATAGAGTGTCTGAGCAGCTGTTTCTCTTTCTCAAGGACCAGGTCTACCCCATTAGGTTAGAGCTCCTGTTTCCCCTCTTCCTGACCTCTCTCCCTCTGGTTGCTTTCTCCACTTTTGCAGACCTCCCACCTCTCCCATTCTTATAGCTCAGAAATGGGGGGTAAATGCATGTGCCATCAGATAAATCAGCTTCTTGGGCTAGAGGTGCCCATAAGCGATCACCCAATGCCTTTGGAGAAAACCCTCTTTATCCGATGAATGCGGGTTTCTTAACCTAGGGTCTACAGACCCCCTAGGATGTCTACTGTTGGGCTTCAGAGGCTCTGCAAATCCTCTGAAGTTGCATAAGCAACTTTACATATTAATATATCACATGTGTATTCTTCTGTGTGAAAGGGTCCAGAATTTTTGTGAGGGTAAAAGGATTCCCAGAGCCTTTCAGTTCCATGTTGAAAAACTAACATAAGACCTTTTTGGATATTTGGTCTAAGCTGCCCCCCACCCCAGCATATTGCCACTTCTCATTTTGTGCTCCACAGGGAGGAGAACAGTTGGGTTCCTTAGCCATCTCTCCCACCACTGAACAATCCCAATCTCCTTCAACCCCAGCAGGCCCTGCTTTCATTTTCCTTCTCTGCCCCACCTTCCAGGCTCTCAGATCCTAAGAGGTCCTATGCTTTAAGACTTAAGGGGAAATAAAGGTCAAGCCCAAGAAAGTTGGATGTCACAGTCGAGAAGACACACACTTACCCTTTGCCCTTGGAGATCTTTCTAAGTTGTGGGCACAGAGAAGGGGAGGGCTTTCAGAAATAAAGCTCTCCACCCTTGCTATTTTTAACCCCCCCATGCTTTATATTCTTAGCTTCGGCGTGGGAGGGATGGGAAGGAGAGAAAGGGATGAAGGAAAGTGGCTGGTGAAGCCTGCAATACTCAAGCTTATGAAGTGGGGATTTCATGACACAGGACAGAAGTGCAGGCAGGCTCTGGCCTCAGGTAGCACAGTATACTCCTGCCCCTCATTCCTCACCCCCATAGCGAATGTCTGCAACTCTCTTGTCTTGATTTAGGTAGGAAAGCATTGGCCAGTGCAGTCTGGGAAGAGAGCCTGGGAAAGAGTGCCCCAGCCCAACATGCCCCACCCCCTTTTCTCTTCTCCACTCAGCCCGCCCTTCGCTGGGCTCCACCCCCTCCCGTGGGCCTTCCCTAGCTGTGTTCCCAAAGCTCCTGCCCATTCCCCAGCCCTGGTGGCTGGGATTCCAGCTGGAAGAACCAACTACCCTGATCTTGTCCTCTGATCCTGGAATTGCTGTTTTCTTCATCAAAACCAGTAGCTTTCTGGGCATGTGAGAACCAAAGAAATGAATAAATACTGACAAGGAAGTCCTTGTATCGCCCGTGAAATCCAGAATTCAGACTTTTGTCGCAACAGAGACCACATATTTTCCTCCCACTGGGTCTCACCCTGGGTAGAGGGCTGCATTAAAAGAGGTCCTAAGGGCTGGGATGCTTCTCCTGCTTTATATCTGACCGCGGACTCTTGCCTGGCCTGCCAAGCTGACCACTGACCTTTGAAGCGCCCAGTAGCTGTCTTCCAGAGCAGGCAGCCATCGTGGATGAGCTTGCGCCGCAGAAGCTCCTCTCGGCCAAAAGGGCCCTTGCCAGGCACCGGGGCCTGGGCCCGAGGGTCCATACGGTTGTAGATCTCCTGCAGGCGGGCCCCTTTCTCCAGCTCGTGCACATCCTGGTCTACGTTGGACAGCAGCTCCTTCACCAGCCCCAGTGCCGTCGTCAGGTCCTGGCGCTCCTCCTCGATCCCTGACCGGGGGTCAGCATGAGGGAGGGATGGCTCAGCCAATCTTCAAACCAGCCCCAATTCCCACCAATCTCGATTCCCACCTTCAGAGGCTGCCCAGCATTGCACATCTGACCCTATCCCTCCCCTTGGTTATCCCGAGCCATTTCTCACCCCAGACAGCCCTCTCCCACCTTCCTCCCTCCCAGGCTCTTCCTCTCACCGTGGGAATGCTGCAGGATCCGGTTGATGAGCACCGGGTACTTGGTGATACGCTGAGTCACCAGGAGGATGCACTCCTGTACACCATGCCGCTTCAGCACGGCCGAGCGGGTCACCTTCTACAAGAGCAGAGGAGGGCTCAGGGCCAGAGTGGGGCCCGAGGGGAGGGCAACAGAAAGAACGCTGGAGCGTTCTTGGAGCCTAAGCCCTGGTGCCAGCCCTAACTTGGCCATTTACCTCACACCGGTCGGCATAGGTGACCCAGTCTGGAAAATGGGGACGAGAAGGTCACAGGTTTATTGTGAGGACCAAAGTAGCAAAAGCACTTGCTCTACTGCTATGAGGGGCTGCTGATGGGATCCACAAGCGGATGTGTCCACAAGGGTTGGGCCACTAGAGGAGGCTGAGTGTGGGTCCTGGAGAGGTCTGCTCACCCGGATGAACTGCTGGAAGCGTTTGTCTCGGGCATATAGCTCCTTATAGAGCTTTAAGGCCTTGGTGTGGCGGCTACAGAACTCCGAGTAGGTCTTCCGCATCTGCTCTGCGCTGGGACCTGAGAACTAGAAGTTGGGGGAGCAGGGCTGGGTCAGCATTTCCCTCAAAGCCACATCTCATCCCCAACACCCTCGGGCCTCCCACCAAATAGGCGGGCTTCCTGCCTCTCCAGCCCTCTCTGGCTCCACCCCCTAGAGCTTGATGAAATGATGAGAAATGTCCACTCTGGTCACACCTCCTCCCATGACTGCTGCCCATGGGTCCTGCCTTTTCTCACCTGGTTGATGAGCAGGTCACCCAAGCGATGGATGACGAAGTTCCGGGGGCTGCCAGGGCACAGGGCCTGGCGTCGGCGTTCTAACAGCTGGCTGAGGAAGCGGGTATGGATGTCACTGAGTTCGTCCACGCAGGGGAACAGGCCCTGGACCACTCCTGGCTCCAGCTGTAGCTCTTCCAGCATCCCCGTGCGGAAGAGGCGGGTCATGATCTTCAGGGTCCGCACATGGTGTAGCTCTGTCTGGATCAGCTCTGTGGGGACAATGGGACACCTGGCCTCTACCCTGGCTTGGCCACAATTGGTGGGGCCTAGGCTGGGGACCTCAGGGCTCATTTGAGGTTTTCAAGATCCCTTCCAGGTTAACATTCTGCATTAGTACGATCTTAGATCATTTTCTAATCATTTTTTAATCTTTATGCCGTGCCATCTTAAGCTATGAGCTGTTTTAAGGTCAAGAACCATGTGCCCCCTACATGTCTAGGTTTCCCACAGTTCCCAGTACAGTGTTGGAACAGGCAGAGAGGAAAGACTAAGAATTGACTGGAAGGAAGGGATAAAGAAGGGCCTTGGAGGTCAACAGCCCAACAGGTGGGGGCCTAGTGGCTACTTGTGGGGATGCCAGGCAGGGTCTTGAAGGCCAATAGGATAAGAGGGAAGGGTCTTGAGAGGTAGGGGCTGGCAGAGGAAGGACACAAAAAAACAGGACTGGTGACAAAAGAGAAGTCTGGGGTGGTCTTCTTGGCTCACCATAAATGACATCCTGCTGCTTCATCACCTCCTTTTTATGCTGCTGCAAAAAGTTGCTATCCACAGCAAGGCTCCAGGAATCAGCTGCAAAGTCCTTCTCATCCATCTCAAAGTCACTCATCAGCTCATTGTAGATCACCTCTGCACCTGGAAGTGAGTGGGGGAAACAACTCGGACCCCAATTCTCTTCCCTGGGTCCTGGGCCCTTCTCTAGATCCCTTCCCGCCTTGCCGTTCCCAGGACTGCTCCCACCTGCCCCTCATGCCCTGGTCTCCCTGAGGTCCGGGCACAGTCACCTTCGTCGATGAGGGATTCCACTGACAGGGTCCGGTTCCGCATGTTGAGGGAGTCTGTGGACTGGGAGAGGATCCGGCGCAGCCCCAGGGGAGACTCATCATTGAAGTGTCTGAGGGGAGTGGAGCCTGGCTGCAACACCCAACTCCGGCAAGAGTTCCCTTCCCGGGTGGGGACCCAAGGTGGGATCCCAGAGACAGTCACCCCAAGTTCTCCTTACCTGTCTGTCTATAATTCTGAACTCAGGGATGGGAAAGACCTCTCAGCCCCCCGTCTCCATTGCCATACTCTGCCTGCCTTGGCTCTCCCTTCCCCAAGCAGAGGCTCACCCAGCAATGTTGGTGGTGGAAACACTTTTGGCTAAAGACAAGGAGGAGCGGCCACGGCGGGAGCCAAGCAGGGACTGTCGGAAGCTGTCGGAGGGGTAGATGGCAGAGCTGGGACGCTCCCGAGTGGTGGCTGTCAGAGGGGGGGATACCAAGTAGGCAAGCGTCAAACCTAGTGCCTTCCCAGGATTCAAGCCTCCCAGGCTCCTCCACTAGAAGCGAGGCCTCCTCTCCAGCCCCACCTTTAGCCCTGTTCTTTTTTTTTTTTTTTTTAACCCTGTTCTAGTCAAAGAAAGATGATAACAGTAATTCTACCCGTATGTTTGTGCAGTACTTTTTTTTTTTTTTGCGGTACACGGGCCTCTCACTGTTGTGGCCTCTCCCGTTGCGGAGCACAGGCTCCGGATGCGCAGGCTCAGCGGCCATGACTCACGGGCCCAGCCGCTCCACGGCATGTGGGATCTTCCCGGACTGGGGCATGAACCCGTGTCCCCTGCATCAGCAAGTGGACTTTCAACCACTGTGCCAACAGGGAAGCCCTGTGCAATACTTTTAATGTTTATAAAGAGCTTTTCTTGCCTTATCTCTTTCCCGCCACAAGACTATGAGCAATCTGCAGCTCAGGATGGTTAAGAGACTTGTCTGGGGTGACTCAGCTAATGGCTGAGCAGAGATTCGGACTCTGGTCTTTTTTTTTTTTTAACATCTTTATTGGAGTATAATTGCTTTAGAATGTTGTGTTAGTTTCTGCCGTATAACAGAGTGAATCAGCTATATGTATACATATACAGACTCTGGTCTTTTTAGTAAGCACCACGCTCTTTCTGTTACACCAGATCTGTCTGAATTGGCCCTTGACAACTTCTGCCAACATTCCCAAGTGCGGTGTAAATAACTAATAATAATAATATAAGGTGTGACCAGGCTCAGATGACCAGCCATCCCAAGCCTTCGTCCCCATTTGAATTCTCCTGTCCCGCCCCTAAGCCCAAGAGTCCGGATCTCCCTTAGGATCCCACCATCAGCATCCAATTGAAAAGAGGAAGGCGCTGTGCCAGGGAACGACCTCAGGGGGGCAGCACAGCTCATGGGCTGAGAGGCCTGGGGTCCAGGGTCCTATGGGTGCTCCAGCATCCTCACTACTCACTCTTACTGCGAAGTGAAACAGACTGCAAGGCAGTGTTGTTCTTCAGCAGGGCAGCTTTCTGTTGCTGTGAGACAGAGAGCAAGAGAGAGACACCAAGAACAGCTGTCACCCTAGGGTCACCCCCATAGGCCCAGGGCAGGAGCTAGGTGGCTGGCCCCCTAGGGAGAAAGCTGGCATGATGGCTAAGGGCATCAGGGTGGCTGAGCCCAGTGCTGAGGGGATGTGTCTACAGCAACAGGCTGACCCCCTCTTGCAGGGCCTGCGGCCTGGGGTGGAGGGTCTGGGCTGCCCCTTGGTGAGGAGAGGGGCTGAGTAACACAGGGTGAGGAATGAACGGAAAAGGCATGAGGGTACCGCACACTCACTACCCTCTCCCCCAGCCCTCTGCCCTCCCTGCCATCTCACCTTCTGCTTGACCTTGGTACAGTTGGCGAGGGTGTCTTTACAGCGGTTGTGGATAGTCACATTGCAGGCTGGGAGGGTGGGGTAGAGAGGGTGATGGGAGGGCCGGGTGGTACGGGGGGGACACACCCACATGCAGACACCCATCTCCCCATGGCCACACAGCTTGAGACTCTCCCCCTTCCCAGACTCCTCGGCCATCGCCGCACCCCATTCCCTCTCCTCCCACCTCCCCCCTTCCTTCAAGCAGGAGATGAAGTGAGGGGGTATAGGTGTGGACCACAATTAAGCCATCAGGAGGGGTAGGCAGTCCTGACTCAGAGATGACCTGCGAGGTGGACTAGAGGGAAGAAGGGGTTACTGGCTGCCAGAGATGAGCTCAAGAAGCACAAAGGTGGTTGAGAATGACAGATGGCAGAGAGGACGCCCACGGAACAGAAGGTGGCACAGGAGCAGCTGGGGTGGGGGCTAGGGGCAGAGAGGGGGAAATGAACATCCCCTGAGCTTGATCCTAACCACCCCTTGAGGTAGATTCAATGATC
The DNA here is from genome assembly GCF_937001465.1 of Orcinus orca. Classification (NCBI taxonomy): domain Eukaryota; kingdom Metazoa; phylum Chordata; class Mammalia; order Artiodactyla; family Delphinidae; genus Orcinus; species Orcinus orca. The sequence continues at coordinate 99,646,228 of NC_064559.1, read as the reverse complement.
CTCATTTCATAGATGAGGATCCTGTCTCCTGGAGAGGTTAAAACCATCTGCCAGAGGTCATACAGCTAGTGGTAGAGCTGGGGTTTAACTTAGGAGTGTCTGTGCACTTCCTGTTGAGCCATACATAGGCCCACAAACTCTGGCTAGGCCTAAGCAGTGCTAAGGCTGATGGATCCAGCGGCAGAGCGGGTGACAGGCCATGCCCTGCCCCTGCCCGCCACGCCTGCCTGCCTTCTGCACTGCTCAGCTATGCTTGCTATGACTCTAGCCTCCCTTCCGGACCGGGGGAGTCTTTTTCCCCAAGTAAGGTAAACCCACAGCTCCCACACTCCATCTGCTTCTCCCTCATCACCCACCCCACCCTGCCATGGGGTAGGAGAGAAGAGGAGAGGAAAGGAAGAGTAGCTAAGCCTAGGCACTGGGACTACTGGCCGTCCCTTTCCCCAACATGCCCTCACAGCCCTTGGCCGTCTCCAGCTTCCCCTCCCCCCTCGTCCAACAACACCGGAAACTCTGCTAACTCCTTCAGACAATACCCAGCACCGTGCTTACTTCCACAAATACAAGGCGAGCAGGGTGCGGCAGAGGGGCAGACAGAAGTGGGGGCTGGAGCTGCGTCCACCCCCCCTGGAGCTCCCTTCTCCTACCCGCAGCACCCAGTGTCTCTGGATCGAACCTCCACTATCCACCTGCTCTCAAAATAGCGCTTGCTGCCCGCCTCCCCGGTTCCCCTGGCAACAAGCTTCCAGATTGGGAATTCTGTCAGGTCTCTAGAGGGATCTAGATTGGGGTTCCCTCCTCATCCTCAAAACTCTAAGTTGAACAGTGAGGAAGTAGAGAAGCCTCGCTGGTTCTTTCTGGGGTTCCTTCGCAGCTTCCATAGAGATTTAGAAGCTAAAGCTTTTGTCCCTCTGTTCCGCTGCAGGCCACAACACCTCCGGTCCTGCGTTAATCAGAAGCAGCTCTTTGCCATAAATCTGGGTGTTGGTGGGGAGGGTAGACAGGGCAGGAGCCCTCCATGTAGGCATCTTGGGGAAGGAAGAATTCGTTGCTTGTACTTACTAAATACAGGGCTACCCTTAGATGTGGGTGAAGGTCAGGAGTTCTATCTAATCCTTATTCCCCCAACATACACATTGCTGCCATATTCTCTTTCTCACTGTGTATCAGTCAGACTAGAAATCTGAGACAGGGGGGTCCTAATCCCTAATCCTCTGCTTCAAACTGTAGAGATTTAGAGATTTCAGACTCCCCCCAGTCAATAGAAAGGGAAGGGGCAAGGGGACCCTGAAGTCCTGAACACCCAGTTCTGCCCAGGAAGACCGGCAGAACAGCTGCAAGGCCAGCAGCTTCCCACCCAGCTCCCCTATTTCTGCCCCCCCTACCCTGCATACACACAACATTCCTGCTTCTCTTCCAATCAGTTCTCCTGACCCTCAGCAGCTGTTCAGGGAGCTGGGGGATGCCCAGCGGACGACAGCTGCAAGGGGAGCCACTCCAGCCTCCCCTCCCCCATACCCCCGGCTAGTCCTGCTTAGGCCATATTCTGACTGCCACTACCCCTAGACATGAGGACAGGGAGAAAGGGATCAAGCATCTGGCCCTGGCATTTGGGCCCTGCGGGGGCTCACAGAGGAGAGTGATCCTTATGGATCCAAGGTAAAAAGAATGGAGAGAAAGATTAGGGTCAGTGGGCGCTGACTCAAGAGTGACATTCAGGGTCCAAACAACTTACTTGGGCAGATGAGGGCCTCCTTGGCTGTGATGCTCTTGTTACAGGCATAGCACATGGTCATGCCCGAAACGGAGATGGTGGTGAAGAGGTGCCCGTTGGTATAGCGGGCGTCCTTGGCTTCCTTCATTTTCTCTTTTTCCCGGGTCTGTAGAAGGGGCGAGAGAGACAGGAAGTGAGGCTGGAGGATGCCAGGGTGCCTGAGGAGTCCAGAGACACGGGCCGAGGGCAGAGGCAAGGGAGCAATGTCTGCCTGAAACACACCATTTCCTGAAGCAGAGTTTGCCGCGCTGTGTCAGAGGCAGCTGTCCAGGAGTGACCAGGCCAGCCCCGAGGGCCGAGCCCACCCCTGACCTACCTGGCCCCTGCGGCTGGGCTGCCTCCTGTTGCCGCTCATCTCCCCGGCTCTAGACCTCCGCGTCCTCACTCCACCTCCCAGCCCTAGCTCTGCTCGCCCCCGAGCTGCTGTACTCTCTTCTCTGTGCCGGGGGAAGATGCGCAGAGAGGAGGGGAGAGCAGGCGAAGCAGAAGGTGCCAGCTCACCAGCGCTTTCAAATCTATGGGAGTTAGCTCCTCTTATAACCATGACAACCAGTGTTGGAGCCGCTATCTCCGTGGCAGTGGCAGTCACAGTGGGGGGCAGGAGATCCCCTTATTAGATTGGCTGAAGGGGGCAGAATGCCTCCACTGCCACCCCCAACCAGAGGTCAGGATCCCAAACTTCTGACTCTTCCACATCTGCTCAGCCAAGGTACACGGGGCCTCTCTGTGGGAGGCAGCATGTCCCCTGCTAACCTCGAGGCAGGAGAAGCCTGGTTTCAGTCTCGGGTCACTTGTCCTCTTTGGGATCTTTAAGAAAGGAAACTGGGCCACCAAGGTCTCATTCCCGGCAGGAAGTCTCTTCTGCAGTCTAACTTTTATCCCTCTCATGCTACCCTCCAAAACCTAGGATATCTCCTTTATTCCTCCTCACCCAATTAGTCTAGGAAGTCCTTTCTAGCATCTACCCTCCATCCTCCAGCGGCAATGTTACTTCCTCCTGCTCTGGTCTCCGTCGAGATGGGGCACACTCTCCGGGCGCTTCCACAGAACCTCAGAGGCTGGCATTTCCCATCAGCTTTCTCTTCTCCTGCTTCCCCCTGACCTCTGCAGGTGAAGTGATTCTCCCTGACCTCTTTCTGTCCTTTCTCAAGCTCCTGAGCTTTCCCTGAAACTGAGGAGATAAGAAGATGGAACACCATGCTTTCCACCTATTCCAGGACCCTCCTCAGTGGTCACCTCAGATCCCTGATTTTCCCTCCACTCTTAGAGGACTGACAGCAGGAAGAGGACCTGGCAAGACCACTCCCTCCAAGGATTCCCTGCCTCTCAGAAAGCGAGATCCTGATGGCTGAGGCTGAGGGTAATGAGCCCCAAGTCAGAGGACACTGTCTGGGGCCCCGGGGCAGTGAAACAAAACTCAGAGGAGAATCCTCAGCCTGGACCTTGGAGGCCTAGTCCTGACTCTCAGCTGAAGCCACACTAGCAGTTAAGAGGTGGGGGAGGGGGGGCTTCCCTGGTGGCACAGTGGTTGAGAGTCCGTCCGCCTGCCCATGCAGGGGACACGGGTTCGTGCCCCGGTCCAGCAGGATACCACATGCCGCGGAGCGGCTGGGCAACAGGAGAGGCCACGGCAGTGAGAGGCCCGCGTACCACCAAAAAAAAAAAAAAAAAAAGAGGTGGGGGAGGGGAAGAGACTCACTGGCCTGGTGCAAGGGTAGAAAAGGGAAGTGTGAACGGGCTGAGTCAACAGCACAGGGGCCAAAGGGCACTGGACTATGACGCCCTAGGGTCTCAGGGCTTCCTGGTAGCCCAAGATCCTTCTCTCTCCTGCCTACCCTCAGAAGCTCCAGGTTCATCCGATGATGAGCAGAGCCTAGGTCTTCAGGTCATTTCCCATCCAATCACCCATTTTTCTTTTCTCCTCCTCTCCCATCCTCCTCCTCTTCCTATATCATAGTCTCCTTCCCATCCCCTGGCCTCCCTCCTCTCCCCCATGGCCTCCCACCTTGGCTGCCCCTTTTTCACCCTTGCTTCTCTTCTACTGCCCTTGGCCTCTCCCTGCCCTCCTCCTCCTAGACCTTGTCAAGAAAGCTGACCAACTTTTAACTCTAACCTCCCTTTTTCTATTCTGGTACCTACCTATCTGGACCACTAGAAAATTCTCCCTTTAGTCTAACCTCCATCTGCCCTGCTCCAAATTATAGTTCTTTAGGAGATCAAATCCTCCTCTGAATAACAGCCTTTATAGGACCTCAAAGTCCAAGTCCAAATAGCTCTTCTTACTGCCCTACACTCTGCCTTCTCTTCTCCTCTCCTGCTCTCCCAACCTTCTCTATGACACAAATAAAAAAGTTTGAGGAAAAAAAAAAAAAAAAGTTTGAGGACTCATTATGTTTGAATTAAAAGTATGCAAGCAAAAAAACGTGAAAATCACATTAAAACAGCAACACGGGGAGGGGCAAATTAGGGGTATGGGATTAAGAGACACAAACTACCATGTATAAAATAGATAATCAGGGAATTCCCTGGTGGTCCAGTGGTTAGGACTCCGCGCTTTCATTGCTGAGGGTGCGGGTTCAATCTCTGGTCGGGGAACTAAGATCCCGCAAGCCACGCAGCACGCAGCGTGACCAAAGATAAAAACAAAACAAAACAATAACAGATAAGCAGCAAGGATGTACTATATAGCATGGGGATTTATAACCGTTACCTTGTACTAACTTTAATGGAGTATATATAATCTGTAAAAATACTGAAACTAATATAATATCGTAAATCAACTATACTTCAAAAAATAAAATAAAAAGAGCAACATGTCTGAATCAGGGTCAACTCCCAAATGGGCAGTCCTGCAGATTTGCCCTAGGGCTGCTACAACTCCCCCTCCCCTCCCCTGACCTCTTCCCTCTGCTCTCAGGCCTCCAGGAGCTCTCACCTGGGAAAGAGGCGGGGGAAAAGGAGGGAGAGAACTAGGGGTAGCCAGAGAACAGGGTCTCTTGTGGCCCTTCACCTCTCTGGCATCAACATCCCACAGACGACCCAGCTACTCTGGGCCCAGGCTCCCCCACCTCCCAACACTCACCCTCTCTCCAAGTGACCCTCTCTCTAGGTGGGCCAGCAGTGGGCAGCAGCCACAGCAGCAGCACATCCCAACACGGACACTGCCCAGCAGCAGGCGGCCCTGGCACTGCCTAGCGCTATTGTCCTAGAGGCAGTCCGCACCCGCCCCAGGGCTCAGGCTGGTGAGGCTAGAAGGACACAGGGCCTGCTCACCAAGGGTGCCTGCTCCAGAGATGGAGTGAATGGGCTTGTTTGGTTCTCTGTCCTACTCTTTCCAGATCTTCTTAAGATCATCCCAGTTACCCGCCCACCCGCCAGCGGGACAGCTCTTCACCTTCATGGCCCCATCTGTCCACCAAGAAAAGGGGCCATTACTCTGCAATCCACAACACCCACCCCAACACTCAGAGGCCCTTCCTGCTTGGTTCAGTCCTCTACTGTCCAGTGTCCATAGTCTTGCTTTCTCACAAACCCTCACAGAAAGTCTTTCTTGCTATTGCTACACAATAAATGAATAAAGCACGGGAAAGCACCTAGCACAATGGCTGGTATACAACAGCCACTTAACACATGTTTAGAAAGAAAGGAAGAAAAGAAGGATGGGTGGATGGATAGACACCAAGACAAGGGGTCCCAGCAGCACCCTTGCCTCTACTCTAGGGATCCCCTCATTCCTTATCAGAGCTTCAGAGCTTTCAGTCTCCTCCTCTCTCTCTTCCCCCCCCCCACCCCGGCTGCACCTCACACTTGCGGGATCTTAGTTTCCTGACCAGGGATCCAACCCGTGCCCGCTGCAGTGGAAGTACAGAGTCCTAACCACTGGACCACCAGGGAATTCTGGTCTCCTCCTCTCTTGTTTATTCTTTTCTCCCTCCTCCCAGACCTTTTCTCCTAATTGCTTTGAACTTAGGACCGGATGGTATCCTCTGAAGGTCAGAAGAAGACCAACCCAAACTCTCCTTCCACTGTCATCCCAGATCTTGGTCATTTTGGGGAAAGAAAGACTAGGCGAATGGCAGAGGACATTGAGGCTGGTGGCTCAAAGTCTCATAGAACAGAAGCAGTCTCCCCTTTCTCCGTATTTTGTCTCCCAGGCCGAGAGATGAGGAAAACAGTGACATACGTGAAGCCCAAGGAATGCCAAAGCCTGGACTTCGGCTTCCCATTCCCCGGCGGGCAGCAGAGGATGGCGGAGCTGACCCAGAAGAGTAAGAGCCTCTCCAAGCAAAGTCTAAGCTCTCAGCTGTCCTTGTTCCTCCATTGGGTATGTCCAAACCAAGACCTCTGGAGAAGTCACGTGGTGCTCAGAATGACCTCTGCTCCAGCTGCAAGTGGCAGCAGCCCCTTCCCCAAGGTGGCGCAGCCTCTGTCCAGGCCCTTTGTTTAGGGACCAGAAGGCCCCCGGAGGGTTCCACTGGGTTTCCAGTCATCTGTAACTTAGGCCCTGGACAGCAGAGGTTCAGAGTCATAGGCTGCAAGGGGCACTGAGTCATGAGGGATGGGCTCTAAGGCTGGGAAAAGAGGAGAAAGAGGGTTCCTGGCCATGGGACTGAGAAGAGGGCTTGGGATGGTCTCAGCCAGGCTCTGCTTCCTTTATGAGCTTCCACAGACGAGATGAAGGCAGGAGGCTAAGGAGAAGGCGGCCAAACGGAAACGCTAACGCCAAAGCCAGAAACATAACACAAAAAGACATCGCTGAACACACAAAGGCACTTAACGCTTGCCTGATGAATGAAGATGAGACACCGGACAATGGGGGTGGGCACACTGGTGAAGCAGAAGAGGGGTGCTAAGGACCATAGGGAATAAAGTCGGGCTACCCTGAGACCCAGGGATCCTGGACCCCATCCTACCCCCACCCCCCACCCGGCCACACCTGTCGGGTCAGGAGAGAAAGACAAGCAGAGACGGAGGGGGGAGTGATGCAAACAGACGGGCATTTGTGCAAGCGAACAATAGCTGTGCCAGGACTCCCTGCCCTCCTGGCACAGGGCAGGCCGGCTGAGTTGGGAGGGGGGCAGCTGCTGCCTGCAGCCCCTCCCCCACCCTCCCCCAAGGAGACATAAACAAACCCAGAAGGGTCCAGCCAGTTCCTCTCAGCCATTTCTCTGACCAGCTCCAGGAACCATGACCAATCTGCTCCCTCAAGCTCCTAGATGATACTTCAAAGCACAGACTGAAGCTAAGAATGGAACTACTTCCCCGCATCCAGAGTGCAGTGAGCCCCCTACTTTGGTGGCCATAATTCAAAACAGTGACACAGAGCATCTGGGGACAGGCAGACGGACACAGACACACACGCACACCAACACACAGGTCATGTGCACGCATGGGATTCATTTCTTCAGATCTGTCCCCTCCCCGACTCCAAGCTCAGGGTTCCGGGGAAGCCAGAGGGACTGAGATGGGACCCCTCTTTAAATCCCTCGGGCAGCCCTGGCAGGTCCTTCTCTAGGCAGCATCCAACCTCCTGCAGTCACTCAGTGACTTCCTTAAGCTTTTGGCTCCCTTCCCCCATCCTTGCTTCTCCCCCTCCCCTCAGCTCTTTCCCTAACCTCCAAGAAAGGCCCCTAGAATCTTTTCCTATTCCCCCAAAAGTCTCAGCCTCCCGGGAGACCCCCAATTCCTCAACTTCCCCCGCAACCTGCCAGCACTCTCAGCTCCCTCCAGGGCTCCCCCAGCCCTCTTCTCCGGCTCCAGTTCTAGTCCTGCACACAAAGCCAGCCATCTCTCCAACACTCAGAACAAAGAAACAGTCTCTCTCCTCTCTCCCCACCACACTCCAAATCTGGGGTCCTTGAGATTCCAGGGACACCCCCCTAGCCTCCAGGGCCATCCCTGATCCTCTGGCCCCTGCCCGCTCCTAGGCAGGAAAGGACCCTTTGTTCTGAGAGAGGAGACACTTAGGGTTTGGGGGGAGGAGGGAGGGAGGAACAGGGGATGAAAGAGAGAAAGGGACCTCTGGGGTTTGGGGCCTATGGAGGTAGGAAGTAGAGCAGAGAGAATGAGGGGGTGGAGGACTGAAGATAGCCTGAAAGAATAGAAATGGAGTGAAAAGAGAGGAGGCATGAGGAGGGGGAGCTGCACAGAAAGATTCTAGGAGGGTGGGAAGGAGAAAGGGACAGGTTCGACTTAAATTCCTCCTACTTCAAGGAGGTCCCGGGGAGGAAGGCAAGGAATGGCGGTGGGGGTCAGGACATAGCTCTGAACCATCCCCCCAGATAGGTAGCAGGGGAGACCATCTTCCTCAAATTATCTCGTTTCCAGCGGCCCCCCTCTACTTCCCACCACAGTATAAAAAGAAAGGAGACAGCTGGTGTGCTTGGGGGAGGGGGAAGAGGGGATCCAGGGTTTGTTGGCTAAGAATCAACTCCCCCCTTCTGTAACCACAGCTTTCCGGAGGTGGCCCTCCCCTTCCGACCAGCCCAAACTGACAACCAACCTCCTCCAGTGGCCCCTCTGCCCTCTCAGATCTACCCACTCAGCCTCTCACATCCCCACCCCCAGTCAGATCCCAACCCCCGCAAAACCAAGGCCGCCCCAGGATAGAAAAAGCCAAGCTTCTAGATTCCCAGTCCCCCCCAACTACCAAAAAAAAAAAAAAAAAAAAAAAAAAGGCATGAGGACCCAGGTATCTGGCTCCCCAACTCCTCCCAATAATGGAAAAGGGACCCGAGTATCTACCTTCCCAGAACCCCTGTCTATAGCCCCTCTCCAGGTCTGCCCCTCGCCGGTGCCCCCATGGCTTTCCCTTTTAGGGTGGAACCAAATTTCCGTGGTTTCAAAAAACCTCTCCACCCCCCTTGGCCCTGCTCCAGGGTCTCAGCTCAAACGGTTGAAAAATAAACAGACTTTCATAGCTGGGGCCTGGCCTGGCGCAGAGTTGAGAAGAGCCTGTCTGCCACCCCACTGTTCCACTGCACTTCAGCCATCTCTCCTCTGGCCCTCTGTTTGTCTTAAGCCCTACCCAAATCCCCAGTTGCTTTCCTGTTAGCAGAATCTCATCCCAACCCCCCAAGGAAAAGTTCCAGGATGGAACCTCTCCCAACTTAGCCTCTAGATGGGTAGTCAGGCTAGGAGCTAGGAGGGAAGTGTGGGAAGGGGTTTCCACCATCTCTGAGGACTCCAAAAGGGTACTGCTCCCATGCCGGTAGACTGTGATGGTGATCAGCATAGGCTGGTGATCAGCATAGGCTGCGCGCCAGGGCAGGACACTGGGATTGGAAAGAGGCCAGAGATTAAACCAGCTATGGACTGGGTCTTGGCCTTTCCCATAATGGGTACAGTGTGGGTGCCTTGAGCAGCTGGGAGGTGCTGTCTGCATGCACCACCTTCCTCCCAGCTCTCATTTATTCACCTACAAGTCAGCTTCATCATTTCCTGGGGGCTGAGGTGTGGAGAGATCATGGCCTTTGAGAGTGCGCCTGGGTACAAAGGCAGAAATAAGGGATACTTGGAAAGGAGTGGCCAAGAGCTCAAGATGGGGGTGGGGGCTAGGGTAATTATACATCCGGACTTTTGAAATGGTAGGTGAACAGTCCCAAGATAAAGAGTTAAGAGAGCTGGGGTGGGGAGGAGGGATGAGGGCACAGTGCCAAGTGGGTCAGTCTAAAGGTTTCAGTTTGTTTCAGGCTGCAAGGACAAGGAGCTTGGAAGCTGGTGGGGCAAAAAGGGATGGGGGGACCCTCTGTGTTTCAGGAACAGGGGTGCTCTGGGCCCCAAGGATGGAAGAAAGGATCCTAGCTACACAAAGACCTCTGCTCCCTTCACCTGAGGGTGATGGCTTGGGGGAAAGTAAGCCGTCCCTAAGCTGTCCTGACCCGTCACCCGCCCACCAGAGAGAAGAACTGAATCACAGCTGGAAAGTCCATCTGCGAGGAGAGGAGGAGCTGACTGCTGTCTCGGAGGGGTGGTGATGGTGGTGGTGATGGTGGGAGGAAGCCGGGAAACCACCCCCTCCCACCCCTCCGCCGGATGGCGGGGACAAAGAGGGAACGACCAAGCCAGCGACTGCAGAGTGGGGGGATACCGAGAGCAAGCCGGTGGAACCCTGGCGGAGGGGGTTCCGGAGAGCTTTCGCCGCCCCCACCCCCCCCTCGACACACACACCTCCCTCTTCCCGCTCTGTCCCTTACCGGAGCAACTTTCTTTCACGCGGCCCAAAACACCCGGTCCCGCCAGATCGGAAGCCCCTAAACCCCAGGTCCGCTGGCTCCCGGGATCCCGGCAGAGAATCTGCTCGGAGCTGGAGGCGCGGGTCGCGTCTACTGCTCCCCCAGCCCCCTCCCCACTCACTCACAGTCCCCACCCACCCCGTCCCGCCGCTTTCCCGGCCGACGCTCCGCCCGATTTTGGCGCCCAGAAAGCAGGCGGGCAGACCCAGGGGCGCTGCGGGTGCCGGGGATCGAAGGGCGCCCTGAGGACAGCGAGCAAGAGGGACAGGGGTTTCAGAGCCCACCTTGCTGGCCAGCTCTTTGCTCCGGTCGATCCGCGCCCGTGTGAGGGATTCGATCCGAGACATAATCCGATGGGGGCGGGGGGAGCCCAGGAGGACGCGGCGCGGACCCTGGCGTCCGGCTGTTTGGGGGGGAGGGCGGGGGAGGGGTCCGACCCGCACGCGTCGGTCTTGGGGACAGGAAGTCTGACTCCCCTCGCCCGGCACCCAGCGCCAGTTCCTCAAACCCGAGTCTCCACCCCCGCCCGAGCTCAGGAAGGGGGGAGGCGGGGCGGAGGGAGGGCGGGTGCCGAGCGCCGGACGGGACGCTTCGGTCCGCGGAGGGGCGGCTCGCACAAGTACAAGGGGCCGTGGACTAGCTCGCAGGGCCCCTCTGCCTGTTAACCTCCAGCGCCGGGCGCCTCTAACCCCAGACGCCCGCCTCCTGGCTTCGGTTTTCCTAAAACCCACCCTGGCCCGCCTCGCAGCCCTCACCCCACCCCTGGTCTTCCCTTTCCCCTCCTCCTCCTCCTCCTCCGCAGTCCATCAGTCTAGAAAGACTCGCGGGCCGGAGGATTCCAGCCGCCCCCAGCTCTCCAGGGAACCCGGGGCCAGTTCCTTCCTGGCCTTCTGGGCCCATCAAAGCAGGCCAGAGCCACCGACCCCTTTTACGACTGGGGGCAGGCGTGGGGAGAGGGCGGAGAAATCAAAGGGGAACTAAAGGGTGGATCTTTAGAGGGCCTGAAAGGGAAGATTCACTCCTGGAGGTTGAAGAATCTGAGAGGAGAGCATTCTTCCACAAGCCCCCAACTCTCTGGGGCCTTACAAGACCGACCTCGGCCCATCCTCTTCCCTCCTACCTCTGCCTCCACTGACTACTGGGCTGGTAGAGGGGAGGAATTCGCCACTGTTACAGAAGACTAAGAAGCTGAGGAAGTCCTTCCTTGTGTCTAACCCCAGTTCCCTCTGTTGCAAGTTAGGCTAGAACCAAAAGACCAGCAACCAGCCTTCCCCAGTCAGGGACAGTTGGAGTATGGCCAGTCTCTCCACAAGAAGGAGGGGTGCAGTAGGACATTCTTTCTGGACACTCTGCCCCAGTCTGAGGCAACTTCCACCTTTTGGGGAAAATTCCTCCTCCACTCTAATTATAATCACTCACATTGAAGTTCATTTCTGCCTCTCAGGGTCTCCCATGTCTCTGGGAGAAACAGAAGTACAGAGAGTCCTGGGACAGAGCATCTTATGTTTGCAGGGTCCCGCCTGATTTCTGGTCCCCAAAGGTGTGGAGGAAGGAGGAAGGGAGAGGAGGCCCAACCTAGACCCAGCGGCTCCCTGCCCGGGTTCAGCAGCAGGGCCTGGCTGCAGGTTTCAAGCCCAGCTCAGCACTCTTGTAGGTGCCAATTTTAGCCTCTGCCACTATTTTGGGCTCCACTGCCTGACCACTGGGCTGAGCTAGTTGGGCTCCTCACCACCACACTGCTCCTCTGGCTTCCCCTCCTGCCTAGCAACTCCTTCACCTCCTTCTTCACCCATTCCCCTATTTAGGATCCTTATATAGCAAAGACCAGAAAAAAAGGAGAGAAAATAACCATGCCCAGTTCTAGGCTGGATGGAAATTAGAAAGCAGAGAGGACTTTCCCTGGGCCATGAGGGAGGCTGACTCCTCCAGGCTTGTACCTGCAGGGGAGACCTACAGGAAGGCCCTAGGAACTCCCCCAAACCAGCAGTCTTGAGGCTCCTGGGCCCAGAACCCCAGACTTACCTCCCCACAGTGGGCAGCCAGGGCTGAGGAATGTACTAAATTTAAAAACAGACTGCCAGAAGCCAGAATCCTGGCCTCACGGCTCCACCCACTAGGGGCCCTGAGACAAGGGGTAGGCTGAGACCTCGGCTTTTCTCCCAGGCCTGGGGTGGGAGGGTGTTTCAAGCTAAGGATGGAATCTTAAAGGGCCAAACTCCAGTCTGGATACCCAATAAACCCAGGGCCTGAATCCCAGAGTTATGTGAAGGATCTCAATCCCCAAACTCAACGTAGATGGTCTCTATGAAAGGAGAGGACTTAATCTTCCAACCCTCTTCTGTCTCCTACCCCAATCTTCAATATACTTTTCACCCATCTGCTCTTTGTTACCCTGCCTCTCACCCTATGCCCTCTCCTTCCTCTTAAGAGATGAGTAGTAAGGAAGGGGACTTGCGGGGTGGGTAAAGGAAACCGGTCTACCTTTAAGAACACATGTGCTTTTAGTGAGCTAGGCCTGCAGCTTGACTTAATTTCCCTTTTCTGTATCCTCTGGAACAGTGAACCCTTTTCCTTTCTCCTTGGCATCCCCTGCCCCTTCTTCCAAACCATTTTTATCCCAATCCCTGCTCCTCCTATCCAGTGATGCTGCCCAGATTTTCAGAAATTATTTTTTTAGATACACAAAAACAAAAGCCAACCCTGATTTCTGCCAGAATCTAAAAGTAGCCACCACTTTCTTTAGCTCATTTAACTTAACAGATATGTCCCCCACATTTCAGGGGTAGGGAGGCCATCCCAGGGAAGAACCTGGTTGTCAGGGTCTTGGCCAATAGGTGAGCAGAGAAAGCCACAGGGATACCTGGGCCCAAGTCCTACAGTTCCCAGGAGGAGGTTTACTTTTCTTCTTATTACTTTGGACCTTGTGTATTCTGGGAGGGGATGATTAAGGCATTATTGACTCCAATGGCCATCCATCAGAAATGGTGGAAGAAGCGAAGAGAGGGGATAAACTATTACGTAGGTTTACTGACAGAAGCAGAGACAACAACATAGAGTCAAAGCTCTAGGTTTGTAATACAGCTCCACCTTTTGCTAACTGTGGGATCTTGGGAGAGTAACCTAGGCTCTAAGTTATCTTGTCTATGAAACAGAGATTAAGGGGCTTCCATGGTGGTGCAGTGGTTAAGATCTGCCTGCCAATGCAGGGGACATGGGTTCGAGCCCTGGTCCGGGAAGATCCCACATACCGCGGAACAACTAAGCCCGTGCGCTACAACTACTGAGCCTGTGCTCTAAAGCCTGCGAGCCACAGCTACTGAAGCCCGCACCCTAGAGCCCGTGCTCTGCAACAAGAGAAGCCACTGCAATGAAAAGCCTGCACACCTCAACGAAGAGTAGTCCCCGCTCGCCACGACTAGAGAAAGCCGTGCACGGCCAAGAAGACCCAACGCAGCCAAAAATAAATAAATAAGTTAATTAATTTTAAAAATAATAACAAATGTAAGTAAGAGCTTTAAAAACAAAACAAAACACAGAGATTAAAATATTTATCTTTGCCAGAGTGTTATAAGAATTAAATGAGATGACGTCTGGAAAAGTGTTTTGTCAACTCTACAAAGCTAGTCAAATAGGAAGGAATAAGCTACTTCCTTCTCTCACTGCTTGACTGAGCTTCTCTTCCCCCCCACCCCTGGTGTTTACCTGCTTATGGCCCCTATCCTGAGCTGGGAGGAGGGGGAAGAAGAGATTTAGTGATGCAAGCACACACATTCATGAGGGTGGAAGCAAGATGGACCAGGAGATGACAGAGAGGGAAACAGGAAGACAGAACGAGAGTCCTAGCAAGGAAAGGCAGTCGACTGGGACAGTGTCCTGACGATGCTTAGCTCTTTCCTGCTGGCTGTCTGGGCTTCAGTCTCTGCCCACTTTCTCCTTCATCCCCTCACCAAACTGCTAGGCCAAGGGCGGGCAAATGCAGACCAACTGGGATCTGGATGGCCCCTAGACAGCACTGACTTCCTCTACCATTCCCACTGCAGGAAAAGAGGGTGATTCTGCTGTCAGACTCTCCTACCCTGAACAGAGAGGCTGTGGGGAGAGGGACTCAGACCCAAGGTCTGGGTGTTGGCTTTGTTCTCTTTGTAGAGAGCTCTGCTCCCCCCCACGGCAGAAAAGAAGCCTCACTGTGCCCACCTCGCCCTGCTCTCAGACTGCCTGATCTCACGCTTCAGCTCCCCGCCTGCGGCCTGCAATGAGAAGGAGCTGAGAACCTGGTTTTGTTTCTGCCCTCCCTGCCCACCCAGAGGAAGGAGAATCCTGGCTGAAAGGCTGGCAGAGAAGAGAGCGCTGGCATTGCCGGCGGGGCCAGGAGGAGCCCAGGCAACCTTACTGGGTGAGGATCCCGTGGTGCTTCGAGGTGAATCTGATGATGTCTTGTCTGGGGTTTCTCTCAATGTTCAGGAGCCGCCCCGGTGGGAAAGTACATGCATACTTGGGGAAGCCAGGAGAGGAAAAGGGGGGAGTGGCTCATTCTGCCAGTAAATGAAGAGAGTGGAAATGAATTCAAGCAGCAGTCAGAGCTCCTAGTTTCACCAGAGCCGGGGTGTTGGTAATAAGGAAGAGAGCAACGTGCCTTCACCTTCCTGGGGTCGGAACTGCACGTGGCCCCACTGGTACGGTGTGTATGCGCTTCCACAATCATACACTTTCCTGGCTTCCACTCTGCCTACGGTCTCATTTCAACTCCTTCAGCTGCCGTATCCACCCATAAAATTATGAGTGTAAAAGCACTTTGCAAACCCGAATACTCTCTGAAGAAGTAAAAAGTATTGCTGTAATTATTATGATTATTATGCCCGATGGTTAAGATTTCGGCTGCCCACCTCTCAGCTATGTGGGGCCTCCAGAGAGGGAGGGCTAGGCCACTCCTCAGCTTCTGAGGCTCCTGGCCCATCTCCCCTTCCAGCTGTCCACAGCTGGCTGCTAAGCTGGAGACATAGGGAAAGCAGAGGAAAGGTGATTTACTGGGACAGAAGGAGGGAGACTGGGAGATATACCATGTTCCCTTAAAACTTGAACCATTGCCCTGAGTCTCTGCCTACCAGCGGAAGCTGGGGAGGGGAGCAGATGGTGAGGGGGAGGGGAAGGGAACTGGGGAGGGCAGTGGGTCCCGGGCCTCCTGCTTCCCCAACTCCTACCTTGGCCTTTCCGGTCATGCCCAAGATGAAGCTGAGGGTCCGTCTCAGGGAGGAGCCTGCCCAGGTGCCTGAGCCCCCTTCCAGTTGGCTACAGCTGCAGAGAGAAAAAGAAGAGGTGAAGAGATGGAGCTGGAGCTGGAAAAGAACAACAAGATACTCCCAGAGATACGGTGGATGAAGTGCCATGACCAGGGTAGAGAGAATGGGGAGATATGGGGGAAAGACAGAGAAGGGTGAGGAAGAGAGAGGAAGGACTCAGGAGAAAGAGGCCCCCACTCCCCTACCTCCTCGGATTTCCTAGATATGGTCACTACAGTTTCCCAGGCCCTTCTATTTATGAGGAAAACTCCAGGCTCCTCCCAGATAAATACAGACTCCCCCTTCCTACCTAATCCAGGCCCAATCTCCTCTTTCATGCTGCTTCCCAACGGAAATGATACGGGGAGGGGGGCTCTCCAAGGGCACGTTTTCCCCTCACAAAACAAGAGTCCTGTGTAAGACCCTCCCTGCTGTTTGGAAAGGGCCTCTGGGCCTAACGCCAATAAGGACTGAATTTCCTGGGATTTCATCAGCCCCATCCCATGAGCTAATCCCAAACCCAGAGCCAGGAGGATGTGTCAGCTAGAGATTTTCAGGACCACAAATCAGAGCTTGATATCTTAAAGGGCCCATTACTCGCTCACACACCCACACTGTCTTAGAGGGCTAACCCACTCTAATCAGGCTTCAGCTGTAGGAGCCAAATAAACAGGTGCTGATTTTGCATGCTTATTTACATAGATACTATGTAAATCTCCCAGCCTCCACCTCGATTCCTGAACAATATGCCTTCAGCCCCTGCCCTCTCCCCTTGGGGCGCTACAGCCCGTGCCCAGCTCTCCTTAGGGCCACTCCCCATTGGTCGATTATCTCAGCTATCCAAAGCTGGTCCATGGTCCTTGGTCACCGTCTGTCCCTAAGATTGTGCAGCAGCGAATCTGCCTGCTCACTTTTCTGACACTGACAACAGCAGTCAACCTCCACTCTCTTATTTAACAGACACCCTGGGGTCTATATACTCCTTTTCTTTCCCTGATTTCTTCTTCATCCCATGGAGCTACCGGGAAACTTCTTAGCCTTCCCCAGCCAATGAGAAGAAGGGGAATTCTATGCAGCGCAGGTAAAAGGATATTTGGAGGTCTTTCATAAGAGACGTTAAGGGGAACAATGTTTCAGGAAACAGGGACCCTTGGGGCTACAAAACCCATGGCCTAGTCCCATTGTCCCTCCCCCATCTAGGGCTTTGAAGGGCTCTGTGTCCCCCAAACTCACCTTTTGCTGAGGTCAGCAGCAGAGGACTGGGACAAATTCCCTGCCAACACAAAAGGAGACGTAAGGTGTCCAGCTAAAGTCAGACAAAGGCGCCCAGGGCTGCCTCCCCCACCCCCTCCACCTGGATCAGGTTCCCAAGCTGCAGGTGCTTGTGACGCCATTCCTGAGGGCGGGCACTGGGGAGTAGGGAAGGAGGGAGGCGTCTGAGCAGAGCAGAGCTGAAGAACTTAGGAGCCAGGGTAACAGAGCACCGGCGTTGTGTGGATAGGGGGCTGAGAGGCCAATGTCTCAGTTCCTTTTCAGTGAATGGCGAGGGCAGAGGATCCACTCTGAGCTCCCAATGCCTCTTCTTGATGACAAGGTACGTTGCGGATAACTGTCCTCCATCTCTGGTGACAGGGGAAGCTAGAGAGCCTCTCTCTGTCCTATGTCCTCCTTCATTGGAAGGAGAGCCTCAGAATACCAAAGTCCTGAATTCAGATCTCTCACTTGAATAAAGGCATTTTGGGGTTTCCAAGGGTGTGTGGTTAAACATAATGCAGGACATCTGGACCCTAAACAGCTGGCTCTGAGGAGTGGGGTGAGACAGGCAGAGGAAGGGGCCACCACTGCTTTGCTCCCCACTTTTACTCACCAGCTGGATCTGAGCAGCCCAAGAAGTAATTGATGCCACTCATGGATACAGACTTGGAAAGCATGCCAGTGGGCGAGTGGTCCAAAAGGCCAGCAGATGGGTGACAGGAACGCTGACCCTAGAATCGTGTTAAGAATCCTCATGCAAAGGTCAGGCTTCATCCATCTTCCCCCCCGCAAGGCTCTTCACTTTCCCACAGCAAAGCCCTTCTTCAAGGCCTTCAGGCCTTCTACCCCTCCCCACTACCCATATCTGGAACATTCCACTTGAAATAGTTGAGAAGTTATTCCTGCTATTTAGCAGTCATCACTGTTGCAACTCAAACCCTGGCTGCCTTAATATAGAAAATATCTTAGAAAAGATTTACCCTGAATCGTTTCCAGAGATGAAAAACTCAATATATAGAGGTCAGGCAGGTAATGAAAAAACAAACACACACACACAAAAACTGGGGCAGTCTGGGTTTAAAACAATAGGGATTAGAAATATTCATAAACCCCACACCCAATCTTTCGAAAATCACCTTTTTGTTCTCAAGCCTACATGGAGCATTACAATAAACGGCTACATATCAGTCCATAAGGCAAAATGTAACACGTTTCAGATAACCTCCATCAGAGAGATCATAGGAAACAACCCGGAAATCCCTTTTCAGTAGCTTGGATAAAGAACCTGTGGTATATTTATAAATAGAAGCATTATTCAACATTAAAAATGAACAAACTACAGTTCAGCCAACAATATGGAAGAATCTCATGAAAGAACGAAGACACAAAAGATTGATATACTTTGTGGTTACATTCATATAAAGTTTAAAACAGGCAAAACTAATTGATATTGTTTAGACATACACATAAAGGTGGTAAATCTATAGGGAAAATCGATCTCAAAAGTCAAGAAAGTGGTCCTCTCTGCCGGGAGGGAGAGGGTTATGAATGGGGAGGGACACGGGGGCCCTCTGGGTTTGGGTGGTACTCTATTTTTTTTTAACCTGGAGTAGTTACATGGTTGTTTGCTTCCTAATTGTGCATTACGTTGTACATATAAGTTTTATATACTTCTCTGTATCTATGTTATATTTCAATCTTTTTTTAAGTTTTAAACAAATCTCCATTTTTTTTTTTGCGGTACGTGGGCCTCACCGCCGTGGCCTCTCCCGTTGCAGAGCACAGGCTCCGGACGCGCAGGCTCAGCGGCCATGGCTCACGGGCCCAGCCACTCCGCAGCACGTGGGATCTTCCCCGACCGGAGCACGAAGCCGTGTCCCCTGCATCGGCAGGCGGACTCTCAACCACTGCGCCACCAGGGAAGCCCCAGATTTAGAAATTTTAAAACACCCTTCTAAATAAACTTACTGGTCAGAGAAGAAATCATTATGGGAATTTAAAGGTATTTTATAACAACAATAATGAAAATACTACTCAAAAAAACTTGTGGGAGATGGCCAAAATGTATCTCAAGGATAATTTGTCGATTTAAAATGCTTAACTGAAAATTTTTTAAACTGAACATTCATGAGCTATGACGGCTTAAAAGGTTAGAAAAAGAACAACAAAACAAACCCAAAGTAAATAGAAGAAAGGATATGATAAAAGCAGAAATCAATGAAGTAGTAACAAATGAAATAGGATCAATAAAGCCAAGAGTTGATTTTAGGAACAGGCAAATAAAATAGACAAACCTTTGATAAGGGTGATGCATAAATAAAAGTAGAATGAAAGAGTGGACCTAACTACAGACACAGTAGTGACTAGAAAGATAATGCTATCTACAACTGAATGCCAGTAATTTTGAAAATGCAAGCAAAATAGACAAATTCTTTCAAAAAACAAACAAAATATATATAACTTACCAAAACTGAATCTAGAAGAAATAGAAAGTCTGAATGGTCCTAGTAAAGAAATGGAATCAGTAGTTAATCTTTCTATAAACAAAACAAAACACACCAGGCCAAAACAGTTTTATAGTCAAGGAGCAGAGCTTTCAAGGAATAGATCACTGAAATCTTATACAAAATCTTCCAAAGAATAGAAAACAAAAACAAAAGCTTTCCAACTCTTTCTATAAGGCAAGTATAACCTTGATTCTTAAACTACACACAGACCATATGACAAAGGAAAATTATGGCCCAATCTCTCTTATGAAAAGTACAAAAATTCCAAACAAAATATTAGCAAACTGTAATAGATTTTAAATAGCCACAAATTATTTGCAGCTCCTACCATCAAGAAGGAGTCTATTTCTTCACTCAGTCACAGGCTGGCCTGTGACTTACTACGATGAATAGAATGTGGCAGAAGTAGCATGATGTGATTTTTGAGCCTACACCTCAAGAAAACTTAAAGCTTCCACTCATGCCCACTTGGAATGCTATTGCCATGTGAACAAGCCCAAGCCTAAGCCTTCTGGAGAAGCCATGTGGATAAGAACCAAAGTATCACAACGGGCAACCTGCCAACCCACAGGCATGAATACGGCTGTCCTTGACCATCAGCCCTATTCAGCCACCAGACAACTACGGCCACATAAGTGAGTCCAGGTGGAGCCAGCAGAAGAATACCCAGCTGAGCTCAGTCCAAATTAACCACCCATATAACTGTGAGGGGGGAAAAAAAGGTGGTTGTTTTAAGCCACTAAGTTTGGGGTTGATCTTTTATGCAGCAATAGATAATTGATGCCACAAATAAATCCAGCAGTGCGTAAAAAAGATAATCAATCCATCATGAAAAAGTCAGACTTATCCTAAAAATATAAGGGTGGTTTAAGATGAGGAAAATCTTTAAATGTAATTTACCTCAATGACATATTAAAGGAGAAAAAACATAACCAACTCAGTAAAAGTAAAAAAATCATAGGATAAAATCCAACACTCACTCATTGTAAAACCAAAGACCTGGCAGTTACAAATGGAAGGAATCTTCCTTAACTGGATAGAGTATCTTTTAAAACCTTACAGCCAAAAATCGATTTCAATGGTGAAACATAAGATGCACTCCCTCTAAAATCAGAAACAAGACAAGGATAGCCATTATCACCATTTCTGTTCAGCACTGCAATAGAGCCCCAGCCAAGCACACACAGTAGGGCAAGAAAAAGAAATGAAAGAAATAAATATTGAAAAAGAAGAAAGCAAAATTCATTTAAAGATGACATATGGGGCTTCCCTGGTGGCGCAGTGGTTGAGAGTCTGCCTGCCGATGCAGGGGACACGGGTTCGTGCCCCGGTCTGGAAAGATCCCACGTGCCGCGGAGCGGCCGGGCCTGTGAGCCATGGCCGCTGAGCCTGCGCGTCTGGAGCCTGTGCTCCGCAACAGGAGAGGCCACAACAGTGAGAGGCCCGCGTACCGCAAAAAAAAAAAAAAAAAAAGATGACATATGGGCTTCCCTGGTGGCGTGGTGGTTAAGAATCCGCCTGCCAATGCAGGGTGACACGGGAAGATCCCACATGCCGTGGAGCCACTAAGCCTGTGCACCACAGCGACTAAGCCTGTGCTCTAGAGCCCGTGAGCCACAACTACTGACCCCGCGTGCCACAACTACTGAAGCCCGTGTGCCTAGAGCCTGTGCTTCACAAGAGAAGCCACCACAATGAGAAACCTGCGCACCACAAGGAAGAGTAGCCCCTACTCGCCGCAACTCGAGAAAGCCCGCGCGCAGCTACGAAGACTCAACGCAGCCAAAAATAAAAATAAATAAATAAAATTTAAAATAAAATAAAAATAAAGATGACATAATTGTCTACTTAGAAAAGCCAAAAAAATCCACAGATAAATTGTTATAACTGAAAAAAAAGAGTTTAACAAGGTAAATAACTATAATTAATTAAATTGCATTTCCATAAACCAAAAATAATTATAAAATGTAATTAATGTAATTTAAATATAAGAAAGCATTTATAATAGCAACAAAATATATAAGGCACATAGAAATAAATCTAATAAAGATTGACAAGACCTGTATGAAGGAAACAAATACTTTGTTAAAAGACATATTTTTTTAGAAAGCCTAACAAAATAGAGGTATTATTTTTCATGGATAAGAAGACTCAATATCAGAAAGAAGTCAATTTTTCCTAAATTAATCTTTTTTTTATTCATCCACCAAATATTTTCATTTTTTATTTATTTGTTTTGTCTTAACATCTTTATTGGAGTATAATTGCTTTACAATGGTGTGTTAGTTTCTGCTTTATAACAAAGTGAATCAGTTATACATATACATATGTTCCCATTTCTCTTCCCTCCTAAATTAATCTTTGAATTCAGTACAACCTCAGTCAAAATTCAGCAGAATTTTTCATTTTTAGAAATTGATAAGCTGATTCTAAAATTCACATAGAAGTGCAGAGACTTCCTTGGTGGCCCAGTGGTTAAGAATCTGCCTTCCAATGTAGGGGACGTGGGTTTGATCCCTGGTTGGGGAACTAAGATCCCACATGCTGCAGGGCAACTAAGCCTGCGCACTGCAACTACTGAGCCTGTGCACTCTGGAGCCCGTGCACCACAACTGGAGAACCCTGCACGCTGCGATGAAGATCCCATGTGCTGCAACTAAGACCTGATGTGGCCAAATAAATAAATATTTTTATTTATTTAAAATAAAATAAAATTCACATAGAAGTGCAAAGGACCTAGAATAGCCAAGATAATCTTAAAGAAAAATAATAAAGTAGGAGGACTTACACTATTACATTTTTAAGACTTACAATAAAGCCACATTAATTAAGATAATGTGATACTGGCATAAGAATAGACAAATAGGGCTTCCCTGGTGGCGCAGTGGTTGGGAGTCCGCCTGCCGATGCAGGGGACATGGGTTCGTGCCCCGGTCCGGGAAGATCCCACATGCTGCGGAGCGGCATGAGCCATGGCCTCTGAGCCTGTGCGTCTGGAGCCTGTGCTCCGCAACGGGAGAGGCCACAACAGTGAGAGGCCCGCGTACCGCAAAAAAAAAAAAAAAAAAAAAAAAAAGAATAGACAAATAGATCAATGGAACAGAGAACAGTCCCCAGCAATAGACTCACACAAATATAGTCACTTGATTTTCAACAAAGTCACCACAGCAATTCAATGGGGAAAGTAAGTTTTTTAATGAAGCAACTGGATATTTACATAGGGAAAAAACCAAAACCTTGATTTCTCCCGTACACAAGAACCTAGAAAAATCACAGACCTAAATATGAAAGCTAAAACTATAAAGCTTCTAGAAGAAAATATCGAAGAAAAATCTTCACGTTCTTGGGGTAGGCAAGATTTCTTAAACATGACCAAAAGCACTAACCATTAAAATAATCGATAAACTGGACTTCATCTAAATTAAAAACTCATGCTTATTAAAATACACTATTAAAGTAAAAAGGCAAGTCAAAGACTGAGAGAAGATACTCACAATACATATATCTGACAGAGGACTCAGATCCAGAATATATAGAGAACTCTTACAAATCAATAAGAACAAGACAAGCTGTTTTAAAAATTGAGCAAAAGACTTGAACAGACATTTCACCAAAGAAGATGTTCAGATGGTCAATGAGAATATGAAAAGGTGCTCAATTAAATTTTTCAACAGGGACATGCAAATTAAAACCAAAATGAGACAATTCTAAAACACCCACCAGAATGACTAAAATTAAAATCTTGACAGTAATAACTTATAATAGAAAAGAATCTGAAAAAGTATACATATCTATCTATCTATCTATCTATATATATATATATACATATAACTGAATCTCTTTGCTGTACACCTGAAACATTGTAAATCAACTATACTTCAATAAAAATTTTAAAAATTTTAATTTAAAATCTTGACAAAAAA
This sequence comes from Orcinus orca, assembly GCF_937001465.1. Taxonomy (NCBI): domain Eukaryota; kingdom Metazoa; phylum Chordata; class Mammalia; order Artiodactyla; family Delphinidae; genus Orcinus; species Orcinus orca. The sequence goes on along the minus strand of NC_064559.1, from coordinate 99,623,260 downwards.
AGTATAATATACCTAAGAATACATCTAATATATATCTACAAACTCTGTATGGAAAAAAATTAATAAAACTTTATTAAAAGACATTAAATGAAGAAGTATACTATTTTCATGGATGGGTAGGAAGAAGCAATACTGTAAAGATGTCCACTTTCCCTAAATTAATCTTTAGAGTCAATGCAACTCCAACTAAAATCTCAAAAGTTTTTTTTAATACATGTTTTGCATGTATGTTATACTTCAATAAATATGCTCTTTTTAAATTAAGAAACTCTGTTTCTTTAAAGGCACCATAGGAGAAGGAAAAGACAAACCACTTTTCTCAGTCTTTGAGAAAAGATCATTGCAACACATATAACCACAAAGGATTAGTATTCAGAATATGTAAAGAACACATTCAAAACAATAAAGTAAAAACCCTCAAAGAATCCAATAGAAAAGTGGGCAAAAGACATGAAGAGGAATTTCACAGAAGAGGAAACACAAATGACCAAGACACATATAAAAATTGCTCAATTCCATTTGTAATAAGGATAATTCAAATTAAAACCACAATGAGATTTATAACCACTAGATTGGCAAAATTAAGAAATCTGATGACTCCAAGTGTTGGAAAGCATGTGGATCAATGAGAACTCTTATATACTGCTGATGTGGGTGGAAACAGTTTGCCATTAACTTATAAAAGTGAACATCTGTGTACACTATGACCCAACAGTTCTACTCCAAGGTATATACCCCAGAGAAATTCTTGCAAATGAGCACCGGAAGATGGATAAAAGGATGTTCATAATGACACTCTTCATAATAGTAAAGAATGGAAATTATCCAAATGTCCATCAACAGAAGATTGGAATGAAAATAATTACCTATAACTATTTGTAACACATGGATAAAAATTAGAAACAGAATGCTGAGTGAAAATGCAAGTTATAGAAAATTCTGTACAATATAACATCATTGTTTTTAAAGTCAGAAACAAACAAAAAAGAAATAATACATCATTAGGTAATGCTTTGTGTTAAAACTATTTTAAAAAAAGTAAATGAGTGATTAAGAAAATTCAAGATAGTGGTTACCTCTGGTGGGAAATCAAGGGGATAATAGAAGAGAGGAAGACATAAATAAAGATAAATGTACTGGTGATATTCTAGTTCTGGAGATGGATGGGTGATTGATTAGGCATTCATTTTAAAATACTATATTTATGACAAATGGAAAAATACAATAGAGAGTACTAGCAACTCTGGCAAACTGGAGGGTACAGCTCCCATCTAAGGACATCTGAATTTTGGAAATTGTAAATACCATGCTGGCCAAACAAAATAAATTTTGAGCTAGACTTGGCTTGGCTTTCAAACTAGTCTGAAAGCCCCAGTCTAGTTTAATGAATCTCAGACTTTTGGTCTGTGGACTTTGCTGAAGACTTATACCTATTTGCTGCTGCAGGAAGATACAAAAAAACCCCAAACATACAGACAAGGAGAAATTTAAGGGAAGTGCTTAAAGATTAGGTGAAGAGAGAAGAGGAATCAGAACAGGAAGACATAAAAAGAGAAGAAACAAAAAACCACTAGAGAAGGGGGGAAAGAAGAAGACATATAACACCAAGAAGGGGGAAGCAGGGAGAAGAGAGAGGTGGAAGAGAGAGAGAGAAGTACAAAGGAATGGAGGGGAGAAGAGAAAAAAGAAACCGTTATCTCCTGTGTGCTAGCCTCTGTACTGGGCACTTTAACACTTTTTTTTTTTCATCTAATAATCACAACTTTAAAAGACAGTTTTTAGTATCCTGATTTTCAGAAAGCTGAAATAAATTGTTCAACTAGGAGCAGTGTGACTCCCAAATCCTGTTCTTTCTACCGTACCACATTGAATCAGATGTGAGGGAAGACCTACAGAGATGCTAATGGAGAAAAGTGGGAGCTGGGAGAAGATGGGTTTTGCTGCTTCCCTGACAGGCTGTAACAGCCCCCTCTTCTCAACCTCTCTCCCAAACCACAGGCACTTGAACAATGAGGCCGGGTGGGTACCCCTGGCCAGTTAGAGGATGTGCTGGAGGGGAGGTAACCTTAAGTCACGGGCTGGAGACAGTTCCACGTACAGCTTTCCCTCATTATCCACGGGGGATTGATTCCAGGATCCTGTGGATACCAAAAGCTGAGGATGCTCAAGTCCCTTACATAAAATGGCATAATACTGAAATTTGCATATAACCTGTGTGCGTCCTCCCATATACTTTAAACCATCTCTAGATTAATTGTAATACCTAATGTAATATAAATGCCATGTAAATAGTTGTAAATGCTATATAAATATTTGCCAGCATGAGGCAAATTCAAGTTCTGCTTTTTGAAAATTTCTGGAATTTTTTTTCAAATGTTTTTGGTCCATGGTTGGTTGAATCCATGGACGCAGAACCTATGCATACAGAGGGCTGACTGTACTCAGGGACTCTTAGCTGGCAAACCCAGTGATGTCTCTAAAAGCTTTGTGTATCCTCAGTGGTCTCTGGGTCCTGGCTTGAGATCTTCCCTGTGATGTTCCCTTCAGCCAGAAGTCTGAGCAATCTCTATATCCTTTCTCACTTGATAATCCTATGATTATCTTGTTAGAGAACTACTGTTTTAGGGTACCAGATGCCTAGTTTCATCCTACAAATAATAAGTTCATCTCCAAATCTGAGAAATGTGGGGTCTACACAAAGAAGTACTTATAACACCAAGGGGAGCAGGGGCCTTTTAATGAGAGAGGAATAGAGATACCCACATCAACACAGAGACACAGACACAGAAAGGAAGGCACAGAGAGTCTCAGAGAAAGAGACAGAGGCAGGATACCAAGAGTGGGGGACAGAGCATACAGACCCAGGAAAGCAGACAGAGGAGTAGAGACACCAGATTCAGATTCCATCAGATGGAGTCAAAGTGATGCCTGGGCACAGGGAGACCCAGCAGCTTGCAGAACAGAAGAGGCACAGAGTGGTGGCTGGACAGGCAAAGGGGCAGGAGAGGGGGAGGAAGGTGGTAGCTTCCATGGGGATTTGTCTATCCATACCACGCAGGAGGGTTGGCCACCTTGGTGCTGCAGTTCCAGAAAGGGGTCCAGTTCCTCTTGGCTCTGCAGCAAGGGGGGCTCCTGGGAGCCCACACATCCCGATGCCTGCAGTTTGTTCCTGAAATACACATTGCCACCACTGCCCTCCGGTCCCAGTGGCCTGTGACAGGCACCAGGGAGGAACACCGCCTCAGCCCAGTCCTGTTGCTTGCCCCCAGCCCAGCCCTTCCGGTTAGCCTAGGCGCAGGCCAGACCCAAACTGGCTTCCCTTTGGGGCTGTGCTTTGGCAAAACTGTGGAGCTGGCTTCAGGCAAGGGTGACCCCTGCTGGTCAAAGGACAGTACTGCCCTCCAGAAAACAGCCAGCGTTCAGCAGGGAGGGAGAGGAAGGGTAAGCTGCATTCTTGCTCTTTGCCTGGTGTCTGATGCCAACCTTAGCTCCTACTAAGATAAATGGTGTGCCCAGGGCTCCCTTTCTTCTCTACCCAAGGGTCAAAATTAGTGCCTGGTAGTGAAAGGTGACACCTGGAAGACCGTGAGATACAGTCGGCACCACATAAAGCGTACTCAGAGCATCTCTGCCTTAAATTAGCCGCTCTTAGCAAGGTGCCATGAGTCCTGCGGACAAGGCTTCTCACCCAAGTTCCCTCCCAAGCCAGTTCAGGGACAAGGTCCTCTCCCCTCACACAGCCCAGCCAGCCCCGCCTAGGAGCTAGAGAAGCTTGGTCTACTCACCAGAGCTAAGAGAACTTGTCCAAGGGGACCATTGTCAAAGCAGAGAGACAGGGCCCTTCCACGGCTAGCAGGCCCTCACAGTGACCACTCACACTGAACTCTTCATGCTGACCCCTGGAGCTTCTCTTTCTGGCTTCCTCTGTCTTTGGGGATATGGTCAGTGATTTTCCAGGAGAGGGGAAGAGCTGGGTCCCTCTCTTCTAGTCTGCCAAGCTTATGTAGGCCCCTGAGCCAGAGTAGTTCTTCCCCAATTGTAGGGCTGGACTATGATATCTAAATATCTTGGGCCTGCCTCAGCCTGGATCCAGCAGGCAGGGAGCAATTTGGGAAAGGGGGCAGGTTCCATGCCCCAACCCTGGGAGCACTTCTCTCAAGAAACCTCCCAAAGTTCTCTGGGCCTCAGTTTCCTCATCTGTAAAATGAGGTGATGGGGCCATATGATCCCTGAGTCCCTTCCAGCTCTGACACTGTTGTATGGTCCTAAGAAACCCAAGTGGGAGGTGGAGGCAATAAGACCCGAGTGTCCTGCTACTCACCTCACCTCCATACCTTTCCCTCACCATCCTCACCCACCTGCCCTTGAGACCAGGTAGAAAGAAGGAGCTAGGACTATTAGGTAGAGCCACATTTTGAAAGGCAGGGTCCACCCTCCCCAAAGGCCCGCAACAGGCCTGGGTTCGGATTCTCCAGGGAAGAGACTAGGGGCCCAGGTCTCTTCAACTCCTGTCATTCCTTTCCAACCACTTCTCCTAGGTATAGGACTTGACAGAAGGAGAGACAGGAGGTCCCCTGGTGTTTTACCCGCTCAGTGGATCCTGGAGCTCCTTGCCCGGCCCCCAGCTATGTCTTTTGAAGGGGTCGTAGTTGTGACTGTAGGCACGGAAAGCCCTCGACCTTCGGAGGGGTACAGCGTGGAAGCCGTCTCCCTCCTTCTTTTCTCCCTCTTCCTCATTCTCCTCCAGCTGTTCTCTGGACTCGACCACAGACAGGCAGCGTCGAGTGTGGCCTTGGGGCACCAGGTCTCCACCTGTGAGGAGCACCTCTGGGACGTCCTTGTTCATGGGAGGTACACACAGGCCAGTCTGAATCAAGAAGACAGAGAATGGTGAGTTCTAGAATTCTGGAATTTGGAACTAGAAAGGGGTCCCAGTCAGCCAGGCCTAGAGCATCCTGTCACGCCTCCTTTTACCAAGGCACAGAATTGGAGGATGGCTGGCTCAAGATCATACGAGGAATTAGTTGCAGAGTCAAGCAGAGAACTTGGGTTTTCTGACCCCCAGTCTAGTGTTCTTTCCAGTACATAATGACATCCTCATTCACTCATTATTATTCCATTTAATGAGTACCTATATGGCAGAGGACCAAGCCAAGCAAAGAGAAATAGATATTGTTCTTACCCTCAAGGAATTCGTTCTAGTGAGTGTGTGTGTGCATGTGTGCATGTGTGTACATAGACAAAAGCACAAATCACAAACAACTGGCCAGAGTTTGCCAAATGCCACAAGAGAAGTTTCAAAAAAAAGTCTTTGTGATGTCAAAGGAATGAGTGCATATAGCCAGTTGGAGGACTCAAAAAAGGGAAACGGAAGTAAACAGCCTTTGAGATGGGCCTGGAAGGGTGGAGTGGTTAGGATTTGGCCACGTTGGAAAGGGAGGAGTCTAGGCAAATAAAACAGCAGGGAGAAAAGGTGCATGAGTGAGAAAGTAGTATGATTTCTTCTTTCTAAGATTCTGGTCGTTTGGGGAGTAAGAGAGCCATTCTGACCTTTTCCCAAGAAGCAAAGAGAAGGGGTCCAAAACCAGCCACATTGAAATTCCTTCTCTCTCTCCCAAGTGGGCATTGTTCTCACTGCCCAGTACTCCTGGCTGCCATCAGGGCTTGCCTCAGTGTGTCTCAGATTTAAGAACCCTCAGGAGCTCTTAAAGTTGAAAATGATAAGCTCCACTCCAGAAACAAGTACCAAATACCCGAGTACTAAGGTGATGGAGGGGCGGGAAGGCAACTCACATCTACTGCATCTACCTCTGTACACCCCCTCTGGGCCCTATCTCTGTAGAACTTCTGCTAGAATGAGTTTCCCAGGCTCCTCTTCTCCCAGGGGTGAAGCAACTGAGATGTTCAGAGGACCATGGAGGGCCAGGAAGCAGTGAGCCAGAATTCCCGCTCCTCCCAGGCTTCCTGTGAGGGTGTCAAGCCTTCTGCAAGTTATTTTACTCCCCGCCCCCGACACCCCCCCACCCCAAAGTCCAGGTTGCTGGACAGTCGTTCCTTCCAGCAACTTTTCCCTCTTTCACTGCAACCTGCCCCCACTCCACCCAGGACCACTGAGATGGCACCTGTGCCTGTGTCAGCTGCACACCTGCCTACCACAGGGAAGGAGACAAGTACTCAGGCCTCTGCAGATGGCATTCTGCTGCCCTGCTGGGTGGGTCTGAAGATAGAAAAAGAGAGGCCTAGGAAACCAGCCCAGGCCCTGTGCCTGTCCGTGCTCAGCACAGCTGGAAGCCACATAGAGGGGACCTCTCAGCCTGCTGCTGGGAGACATCCTCTCTCTGTGTCCACAAACTTGGGCCTCGTGCCATCTGATGTGCTATCTATAAACAGGATGGGATGGGACTTCCCTGGCGGTCCAGTGGTAAATAATCCGCCTTCCAATGCAGGGGACGCAGGTTTGATCCCTGGGCAGGGAAATAAGATCCCACATGCCACGGGGCAACTAAGCCCACACACCACAACTACTGAGCTCGCGCGCCTCAACGAGAGAGCCTGCATGCTGCAAACTACAGAGGCCACGCGCACTGGAGTCTGCGCGCCACAACTAGAGAAGAGAAAACCCGCACACCACAACTAGAGAGAAGCCTGCGCACCACAAGGAAGAGCCCGCGCACCACAACGAAAGATCCCGCATGCCTCAACGAAGATCCTGCGTGCTGCAGCTAAGACCTGACACAGCCAAAGATAAATTAAATTAATAAATAAATAATAAATCTTTTTTTAAAAAAAAAAGACTCCGCGCTCCCAATGCAGGGGGCCCCGGGTTCTATCCCTGGTCAGGAAACTAGATCCCACGTGCCGCAACTAAGAGTTCACACGCCGCAACGAAGATCCCGTGTGCCGCAACTAAGACCCGGTGCAGCCAAATAAATAAACATTTTCTTAAAAACATATTTAGAAAATAAATAAATAAACAGGATGGGCAGATCTGCAGGGAGCAGGACAGAGCCTGAGGGCCACAGCACGGTCCCTGCAAACCAGTGGTCTCCAAAGCTGAGATTTGGGGGCAGGGGGAGAGGGGTACTGACAAAAAGTATCGTGAGAAGCTGGGATGGAGGAAAGAGTAGGAACCAGGTATGTTCCCTAGAAAAAGAGGAGCAGGGGCTGGGAACAGGACAGAAATGGAGGGACACTGAGGGGGCACTACAAGGAACTTGGATCTGGCATTCAGTGACCTCACAAAAGAGAAAACACCATTTGACCTACATGCCCTGAACCCAGCTTCTATCTACTCTTCCCGCCCTGATTCTGCCCACAGGGCTGGATTTGATGAGATGAATGAAAAGCAGTGAATGGAAGCCCTTTCCTTTCCCTCCATCCCTGGAGATGCCGCCTGTTGGAGGTGGTACCCTGCTGCCTTGGCCTGGTGGACAGACATTTCGAATCCTGAGATCTTTATGTCTTGAAATTTCACCCTTCTTCCTCCAGCTGAGACCACCTGGAGTCTGACCTCTTCTCAAAGAATTACCCTCTTTCTGGCCTCTCTGTCATGTCATTCATGGTCTCTGCCCTCTGTGAAAATGGAATCCCCTGGGCTCCTTCTCCCTTAAATCTTCATTCCATTCCTCAGAAAGTTTTTCTTCTAAATTCCACCCCTTCATGCTGTCAGGTCAATAATTTTCATTCTATCCTTCAAAGAGATGAGGTTTAGCAAGGTTTCCTCAACCCCCTCCCAGAGATAGTCCCTCCGCCTCTTTCTGAAATTCAAGCTGGAGCCCCTGTGGTTGTGTTCCTTTCCTTGCCCCTCCTTCCATCAGTTCTCTCCCAGCCCCCTCCCATCTTTCACTAGGCTCCTGAGCTCAGGAAATGGTGCAAGGGAGCAACCAGGGCTGGGTCTCACACAATGGCTTTATTTAGCCCCAGAATGAGATCACATCGTGTCACATCACTGCTTCCGCTGAGCACAGATAGGAGATTCTGAAATAGGTCTGAGATCAGATGCTTGAGATGGGGGCAGGGGAGGAAAGCAAGAAGGGGCTCTAAGTCACTTTACTTTTCTTCCTGCCTCTGGATCAGATGGTTTTCCCATCGACACAGACCATCAGCGTCTCGTGATTCCTCCTCTGAGCGTGTGACCTCCACCAATGGCCCTAGCCATCAGTGATTCGTTAGACACTCTACCGTGTGCTGAGATGGGAGCACACAATATTTTAACAGAGAGAAATCTCTCTCTCTCTCTCTTTTCTGGGTTGCACCACACGGCATGCGGGATCTTAGTTCCCCAAGCAGGGATTGAACCCGTGCCCACTGCAGTGGAAGCTCGGAGTCTTAACTGCTGGACCGCCAGGGAAGTACTGAGAGAAATCTCTCTCATTCAAAACTCTGAGACCATAATTTCTTCAGGGTGCTTTGAAGTTCATCAGATTTGCTAGCTCTGCCACCTTCATAAGCCACATGACCTTGGGAACTTGCTTATTTAACGTTTTTGAGCTTCAGGATCATCTGTAAAATGGGAATGGTAATACTACCTTGTAAGGATATTGAAAGACTTGATAATGTGTGTAATACAACTAACATTGTGCTTGGCACATATTGGGTACTTAGCAAATGCTACTATTATTTTTGTTGTTACTATTATTATTTAGAAGCAAAGAGAAGGCAGAGCATAGAGAAATGGAGAGCTGGAGAGAGGAATGCCCAAGACAGAAGCAGAAATAGGCATTACATGACGGTTAAAGAAGAGAGAGAGAGAATAGATAACCCACAGGCTGACACTAAAACAACGGTGATGGGGACTCATTAACATAAACAACTTCTGATAGAAAAGAGCACAGAACAACCAGAGCAAGGAGGAGCCTGATGAACCCTGATGAACCTGCACTCTTCAAAGAGAAGGGATGGGGCTTCCCTGGTGGCGCAGTGGTTGAGAGTCCGCCTGCCGATGCAGGTGACAGGGGTTCGTGCCCCAGTCCGGGAAGATCCCACATGCCGCGGAGCAGCTGGGCCCGTGAGCCATGGCCGCTGAGCCTGCGCGTCCGGAGCCTGTGCTCCGCAACGGGAGAGGCCACAACAGTGAGAGGCCCGCGTACCGCAAAAAAATAAATAAATAAAAGAGAAGGGATGGACAATGGCCTCTGGTAGTTTAGAGCAGAGGTTGGCAAACTATAGCCTGTGGGCCAAATCTGTCCTATTTTCTTTTTTAAATGGTTGGAAAAAAATCAAAAGAAGAATACTACTTTGTGACACATAAAAATTATATGAAATTCAATTTTCAGTGCTCATAAATAAAGGGTTTTTTCTGGGGAACACAGCCATGCTCATTCATTTACATATGGTCTATGGCTGTTTTTGCATTATGACAGCAAAGTTGGTAGTTGCGACAGAGACCATATGGCCCATAAAGCCTAAAATATTTATTATCTGGGTCTCTACAGGAGAAGTTTGCAGACTTGATTTAGAGAAGCTGGGTCTCAAAATCTCAGGAAGGAGGAAAAAGAGATCAAAGAGAGACATTAAGGCTCACTGCCCACCAGCCAGGTGTCTGCAACCAGCTTGGGGGAGGAGGGACATTGAAGACCCCAGCACACCCATTTCCTAAATAGCACCTGAGCCTACAGGGGGAAGAGGCTTAACCCATGAGTGCCTACAGCACCCTGTGGGATCCTCACAACCATTTCTTGAAACAGATATTATCCCTATTTTACATAGGAAGAAACAGGCAGCACAGAGAGGGAAAGTAACTTGCTCAAGGTCACAGGGTTGTAGGAGGTGGAGCTGAGTTTTCAAAGCAGATGCATCCCAGTGTACAGCCTGAGTTCTCTGAAACAAGAAGGCAACCAATGAGAGCAAGTGGCTAGCTTTGAAAGAAAGCTGGCAATATTGTTATTCACTTCCTCATTCCTGCCCCCTCCACCCCAGCCAAAGAAAGGAAGCAGTTTCCAGAAGAAATTAGATGGGGATTCCAAAAAATTAAATTTGTCCTTTCTACTCCCTCTGCATCTTAGAAATCTGAATGAGGTGATGGGGGGGGGGCAGGCAGGGCCCTGCTTCTGTTTGCTGCCAGCGAACACTGGGGGTAGGAACTGCTGATAGCAACCACACAGCTAGGCACAGGGGACAGTGGGCAAGGCTAGTGGGCCCCTTCGCAGCCTGGGGGGCTCCCTGGGCCTGGCTCTGGGGTCCTAAATTTCCCAAAGGGGGCAATAATGTGGAAGACCCAAAAGAACCAGATAATAAAGAACAGGGCGGAAGGGAGAGGCCAGATGGCATGGTCTGCTGGCTTCTCTCCAGGTCTCCTAGCCCTGGGGGAACAGGGTCGTAGAAAACCCTTTGATGGTTCAAAATTTAACCTACCTGCTTCCTCTCCCATAGAAAGTAAACCATTAATCCAACAGTGTCCTGCAAAGAAGACTAAAGCAGGGCTTCAGATGAAGAAGGCCCTGGTAACCACAGTTCCTTCCCACTCCTCCCTGCTCACGAACACACCATTCTACAGCAAGTCATATAGCACCCAAGTCTCTAATTCCTCCTCACCTCACCCTGACCTGGCTACGTCATCGCTCTATTTCTCAGTGTGAGACATATGAGATTTTGCTGTGCATTCAACACTGTATCCTGGAACTCACCCTCCTTCCCTGGCTTTCCTGTCAACTGCCAGAGAGTGGTATCACAATTCTAAAAATCAAAGAAAAGGTAAAGGGTACATAGAGAGGATTCCTCCACTCAGCAAATATTTCTTTAGCACCTACCAGGTATCAGGCACCAAGACGAGGACCCAGAAGGGTCTATGCACAAACACAGTGGTGAGGCAAGTGTACCACCCCTCTGTGGGACAGGGGCTAGTTCAGGCAAAAGCCATCTGCCACATCAGCTTTTGGGTTGACTCCTGCTTCCACCTGCTTCCAGGGCCCATAGGGCAGAGTTGTCGATTTTATTGTTAGTACTTAATTCTGGAAGTTCAAAGCTAGAGAGCCAGGCATCCTCAGTCCTCTCATCTAACCACGTCTCCTTAGTTTTAGTTTTTAAATTTTTACTTATTTATTTTTTTGGCCACACCACACAGCATGTAGGATCTTAGTTCCCCGACCAGGGATCGAACCCATGCCCCCTGCAGTGGAAGTGTAGACTCCAAACCACTGGGCCGCCAGGGAAGTCCCATCATATCTCCTTAAAAGTCAGCCATCGGGAGGGAGACGCAAGAGGGAAGAGATATGGGGATATATGTATATGTATAGCTGATTCACTTTGTTATAGAGCAGAAACTAACACACCATTGTAAAGCAATTATACTCCAATAAAGATGTAAAAAAAAAAAGTCAGCCATCAAGCATCTCAAACACTCACCCTAAATCACCCCCCCCTCTTTGATATATTAGGCTCACAAATCAGTCAGGATTTTTGCTGCTTTGGGCTTCCAAGTGTGATCATCTTTTCTCTTTTTTTAAAAAAATTTGTTTGCAAACTGAACCTAGGGATCCTATCTTCTCTTTATGCTGGGCCTGTGTGCTTATTCTACCAGAGGCTTGTTGGGACCCAGACTAGCCCATGATGTGTCGGGGCTAGAGAATAAAAGGGGGAAGACCAATCAGTCCACTTCTGCCTCCTGTCAGTTTCTTGGCATGCGTTCTGGGTGCCATGCCAGCAGGGTGGGGCAAGAGAGGGGCTGAGGTTCAGAGGGACACACCTGAGAAGACTTTGGCCACTGAGTCCCAAGGAGTTAACCCATCAGATCCCAGGGAACAGCTAAAGGCAGTGGGTGAACTAAGGAGCCCCTAATCTGAATGGATGGGGTAATCTGGAATCTGGAAGCCCCTGGCTCTCAGGTATGAGTTTGTGGCCCTTTAAATCTCACAATTAACCACCAGGGATAAAGGGAATAATGTCAGGGCCTAGAGGAAGGGGACCCAGGGTGAATTAGGATTTAAAGTTTTAAAATTCTAGCCATCCTGTTTGTCCATACCTCCTGTCTTAATGGTGCCAGATAAACTTGAGTCTGAATCCCAGTCCTATAATCTACCTCTTAATTGATGAGTGTTAGTTATTTAATTCCTCTAAACCTCAACTTTAATATGGGGATTATGATATGCTAACCCCATAGGACTGTGAGGATTAAGAATGTATATAAAGGGGGCCTCCCTGGTGGCTCAGTAGTTAAGAATCTGCCTGCCAATGCAGGGGACATGGGCTCGAGCCCTGCTCTGGGAAGATCCCACATGCCACAGAGCAACTAAGCCTGTGCACCACAACTACTGAGCCTGTGCTCTAGAGCCCACGTGCCACAACTACCGAGCCCGCGCACCTAGAGCCCGTGCTCTGCAACAAGAGAAGCCGCCACAATGAGAAGCCTGCACACGAAGAGTAGCCCCCGCTTGACACCACTAAAGAAAGCCCTTGCGCAGCAACAAAGACCCAATGCAGCCAAAAAAAAAAAAAGGTATGTATATAAGGGAATTCCCTGGCGGTTCAGTGGTTAGGACTCCGTGCTTTCACTGCTGAGGGCCCGGGCTCAATCCCTGGTCAGGGAACTAGTGACACGGCCAAAAAAAGAAAAAAAAGTATATATAAAATCTTTGGCGTCACTTGTCCCACAAGTAGTGTTAACTGTTGGCCATTATGGTGATTTCCTATTTGCACACTTGTGCGCACACACACAGAGACACACACACTCTCAATGCACCCTAGTTACAAATGGGAGCTGAGGGCTTCCCTGGTGGCTCAGTGGTTGAGAATCCGCCTGCCAATGAAGGGGACACGGGTTCAAGCCCTGGTATGGAAAGATCCCACATGCCACGGAGCAACTAAGCCCGTGCGCCACAACTACTAAGCCTGCACTCTACAGCCCACGTGCCACAACTACTGAGCCTGCGTGCCACAACCACTGAAGCCCACGGACCTAGAGCCCGTGCTCTGCAACGAGAAGCCACTGCAATGAGAAGCCCGCACACCGCAGTGAAGAGTACCCCCGCTCGCAGCAACCAAAGAAAGCCCGCGCACAGCAACGAAGACCCAATGCAGCCCAAAATAAAAATTAATAAAATTTTTTTAAAAAAGGGAGCTGATGGGACTTCCGTGGTGGCGCAGTGGTTAAGAATCTGCCTGCCAATACAGGGGACATGGTTTCAAGCCTTGGTCTAGGAAGATCCCACATGTCACAGAGCCACTAAGCCCGTGCGCCACAACTACTGAGCCTGCGCTCTAGAGCCTGCGAACCAAAAGTACTGAGCCCATGTGCCACAACTACTGAAGCCCAAGCACCTAGAACCTGTGCTTCACAACAAGAGAAGCCACTGCAATGAGAAGCCTGCTCACTGTAATGAAGAGTAGCCCCCACTCGCTGCAACTAGAGAAAGCCCACGAGCATCAACGAAGACCCAATGCAGCCAAAAATTAATTAATTTATTAATTAATTATTTTTAAAAAAGGCAGCTGAATGCAGGAGACTGGTGGAGAATTGTTCTGTCACTTCCTGGGGGTGCTGAGGGGTTCCTGAAGATCGCTGCTTCTGGGAAATGCCCATTGATGCGGTAAGGACTCAGGGAAAGGGAAGAGGGAAACTCACCAGACTTGGGAGATATCCCAAAGATGGGAGACCTGTTCTTGCCTTCGGTTGGTGACGGCAGTATAGGAAGAAGTCCCACTTCAGACAGCCCCTCTAAGAATCCAGTCCAGGACCTTAATGGGGGGGCCTCTTTCTTGGTCCTTTTAAGGGAATTGCTCATGGTCCAGAAGTTTGCACAGGAGACAGGGGGGACTCATTCCAGTCCAGATCAGCTGCCTCTCCAACTACTCTAGCCCTTCCCTTCCCCGCCCTACTTCAAACACCCTAGACAGTGCTGTGCCCAGACCTTTAACCCCTTGGGTGCCGTTGCTGGTCCCGAGGATTCCTGGGTTCCCCATCTTCAGCATCCCCCAAAGGGCAGCCCCCAGATTCAGGCACACGTAGGAACAGATACAGGAAACCAAGCTGGGGTCACTCTGAGGGGAGAGTATGTGGGAACCTGACATCCCAGGGAACCTTCACCCGCCCTCCGGCAGAGACAGGGTGGAACTGAGGGGAAGAAGAAGACAACTCAGGGAAAGGCCCACAGCTGGAACCCTACTTAACAGCAAGGTCCTACTAGGGTCAGGGAGGTCCTTTGCTCTCTCTCAAATTTGGTTTCAAAATGCTTGTCGTTCCCTTTAAGAGGCAGGTTGCAGTAGGGGGAGGAGGACAGACTGTATTTTCTGTGATGAAAGTACAGGGAGGAGCGATGACAAGGGCAGCTACATCAGAGGAGGACCCTCCTTCAGCCAACAGGAACAGGGTGAGCAGGCAGCTTGGCACACACCCGGCTCCCAACTCCCGGCGTGTTGTGGATACCAGGCACAGGATATCTGACTGGCTCTCCACCCCCTTCCCTGATAACAGCTTCTAGGGGCACTGACTCACCCTCACCGCTTCCCTGGGGCAGAGGATGGAGTGGGCAGATGTTGGACTTCCTGTGGTACCGGGGAGCCTCCTCCCTGATGGGCCTCGTGGTCCAGGGGAAAGGACATGTTGGAATCGGAAGAGCTTGGCTGCCTCTGCCAACTCACACGTTAAGGGGCCTTGGAGAAGTTCCCTAGTAGCCTCATTTCCTCCTCTGTAAAATGGGGATAGTAAATGAGATATGTACAAATAGTGGAACATAAATGCTGGGCCCATAATTGTTACTCAATAGATATGCTAGCTGCCACTTGCTGTGTCCTTGGATAAACCACTCCACTCTGCCTTTCCTGATCTATTAAATGAGATTAAATTAGGTGATCTACGGTCTATCCTTGCTCTAAAACTCTCCCTCTGCGTGAGAGGAAGAGGGCAGTTGTTGCCAGATGTGGAAACTGTGTGCCCTTTCCTACCTGGCTGGGCTCCAAACCACATGAGTGACAGTGGTTGTTTCTCACTTCACAAGAATACAGGGGAAACAGCTGCCTGTTTTACTGGTGTAGGGTCCTCAGAAATTCTCTAATTTAACAATCCTGGGATTGTCCAAATGAGGACACAGGCTCCGAGCGGGGGTGGGTGTGTGTGATTTACCTGAGGTCTGCCAGCCAGGGAGTGGCAGAACTGGGGCTGGGATCCAGCACTGCTGCCTCTGTGGTCAGTGCTGCTTCCGCCACCCTGAGCCGCTCTCTCGAGGGATCCAGCCCAGATAACTTCCCATCCTGTCACCAAGCCGCTGCATTATCCACAGCTTCTTGGGAATCCTTATACCCATTTCCAATTAACTTTTGTCAGGTGAAGTCCCAAAGCCTAGTATGTGAAAGGGGTGGTAATCTGGGCCCTGGATCCTCCTGGTACCAGGGCTGGGTGTGGGTGAGCGGGTGCCAGCTAAAAGTTTGGACGACGTGGGAGGGATAGAGGGCTAGTTTCCAGCGGGAGGAGGGGATCTGGAACACGCTGAGAGCTGGGTTACTATCTGTTTTGCCTTTTAGGGAGGAAGCCCTCAGTTTGGGTACTCAATCTCTAGGAAGGATGTAGGGCCAGTGCTTGCTTTCCCTCTCCCTTGCAGACCTGCATGAAATCTGGAGATCAGGGGTCACATGTCCCTAGGGTAGTTTCCATTAGAGTGAAGTACCGTCTGCTGCTCATCCTCCATTAAGTTACCTCAAGAAAAGGGCTCAATCCTAAAGCAACTACTCCAGCTGAGTCTTGCCATCTATAGATTTGAGAGGCTTACATTCTTCAATGCTACTACTTAAGGGAGGCTCAAATTCCATCCTGACTCCAAGGAATTTGATCTCTCGAGAGATGCAAGTATCTAGTTTTGGCCTTTTTTCAAGGTGCCGGTGACACTGCCTTCACAATGCTTCTCTCGTCATCTGGGTCAGACCTGGGTTCCCCCCTAGTCTCCTCTGTAACAAGGGCCAGGACACAAAATGCTGAGTTCTGCAAGGAAAGGTAAAGACTGCCCCAGCTTTCAGAAAAGGAGTATCTCCCAGAGCTCAGACTGAGGGAGAAATCTCTTACGTTACCTTCCCAAGTTATGAAGTTTATCCTACCCTTTAAACCAGAACCCCCACTCCTATAGGTTAACTCCTCACTGTGTTTTCAGTGGACACTACACAGATGGCAAATAGTGTGCTGGTCCAAAGACCAACAGTTCATAGTCCTAGAGGAAGACGATACATTATCAAACTAGCTCCCTCTTCCTTCCCTATGCTTGCTCTCAACCCCAAGCTTCTGACCCACTGTCTTTCTCCCCATTCTCTTGAGCAAGTCCCAGGTCTCCACCAGGAACACAATGAACCAAAGCAAATATATCCTTCTTGCCCTCTGACCTGGCCAGTCCTGGGGTGTCCGAGCCGTAGGCCCTGAAAGAGGGATGTGAGCTGGTGGAGGGCTACTCCATTTGGAGCCTCCCTTTGTCTCCAGGTCCTTTTCATCCTTCTTGGGGCCCAGAGGCTCCGAAGGCTGGGCGAAGGAAAGGTTAAACTGGTTGGGCAGCACTCTCCCCCCGCCCCCCCACCAGAATCTAAGCTGGGAAACTTGGTGACAGGAACAAAGCGGGTGTTTGTTGGGTTTCTCTCCTGCCTGGGAGGCTGTTCTCGGACCACGGCATTCCTGGGTTGGACAGAGTCAGCTCAGCGTGGCTTCTCCCCACTGCTGTCGCCGCAATACCCACTGCCTTTCCAGAGGCCGTGCTTAGGTAACAACTCAGGGGATACAGGCGCTTCTGCCTGGCCTGAGCTCAAAGCAGAGGTATTAAAAATAAGTTCAAGATGGGACTTCCCTGGCAGTCCAGTAGTTAAGACTCCACGCTTCCACTGAAGGGGACACAGGTTCAATCCCTGGTCAGGGAACCGGGATGCTGCATACCCCACAATGTGGCCAAAATAATAATAAGTTCAAGCTCAAGAAAAGCTAGCTCTTAAACGGAGGAAGGGCTAGAATCAGGCGTAAGAGATAGTTTCTCAAGAACAGTCAGTGAATAAATCACCCCTAGAAGGTCTCCCGGGGCATGAGAACAACTGCAGAACACTTTTCCCCATTCTCTCCTCTACTGTGGAGAGGGGCTCACAGGCAAGGAAGGTTTAGGGGAATATATGGTGACTGATGAGAACAGAGAGAAATAAGGGATGGAAGCAAAGGTGTTCAGAAGGGAGGGTGCGGGGGGTGGGATATCTCTGTGGGAACGGGACCTACAATCCCTAGAGCAAGGAGGCAGGAATTCAGCTCACTTGCCCAGGAGCCTGGGAAGTCAGGGCCTGAGTACCAACAGCAACCTGAGCTCATCCAGGTGATGGGAAAACAGACAAGGCAGGGTGGCATTTGTTTTTATTAGAAAACCCCATTTGGTAAGAGCTTCCCTAAGCCAGCACAGAGACTGGGTAGCCTCCAAGAGTCCCATAGCTTTCATCTTATCTTCCACCCTCTTCTGAGAGGGGAGGGCGGGGGATGGGGTGGTGTCAGGCAGTCTCCGAAGTGCCCCCTCCTGGACCCCTGAGAGAGTTCACATCGCCAGCAATGTACCCCGCGGCACCTCAGTGGTGCACCACAGGGCCCCTAGGCTCAAGGCAGTTGCCAAAGGCTTTCCTGTTTGTATGGCTTCACGATGGAACCAAGGAGGCTCTCAAAGACTCCCAGGTCTGGTCCTTCGCTCTGGCTGAGAGCAGGGCAGGATCAAGGAGGTGGCCAAGGGCTAAGGGAGAAGAGATTGCATTTGAGATACCCTTTGGAGTCTGGAAAGCACCTGTATTCCTTGGGAAGGGAGGACTGGAAGCCCCACTCAGTTCTTCTTGGTTTTGGGGGTGTCATATTTCCTCTTGCTGGAATACCACAACAGCAGGGGGATGCCGATGGAAGGGAGAGTCATGACCCCGAAGGCTGCCCAGTCCAGCTGTGGAAGACAAAGGCCTTGCTTAGAAGTCTGGATTAGGGCACAGGAGGGGACCAGGAAGGAAGGGGTCCAATGAGAAAGGGAGCAGTCCAGCCCAAATTTTAAGCAGAACCTTCGCAGGAAGGTTCCTCTCTGGCTACTCTGGACACAGAATGGCTCGCTAAAGACTAATCTATATCTTTTGAGCTATGAAACCAAAGGTCTCATCTGACCCAACCCAATCTGGAAGAGAAGCTTCTCTCTTCCAAACAATCTCTGAGGAGGGAGATGCCCAGGTCTTGCCCTAACAGTCAAGCCTCCTGCGACCTAACCCCTGCCCCCACCTCCAGCTCTCTCTTCCATTCCTCTGTCTCACACTCTGCTCTCTGGCCTCACTAAACTACCTGCCATTCCTGGATTGCACCATGCTTTTTCTCACTTCTGAGCTACTCCCTCTTCCTAGGGTGCCTCCCCTTCCTTACCTCCTCTTTAATAAGTTAAACCTCCCTCCTCCAGAAAATCCTCCCCGACTCTCAAAGACCAGGTTAGGTGCTCCTGTTGCATCTCCTCCAGAGCCTTGTGTATGATCTCCACCACAGCACTCTTCCCCCACTGACTTGCGCTGAAGCCTCTATGAGCCCATAAGATCTTTAATGAAAGGGACTGTGTCTTGCGTTGCTTTCTCAAAGCAAAGCACAGAACTGAGCATGTAATTAGGAACCTCATAATTATTCCCTGAATGAATGAATAAATGAGTCTCCTCATTCAGTACTTTAGGCAAATCTTCAAAGAATTCTCCCCTAGACTAGACTACACCAAAGTTCCCATGTAACCTTCCCGATGCTCTGCAACTCTTTTAATCTAAGCAGATATACTTTTAATCCTCGAATTAGACCCAGGACTCCAAGATGGAGCTCTACTCAAGGCTGAGCAGAGAAAAAGGGCAGCTTTTTTTGGTTCTGGCAATTGTGATCTCATTGCCCAAAATCTCTAACCGTGGTTAAATCAGGATATTTGATGGCTGTGTGTATCAGACATCAAAACACAGATATGACAAGAACCAACCAACTAAACATATCTTCTAAGGAAGCCACACGGTCCCAGAACCAAAAGCGTGTTCTACTCCCAGGGGAATGCCAAGAAGACTGTAAAGCTTACAAAATGGGGGGAGAATCTCCTATCAAACTCCCTCTGAGCCAGGATTCCTCCCTGTCCGGGTGCACTGGTAAAGCCAATCTGAAAAGCAGAAAAGAAGGGCATTAAGGCAAGTCTCCAGCTCTTTCTCATCTGGGAAAGGGCAGTTCCAACCAACCCAGTTCTAAGCCATAGATTCTTAGCTCCCAAAGGCCCAAGAAAGCAACAAGATGAGGAAAAGTTTTTGAACTAGAGAGAGCTGGATGATTCTTAGTGTGTTATAAAGATAAGTAAATTAGGAGCCAGGAGACACATGATGAGCATCTACTAAAAAAAGGTAGGACAGGTATGCAGCTGAAATTAAAGCCAAATCCTTCTATCTTAGCCTCAGACTCTGGAAAGAGTTGCTCACCACCACTGGCCCCTCTGCCCATGGCGATCCTTTCCCCATTCCTCAAGTGGAAACACTCTTCTGTACCTCACAAGTTGACATGAGGCTCAAGCAAACTAATGAGAAGGATTCTGGAAAGTATAAAGCCCTACCCAAATGTACATTACTAGTGGAGGGGCTGAGTCTGCCCCACATTCCTTTGTCTTGGAGAGGAGGCCAAGAGTTTGAAGAGCATTGCAAACAACTTTGTTCTAAAGTGGCTGCTGAGCCTTTAATTTTATGTCTTTTAACCCATCAAGGACCAGGTGGAACCAGAGTCTTAGAGGTGGTTCTAAAAGCACACATGATAGAAGATATGAAAACATAACCAAGATTATAAGAATATGGTTCCACATGGTTTATTAAAAAAAGATAACTCAGAGAGTGCACTGAATGTTTGAGACTCTTGGATTTCTTTTAGCTCTATGGTTGACTCTGTTAAGTCCCTTCCTTACTGTGCACTCACTAAGTAGCCTAAAGCCCATCTGTACTTATAAATTCATGACCCAAGCTTTTTGAGGGCTAGGACAGTGTCTTAATCTGCTTGGTATTTCCTAGAGTCTAGCACCTTGCAGGGGGCTCAATAAATGTCTGCTGACCTTTACATCAATCAGTCAAGAGACTGGTTATCGCTGGGTTTCTATTCTATATGGAAAACAGAAAGAAATCTAAGACAAAGTCCCTTGCTTCAAGGAGTTTATAGTTAAACTGGGAGATGGGAGTGAGGGAAAGACCTAGATACAGGAAAGAGAACTAATAAAGATGGTCAATAATTAAATGTTCAAGTGGCATAGACTATAAGAGCTCTAGAAGTTTAGATGCAGTCAGTGACTGTTTAGTGAAAGAATGAGTAGGAAAGAGCGATATGAATTGTAAAAGCAGAAGACAAAATCAAGGAGATGCAGCTCAGAGCTAGGTCTTGAGGCGGCTTTGGATAATGAAGCGGAGGAGAGAGAGTACAGAGAGTACTTCAAGCAGAGACCAAAGGCAAAGTGAAAAGAAGGAGCACTGAGAGCGGGGGAGGTGCCACAGGAAGGAGCTTGGTCTAATTAGGACGGAGGGTCTTCGAGGGTAGAGAGAGGAAGGGAGAGGCAGAACACAGTGAGAATGCTGGAGGGTACGGCGAGAAGAGGCAGGAAACTCAGCCTTGCTGCAAGAAGCAGGGGCATTCTAAGCAAGGGAAAGATACAGACACAGCGGAGACCAGGAATCATCTGATGGCAGCACAGAAGACAGACGGGAAAGACAATGATGGCAATAAACTGGGCAGCACATGACACTGTACAGATTAAAAGTGAAGCGGAAGGGAATGCTACAGTACTCCTCTCCCATTCATTTCAATTGCTTGATTCTGAGACTTTATAATTTGAAACATACTTCCTTCCTATTTGAAACATACCTCCTTCCTATGATGATATCTCAAGTTTTTGGTCCTTCTTATCTTCCTCAGAATTTAGCACCTGCTCTGGAGATTTTCTACAAGAGTTTTCAAAGGAAGGCAGAGCTGAGCCCCATCCAACTAAGGGTTTGGGTAACTCACCACAACGGGCCCATCCTCCTGGGCCAGATAAGTAATAGTTGCTGAGGTGAAGTTGAAATAACCAGCCTTGAGAGGGCGCAGGACCACGGTGTGGGAAACGTTGCTAGCACTGACGCAAGAGTTAAGGAGGGAAAAAGATGAAGCTACAGTTGTAACAAACTTTCAACTTAGGGACTAAACACACCATTCACAAAAAGAGTTGCCAACACATGTAATGATTTCACATCTGCAATATACTGCGAAAATAATAAACACAGGCTTTTTTTCTAAGCCTGAAGTATGTGGTATAATATGATGTCTTTCTAGCCAAGTCTTAAAGGGTCTATGACATACGCAGTATTGAGGTGTTTAAATTAAACTTTTAAAGCAATATAGGTTATGGATGAAAAATTAGTCACTTAAGGTCACAGAAAATCTTTTGCTGCCTAAAACTGCAGGAAGTTCTTGAAAATATAAAACAAAACCCCCCAAAACCCAAAGAGAAAACTTACCCTTGCCAGAAAATCTAAATATACTTTAAATCACAGGGAAAAAAAATAATCTAATTCAAAACACTCAGGAGGGCTTCCCTGGTGGTGCAGTGGTTGAGAGTCCGCCTGCCAATGCAGGGGACACGGATTCGTGCCCCAGTCCGGGAAGATCCCACATGCCGCGGAGCGGCTGGGCCCGTGAGCCATGGCCGCTGAGCCTGCGTGTCCAAAGCCTGTGCTCCGCAACAGGAGAGGCCACAACAGTGAGAGGCCCGCGTACCACAAAAAACAAACAAACAAACAAAAAACACTCAGGAAATAACCAGTAGATCCGAATAAGGGATTTATTGAAGAAGAGTCTTTAAAAGGTCACCCAGGGGATTTCCCTGGTGGTCCAGTGGTAAAGAATCCACCTTACGATGCAGGGGACGCGAGTTCGATCCCTGGTCAGGGAACTAAGATCCCACGTGCCACAACTGCTGAACTCGTGCGCCTCAACTAGAGCCCACGTGCCACTAACTACAGAGCCCAAGTGCCCTGGAGCCTGTGCGCTACAGCTAGAGAAGAGAAAACCCACACGCCACAACTAGAGAGAAGTCCACGCACCACAACGAAGATCCCTTGTGCCGCAACTAAGACCCGACGCAGCCAAAAAAAAAGTCACCCAGGTCCTCCACCTAGCATCCCACTGAATTTCTTTTTTTTTTAAATTTATTTATTTATTTTATTTTTGGCTGTGTTGGGTCTTTGTTGCTGTGCGCGGCTTTCTCTATTTGCAGCGAACGGGGGCTACTCTTCCTTGCGTTGCATGGGCTTCTAACTGTGGTGGCTTCTCTTGTTGCGGAGCACAGGCTCTAGGCGTGCGTGCTTCAGTAGCTGTGGCTTGCGGGCTCTAGAGCACAAGCTCAGTAGTTGTGGCGCACGGGCTTAGCTGCTCCACGGCATGTGGGATCTTCCCAGGCCAGGGCTCGAACCCGTGTCTCCTGCATTGGCAGGCGGATTCTTAACCACTGAGCCACCAGGGAAGCCCCCCACTGAATTTCTTTTAAAAGCACCTTAAACATCCTCGCCCAGCCACAAACATCTGTCTACATTCTCCCGATACAGAATGTTTTAGAACTTTATGACCTGAACTTCAGGAACCTCCTTCCTCAGGCCCACCCTAAATCATGCTCACACAATTCTCACCAGTCTCTCTTGCCCCATCTCATCCAGAGTGGCGACAAGAATGACCCTGCTGATTTGCTTCAACATTACCGCCCTCCCACCCACCACCACCAGCCTTCATCACCCAGTGTCAAGAGGATACGGAGCAATTCGGTCCCATTTGACGTTGAGCATTCCAGAGACAATGCCAAAGTCTTCTGGAGGGAAGGAATCATCAGATAATTCCACATCTAATGCAGCACTAGAAAAGGGAGGAAACGAAGAAAGGTTAGCAATGGGTATAAAATTAAAGGAATCAGCAATCAAATCTGCCTGCCTGTCCTAAAAAATCAGAACTTTAAAAGACAGATATGAGTCACAGTTATTTGGGTTTGTTGCACTGAAGAATCCCAGCCAAGGCCTGGATTCTGGGCACCAAAATACTCAAATATCTAGGAAAGAATGGGCCTGAATCCGTTTCTGCCCCAATTTCTTCTCACGTGTGTGTGTGTGTGTGTGTGTGTGTGTGTAAGGAGGGGAAGAGGAGCAAGATGCATGTGGAAAAGAACATTAAAGGGAATAAAGTGAAAAAAAGACAACAAAAATGCTAATGAAAGAAACGAAGCTGAAACTAAACCCCTGAGGTAACGAAGGATCATACATTTTCTGCCTTCTCATCTTCCTCTCCCTGTTTCACCACAATTTTTGCTTCTTCCCCACTCTGAAACTCTTCCAGCTCAAAAAGTGGAAGACGGTTTCCTGTAGCTTAGGTAAGAATATCCTCCTCTTCCAGAAGTAGATCCAGCAGTATATTCATTCACTCGTGATATCTGTTGCTGGAAATCTCCCAAAGATAAATCACTGTTGGTCCCTGTTCCCAGCTGGGAAATCTAAGAAACCTGAAAAGGGCCCAACCTATAGCTCCAGGGCCTCCTTACCTTGAGCCAACATTGTAGATGTTGTACTGTAAGGTCAGGTCTCGCCCCTCCACGGCATATCTGTTCAGCAGTGATTTGGAGGCCAAAAGCCTGGCTCCTTCCTCTGCTTGAGTGACAGCAAATAGAGCCAACACCAGGAATGCCAGCAGCCTCATCTTTGGAGAAAAAAGCAAAGTGAGCAGTCAACCCAAGCCTGTAAAACCAGCAAGAGCTTCCTGACAGCCCTTTCTTACAAAGTCTATCAAAACTCTTTTGAGCTTATCAAAGCAGCAGCCCCTTTTACAGAGCAGTCTCTAAGCCACCAGCGCCCTGGGTGCTCCCCAACTGGTGCGATCTTCTGAGAGGACTGCATGTGGCCAGACTCCTTAGGCCGCCGGATTTCGGCCGATCTCGGACCTGCAACAGCCTCTAGCTTTCCTTCACGCAGGAGTCCCCCACGGCTGCTGCCTTCCCGCTGCTCCTCCTTCTCCACCAGCTTCCCTGTGATCCCACGCCGCGCTCGCAGGGTCCTCCCCCACGCCCCTGTATCCCATCCTCCATCTTTCCCCCGGGATCCTATTCGTCCTGGCCCTCCACATCCCTTTCTGGGGCCCTCCGAGAGCTCAGTCCGCTCTGCCCCCTCCCCTCCTCTTGCCAAGACTACACGTCCTCCCGCCGGCATGCCCTCTCTCCTCCCCGCCCTCCCCGAGCTAACACTCACCGCTGAGTGTTGTGCGGACGTGAGACTCCCAGGCTCCCGCTGGCACCCCCAGTGCCTCGGAACTCACCGCGCGCACCCTCAAAGCCTTTCGGGGGGGGGGGCGGGGGGGGCACCAAAACCGGAAGAGAGCGTCAGCATCGGAAATACCGGAAGTAAGCTCTGGCCGGAAACTTTGGTGATCTGCCCGATGCCTTCTGGGAGTTGTAGTTCATAGACAAGCCCCACCTTTCCCTTTGTAGTACCCGCCCGCCTCTGGGATGCAACAGCTCCTGGAACAGGCTTGTGTGTGTATCCTCCACGCTCTTCTTTCTTTCTTTCTTGTTCTTTCTTTCACGCTTTTATTATTCTGCAGTCTAGAGTGACTTTTCATGCTGGCTTGCCGTTACTGTAGATGACCAGCACCTGATTAAGTGCTTTGCGGAACTGGCAGACCCAGAGATTAGGGTCATCTATCTAAAGTGTACTGTCGAACTAGGAATTAGAGAAAAGCTATTTCTCTCGAGGCTACTCTTCGTATTCCCAGGCGAGAAATTTAGTCATCCCTTATATCCAGTAAGTCACCAAGCCCTGAACTTTCTTTAGAAGCCCTTTAAGGCCCCGCAAAAGGAGATCCTTTCTTCTCCATTCCCACTGTAACCGCTTTAGTTCATACACGTTGCGGTTGCTGTTTTTCACTGCGATGGTCTCGCTTTCTTGGGACTTTCCCGGCGCATTTCAATCAGCTACCAGAAAAACTTCCCTAAACAGCATTTTGAACAGTAGACTCTATGTTCAGAGGATGGACTGTGAAGTTAGGCAGTCATGAATTCAAATCTCCCTTCGGTCACTTGCTGTTTAGGTAACCTTAAGGCAAGTGTTACTTCTTTTATATATATATATATATATATACATACACATATATATTTATTTATTTATTTGACTGCGCTGGGTCTTAGATGCAGCAGGCGGGATCTTCATTTCGGCCTGAGGGATCTAGTTCCCTGACAGGGATGGAACCCGGGCCCCCTGCATTGGGAGTGCAGAGTCTTAACCACTGGACCACGAGGGAAGTCCAAGTGTTACTTCTATAAACTTTGGTTTCCAAATCTGTGAAATGAGATAATTATAGTACTCTCAAAATGCTGGATGATCAAATAGGATAATGTATGTAAAACTCTTACATATTGTCTGGCACATTTGTGTGATCAATAAATGCTAACTATCAATATTGCTATTATCCTATCTCTGCATTGTAGCATTCCATCATTCAGTATGCACTTATTGGGCACCTAATTTGTGCCTAGTACTGTTCTAGGTACTGAGGATACAGTGATGAACAGGACAGATAAGGTTTCTACTTTCTGGGGGCTTAACATTCTTGTGGACTAATAAACATCACCTGTATTGGTTTTAGTATCTCCCCCCATTCACCACCTCCCAGGTTAGAGCTCTTTGAGGACAGGTGGTCTGTTTTCTATTGCTTAGTGTCATGCCTGAGCACACAGGACATACTCCAGGAATGAATCATAACAAATTCTCTACACACAACCTTCAGTCTGCTCCTACTTCCTTTGTGTGTGGCTTCCTTCAAATGCCCTGTTGCCTCTCTTTCCTATCCAAATCCAAGCCCTCCTTCAGGGCCCCGCTCTAGTCTCATCCCCGCTGGGAAGCCTTCCTTGGCTTTGCCAGACTGCATTGCTCTTTTACAGCACCACAGATTAGGAATTTCTTTTTTTTCTGATTGTTTCTGATCTGGAAACTCTACTTTCATGATTAGATGCTACTTCTCTAGTATATACTTATCCAAAGTTCCTGCAGCGATGCTGAACACACAGAGGTGCTCAAGAAACACCTGCTGATTGGAAGAATTTTCATCATCTCCGTTTACAGTCTCCCTAATGGAATCTATTCTGACTAGAGGAGAGATTTTGAGAGTCAACTGCTGGGAATTCCCTGGTGGTCCAGTGGTTAGGACTCCACGCTTCCACTGCCAAAGAGAGAGAGAGAGAGTCAATTGCTAAGGGAAATGTTTCTGTTGAAAGACTTCCAAAAGAATACAACTTCTTCCTGCCATCCTCAAGAGGACCCCAAACCAAGAGATTGAGTAGAACTTTGTTAGATGTGCAGAGAACTGTGTGCCAGGAACAGAGGCATGCAGAGCAAGGGTGCTTACTGTGCCCCCAGGATGGTGTCACTGGTTTTAGGCCCTATTTCCTGGTGTTTAGGACAGAGCCGAAGCTGCCCACTGACCTCTCTTTTGGGATCTGCAACAAGAGGGCCACCAAGAGAGTGTGTGACCAAGCTGAGAAGGAAGTGGCAAGCTGTTTTCTTGCAAGAAAGGTAAGCACCCAGAAATAGGGCCTTGCTGAGAAATCTAGGGGCCTCAGATGGGCCTACGTTAGCTAGAAGTGGTAATGGAGTGAATGTGAACCATGCCAGTTTTCAGGAAACATCCAGAATCAAAGCTGTTACAGTAACTTTGCAACAATAATTTTTTCTCTTTTACATTCATTTGTTTTACTGTGGTAAATATACATAACATGAAATTTTTTTTTTTTTTTTTTTTTTTTTTTTTTTTTTGCGGTACGCGGCCCTCTGTTGTGGTCTCTCCCGTTGCGGAGCACAGGCTCCGGACGCGCAGGCTCAGCGGCCATGGCTCGCGGGCCCAGCCGCTCCGCGGCATGTGGGATCTTCCCGGACCAGGGCACGAACCCGTGCCCCCTGCATCGGCAGGCGGACTCTCATCCACTGTGCCACCAGGGAAGCCCCATAACATGAAATTTACTATTTTAACCATTTAAAATGTACATTCACATTGTTGTGCAGCCCTCACTACCATCCATCACCAGAACTTTTCATCTTCCCAAACTGAAACTGCATACCCATTAAACACTAACTCCCCTTCCTCCTGTCCCCAGCCCCTGGCAATTACCATTCTACTTTCTGTCTCTGTGAATTTGACTACTCTATATACCCCATGTAAGTGGAATCATACAAAAAATCATTTTTAATTTATATAAATAATACATGCTTATATTCTCATTGTTAGAAAATCAAACAATACTGAAATAGTATAAATGTCAGGATGCAAACTTAGATGTCCAAGAAATGTTAACTTCCTTACTTTTCTACAATCAAACCCAATTTCTGCTTCCAGCCCCTTTTCCATCAGGTAGTAAGGACTTACATCCCTGTTAATGTAGGGACTTCCCAGCCATTTTCCTCCAATCATGCCTCTAGTTTTCTAGAGGGCTCCCGATGTGCCGGAGGCATTGTGGGGAGGGGATCAGGGACTTCCGGTGCTTGGTCATCAATACTTTTCCTCTCTGGTGTCCACTGAGACATCCGGATCCTGTCTGCTCTTGGGCTGTGAGTTCACACAGAGTGCAGGTGCATCCCCCTCAGCCTTATCCCAGGCCTTCCCAGGCACAGTGTTCCTCTCTCTCCCTCTTCCTTTCCCTCCCTCTACTTTCCGTGCCTCTCTGGAGCCATAGGGAACTCAGCTGGGCTCTCTCAGGCCCTTCACCTCTTCCTTGCTATTCAGCCACTCCTCAATTCCACAAACCAGGCTGGGACCCGGGATGAGCAGAAATCCTGAAAAGTGTCCCAGACCCCCTACCTGGGCACAATATGCATTTTTGGGAGCAGGCACAAGACTCCTCTTGCTCTTGGATTCACCAACCCATTTGGGTTTTTCCTTTGCCACCCCCTCCAAATCCCAAACTATGTCAAGTCGGAGCCAGTGGAGCCTCAGAGCTCTTCTGAGGGATTTATCCACAGATAACTAAGATCCCCTCTCTCCTGTTCTCTCCTCTTTCTTTTCTTTCTCCCCAGTTTGGTTGAACTCTATCTAGATGAAATCAGTTGGGTGAGGGGATAGAAGTGATGGAAAACTGGCTCTAATGTCTCTAGTATCCTTCAACAAAAATTTACTGATCATTCTCCAAAGTGCCAGACAATGTTCTGGGCCGTAGGGCAAGAGCAGTGGACAAAACAGACAAAAACTCTGCCTGTCTCTTAAAACAGACAGAATGCCATGCCTTTCTTTCTAGTGAGGCACTGTCCCATAGAACTTTCGGTGAAAATGGAAATGTTCTATAATAGCTCCACTGTCCAATATGTTAGCCACCAGCCACATGTGGTTATTGAGCACTTGAAATGTGACTGGTCAGGCTGAAGAACTAAAATTTTTAGCTTTATTTCATTTTAACTAATTTCAAGTTAAGTTTGAATAGCCACACGTGGTTAGTGGATTGGATAGCACAGCTCTTATATATCCTGACACCTCTCTGGCCTTTGGCTTTGAATTCCAAAAGGCCAGCGTTTTGATACTCAGCAAACCTTTTCTCTGCTTTCTTCTGAAACACTTCTCCCCATCACTGGGAGAACTCACGGTCTGAGGTACAGCATATTGGACAGCTCCCAGCGAGTCCCCAGGAAATGGCCAGATCTCGACTGATTCCACTGACTGGCTGAACCCAGGGAAGACACCTTCCCTGTGGTAGATGCTTCTGGGTGTACAAAGCACAGAGTGCTCCCCTTCCTGCCCTCCCCCTTACTCCCAGTCTTCCAACTCATTAAGGGGGAAGGAAGCTGCACCTCCTTTGGAGGGCTAAAGAGAGCCAATAGGAGAGTGTGGTACGAAGGACTCCTGTGTCTCCCTTAGCCCCTTCACCTTTTTGTCCTGCCAACCACACCCTCATCTCTAGGAATGAGGAGCTATTTTAGCATAAGAGCACATCATCCCTGTGCTCTGAGAGACGGTCTCTATGAGCAAGAGAGTGGCTTGTTGGATGGTTGGTTGGTTTGCAGATGCCACACTCTGAAGAAGACATGGCTTGATTCACTGTGAGGCCCCCAGGAAGCAGTCAGAAATAGCAATCCCCCCACGTTACCACAGAAAGAAGCAATGGAAAGAAGTAGGGCCTGGGACTTCCCTGGTGGAGCAGTGGTTAAGAATTCACCTGCCAATGCAGGGGACACGGGTTCGATCCCTGGTCTGGGAAGATCCCACATGCCGCGGAGCAACTAAGCCTGTGCGCCACAACTACTGAGCCCGTGAGCCACAACTACTGAAGCCTGCGCGCCTAGAGCCCGTGCTCCGCAGCAAGAGAAGCCACCGCAATGAGAAGCCCGCGCACCTCAAGGAAGAATAGCCCCCACTCACCGCAACTAGAGAAAGCCCGTGTGCAGCAACAAAGACCCAATGCAGCCAAAATAAATTCATTAATTAATTAAAAAAAAACTTAGGGCTTTCCTGGTGGCACAGTGGTTGAGAGTCTGCCTGCCGATGCAGGGCACACAGGTTCGTGCCCCAGTCCGGGAAGATCCCACATGCCGCAGAGCGGCTGGGCCCGTGAGCCATGGCCGCTGAGCCTGCACTTCCGGAGCCTGTGCTCCGCAACGGGAAAGGCCACAACAGTGAGAGGCCCACACACCGCAAAAAAAAAAAAAAAAAAAAAAAAGACATAGGGCCTCAGTGGAAGAACTGAAAGTAAATAAAGAAAGGAAAAAAGGGACTTCCAAATATCTGCTCCAGGCTGACTTTAGAAGGCAGCATTGGGGGAAAAGTGAATCCATACATGTCCCACCTCTCAGGCCAGGAGTCTATGTGTGTTAATGACCAACTACTAATGGGTCTGTTTTCTTTCAGATAATAAACTGTGCCCACCCATTCATCCTTCCAGACACCAGGGCATGATTGGCAGTATTGGCGAGCTCCTGCTCTCTGCTCCCACTCAGCTACTGCACCCACCATGCTTTCGTAAGGTGAGTTGTCACCAAGTCTGTTCCCTCGCTGGATGGTGAGCATCTAGAGGGCAGGGACACACCTTGAGTTTGTTGAGTAGCTACGCTGTAGATAGTTATTGAACAGAACTGAGTGATGGTGGGAAAAGAAAAGCAGTGCAGCTGACCACGCAATAGTTAGGTTTGGCTGGAAATGGAGGAGAGGTGGGAAAAGAAGGCCAGGTTACAGAGCCGAGAACATTGTCTAGCATATGCCCCACGCGCAATTTTTTATTCTGAAAAACTTGAAACCTATAGAAACTTGAAAGATTGGCTCAATTAACACCTGTATGCCTTTCACTTAGATTTACCAGCTGCTAACCTTTTGTTCATTTACTTTATCTCTCTATATATAAACTAATATACACTAATATACACTAATATAAACTAATATACACTAAATATACACTAATATATAATATAAACTAATGTACACAGACACACACACACACACACTACACATTCACTTATACATTTTTTAGAACCATTCAAGCGTCAGTTGCACATCATGATACTCCATCCCTGTGTACGTCAGCATTTATCTCCCAAGAACAGGAACATTCTCTTCTGTAACCCCAATAACATTGTCACACCCAGGAAGTTTGACACATAAAATACTATTTTCAGATAGAATCTATATGCAATTTTTGCCAAAACGCCCTTTAAGACTTAAAAAAAAAAATCTAGGATCCTAGGGCTTCCCTGGTGGCGCAGTGGATGAGAGTCCGCCTGCCGATGCAGGGGACACGGGTTCGTGCCCCGGTCCGGGAAGATCCCACATGCCGCGGAGCGGCTGGGCCCGTGAGCCATGGCCGCTGAGCCTGCACTTCCGGAGCCTGTGCTCCGCAACGGGAGAGGCCACAGCAGTGAGAGGCCCGTGTACCGCAAAAAAAAAAAAAAAAAAAAAATCTAGGATCCTATCAATGATCATACATTGCAGCATTGCCTTTGATGAGTGCTGCCAATTCAACGAAATGAGTTTCTCCCAGAGAGAGTGTGGAGAGGAAAAAAAATGCGTGGAGGATACAGCCTTGGTTACTACCTCCCCAGACTGAGAGGACGGGAGGAGAAAGGGAAGAGAAGGCTCAGACAGAGCTCAGTCTCTTGAAACAGACACTGAAGTGTCCCTTCTAAGTCTTTGGATCCCTTGAATATCTCAGACAGACCTGGCTACCCAAAGTTGGTTATGGACTTTTGTCTGCCTCATGCCAAATTTCTCTCCAGCACATGTGGATTCCTAGGTGGATTCTGGAATCTGTATCTGCCATGTCTAGTTGCCCTTTGGGGTTTTGTCCCATTTTTTAGAATTTGGTCACAGTGTCTCTTTTTAAGCCCAGTCTTCTTATTCTGATCACTGGTGGGGGCCAGGGGAGGGAGATGAGCAGATCCAGCCTCCTCTTGCTGAAAAGTGAAGGAGAAGGAGTTACTCCTTCCAGAAAAAAATGCCAACAGTAATAGTAGTCACAGCTTACATCTACTGAGTACTTACTACATGCCACTTGTAAGAATTTATATCTCATTTAAACCTAATTAGAACCCGGTAAGCTCAATACTATTATTGTCCCCAT
The DNA here is from genome assembly GCF_937001465.1 of Orcinus orca. Classification (NCBI taxonomy): domain Eukaryota; kingdom Metazoa; phylum Chordata; class Mammalia; order Artiodactyla; family Delphinidae; genus Orcinus; species Orcinus orca. The sequence continues at coordinate 99,591,731 of NC_064559.1, read as the reverse complement.
TTTTCAGATGAAGAAACAGAGACATGAGCAAGTTAAGTAACTCTCCCAGGATCACATAAGTGGGAAGCAGAGATGCTAGAGTTTGAGCTCGGTTTGTCTGACTCAAGATCTCACACAGAGAACTGCCTCCCAGTTAGCTACCCCATTTTTATGAGTCCTCCAAGGTATCCTTTCAACATTCACATGCTGTTAAACACACGATATGTGAACTTATTTGCTTGTTTACACACAATAAACTGTACATATTTAAAGTGTACAATTTGATGTTTTGACATATATTTATACTCATGAAACCATCACCCACAATCAAGATAATAAACATATCCATCACCCCCAAATATGAACAACCAGGATTTCTAGAACAGATAAATTGGAGGGTTATTACTTGACTTCTAAAATGAGTCTTTATTTAACCAAAGTATTTGCATTAGGATCCTTTTAAAATAATGAGCTCTCTTCTAGTGCATTCAGAATACACCTGCATATCCTTTGCTGACACTGATTTGTAACTTCTCTTTGGTAATTTTTTAAAAAATAAATTTATTTATTTATTTTTGGCTGTGTTGGGTCTTCGTTGCTGCGCATGGGCTTTCTCTAGTTGTGGCGAGCGGGGGCTACTCTTCGTCGTGGTGCCCGGGCTTCTCATTGCAGTGGCTTCTCTTGTTGTGGAGCACGGGCTCTAGGCATGCGGGGGCTTCAGTAGTTGTGGCACGTGGGCTTCAGTAGTTGTGGCACATGGGCTCAGTAGTTGTGGCTCGCGGGCTCTAGAGTGCAGGCTCAGTAGTTGCGCACGGGCTTAGTTGCTCCGCGGCATATGGGATCTTCCCAGACTAGGGCTCGAACCCGTGTCCCCTGCTTTGGCAGGCAGATTCTTAACCACTGCGCCACCAGGGAAGCCTGAGAAAGAGTCTTGATGTAACTCATGAGGGAGGCTTCAAGGCCTAATCTTCCAGGTTTCAACTCCAGATTTGTCTCGTTTCCTTCTTCGTAACCCTTAGCTCTGTACAGCAAAGCTTTTGAGCTTGTAGCAAACAAAAAGACTGGAACGAAAACTGCCCAGAGGGAACTTAGAAGTCATTTTTAAGATCGTGATCGTTCCCGGCAACAAAGTTTAAGGCTAGCTCCCTAATTTATATTGCTATCTCACTTTTCCTTCCTCAGCTTGAGCAAAGGAGAAGAGGAACCCTTACCCTCCAGAGCCTCCCCAAGCCCACCCCCCTTGCCCACATACACACTAATCATTCAGAAGGAATCTTAGAAATCAGGAAACCTGTCTTAGGGCAGGTTCCCTAGAAGCTGAGCCTGAGATGGAGGTTCTTGTGTGAGGATTTTATTGAGAGAATGCTCTCAGGAGAAGGAAAGGGAGTGAGGGAAGCAGGATAGGGCAGGGGAAGAAAGCTAAGCAGGGTTGTTAACAGTTAAGTCTGCCTCTGCCTGATCCCAAGGAACTCTGAAGCCTGAGTTACATCACAAAATTGGTTGCACTTTTGAGGCAAGAGGTTGGCCTTTTGTAAGCCCATATCAGTCAATCACTGCGGGCTGCCCTAGGTTCTCCAGTGAAGCAGCCTCCCTATTGAATGAGGGCACTTCTCCGGTGAAGGGGCTGTTTAGCTGTTAGCAGTCAACCCCACCGTAGCTGGGAATGGGTGTGTGGCCCCATAAAGGGAATCTGGGCAGGGCAACTCTATAATTCATTGAGATTCATGTATTTCCTAGTATATATTTAATTTTTGTAAATGTCTCAGATGTGCTTGAAAAGTGTATTCCAGTAAAGTGCATAAAAGTTAACATAAAAATGGGGGAGAAAGGACGGCTCTTCCTTGCAGAAGAACTGCAACAAACACATGTAGAAGAAATGCAGGAGATAGAAAACCACTATTAAAACACCAGAGTCATAATTGTTGGGGCAAGACCCGACCATGGAGGGTGAAATTAGTGGGTGAAAATCTGAGGAGAAACAGGATACTTGCACAGTCTCAAAGTATCTCCTTCAAGATATTTATTAACTACATAGGTAAAAATAATAACTTTACAGGGGGAAACCCAGCAGACCCCATACCCTTTTAACTAAGTTATCAAGGTTAACGTTACCATTAATAAGACACAGTGATATTGTATACCCCTGATATGTTGTGCTGAGAAGGCACTCATGTCAAAATGCATAACCTCCCTTTAAGCATAAGAAATATCAGACAAACCCAAATTGAGGGATATTGTACAAAATGATTGACCAGTACTCTTCAAAATTGCCAAGGCTTGAACAGACTTGTGGTTGCCGTGGGTGGGGGGGCGTGGTGGTGAGGGAGGGATGGAGTGGGAGTTTGGGGTTAGCAGATGCAAACTATTATATATAGAATGGATAAACAACAAGATCCTATTGTATAGCACAGGGAACTCTATTCAATATCCTGTGATAAACCATAATGGAAAAGAGTATGAAAAAGAATATATATATATATATATATGTATAACTGAATCACTCTGCTGTACAGCAGAAACTAACGCAACATTGTAAATCAACCGTACTTCAATCAAATAAATTTTAATTAATTAATTAAAAATAAAAACATTCACCAAGGGGGACTTCCCTGGTGGTGCAGTGGTTAAGAATCCGCTTGCCAATGCAGGGGACACGTGTTCGATCCCTGATCCGCGAAGATCCCACATGCCGTGGAGCAACTAAGCCTGTGCACCACAACTACTGAGCCTGCGCACCACAACTACTGAGCCCGCGCACCACAACTACTGAAGCCCAGGCGCCTAGAGCCTGTGCTCCACAACAAGAGAAGCCACCGCAATGAGAAGCGGTGGAAGGGTAGCCCTCGCTCTCTGCAACTAGAGAAAGCCTGTGCACAACAAGGAAGATCCAACGCAGCCAAAAAATAAATAAAATTGAAAAAAATATATTTACCAACAAAAAAGGCTGTAAAAGACTTTGGAAAGATTGAGGAACTGTCACATATTAAAGGAGACTAAGGAGACATGACAATTAAATGCAATGTGGGATTCTGGATTGGATCCTGGAACAGAAAAAAGGCCATTAATAGACAAAGTGGTAAAATTCAAATAAAGTCTGTAGTATAGCTCATGTTATCGTACCAATGTTAATTCGTTTTGATAATTGTACTGTGGTTATGCAAGATACTAACAATAGGATAAACTGGGTGCAGAACACATGGGAACTGTTCTATTTTTGCAACTTTTCTGTAAGTGCAAAATTATTTCAAAACAAAACATTAAATAAATAAATGCTCACTCTAAGAAATTACAGTAGCCACTGCTCAGGTCAAGAAATGAACATTATCAGTACCCCTGAATTATCCCACATGTCCTTCTTCCGAATCACAACTTCTTTCTTCCCATACAGGTAACTGCTATGGTGACTGTTACAGTAATTACTTCCTTGCTTTGCATTACAGATTTTCCTTCCAGGCAACCATCCTTAAAAAGTAAAGTTTAATGTTGCCTGTTTTGGAGTTTTATATACATGAAATCATAGACCATATATTCGTTTGTGTTTCCCTGTTTGCTTTGTTGTATTTATTTTTTATTTCATTAATTAAATTTATTGCGGTAAAATATACAACATAAAATTCACCATCTTAACCTTTACGCGGGCCTCTCACTGTTGTGGCCCCTCCCGTTGCGGAGCACAGGCTCCGGACGCGCAGGCTCAGTGGCCATGGCTCATGGGTCCGGGATCTTCCCGGACCGGGGCACGAACCCGTGTCCCCTGCATCGGCAGGCGGACTCTCAACCACTGCACCACCAGGGAAGCCCATCTTCACTAATTTTAAGTGCACAGTTTAGCAGTATTGAATACATTCACATTGTTGTACAACCATCACTACCCCCATTTCCAGAACCCTTTTCATCTTGTAAAACTGAAACTCTATACTCATTAAATAATAACTCTCCGTTTTCCTCTCCCTTCAGCCCCTGGCAACCACCATTATACTTTAGGTCTTTATGAGTTTGACTGCTCTAAGTACCTCATACAATCATACAGTATTTGTCTTTTCTTGTGACTGGTTTATTTCACAGCATAATATCTTCAAGTTTCATCCATGCTGTAGCATATTGCATAATTTCCTTCCTTTTTAAGGCTGAATAATATTCCATTGTATGTATATACAACATTTTGCATATCCATTCATCCATCAGTGGACATTTGGGTTACTTCCGCGTTTTAGCTATTGTGAATAATGCTGCTATGAACATAGGTGTACGAGTATCTCTTTATGACCCTGCTTTCAATTCTTTTGGGTATATACCCAGAAGTAGAATTGCTGGATCATAGTGGTAATTCTATTTTTAATTTTTTGACAAACCACCACCATACTCTTTTCCATAGCAGCTGTACCAGTTCAAATTCCCACCAGCAGTGCACAGAGTTCCAATTTCTCCACATCTTTGCCAACACTTGTTGTTTTCTGTTTTTTTTGTTTTTGTTTTATAGTAGCCATCCTAATGGGTGTGAGGTGGTATCTCACTGTAGTTTTACTTTGCATTTCCCTAATAATTAGTCATCTTATCATGTGTTTATTAGCCATCTGTATTATCCTCTTTTGAGAAATGTCAATTCAAGTCCTTTGCCCATTTTTGAATTGGGTTGTATGTTTCATTGTTGTTGAGTTTTAGGAGTTTTCTATATATTCTCTATATATTTCTATATATTCTATATCCCTCATCAGATATATGATTTGTTGTGGTTTTTATTTCATTAATTTTTTTATAATAGTATACAACCTCATGAGTTAGTGGTGAGATTTTTTTAAATATTTATTATTTATTTATTTTTTCTGTACTGGGTTTTAGTTGTGGCACACGGGATCTTTAGTTGCAACATGTGGACTCTTAGTTGCGGCATGCACAAGGGATCTAGTTCTCCGACCAGGGATCGATCCTGAGCCCCCTGCTTTGGGAGTGTGGAGCCTTACCCACTGGACCACCTATTTCATTGATTTTTGCTCTTCTCTTTATTTTTCTATCCTTCTACATTCTTTGGGTTTATTTTGCTATTCTTTTTTTTAACTTTCTGAGCTGGTTGCTTAACCCATTACTTTTCAAACTTTCTTCTTTTCCAATATATGCATTTAAGGCTACAAAATTTTCTCCACATACTGGTTTAACTGCCTCCCATCAGTTTTTACAGGTAATTTTTTATTATTTAGTTTTTAAATATTTTATAATTTACATTGTTATTTCTTTTTTGACCCATGGTTTACTTATTAGTATAGATCCTTATTTCCAAAAATCTTGGGGTCTAGAAAACTGCATTATGATTAGAGGTCATACTTTGTATTATTTCTGTCCTTTAAAATTCATTGAAAATTGCTCTCTTTTTTCCAGCATATATTTAATGTTTGTAGATGTTCCATGTATGCTTGAAAAATATATATATATATTCTATACTTTATTGGATGCAGCATTATATGTACTGTTTTTCACTGAAACTAAGATGCACCCAATATTTTTTTGCTATGGTTGCCTTTAAAAAGTACCACAAACGAGGTGGCTTAAACAATAGGAATTTATTGTCTCACAATTCTGGAGGTTAGAAGTATGAGACCAAGGTGTTGGCAGGGTTGGTGCCTTCCGAGGGCTGGAGGAAGAATATGTTCCATGCTTCTTCCCTAGCATCTGGTGGTTTGCTGGTAATTTTTGGTGTTCCTTTGCTTCTACAGACATCACCCTGCCTTCATCTTCAAACGATGTTCTTCCTGTTTGCCTGTCTCTGTCCAAAAGTCCCCCTTTTTTTTTTTTAATTTATTTTTAACTTTGGCTGCGTTGGGTCTTTGTTGCTGCGTGCAGGCTCTCTCTAGTTGCAGAGAGTGGGGGCTCCTCTTGTTGTGGAGCACAGGCTCTAGGCGCGCGCAGGCTTTAGTTGTGGCATGTGAGCTCAGTAGCTGTGAGCTCGTGGGCTGCAGAGCGCAGGCTCAGTAGTTGTGGCCCACGGGCTTAGCTGCTCTGCAGCATGTGGGATCCTCCCGGACCAGGGCTCGAACCCGTGTCCCCTGCATTGGCAGGCGGACTCCCAACCACTGTGCCACCAGGGAAGTCCGAAAAGTCCCGTTTTTTAAAAGGGACAAGTCTAATTGGGTTAGGGCCCACCCTACTCCAGTATAACCTCATCTTAATTAATTTCATCTGCAATGACCCTCTTTCCACATAAGGTTACATTCTAAGGTACTGAGAGTTAGGACTTTAACATATGAATTTTTGAGGGACACAATCCAACCTATAACACACTGTTACTTTACTTACTATCAAAAAGTTTTAACATGCTGCCAATTAAACTATGACTCAATACCAGGAAACCAACAGATTAAAAAACAAAACAAAACTTCCTTCCAGAGTTGTTAAAATGTGAAAAAATCTGTATCTTAGAATGAATTAACATCGATATTTTCTCCCTGCCTATTCTATCAATTACAGAGAGAGGTATATTCAAATCTACAATTGAGGGTTTTTCTAATTCTCTTCAAAGTGCTCTCAATTTTTTTCTTTTTATATATTGAGGCCATGTTATTAGATGCATAAATATTTAGGATTATTATATTTTCTGGTGAATTTTACCTTTTATCATTATGAATTAACTCTTTTTCTCTTTTTTAAAAATTTTATTTATTTTTTATTTTTATTTATGGCTGTGTTGGGTCTTTGTTGCTGCGCGTGGGCTTTCTCTAGTTGCGGTGAGGGGGGGATACTGTTCGTTGTGGTGCGCAGGCTTCTCACTGCAGTGGCTTCTCTTGTTGCGGAGCACGGGCTCTAGGTGCGCAGGCTTCAGTAGTTGTGGCACGCAGCCTCAGTAGCTGTGGCACGCGAGCTCTAGAGTGCAGGCTCAGTAGTTGCGGCGCATGGGCTTCCTTGCTCTGCGGTATGTGGGATCTTCCTGGACCAGGGCTCGAACCCGTGTCCCCTGCATTGGCAGGCAGATTCTTAACCACTGCGCCACCAGGGAAGCCCAACTCTTTATCTCTTAGTGTTAATTTCTGCCTGAAATTCCAGCTGGTCTATTATTAATATAGCTATCCTAGTTTTCTTCTGGTTTGTGTTTGTACAGTTTATCTTTTTCCAAATTTTACTTTCAATCTTTCTGTTTTCTTATGTTCTGTAAATGTCTTATTGTCAGCATACTGTTAGGCTGTTGCCCTCACCCCCAGCTCCACCCACTGGGGAATTCAGAATGTTTCACTTAAAAGGGAGTGATTAAAACTAGTCCCTTGCCATGCTTCTCTGGGACACCAGCTTCTCTTTGAGGCTGGGCCATAACCCTCCTCCCCCATCACTCTGCAGACAGGGCTATGACCCAGGAGGTGGCGAGGTCTCTGGGACCAAAAAGCGCAAAGCAGCTGGCCTGTGACCCACCCACCATGGCCCCTGTGAGTGCCCCTGGGGTGTCTTGACCCCTGCTCAGGCTCAGGGAAGGCTCAGTGCCTCACCTCCTTCCAGAGGTGGGCCACCAGTGGGCCCAGGGCCTCCTGGATTTGGCTTCTGGGTCCCCAGTAGATGTAGGGTGGGGTGTGGATTGGGCTGTCCTGCAGGCTCACATCAGAGCCTCCATTTGCAAGATCTTCAGAGCCTTGTAGTTAGATTTTTATTTTATTGATCCAGGCTGACAATCTTTGCCTTTTTTTTTTAATAAATTTTATTTATTTATTTTTTGGCTATGTTGCGTCTTCACTGCTGCGTACCCTGCTTATGTACAGTTTCTTTTGCCTTTAGTCTTACAGATTCCACTAATTTCCAAGTAACTTAGGTAATAACTTACCACCCATCCTTCAGTGAAGTTATTCCGTGAATCTGTAGTATAGTTAGATTCTCTGGTTACATTCATTTCATCCTGGGATCCCCTGACTTCCCTTTTTTTTTTTGGCCTCACCATGCGGCATGTGGAACATCCCCGACCAGAGATTGAACCCAAGCCCCCTGCAGTGGAAGCTCGGAGTCTTAAGCCCTGGACCACCAGGGAAGTCCTATATGGTTTTTTTTAGTTTGCATATATTAATGTTTACTCTTTGTGTAGTAAAGTTCTATGCGTTTTGGCAAATGCATATTGTTGGGTATCCAACATTACAGGATCAAAAAGAATAGTCTCACCATCCTAGAAAATCTCTTGTACTTCTTGACATGTTTGGGTTTTTTTTTCCCCTTGTCTTGTTTTTGAAAGCTAATTTTTATCTTATTTTCCCCCGTATTAGTTTGGTAGTTATACATTGTTTTTCTGTTTAGTGGTTTAGCAAAACATTCATCCTTGCCTTACCAACGCCTAACATTAACTGACACTTTACTTTCTATCAGCACAATGCAAAGACCTTAGTATACTCCAACTCCATTTACCACTGCCTTTCTGACTCCTATGCTGGTGTGTGACACACTTTAATTCCTTGTCTATACATTTTAACACCATGAGACTTTATCATCTTTGTTTTACAGTCAATGTTTATTTAGATTTACATACATATTTACCACTTTCATTGTTCTTCCTTTTATTTATTTTTTCCTTTTTATTATGACTGAAGATTAATTACCCTTTGGAATTTCCCTTAATGTGAGACTGCTGGTGGTGGACTGTTTTTGTCTGAAAATATTTTTATTTTACTTTCATTTTTGAAAGATATTTTCACTGGGCAGCTACCTTCTTTAAGCATAGGGAAGATGGCATTCCCTCCTCTGTCTTCCAGTTTTGCTGTTGAGAAGTAAGTAGTAGTCTGTTGCTCCTTTGAGGATAAACTATCTTTATTCCTTAGGTGCTTTAAAATATTTTCTTTTTGCTTTTGCCTTTTTGCAGAGTGCAAGTTTAATTCATTGGGCTTCCTGAATCTGTGACTTGATGGTTTTCATCAGTTATAGATAATTCTGACACTATTTCTTCAGATTGCTTTTTCCCCTTTCTCTCTTCTCCTTGGACTCCAATTAAGCATAATTTAGCCCAACTTACTGTCTCTTCTGTATTTTCCATCCTCTTATTTTTCCAAGGTTCATTCTGTTTCTATAATTGACCAATTCTCTCCTTAGCTATGTCTGATCTGCTATGAAACCCATCTATTGAGACCTTAATTTCATTTATTTTATTTTTCTAGCTAAAATTTCTATTTGGTCCTTTTCCAGTTGTGCTATGTCTGTTTGTGTTGTTTCAGGTCTCTGCTGAAATTTCCAAGCCTCGCTTTTATCTTCTTGAAATACTAAGCAGTTGTTTTCATTTCTGTATAACTCCAATATACGGAATTGTCTATTTGTTGTCTCTCATTTCCTTGTTTTTGGTCTGTCATTTGCTTGCTTTCGTTTTCATTGCCTTATTTCTTCAAGAGCTCGACTAATTGACTAATTCTTATTGTGGCTGATGTTATATTTGAAAAATTATTAATTATAATACTTTTGAGGTCTAGATTGTTGTTAAGTTCCTTGAGATTTCTGCTTGCTTCTACCAAGTATCTGGAGATGCTAGCAATCTGGGATCATCTTATTCCAAGTTTGAGACTTGAGAATTTCTGGACCACCCAGAATGTTGGGACACTAGGCTGCAGAATATGAGGACTGGTTTACTTCCGATTCATCCTTAGGGGTTCCTAGTCCAAGTGGATCTTTACCAGCATCGCTATCTTTAGCTGTCCCCAGATTCCAATTTTTTGTTCCTCTAGCTCCTAATCCTTCAAGGCCCTCAAAACCACAGCTTAGCCTCTCAGCAGCCTTTTCCCAACTGGAAAAGCCCCCTGGGCAAAGGCAGCCTTTAGGGCCTTCTTTTCTCTCTGGATTCCCAGCCAATCTTGTTAACCCTTTGATTTTTTGATAGTTTTCATATTTAAAATTTCTGAGAGTGCTGGTCTGAAACATCCAGCCTACCACTATCAGAAGTGGAACCTCCCACTCGCTTTATTCTGATATCACAGAGCTCTAATCCATAACCTCACTACACAAAAGATAAAACCGAATACATATGAAAAGACTTCCTTAAATTCACATATTTAGTGGTAGAGCTGGGTTTAGCCTCAGAGCTCAAGACTAATAACTGTTAAACTCCACTTGCATTAGGTCTGGATACAAGGGTTTCTCTTGTTTTGACCTTTTTCCCTGGGGTAAGGAGAGGGCAGTCTTGCCAAAAGATCAGAGGATGGAAGTAAGGACTTAGCCATATTCCCGGCCCCTTTCATACATTCTTCTCCCAGCCCTGACCTATGGGGGAGCAGGGGTGGGATCTGATAACTTATGGTCTGGCGATGGGGAGTAGAAGAAAGCAATCCTTCTCATTCCTAAACTACAGATTATAGATATCCCCACGATCAGTTATCCCTTTATCTTCGATGTTTCTGAACACCTGTGGTAACCGAACCCAACTTCAAATTCCTCTAGATCCCACTTTACAAAAGTCCTCTAAAACCAAGAAGTTGTCTTCAGCCAGCCTCCTCTCCCCCAGAAAACAAACACCAAGACACCCTCACAACAAAGACCACACCATTTATTTACAAAGGCCAGTGTGGGAGTTGGGGGAGGTAGGGAGGGAAAGCCACACAGACATCCTCTCTGGACTGCTTGAGACCCTTTCCCACTTGGAGAAAATTCTGTTCCTCTTGCCTCCATATTCCCAGCAATGGGTCCTCCAAGCAGCTGGGCTAAGTAGCAGATAGAGGAGGTGATACGAGCCTCCTCTGTGCTCCAATAGAGCAATGTCCAATTCCAGATCAAAGGCATCATTGCTGCCCTCTCCTTTCCTTCCTCAAATAGAACTTTCTGGCCTGGAGGGAAACAGTGAAAACTCAAAGGGCAGGAGCTAAGACGCCAAAGGCCAGGGGTTCTAGAGGGAAAGACTCCTCCCCTGCTATTTCCCGAAGCAATGAGGGGAGGGGTAATAAGGGTGCTGGTCACAGCCCTGACAGCTTCAGAAGAGGTACCCACACTACCCTTGGCTTACCCAGTATCCAGAAGCCCAGGGGATCTAGCTCTCCAGGCTGTATTTATTCCTGACCTAGACTGGCCCTTTTGCCTACTTCTCTCTGGTGGGAGAAAACTCTAAACCAGAAATCGACAAGGGATCCACCCTCCCACTCAACTCACATGCACATGTGTGCGTGCATGCATGCATGCACCCACCCAGCCCCACACACACCCACTGCTAAGACAGACCCCAATCCTCTTCATGTCTTTTGAGGGGAGCTTAAATTACTGGTACCTGGAGACACAGACAGGTCCTGGGTTCATGGAAATGTGTGTGTATATATATAAGCATGTGTGTTTACGGAAACGGAACCAACATAACCCCTTGTGAGCCGTATTGTTTAGCTTCATTGAGCCCTTTTCTTCCACTCAAATTCCGTTAACATCTCTTAAGTCTCCTTTGCCAGGCCTGAGCCTGGACTCTCCGGCCTAAAAGAACTATTAGTTCTTCCGTTCCCTAACTGTCAGTTCCAACTTCCAAGTCCTCTACTCAGGCTCTTTCCCTGATTGCCTTCCTCCAGAAAATCTCATTCCCTCCTCCCCTCATTGGGCTGGTCCAGGGCCTGTTAATTCGTGCTCCAAAGGGCTGTGTCTCACCTCTCCCTTCAGACGGGGAGAACAGGCATCTTCCTTCCTCTGGAAGTCCCAACAGACCCCATGAAAAAGTGCTGGGTGAAGTGAACAGAACAGGGGGTGAGAAGGAAAATCACAGCCTGTTTCACCTGCCCCTCCTTCAGAGCATGGAAGTCTAGCATTGGTTAGGCTAGAGGTGGGAGGGGATGGGGGAGAGAAAGAAGGAAGAGTTACCAAAAGTAAACATAAGACAAGCAAAACCCTAGTGGTACAGACGGAAGACCCTGTTCCAGTAAAGCAGAGAGTCGGTTCCTCCTTCAGCTCTGCACTGCCACTGAGAAGTCTGAAGGTTGCAAAGGTGAAGGCGGGGAGGGCCAAGGAGGAGGGGCCAATCAACAAAACTGTGAGAACTGTTTAAATAGCTCTGCTAGAGCAGGACCAGGAGAGAAGGTTCTACAAGAGGTGCAGAAGTAAAACTGGAATTCTCAGAGCTACGGGGCTGGGGCCCACGCCTCTAAAGTCACCCTGCCGTCTGGAGAGGACAAGGGAGAAGACAGAAGGGATGACAAGCTGCAGAGGGTCGGAACCAAACGCTGGCATCGAGGGATGGGACGGGCAGGAGGCACGGGCCGAGGGATTAGGACAGCTGAGAGCCCAGGAGTCTCTCGATAGCTGCGTTGATGTCCCCTCCTGTGGCGATCAGGGCCTGCAGGTTGGCCTCACGATTGATGAAGCCCATGGAGTTGAGCTGCTCCAGCTGCTGCTGAAATCTCACTTCTGGCGTCTGCACCTGGAGGGGACAGGCCTTTTGAAGCGGGCACAGGACCAACGCCAGGGGGCCTATCTGATTCTGAGCGTTTATAATGGTGAGAAGAAGACATCCTCAGAGTCAACCAATGGGGCAGGGGTCGGTGAGCTGCAAACAGAGGCCAAGGAGCCGGCGTCCCAAGTCACTAAACAACTGTGTCATCATAAGACGGGGGGCATCTTTCTTAAGATTTCGAAGTACTGGATAGGCCTAGATCAGCCGATATTCCCAACTGCTTTCCATCAACACTCTGGAGATGTTAACAGGCAATCCAAAAGCCAAATGTTCTGTGGTTGATAAATACCACCTCCAAACCCCCTCCTTCCTGGCAGTCAACACACACACGGCCATAGTAAAGGTCAGAGAAGGGCCCCAGGAAAGCAAGAACCTGCTAATTGTGTTTAACCAATCAACAAACACAGTTATTTACGAAAGAGAAAGCTTTTCGTTTTTGACACTCCTATAAACATCTCCTGGAAATGTTTTCCCCAAGGCATGTTTAGGAGGCACTAGCCTAGATCATGAACAGAAAACTCAGAGCTGAAAGGAGCACAGCAATCACAGAGGCCCCCAACACGCAGTACAAGAGCCGTTTCCAATGCTCCGTCACGGTCCACACAATTTAAGCTGGACTGGGCCTTGGGGATCCCTTCATCCAGCCCCCTCAGTGCCTTGCACAGAGCTGGGCACACTTATATTCCTGTTGAAAGGTTTTTCCCAGATGAGTCACAGAGGCCATAGAAGGGTTAAGGGGCTCATCCCTGCTCCTCCCCCAAACCCCAGGCCTTGACTATGTGGCCCACGGCTCTGGTCACCTCACCTCCCAGAATCCTCCTCTCTTGTCTCAGAGAGGGAGGCTACTTTAATTATCAAAAGGGTCCTCTGATGTAAGCAGAAATGGTGTAACAGTAGTTAAGGTGTAAATTCTGGAGCCAGCATGCCTCAGTTTGAATTTTAGCTCCATCACTTACTAGATATGCGACTCTGAGCAAGCCACTTAACCTCTCTGGGCTTTAGTTTTCCCCTTTTGTAACACAGAAATAATAATAATAGCTTCCTGGCAAGGCTGTTGTGGAGAATAAAGTAAATGAGCTCTTATACATAAGGCACACAGACCAGCACCCAGCTGACCCAGTAAGGGCCATTACTAGTCTCATCTCCATTTCACAGCTGTGGAAACTAAACTTACGAAGGTCGGTAACTTGCCCAAGGCTAGAAAGTAGCAGACCAGGAACCAAAGCCAGGTCTGGCTGACTCCAAAGCCTGCCCTGCTGTCTCCATTCTACTGCCACCCTGAACACTGCAGGGTCCCAGCGCCAGCCCCGCTGCCCCATGTACCTGTGAGTTTCCACTTCCAGCCAAAAGCTGGATCATCTGCTGCATGAGCTGCTGCTGAGCACTGGAGGCCCCTGTTGGAGAGGATGTGGCTGGCGGGGCTGGCAAGGAGGTGGGGGCCTCAGGCGCAGACCCAGCGTTGCTGCCTGTAGAGGAGGCTGGGGTCCGGGACATCCCAAAAGAGCCAAGGCTGCAGGCAGGAGAGACCGAGAGGTGGGAGATGGCCTCTGAGAAAGGGATGGCAATGTGAGATCCAGAAGGAAAAGCAGTTGGAAGGAACAGGAAAAAGACCCTCAGAGACACAAGCGCTGCTCAGAGAGTGGCAGAGAAAGGGGTTGAGGGGGAGGAGTAGCCAGAACCTTGCTGCCCACCTGCCACCGACCCTCACCTGGGTACCAGTCCGGGGGCCTCGGTCTGCAAGGTCTGCAGTCCCTGCTGGATCTGCAGCAGCGCCTGCATGGCTCGGGGATTGGTAAGAATGGAGAGTGACTCCGGGTTCTGCATCTGGTGGGAAACAGCAAAGAAAGGCAACAGGAGGTACCAGGAGACAGGAGGCAGCCTAGACCCTGAGTCCAGAGCCAAGCGCGGCCCCTCCTTTAAGTTCCACCCACTGGGCCTCGGGGTCTACCCCGGCCCTCAACCTCCGCCCGTCTAGGCTCCTCACTCACCTGCTGCAGGAAGACTGGGAGCTGCAGGCGGAGCTGCTCCTGCAGCTGGGGGTTCCCCGCGAAGAGCGGCACGTTCACCATCATCTGCCAGGGTGAAGGCAGTAGGGGAGGCCTGGGCCTACCCACCCCCAGAATGCCCCCACGGCCTCATCTCCCTTGGCACCCCCTCCACTGCAGGAAATCTGGCCAGTTTCCAAGGCTCTCAAAGTATCCTGAAGGCCTAAGTGGGACAGTGAGAGGAAATGGAACTATACTCTGGACGAGGACGAGAGTCAGAAGCCAGTCTGACGAGGATGATGACAGCTAACATTTCCGAGTACGTAGGGCTTACTACGTGCCATGCCATGTTCTAAACACTTTATGGTATTAACTCAACGCTCTCAACTCTCTGAGGCAGGAACTATTGTTATTACCATTTTACAGAGGAAACTGGGGTTAAATAAGTTGCTTGGCTCACGCAGCTAGGAAGTGGCAGAGCTCAATACAGAAACCCGGCGGTCTGGCTCCAGAGCATTTTGATCATCACAAGCAACAGCCCCCAACACACTCCCCTCGTGCCAGTTCCATACCTGAGCAGCAAAGTCGGGGTTCTGGGCAAGCGTTTGCATCATGCTGCGCATGTAGGGGGCTGAGATCACATTCTGCATCAGCTGGGGGTTCTCAGAGATCTGCTGGAGGAGGGCCTGCATTTCCGGGCTGTTGAACATCCCTAGGACAAGAAGGAAAAAACAAGAGAAGAGGGGTCCAGATGGAAACCAGATGCCTCACTTCCATCTACATTACTTCAGGCACTGAGTGGTTACAAAACTCAGAGAGGCCACGGTCAAATGGGCACCCAAGTACTGGGGCGTGGGTCCAAGTCTCTCTTGACTCCGAGGTCATCTCGCCCGGCTTTGTCCTGGCCCCTTCCCCAACTACTCTGCTAAGGACAAGCCAGTTGCAAACTGGATCTGATTCATGCCCCTCTGGACTGTTCCTGCCACAGGTCAGATGTCAGAGTTGGAAAGGATTTGACTAAAGATCATCCAGTTCAATGGTTTTCAAACTTGTCTTAGCAGCAGAGACCCTTTCCTCAAACCAAATCTCACTTGGAAACCAAGTATGTCAGTGGTCTGGTTGGAGCCAGGGCAGGAGGCCTGGAGCCTTTCGCTTTTGGTCTTCCCTCATCCTGGAGATGGGCCAGAGCCCTCAAGACTCAGAAGTACAATTTTAAAACCATGGATCAGGTTCAAGTACCTTATTTATGAAATAAGCACATAGAGGGGAAGGGACTTTCCCAATCAAGATGCTCCCCAGGGTACAGAGAAATCAGAGCATCTACCACACATCCCTAGAGCCATATGTATAGTCATAGTCCAGACAAATGGGGCATCTCCCAGGGTTGTGCAGTGCATAACCTGCACCTCTGTACAAGGCAGCTCTGCACATCCCTCTCCCCCAGCCCACATCTACCTGCCCCCTGATTCCTCTCCCACACCCCATTCCCAGTCTGACCCATTTACTCTGGATAGTACCAGCAGTGTTGAAAGAGCTTAGGAAGTGGGGCCTGGTTTACTCATAAGCCTTTACTTAGGTCACTCCTAGGGACATCAGGACAGGGTCAGAACCAACCCTTACCCTGAGGGGTCGAGCCACTACTCCAGGCTACAGAGCCCCCTCTGTGGCTTCAATACAGTCTCACCTCTGTCTTCAATATTCTGGAGCAGTGTGAACCCCATTCAGTCCTGGGGCAGAGGGACTGCCCTGGTGACCCCACTAAGCTCCTTCCACCCTAGGACATACCTGACCCCAGGCTAGCCGCATTGATCCCAAAGGGGTTCGAGACTGTCGGGTGCACCTGGCTGGTCCCCGATCCTCCGGTGCCCTCCCCACCGGACCCGGGGGCCTGGGAGGTGGGGGGCGAGGGGCTCCAGGGGTTAGGGAGGGGCTCTCGATTCTCAGTCCGCAGAGGCTGGGAGGATGAGCTGTCGGAGTTCCCGGCCAGGGAAGAGAAGGGATTGTTGCCAAACTGGGAGGAGGGAAAGGTTTTGGGTTAAGGACTGAAACAAATCCTTAAGGGCTAGGCCCTTTCTTTCTTCTCACCTAATAGCCTCCCCTTCCCCGGGAAAGGGAGAGAGATCTAAAACCTTGGAGGTCCTCAGGTCAATTTCTAGCCCCACAATGGGCAACTTCACCCTCATCCTGCAGGGTGGGAGCTGCCTGCTGATGACTGGATAACCGAACCCCTCAGATAACTGGAAACGTCACTTCTCCCCTGGTGGCTCTAAATATTTGGTATCTAATCTCCTCTGTGCTCTATAGTATCAATACTTTACACACACCTTTCCCATTGTGTAGTGAGATATTTGTTTTCCTTAGCTCTTAAGGGGCAGAGACGATGTCAGATTCACCTTTGCACCCCTGGCCCCTGACACTAGTAGGTGCTCAATAGGTAATTATTGGCTTGATGGGAGCTGGTTCTCTACTTCGACCCCGATCTGCCTCTAGCTCTCCCTTTTCCAGCCACCTTGGTCTAAGACTAACTCCACTGAACCCTCTCCCTCACCCCCAGGTCCCCCACGTGGCATTCTGTCCATCCAGGCACACCACAGTGGAGCCCCTTAGTGGGCACACCTCTGGCTGAGCACACCTCTGGCTGAGCACACCTCTGGCTAAGCACACCTCCCTAGGTCTTCTCCTTCTGTTGCTTCCTCCATGTAATCTCCTCCTTCCCCTCCCTCCCCACAGCCTATCTCCTCAGACTGGCTGCTTCAGCTAAACAGTCCCCCTCAGCACCAGGCCCCCAACTATGTTATCCAGGATCGTCTCAGGGTCTGCACCCCACCATATGGTGGGCTGCCCACGGCAGCACCCACATGTCCTCCCTCTGGACCCGCCAACACCCACGCAGGAGGTACCGGAGCAGCCTCAGCCCCTCCCCACCATGGAGTTTCGTATCCAGTCGCTTTTCCTGTTTATTCAAAGTGGGTCGTGGGGACCAGGGTTGACCAAGGACCCTCCTGCTCTGAGCTGTGGTTCCTTCACCCTACCAGATACCTGTTCAGGTAACAGGGATTGCAGGCCAGGGTTCATGCACCACAGTTTCAGTCTTTGTCAACGTTTCAGATTTCCTGTTCAGGTAACTTGCCTAGCACCCAAACCCACCTAGTTCTGGGTCCTGCTTTGCTCTTCCCCATACACCCTAAGGCCTGAATTTCTTTCCCTGAACTCCCAAAAGTTATAATAACCGCCATTTATTGAGCACCTACTATGTGCCTGACCCATTTATTCTAATGTTTACAATATCCCTCTAATACACCAGTTCTCAAAGTGTGGTCCTAGGACCCCTGCAAGGTTTACAAGCCATTTTTATAATCCTAAGATGTTATTTGCTTTTTTCACTCTCATTCTCTCATAAGTATTCAGTGGAGTTTTCCAAAGGCTATGTAACATGTGACATTGCAATGGACTGAATGCAGAAGCAGATCTGAGAATCCAGCTGTCTTGTAGTAAGCCAGACATTCAAGAGATCTGCAAAAAAGTCAAACAAGGCCATTCTTTCCTCTAAAGTTTTGTTTTGGAAAATAAAGTTATTTTTCAAAAGAATATGCTATTTATGTTAATGTATAATGGATTGTTGTTTTTAAATGAGTTAATAATTTTTTTTTACTTCTCAGTTTTAATTTCAGATACAGTGAATATCAATAGGCCTAACCCACAAAAACAAAAGCTTCTGGAGTCCTCAATAATTTTTAAGTGTATAAAGGGGTTCAGAGGGGAATTCCCTAGCGGTCTAGTGGTTAGGACTCTGAGCTTCCACTGCAGGGGGCTCGGGTTCAATCCCTGGTTGGGGAACTAAGACTCCCGCATTCCACACGGTGTGGCCAAAAAAAAAAAAAAAAATTTTTTTTTAAAAATTAAACAAAAAATAAATAAAGGGGTCCAGAGACCAAAATGATTGAGAATACTGCTATAACACATTGTCTCCATTTTGCAAATGAGGAAGTGAAGACTCAGGGAGGTTAAGCAACTCACTTAAGATCACACCACTGAAGTATGATGGAGCAGGTATTTGAATCCAGGTTTGTTGATGCCAAACGTTATGTTCTTTTAGTTGAACCAGTGGTTCACACACCTTAGAGTACATCAGAATTAGCTGGGTGCTTGTTATAAAGCCTTGCTCAACTACCTGAATTTTTTTTTAACCAGGTACATACATTACTTTGATATACATTTTTAATTAAATACTTATATAAAATTAAACTTAAAATAAATTAAGTTCTTTAAAAACTCACAGTTGATCCCTATAGCACTTTCTAAAAATTTGAAAGAGCAATGGCAAGAATAACCAAGAGGATGGTGAAGTATAAGCTGGAAGGGGGGAGGGGAGGTTCACCCTACCTGATGCCCAGACTTAATTAAGACAATGTGGCATCATCGTAGGAACAGGGTCAACAAGGCACACTCATCTGTGGAGACTTGGTGTAGGGCAGAGACGGCATGAACAAGGAATCTGCTGGGATAGCACGGGCCACTCAGGATATGGTGCTTTTTCCTTTCCACAAGGAAGAAGGAATGTGAGGCCCCACCCTCCCACTTGGGTGCTGGTTGGGGATGGTGGGGCGTTCAGTCTGTGAAAGTCCATCAAGCTCTACACTTATGATATGTGCACCTTTCTGCAACTATATTATTCTTCAATAAAACATTTTTAGATTTTTTTAAAAAGTTTAAAATTATATGAACAGCATGATACCACTTCTATAAGGTTGAAAATATGCAAAACAAGGCCAGAGATTGTTTATGGATTCATACATAGGTAATTAAAAGAATCGAAATGACAAACACCAACTTCAGGGTGGTAGTTAGCTCCGGAGAGGGAAAGAGAGGTATAAGATGGGGGAGGGGTATGTGAAGGCTGCAATTCTATGTGTAATATCTTATTTGCTAATGTTTAATACGTCTAGGAAAACATACAAAATACTAACAACATTTGTTAACTCTGGGGTGGAAAAGAGGTGGCTGGGAGATGGAAACAGCAGGATCCCTTGTGTATACTTTTGTTGAGCCTATATACCTTTCTATACTTTTTAAATACCCTTTTGTTTACTTTGTGTAACTTTTGAGTTTTGAAACAGGTAAATGTATACTGTATTTAGTGTAAGCTAAACTTTAAAAAAAGAACCCAAAAAGACACTAAAACTATATATGGCAACATTTTAGGGCCACAAGGATACAAGAGAATGCTATACTTTTTGTATATTTGGAAAGAATTCTTAAAGCCTTTTTTAAAGTGTGTATTCCCAGGACTTGATTCCAGAGATTGACTCAATAAGTAGCTCAAAGGTGGGGACCAGGAATCTCATGGTTAACAAGCTCCCCAGGTGATTCTGATGCAGGTGATCTGTGGACCACACTTGAGACACACTGTGCTAGGGCTGGCTGTTTGACCCTAGGCGTGCCCCACAACCTCTGAGCCCTTGGTGCAAGAAGTTTGTCAGAACAATGTCAAATCCCTTGGATACTACCCATTGCCCACTCCCCTAGGGAACTCTGCTATCTTCTGCCCTAGTGCCTCAGTCCCATGCAAGTTGGACCATCCCTGGCTATGCAGCGTGAGAACCACTTTTAAGACAAGGCCCACCCTCAGGGGGCTAGGGAAGGAAAGAGGAGCAGACAGCACCTCAGTCTTGCCTGGGTCTGGGGTAGGTAATCCTAAGTCCAGACTGCCCTCCCACAGCCCAGCCCCTGGCCCCACCTGTTCCCGGGCAGCGCTAAACATGGGCTCCTGGATGTCCGTGTACATGCGGCGGAGGGCATTATACCCTCCAGGGATGCTCTCCAGGTTGCTTAGGGCCCGGTCCTGGTTCCGCATCATCTCCTGCATCATGGCTGGATTCCGAGCAAGCTCCATCGTCTGGTGGAAAAGGGAAAGAGAGAGAATGGCCCTGGAACCAGGGGATCACCAAGCTTGGAAAAGAGTGGGCCCTGATGAGGAGGTCTGCATCAGGACCAGGGTCCAGGGCCTAGGAACTGACCCATAGTGGCAGGGAGTAGGGTGAACTGGACTTCCTTCCTCTACTGTCACCTTGGCTCTAACCCTGTCTCCCTATGGGTATTCTGGTTGACTTTTGGGGGTACAATGATCCCAGATGGGGTGAGGGCAGCAGCTTCCCTCCCTCAGGTTCAGAGGATCCTCAGAAGTGTCAGGGAGCACAAGGAAGTTGAATAAGAAAGGACATGAGAAAAAAGAAGAAGCAAAAGAGAAAATTAACATCTACTGAGCAGTTACGACATACAGGCACTGGGCTAAGTACTTTACAGAATTCAAATCATTTAATACCCACAATAACCATCCCATGTAGGTATTTCTGTCCCTATTTAGCAGATGAGGAAATAGGCTCAGAGACTCATTGCCTGGGACACACAGCCAGTTAGTGGTGGAGACAGGGTTCAAGGCCAGATTGGTCTGTCTGATCGAGACCAGACTATGGCTCCTGGTAAATGACAAGTTGGGAAGGGAAAGGATTCAAGCTGGGACAATGCTACCAACACCTTCTAGATCTCACCCCAGGTCTTTGGCCTCACTGAATCTTGAGAAACAGGATGGGGGCTTTCTCTTGGGAACCAATAGCTCACTTTCAATAAGGAAGGGGTGACCTATGTCAGCTCTAGGGGACAGCAGTACATAAC
This sequence comes from Orcinus orca, assembly GCF_937001465.1. Taxonomy (NCBI): domain Eukaryota; kingdom Metazoa; phylum Chordata; class Mammalia; order Artiodactyla; family Delphinidae; genus Orcinus; species Orcinus orca. The sequence goes on along the minus strand of NC_064559.1, from coordinate 99,570,743 downwards.
AGATAAAATGAGCATAGCTGCTTCTTGTTCCCATCCAACCTGGAATGCCTTCCCTGTCCTTCTTCCCAAATTTGCTCCATACTTGCCTCTTCTAAGACACTTTTATGTCTATGATAAGATTCTGATCTCTTATCCCACAATTCGTTCATTTAATAAGTACTTATTGAGTGACTACTATATACCAGGCACTGTTCTAGGCAGTGAACAAAACACTTGCAAATCCTTGCCCTCTGGAACTTATCTTCTGGTGAGTCTAGCACTAGTGTCCACAGCTCTGCTGAGATCGTCTACCCTCGTCCCATCCCCTGGTGGATGGCCACGAGATGGAGCTCCCAAAGACCAACACCAAATCACCTCCCCTGGGTCTCCCTTACCCACCAGGCCCTGTCCAGACACAATGCTCCCCAATCCTCCTATTATCTTTCATTCCCAGGCCTTTGTACTTGCTGTCCCTCAGCCCTGAATACTCTTCTCTTTTTCTTCCTCTGGTTCATTCTTCCTCTTTTGGGTCTCTGCTTGGGTGACACTTCCTTTAGGGCCTCCTCTGAGCCCCAGGTAGGATCAGGAGCCCTTCTGTGTGCTTCTAGGGGCTACTGTGACTATCTCTATAATAGCACCGACCACACTTTGTTATAACAGCCTGCTTACTTGTCCCACTTCCCTTTGAGACCAGAAGTTCCTGGAAAGCTAGGCCTATGTCTTTTCATCACTGTACCCCCAGGGCTCAAAACATGGCTGCTGACTGAATGAATGAATGAACAAGTCAAGGTAGGACAAGGTGGGAAAAGGCCAGGCAGGGCACAGCTGGGCACCAGGTGCCCTCCACAATCCCAACCTTCTCTCAGACCCACCTGCCTCATGAGCTCAGGGTTGTTAAGCATGTGGCTGATCTCGGGGTTCCGCTCCATCAGCTGCTGCATCTGGGGGTTGGCCATGATCATGTGGCGCATCAGGTCGGGGTTAGACATCATGTCCTGGACCAGGGGGTTCTCCATGATCTGCGACAGCATCTCAGGATTGGACATCAGCTGCCTCTGCATCTGCTGCTGCAGCTCCATGAAGTTGGCAGAGCCCAGGCCCAGGCTGCCCAGGCCCAGGATGCCCCCAAAGCCAGCTGGGGGGAGGGGGCAGGGTCACAGTCTGTCACAAGACTCTTCCCCTACCTGGCCAGAGCCACTGAAGTCAAGTCTCCAGGATGGGCCCCTTCTGCTTCTCACATCTCCCTTTTCCAATCATTTCCACAGCCCCAGCCCTGATCCACTGCTGGCAAAGAGATGTGAGCCTACTAGACTGAGACCTCTTTGATGGCCAAGGCTGACAGGCAGGCACAATACTGAGCACAGAGAGGGTAAGCAGTGATGGCTTACTGAATGAGCAAATAAATATTCCCCAACTGGCTACTGTTGGACCCACCTTTTTCCCAAACTCCAATATCTTTACCCAGGGTTCCCCACATCCCCAGCCCCATTTCTCCCCTCACTCTTTTTTTTTTTTTGCGGTACGCGGGCCTCTCACTGCCATGGCCTCTCCCGCCGCGGAGCACAGGCTCTGGACGCGCAGGCCCAGCGGCCACGGCTCCCGGGCCCAGCCGCCCCGCGGCACGTGGGATCCTCCAGGACCGGGGCACGAACCTGCGCCGCCTGCATCGGCAGGCGGACTCCCAACTACTGCGCCACCAGGGAAGCCCCTCTCCCCTCACTCTTAACATTTTGCCATGCTCTTCTCTTCTGGGAAGCCCTCACAAACCGGTTTCTTCCCCCTCTTGGCTCAAGTACCAATGTCTGGACCCCTATGTCCAGGGGTCCCCAATCCCCATCAAATCAGGAGCAGGGACCATATTTTCCCCTCTTGGCTCTCCCACAATCCACAGCCCAAAACAGGACAGTGCCTTCCACACTAAAGGCTTACAGAGTATGGATGCAGTGGCACTGGGAGGTCCCTCCCCAGTCCCTGGGGAGGTACCCCCGCCACTGCTCCTTCGGCTTCCACTGCCAGTATCCGAAGTGGCACTGCCAGAAGTGGAGGGCTGAGCAGAAGTGGCGGGTGAAGCAGGTGTGGTGGAGGGCGCTGAGGCTGGGTCTGGAGTGGAAGGGGAAGAAGCAGTGGCAGTAGCCGGATCTTGAACCCTGAGGACAGAAAGAAAAATCCTAGTTGAAGTGAACACAAAAGGGAAGACAATGATTTCTATGTTTGCTGTGCAGGTACAGCCCTAACCCAAGCCACCTCCTAAGCAACCTTGAGGCTGGGGCAGGGTGAGGCTGGGGGCAGTCAGTAAATCAGACAGAGGAAGAGAGGAGCGAGTATTCTCTATCTTCAGGGTATTCAGGGAGAGGTAAATCAGGTTCCCTTCCCCTGCAGATGAGATCACAGGGCTTCCTGGCAATCCATCCGAGAGCCACCTTCCTGGGCCTTGGCATAGGCCTTAGATGTACAGTTGAACAATTGGTGAGAAAGTATCAGATGGGGGAAAAAATGCCCAATCCGAAGCTGGACGTGCTCCTCTCCTGAACTTACTTCTGAGGGGTCTTGATGACCAGATGGACAGTGAGCCCATCCTTGATCCCATGCTGGTTCAGTGTGTCCCCATCCTTGAGGATCTTGCCTGCGAAGATCAGGACCAGCTGATCCTGCTGAGCCTTAAATCTCCGGGAGATTTCCTCTTTGAACTGTGATCAAGAGGCAAAGGTCACTGTGGAGGCTGCCTGGGCTCCTCCAACCAGGGACCCTGCCTCTTCTTCAAAGCCTCTGCATTCCCTTGCCCCCATCTCTAGTCGTGGGAAGTCCTTTCAGCAGTCCTGACTGCATCCCTCCAGCTGCAATAAGCAGCCCCTTTCTTAACCAAGGAGTGGACCAGTGAGAAGCTCCTCTCAGCTCTACCCCAGGGTCTCCCACCCTAGAAAGCCCTTGCTTCTATCTGCCACTCCTTCTTCAGTCCATCCACCCAGTTTCCTGTGAGCATACTACCTGGGCAGTTCTCTCCATCCCAACTCCTTCAACAGCCTTGGGCCCAGGCCCTATCTCCCTTCAGCCTTCTCTTTCCTCTCTTTATTCCCAGAGTTCCTGTAACAACTACAACAAATAGATCCTATTTATAAAGGCACTAACTATTCACTAGTTAAGAGTCTAAGTCCCATGAGATACATGTTAATTATTATCTCCATTTTAAAGATAAGAAAACTGAGGATCAGAACAATTAGGTAACTTGCACTGGGCAGACTGGAACTCAGGTCTTGACATCAAAGCCCCAGGCTCTTAACCAAATACATGGGGCCACTCAAGTAGGGCTGATTTCAAATTCAGCTTTGCAGGCAAAAATTATTTAAATTCTGGAATGTAGTCATTTTATAAGGTGGGGGGAGGGGCAATGACGGCACTAAAGGCTGGCTTGGGGAGAGTTAGACTTCCCAAATCTATCAGCAACACCCCTATCAACCCAACCAAATCAAACCCACACTCTAAGTAAAAAGAGTGCACTTGTTAAGCAAAGGCAGCTTCCAGATCCCTCCCTTCCAACCAGACGCCTATCTTAAGCCCCGCCTCTGTGAAATTCTGGAGCAGCCACAGGGGGGTGGTGAACACAGGCAATATTCCCTCATTCACTCATTCAACACATTTTTATTGAGCACCTACTGCACACTGTGTAAATCCCAGAGGGGCTGAGAATCAAATGTAACCACCTTGATTGGAAAGAGTAGGAAACATCCGGGCAGAGGGAAATCCTGCCCCCTGGCCGGGCGTGAGAATGCTGGGCGTTCTCTGAGGCGCACAGTAGCAGCCCGGAGCTCTCCCCCAACCTGCGCCTCCCGCCCGCTCAGCTCCTTGCCCGGCCCCCACTCTGACTCGGCGCCTCGAACCCCGATCAGTAACTGGGGCGAATACTCCCCTCAAACCCAGGGTCCTTCCCCCTTCCCTGTGCAAGGTGTTCTCTTCGCACTCTCCACCACGCCCCCAGCCCAGGCCACAAGGCAAATCCCCGGCCTCCCTTCCCCAACACGCGCCACGCTCCCCCGGACCACCCCCGCAGGACGCCCCCTACCCTCCTGCCCTTCCCTTCCGCTCCTCCGAGTGCGTGCTGGGCCCCCGCCCTCCTCTCCCCGGCCCTCCCGTACACCCCACCGTCTCAGAGCCACCCCCCTCTTCGCAGACCCCTCCTCCGCGCTCACCCCCACCCCCGCCACCCGTACTACCTCTTTGACCGAGGCTCGATCGCAGATCACAATTTCCTCCTTGTCCTTGGGGGTCTTGACGGTGACCCGAATGGGGGGCCTCGTCTCGGCCCCGCTCGGCTCCGCCATGCCGCCGCCGCCACCCGGCCGCCCGCCAGCCCGCCCCGGCTCCTCCTTCTCCCCGCCCGGCCGGCCGTCCGGGCTCGGCTCCGGCGCCTCCAACACTCCCCTCTCCCCTCCCCTTCCCAAGGTTTCACCGCCCCCTCCGGACCAGCCTCAGCCACAGCGCCCCGGGCGGACTGGGGGGGCCACTGCAGCGGGGTCCGCCCAGGACTGAGCCCGGGGTCCGGCAGCTTTGACAGGGCCTTGCTGGGTTGCGGCCCCCGAGGGGTTCGGGGCGGAGGCGGGGCGTGTCCGTCACTGCGGGACGGGGGCCGAACTAGCCCGCCCGAGCCGAGTTGAAGTCCACCCGGGCCCAAAGCTGCCCCCGCCCCTCTGCGGGTTAAGTCCCGTTCCGGGACAAAAGACTTTCTGTGTCGCCGCTTTATCTCCGTTCCCTGTGATAACTGGTCTTTCTCGGGAAGCCCAAATTCTTTCTAGGCCTGAGACCTCTCCCGACTTTGAGGTTGAATTTTCCCACTTCTGGATGTCCACCTAAAACCTTGTCTCTAGGATTGACTTTATTCCCCTGAGAGTAGTGGCCTGCCCGAAGTCTATTAAGTACAGTTCTAGAGACCTGAATTTTGCCTGCGTGGCCCTTCTGAGCCTTGGTTTCCTCAATAGTATCTATCGCCTCATCTCACAGAACTGTGCATAATGTAGAAATTTACTTTGAAAAGTAACCAAAGGTGTGCCCGACAAATATAGGGATTTTATTTTCTTTTAACTACTGAATCGTGAATTGTCAAGCGGATATGACTTTTCTCTGCCCGAGGGGGTTAAATGTCCTTCCACTACTGCCTCTGTCCTTTTTCTCCCGCTCTTTTCCCCCATAACCGCGTGGTCGCACTGGAAAAAACGAACTGTAGTTCCCAGGGTGCCTCGCGAAATCGCAAAGAACTACAATTCCCAGGGTACTCCGCGGTGGGGCGGGGTTGAGTCAGAACCACAAAGCCAGGCCAGAAAACTACAACTCCCAGGGCGTTCCGGAGCAGGGCAGCTGGACTACGGGAAGCGGCAGGCGGAGGGCGGCAGTAGGAAACTCGGGGATCTGGGTGCAAAAGCCCAGGGATAGGAGCTGCAGGCATGCTGCGTCCCAAGGCTTTGACTCAGGTGCTAAGCCAGGCCAACACTGGAGGCGTCCAGAGCACCCTGTGAGTGCAGACCGAGAACCCGAGTGGCGAGCACTGGCGTGGGGCAGCGCGCGACTCTCCGAGGGAGGGGTGGGGAAGGGAGGAGGTGGCAGAGGGAGCAGCAGCTAGGTGAACCGGCCGGAGGGCCCCTCTCGAAAAGAGAAACCGACGTAGTGGGTGCTCGGGGCACGTTGTAGCACACACTCAGCCCAGACGCTTGCTTTCTAGAAGGGCCAGTGGCGGGAGTTAGGATGGGAGCCCAGGCGTTTGACTCCCCGTCCTGAGCACGTTGATATCCCTCCTGCTCCTTCGCCAGGCTGCTGAATAACGAGGGATCTCTGTTGGCCTACTCCGGTTACGGGGATACGGACGCCCGGGTCACCGCTGCCATCGCCAGTAACATCTGGGCGGCCTACGACCGGAACGGGAACCAAGCGTTTAATGAAGACAATCTCAAATTCATCCTCATGGACTGCATGGTATGGAGAAGGGAGCCACTTCCTCTTTCTCTAAGGGCATCCCCAAGGGGCGACCTGGACCCCATCCTGGATGGTTGGAGGGGCAGGGACAGGATCTCTGGAAGATTACTAAGAGTCGGTCTGCAGCAGCATTTATAATAGGCAGGACCCTATGCATCAAGTGGTGATGAGAAAGGAGTCCTGGACCTGAGGTCTGGCTGGGGTTCTGGTCTCAGCCAGCCACTTATCATTTGTGGAACCTTGGGTAAGTCACTTAACCTCTCTGGGCTTTCTTAACCACACCTCCAAGGTGAAAACAATAATCCCCATCACCACACCATGCACACAGGGTTGTTGTGATCAAATGAAAGGGTGGATATAAACTGTAGAGTGATATGCAGACACAAAGTGTTGTCATCTGAGATTCACAGACTCAGAAGCATGGCAGAGACTCCAGACCCTAGTCCAATCCCTTCAGTTTACAGAGGAACGCGATGCAGTCCAGAAAGGGGAAGTGGCCATTAGACTGTGAACTTCTTGGAAACAGAAACTGTCTCATTCACCTTTCTATCTGTTCAGTCAACAAATTTTTAGATCCCTGCAGTGTTCTCAGGACTGGGGAAAAAGTAGCAAACAAGACAGACAAAAACTACAGCCCTAATGCAGCTTACAGTCTTACATATGCCTTAAATTAAGTAAAATATGTATGTTCATAAAATAAGTTCGTAAATATGTTTTGTAACATGTATGTAAGTGTAAAAAGTAGTATGTTAGGTATTGAAAATGCTGTGGAGAAAAAGCAAAAAGGAAGTGAGATAGGATGTTTGTGTCAAGGACTGTCTCACTGAAAAGGTGACATCTCATCAAAGATCTAAAAGATCTAAAGGAAGTTGGCAAGCCATGTGGCTCTCTGGGTTAAGAACATTTCTTTTTTTTTTTTAATTAATTTATTTATTTTTGGCTGCATCAGATCTTCGTTGCTGCGCACGGGCTTTCTCTAGTTGCAGTGAGAGGGGGCTACTCTTTGTTGAAGTGCACGGGCTTCTCATTGCGGTGGCTTCTCTTGTTGCGGAGCACAGGCTCTAGGCACTCAGGCTTCAGTAGTTGTGGCTCGTGGGCTTAGTTGCTCCGCAGCATGTGGGATCTTCCTGGACCAGGGCTCAAACCTGTGTCCCCTGCATTGGCAGGTGGATCCTTAACAACTGCGCCACCATGGAAGTCCAAGAACATTTCTGATAGAGAGAACAGTAAGTGCAAACGCCCTGAGGCAGAATGATGCCTGGTCAGAGATCAACAAAGTTGAAGTGGCTGGAGTAGCATGAGAATGGGAGAGGTTAGTAGATGAGGTACCCAGAGAGGCAGGGGGTGCAGCACCTGGTTCCAAGCACACAGTGGATGCTTAGCGAAAGCTTGCTGAACCAAATTGAAAAAGCCCCAAGACTGAACTCTCCAGGAAGGATTTCCACTGTAACTCAGCCACCTACCTCTTCCTCACTCCCTCCTTAACCAAGGATACTAGTTCCACTGATGATTCCTAGGGTGCCTACCCTAGAGCTGGTGCTATAAAGGCGATAGCTTTCAAATGTTCTGACCACAACCCAGCCATAAGAAATATATTTTAAGTCAGAGTCCAGTAAAATGAAAGTTTCATGAAACAGTACTTCCCTTACTATATGCAATATACTTCATTTCCCTTCTTTTTTTTGGCCGTGCCGCACAGCTTGCGGGATCTTAGTTCCCCAACCAGGAATTGAACCTGGGCTCCAGCAGTGATGCCGCCGAGTCCTAACCACTAGACCACGGAATTCCCCTTCTTTTTCTTTTAATGCTGATCAACTTCTTAATTGATCTGGGGTCAGTTAACCCTGGGGCCAAACCTACAGTTTGAAAAACATTACGTTGGGTAGTGAGGAGAAGTATAAGTTGGGTTACTGCTCTCCCCTTACCATAATGATAATAACTGTATAATAAGCCATAATAATAACATCACCCATCTGGACAGCCCTTTGCAGATACAAAACTCCTTCCTGTGTATTAGCATCTTCACCAGCTGGAGTGAGGTACGGGTTACAGAAAGAGTAACTGAGCTTCTGGGAGATTGAGTTTCCCAGGGCAACTTGGTTAGTAGGTGGCTGTGCTGAGGCTGGAATGGCCTCAGAACTTCACGTCCAGGTCTGTGGCCAAAGTTCCCCAGCAGAAGCTTCTGCTGTGCCCAGGACATGGAAGGAAGATACAGTCTCTCTCAAGAAGAGCCCATGGGGGAAGCGGGGCAAAGGGTGCAAGCAGAGCATCACATCCCCTGATATCACCCCCACCAGGAGGGCCGTGTAGCCATCACTCGAGTGGCCAACCTTCTACTGTGCATGTATGCCAAGGAGACTGTTGGCTTCGGAATGCTCAAGGCCAAGGTGTGTATGTGCCCATCCCTGTAAAACCCTGGGTCCAGCCTTCATGCTGCGTCATTGTGTCCACTCCCATCCCCACCACCTTCCCAGAGTCGTTCTCGTGTCACCCAATCCACGTCTGGTGCGGGCTAACACTGGAGGCTGGGGGCTGGGGGCTCGGCATTAGGAGTAGACCTGAATTTAAGATCCCTCCAATGGCAGGCCTTGTGTGGGACTGGTTTCTCCTCCCTTTCTCGCAGGCCCAGGCCTTGGTGCAGTACCTGGAGGAGCCTCTCACCCAAGTAGCAGCATCGTAATGGGTGTTGGTGGAAGCAGGGGTTCAGAAAAGAGAGATGACCTTTTGGAGGGGCAGGGCCCCCTGGGGAAGGCTTCCTGGATGTGGAGGGTTGGGGGGACTTTGTTCTTCCCAAGAATAAACTTCAACTCCTGTCTTGTGTCTTGGCTGCTTTCTTGGATGGGGGGGAATCAGAGGAGATAGGAAGGAGCAGGGATTGCTTATAAGGTTCTTCATGTTTTGCAAGTGAGGGGCTTCCCACTCACTCCTTCTCCACGACCTCCAACACCAAAAGGTTATTGGCAGTGATGCCTCAGGTCCCTTGGCCTCTCCAGCGGTGTGACCTCACCTGGCCGCCGCCACTCAGAGAAGAATCTTACCCACCTGTTGGCAAAACCTAGGGAGTGGGCTTCCCTGGTGGCGCAGTGGTTGAGAGTCCGCCTGCCAATGCAGGGGACGCGGGTTCGCGCCCTGGTCCGGGAAGATCCCACATGCTGCGGAGCGGCTAGGCCTGTGAGCCATGGCCGCTGAGCCTGCGCGTCTGGAGCCTGTGCTCCGCAACGGGAGAGGCCTGCATACCGCAAACAAAACAAAACAAAACAAAAAACCTTGGGAGTGAGCTGAGAGGAACAAGGGGCTGGTGGGGGTCATGTTGGACAGAGAGAAAACAGGGCGTGGGAGTTCAGTGTCCTTCAGTCCTGAAGTCCCTTGGGGGACACCTTTTCTACTCTTGGTTGGGAGAGTGCCCCCTAGCGGCCTACAAGGGCCACCCCTTCCCTCTTCTCCAGGCATTCACAAGCTCACACAGACCTTCTCCAGATCAGGAAGCCCTTTGCAGACAGGAGGGCTTCTCTCTGAAGCCTCAGGTCCTGGGGAAGGAGTAGAAAAAATCCAGAAGTCCTGTCACTGCACTCAGACCCCTCACCTCATCTGCTGTTTCTGCCCCAGGTCTCCCCCTATCCAGCGTCCTTAGAACAAGGCTGGATGGGGAGCTACCAGCCCCTTTCCTAGTGCTGTAGGAAGGGACCCATCCCAGGCAAGCAGGTAGGTTGCAAGTTCCAGCTCCACCCAGGATGAGGAACTGCCCATCCCAGGCCCTGGGCTGTCAGGGAGCGGCAGAAGTTGCTATATCTAAGATGCACCTCCCAGAGCTCTGCGCTGCAGCAGGGTGACCCCAGCCCCTCCTCACGACAGCCCTTCCTCTTGTGCCCCCAGTTACCCCTCACCACAGGCTCTGCGGAAAAGCGGCAGGCCGAGTAGCTTCCTGCTCCCCAAGGGACTGTTACTCACTGGTGGCTGGGCCCCCCATGGCCACAGGTCCCAGGAACCTAGCACCGCGAATTCTGTCCTCTCAGCTGGTTCTGTGAAGGTCCTGTCCCTGTCCCAGCTGCCTCCATTGTCACTCCCTTGAGCCTGCCTGCTGCCTGCTTGCAGGAGCCCAGGCTGAGAGCAGACACCCAACCTGTCTAACCTGTCTGACGTCATTGTCTCTCCACCCACCTGGGCCCCAGGTCTCCAGCCGCTCACTGTTCCTGTTCTCAGCTTCCGTCCTCTCAGCTTCCTTACAGCACCGCCACCTGCCAGAGCTGAGCCCCCCTAGGCCCTGGCTAGCCTGAAGTCGGCCCTCGATCCCTCTGGCTGCAGAAGTCTCTTTACTCCCGATGAGAGGAAGGCCGGATCCAGGTCTCTTGAGAGCTGAGGGTTGACGGCATTGAACCAACGCACAGACCCGTCACCTCTGCCCTCGAAGACACTTGTGCCCTCCATGTGGAGCCAAGATGGGGAACAGAAACGAGGAAGATTATAACTTTGTCTTCAAGGGTGAGTCGGGGTCCGTAGAGAAAGAGGAACGCCTGAGAGAGACCCAGGAAGAGCACAACAGAGCCAGAGGCCCCTTCCTGCTTTTTAATCACTTAGCAGGACCTACCTCCTAGGGCTCATCATTCCTTTGGATAAGAAAGAAAGCCTAAGGAGTGGGGGAGGGTCTGTTTACTGGCGCTGCCAGAATGCTCTAGTAAATAATGCTGATCACCCCTTAATGGTACCAAGTTAGGCTCCTCTGCCCTGTTCCTAATGGAAGCCCAAACCCCTAGGAATATTCAGCCACTGCAGCACCAGAGATGGAGGATTCCCTCCTGAGAAGAAGGGGAAACAAGCCGACTTAAGAGGAAGAAAGTCACCTTTCTAGGCAACTGTACAGGAAAGGAGAGATAGGATAGATCTATCCCGTCGTAGCGCTGGAGAAAGCCATAGGGAAGATGTAATGATTGGGAGAAGGGTCTAACAGAACCTGGAGGACCCCCAGCACCATGGCTTTGTCTGTCTGCCCCTTGGGCTCAAATACCAGCAGCTGGGTTCAACTTGGCTGTCCCTGGAAGCCCGCATGTATCTTTCCTGCTCCTTTATCTCGCCCCTGTGTTTGGTCAGTCTAGTGTTCCCCACCCCCACCTGCACACCTCCTTCAGGGCAGGGTGGACTGGCTGCCCTGTGGTTCCCTCTCCAGCCACCCCACCCCACTGCCTCTCCCAGCCTCGCCCCCGCCCTCACTTGAGCTGGGACTCTCAGTCGACCAGGGGTTGGGGAACCTGTACTCCCAGCATCTTTCCCAGGAAGGGAGACAGAGTAAGGGTTAGCAGTAGACTGGGGCAATACTACTCCTATCGTTTATTGAACCCTTGCTATGTGCCAGCCAGTGGCTCATTAATCACCATAACAACCCCAAAATTATCTTTCATTTTGAAAGCATGAGTTCAGATCTCAGCCCGGCCGTTTACGAGTTATTACAGGTTGGGGTCACTAGAAGCAGACACTGAGAAGTTTGGGGCGTAAGATGTTTATTGTGGCCCAACAGCAGTGAAAGGAAGAGGCAGGACGCAGGATTGGGCAGAGGGAGAAGTCACACTACAAGGCAAGATCACAAAGCCTTGGCCGAGGGCAGGCAGCTCTGGGTTCCCCTCGCCTTGCTCGGGCGCTGCGTGCAGACTGCCCAGGAAAGGTATGACCTCAGGTGAGGCTACCCTCTGCATCAGAAGCAGATGCTGAAGGAGCCAACAGCTGAAGGCTGTGTGCTGACTGCACTGCCTGCGGCTGGGGGCAAGTCCTTCCTAGAAGGCTCATCTGAGCAGCACAGCTCGTGTTTACCACACTAGCTGTGCCATCTTGTGCAAATCATTTAACCCCCCTGTAAAAATGGGGTGATACTAATAATGGTACTTGCCTTATGGCATTGTTGTGAGGATTAAATGAGTTAATATGTGTAAAGCCTTCAGGATGGTGCCTGGCACACAGTAGGCGCTCAATAAGTGTTAACCATTAGCATCTCCATTTTACAGATGAGGATGAGACACAGAGCAAATAGCTTACAAAAGGTCACTAAGTCAGTACTCAAAGCCAAGTCTGTCTGACTCCAAAGCCCTTGCCCTGAGCCCCTTTTGGGCCAGAGGATAGGGCTCAGAGCACACCCACTGGGAGGGATGAGATGGGGATGAGGTTCCCAGTAGGGGAGAGGCAGGACACACAAACACACACACACACACACACACACACACACACACGTCCACACAACCTCTTATCCACACACACCCATATAGCTCCCAGCTCTTTCCTGCACTAAACAAATAGGGAATTTTTTAAGTTGGAGGGGGCCTTTAAAGGTTTTATAAACAGGGAAACTGAGACCCAGAAAAGGTGAGCCACTTGTTCAGGGTCACACAGCTAGTCAGAGGCTGAGTGGGGACCAGCGCCCAGCATATGTGGTGTCCAGTCCTGGGGTGCCTGCCTGCCTTTCCAGAACCGCCCTGGGTAGCTCAGGGCCAGTGCGATTATGAGCTGTACTTACAGCAGCCCCACATTCTAACCCCGGTCCCAACTCACCCATGGTGGGTAAGGCTGGGCCCTGGGTGCTGCCCTCCAGCCTAAAGGCTCTTCACGGCCCCGCTGGTGGCTCCTTGTCCCTGGAAACCTAAAGGTAAAAGCACTGTTCTACCAACAACAATAACGACCGTAACAGTTTTGCACACTCACTATATCCTGGGCAATATCTCGTTTACTTCTTGCAACAATCCGTAAGATAGATGCCATTGTTATTACCACTTTTTCATAAGAAAAAGGTCAGAGAGGATAATAGCTTGCTGAAGGACACACATAGCTGGTCCCACACCCAGTCCCATGGTCTTAACCATACAAGACTGCCCCTTCTTGGGGACAACTGGATCCCAACTTCTTGTACACATACGTCCATACCTTTCCCCCACCTACAGACGTGTCACCTGCCAAACTTTCTCCTCACCCACGCTTCTGTTCACACCTCTGCTCCCCACGCAGAGACACACAAACCTCCCACTTGTCCTTCCAGCTCGTATACATAGAAACACGCACAATGTTCTCATACTCCCCCACCCAGAAATGTGCAACCTCCCCCCCAGGCCCCTACCCTCCCTCCTTCCTCACAGCCCTGAATGCCAATACCCACAAACAGCCCATAGACGTCACTCCATCACCATATTTGCAGGTCGACTCTGCAGCCACGTCACAACACACCAGGCCTAGAACTCTTAAACGGCCTGTTTCAAACTCTCAGCCCTTCTGCCCCCCCCACCATGGATGCATTCATGTAGAGTTGCAGACCCTAGCCTCTGCCAGGAGACCTGGCTCCCTCCTCAGTTTTCTGAGCTCAGCTCCCCTTTTCGGATGGGCAGACCCTCCAAGTTCAGCCCTTATCTCTCCACTCCTTCAGTGGTGCTGATCGGCGAGTCAGGCGTGGGGAAGACCAATCTGCTATCCCGATTCACTCGCAATGAGTTCAGCCACGACAGCCGTACCACCATCGGGGTTGAGTTCTCCACCCGCACTGTCATGCTGGGCACCGCCGCTGTCAAGGCTCAGATCTGGGACACGGCTGGCCTGGAGCGGTATCGAGCCATCACCTCGGCGTGAGCTGGGGTTGGGGGTCTCCTGGGGCGCGGGGGTGCTGGGGAAGTCAGGGCACACCTCTGGAGGAGAGGTGGAGGAGGAGAAGGAGGCAAGGACCCTCAGCAGCAAGTTCCCTGAATGGGACCACAGGCCACTGCGCCCGAGTCAGGAGACGTGAGTACTGTGAGCTACGAACAGTCTGAGACAGGCTGCGGTGATACTGACTGCTGGACCTAAACACAAGGGTCATCGCCACCACTTACTTAAGTCTTTGCTATGTGCCCAGGAAGGTACAGGCACTTTACATTGGGCATTTTATGTAATCCTCAAAGTACCACAGGAGTAGGGTGCTATCATTAATTCCTCTTTAAATACGAGAAGTTTGAGTCTCAAGCAGATGAAATCAGGGTGCAGCTGGGATGGGGGCAGGTTCCGCGGTCAAGAGCACCCCCTCACTTCTGCACAGTGCTTTGCACTTGGCAGCCTTCACTGTCTAACCACAAGGTGAAGGGCTGGACCCCTCAGCTGCATTTTACAAAGACTCAGAGGACATAGAGGAACGTAGGTCTCCTGACTCCAGACACAGAGTGTCTCCCAGTCAGTGTTAGGCCAAAGGTGGTGTGTGTGTGCGTGTAGTGGGGGACAGCACAGGAGTCAGGGGCTTTGTTTATACATACCCATTACTCTTGCGCTGGTCACCTGACTCTTTTTTTAAAACGTTTATTTTATTTATTTATTTTTGGCTGTGTTGGGTCTTCGTGGGCTTTTCTAGTTGCAGTGAGCGGGGGCTACACTTCATTGCGGTGCGCGGGCTTCTCATTGCGGTGGCTTCTCTTGTTGAGGAGCACGGGCTCTAGGCGCGAGGGCTTCAGTAGTTGCGGCTCACGGGCTCTAGAGCGCAGGCTCAGTAGCTGTGGCGCACGGGCTTAGTTGATCCGCAGCATGTGGGATCTTCCCAGACCAGGGCTCAAACCCGTGTCCCCTGCATTGGCAGGCGGATTCTTAACCACTGCGCCACCAGGGAAGTCCTGGTCACCTGACTCTTACGAGCCTCAGTTGACTCTTCAATAACATGGGAGTAATTAGATACCACCAGTCTGAAGAAGCTCCATCTAACTCCAAGAGTGAGACTGGGTGCTTGCAAGGATGCCTCAGATGATAGGGGAGATTTAGCTAGTCCTAGAAAGATGGCCATGAGAGAGAAGACACTGTGGGTCAAGATCTTAGAGGTGGGACATCTAGGAGGCTGTCTTGACCAGAGCCCTGGTATACATTGGTGAATAGCAGGGGCTAAAATCAGAAAAAAAGACCTGGAGAAGCAGAAGGGCTAGGAAGGAGGAGGGAGCCAGTGGTTTTGGAGAAGGGAGGTGAGTCTTCGGAGGCTCCAAGACCATCATCCCTGGAGGGTGCTCAGCTTCGGACATGGGAGCTTTGGGCTGCCCTGTGCGGTTTGGGTCTCTGGACTCTAGTTTTCATATTTCCCCATCTCTGGTACTCATCTCTGGCTTTTGGCTTGAGGGCTCTGCTCTGAGGCTGGGCCTGATGGCCCTGACCTTGCCTCTGTCCACCCCACTACCCCCCACCCAGGTACTATCGTGGTGCGGTGGGTGCCCTACTGGTGTTTGACCTAACCAAGCACCAGACCTATGCCGTGGTGGAGCGCTGGCTGAAGGAGCTCTACGACCACGCCGAGGCCACGATCGTCGTCATGCTCGTTGGTAACAAGAGTGACCTCAGCCAGGCCCGAGAGGTGCCTACTGACGAGGCCCGCATGTTCGCTGGTGAGAGCCCACCGTGACCCAGCCTGACCCCTCCAGCCCTGCCAATGCAATCCCAGATCCCACCTCCCCAGCCCCTGTTCCCACCGTAGGGCTCCGGCCTGGACGTCCTCCGCAGGATCCCCTACCTCTATCCCATCTTCCTCAGAATCTCCTAGACGCTCCCCTCTGTGACACTGTGTCCCTCTTTATGTCCCACCACTTGCCCTGAGATTGTCTTTATGGGCAATTATTCATAGTTGGTTTTAGGACAGCCCACCCTGCGATGCTCAGAGATCTTAAGTGTAGCGGGTGGGCTCCCCTTGACCACCTGCAGTCACACTTTCCCCAGGCTTTCTGGGGTTTAGAGGCAACAAGATACAGTAGTTAAGGGTGTAGGCTGTGGAGTCCCATGGCCCAGCTTCACATCTCTTGGCCAATGACTAGCTGTGGGACACCAAGCAAGTTCTTTATTCATTCTCTCTGTTTCTGGGCTTCAGTTTCCTCTTCTATAAGAAAGGGTTAGTATTCAAACCTACCTCACAGGTTGTTTTAAGTTTTATATGAGCTACACATGCCAAGGGTTTAGTGCATAGCAAATGTACATGGTAAACATGAAGTAAATATTATTATTATCGCGTTGGTCCTCCACAGCTAATGGTGTGCTTCCTTTCCTGTCAGAAAACAATGGGCTGCTATTCTTGGAGACCTCGGCCCTGGATTCCACCAACGTTGAGCTGGCCTTTGAGACTGTCCTCAAAGGTAGAGCCCCTGCCATTCGGCAGGCACCCCATCCCATCCGTGAGCCTCTGTGGACAGTGTGAGGAACGCAGACACCCAGCCCTCGCCCGCCCCAGCTGATTCCTCAGCCCCTCTGTCGACCCCCAGCCTTCTTAGAGCCTCCCTAGTATGCCCCCCACCCCCTCAGCTGGAGCTTAGGGAAATAAGCAGAAGGCCACACTTACCAGGGAGCCGAGTCTTAGCCCTTCTCCACCCACGTAAGTAGAAGGGACCCAGGTGCCCAAACTCCTCTTCCTTCTAGCAGAACCCCCGGTGTTCAGAAAGGGGCACGTACAGTGTGTATGCGGAGGGCGGGCTCTAAATCTTCATCTGACCTGACCACTGCCCTCTGCCCTCACAGAGATCTTCGCCAAGGTGTCCAAGCAGAGGGAGAACAGCACCCGGACCAATGCCCTCACCCTGGGCAGTGAGCCGGGCCCTGGTGAGAAGAGGGCCTGTTGCATCAGCCTCTGACCTGCCCCTGCTGGCGCTCTGGTGTCCCCCATTCCCACCCCAGATCCAGGAGCTTTCCCTGCCCTGTGGTTCCAGATGTCAGAGTGGCCGGCCCCTGTTCGCAGCCCCGCAGAGCTCTAAGGTCTTCATGCGCTGCCCCTCCTCCCCACATATCTCTATTATCGGTCACCCCCTCACAGACTAGGGCCCCCCAATAAAGCTGTGTTTTGTATCAAGACCTGGACATCCTGCTGCTTCCTTGTGCCTCCCCTTCATCTCTGGCCCAGTTCCCCTCCCCCTCCCCCTCCCTCCATCCTCCCCACCATACACTGCCCCCCAGGGCCAGCTGCCTCTGGAGTCCGGGGACAGTGCCAAGGGGGTGGGAGGGGCCCGCCCTTCCCTCTGCCAACCCCCAGGGCAGGTAGGGGAGGGAGGACAGCATGGCAGAGAGGGGGTATCTGGAAGGCAAGACAAAAGGAAACCATCGGCGGGTACCATCTGGTGCCCAGGGCCCTGGTGCCAAGAACTGAGGGCACTCCAATGCCAGGGGTGAGGGGAGGAGGCGGGAGTCAGGGCTAGCCCTGTGTGTGCTGGGGAAGGGGTTTTAAGCCTGGGAGGTGGCGGGTCTAAGTGTTCCTTCCAGGTTTCTGCCTGACCCCGAAGAGGGGGTGTGGTGTGTAGGGATGGATTGAACCTGGTGGGGATGAGTGGGGAGTGTTGGGCTCTCAGCTCTCTGCCCCTTCTCCATCAGTCCACGAGCTGGCTGTCCGGGGAGCGTCGAGGTCACCCAGCCTCGCCTTCCCCTGTTCTGCAGGGCAGAGTGGAAGGAGGTCTGCTGGCACCCCCAAGGAATAGAAGGCGGTAAATGGGGAGAAAAAAGAGAGGTTGAGCACTTGGAGACGCAAGTAGGGAACTGTGGAGAGCAGACAGGAGCCGTCCACTTCCTGCAAGGTGAGCAGGGTCACCCAGAATCACACCAGAGAAAACCCCACTCACCCCAAGGTGGTTCAGACTCGCATGCAGAGAAAAGAGGCCAGAGCCTTAAGTAATAATACTTTTAATAAAATTAAGTTCTTAATAGCACATTTAATACATTAACCCTCCCCCTTCTTGGTTTCTCTGTGTTTTGTGCAACATCACTTTGACTTGATTATTCATGGGTCCGTTTTTTTCCCGCCTTTATTTTGCTTTTGAAACGTTTTTCCTTGGTGGATTTGTAACGTGTCTTCACTAGATGCCTCAAATTAAGTCTGACCACAATCCTACTCTACTTTCTACAGTGGAGAGACCACTCCCCCTGCCCCAGGGCTGTCTCCCCCCACCCACCCTACCCCACCCGTACCCTCGCGCGGGGAAGGGGAAGCCCTCCCCACCCCAGACGCTACCTTCCCAAACTAGCGGGGTTTCTAGGACAAAAAGAGCAGGGGGGATATCTGTCCCTAGGTGGGGTGAGAAGAGTAAACTGGGGAGAGGGAGATGTGTGTTTGGGGTCTAGGGCCAGGGAGGGCCATGAGTCATTGGTGTCATGGAACAGGCTCTTCTTGCCAAGAACCAAGGGGCCTCCACACCCCCTTGGATAGGAGGGAGGGGCCCGACCTGATCGCAAGCTGGGGTTGGTAGAAGGCAAGTGCTTAAAAAACAAGTTGATTTCTCACAAGCGAAAGCCAAGCTCCCCAGTTTTCTGTGGGGAGGGCGATGTGCCCTGGGGCCAGGGCACAGTGGACGACCCCTACCTGAACACTTACAGATGGAGGTGGACTAGAACAGAGCGTTAGGGTCAGGGTCACCCAAAGTCGCTGCTGCCCTCCCCCTGCCTTTGTACCCTGGGGGACCAGTTCTCCCAGGCCTTTAAGGGCAGCATCTCTGCTCTACCCCAGTGGGTGGGAAGTCCTTCTTGGAATCTAACTTCTATGAGATAATAAAGCACTTTTGCAAACCTGTAAAGCACAGTGCACCTTTAAAGGAGAACGATTATCGAGTTGGCTCCTCCACCCGCTGCCATGGAGGTCAGAAGCTAAGTAGAATATTGGGTGGGAACAAGGAAGGGGGACAGACCACCCCCTCAGTCCCCTTGAAGCTCTGAGAAGGAAGCATGTGCATGTGTGTCTGTTGGTGAAATGACCTACCAGCCTCTTAAATCAACCTGAGGTGGAGTGGATTGAGGTTATACTTCAAGAAGGACTTCCTCAGTTAGGCCCGGGAGAAGTTGCCTCAGGAGGGTTGGAGCTGGGCAGTCTCCATCCTCCCAGAGAACCCCAAGAGGACATATTCGGAGTAAGGGCTGCCCGACAGACAGGGAAGGCCAGGATGGCCAGGCCCTCAGGTACTGGGGTGCAGAGCAGGGGTGCAGGTGAATGTGCTCTCCCTCCTCTGCTGTCCCTAGCCCAGCCCTCCTCTGGTTGAAATGACCACTGTTCGTCCTTTCAAAGACCCTGGGAACTGAGCCCCTTATCTATTTGTCCTATAATTTAAAAATCCAAGGATTCTCAGAATCAACCCCAGCAGACGGGAAGGAAGCTCCTAACCTTACCTAGCAACCTGCTCCCACCCTGAAATCTGAAGATGGAGCGGCTTAGGGTGGACTCAGCCACTTCCCTCCTCTATTTTCCTTTTCGTTATGACTTTTATACATTCTACTGGACCCAGGGGCCCTCAATGCTACTAAACTTTAAGCTATCTGAATATCATCTACTAAGTAACTAGTAATTCTTTCTCTTTTTCTCTAGGATTATATGAAATAAATTTGAATTATTATTATTATTATAATTATTATTTTGTAGTATTCTTTTCTTTTAAACCCCTCGGTTTCTTTCTTTTTCTTCTCTCTCTCTCATTTTTGGTTAAAAAAACAAACAAACAAAAAAAACTATTTCTCTTAAATCTCACACCTCTCTGAGGGTTCCCATAGGCCTGCTAGGCCTCAGTTCTGGACTTCCCCTTCTCACTCGCCCCTGGGACAGGGCAGGGGAAGGGGGGGACACCCCAGGATCCTCAGTCCTCAGTCCTCCAGCTTCTTCCTTTCTCCTTAATCCCTTTCTTTGTTTGGCTCTGCCGGCTCCCCCGAGGGGGAGGGGTAGAGGGGAGAGGGAGCCCCGGGAGTGAAATCCAATCTACTTGCAGGGCCCCAGAGGGACCAAGTTCCCCTAGCCCCTGTCTCCACCATCCATCCCAGGATGCTCCCCCGGAAAAGCAAATGACATTCCTCCCCAAAAAAAAAGTGGGGGGAAAAAGGAACGTAAACCCGAACATATATTAAAAACACTTTTTTAAGATTTAACTCTGAATACAAATGTATTTTTTTTCTTCTCTCCCTACATATATTCTAAACCTTCTAAAGTTTTTTTATTTTTTTTAAGGATCACTTTATCATAAAATAAAATATCCTTTTCATATAATAAATTACCTAATAAAAAGTCTTTTTTTTCATATTAGCCCAGGTTCTTTGCTACATTTATACGGTAATAAACGCCTTTATTAAAATAGAATATTAAATTATAAAGAACTGCTTTTTTTTTTTTTTTTTTTTTTTTTTTTGCTATTTTTGTTTTCTCTCCTCTGTGTTGGTCACCTATCTCGCTCCCTCTCACGCTCTCTTTCTCTCCTCTATCTTGTCTCTCACTATGTGTTTTGCGTTTGTTTCTAGGTTTGGCTCAATTAGTAAGAGTGGGATTGAATTTTCCGAGCCCCCTAGTGTAACAGTCTTCTGCCTTTGTGGGTAGAGTGGAGAGGGGGAGGGGGATCGACAGACAGACATCCCATCTTCCCACCCCCCTCCCCACCCCCCCTCGGCGACCGAGGGGTGCCCATTTGGTTTGGTTTCTATTGTACAGACATCTCAGGATGGCTCACATTGGCGGGAAGGAGGGAAGTTGTCACAGGCCAGTGTTCCTGGCTGTGACCTCCTTCCGCTCCCCTCCCTGGCTGGTGGTCTGGAGGGGAAGGCTGAGGAGAGGTGAGTTAATTCACAACAGGAGGAAGGAGAGGAGGAAATCCCCTCTGTACCCCCATCCCTGCACCCCCTCTCCATCCAGGAAGAATGGGACTCCGGAGCTTAAGTGCTCAGAGATCACTTAGAAGAGTCCCACCCTACTATATACAAGAATCTCCTAGGACCCCCCTGGGACTCCCATCCCCCATCCTCTCCTGGCCCGGCCAGCGGAACCCAGGAGGGCGGGAGGCTGGTGGCTGCCCCAGATGAGCAGTAGGGAAGCAGCAAAGGGGGTACAAGGCCTAAAATCATACATGATTCTCAGAACAGGCCCTGCTATACCCCAATCCTGCTTGGCTCTGGACTGACCCCTGTCTGAAGACCTGGTCTCTCTCCTCATCCACAATGAGTGAGACACAGACTTCATGATTAGCGTGCTAATAAGGGTTCAGGTCAGGTCCAGAGAGGGGCGCACGGAGTGGGGCACTGCAGGGGAGGAGGAGCAGCCCCTCCCCCCAGCAGCCTCTCCCATGGCCTCAGGCCCTTTCCTGCTCAAAACTGCAGACACACTACCCTGGCTCTCCCCTCCCACCACCAGAAAATCCAGCCCAAGAACTGTTCCCTAAATGTAATGCCCCAAGATGATAAAGGTGGAGGTTTGACCCTTTATGTAACCCAGTATTGGTCCCCTCCTCAAATTTTCACTGAGAACGGGGATACATTCCATCAAGAATTTGAGGTGTTTCTTTGGAGGAGTAGGAGAGAGGGCCTCCGGATGCCAGAAGAGGAATTAGGGGCGACCATCAAATTGTTCTTCCCCCTACTTCTCCCCAGGGGGATGGTGTCCCCAAAGCTGGGCTGGAAGGAGCAGGAGGGAGGGGGGAGAAGGGAAGAGAGAGAAAGAGCAAGACAGGGCTGGTTGTGACAGCCAGCAAGGGGTAGCAAAGAGGAGAGTTGGGGGAGAGAACAAAGGAGTGAGGAAAACCCAAAGGGAAGAAAGATGGGGAGGAGAGAGTGGAGGGAAAAGCTGCAAGGGGCAGAGAGGGGCACCCCCTCTCCAGATTCCTCTAGCCCAGCTTTGTGGGGATAGATGAGTTCTGAGCCCTTTACCGGTCGACATACTTCCTCCCCTTCCCCCTTAGAAAATCTATCCCGACTTCCGAAAGGGCCCCAACCCCCTTATACTGCTGGAAACCCAGGAACAGATTCCCAAACAGGATATGGCGGTGGAGGGTCTAAAGGGTCGTGGTTGGAGGTCAGAGGTCAGGACCAGAGGGCTTGGGGATCGTTAGAGCACCTCTAGATACAGATGGTAATTCTCCCTCTCCCTTTCCCCATCCCCTCCACAGAGGACAGGGTAGTGTGACACACACAAGGGTAGGTGGAGAGGGGGTCAGGATACCTTAGGGGCCACCTCTGGCAAAACAAAAGTTTCTCTTAGCTGCTTCCAGACTGAAGGGTGTGTTGAGGTATCAGAGTTGTAACTCTAGTAAAATTTCCGGCCTGGCCCCCTCCCAACCTTTCCAGGACAGGGTGACCAGAGGCTCTGAAAGTGGTCCACCCTCCAACCACCATCGCCTCCCCTCCCCCCTCCCCAGAGAGCGAGTATCTCTAAGCACCTTGCCCCTCAAATCACTGATTTCCAAAAGGCCCTAGTGGAACACAGCTCCAAGAAGGGCCCCTGGGAGGTGGCCCCAGGAGGCAAGGGGCAGGGGTCTTAGGAAAATATTCGGATGGCTTGCGTGGCTGTGATGTGGCAGACGGGACACTCCGGGTCCGTCCTCTCGCAGATGCGTACTGCACACTCCATGCAGAACAGGTTGTGTCCGCAGGGCACGAGTGCGGCAGTCACCTCACTCTCGAAGCACACCATGCAATCCCGCCCGCCGCCGGGGCTCCGCAGGCCGCCCCCACCAAGTTTAGAGAAGCCCTGGAGCGGCTCTCCCGGCGGGCGTCTCGGGAGTCCTGCCAGCTCAGGCCCCGCAGAGGCGGCAGGAGAGCGGTGCGCGCCCGGGGGCCCGGCGCGGGCCTTGGCGGAAGAGGAGGAGGAGGAAGAGGCGGAAGAGAAGAGCACCGAGGTGGGCGTGGCGTTCTCCTGGCCCGCCCAGAGAGGGGGGCTAGTCTCCGCCACCCCGTAATACACGTCCTGCTTGCCCACGCCGTAGCCGGGAAACAGGTACCCGCCGTAGCCAAAGTCCCCTCCCTGCTCGCCCAGGCGCGGGGCCTCAAAACCAGAGTCCACTCCACACTCGCCGATGCAGCCCAGACTGTTCTGCCTGAAGGTGGAGAGGGGCTTGCAGCCAGGCGGGTGCACCCGCCAGGCCTCGGAGTAGCGGCTATCAAGCGCGGCGTCGGGGCTCCCAGCCAGGAAGTCGTTTTCATTGTTGTACTCGAGGATCTTGCCCGTGCGGACCGCGATGTGCGTCTCGATCTCCTCGCGCGCACGCTCCACGTTGCCCGGGGCACCGGTGATCTCGAACACCGGGTCTCGGTCCCGGCTTGGCGTGATAATGTACGTGTTGGTCTGCTGCTGGATGCGTTTGATGGTTGCCCCCTTGGGGCCCACCACCAGCCCCACCACGCGGTAGGGCACCCGCACACGAATAGTCACTTGGCCGGGCAGAGCAGGCGCCACGCCAAAGGCGGCGCCCGACTTGTTGCGGGAGGCCCGGATCATGGAGAAGTGCTCAGCTGCTGAGATGATTTCGCGTCGGGCTGTGGCCACGTCCTCCCGCCGCCCGGTCACCATGAACACTGGCTCCTCGCCTCGCACCGGCGTCTTGATGTAGGTGTTGGTCTTGGCCCTCAGAGCCTTAATCTTGCAGCCTGGGATAGGTAGGGAAGGGAAGAGAAAGAAACTCACCGGGCAAGAAGGTTTGTGCTGAGTCCAACAAGCTCCTGCTCCTGCTCAGATACTCAGCCCCCCAGGAGCCTCTGTCTACCCTTTGAACCCCGCCCCCCCCAATCCACCCTAACCGGAACAATTCACTCATCGTATCTTAAATCTACCCAACGTCTCTATCAACCACAGATCGCCAAATGTCCCAACATTCCCTTGAATTCCATTCAGGACCTCCAAATTCACGCACTCTTTGAAATCCTGAAAAAATCACTGACCCTCCAGACGAGGTGCTAACCTCAAACCTACTCACTAACTCCTCTCCAACCACGAGCCGTTCCCACAATTTCTCTACTGATTTCTGGCTACTCAAACTTCCAAACCGCTTAATCACCCCACCCTGCCCTGCAACTGCAATCTCCGATCTGTCACTGATCTTGATCTTTCCTCAGAACTGCAATGGACCAGCAACCCACAATCTACTCCTTACTTGATCTCCATGCCTTAAAAGTGTCCTCCAGTCTACTCTGGGACCACTGACCCCCAGCTGCTCCCATGCCTTCCACCATGAGTGTCTCTCAGTGGGTCCCAAATTCATAGCAAGTTTTCAGCAACTAGTGGAGTGTGGGAGACTGGGAAGGGTCTGAGAATCAGAGTTTCAAGAGGGAAAGGAGGATAATGATGTGTGGTGCCTGACCCCACGGACACTCCTGCCACCCTGTCCCCTGGGGGCAGGAGAGCCAAGATGGGCTGGGAGCTGAGTAGGGTGGGGAAGAAGGTGTTCTGGACCTGTACTCTTGCTTTGAAGGAGTGGGTTCAAGGTAGGAGGTTGGGGAGAGAGGCAGAAAGAGAAATGAGAAAGGCCCAGACAAAGAGAGACAAAGAGGGAGAAGGGGAAAGAAAAAAGTGAGGGAGGCTGGGGTGGCCACACTGCAGTTTAAAGGTGGCAGACCTTGATGGCTGACTGAACAAGCCTCTCTCCTCCTCTCCCACTTCCCTCTCCCTGCCCCTAGCTTCACACAGAACCTCAGAGACTCACATGCTTTCTCGAAGCACACATGCTACGTGTGTGAGTTTGCGCGTGCGCACACACACACGGACCTAGGAGCCGTGATGCAGTGTGCCTTTATCTAAGTGATACTTGTGGTGCAAACCTAATGTACACTTTCACATACCCCTCTCTCCCATACACACAGATTCCCTGCGTTTCAACCTTTCATCCATCCCACTCTTCCATCCCCATCATTCCCAACACACAAGCAGCACATTCCTATACACACCTGCCCACAACTTTGGTCCCCATTCACATTTAGACACGTTCACACCCCTCTCCAGATACACATTCACCATTCCCTTCCTCGCTCCCCAACCAACGCCAGTGGTCCTAGTTTTCCGATTCTGCCCCAACCCTCCAACCACAGGCCTGGGGTGAGCTCATCTTTTTTTCCCTCTCCTTCCTCCACTCCAGATGGCTTCTTCTCCAGATTGGCATGTGGGAGGAGAGAGTGGGTTGGGGGCAGCTCTCCTCACCTTCAAGAGACCTCAGGAAGGAGAATTTGCTCCTCCCTTTTTGTCTTCAGACCTCTTGGCAGCTGAGAAGTCCTACCTGTTGTCCAGCCCACATCCTTGCTGCTCTAATGTCAGTCAGTAAATGACTGCTCTATTTGTGAGGCATGGAGGGTTAAGGAACAGTGAAGCCCCTTCTCCTACAACTTCTAATCGCATGGCATCTGATAGGCATCGGGGCTCTGGCTCTAAGTTTTGAGCCCATAAACTTACGCGAGAGCTAGGTGTCTTTAGGGACTGGAGTTAGGGTGAGGAGGACAGGCCGGGTATAAAACTAAGGAGAAAAGCTAGAGGCCTGGAGGTGCAGAACTGGTGGTGGACCTCGTCCTGGGTTTCGCAACCCTGAAGAAGCATCTCTTGAAGGGAAGACCCAGTTGGCTTCACCTTCCTAGAGGTCAAATAGAGGAGCACTGACACTGCAGCAGGAGGAGGGAGGTTAGACAAGAGAAAGGACTTCCATTTACTAAAGGAATGAGGGAGAGGCCTATCTTCTCTGAATAGGAGAAATCCCCCTACTTTTATGAGAGACAGGCCCATCTGATGCGGAGGCAGAAGAGGAAAGAATGACTCTATGAAATTCCGGGGCCTCCCAAGACCACCCCCGCACCCAAGAAAAGATATCAGTGTCCCCACCCAATTCCAGGGCTCTGGGTCCCTAGTTTCTGGCAACAAGAGGAAATCCAACTTTTAAAACCAGAAATCTCAAGAGATGGAGTGCCCAGGAGGATGAGGGCTATGCCTGGGAGTGGCATCTTCCCCTCCTCCATTCTGGATCTCCCTGCAAAATCCCCCCAACCCCCCACACTTCTGGTAGATGAGGTGAGATGTGGAGTAGGGGCCCTCCTGGCTTGCCTCCCCTCTTCCCCGGCCAGCAGCCGGCCTCCTCCCTCACTCCCAGCCGGAATGCAGCTCCTCTATTGTTCCCCACTGTGGGACAGCTCCTCCCCTGCTCCTCCCCCACCCCACACCTCCCCAGCCCAGCCCCCTTGCAATTTCCAAATCCCACCCCCCAACTCCCCTTTGGGAAACTGGGAGAGGGAAGGGTCCCCAGGATCCCGTCTGCTCAATCTGGACCCTCACCAACACTCCCACCCCCACCCGCCCAGGGATGCTGGAGCGGAGGAGGGTGTGGTATCAGACATACTACACTGGATTAATTCTACACCCACACCCCCCTCCCCCCAACAACACACCCAGACACATGCCCTCCACCAAATCTCCAGGTGAAGGTTTCTTACCCCCCAGCATGCCCTCACCCACTCCGTCCTACTCTCTCACTACCAGAGACCCCTCTCCAGGCCTCTGGCCCCTGGCCGTGGCCAGCCCAGAACAAAAGCCTGAGAGGGAGGAGGAGAGGTCCACACCAGGACGTGGCACTTCATTGGAGGCGCCCCTTCCAAAACCCCACAGACCATTCAACTTTGGTGTGTGGGTGACCACACACTCCCTCCTCCCAGCAGCCCCCCTTTCCCACCTCACCCCCAGGCTGGGACCCTCCCATGAGCCACACCCCCTTCCATTCCTACACTCAGCCCAACAAAGAGATAGATACTCAGTCTAGCTTCCCAGGCCAGGTCTCCCCCAAAGTCTGTAACTCCAGGCGGCTGGGGGTCCCAGGGGTGCCCCCTCCCCAAAACCACTAGCAAATGCCAGAGTTGGGGCTTCTGAGTAACTCTTTGCACATTCCACCAGTTTTTCTGTCTACGAGTGGACACCCCCTCCGGACAGCCTCCCCGGATTGGAAGACCGATCCCCCTCCCTTTTCCCTCTCTCCACGAGAGGATATTTCTTTGTCTAAGGGCAGAGCCCTGGGGGAGGAAGGATCTGGAGAACAGTCCCAACTGGGGGGGTGGGGGTAGCAGGGAACTTTGTGGCACTTGGAAATCAGGGTAGGGGGCGGGTCCCCCTTTGTGGGGAAGGGACAGAGCCAGAGGCGGGCAAGAAGGGAGGAAATGAACTTTCCGTGGTAGGGATGGGGTGCCCCCCACTCCAATCCCTCTCCGCGGTCCCGGCGCCCGCTTACCTTGCCTGCCCACGATCTCGGCCACGTGCTCGGAGGTGGGCACGGGTACACACTCGGTGGTGTTGCTGCTGCCCTTCAGGCGCAGCTCGGCCTCTTTGTAGAGAGCGCAGAGCTTGGCGTCGCTGGCCCCTTTGGGGGCGGTGGGGGGTTGGGGCGTCTGCGCCGCGGGGGCCGCCGTCGGGGCGGCCGGGGGCGCCGCGGGCGGCGGCGGCGGGGCCGGCTGCGGGGGGGCGGCCGGCTGCGCGGGGGCGCCGCCCCCCCCACCTCCCCCGTCCTCGCCCGCCGTGGGGGCGGGGGGCTCCCCCAAACCCAGGAGGCAGAGTTGATCGAGAGCCAGCTGAAGGGCGCGCTCGTCTTCCAGCAGCCCTCGGTCCTTAGCGCTTCCCCCGAAACATCCTAGTTCTCCAAAGCCCCCATTTCTTTCCATTATTCCAGATACCACTAGACTAGGCATGGCGAAACAAAAGCTGGGGGAGAGAGAGAGAGGGAGAGAGAGAGAGAGAGAGAGAGGTGGTGGAAGGGAAAAGAGGAGAGAGGAGGGGAGGGGAGAGGAGAGGAGGGGGGTGTGTGGGGAGGGGGGAACAAAGAACTGGGGAGGGGGGAAGAAAGCGAGATAGAAAGATAGACCCTCCCCCTAAGCCCCCCTCCCCAAACACCCTGTAACCCGACTCCCCTCGCCCCAGCCCCCAGGGTGGGGGTGGGGGGAAAAAGAAGCAAAGCCAAGAAAGCAGATCTCCTCTCCTCTCCGGGGGTGACGGGGGGCGGGGGGCTGCGGGATTTCTGCCCCCACCCCTCCCGCCTCGGTCCCGGGAGTCTCTAGACCCCACCGTCCAGACGCCCCCCTTAGGCTCCCGCACCGAGCCCCAGTCCAGGAGCGGCGCTCAGTGGCCCCCAATAGAGCCCAGCCCCTTCCAGCGCTCAAACTCTTTTGTTTTAAATGAACTGGATGGAGCAGCATGGAACTGACGGGAGGGGGGCGCGCCGGGGGCGCCCGGGGCATGCCGGGAGTTGTAGTTTCCCGCCCTCGGGGGCGCGGGGACGAATTCCTTGACCCGAGGAAGATATGGATGTGCCTTCGGTCTTTACTCGCGGCTGGGAGGCGAAGCTGGGGGTGGGATGGAAGTCAAGGTCCCTCATTTTTCCAAGAGGCGGGCACCGGGAGAGGAGTCAGTGTACAGAAACGGAACGTGTTGAAAAAAGGCTAATGGAATGTGCCCCCCTCCCAAGACGGGCTCCTTCCCGATCCGGGCAGGTCTTTGGTCCCTCTTTCTTATGGTAATGAGGGGGGGGCGAGAGGGCGGGGAGCGGTCCCGGCTGGGTCACTGCGGCTTTCTGTCGCTCGCTCTCTCTCTCGCTCTCGCTCTCTCTCCCCTCTTCCCCCTCCCTGCCGCGCTCCCTCTCCGCTCTCAGCTCCCCCCTCCCGCTCTCCCAGAGTCGATCCCGGCTCTGGGCCGCGGGGAGAGGTTCTCCGCAGAGCAGACAAAGCCCGCAGCCGCGATGCGGGGAGAACACGGCTGGGCGCGCTGGGGGGGCCGGGATGGGGTGCCGGGTTGGAGGGTGGGACCCCTTGGTAAAAGACGGGGTCCCCTCATCTCCAAGCGGCAAGCCATCCCCCCTCGTCCTCTCCCGCTCCCCCAGTCTCGGAGATCTGAGAGGCACCGACTGGGAGGTGAGTTAGTTAACATCCTTCTGATCAGTAGAGGGGAGCTGGGAGGGCTGTGGAGAGATGAAGTGAGGAGGATGAAGGGGTGGAGGGAGAAGAGAGAAGTGGGGGGACAGAGAGTGAGGAGGCAAGGGAAGTCTTAAAGGCATGATGTGACTTAACAGTTTCGGGTGAGAGCCAGGAGCTTTGGGTGCGACAGAAGGAGGAAAGAGAGACTGGATGGAATGGAAACCCAGACTTCTTCAGGCCTGGGCCATATATGTAGCTTGCGGGTGATCTGTTCTTTAGCCTTCACCATCATCCCACCTCTCCCCCACTGAAAACCCATTAATTCAGCTCCTTTGACTCTGGAAATTTGGTGAAAGTAAAAATCAGTTTTTAAGGCATGAATTGGACAGTTGGGCACTTTTAGGGGAGTTTGTGGAAGTTGGAGTGTAATGCAATCTTTTCTCCCCTTACCCCATAGCTTCAACATTTCTTTTGTTACCCTTTTTATGCCTGGGTCTTTCCCAGTAGGAGAAGGGATGGCACTGCAGCTTGAGGGCTTGAGGTCAGACTTTTAAGAACTTCCCAAAAGTTTTATAAGAATGGGTGGGTGAGCTACAATGGTAAGGTGTCCTTTTCTGGAGTGCCTTGGAAACCAAAAATCTGAACTAGTTTGTGAGGTAAAGTCCTGCTTGGAGGCAGGGGAACAGAGGAGATGACCTCATAGACCAGGCACTGTGAGGCCGTGAGGGCTGAGCTGCAAGCCCAGTTCCCTAAATTGATTCTTGGAGAGAGTAAATTTGCACACCAATGGGAGGGTGGGAGCCAGCGTGGAGGATCACAGGAGGGGTTGGGGGTTGGCACACTGCGGGGCTCTTGCTTCTTTGCCTGGCAGAAGATGCAGGGAAGGGGAACCATGACTGAGAAACCCCGGAAGCCCCCGGAATTGGAGAAGGGGTGCCCTCTGGATCGAGGATTTAACATAAAGTTAACAACAGACCTTCTTGGATTGGGTGCTCCCGCCTCTAAGCAAGAGTGGGCGAGGAAGAATTGGAGAGACATAGCCCTGTGGGAGTGGCTGTTTCCTGCTCTTGTCCCCTCTCCTTCTGCCCCAGGAACTTGGATTGGGGGAACCAGGCTTGGATTGGGGGAACCAGGGAAAGCGTCCTACTCTGTGGACCAGGTGACTGTTTTTCACATGAACAGAAATCGCAAACGGTTGCATAGGACTGATTGTGTGCCAGGCCTTTCTGCCACCAGCCGGTCTGAGCCTTCCTGTCCCCTCTGAAATGAGATTCCCCCTAGACACTCACTCCTGAATTTGCCCTGCTTCCACTTTCCTCCCCACTAAGCTAATTAAAGCAGGAGGTTAATGACCAAAGAAGCCTTGGGGGTTTGGCCAGGGAGGAAAACAAAGGACAGAAACAAGTGTGTGCGAGTGGGGAGGGGACAGCTGCTGAATGGGAAGGGACAGACTAAGGGGCAGGGTAGGGGAAGGGGCAGTCCCTGCTGGACCCCCGCTCACTGATCCAACAAGGACTAATCAGCCCCGCTGGGTGTGTTCATGTACCATGGGTCCACCCTCAGGCTCCCACTGACTCCAAATATCCAAGGTGAGAGAGGCAAACGTGAACCTGGCACCTGGAGGGCAGGACGTGTGTGTG
Source organism: Orcinus orca (assembly GCF_937001465.1). Lineage (NCBI taxonomy): Eukaryota > Metazoa > Chordata > Mammalia > Artiodactyla > Delphinidae > Orcinus > Orcinus orca. The sequence goes on along the minus strand of NC_064559.1, from coordinate 99,540,579 downwards.
AGCGCACTTAGGTCTGGGGCTTGGCTGTGCACATAGAGGCATGTGCCTGCAGATGGTGCGGGGTACGTCCACCCACAGGGGGCCTGCCAGAGTGCCCAGTGGCAGCAGAGCCTGGCGATGGGCACCTTGAGGAGCCAGGTTCTCAGGAGGTTTTTTTTTTTTTTTTGGCTGTAGGATCTTAGTTCCCTGGCCAGGGATTGAACCCATGCCCTTGGCAGTGAAAGCTCGAGTCCTAACCACTGGACTGCCAGGGAATTCCCTCGGGAGGGGTTTTGATGAGTCCTTCCCTCACTCCCAGAGGCTGGTGCCCTCCTTTGTTCAGGGGACTCCCCTCCTCCACTGACATTTGTGTTGGCCAAGCTGAGTTTCTGTCCAGGGGCCCTCCTTTTCCTCTCTCCCCCGCCTGCCCATTCTAGAATTAGGCCCATGAGGGCTGAAGGCCTTACTTAAACAATTTTGCTTGGAACTAGGTAGCTATGCCCGCCCCTCCCCAGCCCTCACTCTGCCCATGACCAGCAAGGTGTGTAGGTGGCATATCTCTCCCCTTCAGGACCTTGGAGGACAGGACTGTGTGTCTCATCTTTTTTTTTTTTTTTTTTTTTTGCGGTACGCGGGCCTCTCACCGTTGTGGCCTCTCCCGTTGTGGAGCATAGGCTCCGGACACACAGGCTCAGTGGCCATGGCTCACGGGCCCAGCTGCTCCGCGGCATGTGGGATCTTCCCGGACCAGGGCACGAACCCGTGTCCCCTGCATCGGCAGGCGGACTCTCAACCACTGCGCCACCAGGGAAGCCCTGTGTGTCTCATCTTTGTCATTGTCTCCTACCCTGGTCCCCCAGTACCTAGCACACGGCCCTGCCCAGAGCAGAAGCTCAGTAAGGGTGTAGTGAGTGTAACTGCGCATTCCAAGCTTCGTGATGTAGGAGGAAGGAGCAGACCTCTGGAGCCAAACATGCTGGGTGTTAATTCTGCCCCTTGAGCAGTCAATTACTGCTGAGCCTGGATTTCCTCATCTCTCAAATGGAAATAATAAGCCAAGTTCCTAGCACAGTGCCTGGCTCATTTAAGGTGTTCAATCAATGTTAGTTTGGGGGCCCTGGTTGCTCTCCCCTGGCAATTGACTTTACCTAGACTCTGGTCTTCATTAATTAATTTTAATTCATTCATTCAGCTAACTACTTCCTATTGAGCTCTTAGGATGTGCCAGCCACTGGAGGAGGTCCTGACCCACTGTGAGTCATTTGAAGATAGTTCTAGATCTACACTTGCAGAAATAAGATCATCCCAAACAAACAGCAGATAAATCCAAAAATAATTCCTGTTGAGCACTGGAGTGCAGGTGAACTCTATATGTCTCTAGCACACACACAGCCTCAGGCCTGAGGAACAAAGGACCCTGTGGAGTCGTTGAGTTGGCTGTATGAGCCTGTGTGTCTATGTGCAGGTGTATCTGTGTGTGTGTGTGTGTGTGTACACAGGTCTGGCTGCAAGGCAGGAAAGGTGACCCAGTTGAGAGTGGGATGGCCCAGAACTCGAGTGGAGGCTGAAAGACAGGAGTGGGATGGGTGATCCAGACTGTGCTTATCTGTGTGTGGAGCTGTGTCCCTTTTCTTCTTCCAGCAAACCTGGGCACCTATTATTGCTGTCGTACCAAGGGATGGGGCACAAACCTAACACCTGCCCCTCCTCTGCCCTATTCTCAAAGCCCCCAGGGAGGGAGGCAGACACAGGAGGCTACCATCAAGGTTGCCCTAGCAAGCTGGCTGGCCCTTATAGAGGTTATCTCATCCATCTCCCTACTCCTCTCGGGATGCCTTCTCCATCTGTCTTAATCAGCTAGGCCTCCTGTCCTGTACTTTATGGGGTTTATGTTTTCTTTTCTTAATACCCCTCCCTATGGGAAGTCTACCTTGTGATCTAAACACCATTCGTCCTGCTGAGAGTGCAGCCAGTTTTCTCTCTGTTGCTGGAATACACTCAACTCATTAATTTCTTTCCTTCTTTCTTCCTTGCTTCCTTCCCTCCTTCCCTCCTTTCTTTCTTTCTTTCTTCCTCTCTTTCTTTCTTTCTCTCCCTCTCTCTCTCTCCCTTTCTCTTTCTTTCTTTCTTTCTTTCTTTCTTTCTCTCCCTCTCTCCCTTTCTTTCTTTCTTTTCTTTCTTTCCGGCCACACCACACGGCTTGTAGGATTTTAGTTCCCCGACCAGGGATTGAACCCAGGCCATTGGCAGTGAGGCAGTGAGAACACAGAGTTAACCACTGGACCACCAGGGAATTCCCCTCAACTCATTAATTTCAATCAGTGAGAATGTATTGGGTAAAATTCTCTAGGACACACAAAAGAAGTAACAGACTTGATCTCTGCCCTCAGCAAGACACAGAAACTAGCCTACGTGACCCAGAGAACATGGACAAACAGGATTAAATGTGAGGGCAAAACAGTCTTTGGTACTTGGAGGGCTACAGAGATTGGAGAAGAGAGGAGGTCTCTCTGGGTTCTTCCACTGTTGTGGGCCCAATCTCCAAGGGCTTTGGACCTGGACAGACAAACACCTCTCTGCTCCTCCCCTGGGACCACTCCAGCACTCCCCCTAGCAGGTCCCTGCACTCTCTGATTTCCCTAGGGAGAGCAGCTCCGAGGGGCTGGGGCAGAACTAGGGTCCCCCAGGACAGCTGGCTGGCAGGGCCCCTCTGGGATTCAGGGCCGGACCCAGGTGTCCGGGAGGCAGGTGATACCAGAGCTGTGACAGTTGGTCCCCAGATTCCTCACCCAGTGGCGCCAGCTCTGGTTTCGGGCTGAGGCAAGGGAGGGGGAGGGGCACCTGGTGCCAGGCAGGGCTGGGTGTTCTCTTGGGGCAGGGAGAAGGAGGCAGTAAACATGCCCTTGCTAGGTTGTTGGGGAGGGATTTTTCCAGTGCCCTCTCTGTGCCAGGCACTGTACTGGATACTAACAGGGGATACTGAAGCATAAGACACAATCTGGCACAGGTGAATTAATGGATATAAAAGACTGTATAGAATGTCATAGGTGGACTAGAAACTAAATGAATGAATGAATAGATTCACCAGTTATCTAATGACCTTGTTTTACAGAGAGGAAGATTGAGGCCCAGAGAACTCAGGTCCTATGACTCTCTTGTGCCTTTTGTTCCATCATGCTTCCTTTTTCAGGAAAGGGAAGAGGAAGTTAGAGAGAGAGGGGTGGGAAGAGGGACTTTCCAATTCCTGAGTTTCCTTATTTCCAGGCTCTCTTCTTGGTGTTTACAGACTTGATCTCATTTAATCCTCTTACAACTCTGTGAGGCTGGAATTGCCATCTCTGCTTAACCTCAGGGACCTAAGGCTCAGAGAGGTTAAGTAACTTGCTCAGGTCACACAGCTGGTAAATGGACACTCCAGTGTTCAAAGACAGATCTGTCTGACTCCGGAGCCTAGGACCCCAGAAGTGAACAGTGATACCCAGTGAGTAGTCTGGAGGCCAAGGAGAGAGTGATCACTGAAGCTGGCCCAGGAGAGGCTTCCTGGATCTGGAGTCCCTGAAGGATGAGTGAGGTTCGTGCAAAGGGAGAGGACTGGAGATTGATGTCAGAGGTGCCCAGGAGGCTTGCTGGTTGGGAAAGTGGCCTGCTTGCCTGGATCCTGAGGAGCTCCAGGGACAGGTGGAGGAAAAGCACCTTTGAACTTTGGCCACGAGGTGGCGCTGCAGGCCAGTTACTGGGAGCTGCTCCAGCGTGGGCTTGCACACTAGGACCCAGAGGCTTCTTCCCTGCCAGTTAGGGATCCACGCCCAGTCCTGCCTCCTCAAGTGTCATCTCAAGCTTCCACCTTTCCCTTTTCTGGAGGGGCATCCACCAAGTGGGAGACAAGGAGGCTACCAGTCTATTCCTGACTAAGGACAAAAACCCAGGTGGCCGTGACCTGGGCATCCCCATGGTCTGACTAGCTCTGCAGGTCATCCTGAGCCCCCTCCAGCTGCTTAAGACTGGTTAATGTCCAGTTGCCCTCCTGAGTCCCTGGCAGACACTGATCGGGGCCAGGCTAACCAAACAGACATTTGAGTACAACCGACCTGGGTCTGAAGCAGAATAATAATAAAACCTACCTAATAAGGAGTTAAAAAGTTTTCAGCCAATAAACACATATTGAACACTTGCTGTGTCAGGCATTGTTCCAGGCATTGGAGATATATCATTGAACATGACAAAGTCCTTACTCTCATGGACCTGATATTCTGTGGGGGAGGGGAGACAGAGTAAACAAGTAGATCATGTAATTTATGGTAGTGGTAATCGCTGTGAGGAAAAACAAAGCAGGATTTGGGGGTAGAAAGGTGTGAGCTGGTTAATTTAGAAAGAATGGTCATGTTGTGAGAATTTAACTGGACATATATAAAGCACAGTGCCTGGCATTGAGTTAGCAATTGTTACGATTATTTTGTTCCCTTTGCTTCTGCCCTTCTCCATCCCCATGTTCCCCTTCCTCTGTCTCACATTCTCCCTGCCTTTTCCCAGTAGTCCCCCCAGGGAAAACAGGTGCTGGCTTGGAACCAGGAGTCCTGAGTTTTTAGTCCTGGCTCTGCCACAACAGTCCAAACTGGCTCTCCCCTCCCCTGCTTCTGGTAAATGACATCACCCTCCACCTGGTTGCTCAAGCCAGAAATCTGGAGCTATCTGTCATCCCTGCCTTTTCCCTAACTTCCTCCTATCTAGTCCATCAACCAATTCTGTCAACTACACCTCAAAACATTTCTCAAATCCATCAACTTCCCACCTCCACTGCTACTCTCCTGATCCAAGCCATCATCCTTTCCTGCCTGCAATAGTCTCTAGCTGGTCTCTCTCCTCCATTCTTGTCTCCCCTGCCCCCTCCAATCCATTCTCCACATGGTGGCCAGAGAGATAATTTCTAAAAACCAAATATGATCATGAAACTCTCCTTCTTAAAACACTGTATTGGCCCCCCATTGTCATTAGATCCAAGACCAAACTCCTTAGTGTGATTTAGAATATCCTTCACATTCTGGCCCTTGCCCAGCAGTCAGCTGATCCTGCCCTCCCTCTCACCCTCCACTCCAGCTACATGAGCCCTCTTTCAGGGCTTAGAGCACACCATGTTCTGCCCATCATCCAGCTTTGGCCTGCGCTGTCCCATCTGCTGTTCCCTCACCCTTCACCTGGCTCATGCTGGTTCCTCTTGTGGGACTCAAATTCCATGTCACTTTCCCTGGGAAATCTCTCCCGGTCATTTTTGGAGATCTCTTAACCATTCCGCACACTATATTGTAACTGTCCGTTTACACTTCTGTCTCCCCAAGTACCTGGGAGCCCCTTGAGGACAGGGACCGGCTCTAGTCCACTCCTGTATTCCCAGCACCTGTGCGGGCACACAGTAGGTGCCCAATGTTTGCTGCTTGGAAGCTGCGTGCGCGCGCTCATCCATACTTCCCTCTTGAACAGCCTCTTCCCTTGACCCCCACACCCCACCATACCTCCCACCCTCCACACCCAGCTGCATCTCTCCCCTCCCCTCCCAAGCGCCACCCCTGGGCCCTCACAGCCATCCCTTGTCTGATCTCCAGAGGGGTGCCGTTTGCATGATGCTTGGCATATACCTTCACTGGGTTGGAACCAGGAGTCCTCCTCTCGCCAATGCCTAGTCCGGAACACATTCACAGCAGGAACTCCATAATGGTGCTGATTCACTGGTGTGACTTCTGACTGATGGCTCAGAAGGGATCTCTAAGCATGTAAACCCCTCCCCTCAGTCACTGCTGGTAAAAGGAGTCTTGGACCCAGTAGGCCCTTGAGAGTGCAAAGAAGTACACATAGATCATGTGCTCCTGCCAGGTCCTCTCATCCCCCTACGCCTTTGCAGGTGCTATTCTCTCTGCCTCCAACACTCTCTCCCCCATCATCTTGTCTATCTCCCACTCATCCTTCCCACTCACTCCTGAGCTCAGGAGTCATGTCCTCTGAGAGGCCTTCCTGACCATGCTCATGGACTTCAGTGCTCCTCCTGAGTCTGCTGTGGCCCACAGTGCCGTCACAGCCAGTGTACATGTTCTGTATGCTACTCCAGACTTCAAGCTCCCCCAGGACAAGGGACATGTCTTGCCAAAGCCTAGCGGAGGGGGCACTCAATACAAATTTATTAAGTGAATGATTAATTGAATGAGTAAGAGGAAGAAAATTACTGTGTGATACTGAGTCAGTCACTCCCCATCTTTGGGCCTCAGTTTCCTCTTCTGTGGAGTAGGGACAGGAGACGGTAGAACAGAGGTGTGCTTGCACATATTTCATAACAGGGGTGGGGTGGGGGGGAAGTCCTGGTTTGTGACAGTTGTCAATTTCCAAGGTGTAAATTCTCTCACCATGGCTGATTTCAATGTGAACAATGGGTTCTTCCCAGCAGGCTTAAGCTACCTCCAGCTCAGGACTACAGATGGGGTGGCTTGGGCCAGAGGGACTTCAAGGCACTTTCTCATTCCAACATCCTTGCACAAGGCCCCTTCTCCAGAGCCTGAGGGAGGTCAGGCTGTTTCCCAGTTGTACTTATACCCAGGCTGCCAGTTATACCCTTATTGCCAGTTTTCTAGAGGCACATCCATGCCCATTCCAGGTGGGTAACTATACATGTCTCTCCCAGGCAGCCTTCCCAGACTGCTCCAGGCCTGTTGGTTGGCCCAAGCCCTGACATCAGACCTGTGCAGAGGGGTCACCTACCCTGCTCTCCTGGTGTTTCTGGGTCCCACCTTCTCACACTGATGGGCTCCCTTAGAGAAGGGGCTGAGTCCAGTCTCAGTTTTTATCTTGCTGGACCTCTGACCTCTGACCCTGCTGGCCCCTCCTTCCTTCTCTATACCCTTTATTTCCTCCCCAGCTTTTCTCCTACCTCCCTGGGTGCTCCTTTTCAGTTTCCTTTGCCCGTCTCTCCCCCTGTTTCCACAGGGCCAGTGGTTTCCAGGCCTGTAGTTTCCTCCACCTGGAACACACTTTCTTCTCCCTTTCTGCCCAGCTATTCAAGCGAGAGCCCGTAGTGTCCTCCACACCTGGGCTACAGGTGGGCAGGTGGCTTATTACTGGTGAGCTCTATGCAAATTAACTACTGTTTCTGAATTTGTTTTCCCCATCTATAAAATGAAGATAAGGGTAGCAATTACCTCATGGGATTGTTATGTGATAGTGGCAAGAGGCATGTAAAGTACTAACATAGCGTCTAGTACACAGAAAGTGCTTAATAAATATTGGTGATTATTATTCAGGACTTAGCTTAGTCACCCCTTGCTCGGGGGAACCGCAGCCTGCGTTAGGTGCCTGGTTCTCTGCCCCCGCCAACCCTCGCATCCCGAGCAGCGCCTTTTGAGGCACTCATGACAGTTTAATTGCTTGTTCCACAAGGACAAGAGCTATTTGGGGCACACAGATGGTAAATATCTGTGAATGAATGAATGAACTAATGATGTGAATGACTGTCTCCCCTGGCAGGACACAGAGCCGGGGCCTTCTGCCACTCAGGGCTAGCCTGGACACGCCCACCCTTAAGGAGGAGGTGGGGCTGGTACCCCCGGGCCAGCAGGTGGCGCCAGCGCCCGTCAGTCTCCGTACGTGGCCACCTCCCTTGCCCTCGCTGGTTTTACAACCCCACGCTGACGGAATTTGAAATGGGCAGGAAAGGTGGGGTCCTGAGGCCCGCGGGGGCAGCCGGGGCTGAAGTTCAGTCATCCCTCACGGGCAGACGTTTTTCCAGGAGGTGCCCAGACTAACTTGGCAGGGAAGGGAGTGGAGGCCGCTGGGGAAGAGGGCCCTGCTGAGGGGCTGTGGGCACAGATCCTGAAGTGGGGACAAGGTTGATGGTATCCTGGGGACATGAAATGAGAAGCTGTTCAGTGAGTCAAAAGCCGAGATCTAGGAACCAGACACAGCGTGGGGAACAATGTGGTGAAATCAATCAGTGAGAGAGGAAGAGGAGGTCCGGTTTCTATGACAATGGTAGTGTTTGTGGCAAGCTGGGGACTCCTGGGACCCCAGGGCCTGTGAACAGTGATTCTCCACAGGAACGGGAAAGCTGCAGAGGGACTGTATGCTGGGGACCGGATGCCCTGTGATTCCTTCTTGGTGCTCAGCACGTGTTCTCCCAACCACAGCTCCTGAACCTGTGCTCTTTCAGATGCTGCGAGGGGCGCTGAGCCCTGACAAGAGGCAGGCCCCGTGCTCCTCACCGTACATGCACATTTCACTTATTGCTCACAACGGCCCTCTGGAATTAGTGTTACCCCATTTTACAGAAGAGGAAATTGTCAGGCTGGCCAAGGGTGACAAAAGTAGGACATGAGTGGTAGAGCCAGGATTGGAACCCGGGCTAGTCTGACTCTAACCATCCTGTGAAGACCCAGAAAGCAGAAAAAGAAGAACAGGGGCATGGAAGTTAGATCAGGTTTGACCCCCTACTCTCCACTCCCAGCCCCTGCTAGAGCCTGGGAATTCCCAGGATCCTCCAGTCATTGTCAGGACAGTTTCATTCTTGTGTAGCTGTGGGGCCGCCACAATTTCAGTATGAAAGGGGGTATCCCTGTCTCATCCCCTAATGACATGCAAGAAGGAACTGTAGCTCTTCACCATCTCTTCCCCTGCAGCAGAAGGGATGGAGTTTGGAAGTGCCTTGGAAATCTTCCAGTCCAGTCCACGTGTTTTGCAGATGAGGAAACCGAGACCCATAGAAAGGAAGCAATTTCTCCAAGGTCACAGAGCGAATTAATGGAAAAGAGAACTAGATCCTCTGTCTTCAAAGTTCTGTGATCCCAGAAAGAACCTTCTTAAATTTGGCACTGGGTTCTTAGATTGGAGTCAGGCAGAGGAACAGAGGGAGGACAGCAGATTAAATGGGAAAACCTAACATAGTATATAGCCCGTGGAAAGAAGGTACACAGCTCATGCCCCACCTGTCTACCATGTTACAACAGCAATGATAGTGGGGGGATCATCAGAAAGACTTATCACATATGTATGTCAGGGGGTAGAGGATCTTTGGTCAAAGTGGACTGCGTGATCTTTAGCAAATCACTTACCCTCTCTGAGCTCCAGTGATAATGTGGGGTACCCTACCTCCAGGGTTTTAGGGATGATGGATGGGATGGTGGGCAAGTTTTTGTGAATTATGGGGTGACATGAATGTTCTTGGTTGTCAGGGAAGGCAAGTCATATATAGTGGGACTGGAGATAGAGTTGCCCTGGAGTGCAGAGGTAGGGGATAAGCTGAGGTGCTTGACCCTTGATCCTTAGGAGAGCAAGGAAGCCACATGAACCTTGGACATGCTCACTACAGGCAGCAATTCTCTTCCCTGGGGGAAGGGGGAGGTGGGCAGCAGGTTCCTGCAGACCTTGGGGGTGCCCAGAGGCTGTGGGAAGCTGAGGACTAATTAGCTCTCACTCCCTAATTGGACTTAATTGCCTGCTTGTGATCAGCAATTAGGAGGCTCCATCAATTAGCACAGGGAGGGTGAATGGTTCAGCCGGGGCTGGTCAGGGCTCCCCTTCAGGAGGGGAGGGAGGCAGGCAGGCAGGTGGAACGGTGGTCCCATGGGGAAGTTGCCTCACTGCCCAGGCCTTTACTGCCCAGCCCCTTCTGCCCCTGTGAGGGAGGGGCCGGGAGCTTTCAGGCCTCCCACCTGGACTGTGGCTTCTCTGACCTTGGTTTACCCACTCTCACTGGCTTTCTGACTTCTGTCTAGAGGAGATGGCATCTGGCTGGGCCTGGCTCCACCACTGGCTCCTTTGCAACTTTGGGGTTGAGAGTGTGAGCTTCCAAGCCAGGTCTCTGGGGTTTGAATCCCAGCTCCACCACTGATTGGTTGTGTGACCCTGGACCCACTGTGCTTTGTAAAATGGAGCTGATAATAACAGTCCTTCCCATGCAGGGTCCTAGTGAGGATCAGGTGAATAATGCACCTGCTCTCTTTAGACCAGTGCCTGGCATCGTCAGCACTCAGTGTTAGCTGTTATTATAATCCCTGCTCCAAACCTCAGCTTCTCCATCTGTTAAATGACAGACTGAAGTAGTGTTTACTGAAAAATGCCAGGGTCCCACCCTAGATGAATTATTGAATCAAAATACCCAAACTTTGGGTGCTGGCGGTTTTGAAAGGCCCCTCCCCAAGCAATTCTGATGCCCAGTGAGGGTTGAGACCACAGGGTTCCCCCCAGTCATGACCCCTGAAAACCCTCGAATAAATCCCACCCCACCCTCACCCCCGTTCTGGACAGCGGCTCCCTGTCCTGTGCCACACAGGACCCCCTGCATGGCCCTGGAGCTTCTGCCATTTGGTTGAGAGCCACCTGTGTGGCCAGAAGCCGGTCTCTCTCCACTCACTTGGACCAAGTCCCCTTCCATAAAATGAGAATAATGACCTTGCCCAGCTCAACTCCCAGCGCTGTCCAGAGGTAATGTTTCAAGAGTGATAGGACTGGGGCTTCCCTGGTGGTGCAGTGGTTGAGAGTCCGCCTGCCGATGCAGGGGACACGGGTTCGTGCCCCGGTCCGGGAAGATCCCACGTGCCGCGGAGCGGCTGGGCCCATGAGCCATGGCCGCTGAGCCTGCGCGTCCAGAGTCTGTGCTCCACAGCTGGAGAGGCCACAACAGTGAGAGGCCCGCGTACTGCAAAAAAAAAGCGATAGGACCTGCTGTAAAGGTAGGCAATTATATTGTTCCTCCCCTCAGTAGACATTTATTGACGGCCTAGTATATAAGCCATCTCCTTTACACACAGTGATGACAGAGTTATAAGCTCCTGGAGAGATTGGTCCTGAACCATCAGACAAGTCAGGTTCTTGGGCCAGTCTCTTTTTTTTAGCTCCTGCTGGGTATCAAATGAGCCAATGAGTGGAAAGAACCTAGAACAGGCCCTGTCCCATAGAAAGCGCTCTGTAAACAGTAGCCGTTGTTACTACTGGTATTGGGACTATGCCCTGGGCTGGGCGTGGAGAGAGGCCGGTTGCAGAGCGAGCACACATAGAGCTCCGATACAGGGAGGCAGTGAGGGGCACGTGGGAGGAAGGCAGGGCTAGAATTAGGTGCTGAAGAGCGGGGTGAGTGGAAAAAGTACAGGGAGGAGTTGAGCTTAGGGAGTGCTGGTTCAGGAGGGAGGTCTGTTGAGATGCTCAGCTCACATGTGAACAGAGAAACTTCTCTGTCCCAGGCACTGTGCTGGGTGCTGGGAATACTGGGGAGGGCCAGACCCACCCAGCCTCTACCCTCAAGGAGTTCCCCTAACGTGGGAAGACAGAGGCGAACACAGTGTCAAATTCGTGTGACAGGAGATGTTGAGGGCTTAGCGGGACACCTAACCCGGACTTAGTGGCACTTTTTAGCTGAGCCTGGAGGGTGAGTAGGAGTTGGTCAGAGGGCAAAGCATGTGCCAAGTCCAGGAAGGTTAGCTTAGAAGAAACGAGAGAGATCCAGATTGCTGGAATCTAGAGGGCAAGCAGTGAGGCTGGAGATAACAAGCAGAGCCTGGGCCATGGAGGGCTTCACGGGCCAGCTCAAGGAATTTGGACTTTACCCCAAATATAGTTGGGGAAGTGCTGTTAGTTTGAAGTCTTGTGGAAACAGGCTGAGGTTTACATTTTGGAAAGATGGCTGCAGTTTAGGGAGGAGAAAGGATCAGGGCAGAGGCAAAGGTGGAAGCAGGAAGACTGGCCGGGAGGCTCCTGCAGTTTCTCAGGCGAGGGCTGTTGGTACTCAGAGCCACGGAGCTGGGAGTTCCCTTGCGGTCCGGTGGTTAGGACTCCGTGCTCTCACTGCCGAGGGGCTGGGTTCGATCCCCAGTTGGGGAGCTAAATCCCGCAGGCCGTGTGGTGTGGCCAAAAAACAAAACAAAACGAAACGAACAGAACCACGGAGCTGGAGGCAGAATGGAGAGAGATTCTGGGTCCACAGAATGTGGGGGGTCACTGGCCAGGGGAGACAGAGGGGGTGAGGCTGAGGAAGGAGGAACAGAGTGGGGCTGGGGTGGTGTTGGGGAGACATGAAGAACTCCATCTGGGACATCCAAGGAGGGGTGGCAAGTGTGGAAGCTCGGGAATCGCCCCTGACCTGGGAATCCTTGGAGGCCTCTTCCAAGAACTCTCTGGAGTGGAGGGGCCCCTCACCTATAGCCCAGTGCCAGGCTCCCCTTTCACTGGCCTCTCCTGGACAGGCTGGGACTTCCTGGCCCAGAGACACCATGTTGGGGCAGGCCTGCCTGGATCCTCTCCAGCCCAAAGGGACAGAGGTGCCCATGTGCCAGCTCCAGGACACATGTTTTGGGGAAAGAGCAGTGGAGGCAGTGAGTTCAGGGAGCTCCACTTCCTATCCCACCTCCCCGGGCCTCTGGCCTCCGTTGTGGCCCTGGGAACAGATTCCAAGGAGGAGGCCAGAAGGCGAGCTCTCTGGGCCTGGGCTATACAGGGCAGCAGGGTGCAGCGGCCACACTGTAGTTTCGGCAGTGGTTGTGTGAATGAATTCTCCTTCCTCCCTTCACTTGAGCATCTAAGTGTTTGGAAGCCGAATTCTCCCTGGCCCGAGGTGTTCCCAGTGGATGGATCACCGTACGCTCGTCTGCCCCAGGCCCGGCGCTCATCTCCATTTCTAGACCCCTCCTGCGGCGCCTCTCTGCCTTCTTCAGCCTGCTCTGTGCCCTCCCTCATTAAACGTGGTTTCTGTAGAATGTGATTTGAATTAACTCTTGGGAAAAAAATCACAGAAACCAGGAAAGGGGGGCCATGGGGAGGGGGCAGTGAGTCATGTTTCCGTGTGTATTTTTCAAACTTTCCAGTGGGAGTTTGGAAAGCAACACTCTTTCGGTTGCCAGCTTGGACCTGGCTCTCCAAGGGTCCCTCGGTCTGTTTCTATAGGGCTGTGCCCTGGCCCACCCTTCAGGTCTGCTTTGCTTCCTGGGATCCCAACCCCTTCTCCCTCTGGGCCGGCTCATGCTGTGGACGGGCTCGGGGAAGTCCCTCCTGGTGTGGCGCTTCAGTCTCGCCTCTGTTGTCATTTCACAGTGATGGCCCTCCATCTACGTCCATTTCAGGGTGGACCCATGGGGCCTGCAGCCACTCTGGCCAACCCTTCAGCCCTCAAGAACCTCCATCAGCACCAGGGAGCCTGGGCTCCAAGAACCTCCTCTCTGCTGTGGCAGCTTCCTCTTTGTGTCATTCCCTCCCATTTCTGCACCCCGATTTCCAGAGGGCCTGTGGCCGAGGGTGAGAACCCACTGACCCCCAGGGAGAAGCTCTGCAGAGCAAAGACCTCACCCTGAGGAGGTGGGTAAAGAAGAGAACCCCTCTTGTGTGCTGGGCCCTGGGCCCATCTTCTGCCCTGGGAAGGGGTGTCAGGATGTCCATTTTGCGTATGGAAACCGAGGCTCAGCCAGGGAAATGGATGGGAACCTTAAGGGTGGTGGGGAGGTCATCTCAATCCCTTCTTGCAGGCCCGGAGCCCTTTTGCCCTCCCCCAAAGCTCCCATCCGCTGCTTCAGGGGTCCTGGCCTAGCTGTCCGTCTCCCCTGCCCCTCCCAGCTTCTGACTAATACTTCCTGGCGGCAGTTGTATGTCCTGCCCCCACTGTGCCCATGCCAGCGACAGCCCACGTCACATGGGCCACATCTGGCTCCATTTGAGTACACCCTCCCCTCCTTTGTCCCTCCCCCTCCTCTGCCCAGGCACCAGATCAGGAAGGACCCCTGAGAACCTCTCTTCTCTGGATCCATTAGCCCTCCTTGCCTGCCCTTTCACAGCCTCTAAGGGAGTCACTCCTTCCCCTCCTTTCAGCCTCCTCATCCTCTCTTCCAGCCTCCACCCCCTGGACATCTTGACTCCATCCTTCAGCATCCCCTCCCTCACTGTATCCTGACTGCTTGGACCACCTCCTTCTCCAGCCCCCACGGAACAATAGATTGGGAAGGGGAATTTTGCAAGGTTTGAGCCCCCAGAGCTGTCCTAGGGCGAGGGGAAGGCGGGCAGCCCCGGGATTAAGTTGCCCTTTGTCCTGTTACCAGCGTGGGGCTGGGGCGGGGGGGGACATTGGTAGAGGTGACTCCAACATATGTGTGCATGGAGGGATATAGCCGAGCCTGCGTGGAATGGGTGGAGGGCTGAGGGGAACTGTATGGCTCACCCTCTCTAAGTTGTCTTTTGTGAGGGACGGGAGGAGCCTGGAAGGCCCTCTAGCTACTGGCTTCCCTCCTCCTTCCTCCCTGCTTAGCAACTGTTGCTGGGTAAATATTTGCCCCACCAGGATCTGTGGCTGGAGAGCTGGCGTCAGCCCGGGCAGCTGCCCCTCTCCTCAGTTCCTGGGCCTCCCCTCTGCCCAGCTCTCCACTCCTCCTGGGCCCCCTGACCTGGACTCCAGATGTGATCTCCCCCACACCTCAAAGCTCAGTTCTTCCTCCCTCACGGTAGACTTCTTCCCCAACCTTCTTCCTCTGCCCACTCTTATCTCTCCCCCATCCCCACTTACCCTCTGTGCAGAGATCTCTCTGGTCCATCCTCCACTGCTGGTCCACTAAAGTGAGGCCCCACCTCTGAGCCAGACAAGTCCCTTGCCTCTACCCCACCACACTCCACTTGGAGCCCAGCCTGGCTATCGCATCTGGTACATCGCTGGTGTTCACTGAGCCCCAGAACCTAACCTCCTCTGCTCTAACAAAAAATATGCCCCCACCCCTAAACCTTATCTGAGCTCCCCGAAGCTCCAGGCAGAGGGAGGAGAGGGAATGCGGGATGTTTTGATGGACACCCTGTCCGTCCTCCATTCCCAGGCCAGGCAGCTCCGCTTCAGGAAGCCAGCGCCATTTTCACCTCCTCTGGGGGTGGCATGGAGGGAATCCTGGCCAAGAGGAAACAGATGCCCCCTTGGCCCCTCCCTGGGCAGCCTGAGAGCACACCAGCCTCAGCCCATGCATCCTGTCCCTACCAGCCAGTCCCCTGCTGCCCACCCCTGCTGCAGTGGTTTCCCCATCACCTATCACTGTGATGAAGAGCCCCTCAGGGGTCGATGGCCAAAGTGAAGTGGGCTCTCAGGGTGCCCTGTGAGCTTTGGATTTACTGGACAAAGAGGGCAAATGGGGTGCTACTCTGGGGCAGACCTGTGGGTGGCTTAGGGATAGTGGGAAGGGGGAATCTGGGAAGTTGGACCAAAGCAGGTCTAGAAATGAGGGGGGTTGGTCTGCATGATGTCCTAACTCCTCCCAGCTCTGAAGTTCTGGCTTCTAGGCAATGAATGATGAAGCACTGGCCCAAGGCAGTCCCTCCCCATCCCATGGGCCTCCCTCCAGGAGCTCCTGATCTTGGCAGAGATGCTGCCCATCCACCTGCCCCACCTGGCAGTCCCAGCCACTTCTCCAGAAAGCGTCCTTTGCTCCGTCCGCCCATCAGGAAATCTCTTGCAGATTAACCACCATTCTCCTTTTGAGAGTTCACTTTCCCAGTTGACCCCCCCGTGTGGACCCTCAGTTGCAGGCCGGGGAGCCTTCCCGGCCTTTCCAGGACCCTCAGAGGAGTCTGCCCATGTTTGCACGTGGTCATATTTCTGTGTAAAATCTGTAAAAGATATTCTCATATTTTAAAAATAAAGCCTCCTCACAAAAATTGGATGAACACTTAGGGAGACCGATTGTCTGGTTTGCCAGGAATTGTCCCGGTTTGAGCACCACAAGTCCCTTGTCCCTTGTCTTAGGAAACTCCTCAGTGCTCTGCAAACAGGACGGGTGGCCACTCCAGTTTCAGGCCCCACATTTGTTAACGTTTGGTCCCTACGTGGATGAGGGGAGGGGGACGGGGAATCCTTTTCTACCTCACTTTCTGCAAGTGTACAGGGCTTGCGGACCCTTTTCTCCAGCCCCAGTCCTGGAGTTGTGGAGCTTCTGTTTGTTTCCTTGGCAACAGGGAGAGGAAACCCCCATTTAGGAGACCCGGGAGGCCCCAGCAACCATACACACACACACAGAGACACACAGACTCACAGGCAGCCGCCCACACGCAGGCGCCTGCGTCAGCACTAGCCGTCAGCACTGCCCGCCTCCAGGCCGGGGCGGGGCGGGGAGGGAAGAACAACCCAGTCGGAGCCCGAGTCACACTACCGCCCCAACTGATCTGCCGCTCCACATGGCTCCACCCATGTCTCCGGTGCCCCGCCCCTTCTCACTCCTACCTCCCCTCCCCCACCCTCACGAGGTGGGGAGGGGCCATAGCTGGGGGATGGAGAGGAGAGAGGAAGATGTCACTACCGAATTCCTCTTTGCGCCCTAATCTGGTGTGTACTGTGGCAGTATTGTGTACTGTGACAGTTCCGGAAACCTGAGGCTCACAAGGTGGGGCGGCTCTCTTGGCCCAGTTGGGAGGGGGATGGGGTTTGGAATGTTGGGCAGGACCTCCCCAGCAGACTCTCCGGATTTTGCTGTTGGATTGGTCTCCTCGGGGCCTGGGCTGAAGAGAGGTGGGATGTAGTCAACCTGGAGGCAGACACCTGAGGTTTGGGGCCTGCTTCTGACACCTGTCTACTGTGTGGCCTTGAGCAAATCAGTTAAGCTGCCCAAGCCTCAACCTTGGGGGTAATGGTGTTTGCTTTCTGCATCTCTAAGAGGTTGGCGAGGGTTAGTGTTACGGTAGTAATCTTAATTGTGAAAGGATCACACCTGCGAGACCTGCCCAGCCAGGTATGAGGTGTAAAGGGTTAGTTCTCTGTCCATTATCCTGCAGCCCCTTCTGGCCAGGCCGGAACCCTGAAGGAAAAGAACCGCGCTCTGGCTCCGCAGCCAGCACCCCTACGTCACAGTGATGTTCATGCTGGTCTCTTGAGGTGGATTAGCCCCTCAGATAGGTCCGGGGTGCTGTCCTGTATCCTGTGATAGCATGCGTTGGGGTCAGAGTGCTATTTCGGGGGTTCTGAGTGACCTTGGGCACATCTTTCCTCCTCTGGCCTTAGAAGCCACTTGTAAAGAGAGGGGCTTATTCCCCAGAGCCCCGGGGGCCTCTTGGGAGAGGCGCAAGGGATCATCAGGCAGGAGTCCCCAAATCTCCCTACTAGAGAGGCTCTGCCTCTGTCATTTAGTATCTTGGGCTTTTGGGGTGAGATTTCATTCGAATGAGGGGTTCTCTGTCTTTCCAAACGGCTGTCAAACACACGCTCCCCTTCTAAGGGCCTTCCTGGCTGAACTAAGCTAAGCTAATTGCCCTGAACCTGCATCATTCCATCTAGCTGAGTCTGGGTAGGAAGAAGGCAGTCTAGTCAGCTGGGCTACCTTAGGTCAATTAGTCAACCTCTCGGAGTTTTGGGGTTTTGGTATATATTGATAAAATGCAGATAATAATACCTCCCTCATAAGGCTAAGGTGAAGATTAAGTGGGATCACCCACACACAGCCCCTAGCCCAGTGCCTGGTGCATGGCAGCCACTTAAAGAATAGGCAAGTCCTTCCACTCTCAAGGTTATAATAATCACCTGTGCACAAGTGACTCAGCAGTTCAACAGGTGTTTAGTACCAGACCCTGTGATCAAAGAATGAATAAGACAGGGACCTTCCCTCAAGAACTCACTATAAAGGGATCCTCAAACCATGGCCTTGACTCTCCAAATCAGCCCCCACTCCCTAGACCCTCCTCCAAAGGGTTACCTCTTCCCTCCCCTATGGGGGAATATAACTGTCTCCCCAGTGGCCTAGGGCCCATCTGAATCCTCCTCTCTCTCACTCCTACCTGTCCAGGATTATAACCTGGTGGGTAAGTGCTTGGCTTTCAGAGTCAGGTCCACCTGTATTACAATCCCAGTTCTGCTACTTACCATATGACCTTAGATAAGTGGTTCTCAACTGGAGGTGATTTTGCCCCATAAGGGACATCGGCACTATCTGAAGACTTAAAAAAAAAAAAAATTATTTATTTATTTGGCTGTGCCGGGTCGTAGTTGCGGCACGCGGGATCTTCGTTGCTGCGTGGAGGATCTTTAGTTGCGGCATGCGGGCTCTTTTAGTTGCGGCATGCAGGACCTAGTTCCTTGATCAGGGATCGAACCTGGGCCACCTGCATTGGAAGTGTGGAGTCTTAACCACTGTACCTCCAGGGAAGTCCCCCTCTCTCCTTCTTGACCCCAGGCTTATCAAGCAGCAAAAATCCTCTCTCGCAGGCTCCATCCCTGAACCAGGCGGCTGCCTCCATCTCCCCCTTCTCCGGTCCTGGTCCTGACTTTCCTCCCACACTTTCCTGCCTCACCTCTAGTGTCTCCCTGCTCAGCTCAGCTGTGCACCCTCCTCAGCTCTTTCCCGCTTCAGCACCTCTACACAGACTTCCTCCCTGCACCAGTCCACCCCTACTCCTCCCACAGTCCTGCCAAAGTGGCATAAGATAGTGAAGTCCTGGACCTGGCTGCCTCGTCCAAGTTCTGAGCTCGGCCTATTACTGTTTAGTTTTGGGAAAGTCAGCCTCAGCTGTGAAACAGGGAAATAATCTCCAGCCCATAAGGTGGTTTTGTGGAACGAAATTGAGAATGTATGTGAAAACACGCAACTATAAAGAGCGTCAAAGTGTAAGTTACCCAGTGTGTTGAGCATTATCCCACTTTATATTTTATTTTCATAGCACTTAACCACCTTCTAACAAACTATAATTTTGTCTTTTATTTATGGACCATCTCCCCCCACTAGGATGTCAGCTCCATGAGGGTAGGGATTTTTGTCTGTTTTATTCACTGCTGTCTCCCAGTGTCTAGCTCAGTGCCTGGCACACAGTAGGTGTTCAATAAATGTTTGTTGGATGAGTGAATTCACTATCTATGTATAAGGCACTTGTGTAAAGCCCGAAATCTACCTCCTCCAAGGAGCCTCCCTTTAAATGCATGTTACTTAATCACTGCAGCATCCCCATGCTGCAATGGGGAAACTGAGGCTGAAAGAAAAGAAATAACTTGCCCAAAGTCAGTCACCTGAAAAAGTGGCAGGACCAGATGCATTTGTTCATTTAAGAAACACTGAACACCTCCTGTATGCCAGGCTCTGGGCCAAATGTTAGGGACACAGATGGCCAAGATTTGGTCCCTCCTGTCCCTCACAGCACTTTTGGGAGGCAGGGTCAGAGGAAGGCCCAGGATGCTATGGGACCAGAGAAGGGTCCCCCTCCAAGGTCATGGGTCTTCAAGACAAGTGCCCCTCCACTGCCCAAACCACCCCTTGGACTCAACAACCACATTCTGATATCACTTACTAACGTTCCAGCTCCCAGCTTCTGGGATCCATTTGGAATTCGTTATCCAGTTAAGGGTTCTATGCTGCTCTTTAACCACTTGTGCTTGGTTTTGCCTTTCCCTCTGTTTTCCCTACAAGTGGGCAACTCCCTTGAGAGCAAACATAGTAACTCAACCCCCATGTCTCTGGTAGCCACACTACCCATGTTACAGGTGAGGGAACCGAGGCCCGGAGAATTCAGTAGCAGACCTGTCATCACATAGCAAGTGGGAGATAAGATTGGAACCTGGTCTCCACCCAGTCACAACTCCCCCCAGCCCTCACCCCCAGCAGGCTCCGCTCCTCTGGACCCGGCCTTCCCTGCTTTCTCCTGCTTCTTCTGGGACTGGTGGTCTACACCTGGCAGCAAGAGAGCAGATGATGACATTTGGGATTCAGAGTTAGGATTGAATATTCAAGATAAAGGCCCTTCGAAGTTCACGTTTAGGATTGAGGCCATTGTGGTGGTGGTAAGGTGGGGGGACCCTTTGGAAAGGACCTAGAGTGAAATTTAGGGTTAGTTCCCCCCCTTCTTTCTCCTGCCTCTTTTCTCCAAAGATGGGGAGGTCTGGGCTAGGAAGGGTTAAGTGTGGTTTTGCTTCCCCAGCCAGGAGGGGAAGCCAGGCCAGGCAGGGACTGGGGGTGGGGGGGTGGGGCGGGGGGACGCTCAGTGGAGTGGGGGCTAAGGCAGTGGGAACAGCCAGTGTCCCGCACGTTTCATTGGCACACCCACCCCGCCTCTGCTTTTGGTTTGGAGAGTACAAGAGGGAGAAACAGAACAAGGCTTTTTGTTTTGTCTGGGATGCTGAAGGTGAGTGCCATGCCCTGGGGGAGAGGGCTGCAAGGAGGGGAAGCCATGTCCTGAGTCCCTCAACTGGGTGCATCCTGGATACTCACACACTGCCAGTCACCCCCCTAGAGATGGGACCCTAAGCATCCCCTTCCCGGTTCCTCTCCCTGAATACTCAAGAGTCCCTGCCTTAATCCAGCCCCTTGTCCCTCTGAAGCCAGCTCCAGAACCCAGAACAGAGGACCTGTCCAGCTCTGCTTCTCTTGCGCATCCTGATATCCTGGAGCTGTAGGAGTCAGCAACATAATTTAATTTCCCCCGTTGCTCATCAGAGAATAAGCTGTGGAGGCCACAGGGGCAGGGCAGGAAAGCACATGGGTTCTGGAGCCTCAGCCACCGCCACCTCTTAGGATGAGATGGTTGGTGGGCCCAGGGCCAGGATAAGGGGAGGGGAGTAGAAGGCTGATTAAAGGGGTCTTTGGTGAGTCCTGGGGAATGGAAGTCCCAGAGCCTGGGGTGGGGAAGCCTGGGGACTTGGGTGATCCTGTTTTGTGAGAAGGCCTGGCCCCTCCCCAGAGCCAGTGGCAAAGCAGACCTGGCCAGAGAGGAGTGTAGAGATAAGTGCAGTGCTGGCCCTGCAGCCAGCAAGGTTGTGGGAGTCTTTGCTGTCCCTACCTCCCACCACCCCTTCTCTGGCTGAAACCGAGATAGAGACCCAACATTGGCTGTCCAGCCCCCAGCCCTGCTCCCCCTTTCAGGCCCCTCTGGGAACCACAAAAATCTGGGACCTGGTGTCCTGGCAATGTGATGAATGCATGCACAGCTCTGGTATCTGTTTTAAATTATCCATTAAAATAAGTACAGTCCTGGAAAAAAAAATAAGTACAGTCCTGGAGTTGGTGGGGTGGGGTGAGGAGTAGAAAGGGACTGAAGGGGGAGGAACCCAAGGCAGGCTTTTTTTCCAATTGCTTGAATCCAAAGGAAAGGGGCAGGAGATGGGCAGTGCCTGGGTCCAATTCTTGGCCTTCTCTGGGGCCTGTGGCTTGTTCCTTGGGTCTAAGACCCAATGGTTGGTTTTGAAGGCAGATTAAATTGGGGCAGAAGATAGGAAAAGAGCGACTCCAAACTCCTGGTGCCCACCCCAAGTTTGAGGGTGTAAAAGGCACTCAGGATCCAGAACTTTGCTGCAGCCCTCCCTCCAACCACGCCAGGGAACCCAGGCATTCTTCCCCACCTCACCCTGGCATCCTGAGATGCAACTTTGAATGGACTGCCCACATGTAGGGGGGCGGGCGGGGTAGGGGTGACTCACTATCACTATGGGGAGGAAAGGGGGAGCCAGTGGTGGAAGAAGAGTGAGTCACCCTGATGGGCACCAGCCTTAGCCCTCCCCCTACTTTATCTGCCTGCCTGGCACCCTCCCTTGCTTTACACCCACTTTCCCTCTGTCCCCCGCCCTTTGCCCACCCACCCTCACCCCTTGGCTCTGCCCTCTACCCCCGAAGGCCTGAGGCAGTGGGGGCAAGCTTGCAGCTTGGAGCGCTGAGCAGGCAGGGACCTAGACGCGAGCTTCAGCTAAGCCTCGGGCACGCGGGGGGTGCGCGAGAGAGGGTGGAGCCCTACTCCGCCACCACCGCCGGGTGGTCCTCTCCCCTCCTCACCCCTCCCGCCCCCCCAACCCCCCGTGGGTATGCGACGGCCCCTTTAAGAGCAGTGGCCCCTCCTCCAATTCCCTAGACCTATTAGAGCCTTTGCTCGGGCGCCGGTGACTCAGAGTGTTCGCGGGAGCGCCGCATCCATACCGGCCAACCCAGATCCCGAGGTCCGACAGCGCCCGGCCCAGATCCCCACGCCTGCCAGGAGCCAGACGAGAGCCAGCCAGCCGGCCGGCGAGCTCCCACCCCGAGCAGTCTCTGTCCTTCGGCCCGAGCCGCTTGCCCTTACCGGGACCTCTGCCCCGCGGGCAGCGTTGCCACCCTGCCGGCCATGGAGACCCCGTCCCAGCGGCGCGCCACCCGCGGTGGGGCGCAGGGCAGCTCCACCCCGCTGTCGCCCACCCGCATCACCCGGCTGCAGGAGAAGGAGGACCTGCAGGAGCTCAATGACCGCTTGGCGGTCTACATCGACCGTGTGCGCTCGCTGGAGACGGAGAACGCAGGTCTGCGCCTTCGCATCACCGAGTCCGAGGAGGTGGTCAGCCGCGAGGTGTCCGGCATCAAGGCCGCCTACGAGGCAGAGCTCGGGGATGCCCGCAAGACCCTCGACTCGGTGGCCAAGGAGCGCGCCCGCCTGCAGCTGGAGCTGAGCAAAGTGCGCGAGGAGTTCAAGGACCTCAAGGCACGGTGAGTGCGCCCAGGTGGCGGCGTGGGGCCGGGAGAGGCGCAGAGAGGGCGAGCGGACTGTCGCCCTTGCCGGGCTCCAGACGGCTGATAACTTTGCGTTATAGTCTCCTCCCTCACCGGAACCGCCCCCAGCGGTGACTGGCAGTGCCAAGGGAAATTGTCAAGACAGGACAGAGAAGGGAGGGGTCTCTGGGAGAGGGTGGAATATATAAGGTAACGGCGCGGGCAGCAGGGCCAAGTAGGGGCTGGTGGCAGGTCCACATTCTGTCAGGGTGGGATTTGCCAGTCATTTGGGGCCTGGGGGAGAGTCTTGGGCAAAGCGGAACTGACTCTGCCAGGTCTAAGAAATCTGGGCACCCAGGACACTTTGGAGTGGGTGAAAGGCTCCTGTTAGAACTTTCTTGGCAGGCTTGGCACTGTGCCAACTTTGCCCAGCCTGGCTCTGAACACATGACACCCACTAAGACAGGGTTCCCAAGCTGGCAGATGTCCAGTGGTGCTGGAGAGAGGTCACCAAAGCAGGGTGACCCCCTTTTTCCCCTGCAGGGGCATGGTGATGGCCCCCTCAGCACGACCCTTACCCGGGTTCTCTCTAAGAGTTGGGAAGCTCTCCTTCACTCCCTACCTGTCTGAGACCTTCCCTGGACTCTGACAGGCCCACCAAAGAGCTCCAGGAGAGCGGCTTCCCCACAGCTCTCACAGCCCTTGGCCTGCTTGGCCCAGGAATGCAAGGGAGGGAGGGAGACAGAGGGCAGAGGCTCCCAGCTCAGGAAGTTGTGCTATGCCCAGGTCTGCCTCCCCCCTTCCCCACCTTCCCCCATCCCACCCTCACCCTCTGCCTGGAGTCTTCGAGGGTTGGGGGCTTGTCGCACCCTGCCTCCCTCCTTGGGGTGAGCCACTTTCATTTTCCCAGCCAAGCTGAGCAGCCTTTGCTCTGGCCCAGTCCTCTCAGCCGCTGACTTTTTGTTGTTGTTCTTTGCCTTGTTCAACTACCAGAATATAGTGACATTTTTGAAATCCAGCCGTTGGAAGCTTCAGGCCACTCCTACCTTACCCATCCCTGCCCCATTCTACCGCACCCTACTTGGCTCCTCCCTCTTTTCTAAAAAGGCCTTTGGAGCTGGGAAGTTTAGGCCATCTTCAGCTCCCCAAGAATTTGTTTTCTATGAAGACCTCAGCCAAAGAGCACTAAAGGTGCTTGGAGGTCCCTAGTTGGGGTGGGGTATGGTTTGACTTTCCTTCTTTCCCTTGGCATCATCTTCTCCAGACTCACGCTCTTCTCAGAACCTCTGTGTATTCTGTGCTCTTTATACCCCTTCGTGAGCCCCTAGCCCCAGGCATGGTGGGTGTGGCAGATACATCATCCCCTTGTGAAGATTAGATGGAAATTGAAATTGTGTGGAGAGGCAGGGTGACTTGCCTGCCGCCCCCCACTCAGGCTGTGGCTTGTGGGGATCTCAGTTCTCCGGCCAGACCAGGGATCGAACCCGGGCCATGGCAGTGAAAGCCCAGAATCCTAACCACAAGGCCACCAGAGAACTCAGGGTAACTTTATTTCTGTTGAAAGGGATCACTTCTGTCATTGTCCACTAGCGATAGGAGTAACTTAGTTAGCAGGACAGACAGGAGGCAAGCTAAGGGGAGTCCCAGAGAATTAGTGTTCTAAACTAGTCCACGCAACTACCAAACTACTACCTTGCAGATCCCTGTGAAGGGCATTGTTAGCAGATCTTTTTCTGGGGAAGGCATTGATCAGGGAACAGAACAAGTGGAGTCTATGGTCTCTCGCTAACCCAGCCACGCCAGTCTGTCTCCTCTGCCTCCTGGTGCAGCTGTCGGGCCTGGGACACCAGGCGGGTGTGCACGCATGTGGGGCAGGGCCGGGGGTGGTGTGTGTACTTGTTATATTTAGCCACCTGCCTCTCCTCTCCCCCACTCATCCTGGCTGGGGAGGCTGGACTTCCGGAAAAGGGGGGGCGGGTTTGCACACCTGGATCCTAGGCTGATGAGAGGCAGGGTGGAGACAAAGAGGGCTCAGGTTGGGGTTTCTGTCCTGTTCTATGTCCCCCGTGGGAGGAGCAACGATTTGTTGCTCCCTTTTGCGTCTGCTGTGCTCAGGGTGAGGTGTGGAGTAGAATGAAGAATTTGGGAGAGGAAGAAAGGCATTGTCCTAACTCCTCCCACTAAAGCCTAGGGAGAAGGTGTTGCCTGGTTTAATGTTTAGTTAGAGCTCAGAGTTCAGGGCCAGGCTTTGGGTTGGGATGCAGAGCTGTCTGTAAGATCTTGTGGGGATTCCTGGCCCAGCCTGGGTACCTTGACCACACCCAGGGGTTTGGGGCACCCTCTCATCAGGCTGGGTTACAGGCTGCAAGCAGAAACACTACCCCCACCCACAAACACATACACACATCCTCTCAATTCTGGAGCCCCAGGGATTTGGACACCTAAGTGCGGGAAGAATGAGGAGGTTAAAAGATCAGGGAAGGCCTGCCTGGGGTCCAGGCTTGGAACTAGGCCCCACCCCAAGCAGGACAGCTGGGTGGATGACTCAGATGCTGCCCCCCTCTCTCCCACCCTTGTGGCTTTACAAAAGGCAGCAAGAGACAGGGTGGAGACAGCAGATGTCTTAAAGGGAGGGATGGGGGCCCGAATGTCTGCATCTTCTGCTCCCCGCTCCCCACTGCATCCTGGGATCCTTTTCTACCTCCTTCCTAAGGTTCTGGTGGTGGTCTGGAACCGGGACTCCTGACAGGCAGTATGCACAAGTAGTTCTAGAGTTGAGGTCTAGAGTTATGGGCTTGGGCTGCGGGATGGTGCCAGGGTCTGTGTCTTCCCGTGCGGAACTGGTGGAGGAAGGCTGAGTCAGAAGTGGGGAGATCCCAGCCCCACAAAGCAGAAGCGTCTCTTCCTCCCCAGACAAGGCCTGGGTGCTCAACGACTTCCTGAATTGCCCACCTTTTGCGGCCCTGGTTGGGATAGGCAGGGACCTGCCGGGCCCAGGTTCATCCAAGCTCTCATCAGGATAAGAAAAGCAAAAGCCAGAGAGGTGTAGAGGCTTGTGCCATGTCACACAGCAGGGGAGTGACAGGTCAAGACTCGAGCACAGGCCTTCTGCTTCTTAGTTATGTGCTCGTACCATTAAACCGTACTTCTCTAGCTTAGGGGACAGGCTGGAGGATCTGGAAGGCGGGTTGGGATGACTGAGGGGCACTCCTGCAGTCTGGAGATTCTGCTCTGGGACCAGTGTTGTCTTCATGTTCTGCTGTTCCGCAGGGCCTGTTAACCCTTGATCAATAGCCTTTGCCACATCCCATACCTGGAAAGACCCAGGACCCTGCCAGGCCATGGATCATGGGACAGAGCTCAGGGAGGCTGGTGATTCCTGTCTTGAGACTGTCTTGGGACTTGTCGTGGGAATTGTCTGTCTACCTGGATCTGCAGGAGGCCGTGCCCTTTGGCAGATACATAAGGATAACAGGGATGGAGCCCTTCGAGGGTACCTGGGCCCCAGTCCTCACCTGAGGGAGCTCCTGGTGTCATCTCTTCCCCCACCCCACACCCTGAAGTCCACATTCTTATTCAAATGGAAAGAAGAAGGTACAGCTAACCCTGGGGGCTGAGCAGTAAGTACTTAAGGAGCCCAAGAGAAACAGGAAAGACAGTAATTCCTGCCAGGGCCCCTGATTGCCTTCCCACGATTGATGCCCCCGGCCGGCACATCCCCTGGCCTCCAGGAATCTGAGACTTACTCTTGCATGGGATGTGCCCATTGTCCCCACTCCCAGTCCCACCCCCAGTGATTCAGTAGCTCAGTGTCAGGGCTGAAGGCAGGGACAGCTGTGGGGACAACTGGTAGGAGATGCCTTTACCTACCAACTGTGCCCTCTGCTCCCCCTCCCTTGCCTCCCTCCTCCCCAGCCCCTGACTACCTCTAGCAGCTGCAGCAGGCAAGACCAGGTCTGGCTCAGAGGCCCAGGGCAGTTCATTCCATTCTCACCTCCCTGAGCCCCACCCTGTGTACTGAAGATGACACAGGCCAAGCTCGAATATTCTTGGAGACAGCAGGAAAGAGGTTCTTTGGGGAAGGTTGCAGCATCTGCTACTGCTTAACAAGAGGCAAGGTGGTCCACCAACAAAATGACAGGTAGCAGGAGGTAGCGCAAACAGCCCTGGCCCTTGGTGTCCTTAGTTCTAGGCTTGGCCCTGCTGCTAAATTGCTGTGTGACCTTGAGCAAATCACCCCCCATCTCTGGATTTCCCTAGCTATAAAAGAAAGGGGTGAGGGCAGAAGGTCTCCAGAGATCCCTCTGGTTCCAGAGTCGTACAATGACCCACAAAGTGAGAAAACAGTCCTCTAAAATACCACGCTATAAGTATGAAAATCGAATATAATTAATAACCAATGCTATTCACAATAGAAATATTTCCCACAAGCTTGGAATTAAAAGTACTAACACCCTCCTCTCTTTCTCAGAGAAAGTTTGTGAGAAACGGTTAACTATTCTGGCATCATATCCTTGGCTTATGCTTTGTTTTTACTGCTAGTAGGAAAGGACACTACGTTTTTAATGCGTCTCCCTTCAGGACATGTCATGTAGGCTGTACCATGCAGGAGAGGGAGAGTCCCATGGATCTGTGTTGGGGAAGAAGGGAGGCTCTGGGGCAGGCAGGACTCTTACCTTAGTGCTGGCCAGGATTAGACAGCATGAACCCGGAATAAGAGGGAGGTGCAGGGGTGACCTTGAACTGCCCCCCTTCTCTCCTTCCTGCACCCGCAACCTGAGGCTGGGCTGTGAGGAAGTCTTGGCCCTTAACAATCTCTCAAGGAAGGGGACAGTTTGGGAAGGAGGCGGGGCAGGGTGGGGGGACAGGAGCTCCCCCTGCCCGTTTGTGGGAGAGGAAGCTTGAATCCTGCCTGTCGAAACCAGGAATAATTCTGGCTGGAATCCCAGGCCCAGCAGACGAGCTGAGTCACGGTAGAGGGCAGAGTAGAGAGTGGACGGGAGACCCTGAACTTGTCCAGTCAGAGAAGAAAAGGCAGAGGGATGGCCTTTTATTGAAAACTACGATGGGTGTTCTTGTTGAGTGGCAGCAAGAGGGATGAGGGCCTGAATCACATGAGGGACAGATGGAGGGGAGCAGAACACAGGAGTCCCTTTAGGGACTGGCTCAGGGGAGTTAGAGACCCTTAATTTCAAGGGTCCCAGACCTGGGCAGTTGAGAGGGGGCTGTTTGGGATTGCCAAGGCACCCCCTTCCTTCTCCTGAAGCTCCAACGCTGCCACCCTCTGCTGGCTGGGAGAGAGCATTGCATCTTCCCAGGCTGGAGTTGGAATGCAGTGGTACCAGAACTCCTCGGCCCTCCCCCCACTACCTCTCTCCATCTTGGGGTGCGGCTCCCACCCCCTTCCCGCTGTTGTCAGGGTTAATAACCATGAGCCACCAGTCGGAGGGTTAATACGTCCTAAGAAGGGACAGCTAAGTCACCTTCTTGCAGGGATCCCCTAAATGTCCCACCTTATGGCCAGTGGCCTCCCTCCCTCCCACCCCCAGGACATCCTACCTCTTCCCAGGCCTTCCGTCTCCCCTCCATGCCCCCACTTCTTTTGGTCTGTTCTCAGGCCTCAGCCCTGCATTTTTATGACAACACAGGAATAATTTCTGGAGAAACAGGCCAGGAAGAAGGAAAGTGGAGTTTGGCATGGGACCTGGAGGGAGCAGTTGGTCAGGAAGCCCGCTGCCTGTTGTCCAGGACCCCAGCACCCTGGCCTCTGGCCGCAGGCCTCTCCTGCCTCTGCACAATGCCACGTTGATACACCCAGCAGCTGTGACTCAGGCCTGGCCCCCTGCCAGTCCCAGCGCCTCTGCTGGAGTTGCGTCTGAACGTGTCAACAGGCCTCCTGTCCCCCTCTCAGCACCAGTTCCCCCATCCCAACCCTCCCTCTGCTTGGAATTAGACCTGTCTTTGTCTGGGGCGAAGACAGCTGGGAGCCTGGTGGCTCTGGAAGGGGATCTGAGGACCCTCAGACCCCGAGCATATGTGGCAGGTGTCACGCCCAAGGGAGGCGTGTGGAAGCAGAGCCGTGCCTGCTGTGGGTGCATGTGCCTGTGTGGGGAGGCCCATGCACCCACATACTGGGGGTCGACCTCTACCATGTGCTTTCCAGGTGCAAGACATTCAGAACTTCACAGGGTGGCGTTTGGGGGAGGCTCAAGGGGCTTCTAAGTCCCTGGAACACCTGCCCCTCTCAGTTCCTCTCTTCAAGGTCTCCTTTCCAGAAAGGGCTGGTACCTTGAATGCCAGAGTGGGGAACCAGATGTCCCAGCCTATCCACGTCCTACCCATACCTGAAAGTGATGGCAGACCCACAGACCAGCCAAGAACCCAAGCAGTGGTTACTTTTGGGGGTGGGGGACCGTCAAACTTCATGGCTCCACACACAGCTGTGGGAGTAGCTGATGTCTGAGGGCTGTTTCACTAAGTCTCTGTATCATCACTCTCAGACTGGGGTGGCTCCCAGCAATTGAGCAGAAGTCGAAGTGTCTTCCAGGCTCTCTCCCTGGGTGTCTCTGTCTACTTTCTGCGCCCTCTGTGTGTGTCATGCCATTTTCTGTGTCTGTCTCCATCTGTTGTGAGTGTCCTCAGGTGACTGGGTGGGCAGGGTTTTAGGGTCTGAGGCTGCTCTTCTCCAGGCCTCGGTTTCCCCATCTGTAAAAGGGCAGGAGTTGGTCCAGGAAGAGGTCCCCCTAGAAGCCTTGAGCTCCTCCTAGTCTCAGGGCATTTGGGGACATACAGAAAAAGCCCGGAGACACACTTATTACTGGAAAGAGAATAAACCAGCAGATAAAACAACAGCTGAACGCACTTGGAAGAGGAGAGAGGGCTGGGACTGGATCTGGAGGCGCTGGGCTGAGGCGGGGCTCAAACAGAGGTGGGGGCGTGGATTTGGATAGGTGGAGGGAGGGAAGGATACATTTCAGTGGGGGGAGTTGCTGGAACAAAAGGAGGAACGTG
The DNA here is from genome assembly GCF_937001465.1 of Orcinus orca. Taxonomy (NCBI): domain Eukaryota; kingdom Metazoa; phylum Chordata; class Mammalia; order Artiodactyla; family Delphinidae; genus Orcinus; species Orcinus orca. The sequence continues at coordinate 99,511,189 of NC_064559.1, read as the reverse complement.
CGGCCGGCTTGGGGTGGCCGTTGGAGACGCCCCATCACCTGGCAGGGAGTCAGCCTGGGCAGAGGTCTAGACCCCTGGGAAGAGAGGGGAGAACTCTCGCCAAGCCAGGAGGGCTGGGACTCACTGCTCTGCCCCCAGCCCTGCTCTGCCCCCAGCCCTGCTCTGCCCTGCCCAGCCACAGGGGTCTCCCTTTCCTGTGAGGCAGGAGACGCTCGGGGGTTCAGGGCCCTTTGTGCGCCTGCCTCCCCTCCCCCTCCTCCCGTCTCTGACCCGCGGCGATGGGGAACACGGAGGGCCGGTGAGGCTGGGGCGGGGCCAGTGAGTGGACAGGGGCGGGTCTGAGGGAGCCCGGCTGGGCTGGTCCGGCTCCTCCACCGCCCCCTTGGCCACCTGCCCCTCCCACTTCTTATTTTTAGCCCCAGTCCGTTGTCGTTGCTCCCCTTGTCTCTTCCTCAGCTCAGCGGAGGAAATGGGGGCCTCTCCCTCGGGGCCTAGCAAGTTGCTCCCGGCAAGCGGGCCCAAACAGGCCTGCGGCCGGCCCTGGCTTCCATATCTGGCATCTGAGCTGGGCTGAGGAGGGTGACTCAGCGGGCGGGTCAGCGCCTGGCCCAGTGCCCACCTCAGCCCCTTTCCCGTGCTGCGTGCCTTTCTCCCCCTCCCCCGCCCCCCCAGGCAGCCCCCAGAGTCCTGGCCTGCAGTGGCCCTGGAGCCTGGCTTCCCTATCCCACCAGCCAGCCTCAGCGTAACAGAGCCCCAGCCTGGGGCCACACGCGCCAGCTCCCAGGTCTCATTTCTACCTTATTCTTTTCCTCTCTGCTCCCCTGCCCTCCCCCACCCCACTCGTCCCTCCTTCTGCGATCAGATATGCCAGACGTGGGAAGAGTTAGAAACAGGATGCCCAGCCCTTCTTGCCTCATGAATGCCCGCTGGGATGGAGCCACTCCTGTGTGGGAGGAGCCTGGCGGATGGGAGGGAGAAGCCGGCAACCCACTGGCATGGCACCGGGCCTGGGGCAGGACGTGGGTAAAGCCAGGGTCTCCCCTGTGAGCACCAGAGGATTTCCCGACCCCTGCCAGAGTATTGTGTGCTTGAGGATGAGTCACCTGTGGAGCCCCTGGTTCCCACCCTTCCAGCTCCCCTTGCCTGCCTCACCCTGTCCTCCCTGCCAGCCCAGTCCTCCCTGCCCTAGCTGTGGGGCAGCAGTCAGCATGTGCCCGGCTTTCCCACCGCCAACCCCCAGTGGACTCAGGCACGGGCAGCAGCACCACTCTGGGGCTGAACGCCTGGCCAGTGTCTGCTTGCGGTCCCTGCTAGGGCTGAAGACCCCAGCTAGGGAAGAAATGGCATTTGGACCTGGTGGTCAGGCAAGACTGGGGAGGAGGTTGGAGAGGCACTGGTTTCCGTACTGCCACCCGCAGCGGTCTCTTGGGGAGTGCTTGTGGCTCCCTGGCCACAGAGCTCCTGAGGTCTGAGTCATGAGCCCATGGGTGACAGCGGCTGCTTCCCCACAGAGGGGAGCTCCCCAAACACGGCTGAGAAAACCACAAAGGCTCTTCCTTGCTTCCCTCTCTTTGCTTGGGGTTTCCCTCACCTGCAGGGTGTGCCTTAGTCCTTTCATCGCATGTCTTTTAAGCGCTAATCAAAGCCTCCAGGAGGGGAAGGAAAATCGCCCCCTTAATTTCTCTGGAGGCCATTAGAGCACGGGAGGTGGAGCAGTACATCAGTGATTTCCAGCTCTGCTCCCGACTTGCTGTAGGACCCTGGAGGGACCCTGGACGTAGCTCTCTGTGCCTGTTTCCTCACTCACGCAGTATTAGCACCTATCTCAGTAGGGAAGCTGTGGAGATTAAGTGAGTTAATATTATAATATTTAGAGCAGTGTCTTGTATGCAATTAGGTGTGTTTGCTGTCATTATATGATTATTAGTATTAGTCTGAGTATCAGTATTAATATTAGTATTACTACTACCCCACCTTTGGGAGCAGAAGGAACTGAAGAGGTTATACTGAAGGACAAAATCCTGCAGTTGTCAGGCTGTGTGAGCCCCCGAGGACAGGGACCGTGCAGCTCCGTTGTTTACCTCTGTCAGTGCTGCGTTGCACTGCCACAGGAAAGGTATTTCCAAGGAGAACTTCTGCAGTTCCTCTCCTGGTGTCTGAGGAGGCCAGGGAGGCGGGACTAGGGAAGAGACACCCTTGAGATGCCTTCCGAAAGCATCACGGTGCTCCTTTCTGCTTCTCCCAGCTCAGGCTGGCTGGATCTGGGAGCCCTCTTTCTCCTGCTGGCTTCTCTGCTCTCTCTAGACCTGTGGCTTAGGGGGAGGGGGAAGGGGAGGGGAGGGGGAGGAGGGAGGGGAGGGGGAGGAGGGAGGAGTCCTGATCAGCAGCCAGAATTGACTGTGACCACCCCCCCCCCAGCCCAGTCCCTATAGCTGCTTGCCGTGCTTGACACTGGGTCACTCACCTTCCTCCTCTGTGCCTCAGTTTCCTCATCTGTACAAGGAGGGGGTTACGCTGAACGTATGCTCAGCTCCTTCTAGTTCTCTAAATTCTGAGAGCCTCCCAGGATGGCCAGCTGCAGCCGTTAGCCTGCAGGGTAGAGAGGCCTCTTGGCTGGGAAGTCCCTGCCAACCTTGGAGTCAGCCCAAGGGGATCGGAATCTATGTCTGCTGCGTCGCTTCGCTTTACCAGCGGTTTTTCTTCTTTTTCCCTCCTCGCCCTGCAGCTGCCTCAGCTTCGGAAAAGTTCTGAAGTCATGGAAAGTTGGGGCTATGCTCCCAGCCAGGGGCTGGGCCGGATGGCAGCCAAAACCTGAGCTGGGTTTTGACTTTATTTTTAGCTTTTCTGGCTGAGACGGAGGAGGGGAGACATCCTCCAGATCTGGAAGGGCCTCTTTTCACAGGAGACAGACACTGTTGCATTAAACAGCTTGTTCTGAGATGTGGCCAGAGGCCTGGACAGAGCAAGCGTGCAGGCTGGGGGTGCTTCCCCCAGGTCTTCGGGTCCTTCCGTTGCCTGTCTGGGTGTTGCTCTGTCCCCCCTCCCAGTGGAGCCCAGTTGGAGGGGAGGTGGCTCCTGTTTGAAATCTAAGCTGGTGGCAGGAGAACACCGTCTCAGTCTCGGGCCCTCCCTCCAGAGCTGCCTCCAGTCTAGGCTTCTCCATCCTGCTTCACAGTGAATTGTTGGGTCTGCTGGAGCTGAGGGCTTTGGTGGCAGGAGAAAAATGTTGGCAGGGCCACTTTTCTCCTTTCCAGGATAGAATTTTTTTCCCCCTGCCCACGTTTGGTTTTCCTTTTTTCCATCTGCCATGGTGGGTTCATGCTTGAAGTCTGATGAGTTGCAGATGGCAACTGGGCCCAGGCCCCTTGTCTCTTCCCTTCCATTCCCTGGGTCTAGTGGTTTCTCTCACCACGCAATGCTGAAGGGATCATTACAACTGAAAAGTTCTTGGGTTCCCCAGAGGTCTTTAAGAAAATAGGATCCCTCTATTTCTCTAGGTCACTCTCCAGCAAAAGTCATCCGCGGCCCAGAAAGGGACGGGAGGTGGCAGAGGCAACCCCTGTTTGGTTGGTTCTAGCTAAAGCTTTACCCAGTTTGAGGAGTGGGGAGGTTCAAGGCTGGAACCCAGGTGGACCTGGAGGCCTGGGGGTCACATCTGGAGCCAGATGCTGAGGCCTGTGGTCGATGTGTCGGGCTCAGCATTCTCAGGCTCTGATGAGGCCCAGAGGGAGGGAGGCTGGAACCCCTGTGCTCTGCCCAGATCAGGGGACCCAGACTGGGTCCGAGAAAGGGAAGGGTCAGTACCATGCCTGGCTGTCCTCGTCCCAGGTCTCCCTGAGCTTTAACCAGGCTTTCCCTCCCAGCAGTTCCCGGTGTGTAAAAGGGACTAGGGGAGGTGACAGACACCTTTAGGTCTCAAACTGATAAGTGTTAGGGACGCACAGACCCGAGGCCTAGGAGCCTGGCTGTCTGGGTACCCGCAGGGAAGGAGGCTTGGCTGAATGGAAGGTGGGTGGAGTCGGGGGAGAAGGTTAAGGCCCTCTGTGGGAAGGGGCAGGAGACAAAGGTGGCTCTGTCTCTTTGGGAAGGAATGGGAGGGGAGAGAGGGAAAAGCATTCATCTCACGGGATCGAGCTTTGCCCTTGGCCCCAGGCGCGTTCCTGAGTACTGAGTCATGGGAAGGGTGGAGAAGCAGGAAGGGGGTTTTGGGGACCTTGGGGGAAGTGGGAGTCCAGCCCCAGAGGCAGGCAGATGCAAACGAACCAAAGTCAAGGATGCCCTCCCCTGGCAGTCTGAGGGATAGCAGAGCCAGGCCCCACAGCTGACCTCCCAGAACCTGACTTCTCTCTCTCCCTGGGGGACCTGGCTCTCTCTAGGAACACAGACTCCTCCTCTTAAACCCACTCTTCCCTGGCTTCTTTAGCAATACCAAGAAGGAGGGAGACTTGATGGCTGCCCAGGCCCGGCTCAAGGACCTGGAGGCTCTGCTCAACTCCAAGGAGGCCGCACTGAGCACTGCTCTCAGTGAGAAACGCACGCTGGAGGGAGAGCTGCATGACCTGCGGGGGCAAGTGGCCAAGGTGAGGCCCGCCCGTGATGCCGCCTGACACCTGTCCCCCTTCCCCTGCCAAATGCACACTCACTCTTCCACCCCAGGCCCCCTCAGGAGGTGCCCAGTCTGACCTGTCACATGGCATCAGAGCCATTCCTGTGTCCTACCCTCGTTGCACCCATCCAGACCATATTGCATCCTCCTTTGCTGCCCATGGTGTCTAGCACGGTGAATTTAAAAGAATCCACAAGCCATTTCCATGTAACTTTGCAATGAATTGTGCCTGGCCCTGGATCCCTCCCGGTGTGACCCTGCTAGAGAGAGCCATGACCTCTCTGGGAGGCAGGAGAGGATGTAGCCTGTCCACAGAGCCCTGATCGGGAGCTGATGGTCGATCACGTATGGATGCATTTCTCAGTGCTCAGCATGTATCCGATGGTCTTTACTTTCAAAACACTTTGCTATGTATTCTAGCCTCTAATCTCTCATGTTACAAGCTAAAGAACAGAATCAAAGAAGCTGGCTTGTTCCCAATCTCACAGCCACATCTGCTCAGAGTAGGACCAGGACTAGAGACAGTCACCAAGCTTCTGTCCTGGGCTGTCTTCCCTCCCAGGCCCTGCCGCCACGGTACACCGTGGAGAGACCAGGAGAAGCCAGCATGTTGACAAGAAAACCAAGGCTGGGCCATTCTCCTCCCAGGTCCTGCCCCCAGCCCTTCCCAGCTTCACTTCCCAGCTTGTGCTTTCTAAGATGAAGATCTAAGACAGGTGCACCCCTACTTGAGCTTCAGAGGATTGTTTCGTGGCAGATAAGGGCGCGTCTCTCCATGATCAAACCCCTGCCTTCCAGTCTGGCCGCCTCTGCTGTCACTCTACCCGCTGAGCCCTGTCCTTCAGGCTTCAGTACTGACTGGAGATCCTGAAGTGCACATGTGTGCCTTCTTCCCTCTGTGCCTTTGCACTTGGCTCCTGTCTGCCCCACTCACCTGTCCTTCAGATCTCAGCCTCTTGGAGGCCTTCCCGGAAGCCCCCTCTACCACCCCAGGCACACTTTGGTTCCTTCCCTCATATTCCTTCTGTATTCTGGACATACTTCCTTTATAGCAATTGCTATGTTGTGCCAGAGAAAGGAGGCACTGTCTTTTTTTTTCTTAGCACAGTACCTACCCAGAGTCATTACTGTGAGGGAATAAATATATTATTACCTCTATGGGTATCCAAGGCTCTCACTCCCCTAGACCTGTTTCTGCACATATAAAGGGATGTGCTGGACGCAGCCCACTTCTCAGCTTCCTTCCAGCTCTGATGTCCTATGATCCCTCTCCCTGACCTCTGCCCCCTTCCTCTCAGCTCGAGGCAGCCCTGAGTGAGGCCAAGAAGCAACTTCAGGATGAGATGCTGCGGCGGGTAGATGCTGAGAACAGGCTGCAAACCCTGAAGGAGGAGCTGGACTTCCAGAAGAACATCTACAGCGAGGTGGGAACTGTGCCCTGCAGACCGGAGGACCAGGGCTGGGTGGTGACAGACGTCAGAGCTGGGGCTGGGGGATCAGCTGTGTGCAGAGCTCCCTGCCTGACTCCCTTGTACTAGTGGATGGGGAGTTGGGGGGTGGCCAGCCCCCAGGTTAAAGTGGGGCTTTACAGTGACTCCATTCAGGGTTAGGACTGGGCCGGGAACTTGGGTTTCATCCTTGAAGGACTAGTTCTGATTTTGGTTTCTGGGTCCAACCCTTCCAGGAGCTTCGTGAGACCAAGCGCCGCCACGAGACGCGACTGGTGGAGATTGATAATGGGAAGCAGCGTGAGTTTGAGAGCCGGCTGGCGGATGCCCTGCAGGAGCTGCGGGCCCAGCACGAGGACCAGGTGGAACAGTACAAGAAGGAACTGGAGAAGACCTATTCTGCCAAGGTGCTCATTATCCCATGGCTCCCTTGCTGCCTCTGCCCCCAGCAGCCCTCCACCCGCCCACCCTGAGATGTCCTGTGGGAGATCGGGAGGACGGTGGCAGGAGCTCAGGGTACCCGGCCCCTGATGCTGCAGCAGTGATGCCCTTCTCAGGTCCCTCCTGCCTTTGGTCGCTGCAGCCCTAACCCTGTGTCCTCCCCTCCAGCTGGATAATGCCAGGCAGTCAGCCGAGAGGAACAGCAACCTGATGGGGGCCGCCCACGAGGAGCTGCAGCAGTCCCGCGTCCGCATCGACAGCCTCTCCGCCCAGCTCAGCCAGCTCCAGAAGCAGGTGATGCCCCCACCCCGCCCCTCCCCCATCAGCCAATAGTCTGGGCAGGATGTCAGGATGTCAAGTGGAAGTCCTGAGGAGGGGAGGGTAGTGGACAGAACATGCCCCCAGGACCACAGGCTGAGTAAGAAGCCTAGGATTTGGAGTCAGAAGACCTGTTTGCTGTTCCAGGACTACCTTTTATCTCGCCTGTAAGACCTTGCTTCTCAGAGCCTTGGTTTTCCCATTTGAATATGGAGATCATTCTTATCCTCCCTAACTCATAGATCTGCCAGGAGACCCAGTGTGAGGTGTTAAAAGCATCAATATTCTTCTAGCTGGCTGTGCCACTTGTGGCAGAGGAAATAGGTTCTAGCCTCAGATTAAGAGATTTCAGTTGGATACTGAGAAGGCCTCCTCAGTCGTCACCAGCCAGCCGAGGCCACATTAGAGCCATAAAAGGCTCTGATGGGGGCTTCCCTGGTGGCGCAGTGGTTGAGAGTCCACCTGCCGATGCAGGGGACACGGGTTCGTGCCCCGGTCCAGGAAGATCCCACATGCCGCGGAGCGGCTGGGCCCCTGAGCCATGGCCGCTGAGCCTGCACGTCCGGAGCCTGTGCTCCACAACGGGAGAGGCCACAACAGTGAGAGGCCCGCGTACCGCAAAAAAAAAAAAAGGCTCTGATGGGAGCCTGGAGATCCCGGGGAGGATAGCTGGGTGTCCCCTGCCCCTTACATCTCCATACTTGGGGCCCTTGGGAGCTCATCAGACCCCTGCCCCCCGTCACCCAGCTGGCAGCCAAGGAAGCAAAGCTGAGGGACCTGGAGGACTCGCTGGCCCGTGAGCGGGACACCAGCCGGCGGCTGCTGGCAGACAAGGAGCGGGAGATGGCAGAAATGCGGGCAAGAATGCAACAGCAGCTGGACGAGTACCAGGAGCTGCTGGACATCAAGCTGGCCCTGGACATGGAGATCCACGCCTACCGCAAGCTCCTGGAGGGCGAGGAGGAGAGGTGGGCTGTGCGGGAGTTGGGGAGGTGCTAGCGGCCGCCTCCAGCCTGCCACCGGCCTTGACTAGGCCCCCCACCCTGTCTCCCCCTCCGCAGGCTACGCCTGTCCCCCAGCCCCACCTCGCAGCGCAGCCGCGGCCGGGCCTCCTCCCACTCATCCCAGACACAGAGTGGGGGCAGCATCACCAAAAAGCGCAAGCTGGAGTCCACGGAGAGCCGCAGCAGCTTCTCCCAGCACGCTCGCACCAGCGGGCGCGTGGCCGTGGAGGAGGTGGATGAGGAGGGCAAGTTCGTACGCCTGCGCAACAAGTCAAATGAGGTAGTCCCCCAGGTTGGGTCTAAGAGAATGCATCCGGGTTAGGGAGAAAACCTGGAAAGTGAAGGGATGGGGTTTGCGGGGAGGGCTGTTCCTCCCATCAGAGGCAGACCAGGGCAGTGTGGATATCTCCTCCACACTCTGGTTCCAGTCCTGGCTCCGGGACTCATCGGTGGCAGTGAGACCTTCGGCAATTTATTTAACCTCTCAGAGCATCGGTTTCCTCATCTGTAAAATGGGCATAATAATAGTCCCTAACCCTTTGAATTCTTGGGAAAATGAAAGTACTGAGTGTGTTTGGCACAGCATAAGAGCCCATAGATGTAGCTATTATTTATCCTTGAGGGGGAAGGCAGCGAGGGGCAGAATAGAGTGAGATAGACCCAAGAGCCTGAACGAGCCTCCCCCAACCTTCCCCTTCTCTCCCCGGCAGGACCAGTCCATGGGCAACTGGCAGATCAAGCGCCAGAATGGAGATGATCCCCTACTGACCTACCGCTTCCCGCCAAAGTTCACTCTGAAGGCTGGTCAGGTGGTGACGGTGAGTGGCAGGGTGTTTGGGACTCTGGGGTGGCCTCGGGTGGGGATGGGTTGGCCTGAGGATGGGAGTGCTGGAGTGAGCACCCTTCTCTAATTCTCCCTCCCCCAGATCTGGGCTGCAGGAGCTGGGGCCACCCATAGCCCCCCTACCGACTTGGTGTGGAAGGCACAGAACACCTGGGGCTGTGGAAACAGCCTGCGCACGGCTCTCATCAACTCCACTGGGGAAGTGAGTATGCCGCAGGCTGGCCTCTTACTGGACAAAGTTCCCCTGACGGCCAAAGTAGGAGCCAGCTGCCCCCAACCCAAAGGGGCCAATTCAGGGCCACTTTCTCCCAGCTCTCCTGTGCAGTCCCAGGCCCCAAACTCTCTAACCAGTGTACAGACCCAAAGCTGCCTCCCCCAGCAGCAGGAGGGGTGGAGGTTAGACAGTGAGGATTGTTAAGGCAGACCATGCTCCTACCCAGAGAGTTTGACAGTGTCACCCTGGGGTAGAAACAAGTTCCTTAGCTCCAGTACCACAGAGGACAGAGTAAGCATCAGGTTGGACAAAGGGCAGGCCACTCGAAGGTTCTTAGGTGGTCACTGGGTTGGGTATGCTGCACACTCCTCCCCTGGCCCTGAGCCCTAACCCCTGGGGCTCTCGTATCCCCGGCAGGAGGTGGCCATGCGCAAGCTGGTGCGCTCAGTGACTATGGTTGAGGATGACGAGGATGAGGATGGAGATGACCTGCTCCATCACCACCACGTGAGTGGCAGCCGCCGCTGAGGCCAAGCCCACGCTGGGGCACCCAGCCAGGCCTAGGGACAGCCTCTCCCTGGCCTTCCCGTGCCCCCAAAATCTTTTCATTAAAGAATGTTTTGGAACTTCACTTGCTGCCCTGGCTTTTCTTCTCTCTCCTCCCTATACCTTGAACAGGGAACCCAGGTGTCTGGGTTCCCTACTCTGGTAAGGAAGGGAGTGGAACTTTCTGATGCCATGGAGTCTTCCCATGGGAGCAGTGGACAAGGGTCTGGATTTGTCTCCTGGGACAGGGATGGGAGGACAGATGTGGGGCACCCAGCCCTGCCTCTCTCCCCCAATTTCTGTTGCATGCATCTCCTTTCTTGTCTCCTCCCCATTCCTGTCACCTGCATGGCCTCTCATCTCCCCCATTTTTCCTGGGAGAACGGTCTCTCTCACCCACGCCACTTCCCAATTAATTTTGCATGCCTACTGCTCTACAAGCTTGCTCACTCTCTCTCCTTTCCCTCTTAAGTTCAGAGTAGCTAGGACAGAGTCAAAGCCACAACTCCCATTCCCTGTCTTCTGTCCCCAAGTCTTCATGACCCTGCCCCCTTTCGTGTCCTCCCTTCCCAGCCCCGGCCCCCTAAGCCCTATCGCTCACCCGCTGTTAGGTTAGATTAGGTTAGGTTACTTGAGCGCAGAACCCCACCTTCCCACCTGGCAACTGGGAACCTGCCAGAGCGCGGAGCCTGGGTGTTGGGCCTGAGCAGTCAGTCTCAGACTCGCCGTCAGGCCTGAGCCTTGTCTCCCTCCTCAGGGCTCCCACGGCAGCAGCTCGGGGGACCCCGCCGAGTACAACCTGCGCTCGCGCACCGTGCTGTGCGGGACGTGCGGGCAGCCTGCAGACAAGGCGTCTGCCAGCAGCTCAGGAGCCCAGGTGGGCGGATCCATCTCCTCTGGCTCCTCCGCCTCCAGTGTCACAGTCACTCGCAGCTACCGCGGTGTGGGGGGCAGTGGGGGTGGCAGCTTCGGGGACAGCCTGGTCACCCGCTCCTACCTCCTGGGCAACTCCAGACTCCGAACCCAGGTGAGTTGTCCCTCTGCCTCTACACCCCCACAGGCAGCGGGGCCCTTGTCCCTGAGGGTTAGGGTGGCCCTGTGGGGGGAGAGCCTTCTCTTCCGCAGCCCGGGGGAGTGGGAGCCTCCTCCCCGAAGCCCAAGATCCTAGATGGTCGCTCCCGCATCCTGCCCCTCCTGTCTGAGCCCCAGATTGGAGGGCAGGGGTGGGGCGGGGGGTAAGGGAGGGAGGGTATGGGCCAGGTGCTGCGGCTCACACCTCTCCCCTCCTCTCTTCTCTCTTAGAGCCCCCAGAACTGCAGCATCATGTAATCTGGGACCTGCCAGGCAGGGATGGGGGCGGAGGCCTCCTGCTTCCTCCTCACCTCATGCCCACCCCTGCCCTGCCCCTCCTGGGAAGGGGCTTGAAGCCAAAGAAAAATACCCCTTTGTTTTTTCTTCTATGTTTTTGTTTTTTTCTAAGAGAAGTTATTTTCTACAGTGGTTTTATACTGAAGGAAAAACATAAGCCCCCCCAAAAAGCGCATCTATCTCAATCCCCCCCTTTTTTTCCCTGCTTCTGGGGAACTCCATATCTGCCTTAAAACCAAAGAGGGAGCCAAGGGAAAGGGATGCTTTTTACAGAGCCTAGTTTCTGCTTTTCTGCCCTGCCTTCTGCCCCCATCCTGGGGACCCTGTGACATGGTGCCTGAGAGGCAGGTGTGGAGTCTTCTCCGCCAGGCCCCTGGGCCATCCCCCATCGTTCCACTACACCTGGCTGAGGCTCCTCCGCCTGCCCCTCCCCCAGTTCCCCCCGTCCCCAGCCCCGGGATGACTTGATTCTCCCAGGTACCAGCTGCGCTTGCTTTTTCTGTATGTTATTTAGACAAGAGATGGGAATGAGGTGGGAGGTAGAAGGAGGGTGAAGAAAGGTTAGAATGAGCCTGCCATCACCCAGCTTCAGAGCCAGGGGTGGGCTGTGCCCAGTCACTGGAGATCGAGGTCAGGTGGGTGTAGGGGAGGAGGGAGAGGGAGGCTGACTAGAATGGGGGAGAGCCTGCTGGGGCCCCACCACAGAGGAGGAAGATGAGGAAGGGTGGAGGGTGTGTGGCAGTGGATTTTGGCAAACACTAAGGAGCCCCTTGCCTCCCATTTCCCATCTGCACCCCTTCTCTCCTCCCCAAATCAATACACGAGTTGTTTCTACCCCTGGCTGCTGTGGTGTCTGTCTTTGTTGGTGGGTGTCACTGTGTGTTCTGAGGGGCAGACAGACAGACAGACAGACACACACACACACACACAAATGTCGCTCAGTCACCGCATCCTCACGCCTCCCAGCCTTGCCCCTGCTCTAAGGGAGATGCGACAAGGCCCTCAGAGCTTCAGATGCACATCTGGGCACCCAGCGGTGGCTGATGGGGAGAGGCTCTGACCTGAGCATCGCCCACCCAGTGCAGGGCTCTCTCTCCATAAGTCCCTCAGAGAAGCAGAGCCTGAAGGAGAGCATTTCCTTCCAAGCTTTCTTCAAGCAGCCAGCACTTAGCGAGCACCTTCTTCGTGCTGCACCCTGAACTCAGCGTGAATACTGAGACATGATGATATGGACCCAGTCTGAGGGTGGTGACATCTCAGGACCTGGGGCAAGGACAGATGGGGAGGAGGGAATAGAAGCCAGTGAGAGCAGCAGGAAAGGGGCAGGACTGACTTTGCAAACAAGCAGTTAATGTCCCTCTGCGCCACACTCCATGCTCAGCTCAGGGACAGGGAAATGGACAAGACAGTGTGTTCAGTGTCCTCAGGGACCTTACATTCCACTGGGAGCCAGAAAACGTGGACTGCTGTGGACAAAGGGACGTGTCAGGCGGAGTAGGAGCCTCAGAGAGGGAACCTATCATCTGGGGGAATGAGGAGCCCAGACTGAGGGAAAGGGCCCCAACCAGGGAAAATGAGTTATAGGAACCAAACTTTCTCTGGCCCTTTATAAATTCCAAAGCATCTCTGCGCTATTTCATTGGACCCTCATACTGTCTTGACAGGTGGATATTGTCCCCTTTGCCCCTGGAAATGGGGACTCAGAGTTAACTCGACAAGACCACACAGCTAGTAGATGGCAGAGAACCCAGGGTCCTGGCTGTAGACCCCTACTTCTGTGACACTATGCTCCCCCTCTGAAAAGAAAATAGTGATGATAAAATATAAGTTTATATTCCCTGGGACAGAGGAGTTGAGCCTGCAGTCAAAAGTCAGTGAGAAGGGGCTTCCCTGGTGGCGCAGTGGTTGAGAATCTGCCTGCCAATGTAGGAGACACGGGTTCAAGCCCTGGTCTGGGACGATCCCACATGCTGCGGAGCAATGAAGCCCATGCGCCACAACTACTGAGCTTGCACTCTAGAGCCCGTGTGCCACAACTACTGAAGCCCACGCGCCTAGAGCCCGTGCTCCACAGCAAGAGAAGCCACCGCAATACAGCAAGAGAAGCCACCGCAATGAGAAGCCCACGCACCGCAAGGAAGAGTAGCCCCTGCCCGCTCGATGCAACTAAAGAAAGCCCGCGTGCAGCAACGAAGACCCAACGCAGCCAAAAAAAAAAAGTCAGTGAGAAAAAGAGCATGTCTGGGTTTGTGGGAAAACGAATTGGAGAAAGCAAAATGAATGAGAGGAGAAAAGCCTCTTAAGTCCTGCTGGAAAGTTCTGGTTCCCCATGGGCTGAAACCAGGTGTCTCTGGGAAAGGGATGCTGAGAGGATGGGGCGTGGGCTTGAGGAAGTGGTCCCTTTCTGAGGTGGGCAGCTTCGAAGAAGGAAACCCTTTCTCAGTCCCAGGCGAAGGCCTCAGGGGTCCCAAGTGGGTATGGGGTCTTGGGCATCATTGGAGTCCTGTGTCTCTTCTTCTTTCTTTCTTTCTTTATTTATTTTTGCGGTACGCGGGCCTCTCACTGCTGTGGCCTCTCCCGTTGCGGAGCACAGGCTCCGGACGTGCAGGCTCAGCGGCCATGGCTCACGGGCCCAGCCGCTCCGCGGCATGTGGGATCTTCCCGGACCGGGGCACGAACCTGCAGAACCTTTCCGGACCGGGGAACCTGTTCCCTGCATCGGCAGGCAGACTCTCAACCACTGCGCCACCACGGAAGACCCTGTGTCTCTTCTAAATGAGGACTTCCTGGGATGGACACGTGGGGGCGCCAGAGCCCCACCCACGCCGTTGGTTGCCCCCCAGCCCAGCAGGACCCCGATGGATGGCGCGGGCTCTGAACATAGAAGGCTACGTGCGCACTGTGGGCTGGGAAGCACCAGGACCAGCCGGCAAGGTCCCGGCTCTTGAGGAGGGCAGAGGGATAAGGCAAGTCCGCAAAAGCTGCGGCAAGCCGAGCATGCAGTCGAATTGGTAGCTACGACTCAGCCCAGCGGGTGCGTCGCACACGTGGTTACTTCACATGACACTCAGCGGACCACAAATGACTATTAAGAATTTTGTTGCTGTTAATAACATGTAACACATACTCTGTAGTAAAACGGAAAACACAGGTAATTACAAAGAAGAAAAAAGAAGTCATCCCTTTCAATCACCCAGAGGCAACCCCGGGTGGATTTCCTTCCAGATTTTTTTTTTCCTGAACATATATTTATTGATAGTTTACATAGTTAAGGTCTCACCGTGGTTTAAACTTTGATTCTGCTATTCTCAGTTAACATGCATAAGCACTTTCCAAAGTTATTTCAAAATAACATTGACTTGGGACTTCCCTGGTGGCGCAATGGTTAAGAATCCGCCTGCCAATGCAAGACACATGGGTTCAAGCCCTGGTCGGGGAAGATCCCGCATGCCGCGGAGCAACTAAACCCATGCCCCACAACTACTGAGCCTGCGCTCTAGAGCCCAAGAGCCACAACTACTGAGCCCTCGTGCCACAACTACTGAAGCCCGCACACCTAGAGCCCATGCTCCGCAGCAAGAGAAGCCACTGCGAGAAGCCACTGCAAGGAGAAGCCTGTGCACTGCAACGAAGAATAGCCCCTGCTCGCCATAGCTAGAGAAAGCCTGCATGCAGCAACGAAGACCCAACACAGCCAAAAATAAATAAATAAGTAAATTTGTTAAAAACAATAATAATAACATTGACTCTTTTCCTATCATGTAAGTAATACTTGGCCGTTACAGAGAGGGTAGAACAAGAGAAAGAAAAATATTATAATCATCTGTGCTGCCACTACTCAGGGGTAAACACTATGAACACTATGGGGGAAGGCCTTCAAGCATTTTGTTTTCAATTTTCAAATATATACATATATTTACAATTTTCTCCTGGCTCTTGTAAATAATGTGTCCTGGAACAGACATCTTTGCACACATCTCTGGGCATTTCCAAGAAGTAAATTCCAAGAGGGGGACTAGCTGAGACAAAGTATATACATATTATAAAGGCCGTTGATAATATTGTCAAGTGTCATCCAGAGAAACTGGGTCATTACCATTCTCACCTGCAGCAGAGCCCACTTTTTCCCAAACTCTTCCCAACACCAGGATTTTTGTCAGTTTTAATCCTGTTAGGAAAACAATTATAGTTCATTAGTGTTTCAAATTGCATTTCTTTGAAGAGAAGTTGAAACCTCTTTTCCATCCACATATATTGGTTTTTTGCATTTCTTCTGGTGTGAATAACATGTTTCTATCCCTTTTGCTCATCTTTCTATTGGCAAGATTATCTTTTTCATATTGGTTCTTAAGATAAGGGAGAAATGGGGCTTCTCTGGTGGTGTAGTGGTTGAGATTCCGCCTGCCGATGCAGGGGACACTGGTTCGTGCCTCGGTCCGGGAAGATCCCACATGCTGTGGAGCGGCTGGGCACGTGAGCCACGTGAGCCACGTGAACCATGTGAGCCACGTGAGCCACGGCCGCTGAGCCTGCGCATCCGGAGCCTGTGCTCCGCAACAGGAGGGGCCACAACAGTGAGAGGCCCACGTACTGCAAAAAAAAAAAAAAAAAAAGGGAGAAAGCTTTTCCTCTCAATTTTATCTATCTATAGCTATTAAGTCATATGTTTTGCAAATATATTGTGTTTTGCAGCCATTTTTAATGCTGAATGAATATACAACACTTCATTTAACCACCCCCTCTGGACATTTAGATTAATTCTCAATTTTATGATTGTAAATAATGCTGCAGTGAATGTCTTGTCTTTAAAGATTTCAGGTAGTTTCTTCGGATGGAATTCTGATGATTCCCCTGCTGACTGGTCTTTAAATTCATGACCACGCACCCCTGGGACTCCCTCCCCTGCTACTCCTGTCCCTAGCCCACTCATCCCTTTTCTCCAGATGACTATTTCATACCTGTCCTTTCTCTTCAGACTTCCCCTCTTCACTCTCAGCTGCTGATCTGCTTCCTCCTTCATTCCCAAAAGACTGCTTTTGCAAGGTCCCCATGACCTGCACATTGCTAACCCAGCTGCCACTTCTCAGTCTTCATCTCCCTTGACCTTGTTTGTCACTGCTCAGCTAACATTGCTGAATCTTCCTCTTCTCCCTGACCTCTGATGGATGGAGTGACCCAGGGCTCAATTCTTCTCTCCTCTGTCTACACTTAGGCCCTGAGAGACTTCCTCCAGGTGCATGGCTTTAAATACCATCCATATATTGGTGACTCTCAAGTTTATACCTTTAGCTCATTCCTTTGTCCTGTACTCCAGACCTGAATACCCACTTGACAGTCTAATGGCTCTCAAAGTTAACATGTCCAGAACCGATATGCTGATTTCTACACCTCCACTCCACTCTAATCTGCTCTGTCTATAATCTTCTCCACCTCAGCCAATGACCACTCTTCTTTCCGGTTGCTCAGGCCAAACACCCTGGAGTTTGTCTTTAACTCCTCTTGTCCTCTCATACCCCATGTTCAGTCCATTAGTAAATCTTGCCAACTCCATCTTTAAGATATATCTGGAATCCAGTTCATTCTCACCACCACTACCATCTCTTGTCTGGGTTATGGCATTAGTTTCCTGCCCTTGCTCAATACACTTTATTCTCCACACAGCAGCGGAGTGGTCCTTTAATTGTTGGGTCACTCCTCTGCTCAGAACCCTCCAGAGCCTTCCCAAAGCACTCAGTGTAAAAGCCAAGGTCCTCTAAATGGCATGCAAAGCCAGGCATGACGACCCTTCCAGCTCGTCTCTCACGGCTCTCCCTCGTGCTTACTCTACTTAAGCTGCAGTGACTGCCCATGTAATTCCTAGAACACACCAAGCACATGACTGCCTCAGGACATTTGCACTAGTGGTTCCCTCTGCCTGGACCCCTTTTCCCATCAAATATCTGCTTGCTTGTTCCCTCACTTTCTTCAGGTCTCTATTCAAATGTCACCACCTAATAAAGCCTTCCCGGACAAAATTTAATAAAATAGCATCCTCCTCCTCATTCTGAGCTACCTTCCCTGGTTTGTTTTTCTCCAGAGCACTTATCATCACTGGACATATTTTGTTTGTATATTTGTTCATTTTCTGTCTTCCATACTGGAATACATACACCTGAGAATAGGTGTTTTTGTCTTTTTGAATCCCCAGTACCTGGTGCAGTGTCTGACAATATAGTAGGTGATTTATAAGTATTTGTAACTGCATAGACTCAGAAATAGACTCAGTGGGAGCACTTTTGCAGAACCTGAGACCTTTAGCCAAATTACTTCCAAAACAATAGGGGGCAGACTGTTAGTATTCCCGTTTTAAGTGAGGCAGCTGAGACCCAGAGAGAAGAGAGGTTTACCTGAAGTCACCCAGCTCACTCCAGGACTCCTGATTCCCAGAAAACACTGTGGCAACTCAGAATAGTGTGGGAGGACCCAGGAGGGCTTTACAGAGGAAGGGGTCCTTTTGTGGGGAGGGCATGGAACATTTCTATCAGGTAGAAATGAGGAGAAATACCACCCCAGGTAGGGCATGGAGACTAAACTGAAAGTTGAGGAAAGGCAGGGTCCAAGTGGACTGGGCGGAGCCTTCCCAGGCCGAAGGGATGAGAGGAGGTCTAGAACACCAGTCAGGGAGTTTGAAATTAATTCCACAGGCACTGGGGAGCCAGGGGGGATTTTTGAGCAGAGCAGTGATGTGAGAACTGAGATTTTCTGCTGGCTCACTGCTGTCTTTCAGTTTCCACTTCTCTTTCCCTCTACTTATATGTCTCTCTCAGCTGCCCCCTGCCCCTCCAGGGCCAGAGGTAACTGGTTAAGTCATTTTCCTTTTCTATGTCACCACCCTGACAGCTGATCAGGGAGTAGGAGGGGGAGGGGCTGAGCCAGGACCCTTTGTCTCTTAGCCTCCCCAGCACCTCAGTGACCCCTACCCAGGGAGGGGCGGAGGAAACAAGACTTAGAAGGTAGTTGAGAGGGGAAGGTGCCTCCTGCCCTCCCCCACCCTAAATTGACTCTGAGGTGCTGGCCTCCCCTCCCCCTCTGGGGCCAGGCCTCAGTCCCTTACAATCCTTGGGCTGATTCTCCGTGCTTAGTACCAGTCAGTGCCAGCTGGCAGCTCTCACCGGAGACTGAGGTGGCACGAATATGGGGAAGGGGGGAGGAAGTGGGCAAGGGCCCAAGGGGAATAGGGGCCAGGATTCGAAGAGGTGGTAGTCATAAGCTGGGTGGCCAAAATGGGGGTCGTATGGGAGGAAGAAAGGGCTAGACTGAGGAGTCTGGGGCTTTCCAGGGGAATAGAGGATGTGTCAGGCCCCTTACTCTGGCCCTCCTGTCCCTGGCAAACCTAATCCTCTCCCCACCACCTACTTTCCTCTACACCTACCCCCTTAAGCTGCCCCTAGCTAATTCTCCTTGGTCCCTTTAAGAGCTGCCTGGGAACTGGGGCACTGGAGGGGGCTGGCAGGGCCCCCACCCCTCCCCCTGCCCTGCCTGCCTCTGCTCCGCCCCCTGCCCGGTACAGACTCTGCTGGAAGTCTTGGACGCCTGGGTTAGGGTCTCCACTGCTGGGCTGGGGGTAAGGCTTGAAAGTGGTGGGGAAGGGGGACCGTGGTCCCTGGGGTGGGATGGGGTGGCGTGGGATGTCAGTTTCCTAGCCCTATGGACACGGAATATCTGTGTGCCAACTTCAATGGATAATGTAGGGGGCCCTCTGAGTGGTCCTCCGGCCTCGGACTGGGGGAAGGGTAGCCCCAGGTATCTTGAGGGACAGAGCCTAGGGGGCAGGATGCCTGGGTATCCTCACCCTTCACTCCCCCATCTTATTTTCCTGGGACCCTCATTTGCTAACCTCCATCCAGCCATTTCCTGCTCTTCCTGAAATTAAAGACATAGGGCCCTGACGCCGTCTTTCCACAGATGGGGAAACTGAGGCTAAGCAAACCAGAGTAAATGGAATTGTGTGTGCCTCAGCAGGAGAAATGGAGATTAGGCTGTAGAAAGGTTCTCCTTTCTCTACCCCAGTGAACTAGACACAGGGGACTTGGGAGTCCAGCGTACCCCAGCAAACTTCTAACTACAGCCACAGTCCCCACCGGAGACTAAGCCCCTGCTCCCTCGTCAAGACAACTTAGCTCCTGCCTGCAAGTTTTGATTTCCATATGTCAAAGCCAGGAGAGGTTCCCCGAAGCCCAGCTGGGTAACCTGGAACGAAGTGGAGCTGGGGGCGGGGGCTGTAGACCCCCCCTACTTTACTCCCTTTTCAAAAATGGAAATGTAGTCCCTTCCAGTTCTGCCACAGAGACTGTGAGCAATTCCCCTAAAAGGGAAAGAGATGGGGGCCAAGGACACCCCCGGGTGTAAAGTCGTTCTGCAGTCCAACCTGCCCTAGCCCAGTTTCCTCTAATCCCTGCCACCTTGATTCCAAATCATTTCTTCCCCTCCTGCCGTGTGTCCCAGTCCTGGGGAAGAAGAGCCTGTAGGCCCCCTCTGAGTTCCCAAGGGCCTCGGGCTGAGGGCACACAGGATGGCATGTCAGGAAGTGGGGGAAAGTGGTAGCAGCTCTGCTCAGTCCACTTCTGCTTTCACCACAGACGCTTCTTGCCCTGCCCCGGACAGATATGCTCACCCATCACCCCAACCCAGACCTAATCTAAAGGGGAACCAGGTTTGGCCTGTGAAACTCTCTGCCCTGGGCCGGCACCAGCACACTCACTTCCTTCTTCCTAAAAATACTAAGACTAGAGATAAGCCAAGCTGCTTCCAGGTAAGCTGGAAAGCCATCCTTTTACCTATGTGAATCAGAGAGGGCAAGTGCCCTGCCTATGATCACACAGCAAGTTATAGGTATGCAGGCCTGGGATCCAGGGCTCTATTTTTGTTTTAATTTTTAAAAATTTTATTTATTTATTTATGCGGTACACGGGCCTCTCACTGTTGTGGCCTCTCCAATTGCGGAGCACAGGCTCCGGAAGCGCAGGCTCAGTGGCCATGGCTCACGGGCCCAGCCGCTCCGTGGCATGTGGGGTCTTCCCGGACCGGGGCACGAACCCACGTCCCCTGCATCGGCAGGCAGACTCTCAACCACTGCACCACCAGGGAAGCCCCAGATCCAGGGCTCTTGCTCCCCAGTCCCATGATACCTTTTCTCACAATCTTCCCACAGGCGGAGAGAGGCCAACCTGGAAGCGGCTTTTTGTTTTCCATTTCTTTTTTCCTTTTTGTTTTTTTTTTGGCCACAGGGCATGTGGGATCTTAGTTCCCCGGCCAGGGATCGAGTCCACACCCCCTGCAGTGGAAGCATGGAGTCTTAACCACTGGACCACCAGGGAAGTCCCCTGGAAGGGGCTTTTTCAACTCCTCATTTTACCAGTGAAGAAGTTGAGGCCCAGGGGGAACAGGAGGGAACTCTGGCAAACAGTGGCTCAGGATCAGGCCTGGAAGAGGACACCAGGCCCAGCTCCCAAAGCTTCCACCCAGACCCCTGCTTGCCTCACAGATGGGAAAGAATCCAGCTCAGGCTTGTCTCTTTTTAGCCCTATCTCATCTGGACCTCTGGAAAGTCCTTTCTGAAGTCTTCCCTCAATCCCTCCTCTTATAGCACAAACTGTCTCCTAATAGGTCTCAGGGGGTTAGCCAAAGAAGGCTTCTGGCATCTTCTTGGTAAAGTGGCTTAGTAAGAAATGGCAGAACCTGAACCTGGCAATGGAGCCCTTGCCATCAAGCCAGGATAATATTAATAGAAGAGGGCTTCTTGGGCTTCTTGACAGAGACCCTGTCTCTTGGCTTCTTTGCATAGATATTTGTGGGTTCATTTGCATCCTCATTGGCAAACTCAAAAATTTGCCTGGGGTCAGGCAGACCAGCATCCAGGTGTGACCCCCTTACTTATACACAGTTCCCGAGAGAATGGGGAAAACACAGAGAAACCGACCATAAAGGAGAAATGGCCCCAACTGACCCCCTGAACCCAGCTGGGGAACATCTGCACTGTGGTGCCTGCCTGACGGTGGGCAAGGGAGCTGAGCAAGGACCCCCAGGGGTTAGTGTGCCCCCTCCTGCCTCCCCCCACATCCGGAGCCCTGCCTCCTCCACACATGTGGATCCAGGAGCCGCAGAAGGTGGGGCGCAGGGGGACACTGGGAAGGAGGAGGAAGAATATGGGGAGATTCTAGTCCCTCCCACTTAGAGATGCAGTTGCCATGGTGACTGAGGACGAGTGAGGCGGGATGGGGTTGGGGATGGGGGGTGGGGGTGTGGCAGGGCCGAAGGCACTGGGAGACAGGAAGCCTGGCATTCCAGGGGGAGGGAAACACGGAGGCCGCTCCAAGCTTCAGGTAAGGGAGCGGGAGAGCTGACAGTTCAGAACGGAGGGGGCGGGCCATTGTCTGGCGCTCGCTCTGCCCTGAGGAGGGGACAGAGAGAGGGGGTCGGGCCATTGTGTTCAGGACTCAGCTCAGTCTTCCAGCACTAGTCAGACGGAAGGAGGAAACCTAGCAGGCACTGGGTAAGGGGTTAGGGGGGACTGGGCTGGGTGGGCGGCAAGAAGGCTGGGAGACTGGGGATGGGAAGAGGTGGGGGGGATGCTGGGGGAGTAGAGGTTTGACGATATCGCTAGTGCCTTAGACACAGTAGGCACTTAATAATTATAAGTTGATTTGACTTGCTTGTGATTGTAACAAGAGGGTAACGACGGGCAGGGCAGGTGGGGCTAAGAAGGAGAGCCAGGAAGCTGATGTTCCCTAGGACTGTGCCCTTCTGGGGCTGTCCCTGAAGCCAGAAGGGAGAGGTGGGTGGGGGGGAAACTGGACCAGCTGGGTCATTGGCAAAGCCAGGAGTGGCTTCTCTCCTGGCTTCAGGAGCCCCTCCCTCAGTGAGGTATCCATGCTCGCTCAGGGTGCAGAAGAGACGGAGTCCCTGGGGTGAGCATGGGGTAAGTGTGGGAGTGACATCCCCATCTCCCTTCCCACCTCCATCCCCACATCTACATCTCTATCCTGGGCTGAAAGCTGGACAGAAAGGGGCTACTATTTGATGTGGTCTAGGGGCCGTGGGGGAGGAGTCCCCACTGAGGGGGTCAGGGTTGAACTCAGCATTGTTGTCATGGGGGTCCCCAGGCTGGACCCCAGGGCTGGGAGAGAAAGGAGTTGGGGAGCTCCCACAGTGGAGCTATGAAATGGCACGGCCCCTACAGCCTGGTCCTTGAACCTCTGACCCCTTCCTACCACCACCCCACCTGAACTGCTGCCTGACTCCAACCTCAGCCAGGACACTTCGCCTCCCTGGCCTTGGTTTCCTGGTTTGTACAGTGAGGGGGTGGGACCCTGTCAGCTCTGAGCATTCTTGATATTTTGGGCAGGACCTGCTACATCATTTGCAGGGCCCAGTGCGAAATGAAAGTGTGGAGCTCCTGGAACAAGATCAAGACTTTCAAGACGGCAACAGCTGGGCATTAGACCGAGCGTGGGGACCTGTGTGACTGCGCAGGTCACATGCCCAGGAAGCCAGCCCTGGCTGTGGGCTCTGCAGGCTGCAGCAAGGGAGATGGCAGTGTAACTTGGGATCTGACTCCTGAGGCTCTGGTGCAAGACAAGCAGTGGTAGCGGCAGGTTGCCCTTCCTCCCCACCAGGCTCCTCCAGGGAGCTAGACCAGAAAGCCCTTGTGGAGACAGGGGGTGGGACCTGTACCTGATGGCCTTTCTTCAGAGAGGTTTCTGTTTCCTCTTGAGTCAGGAATCACCCTAGAGGCACTGTTTCTTAGCCCATAGGAGCTAGAACTTGCCACCCTCCACCCTACACACTTGCCTTCTCCATGCAAGTGGCTCAGAGCTGAGTTTCCCCGACTAGGGCAGGAGTAGGACTCCTGAGAGACAGTGTAACTAAGGGAGTCACTCTGGTATGAGGCAGATATGAGTTTAACTTGGCTTCTGGCTGTGTAGCCTCCTTTGCCTCACTTTCTGTCATCTTTAAAATGGGATTATGGTGGTACCTAGCTAAAATTGTTGGGTAGACCAAAGCCTGATAATGCAGACTTCATATCCACTGGAGAGGCTGGGGAAAGGGAGACTTGTTGCCAGAAGGAGAATTCCTGGGTCTCTGGAGAAGGAGGAACTCGGCTCAGGGCATTGAATCTAACACTTCCAGAGAGGTGGGAATAGGGCAAGGACTGGGAGGGTGGGGCTGGAACCTGCTTCCCCAAGCCCCACCCACCCTATCAGAGCTCCTCCCAGAGACCCAGAAAAGACGATCTGTTCAAGCAGAGAGGTCCCAGAGCAGGTTAGGCTCTGAGGTGGTGTCTGGGTGGGAGTTTCCCTTGATTCTGAGCGTCTACAAAATGTTCTCTGGGTGGCTTAGACCATGGCTTCTCCCAAGGATCTGGCAACAAGACTCCATGAGAGTCTGGGGAAGTCTTAGGTAAGTCTTGATAGAAACAGTTGTCAGGAGGGGTTGGGCTGAGGCCAGCCCTCAGGGAAATGGAGGGAAAATGGGAGCAGAGGGAAAGGAAAGAAGGCTGAGCAGACTGATAAGGAATTCTTCTAAGGAGAAGCCTAGGCTGTCCCATCACCCTGTAGGCTTTGCTGTGGCAAGAGGGACGTAAGTTACCCTACAGGAAGGACTTCCTGACCATGAGGAATGTGCATTTAAGGAGGAGGTGGGTTATTTATCGGAGTCGGATTAGCCCTGGGGTGTCTGTGCTCTTTAACCAGCAGTCAGCGGGGCTCAGGCGGAGTGGGCAGGAAACTACCCACTTTATAGGTCGTGAAGCCCTTGGTGCTAGATGCCTCATTAACCCTGGATTATGAGGTTCCCCCTGGAGCCTTCAGGGAGGGGGTGAGCAGCCATCATCAGGCGTTCGGGTGCCCCAGAAGTATGTTCAAGCTCAGATGGGAAATTTTCTGGGTTTCCCACTGGCCTGATGCTGCCATAAGAGTGTTGGAGATAAGACCACAGAAGGAATTTCCACAGCAAAGCCATGGATAAGAGCTTAATGCAATTGTTTTGTTTATTTATTAGATTTTTTAAAGCCATTTTAAAAAATTGAAGTATAGTTAATTTACAGTGTTGTATTAGTTTCAAGTGTACAGCAAAGTGATAGTTATACATATATATATATATTCTTTTTCAGATTCTTTTCCATTATAGGTTATTACAAGATAATGAGTATAGTCCCCTGTGCTATACAGTAGGTCCCTGTTGTTTGCAATTGTTTTATTTTTTAAAGACTATGGCCCAGTTGGAAGTGGGAGGTTTGAAAGTTTAGATCACTGCAGGGACTTCCCAGTAGGTAAGAGTAGAGAGACCGCACCTTGTGGGTAAGTGGAAAGAGGAATATGAAAGACTGTGTCATGTCTCCTAGCTGGGAAGTCTTGAGCAAGAGGAGAAACCACTGCTAGTCTGGTTAGACTGGATGTGATGAGATAGAGGGACAGGGGAATGGCTGAAATGACCCAGAAACTTTCTGGCCGTTTAAACTTTCTGGATAGATGAGGTGAAAGACAGAGGTGTGCCTCCTTTTAGTCCCCTCCCAATCCACCAACTTCCGCCCAAGCCAGGGATCTGTCACAACTCGAGGTGGAAATTCTGGTTTCCCTTGCCCAGAGCTCCCAGTGCTGGCTTTGCCGCTATGGGTACCTGGAGCGCCGCACGCCTGGCCCAGCCAGGCTGAGCCTCCCGTCCCCTGCCTCTGGGGCCTGGGAACCCCCCTTCTTTATTCTCTTGGATGGCACCCACGCCCAAGAGTCTGGACATCTAGGTTCTGCACTGTGTCTGGCTCAAGGGTGAGATGAGATGGGTGGCTGGGGGTTGGCAGTCCCAGGGGAGGATTATGCAGAGGCCTAGGGAGACAGACAGCAGCAGCACAAGGACCAGGGAGAGAGGGGGCAGCTGCAGAGGCTGGGAGACAGCCAGCCAGTCCCTGCCCTGGGCCACTTTCCGCACGATGCTGGTAGCCAGCCCTCCAGGCTGGACTCCCATCTCCTCCCTGCAAGAAGAGGCTTGTAGGCCTGAGAGTCAGCGACCTAAGCCCAGCTGCGGAGAGATCAGAACAGGCTGATTCAGACCTGGTCTGCTTGTTTGGGTCATCAGAGGGTAGGGCTGTGTACGAGGCCTTGGGTATTAACAGATCTGAAAGTGCCGGGAGAGTCACGTCTGAAGAATCTATATTGTGAGTGCAGGAATCTGCTCCCCAGAAAGTTCCCTGCCCAGGACCAGGCATTGGTTTGGGCTCTGGGCTATAGGAGGAGGGAAGGCAAAGAGGAAACAGCAAGAAAGACTTCCCTGAGAGTAAGGTGAGAAAAGGCAAAGTGGGGCTATTGGTGCAAAGAGATCAGAAGGGCGGGATGGGGAACAGCTGGACTCCTACCCAGAGGGGAGAGTGAGGCGGGCCTTTGGGATGATGGAAGTGAGACTCTCTAAGGGCACTCTGGAGAGGAAGCTGGCCCGTCTCTCTAGCATCCCCCCCACAATACACACTTCTGCTGCCTGGGGCTATCTGATTGGTTCCCAGGGAGGATGTGGTAACGACTGCTCACCCAGAGAGTGGCGGGTGCCTGTTTCCCCAGAGCCGTCTGGTGACAGCCTCTGGCTGAGCATGGCCCTTCCAGCCCTGGGCCTGGACTCCTGGAGCCTCCTGGGCCTTTTCCTCTTCCAGCTGCTTCTGCTGCTCCTGCCACCACCGACGACTGCACGGGGTGACGGGCAGGGGCCCACACCCAGGGTCAAATACTACGCGGGTAAGTGTCTGATGATGAGGAAGTGTGGGGATGGCCACACCGGGCTGACTGAGACAGAAGTGAATGATGAAACTCACCTGGGGCAGAGATTGAGGAAAGGGAAGTGAGGGGACCAGGGGGCCAGGGGCGTTGTGCCTTCTTGTTCTCCAGAGTTGGTGATTTTTCTTTCCCTCCTTAAATGTCACTGGTATCGAACTGGTCACCTCAAACCCGTAACTGCTTTCATGCCCTCAAGTGCCCCAAAGCCAAGGCCCCTGCCAGAAGAGCATCTGTGGGCCTGGTGACCCAGGACACACAACTGCACAGATGATGCTGGACCACGTCAGGCCCAGTACTGTGGACACCAAGAATACAAGAACTCAGTGTGGCCTGACTGGGATACGGACCCTGGGACCCTTTAGGCACAGCTTGGCTGGTTTCTTACTGAGGCTGTGGTGACTGCTGGTCTTGCACCTCCAGGGAAAAGATTCAGGAAGGAACATGGGCCCTGCAGGAGCTGTAGGGGCAGACTCCTGGGCACAGCTGTGTCTTTAGCGTCTTTCTGGGGCAACGCGGTAAAGGAAATGCATGTTGCCCGTTGATGGAGGGACCTCTGTGTTGGGTGCTGGGACTACAACATAAACAGGGCTCAGCCCCTGCCCTCAAAGTGCTGATGGTCCCAAGGGGGAGGCAGATGAACCGACAACCACACTTTGGGGCAGTCAGTTCAGTAACAGAGGGGTGTATACAGTTCTGGGGAGGCCTGCCTCTCCAGCTCCTTGCCACACGTTTCCCCAGCTCCTCCTCTTGGTTGGTCCTAACAGTCTCTGAGCCTCCAAAGGTAACAATTAGCTAGTCAGTCCTCTAACTAATGCAAAAGTACAAATGTGCTCATGAGAGGGGATTTCAGAAGCTCCTCCCCCCTTGCTGATATGCCAGGGGACCAGGCACACACGCCCCATGTCTGCCACACCACGGTGATGGGGAGACCTCAGGGAACTTCCCACAACCAGCTGGAATCCCATGCCCAGGTGACATCTAGGCGCTTGCAGGAAACTTTGGAGAAAAACATTTCCTTTCTGTTCAGCCTATGGCAGTGATTCTTGTGGTGGAAATTTCCTGCAATAGAGGCGGGGAGGAAAGTGGGGCTGGTGAGTGGGTCCCCTACAACCCACAGCTACTTTGACACATAGTCTTATCTACATCTAGCTTTCCTGTCTGTGGCTGCCAACACCTTCCTGTCGTCTCTCTGCCTTCTGCTCTCCCCACGGGTGAGGACCAACGTGTCCTCCCCCACCGCAGCCCCCAGGCCTGGAAGAGCATCCACTGTGCCTCACTTTATTTCCTGTCCCTTTGTCTGTCTCTTGGGTACGGGCCACCCTCCCCCAGCTCCAGTCTGTCATTACCCTGTCTCTGGCTGCCTTTCCTCTCTACTATGAGCTCAACACACAAAGCTCCTATGGCTGCCAGCAGGGTGGGACGAAGCGGGGAGCTGCTGATGAAGAGTGGGTCCAGTTGCCAAGGTCTGGGGAACACACTCTGCCAGCCCTTTTCTTCCCCTGATTTTATTTCAGAAATCAGCTGCTTGCCCACTGACTTATTTTTTTTTAACTTTTTTTTTTTTGCGGTACGCAGGCCTCTTACTGTTGTGGCCTCTCCTGTTGCGGAGCACATGCTCCGGACGCGCAGGCTCAGCGGCCATGGCTCACGGGCCCAGCTGCTCCGCGGCATGTGGGATCTTCCCGGACCAGGGCATGAACCCGTGTCCCCTGCATTGGCAGGCGGACTCTCAACCACTGCGTCACCAGAGAAGCCCTAAACATTTTTTTAAAATTAATTTATTAATTAATTTTCTGGCTGTGTTGGGTCTTCGTCTCTGTGCGAGGGCTTTCTCTAGTTGCGGCAAGCGGGGGCCACTCTTCATCGCGGTGCGCGGGCCTCTCACTATCGCGGCCTCTCTTGTTGCGGAGCACAGGCTCCAGATGCGCAGGCTCAGTAGTTGTGGCTCACGGGCCTAGTTGCTCCGTGGCATGTGGGATCTTCCCAGACCAGGGCTCGAACCCGTGTCCCCTGCATTGGCAGGCAGATTCTCAACCACTGCGCCACCAGGGAAGCCCTGACCACTGACTTCTCATCACTGTCTCCTTCTCCCCACCTCTCAACAGGGGATGGACGCAGAGCTCTTAGCTTCTTCCACCAGAAGGGCCTCCAGGATTTTGACACTCTGCTCCTGAGTGGTGATGGAGACACTCTCTATGTGGGGGCTCGAGAGGCCATTCTGGCTTTGAATATCCAGGATCCAGGGGTACCAAGGCTGAAGAACATGGTGAGAGGCCAGGGGAAGGGCGTGGGCTGGGAGTGAGGAGGGGACCGACAGCTGCCCTGCGCTTGGGCTGCTTACGCATGAATAACCACCCAATTTGCTGTTACCTATAATCAGCAACAATCAGCAATTCTTTTTTTTGTTAATATTTATTTATTTTATTCTTTGGCTGCATTGGGTCTTTGTTACAGCGTGCGGGCTTCTCTCTAGTTGTGGCCCGCGGGCTCCAGAGTGCGTGGGCTCTGTAGTTGCAGCACGCAGGCTCTCTGGTTGTGGCTCGCGTGCTTAGTAGTTGTGGTGTGCAGGCTTAGTTGCCCTGCGGCATGTGGGATCTTAGTTCCCTGACCAGGGATTGAACCTGAGTCCCTGCATTGGAAGGCGGATTCTTAACCACTGGATGACCAGGAAAGTCCCCAACAATCAGCAATTCTTCGTATAAACATATATATATGATTGGTATAACAGACAAGAAACACTATAGTGGCCTCACTATTCATTGGTACCATGAATACTGGTTGAATACTATTAATTACTAAAATGGCTGATATGGAAATCATTGACATATGAGAGAAACATTGACTCAAATTATATCAATAATATGATATCCACCCACCGGTAGAAATCACTGAAGCTTCTGTGTTAAATTACAGCCACCCTACTCATGGGAACAACGTGAGGGAGAAAGGGAGAGGGAAGGATAAAAGGGAGGGAGGGAGCTAGCAATTACTGAGCATCTCCACGGTTTGTTTTTCTCAATGTGTGGTCTGTGGGCCACCTGCACACATGGGATGCCAATTAAAAATACAGATTCTTGGGCTTCCCTGGTGGCGCAGTGGTTGAGAGTCCGCCTGCCGATGCAGGGGACACAGGTTCATGCCCCGGTCCGGGAAGATCCCACATGCCACGGAGCGGCTAGGCCCGTGAGCCATGGCCGCTGAGCTTGCGCGTCCGGAGCCTGTGCTCTGCAACGGGAGAGGCCACAACAGAGAGAGACCCGCGTACCACCAAAAACAAAAACAAAACAAAACAAAACAAATACAGATTCTGGGCTTCCCTGGTGGCACAGTGGTTAAGAATCTGCCTGCCAATGCAGGAGACACGGGTTTGAGCTCTGGTCCGGGAAGATCCCACATGCCGCGGAGCAACTAAGCCTGTGCGCCACAACTACTGAGCCTGCGGTCTAGAGCCTGCGAGCCACAACTACTGAAGCCCGTGCGCCTAGAGCCCGTGCTCCGCAACGAGAGAAGCCACCGCAATGAGAAGCCTGTGCACCGCAAGGAAGAGTAGCCCCCACTCACCACAACTAGAAAAAGCCCACATGCAGCAACGAAGACCCAACACAGCCAAAAATAATAAATAAATAAATATAATTTTTTAAAAATACAGATTCTCTAAGGTGTGAGGAACTGACATTTTTAACAATTTCCTCAGGAAATGTGGTGGTTTTTTTTGCCAACCTTTGCTTTTATACCATGCATGGCATTAGGCGCTTTACATATGCTACCTAGTTGTGCCCTCCAGAAGCCTGTGCAGTTGACCAAGATCACTCAACCAGTAAGTGGCTGAGTCTAGATTCAAACTCAGGTCTGATTCCATAGGCCATGCTCTACCATGGAGCTGTGTCCTAATGAATAACAGTATCATCAGGGTAATAGCCAGGGTCACAAATTGAGGTTATTATAGCCCACTAGCATGTAACTAACCACTATGCCTGCTGGTGATTTCACATCAGAGCCAAGGGGGGGATGGTAGGTCAGAGCTAGAGCGGAAGACCTCATTCCCTTTATCTCCTCTTTCCCAATGCCCCACTTCAGATACCCTGGCCAGCCAGTGACCGAAAAAAGAGTGAATGTGCCTTTAAGAAGAAGAGCAATGAGGTAAGTAGAGGTGGAGATACTGGGGCTCTGGTAGAGAACCCTGGTGTCCCTAGACCATCACTGGATGATCTCAGGTTGGGCAGGCAGCAGAGGATGCTTGTTTGCATGATAATTGCCTGCATCATGTTCTATAAAGACAGATGGGGACTGCCTCAGCATTGCCCAGCCCTTGTCCCTACTAGGGAGTGAAGGAGCAGCCTCTGGGGGCCCGGGAGTTTGGGGCAAGTGCCCTGGAGGCCTGAATTCTCTATCTCCCCCAGACACAGTGTTTCAACTTTATTCGTGTCCTGGTCTCCTTCAATACCACCCATCTCTACGCCTGTGGCACCTTCGCCTTCAGCCCTGCTTGTACCTTCATTGTGAGTTATCTGGCACCAGCTCTCAGGCCCCAAGCATCCCTCCTCACGTCTACTCCCAGCTCATCCTCTGCAGCTCTGGAAAACTCTGGTTTTCCAGACGCAGGACCCTTGTGAGCTTCCTGGCCCCAGACCAATTTTCCTCTACATCCCCTCCCCTCCCTCCCTCACGCCCCTCCTTTCCCAGACATGAGACTCTGGCGTTCTGGCCCCCCAGCCACTCCCCCTCTCTAGGAACTCCAAGATTCCAACCTGTTGCCCATCTCGGAGGACAAGGTTGTAGAGGGGAAAGGCCAAAGTCCCTTCGACCCCGCCCATAAGCACACGGCTGTCCTGGCAGGTGAGTATGAGGTTCCCTGGTCCATCCCAGCAACTGCTTTCCCTGGTCACTCTGTGACATATGGAATCTGACAATTTCCTGAAAAGCAGGGGACAGAGGGAGGAGAAGCCAGGAGCCTCGGAAACAAAATCAGAGGGAGAATCAGGTACCCCAAACATCAGCTCCTGCTGAAACTGCCACAAAGGAGGTGGAGCGAAATGGATATGGAGAGAGGCACAGAGGTGGGAGGGTCCAGGAAGGGTCTCAGGCAGGGAAGAGGTCTGAGATTCAGTCATTTGTTCAACAAGTATGCTCTGTATGAATGCCCCCTCTGGTGTGCCAGGCATTGTGCTAGGAACTGTAGGGATTACAAAGAAGAAATCGTGGTGCTGTGCCCTCCCAGACACAAACCATTACAGACTTCCCACCCTGGCTTCCTGAAGGCGGTGGACTTTGACTGAGTGGGACCTTGAAAGATAGGTAGATGGGCAGGGAAGGTGTTCCATGAAGAAAAGGGTAGGACTTAAGGTACGGAAACAAAACGAAGCTGTCTTCGGGCAACAATGAGTGATTCTAACTGGCAAGTGGTTTAGCTGGGCATGGGAGGGAGGAGCCAGAGATAAGTGCCAAAACCCTGAAGGCCATAAGGTTGGCCATTCCCTGTGGGCAGAAGGACCTAAGAATGGTGCTCAGTGTGGGGCTGTGAGCTGGGCTTTGGGATTCCATAGGAAGGTGTAGAACACATGAAGGAGGCCAGAGACTGATGTGAATGCTGACAGGTCTGAGGAGGGCAGGGGCACCCTCCAACTGATGAGGTCTCCCCGCCTCTCCCCACACTAGATGGGATGCTCTATTCCGGCACCATGAACAACTTCCTGGGCAGTGAGCCCATCCTGATGCGCACACTGGGATCCCAGCCTGTCCTCAAGACGGACAATTTCCTCCGCTGGCTGCAACGTAAGGACCTGAGCCCCACCCAGCACAGGTTTGGCCCCCTTCCCCAAGTCCCGGAGACCTGGCACTGTGAACTGCTGTTAATTCACTCAACTCTCGTTTGTTGATGTATAACAGTGTGCAAGGCAGTACTGTTAGGCATTGGCGGTACTGCAGGGAAGAAGACAAAACTCCCGTCCTCTTGAAACTTTCATCTTACATAAATAATTAAAGAAGTACCAGTCGCTCCCCGCCCCCAACCCCCACCCATGGCTACGTCTCGACCAGCTGTGGGACCCGAGAGGTCATGTCTCCTGTCCTCCAGAGCCAAGGGTTTTCACAAAGGGGAAGCCAGGGCATCCAGGTGCTCCATCTCTTAGCCCATCTGCCCCGCCCCTGCAGCGGACGCCTCCTTCGTGGCAGCCATCCCTTCGACCCACGTCGTCTACTTCTTCTTCGAGGAGACAGCCAGCGAGTTTGAGTTCTTCGAGAAGCTCCACACATCACGGGTGGCCAGAGTCTGCAAGGTCGGCAACCTGGGCGGGAGGCGGGGCTGGCTGTGGAGAAGCCAATGGGGAGACGGCAGAGGCGGGGCTGAGCACTTAGTGACCAATGGGAGTGAGGGGCGCGGAAGAGGGCGAGGTCACGTGGGGCAGGGGTCGTCCCCTGACTCCTCTGGTGCCCCTAGAACGACGTGGGCGGCGAAAAGCTGCTGCAGAAGAAGTGGACCACCTTCTTGAAGGCCCAGCTACTCTGCGCCCAGCCGGGGCAGCTGCCCTTCAACATCATCCGTCACGCTGTCCTGCTGGCAGACAATTCCTCCACCGATCCCTATGTCTACGCTGTCTTCACCTCTCAGTGGTGAGCAGCCAGGCGGGAACGTGGCGGCTGGAAGCGGGATTACGGGTCAGCACCCTTGTTGCCCTGGCCCGCCAGGGAGGGTAGGAACTGATGTGAGCCGAGCACATACTCCACACTTCACATACGAAGGCATTTGATCGTCACCATCTCCCAGGAATTTGACTCATGCCCTTAATGTAGATGGGAAAAATAAAGCTCAGAAAGGTTCTTATTAGTTTATATCCTGCCTGGTTCCAAAAAGGATAGGAGGCAGCTTACAAAAGGCAAACATTAAAATAAAATAAAATCCATGAGGAAATGGAAATAAAAGGAGAATAAGAGAACCCAGGGATCCAGTCAGCACATTACACATGTGCTTTACAAATGTGCAGTCCTGGGATGTTGGCACAAATTTAGCTCTGAGCTTCCTAATGGTCAGAGCAAAGAGTGAAACACCACCAGTGACATAAGATAAAAATACAGTCATTGCTTGGAGGCTGAGAAAGTTTAACTTACTTGCTGTGGTCTGGGATCTGCTGACAATATGTCAGGTATCAAAGATATCTGTTGTAAGCAGGGTCTGGTATCTATGGCATCCAGAACTGAGAATATGGTGTATGTCACAGGTTAAAGAGAACAGGAGAGAACTTTTGTCTCCACAGACCAAGGCTGAAGGAATAAAAATAGTTGTAGTTAGGCTCTTGTTGGTTATCTGAGGACCAGGAATACATGGGATCCCCAAGGAGGAACACTTCATCTGAAGCCTGTTGGGCAGCTGGTTATACTGCTCCTCCCATAGGGGCCCAGTCTGGGCAGGCCAGGCAGGAGACACCCCAGGGCATGAGCCCCATTTAATTCCCATTAAAGATAATCACACCTCAGATCCTAAGATGGGCTAGAGTCTGGGGCTCTCCTAGCCCTTATCACCACAGCTGGGGGCTGACCCAGCCCTTCATCCTCCTGCCCTTCTGGGGTTTCTCACCAAGGGTGGGCCAGGGTTGGAAGGGGAGCTTCCTGGTATAGCAGAGGAGGTTACAGACAATGTCCCCTCTGGCTTTCTCCAGGCAGGTTGGTGGGACCAGGAGCTCTGCTGTCTGTGCTTTCTCCCTCAAGGACATCAAGCATGTCTTTGAGGGGAAGTATAAGGAATTGAACAAAGAGACTTCACGCTGGACTGCTTACGGGTTCTCTGATATCAGTCCTCGGCCAGGCAGCGTGAGTACTACCCATCCCACTGAGCAAACCCTGCCTCCCCAGATACATAATATGCATGTCAAAGTACCTATCACGGCATAATAAATGCCCAATAAATGCTAGTGTTCCCCGCACCCCCAGGTCCTGTCTGCTCAGATATTCACCCATTCTGGCTGCCCACATTCCACATGTGTCCAACCCCATCCTAAACACAGAGCAGCGCCTCTTCACCCCAGCTGAGTGCACCCCAAATACCTGGGTGTATCACTAAGGAAACAAGGGAGCACGGGCTGTGCCAAGGACTGTCTTGGGCATCTTCACCTGCATTTCTTATTTAACTTTTGTTTTTTGATCAGAGTGTATATGTACAGCATTTAAACAATCACATAGATTTACATGGTTAGTTACAAAAAACAGCCCTGTTTCCTATCCTCAGCACTTTTTCCTCTCTAGAGACAACCACCTTCAACTCTTTTAGCTGATTCTTTTGATATTTATCTCTAAATCTGGAAATACTTTTCTTGCTTCTTGATGTTTCAGTGTCAGGCAGTGTCTATTGAATTCCCATTCTGGATGGTGAGGATTTAACCATGTCCCCCACCCGCACTCAGCGATGTGCTAGAACTGGCTTGCAGCAACTAGCAAGAACCCTTTGTGCATCTCTTTACAAATCCGAATTCAGTGACAATACATTGATAGCTTGAAATCAGCCATGGTGGGAATAATACATCATGGAAATCAGCAAACACTTCAAATCAGCGGTCCCCCCACTCGTCATTCCCCAGAGCTGCCTTATCAACACACCACTGCACCCACCCATCATCTCCCAACATTGTTTTATAGTAATTTTGGTTAAATCAATATTTGTATTATGATTCATTATTCACAACTGAGCCAGGTAGTAAGACATGATTATTTTTCCTTTTTGCATAATTTAAAATTTTTCCCTGGGGTTAGTAATTATCTTGATTATTATTGTTATTTTTTTGCTTTGTTTTCTAAGCTCTTATCTTTAATTCAACCCCAGACTATTCCTCAGTTATCTGAATCTCTTTTAAAAACAGATCCATTAAAAAAAAAAAAAAAGATCCATTATGTATTCTAAGAGTTTCATCTTCCTGGAGATCCTTCCTATCTGCTGTAGTCTGTACTACATCTTAACTACATCCGGGACACAGCTGCCATCCTGGAATCTCCCTTCCTCATCATTCTGGGCATACCCTTTGCCTCTTCCTTGTGCAATCTAGTGTTTCTTGCATCCCACAACTTCCTCTCTTTTCTTTTTTTTCACTATCTCATTTTAGTGGAGATTCCCGGAAAGGGATACATGACAGGTAAATTTTTTTGAGAACTTGAATGTCTGAATATGTCTTTATTCTACATTCACGTTTGATAGTTTGCCTAGGTATATCTAATTCGAGACTAGAAATGATTTTCCTTCCAAACTTTGAAGGCTTCTTCTATTATCTTCTAGCTTCCAATGCTGCTGTTGAGAAGTCTAAAGCTATTCTGATCCCCAACTCTTTGAATGTCACCTGTTTTTCTTTTTCTCACTAGAATCTTGTAGTACCTTTTTTGTGTCGCTGGTTGTTTTGAAATTTCATGATTGTGCCTTGATGATATCTGTTTATTCATTGTCTGGACATTCAACTTGCCCCTTAAGCCTGGAATTTTAGTTCCTTCAGTTCTAAGAAGTTTTCTTGAACTATTTCCTCCTGTTCCCTTTTCATTCAACAAATATTTTTTGAGGCCACCTGTCACTGTTGTAGGCACTGGGGATATAGCAGTGAACAAAATAGACAAAAGTGTCTTTCCTCATGGAGCTGACATTCTAATGTCAGAACGTTTTTTCACTTCTTTCTGGACCTCCTGGACTAGTCCTCTACCTTTTAAAATCCTTTAAAAGATTTTTTCCATGTCTTTGTTTTGTTCTACTTTCTGAGAGAGTATCTCAATTTTATCTTCTGATCCTTCTATCAGATTTTTAATTTCTGCTATCAGATATTTAATTTATTAGATTTTTTGAGCTTTGAATATGTCTTTTATAAACATGTTCCATTATAGAGAATTTTAAATATATAAAAAGTGAACAGAATAGTGTAATGGACCTCCGTACACCCATCAGCCAGCTTCAACTCATAGCCAATCAAACTGTTTCATCTATACCCCACCCACTTCTCCTCTTATTATTTTGAAGCAAATTCTGGTCATTGTATCATTTCATCTGTATCAGTTTCCTATGGCTGCCATAACAAATTACTACAAACATCGTGGTGTGAAACAACAGAAGTTTATTCTTTCACAGTTCTGAAGGCCAGGTGTTTGAAATCAAAGTGTTGGCAGGGGGCTTCCCTGGTGGTGCAGTGGTTGAGAGTCTGCCTGCCGATGCAGGGGACACAGGTTCGTGCCCCGGTCCGGGAAGATCCCACATGCCGCAGAGCGGCTGGGCCCGTGAGCCGTGGCCGCTGAGCCTGCGCGTCCGGAGCCTGTGCTCCGCAACGGGAGAGGCCACAACAGTGAGAGGCCCGCGTACCGCAAAAAAAAAAAAAAAAAGTGTCGTCAGGGTTGGTTCCTTCTGGAGGCTCTGAGGGAGAATCTATTCTATGCCTCGCTCTGAGCTTCTGGTTGGCTGCTGGAAACCTTTGGTGTTCCTTGGCTTGTAGGCACATCACTCCAATCTCTGCCTCTGTCATCACTTTGCCTTATCTCTGTATGCCTATCTCTCCACTTCTCTTATACAGACACTTGTCATTGGATTTAGAGCCCATTGTAATCCAGAATGAGTCATCTTTTTTAAAAAAATATTTTATTTATTTATTTGGCTGCGTTGGGTCTTAGTTGCTGCATGCAGGATCTTTCATCGCGTTGCAAGGGCTTCTCTCTAGTTGTGGCATGCGGGTTTTCTCTTCTCTAGTTGTAGTGCACAGGCCCCAGGGTGTGTGGGCTCTGTAGTTGTGGCACGCGGGCTTAGCTGCCCCGCGGCATGTGGGAACCTAGTTCCCTGACCAGGGATCAAACCCACGTCCCTTGCATTAGAAGGCGGATTCTTTACCACTGGACCACTAGGAAAGTCCCCAGAATGAGTCATCTTGAGATTTTTAATTATGTTTACAAAGACCCTTTCTGCAAATAAAGTCACATTCACAGGTTTTAGATGGACATGGCTTTTGGGGGGCTACCATTCATCCCATTACCTCATCCATAAATATTTTAGTATGTATCTTCAAAGGATAAGGGCTTTGAAAACAACAACAACATAGCCGTAGTACCATTATCACACCAAAAAATTAATAATAGTTCCTTAATCTAATATGCATTTAGTGTTCAAATTTCTAATAGTCTCACAGATATCATAAGGGTTTTTAAAAACTATGGTTTCTTTATTGGAATCAAAATCCAAATAAGAACTGTAAATTTGGATTGGTTGTTCTTTTCAGTCTCTTTTAGTCTATATGTTCCCTTTCCAACTTCTTTTTTTCTCTTGCAATTTATTTGTTATGTAGAATTTTCCACAGTCTGGATCTTGATTTTGCATCTTGTGATGGAGTTTAAGTATTTTCTGTAAATTGGTTGGTGTTTGGATCTAGAGATGTAATCAGATTAAAGTTTGATTTTCGGGAACAAAACTACCTCATAGTGGTAGTGTGGTCTTCTTTCAGGAAGTATGTAACCTCTGGCCACACTCTTTGAAATAACAACTCCTCTTTTGTAGCATTATGTTCTTGTTTCATGGGTATACTATCTTCATACTTCTCTCTCTTAAGATAGTAATGATATTTTGCTCTGGTTTTCTTTTCTCTGAACCATTTCTGTTTCTTCTTAGGTTTTTGTTTGTTCATTTTTTCCATTTCCTTGTTTTGATCTCTTTCATGTTCATGGTTTCACTCACATATCTGGTAATCCTTGGCTATCTACTCATATTTAAGAGGGAGGGGACCATGAAGCTGTTTGGAAACTCTGCACCCTGGGCATGACTTGGCAACTTGAGCTCCGTGATAGCTCCACTGAGGATGGTCTGGCTGGACTGCTTTGTTGGGGACTTTCAATGTCAATATCTTTAAGTCTTTCCTCTTGGACCTCTAGTCAGTTTTCCTGGAGTAGATTCTTCCAGTCTTCTGCCTGGAGGGAAATGGTCTGGCTCCTGGTGTCTGGGAGCCATGGGGAAAGAGGGCTGGGTGTGGGGGAAGAGTCTCAGCAGGTACTGTGTCTACTTGGATTTAATCCCCTGCTTTCATGGTGGTGTCACCCATCTCTGCTGTACTCCATTCAGAGTCCCTCTGTCTTACCCTCTCCAGAGAATAAACCTCCAGTTTGGGGCTAGGGTATGGAAGGGTCAGTCACTCAGTGGCATGGAGCTGGGAGGAAATCTGCCTACTTCTTAAAGAGACTTTCAAATAATCTTCTTTATTCAGCCCCTCCTTTGCCCCATTTCCAGAGGTGACTGGGGCCACTAATCCATGAACTTCAGGAATTCTGCCTTATAAATCAGATAGTTTGGGGTTATCCCTGGGCTGGCTTAAGAAGATTCTTTTATCCTGCTAAATCTTTTCCTATTTGTTCATTTGCTTTCCAACTTCCAAAATGTGGCTGCCTTTGCCTCCTCTCCTGTTCTCCCCATCCCTGTAGGTTTGTGTCTTTAAAAAAAAAAAAAATCCCTTTGGGAGGAAGTGAGAGTAAGTGCCTATGCTCATTCTGGCATCAAAATGAAATACAAATGTTATTACATCACTTTACAGATGAGGAAGTTGCAACTCATAGAGGTGGGGTAACTTGTCTGAGGACATATCTTGTAGGTGACAGAGCTGGGGCTGGTGTTAAGACAGTGCTCTTGGAAACGGAGGACAAGAATCGTGACCAAAGATCAGGACACAGGTGTCCCAAAGCCACAGTATGCTGGTGTTGGCAGGGCCTTTCGAGAACAGCTGGTCCAACCCCCTCATTTTATGAGTAAGAAAAAGAAGGCCCAGAATGGAGAAGGGATTCTCCCAGAGTCACGCATCAAATTCATGCCACACCATGATGAGAAACACTCCCTGTTCACCACCCCTTTCTGTGACATCATTCATTCAATTACTGACTCAGCGAACATTTATTGGGCACCAACTGTGTGCCAGGTCCCGTGTTAAGCCTGGACTTAACAGACATGAGTTCAAGGTGGTCCTTGTCTGCAAGGGACCCTCACTCTACTTCCTGCTGGTGGCCAGGCATCCTTGGTGAAGGTGATGATGGAGGAAAATAATGACAGCTAATGTTTATGAAATACTTACTTTATGCCAACCACTGTTCTAATTACTTTTCATGTGTTGGTGCATTGCATCCTCACAGCAAGCCTGTGATGTATTGGTAATAGGCCCATTACACTGTTAAGAAACCTCAGGCACGCTCA
Organism: Orcinus orca; assembly: GCF_937001465.1. Classification (NCBI taxonomy): domain Eukaryota; kingdom Metazoa; phylum Chordata; class Mammalia; order Artiodactyla; family Delphinidae; genus Orcinus; species Orcinus orca. Next base: position 99,472,437 of record NC_064559.1, on the reverse strand, counting down.
GTTCAGAGGCTGGAATTCAAAGCCAGGCAGTTCCTGAGTCCAGCTTTAATCCCCATCCTGAAATGAGGACTGCCAAGAGGAAAGGAGGCAAAGGATATTAGCCAAGGGGGGAGGGAGGGAGGGAAGAGGCAATGGGTGAGTTGAAGGAAGAAGAAAGCTGACCTGATCTGCCTCCTTCCCCTTCAGTGCTTGGAGGGCCCCTCCTCTGATAAAGCCTTGACCTTCATGAAGGACCATTTCCTGATGGATGAGCCGGTGGTGGGGACACCCCTGCTGGTGAAGTCTGGTGTAGAGTACACACGGCTTGCGGTGGAGACAGCCCAGGGCATCGACGGGAATAGCCATCTGGTCATGTACCTGGGCACCAGTGAGTAAAGGGCTGAAGGCCCTCAGGGGACCAGAGCAGGGACTGCAACTCGGGCTGAGGAGGGAAACCTTTGAGTTCATTGACTCAGGCATTCATTCAACAAATGTTTTCTGAGCACCTACTTTGTGCCTGGCACCCTGCTAGGCTCTGAAAATACAGTGGGAGGACAAAACAGTCCTGTCCCTACCTTCTCTGAGCTTTCAGTCTGGTGGGGGAGAGAAACATGGAGGGCTTTGGTGGCCTTAGCAAGAACTGTTTATCTTATGGGGAAGACATGCTAGAGAGGTGAAGAGTGAGGGAGGATAGAGGGGGAGCTGGAAACAGCGAGAGTAGAGATCACAGATCATGCTTCAGGAAGCTTGGCTGTGAAGGGGAAGAGGGGAAGGGGAGGTAACTGGAGGAGGGCGTGGGATCCAGCCAGCAATCTTTTTAAAGATGGGAAAGATCGTCAGGATCCGGTAGAGAGGGAGATGGCGAAGAGATGGGCAGGTGAGGGGCTAAATGGCAGGTTAAGTTGCAGAGGCAGCAGGAAGCCTGGTTCTAGAACCAGGGGGAGGGACTGGTCGTGAGTGGGGGAGGTACAGACCTCTGCTGGGATGGGAGTGAAGGAGTAGAAGGGGGGATAAGACAGGAAGGGGGAATGTATAGACTTGTGGGGGAAATGGGCAAGACATAGAGGGAACTCTTTTGTGAAGGCTTTTGTGTTTTCTACGAAGTAGGAGGACACAGGGTCATGAGTGAGGGGCGGGGTGGGTGGAGATTGAGGGGTAGAAAAGGTGGGAGGTTTGAGGAGAGAGGAAAAGATTCAAATATTCATCGTAGAAAGAAGGAGAGGGACTTCGCTAGTGGCACAGTGGTTAACAATCCGCCTGCCAATGCAGGGGACACGGGTTCGATCCCTGGTCCGGGAAGATTCCCACGTGCCACGGAGCACCTAAGCCCGTGCCCCACAGCTACTGAGCCTGCACTCTAGAGCCCGCGAGCCACAACTACTGAGCCCGTGCTCCTAGAGCCCGCGCTCTGCAACAAGAGAAGCCACCACAATGAGAAGCCCGCACACCACAATGAAGAGTAGCCCCGCTCGCTGCAACTAGAGAAAGCCTGCGCGCAGCAATGAAGACCCAACGCAGCCAAAAATAAATAAATTTATTAAAAAAAAAAAGAGAGAGAAAAAAGGAGAGACAGTCTGCGGGGGAGATGGGGAAGATTGCCAAGCATATATTATATTGAGGGCCTGGCTGAGATGGATGACCTTGAGCTTTAGTGGAAGAAACCCATCAGGTTCATTCATTCTTTTAGGACATCAGCTGTGCATATATTGGGTATACAATAGAGAACAAAACAGACAACAATCTAGCTCCTTTTTGGAGTGCGTGGGGACAGACAATAAACATACTGAAGAGTCAATTACTGGGTACATTATGAGATTAGAAAATAAATGGAGCAGTGTGTGGTCAGGAATGCCAGTTGGGGTGGTAGTAATTTTTAAAAGGGTGTTCAGGGTAGAACTCACTGAAGTGCCTTTGAGTAGAGACACTTGATGGCGGTGAGGGAGGCTGGTGATGTGATTTTCTACAGAAGTGCTCAGCAGTCCACTTCCCCATGTCCATGGAGAAAGGGGACGGTTGGGTTCCTCCAGGCATGGAGTTTTATCAGGCAGTTGCAAAGGAAGGGCCGAGAGGCAAGGGATTTCCAGCCATTTACAAGCAAGCTCATCTCCGTGGCATACAGGGAAACGGTCTGACAGGTCTGTGTCCAGTGCACACTTCAGAAGGAACTTTCTGACAGCTGGGGAAGCCATCTGGAGTCAGAGAGGGAGCACGAGAGGGGTGTGTAGATGGGGTCAGACAATTTCAGCTCTCTCTGTCTCTTCACAGGCACAGGGTCCCTCCACAAGGCTGTGGTGAGTGGGGACAACAACGCTTATCTGGTGGAGGAGATCCAGCTGTTCCCTGACCCTGAGCCTGTTCGCAACCTGCAGCTGGCCCCCACCCAGGTGGGAAGGGGCCTGACCCTCAGATGGCCTTCTAGTGGGGCAGACCTTGGGTGCTGGGTTCTTCCTAGGTGTGGCGAGGACACCCTGACACTCTCCATCTTTCTTCCAGGGCGCAGTGTTTGCAGGCTTCTCAGGAGGCATCTGGAGGGTTCCCCGAGCCAACTGTAGTGTCTACGACAGCTGTGTGGACTGTGTCCTTGCCCGGGACCCTCACTGTGCTTGGGACCCAGAGTCCCAAATCTGCCGCCTCCTGCCCACCCCCATCCCGTGAGTGCCAGTTACCCAGCTTATGGTCTTCCTCTTTCCAGGTGCTACTAACACATTCCCTGCAAGATTCCCCCGGCCTCTGGGGGGCTCCTGCAGGGATGGAGTTGCATCAGGCAGTCCACTCTGGGCTTGTCTTCCCCTCCTCTCTGTTCCACCTAGTCTCCCAGACCCACCTTCTTCCCCCCTGCACTTCGCTCTCTTGCTCCCTCCTCCTCCCACTCTTGGCTGTTTCAAGGGATAATTTTTGCTTTCCCTGCCTTCTCAGGAAGTCCTGGAAGCAGGACATGGAGCGTGGGAACCCAGAGTGGGCATGTGCCAATGGCCCCATGGGCAGGAGTGGAAGGCCTCAGAGCCGCCCCCAAATCAGTGAGTGTGGGACCAGGGGAGGCACAAAGGCTCGGGAGGACTTCTGGGAGGGGATGGGCATTTCTGCCTCAGTTTCTCCCCCAGCACCTGCCTGGCTTGAGACCTGAATACCCAGAGTTGGAATGGATTGGGATGTAGGCTGTAGGGAGGAGGGATAGGAATTTTAAGCTGGGATTCAGGGTTGGGGTTGAAGTTGCTTCTGGTGTCAGAGTTGCAGTCAGATGGACTGGGGAGGTTAGTATGGGGCCCAGACAGGAGATAGGAAAGGGGTCAGAGTTGAGTTTAGGAGTTGAAATAGAAGTTGGAGGTGGGAGTTGGGGCCCACATGTCGAGTAGAGACTCCCTCCTGCCTGCTCTCTCCTTAACCTTTGGCCCCTTTCCCTTACCTACAGTTAAAGAAGTCCTGGCTGTCCCCAACTCTATCCTGGAGCTCCCCTGCCCCCACCTCTCAGCTCTGGCCTCTTACCATTGGAGTCACGGCACAGCAGCGATCCCGGACATCTCTTCCACAGTCTACCATGGCTCCCTCTTGCTGCTACTGCGAGATGGGGTGGGGGGTCTCTATCAGTGCTGGGCCACTGAGAATGACTTCTCATACCCTGTGGTCTCCTACTGGGTGGACAGTCAGGACCAACCCCTGGCCCTGGATCCTGAACTGGCGGGCATTCCCCGGGAACGCATGGAGGCCTCGCTGACCACAGTCGGTGGTGGGGCTGCCCTGGCTGCCCCGCGGTCCTACTGGCCCCACTTCCTCACCGTCACTGTACTCCTTGCCTTAGTGCTTTCAGGAGCCCTCATCCTCCTCCTCGCCTCCCCTTTGGGGGCACTCCGAGCCCGGGGCAAGGTCCAAGGCTGTGGGACCCTGCCCCTCGGGGAGAAGGCCCCATTGAGCAGGGAGCAGTGCCTCCAATCCCCCAAGGAATTCAGGACCTCTGCCAGTGATGTGGACGCTGACAGCAACCTCCAGGGCACTGAGGTGGCTTAAACTCTGGGTACAAGCTGGAGCTGTCGGGTAGGGCAGGGCGCCTGGCCGTGCTGGCTGGGGGTACCGGGAGCAGTGCAGCCCTGACTAGGGTGGGAGTAGCACAAAAGACCATCTTCCTCCCACAAGAGGACCTTCTCTGCCATTCTGTGCCACCGATAGCACTCAGTGGGACTGGGCACAGCGGTCTGACTCCCCTATGGGACTCCCTTCTGCCAAGCACGTGGCCTCTCTAATGGGGGCTGCCCCAGACCTGGACCTAGGCTATGATAGGAGGACCTAGAGAGGATCCTTCAGTTCTGGCCATTCCGGGATCTTCCAGAAACATACTGCTACAGGAGACCCTAAAACACCAAACACCTAAGCAACTGTAAGATGGCACACCACACCTGGAGACTCCACTCTAAAAGCAGCTGTCACCTTGGACACCAACACTCCCCTCTCCCAAGGCTCTCCAGGACTCTGCAGGGAGCTGCTCCCTTCCTGCTCCCCTTATCAACTCAACCAGGGAGGCCTTTCCTGAAGTCTCACCTCCTTCTGTCTTGCTTCAGTTGGGGCAGATTTAACCCCTTCTGGCCTGGCTAGAGCACAGGGGTAATCTGAGCCTTGTTCACTCCTTTTCCCTGTCTGACCCCTGGACCCCTTTCCTCTCCCCTCTCCTTTGTTTTGGGATTCAAAAACGACTTGTCACAGACAGTTTATTTTTTATTAAAAAGACAAAGCTTATGACTGGTGCTGTTTTTGTCGGAGCAGAGCGCTCCAGCCGAGGACCGCGGGAGGTAAGGGGAGCAAGCAGTCCGAGGACATTAGTAGGTTTGTAGGGTGATTGTTCTCTCCAGCTCCAAACCACCTTTTTTGCCCTGCCAGCTGCCTCCCAGCCCCCAGCCAGCCCCACAGCCCTTTCTTCCACTCCAGGCACTGCTAGAGGGTGCCTGCAACTCTGCCTTTGGGGCCAACACACGTCTGTGTGTCTGCTGGCCAGGCAGCACCTCATCCATCACGGACTCCGTGCTGCAGTCCCACAGTTGCTGTCCCCAGCTGTCCCACACTTCTCTTGACTCCTCCTCAGCCCCCCTTTCCCACTGCAAGCTGTTGGTTTCAACTCTTGGTGGATTGAATTTATAGCAAGACTGTGCAGTCACCCCCATCCTGGCCACATCCTTCCCAATATCTGACAAACACTCTGTCCACGCCCCCTTATCACCTTCCCCCTCTCCCTCCTGTCACGAAGGCACATGTCCCTCCTCCAATGAAGGCTAACAGGTGCATTTGCCCCTTCCGCTGTGCCAAGACCCCCTGCATCGCCCTCCCCACTTTATTACTCCCTCATCATTAACCCCCCTTCTTCCCCCACAAGTGTGCTCTCTGTACCGAAAAAGAAAACAAAGCAATAATCCTTCCCACAGCTCCACCCTTTCAGTCTAGCCCCTCCACCCTCACTAACTCTTGCCTGTTACCACCAATCACCAGGCAGGGTCCGTTCTTGCTGCCCCCCACCCCACCCCACCCCCAGTGTCGCCCTCACCCTCTTTAATGCCCTGTGGTCTGTCTGGCTTTTCCCCCACCTCTCTGCTCAGATGACTCTCCACAATTTCCCAGAAGCCCCCCCACTGGCCTTGACCTCTGTGCAGTCTTTACACCTTGGCCACACTATTCTTCTTACAACTCTCTTCTACTATGGCTTTTTCTTCAAAAAAAAAAAATTTTTTTTTAAATTTTCAATTGTGGTAAAAAGCACATGGTGATATAACATTTGTCTCCTTAACCGTACAGTTTAAGCATACAGTTCAGTATGTTAACGATATTCACATCGCTGTATAACAGATCTCTAGAACTTTTTCATCTTGCGAACCTGAAAGTTGATGTCCATCAAACACCATTCCTCCTCCTCCCAACCCCTGGCAACTTCTGTCTATTAGTCTGACTACTTTAGGTGCCTCATATAATCATATAGTATTTGGCCTTTTGTGACTGACTCATTTCACTCACCATACTGTCCTCAAGGTTCATCCATGTTGCTGTATATGACAGGATTTTCTTCCTTTTTTGAGGCTGATTAATATTCCATTGTATCTATAGACTACAATTTCTTTATCCATTTGTCTGCTGATGGACATATGGGTGGTTTTCACGTCTTCACCATTGTGAATAATGCTGCAATGAACATGGGCGTGCAAATATCTCAAGATCCTGTCTGCTAGGTCTCCTTTATTGGCGTTATTTGGCTTCTCTTGGTATTTCTCCCCTTCTGGTTCCTTTTCTTCCTCCCATTACCCAATGCACTTTTACCCTGAGGCCTGGCTTTCACTGTTCCAAGCACCCTTTCCAGACCTTCTCTCTTGTGGCTCCCCATGACCTCTAGGCCAATGGCTGTGGGGTAGTGGAAAGGGAATGAGGCCAGGGTTGAGCTCCTGGGGCCTTCGTCTGCTGTTAATAGACTTGGACAGCTCTTCCTGTCTGCACCTCAATTTCTTCACCTCTCAGAGGGAAAGGATGCACAGGAAACTTCCTGCTTTAAGCATTTTGGATCCCTCACTGTCAAATACATAGCCCCAGAGCTGAACTTTCTCCCGTCCTCCAGCCAGTTCAAGGACAAACCTGCTGGACGTCTTTATCCAGGTGACCCAAAGGCTCCCAGAACACCTTTTCTCTGTTTCCCTTCTCAGCCTCCCACCAGCACCACTCTGGAATGTACTCTTTCCTCATCTCCCTCTACGGTATAATTTAGAGGTTATCTCCTCCGTGCCACCTTCCCAGCCTGCCGCAGTCCTGGCTGATTAGTCTTCTCTAAGATTTCCCCAGCACTCACTGTCTACATCATTCATGAGGTACTTAGACCCAACCATAAGAATGTAAAACACAGCTTTTCACGAAGATGGCGCTGAAGGCGAAGAAGGAAGCCCCTGCCCCTCCCAAAGCCGAAGCCAAAGCAAAGTCTTTAAAGGCCAAGAAAGCAGTGTTGAAAGGCGTCCACAGCCACAAAAAAAGAATGTCTGACGTAATCTACCTTCCAACGGCCCAAAACACTGAGGCTCCGGAGGCATTCCAAATACCCTCGGAAGAGCGCCTTTCAGAGAAACAAGCTTGACCATTATGCCATCGTCAAGCACCTAGTCAGCCATGAAGAAGAGTGAAGACAACAACACATTGGTGTTCAATACGGATGCCAAAGCCAACAAATACCAGATTAAACAGGCTGTGAAGAAGCTCTATGACATTGACGTGACCAAGGTCAACACCCTGATCAGGCCTGATGGAGAGAAAGAGGCATATGTTCGACTGGCTCCTGACTATGATGCTTTGGATGTTGCCAACAAAATTGGGATCATCTAAGCTGAGTCCAGCTGGCTAATTCTAAATATAAAAGTTGTCAGTATATATAAAAGAAAGAATATAAAACACAGAAGGGGATGACACATGCAGTTACCCCTGCTGGACTCTCAACACCCTGGGGGTAGGAGGTATCTCAACCCCATCTCCACAGCCTAAAGCGTGAGGCACTATGCTCTAGTGAGAGGAGGCACCTGGGAAATGCTTACTGTTTATGAGAACAAAACCTTTTCAGTCTCATCCTACCTGACTTCTCTGCAGCCTTTGACACTGGTGACAATTCCTTCTTGTAACACTTATGCTTTGGTCTCTGGCTGCAGTGCTCTTGCTTACCTTCCTAGCTCTCTAACCACTGCTCCTCAGGTCTTTTAAGCACTTCTCTTTTCTTATTTCCCTTGAAAATTCCCCTTGGACAATATCTTCTGTGCCTATTGCTTCCACTCTCACCTCTCAACCAAGGATGCCCATTTATTCATTCAGCAAACGTGCACAAAGTACTTACTATTGTTCAGAATCTGGCCTAGGGACTTCCCCGGCAGTCCAGTGCTTCCACTGCACGGGGCTCAGGTTTGATCCCTGGTCAGGGAACTAAGATCCTGCTTGCCAGCGCAGCATGCCCACCCCCGCCCCGACCAAAAATAAAAAAGAATCTGGCCTAGACAGCTGGGGAGAAACCTGAATCAGACCTGCTTCCTACCCTCACAATCTGGCAGTAGGGACAGACTAGCAACAGTCGAGCCCAGGGTGGGATGGGGAAGAGCTATCGTGGGGGACAGAGTACTGCAAGCTCAGGCTTCCTGTCTCCCCCTCTAGCTACTGGTTACAGCCACCTGGATACACCACAAACATCTCTGATGCAACGTGTCCCCAGCTGAATTTATCAACCCTTTCAAACCTACTTGCCCTCCCTTGTTCCCCATGCTAGTTAACCTCACTGCGATGGAGAAGCTTGGGACCTCTTCTCTCTCACCCCTCCACATTTAGTGGGCCACCAGTCTCATCTCCTCTTCCTCCTCTCTCTCCCTGGAATTCCTCAGCACCTCTCCATTCCCACAGGCCCAGATCACTGACCATGACGGCCAGAGCTGACCCCTGACCAGCCTCTGCCACCTTCTCGCCTGCCGATGCAGGGGACGCGGGTTCGTGCTCCGGTCCGGGAGGATCCCACATTCCGCGGAGCGGCTGGGCCCGTGAGCCATGGCCGCTGAGCCTGCGCGTCCGGAGCCTGTGCTCCGCAACGGGAGGGGCCACAACAGTGAGAGGCCCGCGTAACGCAAAAAAAAAAAAAAAAAAGAAAGAAAAAAAACCTGCCTAAAACTCTAAATGGCTTTTCATTAAATCTAGAATTAAAAAAATGAAAACCCCTCGTATGGCATGGCTTGCCTCCAGCTCCTCCATCCACATCTAGGCACTACTTGTAAATCCTGAGGCCCTCTATACAGCTTTCTGGAAAGCTTTATTGAGTGCCTAGCACTATTCCAGGCCTTGGGGACACAGAGATGAATAGACATTCTGCGTAGAGGAACCAACAGTGAGGTTCTTTGGGCATGCTGTGTCTCCCTTCTAGAACAGCATCTTATCTGTGTGTTCTTCTCTACCCTCCCATGCAGAGTTAGTGACCTATGCACACTTCAGTATAACCGTTTTCATACAGTGCTGCTTTTTCATTGTGTTTCTGTGAGCCTGACATATGGTAAACACTCTCTCAGTGCTGAAATCCATTCATTTATTCAACAAATATTTACTGAACACCTACTATGTGACAGGCACTGTTGGGTGCTGAGGGCAGATCAGTGAACAAAACAGACACTATTCTTGCCATCACGGAGCCTACATTGTAGTGTAGGAGAGAGATAAATAAGTAAAATAAATAGGGTACTTTATAAACAACTTTTTTTTGTTTTTTTGGCTGTGTGGCTTGCAGGATCTTCCCCAACTGGGCCACAGCTGTGAAAGCCCAGAATCCTAACCACTAGGCCACCAGGGAACTTCTGATAGGGTACTTTATTTTATTTTTTTTTTAGTATTTATTTATTTGGCTGCATCGGATCTTAGTTGCAGCATGTGGGATCTTTGTGGTGGCATGTGGGCTCTTCATTGCAGCACACAGGCTCTCTAGTTGTGGCACGCTGGCTCAGTAGTTGCAGCACGTGGGCTTAGTTGCCCTATGGCATGTGGGATCTTAGTTCCCCGACCAGGGATCGAAGCCACGTCCCCTGCATTGGAAGGTGGATTCTTAACCATTGGACCACCAGGGAAGTCCCCCGATAGAGTACTTTAAATGGAGATGTGCTATGGAGAAAAAAATTTGAGTTGCAGAAAGAAGGTTGAGAGTGGAAGGAGTGTCTACAAGTTTAAATAGGGGATTCAGAGTAGGTCTCATTGATAAGATGATGTTTGAACAATGAAACAATGAAGTAAGTGAAAGTAGGAGCTATGTGGATGCCTGCAGAAAGAGCTTCTAGGCAGGAGCAACAGCCAATGCAAAGGCCTTGAGGCAGGAATGAGATGAAATGAGAAAGATGCTGTGTGTGCATGGGGGAAGATTGTAGGACCCTGTAGGCCACTGTAGAGACTTTGGCTTTTACTGTGAATAAATGGGGGAGCCATTGGAGGATTTTGAACAGAGGAGGGACATGATCTGACTTAAAGCTTAAAAGTATCACTCTGGCTGCTTTATTGTGATTGGTACATACCAGAAGCAAGGGTGGAAGCAAAGAAACCAGTGAGGAAGCTACTGGAATAATCCAGGTGATAGATGATGGGGGCTCTGATTAGGATGTTAGTATGTTGGTGATGGGAAGTGGTCAAGCTCTGAACATTAAAAAAAATTATTTTAATTGAAGTATAGTTGATTTACAATGTGTTAATTTCTACTGTACAGCGAAGTGATTCAGTTACACATATACATACATTCTTTTTCATAGCCTTTTCCATTATGGTTTATCACAAGATGTTGAATATAGTTCCCTGTGCTATACAGTAGGACCTTGTCGTTTATCCATTCTATATACAATAGTTTGCATCTACTAATCCCAAACTCCCGCTCCATCCTCTCCCCACCCCACCCCCAGCAACCACAAGGCTGTTCTCTATGTCTGTGAGTCTGTTTCTTTTTTGTAGATACATTCATTTGTGACATATTTTAGATTCCACATATAAGTAATATCATGTGGTATTTGTCTTTCTCTGTCTGCCTTAGTTCACTTAGTATGATAATCTCTAGCTGCATCTATGTTGCTGCAAATGGCATTATTTTGTTCGTTTTTATGGCTGAGTAATATTCCATTGTGTATATGTACCACTTCTTCTTTATCCATTCATCTGTCTATGGACATTTAGGTTGGCTAATTATAAATAGTGCAATGAACATTGGGGTGAATGTATCTTTTCGAATTATAGTTTCCTCCAGATATATGCCCAGAAATAGGATTACAGGATCATATGTCAACTTTATTTTTAGTTTTTTGAGGAACGTCCATACTGTTTCCTATAGTGTATGCACCAATTTACATTCCCACCAGCAGTGTAGCAGGACTCCCTTTTCTCCACACCCTCTCCAGCATTTGTTATTTGTGGACTTTTTAATGAGAGCCATTCTGAATGGTGTGAGGTGGTAGCTCACTGTAGTTTTGATTTGCATTTCTCTAGTAATTAGTGATGTTGAGCATCTTTTCATATGCCTATTGGCCATCTGTATGTCTTTTTTGTAGAAATGTCTATTTAGGTCTTCTGCTCATTTTTTGACTGGATATTTTTAAAAATTAATTAATTATTTTTGGCTGCATTGGGTCTTCGTTGCTGCACATAGGCTTTCTCTAGTTGCGGCAAGCGGGGGCTACTCTTCGTTGCAGTGCGCGGGCTTCTCATTGTGGTGGCTTCTTTTGTTGCAGAGCACGGGCTCTAGGTGTGCAGACTTCAGTAGTTGTGGCTCGCGGGCTGTAGAGCACAGGCTCAGTAGCTGTGGTGCATGGGCTTAGTTACTCCATGGCATGTGGGATGTTCCCAGACTGGATAGAACCCATGTCCCCTGCATTGGCAGGCGGATTCTTAACCACTGCGCCACCAGGGAAGTCCAGGTTGTTTGTTTCTTTGTTATTGAGTTGTGTGAGCTGTTTGTATATTTTAGAAGGTAAGTCCTTGTCAGTTGCATCGTTTTCAAATATTTTCTCCGAGTCTGTAAGTTTGGACATATTTTTAAGATAAAGCCAATGGTATTTGATGATGGATTGCATGTGATATACGAGAAAAAGAGAACCTTTAAGGATGGCTCCAGGAACTATACTCAATATCTTGTAACAACCTATAATGGAAAAGAATCTGAAAAAGAATATATGTATATATAGTTATCTGAATCACTTTGCTGTACACCTGAAACTAACACAACATTGTAAATTAATGATACTTCAACTTAAAAAATTGGTTAAAAATTTTTTTTAATAAATAAAATAAATAAAAAAGAAAAGGATGGCTCCAAGATTTTCAGTCTGGGCAGCCAAAATGATGGCGTTGCCAATGAATTGAGATGAATAAGAGAGCAGGTAGGTCAGATTTCAGGGACAAACAAGAGTTCCATTTCTGACATGCTAAGTATCAGTCAGGATTCTTCAGAGAAGAGAAACAGAACCATTAGGATATATATATGTATATATAATATATATTATTTATATATATAATGTATATTTTTTCATGGCTGAGTAGTATTCCATTGTATGTATGTACCACATCTTCTTTATCCATTCTTCTGTTGATGGATATTTAGGTTGCTTCCATGTCTTGGCTATTGTAAATAGTGCTGTTATGAACATTGGCGTTGATGCTGCCGTCTTTATTTATTTATTTATTTATTTATTTTTGTCTTCATTGGGTCTTCTTTGCTGCACTCGGGTTTTCTCTAGTTGTGGCGAGTGGGGGCTACTCTTGGTTACACCGCACAGGCTTCTCATTGTGGTGGCTTCTCTCGCTATGGAGCACGGGTTCTAGGCGTGCGGGCTTCAGTAGTTGTGGCACGTGGGCTCAGTAGTTGTGGCTCAGAGGCTCTAGAGCGTAGACTCAGTAGTTGTGGCGCACGGGCTTAGTTGCTCCGCGGCATGTGAGATTTTCTCAGGCTAGGGCTCAAACCCGTGTCCCCTGCACTGGCAGGCGGATTCTTAACCACTGCGCCACCAGGGAAGCCCTATTTATTATTTTTTACCATTTAAAAATTGAAGTATAGTTAATTTACAATGTTGTGTTAGTTTCAGGCATACAGCAAAGTGATTCATATATATATATATATATTCTTTTTCAGATTCTTTTCCATTGTAGGTTATTATAAGATAATTGAATATAGTTCCCTGTGCTATTCAGTAGGTCCTTGTTGTTTATCTATTTTCTACATAGCAGTGTTAATCCCAAACTCCTAATTTATCTCTCCCCCCACCCTGGCCATGCTGAAGTCTTTTTTTAAAAATTAATTAATTAATTAATTTATTGGCTGTGTTGTGTCTTTGTTGCTGCAAGCGGGCTTTCTCTAGTTGTGGTGAGCAGGGGCTACTCTTCGTTGCGGTGCGCAGGCTTCTCATTGTCGTGGCTTCTCTTGTTGCGGAGCACGGGCTCTAGGCACGCAGGCTTCAGTAGTTGTGGCATGTGGGCTCAGTAGCTGAGGCTTATGGGCTCTAGAGTGCAGGCTCAGTAGTTGTGGCGCACGGGCTTAGTTGCTCTGCAGCATGTGGGATGTTCCCAGACCAGGGCTCGAACACGTGTCTCCTGCATTGGCAGGCGGATTCTTAACCACTGCGCCACCAGGGAAGCCCCATGCTGAGGTCTTGATGCAGAATTTCTTCCCAGAGAAACCTTAGTGTTGCTCCAAAGGCCTTTCAACTAACTGGATGAGGCCCACCCACATTATCAAGGTAATCTTTACCTAAAGTCAGCTGATTGTGGATGTTAACCACACCTACAAAATACCTTCACAGCAACACCTATTAGTGAATAACTAGTTACTTACTATAGCCCTAGCCAGATTGACATAAAACTAACTTTCACACTAAGCTTGAAATGTCCATTAGATATTTTGAGGCAATTGTCAGTACAAATCTGTTGTTCAGGAGGGACCTTTCCTAGAGGTATCAAATTCTTTAATTGCAGTAAAATCACATAACATAAAATTTACTATTAGTGATATTTAGCCATTCACAGTGCTGTACAATCATCACCACTATCTAGGTCCAGAACACTTTCATCACTCCAAACGGACACTCTGTACTAATTAAGCAGTCACTCCCCACTCTTCCTCCCCCCAGTCCTTGGCAACCACTAATCCACTTACCTGCTTTTTGTCTGTATAGATTTGTCTGTTCTGCATATTTCATGTAAATGGAATTACACGATATGTGACTGTTGTGTTTGGCTTATTTCACTTAGCATAATGGTTTCAAAATTTATCCACATCATAGTATGTATCCATATTTCATTCCTTTTTTTGTTTTTTTTAAATTCACTGTGTAATATCCCATTGTATGGATATACCACCATTTGTTTCTACGTTTTGCCTATCGTGAAGAAGACTGCTGCTGTGAACATTTGTGTACAAGTTTTTGTTTGAACTCTTGTTTTCAACTCTTTTGGGTATATATTCAGAGCGAAACTGCTTGGTCATATAGTAATTTTGCTTAACATATTGAGGAACAACCAAACTGTTCCCACAGCAGCTGCACCATTGTACATTCCCACCAGCAATGTCTGAGGGTTCCAATTTTTCCACATCCTTGCTAACACTTGTTACTTTCTAGGTTCTTGTTTGCTTGCTTGCTTGCTTGAATTTTAGCCATCCTCGTGGGTGTGAAGTGGGATCTCATGGTTTTGATTTGTTTTTCCCTAATGATATTGAACATCTTTTCATGTGCTTTTTGGTCATTTTTTTGAAGAAACATCTATTCAAGTCCTTTGCCCATTTAAAAAAATTGGATTGTTTGTCTTTTTGTTGTTGAGTTGTAGAAATATCTATTTTGAAATGAATCTCCACCCCCAGCCTCCCAGTCCCTTATTTAAAAGGCTCTGCCTCTTCTTTTAAATCCATGCATAAGCAAATAGTTTTAGAGCTGGAAGAGACCACTCCGCCTCCAGGATGTTCCCTATTCCTGCAGTTTTTTGAGTTCCCAAACCTTAAAATTGGTTGTCTAAACTTAGTCTTTCCTGCTGCACACTGGCCTCTGTTTTGGCTCTATAGATGAGAAAAATTACACAAAAATTTACAGATTAGATTTGAATTTAAGGATTCCAATAGATCGGAAACACAAGGTGCCCCATTTAGAACAAGATCTTCAAGAAGCGCCGGGTGACTTTAAATTTCCAAGAATTAGAAAGACAACGCATGCGCTGTAGAGCTAAGGGCATGTCGAAGCCAATGAAGGCGTGGCCTCTGCCCGCATTCAAGATGGTTCCCAGGACCTTCCACCCTTGCTGCGGGGGCGGGGCGAAAGGCTAAAGGCTCAGAACGCCATTGGTGGAGTTGCACACCGTTCATCCCCGCCCCCCGCAGGGGGCGGGAGTGACAAAGTCCCAATTTCCGGTTCCGTCAGTACCGGGAGCCCGGTCGAGATGGAGGAAGATGCGACCGGAGGCCATCAGTCGCCCGAAACAGAGGATAGAGTGGGAGCTGCGGCCTAGAGATCCGCGCTTGGAGTTCACCTCAGACGGGGCGGAACCGCCCTGATGTGAGAAAGTAAGAAACCACCGGCTTGGGGTGCCTGAGGACTAAGGTCTCCGAGGACCTGGACCTGTCAGGGAGGCAGCGGGTGCCTGCAGTGGCCGGCTGCAATTCAGTGGGAGCCCGCCACGCAGTTTGGGGAATGAGGGGCGACTCTAACGAGTCATCTTTTCCTGTCGGAGGAGCATGAGTTTCGCTGACAGCGAAAGAAGCATGGCGAGAGGCATCTCGGGGGCCAGGACAGAAGCAGCTTAAAGGGGGTGTCATGTGGAGTAGGTGAAGAGGACTGTCATGTGGTGTCTGTCATGAGGGATCACGTGGGCACCTATGGAAGACCGAAGGAAGGCTGGATGGAAATCGCTTCATGCCCCAGAGGGGAGGTTGTCTTGAAGGGAGAGGTTAGAGGCATGCCAGGGAACTTCCCTAAGGAAATGCATGTTCATTAGGACAGGTGGGCAAGCATGTAAATATATTCACATTCATGTGGTAGATAGCTCCCAGGATGCAAAGCCTTGATGCAGTTGCAGTAAGAAGTACAGAGGAACAGAAGGAGGAAGCAAAGATGTTTCCAGCACAGAAGAGGGGACCAAACCCCACGGATGTCTTGTCAGGAGTTGTAGGTGGCTATTTGACTTGGGGGGGGTTGTTGACTGAAAAGATTTGAATAAGTCTAGAAGTCATCACTGAGCCCAGTCCTGGTGACAAGTCAGGATGGAGTCAGAGGGCTCCTAACCTAGTCATAATGGTCTGGACTCCTAGAGTAGTTGTTATTGTTATAATACTGACAATCCTTAATATTTAAGGCAATACTTTCCAAACTCTGATATATGTATTAACCACCCAGAGATCTTGTGAACGTGTTGGTTCTTATTCAGCAGGCCTATGGAGCATCCTGAAATTTTGTATTTCTAACAAGCTCCCAGATTATGCCCATGCTGCTGGTCTGAGTAGCAAAGATTTAGAGCAGCACTGTCCAGTAGAGCTTTCTGAAATGGTAGAAGTGCTTTGCTGTTAACAAAGTGCTTTCACACATTAGCTCATGTGAGTTGCACCACAGTGACATAGCTATGGCAGGCTTTACTAGCCCCATTTCACAGATGAGGAAACTGAATTTCAAAGAAGTGACTTGGTTCCAATCCTACTAGTAGGTAATGGAAGTGGAACTCAGACTTGGCTCTCCTGACTACTAGTGTTCTTTTCATCAAATGACCTTACATTCCAGGTGACACTGCCTTGTCCTGAACCAGAATCTTATCTCAGAACCCAGTGAACAGTCTGGTGTGGTTTTTCTGGTACAGGGAGAGGGGAAGTGGAGAGGGAGGTATACCTACTTGGGCCAGTTTGTCCCTTTCCTCTGATGGGCTCAGCAGTGGGGGTTCTGCCTCTGACATCTCATTTGATGATTTCAGGACATCCTGGGTCATCTGTTGGGTCTCCATATGAAGCACTTTAACCTTTGTGTCTAAGCTGTGTTAAAAGATGGGGGAAAATTCAGAATTGGAGCCATGAACACAAATAAGGATCTGGGAAAGAGCCATAAAGAAGCTGGGCTGATTGAATTGGAAGAAAGGAAGGCTGAAGGAAGTGAGCATACAGGTATCTGCATGGAGGATTTTCCAGAGGGTGAAACACAAGGAACTGGTTTTGATATTTCAGCGGGAAGTTTGGAGGTTAAATAACAAGGATCAGGTTGAGATCCCAACTTTTAGGAGCAACCCACCTTTCAAAGGGATAGAGGGGGTGGGTGCAGTGCCTTCCCCTTCAACTGTAGAGGCTCAGCCCTCTGTGGCATGACCCTTAGTGGCTTCTTCTGTCACCATGGTAATGATAGAAATTACCTGCTTTGGCCGTGGAGAGTCCTCCCTTCTTTCTGGGAATTTAAAATAGACTGGCACATGTGAGACATGGAGGAAAGTGGGGAAATGGGGTGCTGGGTGCTGCTGTAGGATTTCTCATCAGGAGTTGTTGGCACTCTGTCATTCAGTTTGATAAGTTGAGACGGTGCCCACAAAACCAGGTCCTAGAACAGAGTCCTTCGTGGCTCTGGCTCTCTGCCCTGCTCAGCACACAGTATCCATGAGCTGGGCAGGAGTCCTTGCTTGAGCCCTGCCGTATTTGTCCTGTGATGACAACAGGCCTGCCCAGCCACTCAGCTCAGTCACTCCACAAGCACGCTGGGAAAGCAGAGGCAGCTCTTGGTTTCAGTGGAACAAAGCGGAGAGAAATCCCTGGGCATCTGCTGCCGGGAGCTTATGCTTAACCCTTGGGTGACTGGCAGTCATGAGGGCATTAATTCTGCCTCCCAAGGGTGGGAATGACCTGGCTTTATACTGAACAGAGTGATTTGTGCTGGAACTCCTCAACTCCCATGGAGTAGAGGGCATGATGGAGTAGAGGAGCAAACTTGGCTCATATCCTGCCTCCGCTAACCAGCTGTATGACCTTGGGCTTGTTCCTTTTAACCTATTTGTTGTACCTCAGTTTCCTCAGCAGAAGTGTCTTAACTGTGTAGAGGTTAAGTTGTAAGGATTACTTGAGGTAATAGGTGTCTAGGTGTCTCTCTCTCTTCTCCTCCTCTCTCAGTGGAAATGGACACATAACCTTGGGACCCTGGATGCCAAACACCCTGTTTGTCAGTGATACAGTGATCCCCTTCTCTTGAAGGACCTTAAAGGAGAAGTTTGCCACACTGGACTTGATGGGTGTCCTGGGCTGAGGCTGGAGGAAGGGCCACTTTTGCCCACAGCAAGTGGCACATCAGTGTTCCAGGGGTTCTCCTCCTAGAACCCCATCTCTAGCTCATTTCCCATGGCCTAGATTCTCTGTTCTGGTCAACCCAGTTGTTTCAAGCCATTGTTTTCTCCCTTTCACTGTCCACATGTATTCCTCCATTCAAGCTGCTTTGTCCTCCTCCAGGAAGCCTGTCTTGGTTACATGTGCCTCACCCATGCCTCACCTTGAAGCTGAGGTTTTCCCTCAGCTCACATGTACTCAGTTTGCACTGCAGGTATCTTATACTTTAATGAAAGTGATGCAGTCCAGCTCAGGAAATTCCAAAAAGCTAACCTTGCTTCCCCACTGACTTATATGGTAAACCAAGAAGCTACTTAGGCTGGTTGGGACCTTTGGTTGGGGAAGGTGGTTGAGGATGAACTCTGGTTATACACTTGACATGAGATTTGTCAAGGCTTTGGTGCTGGGACTGCCTGTGTAGAACACTTCACCTCTCTAGAGTTGTCCTTTTGATGTGGCCACCTCCTTTCCCATCCCTTAAGGATTTCTCTCAGAGCTTAGGGAGGCCCTGATTTCCTGCTTCCTGGACTTTAACTTCTCACTTTCCCCTTCTGGCTGAAAATGTCCAGTATCCTACACAGGAGCACATTACATTGTCACTATGTGTATGTCCAATATATGATGTCCTCTCATTTGACATTTCTTTTTTTTTTTAATTATTTATTCATTTATTTAATTTTTGGCTGCATTGGGTCTTCACTGCTGCACGCCGGTTTTCTCTACTTGCTGAGAGTGGGGGCTACTCTTTGTTGCGGTGCGCAGGCTTCTCATTGTGGTGGCTTCTCTTGTTGCAGAGCACAGGCTCTAGGCACATGGGCTTCAGTAGTTGTGGCACACGGGCTTCAGTAGTTGTGGCTCAAGGTTTCTAGAGCACAGGCTCAGTAGTTGTGGCGCACGGGCTTAGTTACTCTGTGGCATGTGGGATCTTCCCGGACCAGGGCTTGAACCCAGGTCCCCTGCATTGGCAGGCGGATTCTTTCTTTCTTTTTTTTTTTAAAATTAAGTTAATTTATTTTATTTATTTTTGGCTATGTTGGGTCTTCGTTGCTGCATGCGGGCTTTCTCTAGTTGCGGCGAGCGGGGGGCTACACTTCATTGTGGTGCACGGGCTTCTCATTGTGGTGGCTTCTCTTGTTGTAGAGCACAGGCTCTAGGCACGCGGGCTTCAGTAGTTGCGGCATGCGGGCTCAGTAGTTGTGGTGCACAGGCTTGGTAGTTGTGGCACACAGGCTTAGCTGCTCTGTGGCATGTGGGATCTTCCTGGACCAGAGCTCAAACCCATGTCTCCTGCATTGGCAGGCAGATTCTTAACCACTGCGACACCAGGGAAGCCCCTCATTTGACATTCCTTAAGTTGAAAGCTCCTGATTTTATACAGTTATTACAGTTGTAACCTTATTAGTTTTGTTTGAAACTTTAGTCAGTGGATACACTTAACATGAGGGCCACATGTACATTAATTTGCCCTGGTTTCTTTATCTCTGTGTCTTATATCCGTTCCCCAGAGGGATACTGTGTCCCCTTGAAGAGACTGAGTTTCTCAAAGGCAGAGTCTCTATATCTTTTCTGTCACTTGAATCTCCCTTCGCTACCTAGGGGCTGAGGTTATTATTTATATGCTTGGGGATGAAAGAGGCCAAGCACGTTCTCTACCCTGTAGTTAAGACTCTTCAGGGAAACTGCTTAGCTCTCAGGTGGTTCTCTTCTTTCTCTAGAGTAAGTTATCTAATAACCAAAGAGGACTCTGACCTTTGGCTTGTTCCTAAATTTCTAACTCCTTTCATTAGAAGGAAGGGAGGTGTGGGGGGGTTCCTGTGGAGTGAAAGCCCCACTTGTCTTCTTCCTTGCACTTTCTTCTAATGCAGACTGGAGAAGGTGTAAGTGTAGTGAATGTGGGTCAGGAGGAGCTCAGAGGGGCCAGCACAGGAAACCAGAAATAAAGTGAAGTGAGTCAGCTGGTAAATGGTGGTAAAAGAGGCACCCTGCTGAGGCTCAAAGGCCCAAGGCCAAAGGCCATGGCTCCTCAGTAGGCCCAGGAGTGTCAGAAATGGAGCACTTCCCTTTAGCCTTTAGGAACCTCCAGAATGTCACTTAGTGACATCCCATTAGCCCACTTAAAGGCCAGGTGGTTGGTTTGCCCACAGCATCCTGAGCTGCCTGGGTGAGCTAGAGAAGGAAAAGGAGAATGGGCCGTGACACCAGGGCCTGGGCAGAGGCAGAGAGACCAGAATAGCTGATCTGATAAGCTGGGGGTAGGGAGCTGAGGTGGGAGTGGGCCCACGGGAGTCACTGAGGTAAGAAACAATTTTCAGAAGAGGGGTCCTGAATTGGGACAGACTGGTAAAGGAGAGAGAAGAGGGCACTATCCCGATCCATGAAGGAAGAATCAGGCAGGGGTTGGCAGAGCCAGACTGGGTGAAGTCTAAACTTTGGAGAAGTGAGTACCCCAGGAGCTGAAGCCTGAGAATGGGGTTTCAGAGCCCATCCAGGAGGGGAAAGTGCAAATTCTGATCTCCTTCACATTCCCTCCACCCTGCTCAAATCCCCAGGTCTCCAGACACAATGGAGGACAAACGTAACATCCAGATCATCGAGTGGGAACACCTGGACAAGAAGAAGTTCTACGTGTTTGGTGTGGCAATGACGATGATGATCCGTGTCAGTGTCTACCCATTCACCCTCATCCGCACTCGCTTGCAGGTTCAGAAAGGCAAGAGCCTCTACCATGGGACCTTTGATGCCTTCATCAAGATCCTACGGGCAGATGGTGTGACTGGCCTCTACCGGGGGTTCCTGGTCAACACCTTCACCCTCATATCTGGCCAGTGCTATGTTACTACTTATGAGCTCACCCGGAAGTTTGTAGCTGACTACAGCCAGAGCAACACAGTCAAATCACTGGTGGCCGGTGGCTCGGCCTCTCTCGTGGCTCAGAGCATCACAGTGCCCATTGATGTGGTCTCCCAGCACCTGATGA
Source organism: Orcinus orca (assembly GCF_937001465.1). NCBI lineage: Eukaryota > Metazoa > Chordata > Mammalia > Artiodactyla > Delphinidae > Orcinus > Orcinus orca. The sequence goes on along the minus strand of NC_064559.1, from coordinate 99,451,669 downwards.
TGCAGCGCAAGGGTGAGAAAATGGGCCGCTTCCAAGTGCGAGGGAATCCAAAGGGACAAGGGGTAGTTGCCTTTGGCCAAACCAAGGACATCATCAGGCAGATCCTGCGGGCTGATGGACTTCGTGGCTTCTACCGGGGCTATGTGGCTTCGCTGCTTACTTACATCCCAAACAGTGCTGTCTGGTGGCCCTTCTACCACTTCTATGCAGGTAAGCAGGGACCAGGAGGGTGGGGGTGGAGGATGGTCACTAATAGACAGAGATGCTTTTGCTCTGTGCATGTTGGAATGAGTGATTTAATGGGAGACTGGACCATTCATACAGCAAACATTTGAATCCAGGAGGATTCAGAGATGAGTAAGACATGGTTCTTCCCTTCAAGGAGCTAATATTATAGTGGAGGGAATCAGACAAGTAAAGTATATGACTGTAGGACGTTCTCGATGAATCAGGATCAACTAAGTTTAGTGGAATATTGGCAGAGAATCATAAGGTGGGGAGGGACAAAATCCATAGGATTTAAAGATGAAAGCAATGGAGCAATGGGCAATAGCTTTTGAGTTGGATGCCTTTCCTTACTATTTTTTTTTTTTTACATTTTTTTCTTTTTTTAAAAAAATTATTTATTTTATTTATTTATTTTTGGCTGCGTTGGGTCTTCGTTGCTGCGCACGGGCTTTCTCTAGTTGCGGCAAGCGGGGGCTACTCTTTACTGCGGTGTGTGGGCTTTTCATTGCCCCGTGGCATGTGGGATCTTAGTTCCCTGACCAGGGATTGAACCTGTGTCCCCTGCATTGTAAGGTGGATTCTTTACCACTGGACCACCAGGGAAGTCCCTCTCCTATTTTTCTAATTGTACTTTTTTTTTTTTTTTTGTGGTAGCTCTGTCTCTTCTTCTGTTTAACACAGTCTTTCATCTGGAGTATTTGGTAAAATTCAGATACATGGACTCCACCTCGACCCTTTGTATCAGATTCTTTGGGAATGGATGCTGGCAATCTTAATGTTAGAGAACCTTCCAAGGAAACGTGAGCATTTTCTCTGGAGTCTGTCCTCACCCCTCTCTCCTCATTTGATTTCATTTACAATTAGAGTTGTCCTTTTCTAATATGTCCAAAATTTCTATTTCTGTTCCCAAACTTACGTGTCCAGAGCTCTGGACAGACATCCTGGCTGTTGGACCTTTTGACCTGGAGGCATGCACTTACATCTGAAATTTGTTTCAATTAACCATTTTTCATCCCAAGCTGGCTTTCTCTTCTGACTTACTTTCATGTGTCAGTGGCCATGTTATTCTCCAAATCACTGAAACTGAGGCCTTGGGCATAGTGCTTGGCCCCTTGTCCTTGTCCCCACATCTAGTCCTAGTGACCCTGGAATGTCTTGTCCAACTTTCTGTCCATTCCCACTGCCTTTCCTGAAAACCATTCTCTGTACCTACCCTCTTGGACCACTGCATCAGCCTTCTAGCTGTTCCAAGTCTCTTCCTTCCTGTCTACACACAAGTCCCTAATGGATTAACTTTATTTATTTATTTTTAAAATTTTATTAATTTATTTATTTTTGGCTGCTTTGGGTCTTCGTTGCTCCGCGTGGGCTTTCTCTTGCTGTGGTGAGCGGGGGCTATTCTTCATTGCGGTGCGCGGGCTTCTCATTGTGGTGGCTTCTCTTGTTTCAGGGCACGGGCTCTAGGCGCGAGGGCTTCAGTAGTTGTGGCTCGTGGGCTCTATAACACAGGCTTAGTAGTTGTGGCGCACGGGCTTAAGTTGCTCCACGGCATGTGGGATCTTACCGGACCAGGGCTTGAACCCGTGTCCCCTGCCTTGGCAGGTGTATTCTTAACCACTGTGCCACCAGAGAAGTCCCCCTAATGGATTAACTTTAAACTCTGGTTGTGATGTTCAGTGGCTCCCACTGCTTACTCAATAAAATCCAAACTCTTCAGCCTGGCTTCACCTTCCCTTTTCAGTGAAACATCTTGCTGTTTCCCTATGTATAGTCTATGCTGCAGCCAGGCCAGTTCACACACCGTTCCTCCACCGTGCATCATCTCTCCCACCTCTGCTGTATTCATATCCCTCTGCTAGATGCCTTCCAGGTCCACTTACCCTGGTGAAATCATGACTCATTGCCTCCTCTCCCATCCTCTCCATGTATCTCTCAACTCAGAAATGATCTTTCCCTCCTTCCAACTCCCATGACATTGCTTCAGTCTTTCTTAAGGCAGTTAGAACATTTGCCTTGATGTTATTTGTATGTGCCTATCTCTTCTATTATTTGCACAGGTTCTTCTTTTTTCTTAATACTTTTTTTCCCCCAGCTTTATTTTGATATAATTGACTGGAAAGTTTCTTGGAAGGGGGTGGAAACTAACATTTACTGAATACCCACTGTGTACCACACTCTGTGACACTGTGTGTCTCAGGGCCTGGTGAATTGTAAGTGCTCAGTAAATATTTGTTGAGAGAGTAGACTGGTTTTTGTCACTCCATTTTGCTTAAAATTTTGCTTAAAATTTGCCTTATGGGTATTTACAATAAAATCTAATGCTTCTCACGGACAATACAGGTCTATGTGATCTGGTCCCTGTCTGCTTCTCCAGCCCCGTCTTGTGCTCCTCTGCCCTTACTCACTCTGGTCCATTCTCACTGCCCTTCTCTCAGTTCCTGAGACACACCAAGCTCTGTTCTCACCTCAAGGCCTTTGCAGATAGTGTTCTTTCTGCCTGGAATAGCCTTTCCCCTGTTGTTTGTGTGTCTGGGTCCTTCTCATGCTTCAAGCCTCAGCGTACATGCCATCTTTGCAAAGAAGACTTCTTTTTTAAAAAAATAATTAATTAATTAATTAATTTGTAAATTTTTGGCTGTGTTGGGTCTTTGTTGCTACGTGCGGGCTTTCTCTAGTTGTGGTGAGAGGGGGCTACTCTTCGTTGCAGTGTGTGGGCTTGTCATTGCGGTGGCTTATCATGTTGTGGAGCATGGGCTCTAGGTGCGCAGGCTTCAGTAGTTGTGGCACACAGGCTTCAGTAGTTGTGGCTCGCAGACACTAGAGCACAGGCTCAGTAGCTGTGGCGCACGGGCTTCGTTGCTCTGTGACATGTGGGATCTTCCCAGACCGGGGATTGAACCCCTATCCCTGCATTGGCAGGTGGATTCTTAACCACTGTGCCACCAGGGAAGTCCCAAGAAGACTTCTTTACCCAGTTGGAAAGAGGGCTCTTCCTGTTTTCTTTTTTTTAATTGATTTATTTTTAAATTTTATTTATTTATTTATTTTGGCTGTGTTGGGTCTTCATTGCTGCGTGCAGGCTTTTCTCTGGTTGCGGCGAGTGGGGGCTACTCTTGTGGTGTGTGGGCTTCTCATTGCATTGGCTTCTCTGGTTGTGGAGCACAGGCTCTAGGCACGTGGGCTCAGTAGTTGTGGCTCATGGGCTCTAGAGCGCAGGCTTAGTAGTTGTGGCGCACAGGCTTAGTTGCTCCGTGGCGTGTGGGATCTTCCCAGACCAGGGCTTGAACCCGTGTCCCCTGCACTGGTAGGTGGATTTTTAACCACTGCGCCACCAGGGAAGCCCTGTTTTCTTTTGTAGCACCTTGTTTTCCAGATGCTGCCTTCCAGTGGTTGTGAAATGTTTTCTTCTCAGGAGCAACAAGGCACCCTTGAGGCAGAGCCACCAGTTCACTTTGTTTCTTTCTGTATGCTGACCCTGGGGAAGAAAGTGATTAGAAATCCAGGGGAGAGGTGGTTCTGGTAAGGCTTAAGGAATTCTGTCATGCCTTCGGACTTGGAAGCCCTCGCTTCTGTCCTGCCAACCTCCACCATCCTACTTGTTTCCTAATCTTTAGTTGCCTGGCGGTAAATTACCAAAACTAGGAGCATAAGAAAAAAAATATATATATATATATATTTTTAAATCGAAGTATAGTTGATGTATAATAGTTTATAAATTACAGGTGTACAATATAGTGATTCACAATTTTTAAACGTTATACTCCATTTATAGTTATTACAAAATATTTGCTATATTCCCTGTGTTGTATAGTATATATCCTTGTAGCTTGTTTGTACCTCTTTTTTTTTTTTTTTTGAGGTATGCGGGCCTCTTACTGTTGTGGCCTCTCCCGTTGCGGAGCACAGGTTCCGGACCCGCAGGCTTAGCAGCCATGGCTCACAGGCCCAGCCGCTCCGCGGCATGTGGGATCTTCCCGGACCAGGGCATGAACCCGTGTTCCCTGCATCGGCAGGCGAACTCTCAACCACTGCGCCACCAGGGAAGCCCTTGTTTGTTCCTCTTAATCCCCTACCCCTATATTGCTCCTCCCCGCAAGAAGAAATTCTTAAAGGTATTATGGTGACTGAATTGTACAGAGAAAACTGAGAGGGAACCTTGGAGATGATAAATCTATTTTACATCCAGTCTCACTCAGAGTAAGAGCCAAAGTCCATGCAATGGCTTCAGGGCCCTACCTCTTAGACTTCATCTACTGTTCTTTCCCTCATTCATTCGGCTGCAGGCATACTGGCCTTGGTGCCAAAGACCTCAGGCATGCTCATGCCTCAGGGCCTTTGCATAGGATGTTACCTCTGCTTGGAAAGTTCTCGCCACAGATCTATAAGGCTTATACTATCCTTTAGGGCTTTGCTTAGACTTCACCTTCTACCCTTTCTGCCCTAGGCATTCCTTATCTCCTTTTCCTGCTCTATTTTTTTCTATAATTAGCACACAACATGTCTGACATAGTTGTATATTTTGCTCTTTATTTATTTATTGTCTGTTTTCCCCCACTAGAATGTAAGTTTCATAAGGACAGGGATTTGAGGCTATTTTATTCACTGTTGTATCTTTAGAACCCAAAGTGACTGGCTCGTGGTAATCACTCAATAAATCTTTGTTGAATAAATGAACGAACTCTTGTCTCTCACCTCCAGAGAGGGAAAAGCAAAATAATTCAATTGCAGGTGAACTTCCTAGTGACACTGGGATTGGGTGGATCTGGGTATTATTCCATCTTCTTCATCAGCATTTTGAAAAATGAATTTTCCTTTCTTTTTTTTTTAATTAATTAATTAATTTATTTTCGGCTGTGTTGGGTCTTTGTTGCTGCGCGCGGGCTTTCTCTATTTGGGGCGAGCAGGGGCTACTCTTCCTTGTGGTGCGCCAGCTTCTCATTGCGGTGGCTTCCCTTGTTGCGGAGCACAGGCTTTAGGCGCGTGGGCTTCAGCAGAGTTGTGGCACTCAGGCTCAGTAGTTGTGGTTTGCAGACTCTAGAGCTCAGGCTCAGTAGTTGTGGCGCACGGGCTTATTTGCTCTACCGCGTGTGGGATCTTCCCTGTCCAGGGCTCGAACCCATGTCCCTTGTATTGGCAGGTGGATTCTTAACCACTGCGCCACCAGGGAAATCCAATTTTCCTTTCTTGATATAGGCTGAAGAAAAGTTCTCACTGTAGGATATGATTTTCTCTTTTAATTGTAATTGTTTTTATTTTTTAAAACATTCATATGGTTCAAAATTCAAAAGGTAAGAAAGGGTATGCAGTGAAAACACTCCTCACCTACCACAGTCACCCAGCTTCCTTCCTTAAAGACAATTAGTGTTACCAATTTTTAATGTATCTTACCAGTTATCCAATGCACGTATAAGAAAATATGTGGTGTGTGCTTTTCTAGCCAGTGAGTTGTGAAAAGTAGAGCATAAGCATAAGAGTTTTACATCAGGAGTGATTTCTGAAAGGAGTCAGCAAGCAAAGAGGTTTTGAAATCCCCTTCTCCAGAGGAATTTTTGTCCTATGCAAAATGACTTCTGGAAGGGGCCTGAGATTTAAAAATTTTAGTTGGTTCAGGGCTTCCCTGGTGGCGCAGTGGTTAAGAATCCGCCTGCCAATGCAGGGCACACCGGTTCGAGCCCTGGTCCAGGAAGATCCCACATGCTGCGGAGCAACTAAGCCCATGCATCACAACTACTGAGCCTGCGTTCTAGAGCCCGCGAGCCACAACTACTGAGCCCACGTGCCACAATTACTGAAGCCTGCATGCCTAGAGCCCGTGCTCCGCAACGAGAAGCCACCGCAATGATAAGCCCGCACACTGCAACGAAGAGTAGCCCCCACTCGCCACAACTAGAGAAGGCCTGCGTGCAGCAACGAAGACCCAGTGCAGCCAAAAATAAATAAATAAATTTATTTTAAAAATTTTTTTGTTGTTGGTTTAGATGGAAGCAAAGATGGGAGTTATAGGGTCTAAGGTGGCTAAGGATGGAGGGTTTGTCATCGTTGGGCCAACTGGTAGAAAAGGTTTGGGCCCGTGTGGAGTGGAACCTCATGTCTTGAGGCATTATTTTTCCCTTGATTCCAGAGCAGCTCTCGTCCCTCTGCCCTAAGGAGTGCCCTCACATCGTCTTTCAAGCCATCTCGGGGCCTCTGGCTGCAGCCACTGCTTCCATCCTCACCAATCCCATGGATGTCATCCGAACCCGAGTACAGGTAAGACCAGTCTTCTCCCCTACCCTCCTCCCAGATAAACCATTAGAAGTGTGATCTTGAGGCCCTCCAATATTTCCTGACCTCTTTGTGTCATGGCCCTCTAGTCTAGCCAGCCTTCTCCTGGTCATCCAAGCCTCTTCCTTGTGGTTATGCTTACCATCTACAGAAACCAGCTGAGCACTTTGAATCACCTAGAATGTTTCTGTCATCCTGTCTGCTACCTTGCATGCCTCTACTCCTTTCCTTGCCCATGCATCTAGGAATTCTTACTGCTTTCTTCTAGGCTTTCATCATAATAGCATAGCCTATCAACCACCTTTTCCTTACCTTGTAGCTTTGTGGTTATTAGAAATATGATTTTAGTTAATTTCGTAAGTCTATCTAGCTTCTCCACTTGCTATGTGCTCTCTACAGTGAAAATGACTGTCCTTGAACAGGTTTCACAGATTGTTCTGTGTGGACTCAGCACAAACACAGACAAAGCCCTGGGTGGTGTTGTCCAGAAGTTATAGTCCCTGTCTTTAGTCAGCTTAATGACAATTTCACAGCCCCGAGTCCAAGGAAATAGAATCTGAATGATAATGTATAATATACACATGGTAGGTTTTGCTATATAAAGCTTTAGGTGGAGGGACTTCCCTGGGGTCCAGTGGGTAAGACTCCGCGTTTCCAATGCCAGGGGCCTGGGTTCGATCCTTGGTCAGGGAATTAGATCCCGCATGCATGCTGCAACTAAGAAGCCCGCATGCTACAACTGAGAAGCCCACATGCTGCAACTAAGACCCAGTGCAGCCAAGATAAAAAAATAAATAATAATAAAATTTAAAAATAAATAATAATAAAAGAAAATAAATAAACAATCATAAAATAAATAAATAAATATTTTTAAAAAAACTTTAGGTGGAGAGAATGGGGGAATTTTAATATCTGATTTGGGTAACTTAACAGGACAGCTGTCCAGGAGAGTGTGGTCATTGAGTTACAGTGAGAAGGAGAGGGAAGGAAAATAACCTTAGCAGATGGAGGTGAAGCCAGCTTCCCTGATACCAGGATGTTGGGATGGAGGTGGCTGGTAAATCTAGGTACAGTTGACTCTTGAACAACATGGAGTTTAGGAGCACTGACACTCCGCATAGTTGAAAATTGGAGTATAACTTGGCCCTCTGAATCTGTGGTTCGCCATCCACAGATCGCATAGTACTGTAGTGTTTTGGGTTTTTTTAAGTATAAATAAAAATGAATTTTTACTTAAATCATTTTGGTATAGATTATAGTCAAAGATATTTAAACACGTTGTGGGTAATATAAGCAGGCAGTTCAATTTTAAATTCAATTTTTTGTGTAGTAACTCTGCTACCTATGTACAATTTTTTTTTTTTTTTTTGCGGTACACGGGCCTCTCACTGTTGTGGCCTCTCCTGTTGTGGAGCACAGGCTCCGGACGCGCAGGCTCAGCGGCCATGGCTCACGGGCCCAGCCGCTCCGCGGCATGTGGGATCTTCCCGGACCGGGGCACGAACCCGTGTCCCCTGCATCGGCAGGTGGACTCTCAACCACTGCGCCACCAGGGAAGCCCCCTATGTACAATTTTTATTTATTTCCAGAGAAGTAAAATAATCTCTTTAAATTTAATGTTAGCGTAAGCATGGAATTCTTAAATTAACCAAGTGTGTACTTTAGAGAAACAGGAATATATCTTGACATGTTTAGAGAGATATGCAATCCATAAAGGTTAAATAGCAACGGTAAAGTCTTCCCAGTTATTATATTTATTTTATTTATTTATTTTTAAAATTTTTATTAGTACTGTAGTGTTACTTGTTACTGCTGGAAAAAAACATACTGCATATAAGTGGACCCATGCAGCTCAAACCCGTGTTGTTCGAGGGTCAGCTGTGTATTGGTCCCTAGGAAAGTATGCGCCCCCTCCACGACCCACACGTTTGAAAATGAGTGGCATCTGATTGGTTTGCAAATAATAAAGTGTATAGGTTCCATCCTTATTCTCTCCTGAGCCTTGTTCTGGGTGTTCCATGAGGAGATTCAAGGAAAAGGACAGGTCCTTACTTTGAGGAGTTCCCAGGCTGGAAGAGACAGCACATATGAGGACCAGGGCCATAGCTAAAAAAGCCCTTGACGTGGCTGTGGATAAGTGGAGGATTAGCGGAGCACAGGTGGTCAGAGGAAGAAGGGAAAGGGGGAATGTGGAGGAGGGCTCTAAAGGAGGCAGAGAGGAATGGGGAGACGTTCTTAGTCAGAGATGGGACCACCTTGTGAATAGAGGGAAGTATAACAAGGAGTGTGTCTGTCCTGCATTGGCTGAAGGTCTGAAGGGGGTGATCTCTAAAAGTATAATTTGGTGGCAGGTATGGGGGTGGGGGGGAAGAAGAGGGCAAGACTATTAAGAAAAAAGAGAGAAAAGATTCCAGTATGATAGGGAAGACAGGTCACAGGGTGTGTGGGAGATGACAGGGTTGGAGGGGGAGGACTCTAGCCATGGGGCTTCAGAGGGATCGAGATGATCAGAATCAAAATCACTGGTAGAGAGAGCTGAGACAGGCTGGGACCTGGGCCCCTTTGCTGCAGTGCTGCAGGGCTTGCACATGGACACACCTCTCCTTGAGCAATGGAATATAAAGAAACTATATGGGACTAAAAACAACTGTGTGCATGCCCAGTTGGGGCAAATTCTGGACCCAAAACATACAAAGAAACCAAAAAACCCAACTGCCACTTTTGAAGTGCCGGGAGCAAAAGCAGGGTACTGTGCATGCTCCCTGCACACACCACCACCTAAGGGGCGGCGAAATACCTAAGCCACCCCTCTGGCCGGACTCCTGGACACACCCCTACCCTCACCCCATATAAGAAACAAGCTTACCTCCCTTTGGGGAGTGAGCAAGCAAAGGAAGCTCTTGTTTGTTCTTGCTCCCCTCTTGTGCAGCAAGGGCCCCAGTAAAGCCTTGCCTGAATTTCTTGTCTGGCCTCTAGTCGATTTCTATTGCTTCGGGAAGGCCAAGAACCCTGGCCCGTAACAGAGCTGCAGAGGCCCTTAGAGGTGATTTAATCCAGCCTCCCTGAGACCAGAGAGAAGCACTTGGTCCAAAGACTCATCACTATGTAGTTTATCTAATGATATTAATTATAACTACCATTTATTGAATACTTACTGTCTGCCAGGCACTGTTCTCAGCATTTACAAGTATTCTTTTGTTTACTTCGTAGAACAACCACACAGGGTAGGTATTATCATTACTATTTTATATTTGAGGAAACTGGGGTGCAAAGTGTTAAGTAAAGTACCTGAGATTATGCTGTTAGTAAATTGTGGAGCAGAATTCATACCAGGCAGTCTGGCACCAGAGCCCATACTCAGTCACTGTGCTGAACTGTCCCGCAGAAGCAGAGTCCAGCCCTCTGACTCCCAAGTCTAATTCTTTCCACTTTAGCCTAAGGCAGAGGGAGATTGGGTAGAGGGGCTTTGACTGCAGACCGTCGTCCTCCAATGCGTTGACTTTTCCAGGTTGAGGGCAAGAACTCCATCATCCTGACCTTCCGACAGCTGATGGCAGAAGAGGGGCCTTGGGGCCTCATGAAAGGCCTCTCCGCCAGAATCATCTCAGCCACGCCCTCAACCATTGTCATTGTGGTGGGCTACGAGAGCCTCAAGAAACTCAGCCTCCGACCTGAGCTGGTGGACTCAAGACACTGGTAACCAGTGATGGGGAGAGAAGCCTGCTGTTTCCCACACTACTCTGAGTCAGGGGCAGAGAGGAGAGGGTAGCACCCTCTTCAGGTGCCCCACCAGATACCGAGTCCGGCCCTGGGTCAGGGACAGAGACTTTGAACTGCTCTTGCTGAAGAGGCTCCACGCCTGGATCCCCTGCTCTCATTTTTAAATTTTCTTGCCAAACTGGGCTCACTCATTCAGTACAGGTACTGTCCTGCCCTAAGGAAATCCACTCTCCCTGCCAATTCCACTCCATCCATCCCCTGCCAACCCTTCTCTGCCTTCCCCCTCCATCTGTGTCCCTGAGATCCTGAGAAGAGCTGCACATAGAACTTGCTTACTACCACTGGTTCTTCCTCTTGGGCTTTCAGCCCAGATTCCAAGCAGTTGCCATCAGCCCTTTCCTGCTTCATCTCTTAGGCTTGCTTATTTTTATTTTGGGACTGAGCTGCCCACCAGACTACTCTGCTTTTCCCTGCCACTGGGGGCAAGGTGCCAGGCACTTTTGCACAGGGAGTGGGAGCAGCAAAAACCTCTGGTTCTCCAAAGCACTCATCCTCTGTTTGGAGAGTTATTAGGTTGGGGAGAAATGTTGATACTTTATTTTGTGTGTGTATTTTTCTGTGAACCAGGCTACTGTCTTAGTCCTGCTAAAGCACCAATCCTGCAGTCAGAGCCCACCCCTTCCTCAGACAGGTGGAAAAATATCATGTAGCTTTTCCCTCAATCCCAGTTATCTATCCCTCCCAGTCCCTTCAGTCCCAGCAGCCTCAGGATATATAAGCTGTTTCTTTCCTCCTGGCCCAGATGACTACAGTGGTGGGCACAGCTCTAAATAGATCAGACTGTCTGGGACACACTGGACTTGGAACACTACCCTGAAAAGTCTGGTTTAGAGAGTAGTTGGTTTGGAAAGTGACAGGAGTATATGTGTGCCCTAGTGCATCTCCCTCGACCAGCTGAGCCAAACCTAGGAGAGGGCAGTGGAGGTTCTCAGCCCCAGGCAGTCATGACACACATATATACCCCAATCACTTGGACTCACAGAAACAGATGTTGTCTCACAATGGGAGCCTCTGAGATGTGGAACTGTTTGTGTTTTTCTTGTCTCCGATCTGAGGAGTCATCCCGGTCATGGTACCCTCTGGAGGGATGCTTGGAGGCGGATAAAGGGCGGGTCAGGAACTCACCCAATACCAGGACCACTGCATTTACCAGCCTGATACTGCCGAGATGATCTGTTGAAGCTCTCGGGAGCTAGATGATGAGTGCTCCTTCCCTGCCTCATCCTTCCCCCACAACACACACCTCCTCTACCAAGCTTGTGTTGCAGGTGAGGAGAGGTGCAGTAAATGGAATGACAAGAAGGCATACCAAACCCTGCACTTTTACTTGAGACATCTGGCTTGGATGACCCTTCAAACTTTCTTATTGGTCCCACCCCCTGGGAGAAGCCATGGTGCCAATTTGAAAGGTGCTAGCTACCTGAAGCCTTGATATTTCTTATGGCTGCCCCACATTCTATCCCCCAGGCAAGATCAGAATCTGAATTCTCTACCTTCACCACCACCACTGCCCATCTTGGGCTCTATCTTTGAGGGTTATTTTCTCTTTCACTTATTTTTATTTTTGACTGTCCCTTGCGCTTTGTCAGGAGTCCTCCAATTTCTATTCACAAACAGTCATCCAAAGGGTTGGGCCCACAGATCATGAATCTTCCTGCCTCTCAGTCACTCCTTTACCCTAAGAACCACCAACATAATAGAAGCCAGGGGTCCCTCCTTTCTCTTTAAACTCATCCTAGTGAGACCTTTGGAGGTTGGTTTTCTCAGCTCCACACCTTCCCCTCCCTACAGTCTTGTCTTCAGTCCTTCCCCACCATTGCAAAGTGGGTAAAGTATCAGGGACAGGAGGTAGTCTCCTGCTTCTCATGTCTTAGGTTGTTTCCATCCCAGACTCCTCCAGACTCTTTCTTCTGTTTTATTTTATTGTACAGTATTTCAGCCTTTCACCTGTTTCCTCTGTCTGTCTCTCTCTGTCACACACACAGTTTTAAAGGACGATGGGCATTTACTAAAAGGGACCCCTGGCCCCTACTTTCCCATCTAATATTTTAGGGACTGGGATTGGGTTTGGTTAAAATGCCTTGGTGGGGGTGGGATAGTGGGCTTCCATTTTCCCAGGACCATGGATCTGGACCAATTGGAATTTTTGATACATTGGTCTGTAGCCAAAATTGGAAGAAACTTTCAGGGGACTGGGCAAGACGGGAAACCTGATGGGAGTATTTAAAGACAGGGGAATAAAGTGCAGATGCAGTTAACATTTGATAAAATGGATTCGTGAATATTAACAGCGAACATTCACTGTTGCACTGTATGAAGTCTCCGAAGTGTAATTAAACGTTTTTATTGAGTCCTTAAGCTTTGCGCTTGTTTTGCCCGCTTGCCGAGAAAGTATGTTACGTAAGTGTATCGTTGTTGTATTAATACGTGTGTAACCCTCCGCCTCGGCAGTTTCCCCGGTGTTTGGTCGGTGATAGACATTCGCTGCTTCCAATCGGAGGCGCGCAGTGCCGGGAGTGGCCAATCGGGGGCTTCGGTGGGCGGAGCGGCCGGGCCAGTTAGCTTTGGCGGTTTTATTTCAACATGGCCGAAGCGAGCGGCGTCAAGTTAGGCAGCGGCTGTGAGGAAAAAGGGCCTGAGGAATTAGCTCAGGAATCTGCGCGACCCGGCACTACCATCTCGAGGGTGAAGCTTTTTGACACCATGGTGGACACTTTCATCCAGAAGTTGGTCGCTGCTGGGAGGTAAGGTGGAGGAAGTGAGGCTGAGTGCCAATCTCGCAGTAGGTTGAGGCGGGCGAGAGGCAAAAAGAGGGTTTGTCCCGCCAGAGTCTAAACCCCGCGAGACCAGGACGGCCCCAGGGAAGCCAGCCCAGTCACGTGGGTCTGGGGGGGTCTGGGTTATTTATCGGCAGTCATATTCTACCCTCAATTCCTAAGCCTCCGGAAGTCACGTGATGTTTACTAATACATAATTAGGTAATGTGGAGCACATTTAGGACAAGTAGCTACTCCTTCCAGTAAACCTAGTTTTTGTTTTTTTTTGTAAATATTGGATGCACTTATAAATTTATTTATTTATTTTGGGCTGCGTTGGGTCTTAGTTGCTGCTTGCGTGCTTTCTCTAGTTGCCACGAGTCCGGGCTGCTCTTCATTGTGGTGCGCAGGCTTCTCATTGTGGTGGCTCCTCTTGTTGCGGAGCAGGGGCTTCAGGCGCACGGGCTTCAGTAGTTGCAGCATGTAGGCTCAGTAGTTGTGGCTTGCGGGCTCTAGAGCGCAGGCCCAGTAGTAGTGGCGCAGGGCTTAGTTGCTCCGTGGCATGTGGGATCTTCCTGGACCAGGGCTTGAACCCGTACAGTTTCTTAACCACTGCACCATCAGTGAAGTCCCCAGTAAGCCTAGTTTTGATTATAGGTGGTTGAGAGGAAACACACTGGCTTTGGAGTTAGATTTAGGGTTCAAGTCATGGCCCAACTTAAAGTGAGCGAGACTTAACTGCTCTGTGCCTGCGTTCCTCATAAATAAAATGGGAACAATAGTACTTTTCTCATAGAGTCGGTCTTTCTGAGGTTTAAATGAGTAAAAACTCGGAAGGCTCTTAGAACAGTGCCGGCTACGTAGAAAGCATTAGACTTCTAGCTGTTGTTATGGAAATAGTAATAACCTTCACTGGGTGGTTGTGAGGACTAAATGTATTGCCATAGAAAGAAACACTTCCTCTCTTGATTTCTACTTTATATGAGCAATATTCTAACAATGCTGTTGACCTGAATTGTTGGACACTTTAATCAATAGAAATTGATATGGGCTTCCCTGGTGGCGCAGTGGTTGAGAATCTGCCTGCCAATGCAGGGGACGTGGGTTCGAGCCCTGGTCCGGGAGGATCCCACATGCCGCGGAGCAACTGGGCCCGTGCGCCACAGCTGCTGAGCATTCTCAAGCCACAACTGCTGAGGCCCGCATGCCTGGAGCCCGTGCTCCGAGGTGGGAGAGACCACCGCAGTGAGAGGCCTGCCCGCTGCAGCGAGGGGAGGACCCCGCTCTCTGCAACTAGAGAAAGCCCATGTGCAGCAACAAAGACCCAACACGGCCAAAAATAAATAAAATAAATTAACCCCTCCAAAAAAATGAATAAAAGAAAAAATATTTTTAAAAAAAATAGAAATTGATAAGAGGCCAGAGGAGAAATTCAGGCAAGGCTTTATTGAGACTCATGCTGCTGCATGAGGGAGTGAAAACAAGTTACAGGTGTCCTTGCTCATTTTTCTGAGGGGGAGTGAGCTGGTCCCTTAAATGGGGTGAGGGTAGGGGTGGATCCATTGGTCCTCTGGAAAGGTGGCTTAGGTGGTCTGCCCACCCCCTCAGTGGTGCTGTGTGCAGGGATCATGGGCAGTACCCTGCTTTTGCTCCTGACACCTCAAAAGTGACAGTTGGCTTTTTGGTCTTTTTGCATCTTGATCAGAATTTGCACCAACTGTGCATGTATGTAGTTGTTTTTAGTCCCTTATAGTTACTTTGTATTGTTGTTTGAGGAGACATTTGCCTAGGTGCAAGCACTGCAGGAAAGCGTCCCAGGTCCCAGCCTGTCACAACAGTATTGGACACTTTAAAGGAAGAGTTTTGTCCATGGTCCCATACCCCAGAACATTAATGCTGAAACACTGTTATCAGAACTTTAAGGGGTCTGACCACAGCCTGTTTTCCATCCACCCTCTATGTCCCCACTACCCCTGTTCTTTAACATCATCAAGACTCTCATCTGCTATTTCCTTCCCTCCTGGTTTTAGGACTTTACCTTTCCTACAAAAACCTTATGATACATCTCTTCACTCACTGATTCACTCAGCAAATATTTGAATGACTATTCTGTACCAGGCGCTGTGTCAGGTGCTGGGGATATGATAAAGCAGACAAGGCCCGTCTTATATTCAGTGGGTAGAGACATGAAGTAAACAAAATAATCATAGAGTTTGTTAAGGTAATGAACGAGCAACTTGAGGGAAAGGAAAACACTAGATAGGATAGTTAGGGGATTCCACTCTGAGGAAGTGACATTGATATGAAAAAAGAATAGGAGGGCACCAGCTTTTCAAAGAACTAGAGAAAAAGCTTATAGGAGGGAAGGACAGCTTGTGCAAAGGTCCTGAAATGGTCAGGGCGTTCTAGGAGCTGGCAGAGTGAGAGGAAATCAGAGGAGGCCGCACAGGCAGGTGACAGCCTTATCAAGCAGGGCCTAGTTTCCATAGTAATAAATTTGATAAAATAATTTGTAATCATTTTTATGGCCCATTCATGACATACCATCATTTTATGTCCAGGCAAGATTTCTCCATTGATTGATTGATTGGCTTTCCCTTACTCATTCTTACCCTCCTCTCTCCTCCCCACAGGCCCTGCTTTCTGTTGGCTATATGTCCTCCATTTATTCATGTATTCATGTACAAATGTTTTTTGGACATCTCCAGTGTCTCAGGCTCTGTTTTAGGAGCTGGAGATACAGCAGTGATCAAGATAGGAAGGTCCCTGCTCTTGTGGAATAGACTTTCTTGTGCCACAAAGAAAAATAAATCAGCGTGAAGGAACAGAGAGCAATGGGGAAGTGGTCTGGGTTAGTGTGAGTGCAGGGAGGTGACATTTGAATAAGTCTGCATCCTTGTAAAGTGTGTTGTTTTGTCTGTGTATTTTTTTTTAATTTGTTTATTTTTGGCTGCGTTGGGTCTTCCTTGCTGCATGAGGGCTTTCTGTAGTTGAGGTGAGCAGGGGGCTACTCTTCCTTGTGGTGCGTGGTCTTCTCATTGTTGCAGAGCACGGACTCTAGCTGTGCAGGCTTCAGTAGTTGTGGCCCATGGGCTCTAGAGTGCAGGCTCAGTAGTACTGGCGCACGGCTTAGTTGCTCCGCGGCATGTGGGATCTTCCCAGACCAGGGCTCCAACCCATGTCCCCTGCATTGGCAGGCGGATTCTTAACCACTGCGCCACCAGGGAAGTACCCTGTGTATGTTTTAAATTTATATGAATGATAGTTGTGCTGCATATGTCTTTTTTCACTTAATAGATTTTTTTTTTTAATATCTAACCATATACTATAAATGCATATGGTTCAGAGCTCTCAGTGCTGCTTGTCATTTCATGATATGCATCCAGCACTTACCCGTTCCCTATCATGGCACCTGGTTGCTTCCAGCTCCCTCCTCCACAAATTATGTCAGGGTACATCCCCTCACAGACTAGTGCTAGAATTTCTCTGAGGTATATAATGGATTGGAATCACGGGATCCAAGGGTTTATATCTACCTATGTTTTGTCAGATTGCTTTCCAGAAAAGCTGTTCCTTTCTCCTGTGTCCTCACCATCACTGGGTATCTACCATTCTAATATTTGCTATTCTGAAGGTGTGAAAGGGGTATTTCATTATTATTTTAATTTGCACATTTCTAATTCCTCATAGGTGTGGGCAGTTCCTTATATACCTCATTAGTCATTTGGCTTCCTTTTCTGTGAACTGCCTACTTATTTTCTGTAGTGTTTTTTTTTTTTTTGGACCTTTTTTTTTTTTAAATTGGGTTTTTTATCTTGATGATTTGCTGGAGTTCCCTGTATAGTCTAGATATCAATCCTTTGTCTGTTTCAGACTGAAGAGGAAATAGCTGTCTCTATTAGATGTTAACTTTGTCTATGATGTCCTTTGAGTAACAGAAATCCTTAATTAAATAAAAAATTACACAGATTTTAGTTGCTTACACTTTACCCCAGGAAGATGAAGCAGAAAGAGAAATGTAGTCATCCCAAGGGACCTTCTCCCAAGCAGTATGGATACTCATGACTCTTCTCAGCCTTTGCACTAACTTCGCATCCTTCAAACAGTCATAATAAATTGCTAAGTATTGCCTAATCAATTTGTATTTTAAAACCCTTAATTTTCATGTAATTCATGTTTTTCATTTTATGGCTTGTGCTTTTGAGGTCTTGTTTACAGAGGCTATACCAATGCCCAGGTCACAAAGATAATCTCCAGTGTTTTCTTCTATTGGCTATTTTATCATTTTACTCTCTGCTCTAAATCTGTGATCTGTCTGGATTCAGGTGTAAAGTGGTAGTCTCAGTCTCATTTTTTTGTTTTCCCAATCATTGTCATCTAAACAGTTCGTTCGTCCCCATTGCTTTAGGGAGCCCCTTTTATCGTATGGCAAGTCCCTCTGCCTATTGTGTCCCTGGGTCTCTCTTCTGCCCCAGATCTATTCACCTGTCTTTGTGCCAGTGCATATGGGTTCTTAATACCAAACCTTTGTAGGAAACCGTAAATCTGGTACAGCAAGTCCCTCTTCTCTCTTCACTTTAAAATTGACCCAGCTATTTGAGAACCTTGATTTTTTTCCTTGTAAACTTTAGAATGAATTTTTCTGGATCCTCAAAACATTCAGCTGCAATTTTTGGTATGTATTTTTGGCAAATTAAGGAAGTCCCTGTCTCATTCTAGTTTTCTGAGAATTATTAAAAAGATCATGATTTGGTGTTGAACCTATCAAATGTTTTCTTCCCCAGTTAAGAAGATCATATAATTTTTCTTCAGTTCATTAACGTTGATGATCTACATTGGTAGATTTTATGGAAGTTAATCTATCTTTGCATTCTTGGAATAAATCTACTTAATTATGATGCATTTAAAAAATACAGTTGGATTTAGTTAGATCAGTGTTTGTATGCCATAAGTGAAATGGGCCTATGGTTTCTTTTCTTTCACTGTCCTTATCAGCTTATAGAACCAAAGATATATTAGCCACATATATCCCTCTTCAGGAACGATTTATATAAAATCAGGATTATCTAGTCCTCAAAAGTTTGGAAGAGCTCATTTACGCCTATAACTTTCTGGGGTTGTCGAGGACTGCCAGTATTATGTTAAAGAGCAATGATGCAGTAGGCACCTTTGTTTTGTCCTCAAAGTGTCCCCATAGTGTTTGTTGCAGATTTTTGGTGTTTCTGTTTCTTTAACGGCTACAAGTCTGTTTAGATGTTATTTCTTCTTGCGACAGATTTGCCATTTTACAGGTTCCCCCCCAGAAATTTGTCTCTTTCACCTGTTATATTAACTTGTAACTGTTTGAACTGTTTAAAATTATTAATTTAATTTTCATTATTTCCCTTTTTTCCATTATATGCTGTTTATTTTGGACTTTATGTAGCCAGAGTTCTATCTTATTAATCTTTTTAAAGATTCAGCCTTTTTTTTTCTTTCTGTGTTTTGAGGTTACTATTGGTCTCTTTGTCTTTGTATCTATCCTTATTTTTTAAAATTTATTTAGATTTATTTTATTAGTCTCTTCACAAATTCTTTCTTTCTTTCTTTCTTTCTTTCTTTTTTTCTTGGCGGCGCCATGCAGGTTGCAGGATCTCAGTTCTCAAACCAGGGATTGAACCCAGGCCACGGCAGTGAAAGCCTGGAATCCTAACCACTAGGACACCAGGGAACAGCTCCAAAATTCTTGAGTTGAACATTTAACTCTTCTTTTTCAATCGTTTTTGTTTTCTGAAAAATGTGTTTAAAACCATAAATTTTCATATAATTACTGCTTTTGCTGGTTTCTACAAATTCTTATATCTAATATTTTCAGTCATTTATGTTTTTAAATTGAGATTTAATTCATAAAACATAAAATTCACCTTTTAATGAGTGAAATTAGTATATTCAAAAAGTTGTGGAACCGTCACCATTATCTAATTCCAGAACATTCTTTTCACTCCAGAAACGTTGTACAGTATTCATTAGCAGTCACTTCCCATTTCTCAGTCTCCCAGCTCCTGGTACAGGCCTGTCATTGTTGTGGCCTCTCCCGCTGCCGAGCACAGGTTCCGGAAGCGCAGGCTCAGCGGCCATGGCTCACGGGCCCAGCCGCTCCGCGGCATGTGGGATCTTCCCGGACCGGGGCACGAACCCATGTCCCCTGCATCGGCAGGCGGACTCTGAACCACTGCGCCACCAGGGAAGCCCTGGATTTGCTTTCTCTGGACATTTTATATAAATGGAACCATATAACGTGTGGTCTTATGTGTCTGGCTTCTTACACTTAGCTTAATGATTTCAGGGTTCATCCGTGTTATAGTATATATGAATCCTTCACTCCTTTTTATGACTGAGTAATAATTCCATTGTATGGATATACCATATTTCATTTATCCATTCATCAGTTGATAGACATTTGGAGTTGTTTTTAATTTTTTTTGTCTATTATGAGTAATGCTGTTATGAACATCTGTGAACAGGTGTTTTCAGTTCTCTTGGGGATATACATAGAAGTGAAAATGCTGGAGTGTATAGTAATTCTATGTTTAACTTTTTCAGGAATTGCCAAACTATTGTCCAAAGCAAGTGTACCAATTTACATTTACACCAGCTGTTTCTGAGGGTTCTGATTTCTCCACATCCTCACCAATACTTGTTAGGTCCATCTTTTTAATTACAGCCAATAGTCATCCTAGTGGGTGTAAATTGGTATCACATAGCATCTTGGATTTGCCTTTTCCTAATGATTAATGATGCTGAGCATATTGCATGTGCTTATTGACCATTTGTGTATCGTCTTTGGAGAAATGTCTATTCAAATTCATTGCTCATTTTAAAAAAATTATTTATTTATTTATTTTTATTTAGTTGTGCCAGCTCTTGCAGCAGGCAGGCTCCTTAGTTGCAGCAGGCAGTCTCCTTAGTTGTGGCTCACTGGCTTCTTAGTTGTGGCACATGGGCTGCTTAGTTGTGGCAGGCATGTGGGATCTAGTTCCCTGACCAGGGATCGAACCCAGGGCCCCTGCATTGAGAGTGTGGAGTCTTAACCACCGTGCCACCAGGGAAGTTCCTCATTGCTCATTTTCTAATTGGGTTATTTGTTGTTTTATTGTTAGCTTGTAAGAATTCTAATTTTGAGAAGTCCAATTTAGATTACTTATTAATTTTATTTATTTAGGTTAAAATTGAGAAGAGTTTTTTCTTTGGTTGCTTGCTTTTAGTGTCATATTTAAGAAAACATTGTGTAATGCAAGATCACAAAGATTTACACCTATATTTTCTTCTATATAGTTTTAGCTCTTACATTTAGGTCTTTAATCCATTTTGAGCTAGTTTTTGTATGATATGAGAAAGAGGTCCAATTTCATATTTTTACATATGGGCATTGTCATTTAATTTTATGTACTTTGTAATTTTCCTTACCATTTCCTCTTTAACCCAATGATTATTTAGTAGTATGTCATTTGGTTTCCAGACATGTAATTTTTAAAAAGTTTTCCTTTTGTTGCAATTTCTAATTTTATAGCATTATGGTGAAATAACAGTTTGTGGGATGCTGATTTTTTGGGAATTTTTGACACTGGCTCTATATGGCTAAGTCTATGGGCAGTTTTTGTCAGTGTTCCGTGTACATTTGAAAAGAGTGCAGTTTCTGTTTCTTGGGTATAAAATTCTATACTTATTTATTAGTTTGAGCTTTAAAATTTTATTATTAAAACATTTTAGGAATTCCCTGGCAGTCCAGTGGTTAGGACTCCATGCTTCCACTGCAGGGGGCATGGGTTTGATCCCTGGTCCGGGAACTAAGATCCCGCATGCCACGAGGTGTGGCCAAAAAAAAAAAATATATATATATATATATATATATTTTATATGCTCATTTTAAAAATCTTCTTGATTGAGCCATTCATTTCTTTTTAAAATCTTCCATCACAGTTGTTTATATCTATTTTTCCCCATAATCTATCTTTGTTGCATTATATAGAGAGGTTATTATTTTTACTAGGTGCAAGGGAGTTTATTATTCTAAGAGAAATGGAAAGCCATTGATATTTTTTAAGTCGTGACTGATCTTTTTTTTTTTTTCTGTGTGTGGGAGATGGCTCTCCACTGGCTTAAAAATCTATTTATTTGAAATGCTCTGAATACAGTGACTGATCTTTAAAAGGTACTCTGACTGCTGTGCAGATGATCGATTGTTGGTAGGATTCTTTTAAGGTCTTTCTAGGCTTCTAGACTCTGATTTTTTTTGAGACCCCAGCCCACATCATGACAAATTTATTTATTTAAATTTATTTATTTACTTATTTATTTTTGGCTATGTTGGGTCTTCGTTGTTGCTTGCGGGCTTTCTCTAATTGTGGCGAGCAGGGGTACTCTTCATTGTGGTGCACGGGCTTCTCGTTGGGGTGGCTTCTCGTTGTGGAGCACAGGCTCTAGGGCACGCAGGCTTCAGTAGTTGTGGCATGCAGGCTCAGTATTTGTGGCTCACAGGCTCTAGAGCAGAGGCTCAGTAGTTGTGCATGGGCCTAGTTGCTCCACAGCGTGTGGGATCTTCCTGGACCAAGGATCAAACCTGTGTCCCCTGCATTGGCAGGTGGATTCTTAACTGCTGGACCACCAGGGAAGTCCGACAAATATATTTAAAAAGCATCTAGTATCTTGACTGAGGTGGTGGTTACACATGTGATAAAGATACACAGGGGCTTCCCTGTTGGTGCAGTGGATAAGAATCCACCTGCCAATGCAGGGGACACAGGTTCGGTCCCTGGTCCGGGAAGATCTCACATGCTGCAGAGCAGCTAAGCCCGTTGCCACAACTACTGAACCTGCGCTCTAGAGCCCGTGAGCCACAACTACTGAAGCCCGTGTGCCTAGAGCCCGTGCTCCACAACAAGAGAAGCCACCGCGATGAGAAGCCCGTGCACCGCAATGGAGAGTAGCTCCTGCTCGCCGCAACTAGAGAAAGCCTGGGCGCAGCAACGAAGACCCAATGCAGCCAAAAATAAATTAAAAAAAAAAAAAAAAAAGATGTACACACACAAACAAATGTATGTGTAACTGTTGAAATCTGAATGAGATCTTTGGATTGCACCAATGTCAGCTTCTTGGTTTTGATATTGTTTTATAGTTGTGTAAGATGTTAATAACATCGGGGAGGATACATTTCTTTGCAGCTTCGTACAAATCTATAATTATTTCAAAAAAGTTTACATACAAAAAATATTCATCGTAGCTCCATGTTCAGTGGAAAATAGTTGAAAACCACCAAAAATGTCCAATATTTGAAGAATGTGGTTATGTAAATATAATAACTATCTAATAAAATACTACGGGGACTTCCCTGGTGGTGCATTGGTTAAGAATCCGCCTGCCAATCGAGGGGACACGGGTTTGATCCCTGGTCTGGGAAGATCCCACATGCCACGGAGCAACTAAGCCTGTGTGCCACAACTGCTGAGCCTGTGCTCTAGAGATCACTAGCCACAACTATTGAGCCCACGCGCCCTGGAGCCCATGCTCCGCAACAAGAGAAGCCACCGCAATGAGAAGCCTGCGCACCGCAAGGAAGAGTAGCCCCCAATCGCTGCACCTAGAGAAAGCCCATGCGAAGCGAAGACCCAACACAGCCAAAAATAAATATAAATAAATACATTTTTTTAAAAAAGGTTAAAAAAAAAAGAGTGGTTTGGAGGGGAAGATGAGGGAAAGGGGAACTCCAAGAGGATGCTGACTCTTCATGATAGTGGTTTAGTGGAGGGTTTTACCATCTACTGAGATGGGCAAGAAACACTCCCTGCTGAGAGCTGCGGGAGAGAAATGGGTCTGGGGTTGGAAATCAAGACGTCTGTTTGGATAGGTTCAGTTGGAGATGCAAGGCAGCCACACTTCTGTTTCACAGCTCTTTTGCTCCCTCATCCTTCCAGCCCACCGACTGTCAAACCGAACTTCAGTATCCTGTCTGCACTCCTCTGCCCCTACACTCAGCCTCCGCGCAGCACTGTAGAGTCTCACCCATGGTGGAAAACGGTGCCTCCACAAAGTCATGTTCTTGGAATTCATGTGGACCCTCAGTGAGCCTATGATCCTCGTGTCTCCAACCAGTTCTCTTGCCCTTCTCCACAGTAGCTATTTAAAATCTTCGTCATGTCCCTCAGGCCCTTCCTCTGCTCTGCTCCCTGTACCCTCTCAGTGAAAATGACCCCAACACCTGGTTCATAGAGAGAATTGAGACCACCAGGCAGGAGTTTATACATTTACAAATTTGGCTGAGAGATGCCCAATCCTGCATCCTCCTAGCGACCTCCCCATCAATTTCCTACCCTTTACCTCCCAGGTTGTGGCTTTGGGTCTTTGCATTCCCAGATTCTAGTTCTCCATCTCCAGTTTTTTCCTCAGCTTAGGGCAATTTGCCACCATTCCCCTAAAACCTTCCTTTCAAGGTCACTAATAACTCTTTGTTGCTAAATATTTTGGATATTTTTTCATCTTTAACCTACTTGCTTTCCTTGCAGCATTTGACTGTTAACCACTTCTCTGTCCTTGATATTTCTCTCTTGGCTTGCAACACCATTCTCTGTCCCTTTACCTCACTAGTTGCTCCTTCTTGGGCTCTTCTTTCTCCACTTGTCCCTTAAATGTGTGAGTATTGCCCTTTCCTTACTTCACCTACACATGTTCATGATCACATCCCATTTGATATCTTGCTGCTGCTGAAAGTCCTTTGTGACTGTTCATTGCTCCTTACCGTGGCTTCCAAGGCCCCACATGTTCTAGCCCCTGCCTACTTCTTGTTCCCCTCTCTAACTATACTTGGTTATACTAACCTCATTTCCTAGAATGTCAAGAGCTTTCTCACCTCAGGGCACTTTGCACTTGTTGTTTGCTCTGCCAGCAATGGTTTTCCTCCATCTCTTCCCTGACCTTCTCTAAAGCCACCTTTCTCCCCTGGTTATTCTTTATCATGGCACCGTATTTTATTCCTTCATAGCACTTATCACAGTATATAGTTCTACTGTCTGCCTGTTTGTTTGTGGTCTATCTTCCCCACATAAAACGTAAGGTCTTTGAGGACAGGATCTTATCTGTCTTGTTCACCACTCTCTACTCATTGCTTATTATGGTGCCTGGCACATAGTAGATATTCAATAAATAGTTTTGGAATAAATGAGGGTTCCCAAGCCACATCTTCCTCCTGAGCTTCAGACCTCTATCTCTAACAGTCTACTACTAGAAATCTCCACTTGGTGTCCCTCAGAACCATTAAGTTCAGCAAAACAGGATTTCTCCTCCCTCTGTGGTCCCAAACTTGGTTGAAGATACCACCATCTACTCATTCTCTAGGCCAGAGATTTGGGAGTCCTCATTGACCCCTTACTTACAGTCAACCACCAAGCCCTGTTGGTTCCAGCCTGTCTCCTCAGTGTCCTCTCCATCCTTTGCAAATGTTTTAGTTCAGCCCCTCACTATCTCTCATACGATTGTTGCACCAGCTTCCAAAATGGCCCTCCAGCTTCAGTCCTGCCCCCTCCAGTCTACAGCTCAGATTTGAGCGTGTCTTTCTCCTGCTTAATTGGCTCAGGGTTGCTTCCAGAATCAAATGTCAGCTCCTTAGCTTAGTGTAAAAGGCCATTAACTCCTTGGCCCCTCCTGTCTCTCTAGCCATGGTCAGGGCCATGGGTATGCAGCATATGCACACTTGCGTGCAGGTGCAAACATACACGCACATAAGCTCTTCTGCATTGAGTGCTGCACTGTCCCCCCACCCTTGCCACCTGCTCTTTCCACTTACTGCTTCTCGCTAGAACAGCCTTCCCCTCATTTTGTTAAATAGGAACTTATGGCTGGTTTCCACATAGAAAGGGCTCAGTAAAATGTCGTATGAATACAGACTTTTAAAATGTATCCAAGTGCTTGACCCTCTCCCAAGTCATTAGAAGTCCTCAGTCCCAAAGACCAAGTATTTATAGCGAGGACAGGAATCTTTACATAGTAAAAGCTAGTTTATTCACGTCATTTATCCAAACGGATATTTTAAACCGCAGGTTGGTTTTCCCTACAGCTCAGCATACTTTTCACATTCATGTTAGCTTAACTAGGGGGGCAAATTATATGATGCACTCCACAGTGACTGGAAGATTATTGGCCTCGCTGGGCTATCAGATCTCACAGACCCACAACCCTATCTTCAGTTAGGGTGTCTTCATTTCATTGGACCGGCTGACGCAAAGACGCCTGAATCTGTCCTTTCTCAGGCTTCAGAACATAGAAACGTGGCCATGTTGGAACTTACCATTTGCGACCTCTCCCTTGTCCTCTGAAAATGAAGGATTCTTTTCTGTCCTTACAGCCTCCTGGACCTTCTGAGAAACAGCTATTCTCTTAAAGCAAGCAGATGAGGCTTGCTATGTTTTGTTATAAATCAGGACCCGCCAAGAGAGGCAGTTGATTAGAGTTGGTGTTGGTGGGGCCCCGGTTGAAGTTAGCACTGTTTGGGGTACCTGTGGCACCTGGCAGCTGTGCCACATGTGTTGTCAGTGCTGGGGGGGCTGAAGGGAGTGAGAGGTGATTGACAGTTCCTAAGTTCTTAGATGCCAGACTGGTCCAGTGCCTTCCTGGTCCAGTCTTGCAGCCTGAGATGTGCTGCAGAGTGTGATTTGTGTAAACTGACTTAAAGCCTACATCTGACAGTGATCAAGGAAGGAGAGCTGATTGCACTTGTACATGAACTGGTAGAGTTTTAAACTAGTGGCAGAGACTGTTGGTGTTCATAGGAAACAGTTTTTCACAGGAAAGAGTGGTTTGATATATAAAATGTTCCGATTAAATAAGTGTTTCAGAAATGTCTCACCATCTTTGAATGTGCAGATGATGCGTGCTACTGGCAGTGATTAGTTTCTGAAGTGTGGTATGACTCACCAGACTGTGGTGTGCGGCTTCAGCCCCATCATGCTGATTCTCTCTTCTTTGTGTGTTTCCAGGCCATCTACCTCACTCTATCCCCACTGTGTCTGCCTTGCTCAAGTCGGCAATCACCTCAGCTGTGCCTCCTGAGTCTGCCCTCACACAGCAGCCGGAGGGAGCTTCTAACATACAAATATGATCTTGTCCCACCCCTGCTTAAAACCCTTTTCTAGCTCTTCCCATCATGATATGGTCTAGACTCTATGTGTCTGGCCTACCAGCCTGCAGACTGTGTGTCTTGGAGGCCAAGGCACCTGATCCAGAGCAGATGGTTCCACATGTCCCAACTCTGTGACCTTCGATAAGCTTCTCTCTGCCTCAGCATTCTCATCTGAAAAATGGGCATGGTGATAATAGACCCTACTTCATAGAGTTATCGTGAGGACTAAATGAGTTACTTCACGTAGAGTGCTTAGAACAGTGCCTGGTTCTAGTCAGTGCTCAGTACACATTTCTTGTTATTACATCTTTATACACAGGCATGTCTGTGCACTCTTCAGCTGCGCTGCCAGGGCCTTCTGTCCTCTGACCGACTCCTGCTACTCTCATAGGTCTCAGACGTTGCTTCCTCCAGGAAGCCCTTGTTGGTTGCATCACTTGCAAATATTTTCTCCCAGTTCGTAGGTTGTCTTTTCATTTGGTTTATGGTTTCCTTTGCTGTGCAAAAGCTTGTAAGTTTGATTAGGTCCCATTCGTTTATTTTTGCTTTGATTTCTATTGCCTTGGGAGGCTGGCCTAAGAAAACATTGGTACAATTTATGTCAGAGAATGTTTTGCCTGTGTTTTCTTCTAGGAGTTTTACGGTGTCAGGTTTTATATTTTAAGTCTTTAAGACATTTTGAGTTTATTTTTGTGTATGGTGTGAGGGAATGTTCTAACTTAATTGATTTACATGTGGCTGACTGATCTCTTATTTTCATCAAGGAACACTTCTGCTTTCTTTTCCCCTCTTGCTTTCTCAGTCCTGGGGCTGAGAAAGGGGGGAGGGGCAAAGACCAAACAGAGAAACCCCTTCCCTCCCCTCCCCTCCCCTCCCTTCCCTTCTCTTTTCTCTGCTTTCATTTTTTAAATAAATAAATAAATTTATTTATTTATTTTTGGCTGTGTTGGATCTTTGTTGCTGTGCATGGGCTCTCTCTAGTTGCGGCAAGTGAGGGCTACTCTTCTTTGCGGTGCGTGGGCTTCTCATTGCAGTGGCTTCTCTTGTTGCAGAACACGGGCTCTAGGGTGCGCAGGCTTCAATAGTTGTGGCTCGCAGGCTCTAGAGCGCAGGCTCAGTAGTTGTGGCGCAGCATATGGGATCTTCCCTGACCAGGGCTCAAACGCATGTCACCTGCATTAGCAGGCGGATTCTTAACCCCTGCTCCACCGGGGAAGTCCGAAAAACATTTCTTAATGAAACAGGGCAGCTGTACAGGTGGTGGTTGGAGGGTGGAGAGCATGAATTTCTGTCACTGCGCTCCCCAGCTTCTATCCCCAGCTTCTATCCGTCTTGGTCTGTCTTTGGCCTCCACTCCTTTACTGGTCGGAAACGCCAGTTCTCACCCGCCCTCTGGCGGACAGTCTGTGGAACATGCGTTCAGTCGGGCAGCAAGCCGGTTACCATGGAGAAGCCAGGGCTTCCTTTGCACTAGTACATGTGTTTACTTGTCTGTGCCTCTGTCTTTCCATTCTTACACAATTTATCTGCGTATATAAACTGACAGATTGACTAGCCACCAGAGTTTGATTCTGGCCTTAAGTACTTTAAATTAAACTTGTGTGATAATTCAGTTTACAATGAGTTTTTAGTGCAGTAAAAGACATGCTTTATCAGTGAGTTCAAAAACAGTGATGGGGCTTCACTGGTGGCGCAGTGGTTGAGACTCTGCCTGCTGATGCAGGGGACACGGGTTCGTGCCCCGGTCTGGGAAGATCCCACATGCTGCGGTGTGGCTAGGCCCGTGAGCCATGGCCGCTGAGCCTGCGCGTCCGGAGCCTGTACTCCGCAACGGGAGAGGCCACAACAGTGAGAGGCCCGCGTACCGCAAAAACAAACAAACAAACAAACAAACAAAAAAAGTGACGGTATCTCAGATATTGCACAAGAAGTATTTAAGAGAAAAAAATAGGTTAAAATCAGTTAATGTAGTCATCTCTGTTTTGAAGCAGTAAATGCAGCTTTTAAAAGTTACTTTCGGGAGGGAGACGCAAGAGGGAAGAGATATGGGAACATATGTATATGTATAACTGATTCACTTTGTTATAAAGCAGAAACTAACACACCATTGTAAAGCAATTATACTCCAATAAAGATGTAAAAAAAAAAGTTACTTTCATTGATGACAAATGTGGTCCTTTTTGTGGGACCACAGTGTAGCCTTTTCTTTGTAGTGGGGGCCAATGGGTTCTTCCTGCATATGCAGTTGCAACCAAAATGCTTTTACTAAGCCCCTGCTTCTGCAGACTTCTCAACCCTGGGAAGCCAAGTTACTGACTGTGTTCTACACTTCTCAGGGGGTGGTGAGGACTGTTCCTTTGAGAATAGTAATAATAATTGTAGCTAACATGGAGCATTTCCGGGTGTGCTCTGCACTGTACTAAGTATTTATATATGTAACCTCATTTCATCCTCACAGTAATTTTGTGACTTATGGATAGTTATTATCTCCATTTGACAAAGGAGGAAACTGATGCTTATAAAGGTAAAGAAGTTGTCCAGGATCACTCAGCTGATGAGGGGTAGAGGTAGGATTTGAACGTAGGCAAAAGGACAGGCAGTCTTTAGAGCCGTACACTTACCCCAGCACAAAGCTGGATGGCCCCTTGTGTACCCTTGGAAGGCCGAGGCCAGGAGACCGTTCCAGCAGAGGGCAAAGGGGGGCTTGGCAGAGGGACCATTGGGGATGCTCTGTGAAGAGGACTGCTCTGTCCAAGTAGCCCAGGCCCTGGTACCCTGGAGTCCAGGGTAGGGGAGGTGGCTGGGAATGGACCAAGCCTGAGGCCAGGCAGCCCAGGTCTCAGCTCAGCCCCAGTCGCCTGGTCTACAGCATGTCTTGAGTGTGCTATGTATCTAACACTGTTCTGGGTACCCTGGAAATCCCAGCACCATTGCAGATGGCGTCCCTATCCACAAAGACATTAGAGTTTACATGAGAAGATAAAAGTTGACATTTGGAGGGGGTGGCAATGAATGTTTTCTAAAATGCATCACTTTTCCTGTTTCTCTGTGAATGTATGTTTTCAGGAAATTCACAAGGGCATTCACAGCATTCCCAGGTCTGCATTGTCTCCCAAGAAAGGAATCCCTGGGGGCTGGGGGGAGAGGGAATTGCATGAAGTTGATCAAAAGATACAAACTTCCAGTTATAAGATAGATAAGTACTAGGGATGTAACGTACAACTTGATGACTACAGTTAACACTGCTGTATGGTATATGTGAAAGCTGTTAAGAAAGTAGATCCGGTCTTCCCTGGTGGCGCAGTGGTTGAGAGTCCGCCTGCCAATGCAGGGGACATGGGTTCATGCCCCGGTCCGGGAGGATCCCACATGCCGCGGAGCCGCTGGGCCCGTGAGCCATGGCCGCTGAGCTTGCGCGTCCGGAGCCTGTGCTCCGCAACGGGAGAGGCCACAACAGTGAGAGGCCCGCGTACTGCAAAAAAAAAAAAAAGTAGATCCTACGAGTTCTCATAACAAGAAAAATCCTTTTTTTTCTTTTGTTTCTTCTTTTTTGTTTCTATTTGAGATGATGGATATTAACCACACTTATTGTGGTAATCATTTACCAATATATCTAAGTCAAATCATTATGCTATATACCTTAAACTTACAGGGTGCTGTATGTCAATTATGTCTCAACGAAACTAGAAGAAAAGAAAAGAAACCTAAATGTCCATCGATAGATGAATGGATAAAGAAGATGTGGTAAATATATACAGTGGAATATTACATAAAATATATACAGTGGAATATATATATACAAATAAATATATACATATAAATATATACAGTGGAATATTATATAAAAAGAAATGAAATTCGGTCATTTGTAGAGATGTGTATGGACGTAGAGTCTGTCATATAGAGTGAAGTAAGTCAGAAAGAAAAACTAATACCATATATTAATGCATATATGTGGAATCTAGAAAAATGGTACAGATGAATATATTTGCAGGGCAGGAATAGAAACGCAGACGTACAGAACGGACCTGTGGACACAGTGGGGGACAGGGAGGGTAGGATGAATTGGGAGATTAGGTTTGACATAAATACTCTACCATGTGTAAAATAGACAGCTAGTGGGAACCTGCTGTATAGCACAGGGAGCTCAACTCAGTGCTCTGTGATGACCTAGATGGGTGGGATGGGGGGGAGGGAGGTCCAAGAGGGATGGGATATATGTATACATATAGCTGATTCACTTCACTGTACAGCAGAAACTAACACAACATTGTAAAGCAATTATATTCCAATAAAAAAAGAAAAGAAAAGAAATCACTTTCCTCCTGGCCTCCAACCTGGCTGTTCTCCCTCCATGTCCTTGGAGCATATGTTTCCCATCTTGCGTGTTTGTAACAGTGTACATGTTTCTGGGTCCTTCACTTTCACTGAAGTCTCAGAAGGGTTGACGGCAGCACTGGTGGGCAGAATTATCCTCACCCCTGCCCTGGGCCCTGTCTGCTGCCAGCCGCCTGAACTGGGTGGAGATGCACCCAGCTCAGATGTGCCTGGCGAGTGGGCTGGGAGGAGGAACAGGATCTCCTGTGTTTGAGCCAAACCCATTTCAAGCCACAATTACCCGGTTTCAATTCCAGCTGTGCTTTGTCAGGTGTCATGTATCCCTCCACATTCCTCCATGTAGCCACATGGCTGCGTGGCTCGTGGGGTCAGTGGCAAAACAACAAGATGTCTGGGGCTCTGCTGCAGGTTGAAATGATGCCTGTCATCTTTGTATTGTCCTTTTGGTACCTAGGTTTAGCCTCCAAGGGGTACTGATGTCTAATGTGTACCCTCAGAAGGATGAGAGACTGTCACCCTTACCCAGAGGTGTGCTGGTAGGTGCGTACAGCCAGCTTTCCTGAAATAAAGCCCTGGCTTGCAGTGTTTGCCAGTTTCTGAGGTGTAAATACTCCTAAGCTTACCAGCGTAGCATCACTACACACAGTAGAGAAGAGATGGGCAGCAGCACACCTGTTTCCACAGATCGAGACCATAGATGGAAACAGCTTCCAGAGCAGAGTAAAATGTGTAGAATGATTAGGAAGTCGTATGTTTTGAGCAGTTAGTATCTTTTTTTTTTTAATAAATTTATTTATTTATTTTTGGCTGCGTTGGGTCTTCGTTGCTGTGTGCGGGCTTTCTCTAGTTGTGGCTAGCGGGGGCTACTCTTCGTTGCGGTGTGTGGGCTTCTCATTGCGGTGGCTTCTCTTGTTGCGGAGCACAGGCTCTAGGTGTGCGGGCTTCAGTAGTTGTGGCACGTGGGCTCAGTAGTTGTGGCTCGCGGGCTTAGTTGCTCTGCGGCATGTGGGATCTTCCTGGACCAGGGCTCGAACCCGTGTCCCCTGCATTGGCAGGCGGATTCTTAACCGCTGCCCCACCAGGGACGTCCCGGTACCTTTGTTTTTAATATAATTGATTGTAACTTTGTATAATTTAATTTTCAGTAATGGCTGTGTTTAACAACTGGCTCACAGATTTCCTGGAAATTGAACGGTTATCTCTTACAAGCCACAGTGAGCTGGCCTTGGCACACCACTGCTCTCACACTGCACCTGTTTCAGAAGACATTGTTTTGGGGGTAGGAATTAGGCCAGGAGGCCCAAAGAGCCATGAGAAAGGGAGGACCCAGTAGTGACTCCCTGGGTGTGGTGGGGGCTATGCATGGGGTTCCAGGTACCTAACCCCCTGTTTGTCCAGAGCCCAGCAGCCTGGCTCACATGGCTAAGGGGTATCTGGGCCCATAGCGAAGCGTCAGGGTGGGTTTTTTGTGTTCCAGGACTCCTCCTCAGACACTTTTCGCAGGTCCCTTGAACATTGCTTCATCAGAGAGGGCTTCACCGACCACCTCCCCACTTAGAGGTGATGCCCATGGTACACCCTCTCAGCCCCATGACCCTGGTTCTTTTCCTTCCAGGCACTCTCCACAAGTAATCTCCTCCACATTCACATGTGAGTTTCTATGTTTGCTGCCATCTCTTCCTCTACTGGAAGCTCTAGGAGGGCCGTGCCAGTCTCACTGACCCGGAGCACCCAGCACATAGCAGGTGCTCAGTGAACACTTGTGGAGGGGAAGGGCCTGAGAGAGCAGGCTGAGAGACACGCACAAAAACGAGGAGGGAGAGGAGACAGCCATTTACCTTATTTGAGTTTCTTTTTCCAAGAAGAACAAGCTGTTGGCAGTGTACTGGGTACCCTTTGACCTTTCCAGCTACAAGGGGTGTATCTGCTGCCAAGTGACAGAGACCTGATTTTAAATGGTGTGAACAATAAGAGAAATCCATTAGCTCACTAACAAGAAGCCCCAAGGTAGGGTTGCTCCAGGTGGGTGTTTTCAGCAGCTCGACGATGTTCTCAGAGACCCGGCTTCTTTCCCTCTTTCTGCTCTGCCTCCTTAGGGTAGAAACTTTGCTCTCAGACCAGGCCCTCCATGGTTGCCGGGAACTAGAGGCATCACCTGGATATAGTCATGCCCTACAGACATCAGTTCCTTCCGGTGTGGCTCTTTTTAGGAGTAAGGAAACCTCTCCCAGAGACCACATGTCCTGTCCTAACGCAGCCCTGCAAGGGGACTAGGATGACCAGAGATTCTCAAAGTGGAGTGCCCAGACCAGCAGCACCAGCAGCACCTTGGAGCTTGTTCAAAACTGAGGAGGTGGGGCCCAGCGATCTGAGTTTTAACAAGCTCTCCTGGTGATTTGGTGCTTGGTAAGGTCAAGTTTAAGAACCACGGCTGGCCCAATTGTGACCCACCCTTCAGAGGGTGAACTCAACTGGGGCTCTGCTGAGAGGAAGTGGGGAGACTGGTGGGGCTGAGCCATCCTCAGAGACTGGAGCTGCAGATGAGACACTTTGCATCTACTGCCTTTAACCAGCACCATGAAGGAGACAAGGCTCAGAGTCCTGTGATGAGGGGCAGGGCTGCCCAGGCAAGAAGAGCCTATGACTCTGAACCCCCCAACCTTTGCCTTCTCTCCTTACCCCCAGCTACCAGAGATTCACTGACTGTTACAAGTGCTTCTACCAGTTGCAGCCTGAGATGACACGGCGCATCTATGACAAGTTTGTAACTCAGTTGCAGACATCTATCCAGGTGAGTGGCAAGAAGCCCAGCAGGTACTATTGGCTCGGGTCCTGCCTCCAGATCGTCAGCCCCCTGAAGGCAGGGACCCTGCCGTCAGCCCCTCTCTACCCTCAGTCCCCGAAACTGTCCTCTGTGCCCCCAGGCTGCAGTGGCCATCATCCGTTCCCTCCAAATGACAGGGGTGTCTTGAATGCCTCTTGTCTCATTGCCCTGTGTTGTAATTGAGTTTATAGTTGTTGTCCCACCTGACCTTGTGAGCTCAGCGAGGGCACGCCTGGGTCCACTCCTCTGTGTTTCTCCAGCACCTGGTGCAGAGCCTGGCACAGAGGAGGCATTTAGCAAATTGTTGAATTCATTGGAACTGCATACCGGAGGGGATACAGAAAAGGACAGGATTCCATTCCTGTCTTTAAGTGATCCCTCTTGGGAGTTTAACTTCCATGCTGTCACACTCCAGAATGGGCTTCGTTAGGCATCAGAATGTATGTGTGCTGTCCGCAAAGGGTGCTCAGCTGTGGGGACAACAGCAGGGATGCAGCCTTCAGAGATGATGTGCAGGAGGAGAGGCTTGCTGCAGACTCTTTTTAAATGTATTCTATTTTATACTTTATTTTCTTAATTATAAAAGTCACATGTAGAAAAGTTGGAATGTTTGTATAGAGACAGAACTTAAATTAGCTAAAATTTTACTAAGTGCCGTTAGTAGTTCAGCGTATGGAGTTGTCTGGTATTACTATAGCTCTTTCCTCTTTTCTCTTCAGGAGGAAATCTCTGAAATCAAAGCGGAGGGAAACCTGGAAGCTGTCCTGAATGCGCTGGATGCGATTGTGGAAGGAAGCAAGGACTGCGAGGAGCCGGCTTGGTGAGAAGGGTGATGCCTGCCCCCCAGCATGGACAGGTGGAGAGGACCAACACCAAACAGTGACCCAGAACAGAGAGACAAATGCATAGCCCCTCTGGGGCAGGAGAGCTGGGGGCAAGCGCATGTAGTCCAGGGGGTTGAGGTGACTGGGATGAGAGAAATCTTCCCAGGGAGCTCATTTCAGGACCCATCTGGCCTGCAAGAGAGAGGGTAGAGGGAGTGGGATGAGGCACAATAGCGAGGTTTGGAGTCTTATGTCGATTAGTCTGGCCCAGGCATCTGGTTTTTATTCATTTGTTCATTCAACAAACACTTAGAAGCACTTACTATACGCCTAATACTGTTGTAGATGCCAGAGATTCAGCAGTGACTAAGACACGAAAGACCTTCTCTCCCGGGGCTGTCATTCCAGTGGGCAGCCCTGCTGCCAGGTTGTTCTGGGCAGGATGGAGAAGGAGGCCCTGGGGACAGGAGTGGAGAGTTGAGGCCACTGAGGTGGCAAGTGGCCTGAGCTCCTGCCTCCTGCCTCCATTCCCTGTCTGAGTAGAATCCTAGGTCAGGAGGAGTAAAAACCTTTTTTGTGCTTTTCAATTTGCTAATGCTTTGTGACATTCATAACTGAAGAGAATTAACTTTTATAACTGAGAAAGAATTTTTAAAGAACCTACAGTGGCTTCTACCCCACTGCCCATCAGAACTGGCCTATCTCCTCACTCTGGGCACTCAGCACCCCCTAAACTCTTGCCTCCTCAGACCTGTCTTTCCTTTATCTTCTCACATTAGCCAGCCAGGGCCTCTTGGGGTCTGGGCCTGCTCTCAGGCCGCCACCTTCCCCATCTCTCCAGCTCACAGTCCCATGGTGTGGATGCACCAGCAAGGCACATGGTCACAAGGACTGAGGAAATCATCTCCAGCCCTGGAGGTTTACAGCTGGAGGGAGTGTCTGTGGATGAGGAGGAGGGCTAAGGTGTGGGTTGGTGAGAAGAGGAGAGATGGGTTCCTGGGCGCTGAAGCTAAGGGACAAGGGGTTAGCGTCCCCTCAGGAGCAGGAGCCATGCGGTTGGATCTTGGGAGTGAGAGGGACTACAGGAGAGTCCTGGAGAGCCAGCCAGCTGGAGGCTGAAGGTGGGAATGCCACTGGCTGGGTTTGGAAGGAGAAGCCTTACCCCACACGACGACTCTCTGTCCCCACCCCTGCGCCCCCTGCGGCCCTGCAGGCGCCCTAGTGGGATCCCAGAGAAGGACCTGTGCAGTGCTGTGGTGCCCTACTTTCTGCAGCAGCGGGACGCCCTGCAGCGACGTGTGCAGAAACAGGAGGCCGAGAACAGGCAGCTGGCAGATGCCGTCCTGGCCGGGCGCAGGCAGGTGGAGGAGCTGCAGCTGCAGGGCCAGGCCCAGCAGCAGGCCTGGCAGGTGAGTGTCCCGGCCCTGCCCTCAGGCACGTGCTCCCCTGCTGCAGCCGAGGAGAAAACGGGCCCAGGGAGGGCAACTGACTTGCCCAGGGATGGCTCCTCCATGTCAGGATCAGGGTTAATCCTCTGTAGCCATGGTGGTTCTACTCCATGTGATCACTGCCCAGTACTTTTAAAATGTGTACAGAGAATGACTTCTAGAGCCGTCAACATACCTAAGATATATCCTCCATGCAACAAATACGTGTCCTTTGAGGGTGAACTCAATTTCTGAAAGTGGCCCACAGTCACTTGGGGCCAAGTTGTTGAATAAGGGGGAAGAGAGTAATCAGGCTGGGTGACGCAGATAGCACATGTGGCTACAGAGTGATGAGATGGACTTTCTCGCCGGCTCAAAATGTAGTTCCAAAAGAGGGTTTCTAGTGGGGCTTGAATGGTGGCCCATTATTGGGTTCTCCTCATCATTTAGATGTCCAACTTATGTTTACCTGTGGCCACTCGACAGCTCCCTTCCTGGGGCAGACCCTCCTATTCCCAAGGGGGATAAGTCCCCAGATCCATGGCTCTCAGGTCCCCTGGTCTTCTTCCCAAGACCAGTCAGGGGCAATCTGAAGGCCCTGCCCCAGCCTCAGCAAGGCCCCAAGCCTCAGGGAGGCGGCAGCAGGAGAAAGGCTGGTGCCTTGCTCTGCTTCCTCTTATCTTCACCCCCTCAGCCTCCTCCTGTAACACACTGGCCCTGGGGGTGTGTAGTGTAGTGTAGTGTAGTGCAGTGGCCCAGGCTCTACACAGCAGACACCCAGGTGGTATAACCGAGGCCTCAGCCTAGTGCCGTCTCCTGGGACAGGTTCCACAGTTGAGAGTTGTGTCTCGGGTACTCTCGGGGCTGCCTTGCTGAGTCCTCCGGCTGCTCTGCCATTGGCGCTTCATCACCATGAGGCCAAGGGTCACTCCCCTGTCTAGGCTTTGGCTTCCAAATTGGCCAAGTAGTGATCCCCAACGCCCTGCCAGCTCTGACATTCAGTGCTTCTATTTTAAGAGGAAGAAGGAAGCCCCCTGCTCTTATAGCCACACCTCTCCCATTACAGCTACAGATGCTAACCATTGTTTGAAGTGGGTCAGCTGGATTGAGTGTTGAGTGCTGAGCCCTGTGTGGGCTCAAAGAGCCCTTTTTCACTACAATTCCCATGTCTGTAGCCCAGCTGCAAGTCCACTTAATTTAAGAAAGTTTCTCTGCTAGAAATCTCCAGTGAGGTCAGAGGATCGGGGGACACTTAAGGGGCCCTTTTTGAAAATCGGCTCTTCTCTGGGGAGGCCCAGCCTAGGTGGCCATGGCACCCAGCCCGCCATAAACAACTGCTGAGTGGGGCGGATTTCCTAATATGCCCTGCTGGGCCTGTGATATGAGTTTCAGACCCCTTCCTTATCATCCTGGGGGAAACCCAGGCCTGGAGTCAAGGACAGTGGAGGGAAAGCATTTGGATTTTCTCATCTCCCAGTCTGTCTGTTCTCTCTCATTGGTGTCAGGCTCTACACAGAGAACAGAAGGAGCTGTTGACCGTGCTGAGGGAGCCTGAGTGAGGAGGAGAGGGCCCGGCCCAGGAGCAGAGGGTCAAGGTCAAGGGCCTGTGGTCCAGGATGCTGAGCCTGAGTGAGCTGCCTCCAAGAACAGTCCCTAAGCAGTGATGAAATTTGCCGGAGAAGGAGGCCTCAGCTGTCTCCACTGCCGTTGTGCCTCTGGGGCCCCTTTGGGGTCAAACACACACACTACCTTCAGATTCCTCCCTGTTTTCTTCTAACTTTAGGATTCTTGGCCAGCTCCCGCCCTGGGAATTAGGCACCATGCTGCCTCTCCTTTAGGTTCAGGCCAACCCCCCACCCTACCCCCATCATACATATTGCCTATTCCTGAGCCCTCCCTAGGACCTGGCTTGGGGAATCTGTATTCAGTTTCCACTGATTGCCCCCTTGCTGGCCAGCCCAAGGGCCCCTGCCATGTTCTCCCCACATCCGCAAATAAACTTCCTTCACTACACTGTAATCTGTGAGGATGCTCCCTCTGCCTGGGCCTCTCCCAGGACTCTCCTAGGCCAAGATCCCACCCTGGACTCCAGAGTCCTGGCTCCAATTGAGGCCCCAGTTGCAGGGCTCTGAGAGCCTCCAGGCTGGGGAGGGTTGGTGGGGGGTGTATCTGACCATCTGTATGGAAGGGCAGTGAAGCCCCTTGTCACAGAAACCAGGAGCCTTGGGTTCCCTGAGGCCAGGACAAGCTGCCGGGGGGGTGTCACTGTCCATGCGCCTGCCCTTCTCTTTGCCTTGGGTTGATTCTGAGAGGCTCTATGGTGGGCCTCCCTAGGTGTTTGTTTGCGCCTGGTGAGTGCTCGAACATGGAGCAAGTGGGCCCTCCAAATGGCTGGGGCTTTGTCCTCTGGCTTCTCACAACCCCCTCTTCCCCAGCCAGGGCCACAGGGCATCAGGAGTGACTTAGCCAAGGGCAGGGTGGGTGTTTCCTCCAGACTGGAGGGTGAAAGGAGTGGGTGTGGGTGGGGGCAGAACTTTCTTCCCTGGCAAGGGCTTCACCCTAACTCTGTAGAGAGAGGCCTGGTTGGGTCTGTCTAGGAGCAGCGGGGACACTCGGGAAGATGGCAGGGTGGTCCCTGATCATCAACC
Source organism: Orcinus orca (assembly GCF_937001465.1). Taxonomy (NCBI): domain Eukaryota; kingdom Metazoa; phylum Chordata; class Mammalia; order Artiodactyla; family Delphinidae; genus Orcinus; species Orcinus orca. Next base: position 99,413,433 of record NC_064559.1, on the reverse strand, counting down.
CCACCCCCCAAGTTGAGCCTAGTGGCTCCTCTCTCCTCCTGGACACGCCTAAACATCCAGCCACCGGCCGTGGGGTGGAGGCAGCAGTGCTTCGTCTGGCAGGTCTCCACCTGGTGAGTGGGTGGTGGGGGAGGACACCCTCCCTCTTCTCCAGGCTGAGCTGAGGCAGAAGTGGCTTTCAGGTCTGGGGTGGCGCTTTTCAGGCTGGATGTTCTGCCCCTCGGAGGACAGGTCCCCAGGGTTGTTGGCAGTGGGGAGGCTGTGAGGGCAGGAAAAGGATCGGGGTGGGGCGGTCAGGAGCTCAGAGGTGCGAGGGGCATGGGGAAGGGGGTTCCCACCTCAGTGCCCACCTGGCCAGTCGCAGACAGAAGGGCTGTCCTTACCTCACACCTGGCCACACCTGTGTTGGCTTTTGGCTCTTGGCCCTATGCTGCCCCAACCCCTTCCCCCGTCCCAAGGCTCAGGGCCTGAGCAGAGTCGAGCCGCCCCCATGCCAGGCCTGCTGTTGAGGTCTCTCTGGGGCAGAGGCCCTCGGGGTGAATGAGGGCATTGGCCCTCCCTCACTGAGTTTGGCTCCTGCCCACAGGGCTGACAGTGGAAATCAGCCTGTGGGAGGCTGTAGCCCAGCTCTGTGCAAATCTATTTTGGACCTCTGGGCCCCCCTTCCTCTCTAGGCTCCCCCTCCTACCCCTCCCCGTCTGCCCCGCTGGTGCTCAAACTGAGGCTGGGGCTCCGAGGGAGAGTGAGTAGGGGCTGGGAGACCTGGGGCAACCCCCTTGAGGAGGGGCTGGGGACCTTGTCTGGAGGCTGGCAGTCTTGGACTGAAGCCCACCTTCCTCCATCACTCCCAGAGGCCTGCCCAGGCAGCCGCAGCTCCAACCACAACATCCTTTGGGGTTTGGCCTAGGCAGTTGACCCCCAAATAGCCCTGGTAGATTCCCCCAAGACCCGCCCGCACCCTTGCCTCTGGGGCACAGCCCAGAGAGTATAAAACAGTGCTGGAGGCTGGGAGGGGCAGACCAGCTGAGTCCTGAGCAGCAGCCCTAGCACAGCCGCTGACAGACACACCATGAGACCCCTCATGTTCCTCGCCCTACTGGCCCTGGCCACACTCTGCCTCGCTGGCTGGTCAGGTGAGTGCCCCTACCCCTGCCCCAGCCCGCGGGAGCTGCGAGGGGAAAGCACCATGGCCTCACCTCTCCTCACCCCTTCCACTGGCAGTCCCTATTGGCAGTCTAACCACCTTTCTGTGGGCTCAGTCCATTTGCCCCCACTGCTGTCCTTGTGGAGGGAGAGGAGAGGGGAGGAGAGGGAGAGCCCTAGGGATGAGCAGGGGTGAACTGGGCTCCTTTTTCTTGCAGATGCAAAGCCCAGAGATGAGGAGTCTGGCAAAGGTGCAGGTATGAGGCAGGGCCTGATGGGAAGCTGTGCCCTGTATCACTCAATGGTGCTGCCCACTCCCAGCACCCCTGTCTCACCCTGGTCCCCTCAGTCCCATTCTCCCCTCCTTCCCCCTCCCATCTGGCTCTCAGGAAGGCCAGCCTACTCCCCACCTTGTCCACCCAAACTCGGAATCACCTGACCCCTGACCCTCTGCTCCACAGCCTTTGTGTCCAAGCAGGAGGGCAGCGAGGTGGTGAAGAGACTCAGGCGCTACCTGGATCATGGGCTGGGGTGAGAGAAAAGGAGGTGCTGGGCCAGGGCCCTGCATCTCCAGGATGGGCTGGGAGGAGCGGCCGCTGTGGGAGGACTCTGGAGCCCCAAGTGCAGTGGGAGGAGGGGCGGGCATTTTGCATGGAGGCTGACGCCAGTGTGTTGGGCTCTCAGAGCCCCAGCCCCCTACCCAGATCCGCTGGAGCCCAGGAGGGAGGTGTGTGAGCTCAACCCCGCCTGTGACGAGCTGGCTGACCACATTGGCTTCCAGGAGGCCTATCGGCGCTTCTACGGCACAGCCTAGAGCTCTCAGCCCTGCCGGCCTGGCTGGCAGCCCCCAGCTCTGGCTCCTCTCCGGGACCCCTCCCCCTCCCCTCTCCCTGACCTCCCTGCCCGGCAAGTGTGAGATCCCAGCAGCTGGGAGCATCATCCCAGCTGCTCCAGAATAAACTCTGGAAGAGGAACTGGTGGGGCTGTGATTCTTTGTCCATCTATGGAGTGTGAGGAGGAGGTATTGGGAGGATGGGGAGTGGAGAGGTTTTATCTTTTTCAGTCCCAGAAAGTGCTTCCCAAAATCTGTTGTTGAGTTATTTATTTATCCCTGCCTCAGTCCAGAAGCATTGAAGGTGGCTTCCTAAAGTCTAAATAGGGTTCTCCTCTCTAGCCCAGCACCCTCCCCCACCTCAACCCACTGCCCCATCCGTGACACACCCAAATAGACCAGATCCCAAAGGCCTGGACGCCTGGAGTACACGGCTGTGACCAGGACAGACAGCCTCATCGCCATAGGCAAAGAGCTTCCGGTAGATGGTACTGCCTGGTTTGGGGGTGGGGGCAGTAGCGGGCCTCCTGGCCTGGTTAATAAGCATTCAGGATGGGCCTGGGTTAGTCATGTTAGTTCTTGCCTGGGCTGAGCAGAAACTCCAGGAGCACCAGAGATGGGACCAGATGAAAGGGCCCAACACCTCCCCATCCCAGCCTTCAATGGCAGGTGGGGCAGCTCCAGCCTGGACACACGCACCTCCCCTCTCAGACCCTCAGCACTTCCCCCAGCCCCATCAAGAGCACCCTCCCTGACCCTCCTACTCACTCTCTGCCAGCCTCCCAGCCCCTCTCCTCTCCTCTGCCTTCTGATCTCCGCACTCTCTCCTCAGCCACTCCTCTTGGTTCCAGGCTCAGAAGTGCCCCTGTCTTATCAGGCCTGGGTCTGGGCTCCTCCCCAGCACGGGGGTGGGGGCGGGGGGGGGGGCACCTGGCCTCTGCTTCCCTCCAGGGCAGGCTCAGAGCTGGGGCCTCACTGTAGTTTGGCCTTTGTATTCCTCTCCAGCGGGCCACCCTGCAACAGGGGGCACGTACTGGGAGCCTGAAATAGGGAAGCTGTGAAAGCAGCAATGATGAGCAGGTTCCCAGCCACTGCCAAGCCCAGTGTGGCCACTGTGCCCGCCAGGCCCAGCGGCGGTTCCTGCATGGCCAGCCAGGCTCGGCGAGATCCCATATCAGCCAGCACCGCCTCCAGCTGGAAGTGTGTGCCCAGCACTGCACAGATGTGGAATAGCTGGTGGCTGTGGCCTGTGGGGAGGATGGGCGTGTGAGGGCACATACCCCATCCCCAGGGCTGCCCCAACTCATCCTGTGACCCATGGTGAGCACCACATCCTCTGGGCCTGCTACTCCCCTAAAACTGGGAATAAGAAACCCAATTCCCAGTTATTGGCAAGAGTGAGTGAGCTGCTGTGCACAGAGCCCCTGGCCTACAGGCTGCTGGTTTTGTTGTTATCTGAGGACTGGGGCTGGGCCTGGACCCTGAGGGCCCTGCCAGGAATACTCTCCTTTACTCAGTTCACTCTGTGCTCTGGGGAGCTGTCTCCCCAACCCCTCCTGGGCCAGGCCAGGTCTGCTCTCACCGATGTAATCAAAGCGTCCTGGTGCCAGCCGCTCAGGCAGGTGGGAGGCAAAGAGGAAGCCAGTGAGCAACGCGCAGAAGAGGTGGTAGCCGTGGCTGGTGCTCAGTGCCTCCTGCCCACAGCTGTGGCCCCTGCCCCAGCACAGTCCGAGCTGGCAAAGGAAAAGCAGGGTTGACGGGGAGGGGCTTTGGGGGTGGACATCATGTGTCTGGGATCTGGTGAGGATGAGGAGGGGGAGGGCACAGCTGGACTGGGTGCTGGGCTAGGAGGGTGGGCAGCAGGGCTGAGTCAGGGATCGAGGGGGCAGGGCTGGGAGTGGGCACTGTGAGGGTCAGGACAGGAAAGCAGGAGCCTTACCCGATAGAAGAGCGGGAGGTTGTCGAACAGAAAGGGATAGGTGAAGGCAGCCGTGCGGAGGATCTTACTGAGCGCAGGGCTTTCTAGCTCTGGGAACCTGGGAGGCGGGAGTGAAAGGCTGGTCACCATCCTTATGCTGGGGTGGGGGTCAGAGGAGGGCAGGGGACCTTTGGCCAAGATGGAATGTCAGTGTAGCTTAGTGGCTATGAAAGCCCTTAGGCCACATGACTCCTCTGTGAGTGACAACAGCTGTTAGACGGGGATAGACACCTGCCTCTTAGGTGGCTTGTGAGAGTTAGAGACAGCGCAGGGATGGTGCTGGTGCACAGGGTCTGGGCACAGTAAGTCCTCAATAAACGGTCCCATTGTTACCAATGTTGTTCAAGAGCAGTGAAACGCAGGCACACCCCAGTGGTCCTGGGTGTCCAGGTGTTTGTGGGTGCTCTGTCCTGTCCCTCCGCCTTCCCCTTCACCACTGGCCGAGAACCCACCGGGAGTAGCAGGAGAGGCCGGTGCACAGGAAAGAATTGAGTGCGGCGGCGGGCACAAATAGCTGGTGCAGGCGGCTGTGCAGCCAGGAGGCCGGCATGGAGTAGGCGGCATAGGGGAAGGCGCAGCCTGGCGGGGGGAGGGGGGGAGGGGAGCTGAGGCCCCGCCCCGGAGACCCCGCGCCACACCCCCGCCCCGCCCCGGAACGCCCCCGCCCCCCTGCCCACCGCCCCAGCCTCCGCCGCGGGGCTCACCCAGGCTGTAGAGGCTGAGCGCGCCGTAGTCCAGGAAGTAGCAGATGTGACGCGCGCGGGGTGACATGGAGCTGAAGGTGTGCGCGCAGCACGACGCAAACGGGTAGAGGCAGGCGGGCAGCAGGAAGACGAGCAGCGGCCAGTGGTAGGGCTCCGACCGGAAGCCCTGGCCTCCCGCCAGCGCCAGGAGGCGCCACAGGAAGTACCTGCGGCAGGCATGTGCTCAGGCCACCGGACCCCCAGCGACTCCCAGTGCTGCCCGCGGGCCCGGACGGTCCCGGTCCGCCTGAGTACCCCCTTGAGCTCGACGCCCAAGCCTGGGACAGAGCCTCCCTCACCAAGTGGGCAGGAAGTGAGTCCAGATGTTGACGGTCTCGTTGGTCATCTGGAAGGAGCTGAGGACACAGTCCAAGGCCGAGCTGGTGGGGCGGCGGTAGCCAGACATGATACCATCTTCCCAGAACACCTGGGGTTGTGGGGGGCAAGGGAGGAGAGGAGTCACTGTGTCCCACCCTTTCTCTCCAAGGGACTCCACTGTGTCCCACCCTTTCTCTGGAAGCAGGGTGGAAGGGAATGGGCTGGAGATCACAATGGCCCCAAAGTAAAACTAAATCCAACCCCATCTCACCACAGTTTCCAGTACCCAGAGAGCAGGTGAGAAACAGAAGAGGCAGAGTAAGGGGACAAGATAGGATGGACACAGGGTGCTCTGAGGAAGCCGACTCTGGATAAAAGAGTGTTCTGGGCTCTAGGGAGCAGGTCACAAGCCTGTTCCTTAGAGAGCAGAAGAGTCCCACACTGAAATGGCAGGGATAAGAGTTAGCCTAGAGCAGGGACTTCTGCACTTGCAAAAAGAGAAGAAACTTTGCCCCAGCCAGTCCCCTGAGAAGTAGGAGTTGGTGACTCCCTCACCCTGGGGACCTGGTGGACGCGAAGGAGTTGGGGCAGCTTGAGACTGAGCATGGTGGCCCGGCACCTCCACGTTGACCTAGAGACAAAGGGCGGGGGGGGGGGAATTAGGTATCTGCCCCCATCCACAGGTCCCTTTTCGCCCAGGTCCAGGCTGAACCTGGTCACTGAGTCCCAGGGTAGGCTGTGTACCCGGGCATGCATGCGGGTGGTAGCTGGCCACCAAGCTGCTTCCTTCAGGCCAGGGGAGGCTGGCCCAGCTTCCCCAGTGATCATAACCCCAACCCCTCCCCAGCCTAGCCTGGGGGCTATTTAGTTCCCCCATTGAGAGGGGCTGGTCAGCCTCGACTCAGCAAGGAGTGGAGGGTCCTCCTCAGCCAGAAGGCTGCCTCAGTAACCCTGGACCCTGGAGCCAGGTCCCCAACCCCCAGTTTTTGTCTCAGAAGAACCCTGACTTACGGAGGCCAGCACAGAGAGCGCCTAAGCACACACCACCACCGCCATCGCCAGCACCAGAAAGCTCCTTGGCTCACAGTGCCTGGGCTGAGCACAGAAAACTTAGGGTGCTCAGGGAGAATTCTTGGAGAGGCCAGATGCCTACCGGTGGGACAAGGAATTAGGGGGATGCCTGGCTCTTCTCTGAAGACTACACGTGTGCCCCGGGGGGGGCATTTGGGGTCCCTGCCCCATCTGAGCCCCGGCCCCTCAGCCTCAGACCTGTGTGCTGCCTCCGGGTGGCCGCAGCTTTGCTGCCCCGCCCGCCCGCCTCCCAGGCTGCCTCTCCCAGGCACATTCCTTGGCACAAGTGGATGGGCTGGGCCACCAGGGCGGGTGGAGCTGCCCCAGGAGGAGGGAGAACAGGACACTCCTCCCACCTCTCCAGGCCAAAACTTTCCAGCCCCGCCCCGTGCCTCTTCCTGTCATCGCTTTGCCTACTCTCTGTGTGCATGTTTGCTCCGCACACACTCCGGGCCCTCACACCGCCAGCCTGAACCCCAAGCCTCTGTTCCTGTCTTTCAACATTTTGGGGGCCCTCTGCCCTTGAGCTGGGTGCTGGGGACCCTGCTGGGCACAAGGCCGACCTGGTCCCTAGTCCCTGCACCCTGGCTGAGATTTGATAGATGACCCCGGGAATTCCCTGGCGGTCCAGTGGTTAGGACTCTGTGCTTTCACTGCCGAGGGTCTGGGTTTGATCCCGGGTCGGGGAGCTAAGATCCCACTACCACAAGCCTCGGGGCGCAGCCAAAAAACAAAAAGAAACTAAGATAGATGACCCCTCCCGGAAGTGGGATGGGGGTATTCTGACCTATCCTGAGTGCGGCCCAAGCTGCCTGGGGGAGGGGTGGACCAGGAAGATGCTGGCGTCTAGCTCCCCTCAGGGTCCCTTCCCTCAGCACTGGGGTTCAGAGGTCTCTGAAGTAGTTTGTGCTGGAGCCATGGAAATGGGGGAGGGGCCGGCCGGAGCAGGCGAGTGGCCTCTAGTTCCCCAGAACGGGCGTCTTGGCCCCAGGTGAGCTTCCTTACCCAGAGTTTGATGGGCGCTCCTAAGCCGGTGGGTCGGCAGGCCCCGGGCTCCACGGGTGGAGTCCCTGGCTCTTGCCAGCCGGGCCAATGGGAGGGAGAAGAGAGTGGCGGGCAGGCGGGCCAGGCCTGGGCGGGGAGTGGGAGACAAAGGGGAGCCAGAGAACAATCCCAGCCTTGTCCAGCCTCCAGAGAGCCGTGCGGGGTGGCCCAGCCCCATTAGCAGGCAGCTCACTCGGGCTCCAGCGCACAGCCAGCCCCTTCAGCTTGACCCCACCCCACTGAGAGCAGACTGGCCGGAAGAGGCCAGGGCCCTAGCCAGGATGCAGCCAGGGTGGTGCAGAGCGCCCCCCTCAGACCAGGCTGCCCCACGGCTCCAGGGTTCCAGGCTCTCCCAGGAGCTGAGAGTGGCTCTGCCTCAAGCTGGGCAGAGGAATCCAAACCCTGAATATGAATTCTCCAAAACCTCTTCTCACTGTGCTTCGCTGCCTCTCAGCGCCTGGTGCTGGGCAGAATCCAGAGCAAATGCATTTGGTAAATGTTGGTTCAACCTCGAGGGGTTCACCAAGCTTCTCCACTCCCCAGACACACTTGAGGTGTCAGTGCTTGCGGAGGGATGGGGTTGAATACTCAGAGGCTGGTTTCAAGGTTCACCCTCACCTCTCCACTGAGGAAGTTTCTCCCTGATTCAGAGGACCCAGCTGAAAACCGCAAACCACCCCCAGGGAGCAACGTAGCCTTCAAAATAGTTGACCCTTGAACATAGGTTTGAACTGCGTTTATATGCAGCTTTCTTTCACTAAATATGTACTCAGTACTACACGGTCCCCAGTGGGTTGAATCATGGATGTGGAACTGCAGATACAGAGGGCGGACTGTAAAATCAAGTGCAGATTTTTGCTTGCATAGGGGTCAGCGCCCTAAAACCACATATTCTTCAGGATCATCTGTATATTGTTTTCACCTATCACCCTTGTGAAGGCAGCAGCTCAGTTCAATGAACTTCACATCTATCAAAACCGTCTCTGGAGTTTGTGCTTCAGCTGCTGGTTACTTGCTTCAACTGGGCCACCTCAAAGAAACCTTTCCAAACTGCCATTTCAGTATGTAATCTCCAATGTCCCAATAAAACTGTACAGAAAGGCACCAGGAGACAAGGAGTGGGCTTCTGGGGGTCTTTATTAAGTGATGCTTTAGTCTCAGCCTCTGCCAGGGACTGGAAGTGGGGGTGATCCCACTCCCCCCAGGTTGTCCCAGACTTGCTGTCTTAGAGGAAGGAGGCAGGCAGCCAGTTCTCCTCCGAGAACAGTCTGGGAAGCTAGGCTAGTGCTCTGGGGTGGGGAACAGCAGAGCTGAGATCCCCGACCCTCAACCCCCAGCCCGAGCTGTATGTGCAGCCCGAGCGGGAGGGGCCGAGGCAATCCTGGCCAAAGCCTCCCACACTCAGCCCCACTCTTGCTGCTCCACTCACTGCCCTGAGCTATTCGTGATCTCTGCTCTCACATTCACCTCAACACTCCAGAAGCTAGCCCCATGCTCAGCTCCTCCAGGCCTTTAGTCCCGGGGAAGGACAAAAGTAGGGAAGCCCATCAGGGCAGAGGGTCCCTGGCCGGGCAGCTTCAAGAGCCTCTCCTTTCTGCTGTCCATCCGAACACAGGCCCCTCCCTAGATAGTAAGGGGGGTTGTGGCCTCAAACTTCACCCCTCTCTCCTCTTACTGGCATCCCACTCTGTCCCAGCACAGCAGCCCAGAGCACAAAGCGCAGTGACCATGGGGCTGGCGGGCACAGAAGCCCTCATTGGCATATAGGCCAGACTGCCTGCAGCCGTCGTGGGCCTGCTCCCTGCCCTGGAAGCTAGACGAAGGGAGACAGAAAACAGAAGTGGGGCAATGGGTGTGCATCCCCTGCAGCAGGAGGAGGGGATCTAAGCCCTGCCCTGCTACTGGCGCAGGCAGCTCCAGGCCCCTCTTCCTTAAGAGTCCCCAAGGCTCCAGAGCTGCCCAGCCCCTGCAAAGGGAGATGAGAGGGGGATGGGTGGTCCTCAAGGAGAGGAAGGGTCTGCAGAGAACCACCCAGACACCTGGTGTTACCCAACTCTACCCCCAGGCCCAGAGGGCCCAAACTCCTGGCACCAACCACCCTGCGTCTTGGGTGAGGAAGAAGGGCCCCTTCTGCTGTCCCTTCCCCTCAGAGGTCCAGGAACCACTCCAACGAAACGCAGACACCCGTGCCTGCCACCTGCCCCTGGGGAAAGCAGGGGGGCTGAGGCAGGAAGGCTGGCTAGGGGCCAACAGGCCTCTCCTGCTCCAAGCACTTTCCTTGCTTTCCTGACGTCGTCTTGGCAACAGGGGGACCCCGCCCTCCCAGCTGGCTCCTGGGCCCTCCCTGCAGCCTGTGTGCAGCTGGGCTTCCTTCCTGTGTGCGTGCGTGAGTCTGCGTGTGGTGGGGTGACTACAGGTGGTGGTCCTGGCTGCCAGGGAGGGCAGGAGAGATCTGGAGTCAGCCCCGCTGCAGGGCCTGGGGGTCGGTCTCAACCAATCTCCTTCCACTGCTTGTAGAAGTCCAGAACATTCTTGATGTCCACACTGGCATGTGCAGCGGCCTGCAAGGCTGCCTGTAGAATTGGGGGGAGGACAAATGGAGGAGGGTCTGACCTCCCAAACTCTGGGACAAGTCGTTGAGGGGCTGGGGAAGGGGTGATGGAAGAGGAAAAGGGCAGCTGTCTGGTCTGAGGGAGTCGACACCGGTACCTCCTCCCCATTCCACACTCTGCCAAACATCACCCCATGACCCACCTGCATAGGGCCTGAGAGCGTGCTGGGGTTGTCCAGTGGAAGGCCTGTGATGATGGTCACCATGCCACTCGGGTCCTCCTCACCTGCCCCCTGGGCCAGAGTCAGCTGTTTGCAGCTGTCCAGGATCTTATAGAGCGTCCTGGTGGGAGCAGGGGGAAGGCGGGCCAAGCCCCAGCATTAGCACAGCCTGAACACCAGATCTCCAGGGCACAGGGGAAGCTGGGGGTGAGGAGGGCACCAGGAGAGAGCGAGAGAAACCAGGCAGCCCAGAGGAGAGGGTCCTGGAAGCTGGCCCCAGAGGACATGCTACAGGGACTGGGCAAAGGTTCAATGAGTGAGGAAGCTGAGCCCAAGGATCTCAGGGCCACGGGGGCTCAGATGCTGGAGCAACTTCTCACTCCATCTAAGGTGAGACCTGCAGGAGGCCTCCGGCAGAATAAGCCTGGCCCCGCGCTGGTCCTGCTGCCTGTTATGGAATTCTCCGGCCCCGTCCCTCTGTCCTGGGGAGTGCCCACAGAGGAGCAAGGTAGGCAGCCTATCTGAGGTTCTAGGGGTGGGGGCTGAAATTTTACCAGGCATCTGCATCCTGCCTCTTCAGCTTATGCCGCTCAAAGCTCTTCCCCACCTCTTTCTGGCAGCGAATGTACCTGCAAAGGAGACGAGAGAGTGAAGGTTGGGGGCAGGGGAGAGGGAGGGCACCTCATACAAAGCAGGCCATTGTGGCGCAGGGGACCCAGTTTTATCGGGGGGGGGGCACGTCTCCCACATCACAGGTCTGTTTGGAGTCATTCTGAAGTGGCTTCCTAGCTGCTGAGCCCAGCTTGCTTTTCCTTCTGATAACATCAATTCTTTGGTTCCTCCCTGGGGAGGAGCTGGGAGGGGAGAAGCAGCAGGTGCTTTTCAAGTCAGTGCTTCTGGAGACAAGGTCCAAACAAGCAGGCTTTGTGCAGCTTTCTGACCAGGCAAGGGCAAATGCAGAGGAGGGGTGGGCCAGCCAGCAGAGAGCAGGGAGCTTTCTCCCTCTTCCCTACACCCAGTGTCTAGTCCTTTTCTGGCCCCAAAGGCCAGAAGGAAGGGCCTGTGCTGGGCTGAGCACCTATACACTGCCATCTGTCCCCTCAGCCCCATGGGAAGCCCCTGGGCAGCCCCGATGAAGGCACTCCCACCTTGGTCAACCTGATCACCTAAAGCAGGAGAACCTCCTGCAAAGGAGTCCATAGGTTGGAGGTGGGGGCTTGTTCCCCTCTCCCCGGTCACAGTGATCTCATGTTTGCCCCAGAGGTAGATGGACAGCAGGTCACTGTTCCCCAACAGGGCTCCTAGCTCCTCCAATCGCTGTCTATTTCAGCACCTAAGACCCTGACTTCTAATTATGTCTTCGGCTTCCCTCCCCAGGCAGTGAGCCAACTGTGACCAGGGGCCACGTGTCTTACACGAGGAACACACGCATTTGTTGTCTGTGCTCAGCAGAGGTCCAGCCAGGCCTGCACTCACCTGTTCCCTTTTTTAAACTCTGCCTCCAGGTATCGGATCCCATCCCGGGCCCCGGGGTGTTCCTTCTTCAGCAAATCCAGGCCATCGATCACTGGCGGGCAAGATGGGGGGTGGGGGAACGACAAAACAGATGAGCTCAGGCTGTCGTGACATGGGGCTCTGCAGAAGCATCTGCACTCACTCCAGGACACACTGCAGGAAAAGGGGCCGTAGCTCCTACAGGAATCCTGAAGTTCTTTCAAAGACTGACCTTCTGCCAACAATGTATGTTGGCAACTTACCAACTGCTTTCACTTAGATTTTCTCATCTGTTTCTCCCAACCATCTTGTGAGTCAGGGTTTAACAGGGATTGTCATGCCCACTTCGCAGATGAAATGACTGAAGTTCAGAGAGGCGGCAGGACTTGACCAAGGCCACTGTGTGTAAACTGGGCCCCAAGTAAGGGTCTCTCAATCCCAAGCCAGATTCTCTTTTAGCCACACTCTCTGCTCCCACCTCTCCAATATACTCACCTGTCCTTGGGATGATGACAATGAAGCGGCCACTGGTGGCCAGCTGGCGGATGACAGGGAGGTGGTGGCAAAGGGCTTGGGTGTCGGGGACGAGGTAGGGAGACATTGCTGACTGGGCCTTGGGCTGCTGCAGGCTCCCTTCCAGCTGAGAGACCTCGAGCTGTTGAGAGAAGGCAGAGTGGGTGGAGCTGCGTGCAGCCTGGGCAGGGGAAGAATGGTACTCAAGGTGGCTCTTATGGGGCTCCTCCTGCTGCCAATGGGAACAAGGGACCCCTTCGATGAATGGCCTCATAGGAAAAGTAGACAGAAACAAGTGGTAAAGGAAAGAGGAAGAGAAAGAGAAGGAAAAGAGACAGAAGTGAAGGCAGAAGGGACCACAAAAGCTCAGTGACAAGTCAGCAGTTGGAAGGCAGTCTAGGAGGCTGGGAGGGTAGCCAGGGCAAGGTAGAGAGCCACAGCGGGCAGAACAGGGGCTGAAGCTGGAGGGCTGAGGACGTGCCAGGGGGCTTCAGGCAATAACCAGATCAAGAGCAGAAGGAGCGCGGGGCCCCAACTTCTTACCTGAAGTCGTAGCTGGGCCATGTCTCTCATTAGCCTGTTCCGCCGAGCTTCCTCCTGTGCCTACAAGGGGAAAATAGCAGGTGCTAAGCTTGGGACGAGAAGCTGGGGGAATGAATATTCCTTTCCCCAGTGATCAAGAAGACCAAAAGGGATTCCTGGGGTCTGAAACAGGTACGGCCTCATATAAAGGCAGCTCTCTATCACTCCTGATAAGTGAGGGGAAGGGAGGTGTGGGAGAAAAAATATCCCTCCTGTGTAATCTGAACACACTTCATCAGCAGCCCACAGAAGCTCACGCCTCCCAGGGAGAGAGGGAGGGGATGGCACCTGTCTGTGTCTCAGGGTTCCACCTCTGCTCCTCTCAATCTGTCCTCCCTCCCAGGGGATACCATCCATGCACCCCTTCACTTTCTATCATCATCCACTTGCCAACTTCTTCCAAAAGCTGCAGCTTCAGCCCAGACCTGACCACTCCTGAGTTCCAGACGTACATACCCAAATGCCTACTTGACAGCCCAACCTGTTTCTCAGAACCTGCTTCTCATCCTCTAGTGTACCCCAGCTTGCTAAGTAAACCACCATCTGCCAAGCCAGAAAGCTTAGCTAGCTTTGACTTTTCCCTCTCTTTCAGCCCCAGAAGCTATCAGCCTCCCAGTCCTGTCAACTGTACCTCCTAAAAAATCATTCACATCCCTCTGCATCCCTCCATCTTCAACATGCAACCCCGGTCTAAGCCAGTACCTCCCACCTTGACTATTATAACCACCTTCTTTTTGGTCTCTGCCTCCAGCCCAACTCATTTTCTCTGCCTGCAACCAAGGCAATCTTTCAAAAACCATCTGCTGTCCACCATGGCCCTGACTAAAAGTCCTGTGATGGTTTTCCTTTGTCTTCTAGATGAAGTCCAAATTCCTTAGTACGGTCTAAAGATGGGGACTTATTCTGAAAGACATGGGGAGCCACTGAAGGCTCTTCAGCAAACTGGCATCATCAGAGTGATGCTTTAAAATATTAATCTGGAATGTATAATCTCATCCTCATCCTAAGAAGACACCAGACAAAGCCAAGTGAGGGACATTCTACAAAACAACTGAACAATACTCCTTAGGACTGTCAAGATTATAAAAGACAAGGAAAGGGACTTCCCCAGTGACGTGGTGGTTAAGACTCTGGGCTCCCAATGCAGGGGGCATGGGTTCGATCCCTGGTCAGGGAACTAGATCCCACACGCATCCCACAACTAAGGAGCTCGCCTGACTCAACTAAGATTCAGTGCAACCAAATAAATAAATAAATATTAAAAAAAAAAAAAAGGACATGGAAAGACTGAGGAGACATTAAAACAATCAAATGTAATGTGGGATTCTGGAAAAGAAAATAGACATTTACAGGAAAACTAGTGAAATCTGAATAAAGTCTGTAGTTAACAGGATTGTACCAATCCTAACTTCTTAGTTTTGATAATTATACTATGGTTATGAAGTGTCCACCTCTTACCCGCCTGTGGAGTGTCCCCTTCGAGAAACTCTGGTAGAGAAAGCAAAGAAGGGAGGCAGAAGACCAGACCCATCGGGAAAGAGGGGTCCCTAAACCAGGCAGACACTAGAGCCCAGAGAGTAGGAGCAGCGCCCCGCCTGGCTTGCAGAGAAGCTAAGCTCCCACAGCAGCTTAGAACAAGGACAAGAGCCTGGTCTTTCCAATTCCAGAGCCCTGGCTCTGCCACTGATACCTCCTCCTTTGTCATTCTGAGCCTCCTTGTCTATAAAATGAGGCTGCAAGCACCCACCTCACAGGGCTGTTACAGAGTTAAATGAGATGTCACATGCAAAGCAGCTTTGCACATGGAAAACTCTCGGTAAATGATGGGAGAAGGCAATATGACAAGGACCACGCTGCTGCTGCCAGGGGATAAACCCCTTGGGGTGGAAACGTGACTCAGGCAGAGCAGGAGGCAGTCCCAGCAGGCAGTGTGGCCTGAGTCCACCGTGGCCTGTGGTGTCTAGCACCACACCAGAGGGGCTTTCAAGTATTCCGTGCCCCCAGGAGTCGTCTTCGGGAGGTTTAGGCCAGAGGAAATGCCTGCAAACACTCTAACATTTTTTGAAGCTGTGTGACTTCCCCGTAATTATTTTTGTAACCCCCCGTGTTTCCCCCTATGCAACAGCAATGAAAGCCTTAACACAAAAGGTTAGTTTTTAACAAAACATGCTTGCTTTTAAGGCAGCAAGGAGGGGGGTTTCTGGGGAGACTGTGCCCCTTCCCATCCGCAGGAAGGGGGTGCTCATAGGTCGGGGAGCCTGCGGCTGGGGAAAGGAAGAACATGGGGGAGGAGACTGGCTTGAGATGAAGAAGAACCCCTGGGCTTGCCAAGACACGTGGGCCGTGCTTCCCGTGCCAGACACCACCCCCCCAAATGTACTGGTGCCACTTAGCTTGGGGAGGACAACACGCCCAGGGTTGTGCAGGCCCCACTAAAGAACCCACAGTGTTGCTCACGAAGTATTAGCCTCACAAGAGAAAGGCCTGTCTTGTTTGCTGCTGTAACCCTCATGCCTAGGATACTGACGGGTCTGGCATAGAGCAGATTCTCAGTAAATATCTGTGGAATGAATGACTGACTGGAAAAGAGGTAACACAGGCCACCTCCTACTCTTTGAGGCTTCTGTGGGATGGAAGGGTTCCTGCATGGTGTCTGATGCCAGGATCCCTCCATTCCTCAGTCTTCATCCCTCGAAAAGGAAAGGGAAAGGAGCATTTTGCTGAGCACACGTACTCCACAGCACACACTCCATAATGCAAAGTGCAAAGTGCCTGCCATTCTCTATCATTGCACAGTCACAGCAACGCCATAAAGCTGATTCAACTATTCCTGTGTAACCGATGAGGAAACAGACTTAGCAAGGTTAAGTGACTTGCTCAATTCAGACTAGGAGGTGACAGAGATGGCCCTCAATCCCCAGTCTGTCTACATACAGGCCGGTGCCAGGCTGCCCCTGCTCAAAGCAACTCTCGCTCCCTATCAGCCCTCAGTTCCCTCCCCAGGCTCAGTCTCCCCGGCCCCAATGACCAGGTTCTTCAGTCGAGGGCCACCAGTGTGTCTAAGCCTCTGACCCTGGGTTTCTCAGTGAGCCCATGGGAGCAGAGCAGACAGGGAGGGGAGGCCTGACTCACCATGCGGAACTGGGCCTGGGCCTGCTGCAGCAGGCTCTCCTGCTCAGACTGGGCGATGCTGACGAAGATGCCAACCTCTGGGTTGAACTGCAGGATGCTGCCTTGCAGGCGGGCAACGAAGTGGCCAAAGCTGCGGATGCAGCAGATGCGCACGACCGTCTGTGAGGAGACATGGGAGGCGGCCCGGCTGAGCAGGGCCCTCCAGGCCCGCTGGCCCCCGCTCCTCCCCTCCGCCGTCCCTGCCAGTCCAACCAACTCAGCAACACGGGCTCCCTCGTAAGGCCTGTGGTCTATGGGGTGGAAAAGAGGAGCGCCGAGGCCCAGGGCCTCTAGCTAACGGAAAAGGAGTGGGCAAGTAGGGCGAGGAGACTCCCAGAAGGACTAGAGAAGCAGGACTCAGGGCTGAGAAGAAAGAGACAAGTGCATGGGCTGGGAGTGATGAGACCTGGGTTCTTATGCCATCTTTCTCTGGGTCTCAGATCCTAACGTGTAAAATGAAAGGACAAACTAGATCACCATTTCCAACTTATGTTTTTGGCCAGCAAAACCCTTCTTTCCCCATCAAACAAAAATCTTATCTAGAATGCTAAAATATGAAACAGACTATCAAGCCAAGCTGGAGAAGGAGGAACCAACGAGGGGGTGGGGGTGGTGTGTGTGTGTGTTGGGGACGGGGGCTGGGACGCCTGTCCACTTGGCTTCCCTTTGCTGCCCGAAGACGGCCCATGTGGTGACACAGATTCAAGGGTGAAAATCACTGGACTAAATGGGTAGCACATTCCCTTCCAGCTCCAACTTTCTGTTTGCTGGTCAGCTTAGAGGAGGCTGGGCTTAGAAAAGAAAAGAGACCAACAGAGATTTCAAAGCCCTAATAATTTACTTGTTTTGTCCTCTCCAAAAAGCGGAGAAAGGGGAAGGAGGCTTGTTCTACAAAGGGAGACACTACCAACAGCAAACCTGTGGAAGGACATCCTGCCAAGGAGGAAAGGAAGTCCAAATGGTTCACCGAGTGAAAAAGGACTCACAGCTGCAGCCCCAGGGACATGCTCCCTGTCTGGATGGAAGGGGTGCCTGCCCGTCCCCTCCAGCCCTGAACCCCTGCTTTGCTACTGAGTCTGATGAACAACAGAGCTTGTGGCGTGAGAAATGATATCCCCACCTCCTCTGAGGTGCTGAGCAAGAGCCGATCCGTGTCGAAGTTAAAGCGTCTGTGGGCAGCCCGGAGGGGAGGCAGGTTGCGAAGTGCCATGTCCTCTGGGAGCAGCAAGCTAGACGGGAGGTCAGGCAGTTCACAACCTTCAAGAAGATCCTGGACCTCAGGACACAGGACCAGGCCTGGGGAGAAAGAGGACACATGAGGCCACCTGCTCTATGGGAGCCCCCAGTCAGAGGGACACAGTCCTTCCTCAGAGGCTGTGAGACAGGACATACTCCTCGGACACAAAGTGGGGAGAGGTGGCGGGGAGGAAAGGAGAGATGGGTACACAGGGCCATCAGGCAGAGCTTTAGGAGACCAGAGCTGGGAGGGTTAGAGGACCGCTCAGGCTGGGATGGCCCCCTGACAGAGGGACAATTACACTAGGATGGATGTGAGAGGAGGAGCTCTGGCAGAAGGAATGGACTGCCCTTGGGTGAGTCCAGAGGTAGGAGAAGGCGATTTCTAGCTGGAAGGTGGCAGGAGGGGACGACCCAGACAGATGGGCTCTGAAGGTCAAGGTCAATTCTCAATGAGGAAGGCAGCGGTGCCACACCGGTGACTGGGGCTGGCTCACAGGCTCCCCTCACTCTGCTCTTGCCACTCCACTGCCTTCCCCAGGGAGCACACTCCCTGGTGGACCAGGCCACCTGCCCACAGTGGGGCAGTGTTGGGGCAGGAAACCAGAGAGGCCCAGACCACAATGACTGCTGTGTGTTAGGGAGGATAGGCAGTGAATCCCATTAACCTCCTTACCCTAAGGACCAGGTTACCAGGAAGGGGGAGGCGGGCTTTGTGGGGCCAGTGAGGGAGAGAGAGGGAGGACAGTGCCAGGGACTCACTCACCAGACTCTTGGAGTTCGCCAGCAGCTGGCAACAGATTAAGCAACACAGAGAGGCGGTTCCACAGACTTTGAGAGCTCTTGAGGGAGAGAGAGAAGAGGAAGCCTTCAGCTGGGGCAGTGCTGGAGGCTGGCAGTGAACAAGAAAAGCACTGTATCTGAGGGGTCTGGGGCTATGGTCACAGGCCTAGAAGCGTTTGAGAGAAAAATTAACAGAAGAGGCCAAGGCGGGGCTCACGGAGGACTTGGAAAACAGGGAGGAATGAAGGAGGGGACCATGAAGCCTCACTGAACTTCATCAACCGCTGAAGGCTTGAAACCACAGGAGAAACTCTCTGGGTCTTGGTAGTGCAAAAAGCTAGGGCGCTGGGGGAAGCCCCCTGCCTGGCACAAGCTTCTCCTCTCAGCCCTCCACGCGCCCGCGCCGGGCCACCTCTCAGGGGTATGATCATCTTCACCACCCCGCCCTCGATCACTAACAATGACCGGCTAGCTGTCATCAGGCACAAGCACACGCCCAAGGCTGTGCCTGGCCCTGACCTAAACTCCCTCATCTAGGGAAGAGGGCGACCTGCAGAGAAAAGGGTCTTCCACAGCAGGCAGGTGTGCTACTGGAATAAAGGAACACTGAAGAAAAGCCTCAGGGCACTGCAGGCTCAAGATTAACTCTGAACCTGAGAAAGGAAGGAAAAGGTCACAATCACGCCAGCCAGTCTTCATGGCAGCCCGCTTCTGACACCACTCACTCCAGCTACAGGACTCTCTTTAAGCCGTTTCCCTGCTCACAACACCTGCACCTTGTCTGAACATCCTGTCACTTCCCAGTCTCATCTCTCTTGTCACAACTCAGTGCTCTCTCCTTTCTCTGGACTCCGCTGTTTACCTATCAAGGTTAGCCCTTGAACACATACTGTCACAGACGTTACTCATAATGGCAGGCATTATGCCTAGCGTTGGGGACACAAAGCAGAATAAGCAGTGCTATTTTCCCAGCCCACAAAATTTGTATCCCAGCCCAGGCCACAGACTCTTTGAGGGCAAAGGTCATGCCTAATCCTTGCCCTGTAAAAAGCATAAGGAGCCAGCACAGAGCAGGTGCTTGACAATAACTTTTGTCTTGACCAGCCCACCTGAGGGGATTCCCACACCCCATCCTGGCTGGCACCCTCCCCTTACACCTTGGGACCTGACGGAGAGCAGTGGGAGTGGAGTGACGCACCTGCGCACACACTATGATGAGGTCGGGGTTAGTCCGTAGCCAGTCCAGGAAGACTTTCACAGCAGGAAGCAGGCCTTCCGCCATCAGGACTTGCAGCTTCTCCTGGATGCTGCGCTCATTCCGACAGGAGCGCCCACTAGACTCACTTCCCTCCGACTCAGAGCCCTCTTCAGAGGCTGGGGATGGGTGACAGAGAACCAGGATGAGCGACTAGTAGGCACATGGCAACAGGCTTCAGCTCTGTGCGGGGAGCATGCCCCAACCTGCTTGGACTCTTCTGAAGAATTCTGATGTGAGAAGAGAGGACTCAGGCTCCTGCCTAACTTTTCTAGGCTCACTAACTAGTTGCTATTTTTTTTTTTTTTTTTTTTTTTTTTTTACTAGTTGCTTTTAAGCCAAGAGCCTGGTGCCTTTTAAAATACGAGCTAAGGAGCTTCCCTGGTGGTGCAGTGGTTAAGAATCTGCCTGCCAATGCAGGGTACATGGGTTAGAGCCCTGGTCCAGGAAGATTCACACGCCGCGGAGCAACTAAGCCCGTGCACCACAACTACTGAGCCTGCGCTCTAGAGCCCACGTGCCCCAACTACTGAAGCCCACGTGCTCTAGAGCCCATGCTCTGCAGCAAGAGAAGCCACTGTGATAAGAAGCCCACGCAATACAACGAAAGAGTAGCCCCTGCTTGCCGCAACTAGAGAAAGCCCGTGCACAGCAACGAAGACCCAACGCAGCCAAAAATAAATAAATTAAATAAATAAATTTTAAAAAAAAACACGAGCTAATTTGTGAGGTCTACAGCTACTCATTCAACTGATATTTATGATGTGCCTATACTGTGCAAAAGGCAGGGCAGACAGTCAGAAGTGAGCTACAGGTGGGGAGAAAAGGGGTACAGAATTAAAAGAACTACTTCCAACTCCTAGCTCTTCAAGTCTGCAGGTTAGAACACTAAGTAGTTCACACTCCAACTCTGAGCATCAGCTTCCTCATTTCTTTTATTCATTCAAAGTCCCAACCATGTGCCAAGCACTGTGTTAGGTAATGAGGATACAGCGATAGACAAAACATGGACTGCCCTGCCCTCAAGAGGCTCATGGTATTGCGGGGGAGGGACAGACAAGTCAACGGACAATGTCACTCAAGTGGGAAAAGGCTGGAAGTTGCCAAGGTGCAGAGTCTACAGGAGCCCACAGGAAGCCTACCCTTGGAGGAATCCCAGACCAAGTGACTTTTAAGCTAAAATCTAAAGTGAGAATTAGGCAAGCAATTGGCTAATTGAGAGGCTCGGGGCAAGGGAGGAAAAGTATATTCCAGACCAAAGCAGCACCGTGCACAGAAGCTTGGAGGTAAAGAACAGAATTTAGAATAGGGATGATAACTCTTCCACCACAAGACTGCAGTGAAAATTAGATAAGACCCCCAAAAAATCCAACCTAGTGCTTGGCATAGAGTAGATGCCGCAAATGCTCACTGCTGCTGCTGACCAGGTGCCCCCTTTGCACCTCAGGGGAAGACCCTCAGGGAAACAGTCTCATTCTAATCCACCTGCCCTGGTGGGTGTGGTTTTTCTAGCTTCCAGGAGCCCTGGTAGGACCTGGGATGGCACGGGAGGGAGTTACAGCTGCAGTGCTGTGTAGGGAGAAAAGCCCCAAACCCACGGGGCAAGGTGGGAGTGGGAGGAGAATAAGACCATGAAATCAGTTGGGAGCTGAGAATAAGGAAGTGAGCAGCAGAGGGGATTCCCAGGAAAAAACTCCAGGCCACACTACAGGCAGAAGCCGAAAGCCAGGCAGTGAGGGTGGGGATGAGAGGTACTCAAACAGAGAAAAAAGTGGCCTCTCTCAGATGAGTGCCGATGGTATAGAGGTGAGGACCAGAGCAAGATGATGAAGAGAGGCCCAAGTACCTGGCTCTGAGGGCTTGTCCACATCCCCATTGACACAGGGCCTGCGGCTGGCCAAGGTGGGAGCTTCGGTGGTGGGCTGGAGGAGCAGGTTGCTGAAGGTGGGGGCCAGTCGGAAGCAGCGTTTAGTCTGGAACATCTGGGTGGACATGGCTTGTAGATTGCTGGCAATGCTGGCCTCACTGGGGCCCAGTGGGCCATTGAGGGATTCAGGAGCCTCTGACCTGGCCCGAGGTGGCTCCAGGGCTGGGGACCGTGTCCCTTCCTCGTCCTCCATATCTTCCAGGTCTGATCGGGACTCTTGGCTGTTCATTTCTGAATCTGTCTCGGCATCAAAGGCTGTTCCCCCACCTTCAAGGCTCTTGTCGGAGCCACTGTCTGAGCCCTCACTGGCCCGGGCTGAGTCATGGCTCGAGTCTGAGTCAAAGCCTTCACTCAGGTCACTGTCATCACCAGCTTTGGGTGGGTGGCGCCGGCGGCGGAGGCAGGAGAGGCGGGAGAACTTCCGGCTCTTTCTGACCTCGCCATCTTGAGATGCTGCAGGAGGAGGCTCAGGAGCCGGCTCCTCCACCTTCTCCAAGGGTTCCTTGGACTCTGCTTCATCTGTGGAAAGAGGATGGTCAGGTGGGGCCTTAGGGACAAACCGGAACGAGGACACTGGCAGGTGCTCTTCGACAGCACCTCCCCTGCCACAACTGTGTTCCCCTCCCACGATCCCCACACCCCATGCTAACCTTTCCACAGTCACAACCTCCCCCGTGCCTGCACCTGTGCCATCACTCTGGAATGCCGGGACGGGATTCTCGCCCTCTTCCAGCTCAGCTTGCAGCCGTATGTTGACATGATTGACAAGGTGGGAGAAGAGGGCCAGGGTGAAGGCAATGGCTGCACTGTACTGCTTGGATCCTAAAACCAGGAAAGCCGGCATTAGGGGCCCAGGGCCCTGAAAAGGAGTAGGCTCCACTAATTTCAACCTCATCTCACCTGTTCTCAACCCTTCCAAGGATCCAACTACCTCTGAAAACTTCCTCTAAGGTAAAAAAAGACTTCTCAGGTCTCT
The DNA here is from genome assembly GCF_937001465.1 of Orcinus orca. Classification (NCBI taxonomy): domain Eukaryota; kingdom Metazoa; phylum Chordata; class Mammalia; order Artiodactyla; family Delphinidae; genus Orcinus; species Orcinus orca. The sequence goes on along the minus strand of NC_064559.1, from coordinate 99,391,595 downwards.
TCACTCGCATCCTGTAATGTGGAATGTGCCAGCTCATCCTGCTTCAGGTAAGCTCATGGATGCTCTTGTCCCATCTCATCCTCCCTGGCTTTGATGCCTTCACGCAAGCGTCTCCGCATATGCCCCAAGCATCTTTGCACCCAGCCCTGCCTCCCCCTCCCTTCCATCCAACTTTGCTCTACATACACCTCCGGCAGACAGGTTTCCAGAACTGCCTAACTGCCCCCACCCCCAGCAAGTCTGAATTCCATCTGGATCATCAGCTAAGCATCTCAACCACTGTGTCTGCCTGGGTCCTGGCCAAGGGTACGTGTGTTTGTGGGTGTAGGAGGGCGGAGGGGGTGGGAATATGCTGTCGCCTTTGTTCATTCACTAGGAGCTTCTTTAGGGCAGGGTTCCTTGCCCCTATCTCCCACAGCCAGGCAGCGACACAGGTAGTGAAGGGACTGCTTGTGGAAGCAAGTTCATGGATAAGGAGCTGCAGAAAATGGTAGTGAGGATCCCAGAAGCCAGTCGGGGAGAAATGAGGGACAGAGGGAGAGTTACCTGCTCTCTTCAAGCTGTGCACACCCATAAGGCAGATGATGACCATCTGAAAGATGAGAAGGTCCGGGAGGAAAGCATATCCACTCTCATACTCCTCCTCATCCTCACTGGCCAGGCTGAGGTTGGGTGAGGAGGGCAGGTAGAAGAGACAGAGGTTGAAGTCCTCCAGGACTGACTGGCAAAGTGATGTCAGCTCTGAGTCCACAGAGCTATGGAAGGGCAGGATAACAGGGGAGGTCAGTGATGGGGGCTGGGGCAGGCAAAACGAGCTGGGAATACAGGATTCAGAGAAAAGACCACAGGATCCTTAGCAGAGACTTCAGAAAGAGGAGCAGGGGGAATCAGTGCTTGCTGGTCTCCAAAGCAGACAGAATAACACGGGAAGGGCAGACACGCAGTGGAAGAGATGTGGGTAGGCTTCCCATTCGGCCACTCCTTCAACATCTAGTAAGCACCCACTGTGCCAGAGGGTAAGCCACCCAGAGAATGGGCACAGAACCTAGGGCGAGACAGTGAGGGATGCCAAGAAAGGACTAACCAGCTAAATAATTTCCAATCAAAAGGCAGAATTCACCAGCCCACTCCCTCCTCTTCAAGTCCCCTGCCAGAAAGAAGCCATCGTGATGGGGCTCACAGGACATAGTTCTTGCTCACACTCTCTTCCACTCACCTGCTTTTGGGCTGCAGGAGGCTTTGCAGATACATAAAGTTCACCAGCAACCTCTTAATGTCTTTACATCTGAAATGAGAGGAGCCCAAGGTAAATGGTGAACAGCTCCAGGGTCCCTATGGTCCTACTGCACCAATTGCAGAAAGACCCCCTCTTCCCACAGGCCCCACTCACCGCTTCTTGCTGGGAGAGAGCTTCCGAGTCTCGCACTTCTTCAGCTGGTGGTACATTTTGGCTGCCTTGTCATACAGCCGCTTGAGGTTCCCATAGGCCCCCTCAAAGGACACTTCCGACTGGATGCTGAAGGAGACAGAGGTGAGCTACTGAGTCTTGGCAGAGGCAGAGGGGGAGAGCGGAAATGTCAGTCTTCCAGGGATTTAGGCAGCACTGTTTCTAGTCAATACAGGCTGCTCCCAGCCTCCCCTTCCATGTATGTACTCAGGGTGAAAGCTATCTTTCCTAATAAAATACACACATACAACTTCCAGATTAATCAGAGTAATGATGACATCTGCATCTCCTCTGTATCTAGAAATGGGACAATTAATCTCACTGAATGTTACAAACTTAACTTAGTTACCATCCCTGAAATACACTATCCTTCATCTTAAAGCACAGGCATTTAATAGGTAGCATTTAACAAGCATTTACTATGCGCAAGGATATTTACATACACTACTTCAGTTAATCCTCATGATATTCATTCAAATGCAAATATGTACTGAGCACCCAACTCTGTGCCAGGCACTGTACCCTACTATTGTCCACATTTACAGATGAGGAAGTAAAGCCTGAGAGAGCAAGTATAATGCAAAGGTCACATAACAGACTTCCCTGGTGGCGCAGTGGTTAAGAATCTGCCTGCCAATGCAGGGGACATGGGTTCGAGCCCTGGTCTGGGAAGATACCACATGCCGCGGAGCAACTAAGCCCATGCGCTACAACTACTGAGCCTGAGCTCTAGAGCCCACAAGCCACAACTACTGAAGCCCGGTGCCTAGAGTCCGTGCTCCCCAACAAGAGAAGCCACCGCAACGAGAAGCCCGCGCACCGCAACAAAGAGTAGCCCCTGCTCGCCACAACTAGAGAAAAGCCCACGCGGGGCAACGAAGACCCAACGCGGCAATCAATCAATCAATCAAACAAAGGTCACATAGCTAAAACATAGTAGAGCTGAGTCTCCAACCCAAGTCTGTCTTACCACAAAGGCTATGACCTTAAGAGCATGCTATACTTTTTAAAAAATGTCTTGTTTTTCGAAACATCTTTTAATTACAAAAAGCAGTGATAGAAAAGAAATACACGCCAGTGGTGAATTAAATATAGCTACAGGGCTTCCCTGGTGGCACAGTGGTTGAGAGTCCGCCTGCCGATGCAGGGGACACGGGTTCGTGCCCCGGTCTGGGAAGATCCCACATGCCGCGGAGCGGCTGGGCCCGTGAGCCATGGCCGCTGAGCCTGCGAGTCCAGAGCCTGTGCTCCGCAACAGGAGAGGCCACAACAGTGAGAGGCCTGCGTACCGCAAAAAAATAAATAAATAAATAAATTTTTTGGTACTCCTTCCACTGAGAAGTGGGCTCTGTGTCACCTCCCCTTAAATCTTGGCAGGGGATGAGGGTGGGAGACGACGACTATGCAACTGCTTTGACCAAGAGAATACTGCAGGAGTGACTCCACCAGTTTCCAGGCCCAGGCCTTAAGGGATTGGCAGGCTCTACTTCCAAGTTTCTTGGGTCATTATCTGCTGTTGGAGCCCTGAGCCACTATGTAAGAAGTCCATCTGCCCTGAGGAAGATACCACATGGAGAGGCCCTGAGACTACAGGGAGAGGGAGAGGGGTCCAGATGAACCAACCCTCCAGACATATCAGACCCCCAAATCAGCCAAATACCACTGCCTGACCCTAGACAATGCCACCAGGAGGAGAACTGCCAAACTGAGCCCTAGCCAAATGCCTAACCCACAAACCATGAGATATAATTGTTTAAGCATAGTAGAGGAGGACCTTATTTGGCACCTCCCAAACCTGGATGTGCTTGGCTCTCTTTGAAAGTGATTCACCCTAAATCATGATTATGAATGTGATGAGGGATCCAGGACAAGTAAGGGGGGCATTCCCTGGAAGGCATGCAAGGAATGGGAAAGATGCAATGGGAGGTTATAATATAAAACCTGGTAATCATATTCAAGAATGAATACACAAATAACAAAGGCTGGACAGGGTGTGGAGAAAAGGGAACCCTCCTACACTATTGGTGGGAATATAAATTGGTGCAACCGCTATGGAAAACAGTATGGAGGTTCCTCAAAAAACTAAAAATAGAGTTGCCATATGATCCAGCAATCCCACTCCTAGGCATATACCCAGACAAAACTATAATTCAAAAAGATACATGCACCTCTATGTTCATAGCAGCACTATTTATAATAGCCAAGACATGAAAACAACCTAAATGTCCATTTACAGATGAATGGATGAAGATGTGATACATATATATATATATATATACACAATGGAATATCACTCAGCCATAAAAAAAGAATGAAATAATGCCGTCTGCAGCAACATGGATGGAACTAGAGATTATCATACTAAGTGAAGTAAGTCAGACAGAGAAAGACAAATACCATATCATATCACCTATATGTGGAATCCAAAATATGACACAAATGAGCTTATCTACAAAACAGAAACAGTCTCACAGACATAGAAAACAGACTGTGATTGCCAAGGGAGAAGTGGGGGTGGAGGAGAGATGGAGTGGGAGTTTGGGGTTAGCAGATGCCAACTATTATATGTATATAGAATGGATAAACAACAAGGTCCTACTGTATAGCACAGGGAACTATATTCAGTATCCTGTGATAAACCACAATGGAAAAGAATATAAAGGAGAATGTATGTATATGTATAACTGAATCACTTGGCTGTACAGCAGAAATTAACACAACATTGTAAATCAACTATATTTCAATTAAAAAAAAAAATGAATACAGTGGATGGGAGGCCAGTCTGTAGCGATCTAGTAACGGAACAGGGTAAATATTTGTTGATACAGGAAACAGGTTTCCTTGGCCAGGAAGGCAGAATTAGGTTATTTTACTTTACACCTTAGTAGCTGACCATTTAAGCTATGAAGACCACCCTTATTCCCTTTAGGCTTTGAAGCCCAATTCACTATATAACTTCTTCTGAGATAGATTTGGCTTCTCAAGTGGACTCTGGCCCTGAATAGGTGGCAACAGTGAGCTTCCTGGCAGTTTATGTCTCACTAAGACTTAACCAACGGCATTCTCATTTACCTGTCACTCTCATGTGCATTTGGTTATGGTGACTTAGTAACCTAAGCCTAGTCAACTTTGGGTGCCCTGAAAAAATTGTTTTTTCATTCTAAGAGCTAAGTGTGAGATCCAGGGAAGCAGTGATCCACCCTGTTAAACTTGTCCCCCCGTGCTGTCATCTCTGTCACCTCAAGACACTGAAGCTCTATAGTTCTGAAGTTCTTGTCAGAGGCTACTTTGGTACCATTTTATCAACTATATCAAATTTATTTCCTTCTTCAGGAAGGCGGCAATCCTGTTATTTTTCATGACAGCAGACAGCTACTTCAGCTGCCCAAGTATCTACAAGTCCAGGTGGCTATGTGAAAAGCAGCAGGGCTGTGTCAGGATGCCCCCGAGAGAAGGGACACCCTCAATCTTAGCATTCTTCTATCTATCTCACTCAGGAGCTAGAGAAGGGAGAAAGGGAAGAGAGAAAACAAAGGAGGAATTGTGCAGACATGAAAGTAGGGCTGGGGAAAGAGCTGGCAAATACTCACCAGCGCAGGTAGCAATACATGGCTTCCACATTATAGTACTTGCTGCCGGCAAGTGTGCCCAGCTGGTTGAAGGGCATTCCTGGAGAGGAAGAAAAGTCACACAGTCTGTAGCCATAATACTCACCGAAAGCTGCAAGGCCCAACCCACGTTAAGCATCAGAGAACTCATGGGGAGAACAGTGGGTCTGCAGGCGACACTGGTGTCTCAGGTGATCAGCAGTTTAATCTTGCTCCTCCAGGGCATTATCTATTCTAGACTCACTTCCTATCAGTCTAAGCCCACCTGGACCACCAGGGATTTCAGCACTGACAGCTGCCATTCCTTCAGCAGCAGCTGTGCCTCTTCCAATGCTGACTGAACTCCATGGAGCCCTCTCCTCTATCCCAGCTCAGTCTCTCACCTCTGAGTTCTCCTTCCTACATGCTAATCCCCATCTTTCCCTGTAATGGAGCCTGATCCGTTCCCTCACTGTGCCTCCATGGGGGCAGCTGAAGTACGGTCCCCTCTTTCTACAGAAACCTCAGGGACAGGGAAGCCATCTTGTCTCTCCCTCTTCTTCTGCCTCCTTCCTTCTTAGCTCAAGACTTTCCCATTTCTCTTCTCCTTCCACCATCTTCTGAGTGTGTGTTACAAGGGTCAGAATGCAGAACCAAGGTGAAGTATGAAAGAATTGAGAGTGGGTGGGAAGGACCCAGGGGGAAGTGAGTATGGCCTGCCTGCCATCTCAACATTGTCTTCCTCTTGGAAAATGCTGCTGGGTTGGGAGGCCCCAGTGGAGGGGTCCACTTACCAATCTGGGGAGCCACTGACAGGGCTTGGTAGTAAAATCTCTCAGCTAGCAGCTCAGTGTCTACGCCAGCTAATTCATTCTGATATCGTGCTGCAGGAGGGAGAGGAGGAAAAGAAATACAATGATTCCGTGTTTCAGAAAAACCTCCCCTCATCTGGGAGTCTACTCTGGAGAACTGTAATAAGAGCCCGGGAGGAAGATACCTGAGCTAGAAGGCAGGCTGCTTGGGTCTCTGGCACAGTCTTAAGTCTGCATGACTATGGGCAAACTGTTCAACTCTCTCTTCCTTGCTGGTAGGTCCAAAATGTAAAGAATGTTTAGTGTTTGTAAAGTAAAGAGGCTCTTCTTGATTATCTCTTCCCAATGAAGGGGCTGCAGCATATATAAATGCTTGAAAAGACTTCTGATATTTGGTTCTGGAATTCAACTGCTCAGTTCTAGAGAGAAGACATTACTAATGACACTTGGTCAATCTACTGTGAAACAGCTGATTCTCTCTGTGCCCCTTGCCTATAAAGGGTCCAGGAGTGGGATGGGGGCAGGGAGACGAGCCTCAGATCAATAAAGGATAATGCATCTGACAGCCACACACCGGCAGCCTAATGACAGAACCATTGTCTATCAGGACTAGAGACCGGGGGCCATAAAGCAAGAGTACTTTTCCATTCTGAGAAACATATTTCAGGCAGGTAAGTCCTCCCTGAGGTCTAACTGCAATTCCTCTAGGAATCCATGAAGAGAAAACCCCAAAGGAGAAAGACATCAAATTAAAATCTTCCTAACCCACCGCTGAAACCAGGTTATCACCCTGACTTTCTTAAAGAGCAAAGACATTTTCCTTCTTCTTGTATTCACCATCCTTTTCGACTCATGCACGAACAGTGAAAAGAAGGAAACACTGTAAACAGACTGGAGGAGAAAAGTTATCAGAGGCCACACTGCGCCTCCTGCTCTCCAATCACATAAAGGGTGGTACCAACAAGAGCAGTTGGAGCCTGTCCTGTAGCCCAAAACAGAGAAAAATGAAAGGTTCGGATTCTTACACAAATCCCCCAGGTACACTAGACATCGGTGGCATGCCATCTGTGCCCAATCCATCTCCTTCCCTGAGGCAGACACTGGCTTCTTGCATCCTGAGAAAGAGAGAGAGAGAAAGAGAGAGAGAGATATGTTTATAAGCCCATTCCTCTGTCCCTACCTTTGGGGAAACACCTTTCCTAGGTGGAGAAAGGAGATAAAGAATCCAGGGCTAGTTTTAGAACACGGCCTTATGGGGCAGAGAAGACACCCATCCAGGACACAGATAGAGACACAGGCTCACAGGTAGACAGAAGTAGAGACACAGAAACTCATAGGCAGGGGTCATTCATAGGACAGAAAGGAACTAGAACAGATGGGCTATGGTCCTCAACCTAGGACAGCTCCCTGGGGGAAGGTCATGTGAAAGGTCATCATAGGAAGGCTTCTAGAAAGTAGAGGTGAGGCTCAAGTGTCAGTACAGTTGTGGGTGCCTTGGGTAGCAGCTCCCCACCTAAAGGTAAAAGGTTTGGGTAAAGATGGGAAACTTGCCCAGGAAGAATGGCATTTGAATGAGGCCAAGGTAAATGCTCCTGGCTTCTGCTTGGTGGGAGGTCCACAGAGAAGGCAGCCTATGGAGAGTCTATTCATGAGGGAAACGAGGTCATCTTGCCTGACCTGAGGACTGGTGGTGGCCAGAGCCAAACATGCATGGGCTCTCTCCTCTCCCTTCACCCAGGCAGCCTTGTAACTTCAGAGAGCTCCGGCTACTTGGCAGGCAGTTTTCCCATGTGCCAGGTACTGTTCTAAGTGTATTAAAATATCAACTTAAGTAATGCTCAAAGCAACCGCATGAGGTAGTTACTCTTGTTACTTCCATTTTACAGTTAAAGAAATCAAAGTTGCACAGCAGGTAAGTTGCACAGCATCCTCCTATCCATTCCACTTTGCAGCCACACTCCTGGGTGTGGAGCTCCCATTCTGAGCAGCCTTTCCTAATATTCTTTATAGAGACATCGCTGAGTTGGCTGAATGAGAAATATCAATAAGGAGAAAAACTAAAATGATTTGGGGAACTGACCCTTTGAAATAAGGGTTCTTAATCTTTGTTTAAGCTATGGACCCCTCTGGCAATCTGGTTTAACACCTATAAATGTTGCCTTGGATTGACGTTGTTTTGTTTTGTTTTGTTTTATTTTTGGCTGCGCCACACATCTTGCAGGATTTTAGTTCCCCAACGAGGGATTGAACCCGGGGTCCCAGCAGTGAGAGTGCCAAGTCCTAACCACTGGACCGCCAGGGAATTCCCCATTGTTTTGTTTTTAAATGTTTTTAAATGTACAAAGTACAGTGCTCTGCTTCTGACCAGAGAATGCTGCCACATAGGGGTGTAGACACAACTTCCATCTCTGACCCAGAATGTCTTTGTCCTGGTGAGGGAAGGGGCATGGGGCTGGGGGAGGGTAGGGGGTATAAAGAGCAAGGGGAGTTGGAGGAAGAGGGAAGGAGCTCTAAAGGATAGCTGAACTGAAGAGAAAACCACCATAGCTGCCAGTACCTCAGAAGGCCAAAAAGAGATTTGCACTATCTTGAAAGAATGTCCATGATTTCCCCAACGTTTCTAAAAACTTTAATACTTTCATCAAATACTAGGAAACAATCTCTAAAGTTGAAACAAATGCCAGCCAAATTCAACTGGAAGAAAAAAATGCTATTAATAACATCTTTCAGTGTCAGACCTACTCTAGATCATTCTATTCCCTCCCCGACTCCCCATCGGTCTACAATCCCAGACTGAAGAGGTCTCTCTCTCTCCTTCCTTAAGATCTTTACCCCAAGTCATACGGTTGTTTGGGTAAATCCAAATTTCATGAAGCATTTGTAGGTCTTCTAGAATGCTCTCTGCCTGGCTGGGTCACAAGGTACATGGATCCTGAGGGATAAGAAGGCCAGAAGTAGAAGCATATGAACTTGCTCCTCGAGTCCACCTTTCACGTTTCACTGACCTATGAGGGGGTCGGTGACATGGGTCCAGTCGATGCAGCACTGCAGTTCTAGCTGGTAGTGGGACTGGATATAAAGAAGGAGATGCTGGTAGAAGCCGATACCAGCGACCAGGTGTGTCCTGTAGGCACATTCCAAGGTGCTCCGGCTGTGGATATGCTGGAGATTGGGAAAGGGAAGGGGCTAGTTAAGCAACAAGATCAGAGTTCTGCTCCCCCATCCCTAATCATATTCATCTCCCTGAAGAAATAAACTTATCTTCTTGGCTCTGGAACTTTATCCACATCTCCTCTCACTCACAAGTTACCCCTATACCCTTAGACCTACTTCTCTGGTCTCCCCATCTGGGATCAGGCTCCCCTCCTTCCCTGATCCTAATTCCATATGACCCCTCCCTTTCTGCTATCTCTTCCTTGGTTTCCCTATCTACAACCATACTCTGGCCCACTTGCCTCACTGTCCTTTTCTTCCTTAGCTTCCCCTCTTTAGACAAACATCTTCCCAAGATCTTGACCTCCCCTTACCTTTTTGTTAGTCTTGATAAGCTGGATAACTTCGTAGTACACCTTTCTCCACAGCAGCTCCTCTGCCTTCCTCCCATAGTCCACCGGGTGCAGGAACATAAGCTTGACGCAGAGCTCACGCAGCCTGGGAGGGTGTAAAGGAGAGCATGAGAGGGACTGCCCATCCCTTGGTGAGGGACACAAGAACTGAGGACAAGAAGGCATTTGCCAACACCCCGACTGACAAATCTCTGTGCCTCGCAATAGACATCCAGGGTCAGTCAGTAGGACCCAAGACAACAGCAGTCCTGGAAGGCAGTGGGAGCCCCAAAAGACAGAGGCAGGAGCAATAAGAATTTTAATAATCTTCATTTCTTTCCCTGCACCTTTCTCTCCTTTTTACTCTGCCTCTGTATCTCCTCCTTCCTTCCTTCATTATGCAGTATGGCCAACTCCTCCAACTCAAACACCATTCTAATGGTGTTAGATGTAGAAGCTGCACAGAGTGAGGGATCCCCTCTCCCTCTTAGGAAGGCCAGAGACGTCATACCCCATTATGGTACCATGAGGTCAGGAGATAAAAGAGAACATGTGTCTATATGTGACAGGGTTTCAGGTGGAAAGGAATAAAGAAACTGTAAGAATGTGTAGTTTAGAGTCTCAGCTTACTTGTTCCTCAAGCTAATGTTCTCTGGTTTGAACACTTCTTGATAAGCAGTTTTGTTGCAAAGGATGAGGTCAAGTCGATGCACAGCCTCCACCACGGCCCTGCAGGGAAATATAGGCAAACAGCCTCTGAGCCATGTGTATGGTCCACCTATGACGCTGGAACACTGATCCTAGAGGAAAAGCTAAAGAATTTGGGGTGGGGAAACTAAATCGCTGCAGATTGAGCTCGGTACAAAACAAGATGAACACAGTCTCCATCCTGACACAGCAGTCCCCTCAGGAGACATCTGGCAATGCTGAAGACATTTTTGATTGTTACTACCTGGGGGAGGGGAAGAAGAGGCATGCTATTGGCATTTACTGTGTGCTGCTAGACACCCCACGATACATGGGAAACTCTACCACCATAACTATCCTGCCCCAACTGTCAACAGTGTCAAGGTAGAGAAACTCTGTGATATGGAAGGTAGACTCTCTCAATGGAAAGAGCATAGGCTGTGATGCCAGGCAAAACATCTAGGGTTTGAACCTGGCTGTGTCTTACTAACTCTATAACTTTGGGCAAAATTACCTACCTCTTTAAGCCTTAGTTACCACATGCATAAAAGTGGAAATAATAGCAGTTACCTCAAAGGGCTGTTGTGAGGATTAAATGAAATAATTTATATACAGCACTGGTATACAGTAGGCATTCAATAAATATTGGTGGAATGAATAAATTATTATTATGCAAAGGCTTATTATCTCTGACATAAAGGAAAGGCATTCCTAATATAAAATTCTGCTTTGGAATAATGGGGTAAGAGAAAGGGGGAGGGTGTCCCTAAACTGCTTAGTTATAAGGTCTCCTGGATCCTGCTGAAGGAACTGTTTCTTTAATATAAAGTGTAGGCTCTGGAACCAGACAGTCTGGGTTCAAATCCTAGCTCTACTTCTTACAAGCTATGTGGTCCTGGGTAAAAAATCTAACTTCCGGGACTTCCCTGGTGGTCCAGTGGTAAAGAATCTGCCGTCCAATACAGGGGACATGGGTTCAATCCCTGGCCGGGGAACTAAGATCCCACATGCCGTGGGGCAACTAAGCCTGCGTGCCTCAACTAGAGAGCCCATGTGCTGCAAACTACAGAGCCCACGCACCCTGGAGCTTGCACACCACAACTAGAGAGAAAAAACCCACACGCCACGACTAGAGAGAATCCCGCACGCCGCAAAGATGCCGCATGCCTCAACGAAGATCCCGTGTGCCACAGCTAAGACCCAACGCAGCCAAAAAAAAAAAAAACCCTTAAAAAGAAAAATCTAACTTCCTTATGTGTCAGTTCTCTCATCTATAAAATGGGATTAATATCATCATCTACTTTGTGGGGGTTAAATTAGCTAATATATAAAGCACTTGTAACAGTGCCTTGTACACAGTAAGTACTCAAAAAATATTAGTCTTCATCCTGAGGAAGATATTCCAGACCCTAAGAGAAAAGTTCAAGGAAACTCTACAATGGATGGCCAAGAGGTGCCTGGGTAAGTATCATCTCTGGAAGGGTAAAACCCAGAGGACAGACAGCAGCTGTGAGAACAGGTGAATCAGGCACAGCTCTGGACACAAAACAATGAAAAAATAGGGAGTGATGATTCATAAAACAGTCCAAAATTGTTTCAGAACACTGAAACATGCTCCTGGGCTGGGGAAAGTGGGCCACAGCAGGCTAGCATCTTGTGGTGGCTCAGGTGGTACACCACTAACAGCTGTCCTGTACAGGGCGAAGTGACCGCCAACACCCAGCTGAGTGGGTGGGATGGTAATCAAGGCCTTCTCACAGGCAATCTTAAGAGCCCAGCATTTCTCCAAACACCTCCTGGGCTGCCTAGAGATGGAAGCCAAACCCTTTCAGCCATCCTGGCCCTCAATGCCAAGGGCAGCACCAGGCAGCCATCAGTGATATGCCAGCTTAGTTCCCAGGAAAGGGCTTTTAACTTCAGTGCCATGCACAGATGTAAGGAGGCTGTGTGTGTATGTATTTTTATGGACAGGCCCCAGAGCTTTCCTTAGAGTCTCAATTCAAAAAGGTTAGTAATCACTACTCAAGGAAGTTCTAATTGCAAACTCTTAAACCTGAGAGGTCTCCGCACTTTCTTCCACATTTCCCATCAGACCCTAAGCTCCTCCACTAAATTGTAATCTCTAGAACAAAAACTACAAAAAAAAGTCTTGTGTCTCATTCACTATTGTAATCCTAGGCCTAGCAGTGTTAAAAAAAAAAATGTTTTTAAAAAAACAGTTAAAATTGGCCTAATTAACTGGTGCTTGTGTCCCTTCCAGCATCCCTTTTCCAGCTGCCTTTTCTAAGGGGCTTAAAACATTTCAGAATTTCATTTCTGTAAACAGACTGTGGGAATTTCCCAAATTTACTGAAGGTCGGATGACAGTTACATAGTCTAACAACATATTTACCTCGGGCCAAGAAATCAGACCTTCCTCCCCCAGTTCTTCCCACCAATCAACACTGCTATAATAAATAATAAAGAGAAATCCGCTGCCTCAAATTTCCACCCTGCCCAAAGCCAACAACACACAATTACCAGCAGAGATACCCACGTGCACACATGTAAACCACACATGCAAACATATCCGCTTAAGTCAGTCAGTTCTGTGAGGGCAGTGGCTTGAGAAAAAACAAGATTTGTGAATGATTAGAAGGATGACCAGAGCCATTTCCAAAAGCTGGAGACAAGTAAGGAATCTTGCAAGCACTGCCCACTCTCTGTCTGACAGGCAGCACTGACAATCGGCTGCATGACAAGGCACACGTGCCATCCCAGCCACCTGCTCACCCACCTGGAGACTGCTTGGGGCAGCCCACAGTGAGAGCCCTGGGGCTGATAGATTGGATCGCTTTTCTATTTTTGCATCAGCCTATACTCCCCTCTGCCTTCTGGCTTAGGAAGCCAAAGCAGGCAGGATGCCTACTCAAGGGAGGAAAAGACAACATGTTCTTGACTCTTTCACTGTCAAGATGAGGCCCATGGCTCTGAAGCTGGTCTTCTCATGCAAACACCTCTGGTTCTATAGAGCCTGAGCCGAATGAAAACCCCAAACCCTACTCCCTATTAGAAAGCAGAAAACTCAATTTGGTCTCTATGCTTCAACCTACTTTGATCCAGTTCAAGAGCCCATGTTTCAGCTGCCCCACACAGAAAATCCTCGACTCGGGGCAGGAGGAGCTCACTCAGGATGGGAAGAGCTCATACTGGCCTGTTCCCAACAGAGGGCTGAAAGGCTGAAGATGTGAGTGGCACAGTGGCACTGTGGAAATCAGAAACCAGGAATGGAAGTTGCCTGGCAAGAGACTGTAGTCATGAGGCTGGAAGGAAGGCAGAACTCAGGAGTCCCCAGGTGCCCTGAAATGGGCTCCTATGACCTAAGAACATTCTGGACTCAAAGTCCTTCACCGCCCTTCCAGTCCAACACAAATAGTCTTCCAGCCTCTTTCTTTTCATTCCGATTCCCAAAACTTAGAGTCATAAGGGACCTCAAAGCCTATCAAATCCAAACCTCTCCTTTTAAGGGTGAGAAAACTGAGGCCCAAGGTTAAACTGTGAGAGAATGGCAAAGCAAGGAGCTGAACCTGGCTCTCTTGATTTCAGTCCAGGGCTCTTCCCTGTAAGTCCTTACAGGGTTCTAAGCACCATTCCCTTCCGGGTTTTTCTCCTATCTGTGACCCCACCCTCACCTTCCCAACCCCTGCAGTCCCCAATTCCCACCTTCTTACCCCAAATCCGCAAAGCGCGGTGCCAGCCCCAAGCTCACTGAGGGAGGTATCCCTCCACGTGCTTCCCTCCCAACCTCCCACCCACCCAATTCCTTCTTTCTGCTCAATCCAGCGTTACGGGGCCCCGAGCCCTCTGCTCCCTCCAAAATTGCACCCCCCCTCCCTCGCCCGCACCCCAGCCCGGCACCAGAGCCCGCCCGCCCGGGAGGCCCCGCCCCTCGCTGTCCCCCCCCCCCCACTTCCCTTGGCGGCTGCACTCACACCCCGGCCCCTCTCACCGGTAAAGCCGCTTAGTGTGGAGGACCTTTGCTTCGGGCTCGCTGCTCTCCCCTGTGGGGGGGCCTTGGCTCATGGTGCCCGGGCCCGGGGGCGGATCCCGGTCACAGACCCCCGCCACCTACCGCTACCGCCACCACTGCCGTCTCCGACCGTAGCCTCAGCCACCACCGCCGCCGGCCCTGCTCGGCCGCCATAGCTGCGAGGCAGCTGCCCGCGACAGCTCCTCCTCCGCCTGCCAAATATCGCGATACCAGCTGGAAGTTGCGGGCCATTGGCCTGCCACTACCAAATCTCGCGAAACTCGTTTTCCCTCCCGGGAAGTTGCCAGAACTAACTGTGGGCAGCATGGCATCTTTCTGGCTTCTGCAAGCCCTTGCGAAAAACTTTATTGACAAAGCTGCCAGAGAACGAACAGTGAACTCTGCGGGGGAGCTGAGGCTAAGCTGGATCTGGGCAGATGGACTCACAGCTAGGAGTATGACTTTGCTTTGTCCGACGGTGGTCATTTGGTCCATCCTTCTGCCCGCACCCCGCACCCCCGCCACATTTGAGCCGAGCCCCTTTCAGATTACTAGTTAGGGTGATTCCACTTCTCCCTTTTCCCCCATTATTTAAACAAACAAAAAACGTGTATGTGAAAATTTTCTTGGAAAGAGTCAAGCATAGCGTAAGAGTAAGGCCCTCCAATACAGGACTCTTGTACAGGCACCTCGGCCCTTCAGCTCCCGCACCCCAACCCAAAGATTTCCACTTGCATGTTCATCTCTCACCAGTCCAGCAAACATTTATTGAACACCTGCTGTCTTCCAGTCACGATGCTGGGTTCTGGAGACACAGAGATGAGCAATCCAGACACTGTCCCTGCCCTCACAAAGCTCAAATAACTTCAGGGGAAAAGATCCACAGGACTGAGAAGGTACACCCTTAAGCGTTTCTGCCCCCGGAAAGATCACCTTGGATTCCAATTGCTTTCTTAAACCTTAAACCTAACCTAAAAGGCAAGGTGTTCAGGGGACCTGTGTACCACTGTAACGGGAACATAAATTCCTTTTCCAGACACCGACCTTCTTTCTGTTCCTGAAACAACCTGTCTTTCCCACTTATTGGCCTTTCACCTGCTGTTTCTCTGCCTGGAACACTCGTTCTCCTGATTTCCCATCAAGTCTCAGCTCAAATATCATTCTGGCAAAGAGGTTTTCCCTACTGAAATTGTCATATTGGTTTAGTTGCTAGGCTTCTTTATTATCTGTTATCCCAAAAGAACAAGCTCTTTAAGCGCAGAGGCTTTTTTTTTTTTTGGCCGCGTGGGGTCTTTGTTGCTGCACGTGGGCTTTCTGGCTTTCTCTGGTTGCAGGGAGCGGGGCTGCTCTTCCAGGGGCTACTCTTCGTTGTGGTGCGCGGCCTTCTTACTGCGGTGGCTTCTCTTTTTGTGGAGCTCAGGCTCTAGGCGCGCAGGCTCTAGAGCACAGACTCAGTAGTTGTGGCACACGAGCTTAGTTGCTCCGTGGCATCTGGGCTCTTCCCAGACCAGAGATAGAACCCATGCACGCTGCATTGGCAGGCGGATTCTTAACCACTGCGCCACCAGGGAAGTCCCAAGCACAGACACTTTGCCTGTCATCTTGCTCTTTCCTGTGTCTGTGCCTAGCTAATAATAGGTGCTCAATAAATATTGAATGAATAAGTGTAGAAATTCAACCTCTTTTTGGGTATCCCAATCTACTCCAAGCACCCTCTGATGCCCAAACCCACTTCTTCCTCCTTTGCTTTCCTGTGCTGAGGGTTCCTACGCATCCCATGTTGCTAGGACACACACTTACCTCTATGATCAGCTGCACCCCCACTTTCAGAAAGGATGACGTCCTCCTTTAATGCTTTTTCTGTCGGCAGATTCAGCAGGGCGGGGCCTGCCCCTTTAAACTGGGCCGCACCTGCTCTGGTCAGACTGGTTTGGAGACACAGGTAAAGGGAGGGAGACTGAGAGGAATACTCGCAGAGCCAGCAGGGAGCTGGGCAGCTCCTTCCCGGACACTGGGGACCCTCTACCTCTCTCCAGATGGAAAGTAAGTGGGTGTCATGGGTCCAAACACTAAGGGTTAGGAGGTCCTTGAGGAGATGGAGAGAGGGGAATCAGCCCCATCCAGAAGCAGTGAGATGGAAGGCGGCAGGGAGGGAAGAAAGACCAGAGAGGAGGCACAGGAAACAGTCTTGATTAGACTTAGAGATCAGAATGAACAGACTCAGGCCCTCCGGAGACGTTGTGGGTGGGTTACTGAGAAGTTTGGAAACTGACCAGGTATCCAGATTGGTGACAAAAGAACAGGATGCACTGCTGTTGCCAGTTCCTTGGGACAGATCTCTTGGCAAATCATTGGTATCAGTTGCCAGGAGAGTTCCAGTTGGGGATCTGCAGGGGAATGGGAGGTGTGGAGGTGAAGGGGCAGCTTCTCTGTCCCACAAGAATATCCTTAGCGGGAATAAAATCCTTGGCAAAATTCTAGACCTCTCCTTTTCCTCCCATTCCTGCATTAGGGTGGCCATGACCCCAGGGGTTTTGGTGGAGGGGGTAGAAGGCGTGGGTGGAGGCTGGCTGAGGCCACAGCTGCCAGCACCTGTGCCCCCTGACTCACCCTCTCCTGCTGAATAGCATTTGATGTCGAAAGGGTGCCTCCATTTCGGCTCTCACTTCCCTCCTGCCTCCCTCTGTTTCAACACCTTCCTCCGGACCATGTTCTCCCTAAGGTCCCAGAAAGGACTAAAGTCCATGAGGCCGGCTGCCCTGGAGACTTCCTGTTCTGTCAGCCCTTCCTGAGGGCCAGAGGATGGCAGCTTCTGAAAGAACTTTACTCCCTCCAGGGTGACATGACCTTGCGGTAGACCCCAGAAGTGAAGCCCCAGGATGACAGAACCCGAGACCCTGGCCCTGCTGGAAGTGAAGGGGCTGGAGGCCCTGGAGAAGAGCCCACCCCAGGCTTTGGTCCCCAATGGCCGGAAGCTGGAAGGGGAAGATGGGGTTGAGTCCCCTGGAGCTGAGTCCTCCAGAGCGGGATCTTCAGCTGGGTCTCCCACAGCCGGAGAGGGGACGGAGGATGGTCTAGACAGCACAGTAAGTGAGGCTGCCACCTTGCCCTGGGGGACTGGCCCCCAGCCCAGTGCCCCGTTCTCAGATCCCCCTGGCTGGAGGAACATTGAGCCTGAGCCCCTTAAGTCAGAGCCACCCACCAAGCTAGAGGAGTTGCCTGAAGATGACGCCAGCCTGCTGCCCGAGAAGGTGGCCCGGGCCTTCGTGCCCATCGACCTACAGTGCATTGAGCGGCGGCCCCAGGAAGACCTCATTGTGTGCTGCGAGGCCAGCGAGGGTGAGCGCCGTCAGACCTTCCTGCCCACCCGGGCCACCCACCCTGAGCCCCCGGAGCGCAAGTGGGCCGAGGCAGTGGTGAGGCCGCCTGGGTACTCCTGTGGGTGCTGCAGGGGACGTGGAGGCCATGAGGGGCTGAGGGCCATGGCCTCGGTGGGAGCCGCCCTCATCCTCTTTCCCTGCCTGCTCTATGGGGCATATGCCTTCCTGCCCTTCGATGCCCCGCGCCTGCCGACCATGAGTTCCCGCCTCATCTACACGCTGCGCTGCGGGGTCTTTGCCACCTTCCCCATTGTACTGGGTGAGCCTGGGCCCTGCAAGAAGGGAGGGGGCATGTGGGAGCTCGGCTGGAGGGCAGGGCCTGCCTGGCTTGGGGAGCAGGGGAGTTTCCCTTCACTAGACCTGGACCCTCAGGGCCTCCCACACCCTGTCACCCCCGTGTGCCCACCTCCTCCCAGGACCACCTCAGCCCCACCCACGGTGCAGAGCCCATGCCCATGAGCTCTCTGCTACAAACCCTGCCTCCAGCTTCCTGCCTGCCGCTCCTCTCCTGACCCTATGTGTCCTCCAACCCTACCCAGGGATCCTGGTGTACGGGCTGAGCCTGTTGTGCTTTTCTGCCCTGCGGCCCTTTGGGGAGCCACGACGGGAGGTGGACATCCACCGGCGATACGTGGCCCAGTCGGTCCAGCTCTTCATCCTCTACTTCTTCAACCTGGCCGTGCTTTCCACCTACCTGCCCCAAGACACCCTCAAACTGCTCCCTCTGCTCACTGGTCTCTTCGCCATCTCCCGGTGAGCTGGGGCTGGGGGTGGGGCAGAGGGAGGTGCTGGTGCTCAAGAGGCCCAGGCATCTGAATGTCTGG
Organism: Orcinus orca; assembly: GCF_937001465.1. Classification (NCBI taxonomy): domain Eukaryota; kingdom Metazoa; phylum Chordata; class Mammalia; order Artiodactyla; family Delphinidae; genus Orcinus; species Orcinus orca. The sequence goes on along the minus strand of NC_064559.1, from coordinate 99,373,304 downwards.
AGAGCCAGGGAGCTTTCTGGATTCTGCAGCAGCCCAAATGTGCACCCCGGAAAGTTGAGTCACTTTCTTCCTTGTACTTTACCTCACCTGGTAGCAGGTGATCAGCTCATATGTCTTTCATAAGAGACATGTATCAACCTAGAACTGGAAAGGCTTTCAGGTGTCACCTAGACCAACCTCCCACCCCTTGCGGCCACTCCTCTGTGGCACTCTGGTCAGGTGGCCACTGGCTGAACACTGGTTGAACAGCCCCTGTGACCAAGTGCTTAGTTCTTTGTAAGGCAGTCTTGTTTCATTTTTCAGAAGTCCTAATTATTAGAAAGTCCTTTTTTATATTGTGCTAAAAACTGCCGCCCTGACTCTGACCTCTGTAATTGCCTAGACAAATTCAGATCTTTGAAAACAGCTCTCAATTCCCCCACTCCAACACTCTGCTTCCCCAGTGTTTACTTTGCTAAATGGCCCTGGTCCCTTCACTATCCTGTGTCCTTCCCTCTAGGCAGGAAATTCTCCTGTCAAATGGGAGGGATGGGGGCTGGTCAAGGGTATTGTCCTGTTCATACAAGCCAAGGCCACATAGGTCTCATGGCAGCCTCATTACTCTGCTTTCATTTAGAATTTGTAGGCACCTGAAATCCTTAGGGGTGTTTTCACGTGAACTACTGTTAACCCAGAAGGCACCTTGGAATTTCTGAAGCCAAATGCAGGCTTTCCATTTTGTCCCCTAATACATTTCCTTTTGTTATTTTCCATAGAGCATTCCAGGTAGCTTTAACTGCTAAAGCATTCTTCCTATTTAGCTTAAATCTGTCTTCCTGTCACTTCTGACTGTAGTCTAGTGGTCATTTGTCCCACCAGCCTCCTGACCATCATTCAGCCCTGCAAGTTCTCTCCCAGTAGATGTTTCCCAAGATAAATATGTTCCTGCTCATGTAACTCAACCTCCCATCTCTCTCTCGGGGAATGCTGGTCTCAGACAGAAGTTGGTTTAAGCACCAAGAATCATCAGGGAGCTAAAGGACCAGCAATCGTCTGGTCCATCTCACCCATTTCACAGAGAGAAAGTGACTACAGATTGGGGGAGAAGACTCGCATAGGTCAGTCAGCAGCAGAGGCAGGACTAGAACCCAGGTCCCTTCCTTCTCTCATCCAGGGTCCTTCTTCCCTACCATGGGCAAGTTACTTAAGTATTTTGTGCCTCAGTTTCATCATCTGTAAAATGGAGTTATTGTGAAGATTAAGTGAGTTAATTCATGTAGAGTGCTTGCAACAGTCTAGTACTTGGTAAGTGTTCACTAAATGTGAACTTTCATATTATTATTATGCTATGCTGCCTCCTGGTGCAGTAGAAAAGCAGCAGTTACTCTTTCCTCCGTTTCCCAGGTAAAAAAAAATAGAGACATCACAATTTTGTAATAAGTGATCCTTCATATATTAAGAGGAAGCTGCTGCCCTCCCGCCACTGAGGAGTGTGTATTTTGAATGGATCTTCCAAGAGGGGAAATTTGGTTGTGCCTAGTCCATCCCTCTGGGCTTCAAGCTCTCTTGAAGCTGGTTTCCTTACTCTCTTCCTTCCCTGAGGGGCAGGAGATGGGGTGATGAACAGGCATGGGTTCAAACCATGGTTTTACTATTTCCCCAATGTGTGACTTTGGACCAGTCTTACTTAACCCTTTTGGAATCTTAGTTTCTTCATCTGCAAAAGGGGAAGTAAATACAATGGAATGTACTGCAGCTGTGAAATAATGAAGCTGTTTATATACTAATATAACACAATCTCCAAGATACATTAAATGAGGGGAAAAAAATCAATGTGCAGAACAATCTCATATTTAGTATGCTACCAAACTTCAAAAAAAAAAGAGAAAAGGAAAACATAAATGTTTTCGCTCATATGTACAGAAAACATCACGATGTACAAGAAACCATAATACTGGATGTCTGGGGTGGGAGTGGAACAGAGGTGAGAAGGTGAAGGACGAGAATAGGGTATCTGGGAATCAGTAAAGGAAGACATTTTACTATACTCACTGGTACCTTTGAATTTTGAACCACGTAAATGTATACTGCCTACTCAAATTTTTTAATTAAAATTTGAAAAGTACACAAAGAGGGAGGTGAATAATATTCACACTTCATAGAGATGCGGGGGTCTAAATTAAATTAAACATTGCCCCTAAAGTAACTGGTACCATGCCTGGCACATGGTAAGTACATAAACACTGGCTGTCTTTAGAGGTATCAGTTGTGCTGACCAACACCCAGCTACTGCCTTCACTTTGTATTCTCCCCATCATCAGCCTGTTGCCAGTTAGCTCATGTACTCCCCTCAAGGAAAGCCCGATCTTTTCTTGCCTCCCAGGCTGATATACTGGCTGACCTTTGCCGTGGGCCGCTCCTTCCGAGGCTTTGGCTACGGCCTGACATTCCTGCCCCTGCTGTCCATGCTGGTGTGGAACCTCTACTATATGTTCGTGGTGGAGCCCGAACGCATGCTCACTGCCTCCGAGAGCCGCCTGGACTACCCTGACCACGCCCGCTCAGCCTCAGACTACAGGCCTCGCTCCTGGGGCTAAGCCGCCCCGCCCCCTTGCTCCCAGCCCTGGTACCTGGGTGGGATGAACCCACCTACTGCCCCGGGAGGGGTCCCATCCAATCAGGGCCTGGACTGTCCCCTGCTCTCCGAGTTGGGGCACTCCCCTTACCTTTGGAGCCTGGGACAATTAGGCGGGAGGGACTCAGACATTCTTTCAGGGAAAGAGGTGGACAGCCATATTCCTTAAGGATGCTGAGGGCACAGGACCAGGAGCAGAGGCATGGTTCCTTCCTGAGCAGCCTCCCACCACTGCCACTAGGGCCCAAGATGGCTGGACTCTGCTCCACTCTCCAGCCTCCTGTAAGGCAGCCAGCAGAGCCACAGCCAAAACTCTGACCATTTCTGTGCTGGGTGTCCAAGCAGAGGGCCTCAAAGAGACTAGAAACCTTGCCCATGCCTAAAGGTAATGGCTGGCCATCAGATCAAATAGGACGTTCATGTCTGGTGAAAACCTTCTTGGGGACCTGTATTCAGGACCCTCCATGACTGGCCATATAGGCTCTTGAGCCTCAGTCAAGTCAACAGCTGTCCCAATCCAGTGTGGCTGCCTCCTCCCTTCCAACCCTTTAGGTCCCTGTAACCTTGCACCTCCATACTGCCCAGAAGTCATACCTCTCTCATGGGAAGAGGAGCAGACAGGGAAACCTGCCTCCCAGGAGGCGTGTGTGTGTGTGTGTGTGTGTGTGTGTGTGTGTGTGTGTGCGCGCGCGTGCACGCACACACCCACACCTGTGGTGGCTGGGAGTGGTGGGAAGACATAGTGGTTGATGTTAACCCCGTGTGAATGTGTGTGTAACAATAAACAACTACCACTGTCTTCCTTGGCTCTTCCTTCGTGTTTGCGCCCTCGTCTCAAGTGTCCCTTCCTTGTTTGATTCAGACTGCACCAGGGACCTCCCAGCTCCACATGTTGAAGAGTGGCTGGCAGGAGCCTGGTCCCATGGCAAGGGAGAGAACTGGGCCTGGGGAAGAAACGGCGCTGCAAACAAGAAATTGCCTTCCATGCCCACCTCCAGCCCTCTCATTCCCTGGAACCAGACCCAGCAACACTCACACACTGAGAGACAAGCCCTGGGGAAAAACTTAGTCTATTTCATGCCCTCCAGGGTAGCAGACAAGTCAGAAGGCCTCTCATTTAGGCCTGTGAGTCCCATTCAAGGGAAATAGGGTGGTGGAGGGGCGGGGAGGCAACGAGGAGGGGACCCTCCCTCTAGCAATCACTCTGTCCCTGGTCCCTCCTCAAAGTTTGAAGGAAGCCCCACCTGGGTCTGCAGGAAGTTGAGGCTGGTCTCTGAGGTTCTGCAGAAAAGCAAGATGTGAAAAGGGAGCAGCTGGCTAGGAATACTGACCCTCAAACCTGCAGACCAGCAAGGCAGTTCCAGTAATGTCCTTCCCTCTAGAGAGCAGGCCTCAGTTTATAGGCTGATATTCTGAGTACTGCTTGTGGCCCAGCAGCAGAAACACGCCTCCTGCCAGCAGCATGAGCGCTGGAGCACCCAGGGCCACTGCCATGATGCCTAGGACTAGCGAGGACAAGGCATCTACTGGAGGGGTGCCCACACCCAGGAGCATGGACCTAGAGCGAGCAGAGTGAGAAAGAGAGGTGAGCAGGCTTAGCGGGGAAGGCCGAGAGGCCCAACCCTCCTCCACTTCGACCTCCCAAACCCTTGGCCCAGGCCCTGACTCTCACCAGCTGAGGTAGTGTTTGTCCCAGTAGCCAGGGCCTGTGGAAGTCCCAAATGTCAGATTGAAGGCACAGAAGTTGTTCTGGGACCCAAAGAAGGCTCGGACAATGGGTGACTGGGGGAGAAGGTATGCCAAGGTGGGGTAAAGAGGGGAAGCTTGGCAGGGCATGGCTGATTCCCGGCCCCCCTGCTTCTGAGAGAAAGCCACTGGTCGCCACTGCATGAAGCCTGATGGGAGGGAGCCCCATAGCAGCTGGTCCAACTGGGGAGAAAGGCAAACAGGCAGGATGAGGAGGACCCGTGGTGCCCGACCTTTCTGTTCCCCCACCCTTTCCCAGCCTCTGTCTGTCACGAGTTGTCCTGAATCCTAGGCCTGGTTCTAGAACTCACAGGCTGTTTGCATCGATCTCTCCTCTGTAGAAAGGGGAGCTGGACTGGATGGCACTGGGTCCTTTTCCAGCCTCAACACTCAGCAAGCCTGCACTCAGCTCCCTCCTTTGGGCCCCCGGGCCCTTGCAAATCCCATCTGTCAGAGCACTAGTCACACTGTACTGCCTTCCCTCTGGCTCCTCCACTGAGAGCAGAGACTGGGCTAATTCATTAGCACAGTGCCCAGCACTTAAAGGAGCTGAGTGAAGTGTTGCTAAATGGTAAATGGTTGAATGATTCTCTGAGGTCCTAATGGGGTCCCCCTTCACCCCACACCCATCTGCTTCTCTGCTGGAAGCCTGACCTGGAAGACGGCAGGTGCATATTCATCATCGATGGAGTGCTGCTCCTGCACTGAGGGGCAGTCAGGGCCATGGCCCAACATGGCTACCTCCAGCCCAAACAAGGAGTGGTTTCCCCGGGGAGAGGCCCCAACCAGGTCCACCTCTAGCTGGCAGGTGTCCGCTGTGTGCAGGAGGCGAGGGGGTTGGGCCGGTCGGCCAGATCCGGAGAAGGCCTGAACCTAGGATGGAAGAGGCATGGGAGGTGTGGGAAGCAGGTGGATGCCTGTGTTTGAAGGCAACCCCCATCATTAACTCCCACCCTCGTAAACCAGCCTTTTGAGTTCTGACTCCCCATACCCTTACCCTGAAGGCCAGGCTGCCACTGGCAAAAGTCCCAGTGGGGTCGTGAATGGGGTGGCCTCGAAATGTGGCACTCAGGGTGGCAGGATCCAATGAGTCAGTGATGTTGTCCCAGGAGAAATCGGCCAAGGAGTATGGGGGATATGATTTTCCTGGAGGCTTTGCGGCTGCATCGGATGTGTCGGTGCTGTCAAACTCAAACAGCTGGCGGGTGGGGGTGCGGAGGGACTAGGCTTGCCTGAGTCCAGCTTTCTCCTGAATCACCACCACCACCCGTTCACTGGCCCCACCCCAGGCTCTCATACCTGACTCGACTTCACCTACCCCCAGTCTTGTTTCTCCCTCTAACTCGAATGAACCCTCACCTCTGCACTCTTCCCCTTGGTTCTCCCCCAACCTCCTCACCCTGGTAAAGACGATGGCAGAAGAAAATTGGATGCTCTCCTTGGGAAGCACCATGAGGCCCCCGTCAGGCTCAGAGGAAATCAGGAGGCTCCAGTTGACATTCAGGGTGCTGTTGGGGGTGTTGGTGGCCACCAGCAGCACGGCTGGGGGTCCCAGGCTGCTCCACACATAGTGCAGGGTGGAAGTGGCACCCACTGCCCAGATATGAAGCAGGTTCTGGGAAGGGTCCAGCCAGTCAGAGATGACCTTCAGAGACACCTGGAACATGGAGCAGTGGAGGGTCAAGCAAACAGGATCAGGGAGAGACACAGAGCAAAGAAGTTTGGGGATAAGGAGAGGGGCCTTGGAAAATGATGAGGAAAGGGTGGGACCTTGGGGGCCTAGGCAAGAGGAATGCTTGTGGGAGCTAACAGAACCTTCTTGTAAAGGGCAGAGGTTGGGTGGAGGAGAGGTGGGTAGAGCCAGAACTGCCTTGACCCTGGTGGAGAGATCAGGGCACAAGGTTGAGAGGAAGAAAGAAATCCAACACTTGTTTGGACCTGGCTCACTCAGGGCTAAGTCAAGGTCCAGGTTTCACCAGAAGACAGGAAGCTCTCACATCCACCCTACTCCACAATCCTGTCCCATGACCCATGGCTGCTCCAACCCCCAGTTTGAAAAACTCTTTTGTCAATGCAAGCACACTCCACCCCCACCAATTGTTTGCCCTAGATTCCAACCACCCTTCAAGGTAGCATATCCTGAAACACCTACTGCTCTAGCCCCTCACCCGGCGGGTCTCCTCCCCCAGAAGGCCAAACGGAGCTGCTGTCAGAAGTAGGCTCAGGAGGAGCACGGCCCTCCTCATAGCTTCTCACACAGTCCCAACTTCAGAAGGCGGAAGAGACGCTGAAATCATGTGACTCACAGATTCAGCTGATCTCTTTAAAGGGCGGGACCATCACAACAGTTCTTAAAGAGACCGCCTCCCTTAACCCAGATTTGTGAGTGAGAATAGAATCAGAAAGGTTAGGAGTTCGTCATCCCCAAATGACCTGGCAAGCAAGTCATCCCAGGCTAGATCTGCAGACATACTCCCAACCTCTCCTACCCAACTGGTCCCGCTAAAGTTACCTATAAGCAGGCATGATGTCTGGATTCAACATCCAAATGTAATCTATAGAATGACTCTGTGGCAGGGAAGGCACTGAGAAGAATTTGAAGGAATTCGATGGAAGAGATAGCACACCTCAGAGGGTTCTTTTTGTCAGTTTTTAATATTTATTGAGCCCCCAGCTATGCAGGTTCTTGTCCTGGAAGAGCTCACAATTTTATTGTGGAGAAAAGAAACCTCAGAAAACAGGACATGAAAGTGATACATAATTGTCATAGGAGGGAGTTCATGTCTGGCTGAATGAATGCACTTTTTATTTTTCTTGGTTTTTTTCTTTAATTTTTAAATTTTATGTATATTTTGGCTGCGTTGGGTCTTTGTTGCTGTGTGCGGGCTTTCTCTAGTTGCGGCAAGTGGGGGCTAATCTTCGTTGCGGTGCACGGGCTTCTCATTGTGGTGGCTTCTCTTGTTGCGGATCACAGGCTCTAGGTGCATGGGCTTCACTGCGACGCGTGAGCCCTAGAGCGCACAGGCTTCAGTAGTTGCAGCACATGGGCTCAGTAGTTGTGGCGCACAGGCTTAGTTGTTCTGCAGCATGTGGGATCTTCCCGGACCAGGGATCGAACCTGTGTGCCCTGTATTGGCAGGCGGATTCCTAATCATTGCGCCACCTGGGAAGTCCTTTCTTGTTTTTTTGTTTTTGGTTTGTTTGTTTTGCCTAATCCTAAAATTATTCTGGCTAATAAAAAATGCATACAGTACAATATTCATAAGGTACCAAAGGGTACCACCCCTATTCCCCAGCAACTTGGGTCCTTCCTTGAGACAACCACTATTATCAGTTTCTCATGTGTCCTTCATAAAATATTCTATGCATGCTCGAGTGTATGTTTTGTTGGGTTTTTTTTGGCCTCGCCATGTGGCATCTGGGATCTTAGTTCCCTGACCAGGGATCGAACCCGTGCCCCCTGCAGTGGAAGTGCAGTCTTAACCACTGGACTGCCAGGGAACTCCCTCAAGTGTGTGTGTGTGTGTGCACACTTGATAATACATATATACATATACATATATACACACATATATATGTATAATAAGATACAATGGAATCCACCGTTCTGCAGTTTGTTTTTTCACTTATACATTGAGGAATGTTCTGTATCAATGCACTTGGAGTTGTCTCATTCTCCAGTCTTTCATTGCAGGGTGGACGTTCCATGGGTATATTTAGCCAGAACCTTGATAGTATCCAACATTTTGCTACGGCAAACAACACTGAAAGGAATATCCCTGTATGAAAAGCATTTCATACATATTTGTAACCAAATCTATAGGATAAACACCCAGGAGTAGAATTGCCCAGTCAAGTTGCCCTCTATGAGGTTCATCAATTGACACTCACACCATGTCTGAGAGCCCATTTCCCCCACACCCTGGCAAGTGCTTACCAAACTTAATTTGCATTTCCCTATGAATAAGGTTAAACATCTCTTCATGCTTTATTAGTCATTTATTTTTTGCTTCTCTGGAGCTATTTATACACTTTGCCTATTTTTCTGAGGCCCTATCTTCTTTTTTTTTTTTTTTTTTTTTGGCAGTAAGCGGGCTTCTCACTGTTGTGGCCTCTCCCGTTGCGGAGCACAGGCTCCAGACACGCAGGCTCAGCGGCCATGGCTCACGGGCCTAGCCGGTCCGCGGCATGTGGGATCTCCCCGAACCGGGGCACGAACCCGTGTCCCCTGCATCGGCAGGCGGACTCTCAACCACTGCGCCACCAGGGAAGCCCGGCCCTATCTGCTTAATGGCCAAGTTCTAAAAGTTCAAGGAAATCAACTCTTGTATTGTTGCAAACATCATCCTCCCTCTCCCATTTGTTCTTTTTTTGCCATGCAAATATTCTATGTAGTTACATTTATTATTTTTCCCCACTCTGATAAGTATTTATTTATTTACTTACTTACTTACTTACAGCCACACTGTGCAACTTGCAGGATCTTAGTTCCCTGACCAGGGATGGAACCCGCGCCCTTGGTAGTGAAAGCGCAGAGTCCTAACCACTGGATTGCCAGGGAATTCCCCTGGTAAGTATGTTTTTAAATCTCGTGTCTTCTTCTAGTACTCTTATATTTAAATCTTTCAGTCGCCTGGAATTAATTTTGCTGTAATAAATGAAGAAAGGATCCAATTTAATTTTTTCCCCAAATGGCTACTCTAGGATAAACTAAAGTTTCCTTAAAAACTTTCATTTTTCTGGCCTTACTACCCAAAGCAATCTACAGATTTAATGCGATCCCTATCAAATTACCCATGACATTTTTCACAGAACTAGAACAAATAATCCTAAAATGTACATGGAAGCATAAAAGACCCAGAATTGCCAAAGCAATCCTTAGGAAAAAGAACAAAGTAGGAAGCATTGCCTTCCCAGACTTCGGACAATACTACAAAGCTATGGTAATCAAAACAGTGTGGTATTGGACTTCCCTGGTGGTCCAGTGGTTAAGACTCCATGCTTCCACTGCAGGGGGCGAGGGTTCAGTCCCTGGTTAGGGAACTAAGATCCCACAATCTGTGCAGTATGGCCAAAAAATTAAAAAAAAAAAAGATACCAGCGTGGTATTGGCACAAAAACAGATGGAACAGAATAGAGAGCCCAGAAATAAACCCACACACCTATAGATAATTAATCTTTGACAAAGGAGGCAAGAACATACAATGGGGAAAACACAGTATCTTCAGCAAGTGGTGTTGGAAAAGTTATACAGCCACGTGTAAATCAATGAAGTTAGAACACACCCTCACACCATACTCAAAAGAAACCTCAAAATGGCTTAAGACTTAAATATAAGACATGACACCATAAAACTCCTAGAAGAGAACATAGGCAAAACATTCTCTGACATAAATTGTACCAATGTTTTCTTAGGTCAGTCTCCCAAGGCAACAGAAATAAAAGCAAAAATAAACAAATGGGACCTAATCAAACTTACAAGCTTCTGTACAAAGGAAACCATAAACAAAACGAAAAGACAACCTATGTACTGGGGGAAAATATCTGCAAATGATGCAACCAACAAGGGATTAATTTCCAAAATATACAAACAGCTCATACAACTCCATAACAAAAAAACAAACAACCCAATTGAAAAATGGGCAGAAGACCTAAATAGACATTTCTCCAAAGAAGACATACAGATGGCCAATAGGCATATGAAAAGATGCTCATCATTGCTAATTATTAAAGAAATGCAAATCAAAACTACAGTAAATCAACCATACTGCAATAAAAATTAATTATACATAAAGAAAAACATACAATGAGGTACCACCTCACACCAGTCAGAATGGCCATCATTAAAAAGTTTACAAGGGCACTTTCCTGATGGTCCAGTGGTTAAGACTCCGTGCTTCCACTGCAGGCAGCACAGGTTCGATCCCTGGTTGGGAAACTAAGATCCCACATATCGCACAGTGCGGCTAGAAAAAAGAAAAAGAAAAAAAGTCTACAAATAATAAATTTTGGAGAGAGGGTGGAAAAAAGAGAACCCTCTTACACTGTTGGTGGGAACAGAAATTGGTGCAGCCACTATGGGAAACAGTATGGAGGTTCCTCAAAAAACTAAAAATAGAGTTGCCATGTGATCCAGCAATCCCACTACTGGACATACACCCAAACAAAACTATAATTTAAAAAGATACATGCACCCCCTATAGCAGCACTATTTACAATTGCCAAGACACACAATGGAATATTATCCATAAAAAAGAATGAAATAGTGCCACTTGCAGCAACATAGATGGACCTAGAGATTACCGTACTAAGCGAAGTAACTTAGAAAAAGACAAGGACCATATGATATCACTTACATGTGGAATCTAAAATACAACACAGGACTTCCCTGGCGGTCCAGTGGTTAAGAATCTGTGCTTCCACTGCAGGGGGCACGGGTTCAATCCCTGGTGAGGGAAATAAGATCCCACATGCTGTGTGGTGTGGCCAAAAAAGAAAGAAAAAAAAAAACCACAAATGAACATATCTACGGAACAGAAACAGACTCACAGACGTAGAGAACAGACTTGTGGTTGTTAGTAAGGGGTGGGGGTCGGGGAGGGAAGGATTGGGAGTTTGGGATTAGCATATGCATACTATCACATACAGAATGGATAAACAAGGTCCTACTGTATATAGCACAAGGAACTACATTCATTATCCTGTGATAAACCAGAATGGAAAATACGAAAAAGATGTCACTTTGCTGTACAACAGAAGAGCCACATAGCACAGGCAGATCAGCTTGGTGCTTTGTGACCGCCTAGAGGGGTGGGACAGGGAGTGTGGGAGGGAGATGCAAAAGGGAGGAGATATGGGGATATATGTATATGTATAGCTGATTCACTTGGTTATAAAGCAGAAACTAACACACCATTGTAAAGCAATTGTATTTCAATAAAGATCTTAAAAAAAATTTAGAGAAGTTATAATGCCATGAGAAAATGCCTCTGACCCCAATGCTAAGTGAAACTAACAGATGAGAAAAATGTTCTATATGTGTTGAGCTTTTTCTGTTCCTATTTTTCTTTTTCAATAAATAAAGTTTTGCACAGAAATAAGACTGGAAGTAAAAATAACAAAATACTAACAGTGGTTGGATTCAGATAAAGGGGCTTTGGATTCTTTAGAAAATCATTTCTATTTTTCTGTATTTAATATTCTTTTGGAACTTTAAAACAATCTTAAATCAACTATACTTCAATAAAACTTAAAAAAAATCTTTTCACTTTTCTTGAGAAAAAAAGTACTTGTACCCTCTGAGGTTATCAACTCTGGACTTGACAAGCAAAGATATAAGCAAGAGTCTTGGCTGAGTTCAAAGGGTTTCGGTAAATAATTCAAGCCTCCCCACCACCCCCAATACACCACTTTTGGGGGGCGGGGTGTGGAATAGGACTTACTTGAATCCAGGAATTTGCCAGGGAAGAACCATGACAAAGTCAAGGTGGCAGCAAAGTTGTGTTCATGGAATCATTTAGAGTTCACGCAGGCAACAAAGTGGCTTGGATAGCCTTTAATCACTTTTAAATTTAGCCTTTGAACAGCACAGAGGGGCTCTGAAAGCTAGACTGAAGAGTACAGATTGATCTAACATGCCAGGAGGAATTTTCATAGGTTCAGGAGACTTTGTAAGTCTTAAAAGAATAAAGAGGCACTGATGACAGGAGGGAAGACTACTATGTACAATTATCCAAGTGCTTAACCATTACAGCTGAAACCAGAATGGACCCAGAAAGGTGTTAAGGAACAAATGGGAGGCAATTCCTCCCTCCACAACTTCCAAGCACTACTTCTTCAAGATATTTTTATCTACTTGAGAATTAACTCATCTTTCTTTAAGGTCTTAAAGCTCTGAGGGAATTAACACTGCAAGTAAAGACGCAGGGATTTCAGCAAAAGATAGGTAGCCTTATTTCAGAGCCTCTCATTGAAGAGAAAAAGCTGAAGACTTCATTTTTTTTTTTTTAATTTTATTTTTGGCCGCGTTGGGTCTTCATTACTGTGAGGGCTTCCTCTAGTTGCAGCGAGCACAGGCTTCCCACTGCAGTGGCTTCTCTTATTGTGGAACACGGGTTCTAGGCACATGGGCTTCAGTGGTGTGGCACACGGGCTCAGGAGTTGTGGCTTGTGGCTCTAGAGCGCAGGCTCAGTAGTTGTGGCGCATGACCAGTGTCCCCTACACTGGCAGGTGGACTCCTAACCACCGTGCCACCAGGTAAGTCCCAAGCTGAAGACTTTAGACTGGGTTAAGCAGGAAGCTGAATACTAGGCATGAACACAGTCTCCAGAAGCCCTTTTCCACAGCACACCTCTGTTCAGGCAGCACAGCCGGCTGTAAATACACTTATAGAGGCAGACTGCCTACACAGGAATTCTAGGTCTGCCATTTATCAGCTTTGGGACCCTTGGACAAGCTACTTTATGCTTTGGATTCCCCATCATAAAATGGGGTTATTACCTACCTTATAGGGTCCTTTTGAGGATATGCAAAGTGAACAGAACGTATCTATTATACAATAGGCAATGTGTGCTAGCTATTATTATTCTACCTAGTATTCAACTTAGTAACACTAAGTCCCGTGGTCAGGGAGGAGACACAGTCTGATTGCATGAGTCATGAGGACAAAGGGGACAGTGGAAGGCCCAGAGGAAGGACTCCAAAGAAATCAAAGGCTAGCCCCACTTAGCTTCCAGCATCTCAGGGCCACTACATTTTTTTTTTGTCTTGATAAAAACAAAGCACAAAATGGGACTTACATCTTTTGTTTCTGCTTACAGGGAAAGCAGAGGTCCTACTGTGACACAAGCATGCCAGGAAAATAAGCCAGCAAGCCAAAATAGACTGGAATCAAGAACACCACTGGGGGCTTCCCTGGTGGCGCAGTGGTTGAGAGTCCACCTGCCAATGCAGGGGGCACGCGCTTGCGCCCTGGTCCGGGAAGATCCCACATGCCGCGGAGCGGCTGGACCCGTGAGCCATGGCCGCTGAGCCTGCGCGTCCGAAGCCTGTGCTCCGCAACGGGAGAGGCCACAACGGTGAGAGGCCCGCGTACCGCAAAAAAAACCCAAAAAACAACAACACTGGGAGAGGGCAGAGAAAAAGAATTCTAGGTATGATAGGAAGGATTCTGAAAAGTTACAGGATACAGTACAGAAACAGATGCTCTATGTCCTTTAGGATAAATGCCTGAGCCCTAGCATGTACTGGGTGTTGCTCTACGTACAACCACATACAAGGAACACCCGTGGTTTGGACAGGTTCTTCCTGTTCTTTGAGTGGTGAATGCAAGGTGGTACGTTTTTAAGCTTTACAATATCATGCTTTGAACTCCAAGAGCCTTCGCAACCAGCATCTACTGAGAAGTCTGAAGAATACCCTCTCAAGGAGGCAAAGATACTGAATGACCTCATTCCCATCTCTTCCCAGTAAGGTTTTTTGCCTCTTCCCTCCTTGCCAGGAGGCAGGCAAGGTTGAAGAACAAATAACCACCATCTCAAATGACTTAGATTTAATCATCGGAAGCAAACTAAATGGAAAGCTTACAATAGAGAAGAATTACATGTCAGTGCCTTTTGCAAACTGAGCTGGGACAGAAAGGGACTGGGGCTGCCCCTCAACCCAATCTCTTCCAAACAAAGACATCCACAGTGTCCCTGGCAGTCTGGCTCAGGGAAGGGGGAGACTGTTGGCTCTGTGCGTTGAGGTTGCCTTGCCACCGCTCACTCCTGGCCAGCATCAGGAGCCCCGCCTTGCTGGCTCTGGTCATCACCCTTTTTTTTGTGGCCTGATACGATGTCATCAATCCGCAGCAGTAGAACTGCCGTCTAGGAGAAAAACCACAGCCCCAAAGAGGTTAGCAAAGAAGGGAAGGACACTTGTTTTCTTTTAGACGTATCACCTAGCTCCTCCTATATAATTACCATTTTATCTGAAATCTACCCTTTCAGAGTCTTGAACGTAAAATGCAGTTCTCGGTCAGCAAGGGATGCAGCCTGTGCTACGTTACCTTGCCTTTTTTTTTTCCTTCTTTTTTTTTCTTTTGGCCATGCTACACAGCTTGTGGGATTTTAGTTCCCCAACCAGAGATTAAACCCGGGCCCTCAGCAGTGACAGAACGGAATCCTAACCAATGGACTGCCAGGGAATTCCCTTTTTTTTTTCTAATTAAAAAAATTTATTTTTGGCTGCACTGGGTCTTAGTTGTGGCATGCAGGACCCTCTTAGTTGTGGCATGTGGACTTCTTAGTTGCAGCATGCGAACTCTTAGTTGCGGCATGCATGCGGGATCTAGTTTCCCGACCAGGGATCAAACCCGAGCCCCCTGCGTTGACAGCACGGAGTCTTACCCACTGGACCAGGGAAGTCCCCCTACCTTGCTTTTTAAATGAGCTAAATATAAGTAGGGGGATGGAATTCCTTGGGAGATCTTTTGGGGAATACTCTGCCTTCTATCCCCCCCTCCTCAAGACTGGACCAAACACAGTTTTCTGGTTATCTGGAAATTAACAGCACAGCATATGTCTTAAGAGTGCCTCACCTCCACTGCTGTCTTATACGTTTGCAGCTTTACAGCCAATGGTTCCCAGATGCCCAGTTCTTTCATGTCCACCAAAGTACCTGTCTCACCATTTACGCCCCAGGTCTCACAATTCTCCTGGGTGTGCTTGGCCTATAGTTGGAACAAGCATAAATAATTAAAGGGGAAAATACTAGGGACAAGTAAGCTGACAGAGACCATTACATAAAAATCAAATACACTGCACTGATAAGGTAGGGATAAGAGGAAATGGCAATGACAACAAACAAATCAAAAATTAAGAAAGAGAAGAGATTTTAAAGGAACAAGCTACCAGGAGAACCTGGAAAGACAGACATGAACTACCCTCTTAGGCCAAACACAGCTTTTCCTACCCCATCAAGAGAAGACCATGGAAAGGAACTCACCCGAAGGGAGGTAAGTAGACGGATGGTGCTGGCCCCACAGTTTTGAATAAGGGTACGAGGGATGACCTCTAGGGCTTGGGCAACAGCCCGATATGGCCATTGTTCCACACCAGTCATGGCCTTGGATTTTTCTGTCAAGGCATGAGCCACAGCCATCTCAGAAGCCCCACCCCCAGGCACCAGCTGAGGGTCCAGGAGAACATTGCGGCACACCTGCATGGCATCCTGGAGGTTGCGTTCTACTTCCTTGGGAAAGCAAACAAAGAGTATAAAGCCAGAGCTTGATGACTCAAGGACAAATCAGAAGCACCAAAGGACTTCCTGACTGCCAAATTCGGTAAACCACCAAGGAGGGCAAACTAAGAAAGGTCCTTCAAACCTTTTGGGCAGGGCAGATGCTACTAACTCTGGAAAAACACATTAACTACAACTGCAACAAGGCCAGGGGGAATGTGGTATCACTCTGGGATGTTAGGCTTTTGTCCATTGTGCTTGACAGACCTATAACCTTACTCTGTCCTGTCTAGCTGTGTACTCTAGGAGGCTGCACAGTGTAGTGGAAACTCTCTGCTTACTAGCTATATGCCTTTGGTAAAATACTTAACCTCACTAAGGAAAAAAAAAGTAATATTTATAATTTCAACTTAAAAAACAAGGAAACAGTGGTTGCTAGTGGATGGGGAAATGATGAGCCATTGTTCAATGGGTATAGTGTCTCAATTTTTTGAGATAAAAAAAGTTCTGAAGATCTGTTGCATGTGAATATGAATACACTTAAAACTGCTGTAACTGTACACTTAAAAATTATTCAGATGATAAATTTTACATTAAAAAAATTTAAACCATGATTAAAAATAAAAATATTTAAAAAATAAGAAGAGAGAGATTTGTGGCTTCAGATGGCAATTAAATAACTATAAATGCGCAACAGGATAATTTTAGGCTCTCTGGGAAACTCTCAAGAAATGGAATGACCTGGATCATTCAGTCACACTTCCAAGGCTGACTTACCGAGAGAATCTCTTTGCTGGCCCCCCGTAGGAGAATGGTGCAGGCCTTGGGGTCTCTGCACTCAGTGATGAATGTAAAGTACTCATCTCCAATTTTCTTGATTTCCAACAGGCCTGCCCCTGTGCCAACATCTTCTTCTCTCAGTTCCTCTGGTCGGCTGACTATTCGGCCCCCACAGGCTCTATTGATTAGATGGGGAGAAGGCGGACAGGGAGAAGACCAGATGATGTCAAATACTTTTACTCATCTTCCTGGTCCTTAGGGTCTGTGGTGGGGTGTAAGGGTTAAGGGCCAAAGTGGACTGCTAGCAACACTTCTACCTAACTCGAGAGGTCTTGGTTGCCTGGTGAAATAGATTTCCAAATATATAGGTGAAGTTTCCTTAAACTAATATGGCTTTATAAGTGAAAGTGTGCATACCTAAGGCAACTACTGTAACGAGATACAAGTTAATTCAAAGTATACTTAGTGGACCCTAAAATTGGGACAAATGAATTCTTATGCATATCTGACCAAGTGTATAACACATAATGGTCATTTCTAGATAGAACTCATCCTATAATGCCCAGTTAGATCTCAAGGCCAATAACAGGACTGTACTAAAGACAATGTAAAGCTCAAGCAAGAAATAAGGTGATTAGGTACATAAGTATATGTCTCACCCAGTTTTAATAAATATAGGGCTAATTTTTTTTTTTCTTTCGTGGTACGCGAGCCTCTCACTGTTGTGGCCTCTCCCGTTGCAGAGCACAGGCTCCGGACGCGCAGGCCCAGCGGCCATGGCTCACAGGCCCAGCCGCTCCGCGGCATGTGGGATCCTCCCGGACCGGGGCACGAACCCGTGTCCCCTGCATCGGCAGGCGGAATCCCAACCACTGCGCCACCAGGGAAGCCCATGTGGGGCCAATTTTTTATTTGTCACTTTTTCCCCACGCATGGGCATGTAGAGTCAACTATGTATATGTATGTATGCCGAGCCATTTCAGAGAAAGCGTTTTAAGTATAAAATTGGATTTGGATCTATGGCATATTATGTGATGTTAGGATAGACTTACCTTTTAAAAAAAAAATTACTCTTAAAAATAGATGGTATCTGAGCCTAGATATTTGTGCTGAAGTAGTAGTGCAATCTAAGGTTGCATTAACAGCAGCTGAGGATCCAATCAAGGTAATTGTTGGATCTGCTATATTCTGAGCTAGTTAAAACAGACTAATCTGAAATGGATCCCTACACCAAGGTAGTGATCATAGATGTCTAAGCATAAGCTGTTCACTACTGGTTAGGAGCAGCAGAGTCTCATGCAGCAGATAACTGTTACTCTAGATAGAGAACTTCTTCTTCTTCAAATACTTATTTACTTACTTGGCTGCACTGGGTCTCAGTTGCAGCATGCAGGAACTTTAGTTGTGGCACATGGGATCTAGTTCCCTGACCAGGGATCGAACCCAGGCCCCCTGCATTGGGAGTATGGAGTCCTAGCCACTAGACCACAGGAAGTCCCTAGACAGAGGGCTTCTGAAGAGGGCAGATGGCTAAACCCAGGTTATTTCCATCTGTAAATAATTTGGCTGGCTTTATCCTATGCTAAACTTTTTCAGATAAAGATGACTATATTATGAAGCTACAAAATAAAAACACATGGGAAGGAGAATCTTATTTTTACCTGGCCTACTCACCTAGCAATGCGATTATTGTCTGTCTTCCGGACTCTGCGGATGGCTGTGATATTGGCCCGCATGAGGTAGTGCTGAGCTAAATCTGCAAGAATAGAGGTGTCAAGCTGGAAACCAGAAACCCTGGGTTCTGAACAGGTTTTATCCTCCACGTACCCTAACCATCACATGTTAATTATGTTCAGTGTATGACAACATGCGAGGAAAAAAATCACCGACCCTCTTCTACCACAACAATAGTCTGGAAAAATGAATGTAGTCCTACCCGAGATGCCCTTTTCTGTGATGACCACGTCTGGCTTCAGATGGATAATGTCCTCACAGAGCTGCTGAATGTACTCTTCTTCCATTTGGAGGATTCGGGTGAAGTCTTCCTCTCGTGTGATCTCAATGTCAGTCTATGTGGTGAAGAAAAGTCACTCTGAATTAAAAATTTTGGATTGGTGAAGCTCTTTAGGGTCATCCCACCTACCATACTCCCTCCATCCAGCACTCTCATGTATCCCAGAAAGCATGAGTTAGAATAAGCCACGACCCAACACCTCATAAGCCACTTTAGCTCCAGCAGTCATCTAGTTTAACCCCATTTAATTATAAAGCAACTGGAATGCTAAGTCACAATGTAATTAGTGGAGTCTGGCTAAGGTCTCTAGCCACTTAGTTCAATGTTTCCTCTGACCTGTCAGTGTGCATGGTAACTCAGCGTCTTAATTCTTCCCACTAATAAATCGATTCTTGTTGCCAACCACTGTTTGATAAGCTTCAATTACTTTGTTTTATCCAAGGGTGATGGAGCCTTGTAAGCTTCCTGCCCTCTGGAAATTCTTTGGCACTTCAAAGCTCAATTAACTCCTACTCTATGTTCTACTGATGCATTATGAAAGGTGGCATGATAGTGTGAAATTGAAGCCGAACAGAGCTGGGTTCAAATTCTGATTTGGCCAATACCAGCTGTGTTCCTCAAGCAATTAACCTAACTTCTCTGAGGTGTAGATCCCTCATCTGTAAAATGGAAGTCAGTATCACCTGCTGTAAAGGGTAGTTGTAAGAATCAGAGATTACTTGTAAAGGTCACAGAGTAAGCATGTAACAAACTTTTTAATTCCCTTGCCCATATTAACAGATTCTTACATCAAATTTAAGGAATAGGGCCAGGGACATTACCTGGCTTTCTCCTTTCTTGTATTCCAGAGAAGAATCCAGCAGCACGATGCGAGGGTTCTTAATATAGCGCCGCATCCGCGGATGGGTCACATCCTTGTTAATCATGACTCCACGTAACACACACGAGTCTTCAATGATGCCGCCAGGTATCTGAGCAAAAGAACCACTTCAATCCACAACGAGGAGACAATTTCTCAACTCCCTGCCCAGACATTCATCTTTCCCAAATAACCACCATTTCAGATTTTTAAAGTATCTTTTTTCCATGAACCTCTAAAACAACTACAGTTGCAATCATATTTCTTTCTCTCTAGGAAGCACATCAATCTTAGCACATGATACACAATTTGAAGGTTGGCTGAGACAGAAATTCAGTGATTGACAGATTTAAAGGGGCACAGGGACTTCTCTGGTGGTCCAGTGGGTAAGACTCTGCACTCCCAATGCAGGGGGCCTGGGTTTGATCCCTGATCAGGGAACTAGGTCCCGCATGCGGCAACTAAAAGATCCTTCATGCTGCAATGAGGATCCCGCGTGCCGCAACTAACACCTGGCGCAGCCGAATAGATGGAGAATCACGCAATACTTCTTAAAAAGAAAAAAAAGGGTGCAGATCTCTACTTCCTGAAAGATATTTCCATGAATTTTAGACATAGGGCTCCATCTATTGGCCACAAGATATTAATGCTACTTTTAAATCTTAAATTATAATAAAGATGGAGAAAGCATTCTGGGGCTTATTAGCGCTATGCTGTAGAGCTCTTGTTTATTTCCTGACCCAGTGGCTGTTATGTACACAAATGCACAAATACAGACACAAAAATAAGCCTTTCTCTTGCCCCTGTAGACCCTGTGTAGGGACAGCAGTGAAGCTAACAGAATTATTTCAGATACCTCTTTGGCACCCTCTTTTTCAAGTTTTTTTTTCCAGGTAGCAAATACTCTTCTTCCTGGTTCTAATAATAAAAATATCTTGCTCTGATTTAAACTTATTTCCTCCACAAGTGTCTCATTCTAGGAAATAATTTGTCTCCAAAGTACACACTCAAAGAGTTTACCTTTTCTACCCTTGCATATTTCTTGATGTCAATCTCCTTCCGACCGTTCTCCTCAAACTGTACAGTTTTGACAGCATCCAGGGCAATGTTGCAAGCCAAAGAAGACCACCGACTGATTACTTTGGTAGTAATGGAGCTGTTGATGATGTTCAGCATCGCATCTCGGTTACTGGTGTCAACAGGGGTACTGGAGAAAAGAAAAACGAATAATATGCTCAGTGGGATCTTGGATGTTTATGGAAGTCCTCATCTGTATCTTGATGACTATAATAGTGGGCCAACAGGCAGAACAAGGGGAATCTGTTCCTTTGTAGGAAACTAAGTGTTATCAAGAAGTAACTTTGTCCACCCTCTGCCTTTTAGCAAGATTATAATTAACCCATCCCTGAAAGGTGTCTCAAATCCCTGAGTAATCTGTTCTCATGTCTGACAACTCTCCACACTTAGAGTTTACAGTAAAATAATTTCTTTACCTTCTGCTCCAACCAAATAAACTCTATTACTTTCACAACTTGGGTCAAGACACATTTTATCTTTGAAACCTCATCCTGTAACTAGCAAATTCTGAGAGCTCCTCTTGAGAATCACCATCGGTCTGTGCTATCCATTTGGACAACTGATTCTATTTTACCTAGCATCATAATACATGGTGCGCCACAGTGTTTTTATGTGTTTAGTCTCCTCCGACGAGACTATAAATTTGTACATGGCAAGACTATCTAGTAAGAGACCTTGGATACCACCTTGTCCAAATTTTCACATACTGTTGAAATCCCTTTTATTAACACAGTAAGACACACAATAAGCAATCATTAAATAGTTGCTGAATTATGTATTTTAGGGAAAAAGCAATAGCTCCAAAAATATTATCTAAGATATACAAGCAGTTATTGCTTGATTAAAAAAAAAAAAAATGAATGATTCAGCTCCAAGTATTCAATAAATCCTTTGTGTACTCTACATTCTTACAAAGTTTACTTCATAAAAATGTTTTTTTTTTTTTTTTTTGTAGTACGCGGGCCTCTCACTGTTGTGGCCTCTCCCGTTGTGGAGCACAGGCTCAGCGGCCATGGCTCACGGGCCTAGCCGCCCCGCGGCATGTGGGATCTTCCCAGACCGGGGTACGAATGCATGTCCCCTGCATCGGCAGGCGGACTCTCGACCACTGCGCCACCAGGGAAGCCCCATAAAAATGTTTTAAATCAAACACCTCCTTCTGTTAAGAGTGCTAGACAGATATTATCATATACTTTGTTTCTTAACAGCAGGAAGTACAATACAAAGCTCACCAAATTGCTAGGTGCTTGTGTACCCGACAACCTAAGGATATGAGTAGAAAATGATAGGTTTTAATTAATTAATTAAAAATGAATTTATTTAATTAATTGACTTATTTTTGGCTGTGTTGGGTCTTCGTTGCTGCGTGTGGGCTTCCTCTACTTGTGGTGCACGGGCTTCTCATTGTGGTAGCTTCTCTTGCTGCGGAGCACAGGCTCTAGGCGCGCAGGCTTCTGTAGCTGTGGCTCGCGGGCTCTAGAGCGCAGGCTCAGTAGTTGTGGCTCATGGGCTTAGTTGCTCCACGGCATGTGGGACCTTCCCAGACCAGGGCTCGAACCTGTAACCCCTGCACTGGCAGGCGGATTCTTAACCACTGGGCCACCAGGTAAGTCCCAGGTTTTATTTTTTATTTATTTTTTTTTTTGCGGTACACGGGCCTCTCACTGCTGTGGCCTCTCCCGCCGCGGAGCACAGGCTCCGGACGCGCAGGCCCAGCGGCCATGGCTCACGGGTCCAGCCGCTCCGCGGCATGTGGGATCCTCCCGGACCGGGGCACGAACCCGCGTCCCCTGCATCGACAGGCGGACTCTCAACCACGGCGCCACCAGGGAAGCCCCCAGGTTTTATTTTTTAAACAACCTTTTTAATCAGAAAAATTTTGCATTCTGTATCATGTTCTTACTTAACTGACATTTCCTCAAGTAGAAGTCACACATTCCTATATTCCTTTTATTACCTTATAGCACTCAGCAAACACAGACTAACAGCAAGCCCTGTGATAACTAGAGAGGATTCAAATAGCATTTTCAGTACCAGTCCTTTTGATTTTAATGAAAACCCCTGGCTACCATCCTCCACAGTACTTTAGAGAGAGTACTGACTGAATTAGTTATAATCATACACGATGGTAGGGTATTTTAAGCCCTGAATAATTATCTAACTCCTTAACTTATTTCTCCCACTAGAATCTAAAACTGCAGAATAGCTTTATTTTACTTACTACACATTTCCCATAGCAGTGCCTAACACGGAAACTAGCAGACTGCATATAACCAAAATATATTTTGAAGAATTAAACCTAGCTTCTTTTATTTGTCTGCTTTGCATCCTTTGCCATTTTCTAAAAACTTTTATTTCTCTTATCCTTCCCTTCATTTTGCTCCCCTCTTTGTTTCTCCTTCTCACAAAATAATACCAGGGTATAAACTACCGGTGATGTGCTCGGTCTTCCTTTATCATCTAAGAACAGATTAGTCTTCCAGGCCTCCCATAGTTGACACTACCCATTTCTGGTCCCCACCTCCAATACCTTATTTTCTTAAGGGTGCTGATCATATCGTCCAAAGCCCTGCGGTAAGCACTGATCACCACTGTTGGGTGCATCTGCTGCTCTAGGAAGTGCTCAGCCACAGATAACATCTCCCCTGCTGAAAAAAGATACATACACCGTAACATTTTGAAAAGTACCTGGATATCAAGGCAACTTCATTATGCTTCTAAAAATACCTGCTCTTTTTTCTAAAGTAGGTTTCCCCAAAAGTATGCAAATACTATTCCAAATTTTATACTTTGTACAAGCAAATTCAGAAAAAAAAATTCTCATCAGATATATTTTAAATGATCAAAGATTGATCCCAGGGTTGACTTATTCTTGTGATCTTACTAAATATTTGTTCCCAGTTTCCTAAACAAATGGTAAACATTTTCCCGAAGACTCTAAAGTTGAAAGAAAAATAAAGGAAAATTGACTTGCTTATTATTTCAATACCTAGCATGTAGTCAAACTGCTGGAACTGAAAACAAACAAAACCCACAAAACTTTGTATCTGCAAGAATACCCATAAAAATTTACAAAATTTACCCTCTGGAAGAGGGATTATTGGTAAAATGTCCCTTCCTTTTAAAAACTGTCCTTACTTTCTAATTCTAATTGACACACACACACACACACACACACACACACAAAAGCTTCTTTCTAAAAAAAGTTTTAAAGAGGAAAAACGATTATTTTGGTCAAAAAAGGACCTTCTGCACAAAGGGCTTGTACTACCAGGTCCACTGACACTAATTTTTAAAATGTACACAAATGTGTAAAAGTTCACATGTATACTCTTTGGCATGTGCTCAAATGTTTGATTTCAATACTTTAGAATTCCTAAGTGACCATCATGTATATTAATAGAAAGATAATCAAATATTTTGAAACATGCTCTAATAAGTTAACTTAGAAAAGACTATACCCTGTTAAAGAAGAATCAGAACAGTATCACAGAAGAAAGATATCTTCAGAAATGGCAGTTTTGGTTTTTTAAAAGCTACCTAAGTCTAAGAAACCTAGACTCATGGATACTTACTTAATATCTCCACGAGATTTAACTAAGATTACCAGCTAAAAAATTCTGCCTGATACCTAAAGCTCATCTTCTACCCAAATAAGTGAAAAAGCATATGGAGTCTTACCTACTTCTTTCATCCTCCAAGTTTCTCTTCAAAGTACAGAACTAGCCATATGTAATTAATTCTCAATCCACAAAAGAACTGGATCTAAAGATGTGATTAGTTGGTGGTGACTCAAGCAAATTTCCACCCAACTCACCATTCTCAAAATGCAATACAAAGGCATTTAAAAATTAATTTTTAAAAAGTTCATATAATAATAATTTTGTTAAGGATTCTATTTTTAGGCCTGTGGACCAACACTATAAACTGGCATATCCTAATTAGAAAATAGTTTTTTTCTCAATTCCTAAAAACATATTGCTACAGATTTTCATTTTCTTAAATTAATTAATTTTTTAATTTTTATTTTTGGCTGTGCCACACGGCTTGTGGGATCTTAGTTCCCGGACCAGGGATCAAACCCACCCCCTTGGCAGTGAAAGGTGGAGTTCTAACCACTGGACCACCGGGGAATTCCCATGTAACACATGTAAACAAGTGTCCTTTACGTGGTATATTTAGTGGCACATTTTCCACATTTTTTGAGCATTTTCTTGTTGATTTCACTGTTTAAAATGGCCTAAGTATCGTCCTAAAGTACTATCTAGTTTTCCTACGTGCAACAAAGCTGTAATGTGCCCTGTACAGACAATAACTTACAACATAAGATTTGTTCAGGCCTAAGTTATAGTGCTACTGGGCATGAGTCCAGTGTTAATAAATCAACAATATATATTAAATAAGGTATCTTTAAAACAAACAAAACATAAAACGTATATATTTATGCACTGATAAATATGTGACTGGAGGCTTGAGGAACCTAACCCCATACTCCCCCCGGAGTGATGGTTTAGTATTCACTAATTCAGTGTTTGTGGTGACTTTATAGAATATAACTTATTGTGAGTAATGACAATGGACTGTATTTTATTCAACCAGATTTGCAAAGCTCATCCTATACCACGATGAACATTTTATGCTCAGCTGGAGAGAATACACAGAAAATTAGCAAAAAGTTCTTTAAACATTTATAATTAGTGGATTGGTAAAAATGTTCTTCTTAAAATATGACTCAGGGGACTTCTTTGGCAGTCTAGTGGTTAAGACTCCATGCTTCCACTGCAGGGGGTGTGGTGGATTCCATCTCTAGTCAGGGCACTAAGATCCCACATGCCGCGCGTTGCGGCCGAAACAAAACAAAAATATCTGACGTTATTTCTGGCAAAAATCTTATGTTTCAATCTAATTTTCCTTATCAACCTTCCATTCTTTTCTTACCAAGAATAATTACAGATGTGGTCCCATCTCCAACCTCTTCATCCTGTGTCCGGCTAATTTCAATCATGGACTTGGCTGCTGGATGCTGTACTTGAATCTGAAAGAAAGACCTCTTAACCCATTCTGCTTGGTCCTAACTCTTGAGCTTCTTGCTTCCACACTGACTCCCTTTTATTGTTTTACCACAGCTTTAAAGATTAAAAGTGGCCCCTAAGAGATCTAAGTAAAACACCTTTCCAAGTCTTTCTTTTTGGGGAAAAATGCATTAGGACAACTTAACTACTGAAGTTTCTTGAGAACAGAACAGTATCTTTTAGCTTATTTATTGCGAACACCATTGTTGTGGTTGAATTGTGTCCTCTGAAAGAACATGTTGATGTCTCATCCCCTGAAAACTGTATTTGGAAATAGGGTCTTTGCAGATGTAACCAAGTTAAAATGAGGTCACAGGGGTAACCAGGGTACGTTCTAAACCCAACCACTGGTGCCCTTATGAGACACACAAGAAAATGCCATATGACAGAAGGGGAGTTTATAAGCCAAGGAATGTGGTCAAGCATCAGAAGCTATAAGAGGAAGGATTCTTCCCTAGAGCCTTCATAAGGAGCATGGCACTGCTGACACCCTAAGTTTGGACCGCCAGCCTCCAGTCCATGTGAATAAATTTCTGTTGTTTCAAGTCACAGTCTGTGGTAACTTGCTACAGCAGCCCAAAAAAGCTAATCATTATTTACATTATCTCTTTATGTATCCTTTATAAAATGTTACAAAGCAAAACGAAAAGTCAAACCTCTCGAAGAATAGCATTGCCATCATTGGTCATCACGATGCCTCCCATTGGGTCCAAAAGCATCTAGGACAAAAGCAAAAGTTATATTTAAGTGTCCCAGAAAACAGAAAGGGAAAATCTGTAGTCGAAGTTTCAGTATGAGATAAGCCTACCTTCATCATAGACTTGGGTCCCAAACATGTTCGGATGATATCTGCAATAGTCTATGGAAAGAAAATACAAAACATGTAAGCACAAATCAGAAGATGGTGAGTGTGTTAGGGGAAGAGGCATGAGTAACCCACAGAGCCAGTGTTTTAACAAGGACACTTCCAAAGTAGGGTTGGCGACCACTTTAAATACAGCACGCCACATGGCTAGATTCTGTTCTTTGCTTTTTCCACTTTGGGAATGTTTTCTGGATGCAGAATAAATAACTTTTCACAAGGAAAAAAAGAGACATGCCTTCCAGAGCTTCAGTTTCCCAGCAGTCCAGATAACTGAAGGTCCGTGTATTTGTATTTCTTTCCATGATAGTAGCCTCCACCCCACGCTAATTAGATCTAGGGCTTTTTCATTCTTTCATTCAAAAGATATTTACTGAATACCTACCTATCCAGGATCTACAATGAGTACTAGGAATACAAAAGGGAATTAATACAGTTCTTCCCTTCAACTAACTCAGTCTAGTATGGGAGACAAACACAAATAGAATATTATGAGACAACGTACAGCAATAGAATATGCACAAGTTAATGTGAGAAGACCATTAGGCCTAGCTCAGAGAGGGAAGGCTTCCTTCTCCTTATCACCGAGAGGGAAATATCCTGAAGGAACGGAAGTCAACTTTTCCTCTGCCAAATTGCAAACAAATACAGAAATACTAGGGAAGGCAGCTACAGGCAAACTATTATAAACAACTTAAAAGATGTGCTACCTACCTTGGCAGCATTGATGTTTCCAGATTGAACTTTTCTTCCAGATTCACGCTTTGTGTTCTGGCCTAAAATATATAAAAACAAAAGGCAACAGCTCAGGACTGCCACACTGTATATAAGCTATTTATTCCCCGATCTTTGAAAATAAAAACACCCAGGTTTCATCATGTATATATGAATTAAAGCTTATCAACTTGTACTCTTTAAATATGTGCAGCTTATTGTATGTCAACTATACCTCGACAAACTGTTAAAAAGTAAACGTACATACTTATGGCTACTTACTTCTTTATTTACTTCAACCCCTGGTATATGAAGAAACAATCCATAAAGCTTCAACTTTGGAATCCTGGTCATCACTTTCCCTCTAGCAAAACATTCATGTATTTACAGCAAGAATTCATAACCTGAGATCTGCGATCCGTGAGATTCTCAAAGGGCTGGTGTCTCTAAAAGCATCAATCTCTCCTTTACGTAAAAAGGGAGTTTGGGGGTTCATATTCTCCTACTTGGATATGGGGAATCATACTGACAGTCCTCGCATAATTACTGATAGTGCCCCCCACTGTGCTGTGGAATGAGAACACACACTCAAGTGTCTGGGTCTGCCAAGATAGTCACTTCATGCTTGGACATAACAAGAATGCCTCAGTTACCCATTTACCATTAGGAAGAGCTGACTACGTATTTTATAAGGAGCCTAACTGGATACAGCCACTAATGCCAGAGATTAACGTGGACCTCCAAAGGGCTGCACAATGCACCACTCAGTCACCCCAGGGCCCTCTCAATGGGAGAGAAGCCAAAGACTATAACTGAACCTAAGTAACGTCTCACTCCTCTCTCCAAATTATATTTTCCCTACAATTTGCTGTAAAATTTTTGATCCAGTCCCATCAAAACTAAACACAATTCTCAGGACTTCGATTCCTATTTCAGACAGTGATAACTAAAATCCTGCATGGACCTTTCTGATGGATTCATCAGAAAAAACAGGGTTTTTTTCTGGGTTAAGTGAATTCTTGTCTGAAAACAGTTATTTTCCAGGTATAGACAAAATAGATAAAATCTTGGAATAGCATTCCTCTACAAAGAAGATGGTGAGGGAGGGAAAATGGCTAGTCAGGCAGCTCAAATGCTCTTGCAAATAGGATACAAAAGTTACACAGGTTGGAATCATACCAAGGGAAGACAAGGGAAATGGGACTCGTAAGTAAGGAATGAAATCTGGGATGTTCCCGAAGGGTAAAGAGAACCAATCGAGGAATCTGGGAAAACTCAGCTGGTAAGTGGGAAAGATTACAACGGAGGGGACACTTGAGGGAATAATTACATCTAAGCCAGACCAGTGAGGGAAGCAGGGTTACTTCGTGAAAAGGGGTTGACTAACAGAAATTCAAGAGGATGGCTACCGAAGAGGAAGTGGCCAAGGATACCACTCACTGTTTTGACAGACCCTCTTTTAAACAGCTGTATCTCCTTATCTCATTTAAGCCTCACAATCCTATGAGGAAATACTGTTAACCCTAATAACAAAGATGGAGCCATTTTCAATCAAGCAGTTTGGCCGAGGCTACACCGTTACGAAGGGATGGGCCAAGATTATAAAGCTAGGCCAAACTAAAAAATCTTTATTCATTCAGCTACACACTGAAAATCGCTCAAGGAAGAGTGCAAGGGCGGGGGTTGGGGGTGAAGAACGGAACGCCGTTTCGTTCAACAGGCTCGGCGACAGGAAGGTCAGTTTGCATTTGCCAAGACAGGGGAATGGGTTAAGAGAAGAGAGGAAAACGGGAGAAGGGGCTTCCAAAATTAACGACTGGAAGGCTCAGTGGCCGGACCTGAGCGGGACTGGGCTGAGGCAAGGCTGTAAAGTGCGGAAAAAGAAGGGTGGTGAAGACGGGGGGGTCCCTTCCCCGGCTTTCCCACAACTCACTAAGCACGAGTACCGGACGATGGCCCATCATGGCGGCGCGATGCAGAGCCGTGTACCCCGAGCTGGGAGAACCAGCAGAACCTTCTGGAGAGAGAGAACCAGCGAAGCCCAGAAAACGCTGCCTCCACAGGGCTCACACGCAAACCCGCTACTCTCCGGGTCGCCACCAATCACCGCACCCACCTCACTGACCGGCACGCACACAGACCAATTGACATTCTTAGACCCGCCCCCTACGTAAGAACGCAGGGAAAGCTAGATAGAGAGAGCACGATGATGGCAGTGAGAGGGCACAGGCGCTTGCGCAATAGGGTGGCCGCTCCCGGCCGCGTGCAGCGCGAACCTCCGCGCAAGCGCCAAGGCTGGGGCAGTTGGCCGACATGCCACTGCGCATGTGTACCAACTACAAGGGTTGGTGCTGGGGTTGAGGCTTTCGATTAACACCGCAGGTGAGGTCCTTAAACTCTTGCGTCTCAGCTCCTCTCGGGTTCCGAAGGTCAAGAAAAGCGTAACAGTTTCCACGCTTTAGTTCCAGCCTTAGCAACCGGGAGGGATGGAGGGGCGGGGCTTAAACCGGTGGTTGAGGGAAGACCTGGCCCGTGTGATGCGGGGTGAAATGGGAGTTGTAGTCCGATCGGACTGGGCTGGGCGGTTAACTATTCTTCCGGGCACGCTGGGAATTGTGGTTTATTGTCTCTGACTCGTTGCTGTGCGTGGACCTTCACCTTCTTAGGTAAATGTGTTCTGCTGAGGCTGTGAACGGTACCGGAGGGTGATGGCTTACTTTTTCCCCGAGTTATCCTATCTAAAACACTTTTTCAAGTGTTCCCTGTAGTGCTCTAAGATTTTTTTTCTCCACGCCCATTCCCTCCTCTGCCCTCCTCATCTCCTCAGCTACCGGTGCGTTAGAGATGTTGGGAAGCCAGAGTTTTTAAATTACAAGACAGGAAAAGGACGGATATTACAGAAATTAAAACGAGGAGAGAACACAGAATATTTGCCCGTTCATAGGAGATTCTTAAGGTTTGGGCATGGTTACAGTACTATTTTGTCCGGGAAAAAAGGCTGCAGTGCTACTAGAAACAGCTGTTTTCCAAACTAATGAAGGGGCTGTGAGACCAAGATCAATTCAAGAACAATTACTTATATTTGGCCATGAGATAGAACAGTACACCCTTTCACATTTTTTCCTCCCCAAATTGGAACAGCCTGAGCCCTGCTGGGGAGAACTTATGAAGTTGTTAATAGTAAAATAATAGCATGGGTTGTCAGTGGTCATGTGATTCTTTCCCAGGGCACCACACTTCAGATGGAGCAGCATTCTAGTCATCCTACTAACAGAAGAGGTGTGTGTCAGAGGCCCTGCTTCCTCTCCCTTAAAACCAGATCTCTTTGGGCTTCCCTGGTGGCGAAGTGGTTGAGAGTCCGCCTGCTGATGCAGGGGACATGGGTTCGTGCCCCGGTCCGGGAGGATCCCACATGCCGCGGAGCGCCTGGGCCCATGAGCCATGGCTGCTGAGCCTGCGCGTCCGGAGCACAGGCTCTGCAACGGGAGAGGCCACAACAGTGAGAGGCCTGCGTACCACAGAAAAAACAAAAACAAAAACTAAAACAAAAAAACCCAGACCTCCTTAATTGCTCAGCTTGTGGGAAAATGAAGCTAGTTGTATGTATGTTTTTTCCTATTACTTATTTAATTGGAAAGTATTTGTATTTGTTCCGCATTTCCCACTAAATGGAAACATTCCTGTATTCCCAGTGGCTAGAACTGGATCTGTTAAATAATAGATGCTCAATAATTTTTTAATATATTTTAATAAATTTTTAAATTTATTTTTGGCTACTTTGGGTTTTAATTGCTGTGGACAGGCTTTCTCTAGTTGGTGGTGAGCGGCGGCTGCTCTTCGTTGCCCTGTGTGGTCTTCTCATTGCAGTGGCTTCTCTTGTTGCAGAGCATGGCCTCTAGGCGTGCGGGCTTCAGTAGTTGTGGCTCACGGGCTCTAGAGCACAGGCTCAGTAGTTGTGGCGCACAGGCTTAGCTGCTCTGCAGCATGTGGGATCTTCCCAGAGCAGGGCTTGAACCTGTGTCCCCTGCATTGGCAGGCAGATTCTTAACCACTGTGCCAACAGGAAAGTCCCAGGTGCTCAATAATTATATGTTGAATGAATATATTAATTATTCCTTTGTATCTCCTCTTAATACTTAGAACAGAAGACATATTGTTGGCTAGAGTGAACAGATACTCAGACTGAGTGGGACAGTCCCACTTGGTGGCCAGGGAAGTGCCTGAGACCATCTGACTCCAGAGCCTATTCCCTTAACTGTTAGGTGGGGTAGATTACTCTATCTGAGAGGCTTGCTCTCTCATAACTTGAACATAAATGAACTAGCTCTTCTCACAGATTATATTGTGCAGTGGTAAGGAGCATGACTGGAGTCTATAGGCCTGGATTTGATTCCGCCATTGGCACATACTCATTGTGGAATCTTGAGCAAATTTCCTAACTTAAGTTTTCTCAAAAAAAATGCAGATAAAGCTACCTACTTCATAGGGCCATTATGAGAAATGTATAAGATAATGTATGTAAATCACTTTTTATTATTTTCTCTGTTCTGCTTCCTTTTGCTGCTCCCCGACCTCATCCTCTGTTATACATTGTCCAGTCAGAAATATTGTTCCTTTAGTATGGACTGTGTGTAACATACTCATCAAACCTTAGAATTCAGTAGAAAATGCATCCTCATACACCTAGGAAG
The DNA here is from genome assembly GCF_937001465.1 of Orcinus orca. Taxonomy (NCBI): domain Eukaryota; kingdom Metazoa; phylum Chordata; class Mammalia; order Artiodactyla; family Delphinidae; genus Orcinus; species Orcinus orca. The sequence goes on along the minus strand of NC_064559.1, from coordinate 99,341,654 downwards.
GGCCCAAATTAGAAGTGCATTTGCATGGAAGTTCACAAATTTTTCAAATGGTGAGAAGAATCTTGAAGCCTGAGTTTCACCTTCTAGCTCCTTACCATGCTGAATGAGCCATCAAATGTGGTGATGACTCTGGAGCAGGAGTGAGGAGAAGTTGGAAGACCTACGGTAGGGCTCAGAAAAATCCACAAACCCAGGGCAAAAACATGGATTTCCCTCACCAAGAGTAACTGATGGTGCTTGATCACTTAATGACTGTCTAAACGGCAATACTGTCAGTTCCATGAGAATAGCAACCATGGCTGTTTAGCTCACTGTGGTATCTTCAGTGGCTGATACATTGCAAGCACTTAACTGTCTCTTACATGTATGAGTAAATGAATTCAATTTTTTAATCCTTTTTTGATCTCATTATGATAGTGAATAATGGATTCCTCACTGTCTCAACCCCTTTAATTCTTTCATAGAACCAGCTGTTCTGCCTTTCCATCCATTGCTCCTCTGTCTACTTTGCCACTTCCTTTTCATCTTCCGAACTCCCGAGGAGGAGTTCCCCAAAGGTCCAGTTTTCTCTCACAGTCTTTGACCTTGGAGAGCTAATGTATTTTTGCAGTTCCTTCATCACCTCTTTGTGACTGGCCTGGCAGTTTGACCTTTCACCTGAGCTCAGTGCCTTCTCTCTGGCAGTTTTTCTAGGCATTTCTATTTGGACTGTCTTGTCTCACCTCAGATCCAATATGTCCAAAATGTGATTTATGTTAATATGACATTACCCCAACTCAGATTCCCTTGAGTGAGAAAGGAAATTCAGAGGCTTGTGCAGTTGGGAGGTTGCTGAGGTAGTCAGAGAGTAGGAAGAAGAGCTACCAGTACCACAGGGACTGGAACTGGGGATTCAGTGCCTGTAGCTATCTGCCCATCTCTCCATCTTTCTCCTGCACTCTCTCTTCTCTCTAGTCTCTTGCTTGTATCTGCTTCTCATAGCATGCTAGCCAAATTCAGTAGCTTTCATTGACCCCAAATTTACATCTTCCCAACCTAGCAAATCAGAGGAAAGCAAGCTTTGACACAGAATCTATATATCAATGCCAAGGAATGACTGGCCCAGTTTGCCTCATGTGCTTACCCCTTCAATCAGTCACACTTGCCAAGGGGGATAGGATACCATGATTGCCCTGTATTGGGTCACATGCCTATTCCCATTGGAATATGGAGAGGGGTCTGATGTATGTATGACCTGGAATCTGAGGAAAGAGTAGTTTTCTAGAGAAAGGGTTGCCCAGTAGACAGAAATGACATATGTCTCCTATAGGACTCATGATTTTCTCCCTACAAATCAAATTTTCCTTCTAACGTAACTATTTTTGCCAAAGGTAATCTGTTTTCCCCTTCGAGAATTTCCATGTCCAACCCATTTTAATCCCAGTGGATTAATTAAAGTAGAAATTTTATCATATTTTCTAATCCTAAAAGGCTCAGTGACTTTCTGAGAAAGTCTCAGATTTGCTATTGGAAAGGGTCTTCCATGACCCATCCTGCTTTCCCACTCTCCACCCTCTAATTCTGGCCACTTTCTTAGGGCTCCTCATCCTTCTGGCCATATTCTTGCTTCCTTGCCTTTGCTCACGCCATCTTTTTTTTCTCCCACTTGAAATATCTTTTCCACTTATCCAAAGCTTCCGGTTTTCAAGGTCCAATAAATATCCTCCACCTGCCTGGAGTCTTCTTTGACTGTTGTACTCATATTGATATCTTACCCCATTTCAAAAACATTCATTTTTACATTTAATCACATCTTAGTGTAACTAAAAGATAAAAGGACTTACTTTCACCCAAGACTGTCAGACTCATTGTTTATGTCCTGTGTTTTTATATCACCATTTCACCAGTGTCTGATTCGTCTCCCTAAGTAGGTATTAAACACCTAAGAAACCATGTCTTAGATGTCTTATGTATGCCATTTAGCACAGTAGTCAGCATGTAGCACAGATCAATAAGAACTTGCAGAATATAAGCAAATTAGATTTTAGCTTATCCCAACCCTGCTTGGTTTTCCTCAGTCCCACTATGTTTCTCTTTTGTCTTATATAACTTTCTTTGAAGGTATTCAGGCCAAGGTCTCAGCACCTGAATTCATAGACCAGGCACAGGGATCTAATTAGGCTGTCCCTTGTCGGAATGAACTCTGACTTAGTTGCCTCTGATTTTGTTCCAGCCGAAGAGGAAGGTAATGCTGTGCCTCTTTGTCGAGCCAAACCCACCCCCAGCTTTATTAACCTTCAAGCAAGTTCCCCACCAGCCACTTGCCTGACAATCCCGGCAGCAAAGCTGTCCTCAGGTAAGGAAGGATGCAGGGTGGATTTCCCAAATGGACTCAGCAGGGGGAAAGGTTGTATGGAGTAGGTGGCCGGAGCTGGCTGAAAATTTTATTGCTTGCTACTAATGTTAGTTGAAAAGTGGCCAGGGAAGGAAATAGTAACAGTTAGCTCAGTTTCTTTGCATTTCAGTTATTCATCTCCCATGGCGACATCAGTGGGTATTTAGCATACCTGTGGGAAGCCACACAGCACACTAGACAGTCATGACTCCTGTTTCTGAGGACCTCAGAGTTTAACAAAGAAGTCAAGACCAATAAATACACAAACAATGGATAAATAACTACCAAGGTTAACTAAGAGCTGGATGTGTATAATGTAGTTGAAAACATTAGAAAAAGAATTGATTTCAGCAAGACTGGTGAAAGTTAGACAACAGGAAGAACTTCGGGTCACTGCTGATGACCTTACTATGTCAGGTAAGAAGAATGCTGAGGCATCCCCTGAGCTCTTGAAAGGGAAGTTAGGCCTCACTCTCAGACCATTTCATTCACTCATCAAATATTTGTTGAACACTTATGCGCCAGGTACTTACTCTTCTAGGTGCTGGGGACACAATAGTGAACAAATCAGACAAAAATCTGTGCCTTCCTGGAGCCTACATTCTAGAAGAGGGAATTAGCCAACAATTATGTAACTAATTATAAAATATGCCAAATAATCATAAGTACTAAGGGAAAAATAAAGCAAGAGAGTGGGTAAAAAGTTCCAGTGGATTGGTTTCAAATAGGGTAACCAGATAGGCTTCATGGAGAAGGTGACAGCTGAGCACAGCTGCATCTGGGTTGAGTTGTGCCCGGAAAGATTAGAGCAGTCATCTTATTAGAGCCCTTCCCACCTCAGTACAATTATAAAACCTCTCTTTTGTCTCCTTTGCACCTCCATTGCTCTTCCTTCAGGAATTGACCACAAGCCCAAGGAATGCCTAGGACTCCTAGAATGTATGTATGCCAGTCTCCAGCTTGAGACCCAGCTTGCCCAGCAACGGATGGCTATTTTTGAAAATTTACAAGCATCCATGACACAACTGGCTCCTGGGAGAGAAAGCCAGAACTCTTCTCTCCCAACCTTATCTTGCAATCTGTTGTTAAATCACCTGCCCCAATTCAGTAAATGAATTGTGGAACAAAGTTATCATGTATGTTTTCCCTACTCTCTTCCCAGTAAACCCTTGGTGGAATCTGGGCATATATATTCTACAAGTGGTTGGTTAGTTCACAAGTTCATAGTAGGTGCTCATTGAGTGCAAAGCACTATACAAGGCACTTGGGGATACATATTACAGAAGAGAGAGTTTTGGGGGATTTACTATCTAACAAGGCAGATAAGAAAAAGAATTCATTGTAAAATTTAGTGGTACTCTGAGGGGGAATGGAAGTTCAGAGATAGAGGTTAGTAGGATACTGGACCAATCGTGGAATCTTGCTGGAGGAAGTGGTGCCACTTGATGAAGGAACTGCATTGGATGGCATGGACGGATGAAGTAAGGTAGTTCCATGTCAGTTGGGAAGCTTGGACAAAGACCTAGAGGTAGGAGAATAAGTCATCAAAAATTAGGATAAGAGGGTTTTTTATGCCCAGAATATAGGGTATGAGGCAGAATGTAGAGCAGCTGAGAACAGACAGAGCAGCTTTCCCTGGGGAATTATTCTGGTAACAACTGTTAGAAAACTGTCTGATTTTCATTCTTTTCTTTTTAAATTAATTTTATTTATTTATTTATTTTTGGCTGTGTTGGGTCTTTGTTGCTGCACGCGGGCTTTCTCTAGTTGCGGCGAACAGGGGCTACTCTTCGTTGTGGTGCACGGTCTTCTCATTGCAGTGGCTTCTCTTGTTGCGGAGCACGGGCTCTAGGCGTGCGGACTTTAGTAGTTGTGGCACGTGGGCTCAGTAGTTGTGGCTTGCGGGCTCTAGAGTGCAGGTTCAATAGCTGTTGCACATGGGCTTAAGTGCTCAGCGGCATGTGGGATCTTCCTGGACCAGGGCTCAAACCCGTCTCCCCTGCATTGGCAGGCAGATTCTTAACCACTGCGCCACCAGGAAAGTCCCAGCTCTGATTTTATTTGAAGCACTAGAGAGCAATTGGAGGCTTTCAAATAGCAGCAAGGCACATATAATGGGCAAAACATTTTGGGGTGAAGGGAGAATGGAAGTGGAGAGGCCTGCACTAATTAATAATAGCAATCTGATACAATACTACCAGGGTCTGGATACAGGGTTTAGAAATAAAGACAGGCAATGGGTAAATCTGAGCTAAATTACAGAGAAGGACTAGCCTTGAGCTTGAAACACCAAGAGACTGCATCCTGAAATTTCTAAGTTGGGAAGTCAGTTTAGCTTTAATGAGGGTTCAAGTCCAGCCATAAGTTTTCAGTGTTTGAGAAGGGGACACCTGAGTTTGGCTTAGCCATTTGAGCTAAGGTTGAGGAATTGGGGTTGGGCATTGAAAAAATTCTGATTAAGCTATTATCCATGGAGAAAGAGAAAGAAATAATTTAAATAATTTTACAAAGATATTTGTGGATAAGTTTGGACCAAATTGTGGTGCATGGGCTTCTCATTGCAGTGGCTTCTCTTGTTGCGGAGCACAGGCTCTAGGTGCATGGGCTTCAGTAGTTGCAGCACGTGGACTCAGTAGTTGCAGCATGTGGGCTCTAGGGCACGCAGGCTTCAGTAGTTGTGGCATGCAGGCTTAGTAGCTGTGGCTCACAGACCCTAGAGCACAGGCTCGTAGTCGTGGTGCATGGGCTTAGTTGTTCCGTGGCATGTGGGATCTTCCTGGACCAGGGCTCGAACCTGTGTCCCCTGCATTGGCAGGCAGATTCTTAACCACTGCGCCACCAGGGGAGTCCCCAAAATGCAATTTTTGAATAAAATCTGAATGGGTCCCCTCTTCCCTTAGCCAGTGATCTCTCCATTCACACTTAAAATTTAAGAGTCATGCTGCCACTAGAATGGCTGTCATCAAGAAGACAAAAGACAACAGTTGCTGGTGAGGATGTGGTGACAAGGGAACCCTTATACCCTGTTGGTGGGAATGTAAATTGGTCCAGCCACTATGGAAAACAATATGGAGATTCCACAAAACATTAAAAATATATCTACCATGTGATCCAGCATTCTACTACTGGGTATATACCCAAAAGAAATGAAAACAGTATTTCGAAGAGATAAATGCATTTCCATGTTTATTGCAGTATTTGCAATAGCCAAGGTATGGAAACCACCTAAATGCCCATCAGGGGATGAATGGATAAAAACGATGTGGTATGTATACACAATGGAATATTTATTCAGCCATGAGAAAAGAGGATATCCTGCCATTTGTGACAAAATGGATAGACCTTGAGCACATTATGCTAAGTGAGATAAGTCAGATAGAGAAAGACAAGTACTGTATGATATCACTTATATGTGGAATCTAAAAAAGTCAAACAAAAAATAAAGTAAAGTAAAATGGTAGTTTTCAGGGGATGGGTGTGGGGGGATAAAAAAGTGATGTTGTCTAAGGGTACAAACTTGCAACAAATAGTAAATAAGCCATAGTGATCTTAATGCACCATATAATGAATTTAGACAACAATATTGTACTATAATTATGTAACGTGGTATCACTACAACAGCAATCATATTACAAAATATAAATATATCAAAATAACACATTGTACACCTTAAATATACACAATGTGATTTGTCAAATATATTCAATAAAAAAAGTTATAGTCACACTTAATGAAAACAAATTTCATGTTCATGGATAGGAAGACTCAACCTTTTTTTTTTTTTTTTGGCTGCACTGCCCAGCATGCGGGATCTTAATTCCACTGGACTGCCAGGGAAGTCCCAAGGGAAGACTCGATCTTGTTAAGATGTCAGTTCTTCCTGCCACTGCAATGAGAAGCCTGCGCACCGCAATGAAGAGTAGCTCCCTCTCGCTGCAACTAGAGAAAGCCCATGCGCAGCAACAAAGACCCAACACAGCCAAAAAGAAAAAGAAAAAAAGACAAATTGTACTGCCAGGGATAAAGAGGGACATTTCATAATGGTAGATAGGTTAGGATAAAATGTTATATTCAAGCAATGGAGTGCTACTTAGCAATAAAAAGGAACAAACTACTGATACATTCAACAACATGAATGAATCTCAAAAACATTACATTAAGTGATGGACATCTTGCAGAAAAGAGCACACATTGTACCATTCCATTTATTTGAAGCTCTAGAACACACAATATTAATATATGATGGAAAAAAACCTAAAAACAACAGTTGCCTCTGGGGATGGAGTGGGAATGAGAATTGACTGGGAACGGGCAGAGGGAACTTTCTGGTTGATGGCTCTATATTTTGCTATAGGGTTTGGGTTACACAGATGTATGCATTTGTCAAAACTCAACAAACGGTACACTTAAGATTTGTGCATTTCATCAGATATAAATTTTACCTTAAGAAGAACAAATATTGACCTCTAGTTAATGATATGCATACAGAAGGTTTAGGAGTGAAGTATACTGATGTCTGCAACTCACTCTGAAATGCATCAAAAAAAAATAAATAAATAGGGGCTTCCCTGGTGACACAGTGGTTGAGAGTCCGCCTGCCGATGCAGGGGACGCAGGTTCGTGCCCTGGTCCGGGAAGATCCCACATGCCGTGGAGCGGCTGGGCCCGTGAGCGGCTGGGCCCATGAGCCATGGCCGCTGAGCCTGCGTGTCCAGAGCCTGTGCTCCGCAACGGGAGAGGCCACAACAGTGAGAGGCCTGTGTACCACAAAAAAAAAAAAAAAAAAAAAATAGATGGAAGAATGGATAGATAGTTATGCAACAAATAGAATAAAATGTTATGGTTGAGTTTAGGTATTGGTAGTCCATGAGTTTTCACTGGAAAAAATTCAACTATTATGTATGTTTGAATATTTTCATAATAAAATGTTGAAAATAAGGGTCCTTATGTTTAGAGATACATACAGAAACATATACAGATGATGTCTGTGGTTTGCCTCAAAAGAACCTTGGTAGAGGGGCCTGGGTTGGGGTGTGGATGAAATAAAATTGATCATAGGTGGTTAATTGTCTTATCTGGGTGATAGGTACTTGAGACTCCAGGATAAATTCATCAATGGAATTGTTTTAAAAATGAGGTGTTTTACAGCATCGCTGCATTCTTCGTGATGAGATAATCCTAAAAATGATAACATTTGTTGTTCCTTTTTTCTTCATTTCTTCATTCATTCACTGGGTGCCTCTCATGTGGCAGGCACTGATCTTGGAGCTGGGGTTAGAGCAGTGGACAGAACAAAGTCTCCATCTCGTGGAGTTTTCATTTTAGTGCAGGGAGACTGACAGTAAGAAAACAAGTAAATACATAGTTATGTTGGATGACAGTAAGAACTATTAAAATATAGTGTAGTACACAGTTCTGCAAATGGGGCCAGGGACTCCTGAGTGTTCCTAAAACCCTTTTAGGGGATCCTTGAGGTCAAGACAATTTTTGTAGGAAGTAATACTAAGACATTATTTGCCTTCATTCTCATTCTCTCATGCGTATACAGTGGGGTTTTCCAGAGGCTACATGGATGTGATATCACAACAGATTGGATACAGGTATGAGAATCCAGTTATTTTTCTATTAAGCCAGACATTAAAGAGATATGAAAAATGTAAATAGTGCTCTCGCTAATTTTGTTTTGGATAATATAGTTATTTTTATTAAAAATATTTGTTAACATGAGGTTGCTAATGTTTTTAAATGAATACATGAATATTTTAAAATGTTCTAATTTCTAACAAAGTAAATATAGAGAGATATAACCCATATAAACAAAAGCTGTTTGGGGTCCTCAATTTTTAAGAGTGTAAAGGGGTCCTGAAACCAAAATTGTGAAAACCCTTGGTATAGTGTAATGGAGGGAAGGGGGAGATTGTGGGAGGTAAGGGAAGCGTTACTGATAAAGTAGCATTTGAGCAGAGACCTGAAGGTAGAGAGGGAATGAGCCATATAGGAGTAGAACATTCCAGGCCAAGGGAACAGAAAGTGCAAAGGCCATGAGGCATGCCTGGAATTCTGGAAGAACAGACAGATATTTGCAATGGCATGACTGCAAGGAAGAGTTGGAAGGAGGTGAGATCAGAGAGGTGATGAGAATCCCAGATGATGTGTAGGGCATTGCAGGATATTTTAAGGACTTTGGCCTTTTTTATTTTTATTTTTATTTATTTATTTTTGGCTGTGTTGGGTCTTCGTTGATGCGCGCAGGCTTTCTCTAGTTGCAGCGAGCGGGGACTACTTTTCGTTGCCGTGCGCGGCCTTCTCATTGCGGTGGCTTCTCTTGTTGTGGAACACAGGTTCTAGGCACTCGGGCTTCAGTAGTTGTGGCACAAGGGCTTCAGTAGTTGTGGCACGTGGGCTCTAGAGCGCAGGCTCAGTAGTTGTGGCGCATGGGCTTAGTTGCTCCGCGGCATGTGGGATCTTCCCAGACCAGGAAGATGAACCTGTGTCCCCTGCATTGGCAGGCAGATTCTTATCTACTGCGCCACCAGGGAAGCCCAGGACTTTGGCTTTTACTCTGAGTGAAATGGGAAACCATTGGAGGATTGTGAAGAGTCATGTGATCAGAAATACATTTATTTTGACAGGATGACTCTAGCTCCTGTGTTGAGAATAGATTGTGTAGAGGCAAGGGAGGAGGAGGAGGTTATTTTAATAATCCGAGCAAGAGGTGAAGGCAGCTTGGACCAGGGTCGTAGCTACGGAAGTAGTGAAAAACGTTTAGAGTCTGAATATATTTTGAAGGTATAGGTCTCAGGATTTGGTGATGGATGGATATGATGTATGAGAGAAAGAGAAGTCAAGGATGACGCTAGATTTTTGACCTGAACAGCTGGAATGATAGAGTTGTCATTTATGAGATGGAGAAGCCTGGGGGAGGAATAGGAAGGGGTGGATGCAGAAGCAAGGTTCTGACTGTGTTAGATTTGTGATGCTTGTTATGTATTTAAGTGGAAATGTCCACCAGGCAGTTAGATACATGACTTAAATTCAGGGGGGAGGCTTGGGAGGAGATAAAAATTCCATAGACATCAGTATATTAATGATATTGAAAGCCACAAAACTGGAGGAGATCACCTAGAGAATGAAGAGGCAGAGAATAGAGCTCTGGGCACCACAAGGCTAAGAGTTCCATGAGAGGAAGAGCTACTCTCAGGCTCTGCTGTCCTTAGCTTTGACTGGAAAGGCTAAGGTAGTGTTAGATGAAAACATCTTCAAGAATGAAAGAACCAAATTACCCTTCTTTCACTGTTAGGAACGTAATTTGATTACTAGAAACAAAAGTTACTTTAATTATTTTCCCAAATTTTCCACCAATATTTTCTTTCCCGTACTTCCTTGTCTCTGATTTTCCAATCTTTCTCCTTCCAGGCCCCTGATCAACCAAGCCATTCACCACTACCGTCCAGAACTCCATGTATACTCGACCTCAGGCCACTTCTGCCATACAAAGTAAACGACTGACTAGGTGTGATGCTCAAGGCTCTGGTCCGGGAAGGATCTCCCTCCATGGTGTCCTTTAGGGCCACCCCTGAGTAAGGCTGTGATACGGCAGCAGCCCATTTACAGCTAGCCCCAGTGTATCATGTTGACCCATCTCTGGACCAGACTGGGTTTTTGTTTTAACTTTGATTTACAGAGAATTTAGAACATACACATAAGTAAATAGTATATGAACTCCCATCTATCCCTAACTCAGGCTTAACCATGGCCATTTCTGTCCCATTCATCTCCCCTCTCATGATATTTTAAACAAGTTGCACACATTACATAATTTCACTGTAAATATTTTAGTATGTATCACTAAAATATAAATGCTTTTGAAAAATGACATTATTATTGCACTTGAAAATAGCAATAATACCTTAATATCAAATATATAGGAAGTGTTCAAAATCAGACCTGAGTTTTTGTTCCTCTGTCAGTTGGTCTTGGAAAGTTTCCCACGAGGCCATAAATATAAGTTGAGGGAAAAGCACTGGCGCAAAGGACATAGACAGTCTGGACCACCAGTTGATGTAATTAGCATGGGTCTTTTGGCTCTGCTCAGGCCTAATCCCAAATATGCCATTTTCCCATTGTACAATTGATTGCTGCTGTGCCCCCCCAATCTTATGACTCAGTGGATCTGATAATACCCAGTCAAGATGAGTAGCTCTGGATGAATAGTCACTCGATGTCCCATAGTCAGTGCTGGGTCTGTGCTCAAGCCCTATAGCCCATTTTTCAAATGATAACATTCTCTTTCACAGTAGGCAGAGTTTGGCCCCAGAACCCTGAGTCTGTGTTACAGCCCTCCTATTGGGGCTTTTTAGAGACTCTCTACAACGTTCTAATCCACTGTAGAGGCCTTTGGATTCATTGTGTTTTTTGTGTGTCATGTGGCTTTAGTGGCAGGACAGCTTCAATCATAGCCTGGACATGCCATAGAGCTCTCTCTTGCTTTGAACCCCACTCAAAACTGATAGCCCTTCAGGTCACAATAAATGGTTTGGAGCAATATTCCCATGTGTGGGATATGTTGCCTCCAGAATCTAAAGAGTTCTGCCAGTTACCATTCTTCTTAGTGGTAGGGGACACAAAATGCAACTATTTGTCCTTCACTTTAGGGGAGATGTTCTGGCATACCTCAGATTATTGGATCCCTAAAAATGTCTTCAATGTTGCAGTGTTGGAGGACAGAGGGAATGAAAAGCACCCACCAAACTGAGAAGGCATCTTGAGACGGAAAAACGAGGCAGCTCCGTATAATCAGTGGATCAGTGGGTGGGATTGGGATCGAGCTGCTTTCCATACCACAGAGGGGCCATTGGGATAATTTTATAGTTAACCTAGGGTATGGGGGTATGTGCTTGGAAACACATTGTGAATGGGTAACTAGTCTTGTGGGCACTGGGAATATGTCAGGGAAGGTTTTTCATCATTGTTTGGGGACTAACAGAGCATAGAGGCTACCTAGTCCGAATGATCATTAGGAAATATCTATTAAATACAAAGCCCTTGATGACAGAGAAGTGATTCACTGCACACTACAGTCCTGGGTAGGGTCAGCGAAAGGTCAGGAGAAACTGTAAGGGCCCAAGATGGCGTCAGTCACACTAACAGCCATACGGTCAGGAGCCTGAACCTTCTAGTCTTACTAAACTACTTACCACTTCATGATCATCAAGTCCAATTAGTAAATCATCAATATAGTGGACAGGCATATGTTGGGCAGCGCGTCAAGACAATTGATTTCCCTTCAGACTCTATTGGTTAGAGAACAGGAGAGTTAGCATGATCTTATGGCGAGACAGTGATTGTGTACTGCTGTCCTCATATAAAGGCAAATTGCTTTAAACCATCCTTACCAAGGAGGATAGAGAACACACTTGCCAGACCAGTAGTCACATATCAATGCTAGAAGCTGGCCAGTAAATATACCACATTCAGTATGGCAGCTATGATTGGGGCTACCACGTGGTTAAATTTATGGTAACCCATTATCATCCACTCTGTTTGGCTTCTGCAGGAGCCAGACAGATGAACTGAATAGTATATGAACCCTTATGTATCCATCACTTTATCCCAACAAAACTACCATCCCTGTATCCTTTAAGTATTTGATGGTGGTGCTGATCTCTGCAAGGGGAGAGGGTTGCTTCTGCTGACCTGGAGTGTTCAGATGAAGCTGGAGGTTCAGCATTCTCAGGTTCATGCGCACAGATGTCTCATTCCAGGTCTTTGAGTCTTACTCTTTTCCTATCAGGGTCCTGACTTTGATATAGGAGACCTGTTGGTGCTGTGCATTCAGTCTCCTTTGCTGTTCTGCTACCCTCAGTTAGATCCTGTATCTGATATTCTCACTGTCTGCCCTGCAACTTAGATGAGAGTCTCCTTAGACATTGCCAAAGAGGCTCTCTGACTTTCGTGGTATGCCTTGAGTTGTTAGTTAGTTGACCTGAGCCTATAATTTTCTTTTTTTTGAAGGCTTCCAAAGCAGTTAAAAGCCAGCCAATCCTTATAAATTACCATTGCCCCCATGCCATTAAAGGGTCATAGCTATCACAAATGCCAACACTTCACCTTTTACCACATCCCAGTCCACCACGGGTGAGAATCTTAGTTATTTGATGCTGTTATACACCAGGAATTACCAGCAGTGGAATCCTTTTTGCCATCTGACTAAAAAGTGATCCAGCTCCAAAATCCCATCCTGATAGTCTTCATTCTAGTCTAGAAGCAGTTGTTTTAGCCAGTTTCTCCCCAAAGCAAAGCCTGAATCAAGTGTTTTTCATGCAGGTAGTTTGTTTGGGAATGAGATCCAGAGAGAAGGTATGCAGAACAAGCGGAGTGGACAGGGAAGAAGGGAAAGATGATATAAAGATGCATCATTCAGTTGGCCACCACTACAGGTGACTCATGCTCAGTCCCACAGGACCTTTTGAGGAGCCTCATGAAATGGATCTCAGAACCATTTCTGAGAAATGAAAAGAGATAATGAAAAGGGGAAATGTATCTATTGGCTCCTGACCCCTGCTGATCAAGAGTGCCCCACTCTTGTTAACTCCCTGTCTTAATCAGTCTAGGATGCTATAACAAAGTACCATAGTGGTGATCATTTTGTAATGTATAAAGATACCGAGGGAATTCCCTGGCAGTCCAGTGGTTAGGACTCCATGCTCTCAGTGCCGAGGGCCTGGGTTCCATCCGTGGTCAGGGAACTAAGATCCCGCAAGTCACACAGCATGGTCAAAAAATCAAAACAAGGGGCTTCCCTGGTGGCGCACTGGTTGAGAGTCCGCCTGCCGATGCAGGGGACACGGGTTCGTGCCCCGGTCCGGGAAGATCCCACATGCCGCGGAGTGGCTGGGTCCGTGAGACATGGCCGCTGAGCCTGCGCGTCCGGAGCCTGTGCTCCGCAACGGGAGAGGCCACAACAGTGAGAGGCCCGCGTACCACAAAAAAAAAAAAAAAAAAAAAATCAAAACAAGACAAAATAAAATAAAATACAAATCGAATCACTATGTTGTACACCTGAAACTAATATAATATTGTAAGTCAGTTATACTTCAATAAACAAACAAAAAACAGAAAAACAAAGTACCGTATAGTGAGTGGCTTATAAAAAACAAATTTAATCTCATAGTTCTGGAGGCTGGAAGTCTAAGATCAGGGTGTCAGCCTGGTCGAGTTCTGGAGAGGGTCCTCTTCCAACTTCTTGTATCCTCACATGGTGAAAAGAGGGTGAGAGAGCTCCTGGGGTCCCTTCTGTTTTTTTTTTTTTTTTGCGGTACGCGAGCCTCTCACTGTTGTGGCCTCTCCCGTTGCGGAGCACAGACTCCGGACGCGCTCCGCGGCATGTGGGATCTTCTCGGACCCGGGGCACGAACCCGTGTCCCCTGCATCGGCAGGCGGACTCCCAACCACTGCACCACGGGGGAAGCCCTGCGCCACCAGGGAAGCCCTCTGGGGTCCCTTTTTAAGAGAACTAATCCTGTTCACGGGGGCTCCACCCTCATGACCTAATCAACTCCCAATGTACCACCTCCTAATACCATCACATTGAGGGGGTAGAGTTTGGAGTTTCAGTTTCAACTTAGAGTTTCAGTTTCAGTTTAGAATTTTGGGAGGCTACATTCAGTCCCTAGCACCCCCATGCTTCCAGTTTACACATGCATAAGTCTTTGTAGGTTCTTGCAAAGAAGCCCCAGGGCAATAAATGGGAGGGGTGGCACAGATTCCAAGGAGAGACACTGACAGGTTGTACCTGCACTTAGCTGGTTGAAGCTTGTATGAAACTGTCACCGCAGCATTAGCTGGAGCAAGAGGTAGGGTCCAGAGAATTTACAGAATAGTTGCCTGTTATAACACGTGATAGTGCCTTTGGGACATCCTCATGACCGTGTCTCAGAGGGAATTGCAGGGAGGGGTATGGGAGAAGAAAGATGGCTGGTGTGCCTGAGCGGCATTCCCCCAGTGTCCTTCTCCTCCTGGCTTTCCCCTCAATGGGGCTGAGATTTCACTAACTACTGTTCTTCTTCCTTCTTACCTGACTGTGTATCCTAGAGATACTAGATTTTGCCATTACTTCCTCTCCAGGGCTTGATTCCTTTTTGGGTTCTGGGGCCTTTCTAATTGCTCTGAGGCCAAGAGAAAGGCCCGGAGAAAAATCTCTGAGGGGAGCCTGGGTCCCTCCTTCTCTTCTACACTGGGGCAGAGGGGGTGGGATGGAAACCCTGGGATCCTCACAGCCTTCTAGTCTCATCCAGAACCTCCAGCGCAGAGTGCTAAACTACCTCCCTGCAAATAAGCCCTCTGCTGTGGGCTTCCTCTGACACAGGGTTTTGGTTTTCCCTTCCCTTTACCACTGACACATTGGCATTTTTCCACTGAATGAACAGTGGTGCCCAGACTGACATCTTCTGCTCAAGCCTGCTTTGCCACCACTTTCTTCTCTGGGTGAGCTGGGCCAACTCTTGCCTGGCAGGTCCTTCCCTCTGTGTACTGACACTGACTCCTGGGGATGGGATGAAAGCCAAGTGGATGGCAGGGTCCCATAAGTGAAGACCTCATAAAGCAGGCAGTAGGGTCCTAAGGACTCAAGTAGTCGATTTTCTGAGACAGGAGGTGATGGGTGCATCTGATTCAAGGACTACTGTTTGCTGCCAAGCTGAACACTTACTGAAAAAGTCTGAAGATGGGTAGTTTTTGTTTTGGATTTTTCAGGAAGTGAGACACTAACAAAGAAGTGAAACCATTCTGTGATCTCAGGTTTGACTGGTTTGACTGGTTTGCTCTCTAAGCAGGTTAAACCATGAACGCAAATCCTTGGTGAAGAGGGTAAGCCATTATCGACCTTTGTTTCCCTGAGGTTCTGAGACTCTTAGAGCTAGAAAAGGCCGTCGTTGTGCATCAGAATCACCCAGAGGGCTTGTTCCATGCAGACTGCTGGCCCCGCTTCTGGAGTTTCTGATTCGGTAGGTCTGGGGCAGATCCTGAGAGCTCTCCTTTCTTCCTTTCATTTATTTATTTATTTAATTTTGGCTGCATTGGGTCTTTGTTGCTGTGCGCGGGCTTCCTCTAGTTGCAGCGAGCAGGGGCTACTCCTCGTTGTGGTCCACGGGCTTATCACTGTGGTGGCTTCTCTTGCTGTGGAGCATGGCCTCTAGGCGCCCGGGCTTCAGTAGTCGTGGCACATGGGCTCAGTAGTTGTGGCGCACGGGCTTAGCTGCTCCGCGGCATGTGGGATCTTCCTGGACCAGGGATCAAACCCGTGTCCCCTGCATTGGCAGGCAGTTTCTTAACCCCTGCGCCACCAGGGAATTCCCAGCCTCTCCCTTCTAACGAGCTCCCCGGTGGCAGGGGGCTGATGTGCTGGTCTAGATCAGTGATCCTCACCTCTGGCTACTCATTGAAAGTGTCTGGAGAGCTTTAAAAGAAAAATACTGGTGCTGAGACTCCACCCAAACCTATTAAATCAAAGTCTCTGGGGGTGGGGGCAAGCACTGGTATTTTTTCAGAGTTTCTTCCCCAACCCAAATGATTCAGAGGGACACTGATCCAGTGTCTCCACCAGGCCAGCATGGTTCACTTGAGGGAGTGGGTGCTGCCATACGGGGTCTCTCACAATCATCTGCTGAGCCTTTTCAGCTTTCCCGCAGTGGCTCTGGTGAGTGTGCTTTAGGCCCCCTACCCCTCTGTGTCTATGATTCTCCTGCCAGGAATTACCCAGCTACCTGCCCAGCTGCAGGAAGCCCAGTCTCCTCCCAGGGCAGCAGGTCTGGGTGCTAGAAGGCTCTTGTACCTAAACCTGGGTCTGACTCCTACAGCTTTCTCCAAGCACTTAGTAAGCCAATTCCGTGGTGAAGACAGGAACCAATAGTGCCATCCACAGCCCCTGCAATCTCAGACCTCCATTGCCCAGATAAAGCAGCCCCAGTTCCTGTAACATCCTCCTGTGGTTTTCATCTGAACCTGCTTCTCTGTTTATTGCTCATCTCAGATGTGGCAGTTCTAACTGAATCCAGAACTTCAGGTGTGTCCAGAGCTTGGAAAAATGAAGATCGGAAGGGGAGATTCAGAACCCTGGAGGAGTTCTCTGGGAGCATTTCCCCAAGACACTCCTCCACCCCACTGGCCCAGCTTCTCCCTTCCTGAACCCAGGATCTTCTGGGTTTTTTCATCTGATATTTGCAAACCACTTGACAGGAGTTTGATGCCGTCAGACCACCAGTTTCAAGGAGTGACACATTTTATTATTATTATTATTCTTTGGCCACGTGGCGTGGCTTTCGGGATCTTAGTTTCCCAACCTGGGATTGAACCGGACCACGGCAGTGAAAGCGCTGAGTCCTAACCGCTGGACCACCAGGGAACTCCCAGTAGTGACACATTTTAAAACAATACAGTTAAAAAGAACTTTAGTAAGTTTCACATTAGTGAAGAATCAGGGGTTTTTTGTTCCTGTTCTTGACAGCTTTTCCCGTTGCTGTGTGACCAACGCATAGAATAGTGCCCGGCACATAGCTGGCTCTCAGTAGCCATTTGCTGCATATTTAAATGGCTAATAAAATGAAATACTTAAATAGATAAATATTTATTGAATGAGTAAGTGGGAAGGATAATATTGTTTACAAACTGATCTGGCTAAGAAGATAGGACAGTGAAGGGCACACTGAAAGCCAGCCAGGGAGCCTAGCCCAGCCAACAGGGCGGGGTCCCCCTCTTTCCTGTCCACCATCGCTGCCCACGCCCACGGAGATGGAGGGGTGTGGCCTGCCCCCTCCATGGGAGCTAACCTGCTACTGGCTTGAGCTGTGAGTGCTGGAGCTGCAAGCCTAGGGTGAAGGTGTTGTTGGCAGAGGAAGGTGGGGACTGGTGTGATGACTTAGCTCCATTGCCAGCTGACCAGCTGTCTCAGGGTGGAGGGCCTGGCAGAGGAAGCAGTAGGAAAGGGCGGGCCCTCGAGGATGGAGATCTGGAAAGGACTCCCAGCGGCGGGAAAGGACTCACCCTGGTGGAGTCAAAGTCCTGTCTCCTTTCAGCCCAATATTTCAGTCAGCAATTGGGTGTGGGGACCATGCCATGCCCAGTAGAGGGGTTGCCCTCAAGGTGGCCCAGTCCAGAGAAGGGGTGGAGGTATAAATCCCAATGGGGCATCCAGCACTCTAATTTGGGGAGCACACAACAAGGAGCCCAAAGGCAGGGAATCATACTTGAGGTGGGCCTCGAAGGTGAAGTCCTGTTTTAGTTGAAGAAGGGGCACGCGGGTAAGATCCTGAACTAATTACCCGCCAGAACTAAAGTACAGAGTCTGGAAAGTGAATCTCTCAGCCTGGAGGGAGAAACAGGCTGCATTTGGGAGGGGTCTTCTCGGTTCCCTGCTGGAGATGGGCCCGCCACCAGTGGCTCAGGTCAGAAACCTGGGTACCATCCTTGACTCGTACATTAGTCAGCTCAGGTTGCCATAACAAAACACCATAGACTGGGAGTTTCAACAACAGAGCTTTATTTTCTTACAGTTCTGGAAGCTGGAAGTCTGAGATCAGGGTGCCAGCATGATCTGTTTCTGGTGAGAGCTCCCTTCCTGACTTGCAATCAGCCACCTTCTTTCTGTTGACCTCACTTGGCAGAGAGGGCGAGAGTGAAAGCGAGAGCAAAAGAGGTGGGGGGAGCTCTCTGGTGTCTCTTCTTATAAGGGCACTGATCCCATCATGAGGGGGCCACTCTCATGACCTCATCTAAACCGAATTATCTTCCAAAGACCCCATCTCCAAATACAGTCACCCTGGGGGTTAGCACTTTGACGTATGACTTTAAGGGCACACAATTCGGTCCATAGCAACTCCTTTCTCTCTCCCCTCATATCCAATCCTTCGGTAAACCTTGTCAGTTCTACCTTCCAAATATTGGGCTGACCAAAAAGTTCGTTCGGGTTTTTCGTAAGACGTCAAGGAAAAACCCGAACGAACTTCTTTTGGGCCAACCCAGTACGTCCAGAATCTGACTGCTTTCTGCACTGTTACTGCTACCGTCGGCTCTTGCCTGGGTTGCAGCAGTGGCGTCTGGACTGGTTACTTGCTCCCCAGACAGCCAGAGGGATCCTTTAAAATAATACATCAGGTCATATTATTTCTCTGCTCTTGACCCTTCAGATTGCTCCCCGTTATCCTTACGGTAAGGTCCAAACTCCTCACCAGGGCCTTGAGCCGTCTGTGTGCTGGCCCCCGCTACCCCTCCTGCACTGCCCCATGTCTCACTGAGCTCTTGTCACACTCCTTGCTGTTCCACCTCAGGGGCAGTGCATTTGCTGTTCCCTTGGCCTATCAGTCTGTAAGATCCCCTCTCACTTCCTTCCATCCCTCCTGAGGCCTTCCCTAGCAATCCAGTCTAGCAGCATCCCTGTCACTCTATCCTCTAGCCCAGCTTTGTTTTCTTCAACAAACCTCTCGTGACATCTTATGTATCTATTTGTGTGTGTTTATTGTGCTTCTCCCCCACTAGAACAGCAGCTCCATGAGGGCAAGGACGATGCATATTTGTTCACTGCCAGGTCCTCAGGGTTGAAAGCAGGGCCTGCTTGACCTTGCAACGCATGGCTCAATAAATAGCTACGAAATGAACGGCTGAATGGTCATGACCTTGCTTAACAGCATTAAGAGACTCAGATCCCACATTCTCCTCTGTGTCTCAGGAGCTTGGTACACTGGTGGAGCTGCAGGAGGGAGATCAGAGCAGACAGCCCACGTCCCTAGATGTGCCCCAGGGAGGCTGAGTCTGATCACAGCCCAGTCTGATCGCTCTTCTGCAGCTCCTGTCAAACCTTATGGAACCATCTTACCACCTCCATCCCGGCTGCTTCAGGCCCGGGGCAGAGAAGATGTGCTTCCAACCTTTACAATTGTCCTGTCCTGGGTCGTATGTAAAGAATATTTCTATCCAACTGCTCCCTTTCCAGAGAAGAGAGGTGTTCATCACAAAGTGTCACTCACTTTTGGGGAGGGGAGGATGGGACTGGCCTAGGAGAGCAAGGGTCCAACACCAGGATGCCTGAACAACAGCTCCTGGCAGAGGGAGACGTAGTAGGGCTTGAGCCAGCTTTCCTGGCTTCTCCAGGGTGGAGTGTGGTTTTGGTTGGTTTGGTGGCGGCAGCAGAATCCTTAGGAGAACTGAGGAAGGGAAGCTGGGGTGGGGATGTGGCTTCTCATCTCCCCGCTCCCTTTAACTGCTGTCACCTCCGCCTGACCCATTTCTAGATGCAATTCCACTGCACCCTAGATTCCCTCCCAGCTTTTCTCTCTCTGTCTCTTTTTTTTTTTTTTTTTGCCTGTGCCACATGGATTGTGGGATCTTAGTTCCCCGACCAGGGATGGAACCCTGGCCCTCGCAGTGAGGGCTGAGTCCTAATCACTGGACAGCCAGGGAGGTCCCCCCCTGGCTCTTCTCTTAAGTGGCTCCAGTCAGGCACTTGAGAGTTAACCGAACACAATTATATTTTTAAAACTAAGGACTGAGGGACTTCCCTGGCTGTGAGTGCTGACCAACAGTCACAACCATGGCTGTACTATTGAAGACGTACTACATGTCACGTGATTTGTGGACCTTAATCCTCACAACAACCCCTGTGGGGTTATTACTATTCTTATCTCCATGTAACAGATGAGGAAACTGAGGTTCAAGGCATGGTAAGCAACTTCTCCAAAATCTCTTTTGGACAGAGCTGGGACTCTGACCTCTGTCCCTCTCATTCTGAGGCCACACTCTCACCTTCTGCTCTTTGCTGTCTTTCAGAATTTTACTGTTCAGAAATTGATCACAGACCCCCCACAGGATCGCAAGAATTGCACCACTGAAGCAGAGCTGCTGTCAGGCCTTGGGAACTGAGACTATATCTCATCCATCTTGGCATCCTGAGAACAGAGCATGATTCTGCTCTGTTTGATGGTGATGGAACGTGGAGGATATTCCTCCAGAACCTAGCACGTAGCGTAGCACCTGGCACATAGCAGGAATGCAAACAAAATGTATTACATGAGTGGAAAACATTTTAATTTGATATCACTGCCTTCTGACAAACTTTTTCCCCAAGGTATTGTCATTTTCATTTTACAGATGAAGAAACCTTAACAAACACAAGTAATCTGATTTTGGCAATGTTTTACATGGAAGTTATTTTGGTGAGCCTCTGGGGACAGAAAGCCATATTTGATTTTACCATTGGCTGTATGTAAACACAACAATATTTTGTATGGTGCCACTGTGGCTGTGGTTTTTGGGAAAAAATGAGGTCTGGGATTTTCCATCCCCAGAAAATGAGTGCTGACGAGTTCTCTAGTATAGTTTCTTTTTCTAGTTTCATACCAGACTGTTAGACAAAAAGGAATCCCCCTGTTCCACCTTACCTGTGAAATTAGGCCAGATCTCATGGTAAGCCTCACTTCCTCTGGGAAGCCTTCGCTGATCACCCCCAGCATGGGTTGGATCCCCGTAGGACCTGTCTCCCCCACTATCACCTTGGCAATGCGATTGCCTGCTGATTCACTTGCATCCCCCCCAGATAGACCTCCCACCCCCACCCAGGGATGTATCTCGTTCCACTGTATCTCCAGCCCCTAGCACCGTGTCTGGCACACAGTAGGTGCTCAATATATGTTTGTTGAATGAATGAAGGCTCTGCCTTCTCCCAAATCTCCTCTATTCAAGAGTTGTGTTACAGGGGCTGCTGGTCTGATGGCCCTTTCTGAATATGCTTGTCCTAGGCCCCAGACTCTGCTGGTCACTGCCTCCAGCCGATGACAGGAAAACACATCAAGTCTGTGTCTGCCCCCTCCATCCTTTCCTGTCCCCAGAGGCACATGTGCCCATAGTATGTTGGAGTCAGCAACCCATTTGCCCTCTCTGCTCAGCCAATCAGAACAATAATAACCATATCTGTTGACTGCTTATGAAAATGCCAGTGCTCTACATCAATTATTTGTAATCTTCATAACACTTCCACAAAGGGAATATTATTACTCCTATAGATAAGGAAACTGAGACTCAAAGAGAGCTCAACAATTTGCTGAGGTCACACAGCAAAGATGTATTGAATGAAGGAAGGAATGAACAAACAAGTGTCTTACTGATTCTGGTGCTTTGCTGTTTTTCTCTTTTGTTCCTCATAAACACTGGGGATAGCTTGATGGAGCAAAAGGACCCAATTGGCTTTGGGGATTCCTGAGCCAAGAGAGCAGAGAATAGGGAGGAGGTGACCCCAGTAGAGAACAGCTCCAAGCAACCCCGAGTTACTCAGTAACCCAAACCCTGGTCCCCGTGGACAGCCTGGCCAGGCTGGGCCAGGGCAAGCAGCAGACGCCAGTTCCCCTTGGCCACCCTCAAGTGCCCAGCTGGTCACAGCTGGAAACTGGAGATGGAAGGTCAAAGATTGGGCAGACCCCAGGCCGGGCAGGATGGGAGCTGGTGACAAAGTTTGGGCCCTGAGAGGAGGTCAGGGGTGGAGGAAGGGGTGAGAAGTGAAGCCCCCCCATTCCATCAGAGTTTTCAGGGCCAGAGAAGGCAGGAGGAAGGGCCAGGGGCCCTGACAGCACTTGGCAATCCAAAAGAAAACCATGGACTGAGATTCTCCATAGTGGGTGGTGGGCCAGGGGAGCCCTCACAGGTGTAGGCCTGCCAGGAGAGCCCTCAGAAGGGGCGGGTGGGCCAGGGGGACCCTCAAAAGGGGAGGACTGTCAGGGTTTTGCTCTCTGTTGGACCAGGGGTGATACCAGATGGTACCCATTAGTTGTTAAAATACCAAGATCCAGGGCTTCCCTGGTGGCGCAGTGGTTGAGAGTCCGCCTGCTGATGCAGGGGACACGGGTTCGTGCCCCCGTCTGGGAAGATCCCACATGCCGCGGAGCGGCTGGGCCCGTGAGCCATGGCCGCTGGGCCTGCGCATCCGGAGCCTGTGCTCTGCAACGGGAGAGGCCACAACACTGAGAGGCCCGCGTACCGCAAAAAAACAAAACAAAACAAGATCCTCCTATAAAGATGGTACTTAGCAGTTCCCCAAAGGTCTCCAAGTATGCCCTCAAGAGGTTGGCCCAGCTATCCTGGCCCTTCTAGGAGGCTCCCTCTAGACCTCCCACAATCCAACAAATAAAGGGTTGACACCTGCCAGGTCTGGAGGCATCCAGGACCCAACCATGTTACACGTGTGGCTAGAACCTCAGGTCACAGCCTCAGGACCTGGCTTAGCGTTGACGCTAAGTGAATATTCGTTGAATGAATGAATGAGCAACAGAGGAGAGGGAAAATCAAAGATTCAGAGGAATTCAGAGAGACTAAGAGAGACAACAGGTGAATAGAGATGGAGGAGGCTGGCATCAGGGTGGAGGCTCCCAGAAGATGCTGGGAAGGCCCAGCTCACTCCTTCTTTCTCTCTCGCGTTCTGCTGCTTTTGAAGACTCTTCCCCTTAAGGGCCTGTCCAGTCCCTGCCTGTGCAACCCAGGGCAGCCCCTGCTCCCAAACAGGGCTCAGGAAGCAGGCTGAACTTTTGGGGCAGAAGGCTGGACCTGGGAGGATAACCCAGATGCTGAATTATCTGAGAATCATTATCCAAAGGCTGCTGACCAGACATCTTCTCCTCCCCCCCGCCCCACGCCACCACCTGCAGAGGAGCTAGAAAACAGCCATCTTGCTGACCAAGAAGTGAGAGAGAGTCTCAGGGTCAGGGGCCACCGAAGGCCAGAGAGGCTGCTCAGCCTGGTAGAGCAGTGCTATCAGAGGCAGCTACCACCCTCCCATGCCTGCCTGGCTGGGCACCTAGAATCCAACTGTACCCCAGAGCCCATGCTGGGCCAGAGGATCAGGACCCTGAGGGGAGGTAGGGAGGAGGTGAACTGGGGAGAGGGCAGAAGGGGAAGCAAGGAGGAGGGTCAGGGACCCCTGTCACTCCTGTCCCTTCCAATTCTTGAGAAGGGGCAACCCCCATTCCTAGGAGGAGCCCTACCCTGCATCAGATCTGGGCAGTGGCTGGTCCCTGTGGGCCTAGGCCACATCCCCTAAGAATGGCAGCTCTTCCTTCAGGCCGAGGTCTGAGACATCTTTGCAAATACCCACAAGTCCCTCCCACACAACAACCCCTTCAGACAGCTGGGGTTAGGCTACGGGCATTGTAGACAGAGGGCCTTCCCCACCACCAGCCCCACTGGCCTTCACGTTTTCCTCTTTGAAGCCCCTTGTGGCCTCTGGGAGTCAGAACCAATAATGTGAGGGTCCTCCATCTGTTTAGAGGTCTCCAGGGGCCCGGCACCCACTGGGTAGAGGCCACGTACCTCTGCCTGCTGATACCCACCCCTGGCCTCAGTTCCTGAGCACCGTGAACGTGTGCACGGTTTCTGCTTATGTGGGTCCCCTTCTTGAAACATCTCCTCTTCTTTCTTTCTTCACTTACTCAGTTTCTAGGTTGGCCTTCCAGGCTGCCTTCAGACACCACCTCCCGGGAAGCAATTCTCCATCTTTGTCCCCTCCCTCATCCCCACTCCTGTGGGTTCTGCAGCCTCTCCTCTAGGCCCCCAGAGCCTCTGTGATTCCCAGGGTCACACATTTACCCCAGTGGTAATTTAGTTCTCTCCTAAGTGTCTCTCTCCCAACTGGACATTGGCTCCTGGAGGGAGGGGTCATCTGGTTCATCTCTGAAGCCTGGTTCACAGTAAGTGCTCAATTAACAGCTGCCTCCTCGTTGTCTATTTACCAGGACCCCAGCAGATGCAAATCTTGCTTGTGTAACAAGGGTCTCTTGACTCTTAACTGAGAAGACCCTCCTGCCATCTAGCTTCCCTTCTTTCCAGCTGCTGGGGCAGCCCAGACCCTCTCATATCCACACTGGACGTGCAGGGAACCCAAGTGTCAGTTGGCCCCTGCCCAGCCTGCTCGCAGGTCCAGCCTTCTGACCTACAAGTATGGTGGGATGCAGACGCGGGTGAGGAGGCTGAGGCTTGGGAGTGGGGTAAGGAACTCAACTGTTGAGGCTCAGACCTCCCCGGCCAGGTTAATCATCAATGCCTAGAGAGCCGGCTGTTCTTTATCTCCGTTCCCTATCGCCTTTTCAGTTGGGCAAAAGATTGAGTAATCCCTCTCCTCTCTCTTGTATTAACCCTGGAGGGGTTCGGCCAGGGAAGTCTGAGCCTATAAGGCCGCTTATTCTTTGGGAAACACTCTCTAACAGCATGTTTGAGGGGGCCGGTGCCCTCCCTTCTTCCTCTCCCCCACCGCCCCCTGCGGTCCCGCAGCTGCGCCCCAGCAGGCAGAACATAGGGCGCCTCTCTAGGGTCATTTTCAAGGACCTGTCCCAACCGGAACGGTGCCAGGGTCAGCTGGCCCAAAGGAAAGAGGACTTGGGGGTACAAACGCCCCATCGCCTTCCACTCCTTGCCCCACCTCAGGCCTGGGACGCCGCCCACCCTTCCCCGCCTCCCGGGCTGGAGCCAGGAGCTGCGGGCAGGTAAGCCACCTTGTGGGCGGGGCCTGGCTCCAGTGGGCGGGGTCTGGCTCGAGTGAAACCTACCCGGCCCGCCCGGTGAGTGTCTCCCAGAGCCGCGCGCCAGGAGCCCTAGCCGGAGACGGAGACTCGCAGCCTCTATCCCATGGCCGGGTCTCCCCGCCGCACCGCGGGCCGGCGACTGCAGCTGCCCCTGCTGTGCCTCCTCCTCCAGGGCGCCACCGCCATCCTCTTTGCGGTCTTTGTCCGCTACAACCATGAAACCGACGCTGCCCTCTGGCACTGGCACAACCACAGTAACGCGGACAATGAATTTTACTTTCGCTACCCAAGTGAGTGCGGGTGAGGGCACGGGGAGAGCTAAGGCCCTAAGCTCCCCCGATGTCTTGGGAGGGAGCACTTGGATGCCCAGATCTAAGGTGCCCCAGATTTATTATAATAACACCCTTTCACTAGCGTCTGCCACGTTCCAGGTATTATGCTGAGGGCAGCACATGCATTTTTTCTCCTTACTCTATGAAGTAGGGAAAGATGGGGAAACTGAGGCTCAGAGAGGTTAGGTGGCTGGTTCAGGGTCTTGCTGTCAGAATTGAGGGAGCTGGGATTTGAACCCAGATCTGAAGCCCCAGCTTTACCTACTCTCTTGTTGGCCTAGTTGGGCTTTGCTGGGCTGTTCAGAGACTTTGCCTTTCCTGGGGCCTCCACCCTGACCACAGGGAAAAAAATCATCTGGGCAGGGGAGGTAGGGAGTGGGGCGCAGGGGGCAGTGATGGTATTAGCTGTGAAGGCAGCCAAGACTAGTGGACTGAGACATTTCTTCCCCAGTCCCCCAAAGCTGGTCCTTCCAGAGCCAGAGAGAAAATGATGTAACTATCCACCAGCCAATCACAGAGTAGCAGCCCCCCAGCCCTGCGAAGGAGGCAAGGCAGCCCATTTCACCCAGGAGGAAGCTGAGGCTCAAAGGGGTTGTGATTTGTTCATGATCACCTACCATGTGAGTGACAGAGCTGGAACTAGGACTCAGCCATCCTCAGGTCCTAGCACCACAGCTCACCTGCCTGCTGACAAGGCCCAGGAAGGAGAAGGTTAAGCCCCTGCCCCCTGTTGTGGACAGAGCCTCTCCCTCAAGATTGGGGACCCAACCTTGTGACTCAGGCCCTGGGCAGCTGGGACCAGATGTCCCAGACTTCATCACAAATGTTTGACCAGGTCTCTAAGCCTCAGTTTTCCCCATCTGAGCAATGGGGAGAAAGATGCCTCCATTTGAAGGATATCCATTCAAATGAGGCCCAGAATGTGAGAATCTCCTGTAAAAATCCCAGGCTGTTATTACCCTACTTTCTGTATGCAGAGCTGGTGGCAGTGTGTCCCCACCTGACACTCTCCCAGCCCCAACCCCAAGAAAATGAAGCTCACAATGCTGAGGATAGAGAGGGTGAGGTGGAGGCTTGGACCTGGGTATAAAGTGCCAGAATACCGGCCACCCTAGGCCGAGGGAGGGCTACAGCTCCTCCCGCCCCACATTTCACCCCAATTCTGGCTGCATGAGGTGAGCCATGGATGCTGGAATCAAAGCCAGAGCCACAGAGCTGGGATGGCAGACTCTTGGGGTCATACATTTGTCCACAGAGATGGGGAGTTGGGCAGGGACAGTCCACAGGCTGAGAGAAGTAAGCTCTTGTCCTAGGGTCTGACCTGGCTGCCTGCCATGAACCCCCATTTGCTTCTCCCATGGGCCTCAAGGCCTCCAAGCCCTGCTTGCTTCACAGTCCTCCCTGAAACCCCCAACCTCTCATCCCTCTGCTGCAATGGTAGGCTCTCCTGGATGCACAGTTTTCTGTCCCTGGATTGCAATAAGAGGAATAGCAGTGGGAATCCTACCTCTTTTTCTGCACTAGGTTTCTATCCCTGTGGACTTGGGACCCTGGTGCAGGGATGGGTTGGGGAGGAGGGAGGTGTGAGGTCCCTGGAGCGTGGGGCTTTGATGAGCCAAGTCTTCACCTATCCCTGTGTCCTGGAGAAGTGGTCAGGGCCAGAGGGTGGTGTAGCCACTGCCCTTTGATTTGGGAGATGAAAGAGAGTTTTGCCGCTGTTGTTTAGCTGTGGGACTAGCCAATGCCAAATGCGTGGCTGCTCTGAGTGTCTGTCTGTGACCTCTATAGGAAGGGCCTTTAGAGCTCATCTGATCCACTCCTCTCAGATGTGGAGAGAGAGCCAGAGAGGTCATGTGACTGCCCAAGATCACACAGCAAGTTAGCCAGCCTAGAACCGGGTCTCTTGACTCCCCATCTGCAGACTCTCCCCCACATTACAAACTTCTTATCCTATGAGGCAAGTAATGGAAAATAAGAAAGGGGGAAAACTAATACAACATGTAAAGCAACTATACTCCAATAAAAAAAAAAGAGAGAGAGAGAGAAAGAAAGAAGGGGAGAAACTAGGGGAAAAGACTAGGCATACAGGGGACACAGAAGCAAAGATGAGAAAGGATTCTAAGAAAAAATACGGACAGGTTCCTTTTTATATATCTCTGAGACCTGACTTGCAAGGAGAGGGATTTAGGACAAACGGAATCAGGATTTTCTTGAGGTGGGGGCAGGGGGAAGTGACTGGGACCAGAGTGGTTTGTGACTTTTCTAGGAGAATACAGCCCTATCTGCCCTCTTAAAGGCACGTGGGGGTAGAGTGGTGGGGGCAGATGGCCTCCCCAGCTTACCACTCCCTTTTTCCTGCTTCTCACATTTTATATCCCCACTTTACAGATGAGGAAACTGAGGCTTAGAGAGGTTAAGTGGCTTGTCCAAGATCACACGGTGAGAAGTGGAGGGGGGAGGTGCTGGAATTTAAATCCAGCTCTGTTAGATGCTAAAGCCCCAGCTTTAACTGTCCCCTTGTCCCACAGTCTGACCTTGTTCAGGAGTCATCTGGTGCGGTTGGGGAGGGGCAATAAGGGAAGGAGGGAGGGTGAAAGGTGGCCCTAGAGGTGCATGGGTTTGGTGGGGGTGGGGATATGATGGAAAACAGGCTCCATCCTGCCCAACCCAGGGATCCCCTGAAGGGAATGTTGAGGGGTCATCTCATCTATGCCCCTGCCTCCAGCTGGAATAGCCCCTTACCCACCACAGTCCATGGAGAATGTCTGTGTGGAATGTTCCACAGAGTGGAATGAGTAAAGGAGATTTCTTGATGTTTAGACTCCAGGTGAAAGGCCAAGGGATTGAGTTTTGATTCCAAACAAACCCGGGGTGGGAGATGTAAATATTATCGCCATTTAAGACAAGTTCTAGAGCGGTTTCGGCATGAAATGGGCATGACCCAGCCCCTTTTGTTGCTTTGTTATCCTTGGGCAAAAGGACAGACCTGGCACCCCCTTTACTGTTTGCACAAGGAGAAAACAAGTCAGGCCGTGAGGCTAAAAGAACTAAGGCTTCGGGCTGAGTTCTAAAAGATACTCTCCTTTTCTGTTGGGTTTTAAGATCTGAGAGGGAAGAGAGATCTGGGTGATTTGGGGAGTGAGTTGGGCTGGAAAAGTGGCACAGTGGTGGGGACATTTAGTGAGGCCAGCGGACCTCCAGACCCTCACCCACTTGGCCACTGGGGCTGGCAGCTGAGCTGTAGACCTCCAGTTCCAACATGCACCCCACCCTCTGCCAAGGGCTTGCAAACTCATTTCCTATCAGCCCGTACACAGCACACACACACACACACACACACACACACACACACACACACAAGCAGAAAAATTTGCTTCTCTCAAAGTCGTTGATTACATTCTAAAGTTCAGTAATAAATTTTTGGCTTGTTGGTCCTTCACCTTTAAACAAAAAAGGTGATTGTGATTTTCTTTCTTTGTGGTCTGCCTCTTTGTACAAGACACGCGATCATTTACAACAAAAACGTGAATAAGAAAAGTATAGAAGCAGTGCACAAATAAGGAACACTGTGAAGGCCTACAGTTGTTATAGTTGAAATTCCTGTAGCTCTGAGCTTCCAGGCAGCTAGGAAAAAGGGGTAATATGGTCAGTTATGTGTTCTCATCAGAATCAAGGAAGGCTCACAAATGTGATTCTTTGATCCTTTGATGGCTGTCCTCCACCGACAGCTCTACATTCGCAGAGCCTGGTGCATGACTGCTTAGTAAACATCTATCACATGAATGAGGGAAAGCAAACCAGCTCCTGGTTCCTCAGGGGAAATGACATTTCCTAGTACTAAGTTCCAGGAGAAATTTCTCACATGGAGCTATGAAAGGAGAGTTTATGGTCGTGGTTGACCCTGTTTCTCAGTAAGTTATTTACAACAAATGCAATAATGCACTCAAGTGTTTCTCTAGTATTTCTCAATTAAAGCCAAAGATAGCACAGCATTATGGATACATAGACCCAAGACGAAGGAAACAGGACCAGATGCACTGGCTGAACATCATAGTAGCTTGTGTTTCAAACCCTATTTACAAGTAGATGGGGGGAGGGGTACAGAACAAACTAATACAAAAGCAAACTGTTGTATTTATCTCATTTTCACTATTACTGTTTATTATTTTAGATCTTTTTACACAGAATAGAAAGCAAACAGAAAAGACCCCAAATCTCCCTGCCCAGAAACCCCACCGACACTTAAAAAAATTCGTGATTCATCTATAAAATTAAAACATTCAAAGTATAGAAAGAAACAAACTATAGGGTAAAATCCTCCTTCCCGGAGTGGCCATATTGCACACCTCCAGGGGGCATTATTTGCTCCAGAGTTGTACAGCTCAGCAGCCCTGCCCCCTCCCTTCAATTTCTTTTCTCTGAGATAATCTCTGTTAACAATTTAAAGTTATTTTTGTAAATTAATTTATAAAATTTAAAATCCTGAAAATGGAGAGGTATAGATTCTGAAGTATGAGGAATGGAGGGTAGACATCAAGAAGGACTTCCGACAGAAAGGGAAAATTTAAGAAAACCCGGCAGGGGAAGAGAATTTCCAGCACAGAGGGCAGGGACTGCGCCAGGAAAGAACACAGGAAAGGTTGGACTTTTCACTGGTTGTAAGCAACCCAGGGATAGGGCAAATGAGTGGGGCAGAGAAGAGAGCGGAAGGCTCTACTCTCTTGCTCTGACCTGGCGACAGCAGGGATGGTCTGGGTCCCACTGCTCCAAGCTGGCCAGCTCTGCATGGCGGATCCGGGCTGGGAGGCCGGCCATGCCCAGGGAGTTTTATAGGCTCGGCTCCAGCCTCAGGGCGGCCCTGGCTTGTGAGAGCTGGGGGCGCTGGCAGGATGGCTGATTGGTGGATGGGTGGCAGCCTGAGCAGCCCTGAATGCCCCCTCCACCCTGCAGGCTTCCAGGATGTACACACCATGATCTTCGTGGGCTTCGGCTTCCTCATGGTCTTCCTGCAGCGCTACGGCTTCAGCAGCGTGGGCTTCACCTTCCTCTCGGCCGCCTTTGCCCTGCAGTGGTCCACACTCGTCCAGGGGTTCTTCCACTCCTTCCACCATGGCCACATCCATGTAGGCGTAGAGAGGTGGGCAGTGGCAGCCACCCTGGCTCCCTTCAGGTCTACCTGGGAGGCCCCTGTCCAAGGGACCCAGCTCAAACCCAGTCCCTCAAGTCTGCTCCCTGACCCAGGTTTTTGACCCATCCGTTGATTTCTTTTAGGTGCCCTGCCTATTCTGTTGCCTGATTTCTTCTCCCATCCTCGAGCCGCACCTCCCCATTTCTTTAGGCCCCTTATTACCCAAGAGATGTTGGGAGGATAGATAGTGTCATGGAAAAGGGCAGGGTTCAGAGGAGCTCTTGATTCAAGATCTGGTTCTTCCACCTGTTGTGGGCTTTGTTTGCTAAGGCCCAGAACCTCCCTGAGACTCTGTTTCCGCATCCACAAAAAAGGCAAGGTGATACCTTCCTGCCTACCAGGGAAGAGCTTAGGTGGGTAGGCTCATTGCCTCCTCCCCTCCCCCCACCCCCCAGGGCTGCCCTCACTTGCAACCCCCTCTCACCCTCCCCATCCCAACCCCCCAGCATGATCAATGCTGACTTCTGCGCTGGGGCTGTGCTCATCTCCTTTGGTGCCATACTGGGCAAGACTGGGCCGGCTCAGCTTCTGCTCATGGCCCTGCTGGAGGTGGTGCTGTTTGGCCTCAACGAGTTTGTGCTCCTTAGTCTCCTCAGGGTGAGTCTGGATGGGGATGGGGTGAGGAGTGGGAGTGGCCAGGGCCAGGCCCTGAGCAGGGAGGGCGTGGGGTAGGGGCAGGGGCGAGGGGCTGCCCCTCCACCTCAGCTCCACCTCCCCAGGTGAAGGATGCAGGAGGCTCCATGACTATTCACGCTTTTGGTGCCTACTTCGGGCTGGTCCTCTCCAGAGTCCTCTATAGACCCCAGCTGGAGAAGAGCAAGCATCGCCAGGGCTCCGTCTACCATTCGGACCTCTTTGCCATGATTGGTGAGGCCTGCTGAGGTGTGGTGGGTATGGGGCCGGTTCATCTCCAGGCCTGGTCTTGGGGTGCCACCTAGACTCCTTGGGGCTCTGGCTGGGAACTCCCTTCCAACTCGGATTCTTCCACCAGAGCCCCGGGAATCCGTGCTCACCGTTCTCAGTAGTTTTATGACAGGTTCTTAGAACTCAGCACTGGGGTATGCACATGCCCTGAGATCCATCCTAGGGGCCTTTCTCAATCGAAGTCTGAGGGCACCAATCTCTGTTGAAGACCTCCAGTGTTCCCACTACCGACAGTTAGATACCAGACTCCTCAGCCTGGCGCACCCACCCCTGCAGGATCTTGGCTACTCCTCCCCCCCTTGCCCCCTCCCCACTCACTCTCCCCACGCTCTCTCTCCAGCCAGACTCAGCTTCTCCCCATCTCTAACCTCCAGGCTTTTGTCCCTGGGGCTGCGTCCCCCCTCCTGAGGTCACGTCCTCTCAGGGGATTTCCTGGAAGCCCCTGCACTCTCAAGGGGGAGGAGGAGAGGTCGTAGGTCACGCCGGCGAGCAGTAGGGTCTGACCCGCAAGCCCCATCATCACCACCTGTTTCTCCTAAGCGCATACCTCCGCCTTGGCCTCTGCTCCTCTCTCTTTGTTCACTAATGAGTCAGGAAAGGAAATCCATATTTTATGTTTTTTTGTTTTTTTGGTTTTTTTTTGCGGTACACGGGCCTCTCCTGTTGCGGAGCACAGGCTCCGGACGCGCAGGCTCAGCGGCCATGGCTCATGGGCCCAGCTGCTCCGCGGCATGTGGGATCCTCCCGGACCGGGGCACGAACCCGTGTCCCCTGCATCGGCAGGCGGACTCTCAACCACTGCGCCACCAAGGAAGCCTTATTTTATGTTTTTGAGGGTAGTATTGAGTAGTGACCGAAGTGCCCATTCTTACATTAAAAAGAGACTCGTTTTGTATTTCTTGCTCACCTCTGGGTTTGTTGTGAAATAGAGCATGTGGAATCCTAGGTCAGCTGAGGCCTCCTTGCCCTTTGAGACTCAGATAAGTTTAGCTTGAAGTCCAAAGGCTTCGCCAAGATGTCTGTGCTTTCCTGCAAGGCTCACATTCTCAGATCTCCTCTGCCTCCCAGCTTCTTCCAGACAGGAAAACTGACCTCTTCCTTGATTCCTCCCAAAACTCTTCTCAGAAGACGCATGTGTATGTGTGGTAGATTTTAATCAGACTGTGGAGGTGCAGAAGTTACATCGCACCCCAAGGACCACTCAGGACTAAGGGGCAGTCTCTCAAGCCTCTTTGCTCTGCTGACCCTACCCTACCGGGTCCCCAGCTCCCCTTCACCTGCCCTTGGCCCCTCCCCCTCTCCCTCCAGGACTGACCTGGGACCCGCAAGCAGAGCATATGTCCTTACCCCAGATGCGCAGGCCCAGCCCATCGGTGCTCACGGCAGGGCCCACCCTCTCCAGAGGGCAGTTGAGGTTATAAAACAAGTGATTTTCCTCTTATGTATATCAAGTACCAGATTAGTGCCTGACATGTGGTGCCCTTTGCCTTTTTTTTCTTTCCTTTTCTGATACTTAAAAAATCTCAACCCCCTGTGGTTTTCAATCAAGGAGCTCCCTTTTGTGCCAGTACCCTGCGATAGCTACCATTTGTTGAACATTTAGTACTGGCTAGGCCATGCGCTATGCACTTGGGATGTATCACCTCATTTAGTCCTCCCTTTATAAAGTGGGTATCACTATCCCCACTTTACAGGTGAGAAAACTGAGGCTGCTGAGGGTAGGTGACTTGAGTGCAGTTACACAGCTTGTGCCTTGTGGGGGAGTCACCTCCTTCCTCGCATTCTGCCTGCCTGCCCACCGTTTAGGGACCATCTTCCTATGGATCTTCTGGCCTAGTTTCAACTCTGCACCCACTGCGCTGGGGGATGGGCAGCATCGGTCGGCTCTCAACACGTACTACTCCTTGACTGCCAGCACCCTCAGCACCTTCGCCTTGTCAGCCCTTGTTGGGAGGGATGGGCGGCTGGACATGGTATGGGGGAGAGGCTTGGGAGAGGCAGAGGGAGGGACCGGGAGGTGGGGGAGAGATCGGAGACCCTGCAAGGAGGATTCTCCAGGGGAACAGGTAACGGCACAGGCACAGGGGGCTCCATCTGCACTGGAGGCGTTGGGTCAGAGCATGAGGTGATGACAGGATAGCAGGAGAGTTAGAGGGTTAGATGGTGGGGGGACTTCAGAAGCAGTAGGTGCCACTGTGGTGGGCGGGGTTGGGTTGGGTGTGGGTGTGACGATCTGAAAGGGCCTCCAACGCCTTGTTCTTCTGTGCTCCCTTAGGTCCACATCCAGAATGCCGCACTGGCCGGAGGGGTTGTGGTGGGGACATCGGCTGAAATGATGCTGACACCCTTTGGGGCTCTGGTAGCTGGCTTCCTGGCTGGGACCGTCTCCACACTGGGGTACAAGTTCTTCACGGTACAGATGCCTCTTGGGCCCTGGGCAGAAGAGGGGGTCTTCGGAGTGCACACGAGACTCATTATTGTTGTCCTGTTCTCCAGCCCACCCTTGAGTCAAAACTCAAAGTCCAAGACACGTGCGGTGTCCACAACCTCCACGGGATGCCTGGGGTCCTGGGAGCGCTCTTGGGGGTCCTTGTGGCTGGGCTGGCCACCCATGAAGCTTACGGAGATGGGTGAGTTCTCCCCACCCTCACCCCCCATCCCCAGTGGAATCGTTATCCCCCTTGAACTAAGTCCCTCACTCTCTTCCTCCTATTGTGGACCAACAAGAAAAAGCTGTCTATTTTCTTTCATTCATTCATTCATTCATTCCTCTACCTCCTGGGAGCTGAAGAAACTGGAGTGAACAAGACTGGGGACTGCCTTCTTGGTCCTCACTCAAGTGCAGCAGAGGGTCATTGAACAAATGATTTCAATAGTGTTATTACTAAAGGGTCAGGAAAGAGATACTGACCCTTAGGATAGACTTTTGCACATCAGGGCTCAGAAAAGAGGGCAGGCAAAAGTGACCCTCAAAGTGAGCCTTGAAAGGTGTGAGGGTGTTGCTGGCACACGGGAGGTGGGAGGGTGTTCCAGGCTATGGGCCTGACTGGAGCAAAGGCCCGGAGGTGACTCAGCCTGGCAGCTCCCTTGAGGCCCTTTTGGCCGCTGCAGGAAGCGGTGCAGTGCACTGATGCACTGACCAGCCCTGGCTCCATGCTCCATCCCTGTCTCCCCCCACTCTCCCCTCCCCACAGCCTTGAGAGCGTGTTTCCACTCCTAGCCAAGGGGCAGCGCAGCGCGACGTCTCAGGCCATGCACCAGCTCTTCGGACTGTTTGTCACACTGATATTTGCCTCTGTGGGTGGGAGCCTCGGAGGTGAGTGACCTTGGCCTGGGGGGGAGGGGGGGGATGGGCGTTGTGAGGAGCTCCAGGGAGGGCAGAAGACAGAGGAGGGGGTTTCTCTGGAGGAAGGGCCATTTCATCCCATCCCCCTGCCATTCATTTACTCACAGGTATCTGTTGAGCGCCTACTTTGTGCCAGGTGCAGGGTGGGGTTGTACATTTAAGGGGTAACTTCCTCCAGATAAGTAGGACAAAGTGGGTACTTGCTCCCTTCCGATGCCAAGGGAAGGTGGGAAGCCTGCTAGGGGCTGACAGATCCCTCTCCTCTGTGGCTTCCCTGTGCTGCTCCCTCTGCCCACTAGAGGGCAGCCCAACCTCAGGCTGAGGCCCTGAAGCGTGTAGGGCTAGGGGCAGGGAGGGAAGAGCCCTGCCTGTCTCATCACTAGACTGGAGCACAAAAACCTTCCACAGAGGCAGCCTGCCCACTGACGCCAGGTCAGGCAGTCCTTCCTGATATCTGGCCTTAGTCCTTTTGGCCTTCAGAAGAAAACGTCTGATTGAGTATCCCCACCCTCCTGCTCCCACCCTGAGATTTTCATTCTCAAACAAGGTGCAGCTCATTCATTCATTTAATTACTTACTTACTCAATAAACACTTCCTGCACCCCTCCTGGATAGGCGGCCACAGAAGGCTTATGAGCTGTGGTTCATGACAGACTCACTGTTTGGTCCGTTCCCAACTGTGCCAACTTGAATAAGTTATTTAACTTCTTTAAGCCTTGGCCCCCTTCTCTGTAACAGAGGGATCATATTCACCTTGCAGGATTGCTGTGGTTGCTTAAGGAGGGCAATGCACGTCAAGCACTTTGCATAGGGCCTAGCAAAAGTCGGTGCTCGATAAATACCACTGTGATATGCCTGTGCCGGGCATCGCGTTGACTTCATGCCTCCTGGCTCCTCTGTGCCCGGTGGTATTGAGTGGCAGTCTCCCCCATGGGGTTGGCAAAAAGCCTCACACATGATCCCCTACTGCCACCAGGGCTCCTGCTGCGGCTGCCCTTCTTGGACTCCCCGCCAGACTCCCAGTGCTACGAGGACCAGGTTTACTGGGAGGTGAGATGTGGTTGCAGCCCCTCAGGCCCATGGGGCTCTCTCACCCTCCAACCTTCCCTTCCCTGCCGCACCTCCTCTGATCCAACGTGCCTCTTTCCTTCCTCGCTTGTCTCTTCTCCTCTGGGGTCCCTCCCTGAGCTGTGGTCTCCAGCCCCCTGGAGCTGCCCCTTCACCTGCTCCTCCATCCTTGCCCTCCAGGTGCCTGGGGAGCATGAGGATTTAGCCCAGGGACCTCTGAGGGCAGAGGAACTGGAGACTCGGGCCTAACTTGCTTCCAGGACTTGAAAGGACGCTCTCCTTTTAGAATATGATGGCTGGCTACCGTTGGGAAGCTTTTCTTTTCTAGTTCCCATCACTTCTGCTGCAAGAAAGAAGACAGGAGCCGGAAGGAGCCTCCTTACCATAGGCAGCATTGGGGAAGGGGCTGTAACTAGTGTGGTGAGGGGAGAGCCTCACACAGCCCCACCCCACCGCCCCACGCCCTGCAAGTGAGGCACCCAAGTGACTGCTGATCCACTGGACCAGCATCACTCCGTTACAGTGAAGCCTGAGCCAGGGCCTGAAGGTGATAAATACCACGGTCACCGAGGACTCTCACTCCTTTTTTTGTGCACTTGGAATTTGGGGGGCTCCTCCTACCATCTAACTCACAATTT
The DNA here is from genome assembly GCF_937001465.1 of Orcinus orca. Classification (NCBI taxonomy): domain Eukaryota; kingdom Metazoa; phylum Chordata; class Mammalia; order Artiodactyla; family Delphinidae; genus Orcinus; species Orcinus orca. Next base: position 99,305,234 of record NC_064559.1, on the reverse strand, counting down.
TGGAACCTCGGGTGAGAAAGGACCTTAGTGGTGACAATATCCTGCCTCCCTGGGTCCATGGAACTCGCCCTGGGATGCCGTGTTCTGCTAGGTGGATGCCCAGACTGGGCTTACCTGCCTCCAGAGACAGGAAGCTCATTCTCCTGCAGCCAAGTGTGTGTTTGTTATAGGACAGACAGCTCAGGCTCCTGGAGAGCTCTTCCTATTCCAGAACGGCTGCCACTCTGACCCTCAACTTGGGTGGCCACTGAACAGAGTAGGAAGAGGGCCCCTGCTGGGACTAAGAGGGGCATAAGGAGTTCTTTGCCACTAACTCCTCAGAAGCTCGAAGCAGCCAGCCCCCAGGCACCAACTTATGTCCCTGTCCCGAGTCTGAGGAGTGGGGACTAGGAAGGGCAAATGAGTTGCTGCAGAGAATGGGGCTTCCGTCAGCCCGAAGCCATCTGATCACCAGAGGGCGCTCCAGACCCAGCAGAGGAAGATGCGGCCTTTCTTGCCCCTCCATCCTCTACCAAGAATGGGAAGTCCTTCCTACAGCCTAACGGCATCCCTGTCTGCTTCAGCTCTGGTCCTCACTATTCATGCCACAAGACTTTTCTGAGCTCCCAGTCCCCACCACATGTCATTCCAGATCTCTCATTCAACAGAGAATCCATCCTGCCAGTAGACCAGAGCTCCTTTCCCAGCCCTGAAGTACTGGGACCCCCCTCTGCCCTCTCCTGCTCTTCCCTTCTGGCAGGAGTGAGCATGACTAGAGACCTCTTTCTCAAAACCAAAACCCATGCACACGTAGGAACCCAAGGAGGGATTGCTGAGGCCTAGTTCTGGGACAGGGGCAAAAGGTGCCCCCACAAGGCTCCATCCTCACTGTAGCTGAAGGGACTGAGTCTGGCTGGGGAAAGAGGTCAAGCACAGAGTTGAAGAAAAGCTGAGGAACAAGGAGGGAGGTTGAGAGAGAAGTGCCCCATGGGGACCACGCCTGCCCATGTGGCCCAAATATATTTGGTATATCCCTCCCCTTGAGCTCCCCTCCTTCCTCCACAGCCTCCCCTGACCATTGCTGGCTGGGGTAGGTATGTTGGAGGGAGATCCTTGTGCTGAGGCAGGATGACTGCTGAGATTGCAAAAAGGTACCCTGTCCTGTCAGCCCCTGCTGGGAGGGAGTCTGGGCAAGCAGAGGCCCATCCCCCATTTCACCCTGCAGAGCCATGGCTCTGCCTCTGCATGGATCCAGGTACAGCCAGCTGACCTGTTCTGCCCCTGAGCTCTCTGAGCAGTCCTCAAACAGAGATCTGAAAGACTTCTAGGAAGGAGAGACTTAAGGATAAGACCCTCCCTGCCCTTGCTTATCCTGGGTGGGAAAGGCTACGAGTATTCATTTATTACGCATACCACCAACATTTTCCCACTTGATCCTTTCCTTCTACTCTGGTTCTTTCTTGACCACAACCAACTCTCCTCCAGGCTTGACAGAAAGGGGCTGCTCTAGCCTAGGCTGGTCATTGCTACCATCTCAATCCAGGGAGGCTTCCTGGAGAAGTGACAACTGAACCCTCCCTGGGAGAGGGCAATTACCCAGCCAGCTTCTAAGGGAGGAAAGGCTACAGTTCCTAGGGTGGCCCACCAAGAGATCCCTGAGAAAGGGTGATGGCTGCCCGACAAGAGATGGCCCTGAATATCCCCGAACCAGATAGTTCAGGCTCCATCACCCCCATAAAGCCTCTCACGGCCTGGGAGACGCTGCTGAGCTCTACTGCAAGATACAGCACCCTAGAGCTTCCCTGGTGGCGCAGTGGTTGAGAGTCCGCCTGCCGATGCAGGGGACACAGGTTCGTGCCCCGGTCCGGGAAGATCCCACATGCCGCGGAGCAGCTGGGCCCGTGAGCCGTGGCCGCTGAGCCTGCGCGTCCGGAGCCTGTGCTCCGCAACGGGAGAGGCCACGACAGTGAGAGGCCCGCGTACCACCAAAAAAAAAAAAAAAAAAAAGATACAGCACCCTGGCTTCATGGCTCAGGGGACTCTGTCCTGGACTGAACTCTCCTAAACCAGGCCTTTGGTTTTTCCCTCTGCATTTCCTCCTCTCCCTCCCCCAGCTTTTCCTGCAGTGCCTAGCACCCTGGCGGGCAGTCCATAGATTGTTCGGTCCAAATGATGGACCGAGCCATCATTACTGGTTTGGGTCTGGGGGGTGATCGTCCCATTACTGCTTTCAGGCAGGGAGCTCAGAGGGCAGGGAAGGCAGGTATCCTTGGAGCCTCTCTGCTTCACCAAGGCTAAGCCCCTCCCCCATCTTTCCTGTAGCCCCTGCCTCAGCACCATTGGTTCCCCACACGGTGGCCCATCCATTCAGGCTGGGTTGACAGGGTGACAATGAACAGGTCAAGGAGATGGCGGGGACAGGGGCAAAGGGAGCTCCTTCCTCACCCCTTCAGGACAATGAGGCCTCTGCCCCTCAGGGACAGCCCCTCTGATCACCGCCATTATCACTCTCAATGCAGGACAATCAGACACTTGCCCACTCATGAACTCCGTCTGGCCAGCCCCAGTGCCTGAGCTCGGGGGACAATGATGGACGAGGACACTTGGCCCCTGCTCGCCTCCCAGGGCCCCACTGATGGGGAAGGTTGGCTGCGCTGGGGTCAGTGTCAAGCCAGCAGAGCCAGAGGCATTAGGAAAGGGTTTCTGGAGGTGGAGCTGTACGGGCTTGGCACAAGTATGTGTGGGCGACAACAGAGCTTCCTGCCCAGACATCTGGCTGGGAGGTCCAAGGTTCCCCACGCGCCTCAGGGTGCTTCTGTGCCTGTGTGGCCAGAGCCCCCTGGGCCGGGCCGGGAGCTAGAGCTGCTCCTCTGACCTCTGGAGGACCTGGCGCCCTGAACCTGCATAGCCTGGGGAAGGCCTGAGATGCCCCGTTATTGGGATTCAAATCACGGCGCATGGTGGCCCCAGCTCAGGGAGGAATTAGACACGGCGTGGGTGTCCGAAGTGGGGGTCGGTGGCGGTCCCGGGACAGACTAACTCGGCAGCCGCGTCCCCCGCCCCACCTCACCCCAATATTTCTCTCCCACCGTCACGATCTCCCCCGCCCGGCTCTGCGCGCCCCATCTCCTTTGTCTGGTCCTCCCGCCCGCTCCCAGCCGGGTCCTCCGCGCCGCCCCGCGCGCCCCGGCCCGTGCGCCCGCCGGCGCTGCCGCCGCCGCCCGGGAACAATGCGGGCCAATGTCTCCGGGCGGGCGAGCGGGCTATGCAAATGTCCAACGGCCTGTGAGAATCCCCCTCTGCCGCCGCCCCGGCTTCCACCGCCTGAAAGAGGCTGGCGGCCAGGCCCGGGTGGGGGAGGCCGTCCCTGCATAGGGATGAGCTGTCTTCCCGGAGCGCCCGCCCGGGACAGAGCGCTATTGTCTCCGTGCCGCCGTCTGATCGCCGATCGGAGTTCGCCAGCCCGGGGAGGAAGGAAGAAGGCGACCCAAACCACGCCTTGGGGCCAGGCAGGGGTGGTCACCTGTTCCCTCCATACCTACTCCTCTCCCCAAAGAGCCTTGACTTTGGGGTCAGACCTTGGTGGGCCCCCAACTTGGCACCCCACTCACACAAATCAGTTCATTTCTGAGCCTCGTCTCTTGGAGGTTAAACCTAGCCTATAGGTGATGCTCTTCCCATCCTCCCTACCTGTTAACTGCCCTCTCCATCTCCATCCATTTTTTCACATTACATTGACCAGAGGTGTCTCTGGAGCCAGTTCCCTTCCAGAACCTTGAGGGAAATACTTATAGTTTCCCCAAAGCAGGTTACTGGACAGAGATGCCCCCGAGGGATCCTCTGTGACTCGTGAGCCCCAGGCCCAGTCCAGGCCTCCTTCCTGCTTCCTTCTGCTGCCACCACCAGTTAAGAAGGCCCACCGTTTACTGGGAGAAGCCCTAGCCATGCAGGACTGAAAGAAACTTCTCCAGTGATGTAGAGGTGCGGGGGAGTGGTTTGCCACAGAAAGTCCCCTCCCACAAGTGAAACGTGCATCCCTCTACCCCAGCCCAGGAGCTTGTGCCCATCTAACAGGTGGTATTGGCCCAACACTGGATAGTAGGCAAGGGACCCTATGCGGGAAGCAGAGTCCATTCTAGCTGGGAACTTGGCCTCTGCTCTTGGGTGCTTACAGGCTGAGCTCCAGTAACTGGGCTTTCGACTCTGCAAGGTGCAGGACCCGATTCCACCTTTTCTAAACTCCCACACAGGCTCATGATCAAGGGCTGATGCCACTCAGGTGGGAGCTATTTCAGAGATGGTTCCTGGGCCCTTGAAACAGTGATGCTTCTGAGGCTCATAAGGTTTTCGGGGCAAAATCAATCGGGGCAACATCAAAATGAGAACTGTCCCAGGAAGTCCAGGTTTTCAGTTCCAGTAAGGCAGGAGAGGGTTGAATGGGGAGAGGAGGGAGGAGACGCTGGTAGGGCAGGCAGTCTTCCGGGAAGCAGGGCTTCTAGTGCTGCCTCAGAGGCCTGTTCATTTCTGGTTTGGCCCAGGCTTTCACTAAGACGGAGCACTTCCTTCTGTCCTCCTGGCCTCTGTGACGAGATCCAGGTACGACATGCGTGGCAACTCCACTCTGGGGAGGTGGAGGTGCAGTGCGGGCAGTGGAGCCTGGCCTCCTGGGATAGCATTTGGGAGACAGATAAGAGGAAAGTTGGGGTCAGGGGATGTGGGCTGGGAGCTGAGGCATTTTATGGTGCCAGGGAAGTAGCCAGAGTCCTGTCCACCCCCACTCCCCACCTTTGGAAGTGGGCCCCCCTCCAACTCCTCACTGCGTCTCTGCTCCAACCTGGAACCCTCCAAAACATTCTGACCTGGGGCTGCCCAGCCTCATGGAAACTCCTCCGGGGACCCCAAAAGCCACATCTGAAAGAAGCCAAACCCAGGTCCCTGCACGTCTCCACACATGGCTAGAGGCTCCACCCGCCTGAGCCCCAGAACACATCCTTCCTCCCATGACCCTCCCTCTTATCTTCCAGGACATTTGCAGGTTGTCCCCAGAAGAGGTTGGACCAGAGATGCCTGCTCTGAAGGGGGCCCTCTCTCTCTCTCTGGCCTGGATTTCTGGAGCTCTCTGGGCCTGCTCTGGATGGTCTTTGGAAGGTCCCTGGGCAGGACCCAAGCAGACCCATCCTGGCTCTGAGGCTGAGAGAGGAAGTGGGCTTTGTTGTGCTGGGGCATCGGCTGGATTCTTAAGTTCGCTTTTCCCACCCTGCTCGTCTTGGCAGGGGAGCCCTCAGCTGGAGAAGATGCCCCCCCCCACCCTAGTGTCCCCTCCTCCCCAGCTCAGCACCATCCATCTCCGTCTCCCCAGAGCGAGGAATGTGGCTCCGGGACACTGCGGGGCTTGTTCCCAATCCCCTTCTAGCTCATTTCACTTGGGCTTTTACAGGCGCGCCTTCATCCCACAGGCTGCTGTCTGGGTTCTGGCTCTGACGGCGCAGACAGAGATCTCCCCTCCTCCCTGCAATTCCTCACGCTTCATTTTGTCCCAACACCATCTGAGGAGGCTACGCCGTGGGGGGTCAAGGAGCCCTGGTGTGGGAGCCGGTGGGGGCAGTGTCCCCCTTCTTCCCAGCCCTCCAGCCACTCAGCTGGCCTCTGCTGGACCCTACAGCTGCACGGTATCTGCAAGCTATGCACAGGGTCTGCAAGCCATCCATCCCCTCACTAGCATTCCTGTCTGCGCCCCGCAAGCCTCGATTATTGGTGGAATTAGTACCGGGCTTCTTGTTGGCAGTTGCTAATTAAGACCATTTTTAAACGTGGTTATTAATGCTGCAGAGGGCTGTAGCCGCCGGCATCTATCACCCGCACCACTGGCGAGGTGCTGGCTCAGGATGGCTCCCGCCTGCCTCCATGTTGCCCCACCAGGCTTCAGGTCTTCGAGGCAAGGGTTGGTGGGTACAGAAGTTCGGAGGGGGTTTAACTGAGCCTTCCAGAGAAATGGAGGGGCCGCCTTCACTCCAGGGTGCCCCCAAACTGGAACCGTGAGTGTGTGTGTTGGTTGGGGGGGGCACTGTGTGAGCCACGTGCTGCCAGTATCTTTCTTCCCCAGAATGTTCAGGGCTGCGTCAGGATGGAGCTCATGAAGACTCTAGGGAGAGCTTGGGCCATCCCCTAACGTGCCCCTCTGCTCTCCAGCAACCCAAATACCGGCTCTGCCTTGAGCCAGGTGAGGGGGACCATTTCAGTGAGACCCTCCATATAAAAGGGGGTGATGCAACCGAGTGGAGCACTTACCTCACAGTTTGTGGGTACCTACCAGGTGCCAGGCCTTAGGGATCCTCTCATAAATAAATCACCCTTCCAGGGCACTGTCCCAAATCCCTCCAGACTGGCTGAGGTCTGCCTCCTCTGTAGACCCCCTCACCCCCTTTCACGCTTCAGCTAGCCTCGCAGTGTGTTGTAACGAGCTATTCATTTTTACCTGCTCACCCCCACTGGACCACGCCTTGCTCAAGGACAGCGGCTGCATGTTGCTTACTGCAAACAGTAAAAGTCTTTGTTGATTCAGCCTTCTGGCCCCGCTCCCTCCTCTCTGACCTCCAGCCTTGGCCTTCCAGAGCAGGATGTGTGGCACGGAGCCTCTGGCCCATTTTGCCTCGGTTGGACCCAGTCAGCCAGGACTCGGAGGAGGTGCATGTGGCCTGGCTTGCAGGGCTGGGCCTCTCAGGGGCCTTCCGAGGGAGCCGGTCCGCTCTCAGCAGGCCTGTCTGGGCTTCCCCTCCGGCCCAGCCTGGCCGCTGCACCCCTCCCTCTCCACCCATGTCCGGAGAGGCAGCCCAAGGCGGCTCAGGAGAGCTTGGGAAGGCACCCTCCCCCATACACCTGCTCTTCCCCATTCTTCTCCATGCGGATTTTACTGTCTTGACCCTTTCCTGCAGCTTTTGAAGGAAGGATCCACCAAGACTCTAGTGTCCCCCAATCCAGGAAAAGAGAAGAGGAAAAAGAAGTCCTGGAAACAAAACCCCTCCAACAACCTTAAAGTAGGAGAGATTGGTTGGAAGCCTTTTAATCCCTTAATCCCTCTCAGATGGGCCTTGAGACGTTAATGATTTTCCTAATTATTCCCTCCCATTTTCCCATCGCTCTGTAAGGACTTTCGAGAGGAGTGAAATTCCGAGTGAGCGGGTGTGGGATGAATGGTGGGCCCACCTCCCCCCGAGATCGAGCCCAGAGTCCAGGCGGCTGGGGAGGTGGGGGAAGTCGAGGAGCGCTCCAGCTGGGGGCTAGGGCTTCCCTGCCACTGACACCCGTGTGCAAGGCGGGCCTGGGACAATGGGGCTGTCGGGGGCTGCCTGAGAGGGCCAGGTGTGGGGCTGGGGTCCCCTCAGTGTGAATGGCCCATTATCCTGCCTAGAGGATGGGAGTGGAGGGTCTCTTTTTGTCCCCCAGGAAAGGCCCCTCTGGGTGATAATCACCCTGGGAGGGAGGTGGATGTGGTGATAAGGGTCTTTAGAGGGGGCCAAGCCTCCTCAGAGAACAGTTGGCCATTCAGGCCTTTGGCCCTTCTCTTGTTTCCAGCAGCCTGGGATCCTGTGGCCCATCCATGGGGGTGGGGGTGAGGGGGAGGCCAGCAGACATGGCCTGGCTCTGAGCTCAAGCCCCCTCCCCATCACCATAGTCTGCTACACTAAGTTTGGGGGTAACCTTCTGCAGGAAACCACCCCCAGACCCCCTTCCCAACCCCTACCTAGTCTTGGGTACCCTGGGGCCTTGCCTCACCTCCACCAAGACACTGAGTTTCTGAGAGTAGACCTTGATCCTGGCGTGTTGCTCTACTGTATAAAACACTCGCAGAGATTCTCATTCCACCTCTACAAACTCCCTGTGGGGTGAGGGCATCAGCCTCATTTCACAGATGACAAAACTGAGTTTCGGAGCAGTGAAGGGACTCGTGTGAGCTTACACAGCCAGTAGAGGCAAAACTGAGATTAGAGCCTGATCTTCCCATCCTAGGCGCAGGGCTTTTGCACCTGCTCCCTCTGCCTGGAATGCTCACCTCCCTAATGACCACGTGGCTGGCTTCCTCATCTCCTTTGGTCTTTGCTCAAATCACATCCTCCATGAAAGGAGAAGTCTGGAGTTTCCTGAAAAGTGACACGGGAGGTGGGGGAGAGTAGGTGGAGGTGCAGATGGAACGACCGGCCGTTGTTGAAGCTGGATGAGGGGTAGATGGGGGTTCGTTAGATTAGTCTATTTTTGCATCTATTTAACATCTTCCACAAGAAAAGTTTGGACAAAACCTGGCCTTCCGGAAGCACCTTATTTTAAGTTGAATTCACCACCCCAACTCCAGCCCTTATGTTCCCTTTCCCTTCCTATTTTTCTTCAGATCACTCATCAGCATCTCTACCTATTTTGAGTATTTGCTTGGATTCATGTTGGTCTCCCACAGTAGCCTTGTGCGGCCTGAGGTCCTGGGGTCTGTTGGTGCGGGCTGGTGCCCTGGCACACAGAGCGGCACCTGGCACTTAGGGGCGCTTTGTCCATATTAGCGAAGGCCCGGATAACCCGGGTTTGCGGCTGAAGGCTCTTGGCCAAGCCGCCTTGAAGCAAAGAAAGGGCGGCCCATCGGCTTGGGTTTCCGGCCTGTGGGGTCCTTCAGCACCTGGAGCCACAGCCGGAGGGTCCTTCCCAGCACCCCCCAGCCTGGGCTAAGCCCCTAAGTGTCCCATTATGTACCATTCACTTCTCACTTTGTCGGGCCCGTCCGCAGCCGCTGCGTCCTTTTGTCAGAGGGGCCTGGGAGTGCGAGGGGCTATTACCACAAGGCCTCATTATTCCCAGCCAGAGCAATAATGATGAGTCCCTTCCCCAGGCTAGCACATTTTGCAGGGTCCCTCCCATTTAATAACTATAATAACAGCCACCATTTATGAGCCCCCACTTCGTGCCCCGCCGCGCCAAGCACTTTACATACATTATCTCATTTAATCCCCCCAACAGCTCTGGCAAATAGCTACTGTTTGTATCCCCATTTTTCAGATAAGAATGCTAAGACTGGGTGCCCAGAGCTCCTTTATCCTCAGCTCAGCCATACAGGGGGAGGAAGGGCAGGGATACACCCATGCCCCAGATGGGACAAGGAGGCGCAGAGACAGGAGGTGGCCTGGGAGAGAGCACACAGGAGATAGCAGGGCCCATGGCTGGGGCTGGGCAGCAAGCCTCCCTCGGGCATGTGCAGAGGAGGGCGGGCAGCCGCCCTCAGACCTCTGCAGGGGAGAGCAGCCAGGCCGTCACTGTGTGTTCACAGGGGCAGCTGCTGGCTTGGGGAGCTTCAGTGACTTGCCCTGTGCAGGGCTAGTGAGAATCCAGGGGCTCTGCCCGCAATGCCCACCCGATAGGGAGGGGGTGCTTCTGCTCCCTGGGCCAACACTGAAATGCTCTTAGAGGACCCGGCGGAGTGTGGGGCACAGGGACCAGGCCCTGGGAGGAGGCAGGAGCAGGGTGAGAGAAGGGGGAGGTAGAGGGAAGGAACTGAAATTGCACTGTTTCCTCCCCAGTGAAGAGTCTGAGGGGTTCTCTTTATGCTCTGGCCTTTGGGGTTAAACACTGTCCTTCCCAAGCTTTCAAAAAAGATGCAGTATTTATTATTTTAAGTTAGATTTATTTCTGAATAATAATTTCTTCACTTTTTAAAATGTTAATTTTATTTATTTATTTATTTGAGGCTTCCCTGGTGGCGCAGTGGTTGAGAGTCCGCCTGCCAATGCAGGGGACACGGGTTCGTGCCCCGGTCTGGGAAGATCCCACATGCCGCGGAGTGGCTGGGCCCGTGAGCCATGGCCGCTGAGCCTGTGCATCCGGAGCCTGTGCTCCGCAATGGGAGAGGCCACAAGAGTGAGAGGCCCGCGTACCGCAAAAAAACCCAAACCAAACAAAACAAACAACAACAGCAAAAATGTTAATTATATTTATTTATTTGAGGCTTCCCTGGTGGCACAGTAGTTAAGAACACGCCTGCCAACGCAGGGGACATGGGTTTGAGCCCTGCTCCAGGAAGATCCCACATGCCGCGGGGCAACTAAGCCTGTGCACCACAGCTACTGAGCCTGTGCTCTAGAGCCTGTGCTCCGCAACAGGAGAAGCCACCGCCATGAGAAGCCCGTGCTGCAACGAAGAGTAGCACCCCCCTTGCGGCAAACAGAGAAAGCTCGCTCAGCAAAGACCCAACGCAGCCAAAAAAAAAATAATAATAATAACTTATTTGGCCATGTGGCATATGGGATTTAAGTTCCCTGACCAGGGATCGAAGCCATGCCCCCTGCAGTGGAAGCGAGGAGTCTTAACCACAGACCACCAGGGAGGTCCCCAGTAATGTCTTCACTTTAAGGGCATAAAACTTTAGAGGCCCAAAAGGGTGTACCACACAGTAAAGTTTCCCTCCTGCATCCGGGTCTCCACCACGCAGTTCCCATCCCAGAGGCAACTAATGTTTCTGGTCTCTCCTGTATCCTCCCAGAGCTGCTCAGACATTTAGTTATAAAAGTAAACACCGGCCCCTCACCAGGCCATTCATCTGTTTCCTAAATGCGTGGTAAGCACCTTCTCAGCCAGGCTCTAGGCGGCCAGAGAGAACCCTTACCCCTTAGGGGATCTAGGGGTTGCAGGGGAGAGGAAGATCTCTCAGAAGGGCAGAAACGGAGCAGAAGGGATGGCTTTCCAAGGAGAGGGAACAGCATATGCAAAGGCTTAGCGGTGTGACACCTGATGTGTGTCCAGGTCCCTAGTGTGCCTTCTGCATGCGAGGCAGGAGGGGGTCTGCACCACCTCAGTCAGGCTGGACTCCCAGAGTCCGGGGTCTTTGGGCTACAACCTGCATGCTCTTGCCCCTCAGCCTGAGGTCTCTCAGAGTCTAGAGAGGGTTTGTTCATCCGTCCCTTCCTAGAAAGGAGCCACCCCTGGCCAGTGGGACCCCTGGCGTCTGCTTAGCCAGGGGGCTGGGCCCAGCCCTAGTCCCGAGGGGGAGACCTACTTTACCATGGTTGTGAGGGTGAAATCAGTTTATAGAGTGTTTTGTACAATGCTCGACACAGAGTACGTTTGCAGTTCGTGTTGGCGTTGTAACTGTTCCCAGGACACCCTAACCATCCCCGTCTCAATGTCCTCTCTCTGTGGGAACGTCAGTATCCTCCTTGCTCACTCCTGGCCCCCCAGATTCTTCTCCAGGCTCCCAGAACTCCACTGAACCGCAGCCTTCCCCTTGGTTTCTCAGGAAGGGCAGTAGGGGGAGCCTCGCCGGGGCACAGGACCCTGTGAGCTGAGGTGTTCACAGTGGAGAGAAAGACTGCCCCTCCTGGCCCCTCAACTCCGCCTCTTCTCACCCATCCTCCTTTAAAAGGAACCCACCCCCCACTCATTACCGAGCCCCAGCAGCCAGGCCCTGGCGAAAGCCCTGGCTAAAGGCAGCAATTAGATCGTTAGCACCAGCCCCAACCCACCTGCTTGGAGTCCCTCAAACGCATTTTAATTATAATCCCTTAATCTCCCTCAGATGGCGAGGCTGGCTCTAGGGCTTTTGCCCCAAATAGCCCCTTCCCTCACTCTCTTCCCCCAATTAAGGGGTCCTCTCAGCAGAGAGCCCCTCTCCCAGCTAAAGGCCTCCCCTCCTGGGAGCGGCCGCCTCACGGGCTCTGTCGCCCTCTCTACGGGAAGTGGCCCCAGATGGCCGGCTAGTCCGCCTGACGTTCCCATGTGTGTGGCTGCGCCCCCTCGGATAATGTGCCTCCTGCCTGGGCACGAGCTGAGATGCCTGGGACCACTTGTCTCTGCCTTGGTCTCCTCTTGTCCTGGTTTCTTTGTGTCCTCCGGGTAGCATCTCCCCCCCGACCCTTTCACAATGACTTCTATTTTCCTGTCAACCCATCCATGCCACCCTGTCCGGGCCAGCTGTCTCCTTGGCAATTCCATGCAGGAGCAGCCAGGTTCTGTCACAGGTGGAACTGAGGCCAGGGCCCTGACGGGACGTCTCCTGGTGGCAGCGCTATAGTGACCTCCAGCTGACCTCAGCAGAGTGCAGCCTTGCCCTCCCGCCCCTCGTTGCCCATCAGGGCTCTGAGACCCTCCGCCACGTAGGGACTGGCAGAACATTGGGCGGCCTCTGTCCCTGAGCTCTGAGCAGGGCAGAGGCAGGGGGAGGGACAAGATGACCCAGCATGTGGCCCTGTCTGAAGCTGAGCCTGGATGAAGCTCTTTCCTGGGAAAGTTCTGTCACTAATTGACTTGCAAATGCCTTGTTTGTCCCCAGATTCATAATTAGTGCTAAGGATTTCTAGGGCCCCATCCCGGAGGGGGCTTTTTTTGGGGCAGCCTGTTCCTCTCCCCTCTCTGAGGTCGGCCGGGCTGGGGGTGGGCAGAGCCGGGCACCGGTGCCCAGCTGCCGTCCAGCGTTCCCACGGCTCTGGTGCCAGCGTGTGAAAGGCGAGGTGTGGGGGACGCGGGGGCTGGGGCTCCCCGCCATCCTTCAGCCGGGACCAGGGCCAAAGCCCTGAGGCTCCAGGAAACACCAGAGCTGGGGAGCGGAGCGGGCAGTGGCAGTGGGTGGGGGCCGGCTGGCACCCCCAGGAAGGAGAGCCCAGCCGGTGCCTGGGCTGGCATTGGCCGAGCCTCCAGCAAAATGAATGGGCCAACAAGGGGCCTCTCTTCCCCACAGCTTCCCCACAAAGGCCTTGGCTACACCATGGGATGTGGGGGACCAGGGGCCACCGAAGGAAGAGGAGAGGCTATTCTCCAAGACGCCCCGACTCCCAGCCTCTGCATTCCCAGAAAGCGGCCCTGGGCTGGGGGCGCGGTGCCTTGGGTTCAGGCCCAGCTTGGACCTGGATCGGCTGAGTGAGGAGGGCAATCCTCCCAATCCCTGTGGGCCTCAGTTTCCCCCACCGTATTATCCCTGGCGTCCTTCCCAGCCCTGATGTCCCCCTCCCGGCTTCTGCCCACTCAGCTACCCTCACAGCCACACCCTACCTTCCACCGCCAGTTCCCAGCCCTCAGCAGGCCCTCTCTGGGCCTGAGACCCAGCCAGACCTCCCCTCAGCGGGCAGCAGCACTCCTCACTCAGGCACAGCCTCCCAACCCCTAAGGCCCTTCAGTTCCCCTCAGGTTAGGAGGAGCGGCTTACCAGAAGGGAGGAGTAAGGAGATCCTAAGCCGTGGCTGCCTGCCATGGAGTCAGACAGCCCAGGGCCCTGCCATTTGCAAACTGCGTGACCTGGACCTGTCAGTCTGTCTGGGCCTCATCTGTGAAAGGCCTCACAGGGTTATCACCGGGAATAGTGAGACAGTGGAAGACACTCCATGTGGGACCTGGCACAAAATGGATACTCAATCGAAATTCTTTTTTTTCCTGCCTCCCTTTCAAAGCTTTCTGCAGTCTGCCTGCACTTCTGGGTGACTGAGATGTTCTTTCACAGTCCACCCCCATCTTTTTTGCCTGGCTCTCTCAGCAGCCCCTCTATATTCCTCATTTCCTCTACAGTTCATTTCACAGGACTGGCCATTTTCCTTTGGTAAGTTCTTCCCAAAGTCTAACCTTCTATTGCAGGTTGCTCCTCCCCAGGCCTGGCCTCTTCGCAGGCTGCCCTGCACCTGGGGCCCTGAGGGAAGGGGGTAGGGATGGGCTCTATGGTAACCCTGAGAAGAGAATGCCCTCTTCCCTCATCTGCATACAGACGGTCTCATTTGCATACAGACAGACCTCATCTGCATATGCTCAGTGGGACTCTGAGAGCAGATTCTTAAGTGTCTGCCTGGACACTCCCAGCCTAGTCCTGGCATCCCTGTCGAGGGAGGGGTCCCTCCCCACCCCTTCTGCCCCTGTCTGGGTCTGGGCCTTTCTGTTTCCAAAAGGCAGCCCACCCTCTGTGGCTCCTCTCCCACCTGCTGTCACTAGTGTCCGGCTTTCTTTTCCTGTGCTCAGATAAGTCCTTCCTCCCACCTCCTCGTGCCGCCCCAGCTCCTTCACCAGGAGCCTCCCTTCCAAGCCAGGAGGCCAGGCCGCTAATGGAGGCAGAGGGCTGCTTTTCCCTGCCCAGGACCCCCAAAACCCAGAGGGTAAGGAAGCCATAGAAGGTTGATGCTGAGGCTCCAGGGTCCAAACAAAAGCAGGGGGAGGGGGAGGGCAGACCTGGGCAACTTCCTTCTTGTTGAACCCAGGCCAGACCCGGTCTCCATTCACCCCCTCCTCCTCCTCTGGGGGCTGACCCCAGGGCTGCAATGGGTCCTTGCAAGGCTGCGCAGTTGGAAGGATCCTGAAAGTAGGTCTGGGAACTTCAGAAGCACTTGCCTGACCTGGTGAGCCCAGGCTCCGCCCCTTAAATATGCCAGATTGTGATACAAATGGAACTGCCTTTTCCTGGGCGCATCCTTGGCCTCAATCAGCCCTCCTAGACCCTGTCCTTGTGGGGGGTCCTGGGGCTCCTTGGAATGTAGGTTAGGGGAGCTTGGAATTCTCCTCATGGGCCTCCACCATGCTGAGGACCCGGGACACAGCCCTTCCCCTCTCTGGCCTCAGTTTCCTCTGTAAAATGAGGAGCTGGGCTAGAACAGGTGGCTCTTACTGTGTTCCTTCTTCCTGGAAATCATGCCCAGGTGCCTAGCCAGCATTCTGTATGCAATTTCAGCAGATGCAAGGATCCCCCTGTGGTTCATCTTGACCTGAGGCTAGGAGCCCTGGTCTAGAGGAGCTAAAACTGCTGTGGTCAGTGTTTAAACGGAAGGGGAGGGGTGTGTAGACATACGTGCTTGGATGCGCAGAGTATCTCAGGGAGGACATAGGCACCAGTGGTTGCCTCTTGGGAGAGGAGGTGGGTGGCTGGGAACAGGGGAGGGTAAGAGGCATACTTTCCCTCTTGTGCTGTTGGAATTGAACCATGTGTATTATCTTAAGCCTTTTTATTTAGAAAAATCCCAGGATTCCAGCTATAGTTCCATGGAGGGATTGTTGTTAGATGGGAGGAAGGACTTTTTAGGGAGTGGTAGAAGGCTTAAAAGGAGCTGGCACTCTGGACTCTGCTAACACTTTCCAGCAGGAACTCTCTAGAGATTGGAGGGGGGGGCGCTATCTTTTGGGGGAGCATGTTTTATGCAGGTGTGTTATGAGGCAAATAAGGCCAAGAGCACAGTTCCTTCTTGCTGTGGTTCCCCTGCTCCCTCAGGTTCCCTCCCAGGTATTGTTGGGAAGTCCTACCTGCTGTATAACCTGAATCCCTTTTGTTAAGCATATTCATCCCCTTCTGCCTCTACTGAGGGTGGACAGAGAGGAAGCAGGAGTGGGTGGCCCCGTGAAGCAGGGATGCTCTTTATCTCTGGTCTGTTCAAACCCTGGAGGACATTTCTAAGGATGTGTCCCTTGGTGGCTGAGACAGAGGGCCATCCAGTGACCTCCCACACAGGCACTCTGGGGGAGCAACCCCACCCTCTCCCATCCTCTTGGTCCTTGGGGTGGTACCTAGGGGCCTCCTTGGCTGGGAGCGTCAGCCCACTGCTCTGAGTTGGGACTGACCAGATCATGGATGGTGTTCCCAGGGGCCTTGGGATGGCTCAGAGAGGTGGGAGGAGCCAAGGAGATCTTTCCTCCCCAACCCATCCCCCACAGATGGGAGTTCTGTCTTAGTGAGGCTTCCCCCTTTTGTTGCAATGGTGGCTTTTATAGCATTGGTGTCTTAGAGGGAGCCCGGTACTGCCCTCCTCTCATTCAGCCCCTCCCCTGCCCAGGTACATCCACTACCACTAGTACTGTTGGTCAGTATTCAAGAGTCTTTATTAGACAGGAGATGGGACTTCCATCTCAGAGGAATCTCAGCTCAGACAACACAGGAGAAACCAGGACGGGTGGGATGGACAGCTTGTAGACCTGGGAGCAATGGTGAAGCAAAGTGTTATCCCAGGTGGCTCCAGGTACAGTGGGCTGCCCAGGCTGGAGGCTAGGGCCTCCCCACTTCTCTCTGGTTCAAAGGCTTCTTGAAAGAGCTCTTCAACTTGCTAGAGTTTAGCCTTATCTTTCAGTCAATCAGGACGGCTTCTCAGAGGGAACCCAAGCCAGCTGGGTGAAGTAGGTTCTTCTTTTTGGTCTGAAGAGAAAAAAAATGTCAAGATTGAAAAAGGTTCTCTTTGGTTGGAGACCTTAGCAGGAGGCAGAGGGCAAGTGTCCAGTGGCCAGGAAACGCGAGAGACCAGGGAGGGCTCCATGTAAGAGGGGGCCACCATGACAATGGATGAATCTAGGAGCGTCTTCTAGGTGCTCTACGCAGGGCCATGGCAGGGGTTGTGTGTGTGGAGGCGGAGGCAGAGAGGGCATGCCCAGGGCAGGAGCTCAGATCCCAAACAGGTGAGAGGCTAGGCAGTGGCCCAGGGCACTTGCTTCAGGAAGACAGAAAGCATATTTCCTTGGCTCGGGACAAACCTGGGAAGATTTTGTTGACTTCTACAGCTCCCGTGGCCTCTTCCCCAGTCCTGTCTTTAACCTGCAAGGACTGTTTCAGCATTCCTCAGACTTCACTCCTGCACCTGAGAAGGAGCGCCCCTTCCTCCCCTGAGAACACGCAGAGAAGGCCTCCCCCCCATCTGGCCGTCTCTCCTCTCAGTCCCTCCGACTGTGTTTGGAACACGTTCTGCAGGAAGTCAGCACAGGGGAGGGAGACAGCATATGCTGTGGGAGCCACCGAGTCCCATTTGAAGCCCAGCCCAACTTACTAGTCCTGTGACTTGGGGCTCTGATTATGCCTTTGTAAAGTGGGGACAGTATCACCAGTTTTCAGGACCGTTGGAAGATTAACTGAGACAATGGCTAGGAAAGGGCTTACACAAGCAAGCGGGTGCCAGATCAAGGTCAGTCCCTTCCTTCCTGGGGTGGAGGGAAGCTGTGCCTAGGAAAGAATAAAATCAGTAGGGGCTGCACAGAAAGCAGGTGTCAGAGGCACAGTGTGGGCACAGCATTCCTTTCCTGCCCCACCCGGAGTGGGGAGCCCCCAAAGTTCTCCTCACCCGACTTCTCCAACAGCTTTAAAATCTGAGAAGATGGGCTTCCCTGGTGGCGCAGTGGTTGAGAGTCCGCCTGCGAATGCAGGGGACGCGGGTTCGTGCCCCGGTCTGGGAAGATCCCACATGCCACGGAGCGGCTGGGCCCGTGAGCCATGGCCACTGAGCCTGCGCGTCCGGACCCTGTGCTCCGTGGCGGGGGAGGCGCGACAGTGAGAGGCCCGCGTACCGCAAAAAAAAAAAAAAATCTGAGAAGAGAATTTCAGAAAGAAATTCTTTCTGAAATTCTAGGCCACACCGCTGCGCTGCCCATCTCTGCTCAGATCAGTGTCACCTTCCTCCTACCTAGACTCTCAGACTTTCCAGACTTGCCTCCTTCCTCCCTGTCCCACCTCCTCCTTCCCTGCCCTGCCCCCAACCCCACCTTTGCCAGTCCCTAACCTTGACCTTGACCATACTATGGAGGGGTGGGGATGGGAGGTCTGCCTCACCCATCAAACTGGAAGCTCCCCAAAGGTAGGGACTCAGTCTCCCTCAAACCTGGGCTCCTTGAGGCCTGTGTCCCTGACGCCCTCTGGCCCTATTCCCAGCCTGGGCTGGCTCCCAGAGGCCCGGAGGTGAGCCAGCTGCCCCTCAGTGCCCGCTAAGTCTGTTAGCATCTCCCTCCACAGCTCTCTTTCCCCTCCTTGCTCCAGATCCTCAGCCTGTCTGGAAACCCTGCTAGCCCCAGGCTGGCTGGATTTAGGGGAACAGCAGAGGAAACTGGTGTCTGTCAGGGCCTGGGAAGGGGTGGTAGATGAAGCCCAGCGCAGGGCCCTCCTCTGGGTGGGGGAGGAGGAGTCCAGATGGAACAGTCTCCGCCTGTTACACCCTCCCAGCTCCAGACAGAGGGAGCATCTCCTAGCAACCGTACAGTAGCAGGGGGCTGGGAAGAGGGTGGGGGCTGGGAAAGCGGGGCGGAGAACAGTGATATCGTAAATTATCCCTAGCCCCTCCCTGCCAGCCCACCCTTCCTCAGTTGAGAATGGCCTTCTTTCTCTCTCCACCTGCTCCTCATTCAGGATTCCCTTGCAAAGCTGGCCCCTGCTCAGTGCCCCTTATAGGTGCCCCTCTAGCTCAAGGTGACAATTCTCAGCCTTCTGCTTGAGCTACAGAAGGAGGGAATTCTTACCCTCCCAGGATCTCTCAGGGACCCTGCTGGAACGTCCCCAGTGGCTGGAGGGGGAGACTGCCTTCCACCCCCACTGCACCCGAGCTAGAAGACTATCACTTGCCAATGGTCTCTGGCTCCTGCCTCTCTCTTTGGGTGGGGATGGGGGCAAGGAAGGGAAATTTCAAAGCATTTGTGACACTGACTCCACTTCTCTAAACAAAAGGTTTTAGACTTGGGACCTCCAAGTCTTTAAGGGGCACTTGGGCCCCTCACCAATCTGGCCAAGTCTCAGTTTCCCTATCCCAACAGCTGGAGTCCGGGAAGCTCAATAAAGTGACTAAAGCTGGGTGGCAGTTCCTTCGTTACCTCTCCAATTAGCCATGTCAAGCCAAGGGTCAAAGAACTGGTACTTCAGCAGTACAGATCTTGGTTAGACACTGGAAAGGACTTCCCAAGACAGCAGTAAGCAAGATCATGGAATTTCCTGGTTGGAGAGAGGAAAAGTCTGTCAAAGAAACAGGAAACTGAGTGGGAACCCCTTAAATTTTGTCTCGTTAATGCTTTCTTAGCCACGTTAAATAACATATTAGAGAGTATTTAGCAGAGCCTGACATAAAGTAAGCCTTCGTTTTGGCTATTTTAAGAAATCATATATTAATATGATTTTTTATTGGGTGGCTATCAAGAGGAGAGATAAATCCCCTGGAGACCTATCTCCCATCCTCCAGGAACCCCATGGGAAAATCCAGATATGAGATAGTGCCCCAAGTACAAGATGGCAGCCAATTGCCATGGTAACAGCAGAAGAAGGAGTCTGGTTGGTTGCGGGGGCAGTGCCGGGAAGCCAGCTGGTGCCAGATGGACAAACCCAGCAGAAGGTAGCCCCAGCTGGGTGAAGCTCATGACCCTGTGCCCAGGACTCTCCCTCCATATGCCAGCCTCAGCCTGTCCCTTCCCTCCAGGCCTAAAGGCTCCATTGCTATCTGTGGGGATTCCTCCTCGAGACTCTTGCTTGTACAACAAGGGATGACTGCTCAGAGACAAAAGACCCTCCTGCTCAAAGTCTCCCTGGCCCACCAGCCGAGAGGTCTAAACTGGTCTGAATTTAGCTCACTCCTGACAGTGCTGAGGAACCTTAAAATCAGGGACTTGGGAGGGTCCTAAGTGGCAAGGCTTGGAGGTACCATTTTGTCCTCATTCAGTGGAGGGTCACAATGTCTGGCTAAGGTTCCCTCTGGAGAGCATTGAGACGAGGGAGCAGAGTAGGTTAGGACAATGAAGGGAAATCGAGCTTCACTCCACCCCTCCTCTCTTCCCGGAATGGCTGGACAGTATTCACACAGGGCCAGTGGGAAGTTCTTCCTGAGAAGGACGAAAGAAGCCGTGGTCATGGAGCCCATTTCACCACACAGTTGTTAAAAACAAGTGCCTCCCAAACCTGTCTCAACAAGATGCTCACCTGCTTGAGACCAGAGAGCTCCAGCCAGTCCACGGAGCCCAGCCACGCTTCCCAGACAGGGCTTCATCACGTTCTGCACCCAGAGTCCCTTCACTCTCCTCCCCAGCAACCCACTCCCTCATTTCCAAACTCTGGAAGCCTTCCTGGATTGTCCCCATCTGCCTATCATGGCCCCTCTAACTCTGTGTCCCTCAGCATTTAGAATGGGCACTGGACATCTGCACACAGCCTTTCATCCACACCGACATATTTGATCCTCAGGATAACCGTGGAAGGAAGTTAGGATCCAAAGACGTTAAGTGACTTGCCTAAGGCCACCCAGCTAGTAAGGGAGGGAAGATAGAATTTGTATCTTGACCAGCCTGTCCTATTCCAGAGTCGAAAACCAAAACCTCCTTCTTTTGTTGTTCTTCCTATGGCCGGAGCCCCTCTATCAAATCTGTGAGCAACCTGCCAGCTGAGGTGTGTCCACTGTCATTCTACCGCTTCCAGTGCCCCAAATCCAAACTTTTATTAGCAGGGACGGTGTACCCAACGGAGGGTTGGAGGTAGGGGAGAAGGTCTACCCACACTGCCACTTAGCATAAGTGACACTGAGGCCAGGCAAGGAGAGAAACCTCCCCTGGGTGTGGAGACCGAGGGGACCTTGGACTCCTTTCTGGGCTCTGGTCAGTCTTGATCCCAACATAGCCCTCCCTGGACAGGGAGCTCTGTGCAGAGCTGGAGGGGACTCTTACACTGGAAGAAGAGAGAGGCTCCGGGCGGGGCCAGCCGCAGAGGTACTATGGGAGGGCATGTACAGTTGGGGAAGGGAGGCTAGACAGGCCTGGCAGGATCGGAAATACACCTGGAAAGACATGGGGAGGGAGCAGGGGCAGAGCCTTGGTGCTGGAGAGGAGCCTGTCCTGGGAACGGCTCTACCATGGATGGCCTCACTGTGAGACCTGGCCAAATCTCAGCTTCTGTTTCCTGCCAGGACCTGGCTAAAGCTTGAGGCCACCCCTCACCCTCCCCTCCTCCAACCCCATTCCAGCCCACTCCCAGTGGGCCCTGGGAGCTAAGCCCCCGCACCTGACATGGCCACTTCCACAGCTACTCACAGAGAGGTCTTTGTGCAGAGGCTGCGCCTGGGGGAGGGGCGGTAGGCGGCACACCCACTTACATTCCACCCTAGTGGCCGGCAGTGGCATCGTCATCTCCTCAGCTGTCTCTCCAGCCTCTCACCCCTTCTCTAGGAAGAATCTCCTCAGAGCCTTGGCCCACCCCTGGACCCTCCCTTACCCCTTCTCCCGCTCCCTCCTCCAGGAAGTTTCCAGGACTGAACTTCTCTGTTCTTCACTCCAGTCCCCAGAGGTCCATCTCCTGTCCTGACCTCAGGGCACTCACTGTGCTGGGGACCAACCTTGGCTTCTCCACGTCTCTTCCCAGGGAGCTCCCCTGAGCCTGCCCGACCGTGCAGGTGTGTGTGGCCGAGAGGAGTGAGGGTGATTCTAGAGGGGGCGAGGCAGAGACCCTTCTTCAGGTGGCTCCCACTCCTTTCACATTCCTCTCTTTGTTCAGAACCAGCCAAGAGCCAGTTAAGTATCTGGTTGGTGCTGGGCTCAGTGGGCAGCTAGATTCGGGTTTCCTTTCATCCTGGGGGTGGTTATGTGCTGTCCCCGAGCCATACTCTGCACTCAGCACCTCTGAGGCTGTCAGCTAACTGCCCAGTACCCCCATCAAATCCAGTCTCCCTGGTGAAGCACATAAGCCTCCTAATAACCGAACTTCTGCCTCCATTTCCCATCTCCTCCCAGTCAGACTCCCTCCGAGGGACACGCTAGTCGCCTGACACAACACGCTCTTCCCTACCTCCTTGCCTTCACATACGCTGTCCACTCTCCACCACGCACTTCGTCAGCCGCCTTAGACTGTTAGCCCCTGCTTAACTTTGATCACTTTTATCCCCTTTATTTTATCACTTATCTTTTGGCTCCCTCCGGGAAGCCTTCCTTAACTCACCTAAGGTGTCCCAGGGCTCCGGCCCCCATGCGGCCACAGCACCTTGTATAAGTCTTCAGGACAGCAGCCTTTACACTGTCTTGTAATTATTCATTTCTGCCTCCCCCACCAGGCTGCTAGGCCCTCAAAGCAGCTTTCACCTTCCTCTTCAACACAGCATCTGGCACACAGTAGGCACCCAATAAATGCCTGGAGATATGGGTAAGGGAAAGGAAGGCATGGATGTGAGAAGCGCTACTGAGGACGAAGTGATGGGCTCTGATGTGACTGATCTGGATGAAGGGGAAAGGAAGAAGGCAAATCCAGGATAATGCTCAGGATTTGCACCTGAGGACCTAGAAGTTTAAGGATGCTATTGATAGAGGTGGGGAAGCAGGAATGTAGCTCAAGACTTAAAGCACAATGCTGAGTGAGTAAGCATCTGAATGCCCTCCCTATGTTTGGGGAATGGCCATCTCATGAGTCTTGGAGGGAGGTTGTACTTATAAGCCACTACAGAAGCCAAAAGCACAGGTACTTTCCCTGGTTTCCTTGCAGCTAGGGCCTGGTCATGCGGTCCAGGCTTAGCCAATCAGATGCACCACTCCAGTCTGATCTGGGAGCTAATGACAGGACCACAGTAGTTAGGGTGCAAATCTGGAGTTTAGAGAAATGAGTGAGCGTTTATAATTCCAAATGATGGTTGAAATGATAAAAGTGAAAGAGCATGAGTGGAAAGGAAAAAAAAAAAAAAAGAGCTGATAGCAGAACTTTGGGAAACAATTCTGACTGGAGAACTGATCTACCCAGAGGACTGAATGACTAGAACCCAGAATGAATAATCAGGGATCTAACAGAAGAACCAAAGGCCACAGGAGAAGACATCAGTATGAAATGGATATCAGTAGGAAATGTTCCACAGAGGTCACCAGGCTTGAGCAAGGGCCATTTGGTCCAGTTGAAGAGTCTGTGTGAGGCTGGAGAGGGCACAGGTTTCACCAGTTATGAAGGTGGAAGCCAGACTGATGGGCTGAGGAGAGAAGACTTGGAACTTCACCTCAAGTACATAGCGAGGAGCCCTTCACAGACCCCAGAGAAACCCTCAAACTGACAGATAATCCTGCCTGCCCACACCTTACCCTCTCCCCCTCCTTTTCCTGCTGATACTCCCAGTTCTGATTCTTCCTGTATTTTTTTTTTACACTCTTCACAGTCCTCCAATTTCTCTAACCACTGGCACCCATGAGGGGTCTGGAACTAAACTCAACACAGAGGCCTCTCTACCACCTCTGATCGTATGTGAGGTTCATGTCTCTTCTGGGGCTGCCATCCCTCATCTCTCCCTCCTTCCTTCTCTCCCCATCCTCTTCTCACAATTCCACTAGTAGGAAGATTCAACAATGTTCCTGGTCAGCCAGAAAGTCCTTCTTATGGTCTCACCTCCCTCCCTGTCCACCAACCAAGGCTGGCTCTCAGCCCACACCTGTCAGAGGCGGCCATTTTATAGGCGCCAGCTACCTAAGATGGTGGCCTCCCTCTCTCCCTCTGCTTCCGTTCCCACAGCTTGCCTCCTACCCTTGCCCCTTTCTTTCTGAAGCCTGAGCCCAACAAGGTGGGGGGCCAGGCTAGGGAGCCAAGGCCGGAGGAAGCAAGACAAAAAAGGACAGAAAAGCCGGCCCCTTGGCATCTCTCTTTGGCATTTGAGTCTAGCATAGGGAGGGAGGGCAGAAGGGAAGAAAGAAAGTAGTGTGAGTTTTTATTTCTGTCTTCTTCCTGCCACCTCCCCCTCCAACACATACACTTTGATGAAAACAAAATCTCTCCCCTTTTCTCTCTTCTCCAACCCCCCTCCCCATTTTTCCTGGCTCCTACCAAGAGCCTCCTGGAATGCAAATGAGTTGTATTATGCAAATGTATGCAAATCAGGCTTAACAAGCGGAAGGAGGGGGCAGAATGCCTAATGAGTAATGGCGGAGGGTACAGATGGAGGGTGGCAGGAATGACCCCATCTTCTCTGTTCCCACAGCCTGGGGGCTTGCTGGGGGTAGTGAGGTGTCCTTCACTTCTGGGAAAGAGTAGGGGAAGGCACCGTTGCTTCAGCTGAGAAGGCCTAGGATGGCCTTGGCTATAGGTGAGGGACAGGAGAGCTTGGAAGGAGACAGGGTTAAGTACAAGGGACTCACTTATACAACCTTGCCCAGAGACTCTGGATGTACCAGCCTCCCTGCCTGTATGGTCTGCTGATGGCTGAACCTTCAGCTGAAAAGAGGGTGATGCTTATGCATGCAATGGCTTGTGCATCAGAAAGGAGGATTCCCAAGGGAAGATTCCCAACCAGACCCAGGTTCTTCCTGGGTGGGGGGGTGGGGGGGTGCAAGCTGTCTCTCTTTGTGCTTTGGAAGGTGGGGGTTGGGGTGGTTGCCATGGCAACATAGCATGGAACACCCACCTCCCCAACATCCAGCCCCAGAGGACCTAGAGAGTTGGGAGGGATAATGGATTGACACCCCCTGATGCCCCCACCACCTGGCACTGCCAGCCGGAGATGGCGGCATCAAATCCTAGAAAGAATGGTCCCTTTGTTTCCAGGCTTGCGGTGTTGGGGGAGCAGGACTGGGCACACAGAAGGGCCTTTCCCAGGCCCCATTCCAGTTTGCGTGACTCTTGCCGGCCTCTGGAGACTCCTTGTGGCCATCCACTGGCCTCTTTGCCCTGGCAGGTTGTTGCCCCCTTGCCTTGTCTCCCATGGGCTTACCAGCTACTGCTAGGTATGCCTTCCCCTGTGCTTCTCTCTGAGGCCTCCCTTCCCAGCCTTCTCAGACAGAGAGAGCAGTCAGTTCCATCTCTTCCTGGCTTGTGTGGACACACCTCACATGTCTGGACATGAATCCTGTCTTTTGTATGGGGGCAACCTGTGAACTCTACCTACCTGCAATAGGGCTGCTCCACCCAACTCAGGCAGGGAGACTCCTTAAGGAGGTATCAGACACAACAAGACGGCCAGGCTGGAAACCGGGAGCCTGGATCTTGGGCTTTCCACTAACCAGCTGAGTGACCTTGGTCATACCTCTTGCACTCTCTTGGGAATCTGTAGAATGAGGGCTATAGAGCTGATGCTATCTAAGGCGCTGCCTGATCCATACACTCTGTACCTTACATGAGCTTAGGTTAAATTCTTCCTGAAATTTAACCCTCAACCTCCCTACTGCTGAAGCCCTCTCATTCAGACTCCCCAAGGTGGACAAACCCAGTTTCCTGGAGACGGAATGGCAACTGCCCTCAGCCTCTTCCTCTCCCTGAGACTCAACAGCTGCCTGCAAACAACTCGCCAAAATTAAAAATTCTAGAGTCTTTGCTATATAACCGTGCAGACAGGATCCCCTCCTAACCCTCCCGAAGGGGGTCAGCACAGCCACCGCACTCACCGCCTGGGAGCTGTCCGTGGTGCTGGATACGGCTCTGGTGCCCTTGTGGAGGAAAGAGGGCGGGAGGGTGGTGGAGATCCCACCCACCCACCCCAGAGGAGAAGCTAAAGGGAAGAGAAGAAGCAGAAACATTTGGAAACAGCAAGGAAAGGGACAGATGTATTTCTGAAGACAGTTTCTCCTCCCTGAAGATCTCCAAATAGCCAATACTACTTTGGGGGAGGAAGAGATCAAGAGTCAATGAAACTCTGAAACTCACACTCCTTCATCCCTAATGATTTAAGTGTCCCGGATTAGATCAGTCCTCATCTGGATCCTACTTGGAAATCCACATGGAGATGGAGTCATAGTTTCTGCCCTTGGGGTAGAGCTCAGGCTGAAGTAGTGGACAGGTTACAGACTTCGAAATTCCATCCTAAATTCTAAGACTCCTACGAGGAATCTAGTAATAAAGATGAGGAAGATACACAATCTGCCTGATAGTATTATGGCTCTTAGGAGCTTGTGGGGGGGGTAATAGAAAGGTAGGGAAAGTAGGAAAGGGTGTGTGTGTGCCTGCTTGCATGTGCACAGGTGTGTGTGTGTGTGTGTGTGTGTTTGTGTGTTTCCCAGGCAGAGAGATGAGCCTATATCAGTGGTTCTTAACCTTAAATGCACATTTAGAAACACCAACGGGCCTTTTAAATGATACTGATGCCTAGGCCTCATTCTCAGACACTCTGGGATACGCTGGACCCAAATATCGGTATTTTTAAAAAAGTTTCCTAGGTGATTTTACTGCATAACCAAGTTGAGAATCCCTGGTCTGGAAGAAAGCAAATAAGAAAAATTTCAGGGGTTAAGCCTGAGCAGCTGGAGGAAGGGGCAATGCCAGGCCCCCTGGAGAAGGGAATGAAGAGGGAGGAGAAGGACAAACATATAACCTCCCCTCTCCTAGGAGTTCCCAATGGCCCCATGCCTGGCCTGGAGACCGACTTAGGTGTTGGGCCTGTCTCTTCTGTGCTGTGGGAGCTCAAACCATTCCAAGGCAATGAGATGAACTTTCCCCCCACCCCAGTCCCTTGTGCAGAGACAGGGAATGGGTGCAATGACCCTGAGGGCGTGCTGTTCTCCTTCACCCAGAAGGTCCCCAGGGAGGCAGTTGTGGAAGGTAAACAGCAACAATGGTCTCTTTCAGTGTCCAGATTCCAACCCTTCAGTCCAATTAGCAGACACAGCAAACAGCAATTCAGCTGCCTTCAGCCGCTGTCATAACAAACTCAGAGCAGCCTTAATGGGGGGATTAGGGCAAGAGGAGGGGGGGGTGTCATTCTGAGCCCTGGGAGAGCCTGGGTGGCAAGGAAGGGTTCCCCTTTTTCTCTTACCTCTCTCCTATCTAAATATGCCCTGGCCCACACTTACCTTCCACAGCCCTGTTCCTCATTCTCCTCAAAGTTCTGAGAATGTTTCTATGGTTTCGTCTACTCTTTCCCTCCAATGATTTTAAAGCATTAACCTAAACTCATTTAACAGCTAAGGAAGTTGGTACACCCTGCCTCCGAATGAGACAGTGTTCTAACCACTCAAGATCTCTGAGGTCTCAATAGCAAAGGAAGGAAGATGGAAAGGTCAAAGGTCCCCAGAACATCACTGTGGAAAGGAGGTGAAGAAATAAATATCAGTATTCCAACTCCCAAACCTTGGGAAGTACAGGCCTCAGAAGGACTTCCAGATGTGGAAGAATGCAGAGGGGCCTGTGCTCTCTGGTGAGTTATCACCCTTGGGAATCAAGAGTCAGCAGTTGGGGGACTTCCCTGGTGGCACAGTGGCTAAGGCTCCACACTCCCAATGCAGGGGGCCCGGGTTCGATCCCTGGCCAGGGAACTAGATCCCGCATGCATGCCGCCACTAACAGTTCTTATGCCACAACTAAGGAGACCACATGCAGCAACTAAGACCCGGAACAACCAAATAAATAAATAAATATTTAAAAAAAAAAAAAAAGAGTCAGTGGTTGGGAAGGTGGGGGGTTGGGAGACAAGAAGACAGAAAACACCCCCTCCCCCTTTTTCTTTTCTGGCTGCACTACGCAGCATGTGGGATCTTAATTCCCAGATCAAGGATTGAATCTGCACCCCCTGCATTGGAAGCACGGAGTCTTAACCACTGGACCGCCAGGGAAGTCCCCGAAAACACCCCTTCTTAAAGTCTTTCAACGATGAAGAAAAGTCTGCATACTGATAGACAGAACTCTCTTTGGTTCGTTAATTATACCCACTACCTAACTGGTCCTTTAATTTAATAAACTCTTTTTAGTAACTCCAGAAGCTTAATGGAATAAATTTGGAATTATCATTTACACAGACATAGCTCTTTATCTACATAAGTCAGTTTACCAATCTTAAGTACTCTTACCAATACATGGTAAGATCCATTAAGGAGAAAAAAATACAATGGTCATTCTGCCACGTGGACTCCAGCCACTTCCCTTAACAGGCTTCCCGGGGTCTGTTCCTCCTCTCCCCAGGCTTCAGACACTGCTTCCTCAGGTCCCAAGAGTCCCTCCTCAACTCCAAAGCTGAAAAGGAGGAGGAATTTTCTCAAGTTTAAGTGTTTTGAGATCCTCAGTCGAGAATGTGCCAAAAAGCTGTCCTTTGGCACTCTGAGATCAATCACATGCTTTCAAACAGTCATTTCAAACTGTAGCCTTTAGCTACTCTGCAATCTAAGAATTCCTCTTTACCTGTGGGTATCATAACATATAAGATCTTTTATATAGAATTCTTCATTTGCTCCATGTAACAACCCTGAGGATATAAATTCTTACCCCCACTGTACAAATATCTGATCTGAGGCTGGTTAATAATGGCACCTAAACATAGACCTTGGTTCAGTTACATTTGCTCATTCTCTTTCATTCCCTAGCCTTTCTGATTGTGTTGATTCCTGTTATTGTAAGGACCTTTCAACAAAATCTTTTTTGATGCCCGGATTGGGAAAATTTTGGCCCCGGGTGAGGGTGTGAGTGAAAATGTAAAACTTGAGACAAATATTTAGAAGAAAATTTCCTTTGAACTCCTGGACTCATAATTCAATAGGGGAAGGTATTGGGATAAAGGGATGAGGAGAGAAATAGGTAAAGAACCTAGCTTAAAATTTGTTTTCCAGTAGGAATAGGTGGATGTAGCAAGATCCGAAGAACAGAACTAAAAATTCTTGGACACAGAAACGTGATGATACAAAAGAGAAATTGGTAAGGCCCTTCTGTGCCCCTTTCAACCCAGCCTCCACGCATCCCCATTCCATCGGTTCTCCTATTGGGTTTAGCTGGAGGAAATGCTATCTGGTATAAAGGTTGGGGGAGGCAGAAGGCAGGACTCAGTGGTGTCACTGTGATGTCTGCATTTGGTAAAACCCTCCAGATCCCAGAGTGTCTCTTCCTCTAGTGGCTTTATAGCTATATGTAGCCAGGAATCCCTAATCTCACATCTGAGCTTCCTACCCACCATGGATCACGCACATCCAATCTCATACCAGGTCACACATCACTCGGTTTCTCACCCTCATAAGCAGACATACACGGCCCACAGATACTGTCACCCATCATTCTCCTGACAACCCTATCCACACACCCACACACCGTATGTACGCATGAGGCAGACAAAAACCCTCACTCCCACATCGCTCCTGCCTCCTATTCCCCCTTTCCATTGAGGTGCTTGTTTTGTAGGAGGTAAACCCTCAACCCACCAGTGCCCTCAGGCCCTCTATTCTCCTTCGGAGATCCTGTGGTCCAACGCATTAATGGGATACAACAATAATAATATAAAGCCAAATGGTGTGGCTAATAATATAGGTTTGAAGTCTCCTGTGGATGAGCAGATCAGCAGATCTGCTCAGCAGATCCCAAATACACATTTCCAGCTAACTACATGAAAAGTTAAAAAAAAAAAAGTCAGCCCATGCTCACAACCAGGCCTTGCATCTCACAGTGGGGTTTCCCTCTCCGCTGATGCACAGATTCCCTCCCTTCTTAGCTCATTCCCATCTCAGTCTACCTACTTCACCCTCTCTAGTCCTTCCCTCAGGCAAGCATGGTAGAGTAGAGAAGTAGAGAAAGTATTGGATTTGAAACCACTGAGTGACATTAGCAACTCATTTGAATGCGTAGCTCCTGTTTGTAAAATGCGGTTAATAACAGCGACCTCACAGTGTTGGAGGATCAAAGGAAGGCACCTAGGCAGAGTGCTGTCACTGGGAAATACGGTGTGGTGTTAGGGATTAATAGTGCCTGCCCCAAACCCACTCCCTTTCTTCCTAATCCTGTCTCCAGCTGCACACCCCCGCTCCAAAAAACCAGATTTCAAACAGCTGAAAAAAGCAAAAAGGCCGTTAATCTCTCTTTCCTCCAAACCAGGAAGAAGACATAGGCACTCTGGACTCTCGGAAGCCCAATTGTTTTAGTTTGAATTCCCAAATATTTCTCCCATGTAATATATAATTGAATCATAATCTTGTAGCTATAAAATCAGCTCCTGGGAGGAAATTTTAAATTTACACAGGCAAAGGGAGTCAGTACGAGGTCATTTGTCCAGTGGTCCTGCCCTGTGTTCTGGAATGCGGGGGGTGGGTGGAGGGATGGGGGGGGAGTTGTCGGGATGGGGAGAAGTAATAAATGCAGAGGGGCCCACTTCTAGTTTTGCCACAGTTACATTTATTCTACCAAGTGACTAGACCATCCTCCACTCAACTGTACCTAAACACCCTTTTGCTTAAAATATTTAGGTCAGGCCAGATAAATGGATTCTTTTAGGAAAGGCCCTGATTAATCTCTCTAATTCTTTGCTTTCTCTGGGCAGCATAAATACCAAGCGACAAATTCCTTTGTGTTGGAGCTCCTTGAGGCCATTTGCTCTTGGAGATGATTTCCAAGACAGTGAGGATGGAGTGGGGAGGTAGGGTGTCCTGAAAGACCCCAACTCAACCCCTTTAGTCAGTGAAGACAAAGCTGGCATGAGAAGCTTTTCAAGACATCAGATTCGGGTCCTGAGTAGGAAGGAGGAAAGAATATGAAAACAAGGAGGCCGAGAAATACTCTGCACTCTGTCGCCCTGGACCCAGGCTGGGCAAAGAGGTTCCCCAGCCACCCTGTCCTCTTTTTGAGCGACCCCGCCC
Organism: Orcinus orca; assembly: GCF_937001465.1. Lineage (NCBI taxonomy): Eukaryota > Metazoa > Chordata > Mammalia > Artiodactyla > Delphinidae > Orcinus > Orcinus orca. The sequence continues at coordinate 99,275,060 of NC_064559.1, read as the reverse complement.
CCACCCCCCGTACTTCCAGTCTACCTCCACTTATCTCCACCTTGCCATTCTCGGCTCCCGATCTAGCTGGATAGACTTACGTGGCTTCAGGGAGCCCATCAAAGCAAAGGCTAGCCTTCTCAGGTGACCTCCCCCAAACTCTCCCGCCCCAGCAATAGCTGTGAATAGCCTGCGGGAAGCTGTTCACCAGCGCCCACGGGAGAGGCCTGGCCCAGGAACCCCCGGCACCGTCCGGAATAACCCTGCAACAAGATTGCAACAGATCTCTCCCTTGGAGCAGCTTCCCCGGCAGTGACCCAATCCGCAGACTGCCAGAAAAGGCCCCATCCCGAGAAGTAACCACAACGCCCTTTCTTGCTACCCTCCACCCCCCGACTCGGCGGGGGAAGGTACTGCCTTGAGCCTGGCTATGGGGCCGCGACTCCTACCTGCGCGGACCGAAGTTGGAGGGTGGAAAGTCGCCCCGACTGTTGCGGTCTTGAGGCCCGAGGGCCGCCGGGTCCTCTTCTCGCCTACCATGGCCCGTGGGTCCTCGCAGCTCTAGCCCCTCGCTTAGGCCTCCCCCGCCCGCCCGTGCCGCCAGCTTTCCCGGGGCCCCTCCGCGCAGTGTATGGGGTTATTTTTACTTTCGGTTATCTAGCTTTATGAAGACTCCACACCACTCATACAGCTAGATAACCAAAGATAACAACCAACCCCGCCTCCTGGCTGCCGTCGCCGCCTCTTCCACGCAGCCTCTCGGCTGCCGCTGCGGACGCCTGTATCGCCGAAGCATCCTGGTCGCCCGCCGATGGGGGTTGGGGAAAGGGTACACTGGTAGAGGTGGGGGACGGGGAGAGAAACAGAGTCCAGGACGGAAAAAGACTCAGAGACACAGGGACACAGACATGACAGAGACCGAAAAAGGCGTGGAAAAAGACGCGACGGCCGACGGTGTCGAAGTCCGGGAATCGCCCCCGGATCCCCAAAGCTTGCGACGCCTCGTTTCCCGCTCCCCATTCGAGCCAGAAGCGACAGAGTTCCGCTGGTCCCTGGGAGGAGGGACTCTCGGGCTTTTCGTGCCACACGGGAAGACTGCAGGGACCGAGACAGAGGCCTCCCAAACCTCACGGGGTCTACATTGCCCTCCTTTGGGAGATCCAGGCACATCCAATAGACCGAACCTTAGCTTCCAGCGGAGCCCAAGCCTCCGTGTGGGGTCGTAGGGGGAAGGCGCGGAGCCGGCCCCACCACAGCTTCCACCTCGCGAGGGCGGTGGAAGCGAAGCGGAGCTCATGCAGGGGAAAGGGCTGGATCCAAGCCTCCGACTAAAAGGGGGAGCGGGTAGCGAAATCCTGGGGGTAAAACCCCGGAGGTGTCCCAGAAGGAAACAGGGAAATCCTAGCAACCCAAAGGGGGTGGGAGGAGGCGACCCAGGGACTACCAAGCGAGTCTCTCTAGGAGAGAAGGAAAAGGCAGAGACACACCCAAGAAGGGATCCGAGAGAGCACCCATGAGATGGGGAAGAGGGAAGAAAGCGGCGGGCGGGCCGGGAAGGTGAGCCGAGTCCCGGGCCCCGCAGGACCCCCCAGAGAAATGGCTTTGTACAAAGAGGTCCAGAATCACCCAGGGCTGTGAAAATGGCCGGGGGTCCGAAGCGAGAGGCGCCCTAGGGGTTGGTGGGAGTTCCGATCAGGAACGGGAATCGTCTAGGAGGTCCCGGGAGCCCTGAGGAGGGTGTGGGGCTCGGCCAGCCCCCCTAGTGGTGGAGGCGCCGGCACGCAGGATTCCGAGGCTCTAGCCCACCTCGTGTCCCGAGCCAGCCAGGCCACTTACATCGAGCCTAGTGTGCCCATCCGTGCTCTCCCGCGCGGTCCTCCCTGCAGATTCCCGCCCACGGAATGCCATTGCCCTGGGTCCGAGATGCCAGGGCTCAGCGGGCGCCGGGGTGGAGGCGCCCGCCGGGATCTCAGCCTCCGCCGAGCCAAGGCGAGCAGGGCAGAGCGGGCCTCACCTCCCTAGCTCCTTCCGTAGCTTCTGCCGCTGCTCTGACCCGGGCGCGCTCCGGCTCCGGACTTTTCATTCATCCTTTCACGCTCCCTCCCCAGGCGAGCCTGTGATTGGCTCCCCCAAGCCTGACGTCACCACCTCGTTCCCCCGCCGGCTCCGCCCCTCCCCCTTCCCAGGTTGAGCCGGAGTGCGCAACTGGGGCGCCCTCCCCCCGGGAGAATGGTGAGTGGGGGAGGAACTACTATGTCTGTGTGCTGATTCCCAGCCTTTTGCTGCATCCCCGAGATCTGCCGGCCGTCTCCAATGCATTGCCATTTGTGCTTTTGCACTCCAACCTCACTCTTTTTGTAGGTTCTACATTTTCCATTTTGGCCCTAGGTGTATTGCACCAGGTCCAGGGCTCAATGATGGGAAAAGAGATCGGGTGACATCTCCTCAGAAAGAACCAGATGACTGGAGATTCCACCTCTACCTGCCTTCTCTCATCAGGGTATTCTTTGTGCCTCCCAGACTGTGATCTTAATCTTTTAGGATGGACGGGAACCTCCCTTGTTGGTTTTCAATCCAAAACAGTGAGGGAAAGATCCTGGAAGTTTGGGACTCCTATTGGGAGATGCAGGGTCTGAGCGAGGCTGGGCCTCCTTCTTCGCCGTGCAGAAATGAGAATATCTCTTGAACTTGTTCGCAGCACCAAAGTTCCAGGTAGGGGAGGCTGGGGATCCCAGCTGGCATTAGTCTGGGCAACACCTGCAGATTTGACCTAGCCCTGGAGGCCCTCGCTAGAGCTTTCTCTCCCTTCCCCCACCCCGTGCGCCTTGAACCGCGAACCCTGCACCCCCAACCCGGGTTCCATCTCCGGGTGTCTGGAGAGCCGGGGTCACAGGGAGAAAAATCATTCTCCAAGCAAGGTTTCAGGTTGCGGGCTTTCCCGACCCCGTTCCCCATGTGGCCGGGAGAATCAGAAGCGAATAATGCCGTGTCCCAACTCCCGGTGGCACACGCTGGTCCGCAGGCGGGATCCGGATTCTCCAAGGCTGGCGGAGCCCTCTGAGATCGAGCTGCGGACCCCCATTTGAGCTGCTGTGACTGACAGGGAGCAGTTCTATTTCCTGGCGCCGAGTTACCCCATCCTTCCACCCACTCTCCTCTGGGCCCCTTTTCTAAAAAATCCTATGACTTGGACATCGGGAGCCAGTCCCTCTGCCTAATATGGGTTGGGTCCTATCACCAGGGATCCTACAGCAATAGGGGTGCACTGGGTTTGGCCCAGTGTTTGGCCATCAGACCCAGCCAGGTGGTTTTATCTGCCCCAGGGTCCTGCCTCTGCATAGTCTAAGACAAAGCTCAGCCTGAATGCTATTTGCCTTGGTTAGATGCAAGCCGTGCCAGTGGGTTTCATCTGGTGCTCCCCTCAAAAACTGGAAAATGTATGAATAATTGCTGCATGGTTGTGAGGTGGGGGACACTTTGAAATAGGATAAAGCCCAGGGCCCTGCGTTTCCCCACCACAGTGACAGGAGGGAGCTGAAGCAGATGCCCTGATTTCCCCAGGTCTCAGGGCAGTGCTTGGCACACCTTTTCCCCCTCTGTCAGCCTCCATAGGGTCTCAAGGCCCCTACCCAAGGGAAAGGCTCTCTAGAAACTTCCACAGTGTCAATTCTTCACCCTCCCAGAACTGACAGCACACCAGCCAATGGTGGGGTATAGCTGAAGAAAAGCAGAGCCCTCCCCACTCTCACAGGTAGACATACCCTACTGGTGTGCTGCTAAATGCATTCCCTACATACATCCCCCATGCCAGGCCCCAGAGAAGCTATACGCCTCTTCATGCCTACAGACCTCCTCAAATATTTCTCAGTGTACCACCTCATACCCCTTTATAGGATACCCAATATCCTCTAGACATTCCAGCAATCCTAAATAGGGCCTACACTTCTCCGAACATACCACCAACTTCCCCTACAAGTATTTCTCCATGTGCCCTTCCACGAGATCCCTTAAAAGCACCCTAAACAAACCTTTCTGCCCCTCCATCCTACCCTCACCCAGCTCCTGGAGGCTGGGGCCAGCATGTGGGAAAGAGGCTGTCTTGCTAGCTAGCACACTCCCCTTTCTCCTCTGTAATAATTTCCAACCAAGTTCCCTGCCCTCTGTGGGGCCCAAGCTTATCTCCACAATTCCTTGCCCTGGCCTGGGCCATCCAGACAGCTTAGCAAGAAGCAGGCACCACCCTTCCCCTTCAGCCACTGCTGTCTTTTTGTTGGGGAGGAAGGAGGACAGAAACAGTTTTTTGTCCAACAGAAACCCCTCAACCACACCTTTATTGCCCAAATTCAGACTCAACTGGAATTCCTGAAAAACCAAGGTCAGGACAGAAGTGGGTACATATCTCAATTTCCCCAAATAGTTAGACAAAGAACTAGATCCCCTTGCGCCTTACTATGGCTTTGGCTCCTACAGAGGTACCTCAGTCTAAACAGAGTGTCCAAATATAAGGGGGGGGGGCCACAAAAGAAAATGGAGATTATTCTAAGTTGTCCTGGTACTATCTACTTGGAATCCCCCTCTCTGCCTAGATTCCTGATGAAGTAATTTTTTGTTTAGTTTTGTCTGGGTGGAGTTGACAACCTGATCTCCCACAGCTCCTGCTCAGGGATGACGATGAGTGGGGCACCGTCTTTATTCTAATGGAGATGGAACTGCAAGCCATGAAAGAAGCAGAAAACTCCCCACCATCATATTAACTGGAATTGGTTTGTATACCAAGCCATGTTGCTCCAGTTTCAAAAAAGAAACTAATTCAAGGGTAGCAAATGAGACAGCCCCTCAAGGGCAGAGGCGATTTCATACATTTTTGACTCTATGGTATCTAACACCATGCTTAAAACAAAGTGGGTACCCAGTAACTGATGAATTAATTTATTTTAATTTTTATTTTATATTGGAGTATAGTTGATTAACAATGTTGTATTAGTTTCAGGTGTACAGCAAAGTGATTCAGTTATACATATTCATGTATTTATTCTTTTTCAAATTCTTTTCCCATTTAGGTTATTACAGAATACTGAGCAGAGTCCCCTGTGCTATACAGTAGGTCCTTCAGTAACTGATGAATTAATAAAAGAATGTGTGTCTCTGTGAGTGTGTCTGCAAGTCTGAGTTTGTCTTCATGTGGATTGAGCCCATTGTGGATGCAGAGGGTGGGCATTGACAAAAGGTGTGTCCTGTGGGATCTGCGTATGGGGATGAGAGAGGAGTGTGGGGAGTTGTATGTTAGTGACTATTCCGCAGTTCCTTTGACCGGAAGGGACCCTTCTACTGCGGAGAATTGGATACAGCAGACCTGAGAGAAGCTAACAGCTGGAGTAAAGTGGGTGCATTCGATCCCCCTTGCGCTTGGCTAACCAGCCTCAGTCTCTCTAGGAAGGCCTCAGTTGGAACAGAGCCCTCTGCTTCCAGCACACAGCAGATTCCGCTGCAGTGTTCTTAGAGCGATGGTCTGCAGACCCCACCCAAGTCCTTCAAGGGAAATTCTGGCAGACTGTGGAGAGAGCACACCAAATCCCTGGTGCTGATCTCAGTCTGTAAGTGTCTCAGATAGCCAAGGAGCATACATTCTTTGCCAGTGCCTGTCCCCACCCCCATCCCTACAGCCCTGATGCCCACCCATTGTCTGTGTCCCTGAAGAGGTCCATGTATAAAAAAACATGGCCTGAATTACGCTCTCTGGACGCAGCTTCTGGATGGATCTTTATAATTTGGGTCCCAAAATATATTTTGGCATCAAGCAACTCTCTTGAAATATTTAGGTAATTAAATAAAAGGCGTATTTGTTCTTTGTTTCAATTATCAGGTTAATTTGCCTTGAAGATACAGATGAAAGCTGCATTTGGAAGAGGGGGGGTTCAGATATTTATTTCTGTCTTATAAGTGCATCATTATTGTGAACATTATCATACATTATTCTTTGGCTGTAGAATATTTGCATTTTCTATGGGATAGCGACAAATAAAGCAAGAATTTGCAGTAAAAAAAAACATGGGGAAGCTGTGAAAAAAAAAATCTCTATATGGGCAGATAGTTTAAAGGGCGTGGAGACGTAATCTGGAAGATTTCATCCCTGGGGACACCACCCTTCGCTCCCCACAAAGTGTTTTTCTCCCCTCGAGAGGCCGGCCTGAAAATTCCTCGGGTCTATCTAAGCACTGCCTCCCTGCCTGCTCCCAATTCTGTCCTTGAACTCACACACCGCTCACTTGTTTGAGAGCCCTGTGGAGTTGGAAAGGTGAGAACAAGGTGACAGAGGTGGTAGAGGGTTAGCCATCGGCAAATGGTCTCTTTGAGAGGCAAAAGCATGAGTGTGTAAGGGTGCTGTGTACGCACACATGCACGCGCACACACACAAACCTATCAACTAAGACAAATGCAATGACATATCTACAGACATTCCCAGCAGTGCCACCTCCCAATGCTTACACACCCTGGCACACACACCCACTCACAGCTGTTTCAGCTCTGCAGGTCCCCCTTCACCACAACCCACACTCCTTTCCTTTCTCACCTCTATCACCCATGTGCAGATATCTCTGCTCCTCTGCAACCCACCACCGCCCCCTGTGTCAACTGGCCTCCATCTCTGCCCTCAGCAGCCTATGAGAGAGGGGGAAAAGAGTCCCCCGGAATCCTCAGTGCCTCTCCTCTCTCTCACGGAACTGGGTGCAGGGTGGCCTTCATTCCTAAGTCTCCATGTTCCATTCCCATTATCCATGACTATACAAGTCTTACAACAATCAGAATAGACCGAAATCGGGGGCTGAAAGCTAGAAGAGACAGGGCATGGGGTAGAGAGGTGTAGGGAACAGGAGAAAACCCAGATGATTGCAGAGCCAGCTTCTTTCTCCATCCTCACCCCCGACACCACCATCAAAAACAAACAAATAAGAAAATAAATACCCCCAAAGCCAAAGGGGGACACCTACGATGACACCAGAAACAAAGGAGGCTGCTTCTTCTCGGATGCCCAGCTCCTGTCAAGGAGGAGAATACAAAGGTTAAAGTCTTTTGAGTGGCTCCAGTCTTCTCTCACCAACACCTCTGTCTCCCTGACACTCTCTCACCAACTCCTTTTCTCCTAGTCTTATGTTTTTAGGACCTAGACAGTCTAGGTTCCCCTCTTCTGCCAGAGCTCTGGGCTGCACAGGGAGATAGCTAAAAGAGAAAAGCCTAGACATGCAGGGAAGGCAGGGCCCCTGGCCTGAGCTTCTCCGGCTCCATCTTGCCTGGACGACTCTAACCCAGGCCCATCTTCACAACCTCCTTCCACCTCCCTCCAAAACCTTACCAGCCCAGGGCTTTGAACCGAGCCTATGGAGATGTTGTGGCCCTTCTGACTTAAAACTAGAGGAGTAATTCCCTGTCCAATGGCTACCATCCCCTCACAGATTCCTGTTGCTCATGGTGTACGAGAAAGCATGCTCAAGATAGAATGAAGGATCTGGGGTCAGACATACATTTTTGTCTCTCTAGCTGTAACTGCATTGTAAACTGTAAAGTGCTACGCACTTGAGATACTGTCAATCATATTGTGTCTCTAGCTTTCTTCCCCCTTCTCATCATTACCTATCTACCTATCATCTACCCATGCATATCACTAAGGATCCATAAAGACATCTCCTGTAGATAGCAATTTCTCCCTCTCTCCTTCTCCTTCTCTTTCTCACATACACAAAAGGTGTGAATACAAAGCAGTTTTTTAAAAAAATTTTAATGTTGGGTATGAAACCCAGTCTCAATATTTTATAGTCTTACTTTCCCAGTATTTGCTTCAGGCTAAATTATGATTTTGAGGAATGACATGTGTACCACAGGTAACCCAGCTCCTAAAATACTAAGAGAAGTGTATTTGTGTGTGTGTGTGTGTTGGGGTAATTTGGTGATTCCTTCTACATCAAACTCAATTCCACAACGAATTCTTCCTCTTCTCCTTTTTTTTTTTTTTTAAGTCAGGAAGATAACCTACCTAAATGCAGAGGAAATCAGAAAAAAAAAGGAAGGCTGGGGAGCAGAGATAAGCCTTAAATCCAAGCCTGATTTCTAGGAGGGGTGTTTTGAATGCCCCCCTCCCCACTTCTAACACCCATGAATACCCACTTAACTCCCAGCCTCAGCTCTGCCAGCCCATCCATTTCATAAAGGGGTGTCTCAGTCTGGAATTATCTTCAGACCAAAGAGGGGGCCAACTCCAACCCCCAACTTGATAGAAAATAAGCACAGGGACAGTTGGGGAGCCTAAGGCTCCTTCTCCCACCCTAATCAAAAAGCGTCATGGGGTCCCTGGAGCAGCTGTACCTCTCTTTGCTGACCTCTGCCCTGCACCCCACCCTACACCCCCACCCCCACACACAATGTCCAGGGGGACGTGGTGACAAGGACCACACCCCAGGAGGCATGGAACAGGTGTGTGCTTGTTTGGTGGCGGCAGCCTCAGCCTCTCCCACAAACCTGGCCCCTGGGGTACCAGAAATAGCCTGCCGGCCTCTAGCCTCTACTACCCCACAATGGTCCCAGCCTCTCTCCCAGAAAGCACCATGTGGGTGGGGACTGGGGATAAGAATAGTGTTTTCTTTCTGTCTCCTCTGGCCCTTCTTAAAAAACAAGAAATTAAAAAAACCACCGTCAGATGGGTCGCATAAGGGCTGGAGCAGGGTTCTCTCCCCTTTTGAACCTAGGCATCTGCCCCCAATACCTCGCTTGCCTTTAAGCTTTCCCACCTCCCAGCTCATGAGAAAAGCAAAGAAAAAGGGGAATAAAATTAATCTAAATGCTATTGCTGTTTTTTCCTAATTCTGGTCTCCACCTTTTTGGAGATGTGGCTCCTTCCCCAACCCCCAATCACCCCAGTCCCTCAGACTTTGTCCGCCCCTAAAACCTGAAGTCTTTGGGGCAGAGGGGAATAAGAGTCAGAGCGAGGGAAGAAGGTCAGGAGTCCAAATACAGAACCATTTTTCCTCTTCCCTCCCATCTCCACTACAATCTGCCTTCCTGCCTCTCCTCTGGTGCAAGCATTAAGATGTTGGCCCTGTCTGGTGGAGAGAAGGGAGGGGCGGATTAATAGGATCAGTGGCACCGTGACCCTAAAGCCCCCCTGAATCCCATTGACAAACTTAGTAAGCTGTCTCCCGGTTGGCCTGGGCTGGGGGAAGGAGGGGGACCAAGAGGCGCTCTGGGACGGCTGGGCAGGGGCCTGCCTCAGCCCACCTCGCTAGATAGATGGGGGAAGCAAGAGGTGAAATCCCACTCCGCCAACTACTGCTCACACACACGCCTCACCCCTTTTGGTCACCCCTAAATCTTTTATCAGCCTTTCTTTTCTGTGATTATTGCACCCGCCTCCATTAGCCAGTGGGCAAAGTAGGAAGGTAGGGCGCCCCGACTGATTTGAGGGGATCCCTTCCCACCCCCAGCTCCGATGTCTGAGGCGCTAGGACCCTCCCGAAAGAATGGCCACTTACCCGGCTGCTGTGAGGAGGACATCCTGCTCGGGTGGCCCCTGCCGCTGGACTGCCTCTTTCTCCCGGCTCCTAGCCTCTTGTGGAGTGGAGGATGCAGCTCCGATGACGTAGCATCTGTCTATCCATTCAGGAATTTCGCTTGCCTCTCTCTTTCTTTCTCTTGCTGCGCTCCCTGGAAAGGCAGCAAAAAGGGGGTGCTGCCCCTGTCTGGAGACACCATCACCACCAGAATAACAACCCACTCTGATGAAGCCCCTCCTTCTCCCATCTAATGCCTGTCTGGGAAGGGGTCTTTGTCATCTTCACTCTTTCCCACCTCCTCCTACTGCCTTTTCTAACCTGAGGCAGGAAGAAGGGGCTAAGGAAAGCTATTGTTCCTCCAGGCCACCCTTATCCCCAAAGGAAGCAAGAGAAAGTGTGTGACAGAAATACCCTGTCCCCAGTCTCCTTCCCCTTCTAATTCACCTTCGAACTTGAGAGCGTGATTCAATGATGTGTGTCTAGGGTGGGGAGTGGAGTTGATACGGAGTGATAGAAAGAGGACACAGTTTGCCATTTGGAGGTTCAAAGTATTCCGGTCTCCCCTTCCCAAACCTCCCCCAGCTCTCTGTCCCTGTCAGCTCAACTAATCACAAATCCAGATCTTAGCTGTAAAAGAGAAAGTGACAGTCAGAAGATGAAGGCTGAGAGCTGGAGGGGTGACCAAGATGGGGGGGCAGTGAAGGCCAGCACTTAGAAGCCTAGACAAGAGAAGAGGAGGGGTGCGACCACAGATCCAAAGTGGGAGATAAATTATCTTGTTCTTAGAGGAGGGAGAGTGAGTTGGGGGTTGGTTTCCAGGGCCGGGGTCCCGATATCTGGTGGAAGCTGGGGCCCAGAATGGTACAATGGTCGGGTCTCTTTTCTCTCCCTCACCCCCACCCTCAGCGCCTCCCTCTTCTCCCTCCCTCTCTTCCTGGCCTGCATGGGAACTCAGTCTGAGCTCGACGTGACAGACAGCAGGCCTGCATGCTAATGAAGTTTGTCTCAAGTTCATTGTCAAAGCCCCCCCTTCCCCAAGGCCCCCTCCCCTCTCCTCTCATACACAAATCTCCCTCCAACTTTTGTCCCACAGACCTGGAGGCCACTTGAGTCTCTGCTGGCTCCCCTCTCTCACCCTCCCCCACTGCTTTCAGTCTCCCCTCTCCTCACCACCTCCCTCAGCTGGGGCGGGGGGCTCTCTTCTCCCTGGTGCCTTCCCAGCCACCTTCTGGCCTGGCCATCCCTAAGCTCTGAAAGGGGGATTCTGAGGGCAAAGGTCAGAGTCTATAGACCTGGTCCTTCTTTGCCTACCCCAAAGTAGGCAGACTTTGGGGAGGTAGGAGAAGGTAACAGACTGCCCCCAATCAAGGCTACCTGCCCCCCAATTCTCAGCCCTGTTCTGGCCCAGTCCCCCCATTCCAGCCTCAGCTTCCCCCTCCCCTCATTCCTCCCATTATGATTATTTTGCTCTCCCCTTGATTACATCTGCTTCACTAGCTCAGAAATAAAGATCCTTTGAGACTAATTTTGCACCCCCCGCCCCCAGCTCCCCACCCCTTCCCTCCTCCTTCCCTCTGGACCAGGGCTCCCTTTAGCTCCTTTCTCACCAGCTGAAGACATTGAGTTCCTTGTCTAGGGAGCTGGGGGGTTGATGGGAGGGGGTGCCAGTGGAATGGAGGGGGGGTCTCTCCAACTCTGGGACGTGTCCAGCAATCCAAACCTGTCCTTCCTTTGTTCCTACAAATCTCTTCATACTGTCACCACCCTCTGGAGTCTGCCTTTCTCCCAGTAACCAAGGGATTGGGGAGGAAGGGGAGGAGGACCCTGAACTCACTCCACCCCTCAATTCCAGAGAAAGGAGGGAGGGGGAGAAAGGCAGAAAAAAATTTAATCCCCCCCTCATTAGCCAGAAAGGAAGCTAAAGGGGATAATTATAATTAAAAGCAGACAGCTGTGGATTGCGTCTTTTATGTTCCTCCAGGCTTCCTCCCCACTTCTGCCACTATCACCCAAAAATCTGCACAACTCCATGAGCATCTTCCCCTTGGTTTCCTGAGAGTGGGAGTGTGCTAAGAGAGTGAGGCATGGGGGCAGATTCGGGGAAGGGGACTGCACTTCCTCTCCCACAGACAGCACTTTCTTAAACATCTCAAAAGGCCTAGGACATGGAGATATCTCTTCCTATCCCCCAACCTGTACCCCAAAGCATGGGCCTGTAGGAGGGGGGCATTCAGGAGATTAATTCAATAATTTGGGGAAATCTTTGATTTTCCTAATAAAATAGTAATAACTTATTCATAATGATACTAATTCTAAGAATTTAAATATAACCTAGAATGTTTTCTCATTCAGGCTTCTCTTTCCTCCTCCCTTGGAGTGGCCTTAAAACATAGGAGGGGTAACTAAAAGCCGGAAGAGCTAGGATCTGTAAGGGAGTGTGTTATATCAAAGAAAGGCTCATAGATCTAGAGTACACAGAAATGCGCACAGATACATACGTATGCTCGATAATTTTCAGGGTGGTGTGGCTAGGCCTAGCTCTGCTATCCTATGTATTTATAGAACTTGATCATAGGCCAGAACAGCAGGGTAATTATAACAATATTAGCATATATGCAAATCAGGTAACCTATATACACTGAATGGAAGCAGATTATTATTTATTTCTCTCCCCCCCAACCCCCCCGCTCCTTCCCTGGTATCAGCTCTGGCTTCTCAGAGCTGCACACCAGCAATTATCTGACATTATAAGAGGGGGTTGTAGCCCTGGAGGAGGGGGCTGAGGGGAGTAGGACAAGAAAAAAAAAACCTACAGGCGGGTTTTATCTCATTTTACTCAATGTTATTCTGGGAAGCCTAGGGAGGGGCTCAGTGAGAACCCTTTGGATTAACAAAGGGAGGGGGTACAGAGAGACAGAGACCTGAGAACGGAGACAGATGAAGTCAGAAAAGCTGCGAAGCAGTGACAGAAATGGAGAGAGACAGATCCGCAGTTCAAGGGAGTAAAGAAGCCAGAAACAGAGTCGAGAGGCACGAAGAATCCAGATCTGGAGAGAAAACAAGGATCTGGAGGCGGGAGGGATGAGCTTCCCAGGTTCACTCAGGATGGGCTTGGGGCAGCCCGAGGACCAAGGCCTTCCCCAGTCCTCTGCTGGCTCCAGAGCCCAACCCACATTACCAAGTCCTTTGCCCTCTTTCCACCACCTAGTAAATGGCCAAGGGACCCCCGCCGAGGCTCTTGGCGCGTCATTTATTCTAACAACCACAGGATAAGCATAAATCGCAGGAAGCAAGTCCGACTCTCCAACTTCCTTTCTCCCACCAGGGCTGGGCCGGGAACCCCTCCTCTCCCCTCAGGGGCTGTCTCACTCTCTGGTTCCCCAGCTAGATCTCCACGGGGTGCATCGGTCTCTAAGGAGTCAGCCATACCACTCCCTCCCTTTTCCTGTTCTACCCTTCTTTTACTCAGACACTATTTGTACCAGATCCAAGATTGGGAAGTGGGACCTTGACAGTTTTCATTGCTTTTCCATCATCTTGTTCCCAGCGCTTGCCCTCATAAGTTGGGTACCTCTTCCTCTACCTCGCGGGGTGGGATTCTGCTGGCCCATGGCAGCCATGGACCAGTGACTGGGATTTCAGAGCCTCGCCTATATCCTTCCCTCCACTCCACTCAGAAGAAGCCTCCAGCCCCCAGGTGAATTAAGGAAGTATCTCTGTTTGGCCCCAAAACCCTTTTTATGTCCCTAGATATTCTTGTATCTCCATCATGTTTCAAATGTCTTTCTCCAGGTACCACTTGCAATAGGGCAAGCTAACTGTCTGTTTCAAAAAAAAAACCTTTGCCCACCTGAAGCAAACTTCGAAGAAGGCGATATAGGGAAGGGGGGATTACCAAAACTGTGGCAGGGTCCAAGGGCCAAAATGCCTGCTCTTAAGTGATATAATGAAGAAGAGGAAGGGTCCCTGAGAGAAACGAGACAGAGACAGACACCCAAAGAGAGCGCAGCCAAAAGACTGAAAGGAAACAAAATTTCAAGGCTCTACTTAGATTTTTACACAAAAATGAAAATGTGCTGTCACAGAAATCTATATAGACCAGCAAGATGAATAGGCTTTATCACCAATGACCTCTGCGTCTACGACATGAATTTGTTTTTGTACGTGCTCTTGGACCTGGCTGTGTTTCTCTGTGGCCATGTAATACAGAATAGTAAAAGAATTGAAGAGGCAGTGAGAGAAACACAGACAAACGGAGCAGAGAGAGAAACTGAGAGAGGCAGAGACCGACCCAGAGACAGCGACCTGCAAGAGTGAAAGAAAAAGGTACTAAGAGGCACCAGAAAGACAGTTAAGGATCAGGGCAGATCCAGAGACTGACAGCCAGCCAGCCCCAAGGGCCACGCTTTCCATTCTCTAACCCACGTTAGAGACATGGGACGTGGCCCTCAATTCTGCGTGTTTCTCCCCCAGGCTCAGCCCAGAAATTGGTGAGTAGATTTGCAGCTTCATCAGGCACATCCCTCTGCGTGCATCTGGAGTCATTTGGACAATGGATCTAATCCCTCCCGGGGCTGCCCCTTAGACACCCATCTCCATGCAGCCTGGCGTTCTACGATGGGGACTCACCTGCCTGTGTTTCTCTTTTGCGCTAGGCACTTTCCTGCTGCTGTGGCTCTCCTGTTACAATAACTGAGCTCCAAAACTATAGAGCTCCCTGTGTGCACCGAAATATCTCTTATCTTCTCTCTTACAAAATTAATTTCTCTGGCAATCCAATTGGACATCTGTAACCGCACATTGCCTGGTGTGGTTCTCAGAGCTGTCCGTGTGTAGAGAGGGTTTGTGTATGGCATGAACAGGTTTATGTTTTTATCCAGCACAGTCTATGTGTACCGGCACCTACCTGCAGTCAGGCTCCACCATCGGCCAGGCATGTCTGGCCATCGCTGGTGCTGCTACAACCCAGGGCACCTTTCAAACCCGGGACTTCTGGGGTGCAATTCAGACAGTTTTTTACCCCAAAGTTGCCCCCTAAAGCTGCCAAAATCTCCCCTTCTGCTGGGTTGATAATATGTCAGATACATCTGATTCTCCCACAAACCAGTCTTTCACCAAAGAGCTCCCATGGCACCAAATAATCACGGCCGCCCTGGAAAGGAGACAGACCTTGCCACAGAGGCTTGGTCTAGCATGCCAGCTTGATAATGATACCAGTGAGCTAGAGAGAGATTTTCTACTTGACATCTCCCTAGTTGTGTATTGGTACCTATATTTGTATACATATGTTACTTTTATTCTTGGAACCATATACATCTCTTCTGCTCGTTTTCACAAAAATAATGGTCTCCATGTGGGCACCTGGCCAAACACCGGCACTGTGTGGGATACATGTGGCACGGAATACATACTGGCACACATATCGCATGCCTGCTTTATACGCTAACACAGTGCCATTTTCTTGGTGCAGTGCCCGCTTCTGTCGGCTTCACAGAGGGTTCTTTAGGTCCGATGCTCATTTCTGGGGCTCAGGCTCTGGGGTCTGGGCTGGATTCCTCAGCTAAAAATGCAGCCAGTATTCCCCACCTTTGGAGCCCCTACAGCCTTAGTCCAAGCAGAGCTACTGAACTCTGGGTGGCTGTGTATATTGGCTACGGCTGTGCCTGCTGGTGAGACCAGGCAGGTTCCCTCCCCACTGCCGGGAGCTCTCCCCAGGGTCACCACTGTGATGGGTTGAGTAGTCAGCACTGAAACCCCCCTGAGCAGCAGTGTGTGCGCAAGTAGGTTTGTGTGTCTCTGCCTCATGTCTATATGCAGTGCGCAGTCATGTGTGTGCTGGTTGGTGTATGTGTACTATGATCACATATATGTCCATATGACCATATGACACTCTGTGACTGGTGTGTGTGTGTAGTTTGGGGCTATATGTGTGACATTTGTTGATCTCGGTGTTTGTGTTTGTCGCCGTGCGCTGTGCTTGCGCAGCGCACGCCCTTCAGTTGGCTGTGAGCCTCGGTGTCTTTGTGGCTTGTGGACCACGGTCTGCGGGGCCCTGAATCCCAGTGTGTGTGGACCTGTGGCTTCTATGTGTGAACTGCGGGTGCCCGGGCGCGGCCAAAGCCAGGGAGGAGCACGCCCGTGCGGCCCCAGCCGGCGCCCCTGCCTCTTCTCCGCGCTTTCGCGGGCAGCAGCGGTTCCGGCTCCCGCTTGCGACAAAGTCCAAGCTCCGCAGCGGCACGGGGCTCGGACCCGCCGGGCGGCGCCGAGGGGGCTCCGGGTGCGACGGGCGAGGCGTGGGGGACACTCGCTTCTTCCCCAGGGCGGGACGACCGCGGACGCCTCCGACGCGAGAGCCGCAGGGCTGCGGGCGCCCAGGAGAGGAAATGAAAGCACGAGAAGAGCCGAGGAGAGAAGTGAGCAGAAGAAAACAGAGAATCGGAAAGAGAGAAAAGGGAAAAACAAAATCTATTTGAAAAGAAATAACGCGTTAAAACAAACGAGATAAAATAACACTAAATGAAATGAAAAGGAAACATACCAAAGGCATTTAAAATGTTAAACTAAATTATAGAAACGGCAAAGGAACAAAATGGAGAAGAAACGACTCCAAGGCGTCCGAGGGGAAAGGGAGCCTAGACGGGGCGAGTCGGCGTTTGAGAGCTTCGGGGATCCGGGCGGCTGCGCTCGGCCCAAGCCAAGCCCCCGGGGCCTCCTCTGCTCGTCCGCCCGCTCCCCGGAACCGGGTCCGGCGAAAAGCTCCGCTGGAGTGTCTGTTAGTCCCGACTCGCCCCGCCAGCAGCGATGGCACAGAGGACCACCTCTGCCCCCCACCTCCGCTACTGAACTCACCCCCGGGGAAAATAAAACCAAGAATGATCCTCCTATCCCCGCCCCCACATCCCCCGACTGTCAGGGTCAGTTCCCCCCAGGGTTCGTGTTCTTGGCCGCGAGGCCCTTGTAGGCGCTTCTCTGGGTTCGTGGCGCCAAGCGGAGCCACGGGAAAACCGGCCTGTTGACAGCGTGGGGTTTGGGGGACGCGGCGGCGCCCACTCACTGCCGGCAGCTCAGGGCCCCAGCCCCAGCCAGGAAGTCCCGGACTGTGGTGCGGGGCCAGGGGGGTGAATAATTAACAGCCAGGAGCAGCTAGGGTGTCAGGGGAGCCTGGCAAGATGAGGAGAAGGAAGATGAGAGAGACAGAGGAGAAAAGACGGGGCCAAGAACGGGGCGGATAAGAGAGGAAGAAATGCTGGAGAAAAGGAAACAGAGAGATAAAGGGGAAAAGGGAGACGGAGAAAGGTGGTGGAAGGGCAGCCGAGACCCTCGAGGAGTTTGGCCGGAGGCGCTGATATCCTCTCTCCCTGAAGCACCGCTGGGGGCCCTTGACCTTATCTTCCAAAGCTGCTGAATTCTGCCCTGAGACCCTGGGCTTCCAGTAGCGGATGGGGAGACCATAACATGGTAGCCTGCAACAGGCTTCAGAGAATTAGGAACGTGCAGACTCCGCTGAACACGTCGGTGGCTCTCAGAAGCAGAGAAAGGTGATAGAGAGAGTGTGAGGTGATGGGGAAGCTGTAACATCTTAGGGCACAGAGAAGGTGCCTAAGAGGTGCACCCAGCAAGCTGAAGTTCTCCAGATAAAGGTGCAGAGTCATTTCTGGAATCACAGCCACCAAGAGGCTTGGCTGAGTTCAGAGCTCACGCATAAGCTCCAGCTGACTCCGTGGCCATTTTACTCTCAGAACACCTGAAAAAATACCTACCGTAGTCTCTCTCCTGGCCCTCGTATCCACGGACCGGTGGGGAACAGGCTGCTAGGACCAACTATGTGGCCTTGGCCAAGTTATTCCTCCTTTATAAAAGGAGAGTCTGGGGCTAGGAGTCACCAGCCCTTCCAGTGGAAAGATGATCAGAGCCAGGAAGGAATGAGACCAACCCAGGTTTGGCGAGTCAGTCAGTCTCACCCCAGAACATTCTGGACTTCATCAGTAAACATACTGTGTATTAATTTTCAGCAGGGTGCGGGCCGACCTGAGAGAAAGGCACCAGCTGTGGGGAGCAAGAGGACTTCCCAGGAGGGTGAATAACCAGGCAGGGTGCTCTGGGCAGAGGATGACATAAGGGCCAGACAGCTTGATGGGAGAGCAAGGTGCTGGGAAGAGCACAGTCTGCAATGGCAGCCCTGCCACTTAGCTGGCTGTGTGACTCTACGCCAGTTACCTAAACTCTCTGAGCCTCTGTTCGGAAGAGGTAAAATGCAGGAGAGGAAACATAGTTCCTTGGGTTGTGAACTCAGTGCGTTAATGCACCCAGTGTGTACCTGTTTGGCCCCTCATAGACACTCAAGAAATAGTACGTTTCTTCCAGTCCAGGATTGTTATGTCAACTGTTTGATTTTCATATTTGCTGGGGGGGAGGGGGGCTTGGGAGGTGAGGAATGGCTGTAACTTGCTGCCTTCTTGTTTTAACCAGTCTACACATCCTTGTGTCAGCCTCAAATTATCTCAACTAAACAAATACACACATAACAAAATGTCACCCTTTTAAAAAATGATACTAAAATAAAATAAAACATACCTCAGAACATTGAAATAGCCTGAAACAAAATGCTGTACAAGTGGAATTCCTCCTGGAACCCTCACCAGTCAACTGTTACATCTCTTAGAGTTTAATGTACTCAAAAGTGTTAGAATTTTTACTTGGAACTGAATAATTTGTGCTGCCTTTCTATCTGCCCCTCCCCACCACCAACTTTCCTTATTTACATACTTATTTTCAGAGAATTGTGGAGATTCTATGTATGGAAAAATGCATATTTGACTATTTGTGTTTTGGTTTTTAATCCCCCAAGTTAAATCTATAAATCTGATACAATTCCAAGCAGATGTCTGTTCAAGACTGATTGTAACAATAAAGTTTAGTTTTGGAAATTACTTCAATACTGAAATAAATCAATAAAATGTTGTGCAGTAGTTAAAATAAAAATTTAGACCTCTATATCAACACGAGTAGATCTCACAATATAATGAAAGCAAGTTTCAGTCCTAGTTCTGTCACTTACTGAAGTGGGTGACCTTAGGCTTTCCAGTGTTTCGATTTCAATTTTCCTCACTTAGTTGTGAGGAACTACAAATAACTTACACACTACACACTACAAATAACTTATATGACCCTACCTACTGCACCACACCTCACACTGAATGCGTCTCCCATACGCCTCCAGCTCAGAGGCCCAGAGTCTCCAGATGGAGGGGATCCTAAGTCTGGAGGCACTTGGGCTCTGGGGGGATTGAGGTGAGTTAAAAGGATGAAGGGTTGGGCACAGTGGCTCATTATCACCTTACCTCCCCTTTCACATTTCTCCCCCCTCCCCAATCCCTGCCCTTTCCCCCTGTCCTGGCTCTTTCTCTGCCTGGCTTTCAAGTCTGTGGAGAGTGGAGGGAGTCCCAGTGGAGGGAGTGGGAAATGGACTGAGATTCCACTGGGAGGGTTATCGTTTGGATTCTAAGAAGAATTTTCTGACCTCCCAAGGCAGGCGACCCAATATCTTTCCCCAAAGAAGAGTTCCTGGGAATGGAAAGTGTTGGAGGCAGAGGACGTTAGTGAAGACACCCCAGCACACCCAGGAGAGGGAGGAGGGAAAGGAAGAAAAAGGAGGCTCTGAGAGGGCACTGGGAGAATTCTTATTTCTGTGCTCTCTCAAGTGGAGAGGGGCTTCCATCGCCCAGCTAACGAACTTCTTCCCAAATTCTCTGTGCAAGATTCGGCTGCTCCCGGAGGGGGGTCCTTTCTAACAAGGTGCCCCCGGGCTCTGCCCCTCCCTCCCCAGGAGCTGAAGCCGCCAAAGGTTCCTGGAATATAATGGATCATTTTCCAATTTACCAGGGTCTTAGAGATTACGCCGCTAATCCCATCAAAGACCATCTGCTTACATTGTCCCTCCTGAGCCAAAATAAATAGATCCTTTACTCTCTCCACTTCAGCTCCTCTGGGGTATTGTAGCGGGAGAAAGTTCGACAAGGCCCATCCCATTTCCCCCTCCCTCCTGCTGCGGGCTGGACAGAAAAGGAGAAAACAAACTTAGCTTGTCTGAGGTGTGAAAGGTCACTTATGCTCCTGACCTGCATTCTTCTCGGGAGCCTGCGACGATGGGAATCGGGGAGAGGGGCGGGCCCGGGGCTCTGGGGGTCTCTGAGGATCAGCCCCCTGTGGAGGTGTGGGACAGCCTGTTCTGTGCCCCACTGGCCTGCTGTCTCAGCTCTGAGGCCACCTTGCCCCAGCCCACTTTTGGTCTCTCTTTCTCTCTAGTCTCTTCAAGTTTCTCCCACCTGTGACTGTTGGGAAATAATTATTGAAATCTAACTTTCATCCCTCCCTTGGCAGAACTGTGGGGAAGAGGACACGAAAATCCACAGAAGCACTAATTTAATTCCATCTGAAAGTCATTTCTTCTATAGGCTTTTCACATTTATTCTCTTCTTTGTTATTACTCTGTTGTCAAAAGGGGCTTCATAAATGGTGGAGGGAGGTTTATTTATGGCTGAACCAGGAGGAATATGTATGTGCAAATCGGTTCCAGGATTTAGATCATGCAAGTTATTTATTAAAAGGTGCTAAGTGCCATAGAAAATAAATGAAATATAAAACAGGGTAAGGGAGTGAGGGATGGGGCCTCACTGAGAAGGTGGCATTTGAACAAAGACTTGCAGAAGATGAGAGAATTATTCAAGAGGAAATCAGGAGAGAGTTCCACACACAAAGAATAGCCAGTCTCTTCCCATCGTTTCCTGTGTCTTGGCCACTTCTAACCCATTCTGTCTATCAACCATTATTTTTAGCTGTTTTCTGACCTGCTCAAGAACCTAAAGGGGCTCCCAGCAGCCTGCTTTATCATCTCCAGGACAATCTGCAGAGGCAGGTCTCCCCAGCTCGGCCAACAACCAACTGCCTGTTTGGAGCGACTGCCCCAAACACACTTGGTCTCCAGAAGGGGCACATGTTTTATTTTAGAAAAGCAGCATAGTGACAGAAATAACACAGACGTTGGAGTCAGGACGATCTCAGTTTGAATCATTCCAGCTCTGCTGCTTACTAGCTAGGTGATCTTGGGTCTGGATCCTCAACTCTCTGACTCTCCATTTTCCTCATTTGTAAAACAGAGATAATGCCAACCTCACAGGACTGCTGTGAAAAATCAATGAGGTAATACACAGTTCCTGGCGGGTGTTCTATACAAAACACTGTGCAAGACAGAGCAGGGACTGTGCCCCAACACCACAGAGAAGTTCGAAAGCCTTTGCTCAAGAAATTTAACAGCAGTGTGTAAAGCATTTGCACATTTAGGGACACAATGCTAATTTCCCAGTTATAAGATTTGTTCATTTGGCAAACGTGGCTGGATACATCTATATACAAAGCACTAAGAGACACAAAAGGGAATGAGGCGTATGCCCTGGTTAAAGAGTGAAGACAAGGACACAGATTACTGATGTACATAGCAGGACATGATATGTGCTCAGAAAACGAGATAGAAATTCTAAGGGGAGAGCAAGAGGTCCTTTTTAAAAATTTATTTTATTTATTTATTTTTGGCTGTGTTGGGTCTACGTTGTTGCATGCGGGCTTTCTCTAGTTGCAGAGAGCGGGGGCTACTCTTCCTTGCAGTGCGTGCGCGGGCTTCCCATTGCAGTGGCTTCTCTTGTTGCGGATCACGGGCTCTAGGCATGCGGGCTTCAGTAGTTGTGGCGCATGGGCTCAGTAGTTGTGGCTCGTGGGCTCTAGAGTGCAGGCTCAGTAGCTGTGGTGCATGGGCTTAGTTGCTCCGTGGCATGTGGGATCTTCCCAGACCAGGGCTCGAACCCGTGTCCCCTGCATTGGCAGGCGGATTCTTAACCACTGTGCCACAAGCGAAGCCCAAGAGATAATATTCAGTTGGCATAATGTGGAATCAGGAAGATTTCTTTAAGGGGGTGGCATGAGCTGGGTGGGCCTTGAAGGATGAATAGGACCTGAACATGCAGAATGTAGGGAAAGGAGAGAATGAGAGAGACCATGCTTCACGATAATGCCTATCAATAAGACTTGAACATTTAGGTAATCGTAAGCTCATTATGAACCGATACCATCATGTAACTGGTAAAGGCTAACGTGGTCTTTGGCTTTATGAGGGGAAGAATCACATCCAGATCAAGAAAGATGAAGAATGTTACTGCTCTTTGAACTGGCTTCATCTGAAGTGAGATACTAACATATAAGATAGCACTGAGAAGAGGATTAGCTAAAAACAGGGGGCTCTGTGATATATAAGAGGTATGACCGTGGGCGGGTTACTTCACCTGTCTTGTCTTCAGTTTCCTTATTAGTAAGTAAGGTGAGAATGACATTGGCTGCACAGTAAGTGAGGATTAAATGAGATTATATGAAAACACCCACTAAAGTGACTGGCACATGGAAAACACAAGACATGATATCTGTTTTTTAACTTTTAACTTTCAATGGGCCATCATGTAGAAGAGGGGCAGACTAGGGATTGACATATATACACTAATATGTATAACTAATAAGAACCCGCTGTATAGCACAGGGAACTCCACTTCGCTATACAGTAGAAACTAACAAAACATTGTAAAACAACTGTACCCCAATAAAAAAAAAAGAAAAGAAAGAAAAGGGACAGACTAATAGTGCAGGAGAAAGACAAATACCACATGCTAACGCACATATATGGAATCTAAAAAAATGGTACTGATGAACCTAGTGGCAGGGCAGGAATAAAGACGCAGACGTGTGCAATGTACTTGAGGACACGATGTGTGTGTGGGGGAAGGGGAAGCTGGGGTGAAGTGAGAGAGTAGCGCTGACATATATACACTACCAAATGTAAAATGGATGGCTAGTGGGAAGCTGCTGCATAGCACAGGGAGCAGCTGGGTGCTTTGTGATGACCTAGAGGGTGGGATAGGGAGGGTGGGAGGGAGGTTCAAGAGGGAGGGGATATGGGGATATACGTATAGCTGATTCACTTTGTTGTACAGCAGAAACTAAACAACATTGTAAAGCAATTATACTCCAATAAAGATATTTAAAAAAATAGTGTAGGAGAAGAATCGGTGAATGGGAATAAGGAAGCAGATTAGGGTTGGCATGAAGAAGGATGTATAAATGGCCAGAAAAGACCAAATATAGAGAATGTTTTGTTAATAATGGCCACCCATCAAAGACATAGAGGAAGGAATTTCTGATTTGGGTAAGGGATAGAACTAGCTGTTTCAAACATTCCTTCCAATGCCAAGATTCTGACACAAAGCAGTGGATGTGTCAGCTTAAATTGAAAACTATAAGCTTCCTTGAAAGTTCCATGAAGGCAGGAATCATGCCCGTTTGGTTCATTTCTCTATCAAGTGCCCAGAAGAGTATAACAGGCATTTGATAAATAATTTGTTGAATGAATGAATAACTGAGTGTTCTGTTTCAAGTGCTTTATATGCATTATTACAAAGACAGTAAATGTTACAGTTCAAAGGAAAAGCATGGGAAGAAGTGAGGTCTGGAAGAAACAGGGAGAATCAAGGAGTCATAGCCCAGAGACAGAGAAAACAGGATAAGATGGTGGTATTTGTTGTACTGTGCTAAAGGAAATTTGGGGCACCACTGGGCTGCACATCCACAGATGGCTGCTAAAATAGGATGTTGGACCGAGCAACAGGAGAAATGGAAATAATATAGAAAGGGGAATTTTGTCTTAGAGTTACAAAACCAAGCAGAGTGAAACTAAGGAGAAGGCAACATATTTCACTGGGGTGATGTTCACGACACAGAAGACTTGCGTTATGGTGGCAAAGATGGCATGATCAACTCCCTGCTTTGTACCACAGTAGCTTTTCAGGATTTCATGGCTGAGATGGGGGTTTACTCGATGGCCCCCGGCTTTTGGCAGAGCCTTCTTTCCTGTAGCAAAGAACCAATACTTGATGGGAGGATAAAATGAAGAGTTTCCGTTAACTACACTCCTGATTTCTGTTTTGCTTTTGCTTTGCTGAGAAATGCTATGGGCTTTCTATCTATGGAGAAATTGGAGGAGACATGTCCTTGGTGTCCTGAGGCAGGAATGGGTGAGGCACTCACTTCCTCAGAGTACCATTATTTGATTTAAAAAAAAGAAAAAAAAAAGATTCCTGCCACAGTTCTTTTCCCAATCAGTCTAGATTGGGAGTCCTATCTGAATGCCTCCTTACCCTGATCCAGATTTCTCATGCAGTGTTCTGAATTTTCCTTTTTCTTTTTATGCCCTTTTGAAAGCTGGAACACTCCAACCCCAGGGGCTATTTGAAAACGACCCTAGGAAATATGCATTTGGTTCCCCTCAGATTTTCTCTTCCCTGTCTGCATCTTTACCATTAGAGAGTGTCATCCTTTGAAAGAATGTAGGTAGAGAAAGGGAAAAGGTGCTTAAAGTCAGAGGAATACAGATGAGGTGCTCCGTCTCATCTCTTGGTTTCTTGCCTTGTGCTGCCACCTAGTGTCCCAAAACCTTAAATACCTTACCGTAGGGAGGGACCACAGTTCATTCATTCGTGCAGATTCATTTATACATTCATTCTCTCTTTGTTTGTTTTCGGGTTGTTGTTGTTGTTGTTTGTTTTTGTTTTTGGCTGCACCGCGCGTCTTGCGGGATCCTAATTCCCCAACCAGGGATAGAACCTGGGACCCCAGCAGCTGGAGTCCTAACCTCTGGACCGCCAGGGAAGTCCCAATACATTCATTCTTTTTTTTTTTAACTTAAAAATTTTATTTATTTATGTTTGGCTGCATTGGGTCTTCGTTGCTGCGTGCGGGCTTTCTCTAGTTGCGGAGATCAGGGGCTACTCTTTGTTGCGGTGCGCGGGCTTCTCATTGTGGTGGCTTCTCTTGTTGCGGAGCACGGGATCTAGGCACGCGGGCTTCAGTAGTTGTGGCACGTGGGCTCAGTAGCTGTGGCTCGCGGGCTCTAGATCACAGGCTCAGTAGTTGTGCACGGGCTTAGTTGCTCCGCGGCATGTGGGATCTTCCCGGACCAGGGCTTGAACCCGTGTCCCCTGCATTGGCAGATGGATTCTTAACCACTGCGCCACCAGGGAAGTCCTACATTCATTCTTTTATTCACTGATGCCCTTAACCTTTTAGCAAAAATATGCTAAGCCTTCCCTCTGGCCAATTATGGAGCAAGTCACCCCATCCCTCTGTTTGTTTCTAGGTATCCCTGCTTTCATGCTGCTCTAGACAGTTCCCTCTCTGCCCTTTTCTCCCTGTTAAAAAAAGAGGCTCCAGCCTTTCAACCTCTTGCTATGGTTGAAACTCATTCCTTTTTGTTAGCAGAGGTAGAGAAGCTGTGCTCTGTATTCCCTTCCTGACCATGAGTTTCCAACTTGAGGCACAGGGTTGATGGGAATGAAGAGCATAGACTGCAAAGACAGTGGAAGGGAGCAATGACACTGTATGAGATTAGACAAAGGTATAACCTTTGTGGCATGTTATAGTTAATAAATAGTGTCAACATATGTCAGGATATTTAAGATTTATAGCAACCTAGTGAGGCTCACAGGGCAGGTATTAGTATCATTATTTCACAGGTGAGGAAACGGATGCTAAAGAAAGTCAAGCAGTTAGCTAATCAGTGGCGAAGCTGGGTAAGTCACAGGTCTCCTGGCTCTCATCCAGGGTTCATTCCTTTAGAGCAGGCTGTCTGAAAGAAGAGAATGGAAATGTAGAACTAGAGAGCCCCATGTATGCCTGGAGGGAGATGGAAGTGGTGGCATCGCAAAATAGCACACTACCGAGCAACATGCCCTAGAGGGGAGCGTATGTGGCCAGGAGACTCGAGCTGACTTTTTCCTACGGGAGAGTTGGAACTCCTCCTTTGGCACAAATGCTCCTCCTGGTGGCCATGCAAGGCTATGGCAATATCCTCCTCCACACAGGAGGAGAGTGAGGAGAGAGGAAGGAGAGGGGCTGGAAGGGCTGACCTGGGCTGGGAAGAGAAGCTGGGAAGTAGAGTCATTTAATCTACACTGATGTGGATTTCCAGAAAGGCAGGCACATTCATACTAAAGTATAAATATATAAAACCCATTTTGGGGCTTCCCTGGTGGCGCAGTGGTTGAGAGTCCGCCTGCCGACACAGGGGACATGGGTTCGTGCCCCGGTCCGGGAAGATCCCACATGCCGCGGAGCGGCTGGGCCCGGGAGCCGTGGCCGCGGAGCCTGCGCGTCTGGAGCCTGTGCTCCGCAACGGGAGAGGCCACAACAGTGAGAGGCCCGCGTACCAAAAAAAAAAACAACAAAAAAACCCCAACCCATTTTGAATGTATTTTATAATTTCTACTGTTACTATAACATCTAAAATTTATTAAACACTTAATCTTTGCTAGGCACTATTCTAAGTGCTTTACTTGCATTATAGTGACTCCTCACAACCCTACGAGGTAAGTACTCACAGAGAGTCCAAGAGGTTAAGCAATATGTTCTGAGTCATACTAGTAAGTGGTGGGACCTGGGCTGACTCCAAAGCCTGGAACACTGCTTCCCTCTACCTAACACTTGGAATAGAACTGACTGTGTAAAAGTAGGCAAAATTTATTTATGTAGGAATCCAATGGGAGAAAATAATCTCTCTTCCTAGGGGTATCTCTGATCTATTCCAGTTTCCAGGAATGACTCCCTCCTACAAGGCCACTCAGTCTAGAAACACAGCACAACAGCTCACCTGACAGAGCCTGAAATGTGGAAGTTGAAGGATTAACAAGAATGGACCAAATGTTTATTTGATTGGTTCAAATCAGCCAAACTAAAATTTAACACACAGCACATGACTGCTTTGAACACTGCCTAGTGGGGGGCGGGGGGAGGGGTGCGCGGGGGCGGGGTTAAGGTGAGAGGAGCAAAGATAGCTAAGAAACAGTCCATATCCTTTGAGAATATAAGAGACTAGTTGGGAAGACAAACATTTACAAAAATATCTCTGAGACAAGGAAAAATATGACAAAGAAAAGCAAAAAATACTAAGAGTGGGGGTTGGAAGAGGTAGAACTGAAATGTCCCTTAGAGGATTTGAAGGGGTTTTAGGTAGGAGGTGGCATCTGAATTGGGCTTTAAGTGTGGGTAGGATTTCAACAGACACATATTGGTGGGGGGGAGGGTTAGATAAGGAAGAAAAGGAATTAAAGAGGGAAGCAATAGCAAGAACAAACACTGGGTTAGGAGTGCGGGGCATGTTGAAGGCTCATGTTTTGGCTAGGTGGAATATAAGTCCACAAAGGGCACTTGCAGGATGAAAGGCCGGCATTAGAGGGTGGAGAGCCTTGGAGGCCAAGCTAAAGGGTTAGAACTTCATTCAGCACCAAGAGCAATTTCGGATTTTTAACCTACAAGGAGTGATATGTTTAAAACTATGCTTTAGAATGAAATCTGTCAGTGATCGTTGAAGAGGGTTTGCTAATTTCTAGGCAAAAAGAACAAAGGCTGACTGAAGGAGGTGGTGGGCAGATAAAGAAGGGGCAGATGTACAGTGAACATGCAGAGATTCAGGGGACCTGGAAACTGGCTGGATATGGTAGAGGAGCAGGAAGAAATTATGTGGTGAAATACCACACAGAGGCTTTACCACTAACTAGACTTGTGAATACCACCGCTTTCTAGTAGTTTCCTCATCTATAACAATGGGAATAGTAAATCAACTTTACACAATTATTGTAAGAGGATTGGATTTGACAGTGTATGGAAAGAACCTGGCATATAGCAGGTACTCAATACCTGGTAACTATTAGATTATGGTTGTTTTTTGTTTTTTTTTTTTTTTTGCAGTAAGCAGGCCTCTCACTGTTGTGGCCTCTCCCATTGCGGAGCACAGGCTCCGGACGCGCAGGCTCAGCGGCCATGGCTCACGGGCTCAGCCGTTCCGCGGCATGTGGGATCTTCCCGGACCGGGGCACGAACCCGTGTCCCCTGCATCAGCAGGCGGACTCTCAACCACTGCACCACCAGGGAAGCCCTAGATTATGATTTTGAACGTGACCATTAAAAGTATGGTGACAGCATTAACTGAAATGGGAAACATGGTGGGAGAGCAGATTTTTCTGTGTGGGGAGGGGAAGGGGTTGTTGGCTCAGGAATTCAATACGGGACTTGTGGAATCTGAGGAGTTACATCCAGGTAGAGCTGTCTAACAGGTAACTATCTCATTTGGGTCTGGAATTCAAGAGAGAGGCTGTGAGTCATCAACGTAAAGAAGATCACTGAAGCCACGGAAGTAGGTGAGAAAACCCAAAGAGAGAGGGGAGAGAGAGAAGAGATGAGGGTGGAGGCACACAAACACTTAGAGGGCATGAAGAATTACAGACGTTCTCTTGAGAGGAGAACCGGGAGAAGGCAGAGCCACACAGCCAGAAGAAGATGGCCTCAGGATGGAGGTCATGGTTCTGCGTCACAAGCTACTAAGACGTGAAGGAGGACAACAGAGACCAAGATTTTCAGTATGGCTTTGAGACTGTTTGGGACCTTGAAGACTACAATTTCAGGAGAGAAAAGGGGCTGGAACACGTAATTCAAGGGGTGAGAGGTAAATGAGACTCAATAGACACTTCTTGATCACTGTTTAGAAAAGTTTGATGATGAAAAATAGGAGAGTTTGAGAAGGTACAAGTTTGAGAAGGTAAAAAAGGTGATGGAACTCTTTTCTTGTATAGGAGAGATTTAACTATATTTGCTGGAAGAGGAAGGACATTAATACTCTATTAATGGAAGATACTGCTCAAATAAGGCAAAGGTTCTAGGGGAGGAGGGAAGGGCAGGAGTGCTTCGGAAGGGTCAACCTTCAAGGAGGGAGAAGAAACGACTTTTCAGAGACAGGAATTTAGGAAAAGAGGGAGATAAGAGAAAATACTAAAGAGTCACCAAAAACATATTTTGGAAGCTCATATAGAATAGTCTAGAAACCACTGCGCAGGAAAGCAGCAAAAATCGGCCCAGAGGCTTAAAGAAAGGGCAGAAGATTGAGAATTATCTCTATGGGAAATTTGGTGTAACTTTCCCCTCGGCCTTTCAAGTGAGTTGTGTATCCCGGGGGAGTTGTGAGAAACAAAGGATAAAGGATTTTGGGGAAAGGCAGGGGCTGAGAGTTGGAGGGCCAAATATAATCTATCATATCAGCAAAAATTAAAGGTGTTAACATCCAATGTTGGCAGAAGTACAGGCAGATGAATGCTACCCATATACTTCTAGTACAATTTTTCTGGAAGGCCAACTTGGCAATATGTGTTAAAAGCTTTTCAAATGTGCATACTCTTTGGCCTTCCACTTTCAGTTCTAAGTATTCAGTCTAAGGAAATAAAATACGTACATGTATGTTCAGTGCTATTTATAATAGAAAAAAGGGAAACAAACAGAATTTTCATCAGGGCAGTAGAATATAGTACATGTGTAGGAGATAATACTATGCAGACACTAAAAATATAGACAATCATTTACTGACATGATAAAATGATTATGACATTAGTAAGTGAAAAAGAAAACATAATACACAAAATATAAGTGTGTTCCCAGTCTTTTAAATGCCTATCTACCTACGCACACATTTGGAGAAAGAGAGAGAAGGAGAGGGAGAGAGAAAAAGAGAGAGCGAGATGAAGACATGTATCTGGCTTGGCAACAGAGAAAGTATTGTGACCATTAGCTGTGATAAACAATTTAGGAGAAATTAACAGTTTCAGTCCTGGAGATACTGAGTTTTTGTTCAGTTTAATCCGTAAGATACCCTGGGGATATGTTATATATATAGGTAGCTGGATACATAGATCTGAAGCTCAAGAGAGAGATTTAAGCTACTGACATAGATTGGGAGTCATCAGCATTTACGTGCTTGCTTAAACCTCAGGACTAGATGACACTTCCCTGAAAAGGAGTAAAGGAGAAAGGGCAGCAAATACAGAACCCCCGGGAAACAATACACAGTAAGCAAAAGGAGTATAGCCAGTAAAGAATAATGTCTCTTAGATCACCAGCAATCTATAGTTCTTGTACACCACCCCATTACTGGAGACATGTAACCTTGCTGCCATCTGACTGAAAAAATCCACAGGAGCTCTCCTATACCACCTTTCCTACCTCAAGGGTCTGTATATAATTATGACTTGTGCCTTTAACCCTGCTGCCTACTTCAGAGGAGGAGACTTCTCACTTCCTTGCAAAAGCCAACCGGTCTCTTCGACTGGCTGATTTCTCAACTCCCTCCCATCCCCTCTGATGATGCATGTTCCCTTTCTCGAGCATTTTCAGTATCTCCTATGCTGCTGGTTTTGTCCCCTTTACCTACAAACATGCCATGATTTTCTCAATCTTAGGAACTCCAACTGGCGTTATTTCTCCAGTATTTCCTGCTTGATTTTTCTTCCCTGGAGTGCCAAACTTCTCTGCATGACTTATAGCCTCTGTCATGGCTTCACAACCGCTTTCTTTATAAACCACAGCAATATGTTTACCAACTCCCTCTGTTGAAACTACCCTCTCAAAAATTACCAACAATCTCCTTATCTTAAAATCTAATGGGTTTTATTTGGCCAACACAGTCTTTGATCTTTTCGCAAGTTTGATGATGCTGACCATCCTTCTTTCTTGAAAACATTTTCCAGTTTGGTTTAATAAACTTTGATGGAACCCCTCTTACTTAGGTGCAAAGGATAATACTTGATCTCTGAGGAGTTTAGCCCAGTTGGAGCAGTTCAGTGAATTTAGCAACAGAGACCTTTGCCCCGGTCAGAAAGGCTTCAGTGGAATGGTGAAGGCTGACCTTAGACTACAGTGAGTTGAAGAGTAAAGCCAACTTATAATGGGAAAAGATAGAGTAGAAATAGCAAATGCAATTAATTCTGTTATGAAATTTGTTGGAGAAGGGAAAAAGAGATAAAACTTTCTAGAAAGTACCTAGGAGGTATTATAGGACAGTGGAGCAGTGGAGGGACTTAAACATGTTCTTACACTGAAGGAAAGATGCAAGTAGAAAGGGAAAAGTTGAAAACAGAGGAGGGGGACTTCCCCGGTGGCACAGTGGTTAAGAATCCGCCTACCAATGCAGGGGACACAGGTTCGATCCCTGGTCCGGGAAGATCCCACATGCTGCGGAGCAGCTAAGCTTGTGTGCCACAACTACTGAGCCTGCGCTCTAGAGCCCGTGAGCCACAACTACTGAAGCCCGTGTGACTAGAGCGCATGCTCTGTAACAAGAGAAGCCACCGCAATGAGAAGCCCACACACAGCAAGGAAGAGTAGCCCCTGCTCACCACAACTATAAAAAGCCCGTGTGCAGCATAAATAAATAAGAAAAGAGGAAGAGAAGTGTATAACTGATGGGGCAAAGCCCTGGAAGTACCAAGAGGGTTGGGATTGATATTATAGAACTGCTATGAACAGAAACAGGAACCTCTTCCACTAAAATTATACTTAAGCATGTATGATTTGAGGGTGGGAAAAGAGTTCCTCTTTGCTACTATACTAGAGAGGCTAAAGACTGTGGCCCAACAAATCTGGCCTATAGATTGTGTGTGTGTGTGTGTGTGTGTGTGTGTGTGTGTGTGTGTGTGTGTGTGTGTGTGTGTGTGTGTGTGTGTTTACCTGCATAGAGCATCAAAAGAATCTTAATTGGTTGCCCACATTTAAAAATCATGAGATTTCAAACAAAAATCTGGATTTACAGCTTCATCTTAAAAACTAGAAGATGTGGCAACACAAGCTTTGGTAACCAGAGACTGCTGACTTCTTCGGATGGGCTGTGGCCTCTCCAGTCTCCACTGCTCCCTCATACTTACCACATGACCACTTCATTTATTTATGTTATCTGCCTGGCTCCTCTAGGCATCTGAATTTGTCACTCCTCCTATTATTATCTTTCCTACTTTTTTTTTTTTTTGGCCATGCTGTGCAGCATGCTGGGATCTTAGTTCCCCAACCAGGGATTGTACCCATGCCCCCTGCATTGGGAATGCAGAGTCTTAACCACTGGACCGACAGGGAAGTCTCTCTTACTTCTGAGACTGATTTTTATGTCACTTTCAATGGCTTCTCTTTCTTGTATCGGATAACTGGATGTTGCTTCTGTTCTCAATCTTCTTCTTCTACACGTTTTCCCTTCAAGAACTTGTTCAAGTTCAATCTATCACTTCTGTGCAGATTACTTGTAACTCAATATTATAAAATCTTTGAATATTGTAGTTGGAAAAGGAATTTAGAGATTGGATAGTTCAATCTTCCCAATCCATAGAACATAGTTGGATAACAGACTTCTATAATTCAAAAGAACTTTAAAGATGAACTAGCTTAATCTACAAATAAGGACATTTAGGTCTCACAGAGATTAAACATTGCTCTCTACTTAACCACACAATTCTGCGCGATTCAAGACACATCTACTACTTTGTGCAAGACACCTTGGGGGAATATAAACTTGAATTAGATAGGGTTCCTTCTCTCAAGGAACTCACTTCTAGCACAAGCACACGAAATAAAATGTGGTTAAGTCCTATAATGGAGAAAGAACATGACATTAATGGACAACCAAGGACAGCAAAGTTCCAATGATGGATATCTGCATATGTAACTATATGAGTAGATTTAACTAGATCTTGAGAAGGGGGTAGGGCACATTCTTCTTTTTATAGTTCTTGCTGTGTGTGTATGTTCCTTAATATCTGAGAATATAAACTCAGATGGATTAAGTAATTTCTCCAAGGCGACTCTGTCAATTACAGGCAAGGCCAGGTCTAGAAATCAGGTCTCCTAACTCAAACTCCAGTGTTCTTTCTCTTACATCTCAGTGTTTCTTCAGCCCTTATTTCTCCTGAGCACTATCCTGTATTATCAACTGTCTGCTAGGCATTTCTAAAAGAAGGCCTACTTCCTTGTTTTACGTGGTAGCACAACCATTCATCCAGTTGGGATGTGTCAGCATCCTGTAGCTACCTACAACAATACACATAACAACAACTACAACACACCTCACACTTATTCTGGCAAAAGGTCCTATTAATTTGTCCTTCAAAATGTCTCCTTTGTCCAGACATTTCTTTGGTGACCACTTCCACTTCCCCAGTGGAAAGCCTTATTATCTTCATATAGTTTTGCCTTCAGCCCCTGATAAACTCATAGAGCCTTAGAGTTGAGAAGACTCTTAGAGGTTATCTACATCCAACCTTTACCCAGAGAGAGAATCACTTCTGTAGTACTCCTGATCCTGACAATGGTCAGCCAGCGGTTGTGCAGGGTATTCAACTGCTTCTAGGGCAGCTCATTTCACCACTAGACACCCAAGTAATTAGAAAATTCAGCCACTCGCTCACTCAACAGATGTTTACTGATCACGTTCTCTGTTCAGGCGTCGTGCTTGGCGCACTGGAGGTTTAGCTGTACAGGGCTCCCCACAGGCCTTCTGCATTTCCGCCTTTCCTGTCTTTGTTCACTGGCCTCAAGTAACTTTCAGTTGAGTTTCTTCTTCTCTCACGTGGAGATAATAAAACCTACCTCGAAGGGTTTTTGTGAGGATCAACTGATATAACATGTGTAGAGATGCTCTGGAAACCAAGTGTAATATAGCTAAGGCTTTCCCCTCATCTCTCCAACTGTGTATTATATTTGGGGGTGGTGGTGGTGGAGATGATTCCACTATCATCTCTTAGATATTTTATACATACAAAAGAATAGTTGTTATATGTGTGTTATAAGATATAATGGATACCCACAAATCTACCATTTAACCCAATAACTAGAACATTACCAAGAGCATCCACTTTTCTTCCCCATCCCATCCCCAAACTCTCTCCAAAGTAACTACTAATAAATTTTGTGTTTATCATTCCTCTGCTTTTCAAAACATTTTATCATATATACCCAAACAATATATTGTTTAATTTTGCTTGTTTCTGAGATTTATGAAAATGGTCTCAAATACTTGCAGTGTTCTGGGATTTCTTTTATCACTCAATAGTATGTTCCTAAGATTTAGTCAATCCAATTATACATACTTTGAAGCTTCATCTCCTTGACGTAGCCTCTTCAGATCACAAGAGCACAAAGCGATCCTTCCCACTATGAACGCCTCTAGCAGTCACTATTTTTAAAATGAGCTGAAATTGTAGCTTCACTTTTCCTGTATCTTAAGTGGCATCACCCTAACTAGACGTAAACTCCTTGGAAGGCAGGGAGGTGGCTTATCGTGGTAGGAGAGCACTGAATGGGTGGCCTGGGTTCCAATTCCGGTGTCACCCTCACAGGCAGTGTCCTCGGCCTGGCTCCTTCCCCTTTCTGAGCCTCCCACTTCTTTCTTTACTTTAACAGGAGGGTTTTTGCGAGGAACTCCTGAAACAGCGGATACAACGCGCTTCGTAAACTGCGAATTAATTTTCACGTCACCGTTGGGCCCACAGTTTCCAGAGGGGCCTCTGCAAACAGGGCCAGGCCAGTGGCGCTCTGGCTGTGTTTGGGGACGGCCGTGTCACCCGCGAGGGCAGGGACCTGGATTCTTCCTTTCTTCGGGATACTGCAGGCAGCTCCATGGCGGGCCATACTCTTAACGGAGGCTAAACTTCTGTGAAAACTGCCAGCAGGCGGGAGGGCGTTCCCTCCCCCTAGAATTGGGCAGGGCGCGAGGCAGTTGTATTCACGCATGCGCATCTCCTCCTCGAGGCCCTGGTGAGACCCAGCCAAAATTGGTTCGCTCCGCTCGTGTTTTTTCCATACAGGGGCTAAAATCTTTTCTGTACGCACGCGTCTTGTGTAGGCTGCGGTTGGCTGATGGTCCCATCCGTCATCGGATGAGCCAATGAAGTGAGCCTCAAGATCCACTTCCCGCCCTTCGCTGGGGAGCCCTAGGAGTGGATTTGGGTCTTTGTCCGCACTCATGCCCGTGCGGACCAAGCGGTTGGGAAGTTAGCCCGGGAGCGCGCAGGAGGCTTGGCTCACCCGCTGGCGACCGACTGCCTTATTTGCTGTCATAGCGGGGAGGGTGAATGAGAGAGTGAAGGGGTCGGTGTAAAGGGTGACGGGGTCCCCAGGGGTCGTTGCTAGTCAATCATTTGTTGAGCACCCACTGTATGCCAGACGCTGCCCTAGGCGGGCGCTTTGGAACGGTGATGTCTGCTTCCATGGGGGCTTACAGCCTAGTGGGACAGGTTAAACAAGTGCTTTTATTGCCTTACACCTCCCTTCTTCCCCTTCGCCTTAGATGGAGATTCTCTTCGCGAATACTAAACCAAGGTCCCCACCCGGCACTGGGTGGCAGCGCTGGGATTGGACACCAAGGCGCCGAGGCCAGCCTCCGCTCCCAGCCGAGGGCGGTGTCTGGGGGTGAGGACTGGCGCTGCGGTCACGTAAGGGCGGGGTTTGGCGGGCGCGTGACCTCCGTGTAGGCGGGGCCCTTCCCCTTCCTCTTCCCTTTCCCCTTCCCTCTTGGGCCCTCGGCGTCGTCGCCAGCTTTTATTGGACACATGGCGGCTGATGCGCAGTAAATGGGAGTGACTCTGGGCGGCCACACTGCGAAGGCGGGGATCTCAAGCCAAACGAAGTGCCCAAATGAGGCCTAAGAGCTGTAAACAGGTGGAAACGGGGGCAAAGCAAAGGGGGGTGGGGTGGGTAAATGCAAGTCAATCCAACTGGAAGCAATAAAGCCTAGGCTCAAATGAACTATACCTATTTGGGAACTGCGCTGTGGAAAGAACCTGAGAGCCACCTTTTCTTTTTGGGCCTAGGGTTTACCAACTGAAATAGAGCAGGGCACTGGACGTGCCCCTTAGCCGGGCAATGACACTGAATGATTTAAGTTTGCAATCAGAAACAAGCAGTCTGTACTGGCTCAGTAGGAGCCACTTTGGAGCCTGGGGTGGGGTCGCCTTATGTCCCTTTCACATCCGCTTGCTGTTCCTGAAACAAGTTTCCACAATCACAAGGCTGGAAAAGTTAGCCCATGGGACTGAGGGGTGAGTCACAAGAACATGAGCTACAGGGAACTGCTTGGCCTCCTTGGCTGGAACAATCAGATACCACCCTTTGTTTCCCACCTCCCAAGAGTCACCTCTTTGGGGATAGGCACCCACTGGGTGCTAATTCTTCAGTGGAGGGATAACTAGAAGAAACTGGAATCCACGCTTCTCAGCCCCATTGGATCTGGTGCTGGAAAGTAGAGAAGCTGCAGAAAGTTACCACGCCCATGAGGGGAAAAAAAACCCTTTGTAGATTGTAGCGCTCAGTTTATGAACTGCACTTTGACATGCATTATCTCATTTTAGTCTGACTGAACACGTACTGTGTGCCAGGCACTGAGCCAGACACAAAAATGGGTGAGGCAGTGAATTTTTAAGAAGAGCTTTCAGTCCAGTTGTACAGAATGAATAGAAACTAGTACCTACAGTTTCAGGTAGAATGAGGTAGGAGCTATAAAAAGGGCAGATTCCTAAGACACTTCATAAGAGAAGAATATCATATCCAGCTGGGTAGGATGGGGGAAATCAGGAAAAGTTTAATGGAGGTAAAGTTGTAGGAGTAAAAGCTTGAATGATAGGAAAGTTTTCAAAGAAACAGGCATGTAGAGCCCTATTTTTTGCCCATAGAACCTCTTCTTACCCACGTAAGTTAATCTATTTTCATGTCTTTGACAAGTAGCAGTAATAAAAATAATAACACTGATTGAGCACTTATGGATCAGGAATGGTTTCAAGTGATTAATATGTAACGTTTATTTAAATCTCACAGCAACCCATTTTACACATGAAGTGACTGAGTCATGAAGAAGTTAAGGTTCTCTCTAGGCTGATGTCTCACAAGCCTTCTCTTGCCTCTGGCCTACGCATTGTCCTGAGCCCCAGCTTCATTCATCCAGCTGCCTACCAGGTAGTTCCTCCGGAATATCCTCCAGGTATCTAGTAAAGAAGTGTTCTCTCTCCTTATCGAAAGAAAACCAGTGACCTCTAGGGTTGCACCAGGTCCACCACACCTGACCCTGCAGTTACCCCTGGGGAGCAAAACACTCCTCCCTACCTTCGATGCCCCAAAGAATGCATCAGTGAATTTTCCCTTTTTCAAGGTTAGCACAAGCGTAATGAGTCAAGGGACTTCCCTGGTGGTCCAGTGATTAAGACTCCGCACTTGCACTGCAGGGGGCATGAGTTCGATCCCTAGTCGTGGAACTAAGATCCCGGATGCGGTGCGGCCAAAAAAAAGACTAATGAGTCAAGCAGGCCTTTAGTGAAGTTAGGAGATCACAGATAAGAAATACACTTCTGGTTCTTCTGATCTCTACAACTCAAACTCTTACGCAGCTTGGGGCCCTCCATGAGTCTCTCCTTGCCCCGCCCTCCAGCCTTTTTCCTTGGTCCTTGGAGTTCCCATGTCCCAAGGACGACGACTTCACAGGTGACCAACACTATGAATGGCTTCCCTCTTCATAAAAACCTCTCTACCCATGGGGTGACCTCACCCTGCTGGCCTTCCACGTACACCTCCAACTCAGTTCATCTGAAACGAAACTCGTCTCCTTCGGACGTACCTGGTGGCCTTGTCTGGCGCCACAGCACCACCATCCAGTCAGTAGTCCAAGCACGAGTTTGAGAGTCGTTGACTCGCCTCCCTTTCCTTCGTCCTCTACCCTCACCAGGCAGTTTCCGAGTCCTGTTAATTCTACCTCTTAAGTATTTACTAAATTCATCCTCTCACTTGCAAAGGACCCTGACTGGACCTCAATTCTGCCTGCCTTCCAACTGGTTCTCAGCATTACTGTCTGAGGGAGCTTATACTGGCAGGAAGCTTTCTGAAGTGCAAATCTGATCAAGTCCCTCCTCTATTTAAAATCCTTTGATGACCAAATATCTCCTGCAGAATAAAATCCAAATTACGGCAATCAAGGCCCTTCACAGTGAGGTTTCCGCCTGCCTCTTCAGCTTTCTCTGCTATACCTTTGACCCATACCACAGTATTAGATTTCCTGAATGCACCATTTTCTCTCCATACTTTACACGCTATTCCGGCTACCAGGAATGACTTCCCTGCCCTCATTTGTACATGTCTTCCAAATCCAGCTCAAATACCTCCCCTAAGTAGCCTCCCCTGATCCGTACTGGCTCGGATTTCGGTGTGCCTCCTCCTCTGATCCCACAGCCCACTTACAGCCTTCCTACCTGTCATTTAATGCAGCCTGCTGACTCAAGTGTTAACTGTTGGTTCACCTGTCTTTTGTCCCCGCTTAACTGTGAGGTGAGAGGCAGGAGCTGTCTTGTTCCTCTCTGTATCTCCAATGCCTAACAAAGGGTTTCACACACAGCAGGTGCTTAATAAATGTTTGTTGCATTTAAGACAGGAGGATGGCATGACTGAAGACTCAAAGGGTCTGTCAAGGAATGGACTGTACTGCCTGGTTGCCCTAGTGGCCAAGGGATGTGCAGTGGAGTTGCATGGACTACGCCTGGAAAAGAGGTTGTGTCAGTTCTTTGAAGGCCCTGGGAACCCTGCCCAGGAGTTTGGGCTTATTTGGTGGGCAGTAGAGAACGATGAGGTGCTGGATGATCAGTGCTGTGCCAAAGATGGGAGGATGGATTAGAGAAGGCGAAGGCTTGGGTTAGAGAAAACGGGTAGCTATTAGTTCTGTCTTCCAGTTGATGAAACAGTGGCTTGGGCAAATGGTGACTACCCGAGGCCACACAGCTGGTAAGCAACAGAACTAGGAGTTGAACAAGTTCTGGACTATGCCAAGTCCAGAGATCTTTGTACCACACCACAGCGGGTATGCAGTAGATGGGGCTTCAAGGTTGTCCCAGTGTGAATGGATACTCCATTAATCAGGCTAGGATAGGTTATGTTGCAGACACAATTCTGAAATCTCCGTGGCCTAACATAACACACTTATTTTCCATTCACACAAAGTCCACTGTGGCGCTGGACATCACCTTAAGGCAGCTTAGCCATCCAGGCTGCTTTGACATGCTTCCACAGTTGCCACGATAGGGAAAGAGCACTTGGAGAATCACATACCAGCTTGATTTTGGAAGTGACACACATTACTTCCAGTACGGTCCACTGGCCAGAACTAGTCTGATGACCTCACTTGACTACACAGGGACTGGGAAATACAGTCTTCTATGTGTCCAGGAAGCAGAAGAGGGCAGGAAATATTTGTGGGCAATAGTAATGCCTACCCAGGACATCAGGGGCCGATGTCTATAGAGAAGGAGGGGTGAGGCCAAACAGTCTGAGTGTATGAGATGTGCAAAGGAGAGAGGTTTTGCTCGGGATTTGTGTTAGGTCAAGGCTGTTCTAGTCACAGGCAGCCAGCAGGGGAACCTCATCCGGGCGAGAGTACCTTCTTAACCCTTTCCTGCTCAGCATCTTTCACCTCTGCTCCAGCTAAGGGAGAAGTGAAGCAAAATCTGTAATGACCCTGAGAGGGAGGCAGGACTGGTACAGACGACCGCAGTTTTCAGATGAGGAATCCAAGGAATGAAGACATTCTGTGATGTGCCTGCATATGCAGCAACCAAAGCATTAAAACCACGGTTTGTGGATTTTAGGCATTTGCAGGCCTGTCGCCACCATCGTATGTGGGCCCTTCATACTCCATCTTTGCCTCTGCAGCACCTAGCATGGGCCTAGTACAGAAGAGTGGCCAAACCCTGTTAGTAGTGAGCCAGGCCCTCCCTGTGCACTTCCCTCCAGAGCCCCTGCATCTGCCCTACAGCACAGCTGTGCAGGCACACGGCTTCGGGCGCAAGAGCCACCAGCCCCTGCCAGCCTCTGCAGAAAGGCACCAGGTGGGGAAGCCCTTTGGGGTATGTGAGGAGGGCAGGGAGAGGCTCCTGGCACTGTTAAAGGGCGCTTCAAAAGGGAGGGGTAGGGCAGCTGCCCCTTCGGGAGGGAACTCTGTGGGGGCCGTGAAGGTGGAATCCATCTGTGCCTAACAGAGTGCCTGGGCAACTTTCTGCCGTGGAAGAGTTTTCCTAGCTGAAGGTCCTCTATCACACTCCTCCTCCACGCACATTCCATCTGTTCCTGACCTGGCCTTGAGTGGTATTTGTTTTTCTTGTGTCCCAGGATCCCTCCTCTGGCTTCTAACCAGACAACCCTCCTGAGTCCTGGGGCTGCTTCTGCTTCTGACCAGAGCACCTGGAAGAAATTCTCACCTGAAAACCCCACCTCAGACGTCGTGAGTGTCCGCCCGGCAGGCTAACCGCCCTTCTTTCCTGCTGAGGTGGAGCTCTGGACTCCCACCCTGCCAGGGCCACACGATCCTTCCTTCCCCTACACAGCCGACCGCACCAAAGAAACCAGAACCCAGGCCGAAGTATCAGAAACGTGTATTCTTTTTCTTTTAATAGTAAACCTCTTTACAACAAATATAGTGAAAGAGTTTTCAAACAAAACTCATAAGAATCTCGAGGACTTTGTCTTTTCTTATTGTGTAGAATACTAAGAAAGCATCACCATACAGCACAAAAAGAAATATTGAAAACAAATCAACAGTCACACACTTGGACTCGCCCTCCCCAGGACCCGGGATGAGCCCTAGGAGTGTGGGTGATTGTCGGGTTTGAGGGTGGGGCACCTCGGGGCCTGTCTCCCCTCCCTCTCCCTCCCCCCTTCCCTCTGGGACTTGAATGGGGAAGACAGAGAATCCAGATTCTCCATATGACACTCCAGCCCCCCTCCCCCGCTACAAATCCCATTCCTTCTACCAACTGCTTAGGGGATGGAGAGGTGGCAAGAGGGGAGATGAAGCGTTCCCAGGCTCCATGTCTCCTCCCCTCCGTGAAAGCCTAATTTCACCCCCCCATCCCACCCCAGGGGATTCCAAAGAGTCAAGTTAAAAATATATAGATATAGATATTTCTAGATACACTTTTACATCATTTGTCTCTCCAAACAAATAAATAATCAGCAAGAGAAGGTGCATTACTTCCTTCCTGTCCAAGGTGGGAAGGGCTGGATAAGGGTCAGGGGTCAGTCTCGCTGCATTGAGTGCACTGCTGGGGGGAGGGGAAATGGTGTGTTCCACTGGGGGAGGGGTGTATGTGTGGGAGGTCCTCTTGCCCACTATCCCTGAAAGCTGTGGGAAACCTGGGGAGGGGAGGGGCATTGGATGACTCCAGTGATTACTTTGGCAAATGCCCAGTTCTTCGGAGGAAGGAGTGGGTGGAGGCAAATTTGGCTTGTGAGAGGAAGAAGAAATGAAGTCCCCACTTGAGGTCTGGGTTCCCAGAGACCCATTCATCAGGCCGGCCAGGGGCCCCTAACCCCAAGAGAAACCTCGGGATACTGAATTGCAGAAATGTCACATATTCATTCACAGATCACCCCCTGCCCCCAGGGATAGAGAGAAAAGGACACGCACACATCCACACATGGTAATCAAAAGCCAGGTTTGCCATTACAAGGCAGAGGGCAAAACTGGTGAATATTGCACCGTGAACTGCAGGGGCCCTCACCCCGACCCCATGTTTAATGGTGGCCAAGCCCAGCCTAGAAAGGTGGGCAGACTGATGGCGGGAATAGCCTGAGAAGGGAAGGCCAGTCATTCAACGTTTATTGAGCACCTAT
Source organism: Orcinus orca (assembly GCF_937001465.1). Taxonomy (NCBI): domain Eukaryota; kingdom Metazoa; phylum Chordata; class Mammalia; order Artiodactyla; family Delphinidae; genus Orcinus; species Orcinus orca. The sequence continues at coordinate 99,233,949 of NC_064559.1, read as the reverse complement.
CATTCACCTTTCACCCAATCAGCATTTGTTGAGCGCTGGCTATGTGCCAGGCACTGGGCAAGGCTCTGGGAATGCATGCACGCATGCACAAGACTACACCCTGGCTTCTTTCAAGGTCCTGATCAAGTCTCATCTACTGACACTCCCTCTAGGAACATGCAGGAAGACTGGGCATGCTGTGTGCCCAATCAGCAGTTGGGGGCGTAAGCTGTAAGGAAGGACCACAGCCCAGGTGAGCAAAAAGCTGCAGAGAGGAAGAGAAACTTGAGTATCATCCTGAAAGCAGGAGGGGGTGTGGGGGGAAGAGGGTACTCCAAGAAAGGGAGCTGGGTATAAAGGCCTGGGGACTGGGTGAACAATTGTGCGTGGAGCTGCGGGAGAGGTAGGGCTACAGGGAGAAGCAAAGAGGGCCAAGTGCCAGATCCCCAAGTGAAGTATAAACATATCAGAGCTGAGGGTGAGAACAGGGGCTGCAGCAGGGAAGAGAGTGGGGCTCAGGAAGGAGGGTCACAGAGCTGGAAGCCAGGGCTGTGTGGCTGCAAGAAGAGCCATCTGTCCCTCTGTAAACACACACTCAGGCACGCACACACACACACACACACACGCACACACCCTCAGAGCTCAGTTCACACAGATTCACACACACATGCCCAGACGGGCTCAGAGCCACATAAAGGTACACCCATGCAACCACACACACACACACACATAAATACAAAGGTACACTCAGACACATAAATACCAGATGCCCTCATCAACACACTCGGGTACCTGTGCGGTCACACGCACCCCTCTGCTCTGGGTTCCTTCCCTGCATCAAGTATCGGAATACTGCAAGCGGCTGGATCGTAGAGGCAGGCAGTGTCGCCTACCACAAAACCGGGCCTTGTCTAACTCTACTTTCCCACCAGGATGAAACCCCAAGGGAGCACTGCACCCCTTGGGCAGAGGGGCTGGGCTTCTTATGTGAAGGAGTGGGGCAGGCCCCAGTCTGCCTGCCCACGTCACCCCTGGACAGGCCCCTTAGGGCAGGGAGTAGTGGTGGACTGCGGGCCGGGGGCCTGCCCCCTCCAGTTTGATCTGTGATCCAGCCTGGGGTCTCAGGACCCCACGCTTTGGCTGCCCCCACTGGGGAGGCAGTAGAGAGGGCGGACTTGGGGGGGGGAGGGGAGGGGAGCAAGAACAACAGCAGAAGAATCTCGTCTATACAGTACGGGCCGTTTGAGTCATTATTATTACAATATACTTTGACAAAAATAGAATCTCATTTCATATCAATACAACAACAACAACAAAAAAACAGTTTCCTGGACTGTTACACTGCTAACGTTTTCCAAAGGTTGCTATTTACAATTACAGTAGCCAAGACAGAAGGTGGGATGCGGCCTGGGGGTGGTGGGACAGGAGGTAGCGAGACAATGAGGGCGCCAAGAGCAGGGAGGTGGGGTCAGGAGCGGAAGGAGCTGGGAGGAGGGCTGGGGAGAGGGGCCGAGGAGGAAAGAAGGGAGGCAGGCCTTTTGCGGACCTCCTCCATCCCCTCTCCCACCCTCACACACCACCCCAATGTCCACTCCTCTGGGGATGTGTACGTGCAAGGAAGAGCAAGTCCCCTCACTCACGCTAGTCCCTGGATGCAAGGGTTTCCAGTTCTCAGGCACCCCGGGGTGCCTGAGGCCACCTCCTGCTGAGCCACTTCACTCTCCCCAGTTCTCCCTGCGCTTCGTGGCCGGCTTTACAGGGCTGGTGTCAACTGAGGGACGGGGAGCTATTGCACTGTGTATCTTAGAGAAAGTGCTGGGGAAGGGAGGGGGCCCCCAATTCACCCCCTGCCCCAGCCCTTCTGCCCCTCCTCAGCCCTCTCCTCATGGCTCTGTCTTTCTCTCCAACTGTGCTTCATAGGGGCCCCACCTCAAGCCCCTTCCCTCCAGCCTCGATTCCCAGGCAGCCTTCCCAGCCCCAAACCTCGGCCAGCACCCGCACACCTTGGAGGTGCAGATCACATGATAATCAGTCGAGAGTGTGTGGTGTGTGTGCAGGGGCCTCTGGGGCCCAGGCTTGGGTATTCTGCCCCATGTGCCTGTGGCCATAGGAACAGCCGAGAAGCAGAGACCTTCTTCAGAACCTCTGCCTCACTTTCCCCCTGAAACACAAAACCACCCATGAGGCCGACTTTGGGGTTTCAGTCTATTGTAAGGGGTTTTTGTTGTTTGGTAGTTTTTGGTTATTTCCCTCTGTCTGGGGGATGGGGTGGGAGGGCCCCGCATGCAGGGCTCGGCACCTGTCCTTTCCCAAGGCCTATCGGGCCCCCCACCCCCTCCTGCAGCATATGTGTACAACGTGCAAAGTGTCCCCCCCTTCCCGCAAAAAAGAGCCCCCCAGCCAGTGAAACTGGTGGGGGGTGCAGAAAGAGGGGATGGGAGCATCCCCCTCTCCAAAGCGAGAATCCAAATTAAAAAAAATATAATAATAATAATAATAATATAATAATTATACACAAATGTAACCGTCAACAGGACACGGAGCACAAGAAAGGAAGTGGGGGTCGAGCGGGAGGAGCCCAGGACAGGGAGGGGTGGGCGGTGAGATTGTCAACTCTTCATCAGGGAGGCTGAGAGGAAGGGAGTGGGAACCGTCACTTTAATGTCTGTGAAAAGAGGAGATGGAGAAGGGGGTGTGAGGGCGTGGCCCAGGCTACGGGGTATGTGCCCCCCACGTCCCTCTCCCAGTAGGGCCAGGATTCTAGTGGCAGGGCCAGCTCTGAGGGGAGGAAGTCATCGAGCAGAAGGACTGATACTGGAGGGAGGGGAGATGGGCCTTTGGCGGGGGTGAAAGGGTGTCCGTGCTGCCCCATAAGGGCTGATGGAAGGGCTAGCTGGCCACCTCTTAGGTGGGAGATGAGACAGGCTGGGGGCATATGGGCCAGTCCCTGGGTGCAGCAGACAATGGCAGACCGGAGGGGCGATGCTACAGTACCCAAGTATCGAGCCGCATCCTCTTCACAGCTGAGCCCTCAGCCTCAGGCTCTGGGGCTGGGCGCAGCAGGCCCAGTGTGGGCCCGAAGTCTCCCCGTCCATCATCCCGGTCCCCCGTCTCATAGGAGGCCCCAGCCGGGCTGCTGAGACTGTCGCCAGGCTCAGGGCGGGTAGCCGGAAACACAGCTGGAGGGGGAGGCGCAGGGCTGCGCTCACGGCTTGGGGACACTGGTTCCGACTTGATGCTGATGTGGGGGTGGGTGGTGACCGTGAGGGCAGCACCCACGTGGGGCAAGGGGCTGCCGGGGCTGGAGACAGGCAGTGGGCATGGAGTACAGGGGACAGAAATAGAGGAGGTGAGGGACAGAAAAAGTGGTGGGAGGTCACACGACGGAGTGAGAGAGGACAGAAAGTGAGAGGATGGGGGTTGGGGGTGGGGTGAGGCAAGTGGATGGAGACAGAGGCAGCAGGAGAGAGAGGGCCAAGTGAAGGGAAAAGAAGGAAAAGAAGTCACGTGAGTTGTCTTTCCATCCCATGTCATCTTCTGCAGAGCCAGGAGGGCCCCGCACCCCACCCCAAGCCCGGGCTGGCTGGGGGAAAGGCTCAGGATGGCTCTCCCAGGCCTTGGCAGGGGACTCCAGGGCTGCCACTTAGTGGCTTACGTGCTGTCCACTGATGACAGACAACCTCAAAGGGATCTCAGCTCTCATGAGGCCCCTCCTCTTCCCACCCCTCAGCTCCCCCTTCCCCAACACTGGTGGGCATCCCCTGGGACTCACATTAGGTTGCTGAGGGACACGGGGACCAGGTGGGGCTGCTGCTGAGGTGGCGGCTGGGGCTGCTGGGGAGGCTGGGGCTGCGGCTGCGGCTGGGGCTGCGGCGGCTGCTGCGGCTGCGGCGGCTGCTGCCAGGCGGTGACACTGCCTAGCGACAGCCCCCCAGGCGAACTGAAGGCCGGTAAGGAGGAGAGCTCTGCACTGGTCAACTGGTAATCTGCATGGGGTGGGGAAGAAAGTGCGGGTGAGCTTCTTGCAGTGGGAGAGAGGACCGAGGCTCCCGTGGGGGAGCCGCCTCCAGGACTATCAGGGTGGGGGGAGTTGTTAAGGACAGATGTGAATAATCAACTAAGCCCGTACAAATTCAGTGAAGATGGCACTCAAAGAAACGCAAATCTTGATAACCACGAGGTGCTGTGTTTTAACAGGATGCAAAGAGAGGTGGTTTTTTAAAATAGTGTTTAACTTTTTTTTTTTTTTTTTAACCGTGTGTAGGTATCACTTTTAGAATGTCAATTTTAAAAAAGAAGGCGAGGGACTTCCCTGGTGGCGCAGTGGTTAAGAATCCGCCTGCCAAGGCAGGGGACACAGGTTCCAGCCCTGGTCCGGGAAGATCCCACATGCCGCGGAGCAGCTAAGCCCGTGTGCCACAACTACTGAGCCCACGCGCCACAACTGCTGAAGCCCGTGCGCCTAAAGCCCGTGCTCCACAACAAGAGAAGCCACCGCAGTGAGAAGCCCGTGCACCGCAACGAAGAGTAGCCCCTGCTCACCACAACTAGAGAAAGCCCGCTCGCGGCAGCGAAGCCCCAAAGCAGGCAAAATTAAAAATATAAATAAATAAATTTTAAAAAAATAAAAAAGAAGGGGAAAAAAGGTAGGTAAGAAAGGTCTAATATATGTCTAATTGTCATCTCTTCAAATGCCAAGTCTTAAAGAGCCTTTCTGAGATTAGAGGGGAATGGTGGGAAATGCTAGGTGAATGGCGCATCTGAAGCAAATGACTGTAACTACCATTCCACCTTCCTCAAAGTCCCTTAGTCTCCTGAAGACTGTCAACACATAAAACAGGTAGGAATAGGTAGCAGCAAGCGTTCGGGCTGCTGTGCCCACAAACACAGAGGACGCACATCTGCCGCCCAGAAGGGCCTACAAGAGCAGAGGGGCTGTGAGCGAAACAGGCCTGCGGTGCAACTGGCCAAGGTTCTGGCGGATTTCCCCATGAGGTGGCACTCGTTGTTTTCAAAATTTCTGTCTTAATGAAGAAACTGTGATGTTTGCACTGAACAAACAGAACCATGAAATGTTTCACAATTTACACAGCTCTGTTATGTTTCATGCCGCAGCCTGTTTGGGACACTTTAGAAAATGCCTTCCCTGAGGAACACAGGCTGACTGCACCGTAGCGTGATGAGGAGGGCACACCCGCCAGTCCTCCCAATGCTACACCACGTGCTCCTACTTGAGGGGCCATCTGCTCCAGCCCTCTGTCTTTACGCAGGGAAGACAGGATTATCTGTGCAGCAGAACGGTAAGGTGAAGGGCATGAGCGATGGGGTCAAACTTCCTAGCCACCTCCACTTACAGTCCATGCGACCTTCGGCGAGTTACTTAGTCTGTCCATAAACTGGAGGCAATAATCCTGCCTGCATCACTCAGCTGCTATGAGGACTGAGCGCATTAATACACACGAAGTATGTAGAACAGTGTCTGGCACATGATAAATAATCAAAAGATTTACCTGCTGTTATTATTAATTTACAAAGGAGGTGACTGCAGCCTCAAGTTTGAGGAACTCTCCCCAGGTCACAGAGAAAGCCAATGGCAGAGCTAAGACACGACCCCAGGCTTCTTTTATTACCTTTAAATCTCACTCTACAGATGGTCCACGCTTGCCTCTGGTCTCATAACAATGTTAATTAGCCAGGAGTTTTGAGATGCTTACATTTAAAAAGCAGACCAAGGGCAGACAGGGGCCCCTAGGACCAACTATTTACAACATTCATTTTACAAACAAGGAAACCAACCCTGAACAGTGCAGTGTTGCCCAATGTCCCCCAGCCAGTGAATGGTAGGGACTCAAACCCCAGTCCTGCACTTTCCCACCACACTCCAGCCCTGTCTACCTGGAGATCTGGCTCCCCAGCAGGCCTCTTGGTCTCCTCCTAGAGCGACCAAGCCAGACCTCTGCAGCCAGTGTCAACAAGGGGCCAGGTGCGTCCCTTATCCATGATATTACCACAGGCAGATCACCCCCAGCCGGAACTTGGACTGGGGCCAGGCACTGTAAATAGTGAACAACTAAACAGCAATGTGTTCATTGGGGATTTGTTTATATACGTAGGGTCACCTGAAAACACCTGCTGTTTAAACCGAGGTCTGCTTAACTACTCCTGCAGCAAGAGGAACTGGAGCCCTTGGTTTCTGAGAGGATGTGAGAAAGCCCAAACACTTCCCAGCAGGGCTCCAACAGCAGGCCCAGGGTCAGCATCTGCTTTCACACCAGACTGACAAATAGAGTCTAAAGTCTGGCCTTGCTGAGCGCCTGTCGCAGGTTCACTGACACCCACTAACCTGCCTCCTGCTTCACAGAGACTGGTGGAGGACCTGAGAAGATGGCAGGAAACCACCACCATGGGATGCCCAAATAAACAGCAGCTCCTGAAAAGTGGCCTGTACTGCCCTCTACCAACCGCCCCCGCTGGTAGGGCTGGAAGGGCCTCAGAGACCTCCTGTCCACCCACAACTCACAGATGAGAACTCCTACTGGCCCCCGAAGGTGCGGCCATCTGAAGCAGTCCTCTCTGAAGCTGCCCGAGGACATGATAACTTGGGAGTGGGTACACACATGGGAGCACACACAAGGGACGAGGGACTTCACAAGACACCCAGGTGATAAAATCTGGACACAGACCCACGTGCCAGGGTCTGGCCTCCCGACACGAGGCAGTCCCTCCCGCTCTCTGGCCTGCCCCGAGGGGCTTTCCCACACGCAGGGCTGGGTTCTGGGTTTTTACACACAGGGAAGAGCTGGGATTTTGTGGGTATTTGTACTGGTGTCTGGGACCCTACCTAGCATGGTTCAACTCTGGAATGTAGGCTTGGGGAGTGGCTAGAAGTTTAGGGGTCTTTTGGTCTAGTCTGATCTCACCACAGAACAGCCCTGATGCAAGCCATTCACAGGTGAGAAAAGCTGGGGAACATCAGAAGCCTCTTCAGTGGGAGAAACAGACCAGGTTCCCAGCCACACTGATACTTTGAAACAAGGTGACAAGGCATTTCCGCACTGGGAAGTCCTTCCTGACACAGCAGCTTGGAATGCAGGCAAGGATGGATGAAAATGTCACAGACTGTTCCTGGGAGGGTGTGAGTGGGTGACAGAGGCCAGGACAGCCCTGGGGACCCAGGACGGCCCAAGCACTGGGTGTCCTTTCTGAATTTTTCTACCCAGAGGTCTCTCCCATGTCTCCAAGTGACTCTTCAACCTTCAGATCCCCTCCCCCACTTTCATCAGACCTCCTCCTCCCTTTCCCCCTCATCATTCCACCAAGCCGACATCAGGGTGAGAGACCCCCTTCTTCCTCCTCCGCCCCGCCCTGGAGTCCCTACTTGGCTTTCCCAGGAAGCTGGATAAATCTTCCTGACCATGCTTCCTCTCGGGTCTCCTCAGCCTCCCTGTCTCTCTCATTCCTTCATTCTTCTCCTCCAGGAAGCCTTGCTGAACTCGGCATGCTCCCCTCCCCACTCCCCGACCCTGGTCAGCCCGAGTCACCCAGCTGCTCAACCCACCTCAGATGAGAGCTCCCCAAGGACAGGGCTTTCCCTCTCCATTAGGTCCTATTTAAAAATAAGGGATACTCATACCCACTTAAATTTGATTTGCAGACAAAACAATGAATAATTTTTGCACAAGTATGTCTTTGAGACAGTTCCAATAACACCATCACCATGTGAATGGCATCCGATGTTACTATTTGCTAAATCTGGCAACCTTAATTAGGTAGGGGCTACCCCAAATCAATGGCCCTCCTCAGATGGGGGCATCCCCCAGAGAATACCTCCTGTTCCTTCTCTGGTCCCTCCTGTGCCCCAAGGCCAAGTGCACACAGCTACATGTCACATGAACACTCACCTGTGTTGTAGGCGGTGGGCATGGAAGAGAAGGGGAGGCCCTGGCTGAGTAAACTCGGTGTTGCCACGGAAACCACTGGGGTGGTGAGCGAGTGGGTAGACTGGGAGACCCCAAGGCGCTGGGCATTGTTCTGCAAGAGAAAAGAGTCTGTCAAGAGGTGGTAAATGGGAGGGCTGCTTTATCCAGGCCCCCCATTCCAAGGACAAGCTGGGGTCCCTGAATCTCAAGGCCCAGGAGGAATGCCTCAGCATGAAGACACCGCAGACACACAAACACTGGTGCATTCACAGAGACACTGAGATCCATGGAGAGAGACATGCACACACAGATTCACTGACGCCTACACACATGCGAAAAGGAAAGTACGTATGCTGGCCCTGGGGCCCCAACACCAGCCATGGGCCCTGTCTCCATTCTTCTCCTGGTTAGTCCCCCTAGAGTCTACCCTCCATCTGTCACACTGCAGCACATGCCCTGCTAGAAGTGTGCTGGCATCTGTGAGAGGAATGCAGGGCCTGGCGTGGCGTGTGCCTGCGTGTACGCACACACGTGTGTGGGGCTGTCAGCTCCATCTGCCGCTGAGTCACTTGTTTATTCCAACTCCACGCTGGGGCCGTAACTGCCGCCGTGTTGGCCGCCAAAGCCTGCCTGCCTTTTCCAGCCTCTCTGGCCTCCCGTCAGGGAGTTCGGGAGGGAGGAGCCCCCACCCCACTCCTGGCTGAGGGTGAGGATGTAAGCGTGTATATGTGTGACAGAGGAAGAGTGCTGCGTATGCCTCTGAGTGTCTGTAAGACAGGCTGCGTGCAGGAGGGAGCACCAGGAGAGAGGGAAGCAGGGAAGCCCCTGACCAAGGACAACTCTGGCCTTGCCTTGGGCCTCAGCTTTCCCTAGAAAACCGATTTTCCTGTCCAGCTGGCATCTCTCCTAAGGAGGTCCCTGTCCTGGGTGGGCATGAATAGAGTCAGAGGGCAAGCGCAAGGGCCTAATCCAGGCACCCAGGGATACACTGAGATGGGACCTCTGAGGCCTGAGGCAGGCCCACTCCACTGGTGCACGTGCATGCGTGCACACACACACACACACACACACACACACACACACACACAGGTGTGTCTGCATGAATGCAACATCCCATGAAAACATCCACGGACACTCAGGTACACACACATGCATTGAACTCCTCGCCCCCACCCCGTTCATCTCTGCATCCCACTTGGCACTAAGCATAGCTCTTGGCAAATAACCAGATAAACAAACACCACACACTACACACACAGGCGAAAGGACAAAGGCACACACATACTCCATGCTGGGGGACCGCAGAGCAATGGGCTAACCCAGAATTTAAAGGCACAGCAAACATCTCATAGCCTCACTTACCAGATCTAAATGGTCCTCAGTCTGGGAGCAGAAATAAAACCAAGGGGATGGTTCAGTCTCTGACCCCTGCCCCCCCCTCACGCCCCTGCCCCCACAGCCATGCCGTCTACCTCTTTGCATCGGAGCAGGATGGCTCTCCAGCCTAGGAGGGCAGAGCTCGTCACTGTCCTGATTTCCAGAAGATGCTATATCCCAATGCCCACCAGTTAGGAACCCCTCACAGCCTAATCCTCATCCCTCTGATCACCCTCCTATTATCATCAGGGAACCTTCTCTCCCACCTCCTGTCTCTTTTTACTGCCCTTGAGACTGGTACTTCTGTGCTCCAACCTCTTGGAAGGCCCTTCGGGAAGGAAGAGCTCATAAAAAGCCACGATTCCACGATCTCTCTAGGGAAGTCCTAACTGCTGGTTCTCTCTCCTGCTAGAGGTCGGCTCTGTCCTCCCACCCTACTGCTCCCCACTCTCCCATTCCCCAGCCCCTGGCCCTCGGTCCAGACACCCCACTCACCAAATGATGCATTAACCCCTTTCCTCCCTGGGAAGTGATGACCCTCAGGTCAGGCTTGCGGCTGGGGGCTCCAAGCTGGGCGCTGTGGGTGGGTGGGGGCGGAGACTTGGCAGGGATGACCTTGTTTAGGCTGTTGCCGTTGGCCATGGGGAGGAGGCCAGGGGAAGCCCGGGCACTGACGTAGCCATTCCCTGGAAAGGTGAAGAGATGAGGGTAAAAGGAAAAATGTGGACCCACCACCTAGCCCTGTTAACTGCTCCCAAACCAATACTCCTGTCACCCAGAACTTCTCAAAGCCATGTTCAAACTTTGAGTGGCTACTAAGTTCTCTCATTTTCCCCTAAAACCACCCTGGTCTTGGGAGTAAGGGGAGAACACTCCTTACTCCTCAATCATCGGGTTCATCCCCCTGCCTCTAAGCTACATGTGATGGGACTGGGTAGTAGGAGCTGGTCTCCAACGACAGGACGTCCAGCACCTGCCCCCAACTGGGCCCATAATGATGCAGGGTGGAGAAGGGGGGCAGCCTGGAAGTTGAGACTCAGTGTGGATCCCGGTCACAAGGGCAAATCAACCACTCAGACTGCTCCCCTTGCCTTGAGCTCGGGATGCTGTGATGTGGATAAGCACGTGACAAAATGCCTGTAGCTCTGGGAAAAAGACGAGCCATTCACTTGCAGTGCTGGTGTTACTGGAACTGGGGGACTGATGACATAGCTGCCACCAAAATTAGACTGGTAATAACAAGCAGAATAACCATCTTTTACATTTGTTCCACACTCCATAAGCAACACAGGGCCTTCACACGCGTATCATTGTATTTAATCCTCACACTAACCCTGCAAGACGGACAGGACATGTATCATTAGCCCTATTTACAGACGAGGAAACACCTGCCAACCGCTGGTTGGGAGAGGTGCGATGACTTCTCCAGGGCCACACAACCACTTTGTACATGTTGCGCTCGAGGGCCTAGAAGTATCACCGTTCCCTTAAGGTCTGCAGGCACCTCACGGGACATTTCCTTGGAGAGGGAGGGGTATTCAGCCATTCCCCCCATTTCCTGCCCCCGTACACAACTGCTGCTAAGGAGGTAGTACATGGTTCCTGGGGCCAAGCTGGGGAACTCTAAAACCCAGAGATGTGGGGGTGACCAACGCCAGAAGTATCACCTTGCCCTCTGCCCTGAGAGCACACTGCTTCCCTGGAAGTGTGTGGCTGCCTCCATCCCAATTCCCGGATCACTCCGGGAATGGCAGGAATGTTGGGGTGACGTCAATGGTGACATTCGAAGTCACAGTCACCAGCCGGACAACGGCACAGGGAAGGAGGGGCTGTCAGCTGCTGGGGGGGCGGGGTGGCATGGGGCGAGCAGCCTTTCTTCTGTGGTTCACAGACGTGTGCTTACAAGTGCACATCTAATGTCTGGATATTTCCATAAGGGTGAGAAAGTGTCCGTACGCGTGTAAGTGCGTGTGAGTCTGTGCCTCTTATCTGTTGCCAATGTCAGATATTCGTATCTTCCAGATCCCAACCAGACGCACCCCCCTACTGAACTGGAAAAATCTGGAATCTCTCTTCCAACTAGAAATGTTGGTCAGTTCTCAGAGTTTTCCCAGAATTCCCTGAGCCTACATCTCTGCCAATCATCCACACCAATCACTGCTACAGACAAAAAAATCCAGGGGCTTAAACATCCTCAGATACTACAACCAGCTCAGGCCCTGGGATCTTCCTCTCCCCTAATCTAGGCCACCCTCGGTCCCTGGAACACCTGAGGCCACCGAGCAGGCAGACCCTGGCCCTCCCCCAGGCAGAAGGGCAGCTTTACTCACCGACAGGGCTGGGGCAGGCTCCGTTAGCACTGTTGAGGTCTCCCCCCAGCATGGCCCCTGGAGGAAAAAGAGAACCATAAGCCGACAGGACAGCCTCTTCCAGAGTGAGTCCTGGGAGAGTGCTGTGGTGGGTGAAGGGAAATAGTCACCGTGGAAAATGGAATCCCAAAGTCTCACCACACTTCACTGCCACGTCACCTACCCACCTATCAGATCACTTACCTGCGCTGGCTGGCCGCTGGGGCAGGCCGGGAGACACACTGTTCCTCTGTAGTGCTGGCTGCTGGGGGGACAGGAGCCGTGGGTCCGTGAGGGATGACGTCACCAGGGAAGGGGTGACCAGGGAGCCGCTGGGATTGCTGAACTGCAGTGAGCTCTGATTGGACACGGGCACCGTGACGGGCATGGCAAAGTTGGGGGCCGGGACAGCTGACTAGACAGAAGATGGAGAGGCAGGGTCAGGCCAGGGTGATCCCTTACCCTGGACTCCCTTTGCCTGGGAGGGCAGGCCAGGGTTCCTCTAGCCTCTGGGCTGTGGGTCCTTGGGCCAGTAGCTCCATCTCTCTGCTCTGGAACCCCCTGGAGTCATGCCTGCTACTCCCACCAAGGAAGTATGCTGGTTGGAGTGCTTTGGGATCCAGCTCTGGCCCAGAGAATGAGAAGAAGGCTCTGCGCACTGCAGAGAGACCCGGGGACACCTGGAACCCCCCTAGCGGAGGTGGGTTAGTCCTCAGCCAGGCAGGACACACAGAGAGCAGGTTAGAGGCCCCGAGTACAGACCCAAACTCACACACACAGCTGTTAAGGATGAGCGCGTGGGTCGGGGCGTCACCTCACTTTGTCGCCTCTCATCCGTCTGCCTGCTGCAGAGGGCGTTCACCCACCTCACTGCCTTCCCCTTCAGCAGGAGTCTCTGCCTCCCCTTGACAGTGCTATTGAGTATCTTGGGCTGGGGGTGTCAGAGCAGGCCCAAAGGGGCCTCTCCCCAGAACAAATCTGGGCAAAGAGCACATTCTCTACTTTCCTGTCATCTAAGGATCTCAGGTCATCTACACACTTCTTGCTGGTGAGGGGGACACTCCAGGCCTCTCCCGGCTTATGCTCCATCCAAGATGAGTCTCAGCAAGGGTCACGGGTTTATCACGACCAACGTCAGAGGTTCCTCAGTGGTCACCAATAGCCCCAGCATGGCTCAGAGCAGAACATCCATCAGAGGCAGCCGAGGGCCGGGGCGGGGCGCGAAGCCACACCATGCACCACAGGGAGGCTCTCCTCCATGCGACTACTCACGGCCAGTCTATAACTCTGCATCATTTTATCAAACTCCTCGTCTATCTTTTTATATTTCTCCTCCGTCTGGGGGGTCAGGGCAAACACCTCGTCCACCTCAGGGCTCTCACATTCCCTGTGCTTCTTGTGCAGCGCCTGGGGGGGAAGGGGCCGGAAGGGGGGCCAACAGAGAGAGAGTGAGTGGGGCTCACCCCATAGCGCCGGAAGAGCCCGTCGAGCTCCTCGCTGGCGCGCCGGTACTTGTCCTCCAGCAGGGGGCTCTGTTCCAGCGAGTCCTCCCCGTCGGGCTCCGGGCTGTCGCAGCCGTTGAAGCCCTTCTTCCTCAGGGTCTGTAACCGCACCACTACCGTCAGCAGGGGTGAGGGTCCTCCCAGCTCCGACCACCCCCCGCCTCCCTGGCGTTCCTTCCAGCCCTTCCCTAAGACTCTCCTACTAGGGCACTGTGTGACTGTGTGGTTGGTGGGGGAGGCGTCAGAATACAGGGTCACGTGGAAGGTGGGCCTAACCCAGGGACTGCAGCCGGCACAGGGACATGTGCTTCCAAGGTGACAGGTGGGGTGGGGGGTTTCTGGGGGATGAGCTGAGGGGCTGGTACCCTGTCTACCCTTAGGTGAGCCCCAGCCAGAAGGCACAGAGCGCTCTCCAGCGCAAGGCAGTCAGGGCTGTCTTTGCCCGGCTCAATTCCTGGGCTCTGCTTAAAAGAAGAAGGGGAAAGAGAAATCGAAATGGAGACAGAGAGGTAGAAGAATAAGAGAGAGAAAGACAAAACATTTCTTTGCATTTACTGAGTTCCTACCATGTACCACCTTGTACACTGTCCTCGAGCAAAGGCCACAGCTTCTCCCATGCACCCACGCAAAGTAGGGGATGCACACCTGGTGGTGTGGAGGAGACCCCAAAGCTGACCTCTCCATGCTCAAAACATCTTCACAGATGCTTGTTTTGTCTTGAAAATGAATGTGAATTTCATATTCTAGTCTAGAGTAAATCTGTTTTCTCTAATATAAAAATAAAAGAATTTCTTCCACATCTGTGGAGTGGAAGTCTCGCTCCAGGAAGGCAGGCCTGTGGCTTCCCAGGCACCCTTCTTCATCGGCACAGGTCCCGTACCCCCAGTGTGAGAAGCAGGAACTGGGCTGTCTCATTCAATTCACACAACACCCTTCAAAGCAGGCACTGGCCCCATTTCGTGGAGGTGGGCACCAAGGCTCTGGGAAGCGAAACCACCTGCCCAAGGCCACACAGCCAGTAAAGGCCAGAGCTGGATTCCAAAGCCCACGTCCTTTAATGGTTTACAATGTCAGCTCTCTTTGAAACAGAAAATAGAGCCACAGGGACCCACAAAGGGACAGAGACAGAGCATCAGAGATGGAAACAAAGAGGGAGACAGAGAAAGGAAGAGTCAGATGCAGGAGCATATCAAAAGATGGAGAAGGAAGGAGAAAGAGAGAGAGAGAGAGAATTTGAGAGCAGACAGAGCAGAGATGTCATGTTGTGCCTGACAGACATGAAGAAAGCGGCTCAGAGAGGGCTGGGGTGGGACTGGGCTGGGTGGGCAGCCCCATCTGACATCTACCTCACTGCCCTCCCTCCTTCTCGGGCCCGGGGTTTGTAGAAGAGGATGTGGGTTTGTATGTGTGTGCGCACAGGTGAGGGGGCTTCAAGGGGCAGGTGTGCATGTGTGCGTGCACGGGGAGGTCCAAGTGTGCATGCTGCATGGGCACGTGGTGTGCAGTTGCGGGGGGGTGGGGTCCGCGTGCGTGGGCCCACCTCGATGATGTCGGCGTTGGTGCGGCTCTCGTGCGGCTCGTTGTACTCCGTGTACTTGAGCAGCACCTTGTCCATGTCCGTGCTGGCGTACTGGAACAGCTTGTTGGAGTGGTTGAAGATGATGAGCGCGATCTCGCAGTCACAGAGCACGCTCAGCTCGTACGCCTTCTTCATCAGCCCGAACTTCCTCTTGGTGAATGTCACCTGTAGGTGGGCGTGTGGGCGGCCAGGCCTGGCTCAGTCAAGGTCTGCCCAGGAGTCCCACCTACAGGAAGCTGGACATAGCCAGCCCCTGCCTCAGGGTAACCCTGTTCTCAGGAGCCCCTGGTCTGGGCAAGGAACAGGCCAGCACCCCTCTGCCAACACATGGCCAAGGCACAGCCCAGGGCCAATTCACTGAAGGCAGACATTCAGATGGACAGAACTCCACACCTCTGTGCTGGGGGCTATAAAGAGGTTAGGGAGGGAGAACAGAAGAGCTTCCAGGCTCTTCCCTTGGGGTAGGAGGAGGGGAAGGATTCATCCTGGGAAAGGGGAAGTGCCTGGGTGCGGCCTGAGGTTTGCATATTGCATATTGTAGGGGCTCAGGTCTGTCTGGTTGCAGCAGCAGATAAGTCTTGGGGTTCTAGGACACAGGGTCCTAAGAGCTGCAGGGAGGTGGGGATTCCTCTTCTCCCAACTCAGCCCTTGCCCTTCCATAACAGACTCCAGAGCTCCCTTCTTCCAGGAAGCCTTCTTGGAGTGGCTGGAAGTGGAGTGGAGGCAGAGGCCAGCTCCCTGCCCTCATCCACTCCGTGAAGCTCCCGGATCCCCTCACCTGTCGGTTCCGCTCATCGGTGATTCGCTGGATCTGAATCTTTTTCCTCCCCATCTTTTCCGGGGATCTTCACTGCCGGGGAGGGGAGGGGATAGCTGGGTGGCGGGTCTCGGCACACCTTACACTGTGCTCATGAACAGTCTCGGACCAGCACTCAGTTCATGGTCTGCGGGACACCTTCTGCACAGCCTCCTGGGTGGGGAGGGTCACAAGAGGACTGTCAGCCCTGGCAACCCTCAGGCCTGCTCCTTTGGCACACGGGCCAGCCTCACAGCACCCCTGTGAGAGTCTGGCAGCATCTGAGCCCCATCCACAAACTAAGGAAATGTTGGTGACCTGAGGTGATGGCATGCCACAGCCAGGCACAAGCCAGAATTCACTCAGGGCCCAGGACTCTGCTCCAGGCTCCTTCCACACCATCACTGCTGCCCTCAGGTTCTAGGTCAGACAGCACACAATCAGGGAGCTCCCTGGCTCCTAAGGGTCTGAGTCTTAGAGAATGTCCGACCCCCTCACTTCTCCCCAGAGCCCACCAGGAGCAGAGACACCTGGGCTTGCCAGCTGCCCCACTGGCCTAGGATGGTGGTTCCCATACGGAGCCCGGTGCAGAGAACATGCCGAGTGAACACCCGCCGAGGCTGTGAACAGCTAGCCCGGTGTACCTGCTGCCAGAATGGGAGTGTGTCTGCACCCCTGGCTCAAGAATATACCAGAGCAGGTCTAGAGCAGTGGTCCTCATACCAGACTCATGGAACCCTGGAGCCTGGAGTCCCAAAGTAGGGCTTGGGCTGCAGAACCCCTATCTCCCTTTAACCAGGGCTCCTCTACACCAATCTGTTTTACTCAGTGGGCCTTGGCCTAAATTTCTGCTTTGAAGAATGGATTCTGCTGCTTTAAATAAACAAACAAACCAACCAACCACCCCTCTACACCAGAGGTCAGTAAATTTTTTCTTTAAAAAGCCAAATAGGGGGCTTCCCTGGTGGCGCAGTGGTTGGGAGTCCGCCTGCCGATGCAGGGGACGCGGGTTTGTGCCCCGGTCCGGGAAGATCCCACATGCCGCGGAGCGGCTGGGCCCCATGAGCCATGGCCGCTGAGCCTGCACGTCCGGAGCCTGTGCTCCGCAACGGGAGAGGCCACAACAGTGAGAGAACCGTGTACCACAAAAAAAAAAAAAAGAAAAAGAAAAGCCAAATAGGGACCTCCCTGGCGGTCCAGTGGTAAAGAATCTGCCTTCCAATTCAGGGGACGTGGGTTTGATCCCTGGTTGGGGAACTAAGATCCCACATGCCGCAGGGCAACTAAGCCCTCGCGCCACAACTACTGAGCTCGCGCACCTCAACTAGAGAGCCCGTGTGCCGCAACGAAGAGCCCACGTGCTCTGGAGCCCACGCGCCACAACGAAAGATCCCACGTGCCGCAACTAAGACCCATTGCAGCAAAAAAAAAAAAAAAAAAGGTAAATAAATATTTTAAAAAAAAGAAGCCAAATAGTAAGTAGTTCAGGTTTTGCAGGCCATACCGTCTCTGTTGTAACTACTCAACTCTGCCATTGCAGCATGAAAGCAGCTGTAGACAACACATTTAAAAGAACGAGTGTGGCTGTGCCCCCAATAACACTAGATTTATAAGGACAGGCATGGCCAGATTTGGCCCATGGGTCACAGTTTGCCAACTCCTGCTCTAGAGGAGTGGGGCATGCCTAGAACCCAAGCTCAGTCTAAGAGCACTGCCTCCCAACCTTGCTCAACTCAAAGCATGTAGAGAAAATATAGAACCAGTGCCAGACAGGAAAGAGGCTGCTGGCAGCCAGGGGGACACAGGCACCAGGTGGAAGGATCCTTGTTTCAGTACACCTATAAACCCATCATGGCCCACTGGTCGAAGAGCTCCAATTAAAGGGCCAGGAGGGAAAACGGAGGCCCTGCACTGTACAGCGTGAGGTACCACAGGATGGAAGGAGGCACAGGGATGGCAGCCCAGCCTGAGCCAGACAAGGTGCATGCTCTCAGGTGTGGGTAGCACCTAAACAGGCTGGGTGAGCCCCCGGGGACTGGAAGGGCCCAGGATGGAGGCACAAGATGACCCCAGGGCCCTTCTGGCTCTGTGATTCCAGAGATGGAATAGTGGGAGATGGTGGAAAGGGGCAGTAGGCATGGGACCCATGCTTTCTAAAGCCACTCTGATAGGGTCCTGGAAAAAGCCCAGACCACAGAAGCCCAGTCCTCCTTTCCAGAGTTCCCCTTCCACAGAGTCCCTGCCAGAAGGCCCACTACAGAGTCCAGGAAGGTGGGCTCTCACCTCCCCACAACCAACCTGGGCAGAGGGTGGGTGTTTGACGACAGAGACACCTGTAATTAGGAACCCTCTCCCCAGCCCCCATTTCCAGTGGCTGCTGAGGTCCTCTAGCCTTTACGTATCCACTCAACCGTGGGTCCCAAGGTTCCACAGTAGATGCCAAAGTTCAGCCTTGGCATCTTGGCCACAGAGGGAAGGAGAGAGGGAAGGCAGGGAATCTATGGCCTTGGGAGGAGCCAGGAATATCCCTCCCCACCCTTTCCCATGACCAGGACTTTCCCTCAGGCGTTCCCTAGCCCAGCTGGAAAGAGAGCTTCTGCTCTGTCCAGGTAGCTTCAGAAAACAATGCAGCCCCCTCCCCACTCCTAGAAGGCCCCTCCACACCTCCCTCTCTCTCCCCAGGGAGAAATCTTCAAACCCTCTTCCCTTTTTCCTTATCCTCAAGGTGCTCCATGGGCCTTGGGCCTCCTACTGTCCACCCTCACACATGCCCTAGGACATCACCATCACCAGCCCAGCCAACCCTGAGTCGGCTGAACAGATATCTGGACCCAGAACTAGCTCCAGCCACCCCATCCCTCGCCTGTGACCCCTATCTCTGCCAAACACGCCACTGCAAAGGCTCCAGCCCGAGGAGTTCGGCTGCCCCGCCTCCCAGTGCAATCCAAAGGCTGTATTTTCCAGAGTTGCAGTGGTACGGGTTTGGCAGAGAACGGGGCGGGGAGAGCACACTGAGGGCAAGGGAGGGCTAAGAAGAGGGCTTTTTAAAATTTTTCAAGAAGGCGGCTTTTTAAAGGGGATTCTCTGGCCTGGCCTTGAAAACCCCAATCTAGACTGGTAAATGCAGTCACTATCACCCTCCTCTGGCTCACAGTATCCACCTTTCATCCCTCTCCCATTTTACTATCTCCTTCTCGCCACCTTTTGCTCATCAGCAAATTTTTGCTGAGAGGTAACCTCTACCAGTTTTTGGCCAATGCTGTCTCTTCCCTGAAGTTGGGAGAGATCCCTCTCTTTGCTCTCACGATCCTCAGAAAAGTCATTCCTACAATCTAACTTCATTCCTTTGGTTCTCCCCAAGATTATTGACTCTCAGAGTATTTTGTTCTTTTCTTTCTAGCACTTATCATGATTGTAAATAATTACAATTCTGTGCTTCTATTTAATGCCTGGCTCCCCTATGAGACTGAAGCTTCATGAGGGCAGGAACCACATCTGTATCCTTCACCACTCTATCCCGTGTAAGGAGGAGTTTGGGAAATGTCTGTTGAAAGGAAGAAAGGATTGTTTCATCGCTGTGACCCTGTGAGAAGTCCTTCTTCTGGTCTAACTTCTGTTGCAGGACCAGCTCCTCCCACTCTATCCTCTGAGGAGACAGAACTCTTCCTCTCCCAGCTGCGCCGGCAGCTTGTCTGTTTGGACGCCCCCTACCCTCCAACTACCCCTGCTACTCCAGTCCTCAACCCTCCCTACCCTCAGGTTGGTTGGTACAGAGGGTGAGACTCTAAAGTCTTCTAAGGAGCAGCCCTGAGTACATGGAGATGGAGAGGACTGGGTTGCTTAGGCAACTGTCACCTGGCAACCAGCTCCGTGGCTGATCTCCTACACCACCACCCCCACCCCCGCCTCATGCTGGGGGAGCTGGGATGCTAGAGGGATCAGGGCTGAGAAGACAGGGAAGCCACAGAGACCCACTGAGCATCCTCTGATAGAGCAAAGTCAGGGTTAAAAAGACCAGGCCTCATCTATACCCAGTAGCCCAAAGCCCTTTTTATGATTCCATGTTCCCATGGCGCCCTCCCCATTGCCACTGCTACCTCTGTGCCAACACTGCCAGAGGAGGAGATGCCCCTACCTTGGGCAGTCCTTCCTCCTATCTAACCAGGAACCTTCCTACAAAGCAGGGTCAGTCTGTACTCATCTCTTTCCCCTTCTGCTATCCATTCTACACTGTTGCAGTCTTGGAAAGCTTGGGGGCAAGAACAGTAAGGGCAAGAACTCAGCCCTTACTTTGGAAAAAGGGGTGGCTGGGGCCTGGGTGGGCACAATGAACCCTAAACTGACCCTATCCAAGGTATGGAGGCCTATCTTGACCAAGCTTCCCTCCTATCCAATTAGGGAGATTTTAATGAACACCTGGACCTCCTTAATTAGCTCTCTTCCTAATTACCTAACCAACTGCCAGGAGCCAGAGGCCTGGGCATGTTATCCAGATGTGAGCCTTTTCTTCTTCGCCTGGGCCGGCCCCATTCCTCTTCCCCTTTCCAGCCCGCTCCTCCTCTAGGAGGCCCTCCCAGATGACCTGGCTTTTGGCTGCTTCTCCTGGAGGCCAAAGGCTTGGGAGGGCTTAGGGCTGCCACAGAGACGGGGTTATCCAGGATGGCCTTCCCGCTCTGATGGCCCCAGGGCCCACCCAATCCTGACCTCAGGCCACAGCTGTGACTCCTTGGGCTGGCAGCATCTCTGTCACTAAAGTACCCCCTCGAAGACTCCAGCTGCTTCTGATTCTGATTCACCTACTCGGAGTAGTGCTGGCAGGACAGGATTGGGCAGGGTGGACCTCCTGGGGAGTAAGTGGGAGCAGACAGAGGTAGGGCCTCCCCCAACAGAGACAGAAGGAGCAAAGAGGGAGGAGGATGGCAGCTGGGCTGAGTCCCAGGGAGGCAGGCGCAGACCCACCGTCTGTGGAGAAGGGTGGCTGCAGAGAAGCCTTCGCAAATGAGACAGGACACAGGGCAGGAGGCTCATCTGACAACACGCTTGACAAGGAGTAGAGGCTGAGCGAGGGGACCAGAAACGGTGGGGGTCCCAGAAGGACCCCATGGACAAACGGTTTCCTCAGCTGGGCTACAGACCCAATAGGAACATGTGGGTTGTACTGACATGCAAATAAGATGCAAATAACATATAAAATGTACCCTAAAGGGGATCTTGGTTTGGAGGGGGCATGGGAGAAGTAACAGGCTCCTGCCTCCCCCAATGTAACACCACTTGGTACCTGAGCAATATTCAAACCATTCTCGGGTTTCAGAATGATGCTATCTCAGTTCCTGTGTGAGGGTGGCCTGGGGCCAGCGGGAGGAGTTGGGGCAAGCGGTCAGGGCAGCCTCCTGAAGCTGCAGTTGCAGCAGGGCTGCCCTTCCTGGGGGAGCTGCAGAAGTGCCTTTCAGGGGCTAGCCTCCACCTCCCCTCTCCTGCTGTCGTCAGGGGACTACCTAGCTCCCCTTCTCCCCTGCACCCTTCCACCCATATCCACCCTCTGTCCCAGCGGCCCAGAGGTTCAGAGGAACTGCAGAGCATCTGCTTTCAGCGCTGCCATACCAGCGCAAGTCAAAATGGAGCAGCTGCCCAGAGAGGCTGAGTGAGCAGCCCCCGTCACAGAGCATCGGGCTTCAAACCCTGCTCTTCCACATAGTGAGAAACTCTCATTAAGCAGGCCCTTCATCCCTTCCTCCCAGGCTGCTCAGGGCTGTGGACTGGAGGGGAAGGCAGGAGGTGCTGGAGACAGCTGTCATCCCTCCTCCCGCCCCTTCCCTGTAGCTGGGCTGCAGGGCATGAAATAAGCAGCAGGCGCTGGGGGAGGGGGTGACAATCCAATCCACCTGTCACCCCCACAGTCAGGCGGCCTCAAACAGCCTGCTCACTAACGAGGGAGGAGACGTGGGTGAGGCAGACACAGAGGGGGGTGGCAGAGGGGGACAGACACACAGACAGGAAAAGAGACAGAGAAAAAGTGGCAGAGAGTCCAAGAGGAAGGCAGAGTGAGGGGCAGAGGCAGACAAGGAGAGGGCCAGAGGACAGAGGGAGAGGCAGGAGACTAGACAGAGACAGAGGTTGAGAGAGAAGCAGGTAGAGAACAAGAAACTGCTTGCACGACGCTGATGCTAGGCCGAGCACGTGGGCGAAACTCGACAGGACTCCAACCCTGTCCTCTGAAATCCTGCAGTCCTGCCAAGAGACAGACAAGGGAAGGGCAGGGCCCACCTAGGGCAGGGCAGGGAGAGGCAAGAAGGCCCTCAGGGGCCAGGACTGAGCCCAGACCTGGCCGGGGATGGAGCATCTTGGCTCTTGAGGCTCTGGCTAGGTCCAGGCTCCAGGGCAAGCAGGCCCTGAGAGTGGGCAGAGGTGGGCACAAGGCCCAGCGGCCCTCTAAACGCCCGGGGTACTGCCTCCATTCCTGCCTCACCCCAGGGCTCACAAACCTTCCAAGCCACTCTCTCTGAACCGCAGCCCTCTACGCAGAGACACATGCTGAGGAGCTCTGGAAGATGGGTGGGAAGGTAAACTCAGTGACCACCAAGAGATGGGGCCCAGGCAAGAGAGCCCTGGGGTTCGCAGCCTCTGGAATCTACACAGACAGCCCTTCCTTCACAAACACTGTACTAGCCCCGAAGTGGGGGGCAACACCCTCCCCTCGAAGTCTGGGCAAAGGCAGTGCTGGGGTCTCACGCTGCCCCTCTCCCCCACCGCGCACAGTCCAATTCTCGCACCCCCGCCTGCTCCCCACCCACTGCTCCCTGGCTCCTCCCTGTTCTCCAATCTCTCTGCCCCCTCTCTGCTCCCCCTCCCACAAGGCAGCCTCCTTTCATTCGCCCCGAAGTTCTTCTAGGGTCTGCTCTCAAAGGCACAGGCAGGTACCCATCCCCAACCTCCTCCTCCCTTCAAAGTTCTGTTTGGCAGGCTCACTCCCCAAACCCCTGGTTCCCACCATCCTCCCCTCCCTCGGGGACTCCCCTCCCCCAGCCCAACAGCCTCAGGGTTGGGCAGGGGCTATTTTTAGTCTGGGCACTGAGCTAATTTTAACTCACCGACAAGGGACCTGGGGGTGGACTGTTGGGCTGTGGGGAGGGAGAGAGGGCCAGTCCAAGAAAGCTGGACCTGGGGCGGGGGTGGTCTCAGGTCCCAGGCACCCTAAGAACACAAGCGGAGGTCGGCACTGAAGCCTTCGCTTAAGGGGCTTAAGGGACAGGAATCGACTTGCCAAGAGGAGCACCCAGTGTGGGCAGCAGGGCTAGGAGCCCTCCCTCCAGTTTCCGCTGGACAACTCTCCCGCGCCCCACCCTAGGCTTTCCGCCCTCTTCTCCTTGGCAAATCTCCTGGGATGGGGCCAGCCTGTTCTCTGCCCAGGAGATGGCTCTCCAGTGAGGGGCTGTCTCCCGAGCCGCCTCCACTGCTTCCCCACCCCAGCTTGTCCTTCCTGTAGTCTAGCTCTCATCCTTCCTGTAGCATCACTGAGGCTGTATGGCCCCCTACAGAGGCAGCAGCCACCGCCCCCCCCCCCCCCCCGACCTCCAGCACTTCCCACCCCAGCTCTGGCCTTGCCCTGGTGGCCTCTAGGCTGGCTCCTAGGAACCACCCTGCGCCCACAAGTTCCCAGAGCCACCCCTCTGACCTCAGGAAGAATCTGGGGGCAACAGGAGACTGAGTCCTAGTAGAAAAGGGGTAGGTGAGGTAGGGTAATGAACAGCCCAGGGAAATACGGGGACTATGGGTAGGGATTCTGGATGCCTGGGTTCTAGTCCCTGCCCTGGCCCTAACTCACTGTGTGAACTTGAATATGGCACTGCCCCTGCCAGAGTTCACCCCACTGGCCAGTATAATGGGTAGGTGGAGTGGACTAGGTACCCAAGTGCCCTTCCAGCCTAGACATTCTGTTCCTATGCTCTTTATAGCGGCTCAAAAGGAAGGGAGGTCAGGACTGTGTGATTCCATGGAGAGATAACAGAAGAGTTGGTCCAGTTAGGTCCCCTGTCCTCCAGCTTAGGAGGGGAGGGCAATGTGGAGGCCAGAAGAGTGGAGGAACAGGCCTGATGAAGACGGAGGTGCTTTTGGAACGATAACCTCCACAACAGATGGCCAAGGGTTGGCAGAGGCTCATGGTCAGCCAGGGCAGGTGCCAGGCAGGGCGCACAGGCCCTGGCAGCAGAGGTTCTGCCAAGCCAATCCCCTCACACACCTGGAGTGCCTATCAGACCCAGGGCTTGGGATCCTGCTTCTGGTTAGAGTAGTGACTGGCCCAAGGTCACTGTCATGGTCATTAGTGGGGCCAGCTCTGGAACCTGAGCCTGAGCCTTGCCTCATGCTCCACCCAGCAGGCCAATCAGTAATGACTCACTACTGCTCATTTGCATGGGGATTTGCATAGTGTCTCTGACCTTATTCCATCAAGTTCTACTTCCCATTCTAGGACCTGGGACACCCCCACCCAGCATCCCTAGGCAGTTAGGGACCCCACATGGAGTTCTTGGCACCTCAGGTCTCCAGTCTCATCCTTCTTCTGCAGAAAACATTTCTGAATTGATCTAGTGGTACTGCCTAGAGCTCTCAATCCAACTGGGTCCTCCACTCTTGTCCAGGTCCCCTGTCCAGGAAGGGATCTGAGGGGAGGAGGTGTAATTATGAGGAACAAGTAAGCACTGCAGCTAGAGGAATTGGATAAGGTTCATGGGGTAAAGTGTGATGGCTCCAAAACTGCCTGGGGGTTCCTCAGGAGAAAAACCCTATTCCCCTCTTTAGTGCCAAGGCTGGGGCAGCAGTAGGACATGAGCGGACTGTCCTTACTTCCACCTCTATCCCCACTTCTAAATTCCATTCCCCAAAGTGCAAAACGAGAGGAAATAGCCTATACAGCAGGCGACATAGATGTAAGACTACAGAGAGGACTTCCCAGGCTGAGTCTTTGAACTCAAAGTAGTCTCTGGGGCTAAAATTTGCTTTGTTAGAAGTTACCTGACTAAGCATGGGCAGCTGGTAACACTTGGGAGGGCACTGCAGCCCCAGCATTGTAGCCCAACTAATGGGAGCTAGAAGACAGCCAATCCCCTGCCTACCTTGAAGAGGTCAAATGACCTGTTTGTCCAGTTATAATACCTATGCTTCTAGCTGTACCCTCTGAAACAATGAAGCCAAGCAGGCAGTGGTCTCCTATCCCAGGAAGTCCTTCCTGCTATCTAACCACCATTCCTCCCACTGCAGCCAACCCTTCCCCTGCAACCTAAGCCCATTCCACTCATCTAGCTGAGAGTGGCGGACAGGGGCCCCTGGCCATCTGAAGCCTCAGCTGAGGAGAGGTGGGGCGGTTGGGACGGTTAGTGGGTCACCTTCCACCTCCCCACCCAACTTCCCTCTGGGGTCTCAGGAGACAGAAGTGAAAGTGGCAGCTGGGGCCTTGGGGGCGGGTCAGCTTGAGAGCCGTTGGGGTGAGCATAATGCCACCAGTGCTGGGTCTGGGCTGCCTGCCACTGCAGCAGGAGGGCTGATGGTTAGATCAGGAGAGGGACTGCCCATGGAAATGAGGGCTTGGGAAAACTATGGAGCATGGGCCCCTGGCCTAAGGAAGAACAAGCTGAAGAGGAAAAAGTGGAGAAAAACAGGCAGTAGACAGTCTCAGAAGGGCACTGTATTCCAGGGCAGTGGTCTGTCCTCTTGTTTAAAGCAGCAAGATCCTTCTTTCCCATCCAGAGAACAGGGGCAAGGCTGCTTTAGCTGAAGTAGATGAAGGGGGTCCAGGTCCTGATTGCTGGAACGTGAGAGCAAGGAGAGAAGGGAGGAGGCCTGAGGCCTGGGCCCCCAGACTGGACAGCACCAATTCCGATGGAAGGGAAGGTGGAGGATGAGAATGTGAAGCGTTCACCTACAATTGCAGATAGCACTGCCCCCCACAAAGAGGCCAATCCAATCACGGAAAGCAAATCCTCCTAGAGACATCGTGACCTCGGGAAGCCACCGGGGATTTAAAGGGGCCGCTCAGGGTGGCAGCTGGATCTCCTTCTGACTGGAAGGACAGTCCTCTAAGCCCCTGGCAAGGGAGGGCCGGCAGTGCGGCTCCGTGGGCCTGCTGAGGCGGCCAGCCAGGCAGCTCTTATAGGATTAGCTTGCTGCTTTCAGGAAAGGTGCCAGGTGAGGCTAAGATGCCCAGCCAGATGGAGCTGCCCCGACCCCGCCACACTAGCAGGCAGCACGGGGGGGGGGGGGGGAGTACCTACATACACCTAGTCAAATACTTGCCCCCAGACTTGATCCATGCCCCTCACCAATATCCAGTCTCTCACCCTTTCAAGAAGATATTGTGCAAAGACCCCTCTGATTTCTGACAGCTAGGATCCCTATGTACTCAGCATTCTCTGCCATTCCTATGGTCAGGATTTATCCTTCCTCTGAGTGGGAAGTCCTGCCTATTGTCTACTCTCAATCCCTCTGCTACATTTTATAACCAGGGCCCCACCCCAGGGAGCAGGTGAGGAGGCCAAGGGGTTCCTCATCTCTGCTCCCTGTCAGCTCTCCACCCTCTGGGCTGACAGGTGGGGGAGACAAGAGGGAACAGCTGGGCCAGGACACCTGTCCCCACCCAGTCAGCCTGGGCCCCACAGGCCTGCCATGGGGTATGCATAGGGGAGTCAGCAGAGAGGCAGGCAGCTGTGGGGGATGGAGAAAAGGGGCTCAGAGGTCAAAGAGAGATGTGCCTGGGGAGGCCTGAGGCAACCCTTTCAAGATCAGCCCTTCCTCCTGGTCTACCCCCAACCATTAACACACGCATGCTTTAAAGGTTTGAGGTCACCTGCTCCATCCCCTTGCCTCCGTGTTACTCGATCCAACTGGAGTGGGAAGACTCCACAAAGAGACCAACCCTCCTCTCCCCATCCACACCCACTCCCGCCCGTTTGTCTTCCCTTGAGATTTGAGGATGAGCTCTCTCTTATTCCTTATTCTCCCAACCCTCAATCCCAAGTATTTGCTGGCAGGGGTGGGGGCAGGGAGATCATGAGAGATAAGTAAGCACTCAGCCAGAGGGATCTGGTAAGACTCTGGGGTGAAATGTGGAGTGGGCAGGTTCTGAGACAAGGAGGCAGCTGGTTGGGGAGGGCAGAGCTGGGCTCAGCTTCCCAAGCCCGTCCCAGGGTCCCCTCAGGGCCTCCTAAGTCCCCCTCACATCCAGTCCCTACCCAGGACACTGCGTGCCTCCACCCCACCTTCTGGACCGCTGCCTTAGCAGGCAAGTCCAGGGCCAGGTTGGAGCTGATGTCTGGAAGAAAGGATGCAGCCACTTTCCAAGCACCCACTCTGCTGAGTACCACACGTTTTCCCATGGAACCTCCTTCCTCTTCCAGGGGAGGCATCTCTGTTTCACAGAAATGGAAACCAACTCAGAATGTGCAGGGACATGCCCAAGGTCACCAGGAATTAGTGGCAGAGGAGGGCTGACTGCTGAGCACAGCGCTTCCCCGCACAACTTGGACAGAGAGCAGGCAGGTTCTCCCTCCCAGGAGTAACAGCACATTCCTTCCAGGGCAGATTCCCTAATATCTGGGCCTGGGAGGCTCAAGTCAGCCATGCCTCTTGCCTTTGCACAAGCCCAGGACTCTTGTGGCTCAAGTCTTTCCTGATCTAGTCTCTCTCCTCATCCATCTCATATGGCAGCTCTGAGTGTCACTTGTTCCTGCCTACATACCCCTGCTTTGGCTTCCTCCCATGGCACTCAATCAGAAGACAATACCTTCTCAGGGAACCAAAGCATGTCCCCCTGCCCCCCCATCTTGCCACCAGACCCTAATCCTCTGCACTCCTGCCAGGGAATCCTACTGGGTTCGTTCTTCCCTTCAATGTATCCTCCTCCTCTTCCCAGGTCTCCCTGGGCCTCCTTTTCCACTGCCCCTCCTGCAGGGCAGGATCCTTCCCTTAACCTTAGACAAAAGCCCTGAACACCTCCTAACTGGGAAAGCTTGAGCAAGTCACTTAAATCTCTGACTCAGTCTCCTCAATTACAAAAAACAATGTGGAGAAAAATAAATGAGTCTTCCTATGTTTCCAGCACAGAGCTTGGCACACAGGGACACAACAAATGGAAGTTTCCTTTCTCCAATCCCCAGGGATCTCAAAAGTTTTAGTTTTTGGTCTCCAAAGTATATTGGAAAATAGGGTGAGTGGGGTACTGCCCTTGGGTAAAAGTGCTCATGACCAGGGGGCAAAAAATGTTCCTTCTCTATATGCTTCCCTGGTCTCTCCAACTCCTAGGGGAGTGGCCAGAGTACCCAGCCAGAGGCACCAAGCCAAGGTCAGTGAGCAGGCCTAGAGCCTGAAGCCTCCTGGGAGGGTGAGTTTAAATGAGTAAATATGGTCCCACCTGGCTGAGGCCAGCAACAGGCCAGAGCTCCATACAAGTCCTTCCCTTCCCAGCCTACAACAGAGGGGAGAGAGATCAGACAATAGGCACAGCTGCCACCCCTCAACCCCAGGCTATCAGGGTCCTGTGCAGAGTCAGTGAATGCATCCCCCTGTCTCCACACCAGGCAGGACCAGCCAGAGAAGCATGGCTAGGCTCCCAGGAAGGAGAGGTTGCGGCTACAGCCTCAAGAAAAGGAAAAATCAGATGCAAAGGGTCTTGGGGGTCACCCAGGCCAGGAGTTGGCCCCCAAATGCTTGAGGGCTCAGATGTAACCTTGATACCTCAGAATGGCCTTGCTTATCTGGATGAGTGGGGAGGGCAAAAGAGACCAGTGACAAACCACCAAAACACCCAGGTGCTCTGCTCACCACAAGGCTAAGTGAAACTCCTGTACATCTGGAAAGCAGACTTACCCAAGGACATACGGTTCGAATGAGGGGCTGAGGCAGGCTGAGCCAGGGGCACAGAGAGGGAAAAATGGTGGTGGGGGTGGAGTGCTGCAAGGGACAGTGAGGGAAGTCAGCCAGGGCTCCCCAACTCACACGCTATGCTCTAGGTCTAAACTCAATCCCTCTTGCTCGAGTCAACACTCCTCTCTTCAGAGTTATGCATGCCTCTGCCTTCTTGCCTCCAGTCCCCTCACCCTGTCCCCAGTCTCCAATCTTTCAATTATCTTTGCCTTTCGCTACCCCCACCCGCTACAGGGAGCAGCTGCTTCATGGGTGTCTACACGCTCGTGTGTGTGTGCTGCACACCTCCATGCATGTGTGCCACTAAACGCTGTGGACCTGCCAGGTGCATCTGGGCATGCCAGTCTGCACAAGACCCCCACCCCGCCCCCTTCAGGGGAAAGGAGCCCAAAGGCCAGCCATCCCACAGCTCTCAGGACAAACTCTCCTCAGGATACTTTCAGTCCCAGGCATGGGGGAAGAAGAGAAAATAAATATTACAGGAGCCAAACAGCACCATCCCCACTAGGCCAAAGTTCAAGGCCTTTCAGCAGAGCCACCAAGAGCCACTGGCGAAGAAAGTATTTTGAGATTCCATCCTTCCCAAGCCAAGTTAGAGCTCTCTCTCTCTCTCCCATCTATCTCCACTGATAAGTTCTTCCTGAAGTCTAAGCTCCATTCTGCCTGCTGCAGTTGTGGACAGACAGGGGAACATCAACCACAGAAAGGTTTTCAGCTCCCAGAACAGAACTACTAGCACCTAACACCTCCCCCTCACCCCATGAGTAAGTCACCAAACTGGGACAGAAGGACAGACGGTTGGCCGGACTCCGGCCCCATGACTGGCTCATAAAAGTCACCAGAGATTACAGTGATGCTGAGGCTATGCTCGCCCTGCCACCATCTCCTCCTTCCCTCTAAAAGGGAGATAATTGCCTCAAACCAGTTGGCCTCAGAGAGCCTGGAGAGTCCCAGCTATGATCGCAAGGGGTGGGGAGAACCCACCACCACAGTGCCACAAGACCCATAGGCTGACCCTTGAGGATGGATTCTAGGCCCATGTCTGATCCTCTTACCCACTTCCAGGACCCAGCCGAACACCAACTATGACTTGTTCCCAAGAGGTCGAGGCCTCTATTACACATCCCCCACTGACTCCCCCTCTCCAGTAAGGCCACCACCCTCTGGACTAGAGGGGCAGAGAAGCAGGGATCCTGGCTTTAAAAACAACTAGGGAAATGCTGGACCCACCCATTTGTTCCATTTGACTCCTCTTGCCCCCACAGAGGTACAGAAGTGGGTGGCAAAGTGTCCAACACAGGGCCCTCCCATACCAGGCCAGGGTAAGCATTGAGATTCTGGACCAAAGCCAACTGGGGAGGGCAAGGGGCCCAGCTGGCCAGAAGAAGAAGGTTGACAGGATGAGCAGAGGGGCAGGCTTCTCTGGGGGCACAAGGCCCAGGGATACCCACAGCAGGGAGACCTTCCCAGGGCAGGGTCGGGGAGGAGGGTGGGAGAGGCTAGGTCACAATCAATGAGGGCCTAAACCCAAGGTGTCCTCTTTCCTGTCCCCCTCAGAGGCCAGGAGGCCTCTCCCAGCTTCCTTGCTACTGGTCCTCCAGCCCCAACCTGGGGAGTCTACCCTCTGCCTTCTCCCCTCATCACACCTCCCAGGAAAGACCCAGGAAAGATTAAAAAAAAAAAAAAAAAAATCTTCTGGCGAGATTATGTAACAGCAGCCAGAAAGACTATCATATCTCTGAGCCTATGAGAAGAACCAGGAGCCAAGAGGGGCAGAGCTGGGAAGCCCAGGCTCCTCCAGTCCAGGGACAGCAGGTACAGAGTGGTGTAGACAACGGGCAGTCCCCGCCACCCTCTCATGTCCTCCACTACTCTATTCCAGGCACTGGGCACAGCAGACAGAATCCAGCCCAACCTCTCATGCCCATCCCCCAACACAAGGGTCCTGCTTCTCCACTTGGACCAGGGCCTCCAAGGGGAAGGACTGTGTCTTCTTTCCTATGGTCTCTCCCTGCTATGAAGCCATGCCTGAAAGAGTGGTGGTTGGACTAAAGCTCTGACACAGATTTGCTGTGTGACCTCAGATTAAAAAAAACAACCTCTCTGGCCTCTAAAGGTATGTAAGTGAAAGCTCCCCCTTCTCCCAGAGAAACCAGAGACCCTGCCCTTTACAAATGCACACGCATATACATACATATACACACAAATACACTAACACACACAGGCTGTGTTGGGGGAGGGGTGGCAGGGAAGTTACAACAAAGAGAATATGACCACTGAGACCCAAGGGTCCAAATGTCTGCTGGGGAAAGTGGAGAAAGAGCTACACATAAGCTCTTGTGAACCCCCAATCACTCCATATAAACGGGTCTTCAGCCACCCTCACACTGATCCCACCCCACCCCCATCTCCTGCCCAACACACTGGGAAACCACAGGAAGGAAATTCATTCCCAGGCAGGCCGTGGGAGCTGGGACAGCCAGGCTAAGTCCTGGGGCGGGTGTGACCCGGCGGCCACAGGCGGGTAGACATCTGTGAACACTGACATGTGCCTTTTTCAATGCTCTCCTTGACTACTAAGACTTCTCTGTTGGGGGTTTGGAGGGGAGCGGGAGGTGGACAGCTCCCTAACTTCAAAATACCCAATGTTCTGCTGGCCAGGGCTCCCCTGCTATCTCGAGGCCAGAGCAGCCCAAGGTCACCGCCCCAGACGGTAAACTTCCCATAGTCCAGGCTGGCCCCTGAATTGCCTAGGACACCCACTGAGGGGATGGGGGAAGGGGCAGCAGAGGGCCACTCCCCCAAACCAAAGAAACCAGGCCTACAAGGAAATCTCAAAAGGGGGCTGAGCACTGAGAAGGGGGACACAGGATCCACCCACTGTACCCTCCCCCAACCCATCAACAATGGGCTGCTTAAGCGAAGGCAGAGAGAGTCCCCCACTCAAAGGACAAACCTGGGATAACCGAGTCAGTGGTTCCAAAGGTGCCCACACTCAGAAGCCCTCCTTTCATTGGGGAGAGACCTCAGGAGGCCACTGAGAGATGAGCTTCAATCACTAGGGGAAGGGAGGCCCTGTAAGACCAAAACTGATAGGAAAGGGGCTAGCACTGGGGTGAGAGACTAGATGCATCTTAGCCTCTTTGGCCCTCCCTCCCCAAAAGCCCCCCAACACTCACTAGACCCCCACTCCCAGCCCAGTTCAGCCAGCCATAGGTGGAGAGAGGGACTGGAGAACTCTTGCCCAGATGCTGAACAGCTGCAAACTTCTGGCCGGGGGTTCTCCGGCTGGGGCTGCTGACAAACCAGATCAGGGGTCTCGGGAGCGGGCTAGGAGGTCCCAAGGAAGGGTCCTGCGTGCCCACCTCCGTGGTGACTCCGCGTCCCAGCTCCACAGGCGCCGGGCAAACCCGGGCCCCGGACACACACACACTCACACACCTCAACCCACCACCCTGGTGTCATCTGAACAACATCCCCCCTCCCTCCCCCGCTTCCCAAACAGCTGCGGCTCCCCCCGCCCCCACCCTCCCGCCGCCCTCCCAGGCCCCCTTCTGCACCATTTCGGGCCAAGGAGGAGGGAACAGGCGGCGCGAGGAGGGAGAGGGAGGGAGGGCCGGCTGTTAAAATGTCAGTCGCTCCCGGCTGTCACCAG
The DNA here is from genome assembly GCF_937001465.1 of Orcinus orca. Classification (NCBI taxonomy): domain Eukaryota; kingdom Metazoa; phylum Chordata; class Mammalia; order Artiodactyla; family Delphinidae; genus Orcinus; species Orcinus orca. The sequence goes on along the minus strand of NC_064559.1, from coordinate 99,201,882 downwards.
AGACCCCCTCTGAGGATGGCGCCCCTTCCCAGACCACTCGGGGATCGCCCTAAACCCCCGGACACCAACAGACCGGCGCGCCCCCAAGCCCCCGGTCCCCACCCCGACCCCAACACCCAAGGGAATTACAGCCCACTCCACTTGTCCCCACAGCCGACTCCCTCATCCAAACAGTCCCCCATATAATCTCCCACCAACGCCACACGAAAACAGCCCGCTCCGCGAGTTCCTCCCAGTCCAGAAGGCCACCCCATTCCACCCCTCAGGGGGACGGTCTAGACCACCCTCCACCCCAACCCCAGGACGGGGTGGGGGAGGGGGCCTCTTAAAGCGGCAGGCTCATTATTTTTCTATACTCACCGGCCCCACTGGGGGAAGGGGGGTGTCACGGCTGGGAGGGGGTAGCCCTCGCCCCTAGTCCGGGGGATCTTCAGCACCTGGAAGCCGCAGCTCCGGGCGGGGGGAATAATAAATGAGGCCGGCGTCCGCGCGGGCCCTGGGCGGCGCCGGGGGGCCTAGGCCCCCGTCCTGGGCGCGGGGGCGGGCAGGCAGGCGGGGGACCCGGGCCGAGCGTCCGAGTCGCCTCGGCTGTTGTTGATATTTTCCTTCCTTCCTCCTTTCGGGCTCCAAAGGTAACTCCTCCAGCCCCCAAGAGTCAAGGCCGACGTAGGCACAGCTCAGCCTAGCTTGAGGGGTGGGGGGAACAGGGGTGATGGACAGGCGGGGAGCCAATGGGAGGAACCCGTGGGGGCGTGGGGGCGGGGCCGGAGTAAAGGCGGTCCCAGGGACGCGGCCCCGCCCCTCGCTTTCCTCGGGCCGGCCGAGCCGGGCCGGGTCGGCCCCCACCCCACCGCCCTTCCAAGCTAGGCTGCGGCGCCGGGAGCGGCAGATCCCTCCGCCAGCCGGGAGGGAGGGAGACAGCGACGGACCGAGGCAAAGTAGGCACGCGAGACCCAGAGGCCCCTAAAGGGATCGGCCCGCGCCCGTGGTGCCCCCGCTTCGAGCTGGCCGGACGGCCGCCTAGCACTGCTGCCACCGTGCGCTCGAGGAGGTCCTTTCCCGGGAGCTTCCTCGGACTGCGTGCACACTCTCTCATACACACACACACTCTACCTCGACAGCTCCCCCCATCCCCCAAGCCCCAGGAGATTTGGGAGGTGGGAGTCTAAGTAGATAAATTAAGGGTAGACGCTAAGTGTTGAAAAGATTCCATCTTCCTCACTGAGGGTGTGCCGAAGCTCCACTTAAAGGGACACGTTCATTTCTGGGGGGTTACCTGGAGAGCTCGCTTGCTCCCTCTACCTGAGACAGGCCTCCTCCCCTCCCGGAGCCCGGCTCGGCAGACGCCCATCAATTTAAAGCGACAGCTCATAGTTCGTGGGTGACCTAATCCCCAGTGCCTGCGGCCCCAGAACACTTACAGCCGAGGGGGGCAATTTAAAGGGGTGTGACCCTAATTTCCCCCAGCACAGGAAACGCCCCAAAGCATCTTATTAAAGAAGCAGTAGTAGCTGTTTTAAAAAGTTTTTAATTCCTGTTTGCTCCAGGGTGTGGTGAATCTTCTCGTGCCCTGCAACAGGAGTGTGGGTGCCATGCCTACTGGACAACTGACCCATCAGACTTCCTCTCCCAGCATCCCTGTTACTCCAACGTCTGCTTCCTACCTTGAGCTTGAGGAAATGATGGAATCTGGCTTAGATCTCAAAGAACCTTGGAGAACAGAAGGGCACTCAGTTCTTCACACACCCTGATTTCTATCTGGCTGGGTCTGATTTACTGGACAAAGACTCAATTCTAGGTTAAGGGCTGAAGAGACGAATATATCCCGAAAGAGGCAGCATGTTATGGTGATAAGAGGCATCAACTTTGGAGTAGTCAAGCTACCTTGGTTCAAATCCTTATTCCACCATTTATTAACTGGGAACAGAGGCACGTTACTTAACTTCCCTGTACCTCATGATCCTCATGGGTAAAATAGAGATTTTGATAATAGTACCTAACTCATAAATTGGTGTGAAGATTAAATTAGTTCATACAAGTAGATTGCTTTGAACAGTACCTCATGCTGCATTATAATAATTCAAGGACTGGACTGTCAAGACCCCCTTTAGGCCCATTATCTCATACAAGCATTAGCGGAGGCAAGTTCAGTGGAATTGCTTTGCAAATAGGTTGGAGGCTTATCTTGTATGCTTTAAGACAGGAAGCCAGCAAGCTCCTATTTCCTTGGCCTCAGTTTCCAACTCTTCCACTTGGCCCCTCCTTCAGGAAACCTGATTTAGAGTGTTCCACTTTGTCCCCAAACATAGCTTCTTAGTTCCCCATTAGATTTGAGAGATGGGGCCCCAGCACCAGAAGATGTCAGTCTTCCCTACCAGGCAGGGCTAGCTTGCCTGAAGGACCTCAGTGTAGGTAGGGGGAGCCCATCTGCCCTGTCCCCAAGGACTCTGAGAAGAACAGAGTCTTGTGCCAGGCCTGGGGCTGTGGCAATAGCAGGATGGGAAAGTGCCCCCCCCCTCCCTCAAGTGGGGAACCTCCCCTCACTTGTGGCCTCTATTTTTAGTGCTTCCCCAGGCTCTAGCTGGAGAAACCGTTTAGTCATCAGGGTGTTTATTTTCCGGCTGTTTCCGACGTCGGGAAAGCAGAATGTTGAGACTGGAGAGATCCAGGGCTGCTGGAAAAGACTTCTTAGGAACAGGCCTGGGAACTCAGCCTTCAGACCACTGGGTCCCAGATCACAGGGAAAAAAAGTGGGCAGGGGGGCAGCCAAGCCCCCAGGACGCTGAGAAAGCTGGGTTCTCAGCCTGCCTCCAGTTTTGAGGCTCTCAAGCTAGAGACCCTCTGGCCCCAGCTCTATTGGAAGGATTCTCTTCAAAACCATTAGCAGCCCCAGAACAAATTATTTCCCAGGGCTGATTCCCAGAAACCCCCTCCCCAACATCCTACAGATCTGAGTGGTGAGCCTCCCGCCAACCACAGCTCCAGCCAATCTCAAGCCCGAGGTAGGTTTGCCAGGGCTGTGATTGGCCACCTGGTCCTCCCTGCCTTGGAATGTTGGGTCCTAAATAAAGGAATGAGGAAGGAAGGTAGGTGAGTCACCTAGGAGGGTGTTAAAGGGCCAGGAAGAGCAGGGGGGAGAAAGGAGGGCAGGGAAAAGCTCAGTGGGGGAGATGGAGTGTCCTGGACCCTGAGATGCTGAAATGATAATCCACTAGAAAACAGAGTAGGAAAGAGCAGGAGAGGCTGACATTACAAGTAGAATAGAATTTACATATACATGTATTTATAGAGAGAACTTCATAGGAAAGGAAAAGTAACAAACATGAGGTCTTGATTTCCATGGAGAACTAAGAAAGGATCTAGGGAGTGTTGCTGGAAGTTAGATTATAATAAAGACTTCCTGAAAATGACTCACTACATCTTTTTCTTCTAGCCCCTGGACTACCCATCCCAGGATGTGCTAGGTGGAAAATGCCTAGGCAGGCTCAGATGGCTGGGTCTCATTTTTCCTTCTCTCCCTCTGACTACCAACTCAATCTTTCTTAGAGAAAAGTCAACTAATGTTGCTATAAAATCCCCTGTGAGTCGGACAGATGCCCACCAAAGTCCTAAAAAGTGTGTGTAAACTCCTCAGTACAGTATCATGTTCATCAATTTATATGGCAAAGGGACATCAATAGCTTCCTTTAGTCACACCTCCCCAAGCATCCCTATCCAACTTAATTTGGAAAGGTCTTCCTCATCCACAAGGGCTGCTTCTCTCCTGACTGTTGTTTCATAACTATGGGAAGCCATTACCGCTGTTTCAGCCTCTAACTGGCTGCTTGGTTAACGCTCTTGCCTTCTCCACAGTCATTTGGACAATCTCCATCCTCACCTCCATCCATGTCATACTTTCCATTGGGCTGATCATTCTTCCTCCCAGTTTTCCAGTAATCCCAGCAAAGGCTCCCAATCTTTCCCATCTTCCACCTCACTTGTGAGGGGAAGGGCCATCAGCATGGGTAATATACTTGGTGATCCTTCGACTTGTGTGTCTTCCTGTACCTCTGATTCTGTATAGTGTTCTCCACTCTGTGTATCTACCTCATCAGTACACACTGCATTGTACTGACATTTTTGGTTTCTAATTTACTCTCCTTCACTAGATTTTGAACTCCTTGAGGGCAGCAGTTTAACTCAACTTTGAGTCTTCAGGGCTTTTCAGGGCCTGGCATGGAATGTGCTCAGCAAAAGTCTGTTTCATGAATCTGTATATGTGTTTGTAGCTGTGTATCTGAGTTAAGACTATAAAAACGTTATTGAACACTTCTAATTGTCTATTGATAACTGTGCTAGTCCAGGGATGGGGCTCTGATCTGGGACCGAACAAGTCCCGCTTTGGGCGGGGGCAGGGTGCGGGGCGGAGTTGGGCAGAGAGGTGTCCAAGACTGTGTTGGCAGAACTGTGCCCCAAGCTCAGTGCCAGGGTGCCTGGGGCCAGGCCCAGGACAAAGGGCAGACGCCCCACCCTGGAACTGAAGGAGGTAGGGAAGGGGTGCCTAACCTGGGTCCTGGGTGAGTGCCCCCCCCCACGAGTTCCCTGCCCCCGGCTGGGCAGGATGTGGTGGCAGCTGCAGGAGGGTGGGCAGGATGTGGGGGTGGGGGCAGCTGAAACGAAGCCTGACAGTCGTCTCCCCAGCTCCTCCCTTCTTCCCTCTCCCCACCCCCCACCGCCCCCTCCATGTCACGTGGTTCCAGCCCGGGCACCGACGGACTATTTCCCCCTTCCCGCGGAAGGACATAATTGACATTGCAAACTTGAGTCACCACCGACTTTAGCTATACCACGCCTTTTTCTTGCCCCATAGTGCAAGACGGAAAGTTTTCCAAATACACATTTCTTTAAAGCATTGATCGCTAACCCTGCAGTGGACCCTTTAAATGCAAATGAACCGCCCTCTCGCTTTTGCCCCCCCACCCCCACCCCATCTTCGCTCCTCGTGCCCAGACTCCGCCAGCTGCCATTGACGTCACACGTGCGTCAGCGTCGCCAGCCCAACCAGACGGCACGTGGGGGGAAGAAGGTGGCCTTAAAGGGCCAGACGCTCTCGGACTGCCGGGTTAGTGCTGTGAGATTTGGCCTTGAAAAAGAGGAATGAAATGGGAGGTGGGGAACTCTGTTGGAACAGAAAGAAATGCAGGATAGACGTTAGGAAGGACTTCCCAGAGTAGGACGGACAGGCCTTTCCTCTAGATTCCCCAGAAGTTTGGCTATTTGCTTCTGGGAGAGAAACCCAGGAGGAGCAGAACAACTCTGAGGGTAAAGGAAACTTGGCATTTACGACTCGCGCAATTATAATTTCGGCCTTTCCTCTATCCCTGCCCAGCATGTCCACAGCGCAAGGACTTCGGTCACTTCGGGATCCTCAGCACCAACAACAAGGGCGTAGTAGATACTCAATTTAAGTATTTGTAGAATGAATTGAGTACGATGCAAAGCCACCACTTTTAGGAGGCTTTCCCTGATTGCCCCACCCAGCTACGCGTAGCACATACCCGAAGCTAAAGGCAATCTCACTCTCTTTTGAACACCCACGGCGTTTAATGAATTTACATCTTCCTTCCAGGCATTAGCGACCACAAGGGCAGTGGTTAAGAGCCCGAACTTGGAATCACGTAAACGTAGGTTCCAGTTCCATTTATATAGTTTACAAGCTGAGTGACTTTGGACAAATCTCTTCATCTTGGTTCTAATAACTGTCAAATGGGGCTAATGCTACTTAGACCACAGATTTGTTATGAGGATTAAATGGGACAATTTTTGTGAAGTTCCTATATGGTATCTAATGCATAGTAAGCACTCAATAATGGTGGAGAGCAGGTTTTAAGATGGCCATCTCCCCCACTAAACTTCAAGCCTCTTGAGAGCAAGGAGCTTGCCATACTAATTTATTCCCAGCACCAACACAATGCAAGGCTTACAGTTTGTGCTTTTAAAATGTTTGTTGAATGAATAAACATGAATGAATGAGTATTTCAGTATTTCCTGAAATCTGACCTCCAAACCCACCCCTGAAGTTGTTACCAAAGAGAGAAAACATTACAAGTGCCCCCTCTGGCCCCAGGTTTTAAGCTCTGTGGTAGAGCCTCAAGGTAGAGTTGGGGTGAGGCCCTAATCTCTGTGGTTGAACCAAAAGTATTATGCAAACAAGCCTCAAATGATTGGTCTGCAATGGAGACCTGAAGGGGCCCTCCCCACCTCTCCCCATCCCCAGCTGCTAGAACCCTGTCCCAGCAAACCCAGGCTGGGCATCTGCCAGGAACACAGGACACTAGGGAGCTAGAAGAGAGCTTCTTGCCCCTTCAGAGTTTCTCAGCCCCAACACTAATCCATCTTTGGCCTTTTCTTCCCTGGAGCCTAGTCTGTCCCCCCATCAATTCGTCTCCCCAGCTCTGCCTCCCATCCCCCATTCCAACCCTCATTCCCTCCACAGCTTTCCAACAGTTATAGTGGAGGGCGAGGGGGACACAAGACCTCCTATCACCTGATTCCAGCTCCTTGGCCAGAGGAGCAGTAGCCACCTTGTCCTGGTTCAGCCTGTCTTGAAGCTGCTTATCGATCTGATTTTCAATATCTGTCACCATCTCTGAAGTAGAAGGGCTGACAGACAACAGAAGGGACTTCCTGCCAGGGGAGGAGCTATGAGCAGAAGGCAGTGAGAGCCCTCTCCTTCCTTGAAGACCAGGAAGATGTGGTGAGACCCTCCTCTGGCTGAGAGCAAACCTGTCAACCCAAGGAACCCTGGGGGGTGCGGGTGGGTTTCCCCCACAGGAATCTCCCATCGGCCTTCATGCTGGCTCCACCCCCTGCGGGGGTAGGGTACCGCCCAGGAGCACTCTGTGTTCCAGAAAACCCCAAAATAACCCGCCTTAGCTGTCCGGCTACTATTTCTGTCCATCTTGTTTAATTATTCAAACCCAAGTTGGGGAGTGAACTATAAAAAGCTCTCCTACTTGGGGACCCAGGAGAGCTGGGAGACTCGCCAGGTTGCAAAAGCAGCAGACCACAGGGTTTGGGTGAGGTCACTCAGTCCAGCCTCCTGCCTGAAAGTTCCATCTGCTGTTTGCTGGCTTCCTCTGCTAGAAGAGGAGAATCCAGGTCTCCCTCCCTAAATCTCCCTCATGCTCTCATTTCAGCATCCCTCCAACCCTGCTGTGCCTGGGCTCCACCCGGTCTCCCTTTACTCAATTTCCTCTCAGCCATCTCTTTGCTGACTGCTCCCTAGTCCTGGTTCTTAACCCACAGGTAATATTGTCAAACCCAAGCCTAAGGGATTGAGGGAGGTGGGGTGGCAGGGAGTGTAGGTAAAGAGGTCAGGTCAGGTGGAAACAGACAGGGGGGTGGACACCATGCCCTGGGAGGGCACTCTATCAGCTGGGGGCTGGGCAGCACTGTTCTGGGTGGGGCAGGTTCCTGCCCACTGCAGGCGCTGAGTCTCTTCAGGAGCTTCTCTTGGGGACTCTGACATTGTAGCTGATCGGATGGAGGGAAGGCAGCAGGGAGGACTTTCTTTCTTTTCTGGACCCGGTCTTCTTCTAGTTGGCCAGAAGTCCAGTGTCAGTTTCCATTGAAACTGAAGCCCAGAGCAGGCTGAGTGCAGAAAGCAGGATTCCCCTGGGGGCCATTTCGGTGAAGCCCCTCCCGCCACAGACCTTTCCTGGAAAGGTGGTAACAAGGGATGTGGTCATGGTTGCTGGGGCAACATGGGGTCATCCCAGTGACCAGTCTTTGGAGGTGGGGAGTGAGGGGATTGGTGTTAGTGAAGGGGAGACAGGCAGTTACTCAGTCTGAGCAGGAGGGGCTGAAAGAGAGCCTAAGACAGCCGCTGAGACCCCAGAGACAAACACATGTGGATGTGGAGTTATAGGATGACAAAGGACAAGGGGCCTTGAGCCTCAAGAGGGGAACAGACCACATGGGGAAGATCCAGAGACCCAGGGCAGAGAAAGCACAGCAGCGGGGTGAGATGTCCAGTGTGGGAGGGGGAACCAGCAGCCTGGCAGAAGCTAGGGACAGGGGAGGGTGGCAGGACTTTCCAAGAGTCAGTGTGGGACCTGTGTGTTAAAAAAGAACCTTGGGTTTCACACCTGGGCCTATTTGGGGGCTTGTTCCCACACATTCCCTTTCAGCAGCAGCAGCAACTCCTGGCAGGTCCAGCCTGGCTCTCCCTGCTGTGGCTGCTACTAGAGCTACAAGGGGAGGTTGCTGAGGTAGGGGGAAGAGGCACGCCGTTGCTAAGCAACCAGAGGCTGTACCTGTGTGGCGGCATAGGAGGGGGCCCTGGCACCGTTTGTAGGGGGCAGGGGAGGCAAGGAGACAGTAAAGGAACAGAGTGGACAAAGCTCAAGGCTCCCTCTCGCATCCTCCTCATGATGGTTACAGAGGAGAGGTGTACTTGTCACTCCACGTGTTAATGAGTGTGTGTATGGTCCTTCTCCAGGATGCTATGATTGTTTGTGTGGGCTTGCCTGTGAGGTACTCATCAGACTATCTCTTTTTAAAAATTAAGTAATTAATTAATTTATTTTTGGCTGTGTTGGGTCTTCGTTGCTGCGCACGGGCTTTCTCTAGCTGCGACGAGCGGAAGCTACTCTTCGTTGCGTTGCGCGGGCTTCTCATTACAGTGGCTTCTCCTGTTGCAGAGCACAGGCTCTAGGTGCGCGGGCTTCAGTAGTTGTGGCTCCCAGGCTCTAGAGCGCAGGCTCAGTAGTTGTGGCGCGCGGGCTTAGTTGCTCCACGGCATGTAGGATCTTCCCGGACCAGGGCTCGAACCCGTGTCCCCTGCATTGGTAGGTGGATTCTTTTTTTTTTTTTTTTTTGCGGTACGCGGCCCTCTCACTGCTGTGCCCTCTCCCGTTGCAGAGCACAGGCTCCGGACGCGCAGGCTCAGCGGCCATGGCTCACGGGCCCAGCCGCTGCGCGGCATGTGGGATCTTCCCGGACCGGGGCACGAACCCGTGTCCCCTGCATTGGCAGGCGGACTCTCAACCACTGCGCCACCAGGGAAGCCCCTGGTAGGTGGATTCTTAACCACTGCGCCACCAGGGAAGCTCCAGACTAGCTGTTGAGGGCTGTTGGGAGTGGGGACGGGAGGTAGGGGACAAAAGACCAGGTCAAGCATTTTTTCATCGGGTGATAGAAGGGGTCAAGGATTTGCCCCATCCACTAAAAGGTAGGAGCTTCTGCAGAACTGCAAAGGCCGGAGGGTAGAAGCTTGGCAGGAGCTGGAATGGGAGGAGAGGCTGGCTGGAACCTGCACTGGCCTCCCAGTCAGACAGAGGCTCTGCAGAGGAGAGGCAGCCTGGCAGCAGGATCCCTCTCTCATCCTGGAAGTCTCAGTGTTCTCAAAGCTGAAGTTCCCCACAGTATTTCACTATTTTTATTCTATTACTTTAAATTTATTTTCAAGTTGGCTGGAGTTTGACAGTGGTAACCATCAAAAGGAACGACTCTATTGTTTCTCCTTTGAGCCCTGTCACCCACCCAACCAAACCTCTAACAGGTCTATCAGGAAGCAGCTCAGGCCTTCATGCAGTGTCGACACAGGGCCATCACCATTCTTCTATCGCTTCCCCCATTGGCTGAGCCCCTATCCCCAAAGAGCATCTTCGTTCAACAAGTTTTACTGAGCACTTGTGATAGGGAGCTGGGGAAGTGACGAGGGGTGGGCACTGTGATGGTCCATACCCAGCTCCCTGTGTGGAGTGCCAGCCTGCCAGCTGGTGTCTCGCCAAATTCTGGTTCTCCCATCGCTCTCCACTCACACGTGTTGCACATACTGGTTAATAACTGCTTGCGGTCTGTCCTGGCATGGTCCCCAAATTCCACAGGGAACGGGGTGTGCTTCAGCCCCCTCCTGCTCTCAGTAAGAGCTAGGAAATTGCTCCATCTCACACACTCCTGACTTGCCCCTGGAGGGCTGTGTTGCTGCGAAGACGCAGGGGCCAATGAGAGGCCACCTTAGTCCTGATCCATGAGAAAGTTTAAAAATTGAGGATAAAAAAGGTACAAGCTTGTTTTGTTTTCGTTCCTGCTGGATGCCAAGCACTCTGAAAGGCATTAGAGGCACTATTCTCATCCTCCAATAGCCCATCTGACATAGAGTTATCATCCTCATGTTACACATGATGAAACTGAAGCTCAGAGAGGTTAAGGAACGTGTTTGTATTCATACAACAGGTGGCTGTGGGATTCCAACCCAGGCCTGTGTGTGCCCAGTCAGGTCAGGGACAAAATGGTCTCACTGTTGCCAAATAAGAGAACCCTGACTACGTGGTTATAGGAACGCTGGAGGGGCCCAGGACTCCACACGGAGGGGAGACCCCAGGGCGTAGTTGGGACTGTATCCTCATGAATTCAGGACTGAAAGCGCCAATGAGGGAGAAAAGGGCACTCAGAGACCCAGCATGGTCACACAGGGACCTCAGAATTGCTCAGGTTTAGAGAAAGCCTGGGCAAAATGCTGAGTCAGGCAGGTCTGAGATCCAGTCCCAGCTCAGTCATTTCTAGCGGTGTGACCTTAGGTGAGTCACTGACCCTTTCTGAGCCTCAATTTCCTCAGTGATAACGTGAGGGTGATACTCATAAAGTACTGCAGAGATTACAGTAGTTAATGTAAATGACGTATGTATGGTGCCTTGCTACAAAGGCCTTCTCCTTCCATCCCCTACAGAAGGAGAGGGTCACATGTAGCCAAGGCCAGATTCCAGAGTGGTGCAAATCTGTTGGTATAGTACCAGGATGCTCAAAGCCCGGTGGAGGTTTGTGGACCATCTTAGAGGTTTCTCTCTTTCTCTCATGGCAGGGGGTGGGGGAAGGTCATGTCTGGAGCAAAAGTGTTGAGAAAGGGCCAAAAAAGGGTCCTCTGCTGGAGCAGGCTGAGTAACGGTGACAGATGACAGAGGGAACACAATTCCCAACTCCAGTTTTCTACCCGTTTCTCTCCTAAAACAGATATTTAAAGTGGAAATGAGAGAACTGAAGTTCTGGAAAGGTGAGAATCAAGTCTACAGCCCATTCGTTCAGCAACTTCCTGTTTCCACCCCGTGAAGTTCAGCAGCGCAGCAGCGCAGAGGGAATTTGCACAGATGGTTGTGGTGGCATGGCCCCCGATCTGTGAGGAATTCTGGAGTTCTGGAGAATAGAAGGGGAGCCAAAGACTGGAGGTGAAAATAGGAGCTTCCAATCTTTAGGGAAGGACTTCTTTGGTGGTCCAGTGGTTAAGACTCCGCGCTCCCACTGCAGGGGGCGCAGGTTCGATCCCTGGTTGGGGAACTAAGACCCCACATGCCTCACAGCCAAAATAAATAAATAATAATAATAAGGAGGAGGGAAAGATAACCCCCACCACGATTTTGGTAGGTGAGAGAGGAAAGCAAGGGTCATCAGGAGCTAGCTGAGGTTTGCTAATCCCTGACCACTCAAGTGGGCACGGGCATCACCTGGGAGACGGTAAGAACTGCTGAGAATCTCGACCCACTCCAGACCTACTCATCACAACTTGCATTTTTTTTTTTTACCTTTTTTTTTTTTTGGCCCCGCTGTGCGGCATGCGGCGTCTTAGTTCTCCAACCGGGGATCGAACCCATGCCCCCTCCATTGGGAGCGTGGGGTCTTAACCACCGGACCACCAGGGAAGTCCCACAACTTGCATTTAACAAGATTCAGAGGTGATTCGAATGTACATTCAAGACTGAGACGCGCTTATCACAAGAAAAAAAAAATTGGAACTATGTGTGGTGATGGATTGTGTTGGTCTTTTCACAATATATACAAATATAGAATCATCATTATGTTGTACAGCTGAACCTAATATAATGTTATATGCCAATTATACCTTAAAAAAAGAGAAAGAGAATAAAAAACAGACAAGAAGCACTGCTGTGACCTACTGTTGGACCCTCTATGAGCTGAGTGAATTTTTTTTTTTTTTGGCCATGCAAGGGCAGCTTTTGCGATCTTAATTCCCCCACCAGGGATGGAACCAGTGCCCCCTGCAGTGGAAGGGTGGAGTCTTAACCCCTGGACTGCCAGGGAAGTCCCAAGGTGAGTGATTTTTAAATGTGTCATCAAAAGCTAGGAGTTCTTTCAAGGACGGGTCCCTCCCTCCATGGAGTGTAGTGAGGAGAGGCTCTGTCTGGGCCCCAGCGGCTTGTTTCACTTGTTTTAAACAGTGGGCTTCCAAGAATACTTTTCCTTTGAAGAGGCAGGCCCCAGCTAAAAGATGTTTGAAAATCTTCTGTGCCCTGTTATGGAATATCTATGCTATGGAATGCTGCACAGCCTTACAAAACATGGAGTGGATCTGAGCCCACTGACACACATCAGTCTCAGAAATTGCTCAGTGAAAAAGGCAAGTCTCAGAGCAATCTATATAATAGTAGGTCATTTATGCAAGTAAGCATAATATACATGGGTATATGTATATTAATCAATTAGCCAACGGTTAGTGGCTTTTTCATTCAGGGTCTCACACTGTCACACTCTGATAGGGGTTAAGGTGAGAGCTTCCTCACATGTCTGGCACATGGGGTGGGAACACTCACTCAAGCAGGGGTCCAGAAAAGCTATGATCTGTTCCCTCTGTAGTCTATCTTTGTGGTCTCTCCAGCGTGGGGGCTTCAGGGTAGCCAGACTTCTTACAATGTGGCTTACGGCTCTAGAAGTATGTGTCCTAACACAGACAGCCAAGGGGAATCAATATTGCTTCTTATGACAAGACTTGGGTGTCACCTAGCACCACTTTTGTCACACCTTAGTGAGACAGGCCCAGGCTGTGGGGTAGAGGACAGAGCCCCCACCTGAGGGAGTGTGGTAACGTTTTGGAAGAGCATGTGGGATGGGAAATGGTGTCATGGCCATTTTTGGAAAATACATTCTGCCACAAAAAGTTCATATACATAAATGCAAATAATATATATAAAGAAGGGCTGGAGGGATCCATACCAAACTATCAATAAACCTTCCCTCTGGGGAAAATAGGTAGCAGATGTTTTAGCTTACCTTCGTATCTATTCCTTGAGTCTTTGACATTGAGATACAATATACATTATTTTATTTGTTTAATGAAAAGGAAACTGAAGAGAAGGAAAAAGTAAAACTTTGCTGTAAGCCTTTTATAATAAAATTATTTAATAGATTGGTATTTCTGGGGAATGTTGTATAATGCATCTGAATTTCATGAAAGCATTTGATTAGGTTGATTATAATATATTTAAACAAGATGCAGAAATGTGGACAGCATTAATATTTTATTTTATTTATTTTTTTTATTGGGGTATAGTTTTACAATGTGTTAGTTTGGACAGCATTCTTATTATTTTTCTGTCTTTATTAAGATATAATTGACATATAACATTGTATAAATTTAAGGTGTACAATGTGATGATTTAATACATGTATGTATTGCAAAATGATTACCACAACAGGGTTAGTTAACACCTCCATAAACCTCACATAATTATCGTGTGTGTGTGTGTGTGTGTGTGTGTGTGTGTGGTGAGAACATTTAAGATCTACTCTCCTAGCAACTTTCAAGTATAGAATACAGTATTGTTAACTGTAGTCACCATGCTGTACATTAGATCCCAGAATTTATTCCTCTTATAACTAGAGGTCTGTACCCTCTGACCAACATCTCCCATCTCCCCACCCCCCATGGATAGGATCATTCATTCATTTAACAACTATTTATTGAATACCTACGTGTGTTAACTGAACAGCTATTCCCAGAACATTTTTGTTCTGAGTCCATTTTGAGGGACATCTCTGGTAGTTCCATCCATTGTCTCACCCTTTTTCACATATTTATCTGGAAAGAGAAAAGCCAGGCTTGGTAAGGAGTGGCATGTTGGTGTAAAAAGACTTCAATATATTAGGTAAGAATAGTGAAAATATTCAGCCTCACTCTTCCAGTTATCTATTGCTATGTAACAAACCACCCTACAACTTAGTGGCTTAGGGGACTTCCTGATGGCGCAGTGGTTAAGAATCCGCCTGCCAATTCAGGGGACATGGGTTTGTGCCCTGGTCCGGGAAGATCCCACATGCCACAGAGCAACTAAGCCCATGCGCCACAACTACTGAGCCTGTGCTCTAGAGCCCGTGAGCCACAACTAGTGAGCCTGCATGCCACAACTGCTGAAGCCCATGTGCCTAGAGCCCGTGCTCCGCAACAAGAGAAGCCACTGCAATGAGAAGCCAGCGCACCGCAACGAAGAGTAGCCCCCGCTCGCTGCAACTAGAGAAAGCCCAGACAAAAAAGACCCAACGCAGCCAAAAATAAATAAAATAAATAAATTTATAAAAAAACAACAAAAAACGTAGTGGCTTAAAACATCATCATCATCACCATCATCATCATCATCACAATCATCACCTTCATCACCATCATCGTTATCATTATGGTTCTGGGCTTGCCTGAGCTCAGCCAAGCAGTTCTGTCTTAGGGTCACTCATGGAGTTGCAGACAGACAATGGCTGGAGTCTTCCCAAAGGCTTCCTCACACGTTTAGTTGTCAGCTGGGACCTCAGCTGGGAACGTCAACTGGAACCTACACTTGACTCCTCTGTGTCACCTTAGCTTCCTCACAGCATGGCAGTAGGCTACCAAGAACAAATGTTCCAACAGGACTGGGCAGAAGCCATATCATTTGTGACTACCTATAGAGGTCCCAGAGCCTCACTTTCAGTGTAGTTCTAGGCCTGCCCAGATTCAAGGGAAGGGAACATAGATGCCAACTCTCAATGGGAGGAGGGCCGATGCCATGATAAGGAGAGCATGGGGGCTGGGAGAGTTTGTTATGGCCATCTTAGAAAATATAATCTGCTATTTCAGTAATTATCAAAAAATGAAAACTAAACAATGACGCTTGTAGTTTTCAAACGAACAATGGATTCGGTTAACAGAGAGTCAAAGCCAAGTCCTTCCGTGTCAGGCCAGATGGGCTAAGTTGTGCTGCGGTGATGACCACCCCCCAAATCTCAGTAGCTGAAGATAGTAAGTCTCAGTGCCAGACAGTGCCTGGCTGTCTTTCCAGGGTGCCACCCACTGGTGACTCAGCTCATGACACTTGTCACACATAGGATAGTAGGGGGAAGTTCTGCTCCACGTAGCCACTCAGCAGTGACCCAGGCTGACGGAGGCTCTACCATCTTGTAGCTGCACTCTCTGGACCACAGATACCGATGAGGGAAAGAAAGACCAGAAAATCACATGTGGGATTTTTGTCGCCTGTGAGCCTGGAAGTGACACACTATACCTCCTCTCACATTTCATTGGTCCAAACTGTTCATATAGACCTGTCTAGCTGCAAGGGGCTGGGGAATGTAGCAGAGTAATTGGGGTTTGGGGTAAGCATTTAGTGGTCTCTGCCACATCTCGTGTGACCCCAACAAGGCCATACACGATCTGTCCTTCCACCTTATCTCTCAAACCTTTTCTCCAGATATCCACATGGCTTACCTCTTCACCTCCTTCAAGTCATTGCCAAGATGCCTCCTCCTCAGTGAAGCCTCCTGATCACCCTACTGAAAATCGTAACCCACCTTTATTCCTCCCCTTCACCCGTGCTGTCCCTTATTCTGATTTTTCCAAAGTACTTATTACTTCTTTTTTTTTTTTCTTTAAATTTCTTTATTTTTGGCTGCGTTGGGTCTTCCTTGCTGCGCACAGGCTTTCTCTAGTTATGGCGAGCAGGGGCTACTTTTAGTTGCAGTGTGTGGGCTTCTCATTGCGGTGGCTTCTCTTGTTGCAGAGCACGGGCTCTAGTGTGCAGGGTTCAGCAGCTGTGGCACACGGGCTCAGTATTTGTGGTGCACAGGCTTAGTTGCTCTGTGACATGTGAGATCTTCCCAGACCAGGGCTCGAACCTGTGTCCCCTGCATTGGCAGGCGGATTCTTAACCACTGCGCCACCACGGAAGTTCCTACTTCTTTTCTTTTCAATTGAAGTATAGTTGATTTACAATATTGTGTTAGTTTCAGGTGTACAGCAAAGTGACTCGGTTATATATGTATAGATCTATATCCTTTTTTCAATTCTTTTCCATTATAGTTTATTAAAAGCTATTGAATATAGTTCCTTGTGCTATACAGTAAATCCTTGTTGTTCAAAGCGCTTGTTACTTCTAACATACTAAAGTATCTGTCTTTCTTTACAATGTCAACACCATGAGGGCATCAATCTATGTCTGCTTTGTTTAACGACGGATCCCAAGTACCTAGGATAGTGCCTGGCACAGAGACGGCACTTAATAAATATTTGCTGAAGGACTGAATTTTTAAAAATACTTGCTGTCGGCAAGGTCGTGGTAAGACTAACACTTCTATGCCCTCTTAGTGGGACTATAAATTGGTGTAATAGAGTTTTAAATAAACTTTTAATTTTGGAATAGTTTTCAATTTACAGAAAAGTTGCAAAAACAGTACAGAGAGTTCCTGTATATCCCTAAGGTTAACATCTTACATTGTTGTGGTACATTTGTCAAAACTGAGAAACCAATATTAGCATATTATTAACTAAACTCTAGACTTTATTCATTTTCACCAGTTTTCCCATTGGTGTCCTTTTTTCTGTCCCAAGATTCAGTCCAGGGTACCACATAGCATTTGGCAATCTGTATTTTTAAAATGTGTGCTCCTTGCCGAGGAAGGGGCCTTCTTATGCTACACTGGGAGTGGTAGGAAGGCAACTGAGAGGTTTCGCAAGCCCCACGAGGGCAGATTTGTGTTGATTTGCAGGAGTCAGGCTGGGCTTCATTCTGGATCAAGGAGTACTGGCCCCATAGGGTGTACCGGTTTTCTCTCACCTTCTGTGCCCTCTTTCTTTGTTAATTGATACAGATTTGCTGGAGGACATTAGGTCACATGCATAAAGTGCCTTTAAAAGGTGCCTACCCTTTGACACAGCAACTTCCCTTCTAGGAGTATAATCCAAGGAAATAAACCCAGGCACAAAGATTTAGGTAGAAAGATGAATCAGGAAGGAGTCTTTGTAAATAATAAAACATGGCGCTGAGGAATTTCAGCAAGCAGGGATCTGTCAGGAGACGCTGATAGCACTCAGGGTTGTAAGGAGTGAGATGACTTGACCTGGGAAAGATGACACGCTGACCCCTCTAGGGATCTCAGTGTCAGAAACTGCTGGCTGTCTCTCCAGGGTGCTGCCAGCTGGTGACTCAGCTTCAACTGGCTTTCCTTCCTGGGTGCCACCCTCAGAATTCAGATTCTGATTGCAGAAGGGAAGGGAGTCTGTGTCTATTCTATAGCCTTGAGCCCAGTGTCCTGGTCAGGGGGAGGCAGATTCTGCTAACCATTAATCCCACCAGTCATTTGGAGGAAGAGAGAATCAGTACCCTAAAGGAAAAGACTCAGGACTTCCCTGGCAGTCCAGTGGTTAAGACTCTGGCTTCCCCTGCAGGGGGCACAGGTTCGCTCCCTGGTCAGGGAACTAAGATCCCGTGTGCCGCATGGCATGGCCAAAAAAAAAAAAAAAAAAAAAAAGACCCAGAGAGAACAATGCCAACAGAGCCCCCTACAAGGGATTTGCAACATAACATTCTTCTATATATCAAAACTTAACCCTCTAGACGGTTATTTTATAGTGGATGGATTAAGTATATATGGTTATTTTATAGTGGATGGATTAAGTAAATTATGGTATATCCCATTTAATATGGTGAATTTTTTACAGTGTTAAATGGAAAAAGCAGGTTACAAAATAAGAGGCATAGTGTGATTCTAATTACAAATATGATTAGAAGAAAATACATCAAAATATTACAAGTAGCTATCATTTGGTGATGGTATCATGAATTATTTTAACCTTTTTTTGCTTTCTAAATATTTTCTAAATTTTCTACAATGAATATGTGTTATAATCTGGAAAAACCTAATTTTTTAAAATTTCATGCTCTTTGATCTAGTAATTTCTGTCCTAGCATTCTAAGGAGATAATTAGAAATGTAAATAAAGATCTTATACCCAAGGATATCCATTGCAGAATTATATAAATTAATGAAAATGGAAAACTGTCCAATATTATGGGAATGTTAAATATATGAACTATATGGGTTATGTTATAGACATTAATAACGTTTTTGAAGAATTTTTTTTTGTTTTTAATTAATTAATTTTATTTTTGGCTGTGTTGGGTCTTCGTTGCTGTGCGTGGGCTTTCTCTAGTTGCAGTGAGCGGGGGCTACTCTTCGTTGCGGTGTGTGGGCCTCTCATTGCGGTGGCCTCTCCTGTTGCGGAGCACGGGCTCTAGGCGCACGGGCTTCAGTAGTTGTGGTACGCAGGCTCAGTAGTTGTGGCTCGTGGGCTCTAGAGCACAGGCTCAGTAGTTGTGGCGCACGGGCTTAGTTGCTCCGCGGCATGTGGGATCTTCCCGGCCCAGGGCTCGAACCTGTGTCCCCTGCTTTGGCAGGCGGATTCTTAACCACTGCACCACCAGGAAAGCCCTGAAGAAATTTTTAAGACATAGAGAATGTTTTTCACAGCTAAATGAATAAAGCAGACTCTAAAATTGCATATATAGTGTGATCTCAGCTACTCCATTCAGTCCCTCTGGTTTAATTCAACAGTACCAATGTGGGACTTCCCTGGTGACTCAGTGGTTAAGACTCTGGGCTCCCAATGCAGGGGGACTGGGTTTGATCCCTGCTCAGGGTATTAGATCCCACATGCATGCTGCAACTAAGAGTTCACATGCCACAACTAAGGAGCCCACAAGCCGCAACTGAGGAGCCTGACTGCCAAAGCTAAGACCTGGAGCAACCAAATAAATAAATAAATAAATATTAAAAAAAAAAACCCAGAAACCCCAGTGCTAATGCACTTTTTTTTTAAAAATAAATTTATTTATTTATTTTTGGCTGCATTGGGTCTCCCTTACTGTGTGCGGGCTTTCTGTAGTTGCGGCAAGCGAGAGCTACTCTGTTGCGGTGTGTGGTCTTCTCATTGTGGTGGCTTCTCTTGTTGTGGAGCACAGGCTCTAGGCGTGCGGGCTTCAGTAGTTGTGGTGCGCGGGCTCAGTAGTTGTGGCTCATGGGCTCTAGAGCGCAGGCTCAGTAGTTATGGCGCACAGGCTTAGTTGCTCCACAGCATGTGGGCTCTTCCCGGACCAGAGCTCGAACCCGTGTCCCCTGCATTGGCAGGCAGATTCTTAACCACTGTGCCACCAGGGTAGTCCCTGCTGATGCTTTCTTATGTCACATGACTAAAAGTATTCCCTGTAGAACAGTTCTTCTCAAGCTGTCTGTAATGAAGGGTGACATCTTAAAATTTCCCATCTGTTATGGACTGATATTTTCGTGAAATACAATAAAAACTAGTTATTAGAAAAATGAAATGAAAAGACTTATAAACTCAATCTTTTATTAGATTCAGGGGTAAAACTGCTGGCTGTGAGTTTCTAAATGCTTGTTCTCAATTTCGGCATGTGTCCCAGTAGTGGACCAGGAACAGCTTGTGGTGCCTAATCCCAGCAGCACTGCTGTAGAACAAGGGACACGCCACTCCTCCGTGATGTTCACACCTCAGTTCTAGAGCCATAGCGTGCGTTGGCTTTCCTTTTCATAAGACTAGTATAAGCTCACTGTAAGAACAGCACAGAAAGATACTTCCTCCTCCCCAAAGGTGACCACTGCCACGTTTCTTGTGTATCTTTCCAAACAACATGTACCATTGGCAGCTTGTCACATCATTGCACTCAGATCTAGCTCATCATTTCTATTGGCTGCATAATGTACCGTTGTGTGGCTGCCTTTCTAAGATCATCACCATTACAAATAATACTGCAACAAACGCTCCGGAGCTCTTTGCTCCCTTATCCAGGTGTCTCCACAGGAAAAATTCCTTACTGGGTATGTATGCTTACATTAAAATATATATATATATAATTCACATACCATAAAATTCACCCTTTTAAGGTGTACAATCAGGTGGTTTTTTACTATATTCACAGAGCTGTGCAGCCATCCCCACTATTTAATTAATATTTTCAACATCCCCCAAAGAAACCCCATATCCATGAGCAGCCACTTTCCATTCTCCCCTTTCCCCAGGCCCCGGCAACCACTAATCTACTTTCTGTTCCGGACATTTCATATAAATGAAATCATACAATATGTGACCTTTTGTGTTTGGCTTTCACTTAGCATAATGTTTTCAGGGTTCTTCCATGTCGTAGCATATATCAGTACTTCCTTTCGATGGCTGAATAATATTCCATTGTATGGATATATCACCTTTTGTTTATCTATTCATCAGTCAATGAACATTTGGATTATTTCCTTTTTGGCTACTATGAATCATGATGCTATGAACATTTATGTACAGATTTTTGTGTGGACGTATGCTTTCGATTTTCTTGGGTATATACCTAGGAGTGAAATTGCTGGCTCATATGGTAACTCTATGTTTAAAATTCTGAGGAACTGCCAAATTGTTTTCCAAAGTGGCTCCACTATTTTACGAGCTCCCTCGCAATATATGACTTGTAATTTCTCCACATCCTCACCATTTGTTATTACCTACTTTACTTTAGCCATCCTAGTGGGGGTGAAGTGGTATCTCATGATTTTGACTTGCGTTTTGTTAATGACTAATGATGTTGAGCATCATTTCATGTGCTTATTAGCCATGTGTATATCTTCTTTGGAGAAATGGCTTTTCAAATTCTTTGCCCATTTAGTTGGGCTTTTTATTTTTGAGTTGTAAGAGTTTCGTTTTTTTTTTTTTAATTTCTTCCTCCCTCCCTCTCTCCCTCCCTTTCTGTGTTGGGTTTTTGTTGCCGTGCATGGGCTTTCTCTAGTTGCAGCAAGCGGGGGGCTACCCTTCGTTGCGGTGCGCGGGCTTCTCATTGTGGTGGCTTCTCTCATTGCGGAACATGGGCTCTAGGCGTGCGGGCCTCAGTAGTTGTGGCTCGCGGGCTTAGTTGCTCCGCGGCATGCGGGATCTTCCCGGACCAGGGCTCGAACCCACGTCCCCTGCACTGGCAGGAGGATTCTTAACCATTGTGCCACCAGGGAAGCCCCATAAGAGTTCTTTATACATTGTAGATATAAATCCCTCGTCAGATATATAGTTTGAAAATATCTTCTCCCATTTTGTGGGTTGTCTTTTTATTTTCTTGAAAGTGTCCTTTGAAGCACAAGTTTTGAATTTTGATGAAGTTCAATTTATCTATCAATACTTTTTCTTTTGTGGCTTGTGCTTTCAGTGTCATGAAAATTTATGTGTTTCTTCTAAGAGTTTTATAGTTTTAGCTCTTATGGCTAGGTTTATGATGTTTTAACTTTTGTTTATGGTGTGAGGTAGGGGTCCAACTTCATTCTTTTGTATGTGGATATCCAGTTGTCCCAGCACCATTTGTTGAAAAGACTACTCTTCCCCCCATTGCATTGTCCTGGCACCCTGCACTTATATTTCTGATGTTGCCAAATTGTCCTCCAAGGAGGTTGCACTGGTGTATAGCCCGAACCATTGGAGCTAAGTGTCTGTATCTCAGATTGGGCATCAACAGTTAGGAGAAGACTTGATGAACTGAAGCTCATCAGGGACCATCACTAGGGTCGAGTCAGGTGAGCCTGGAAGAAGAGAGTGGCATGAGAGTGTGGGTTGAAGGAAGTGGAAATGCTTCAGAGAAGAGAAAAATGCAAGGGAATATAATCTGAGCAGATGGGCCCGAGTTTAAAGACTTTTTGCCCCTTACCAGCTGTGTAGCGTTGGGTAGTTATCTAATCCTCTGAATCACAGTTTCATCATCTGTTAAACAAAAATGGTGACTGCTTACCTTTGTAGAGTTGTTGTGAGGAATAAGTGTTTGTAAATATCCCAGCAATAACGGTAGCTGTTGTGACTTTTCTACATGCGGTGCCTGCAGCTGAGATCATGTGATTGTGGGGGGGCATCACAGTGGGATAGCGTTGGAGCCATTTGGTGAGTGTGAGACTTTTAATGATGACTGATCATGTACAGAAACTTGGATCCACTGGTACGTGTCACTGTCACCCAGAGCGAGGCGGTACTTGAAGTTTTTGCTGTGACATGTTAAGGGGGGGAGAGGATGTGACTGAGATTGAATGTGACAGCAAGACAGATCCTGAGTGACAGAATGGAACAGAGTGCAGGGAGATGGGCTGCACTGGGCAAACTTGTGTGCACCCGCCCAGTAGGAGCTGCTTGGGAGTTCTGATGTCAGGACGGGTGTCTGTATAGACTGTCCCCTCCTCCAGACTCCCCTCCGTGCTTCCTGAAACCTGGGAGGAAAGGAGGGCGGCTTTCCTCATGGACATGGGATTTTGATCATAGTGTAGAACCCACGATACTAAGGAGCTGTGGCTCAAGCACCTTTGGTGTCATCACCCAAGGCTCAGGAAAAGAATTTGCAGCAAATGTGTACAAAACGGATGAAGTAGAAGCTGGACTGGTTTCTCCTCCTCTTGGCTTTAGTCTTCAGAGTGGCTGATAAAAGCAGAATCAAAACCTAAGCATTTCTTCCTACTCTCTGTCCCCTGGGGGAGGGAAGAGAGGAATAAACGCCACATCTCATTAAGCATTGATGAGCTCAGGCAGGCAGAGTGGGCCCACAGCTGAGGCAGGCAGGAGGCTGAGGGAGGCTGCAGGAAGGACTCCCCAGCTCACCAGGGAACATCTGTCCCAGAACTTGGAGGCCTGCGCAGGAAGTGAAATAAGGGGTTAACAACAGATGTGGGGGTAACAGCTGCTTTTATTAAAATGAAATCAGAAGGGCCACAGGGACAGGAAGCTGGGTAGATGTGGGGACAAGAGAGAGACAGTGGCTGAGACAAGACGGCAGATCTATGGAAACTGTCTGGAAGAGTCAGCTCTAAGGTGCAAGAATCCTGAGGGTGAGAGAGAAAAGGGGAAGACTGCTTTTTGTACCGTATGAAGCTGAAGTAATGAGATCTTAAACACGAGTGATCCAAGGTGACTTTATATACAAGGTATAAAAGATTGGCATGAATATTAGTTTGAACAGGGAAATGGGAACTCTTTCTCTGAGCTCAAAAAGAAAGAAAGCCATGATTAGGGCTGCACAGAGTACAGGGGTAGGAGAGAATAAATACCCTAGTGACCCGCATGTAAAACAGACTGTAAACAAGGGACTGAGATTTGAGGTTAACGGAGGGTCATCTTGCCTAGGCCGCCTTGGATGGCAACCGTGTCACAATGCCACATGGGCATTCACGAGCGCTGTCCAGCCGGTGTGAGGGTGACAGGCTGGAGGGTGTGAGGCGTCACAGAGTGGCCTGGGCTTCAGCAGGGCAGGAACACACACAGCTGATGAGGTGGGAGTGGGGACAGGGACCCTCTGGCTTTGGGGTCTGCGAAGGGAAGGGAGGCAGCAGGAAATCAGGCCGCTGGGGCAGTGCTCACGGTATTGGGAGGGCAGCAGCAGACGCAAGAGCAATAGCTTTCTCAGGTCAAAGGGCAGGCCCTAGGTCCCTACCATCCGGCTGGAAAACCGTGGGGTTCTGGGACTTCAAAGCCACACAGCCAGACTGAGAGACAGGGTTCGCTTGAGCCAATTAGAGTCCCTGCCTGTGGCCAGGTAGACAAACTCCTCCCAGCTGGGGAAAGGGTGAGACTCCTCGAGCCCTGCCCAGTCCTGAGCTCTGGGTGTCTGCAGGGAAGTGGAATAGTGCATTAGTGTTAAGAAAAGCATCCAGCGAGGTAAGAAAGGCTTGGGTAGCACCCACTGCCTCTGTCACTTCCGCAAGAATTTCTTGTTGAGGAGGAAGATGAGAAGGTTGACGTTGACCTTGGCCTTGTTGAAGAGTTTCATGACGGCCACACCCTCGTATTGGAGCTGCAGGAGGTCCTAGGAGGGAGGGAAGGGGCAGGGAAGCAAGTTTGAGGGTTTCTCACGGTGGCCCATACAGCTAGTCTATAAAACACTAACATCTTGGAGCCTTACACAGTCATCCAGTGGCACTGGCCACTGAAGTGGGCATTGAAACCCCCTTCACAGATGAGGAAACCGAGGCCAAGAGACAAGTACAGTGACTTGACCAAATGTCAATTCAAGCAGAGCCAGGGCTTGAAATCATTTAAAAGACAAAACAGCAGAGCAAAAAGATTTGGATTTAAAATCAACGCTTCCCTGAACACTGGCTTATGACTTAGGCCGGCTTCTTAACCTTTTAGTCTCAGAGCCTATAAAATAGGGATAATGCTTGAGAGTTTCGGAGAGGATTAAATGAGGTAATGTGTAAAGTCCCTGACATGTGATAGGGCTTCAAATATTAATCCTGCTCTGACATCACCAGCCCACTCCACTCTCCTGATGCTTGGCAGTGGGGTCTGTGTCAGGGCACGGGGACAGAGAGGCTTGGGCTACACAGACCATCACCCTTCTCTTCAGGAATAGACGATACGGATTGGGTGGGGAACAGAGCTGATGTCATCCGCGGCCCAGGGAAGCCAGGCGAGGCTGCCATCTTTAGGCTAGCACCGAAAGCCCATCGGGTGTCTTGAGGGCTCATGGGAGTGTCCCCTCACCTGATAGTGAAGCTGAAATCGCTCCATGTCCACACCCAGGAACTTGGCATTTACTTCGAACTTTCCTGCCTCATCTCCAGGGGTGATGTCAAAGATCACATTTCTGAAGCTATCAAGAACAGGATTCAAAACAGGGACCCACTGCGTCTTTCCAGGGCCACAGCCGCACTCTTCCACCCACTGCTGCTCATCCCAGGCAGTGCTGTGAGTCACCCAGAGCCAGGCTTCCCCTCTATCACTCTCTTTCTCCTCCCACTTTTACCTCTGCTTACACCTCAGCTCTTCTCTCTGCCCAGCCCTAATCAACTGTTCTCTCCTCCAGGACACTTTCCCAGCATCTTCTGCCTTGGGGTGTCTAGAACTGTGCCAGACCACACCCACTGCCCTTAACTCTGTCTGGAAATGTCGTGTCTTCCCCATTGTTCTAGCAGCTCCTTCAAGGCAGGGACCATGCATCTCCTTCCCTCCCACCTGGTGCCCAGCCCAGAGCCCCACCCCCAGGTTAGGACATGGGAGAGGTCTGACATTCTGCCCTCCAAAGACACATACTGAGAGGTGGGAAGATCTTCAATTTCTACCAAGACACCCTTCTCCAGGAGCTGGGCAGCAGTGTAATGGAGAGACGGCTGCTTCTTCCCTTTCCCAGAACTCCTGAGGAAGAAAAGGCCCCAGAGAATTCATCTAACAAATCCTTCAACACCAAAGACACTGGTTCTCTCTGTGGCTGGCAGGAAGGAAATTAGACCCCGAGGAAGACTTCTCACTGGTGGAAGACAAGAGGAGGGGGCTGCACTTGAACCCAAGACTTTGCGAGTGAAACTCAAAGACCAGAGTCAGGAAGGGACCATGCTGTTCTGGGGTGAGATGTCCCTATCAAAGCTGGGAAAGAGTGGGGCAAAGGTCGACATGGGCAGGAGGAGAGGTCACAGGTAAGCTTCAAAGTGTAGGAAGGGAGCACCTACTTGGAGCTGGGGGCCAGGTGGTCCAGGCAGGCCCGGATGTACTGGCTGTAGTAGTCGCCCTGCTCCTCATAAAAGGTGGCCTTAGTGCTCAGGGCCTGGAACGTGGCCTGGAGCTTCACCAGCTCTGCCTTCTGCCGCTGCCGGTGCCTGCGCTGGTTGCGGATGTCCTGGGGTTGGGGGCACCAGGGGAGGGGTGAGTTGACCCTTCCTGGCAGGAGAATCTCAGGGTCTGATTCAGGCCCGAGAACAACTTACTGTAAGGATCTTTAGGAAGAGCAGGAAGAGGAAGATTTCAAGGTTGTTTTCCCTAGGAGGAGGGCAATCTCAAGGACCCTTTCCTAAACCCTTGAAGGACGTTTCCAGGGCCTCTCCCCCATTGAGGAGTAACTGTTCCACGGCTCCTTGTTTTTTAGTGAAAGAGAGTTTCAAGAATACTCCCTTCCCTGACGAATTTTGAGACCTTTCCTTCAAAAAGGACCCTTGGAGATCGCTTGGCCTTCCCCTGGCTGGTGACAATTTTGGGTAGGCACTCACCAGGGAGAGGCCTGCCCTTGAGGTGCCAGCACTATGGACATGCGTGCGCGCACACACACACACACACACACTCTCTCTCTCTCTCTCTCTCTCTCTCTCTCACTCCCTCTCTCTCTCTCTCTTTCTCGCCCTTCCGCTCCCTCCAGGCCCAGGCCGTTACCTTGGCCAGTTCGTCTACCAGCCCCTGGTAGCCATCACTGGCGCTGACCAAAGCCAGGCCCTCCAGTCGGCGCAGGTTCCGCAGGACACGCTGTTGCTTCTCTGCCAGCGGCAGGAGGGAGTGAGCTGTCAGCGAGCGGTGTCGTCGCAGCGACACTGGGGTCTGGGCTTCACAGGCCTGGCGTCGGCACATCAGCCGCTTGTGGGCTGCTTCCTGGGGGGCAGAGATGCTGAGGGGTCTAGCAGGCCCTACGATTCTGCCCCCAGGCCATGGTCCAGAGGGGGAGGGGCGGGGTGAGGTGGTTTGTGAAGAACATCAGAGTGTACAGCCTCGCAGATGCTGAAGGGCCTCGCGGGTCACCTGAGAGGAAGAGTGGCCAAGGGGGCCCCACTAGGAGTACAGCATAAAGGATTCCGGTAGACACTGGCTGCGACTTCCCAACGACGGAGCTTTGTGATGGCTCCAGGGTATCTGGGGCTCTCTCCCTCCTTCTGTCCTGCGTTTTGGGACAGGCCTCTACTGGTTGTCCCCACCTGTTCTCTGGGAAGCCCCTGGCTGAGTCTGTACTCCAGCTGGCCCAACTTGCCCCTGGCCACCCACCACTCAGCACCTTCTCCTGCCTCCAGGCCCTCAAGCAGCCCACTCCCTACGCTGAGCACCGGCCCTTCGGTGCTCTTCAAGGGAGCCTGCCCAGACTGCCTCTCTGCACCCCCAGCAACTCCTAGCACTGACAGCAGGGGCTGGGGTCCCTGCAGGGCTCACTCTTATTTCAATGGGGAGTAGGGAGGGAGGTGGAGTCTCGGCACTCTGCAGCCTGAGGGTCTCTGGGGGTCAAGGGCAGAGGCCTCGGCCCCCCAGAGCTCACATTACTGGTGAGCACAGCTGTCTTCCCGGGAAAGGCATCAGCCATGCTGGTGGGGGGCGAACGAGACAGTACCTGTGGGCCAGCCTGCCGCTCACCTGCTCTCTGGAGGCCGAGAGGGACAGGATCTCCTTGAGGGAATCCCCAGAGTGGAACTGCATGATTTCAGCCAGCATCTGCTTGGTGCTGCAGGAGGGGAGCGAGGGGGGAGAGGTGAGGGACAGGGGGAGGGTCTGGACATGGGGCTGGCTAGGGAGCTGAGAGTAAGTGGACCTTGCCCCACATCACGGCTGCCAGGGATGCTTGGGTGGTAAGGAGAGAGGGTGCGATGGGGGTAGGTGTTGTGAGGAGAACATAACCAGGAGGAAGACCCAGGAGGTGGGGTGATGGGTCTGTGATACACAACTACCATGGTTCCGAACACACTGTGCTCTCTTACACCTCTGTGTCCTCTGCCTACAATGCCTCCCACAAATGGTCTTCCTTTGAGTCCTTTGGCTGAAGGACACGCTTCCTCCTCTGTGAGACCTTTTCTACCTAGGTGTCCCTCTGAGCTCTCACGCACCTGACACCCACCTCCCTCTTGGCGGCTCTCTGATGTGTACTCACCCCTAGCCTCGCCCCACTGTAAGGGCTTTGATGGCAGGACAGAGCTGAACACCCTGCTCACTGGTTTACCAGGTGAATGGGTGAGCAGAGGGACTGCCTTGCTGGCAGGGGGATCAAAGTGGCGACCTGGCTCCTCTTCTGCCTGGATGACCAGCCCAGCCCTGCTGGGGGTCCTCCCTCACTTTTGCAGAACTGGGGTTGAAAAGCTCCATGCCCATCTCCTGACCATCACTCGTAAGGACACGGAATTAGAACACGAGTTCCCCCACCGACCGGCTGTGGGACTTTAGGCAAGTCACTTAACCCAAGTTTCTTTCTTCCACTGGAAGGCAGGGAAACCATCATCTACCTCACCATTTGTCCCTTAGGTTAAATGATGTGTAAGAAAGCATTTGGTAAACAGCACAACAATATGCGAACAACCGTGTTGCCAATGTCCTAACTATTCCTTTGCCTTCAGCCACAAGACAGCGCAAAAAGCTGAGGCCACCAGAAGGGAAACAGCTGAGACTGCAGCAAGGGCTTCAGGGAGAACTTTGTGAAGGATAAGAGAGCCCAGGAAGAAGGTGGGACGGCCACTCCACAGTAGCCATCTTACTGGCCTGGGGAGGCTCAGGGGGCCGAGGCTGCTCTCCCACCTCAGAAGCAGGCTCCGGGCATTGGTGTCGTCAGCATCTGTCTCTAGCCCTTCAAACTTGTTGGTCAGTGTCAGGGACACTTCTAGCTTGCTCAGATCCACGTTCCCATCCGCAGCTACGTTCTCCCCTGAGGCAGGTGAGGAAGGAGAGAGACTAGCACACTTACGCACAGATGGGGCCATGGTAAATAAATACATTGCTCCATGAGCCCCTCTTCCAGGAAGCTTTCCCACACTGCTCTGCGGCACCACCCTGTACCCTCAGCCCTGAGCACCAGCGGAAGGGCTGTTACCCACAGAGATCACCCTTGCATTACTGGGGCTGTGCCTCCCCAAGCCTGGAGCTCCTGGCTGTCTCCCATCTGTCACCACCTCCACCCTGCCCTTCCACGCCTGTAAGCCAGCTTCCTTTCATTCCACAGCTCCTGAAATCCCCCGTCATCAGAGACACGTTTTAAGACCCAAGACAGGCCCTATGCCTCCACGGCTCTCTCGCATGACTGAACTGGCCATTTACATGACGGTACGGGGTCCCCTACTGTCTGTCCACCTTCTCCATATCAGTCTGTCCATCCCAGGACCAGAGGGAGAGAGGGAGAGCGTGTAACCAGCTTCCTGGCACACGTCCCCGACTGAACAAAAACTCGAGGGGGCACGTTCCCACGCCCTGCTCACCTGACTGCCCGCCCCCGCCGCCCGCCCCAGCTGTCAAGGATGGCACGTACCGATGAGGTCAGAGACGGTGGGCAGCTCCCCAAGGTCCTCCAGGAGCTCGTGCAGGGGGTCGCGGTGATCAGGGGCGATCCAGTCCTGGTGTTCTAGCAACAGCTATAGGATGGAGGGAGAAAAAGAGATGGGGTTTGAACCAGGCCTTCCAGGGCCAGCCCACCTACCCAGCGCCCCCAGGTTGCCGCCTCTCACCCTGTGCGTGTTGACCAGCTCCCCCACGGTGATGTACACCACAGGTTTGGCCACAGCCACCATGTCTGAGTACTCATCCATCGCAAAGCGCTCTTCTGGCTCTGGCACGTGGCAGGCTCGGCAGATGAACCTCCTACCTCCAGAGGAAGATCATGTGAGAGGGTGGGGCGGGCCGGCACCCGCCACATTTCTGTTCCCATCAGCCTTCCGCCGGCCCTCTCCAGTGACCGCTCAAGCCAACTGTGACTCTCCAGTCTCGACTCCGGCCCTTCTGTGCTGCTCTACCTTCTCTCCCGGTGGTCCCCTCAAGCCAACTTCCTCCAACAGTCCTCTTTTCTCTCCACTGGGGAGTCCTTCCAACAATCTATCCTCCAACCCACTAACTATACTCTTCACCTCTATGCCTCTCCTCCTCGTGGAGTTGAGAGGGGAAGTGGTACGTGAAAGAAGATGGGAAAAGGAGGAGGGGACAGGGGGAATAGGATGCCAGGACCCAAGACCTGAACTTGAGGTGTGTCTCCTCCAGATAGTCGTTCAAGACCCGCAGGTGCTGGTTCTCTCTGGAGAAGGCCTTGCCAGCGGCAGCATGCTGCAGGAGTTGAGCCACAGCCCCCAGGGCGTGGCGCTGGGGGGTGGCCAGGGCGCCGCCTGCTGCCATGGCCACAATGTCGAAGGCGTCGGGGGCCACTACAGCCGGGTTCAGGAAGCGGTAGTACAGGAGGTTCCCTACGACCTGCGGGCACAGGATCGTAGAAGCACCTGGGGTCCGCCTCCACAGCCCCAGCCCCGCTCTCCCAGCTCACCTGGCTGGAAGGACCACCTGCGTCAACCCCGTTATGGTACAGAAGAGTAAACAGACCCAGAGCAGGCCGGGAACTTGCTCAAGGTCACGCAGCAAACTTGAGCAATAGCTGGGACCAGAACCCAGATCTGACAAGTCCAGGGTTGGCCACTGTTAACTCATGTCCTGGGTGTCTTTCCTTCTGCTACCTGAGCCCTGCTGGTGAGCCAGGCTCGACTGACAGGGTGGAGAATATTTTCCTTCTTGGATTTTTACAGCATAGGGTTTTCTGTCCTTTTGCGTCAGTCTGGGGGTTCACAGGCACCATCGGGGCAAAGGAGAGCGCAAGAGGTGGGGGATGGGAGACAACACTTGCCTTATAGACCTCATTCTCTGTGGCGTCGGGGAACTTCTCTGCCAGAGTTGTCTTCAGGACCTTGGCCACATATCGCATCCCATACCTGGGGGCAAGGCAATAGGTGCGCTATGGCCCTACCCACCCACCCCAGAGTGTGGGCCTGAGTGCCTGCTTCTCCTTCCCTGGGCTCAGCCACCCGAGAGCTGAGCTCAAGCACTGGCCCTCCCCTATCCACAGCCAGCTCCCTGCTGCCTTCCTCCAAACATCTCTGGGCCTTGTCCCTCCCTCCTGCCCTTATGTCAGCACCAAGGACCAGGGCCCAGTCAGCCACTAAGCTCTCACGCAGCCTCCAACCTGGCCTGAGAGCCTCTTCTTTGGTCCCCCTTAGTCTCCCCTGGGAAACACCCCAGATCCCAATATTCATCCCGCACTCCCCACAGAGGGACCTTTAGCCTGTACCTTAGGTGTCTGACACCCACAGCCAGAATCCCATCCCAGGACAGCCTGGGAGGCTCTGAGGCTGTTATCACAGAGCATCTGTGAAGGGCCTGGTCAGGGCTAGAGGCAGGGGCCGAGGAGCACAATGAACTGGAGTAGAAGCATCCAGTCCTGATTCCACCACTAACCAGGGATGTCAGCTTAGGCTGTTGTGCTCCACTTATAAGTTTGTTCCCTCATCTGGAAAATGGGAATCTTCATTCTTGCCCTCTCTATCTCATAGGGTTTTTATGAGGATCAAGTGAAACTACATCTGTGAAAGTAACGGTAGTGCTATTCGAACATGCTAGACTTAATTATTATTCCTACTATGGGTGTGCCACCTACAAATTTAATTAAATACCTTTAAAAGCGATTTCCACCTCCTAGGGTGTCAGGGACAGAAGTTTACAGCTCACTGTGTACTTTCCTTTATTAGTCCTAGGACAACCTTTTCTGAATCCTAATTTTAAATCCTTAATCCAGTTCTCCAGGTTTGGAAAGCAGGGTGCTGAACTCTGTGGGCTCCCCTCTGCAGCATCCCCACCTTGCCCCGTGCACTACTGAGCACCAGAAAGGCTGGCTGGCTGAGTGATGATCTAGATGAGGCCCACCTTCTCACCGTTTTCAATCATCTGTTTTCCAAACAATAATTATTGACTAAATTTTAAGAAAGGAAAGGACCTTTATCAAGTGTTTACTGGTTTGAAGTTTTCTTATTTTTGACTTTGTGGACTGAAGAGTTTTATATTGTCCACCACTTACACTCAGACAATAATATGTCCCCATAATCACTTGAGGCTCCCTTCTCTGGCCCAGTGATGTCCTGACTGCCCACACAGACCTGCGTGCTGTATTCCAGCGCAAGTCTCTAGCCGGGGCTTTGGGCATTCTCCACCCATCTCCTGAAGCCCTTGAGCACCTCGAGACCAGTTTCCCTTCCTGCTTCCATCCTTCAGTATTGCTCTGCTCTCCCCATCGTGGCCTGGCCCTCTTGAGATCCTGTGCCTAGGCTGGTGTGCGGCTGTTGCACATACGGAATTTGGTCCGCAGATGAGATGATGGCTGCAAGGAACTTATCGGTCATGGCAAGGAGGTTGCGGAGGGAGATGTCCAGTCGTCTCTGGACCTCGGGGTGGCTCAAGGCCTGCTCTGGGGTGATGTCATAGGGGAGGTGGCTATGGGCAGAGAGAGACAAGTTATCAGCCAGAAGCCCCTCCCATGGCCTCCCCTCCCTAAGGCTCTACCCCCTAAATTCATCTAACAACAAGATCTCATACATACACGCTGAGGGCAGCCCAGCATATGCTTAAGGGGATTAGGCCAGAATAAGAGAAAGGACTCGGAGAGGACTAGACTGATGTGGGTGGAAGAAGAAAGAGATGGAGCACCCAGGGGGAGGTGGAAGAGTGTAGGAGGAAATGGAGGACCTGGAGTCTGTGGAAAGATCCTAAGGGGAACCAGAGGGCCACCCTGCATATCTTTGGTAGTTGTGGTGGTGGGGAAGGCTGGGCCACCCCCAAACTATACGCCCGCGTGCCACCCAGAGAAGCCACCAGCACTGCCTACTCTCCTTAGCGGCTCCATTTCCCTAGTACCTATGCACCTGAGTTAATGCCTCCAATCTATAAGGCCAACTTATTTCTCCCCCTATCTCATTTGCCTATTCATCTATAAATTTGAATATTCAACTATACCCCTATCAATAAGGAGTCCATATCCCAACTCCCAGTAAATCTGACCTATCATTTGCAAGCACTGACATGGCAATTAAACACATTTGCACATTCATCTGTGCTCATTCTATGTTAAGCACACCAGGTCTGGTGTCATTTACAGCAGTTCCACGTTAATTACCAGAGGGGGTCTAAAGGCTACCATATTTCATCCTATAGGGCTGGTGTCATATTTGCATAAATCAGCATGCTCATTTATATGCCACCTTCAAAGCACGCTCAAGCTTCCCCAGTGAGGCCCAAGACTGAGCTGATCAGAGAGCTCTCCTTCTGCCCGTCGGCTCACCTGCGCTGCCCTGTCTGGGCCTCGGTCTGGTTGATCCAGCTCTTGTAGAGGTGGACAGGGTCTGTGTGGATGCTGAGCGTCTTGTCCTCCAGCACATCCTGGATCACCTTGCCCAGGATCTCCCGCAGGGCACTTTGCCCCCGCCCGTTACGATAGAATCTCACCACCAGCCTCACCACCGTTGGGTTGCCTGTCACCATGTCCTGGGGCTGCTCCACCTTCGACCTATGGGTCAAGAGGCAATTGAAGCTGGTCTCCTGCCTCTGTGTAAAATAGCTGCTTTTCCTTTTGAGATTTTTGGCTCTTTAAAGCCTGCTCTGTTATCCCTCCTGTTAAGGAATGTCTTGTTATCTCTGTCTCGGCCTTTGTGCTAACATTCTGTCTCGGCCTTTGTGCTAACATGTCAGCGCATGTCCTCCCTGCATGCTGTCCCAGGAGATGGCTTGTCTCCATAGGAGACAGAGAAAAGAGGTCTTCTGATTCCATTTCTACCTTCAAACCTCAATAAATTGTCACCTTGTGAAGGAGCTAATAGTGGCATCTCTTCACCCATTCTCTTCCCATTCCTTTGCATCTGGAAAACCTACTTGATTTCCTCCTGGAGTGCTGTCTTGAACAGCTGGAGCAGGAGATAGGCCTCTCGGCGGTTGGAGGCATAGTTGTATAGACTGAAAATCACTGATTCCATGAACTTGGTGGTTTTGTTCTGCGGCATCTGAAAGATCAGCTTGGCCAGGTAGATGGGTTGAGTCTGTACGCAATGGGGGAGATAAGAATAGCTGATAACGCACCTTGAGGACTAGTGATCAGATAAAGAAAGGTTTTGCTGATTGGAACTTGGAATAGAGAACGCTGTCACACTTTCTGGGGGGTACTGGGAACATTCCAGACAAATGAACAGAGGTAGTTTCCTTCCCTGGGTACAAGGCATTAGGACTGTGGGAAAGAACACCTTACTTGCAGGTAAAGGCACAGACATGAAGGCCTCAAGGTCCCAGACCCTCAGGAGATAGTGGAGATATCTCCTTCCAAAGTCCTCTGCTCACCTGGAGCAGGTAGAAGAGGTGTTGGTAAGCTTCTAGTTTCTGCCGTTTCTCTTTGCTCAGCGACTTTAATCCCTTCTGCTTGTCCAGAACCATCATATCTGACAGCTGTTCCTTATTCTTCTTGGTCAGCTTCTTGCAGTGGGAGACCACTTCCTGCAGGGACGGGGGAGCGGGTGATACCACCGACCCAGGCCAGCACAGAGCACAGAACATATGGTCTAGAATCAGTGCCTCGAAGAGCCAGGGCTTTCTGCTGTTCAAGGTATTCAAGGAATGAGCCAAGGGAGATAAACAGTTCTAGGGTGAGAAAGGGCCTCCTACTGCCCCAAGACTCCATCTGGCACCTCTGCTGTCACAGGGTGAGTCCCCAGAGAGAAGTGGGTTACCAGACTGAGGCACCATGTCTATTCGTTTCTGCTATTATTTCTTGTTAGACTGTTGTACAGATTTGAGGTGGAGATATCACTATATCACTTCCACCCCGTCACTGCATATTTGTATGGTAATTTACAGTTTAAGGAGCTTTCATATCTATTTTTACATTTGGCCTGGTGAGGTAGGCACTCTCATTATTCCCACTTTACTAATGAGGAAACAGACCTAGAGGTTAAAAGACCAGCCCGCAGTCCCATCGCTAGGAATCAGCAGAGCCAGCCATTCCAATTTTATGTCCGGTGTTCTTCCTGCTATACCATGTGCCCCAACAAATTACTAGAAGGGCAGAGGACCACTGCATTGAGCCACGTGATAAAATCCAGACATTTAAAAAATATTTGACCAGCAACCAGAGAATGGCCAGCATCACCTCTCCAGAGGCAGCTAGATTTGGGAGAAGGGTGGGCCAGTGGGCCCCTCACCTGCAGGGTGATCCGATTCTTCACCAGCAGGCCAATCTTGATGTCCATGAGATTGAGGTCCTGCTCCAGCTGCTGATTGGACCGGATCTTCCTGACCACCTCTTCCTGGAGCTTCAGCAGCTCTGCCTCAGCCAAGAAGTCCTGGTGGCTTTGATTCAAGAGGTGGGCGAATCTGCATACCACGCTGAGAGGGGGATGGGGCACGTGGACTGGCAGGAGGGGCAGAGGCGCCAGGATTAGACATGCCTTCACTAGAGGCTTCCTCTCCAGCCCCCTTCCCCAGTAACCCCTCCCTCAGTGTCCATTCTGCTTGAGGCTAGCAGGTCCCCAACCCCAGCCCTCTTCTAATTAGTTCTGCCTGCAGTTGGAGGGCAGTGGGCAGCCTCCCAGCCAGTCCTGTCCCCGAGCTCCTTATAACTAGGGATGACACAAGAGCTGTCCTTCCCCTGCCTGGATTCACGCCCAACCTGGGCCTATCTCGGTGACCTCCCACACCAAAGTCAGAGCCCTAGCATCCTCTGATGATCCGTTTAGGCTCCCCTATTCTGATTCACTCCCCACTCCTGCTGGGCCAACTTACTCATCCTTCATTCCAAGTTCACTTCCACCTATCAGCCTCCACTCAGCCCTGCCTGACCCTCACACAACCCTCCTCTGTCAGGAGTGTCTGCGTCAGGGGAGCACAGATAGAAGGAATGTTCAATGGGTTTTATAATATAGGGAGGTCAGAGTTAGATGGATTCTCCTTGAATCTCTTTTGGAATATTTGAGCAAAGAGAAGCCTGTGAGCTAAGCTACAGGGAATAACAACAAAATATCAACTAAGACATATAACGTTCACTATGGAACAGAAACTGTTCTAAGTGCTTTAACATACTTAAAACAACCCTGTGAGGTCAGCACACTGTAACTTACTGAGGAAATCACTCCGGCACAGAAAGGGTAAGTAACTTGCCCTAGGTTACACAGCTAGTAAGAAATGAAGGAGTCAGATTTGGAGGATAAACAAAACCAGGCCTGGTCCTTAAAGGCAGTCCAGTAAGGGAAGCAGACAAATAAACCACAATTCACTACAGTGTGGTTAGTGCTCTGAGAGGGGCAAGCATGGGGACCTTTGGGAAAGTGAAAGCGGGCCACCAAAGGCTACCTGCGGAGTGAAGAAAGGCTTCCGGGAGGAGGTGAGACCCAACCTGATGTCTGTGAAAAGGAGGTGAGAGGGAGTGCACTTGGCTGTTTTAGGAAGTGCTAGAAGTCCATAATGCCTGTAACACAGTGTGGAGGGTGCAGGTGCTGAGGGACAGGGCTGGAGGTCAGTGAGGTCAGAGGTGCAGGGAGAGGTTGGATCAGAGAGTTTTGGAAGCTGTGTTTAGGAGACTGGACTTTATCCCCAGGGCAATGGGGTGTCCCTGACAGGTTTCAAGAAGGAGAGTGACAAGATCACGAGGTTTAATTTATCACGCTGGCTACTGTGTGGAAGACAGATCTTTGAGGAGTGAAGAATGGATAAACCAATGGAAGACAGCTGATGGCATCTTGGATTCAACGAGATATAGCACCTTAACTCACTTAATCCTCACAACAACCATACCTGATCATTATCTCCATTTTACAAAGGAGAAAATGGAGGCAATAAAGAAGTTTAGTAACTTGCCTAGGGCCACACGGCTAGTAAGTGGCAGTGCCCTGAGTGGAGCTGGGGCTAATGAAATTGGGAGACAGACCTGGGAAAAACAAGTTCTTCCAGAAAAACTATAAACTAAAGAGAAGAAAAAGAGATCAAGGATGGTCAGGGTAGTGGTATTAATGCAACAGCAAGAGAAAAAACAGAAAGGGCCAGGCTGGGGAGAGGTAAGGAGGGAAAAGCAGCTAGCTGCCCGGAAGCAGATGGACCGAGTGTCTGTGGCTAGATAGGGGCAGATGGTACCCCTGCCGGCAGGACAGGGTGGGAAGATGGACTAAAGGAGGTAAGGGAGATGATTCCTGAACAGTGTACTCAACCTTGAAGCCCACAGGTGTGGCCTCAGGCCCAGGAAGAAAAGGGGCCTACCTCTTCGGAAACCCACGGGCTGGAGGCAAACCTGGAGATAGACCACTAGTCCACTTCACCGAAAGGAGGGGGACCTCCAAGGCTGGGTTTCTGGGCTTTAAGAACAGGAGCCAAGAGCAGCCTAGAAGGACCTCTTTAAGGCTTTAGATGTATGCCCAACTACTGGGAACCATGGGGCACGAAGATGGAGCTCCCTCAAGAGCTCCTCCTCAAGTTTCCTAGCACTGCAGAGAGGACCCCAGGTACCTCGCCTGGCTTCCTGTGTGTTGGGCCACAGAGGGCGGGAAGTGGAGGAATCATGGGTCAGGGAAGAGGGCAAAGTTGGGGAAGGCTGGAACTCTAGGGAGAAGAGAAAGGTCCTTTTCTTTCTTTCTTTTTTTTGCTTGTGTGGTAGCAACAGGAAGATAATCTAAGACTGGTACAGAGGTACAGACAGAACCTTGTTAGAGGGGCTTTTCCTGTGATGAGGCTATCTCTTACTGGGGTGGGGCAGGGGGCTTTTGTTACCACCTCTGTTCCACATTCCTGCACAGACAACTTGTACCTTCCCCTTACCCGCTATGTGGCCCCAGGAGGGATATCTGGACCTCCCTTTCTATCCCTCCCATCAAACCGGGGTATCTGCAAAGGCAGGAGCACATCTCCTCATTCCTCCACCCACCCTGGGTCCTGAGGCATGCTCAAGGTTGGGAACATCAGCTGTTGGTGAGAGAAAAAGGCTTAAGAAGGCCAGACAACTTTTCTAAGGTCCCAGTTTGTGAGCTGTGGGGTCGTGTGACTTTCTACCTTGCTAACTGCTGAAAGCCAGGAAACTCGCAAAGACAGACACTTGCACAGACAGAGGAGGGAACCCAGGCAGTTTACCTAACATCCTGTAGTCATCCCGGGCTTTCCTGGCTCGGAAAAATGCCTGGATCTTCACGATGGAGTTAACCTGCCAGGAACACAGATGGGAAAAGGGTTGCCGGCTGCCTGTGCTCTGGTCTCATGGATAAAGGTTGGATATGGGGACAGGCGGAGTGGGATGACACTTACATTCTTCTGGAAGTAGCCCAGACGCCTCCGGTATCGCCTCCGAGCTGCCCACATCCGGGCCCAAGCCTGGATCTGGGGGCAGAGACACACTGCCTCAGAGCTCCAGGGTCAGGGCCCACTCTCCAGGCCAATCCAGCCATCTCTAGAGGTCATAGGTGAGGGGACTAAAAACTGTTCTCAGAGAGTCCTTCAAGAAAGACAGGAACCCACCCAAATCATGATAGCTACCTTGATTATAGCATTCGTGTTTGCTTTTAAATACTGCAACCGTTCCAGGTAAATCTTCCGCTGTCTGTAACCCCGCCAATGAGCCTGAGATCAGAAGGGAAAAAGCGGTAACCACAGCTGGTCCCTGTTGGCCTGAGAAGCCTGTGGGAGAAGCCTCGTCCTGGGATCTCCAGGGAAGGGGCAGGGGGTGGGGGGAGGCAGGAAAGTAGAGGGGGAAGGAAGGGGAAACTGGCCCTGTTCTCAAAGAACTTCCAACTTCATGGGGAAGACCAAATGTCTGCATGTAGCCAATCATACCCTCTGCCACACTCCCTGGTCCCCCCCACCCCACACTCACGCTTGCACCATGCAATCAAACATACACACTCATGCTAAGCAACACCTCCTCATAGAAACAACTGTTAAGATACAAGCGTAAAAGATATTAATAAAGCATACATCTACTCACCAGCTTCACCACAGCATGCACCATAACCCCCCCAACATACTCATCCACCCACATAAAGACTACCCACACTCTGTCACACACTCCATGGTCTGCAGAGGCACATGGTGGCACAGGTGGAAAGTGTATGCAGGCACAGAGCTGTGTGCCCACCATCTCTGCCAATGGCCATCTGGGCAGCAGGTCATTCATGCTCTCATAACTCACCCTTCTCTTTACAACTCTACCATTCAGCTCTGAATTCCAGCTCTCAGCAAATCTTCCCTCTAAGGCCCCCAGTAATTCAGCTGTCAGGCTGATGCCCCTCCCCACTGCTAGTCTGCTGCAAAGGGTCTATATGACCATCTCCTCCATAAATCACATCCCCTTTGGTCCCTAAGACACAAATCTCATGGCTCCCTTCTGTTTTGGTCTCCTTCCTAGGAGCCTCTTCCCTTTCACCCCAAGCTTGTGTGAGATTAATTTTCCTAAAGTACCACTTAGACCATGTTTCTTCCAGCCCCCAAATTTCCAGAAGTTCTCAACCATCTGACCCCACACTCCTATCTGTCTACGGATCCCTACTTCCTTAAGGATTTTAACCACCTCAGACATTTCACTTTCTTCTAAACATGCCTTATGATCTTCTGCCCCTGAACCTTTGTCTGTGCCCGCCCTCACCCCAGCCCTGTCTCTACCCACTGAAATCCTGTCTTTTAGGGAACACATTAAACATCTCCTGAGAGCTCAGGCCCTGGAGAACTCTCTGCCGCTGACACTGCCATGGCTTGGTGTGTTAAGAGCATCCCCTTGCAGACAACTGGCCCTCCCAGCCCCTTCTAAAGCCAGCTCTCTTGGCCAGGCTTTCCCCTAAGACTTACACTGTCCTTCTGTTGGGAAAGGACATAAAAGAGACAGCTTGGCCCCATGATACCAGCTGTCCATCTTGGAGCCTAGAGGCCAGGAAGCCCCAAGTCTGTGCGTTTCCTCAGCACTCTTTCCCCTCCTACTCCAGGTACTGCCTGACATATTGTCAGTTGCTGTGGGGAAAGGCAGAGGGGTCTCCTCTCTGCTCTTACCACCTACCCACCCCCACCTGGCTGCTCCTTAAAGAGAAGGCCTCCAAACCTGGATTGGTCAGAATTCAGGACCCTGACTGGGGTCCTGGCCAGGGTCAGACCTCTCAGGAGAGATTACAGCCTCAGCACACCCAAGCTGCTTCGTTTCTGAGTCTCACACCTGCTAGCTGGAGAGCAGGTAGCCTGGGGCTCTGGGCCCCATCTCCCTTTCTCTGTCTCCCAGGACCCAGGCCAGAGCTGGCACACATCCAGGCTCAGTAGCAAACTTGCCTTCGGACGTTGTGCCCTCTCCCACTGCTGGTATGGCTCTTCTGCTCCTTAGAGTTGCTGTGAGGTGCCAGGCTGTGCTCAGGAGGGAGGAATTCCTATGATTTAGACCACTAAATGCTGATTATTAAGGTTCTGTTTTGAATTCTGGGACCAATGCCCCGAAATGTACATCTCGTAATGGCTCCCACCAATAGAGGACGTACTGCACTAAGTGCTACATGTAATTTTCCTACTTTACCCTCACAATCAACATGAGGCGAGTACCACCGTTATGCATGAGGAAACTGAGTGCTGGAGAGGCTTAAGTAAGGTGCCCAGACGTAGTAGGACCAAGAGGCAAACTGTAGCCTCTGACTCCAAAGCCTGAGTTCTCAGTGACCACCACATGTTCCAGATCATAATCAAGGGCCATTGGCCAGTCTCAGTCTGTGCTTCTGTCTCCCTTGGGGTTCTCTGGTATTATCTCTGCGTCCCTACTATCACGATATCTCACATCCACTGTATTCCAGTTCCTGCGATGGGAGAGATGTGATCACTCACCTGTGTCTCTCACACCCATCTCTCACCCTTGCCCAGTGCCAAGGGGCATCCTTCGCAGATACTGGGCATTTGGAGGTGTTCATTAAATAAAGTCTCTTTTACACTCCCAACATTGCCACGAGGCCCTCCAGGTCACGTCTGCCTGAGGAGGTCTCTGTTTGCTCAGCTCCCACTGTTCCTGGCTTGTAAAGTGCCTGGGCCCGAGGCCTATCTTCCCAGTTGGCCTCGTGCCCCAGTTACTTGGGGGTTGGTCTCAGAGGCCACACTGGACCATCCACAGGTTGGGAGAATAAAAATGGAAAGGCTGGCTGGAGAGAAAAGGTAGAGTTCTTTCCATAAGGGATTCCACTCCTTTTCTGTTTGACCACCACCACCTCTTCACTACTCCTTTTCTAGGCAGGAAGTCCTCCTGGTGTCTAAACCCTGATGTCTCACTAGATCTTCTACTCTCCCCCTGGAGAAGCTCAAAAGCAGCTCTCATACCCTATGGAGGGTGATGATGATGACAGTAACTAGCATTTATACCATGCTCTTGCCTATCTGCCAGGTACTGTTTAGATGTACTTTAGATATTACCTCAGAACGACCCTATAAGGTGGGTGCTACAA
Organism: Orcinus orca; assembly: GCF_937001465.1. Lineage (NCBI taxonomy): Eukaryota > Metazoa > Chordata > Mammalia > Artiodactyla > Delphinidae > Orcinus > Orcinus orca. The sequence continues at coordinate 99,160,855 of NC_064559.1, read as the reverse complement.
TTTCCAGATTCCTCGTTTTCAGATGAGGAAACTGGGAGAGAGTAAATAACTTGTTGAGGCCATGCAGCTAACCTGGTGGAACAGGGATTCAAACCCAAGTAGTCTGGGCTCCAGAATCCACGCTCTTAATCACTACTGTTCAGAGGCCAAAAGATCGTCCCAACTCCACTCAGCAAGAAGTAAGTAGGGAGAAAACCCTGAAGCTCAGGTATGTCCAGGCCCTGAAGCCTCAGATGGCCAGAGCCTGCTACCTGGATTTTGATGATTGCTGGGAGCCAGCTCCTCAGAAAGTGGGAACGCTCAGCAAACTTCTGCCGAACCAGGAAACCGCGGAGGCGGGCCTGGAGCCGGATAATGAAGCCCACATTGGCCTTCCAGAGCTGTTGGCGGTCGTGGGCAGCGGTGATCTTGGTGACGGCCAACTGCGGAAGTAGGAGAGAGAGCCTTTGGTGTCCTGGTGGTTGGGAGCCCCTCCCGCAGGAAACTTCCCATCCACGAGCCCCCTCCTTTGCAGGGGCCCGCCAACCTGGATCTCCTCCCGAGTCAGGTGGGAGGTGTTGAGGCGGCAGCCGGGGGGTCGCTCCCAGGTCCCCTGGAAGGTCTGCAGATGGAAGTAGTAGGCGGTACCATCCTTCATGTCATGTTGAACCCAGAGCGCTGCATCCCCTAAGCAGAAACCAAGTAAGCAGAGAAGGCTCAGAGGAGGCTAGAGGTGGCTGAGGCATGCAGAGAAGGGAGGGACATGGTAAGGCCACTACCTGGGCGCCGCTTCTTTGCCATGGCATCTTCCAGGACTTGCTGGTAGCCGTCAGCACAGTCAGGAACCACCCCTCGGAGGCCCACGGAGGGGTTCCTTAACACCCGTTCTGTCTGGGCTGCCTTGCCCTCCTTGATGGCCTGATTGATGGCGGCCACACCAAGAGCCACTAATAGGGGCATTGGGAGGAAGTGGTCAATCTTTCTGAGCCCCTCCCAGAGGCCCTGTCCTGTCTGTTGGGAAGGGATCCAGAGAAGAAGGACACAAAACCACTCTGCCTGATGGAAGGGACAAGGACATCCCAGGATGGACACAGATGAAAAGAAGCAGCATGCAGCTGTGCTTGGAGGAAAAGCTAGCAATCAAGGAAGGCTTCCTGGAGGAAGGCTGTGTAGGGCTGAGCTGGGGCTTGGTAAAAGGAAAGTCAGCTTGTACAGAAGCTCCAGGGCAGGATATGGTCAGAAAGCCTCAAGACAGGCTTTTAGGAGGAGAATAAAGTCCAAGAAGTGGGGGGAGTTGATGCAGCCCCTGCCTTCCAGTCACTCACAGACAGACAGATGGACAGATGGACTCCAGACACTGAAAACTAACACCATCAGCACCCCACACCAGAAATAACACCAGTGTCTATTTGTACTGACCTTGCCTAGTTTTCCTCAAAGCCAACCCCTCTTCGCCAACTTCAAGACTAAACATTCTCTAACCAGAGATGATTGTTGGAACCCAGACTCAAGCTACCAGTAGAAAACGGGATGGGTTTTTGACCCCCATGTGGTTTCACATGCTCACATTGTAGGAGGAAAGTGTACACAGGAAGGCACAGAAGGAGGCAGTGGGTGGACTATGGGCTCTCGACTCCTGAGGATTTCCTGCCCAGCTGACTGCTAGGAAATCCATCCTACAGTTGAAACAGCAGCCCTGTTCTCATTCTGGCCTGCCTCCCCAAAGAGGTTGAAATGGAGAAGGAGGTGACTGGGGAGGCTCCCGCTGAGCCCACGTCTCCTCGCCTCCCCCAACCCCTCTCCCCCCCACTCCTGCCCCCACTGCCGCCCATTTACTCCTCTGAGCTGTGTTCGTGTCCTGGTTGGCTCTAACCACTTCCTGGCGGATCTCTTCCAGCCATAGCGCAGCTCCAGGATCCCCTGTCACCTGGTAAATTGAGCGAGATGGGACAAGATGAGAGCCCAGGCTGGTCTCCCCAAGCCCGGCTGCCCAGGGCAGCCACACTGCAGGCCCACTTTGGGAGCCACCGGGTAGCAGTCTCCACTCCCCTCTGCCTACCCTGCGTGGGCATGGCCTTATGGCTCCCTTGGACTGCTGCCAGGTTCACAAGGTTCTTTCCTACCCTGCTTTCAGGCCAAGCACCAGCTCAGCTTGGCCACAGCACCCCCAGAACCCTCTTAAACCCTCAGCATCCGCCATCCTCTCAACAGCTCACCTCCCTGCCCTTGTGCCTGAGCCATGTCCAGGGAGAGCCCACGCCGGAGGCCACACTTACCTGCCCCTCCTCCCCATTCCCCTACGCCACAACTCACAGCTTCTTGGGCCCATCTGACCCTGACCTCCACCCTCTCCTTCCCATTCCTCTCCACGGTCCTCTGCCGCACAAGGCAGTGGGAAGATTGCATGTGACCACGGGTCAAGTGAGCCTGTGCCTGCCACGCTGTAAGGCTTGTTCCCTCCCTTGCTTTAGCCAACCCCAACCCCAGACTCTACTCCCTCCCAGCTCTCCTCATTAATAGAGTGAACGTTCTAAACTAACATTTTATCGAGCACTGTGTTCCAGGCAGTGTTCTAAAGCACTTTCTTATGAACTGAAACTTGCAAAGCACATAAGACAATGCTCGGGAACAGAGTTAGAACTCCATCAACCTTAGCTAGTACTGCTGTCATATTACCTCACTTAAACCCTATAACTCTGAGACAAGTTCACTATTATCACAAGCTTGTAGGTGAGGGAACTGAGGCCCAGAGAGGGTAAGTAACACGTGCAGGGTCAGGTGCCAGGATGCAACCTGGAGTTGGATGCAACCCGGACAAGGATGCAGGAGTCCTTGTCCTCAGCCACTCTCTACGCTGCCGCCTGCTCTGGATGTTACAGGTTTTAAACCCTGCCACGTTCTTCAACTCACTTGGTTTTTACCCTCATTCCAGTAGGTAGGTAGGACCAGGGCATGTGGTATTTTACAGGTGTATAAGGAGAGCTCAGGGATGTTAGGGAATTGCTATAAGTCACATGGTCACTGAGTGTCAGAGCAGGGAATCCAGTCTGGGTTTTCTGGCTCCCAGACCTGTGCTCTTCCCACGCACAAGGCCCCCACCATTCGCTCTGTGCTGGCGACCAGAACTCTGCCCTTCTTCCCCATGGCCAGATCAGAACCCCCGCTGCCTCGCATTCCCAGAAGGGACTGTGTCCATCAGACTGGCTTTCCCAGGGTGCACACTGGGCACAGCTCTACCCATAGGGGATATTCTTCCTGCTCTGGTGACCAACCCAGCCAGCCCAAGCCTCACCTGGGCCTTCTGCTTTTTGGCCGCCACGAGGAGGAGATGGTACCGCGGGGCGACAGGAAGGCTGACATCGTCCAGGCCAGCCGCAGGAAGCAGAAGGGAGGAGAGGGTCTTTTCAGGGTTGTTCTGTTCCAGAGCCTCATTGATGAGGCTGACTGCAAGGACCTCTGGGAAAGAGAGATATAGGTGGGCAGAGGGCCCAGACTTATGGTTAAGGGATGGGGCTGTCCGCATTGGGCCATCTTCCCCCAGTCCTGGACTCCACTCACGATTGGTCTCTTCCTGGACCTGGGCGTTGACCTGACTCACAGTAGCCTGAAGATCATTCCAGCTCAGGAAGGTCCCATCCATTCCATGCACCTGTTGCAGCTTCACCAGAGTATCAAAGTACCTGGTAGCCAGGTGAGTGAGAATGAGGGGGGTAGTATGTGCACCATGAGCCAGAGGTCAGGGGAAACTTCTGGACTACTTTCCTCACTTGACCTCCAGGACGTCACATTCTCCTGGTTCTCGTCTCGCCTTACAGCTTGTCCTTCTAAGTCTCCTCTGCTGGTTCCTCCCTCACTTCTAAATGTCGGAGCATCCCAAGACTCAGTCTTCAGGCCTCTCCTCTCTCCGTGCTCACACCCTAAGTGATCTCACCTAATCTCATGGCTCGAAACACCACATTCTAATGACTCCAAAAAGTACACCAATAGCCCATTCATAAATGCCAGCTGCCTGCTCGGCATCTCCACGTGAACGCCAAAATTCACCGCAAGCCCAGCAGCAAACATCTGAACTCCCGATCCCCCCCATTCAACCTGCGTTTCCCACAGTCTTTCCCATCTTGGTAATCGTTTACTCCAACTTCTCAGGCCAAAAATCTTGGGAGTCATACCCGTCTCCAGTCTCTCTCACACCCCATATCCACCACATAACCAAATCCTGTCAGTTCAGCTATCAGAATATACCCCAAATCTGGCTCCTTTTCACCACCTCCACTGCTACCACACTAGGCCAAGCCTCCATCAACTCTCGCCCAGGTTACTCCAACAGACATTTAACAGGTTTCCCTGCTTCTTCCCTTCTAAACCGGTAGTCGATTCCCGGCACAGCAGCCAAAGCGATCCTGTTAAAAGTAGGTCAGATAATCTCCCTCCTCGCTTAAACCCCCCCACCGTGGCTTCCTTCCTCACTCAGAGTAAAAGCCAGAGGCCTACATGGTCCAGCCTCTGCAACTTCTTCTCCCATTATTTTCCCTCCCTCCCTCCACTCCGCCTCGTGGCTTCCTGGTGTTCTTTGAACACATCAAAGACACTTCTTTTTCAGGGTCTGTGCCCCAGATAGCTCATGGCCATCACTTATGCCTTTTAGGTCTCACTCCAAATGACCCCCCTACCAAAGACGGCTTCCATAACCGTACTATGTAGCAGAGACAAACTGCCCTTACCATGTCCCCACCCTTTATCTGCTTTGCCCTGTATTTTTAATCACCATAGCTCTTCTAATCATTTGACATGTTTGTTTTTTGTCTGTCTCCCTCTACTAGCACATAAGTTAGAGAGCAGGGAACTGTGTTTTGTTCACTGTTGTTTCCCAGCACCTAGAATAGTACCTGGCAGGACTTACCTGGTGGAGCAGTGGTTAAGACTCCGAGCTCCCAACGCAGGGGGACTGGGTTCAATCCCTGGTCAGGGAACTAGATCCCATATGCATGCTGCAACTAAGAGTTGGCATGCCACAACTAAGGAGCCTGCTGGCCGCAACTAAGGAGCATATGTGCCGCAACTAAGGAGCCTGCGAGCCACAACTAAGACCCGGTGCAACTAAATAAATAAATAAATAATTGAAAAATAAAAAGTATCTGGCACATGAGTGGGTACTCAAACCTTTGTGATAAAAGATTAAACAAATGGAGGAAAGGGGAATGACTGTGAACCCACCAACTCCCAGGAGAAACACAGGCCAGGGAACTGCAAATAGACCCAGAGGGTTGGCCTGTGCCGGAGACCAGGGCATCATGCAGAAGGCTAGTCTCCGAGCACAAGAACTTGGACTCTTGACTACATTCCCTCCATCACCCACCCATCCCCTCTCTCAACATGCAGCTAAACCTTAACCTTTCTCACCGTTGAGCATTCTCTCCTTCCACCTCGGCCAGCCCTGTGGCGGGGTTCACCAGACTGCTCCAGAAGCTGCTGGCATCCCTGGCCTCCAGAGCTCGGTTGATCAGGACCACGGCTGAGAGCATCTCCACGGCCACGAAGAGCTCCTCCTGGCCAAGCTCCTACAACAGAGGGAGGGCTGATTCCCTAGTGGGCTGGTGAAGGGCCTCGGGGGTCTGCCTGCCATCCTGCCCCCAAGACTCTCCCACATCCCAGAGTCTCTGTCTCAAAACACCTATGGCCTAATCCATTCACTAATAATTAATCATACTTAATACTTGAGAGTGCTTACTATGTGCTCAATGTATAAGTACTCTGTGCACATTATCAGTTAATGTTCATAACAAGCCAAAGAGGTAATAGGTAAGTATCCCTATTTCACAGATGAACCCATAGTCAAGTAATATAAGTTAAAGCTAACTGCCGGATACCAGAGCCCACATTCAACCAGTGAGTTCTACCTGCTCCTTTCTGGTCCCTTCCACACACCAAGAACTGCACTAGGCCCTGGGCACACTGAGAACAAGATAAAGTGGGCTCCTCAGTGCTGTGCTACACACCCAAGGGCCCCTTCCCTGCCCAGTCTTCTCATCCTTCTCAAATATCTGCTTGTGCTGTTTGTTCCCTGTCTGGAACACCCTTCCTGTCCTCTACAAATAGAATACTGCAAATAATAATAATAATAATAATGATGGTGATGATGATGGCGGCTAAAAATTTCACGCCAGGCTCACTTCTAAGCACATATGTTAACTCATTTAATCCTTACAACAATCCTATGAAATAAATATATTATTGTTCCCATTTTATATATGAATTGAGGGGCAGAGGAGGTAAATAGTTTGCCCAAGGTCACATAGCTAGGAAGCAGTAGAGCTGAAATTTAACTCAAGGATTCTGGCTCTAAAGTCCACATTAGTCGCTATGCTTTACTTCTTAGGACTTATTTTATGCTTCCTTGTACTATAGTCTCATACATTGAGACCATGAGCTTCCTGAGTGTCGTGCCTGGAGTCGATGCTCTATAGATGCCTGCTATGGTTAGGATTCTTTTTTTGTTTGTTTGTTTTTGCGGTACGCGGGCCTCTCACTCTTGTGGCCTCTCCCGTTGTGGAGCACAGGCTCCGGACGCACAGGCCCAGCGGCCATGGCTCACGGGCCCAGCCGCTCCGCGGCATGTGGGATCCTCCCGGACCAGGGCACGAACACATGTCCCCTGCATCGGCAGGCGGACTCCCAACCACTGCGCCACCAGGGAAGCCCAGGATTCTTTATTGAGTCTCCTCTCTTCCAAGAAGGCTTCCCAAACTTAGCCTGAGCTCTGCCCCTTCCATTTCCCTAGTGTGAAGTCATCTCCCATTTACATCATCTACTCCTCCCTGTGTCTCTCCCTGGGCCCTCGGGTGTGTTCTAACTCCTCCAACAGGCTGGGAAGTCCCTACAGGAGGGCCCTATCACCTCACCGTCAGAGAAGCTGTATGGACAGGGGGAGGTGGGACAGCAGAGTGGTTAAAAACATAGGCTTCAAGTATATTCAGCTTTGCATGCACTCCCAGCACTGCCAGCCACAGCTGTTTTGGGCAAGTTACTTAACTTCTGTATCTGTTTCCTCATCTCTAAAATGGAAATAATAATACTTATCTCATAGGGTTCTTTTAGGATTAAATGAGTGTTTAAAGCAGTGTTTTCTCAAAGGTATTTGCTATTATAATACACTCAGGATGGCAAGGATGGTAGCCCACCTCCCACCCCTAATCTCTTGCCAGAATCTAAGGGTGCCCTCATGGGTGCTCTGGACTGACTGCTCTGATTCCTCCAGCTCCTTGGGAACCCAAGAGCTGGATCCTCATTTCTAGGGCTTACCCCCTGCTGCTGCCGCTGGAGCACTGCCAGCTCCTGCTGGTACACAGCTGATGCAAAGGGGTACACTGGAGGCAGCTGGGCTTCTGGGCACATCAGCTCCTTCACGGTGTCAGCTGCCACTCCCCTCCGGATGGCTTTGTTGATCCTCTGCACAGCCTGGAGCACTGCAGGGGAGGAGGGAGAGGCTGTACAGGCTGGGCATCCAGTGCCATTTCCACTCTCCTGGCTAACTAGGTTCTGCTGGCGATCTCTGAGGGGAAATGGCTTTGAACCTCTGCTAGGTTCAAAATGCGTTTCTAAATGTTCAGGAGGGAAAGGGGTTGGGTCGCTTTAAGAAGAGGCTCCGGAAGAAGCAATTTGTCAGGCCTAGAAGTTGAGTAGCTCAGCAGGTGGCTGTCATAGCAGAGGTGAATTCCTAGGGTGGTGAGCATAAGATTGACAGGAGGCTATGTAGCACAACTAAGATGAAGTTAGTCAAGGGGCTCCAGGGACCAAATCTTGATGACAGCGCAGAAGAATAGGGAACTAGCTCCAAGGTGGAGCCATTTGGGCTGCAAAGGGCGAGAGAAAGCTAAAAAGGGGCCCTGGTGTATCTATGTAGTTTTAGTTTTCAAATGCTGGGGCTTATAAAATGCCAAGCAGATATGGGCATTGACATCAAGGAGCACAAAATCCACTGGGGAAAAATAAGGATACAAAATTACCTACATTGCATTGCTGCCACCGCTATGTGAGAGGTACTTCCCCTCCCTGCAAATCCACTGGCAGCATGGGGGAGGAGGGATTCTAGGGGGAGAGAGTAGGAAGATTTCACAGAGGAGGAGGCATTTGAGGCAGCTCTGCAGGATATTTTCATCTGCTTTCCACTGGTGAAAACGTGGGAGAACTGTAATCCAGAGGACCAGAGGCCTGGCAGTGGGCAAAGCTGTGGGCAGTCAAGGAAGAACAGGTCATCTGACTCAACTGGGCTGGTGGGATGTGAAGAGAAGGGTTGGGGGAGACATTTGGAAGGTCTCACCTACCATGCTGAGGAGATGGGACTAAAGTCTAGGAGAAATATGGAAGGAGCCACGACGGTCTGAAGACGTTCAACAAAGAAGCTAAGATCAGATCTGTGCTTGAGCGATTATTCAGGCAACAGCAAGGAACTGAGCGATAAGCAGGCAGTTAGCCAGGAGCGGCCTGGGGGCTCCATGAGGTAGCCACAGAGAGCCCTGCCAGACAAAGGTGAAGGGTGACTGAGCAAGTCCAGTCGGAGGCAAGCATTCGTGCCAGGTGTGGCTGTCCACAGGCTGCTGCGTGGCGCCTCGGCACTCTATGTCTCTTCATGCCTGCTATCCAGATTGAGCCCCTTGGAGGGAGACAATCGCTAACCCACATTCTTTTAATAAAGAATTATATTTGTATATCATGTTTTTAAGGGAAACTGAGCTGGATCATGAGTTTCTCTCTCATCTGGGCCATCACTATATTTCAGAAGCCAAAGGAACTCAACCAAGTTGAAACGGTCAAAATACAGGGGAGGTGCCTAGAAGGAAACTGCCTGTCCTAGAAGTCCAGCCTGGTGCAGTACTGACTGTTATTATCTCCAGGGCCTTGATGAACTTACCTGTAGCATCCCCCCAGGCGGCCAGGAATAGGGCACACTAGGTGGGGAGCTGGAAAATCGGGCAGCAGTCTACCTTGCTCTACACAGAAGCTGGCAAAGGAGTTACATGCTCTCCCAAGAGCCAGTGATACACCCAGACCAGGTCTCAGTCTGGAGATGACTTACTGGCTTGTTCCTGATCACCCTTTATGTTGGCTGCAGCCACACCAGCTTGGACCTCCTCCTTTTCCAGAAGCTCCACCAGGCCCAGCTCCTGGAAGAGGGAAGAGATGCAGTAGAAGAGAGTCCTCCTGGGACCATGAACATACTTCAGGAGCTGCCAGCATGAGCCCCAGGTCCACCCAGTCACCCACCCTCAACCCCAGCTCTCCCCTTTAGGCAGACTAGCCTGGCCCACCCATCCCTCAGAACTCATCTCTAACCTCTGGCTCTTTCTTACCCAGCAAGCACCTGAAATAACAACACAGGCAACACAAATATAGTGTCAGGGAGAAAGTCAACAGCATTGAAAATAAGATGGCTAACTTGAGGCCTCAATTCAGCAATGGGGGAGCATATCACTGCCTACTGGACTGCCCCTGGGTCCCCCCCGGTCAGTATGAGAGATTCTCAGAAGGCAGAAGCTGATCAGCATGGGCCGTTAGGCTTTGGGGTAATTTAACCATTTAAACATATAGTCAGTACTTACTGAATACAAAGAATTGACAGTGGTGAGGCCCTCCCCCATCCTATAGTCAGATAGAGGAAGTAGCAGATCATAGACAGAGCCTGACCTGTGCTTTCTGCTCTCTGTCTGAGCTCAGCTGTTCCAGGTACCAGTCTGCAAAGTCTCTCCTCACTCCTTGCAGGGCCAGGACAGGGTCTTGAAGGGCCTCAAGCAAGGCCTCAGGGCTCTGTCTTTCCAGGGCATCATCAACAACTTCTAGAGCCCCATGGACTGAAAAGACCAAGACTCCATAATGGATAGTGTGAGAAAGCCCACCCCTTAATATCCCCAGTTCAGCCCTCTTCCTGCCTGCCCAGGGTTACCCTCACCCCTGCCCCCTGGGCTCCTAGGGCCCAGCCCAAATTCTTCAGCTTGATCTTCACAGCCTTCCCATCTCACTACCCCGTACCCTGAGGATATCCTGACCTAAAAAGGTAGAGGCACGCTCCATCCTGGGCTTTCAAGCAGCCTCTCCTGCCCTGATCTCCTACCCCCAACCATTCTCCAAACTCTCTTCTTGAAGGACCCCAGACCAACTGCCCCCGGGACCAAGAGCTGAAAAGCCTGCCCCTTTCCCTCTGTCCACTCTATGGATGTCCATTCAAACAGAAGCCCCCTTGACAGCAACCACTTCTCCAGACGTTAACAGACATAAAACAGAGCACACACAGCCTTGACTTTGAACTTCCCTTGAAATAAGTGTTGGCCCAAGTGAGGTCATGGGTCTTCTGGCCTGAGAGAAGCCAACCCCATAACTCCCTAGGCGGGGGCTTACCCTTCAAACCCCTCCTGGCCTTTCTCTCTTACCATTGACATGGTTGATGTTGCCCTGGATTTCAGCCTGAGTTAGGTAGCAGTCATAGATGTCCTGGCTTTCTCCATCATTCTGCAAAAACTACATTGAGAGGGGAACCTGGGAAAACCAATTCAATCTTTCTTACCCCTCCCTCCCTGTCTATAACTATTTCTTCTTCTGGGGGTCTTCCAAAGGCCAAAGGTCAGTCTGGTTGGAAGGAATCTGGGGAAATCGTGGGATCTAATCCCCTGGCACTGACACAGTTAAGTTGAACTACCCTTTGGAATCTCCAGTCTAATCTCATCCAGTTCTACATTCCAGTCTCTCAGCCCTGCCCGAGAACATTTTCCCCTATCTTCTCTTTTGAATTCCCATTATTCTCCTGAGTTCCTCTCCTGTTTCTCAAAAATAACTGACAAGTTAGTTTCTCTAGGCAACTTTGGATTCTGGAGACAGGACAAATAGGAGTCCTGGTTTCACTCGAGATTTTCCAGGCCACCCAGCTTTTCGGCCCCTGCCATCCAAGGCTCCTTACGCGGTTCCTGGCATTGGCAGTCTTCTCCATCTTGGCCTGGGCCAGCAGCTCCTGGTAGATGGCTGCCAGAGGCTCTCGGAGATTCCCCAGCAGAGCACTGGGATTCTGCAAGGCAGCCAGGGTGTCCTTGACCACTCCTCGCTCCACTGCCTCATTGATGGCAAGAACAGCTGCATGGACTAGGAGGGGGCATGAAGACAAGGTCAGGATGCCAGAGCAAACCCCAGTCCAGCTACAGCGTAACCAGCTGCAGACCCTACTCTGACGTCATCCCCTTTTTCCATCCACAGGGGCCAGGCAAGCCAGGTAGGCTGTTGGCCCTGCCTATGATGAGAAGTATCCAGGATTTATGCAGGGGCTATAAGGTTCAGAGTCCTCCCATACTCACTGAGCTACCCCAGCAGGGGAGCCTGGTCTCTACCTGCAGCCTCATCCACCGAGAGCTCATTGGCCAGGATGCCCCCGATCTTGCTGAAGGCAGGCAGCTGGAGGCCATATTTCGCTAGTTCAGAGGCCATGTTGCTGAGTTCCTCAGCTGCAATGATAGCACAGATGCCCTTCATCAGGCCCAGAACCCCCAAGACCTGCCCAGACTGTGGTGGCTGGGGAAGGAGCTGGGCTTACCTGTGAATTTCACTTTCCCATATAGATCATGTATCTGAGGGGCCAATCCCAGCCGGAAGAGGAAGAGACTAGGAAACAATGGAAGGCATTGGGGTCTATTCATTTTCACATGCTGACTATAATAGGTTTGCAGGAGATACTATGGGGACTTGGAGATGAAGACCATACAGCACCTGCCCACAAGTCATCCCCCATTCACAGGGAGAGAGGTTATTGTAAGTCAGCACAAGGCAATGCCATAGCAGAAAAATAAGATGCTGTAGGAGCTCTGGGGGGATTGCGAAGGCTTCACAGGGAAGGACACATTTCAGTGGCAGGTCACTGGATGGAGATGGAGGATGGAAAGGGCATAGCAAGCAGAGACCCACTAAGCTAAGGCACAGAGTCCTCAACGGATGTGGGAAATGAAGTCAGGAAGAGAAGACATGATGGACATAGGAACTGGTCAATTACTTTCTATGCTTTAGCCAACTGGTTGCTGATGGCTGGCTGCGAGTGGGACTAAATAGCCTTCTCCATTCACGCTGACGGCATGTGACACTCCAGATGCATCCTAATCTGACTTCCTTGCACCCCGGTCACAAGCTGAACACTCTTCCCTGCCTGCTCTTTCCCTTCATCCACACAGATCACACATAAATGTGCCCTCCAGCATGCACATAAGTCTAAACAAAACTATGTAGATCAAAAATGTCCCTCTGAGAAATGTTCCCTGTGGTCTATCTTCCATCCTCCCTGCTGCAATGTTTGTTGCTGTTGACTGTTGGTTGCATCCACCTAGAGGAACTTGGATGACAAAAGTCTCGGTCTCTCACCTGAGTGCATGGATGCAGTAGACCACCCGGGGCATATTCTTCTTGTCATAAATGTCCGTGGTCTCTGGCAAGAAGGTCTAGAGGGGAAACCAGCCAATTACTGCCATTGAAGACTTTGAAGCAGCACCAGATATGGAGAGAGGGGCTGAGGAATGGGTTTCTTCTCTGACCTGGGGCTTCTGGGTCAATCTCCCCAATGCTTTACAGTCAGCACTGCATCCACACACTCAGTGTAAAAGAAAGGCCTTGGGGACACATACTAAGCCAAGACCCAGCCACGGACACACAGCCCCAGATTAACCAAACGCCAGACAAGGCTATCAAGGCTATAGGACGCAGGCCACATGCTCCAGGAGTAACAGGCCCCCTTTTCATCCTACAGACACAGCCAGCCTGTGCCCCTCACCTTGGACTCTTGCCAGAAAGGTGGCATGCTGGGAGCTGGCCATGACTCCACAAGGGGCCTAATGAAACACACACTGCCAAGGACTGCAAAGGGTCAGGGCATGCCACCCCTGTCTTCAAGCCAAAGGTCTCTGATCAGTGGGGGCCCCTCTAAGAACTGAGTAACCCCAGGCATGATTTCTCATGCCACCTGGCGACTGTAATGAGGTTTAACCTCAATACCTCTTGGTTACCTTAGATACATAAGAAAAGACCAAATCTAGAGACTTAAAAGTGTTCTAGCCTCACTGAGAACACATGGCCTCTATTGATCTGCCTCTCACCAAAGCATCTGTTTTAACTGTTATTTCCTTGTCTTATAATTGCCTTCTACAGTGAAGAAAAACACTACAGAATCTTATGCCTTAATTTGTATAGTTCTTTATAATTCACAAAAGGAATTCACACAGATCATGTGATCTTCCTGACAACCTTATAAGGAAGACAGGGGAGGGATTACTATCACCACTTTACAGATGAGAAACAAACTGAAAGTCAACGAGTGAGAGGACATGCAGCATGTGTCCAGTTGGGGTCCTGGCCTAGGCTTCCAAGTCTACCGCCTTGGGATGTGGTGTGTCCTTGCTTCACACTATGCAATTCTGGTGGAAAGATGGCTGGCCAACATGAGGCCCACCTCCTGCGTTATATAGGGGCCTCACTGACTAATGGGAACAATGGCAACAATGCATCCTGGGCCAGGTTGCCTTCACCTCCCTTCACTTCCCTTACCCACAAGGAAGTGAAGACAGAGACCAAGTAACATGGTTCAAAGACATACAGCCTCAGGACACTTAAACTCTTAGATTAAGTTCATTTAGAAGACACATGGAGATGAGCACTAAAGAGTGCCAGGGAGAAAAAGCATGTGTGTGGTGGAGGTGCGAGTACTAGTGAAGAGCAAAGATGAACCCCAATCCTGAGACCCAGTGTTACCGAAGGCAGACCGATGTGGGCTACTGCAGACAGCCAAAAGTTGATGTTGTCTGTGTGACGGAAATGCAAGCCAGTTGCCTAAAAGGGAAGGAAAGAGAAGAGAATCTATTTCCACAGTTCTCAGGGTTCCCTCTGGGTAGAGCCCAGACCACAGCTTGAAGATTCAAGGGGTGGGGGCAGAGGACCCTGTGCTATGGATTTCCCATCCCCCCAGGACAGAGACACAAAAACAGAGAGAAACCACCAGGGATGGATGACCCAGTGGGTCATTTGGGAAGGATGGCACAGGGATGGGATTAGCAAGCTAGTAAGGCTTCCTGGAAAAGGGGAGTCCGGAGCTGGGATGGGAAGGAGAGGCGGGTTGGGTTGACTAGAGCAGCATGTCCTGGAAGTAACTTAAGGTGGCAAAGCTCACAAGCCTCTGAGTGTAGACTGTGGGTAGAAAAGTCTGCTTGGAAGTTCTCGTATCAGAGGCATCTCAAAGCCCACCTAGCAAATGCCCCTTGCTGCTAAGCATAGTACACACCGCCTAGCTGCAAGACACCAATTGAAACCCGTTGTTCCAGTGCAATGATTACTAGCACCCATTTTATCCTCAATAGTACCCAGGTTTGGACAATAAATTATATGGTCACCCCACTCTCACAACTTTGAGAACAGATAGTTTGAGAGGAAGAAGGTAGAAAGTAGAGACCTCTGCTCCCCACCTGGTACCGTAGCTGCTCCACGTCATAGATCTTCTTCAAGGGAACCACAGAGGGTGCAAAACAGTGGCCCAGCTTGGCCAGCAGCACTCCGTTCCGGAGGCTCTCCTCCAGCTCCACCGGGGAAGGAAGCTCCTCCTTCAGGCAGGCCTCCATCCAGCTGAGAGCACGAGAGAAGCTTCTCACCCCCTCTGGCAAGCCACAGCACTTCATTCCAACCACAAGACCTTCCCTCCCTCCCTCTCTCCCCCTAGGCAGCCTCTCACTCTCTCCTGCCTCCTGTTCCTGCCCTACTCCCAACTCCCCTCTCTGCCCATTGCCTGGCTGTTCCCACCTTCTCCCAAGCTGCCGCAAACACCTGGATTGGCCTATCCTCAGCCCCCACCCACCCTATACATCTTCCCTGACAGATACTGAAGCTGCCCATCTTCAGTGAGCCTTAAACAGGCTCTTACCTGTTACATGATATAACCTCTCACTCAGTCTGGTTATGCATTTGACTGTTGAACCAAATTGTACCTGCTCACTTCTCTTATTCTGCAAGTTCTGAGAACCCAGGTATACAAAAGTCATGTCTACACAAAACATAACCCAGCTTTGATGATGATGAGGGGAGTAGGGAAGCCCCAGGGTTGAAGCGAGGGGAGCAGCACAAAGGGACAGAAAGGTCACAGCCCTTCGAATCAGAAGACCTGCTTTCCATGCCATCTCCCTCACTTCACCTCTCCGGGCCTCAGCTGTATAATCTGCAAAATGAAGATACCACCTGTACCTCCTGCTTCAGTGGGCAGCTGCCAGGATTAAATGACGTAATGAATGTGAAAACACTTTGAATATAAATGTAAAGTATTATTATGGCTGATGATGGTATGAGGGAGAGAATAAGGGCTTCTCCGCCTATTGGGGCCTATAGGAAAGATCTGTTTTCAAAGAGAGAGCCAGTCACACCTCCCTTCATGCCTTCCCTGACAGAAACACCCTGGTTTTCTATCTACCCCATTCTACCTACTTTCTCTGGAGAACATTAAAAATATGCTATTGATTAAAAGGAAAGAATTAAGCATTTATCCTGTCTTTAGAGCCAACATCCATTCACAGGAAATATGGGGTACAGAAGAACAAGTTGAGGGACACAGGAAGCGAATAGACAAAGCCAGAATGTAGGATGTTCTACAGGACAAATGACCCGGTTTCTTCAACAAGTCAATGACATAAAGAACTGTTTATGTCAGTTCCAGATGAAAGAAGACTTAGTAGTACATAACAACCAAATGTAAAATGTGAACTCTTTCAGATCCTTAACTGAATAAGCCAACTGTAAAAATAGATGATTTTTTCAGACAATCAGGAAAATTTGAAGATGGCCTGGGTGTTGATCCAAGGATTAATGGATAACTTAGGTGGGTATTATAATGGTATTGTGGTTATGTAACCAAGTGTCCATATATAGAGATATGTATTAAAGTATGTAAGCGGATAAAAGGACGTGATGTTGTCTTTGTTCACAGATGGCATGACTGTCTTTGTAGAAAATCTGAAAGCATGATACCAGAAAACTTGTGGCGTTAATAAGTGATTATAGCAAGGTTGCAAAAGACAAGGTTAATATATAAAAGTCAATTGTGGGACTTCCCTGGTGGTGCAGTGGTTAAGACTCTGTGCTCCCAATGCAGGGGGCCTGGGTTTGATCCCTGGTCAAGGAACTAGATCCCACATGCATGCCACAACTAAGGAGCCCACGAGCCACAACTACGAAGCCCGCCAGCCACAACTAAGGAGCCCGCCTGCTGCGACTAAGACCTGGTGCCACCAAATAAACAAATTAAATAAATATAAAAATAATAAAATAAAATATTATAAAGCAGAAACTAACACACCATTGTAAAGCAATTATACTCCAATAAAGATGTTTAATAAATAAATAAACAAATAAAATAAAAGTCAACTGCTTTCCAATTCATCAGCAACAAACAAGTGGAATTTGAATTAAACACAATACCATTTACATTAGCACTCCCCAAAATGAAATACTTAGGTATAAATCTAACAAAATATGTACAAGATCTACATGAGGAAAGCTACAAAACTCTGATGAATGAAATCAAAGAACTAAATAAATGGAGAGATAGTCCATACTCATGGATAGGAAGACTCAATATTGTCAAAATGTTAGTTCTTCCCAACCTGAGCTATAGATTCAATGCAGTCCTAATCAAAACCCCAGCAAGTTGTTTTGTGGATCTCCACACACTGATTCTAAAGATTACATGGGGGCTTCCCTGGTGGCGCAGTGGTTGGGAATCCGCCTGCCAATGCAGAAGACACAGGTTCGGGCCCTGGTCCGGGAGGGTCCCACATGCCGCGGAGCAGCTAGGCCTGTGCGCCACAGCTGCTGAGCCTGCGCTCTGGAGTCCGCGATCCACAACTACTGAAGACCTCGCACCTGGAGCCCGTGCTCTGCAACGGGGGAGGCCACCGCAATGAGAAGCCCGCGCACCACGGTGAAGAGTGGCTCCCGCTCGCGGCAACTAGAGAGAGCCTGCGCAGAGCAACGAAAACCCAACTCAGCCAAAAATAAATTAAAAAAATAATAATAAAAATAAAGTTTACATGGAGGCACACCCAGCTAACTCAGTCGGTGGAGCATGAGACTCTTAAAATTTACATGGAGAGACAAAATACCCAGAATAGCCAACATGATATTGAAGGAGAAGAGCAAAGCTGGTACGCTAACACTACCTGACTTAGCCACAGTAATCAAGACAGTGTGGTACTGGTGAAAGAATAGGCAAATAGATCAGTGGAACAGAACAGAGACCCATATAAATATAGTCAATTGATCTTTGACAAAGGAGCAAAGGCAGTACAATGGAGCAAAGATAGTCTCCTCAGCAAATGGTGCTGGAATAACTAGACATCGACATGCAAAAAATGAACCTAGACCTAGACCTTACACCCTTCATAAAAATCAACTCAAAATGGAGCATCAACTTCCAAGTAAAACGCAAAACTGTAAAACTCCTAGAAGGCAACGGGGAAACCTAGATGACCTTGGGTATGGCAATGACTTTTTAGATACAACACCAAAGGCACAATCCTTGAAAGAAATAATTAATAAGCTAGATTTCACTAAAATTAAAACTTCTGCTCTACAAAAGGCAATGTCAAGAAAATAATAAGACAAGCCACAGACTGGGCGAAAATATTTGCAAAAGAAAATATTTGCAAAATACACATCTGAGGGAATTCCCTGACGGTCCAGTGGTTAGGACTCGGCACTTTCACTGCCAGGGACCAGGTTCAATCCCTGGTCAGAGAACTAAGATCCCGCAAGCCACATGGCACGGCCAAAAATAAATAAAATAAAATAAAATAAAATAATTATTTAAAAAAAGACACATCTGGGCTTCCCTGGTGGCGCAGTGGTTGAGAGTCCGCCTGCCGACGCAGGGGACACGGGTTCGTGCCCTGGTCTGGGAAGATCCCACATGCCGCGGAGCAGCTGGGCCCGTGAGCCATGGCCGCTGAGCCTGCGCGTCCGGAGCCTGTGCTCTGCAACAGGAGAGGCCACAAGAGTGAGAGGCCCGCGTACCGCAAAAAAAAAAAAAAAAAAAAAAAAAGACACATCTGATAAAAGATTGTTACCCAAGATATCCAAAGAACTCTTAAAACTCAACAGTAAGAAAACAAACAGTCTGATTAAAAAATTTAATTAAAAAATTAAAAAATGTCTTAACAGACAGACACCTCACCAAAGAAAGATATACAAAGAAGATATACAGATGGCAAATGAGCATCTGAAAAGATGCTTCACATCATATGTCATCAGGGAAATGTGAATTAAAACAATGGTGAGATACCAATATACACCTATTAGAATTGTCAAAATCTGGAACACCGATAACACCAAATGCTGCTGAGGATGTGGAGCAACAGGAATTCTCATTCGTTGCTGGTGGGAATACAAAATTGTACAGCCACTTTGGAAAGCCGTTTGGTGGTTTCTTACAAAACTAAACATACTCTTACCATATGATCCAGCAGTTGTGCTCTTTGGTATTTAGCCAAAGGAGTAGAAAACTTACATCTACATAAAAACCTGCACAAGGATGTTTATAGCAGCTCTATTCATAACTGCCCAAACTTGGAAGCAACCAAGATGATCCTCAATAGGTGAATGGATTAATAAACTGTGGTACATGTAGACAATGGAATATTATTCAGCACTAGTAAAAAATGAGCTAGGAAGCAATGAAAAGACATGGAGAAAATTTAAATGCATATTACTAAGTAAAAGAAGCCCATCTGAAAAGCCTACATATTGTATTATTCCAGGTATGTGAAATTCTGGAAAAGGCAAAACTATGGAGACAGTAAAAAGATGAGTGGTTGCCAGGAGTTGGGGGTGGGGGTGGGGGTGCGGCAGAGGGAATGAATAAATGAAACAGAGACTTTTTAGGGTAGTGAAACTATTCTATGATACTATAATGATGGATGGCTATGTCATTATACATTCGTCCAAACTCATAGACTACAGTCTACAACATGAAGAGTGAACTCTAAGGCAAACTATGGATTTTGGAGGATTATGTGTCCAAGTAGGTTCACCAATTGTAACAAACATACCACTCTTGTGGGGGCTGTTGATAATGGGGGAGGCTATGTATGTTTGTGGGGAGGAAGCATGCGGAAAATCCCTGTATCTTTCTCTTAATTTTGCTGCGAACCTAAAACTGCTCTAAAAAATAGTCTGAAAGAAAGAAAAAAAAAGATGCTATTTCAGCTTTCCCTTTCCCATAGAATGGACTCTTGTCTTTTTGTATTTGCTTTGGGGGCAGGTGCCTGGGGTGGGCAGGGTGGGAAAGGGAGACCAGAAAGAGGCGGTCGCTCTGCTCACCGCTTGGCTTCCTCCAGCCGGCACAGGTACTCATAGGCGACGTTCTGCCGCCTCTGCTCATCCATTTCCTCAGCTGTGAGGTGTTCATTTGAGGAACCAAGGAGGAGAGCATTAGACAGAGGGCTGTAGCAAGCTTCTTCTTAACAGACTTTCTAAGACAACTCTGCTCGGAAACCGGAGGCATCTCCCACATGTCTGTCCCCCTAGTCCCAGGACACTGGCTCCAATCTTCTCTCCCATCCAGTAAAGCTTTCCTAGTCAGCACCCTGTTAAAGGGAGGCCTCCCCACCCTTTAAGAGGGGATCCTTCCTGTATTGGAGGCATTCCTTCCCTTTCCCCTCTAGCCATCTTCCTGACCTCCCCCTTCCAAAACCTACTTCACTGCGCTTCCCTCAGTACCTCCTAGTAGGAATGTCCAGATCCCTCCTTGGTTGGGAACTTAGCTCCTCATTTTATCCCTAATTAGATTCTGAGTTCTCCAAGAACTGTACTTGTGTCATCCTCCTCAGGTACTCTCCCAGAGGCTAGGTTAACAGGACTAACTAGAACTCATCATTCAGCAGCCATTCATTCATTCAATACCTCCTATATGTCAGGCACTGGACTAGTGGACCCCTACTCTCAGGAAGTACAAAGATTATTATTAGAAGAGAAAAACATGTAAGTAAAAAACTTCAACCTGATGTGAGAAGTGCGATCATAGCTCATGAATAGTCTATGGACGTAGACATAGAGAACGGACATGTGGACACAGGGCGGGAAGGGGAAGGTGGGACAAACTGGGAGAGTACGATGGACATATACACACTACCATGTGTAAAATAGATAGCTAGTGGGGACAAGGTATAAAGCACAGGAAGCTCAGCTCGGTGCTCTGTGATGACCTAGATGGGTGGGGTGTCGGGGGCGGGGGGAGGTCCAAGAGGGAGGGGATATAGGTATACATATAGCTGATTCATTTCATCGTACAGCAGAAACTAACACAACATTGTAAAGCAATTATACTCCAATAAATAAATAAAAATAGTCTATGGAAGCAGCAGAGGAAGCAAAGGATTCTACCTGTGAGTAGAATCTTAAAGAATGAACAGGCAGAAAGGGAGAAAAGGCAGTTCAACAGAGGGAACCACGTGAAAAAAAGCCACTCACTTGGGTTTAAGTGGAAGGACAGAGAATTTTAAAAGATCACAAAGGTGTATTTACTCTCCCTTTTGGTATAGGTCACCTGAGGAGTAAAATAGTCTCCAAGCTAAATAAAATGCAGACAATCTCTGACTCCCAAACTCAAGAACAGGAAATCCCTGAAATGAGACAGCATTCATATTCTGCCTTAGCCACAGCCTCCTTTTATCCTTTTCCCCCCTCTTCTCCCCTATCTCTCTAGTCTCCTTAGGGAAGACAATACAAAAGCCGACAAAATGAGAGAAAGCTACACACATACACCAAGAAAATAAAGTCAGAGAGCTTGAAAACAGAGACAGAGCTTAGCAAATGTCTTTGACTCAGCACTTAATGTTGTTCCAACTCTTTCTCTCTTTTCATTATGTTGCATATCCTGCAATATGATTGGGGCAGGGGCAGGGCTTCTTTGAATTGTCAGTTAAGCAAGTTAAAACACACACACAAACACACACACACACCCCTCCATGTTCAAATTGGAAAGCACTGGCCAATCGCAGGAAATCCATCAGTTCTTCTGAGGGGGGTGTACAAGAAACAAGTTTTGGTTGCTAAGCATGGAAAATAAACCAGTAAGTGAGTGACATCACTTCAGAGTTATGAATTGAGGACTGTGAGAGATGGGCGGGACTTTGTACATACACTAAGAGTCTTAAAAAAAAAAATCAGTTTTCCTGTCCTTTTCAGATCTGGAACTAGCTTTCCTTCAACAGATAGGTGGACGTGGACTTCGCTTTTTGAATCCTAATGGAGAGCAAGGGAAAGGAGTAGATTTTGCTTTTCTTTCAGAAGGTCAGATGGAAACCTTTCCGGGGTCCCATTTTTCGGACCCCAGTCTCTCTTTCTAAAGCAGTGTTTTTGAAAGTGTGGTACTTGGACTACCCGCATCACAATTATGTGGGGTGACGGAAGAAGCACAGCGGTGCTTGTTATAAATGCAGATTATGGGCCCAAGTCGAGACCTATAGTTGCTAAAGCTCTGGGATAGGATTCAGGAATCTGCATTTTAAATTAGCTCCCCGGGTAATTCCGACACCGTCAAGTTTGAGAGGCATTGTCTCAAAGAAGCATCAAAAAGTCAAGGAAGCCCCCGCAGGCCTTTTTAGGCGTCCCGTCCCCCGGTAGCGCTTAGCAAGTATGGTAGCCAAGAGTAACTGCCGAATTTTTAAGGGGCCATCCAGACCACCTACATTCTCCCAGCCCAGGAGCCCCAGAATTTGGGAATAAGTGAGAAAACTCTTTGTAAGCTTTGAAGCGCGACACAGAAGTCGGAGCGTTTCGCAGCTCACAGGTTTACTCCCGCCCGCAGGAGTCCGGACTGAATGCTCCCTCCCCACTGAGCACAGTTCGGCCGCCCCTTGCTTGGTTGGCCCTGCGCCCAACCCCAGCCCCAACCTCTCCCAGGACCGCCGAGTCCCCGACCAGTGGCATCACTGCCGGACCCTTCTCGGCCCCTTCTGGCACTCACAGGTCGCCCGGGACGGGCCCGTTCCTCTCCCCTCCATGTTTCTCCTTCTTCCAGGTTTGAATCTCCCGCCGCCCGGCCACCGCCCCTCATCTTAGCCACAGGCAGACAGGACACGTCCTGTCTGTGCCGCAGGGGCCTCTGGGATTTGTAGTTCCAGGCTTGGGAGGTGCGCCGCCAGATGGGACGAAGGGTACTGTCCAAGACGGGGAGGGGCGCTCCCGGAGGGGAGCTCCCGTTCCTGTGGTATTTTGGGTCGCTGTTTCTCCAGGGCTCCTTCGCTGTTAAACCGTCTTATTTGAAGTAGTCCCTGCGCCTACCCCTGCCTCTATCATTTTCCCCTGGTATTCCCATTAACCCCCCACACACACTCTTCCTATAGTGTTCTTTGGTCCCTTTAACTTGAGGGCCTACTATATATATATATATATATATATATATATATATATATATATATATATATATATATATAAGGGAATATTAGCCATAAAAAGGAATAAAATATTGCCATTTGTAGCAATGTGGATGGACCTAGAGAATATTATGCTTAGTGAAACCAGACAGAGAAAGGCAAATACTATATGGTATCATTTATACGTGGAATCTAAAAAATAATACAACTGAATGTATATACAAAACAGAAACAGACTCACAGACATAGAAAACAAACTTGTGGTTACCAAAGGGGAGAGGGAGGCAGAGAGGGAC
Source organism: Orcinus orca (assembly GCF_937001465.1). Lineage (NCBI taxonomy): Eukaryota > Metazoa > Chordata > Mammalia > Artiodactyla > Delphinidae > Orcinus > Orcinus orca. The sequence goes on along the minus strand of NC_064559.1, from coordinate 99,138,159 downwards.
AAATTAGGGGTATGAGATGAACAAACTACATAAAATAGAGAAGCAATGAGGATTTACTGTATAGTGCAAGGAATTATACCCAATATCTTGTAATAACCTGTAATAGGATATAATCTGCAAAAGCACTGCATCACTATGCTGTACACCTGAAACTAACACAATATTGTAAATCAACGATACTCAATTAAAAAAAAATTCAAAGGACTGGATGAAGTTTTTGAGGAAGAGCTTGTAAAATAAGAAATGAGCAAAGGGCAGAGTGTTGGGGAACACTAGCATTTAAGAGGTGGACAGAGGGCAAGCAAAGGAGATGGAGAAGGAGTTGTCAGCACAGGAGAAGGACAGCCAGGACACAGTGGGTCGTGGAACCAAGTGAGGAGAGAGTTGCAAGGATATATCAGATACAGCAGGGAATCAAACAAGAAAAATGATTCAGAAATGATCACTAGATCATTGAGAGGTCATTGGAACCTTGGTGAGAACGGTTTCAGTCCCTGCTCCCTCCCCAAATCCTCCTCTCCCCTTAAGAGAGGCTACTCAGTGAACAACAGACTGAGCTGCATATTTGGCTCTGGCTATGCTGTGGTAACATCCTGAAGGCCCAGCCCATGGGCAGAAGCCGCAGGCTGCTAGGAGAGCCGGCCTCGGGCATGGGCACCATCTGTGGCACACAGCACCAGGCCTGCACGCAGCAGGCACTCAGCAGAGGCTGCCTGGCAAATGCAGGTGAGCCCAAGTACTTCCTTATAATTTTGTTTCTGGCCATGGCCTCTACTTAAAAGAGGCCTTTCTCCCAGATAAATGAGGACATTTGCTTTCTGATGCAGGCCACCCTTGGTGAGTTAGGGCAGTAGGTGCCTGTTGTCCTGGGGCCTGCTGTCCTCTCATTAAGCAGAACCTGGAGGTTGCAGATCAGTGGAGCTGGAAAAAGGAGTTCCGGGGGCAGAGAGGCTCTTCTGATCTCCAGACCCTTCCTGACCATCAACCTTTCACCCTGTTTCCAAATGTGAAACTACCACACAGAAGCACAGTGTATAAGAGTGCGTGTGTGTTCGTGTGTGTATGTGTGAAAGGGTTCACTTCTGGGACAACCCAAGCCTCATTAAAGCTCGCAATTACAGTTAGTGGAAGGGACCTTAGGCTAATTAGCCCAGAATCAGAAAACCTGGGCTCTAATCCTAGCTACATGAGTGCTCTGTGACCTCAGGCAAGTTACATCTGCTCTTCTGAGGTCCCTTCCTCTGTGAAATGAGGGAATGGGATAGACGATCTTTGAAGCTGTGACTAGTAACAAGCCCTTGATGCTTTGATTCTTGCCTGAAGTGAAGGATTGATGCGTGTGTCTGCAAGGGTGGGGAGAGGTGGGGCAGGAAGGGCAATGGAATTCAGGTATCTGTGCCCAAGCACCAGCAGGGTTCAGCACTAAGATAGGGCATTTGAGCTGTCAATCAAAGAATTCCCTAGGAGTGGAGGGCGGTACCTGGTTGTCTAGGAACCCCAGGGGCTCTGAGCTAAGAGATAAGGGAGGTAACCCTAGCCTGAGGGACCATTCCAGAAAGCCAGCTACAGAGGAGATCGAGGGAGGTAAGGCGTTTTGTGTCTGGGGCCCCAAGACCTTGTGGGGGCAGCCGGGAATGCCTCAGGAATGCGGGTCTCAAAGAGACAGGATTCCTGGCTGTTCTTAGGAACAGGGGGAGTTTCTTTGAAAAGAATATGTATCACCTCTGCCTGTTTCTCCTAAAGAAAAAAAAAAGGGGAGAAGAAGAAGCAAATGGGAGGGGCTGAGAGCTCAGCTTCTGGATCTTTTCCACTCCTTTTCCTGTCTCTTGGGAGGAGAGTTCATGAAAAGGCTTTGCCTTTTTGGGGGAGAGATACTAATGGGAAACACATGCTGATGAGAGAAATGTATTTGGGTTTAAGAGTGCCCTGGAGACCAAAGCAGGATGTTGGGGGACTGAAACTAGTAAGCAGACAGAAAGCCAAGGAGGTAGGGGAGAAAGAGGTTCCCCTCGAGATAGGGAGTAAGCAGTAAATGGAGAGACAGTAGCCCTGCCCCTGGACGTTGGCTCCTTGCCAATTCCATGGCCTATGCACCTTTGTGCCACCAGTGCCTTGTGTGGCTCCCTCCCGGCACACAGCAGGAGCTCACTGTTTGGTGAGCTGACTTGAACTATACCTTGAGATTAGACAGCAGGAGAACCTAGATATGAGTGGGTGTCTTTGGAGGCACAGGGTGAAGGAGATGGTGGAGAAGAGGCCCTGTGTGTGCTCTGTTCGTTCATCCATTCATTTATTCATTCAATAAACCTTTTTTATTGTGGTAAAATCTATATATATAATAATAATCTAATGATCTATAAAACTTTTTCATCTTATTCAATAAGCATATATTGAGAATCTATGTGCCAGACCCTTCAAGTTGCTCCAAATCTAGTAGGGGAGATAGACAAGAAAGTCAATAACCCTAAACCCAGTGTGATAAATGCCGTAAAGGACATAAGGTACTATGGGGGTACAGAAGAGGGACCCAGTTGGTTGAGGGGAGGGGCTTTCTGAAGGAAGCTTGAAGTGAGTCTTGGAGGACAAAAAACCAGTCTGGACATTAGAGTGAGAGTTAATATGGTGTTCAACGGCTTAGATGAAGCAAAGTGAGATGTCAGAGAGAAATCCTTGACACCCTGAGGGTCACACCAGGGCAGAGGTAGAGCTGAATTGCCTAGAGGGATAGTGCTTTGGAGGAAGCCAAGGATGACATACTGACCCCTCTGCTCCCTATCGTCAGCATTATGTCTTCCCTCAACACTGAGGATACCCTGCAAGAGCCCTTGCCCTCGCCTTCAAGCTCCAAGAAGAAAAAGAAGAAAAGAAAGTGGCCACGGCAAGAGGCCAGAATCCAAGCCCTCACCAGGGCTGGCCACAGGGCCCTATTGGCTGGTCAGAACCATGAGGCCTTGACCAGCTTCCAGAGGGCCTTCCTCCTGGCTTCCAAGTCACCACAAACCAGGGACACCCCTGTTCTCCGGGCCTGTGCCTTCAACCTGGGGGCTGCCTACGTGGAGACTGGGGACCCAGCCAGAGGGCTTAAGCTGCTCCTACGAGCTCAACCTCAAGAGACAGCCCAGGGCGGGTGTCATGGCGACCAGTGTTTCAACGTGGCTTTGGCTTACCACGCCCTGGGCGACCTGCCTCAGGCTTTGGCCTGGTATCACAAGGCCCTGGGCCACTACCAGCCACTAGGTGACCAGGGGCAAGCCCAGGCAAAAATGGGAGCCTGCTACCAGGCTCTGGGACAGCCTGAGCTAGCAGCCCACTGCCTGCAGGAAGCGAGCCGGGCCTACGCCCAAGCAGGGCAACCCAGGGCTGCAGCCCTGACACTGGGGGCTGCAGCGGGCTGTATGCTGAAGAGCGGGCAGCATGGGGTGGGTGATGTGCTGCAGGTGCTGGAGGAGAGCCGGAGGCTTGCTGAGAGGAGCACTGAGCGAGGACTGCTGGGTGAGGCCTTTGGGCAGAGAAGGTGTGGGATCTGGGGAGATTAAGACTTGGTGATACTCTGAGAAGTGGGGTGGAAGCAGAGGCAATTCTGAGAACTGGGGGTACCCTGGGAGAGTGGGGCAGAGGCTGCAGCGGTACAGCTTCAGCTGCATCTGACCTGGCTACCACTGACCGTGGCCATGCCCTCTAGGGCAACTCTATAACGACCTAGGCGTGGGCTATTCCCAGCTCCAGCTGTTCCCGCTAGCAGCAGAGGCCTTCCAGCAAGCCCTGCCCCTGTGCCGGGGGCCAGGAGAGGAGGCCACAGTGCTAAGAAACCTTGGGATGGCCCACAATGCCCTCGGCAACTATCAGGAAGCCCGGGAGTTTCACCAGAAGGCTGCCGACACACACGGTGGGTACCAGGGGCTGGGGAATGGGATTGGGGCCAAGGGACTAAGAAGGGGTTCCAGCTGGGGCCCGGAGGCTGAAGAGTAGATGGACGTTTAGAACTAATTATGGGACTGGGAAGTCCAGAACAGGGGAGTGAGGGTGTGCAGGGGGTGCAGGAGATGGGATAGCCAGACAGGACAGAGGGTCATGGGCCCAGAGGCTGAGGCCTGGGGTTGGGAAGGCAACAATGGGCAGAGGGAAGAGCCCTGGCTGGTAGAGGAGGCCTGAAGTGGAGCCAGTGCTTGCTCTAAATGATTGTGTGACGTTTAGCGAGTCATTTTTGCTTTCTGAGCTTCAGGTTCTACGTGTATAAAAATGGAGCTGTTAATACATGCCTTGCCTGACGCCCTGGATTTATACGTGGCTCAAACTAGCATGGGGGAGGCATTCAGGCCAAAGCTCAGGACTGAGGAGAGGCTGGGTTTCAAGCGTTCAGGCCTCTGTGGTGCATCTGGAGGTGTGCCAGGGTTGAGCACAAGGACTCCTGGCAACCCTCCCTTTGTCTTTGGGGGTAGGGTCCTGATGCCCCAGCAGCCAAAGTCCTCTCTTCATATGGGGCGGGCTCTATCACCAGGCTCTGTGGGGCAGCGGTGGGAGCAGGGCCGGAGCTTTGGAAGCCTGGCATTTGCACTGAGCCAGCTGGGAGACCACAAGGCTGCCAGAGACAACTATCTACATGCTCTGCAGGCTGCCCGGGACACTGGTGAGGGTGAGGGTGTGGGGGTTTGCAGGTGGCTTGGGGTGGGACAAAGGCTGAGAATCCTTGGGGCTGGTGGGGAGGCAGATAGGGGGACTGGGGGTGGGGAGTACCTCTGGAGGTGTAGGGAGCTGTGGGAGGACCTCTCAGGCTGTCTTCCCCAGGGGACGTGAAGGGGCAATGGCAGGCCTGTGAGGGTCTGGGGGCTGCTGCAGCCAGACTGGGGCAGCATGACCAGGCTTTGAAGTACTATAAGGAAGCGCTGGCCCGGTGTCAGGTGAGACCCTCCATCCCAGAATCTAACTCTTCCCCAATATCCCTCCAGCTGCTCTCCTGCTAACCTTTCTCTGGCTGATATTCCTGCCTTCTCCCCACCATTCATTCACTCGTCCAACGTGCATTGAGCACATTGTGTGCTAGGTCCTGGGACACTCTTGAGAGGAAGAGTCCATCTCTGTCCACAATTCTGGGCAGGCGGTGGCAGGACCCTGGCAAAGGCATGGGGATGGGCTAGAAAAGAGGGGAGACCAAGTCCCCTTCCCTCCCCCTTCCCTGTTTCTTTCTTCCCCGATCCCCAGAGGACCACAAAGCCCAGGCTTCCTCCATTACTCCATTATCCACTCTCTCCCCAGAAGGAGCCAGATTCTGTGCGAGAGCGGCTGGTGGCCAAGCTGACAGACGCCATAAGGACCCACTTGGCCCGGGGTGGGCTGCTCCCAACCCACACCCTGGTGAGATGACACCTGAGACAAGGAGCGGGGGGTGGGGAGAGGTTACCCAGAGAAAGGGGTGGTGGTGAGCAGAGCTGATGTCCTCAGGGCTGCTGCTGCACTTGACTGCTCATCTGTGTTCATCTGCCCTGGGGCCTGCATATGGGACATATATCACTTTCCAGAGGCCACCTGGGGATGGGGAGGTGGGCGGGGGATTGTGGCACGTCTCCAACACTAGGGCTGTGCCAGGGCCTTGGCTGAGTGGTAACTAGCTCAGTGGGTGAAAGCCAAGGTGTGCCTTCAAAGATACTGAGCAAAAAATCTGTGAGCAGGTGGAAAGGTTTGTCCTTGGCTGCAGTTCCCCAAAGGGCCACAGGATGGCAGTAGTGCTCCAAGGACGTTCCTCTCTCCCCTCCCTCCTTCGCTGGGGGGCATTTCTCTGTGGGTCTCTAGCCGTGCCCCTCCTTCTCTGACCCCTCCTCCCCCTCTCGCTACCTCCCAGCCTCTCTCAACAGGTCAGCGTCTCTCCAGCTGCCTCCTCCCTCACACTCTGAGATTTCTCAGGCAACCTCCTATGCCAGGAATTGAAATTATACTTTACTATTTGTTATATTTATTTACTAGGTTTTATGTTCTGTCTTATTTGAAAGACTAGGACACCATATTTATAATTTGCAAGTAAAATTAAATTAGCCTGGTATAAGCAGAGGACTGGATTGGGGGTCAGAAGACCTGGGTTCCATCTGAAGTTGGCCACCGACTTTGTGTGACTTTGTCCCGGAGGCCCCAGGCAGGATGAGGTGGTCATTAAGCTCTGGCCAGTTCTGACAGTCCATGAGCCCGAGTTCTAACTTGAGAGTTACTAGCAGGGACCTTAACACAACAAAGGGCCTTGCCCTGTAATTTCATCCTCAGACACAAGGCACAGCCCAGCTGTCTCTAGCACTTCTCTGTCCCTCTGGGGCCATTGTGTGTGGAGAGAACATACATGCACACCACAACCACTGCTGGGGTGGCCATTTTTCTCAAACTGATTCCCTTTACTCTCCTTCATTCCCAGACCTCAGCTCCAGGGGGGCCCCAGGCTCCAGGTGGGGCCTGCCCCGTGGTGGGGACCCCAGCCAGGGTGGGAAAAGGCACAGCAGGAGTGCGGCACAGGTGAGTGAGTAGGGCAGGCAGGAACAGAGCTTCAGGTGTGGGTATGGCCTCTGGAGGGTATTGGGAGGTGTCATAGCCTAGCCGTGGCCGGTGGGATCTGGGGAGGGGGGGATCTGGCCGGAGTGCCACTCTGCCCCCTGTTCCCTGCCCCTACAGATTTTCCGATAGGTGGGAAGATGAGTTAGAGGAGGGCCACAAGGGGAAAGAGGAAGAGTCGGCGAATGTTCTCACGACGGCTTGGACACCAAGACTGGAGCGTGAGTCTAAGTAGGCTGTTTCCAGCTGTGCATCGCCTTCCCCCAAATGGGAGACTCTCATTTCCTTTATCCCCACGCCCCACTCTGTCACTTCCCTGCCTCAGGTCTGATACTGAGGCCGCACCCCACACACATTATATTCCCAACCCCAGGACCAGCCCTCCCCACTTTCTGCTTGTCTCTCAAGGCCCTGGCCCATTTCCCCTAAACCCTTTCCTGAATCGCCTCTTCCTCCCTGTTTCCGAGGCTTCCCTAACAACTAGAACATTGTATCTTGGGGCACCAAGGCTTTCACACCTACTACATGCCAGGCACTGGATGCTTTTCTTACCTTAGCTTACTGTTTACTAGTCTCTTCCCCCAAAGTCTTGGCACTCTGAGGACAGAGTTCCTTGCTACTTGGTGACTTGAATTCACTGATGTCTTCTTTTCAGTGTGTTTTCTTCCAGGCATCAGTGACACTGGCGAATCATCCCCAACTTTAGTGGGCCCAGGTTTGCCAAGCACCTGCCCTGTACAGGTGTCTCCTCTGTGTACAGTGACCAATACATCCCCTGATACCCACCCTCCTTGTTCTTCTCCCAAAGATGTCTCGTTCCCACCATGATGGTTCTTGGTGCAGAGAGGCCTGTGATGAATGTGTTTGGTCCTCTCCATTCAGGTCCAAGACCCAGGGCCAATCTCTCATTTGGAGGCCAAGGCCCCCTCAGAATGGAGAATCCTGGCCTTCTGGTCACCAACGGCCCCCACAGCAAGAGGTGGGTCCCTGCGGGAAGGGAAGAGGCCTGGAGAATGGATAAAAGAAGTAGGAGAGGGTGTGGCTTTGGATGACTTTAATGGAACATGAAGCTGGGGGAAGATGTGGTCTGGTGCTTAGGGATATGGTGCTTTGAGCCTCTTTATCTTTGCCCTTTAGCAATCGGAACAACCCTCACCCGGCTCTGGAGGCCCAGGGTGTCCCCTGCCTCCTGCACAGCCTGAGTGTAGCCCTCAGCGAAAGGGAGAGTCCTGCTGAACTGGGGGACAGGCGGCTTAAGCCTACTGCCTCCTGCCCTGGAGCCTGCGAGCAGAGGTAAGGGTCAGAGAGGGTAACAGAAACGGGAGCCAGGGCAAGCTGCCTTCTGTTTGCTCCCTAGTCACTCCCATTGGCAAGCCCCTCTCTGCCTCCTTCAGGTCATCCAAACAGCCCAGGGAACCCCCCAGCAGGAACCCTCAGAGGAGATCCACTGAGTCTGGCTTCTGCATGATCATGTGACCCTCCCCTGCTGGCCACAGCATGGCCCCTGCAGTACCTCCTCAACATACACACTTCAGGGGCTTCTGGGGCTGAGCCCCTTCCCAGTCATTCCCAGTGAGCACTGTATGGACACAGAATACAATGTCAGAAAGTGGGATCCGGAGCAGGCTGGACAAAGGCTTTGCAGTCTCAGCACTGAGGAGGTCTGTGTGCTCCTTGTTGGGATTTTTGGACTCAATAAGCAAAAGAAAAATGGAAAACAGATGGTGAATTTCCCCCCTTTCCTTCTGGATTCAAACCTCACAACTGCTAAGGCCCCTGCCAGTTCTTAAAACCATGACATCTTGGTTAAGAGGCTTTGGAGTCACTGACTCCATTTTCTCACATGAGAAATGGCGATCTAATGCTACAGAAGATACGCCTTAACCAACCAATGGATGCATTCCTCTTCCTCCAGGAAACAGCAGATCCTGGATACAGGCTCCTCAGGCCTGTAGCAAAACTGCTGCCAGCAGCTGCAACAACAGTATTATGTAACACTGATCACTTAGCACATGCCACACACTGTTCCAAGTGCTTCACAAGTGTCTTCTCCTTTAATCCTCACAGCAGATGAATTCCCTTTCACAGATGAGGAAAACAAGGCACAAAAGTTAACTGGTTTGCCACCCAGGTCACACAACTAGTAAGTGAAGCTGCGATTCAAACCTGGCAGTGAGAAGCTTCTAGAATGCTGTGCAGTCAGTTCTACTCCCCCAGTTAAGCCATTGCTTACCGAGTTGGTTGTGTTTGATACCAAATGTGTTTATTCCAGTTGTGTTATTGTAATATGTAATTTAATTAAATTGATAAACTAAGAGTGTGAAAATAAGCAGTTTCTATGAAAACTAAATTGAATCCTTAGAAGACGTGATTCAGGTGACTCACCTTAAAAACTGCTGTTGAATTAGATGTAAGCAGAGAGACTATTACAAATTGGGGGAAAATCATAAAAATCTAGATGAATTTTGCACTCAGTTTGCTTCAAATATACAATAAATTTTTTTCCACCTTAAGGACACAGACTGCAAATTGCAGGTGATATGTAAGTGGTGAAGTTTATGAGATAAAGAAGATGGAGAACTACAATCTTTGGCCCTATCCTCAGAGACAAGACCCTGGTCACACTTTGACAGATGGCAAATGAATGGGTTTTTTTGGCCATGCCATGCGGCTTGTGGGATCTTAGTTCCCCCACCAGGGATTGAACCCTGGCCCTCGGCAGGGAAAGCGTGGAGTCCTAACCACTGGACCGCTGGTGAATTCCCTGTATTTTTTGTTTTAAGTTGAAATAAGATCATCTACTCCCAGTCATGTCAGATAAGAGCATGTACTGTACTGTGAATTACTTCACAATGAAATTTTGAGGATGCATTAAAATATTTGTAGAGGACCTACTATGTTCCAGGCACAGAACTAGGTGCAGGGGACACAGCTGTTAATCTTCCTTATCTAAATGGAGCTTATTATCTTGTCAGGCATTCAAGATGTCTTGACTGGGATGCAGATTCACTGACTGTAACAAAAACCAATATAACATTGCCTTTAAATAGAGAAGAATGGATTTCGAGGGACAAGTAGCAGCATCTGTCACACGAGAGTATTGCTACTGGGTCAGGCCAACCCAATATCAACCATCATTGTTTCTACCATTTCATAGCTATATTATCTTAGGAAAATTACTTGACTTCTCTCTGCTACTCAATTTCTCATCTCTAACATGAGGATAAAAATACATCATAGGATGGACAGGATTAAATTAGATAATATATGTAAAGCATCTGGAACTCAGTAGGTGCTCAATCCACATGCCCTTCTTGAACTGGTTTTGAAGACATTTCCCAAAGAAAACTCCAGAATCTGAAAGGCAGCAAGGTGGACTAGGGCACTTGGGCACTGCCTTCCTGAGGATAGCCCTCATTTGGCTGTTTCATAAATTGTGAGTGTGTGTGTCATAATTTTATAGTTACGTCTCATCAGAATGAAGTCAGCAATTGACAACCCTTTAGTTACATAGTTCTGCATTTGGAGAGGCATTTCAGCATAGAATAATGCTTAAGACTACATACCCTAGGGGCTTCCCTGGTGGCGCAGTGGTTAAGAATCCGCCTGCCAATGCAGGGGACACGGGTTCGAGCCCTGGTCCGGGAAGATCCCACATGCCTGCCGCGGAACAACTAAGCCTGTGTGTCACAACTACTGAGCCTGTGCTCTAGAGCCCACGAGCCACAACTACTGAGCCCAGGCGCCACAACTACTGAAGCCCGTGCACCTGGAGCCCATGCTCTGCAACAAGAGAAGCCAATGCAATGAGAAGCCCGTGCACCGCAACGAAGAGTAGTCCCCGCGCGCCGCAACTAGAGAAAGCCCACGCACAGCAACGAAGACCCAACGCAGCCAAAAATACATAAGTTCATTAATTTAAAAAATAAATAAAAATAAAAACACTGAAGAGCACTGCATACACAGCAGCCCTTAAAAAAAAAAAGACTACATACTCTAGGTCAAGCTGCTTGGATCCTAGCTCCACTGACAGCTATCACTGTATCATTGGACATGTCATTCAACATCTTTGAGCCTCAGTTTTCTCATCTGTAAAATGGGGATAATAACAGAGTTGTGAGGATGAAATGAGATGATTCATGTCAGCACTGGGCACATAAACTCAAAATGTTATCTATGTCAAAGAAGCATGTTTCACATTGTGTTTTAGAAATGAATCTTCAGAATTACCAAATTAATTTTCTCAAGTAGGCCTGTAGGGAGTCTTGACTAATATATAAAAGTGAAACTACTTATATACCGGTGAAGTTATAAACAAAGTTAATGAGGTCTTGAATAAGATTATCCAATTGTAATGTAAACCCTACATTTCAATTTAGATGAGTAAACTCTATGAGTAAACCACAAACAAAGTCTAACAAAAACAATTTTCCACTGCAATCACAGTCTGATACATTCAATTTCCCACAACAAACATGTAAAACAAACATAGATGAAGGCCAAGGGTACAACCCATAGGAGATGTTAAACCTCTTATAATTAAAAAGGAGACTATCAGAGGAGTAGTTAAAAGCAGGAGGGGTTCTTGTTTTCTCAGTGAACTAGCCGGAAATGGAATTCACGATACAGAAAAAGAATATACTAGCATAAAAACAAGACCTTCAATCCTGTAATAAACCATAAAGGAAAACGGAAAAAACAAACAAACACAAAAACCCAAGACCTTCATTCCACCTGGATAATTATCTTTATCTTAATGCCTTAATGTAACTGGTCTGTTATTCCCCATACTTCTCTCTTAACCCGGCAGGAGTGTGTTTGCATTCTTAAAAGCTCTTGGGTTACAAGTTTAGTCTTCCTCTCCAGGTTTTTCTTGAAATATTATCGTGACCTGGAGTCTAGGGTTTCAACTACATTTTTAATCTTGGCATACTCAACCTATTTAAGGTTTATACTTTTCTATTTCCACAGCTATTACCCGATGAAGAGGGATAAGTATTATGTATGATCAGGGAAGTACAGCGTGCTCTCCTGGTAAACAGAGATAGGGGAAGCTAATTTGGTGGGGAGAGGGGTACTAAGTTATATAAAATGCTTAGCAGTGTGAATAAGAACATTAATTTATTGAGCCCTATGTACCAGGCGCTGTCGACGACTTTGCATGGATTACCACCCGATGAAGTATGTACTCGTATCCCCATTTTATAGACAGGAGACTGAAACCTGGAGAGCCAAGTTCACTCAGCCACTAAGTGGTAGGGGAGGAACCCGGGCTAACTGCTATGCTATACAGCTTCCTGAAAGAGCTACGAAAAACAAGAATTATTATCAAAGGGCGGTTGGAAGCAAAGCACTTCGGTCATCTGTGAGGCAATATGAAAATGCTCCCGCGAAGGGCTGGCATCTAGACAAGGCGCCCGGACGACGTGCGGCCGGGGCGGGAGGGCGCTGTCGCGCATACCAACACACGGAGGAGCGGTGGAGTCCAACTACCAGTCCCTCCAGCTCCAGGACCACCTCCTTCAGGGGCGCGCGCGGCCCCGGCCTCTCGGGGGCGGGACGAGGGGCCGCGCATGCGCCGGGCGGGGCGAGGCGGGGCGGGGCCGCGCGCTCTGAGAGCTGAATGTCCGGGCTGCGGGCGCTCCTGGGGCTCGGGCTGCTGGTTGCGGGCCCGCGCCTATCGCTCCTCAGAGTCCAGGCCGGCGCCTGTCGCGCGGGAGCCACCTGGTGGGGGCCGCAGCGGCTGATCTCGGGTGGCCGCGGGGACTCAGAGGTCATGGCGAGCTCAGCAGTGAAGTACCTGAGGTTGGACGGGCACGTGCTCTCTGGGCGGGCACGCTGGGAGCGGGACTTGGGTGGAAGCCCACCCCCCCCAGGGGCGGGACCTGGGCCGCGCCGCCTGCGCGACGGAACACCTGGGGGAAGGGGACTCAGGCTGTGGGTTTCCTCAGCCAGGAGGAGGCCCAGGCCGTGGACCAGGAGCTGTTTAACGAGTACCAGTTCAGCGTGGACCAACTTATGGAGCTGGCCGGGCTGAGCTGTGCCACAGCCATTGCCAAGGTCAGTGGCACAACTCTCCACCTAAGGGGCAGTCACTGTGCAAGCCACCTGGCCTAGGCACAATGAAGTGGGAGGGACGGCCAGGCCGAGACTGGGCTGTCACTGCCCGAAGCCCTTCTGAATCCCCTTTGACTCTCGCTTCAGGCATATCCCCCCACGTCCTTGTCCAGGAGCCCCCCTACTGTCCTGGTCATCTGTGGTCCCGGGAATAATGGAGGAGATGGCCTGGTCTGTGCTCGACACCTCAAACTCTTTGTGAGTATGTGGGGAAGGGCTGTCGGGGAGAGTGAGGTTTCCAGGACCTGGGCTTGAATCACCCCTTTCCTTTCCTCATAGGGCTACCAGCCAACCATCTATTATCCTAAAAGGCCTAACAAGCCACTCTTCACTGCACTGGTGACCCAGTGCCAGAAAATGGACATCCCTTTCCTTGGTGAAATGCCCCCAGAGGTAGGTGGTTCCAGTTCACTGCCCTCAATACTGTTGCCTGTGTTCTGCTCTTCCCTCACCTTTCCAGACTGAGCTCATTTGCTTATCTTCCTCTCTAGAGGATTAACTCTTAGAGGGCAGGGATAGTGCCTGACACAGAAGATGCCTAAAGCATGCTATCTGAATGGAAGTGGTGTAAGAGCCTTCTCCATAAGGCGTGCTCCATGAGTTCCCAACACTACCTTCTCTTCAGCTTCATTTCCCCTTAATTTCCCCGTCACTTTTTTTAAAAATTAATTAATTCATTTATTTTTGGCTGCATTGGGTCTTCGTTGCCGTGCGCAGGCTTTCTCTAGTTGCGGCGAGCAGGGGCTACTCTGTTGCAGTGCGCGGGCTTCCCATTGCAGAGCACGGGTTCTAGGCGCGCGGGCTTCAGTAGTTGTGGCTCGTGGACTCTAGAGCGCAGGCTCAGTAGTTGTGGGGCACGGGCTTAGTTGCTCCACGGCATGTGGGATCTTCCCAGACCAGGGCTCAAACCCGTGTCCCCTGCATTGGCAGGCGGATTCTTAACCACTGCGCCACCAGGGAAGCCCCACTCCTGTAACTCTGCAGCCAGTTCCTCTTCGCCTAGCTTGCAGTAAACACATCATCTGCATCTCTTGGGAGCTGAGGTGACTGCCTCATCCTAAACCCTTTCTTCAGATGCTTCAGATCTTGGATTTAGGAGTGGAAAATTTGAGAACTTCTTTTTAAAATTCCTTAACACATTTTTCAGATGAAGAGACTGAGATGCAAGAGAAGGGAAGTGATTTGTGCAAAGTCACAGAACCAGATCATGGCAGAGCCAAGACCAGAACCTGTCCCTCCTGACTCCAAGTCTCAGGCTGTCCTACACTGTAGCCTCCCCAATGGTTGGCAGGCACTCAGAACAGAAAATGTGACTGGACTCAGCTTGGCCTCAATCAGTGACCCACTTGCACTTAACTCTAGGCCTCAGAGTGCCATCTGAACGAGATAAAATTATATTTGTAAAAAAAAAAAAAAAAAAATTATATTTGTGCCTATGTGAATGGTCTGTGGGTACAAAGGACAGCCCTCTCCTGTTAAGGGTTCTTTGTGCAGCTGCCGGCTCTGACATCCTTTCCTTTTTGTGCTCTACCACAGCCCACGCTGATTGATGAACTATACGAGCTGGTGGTGGATGCCATCTTTGGCTTCAGCTTCAAGGGTGATGTTCGGGAGCCATTCCGCAGCATCCTGAGTGTCCTGAATGGACTCACTGTGCCCATTGCCAGCATCGACATTCCCTCAGGTGCTGGGTCCAAGGAGGTTGGGGGGATTGGGGCCCTGCCCTGCCTTGAGGTAGGTACTAGGAGTCCTGGTTCTTGACTCAAGGTTCAGACCAAGTATAGAGGCGCATACCACAGCCAGAGTAGGGCTGGGGAGCAAAGTTCAGGAATGCCCTTTGCAGTGACTGTCAGAGACCACAGCCCAGGAGTACATGGACACGATTTCCTCAGGTGGGGACCCAGGGGGCTTCCCACTCTTTTAGGACTAGAGTAGAGCAAGGTGTGGAAGGGGACTGGACATCTGGTCTTTTCCGCTCTTTCTGAATACCACCTTCTTTTCAGGATGGGATGTGGAGAAGGGAAACTCTGGAGGGATCCAGCCAGACTTGCTCATCTCCCTGACAGCACCCAAAAAGTCTGCAAGCCAGTTTACTGGTCGCTACCACTACCTGGGGGGTCGTTTCGTGCCTCCTGCTCTGGAAAAGAAGTACCAGCTGAACCTGCCACCCTACCCTGACACCGAGTGTGTCTATCGTCTGCAGTGAGGGAAGGCGGGTGGGCATTCTTCCTAATAGATTTAGTTCCTCTCTCCCAGAACTGTGGAGTCCTGGGAGCTCTTCTGGCAATAAAGGTTAAGAGATGGCAGGAGCCAGAGAGCAACACTGGAGATGTGGTGCCCTCTCTCTGGGGGAACAATATGCAAGAGGGGTTGCTATGACATTTGGGGGCAATGACAATTCACTTTCAGATGCTAAAAAAGGCTCCCAAGTGAGGTGTGCTGTCCTTTACACACACACAATTCTTATCAGGGATGCAGACAGGGAGCTGGGTGAGGTTCTCTGAACTTTCTCCTTCCACTTACAGCACAGCAAGACTACAGGAAGTTAACAGAAGGAATTTCTTCAGGGGCCTCCAAGGAAACTAACTTGTATTCAGGACCTTCTCAGGCTGAGAATGGAGATGATGGTCAGGACTTATATATAGGCTTGGAGACCAAGCTGATGTTTATTCAATTTGGCAACCTATGGGCTGAATTTGCATGTCTTTCTTAGCCTTCACAAAATTAAAAAATCAGTACATTTCCCATAGGTCTACATTTTCAACTTCTTTTAGCCAAGATGCCCCTTCAGAGGCTGTCTGCATTCCCGTTCCCATAGCCCCCAGCATCCTTGTCTCTTAGCTGCCTGGGCCTTGCAGGTGCTTGAGTTCAGCCTCTCTGGGTTAGATGCTGTAAGGGGGAATGTGCCTGCTCCCTCAAGTCAGACATGGCACTACCGCTCTCTTCTCAGCGGACTACTGTTCCAGAGCTGTTTCCTCTTTGGGAGGGACTCCTCACTGAGAGGGTATATAAGACCTGCACCAACTCAGGTCCCTGAGGCTTCAGCTCCTGAAGAGGAATCGATCGGGCTGCATCTTGACCTGGCCTTCAGTTTCTCTTCTTCTGTTTCTTCTTTTTTGCTCTCTGGTCAGTGTGGACTCCAGGTCTTTCCTCCTCTGGTTGCTTCTGCCTCTTCTTACCTTTGCCACTTGAGCCCGTGTATGCCTTGCTCTCTGCTGTCCTAGCCCTGCCACCTTCCTCCTCTCCTTCATCCCCTACATGCAAGACGTCCTCCTCCTCCTGATGCCGCTGTCTTTTCTTCTTGCTTCTCCTACTTTTCCGATCACTGCATGATCTGCTTTCTGCTTCTCTGGTCCCACTATCTACAACAGCCTCCTCCATGTTCAAGTCTTCTTCCTCACGCTGCCTCCTCTTCTTCTTCCTTTTCCTGAGGGACTGATCAGTTTGTTCTCTGTTTTTCAATTCCCCAAGCCCACTTGTTCCTGTGGTCTCTTCTTCCTCATGCCTTACAGCTGTTCCCTCTCTCTCATCTGTGACACTCTCTTCTTGATGCCGCCTTTTCTTCTTCTTGCTTTTCCTGACACTCTGGTCAGTGTGTTCTGGGTACTCTTCTGCATTCCTTTCAGTTGCCGTGGCCTCTTCCTCCTCTTTCTGCTTCCTTTTCTTTTTCTTTTTTTGTGGGGGCTTGCTCTCAGACTGCAGTTGAGGGACCCCAGGGTCCTGGCCTTTGAGACAAGCCAGGAAGGCCTGCTCCTGGGCCTCTAGCCGAGCAAGCTTAGCCTTCATCGTGATCCCAAGACGGGCAGCCCTGAAATAGATGGGGCCCAAGTCAGAGGGAGGGTATTGGGGAAAATAGGCCTAATCTCTGAGACTGCAGGGAAAGTTCATAAGGGAGGAGCTGCTTGTCTTCAGGCAGCTTCAGAAATGGGCAGAGAATAGGAATCACTTTCTCTGGGGTGAAAAGAGTGGCACAGGGGTGGGCTTGTGATGGGGAGAAAAGAAGGGAGCCCAAGAAGCTAACCGCTACTTACTTGTGTGCTGTTCGCCCCTCACAGGCCTGGAGCATCATCTCATCAGTCAGACTGTTGGGGAAGGGCAGGAATCAGGAGTTACAAACAGATCTGGTGGAAAGGCTTGACCTCTCCTCCCCTCTAAAACATTCCTTCAGCACTGAGTTCCTACTCAGGACCTGGCACTTTTCTAGGTGTAGGGGATACAAAGATGAGTACAACACATTTCCACCCTGATGAAGCCCACAGTCAAGCATTACACTTGGTCCTTTCTTTTGAGATTGGAAGGCATCTCCTCCCACATGCCCCTGGCACTAAAAAGAAGTCTCACATCTTTGGAGGCTTGGACCCCTGGCTGTCGTCATCACTGCAGCTTTCCAAGTCCTTGTCTGGCTTCTCCCCACTTGAAGTCAGTGTGGCCGTCTAGAAGGAGGAATCATGGGGGTGGACAAGGCCCACTCAGCACCACCACCATTGCTCTTCCCTCCTGGAAAGGGAAGAGCAGTGGTGCCACTGCCACCCTGAACAGCCACTGGCACAAATCTGTCAGCCCCCAACATCGCTCCTTGCAGCCCCACACGAGATGTGCCAAACTGCATACATCAACTTGGGCAGGAGGTGGGCTGCAGTTGGGGGCGGGTGGGGTGGGGGCACTCCTGGCCTCCCTGGCTCACAGCCAGCTAGTGGGCAGAACAGGAAGGGAGGAAGAAGTGCTCTGGGTCATCAGGTCTTCACAGTGGGACAAGTGCCCCCTGGCGGTCATCCCATGGTGCCAGTAATGTACAATAAAGATGCTACTTTTCATGCCCCCTCCCCCTATACCTATGCACAGTACTTTAACCAGGTTAAGAACCTACTTTGGGCTAAGAGGTTGGGGATAGAGTGGAATAAGGACGAGATGGTTCCAGCCCAGATGGAATCTACATGGTTGGAGGGTAAAGGAATATGGCAGAACATAGAAAATGATGATGAAAGTGTTGTCTGTGCTAGAGGAAGGGTACCCTACTCAGGCTTCAGGGTTTGGGGAATAGTTTCTACAAGGAGCTGAGCCCTGGAAGACAAGAAAAAGGTCAGCAGGTAAAGGGGCAAAGGAAGCAGAATGTCCCAGGCAGAGGGAATAGCATGTGCAAAAACTTGAAAGTGAAAAAACATGGTACCTTGAAAAGATTCAGATTCCATCTGGCTAAAGTGTAGAGGTCCTGAGAGGTGGCGAGAGACAGGCTAAGAAAGAAGGCAGGGACAAGGCATGAAGGGCCATGTGAGCCAGTCTTGACACATCTGGACTGTGTCATCCGAGGTCAAGGAGGAGGCAGTGACAGAATGAAATCTGTGTTTTTCAGAGAACACTGGATCCTTTGTGGAGGATGAACTAATCGCGGTGGGGATTGAGACTAGAGTGAGGAGTCTAGTTATAAGGCTGTGAAAGAAATGAGGCAGGAGAGGATGATGGTCTGAACTGGGGCAGAAGATGGCCACAGAGATGAATGGGAAGGATTCGCTAGATAATACATAGAGCCCTTAAGGACATAATAGAGGATCGTTAAATGTTAGCTCCCTTCTGTTGGCGGGCTAGAAAAGGGGGGTCTGAACACCTGGGTTCTAGTCCTGTCTGCCATTACTAGCCAACTGTGGGCTCTTCAGCGAGCCACTTTCCCCCCTTTTGGCCACATCTGCAAAATAAGGACAATGGGTCAGATGATCCCGCAGGTCTCCTCTGACTTTTAAGTCCTCTGAATTAGACATCCCCTCCCTGCCCTGCTCTGACAGCTCCTGACTGTGCCCCACCCCCCACTCCCCGTTGCTGCCCCCTCAGCAGATGGCAGGGATCCATTCAACCTGAAGATTTCAATTCTTGCTGAGGGTCTGGGCAGTCTAGGTAAGCAACAGCGAGGTTGGTCACAGGATCCCACTGTTAGGACAGTCCTGAGAATAGGTAGGGCATACAAGGCAATTGTTCAGGCCCCAGGGGAGACCAGGGAAGGAAAAAAGGATGGGCCCTCTCACCCCCAGCTTCTAATACCTTCACAAACTTCTGATACAGCAAGTTGGGCTTGGAAGGATCATGACGGGTGGTCTTCTTAGACAGGCACCTTATCTGTACACCATCCTGTGGGGGAGTATCCATGAGTGGGTGACATGCCATGTCTCCCTCACCCCTACATGTCCCAGGCCCTCATGGTTCATGTGCCTACTATTAGAGCTTATACCTGCCCAGTTTTCACTACCAAGCTGGCCGCAGTCTTGTTGAAGAGATCATTCCACCAGTGGTTTGTGAACTCTTTGGCAGGGTCGTGTCCCACCTGCCAGAGGAAGAAGTGTGAACTCGGGACCCGTCATTCCCCTTCCTCCCCCTATCCTCAAGGCCCCCCTGTCCCATCCACACTGACCTCCCTCAGCCTGCCCAGTCTTACCCCATGAGTGTCCTGCTTCAGCGTTACCCTGAGGGCCTGGGTGATGCCATTCTCCTTCCGGCCCAGGCCTTTGCCTGCAAACACAGTGAATGATTTGGCTTATTCCACTCCTGCCCCAAGCCCTCACAAGGCACACCCAGCACATGCCACTCCTTGCCATTCCACATACCTAACTTTGGGCATGCTCCGTCCATCTTGGAAGCCCTCCCAGTTGCACTGTTTCTAGCACCTCTCCATGCAGTCCTCCCATCTTTGAGCCCAAACTATCTTTCCTTCATAATTCTCTCAGGACAGAAGTCGTGTCTCTTCCTCCCCCTCCCAGTCCTCCGAACCACTTCTTTCTCACTATCCACCATCATATTTCTTCCCTTCTTCCCTTTTCTGGAAATGTCAGCAATTTTCTTCTGCAAATTTCCCTTTAAACTAACTTTCCTCCTTCAGTTGAATGGACTACATAGGGGTTAATCCAGGATGATGCCTCTTCCCTGGGCAGAGGGTAGTGAGGGAGTTGGGGGGATGTGAAAAGGGCCCCATGGGAATCACCTCGAGTCCATCCATGCTTTAGCAGCTGCTCCTCAGCAAACTTCATCCCACGACTCTTGACCTCTGGGGTGACGCTCATGGTGAGAAAAGAGTCACTGTCCTCAGGCCCTCACCAGAGAAGAGAAGGGGTCACTATCTTCCCTTTAAGAGGAAAAAAAAGAAAGTGCCCAAATCATCCATCAAATCCATCCTGCCTGCTCCTGTAAGAATTCTTCCCTGAAGCTGGAGCAGAGACAGAGGAAAGAGGCCTGGTGCCTGGGGAGCTCCCTGTCCGACCACGGAGAGGTCAATGTCAACATGCTGAAGGCCAAGGAAACCTGGTATTAATAATAATACCCAAATGTATGGAGAACTCCCTACATGCCAGGCTGTGCTAAGATTTTACATGGATCATTTTGCCTACTCTTCCCAGCCCGGGAAGATTTCCTGAACTTTACATTCAGGAAAGTATTATATCCCTGTTTTACAAACGAGGAAACTAAAGCCTAGAGAGGTTAGGTGACTTGCTCAAGGTCACACAGCTGATACATACTGAACTCAAACCCAGGCAGCTTGTCTGCAGAGTCCCCACTCTTTACCACTACCTGATAACATCTCCCACGATTTATTACCACGTAAAAACAAAGCAAGGAGGTGCTTGTTAACCCGACAACAGTACTTAACAGAGCCCATATCCTATACCTGTGCCCCAGCATTTACACTGTCCTCTCAATGTGAAGGCTACATGCCTCTTCCCCACTGTCTTTCAGTCTTGTTGGAGCACCCCTTTTGAAACTGTCCAGCTTAGGAAGGGCGCTCTTATTGAGCATTTAAAGCGTAACAGAGGGGTTACACATATTGCTATACGGTCTCATTTAATCCTGACAGTCCTGTGAGATACACCTTATCCTTATTTTACAAAGGGTTTTTTGCCTGGGGTTACACAGCTGTTAAGAGATGGAGCTGGAATATGAGCTCAGGTTGCCTGACTCCACAGTGGCCCACTTTCTATCACATTCCCAACTACAGTCATCCCTCAGTATCAGCGGGGGATTTGTTCCAGGACCTGCTGTGGATAGCAAAACCCATGGATGCTCAAGTCCCATACTTAGCCTTCCGCATCCCAGGATTCAACTAACCACTGATTATGTAGTACTGTAATATTTATTGAAAAAAATCCACATGTAAGTGGACCCATGCAGTTCAAATCTGTGTTGTTTGTCACAGCTGTAGTTGCATTTGTTTAGAGTTGTTCGGGTGTTCCTCATTTTGGACTCCACAATGGCACTGTCCAACTTATATACCAAATTTGCCTCTGAAACGGTTAAGATGGCTTATTACACAAGACATTCAAAACTAAGACTATCACTGCTGACTTGAGTCACTAAAGTTAACTTGTACTAAGATCACTTATTACAGGCATTGCAGACCATTTTAAAAGCTGATTAATGGCACTCCTGGAGTAACCCTCTGGCCTCCCCAAGTGACAACTCCAAAGGCTAAAACTTTCAGTTGTGTTTAAGAATGTCTAGTGAGTATTGCTAATAAAAAAAAAAAAAAGTCAGACACATCAAGTCACCCCTCCTAAACATTACATATTAGGCTTAACAACGATGACCAGTCTGGTTAGGTATGAAGAGTAGCAAATTTAGGATGAATCACACTTCTGTTCACATTTCTACTGTGAAGGATGATTATTTGAAAACCTAACTGACACCTTGAGAGTCCCAACAGAAAAGCACTGAGTGAAGAAATGGCCCTATCTTGCTTCTTGATAATGCAACAGAAGTAAAATTCAAACACTGAGGCCTTTGAGGCCACCTCAAACCTCTGCTTCTTCTCACAAGTTATTTCTAATCTACTAGCCTCCAGATTTCAATAACAACAACAACCAACACATGCATTTACTCAATGCCAGCCTGCTGCTAATTGCTGAACACACATTATCTCATTTAATCCTCCCAACAACCCTATTAGGAGTTGTTGGGGTTTTTTTTTTGGTAATTGACAAATGGCCCTGAGAAGTTTAGTTACTTGTCCAAATCAAACAGCTGGCAAGTAGCGGATCCAGGATCTCAGGCATTCCAGAACTGGTGTTCTTAATCACTACATTGCTCAATCTCATAGACGTCTGTACTTTACGCTGTAAAACCTACCATTGCCTGTCCCCTGTCGCAGTAATTCTGAAACTATACGCCCTGGTTTTATTACCCAACCCCGGTGTACTTAATGCAACTCCAAGAATCGAGAATGCGTTCAGTCGTCATTCGTTGAACTGAGTGACACAGATGGTAATTGCTTTAACCGACCTAGAATGGATAACTGGACAGAAGCAACTAGATCCCAGGCTGTGGTCTTTATAAACTTACAGCACATTTTCAGGAACTGTTTTCTTTCCAGTCAACCTGAGTTTTCTGGAGAAGGGGCCCTGGGCCACCTTTCTTACAGCGATTCCAAAGAACCGGCAACCCTTTCCCTAGGCCTCCTTCCTCTTGAGGTCTAAACTCCAGCCCTCCTCCCGCAGTTTCACTTGGGTAAAACTACTCTCCTGCTCTCACATTTGCTCCTGAGCCCGGGCTCTGACAGCCACCGTTCGGGGGACTGTAGGCTCTTACCGTTAGTGTAAGGTCCTCTCCGCAGAAGCATGTGCCAGACGCGATCCGTGCGCCGCCATCTTCCCGGAAGTGCCGTCTCGGTCGTTCTAGGCTGTCGAAACCATAGAGACGCACGCCGGAACCGAACTCTCGGTTGTCCCCGGAGGAACTGTGTTGTGCACGTTTCAGAAGATCCGGAAAGTGTTCTATTTTCTTCCTCCCTGCAGGTCTGAACGGCCGTGGGACTTCAGTCCTATCCGGCTCTATTGGGATGCCGAGAACAGCTTTGGGTCCGACACTGACTAGTTCCAGGCACAAATATGAGGAAGGAAAACTTTAGGGGAAACCATCGAGAGTGGCCTGAGAGATTCGTGGAGGCAGAGAAGGAGGTAGCACCACTGAGGTGATTTGCGGGGATGAATACTCAACCTGCAGGGACAGTTATTTATAAAATCCTAGAGATAAGAGGTTTCAGTAGGTTCATCAAACACTATTTTTTTTTTCTTTTTTTTGCGGTTCGCGGGCCTCTCACTGTTGTAGCCTCTCCCGTTGCGGAGCACAGGCTCCAGACGCGCAGGCTCAGCGGCCATGGCTCACGGGCCCAGCCGCTCCGCGGCATGTGGGATCCTCCCGGACCGGGGCACGAACCCGTGTCCTCTGCATCGGCAGGCGGACTCTCAACCACTGCGCCACCAGGGAAGCCCATCAAATACATTTTGACTCACCACGCTGTGCCAAGACCTGCCCCTTCTGGTACTGGTGATACAAAGATGCATAAGAGAGAGCCCTGACTTCGGGGTGCACCTAGTCTAGCCCAGGGAAAATCGGGACCTCGAGTGGGACTGGAGAGAGAGGGAGGATCCCGGAATCCATGCCAGGTTGAGGAGTTTGGACTTGCCTTTTAAATATTAGGGTCCATTGAGCAGGAGAGGGAAAGAACATATTGCAAACAAATCAACAAGAGAGGCTGCACGTGCTCTCATCCCCACAAACTGTTCCTAGGCTTCACGGAGCCACCCAAGAACTAAAACCTGAAAAAAAAAAAAAAAAAATCCCTTGTTTGCGTCCCTGTATCAGGATTTACGGTAACTTAGAGGCCGACCCACCCCCACCCCCACCCCCAAGGAACTTCAAAAAGAAAAACTGCTGTTTCATAGTAAAGTTTTGTCATAATTGCTCAGTATGTCATACTCCCTCATCCCCATATGATTTCTTTTTTTACATAAAATTAATTTTACTTTTACAATATGCTACCTGGGAAGGAAAAATAAAGGGGGAATTCCCTGGCGGTCCAGCGGTTAGGATTCTGAGCTTTCACTGCCAGGGGTCCGGTTCGATCCCTGGTCGGGAAACTAAGATGCAGCAAGCCAGAGCAGCGCAGCAAAAAAAAAAAAAAGAGAGAGAAAATTCCATAGATAGGTCTTCAGTTTCCACCATTTTCCCACTCCATCTCCCCTATCTATCTATCTATCTATTATACTGTGGGCATAAAAGAGGTTTGAAAACTCCTGAATAGGGCAACCTCAAGGGCCCTTTCCAGCCTGCAATTTCTGTGTGGCATGCTTTGCCAGCCACTCCAAAAACCTAATGGCCATAATTCCTTGACTCAAGAGTCTTCCTCTGGCCTAGGACCTTGAACTCCTGTTCTGCCTGATTCACTCATTTGATAAACATTTATTAAGGGTCTTCTGTAGGCCAAGGGCTAGGGGTCCAGCCCTTGTCCTGTTGGACCTCACCGTCTTGTGGGAGTGTAACAAGTTACCAGGCATTTATATGAGTGAGTGATGAGAGCTGTGGCAAGGTCAGGACACAGGGCCACAGGGGTAAGAGGAGAAGCCAGGGCCCCTGAGGGCTTCCTGAAGGAGTCTCTCCCAGCCTGTAAGCCTGTCCCTGGGGGCTATGTGGGACTGCAAAAGAAGAAATGGGCCTTCAGGAGTTCCAAGTTTCATGGGGTCTCACACTCCTCACAAGAGTTGTGAGAAATAAAATCCATTGTAAGAACAAGAATACATGGCTATTATAAAGTGAGCTGAGGGGGCTTCCCTGGTGGCGCAGTGGTTGGGAGTCCGCCTGCCGATGCAGGGGACACGGGTTCGTGCCCACGGGTTCGTGCCCCGGTCCGGGAGGATCCCACATGCCGCGGAGCGGCTGGGCCTGTGAGCCATGGCCGCTGAGCCTGTGCGTCTGGAGCCTGTGCTCCGCAGCGGGAGAGGCCACAACAGTGAGAGGCCCGCGTGCGGCAAAAAAAAAAAAAAAAAAAGTGAGCTGAGGGTCTTTCTACGCCGCCATCTTGGCTGCTCTCAGTTCTGCATGCTGGGAAGTCCAAGATCAAGGGACTGGGACGATCACCTTCTGGTGAGGTCCCTCTTCCTGATTGGTGAGGTCCCTCTTCCTGATTCATATCCGGCACTTTATTGCTGTGTTCTCTCGTGGAGGAAGGGGCCATGACTACTTATAAGGAAATAATCTAAAATGCAGACATAGCAAGATCAATAGAAATATTTATTACAGGAATATTTATAAAATGGAAAAATTGTAAAGAACCTAAATATCCCACAACAGGAGAATTGCTAAATAAATTATAGTGTAACCGTACAATGCACTAATATGTAGCTTTAAAAGGAGTCTTAATAACTTGGGGGAAATGTCTATGATATGATGGAAATGAAAAAAGCAGGTACAAACTGGTTCCTGCATAGTAAGAGCCCATCTATGTTAAAAATACATAGGCAGGGCTTCCCTGGTGGCGCAGTGGTTGAGAGTCCGCCTGCCGATGCAGAGGACACGGGTTCGTGCCCCGGTCCGGGAAGATCCCACATGCCGCGGAGCGGCTGGGCCCGTGAGCCATGGCCGCTGAGCCTGCGCGTCCGGAGCCTGTGCTCCGCGGCGGGAGAGGCCACAACAGTGAGAGGCCTGCGTACCGCAAAAAAAAAAAAAAAAAAAAAAAATTCATAGGCAATGGCCTCAAAAGGAATAAAGCACTTAGGAATTTAACACAATATAACAGAAGAAGAGCAAGAGTTGTACACTGAAAATTACAAAATGTCATTGAAAGAAACTAAAGAAGAGCTACGTAAATGGAAAGATACATGTGTTCATGGGTTGGCAGACTTAAGAAGATCACAATATTCTCCAAATTGGTCTACAGATTCAACGCAATCTCTATCAAAATCCTAGCTGGCTTTTTTTGCATCAGTTGACAAGCTGTTTGGAAATTCAAATGGTAATGCAAGGAGTCCTTTTTCTTGAAAAAGAACAAAGTTGAAAGACTAACACTTCTCAATTTCCAAACTTACCACAAAGCTATAGTAATCAAGACTGTGGTTCTGGCATAGGCTAGATATAAAATCAATAGAATAGAAATGAGAGTCCAGAAATAAACCCAGACATTTATGGGCAATTAATTTTCAACAAGAATGCCAAGACAATGCAATGAGGAGAGAATAGTCTTTTCAACAAATTATGCTAAGACAACTGGATAGGCACATGCAAAAAAAAAAAAAAAAAAAATGAAGTTGGACCCCTACCTCGCATCATATGCAAAAATTAACTCAAGATGAATCAAAAACCTAAATGTAAGAGCAAAACCTCTAAAGCTCTTAAAACATAGATGTAAACTTTCATAACCTTGTATTAAACAAGGTTTATTAGCTATGAGTCCAAATGTACAAGCAACCAAAGGAAAAAAACATAAATTGGGCTTCATCAAAATTAAAACGTTTGTGCTCCAAAGGACACCATCAAGAAATAAAAAGAGGGACTTCACCGGTGGCACAGTGCTTAAGAGTCTGCCTGCCAATGCAGAGGACACGGGTTCGAGCCCTGGTCTGGGAGGATCCCACATGCCACGGAGCAACTAAGCCTGTGCGCCACAACTACTGAGCCTGCGCTCTAGAGCCCAAGAGCCACAACTACTGAAGCTCGCGTGCCTAGAGCCCGTGCACTGAAACAAAGAAAAGCCACTGCAATGAGAAGCTCGCGCACCACAACGAAGAGTAGCCCCCGCTCGCCGCAACTAGAGAAAGCCCGTGTGCAGCAACGAAGACTCAACGCAGCCAAAGATAAATAAATATATTTATTTTTTTAAAAAAAAAGAAGTAAAAAGACAATTACAGAATGGAAGAAAATATTTGCAATCATATTTCTGGTAAGGTTCTAATATACAAAAAATACATGAAGAACTCTTACAGGGACTTCCCTGGTGGCGCAGTGGTTGAGAGTCCGCCTGCCGATGCAGGGGACACGGGTTCGTGCCCCGGTCCGGGAAGATCCCACATGCCGCGCGGCGGCTGGGCCCATGAGCCATGGCTGCGGAGCAACGGGAGAGGCCACAACAGTGAGAGGCCCGCATACTGCAAAAAAAAAAAGAAAAAAAAAAGAATCCGCCTGCCAATGCAGGGGACACGTGTTCAATCCCTGGTACGGGAAGATCCCACAGGCCGCAGAGCAACTAAGCCCATGCGCCACACCTGCTGAACCTGCGCTCTAGAGCCCGTGAGCCACAACTACTGAACCCGCGTGCCACAACTGCTGAAGCCTGCGCACCTAGAGCCCGTGCTCCGCAGCAAAAGCCACCACAATGAGAAGCCCACGCACCGCAACGAAGAGTAGCCCCCGTTCACCGCAGCTAGAGAAAGCCCTTGTGCAGCAACAAAGACCCAATGCAGCCAAATATAAATAAATAAATAAAATTTTAAAAAAGAACACTTACAACTCAATAATAAAAAGACAACACAGGGCTTCCCTGGTGGCGCAGTGGTTGGGAGTCCGCCTGCCAATGCAGGGGACACGGGTTCGTGCCCCGGTCCGGGAAGATCCCACATGCCGCGGAGCGGCTGGGCCCGTGGGCCATGGCCACTGAGCCTGCGCGACCCGAGCCTGTGCTCCGCAACGGGAGAGGCCACAAGAGTGAGAGGCCCGCGTACTGAAAAAAAAAAAAAAAAAAAAAAAAAGACAACACAATTTTAAAATGGGTAAAAGATTTGGATTGACATTTCTCCAAAGAAGATATACAAATGGCTAAGAAGCACATGAAAAGATGCCCAACATCATTAGTCATCAGGGAAATGCAAGTGAAAACCACAATACAATATCATTTCACACCTTCTAGGATAACTATTATTTAAAAAATGAGCAATAACAAGTGTTGGTGAGGATGTGGAGAAATGAGAACCCTCATACATTGCTGGTGGGAAGGTAAAATAGTGCGGCTGCCTTGGAAAACAGTATGAAAAATTCCTCAGAAAGTTAAGCATAGAATTACTATATGAACCAACAATTCCACTCCTAGGTATATACCCAAGAGAATTGAAAATATATGTCTATACAAAAACTTGTACACAAAATTTCATAGAAGCACTATGTATAGTAATAGCTAAAAAGTGGAAACAATCCAAGTGTCCATCAGCTAATGAATGGATAAACAAAACATGGTAGATCCACAATGGAATATGATTAGGTCATCAGAGGAAATGTGGTATCGATACATTCTACAACATGGATAAGCTTTGAAAATATGTTAAGTGAAAGAAACCAGACACAAAAGGCCACATACTGTATGATTCCATTTACGTGCAATGTCCAGAGTAGGCAAATCCATTGACATAGTTCAGTTGGGAAGAGGAAAATGGAGAGTGGCTACTAATGGGTGGGTGGAGGGTTTCTTTTTGAGTTGATGACATGTTCTGGAATCAGTGGTGTTGATTAAATTTGTGAACATACTAATACCCACTGAATTGTACACTTTAAAAGGGTGAATTTTATGGTAGGTGAATTATATCTCAAAAAAACCAAAAGAACAAAAAACCACAGGCACAGTAAAAGAACAAGAGAACACTAACATGTTACAGGCAGTCATTCTGAGATGAAGGAATTCTGAGTAAGTGCATACCCTTCTTTATACATTTTCTCTGAATTTTAGTTTTTTCTACAATTAACATACTTTGTCAGGAAAAATAACTTTAAAACAGCAAATGAATACAAATCAGAGTTCCTCAGTGCTGAGGAACTTGGTGCAGAAATGAGGAGAAATATGATTGGCAACAGGGAGACCTTCAGGAGGTGGTGAATGTGGCACTAAGATGACCAACTCTTTTTTTTTTAACTTTGTTTTTAATACATTTATTTGTTATTTATTTTTGGCTGCGTTGGGTCTTTGTTGCTGCGCACGGGCTTTCTCTAGTTGCGGCAACTGGGGGCTACTCTTCGTTGCAGTGCTCGGTCTTCTCATTGTGGTGGCTTCTCTTGTTGCGGAGCACGGGCTCTAGGCGCTCTGGCTTCAGTTGTTGTGGCATAGGGGCTCAGTAGTTGTGGCTTGTGAGCTCTAGAGCTCAGGCTCCGTACTTGTGGCACACGGGCTTAGTTGCTCTGCAGCATGTGGGATCTTCCCGCACCAAGGCTCAAACCTGTGTCCCCTGCATTGGCAGGCGGATTCTTAACCACTGCACCACCAGGGAAGTCCGAGATGACCAACTCTTGAATTCCTTTCTAAATTTCTGGAGCAGAATGAAATCCTAAAAATTAGGTACTGGGTTATCTTTCTATACTCTAAGTCCACACACAGTATCATAAAAATCATACTACGCTAACAAATCCCTCTGGTGCATAAACTTGTGTAACATTTTCCTCCACCTCTTCTCAGTTGTTTGTTCATGTATTTATTCTATTACTGAAATCTGAGAATGAGGGAAGAGAAAAGAGCTTGTTGTTGCAACTTTTTTTTTTTTTTTTTGCCACACCATGTGGTATGCGGGATCTTAGTTCCCTGACCAGAGATCCACCCCATGTCCCCTGCAATGGAAGCATGGAATCTTAACCACTGGACCACCAGGGAAGTACCAAATGTTGGGATTTTTGAAAGCTTATATCACAAATATTGGCAATGTTTACCTAATATAATGTTATTTTTCTTTCTGTTGGGAAAAAAAAAAAGGTGCGCCTATGTGTCTTAGGGTTTTTTCTTAGACTGATATTATTTCTTAATCCTCAGGCCTAGGCAGTTTGTAATTTTCCTACTTCATTAACTATTTAAGTTCATAACAACAAAAATATTACAATCCCTTGTGCAGAGTGCTTTGCTATTTAAAAATAGTGGGTTTTGGGGACTTCCCTGGTGGTCCAATGGCTAAGACTCCATGCTCCCAATGCAGGGGGCCCGAGTTCGACCCCTGGTCAGGGAACTAGATCCCACATGTACGCCACAACTAAGAAGTCGGTATGTTTAAAAAACAACAAAACAAATAAACAAAAAACAATTACCTCAAACATTTTTTAAAAGTTTAATTGAAAAAAAAAAAAAAAAGAAGTCGGTATGCTGACAACAAAGATCCTGCGTGCCACAAATAAGACCCAGCGCAGCCTAAATAAATAAGTGAATAAAAATGACTCAAAAAAATTAAAATAGTGGGCTTTATTTAAAACAGTGGTTCACAGTTTAAAATATCATTTTCACAAACATCATTTTATTTGATTCTCAGCCTAATCCCAAATTGTATATAATCTTCCCTATTTGTAGGTAAGTAACCTGAGGGCCAGTCAGCACAGAAACCAGAAATGAAATGGTCTCAGCCACAGACGGCTGTTCTTTGATGCAATCTGGTGTGGGTTTCTGCTTAACAAACCCTTTGAAGCATCATTGGCATCTGCCCCTTGGTACCACGCTTCTCTCCAGTTTCGGTCAAGACCTGTCTCTGAGCTCTGCATCACTGTCCCTCTAGTTCTTGTCTCTGTCTTTCCCTGGCCTCAGTGTGTCCTTCTGTGAAGGGGCTTGGAAACCCCAGTGTGTGTACATGCTGGTTGTGGTGGTGGGGTGGTGAGAATGGATGAGGGAGGGAACTGCAAAAGGGGCCCTCTTTCCTCTGTAGTGCTTGCTGCCACTTCTAGAGTCAGCCTAGAGAAGTGAAGTTTTCAAGGCAGCAGACATTTCCAGTTGGCTTGTTTTTTATATTTAAAAAAATTAAATACTTCCAGGGACTTCCCTGGTGGTCCAGTGGTTAAGAATCGGTCTTGCAACGCAGGGGACGCTGGTTCCAGCCCTGGTGGGGGAACTAAGATCCCACATGCCCAGGGCAACTAAGCTGGGCGCCGCAACTAGAGAGCCCACATGACCCAACTACAGAGCTCACGCGCTGTGGAGCCTTCGTGCCACAACTAGAGAAGCCCGCGCACCGCAATGAAGAGCCCGCGCACCACAATGAAAGATCCCGCGTGCCACAACTAAGACCTCATGCAGCCAATTGATCAATCAATATTTTTTTAATGAAATATTTCCAGATACATCAGTAAAAATGCCATGGAAAAATTTCTGAACGGGGGCAGTATGAAAGACACCAATATGAGTGGAAGTAGAGGTGGGAAAAAGGACCCTGCTGGAAAGAAAAGCAGCAGGGTATCCCACCTCATTCTTTCTCTTGGCACTGCTGCCACAAATACAAAGGAAAACGCTTTGAGATATTGGGACTCTCTCCCTCTGAACTGAAGCTTAGCTCAGCCTTGTCAAAGCGAGTCTGAAGGGCGCTCTGAGTCTGGAGGACGCCCCCAAAACTTTCAGGTCTCTGCTATAGCATTCCCATCTCTGAACATCGTCCGCAGTAAACAAGCGGTGATCCTCCAGCAGTGCACAGGACTCGAGCTGTATGCGGAGCCCAGCACTCTGCAGGGCCCGTCAGCGCCGGTAACGCCGCCTTCTTGAGCCACCTGCTGGTTATCAGATGTATTGCATATTAAATCATGAAAAAATTCATACACATAATAAATACATAAATGCCTTGAAAGTTTGGAAGGACAGACAACAAAATGTTAAAATTTATTTTCCCTGTGTGGTAGGATTAAGTTTCATTTTTAAAAAATACTTGCTTATTTATTTGGTTGCTCTGGGTCTTTAGTTGCGGCTCTTGGGCTCCTTAGTTGCGGCTCTTGGGCTCCTTAGTTGCGGCAGGTAAACTCTTAATTGCGGCATGCATGTGGGATCTCGTTCCCTGACCAGGGATCAAACCCGGGCTCCCTTCATTGAGAGCGCGGAGTCTTAACCACTGAGCCACCAGGGAAGTCCTGCGATTTTCATTTTTTAATGTTTTTATGTTTGTTAAACTCTCTACAATTAAATGCATCATTGTGGAATCAGTTTTTAAGAAAGCAATAAAAGTTGCCCTCCAATTTAAAAATTATTATTCTATGACTCATTCTGGCTTCATTTTTACATTTAAATGTTTGAGCTTCCAGGAATTTATTTAGTTTAAGGAATGAATTATGGATCATATTTTTTTCCCAAGATGGCTAACTGGTTGTCCAACCTCTAGCAGTCTCCAACAGTAGACATCTCGTTAAATAAATTATGCTACAGCCACCCACTGGAATACTATGCAGACATGGAAAAGAATGAAGAAACTTTATGTCATGTGCTGATAGGACTGATGTTCACAACATATTATTAGGTTAAAAAAAAAGTAGGGAGCAGTTTGTATATGATCCTAATTAGATTAAAAAATAGAATATATGCATGATGTATGTTTCTATTTATGTGAATTCTTGTAGATTCTTAAAACCTTTGTGGGCAGGTACAGAAGAAGCTTAACAATGGTTTAATTGTTCCAGGAGGAAGTAAGAAGAAGGAAGGAAGAAAAGAAGGAAGGATTTTACTTTTCATTTTATCCCTGTGTTAGTGGTTTAATTCTTTTTCATTATGTTCATGTATTAATTTTGTTATGTTTTGTGATAAATAAAAATAAGTGGGACATTGATTTGTATGTGTTTATGGTTTTTAAAACTCACGTGATCCCTTAGGATCAATCAGTCAGTATCTGTGTTTTGATTGATTCTGTTCCCTTTGACACTTCTTCCCCTCACCAACAGTAAGGGCTAAAATATATTGAGTGTATTCTATGAGTCAGGCACAGTTCTAATTACTGATGTCATTATCCTCATTTTCAGAGGAAAACAATGAAGTAAAGAGAAGGCTAATGTTATCCAGTTAGTAGGTTGCCTGAGATTTATCTCCAGACACTCAAATTCCAGAGCCTGTGGAACTTAGCCATTATGCCCTGCCCTTTGGTTAAGCTTGCAGAAATTAAAGAAAGAAAGAAAATGTCAAATTTATTTATTTATTCAGTAAACATTTTCTGAATGCTAGTATATGCCAGGTGAGAAAACTGTTAAATTTTTTCTTGGGAGGCTTCCTTGAGGAAGAACAATGGATGCAATTTAAAGTCTCTGATGTAGCTAATGAAATTGAGTTGCTGTAACAATTGGAGCAGCAGCCTTTGTAGCCTTAACTACAAGAAGGCACTGTAGAGGACTCTTGCTGAGAATGGCCACTTCCTCCTAGTGCCATTGCTGGTCCTCTGCGGGCTGGAGATACAAAGTATCCTCCCCTCAAGGAGGTTCAGTCTCTCAGGGCACTCATGTGTTAGTTCTACAAGTGGATCTGCTATTCCAGGGAACCAGAAAGCACTAGGTTGTTGCTTTCAATATAGGGAAGTTGAGAAGTGGAAAAACAATTCTCAAAGTTATTTTTTAACTCACGTCAAAGATTTATTTAACTCATTAATGGCAGAACTAGGAAGAAGACAAAGGAGCTGCTTTGAAGAGCATTTGAGAAACAGGGATTTATAGAGTCAGTAAAAAAAGGAATGCCGAAATAAGATTGCTAATTTAGATATGACTGGTCAAGTTTCCAGGACAATAAAACCAAAACACCTTTGTGGTTAACTTCTCTGTTGGGCAATAAAATTCTATCATTTTATCAACTTCTCCAAGTTAACCACTAACCATACAGACTGTAAATGTTTCATCTTTTTTTGGTTGTAGATTATTTATCAAATATACTGTAACAACAAAGTTACATTCTCCAGGAGAGTCAGTTGAGTGTCAAGCAAGCTTTTAGACGATGCTCTAGAGCGACACCAAACCAAACCAACCGCCCCCCCCAAAACAAAACGCCCAACAACCAACAAAAAAAAGCAATTCTCATTTTACCTTTTCTAAGTTTGGAGGAATTATTCTTCCACAGAAGGGAAGAACTCATCTAGCTTCGGAGATGAGCTCCCTGGGTTACTCACTAACAATTAACTTTCTCTAGACATCAGTTTCTTTGTCCATAAAATGGAAATGTTAATACTGTGAGAGTATTTATATTTCCCATGTGAGAGAATGTAGAGCTATAGGTTAGGACTCACTTTTTTAAATTATTCACATTCTGGCCTGAGAACGGTTGATTAATACTTGCAAATCTTCTTACTTCTGGGCTTAACTTTGACTAACGTGTGACTGGGAGTGAGAGTCTGTACAAAGTAAAGTCAGATCCAACTTAGACTGCCTTGAACGAGAACAGAAGCAGGGATTTAAGAGAGCAAGCCTTGAGGCCTGGGAGTGTGAGAAGGGCTGATAAAATGAGGACTCGGGAATCTCAAGGTATTTGCAGAGGTAGAGGAACAAAAACACAATTTTATCTTTTAAAATTGATTTTATTGAAGTATAGTTGATTTGCTGTGCTGTGTTAGTTTCTGCTGTACAGCAAAGTGATACAGTTATACATATATATGCATTCTTTTTCATATTTTTATATGGTTTATCACAGGATATTGAATATAGTTCCCTGTGCTATACAGTAGGACCTTGCTGTTTATCCATCCTATATATAATAGTTTGCATCTGCTAATCCCAAACTCCCAATCCTTCTCTCCCCAACCGTCCTCCACCTTGGCAATCACAAGTTTGTTTTCTATGTCTGTGAGTCTGTTTCTGTTTCATAGATAAGTTCATTTGTGTCATGTTTTAGATTCCACATATAAGTGATATCATATGGTATTTGTCTTTCTCTGTCTGACTTACTTCACTTAGTATGATAATCTCTAGGTCCATCCATGTTGCTGCAAATGGCATTATTTCATTCTTTTTTATGGCTGAGTAGTATTCCATTATATACATGTACCACATGTTCTTTATCCATTCATCTGTAAATGGACATTTAGGTTGCTTCTTTGTCTTGGCTATTGTGAATGGTGCTGTTATGAACATAGGAGTGCAGGTATCTTTTCGAATTATAGTTTCCTCCAGATATTTGCCCAGAAGTGGGATTGCTGGATCATATGGCAACTCTATTTTTAGTTTTTTGAGGAACGTCCATCCTGTTTTCCACAGTAGCTGCACCCCAAAAGTACAATTTAAATGGCCTACTTGAATATAGCCATGAACTGACTGTGACAAACAGAGACATGATTAGTAATATGTAAAATATAATTGTTAGATCTTAGTAACCATGAAAACAACTTCTAGACATTTGTCTTTTACTGTTCTCTGCACTTTCCAACATTTTATTTTACCCTCATCTACCTCTGCGATAGGACAGGTGTTATCCCACTAGCCTGAGCACTTCGTAAGGTCAAGACCTTCCTAAGTTCATTTACTGCATTTGCTCACACAGTCCTCTACACCCTGAGGCCCTTCAGAAAAGGGGGAATTCAGAAAAAGCACTACCCTGGCCGCACCCCTTAGCCACCACGCCCTCAGGATAGAGATGGTTGAGGAACCTGAACATTTGCCAGGTTGAGATGAGGACAACCAGATATCCCCACTGTTGTCTTTCAAGACCTTTCAGAGCCAGGAAGACGCTGCCCATAGAGGATGCCTCTGGACACCTTTGCTTCTAGTTTCTAGGTTCTGATCAGTACTGAAGTGGGCACTGTGGGTCCCACTTCTCAAGAGCCCCAAATCAAGGGGCTGGAGTGACGACCAGGGAACTGAGTTCTGTCAGGACTCCTGGGCTGGGCGGGGCAGCTTGAGATGGGGCACGGTCAGGGCTCCACGTGGCATCTTAGGCATGGGTGGTGACATCCCCCTGTTCTCCACAGAGATGGAAATACAGAGAGGGACACCCTCACTGTTTAGAAAGAGACCCCAGCCCCATGAGGGGCCCCCACTGTTCTTGGAGGGTGTGGCTAGTTCAAGGATGTTCAAGGATGAGGGGGTCTAACAGATCTCAGCTCTTTCCCATCTCATTCTCCCCTTCTCTAGCAGTTTTCCAATTTGAACCAACCATTATAACAGTGAACCTCATTCACAGCGTGCTTTTCACTGGGTAGAAGTCTGCTCCATCACCCTCACACCAGCCAGTCCCGTTGGGCAGATGTGGTGCCCATTCGATAATTAGAGAGACTGAAGTTCCCGGAGGTTGGTATAGAGTCTCCTAGGAAGTCAGCATCTTGCTGGAACGGGATTCCTGATTCATGGTCCAGTGTTCTTCCCATTAGCCCATGTGGCCTCATGCCCCCTCCAGACTGGCAGCCCACCCCCCACCCAAGGGCATGGGCCACATCTTCCCCTTCCTTCCCACCCTTGACTCTGTCTACAGGACAAAGGCTGTTCAGGGTACAGTGAGGCATCCTGAGTGGAAAACACGTCTTTCCACAAGGCTGACTCCCCCAGGCTCACCCCGCACATGGTCCTGCAGTGCAGCCAGGATGCAGCCCCACAAAAGGCCTGAGCCTGGGTTAGAAGCAAGAGGAAGCCTGGGGGCTCCCAGGGAGGAGGAGAAAGGTGAGACCCAGCAGAGGAGGAGCGAGAGAGGGCCCTGCAGCGTCTGCTGGAGACTCTGCGGCGGCCGGCCGAGGCAGGTGGGGGTGAACGCAAATTTCACTGGAAGGAGAGGGAAGCCCCCCCCACCCCCCCAACCCCGGCACACCTGGCCCTTCCCTGCTATGCGCCCTAAAGTACCATTTTGCCGACTTTCCCAGTCCTTCATGCAACAATCCCGTAGTAAACTGGGCCCATGCTTGCCGTCACCAAAGATCCAGAAAATTAGTCTGCTGAACATGCCTGGAGGGTGGAGGCTGAGTCTGGGGTGTCAGGGAAAGAGGTGTCAGGACTCCATGCTCCTCCTAGATGATTCCACCTCGCCCTGGTTGGTAGGCAGCAGGAGTGGCAAAGGCTTCTCCTCAGAAGGTGCCAGAAAAGATGCCAACTCAAGCTTGAGCAGTCTTACCTCATTCCTGTCTCGTAGTGTCTTCGGGAAGAACTGAGAATGAATGTGACCTGAGCAGACTGAACAGTTTGGTTATTCACGCTGTATTTATTCTTGGTCTGTTCCTTTCTCATTCCATCCTCAAGGGGTTCTCTTTGCATCTATCGCATAGTTCTAGGCCTTCCTCCCTGCCAAACTCAGCCTTTTACGGATTTATACACCAGAGACTTCCAAACCGCAACTCAGAAGTGGTCTGGGGAGAAAGGAGCAGCGAGAGGCGAGCCTGGGAATCAGGGTGCGACCGGTCAGGCCATGGAGGCTTTATACCTCCCCCTCCGCGTAAGGCTGTTTGTTTGTATTGGGCGGAAGCCAATCAGATGCGCGGGATCAGGGTGTCCTGGCAGAGGAGACAGGCGGCTATTTGTCTGTTCTCGTTTGTCCTTCTCTCTGGGAGGAAGAGGGAAGGGTTTAGGAAAGGATGGAGCGGACAGGAAAAAGTCAATCCAATCCTTAAAGAGCACCATCGGGGTGGGCTCCATGCTGTCAAATATGGCCCCAGTGAAAACCCTGCAACTCCGGGGCTGACTCGGAGGGTCGAGGAGAGGAGTGGAAGAGGGATTAGCCGGAAAAGCAGAACGTTCTAGGCTTGACTCAACAACTGCATTCTGTGTGGTCTTGGACAAGTCACTTTCCCTTCCCTCTGGTAAATGAGGAAGCTAAGGATCCTGAAAGTGTAGGATTTAGTAACGTGAAGCCACTGATGTCGGGTTGCAGAGAGAAAAGAAGGGCAAGAGGCGATTTGAAGCTCGAAACATTTCTAAATGTCTGTTTATGGAGGGAAGTGCTCCCTTTGCAGTGACAGCAAACAAAAAAGAAATGCACTTTTTCTGGGTGTTGGAAACCTTCTATATCTTAATCTGGGGCTGGGTAGTTACAGGGTGTGTACACATGTCAAAATTTATTGAGCTGTACCCTTAGGATCTGCACTTTGTTGTATGTAAATTATATCTCAATAGAAAGGTTTAAAGAATGAGTTTAGGACTTCCCTGGTGGTGCAGTGGTTGGGAGTCCGCCTGCTGATGCAGGGGACACAGGTTCGTGCCCCAGTCCGGAAAGATCCCACATGCCGCGGGGCGGCTGGGCCCGTGAGCCATGGCCGCTGAGCCTGCGTGTCCAGAGCCTGTGCTCCACAACGGGAGAGGCCACAACAGTGAGAGGCCCACATACCTCTTATAAATAAATAAAATTTAAAAAAATAAATAAAAAATGAGCTTAAACTCCAGTAGGAGTTTAGACTTCCTAATAAGAGGGATTTTAGAGAAGTGAACCTTCACTCGGGGAGGTTAAGGATCTCCTTTCTCTTGAGAACTTTAAGATTATCCATCTGCTGAAGGAGGCGATGGGGAACTAGGGAACAAATAAGATGCCCTCTCTCGGAGAACTTTCCAAAATCCTTCCATCCTCAGAAATTCCCATGTCCTTCCCAGAGACAGCAAAATCCTCTGTGCTATCTAATTTCCATCTCTCCCCGTGCAATGCTGACTTCTCACTCTGCTCTCCGTGGAGTTCAGCCATTTCCCCGGCCTTACACAAAATCTCTTTAGAGCCGTGAAACTTGAATATTGAGGGAGACCTCATTTCAACCTTCTCACAAAACTTCTCTCTCCCTCTCCCCATTTTCTCCTCCTTGGGGATGTCAGTTCCTGTTCTGAGCCCGCCTCCACCCAAGCCCTTTTTCCGGTGGCATGTGCCAGCCGGTCCTGCATCCCACATCCCCAGCTGTTGACATTTCGTTGCCATTACCCACAGGATAAAGAAAGGGCCCCTGTTATTCAACAATAGGGGAAAAGAAGGAGACAATGGGAAATTGTGCTTCCGATGGGGTGGAGACAGAGAAGGAAAGGACAGACAGATGACAGACAGGGGAGGTGGACAGAAGGGGTCAGGGTTTTTGAAGCAACTGGAGGTCCTGGAAGTCTGATTCCCACCTTGAGAGCCTCTTCCCATAGGCAATGCGCACCCAGGCACCGGAGGGCAGAGGTGAGGGCTTTGTTGGGGGAGGTGGAGTGGTGCTACGCAGAGTAGGCCCGTATGGAAAAGTGGAGGCAGCTGGAACTTGACACTTACGGATCTTTGAGCCTCATTTGTAGTTCACTCCATGCCCATCAGTCCAACATCCTTATACCCACCCATTAATCCATCCTTTCTCTGGTCTAAGAGCATCTAGAAGAAACGAGGCACCCCATTCTCCACAATATTCCAGGTAATTATTCCTGGGTTGCCTCCTTTACTCCATCCCTCTTCATGGGTTCCCATGCCTCTTCCTAAGCCGTGTCTTCCCCTGGGCCCAGGACAGTGAGTGCCACAGACACAGTGCCCGGCCACAGAGCTGGACCCTAGTCACTTAGCCTGGCTTAGTGGAGTGATGAGTGGGGGAGTTTTTGGTACCTTGATTTCTTTGAACTCAGGGCAGAAGTCTTTCCTCAAAGGTGTGAAAGGAGAGAGTACGATGATCAGGGGTCCAAGTCCTGGGGCTCTTAGATGCTTGGACCTCCCAGGGGCCCAGGCAACTCCTTCACCTGGAACCTCTTCCTCCAGCAGGACAAAAAGCTGCTAGTCACTGCTCCCTCCATCTCTGTGAAGAGGCCCACTTCTAACAGGTCAGTGTCAAAATATCTTACACAGTACTGTTGATCAGAATGTTCATAAAATAATTATCAGTGAAATAATTTTATTCTATACCTAAAAGTGTCTCACAAAAATTATGACTATTTAGCTTAAATAAGACTTTATAAGTGGAAAAAAAAAAGGTGGGGGGAGGCACTGGAGCTGTTAGCCGCGCTCTCATTCTCTGTAAAGGGTATGA
Organism: Orcinus orca; assembly: GCF_937001465.1. NCBI lineage: Eukaryota > Metazoa > Chordata > Mammalia > Artiodactyla > Delphinidae > Orcinus > Orcinus orca. Next base: position 99,099,157 of record NC_064559.1, on the reverse strand, counting down.
AGAAGATAAGCGTGTGCCTGCTTTGAGAAACAGAAAGACAGATCCGTGACTAAGAGCTTGAACCTCATGTCAGGTCTGGATTCAAGTCCCAGCAAACCCCTCCTCTTACTAGCTGTGTGACCTCACTCAAGTATCCTGACATGTGAGCACCTTTGAGCATATAAAAATGGGATCCATAGTTGTTCCTACCTCATAGGATTGCTAAGGGGAATAGATATAAAAGTGTACATGTAAAGTGCCTAGAGCAGTTTCAGGCACGTTAAACTTTAAACATGCTGGTGCTGGCTGTCATTACTATGGGTCCCTCAATCGGTCTCAGTTCCCACTATCACTGTGCTCACCAGGTTCTCCTGTACAGGAGATGTGTTCTCTCGCTCAGGTCCCTGTCCCAGATGCTTTCCTTTTTAACCATTGGGAAGTCCTTTCTGCACCTAAACCCTGTCTCTTCTGCATGCTCAGCTCTGGCCTTCATCTGCAAGAAGACGGAGTCCAGCTCCTTAGCTTTCCGACTCCTCCTCAGTCTTGCCTTCCTCTTGCCGTGTCCCTGCTCTCCTTCCCAGAAGTCCTTAATGTGAGCTCATTCATTAACACACATATTTGTTTAGCACCTACTGTGTGCCAGAAACTATGCCGGGAGCTGCAGATAACAGCTAACATATACATAGCCCTTACTAGATATCAGGACCTATTTAAGCATTTTACATACATTCTTCTAATCCCCACAACTGCTCAGTGAGGTAGGTGTGCTACTATTCACCACATTTTACTGATGAGGACATTGAGGCAGAGAGAGGTTAAGCAACTTGTTCAAAGTCATGCGATTAGGAAGTGGAGGAATCAGATCTCAGAAAGGAATAAAACTAGGTTAAGGGGTCTTTAGTCTAATTTTTTTAAAAAATGGCCAAGGTGATAAAGAATAAAGAATAGAATAAAGAAGGGGGGAAAATCAACTACTGAAATAGACAATTGTGTTTGAAATCTTTTCTTTTCTTTTCTTTTTTTTTTTTTTTTTGCGGTACGCGGGCCTCTCACTGTTGTGGCCTCTCCCGTTATGGAGCACAGGCTCCGGACGCGCAGGCTCAGCGGCCGTGGCTCACGGGCCCAGCCGCTCCGCGTCATGTGGGATCTTCCCGGACGGGGGCACGAACCTGTGTCCCCTGCATCGGCAGGCGGACTCTCAACCACTGCGCCACCAGGGAAGCCCTGAAATCATTTTTAATAGCCTTATAATTTTATACTTGATAATTACTGGAAAGCTCACTGACATAGTCTACATATGCATATGTATTACTTTCAGATCCACACTGCTAATTTCGCTGTTAATAGAACTACTTCTAAGAAAACAAGTCCCCAGTCCAAGGCAGTAGGGGAACCAGAGGAGTAGATCACAGTGCACTACAGCTTGATGAAGTGGAGGGGAGGGGAAAGGTTTCCCAGAGGAGGTGAGGCCCAAACTGATTGCCTGTAAGAAGAAGGTGAGGGTGAACTTGGACTGTGTTGGAGCCAGAACATGTCTGGAGCACAGCGCAGAGGGCACAGGTAGTGAGGGGTAGGGTGGGGGGGGGGCAATGCTGGAGGTGCTGGGAGAAGCTGGATCACAGAGAGCCTTGGAAGTTGGGTTCGGACACTGGATTTGATCCTCACGGCAATGGGGAGTCACTGTTTAAAGCAGGAGAGTGACAAGACCACATTTACTCTGGCTTCAGATGAAGAATGGGTATTGGGAGAGGACAGAGACCACAGCTGGCCATCCAGAAGGCGAGACTTGGGAAGTACAACTGGTGCTGAGAATGGATAGGTAGAGGAGGTGCTCAGTTAGGACCTGCTGACTGAAGGGATGTGAGAGAGGAGGCGGGATGGGCTCAGGAGGCCTGGCAGGGAGTGGAGCTAGTTACTGCCCCTCCCCCATTACCTTCCTTTTGCTAACAACTTCAGCCCCTTTTTCTGCCCTCATGGCTTCCAGCTGGACAGTTCCCTCTCAGGAATCCCTGATGGGAGATCTACCCTGTTCCCTCCACCCCATTCCCTTAGTCCTAAGGAATGCCCACCCTTTGTGCCCTGCAGACTGTGCTGGGCTGACTCCCCATCATGCAAGGCAGGATCAGTCTCCCCACTCTCTGCCACTTCCTTCTCCCTTGGGCCTTCACCACCTTCCACAGAGCCCTGGGGGACTCAGGTAAGACCTTAGCTCTGCCCAGAATCTGGGGAACAGTGGTGGGGAAAGTGGAAAGGGCAGCTGTTGGAGATACTCTGGGGCTGAGAGTCATTGCTGAGTGAGCAATGGAGCAGAGGGTTGGGGGAGCCTGGGGTAAGGGGATCTGAGTAGGCACTTGGGGCATTGAGGGTCGGGGGTTCCTGCCACTGTGGCCCCCTCTGCTCAGCGCCCCACCCTGGCCCCCACTACCTCCTGCCCCCCATCCACGAGGTCATTCACTCTCGTCGTGGGGCCACGACCACGCTGCCCTGCGTCCTGGGCGCCCCGCCTCCCAGCTACAAGGTGCGCTGGAGCAAAGTGGAGCCAGGAGAACTCCAGGAAACGCCCATCCTCATCACCAACGGACTGCACGCCCGGGGCTACGGGCCCCTGGGGGGGCGTGCCAGGATGCGAAGGGGGCATCGGCTAGACGCCTCCCTGGTCATCGCGGGCGTGCGCCTGGAGGACGAGGGCCGGTACCGCTGTGAGCTCATCAATGGTATTGAGGACGAGAGTGTGGCGCTGACCCTTCGCCTGGAGGGTGAGGCCCTTCGGTTACTGCCCCGCTCCTCTCCAGGGGTGGCTCGGCTGTCTCATCTCAGGCCTCCCAGGGGTCCTCCCCAGCCTCTCCCCCGCCTGCTCCCGGGGTCCCCCTAGCCCTTTTTCCTAGGCTGCACCGCCCTTCCTTCCCCCTCTCCTTCTGCCTGCCCTCCCCAGGCTGTCTGCCACTCCCCAGGTGTGGTGTTTCCGTACCAGCCCAGCCGGGGCAGGTACCAGTTCAATTACTACGAGGCGAAGCAGGCGTGCGAGGAGCAAGACGGACGCCTGGCCACCTACGCCCAGCTGTACCAGGGTGAGCGGCCGAACCCCGGCACAGCCCAGGCGCCCTCCGGGCTGTCACGTGGGCCCCAGTGGAGGCGAACTCCGGGTCTGCTCCCGCCTGTGACGCCTCTAATCGCCCTACACAACTCCCACCCCCCGCCATCTCCCCCCAGCGTGGACCGAGGGTCTGGACTGGTGTAACGCGGGCTGGCTGCTCGAGGGTTCCGTGCGCTACCCTGTGCTCACGGCGCGCGCTCCGTGCGGTGGCCCAGGTCGGCCCGGGATCCGCAGCTACGGGCCCCGCGACCGGAAGCGCGACCGCTACGACGCCTTCTGCTTTACCTCTGAGCTGTCAGGTAAGGGGGCGGGGCTAGCCAGCCTCAGCACCGGAGGGGGCGTGGCCTGACCGGCTGCGAAGGAGGAGGATTCAGCCTGTGAATGAGGCGGGGCGGGGCGAGCGGGGCCAGGACCCGGACCTGAAGGATGGGGCCGGGAAGGTAGAAGGCAAGTGGCTTGAGATCCCGGGCCAGCTCCGTGGTCTCTTGAAGGCCTCGCCCCTCCGTCACTCCGCCCACTCAGGCTCCAGCCTGTCTCCCGCAACCTCACCCGCACCCCCAGTCTCGTTACTCCCACTCCTCCTACCCAAGCTCGGACCCACCCGACCACACATGCCCCCCCGACTCTGCTCCCTGGGAGTCTGAATCCCGCTGCGCCCCGGCTGGCCCTTCTCTGGATCAGTCGGTGACCCGCTTCGGTCCCCAGGCCAAGTGTTCTTCGTGCCGGGGCGGCTGACGCTGTCTGAAGCCCACGCGGCTTGCCGGCGGCGCGGGGCCGTGGTGGCCAAGGTCGGGCACCTCTATGCAGCCTGGAAGTTCTCCGGGCTGGACCAATGCGACGGCGGCTGGCTGGCGGATGGCAGCGTGCGCTTCCCCATCACCACGCCTCGGCCGCGCTGCGGGGGCCTCCCGGATCCCGGAGTGCGCAGCTTCGGCTTCCCCAGACCCCAGCAGGCGGCCTACGGGACCTACTGCTACTCCGAATAGGGGCCCACAGCGCCCCTCCAGCGCGCGCGACAAAGCCTGGGAGTCGTGTCAGGGGTCTCTCGCCGCCCCTTTCCCGCGAGCCTCCCCTTCCATCAGACGAGGAGCAGTCCCTCCTGACCCGCCTTCTCGGCCGAGGGCTGCAGGCCGAGGATCCCGACTGGCCCGGCGTCGGGGAGGGGAAGTGGTGGCGCACCCGGTGGCGGTGCGCGGCTACGACCCTCGGACCCGCGGCGATTCGCGCGCCCCGGCAGACGAGGCAGCCACTGCTAGGTGACGGAAGGGGAGTCGAGGGGGCATTAACTGACTTCTATATACAGCAATAAAATAACTCGAGGACTTTTTGTGTTGGGTGAAGCTGTAAGCGCCGCGGCGAGGCGTGGGGGGATGAGGGGGATGGCCTTGGACCCAGCGTGCTAACAGCGCGCCTAGGAAGACAGAGTAAGAGCAGAGGCTACTGCCCCTGAGGGGTGAACCTGCAAGAGAGTAGGGATTGCGAGGAGAGGGCACCAAAAGTCCGGAAGAGGGTTGGATTCACTGTGGACGGCCTGGTCACGGATAGGAGCAAGTGAATCCAGGGTGGTGTTGTACCAGGCACCACGAGGGGGCGCCACACACCCACTTAAGATTACTCTAGTTCAAATCTGCCAGGAGCGCTCCAACCCCCGAGGCCTAGCCCCTGGGCACCACAGAACAAATATAAGGTGGACCTGAACATATTTCAAAATGTGTTTGTATCCTGCCAGTCTCCCAGAAGGGTTTACATGATTGCTATTAAAGGAAGGAAAGTCATTCCGCTGTTAACAGCTGATGGGAAATTAAGCCCTCAGAAGGAGGAGGAGGTTAACGGACACAATAAGGTTCTCGCAGGGCTGATACTGCAGGGTGGTTATGTGCATTGGGTTTAGCGTTCACCACCATCACGACTGCCAGGGCAAAAGTGGCAACTGGACCAGGGGCATTCTTAACAACTGGCTAAAAGAAACATACCAGTAACTCAAGAGACAAACTCCAATGTCATTAATTCATTTTCCTTAATATATATTATATTCTATACATTTTATTTGTATGTTTATTTGTTTATTACTGTTCAAGCAATCTAACTACACCACAGAAAGCCTGGGCTAGAGAATAGTCATGACTGGAGCAAAGGGTATGAACTTCCTAATGACACTTCATACATGTTGTAAAATTGCCTTCCAAGAGGATTCTTGCAATCATTGTCAAATGAATTCATCCCATGGGACTTTATATAAGGGACAGAGGATGACTGAATGAACATCATCTTCAATAATCCTCATATAGCAAATGAAATATTTGTTCCAGTTCTTAAGCTTTGGTTTTTTCATCTTGGTCATGGGATAATAAGATCTGCCTCCCAAGTTTGCTGTGAACAGTAATTGAGACAATGCATCGACTGCATAGTACATGCCTGGTACACATAAGAGGCACTCAGTAAGTGGTACCTATAATAATTAATGAGTAATAATGAGAGTAACAGAACAAAAATAATCATTCCTATTCAGGTTCTTACTAGGTAGCCTGTAGTATCCGTTGTTGTATGGCACTGATTAGTCAGGATAAGCTAAATTATGCTGTGATAACAAAAAAAACCCAAATCTCAGTGACTTAAAACATAAAGGTTTATTTCTCACTCTAGCTACATGTATTGTGGTCAATAATGGGGCTCTTCTCATTTTAGTTATTCAGGGACCCCGGGTGACAGAGCAGCCACCATCTCATATGCCATCAATCACCATGCCAGAAGGAAAAAATAAAAAGAGCTCTGGAGGGTCTTATACAAGCAGTTGATAGCTACAGGCCCCAGGGACAACTGTCTTTTCCACAACTCAATTCTCCAAAACTAATTACATGACCCCACTCAACCAGAAGGGGGCAGCAAAGAGCAATCTTATTTTGACCTAGAAGTAGAATTGGAACTGTTCGGTGAACAGCACCAGCACAAATGTTGACCACCAACAGCAAGGAGGGCAGTCTAAATTCTGGGATATATTAGACATATTGGTAGTCACCCACTCCCCCAATCTTCTGGGTTTTCTAATGTTTGATTCTCTTAATATTTGATTAATGTTCGATTCTCTTCCATTTGTCTTAGACAGGTGCTATGGAGTGAATGTTTGTGTCCCCCCACTCCTATTATGGAGTCAGAACCCCAGGAAGCCAAGATCTAAGGCCTTGCAGCTCAGCCTGTAGGAAGATGGCTTGTCTTCAGTATAATGCCTTCAGCATTTGTCAAGAGACCATATGAGAAACGGTCATGGGAGGAGATTTGCATTTGCTGCAAAGCTTTGTTTCTTTGCCCATAGAAACATATGACCACAAGTTCTTACAACTACTCTTCATATTGCTATTACTATTATTTTTTCGTTATAGAGAATTTAAAAGGTACTCAAAAAATAGAGGGAACAGAATAACAAATCCTCCAGCTTGACGATTTCAAAATTATCCTTGTTTCTTGACTCCTCTCATTTGTGTTTGTTTTTTGCTGGAGTATTTTAAAACAAATCTCAAATAGCCTATCATTTCACCTGTAAATACTCAGTATATATTTCTAATATATAATGACTTAAAAATAACCATAATTCTGGGAATTCCCTGGCAGTTCAGTGGTTAGGACTCCATGCTGTCTCTGCCAAGCGCCCAGGTTCAATCCCTGGTTGGGGAACTAAGTTACCACAAGCCACCCAGTGTGGCAAAAAAAAAATTTTTTTTTAAACAAACAAGCATAATTTACTATCACACTCCTCCAACAAAATTAATGTTATCTAACATTTAGTTCATGATCAATTTCTCCTGAATGTCTAAAAATATAACTTTATAATGAGTTTATTTGCTCAAACCAGGATCCAACTAAGGTCTACACATTGCATTTGATTAGTTGTTTTGGGTTAAGTATCTTTTTTTTTTAACTTTTTTTTTGGGGGGGGCTGCATTGGGTCTTTGTTGCTGTGCACAGGCTTTCTTCGAGTTGCGGCGAGCGGGGGCTGCTCTTCATTGCGGCGCGCAGGCGTCTCATTGTGGTGGCTTCTCTTGCTGTGGAGCACGGGCTCTAGGTGCGTGGGATTCAGTAGTTGCAGCGCGTGGGCTCGGTAGTTGTGGCTTGCGGGCTCTAGAGCCCACGCTCAGTAGTTGTGGCGCACGGGCTTAGTTGCTCCGCGGTATGTGGGATCTTCCCAGACCAGGGCTCGAACCGTGTCCCCCGCATTGGCAGGCAGACTCCTAACCACTGCGCCACCAGGGAAGCCCCTTTAAGTATCTTTTAAGCCATAATACTTCCTCCTTCATTTTATCTATGCCATCTTGTTTGTTTATGTAACTCGGTCTTTTTCCTATCAGGTTTCCCACAGTCTTGATTTAGCTGAGTGTATCCTCAAAGTGTCATTTAATATATTCCTCCATCCCCTGTAATTATATTTACAAGTTTGATTAAATTAACATTCACTTTTTTTCCCCCAGGAGTATTTAATAAGTGATACTGCATACTTCCTCCTTCATCACATCAAAAGGCACATGGTGTCTGATTATTGGGCTAAAATAGTGATGCTAAGGTTGATCAGTGAATTCAGGTAGTGTAAGTCTGATCCACTCATTATAAAGTTCTTCACTGTATTAGTTTCCTACGGCTGCTGTAACAAACTGCCACAAACTTGGTGGCTCAAGACAACAGAAATGTATTCTCTTACAGCTCTGGAGGCCAGAAGTCCAAACTCAAGGTGTCGGCAGTGTCACCCTCCCTCTGGAGACTCTGAGGAGAATTGTTTCTTGCCTCTTATAACTTCTGGTGTCTGGTGGTGTTCTTGGGCTCCTTTGGCTGCATCACTGCAATCTCCACCTCCTCCTTTTCATGTGCCTGTGTCTTTTCTTCCGTCTCTCATAAGGACACTTGTCACTGGGTTTGCCTCACCTGGCTAATCCAGGAAGATCTCATCTCAAAACCATTAACTGAATTCCAGGAATGAATTCATGTAATAAATGACATCCACAAAGACCCTTTTCCAAGCAAGTTAACATTTGCAGATTTCAGGGATTAGGACGTGGATATATCTGTGGCCAACTGTCAGCTCACTACATTCATCAACTTTCTAATCTAATGGCTACTGATGATCACTGTCTAGATCCATTATTTCATTAGAAGTGCGAAATGGAGATGTTCTAATTTTGTCATTTCTCCTTCATTTATTAGCTGTGAATTGTCTATGAGGAAAAATTTCTCTTTATCCACTATTTTGTTACCCTGACATATAACCCATTCGGGAAGGTAGGATTAATGTTTGATTCTCTTCCATTTGTCTTAGATAGGTGCTATGGAGTGAATGTTTGTGTCCCCCCACTCCTCAAAATTCATATGTTAAAACCTTAATTCCTAATGTGCTGGTATTTGGAGGTGGGGTCTTTGGGAGGTAATGAGGTCACAAGGGTGGAGCCCTCATGATGAAATTAGTGCCCTTATAAGAAGAGACTTTGGAGAGCTTACTTTCTCTCTCTGCTCTCCACCATGTGAGAATACAACGAGAAGACAGTCATCTGAGAACCAGGAAGTGGACCCTCACCAGACACCAGATCTGCTGGCCTCCAGTACTGTGAGAAATAAATGTTGTTTAAGTCACCCTGACTATGGTAATTTGTTATAGCAGCCTAAACTGACTAAGACAACAGGGTTCCCTAAAAGCAGATGTGAGTCAAGATTTTGAGTGCAAGGAGTTTATCTGGGAGGTCATGCTAAGGAGCACTGGTATAGAAGTGGAGAAGTGAGACAGGAAAGGGGAGGAAGCTAATGAAACGTTGTGATAGAGCAGGTGAAGCAACTGGGGCTCAGTCCTGCTGGGGAATTCTAGAAGGCAGTGTAGAACCTGTCTCAGGAAATCCCACCTGAGGGGCAAAGAAACTAAAATATTATTGGTCAACTTCCTGTCTGAAAGTTGAGGGCTGCGTCTGGAAGCATTAACCCTCTACCATTCCTGGCTAGCCCTGAGCACAAATATGCTCCCACAGCCAGAAAAAAAACGTCCCCAGGCAGAGTCACAGATGTTCTCCCAGAAGCCTTCCCCTTGCAGAGGTGAATGCAAAGGATAGGGGTCGCAGCTATGCTAAACCCTTTGCACTGTCATCCATTTGTGCCTCCATGATAAGATCACTTTGTCCCCTCACCGATTCTTCAAGGTCATGGCTGATCGCAATTTCTAATTCATTACAAAGAAAGTCTTGGGCTTCCCTGGTGGTGCAGTGGTTGAGAGTCCGCCTGCCGATGCAGGGGACAGGGGTTCGTGCCCCGGTCCGGGAAGATCCCACATGCCGCAGAGCAGCTGGGCCCGTGGGCCATGGCCACTGAGCCTGCGTGTCCGGAGCCTGTGCTCCACGACGGGAGAGGCCGCAGCGGTGAGAGGCCCGCGTTCCGGAAAAAAAACAAAAACAAAAACAAACAATAAAAGAAAGTCTTGGGAATTCCCTGGCTGTCCAGTGGTTAGGACTCCGTGCTTTCACTGCCTAGGGCCCGGGTTCAATTCCTGGTCAGGCAACTAAGATCCCACAAGCTCCATGGTACAGTCAAAAAAAAGAAAAAAGCATCTTATAACAATAAGGTTAGTGGAGCAAACAGTTGCTGCAGTTGGTTCCAAGGCCGTAATCAATATTCAACATCTCCCTCCTCTACAGTTCATTCTGTTGGTCTATGAGTCTTTCACAATGGAAAAACGCTGACCTTCATCCCTGAAGGCCTCAGCCTTTCATTACCATGCCCTTAACAGGCCAACATTGCTGTACCTGCCTGTTCATGATCACCACCGGACATGGGATAATCAAGATCAAACATCTTGGCCAGTATAATTCTTTTCTTTGTTTACTAGTCAGTTGGCATGAGGTGCCCAAATGACCCAGAAGTTGCTATAGTCTTAGGTTTAGTGATACCCTTACTGTGACACCTGGTGGATGCATCTCCCACTCCAGGAACTATGGCTTCTAATCCTGCAGAGCCTAAATGTATAGGTACAGGAAGCACAAATTCCCGAAGAGGGTCACTGGTGAGAGGGGTATTGCTTCTTCCATATCCTGGTTCCTGTACCCATGATTTTTACCCGTGGGATACAGCACCATGGAATGGCCATTGGTTCAAATATATATATATATATACTGTGTTTTGAAGGCCAGTACCTCAATCCTAGGGGATGTTTTCCCCAAGCTGGTATTTAGATGTGGTGTGAAGAGGCCATACTAACGTACTATCAGGTTGGCAGTTTCAAGGAGATATGGTGCATTGTAGGGCCGATGGATCCTGTGGTCATGTGCCCACGGTCACATTTCCTTCACTATAAAGTTGATCTCCTTGGTTAGAGGTGATACTATATGGGATCTCATAAGGATAAACCATTTCCTTCATGTCCTTGGTTATAGATATTGGTGATGGCCAAAGCACTTGGGCAGGAAAGGGAAATCCATATCCGGGATATGCATTAATCCCAGTAAGGAGTTACTGCTCCACCCTCCAAACTGAAAGAGGTACACTGTAATCAACAGGCTTCCCAGTGGCCGGTTGATCTCTTTGAGGGAGGGTACCATGTTGAGGCTTTAGCATCTGTCTCCGCTGTTGACAGGCCAAACATCCAGCATTGGCAGTAGCTCGATCAGCCTTGGTGAGAGGGAGCCCATGCTGGTGAGCCCTTATATAGTCCCCATATTCACTGCCACAACTACTCCATTCATGGGCACATTGTGCAAGCCCTGGCACCGCGGAGGACAAAGGCTGGCTGTTATCCACTGGAGTCCTTCTGTTCCCCTAGCTGTTCAATGTCTCCTCTGCAGTGAATGCTCTCAAACGGTACTGCCATCAGACACAATGTCCACTCCTGTGAGTCCATCCATACAGCTCTTCCCTAGACTTCTTATCTCCAGCCTTCCAGTTGTGCCCTTTCTGGCCTGACCAACCAAGCCATTTGCCACTGCTCAAGAGTCCATGTGCATACTTCCTTCAAGTCACCTCTCTCACTGCAAAGTAGATGAGCTGTGTACTGCTTGAAACATCCTCCTGGGAGGATCTTCCCTCACCACTGTCTTTCAGGGCCACCCCTTTGGGGACGGCAGTGTGGTAACAGCCCATGTTCAGCTCACATCAATATGTCGCAGTGATTCAACTACGGACCAGGTGTGGGCTTTGTCCTCCTCTGAATCCTAATCACAGACAAGCCCCACAAGGCTACAGGGTGAGCTGGGAGAGAGGTAAGGGTGCAGCAGAGATAGGTAATGTGGGAATCTGGGCCTACTGCTCACGTGGTTTACTCATGCCTCTGTATGTGTTCACACCCAGTCACAAATATACCACTGAGGATGGCCACCGTGCTCACCCACGTGTGCTCATGACTTAGCAGGTCTGAAAATTCCCGGATCTTGATAGGAAAGGGAAACAGGGAAGGAAAGGAATCCAATAAGTAATTAAGTAAATAATCCAAATAATTGGGCAGGTAATGGCTCTGGGCAGCTGGAGCTCAAAGCTGCTGGGAGCTCTGAGAGGAACTTGCCTCAGAGCGTTCCCTCCTGAGAGGCGAGGGGCTGGGATTTTAGGCTATCAAGTCCCATTCTGTCACTGATTGAGGGTCGTTTCCAGGGGCATTCTGACTTGCCATGCACTTAGGCCAAGTGTACCTCCACATCAGAAATGAAGCCTTATCAAGGGACAGGGACACCAACACGATCTGCTATATACCCCATTCATTTTCAAAATTGTGAGTTGATGTCCTGTCAACGTCCAGAGGTGACCACTGATCTTATTTTTTAGTATCATTATGAAACCATGGGCTTTTTATCCATTCGACGTGTTTCAATCTCTTCCAGTCATTACTCATCTTAATGCTGATGTTTCATCTTTGGCCAGTGGGAGTCTTCTCAAGTTGGCTACTGGGTCCTTTTGACATGAACCTGACCTAAGTCTCATAACTTCCTTATTCTCAAGTATGACAAACTATCCTGCCCCAGACCTGGAATCTCTCCAAAGAGTTCCATTTAGTGAAAAGTACTATTTAGAGACCTCAATCTGGATACAAGGGGTATGCACTGTTATTGGTTTGTCATTGCTTCTAAGCCTTTTCAGGAGACAGAAAATAAATATGCAAATCTTGAGTTCATGCTGCTACTTCCAATGCAGATTTAAGATTAGCAGTTTTTGCTTAACTTTCCTTTTCTTACACTGAAAATCTTAGTTCCTAACACCATTACTATAATTACTTATTTGCTTTATCACCATAAATAACCCTTTTCAAAATAATAATGCCAGCAGTAACATATCTCCATGGTTCTCGTTGTTCTTAGGGTTCTATAGTCAAAATGCTGAGTTTTATAATCACTTGAAAGAAAATTCTTCTATGTGGCTTTGCCTCCAACTTTATATATAATTAGGTGCATGAGTTTCATTTTGTTTTAAAATTTTAGGGATTGCATCACTTTTCCTCTGTTTAAATTAATCTAAAATTAATTCCTTCCAGTTTAATTTTTTGTTTTAATTATATTATTCCAACATCAAAACCATAAAATAAAGTGTTATTACCATTTTACAGGTGAAGAAACTGAGACTCAGAGAGCACCTGCCCCAGCATCACAGAAAAGTGAGCGGTCTTTCCCCATCAGGGGGCGGGAGAAGGGCTGCAGGGAGTCTGCAGATGGGACAGACTTTTTCTCAAGAAGTAGATTTGGATGTACTCAGGGTTGAGCCTTCCAGTCCCTCAGCTGTTCTTTTTGGAAAAGGCTGGTGGTCTTCTCTGAACACATGAGTTTGCAGCCCTCAAAGTGAGGGTCTGTCAGGTCAGGGGGGACAGTTGGCTCCTCCTCATGCAGCAGAGGCTCTCCCACAACGTTGGTCAGTCTGTAGGTCCCCCCACTGTCCCTCCACCACCCTACTCCCCTCCCACCCCCAGCCCATGGTCAGCTGCAGGAGCCCTCAGAGCTACACCCAGCCATTCCTGGGCCCTCCCTCCCCTGGGCTGGGGTCCCAAGCTTCCTGGCCCCTTTCAGAAGCTATCAAAGCCCCTATTCTCCAAACACAGCTGTGCCAGCCTTCAGCGCCATGTCCATCCCCCCTCTTCAGCCCCACTCTCACATCCCCATGGCATAGGATCCAGGTGCCTGTGTGATGTGCATGGCCTCAGAGAGCAATCAAGCTGCTTGGGCGCCCACCCCCAAGTCTGAGAAAGTGGAGACAGGTGTTCAAGAAGCTGTAGAGACAGGCTCTCCCAGTGGCCACTGTGATTGGGAGTCCAGTGGGGGGGTGGGTTGGGATGCTAGAACTTGGAGGGTTGATTCTGCTTCCTGAACTTGGGTCATGACCTCAGCTTTGTCTTGGATGGAGGATATTGGGGGTGGGCAGTGGGTTGGAGATTGTTCTCATCTGGAGAAACTGGAAAATTCTCCACGGCCCAGGAGGCTGGGAGACGGCCAGCTGGGTTGCACATGGAAGCGGGAGGAGAGCTGGACCCACCTCCTTCCTTCTCTCTTCTTTCCACCTCTCCCATTTTCTCTCCCCTGAGAGAGACAGCTGTGGGCCCTGGCAAGAACCCGGGCCTGGGAGTTGGGAGACCTGGGTTTTGGTCATGTCAGTTACATGCCATGTGACCCTAGATGGTCACTTCACCACTTGGGTCTCAGTTTCCTCGTCCAGAAGATACGTAAGGTTACCTGAGACATTCTCCTCCTGTTACTGGGGCAGGAAGTTCTACTTAAAATCTGACTTTCATTCTTCCTGCTTCCATTGATCCTGTTTGCTTTCAGCCAGTCCCTGAGGATCTCTTTCTGAATCCTAGAGGGGAAGGCCTTAGATCTCATCTCTTCTCAAAAAGAGGATGGAAATGGAGAGTGGGGGAGATTGTCACATGGCCATGGGTCAAGATGCAAGTAACGAAAGTCCCTGATCAGAAACTGGCAGATCAAGTGCAGGTTAGACTTCAGTATGAATTTTCACAGCTGGAAATACTGGAAAGTCTTGGGGAGGTGCTCATTTCCTCCCCTGGGAAATCCTTGGGAAAGGACTCCTCTCTCAAATAATGAGCACTCTATCCCATTCACAGGGGAGTGGCCCACTGACCTGGCCAAGAGATCTGGTGCAGATTAGGGTGTGTGTGTATGACTACTAAAGGAAAAGAATTAGATTTTGTTGCTGTACACCTGAAACTAACACAATATTGTAAATCAACTTTACTTCAAGTAAAAAATAAAATAAAATAAAAAATAATTAGATTTGACTGAGCCTAAGCCATGGGCCACGTGCCTCCTCTACCCAGCCCAAGTGCAGTACATGTTACCCAGTGCAGCAGATACTCTTCAGCCTGTTGTACAGAAGAAACCGTTCCAGAGAAACAAAGACCTTCCCAAGGTTTTGCCACTGCAAATGGCAGAACAGGAGTTTGACCTCAGTGCGCATGACTCCAGAGTCCTGTTCTCATCAAGATCTTCACAGCAGCAGTTCACTGTTCTCTCACCAGGTCTGGTTTCCCACCAGGGGTCTGCCCCTTGGAACAGACTGTCTGGTACCAGCCCTTGTCCAGACGCAGGTGCTGCTGGAGGATGGATTCCTCCAGGGCACCAAAATGTGTGCCCACATTTCTAGTCACATGGGTAGGTGGCAAGGAAAGTCATTTTCTCTGTCTTTTCTGGTCACAGCCAGGTTTCCCCGAGGCAAGAATTGTCGTTACATGTGAGCCACGGCTGGGACTGAATTTCAGCCACTCAGTTGCATGGCTTTGCCTGGCTGGGCTCAAGCCCCATCCAGCCCATGTAGAGACAAGCCTAAGTGGGGGTTAGGATGGATTCAGGCACCGATGCTGAGACTGTCTCTCAGCTTGGGGATGCAAGGTCTGAGGAAAGCAAAGCGAGGTCCTAGGTCTGCCCAGGCGTTGCCTAGATCTGTCCCCAGAGGCATTCTCAGATCCCTCACCCCCACTAAGGAACGTGGGACAGCATTCCCAAGGCCTAAAATAGTGCCTGATCCATAGCGGACATTCAGTTAGTATTTGTTTAATGAAATGAATAAACTGAGGTCTCTTTCTCCCCAAACTCCCCAGACATCTTGCCCTGTCCCCTTCAGTCTTGCATCCCTGCCTGGGGCATGTCTCTTACTGAGGGACCTTACCACCCACTTCCCCCAGGTCTTCTTGTCCCGTCTTTCCAATAGATGGGTCTGTGCGGAGGGGCCCGAATTCTACCTTTTAGGTCCTCAAGAATTTGGGGAGGAGGGTTTTTGTTTGTGGGGGAGGGTTTGTTTTTTTGTGTGTGTGTGTGAGAGAGCTTTTCAAGTCCTTCGGAACCAAGTTCACAGCACTGTGAGTGGAAGCCCAGGCAGTGGAAGCCTAGGCAGTGGTGAGTGGGGCAGTTGGGGCATCCACTAGAGGGCAGTCCAGAATTTCCATACAAGACGGACTTGGGTAAATCTAGATGGATGGACATGGACCTGCCTTGAGGCTGCATTTGCATTGCAGGCACCCCACTTTACTTGGGATATTTTGGAGGTGCTGTTAGAGATTGTGTAGATCAAAGCCCCTGACAAGCTATCCTTGATGCCATCACTGGTATCCAGGGGAGAGAATCCAGGCGTCTGGCTGTCCTGCCCACAGTCTGTGCCATGGCCCTTGCCTGGAATCCCAGGAGGGAGGAGGGAGAGGGAAAGAGAGCCTGGGAAAGAAGAAGCAAGCTGAGGCCCTGGAGCTGTGGGGGGGGGGGGTGTCATTGGTATTCTGGGCTCTGAGGAGTCCCCAGCGGCTGGGCAGCGCTCAAGGCCCACCCCCTGGCACCAGGCTGTGCATTCATCAGCGACAGCTCTGGCCAGTGGGCCCTCTGGGCTCCCAGCAACGCCTGCATTTTGCACATTGGTTTGCATGACCAGTAATGACCGTTCACAGTGCCACATTCCCCCCTCCATGTCTAGAGAGTTCCTTGCTTTGCTTAACCCATGAATCTGCTGCCTAACCTCCATCCCTCCAGCTGCAAAGTCAGCTCCTCCTCTGTGCAGGGAGTGGGAGCACCACAGAAGACAAAACCCAATCAGAGCTTCCTCCAGGGGGGTGGCTAAGGTCATTTGCACCTGATCCTGCCTCCAAAAAAGAGACTCCCTCCCCCATTTATACGTGCGTGTGATGTCTCTCCAGGAGCAAAGCCTCCCTCCCATTCTCCCTTCATCCTTTTCCCTACTGTCTGAGTCCCTCCTCCTCTCCTCTTGACCAACGGGAAGTCCTTCCGACTGTCTAACTTCCATCCCTCCGGCTGCAACATCATCCTCTAGCTCGGCGAGCGCTCCCTGCCCGCCCCTTCTGCCCTCCCTCCCTCCCTACTCCAAGTCATCGGCTTCTTATCCCCAGGACGCTGTCCTACTTCTCTCGTCCTTGCTCTCGCGGCTGCCGCCGCCGGGAACCGACGCAGAGAAGGCAGCGGGTCCCGTGATCTTCCCGAGCCCCCCGCGTTCCCAGCCCGAGGGCGGGGGCAGACTCGAGGAAGGGCGGGGCGGGGGCGGGGGTAAAGAAAGGGGGTTTTGTGCGGCGCCCGGCCGCCCGGCGCCCTCTTTCGAGCGTCCTGCGGGCCCAGCCTCTGCTCGCGCCCGCGCAGTCCCCGCCGCAGTCTCGGCTGCAGCTGCGGGACCGAGCCGTGGACGCGGAGGAGACCCCCGGAGGAAGCAGCAAACTTCGCGGTACCGCACCCCCACCCCAGTCCTCCGCCTCCCGCCGGTAGGTGAGTGCGACCGCATCCCAGCCGCCCAGACCTGGGAGGGAGAGAGAAGGGAGCGACCCCCGGCTGCCCTGTGGTCCGCGTCCCCGACCCCTCAGGCCTTGCCTCGCGTGGCTCCGGCACACCCAACCCGCCGACCCCTGACACCTCGGCGAGGTCCGCTGTCGGCCAGCCCGGAGCGCCTACGGCCCCTGCTGCCGTCCTGCCATCTCCAGCTCTGCCTCCCAGCTCTGCCGCTGGCACCCCCATTGCTGTTTGCAGCCTGACCCGCAACCCCCTTGAGTCCGCGGGCTAATGGAAACGCCCCTGTGGGTCCTTGCGTCTTCCCTGCTGCGGGCTCCAGTCCCAGCACCACCGCCCGAGATTTGCGACCTTGTCCTGGTCAGGGCGGCAGCGGTTCGAGTCAGCCCCCGACTCTGTACCCACGGTGCAGGCAGCACCGCGGGAAGAGCCGCGGCCGGCCACCCTAGGGGTACCTTCCCGGAGCCCGCAGGACAGCAAACAGGAGCCGCTGTTGTGGGTGGTGCCGGCGCCGACTGGAGCTGGAATCCCAACTCTGCCACTTACTTGCTGTGTGACCTTGGGCAAGTTAGTTCACCTCCCTGAACCTCGGATTCCTCATCGATGTAATGTCTAATCTGTATTTTTCTCAAAGTTGAGGTTATACATGGGAAGCATTTAGTAAGAGGCCTGGCTCAAGTAGATGGTCAGGAACTGTCAGCTGGAATTCCAGTTACCGCTCCTGCTTTCCTTCCTAGCACTGCTGTTGGGCCGGGAACCCCTCTCCCCCCAGGTACTTCCATATCCCCTTCCTATCAGAATAGCTCTGCCCACTTGGTTCTAACAGGACAAAGATTTGCCATTAGTTTTGTTAGCACCATTCATATCTGCATTACTTCTATTCCAGATAATACCAGTGAGATCAAGGGACAATGACCTAACCCATAGACCCACTCCCAGTATTACCAGTGCCTGTGTTGTCATGGCTAACTTTGCTGTTGATAACAGCATCATCCACATTTCAGGTTTTATACTAGGAGGAGTTACAATAGCTCAGCTGACGATGTTGCTAATCATATTGTTAGTTGTGCTTCCAATAAATAGGACTATTTATATGGTTACCGCAATTACTCCTGCAGGCCCTGCTAAGGCCTCACTGATATTGTGTAGGTTCCTGTTGCCCCTCACACAGCCACTAAGGGGGTAGCTGAAAGCTTCCCTCCTGCTGTGACTGAAGCTCTGGCCTCTTGTGCATCCCTGCTCACCCTGCTGAGTGCTGGAGCTCAGTTCCCGTGGGGCAGACCTTGAACCGCCAGCTGGTGGGCATTCAGCATAGAGATGGTGGGCATTGGGTATGTGTGCCTAAGTGCACGCACATGCATGCGTGCGCGCACACACGCACACACGCACACACACACACAGCTTGGTCTTGATTCTCTGTGCACTGGGTTTTTGAAGGCTGTGAGGGGATAGACATCCATGGTCAGACAGGAATGATAATGTAACGAGAGGGAAGTTTCCTGAACAGCTGGGAAAACTCAAGACAAGGGGAGAAATCCAGAGGCTGTAGCAGAGGGATGGTGTGGCATCAGGGAAAGGGACAGGAAGACTGCTGAGCTCTTGAGGATAGAGATGAAGTGGTGGTGTGTCCTGCTCTGGAGGATGAGAAGATGTAGTGGAGGTGGGTGGGTGTGTGCTATGGAGACCAAGCCTTGGATCCTTGAGTCTGAGTCTGGTACCAGAGGAGGGGATGCCTAAGTTTTCTCAGGACTCCTAGCTCTACCAGGAAGGGGCTGAGGACCAAGCTTGGTGTGATTGGTGTGGGGTTGGGAGGTGTGCAGAACTCTCTGACTGAGAACCACACAATCAGGGCCACTCTCTTGGCTCCTCTGGTCAGTGACTCCAAATCTTGGAGGTGAGGGTGGGATACCCTCTATGATTCAAGGCATCCAGGTCCTCATCAGACTCAGACTTTCTCCCTTCATTCCCCCACTTACGTAACAGAGGTGAAAGGCGGGGTCTAGGGTGTTGGTCCCAGAGTGGCTCCAACTATATGGGTTTCTGGGCCGCCCATCAGAGAGCTCTGGGTAGCTCCAGCTCCAGCCCAGGGTGAGGGGAGGGAAGGCGCCAGAAAGGGGTCCAGCTTAGGACCTGGCACAGCTCAAATGCATGGCAAACAGTCTCTCAAGCACCCGGCAGGCACTGGCTGTTCATACCAAATGGTCCCCACTCCAACCCCAGAAAGCAGTCCTCTCAAGGGCCCCCATGCCCAGAGTTGGTCTCACACCCTCTGATTGGGCCCCATCAAGAACCTCCTCCCTCTCAAAGGTCGAAGAGAGGCCCTGGGCATCTGGCTTCTGCCATTCCTCCCCCACCTCTGACCTTGAGGTCAGAGCCACAGAGCCACAGAGCCCTTGATGCCCAGCCACGATGGGGGAAATGGATGTTACCGTGGTGGGGAGGCATCCTTAGGAGGATCTGGGATCCTTCAGAGGATCTGGGAGAAGAGGGAAACTTCCCATCAGCTCAGGCTCAGAAAAGGGCGGACATGTATGAAGGCAGAGCCTGAGTGGTCAGGGAAGATAGAAGTGGAACAATGGGCCTGAAGTGGGAATGAGTAGACAGTAGGAATAAGCCTGATGTCTAGGAAGCCTTGCCTGCAGTCTAACCTTCATCTCTCTTGCCGTATCACTGGCCTATTCCATGGCAGCCTTGGCTCTCCGTGCTCTTTTGAGTCTAAGCCAACCATTAAAGATGACGTTGGCTCTGCAGCCTTCCTTCCTGGGGGCACACTGGCCTGGTGCCTGACTTGGTTTCACTGGGGACTCAGGTTCAATCCCTCTCTGGGCCCATTTCTCAATGTCCCACCCCCATCCCTCCATTATGAGAGTGTAAGAGCTTTGAGATCTTCAGAAGAATAGTTCAAGCTCTCAGAGCTTCTGATAGCCAAGGGCAGGAGGGAAATGGTCCCTTTCATTTATTCTCACACACCCCCCTTAGCCCACCCCCCAGCCTGGGGCTGGGGTGGAGGAAGGGAGAGGCTGGATGGAGGCCAGACTGGCAGAGACAGGGGCTTTGTCCCAGCTGGTTTCTGAGCCAGGAGATCCTGTGGGAAAGCCCGTGCCAGGCAGAAAGGAAAGGCTGGGAGGAAGGAGGGAGAAGGCAGCCAAGGATGAGGGGGTGGAGGATGCTGGGGGGTAAAGAGAAGAGTTTCCTTATAAGTAATGGTGCAGTGGGGGGAGGTCAATGAGGGGTTGGGCTGGAGAGGTGTTGTTCATTGCCCGGGTTTAGTCTAGAAAGCCTTCCCAGAGGAGGCTAGGTGGGTATGGTACTCAGGGAGGAAGGGACAGGAAGGAAAGGTTGGAGGGGTACTGTGGGAGGAGGAAGGTTCAAAGAAGTCTGGTACTGGGAGGGGCAGGGGAGACTCAAGCATAATGGCACCCACAATTCATGCTATATGCTGTAAGCATTTATTGAGCTCTTACTGTGTGCAGGGTGCTATACATTTGTACAGGTTTTTTTGTTTGTTTTGTTTGTTTTTTGTTTTTGTTTTGTTTTGTTTTAGGATAAAAAGCACTCTCAAAGCCCATAGCCTCATGACAACCTGTAAGGTGGTAGTAATGGTGCTCCTTTACAAGTAAGAAAACAAAGGCTTAAAGAGGGTAAGGAACTTGCCTTAAGTCACACGGTGAGTTGATGAGGACCCAGGTCTCAGTTCTGAATAAGAATCCCTTGGTGGGGGGGACTTCCCTGGTGGCCGCAGTGGTTAAGAATCCTCCTGCCAGTGCAGGGGGCACGGGTTCGAGCCCTGGTCCGGGGAGATCCCACATGCTGCGGAGCAACTAAACCTGTGCGCCACAACTACTGAGCCTGCGCTCTAGAGGCTGTGCTCCACAGCAAGAGAAGCCACCGCAATGAGAAGCCCGTGCATCGCAACCAAGAGTAGCCCCCACTCGCCACAACTAGAGAAAGCCCACGCGCAGCAACAGAGACCCAATGCAGCCAAACATAAATAAATAAGAATCCCTTGTGGGGAGACAGAAACAGTGTTAATTAATAGTGAGGTGGGGGCAGTGGGCTTCTGGAATCAGGATATGTGTGATCCATGTGGACGTGGGAGGGAGTCAGAAGTCCATCCTGAGGTCTAACCCCATCTTTCCTCCTCCATTCCCCCCCCTCATCCTGCAGCATGGCCCTACCATCTCTGCCCCTGCTGGCAACCCTGGCTCTGGCCTGGGTCCCTGCGGCCTTAGCTGATGCTCTGGAAGGAGACAGCTCAGGTAAGCAACCCCACTCAGGGTCACTGTCAGTCTCCTGCATCTCCCCTGTGGTAGGAAGGAGCCTCTTGTTCAGCCCTAACCAACGTCTGTCAGCCTTGAGGGACCCAGGGAGGAGATAGAATTGGGAGCACTGTGGGGGAAGATCAGGGCAGGGACACTTGAAAATAAGGGATGATTTGTGGGCCGCTGGTCGGGTGGCGGAATCTTGGGAGTAGGGCTAGGGAGGGGCACTAGGTGCATGGCTGCCAGTCTCCAGGGTGGAGGATGGGAGACCCTTGGGGCACAATGAATGGGGCTGGGAGGCAGAACAGAGGTGGAATTGGGAGAAATCGTGGAAGTGACTGAAGGGAACAGACTGGGAAACTTTGGGGACAAGGCTGCAGGACCCAGGGGGTGAGGTTAGAAGACCCTGGGGTGGGGGCCAGGAATCCTGGGGTGGTACTGGGAGACTTTGGGGGTGAATTTGACTGGGAGACTTTGTGGATCGGTCTGTAGACCGTGGGAGGTGGGCCTGGGGGACCTAGAGGTGGGTTTGCAGGACTCAGCGGGCCCGAGCCCAGGTTCCTGGGGGCGGGGTTACGAAAACCCCCGGGCAAGGCCCGGGAATCCTAGGGCGGGGCGTCGGGATCCTGGGGCGGGGCTCGGAAACCCTGGGGCGGGTCGTGGCAGATCCACAGCACGAAGTTCCAGCCGGCCCCGCCCGCCCACAGAGGACCGGGCTTTCCGCGTGCGCATAGCGGGTGAGGCGCCGCTGCAGGGCGTGCTGGGCGGCGCCCTCACCATCCCGTGCCACGTTCACTACCTGCGGCCGCCGCCAAGCCGCCGGGCCGCGCAGGGCTCCCCCCGGGTCAAGTGGACCTTCCTGTCCGGCGGCCGGGAGGCCGAGGTGCTAGTGGCGCGGGGGCTACGCGTCAAGGTGAGCGAGGCCTACCGGTTCCGCGTGGCACTGCCTGCCTACCCAGCGTCACTCACCGATGTCTCCCTGGTGCTGAGCGAGCTGCGGCCCAACGACTCGGGCATCTACCGCTGCGAGGTCCAGCACGGCATCGACGACAGCAGCGACGCTGTGGAGGTCAAGGTCAAAGGTGAGAGGGCAAAGATGGAGAGAGGTTCCCGGAGAGAGGGAGGGGAGCCCACAGTCTGAAGCAGAAGCAAACACCTAGAAGGCACAGACTGAGTTGGAAAAGGAGTGGGTAGCTACAGGCCTCTGTTACCTCCTTTCTCTCTTCAGGTGGAGGAAATTCTACCCACAGTCTCACTGAAGCCCCTCATGCTGTAGAGGGGGCGCAATTTGGACTTTACCCTTTGTATACAGGGGGTTGACAAGGAGGGGAAGGGGAAGTCAGTGTGCTGGGTGATCCTGCCTCAGGATCCTCTCTGCCCCGCAGGGGTCGTCTTTCTCTACCGGGAGGGCTCTGCCCGCTATGCTTTCTCCTTCGCTGGGGCCCAGGAGGCCTGTGCCCGCATCGGAGCCCGAATCGCCACTCCGGAGCAGCTCTATGCCGCCTATCTTGGGGGCTATGAACAGTGTGATGCTGGCTGGTTGTCCGACCAGACCGTGAGGTGGGCTGGGGCTGGGGCCCTGGAGCTTCTAGCTGTTTCTGAGGTGGGCTGTGGCCTCTGGTTCTGCCAGGGGCTGCCTCAGGCTGGCCATATAGGGCTCCCTGCCTCTGGCGGATGAAGCTGGTCTTTGGAGGGTGGGTTAGGACCCCGCCTTGGTGGGGGGTGTGCATTTCTACAGAGCTAGGAGGACAATTGGCTGCACTGAAAAGCAATGGGATTCAGGAGGATCACCGTGGGATGGCTCCCTGGTGAAGGCATTTGTACCCCTTCCCCAGGTATCCCATCCAGACTCCACGAGAGGCCTGTTATGGAGACATGGATGGCTTCCCTGGGGTCCGGAACTATGGAGTGGTGGACCCAGATGACCTCTATGATGTCTACTGTTATGCGGAAGAACTAAATGGTGATTGGGGGTAGGGAGTTCCCAGGGGAAGAGCCCCCTCTCCAGTGCTGCCCATAGGTCCTCCTGGGCCTCTGCTGGACCTTATCATCCTTTATCATCCTGTATTTAAGTGGGCAGCCAGCGGTAAGGAAACAGTCAGTGTCCCTCCCTCCAAACACTGTCATAGAGACAAGTTCATGGCCAAAGCCTCAGACAGGTGGTAGGAGACTGAGTTTGACTCTGCTGTTACCTGTTGTGCATCTCTCTATGTTTCAGTATCTCTGAGCCTCAGTTTCCTTCTTGGCAGAATTAGGAAGTTGGGCCAGTTTCCTTCGAGCAATATTATCGATCCTAAGGTTCTATCTAGACTTCGATCCTATAAAGTAGTGTGATGGACTGCATGTCGCAGATGAGGAGACTGAGGCCCAGAGAAGCTTGCCCAGAGTCTCTGTGGGAGCCCAGGGTGGAAGGAGCTCCCTTCTTGGTAACCCAGCCTCTTCTTCTCCCCAGGAGAGCTGTTCCTGGGTGCCCCTGCAGACAAGCTGACATTGGAGGAGGCACGGGCGTACTGCCAGGAGCGGGGTGCTAAGATTGCAACCACGGGCCAGCTGTATGCAGCCTGGGATGGTGGCCTGGACCGCTGCAGCCCAGGCTGGCTGGCTGATGGCAGTGTGCGCTACCCCATCGTCACACCCAGCCAGCGCTGTGGTGGGGGCCTCCCTGGTGTCAAGACTCTCTTCCTCTTCCCCAACCAGACCGGCTTCCCCAACAAGCACAGCCGCTTCAATGTCTACTGCTTCCGAGGTGAGCCCACCTCCCTGCAGAGGCTGAGACCAACCTCAGGGAGACGGAGTCGAGGCCGTCGCTCTTACCCCAGCCCCGACCGGTTTCTCTTGGATCTTTGCCATTTGCCTCAAGGAGCTTTGGGTGGTGCTCAGCTTGTCACTTAGGGTTCTAATTCTGGTTGTGCCCTCTGACTTGGTCTTTGTGGCCTCAAGGAGGGCTCACCTCGCTGCATCTCCTCACCTGCCTCCACACCAGTAGTCCCTGCCTTGTCTCTTCCTGTTGCAAAGCTGCCTCTCCCTTATTGGGCTGCCAAATATGTCTCCATCTCTCGTCAGCTCATGAGCAGACCAGAGATGACTGACATTCTCTGAATCCAATGAATGATCTGCTCCAGTTAACTAAATACGCTTCAGAGGGGTTTCCAGAACCTTCAGCTTGAAGGTATCAGATTTTTACCACCAAATATTGAGGGACAGACATAATTCCCCCCACAGGGAGCAGGTCCTTAAAGACAGCTGGGTGTAGAGATGGCTTCCTGCCCACATCTTATATTGGGAGCTGGAGGGGAGGCAGTGCCTGCGACCCCCAGAGGCACAGGGCCCAGGCCAAGGATGACTGACAATCAGGGAGGCATTGCCACGGAGCATTGGAGTCCCTGCCCCAACTGTGAGCCTGCAATACTGATACAAGGGCTGGAGGCAGAAATGGAAAGAGAAGACACAGCCTACTAGGAGCCCTTAGTCTGAAGGAGGAAGACACAGTTTCTGCCATGGGAGCCCTCAGTCTGACCAGAGACGAAATGCTTCACTCCCAGCACAAGGAAAGACTGAGAGAAAAGCATTACTTCCCCTGGGACAGATCTCCAGGTGGCTTTGGCCCGAGGCTGGGAGGGATGGGGAAGGGAAGTCCACAGGAAGACAGGTCCATCTGGAAAGACTTACTTGAACACAGATAATGGGGATGATGATGATGATAATTATAACAATAGTAGTTAACACGTCTAGCACTGATTATAATTATGTCCCAAGCACTGTTATGGAAAGAAATTGAAGGAGGAACTGAATCAGGAGAAGAGGGGAAGGAAGAGGACGACTATGGCTGGGAGCAGGTGGAGGGCAGAGGCGGGCAAGGGCACAGGTTTGCTTGTCTGCTGTGAGCAAGGCTCACTGAAGCAGGTGACGCAGGCAGGATGTGCTGTCCTGTCTTGTCTGGCTGAACACAGCTGGCCCTCAGGGCTTTTCTTAGCCCAATTCCACCTTTGCTTCACTGGCTTTCTGCTCTTGGTTCCCTTCCCCTGGGACAAGGTAATTCATTCTAAAACTCTGGTTATTTGAAGAGAGCAGATCCTGGAAGGATGGGGTGGCCACTTGCCCTTTTGCCCCAACACCAAGATCATCAGGTGGTGATGGTTGAATGTCCTTCCTGTACCCTACCCTTCAGCTCTCCTGTGGTGATGGCAGCCTGTCCCCTTCCATTTCTAGAGTCTTAGGATGACTGGGATTCCCTCACACCTTACCCTAAAACCAGGGTCCCAAGGTGCTGAGGCCATTCTGTCCATCCTTCTGCCTCCATCTCCTTACTCAAGGGATGACCTCTTTCCTGAGCCTTCCTTTACCATTCTATCTAAAGTAGCACTTCCCATCTCCTTACTAAACTTAATTGTTCTTTATATGGTAACATTATATGTTTATTTGTTTGTCTGTATCTAGAACATAAATTCCCTTGAGGGCAGGAAGCTTGCTGTTCTGCTGTGCACTGTATCCTCAGTGCCCAGGAGAATGCTTGGGTACTTGATTAATGCTTGAGGAATGAGTGATGAAGCCCCGGGGTGCTCTCTGGGCCCCATGGGTGCTCCATAGGGAAGACGAGAGACAATTAAGAGAATTCCATGGTCTCTGAGTCTAAGCCAGAACCCTCACATGCAGGCCTGTGAGGGCAGAGGCACCTCCTTAACCTCCCATCGGCACTTTCCTCCTGCCACAGACTCTGGCCAGCCCTCTGCCATCCCTGAGGCCTCTGACCTGGCCTCTGATGCACTGGAAGCCATTGTCACAGTGACAGAGACCCTGGAGGAACTGCAGCTGCCTCGGGAAGCTGTGGAGAGCGAGTCCCGGGGAGCCATCTACTCCATTCCCATTATGGAGGATGGAACAGGTGGAAGCTCCACTCCAGAAGACCCAGCAGAGGCCCCTAGGACCCTCCTAGGTAACTCAAATGTCTTATCCTGGGGATATCCACACGTGGGAGAAGTTGGGGCAGAAAGGGCAAGCCCAGGCTGAGGCCGGGGTTGTCGCTGCCGTGATTCTACCCTGTCCTCTCTCAGCAGCACAGTCGTGCAAGGCACCTCTCCTGTTCCTCTCCCAACCTTTGCCTTTCCAGCAAATCCCACTCCCAGATAGCTGGGTCTGGAGATGCTTGGACTAAGGAGCTGCCCTCTGGGAAGGAGGGATCTCCTTTCTTTGGTCTCTCCTCCCCCTCACCTACCCAAAATAAACAGAGAATTTTAACAGACTGGGAGAGGGAGATGCAACCACCAGGTCTTCCTGGGCTAATGACAGCTCATAGAGCCTTCTCAAGTGTTGCCTCACTATTGCAGCTCCAGTGGAAATTCTTCTGGTGTGGAGCAAAGGCAGTTCCTCCCCAGGGCAGGCTCTTCCCTCTCCCTGAGGGCTCACCCTCCCCAGCCCCACCTTTCTCCCCTTCCCCTTCCTTCTTCCTGTCCTCTGGTGGGTGCTGTCCCTGGTGCTGAACCATCTGTGCTTTGCCTAGAATTTGAAACCCAATCCATTGTACCTCCCCTGGGGTCCTCAGAAGAGGAAGGCAAGGTGTTGGAGGAAGAAGAGACATACAAGGATGAAGAAGAGAAAGAAGAGGAAGAAGAAGAAGAGGAGGAGGTGGAGGACGAGGCCTTGTGGGCCTGGCCCAGTGAGCTCAGCAGCCTGGACCCAGAGGCCCCTCTCCCCACGGAGCCGGCTCCAGAGGAGTCACTCTCCCGGGCATCCCCACCAGTGAGGGCGGTCCTGAAGCCTGATGCATCACCACCTCCCTATGGAGAGCCAGAGGCTCCCAGGCCTCCAACGGTCCTTGGACCACCCACGGAGGCCCTGCCCTCTCCCAGGGAAGGGAACCTGGCATCCCCATCACCTTCTGCTCCGGTTGGGGCAAGAGAGATAGGGAAGGAGACTGGGGGTCCTGAGCTGTCTGGGGTCCCTCGAGGAGAGAGTGAGGAGACAGGGAGCTCCGAGGATGCCCCTTCCCTGCTTCCAGCCACACGGGCCCCTGAGGGTACCAGGGACCTGGAGACCCCTTCTGAAGAGAATTCTGGAAGAACTGTCCCAGCAGGGACTTCAGTGCATGCCCAGCCGGTGCTGCCCACTGACAGTGCCAGCCATGGTGGAGTGGCCGTGGCCCCCTCATCAGGTAACTTTGCCCAAGGCTCAACCTCCCTCTTTATCCTCATCCTCTTTCCCCCCCTGCAGCTCTGGATCACCTGACCTATAGTCCTTTAACCCACCACTGCCCCAGACTCTCTTGTCCTTTGCCTTCATTCTCCTACCCACCTCTACCTGTGGGCTTCCAATCTTGGATACCCCACCTTGTGACTTCCATTCCAGCTCTCTGAGTCCTCACCCTGTAACCCCCAACTCCATGACTCCCACCCTGTGACCCTGTCCCTGTTTCTGAAATCCACACTGTGACCCCCAGCCCTACCACCAAACACCTGGAACTTTTTCCTACCCTTGGCTCTCTACCTGTGACCCACATCTCACTGGCCCCACAGAGGACCCTCATGCCTTGTTCAGTGGGTGCCCTCATTGCCTTTTGCGTTCTTCAAGGCCCAGGCCCATCCTCCACTGCTCCCTCCCCGTCCTGTGTGCCACCTCCCTTCAGCTGCCTCCCACTGGTATCAGGGAAGCCTGGGGTCCCATGCCCACCCCTCAACCTTTGGGGTCCAGGAGAGCCCTATCCCCACAGAGCCTTAAGCAACTACTTCTGTGAAGTACTTTTTTCGACTGTTTCATGGAAACAAGCCTTGGAAATAAATCTCTATTAAACCGCTTTATAACCAAAACTCTGGCACCCTCTGTCTCCACCCCCAGCTGTTTGCCCCTCTCATTCCATGGAGCTGTGTCCTGGGTAGCTCTTTGATGGTTCTTTTGGTGCCATCTCTCTCTCTGTGTCTCTCTGTCTCTCTCTTTCTCCCCCTGGGTCTTTGTGTGTCTTTGTGCCTCTTCCGTCTCCATCTTCAGCCTGCACCCTTTCCTGTCCTAGCAGTCTAACAGCCCCTGCTGTTCCCTTGTCCTCTCCTCAGGCCTGTCTCCGCCTTCCTTCCTGACTGCTGAGATCCCAAATCTGACTGTACACTTTACCCCAGAGAAGTCTTTGTCTGTCAGTCTGCGGGAGTGCTGGGAGTTGTAGTCCCTCACTCCTGATGGAGAGAAACCTCTGCAGGCCAGAGTGTGTGTGTGTGTGTGTGTGTGTGTACACGTGTCCCTTTCTGATCCATCTTGATGGCTCCCATCTAGAGCCATACATACAGAGGACTGACAGAGAAAGCCCCTCTTAGCATGAAGGCCATTCCCTGGTGTCCAGGTGCCCCAAGGCTCTGTTCCCCTCCCCCACATATCAGCAGGGGAATGGTATCTCGCTTTCATCCCACTGCCCATGGCCTCCCCCTCCTCCACTAACTCCTGCACTAATGACCACCCTCACCCACTATTTCACCCTTCCTGAACCCAAAGGATCTCAAAGTTCCTATTGCTGGAGAAGAAACAAATCAGGAGGGGAGGATGGAGAGTGTGGAGGGAGGGGGAATGGGGAGTTAGGTTCTGGGGTCTGAGAGAAAGAAGCCCTATCTATTCAGTGAAGGTTGAGCTTCCAAATGGAGATCTCTGGAGAAGGCTGGGACCCTCCTAGTACCAGGGCCATTCTCCTAGGTGGCCCAGGGTGGGCTAGGGGGCTCTACATCACACCTAGGCTCACTCATTTCAACTACTGTCTCCCTGCCCAGCTGGCCTTGGAGTTCAGTGCTGTGGGGTGAGGAGGGCCTTTGGTGGGAGAGGATCACCATTGGAAGTATCTGCGGTGTCTTAGTTACCCCACCTGGGGGATGAGTGAGAGGTCCTCCAGCCTGCTATTGCAGCAGGAAGGAAGAACTTTCTGATTGTGTATAGTAGTTGATCCAGAAGGGGGGAGGCGGAAGACCAGAAAGTCTCAAGAGGAGTTCCTTCACCGCCAACACCCGCCCCCCACCATCCTGGTTCAGGTTCTGCCACCCACAGCCAGGGGGAGGGACCTGTGGCTTGGGTACGGCCCCAGGGACCAAGTTTGAGAGTCTTTGGCCCCCAGGGTTAGGGGGTTGGACAGAGAGGAGCAGAGAGGATCACGGGAGGAGCAGGAAAGTGTGAGGAAAGGAAGGGGGCTCAGGACTCCTACCCTCTGTAGGACCTGGTCCTTAAAGGGTTAAATAAAACACTTCCCCTTCTTGCCTTGCCCTAGGAGGTAGCAGTACCAGCTTGAAAGAAACTATTGGCAGAAGGGGTGATGACAGGGGGAGTGGTGTTGGAATAGCTGATTCATTTTACCCAAAACAGCTAGGTCATCCCAGCAAAATTCTTTGAATCACCGCCAGCTTCTCCTCCCCCCACCTCTGCTCTGATCCCCACCAGGCAGTGGGATCTTGGGCCAGAGTAAATCACTGTGGGCGTGGGCCTTGGCTGCTAGGAGTGGATGGCTTGGTCTGAGGGGTCCTGCCCAGGGCTGGGCCGAGAACACTGACCTGCTCTGTCAGTCTGTGGGGCCATCATCTCCAGGTCATCCGGATCAGAAAGGAGTAGAATCTGACAGCCCCTTCAGCACCTAGGCCCAGTCTAAGGGCAGCCACCCAAGATCATGAGAGAGAGTCCAGAAGAGAAGGCAGATGGCCTAGCCAGACGGAGCTGGATGTAGACAACAGATTGCAGGCCTTCAGAGTAGTGTGTTAGTCCAAGAAGACTGCCTGGAGGAGAGGGGCCAGAAGGAAGGAACAAAATGGACTGAAGGGGTTTCTAGGCTGGGGAACCTGCAGGAGGCCCCAAGTGGAGGGGGAAAGGGGAGCCTGGTAATGGGGTGGGGGGAGAGTCCTGGGAGATAAGAAGGGGAGGCAAAGAGGTTGGGTGATGTTGAGAGAGTGTGTGGAGCCAGTGCTACAGGACAGGGGGAGCTGCTGCAGCTCCATTCATGGGAAGGGTTGGGGGGGGCGAGGGAGTAGGGCATAGAGTGAGGGAAGTGCATTGGATCTTCACTAAGAGCTTCTGGGCCTGGCTCTGCCCAGTGGACAGCAGGAGGAATGGTTAGCTCCCTCCTAGACCACCCCAGTGTCAGATCCCAGAAGCAGTAAATGGCAGGCCACACCTCACTGTTGCTATGGTGACTCTCCTCTCCTTCAGTTCCACCCAGCCCACCTAGACTACACAGAACTGTGCTAGGACCTGGCACAATGACAAGGGGTGGGGGACTAAACTCTAGGCCTAGAGAGGTAAAGTGACTGGCTCAATGTACCCAGCAGATCCAGGAGCTAGGTAAGAGTCCAGGACGCATGACTGACAGCCCAGTATCTTTCCCCTTAGTGGGATTAAACCCTGAAGGCCTTCCTGGACACTCCTCTCGGCCCCTGTTAGACGTGGCCCACACTGGTGGGCATGACAATGACCAGCACTGGGCTGAGCCAGTGCTGAAGTGGGGGGCAGTGAGGAGGGGAAAAAACCCAGAACTCAGGTCTGGGCTGTGACCAGAGGCAGGCTCCAGGGAGAACATTTAGGGTGCTGTGATAGCCCCCAGGACAAGCGGGTCAGGGCTGGGACCCCTGAACCCTGTGCTGCAGAGCTGTGCTCCCCTGGCCCCCCACCTCACACCTCTCTCCCTCTCAGGTTACTGTGTCCCCAGCCCCTGCCACAATGGTGGGACGTGCTTGGAGGAGGAGGAGGGGGTCCGCTGCCTATGTTTGCCTGGCTATGGGGGGGACCTGTGCGATGTTGGTGAGTGTGCTGAGGGGCTGCGGTGGGGGGAGAGCTGAAGCCTAGACCCTGCCACAACGCGCTAGCTCCAGGGGGTGGGACGGGACACTGGTTTGGGCCTTGCCATTAATGAATTTCCATTTGTTGTTGTTGTTGGAGGCACCCCGCACTTTGCGGGATCTTAGTTCCCTGACCAGGGATTGAACCTGGGCCTCCTGCAGTGGAAGCGCGGGAAAAGAATCCCCATTTCAGACAAATCACATAACTTCTCTGAGCCCTCCCCTCAATTTCCTCATCTGTTAAGTGGAATCAAAAAGGACTCTCTCAGGGAATCTATGCTCCTGAAATTTGGCAGGCAGGCAGTACTTGTCGGTTTCCATTCTCCTGGGAAGAGAGGAGGGTTCAGCTCTTCTTTAGGAAGGAGGATTGCAGAGACCCAGGCCGGGACTCCAGCCTCACCCTGGTCTGTGTCGCTCAAGAGAAGGAAGGCATCAAGGCCCCCCTCCAACCAGGGCCCTTCCAGCTCCTAGCTGCTCCTTTTCTACTCTCTCTTTGGCACCGCCCTCCTACACTTAGCCCGCCCCCTCGGTCTGAGGTGGTGGGAGGAGCCCAGTCCCTGTCTGGGGACCCAGCCTCTCAGAGTTTCGGCGTTCTCCCGCCTAAGGTGCCTGCCCTTCTGTGTCCTAGGCCTCCACTTCTGCAGCCCTGGCTGGGACGCCTTCCAGGGCGCCTGCTACAAGCACTTTTCTACACGAAGGAGCTGGGAGGAGGCGGAGAACAAGTGCCGGATGTACGGCGCGCACCTGGCCAGCGTCAGCACGCCGGAGGAACAGGACTTCATCAACAGTGGGCTGGGGACAGGGCGGGAGGCGACCCTCATCACCTGTTCTCTCACACACTCACTCACTCATCAATCAATCAATCAATTAATGAGTGTGTTAATTAACCCCCTTATACATTAATTCAGGTACTCATTACTTGGTTTACCTCATTCATTCATTCATTCACTTTTCTTTCCTCTCTCCCTCCGTCCCACTCCACACGTGGGTAGTGGGGCTTCAGGCAGGGGAGGGCTGAGATTCGCGCAGGAAATACACCTGCATCAGCCTGGCGGTTGCTTGGGGGCTTATCTTTAGTCGCTCCCCACCTCCCTGGCTCTCCTGCCTCCCTCTACTCTCCCCGACTCTGACCTTGCTGAGAGTTTTCACTTTTTCCAGAGTTTCCCTTTTCTAGCCCTGGTGATATTTTTCTTCTTCCCTCACCCCCCACGCCCCTGCCTTCCATCCCGCCCTTGTGCAGATGTTGGAGGGATAAGGATACCGGGAAGCGCGGATTTGGGGTTGCGGGAAGGACTTCCCCCCGCGAGCACCCACAGACAGCCCGATGACAGGGAATGGCCGCCATCTGCTGGCAGCGAAGCTCACTGCACACCTTCGTCTCCCCTGCGGTTCTTCCCCAGATCGATACCGGGAGTACCAGTGGATCGGGCTCAATGACAGGACCATTGAAGGCGATTTCCTGTGGTCAGATGGCGTCTCCCTGGTGAGAGGTTCTGGCCGCCCCTCACGCTGTCTAGGTCGCTTCTTCGAAGCATTTCTGCCCTCTACTCCCAATAACCCCCATCCCTCCCTCTCCTTTTACTGGCCCCTTACCTTTTCCTCTTCCTGGCCCTCCTGCATTCCTTGTGTCCCCTTCTCTTCTCTTCTGGTTCCCATTATCCTTCCCCCCAAAGCCCCTGACATCTTCTTTTTCCTTCTGGGTCCCCTACTCCCCATCCCTCTAGCCTTCCCTCTCCTGGTGCCCCTCCCCCACCCCCTTCTCCTCAGGTCCTCCAGGTCCATTCCTCCCAGTGCTCCTGGGGCTGGAGCTCCTCACCACCTCCTCCATCCTCCCCCCACCCTCCCAGCTCTATGAGAACTGGAACCCTGGGCAGCCAGACAGCTACTTCCTGTCCGGAGAGAACTGCGTGGTTATGGTGTGGCACGATCAGGGACAATGGAGTGATGTGCCCTGCAACTACCACCTGTCCTACACCTGCAAGATGGGGCTGGGTGAGGGCGGGCGAGGGGGAGGAGGGGTGGGGGCTAGAGAATCCTGGAACTGATGTGTGTGTAGAAGGAGGGTGCAAAGCTACACAGAGAAATCAGAAATGCGTCCCAGGCCGTGGGCATGGGCGGGATAACAAATTAGACGGGTCCGTTTGGAACCCCTACTCTTTATTATTTATTTATTTGGTTGCACCGGCTCTTAGTTGCGGCCGGTGGGCTCCTTTGTTGTGGCATGCAATCTCTTAGTTGCAGCATGCATGTGGGATCTAGTTCCCTGACCAGGAATTGAACCTGGGCCCCCTGCATTGGGAGCTCGGAGTCCCAACCACTGCGCCACCAGGGAAGTCCCTGGAACCCCTACTTTTTTGTGTGTGTCAGGTTATGGCCTACTCCTCTCCTCCTTCATCCCAATTCTGGGAACTGTTACCCCCAGAGCCCAGCTCCCAGTTCCTGACTGTGTTCCCCCTGCAGTGTCCTGTGGCCCCCCACCAGAGCTGCCACTGGCTCGAGTATTTGGCCGTCCACGGCTGCGCTATGAAGTAGACACAGTGCTTCGTTACCGGTGCCTGGAGGGCCTGGCCCAGCGCAACCTACCACTGATCCGCTGCCAGGAGAATGGTCGCTGGGAGCCCCCCCAGATCTCCTGTGTGCCCCGCAGGCCTGT
Organism: Orcinus orca; assembly: GCF_937001465.1. Taxonomy (NCBI): domain Eukaryota; kingdom Metazoa; phylum Chordata; class Mammalia; order Artiodactyla; family Delphinidae; genus Orcinus; species Orcinus orca. The sequence goes on along the minus strand of NC_064559.1, from coordinate 99,065,672 downwards.
GAGTGCCAGGAGGAGGCAGGTGGGGGGCACTAGCCAACACAACCCTGGGCTCCAGTCCTAGCTCTGTCCATCACTGGCTGTGTAATCTTGGAGTTATCACTACCCCTCTCTGGGGCAAAGAGGAGGTGGGCTGAATGCTCTGGGGTCCCCTTCAGTGTTGCTGTCTGAGAATATGCAGCCACAGTCTGGGCTCTTAAGGGCTGAGCCAGGCAAAGTGTTTTGATGAGGTCAGAGGTCAAGGAGCAAGAACCCAGAGGGCAGGCTCTGAGAAGAGAGAGAAGGAGGAGGAGCCCAAGGGTGGAGGGTGAGTGTGTGTGTCTTTCCCAGGCTCGAGCTCTGCGCCCAATAAAAGCCCCAGAAGGACATCAGAGGAGGCTCCTGGGGAGCTGGAAGGCACGGTTGACACCCCCTCCCAATCCCGCTCCAGGTCCCTAAGGGTCAAGGCCCCCAGCACTGCGCTCTGCCCCCAACCCTCCCTCCAACCCATGCTTTTCCCATCACAGGGAGTGACAACGAGAGGGGTGGAGCTGAAGTCCAGGTGATAGTGCCTGGAGGGGCTTCTGTGAAATACCTGGGTAGCTCCAGCCCTGCCTTAGGCTCTCTCACCCCTACCCTGGGCATCAGGTTTTTCCCTCAGGGCCTTGAGTAGGTCCCTAAGTGCCTCAACTGCCCTCTCCTTGCCAGCCACCCTGTCCTCTCCATTCCCCTGGGGGACTCTGTGCCCACTCATTCTCGGTTTTCCAAGAGAATGGGTTCGCAGGGTGGAATACCTGTAAAACCAGCAGGAAATAAAGCTGCATTTGAGCCCAAACAAGTTTGATGCCTCTGTGTGTGAGAGAGAAAAGTGGAGTTGGGCCGGGCCTCACAGGATGAATAGACCTTCTGTGTTTATTAGCTTCTGAAGATCAGAGAAATCCTCAAGATGTCAGTGCCCGATATGAATGCCCGGCACAGAATAGCTGCCCTGTAAGTATTTATGGAATGAAGAAGCCCACGGGGGTTGGGGAACAGCATGAGGATATTTGGAAGAAGCTGGAGTGCCCAGAGTGTCCAGTCAAGCCGACCTGGAGTTCAGTCTGGGGAGGTAGAGGGGCTGAGGGCCCGGAGAGGAAGGCAGAGAGGTGGGTGCTTTGGTGTCCCCATTCCGAGGTCCCAGAAGGGGATTCTCCCAGGGGGTGTGAGGGTGAAGGGAACGCAGAGGGTTAGGCTTCAAGAAGGCTTACTTTCAGCAGAAGAAGCAGAGATGCAGGAACGGGGAAACAAGGGCGGGCAGGGATCTGGGGAACGACCTGTGAGGCCCATAGGCTGTGGTCAGCAGAGGGCGCTGCGGCTGCAGACACGTCAGCCTGAGAGTGCCGTGTGCGCGTGCGTGAGTGGAGCCGAACTGGAGGAGTCCCAGGATACCGCCAGGGAGCGCTGGGGTCTGTCTTTCTGAGGAGCCCAGGGAAGGGAAGCGGGTTGCGGGCTGTGGGGCGGGAGGAAGGTAGGACTTCCGGCCAGGCTGAGCTGGCCCTGGGGTCTGTGAGTCAGCGGAGATTGGGATGATGAGGTCACTCTCTGAATAGTGGAGAGAGAATGATCAGCTGCGTGTGTGTGTGTGTGTGTGTGTGTGTGTGTGTGTGTACCTCATCGCAGTCCACTGAATTGTGCCTTCTTGTGCCTCCTGGTAAAGTGTTTTGTCAGCATGCTGTCTTCTTGATGGGGATGAATCTTACTGCTGCAGAGCCTCACACTTAACCACACTGGTTCACACACATGCACACACGTGTGCACACTGTCATGTGTACACATTTCTGCTTGTGCCCACGGTTACACCACATTCACGCACATGGGCAGTTCTTACTCCTTTTCGCAGAAGTCTGTAAAACCTGATAAACCTAAGGGATAGGGAGACAGATCCAGAGCAGCAAAAAGCTTAGAGAGGGCAACATGAAGAGACCCAGACAAGTGAGACAGGCCAGAGAAAGACAGGTGATTGCTGGGGGGAGCTGGGGGCTCTCCCAGGCCATCCCTGCCCAGGCCCATCCTGGGCCTTCTCCAGGTATGTAAACCCCAACCAGCTGGTCTCTGAGACACCAACACTGACCTCCCAGACCCAGCTCCCAACCAATCACCAACCACCACATTCCTCTCTTCGCCCCAGGCTCTCCTGTCCCACCTTCTGCCCCGCCCACACTCCACACCTCCACAGGACACAGCCTAGCATGGCTAGGGAGTGGGACTGTTTTTTAAGCAGCTGCAAAGAAGAAGATGATCCTGGGGCCAGAGCAGAACCCCACTTTATCCTGTATGACCCTGCAATTACCCACTCATTGCACTTTTAGGGATGTCAGAGCATTAAGCTGGAATTGTAAGTGGATCAAGACCAAAGTGGGCCTTTGAAGGTGGGGTCTGAAGAGGAGAAGGCTGAGGAGGGGGCAGTGTCTGTCCTTGGGTTTTTATTTTTTATTATTATTTATTTTTGGTTGCATTGGGTCTGTATTGTGCGCGGGCTTTTCTCTAGCTGCGGTGAGCGGGGGCTACTCTTCCTTGCGGTGCGTGGGCTTCTCATTGTGGTGGCTTCTCTTGCTGTGGAGCACGGGTTCTAGGTGTGTGGGCTTCAGTAGTTGTGGCACATGGGCTCAGTAGTTGTGACTCACGGGCTCTAGAGCGCAGGCTCAGTAGTTGTGGCACACGGGCATAGTTGCTCCACAGCATGTGGGATCTTCCTGGAGTAGGGCTTGAGCCCGTGTCCCCTGCATTGGCAGGCGGCTTTTTAACCACTGTGCCACCAGGGAAGCCCTGTCCTTGGGTTCTTAAGGGAGGTTGTCTGAGAAACATATCCTCACAGAGATGGAGTTTAGGTAGCAGGTTGGATTTCCTGGGGAGACTCTGGTGGTAAGCTGGAAGGGGCTTTGGTTTCCCAGCCTTGTCATCAGCTTTCTCACTGAATCTCCCAGCAGCAGTAGGCAGGGATCTACCATCATTGATCTGTGGATGAGGAGAGTTCCAGAAGAACTAGAATCCCCCCTGTTCCCCTGACACCTGCTGAGCTGCTTGGGCAGGGCTGCCGGAAACGGAAGCCTTCTCCTGGCTTTGTTGGACTTCCTGGGGAAGGGAGAGCTGGTCCAGGGATGACTCAGCACCCTGCACAGAATCTAACCCCTGGACCAGTGTGTGTGTGTGTGTGTGTGTGTGTGTGGCCTCTCTTGGTCTGGATAGGGGGAATCGGCCCCTCATGGAGTGTCATCCCTATCTCTTTGGACAGCTGGAGTAGGGGCACAGCTGTATCTACCTCTGCCTGCAGGACACAGCAGAGTGCCCTGGGTATACGGTTAAGTTACCAGCCTCCTTCCCACATATCTAGAATGGGGGTTCCCTCCCCCTCTATGTAGAGAGAGGAGGCCCAGCTTGGGTTAGGGGCTTGGGCATTGAAAAGGGGCCTGAGAGCCCAGGGAGATGGGCCTTCCAGAGGTCCTCCACCTGCCAGGGTTCCCAGTTTTTCCCAGGCTGCTCTTACCCACATCCCACCTCCCCATTCCTCCCCCACTCCCCACCCCCCCACCCATAACTCCCACACACTGCCCTGACCTCACTGAAGCCTTTGTCCTAGCCTGTCTGTGGGCCTGTCTCCTGGGCAGGGAGAGAAAGGGCCCCATTGTCCTGGCTGCCTTCTGCGACACAGTAGCTCCCAAAGACTTCCAAAAATGCTCAGCCTGTCAGACCCCCGTGGGTGGGAGGGCTTTCCGTAGGGGCTGCAGTCAGATCCCACATGGAGTGAGGATCCAGGTGCTGTCTCTCCCGGCGGTATAAAGGTTCCTCTGTTCCCCAGGCTGAAGGTCCTTCCTGAGATCTAACTTCCCGTCTGCCTCCTGCAAAGCAGCCTTCTTCCTCCTGGGAAGGGAGAACTGAAAGATTCAGGGACAGAGCAGGAGAAAAGGATTGGGAAGGAGAGGAGAGAAAAGAAAAGAGGAAAATGGAAGAAAAATGTGAGGAAATTCCCCAACTGAAAGACTCTAGACTCTCGTTAATCGTCTGAGTGTGTAGATCCTGTGGCCTCTGTGTTTATTTCCTGATGATTCTTCCTTGGTCTTTAGAAGTTGTTAACAGAGGGAAGGCTATTGGTTGACCACTTTGGACTTGAGCCCTTAAGAGAAACAGCCCACAGACCGCTGGCCCATGTTCTATGGACCCCAAGTGGCATCTAAGGATTCTTAGTATCGTTGGCAAGAATGTCTGTCTGTGCCTTTATCCCCATCAAGGTGAACTGGAGTTCTCTTTTGACACAGAATTTCCTGGCAAACGAGGTGAATAGAAAAAGAGGGAATCCAGGAGAGATCAAGGGATTCAGGACTTGGGAAGGGGCCAGGGAGGAGGGAAGAAAGGAAGTGGAAGAGTGGAAGACAGAGGAGAGGTGAGAAGGGGGAGACGAGGAAGGAGAGTGGGTCTGTGAGTGGTGAGTGAGGCTGACAGGGAGGGGGTGTCTCTCCTTAGCAGGGAGGATGGAGGAGGGAGCCAGAGCCAGCGAGACGTCTCCCCACCCCCAAAATTGAACTCTCCAAGCCACCCCTCCTGGGACCCTGGGGCTCCACTTGTCAGCAGGAGCCCACAGCTGCTGGGAGGTGCTTCCTCGACAGTGGCCCCCTGGCACCTGCCTCGGTTTATTTCTGGTGCCACAGCTGAGTCATGGGGTGGGGAGAGTGAATAAAGGCTGGGGGAAGGGGAGCTTATGACTGGAAGAGGAGAAAGCTGAAGGAGGCTCTAGGACCTGGGACTCGGGGGCCCAGGTCTGCCCCTTTGGGAAAGAGGGTCAGAGGCGACAGCATGAGAAACAGGAGTTAGGTTACAGGAGGGATGTCCACATTGGAGACCCTGGATTAATGGGGCTGGGGAAAGAGTGGGGAGTGGGAGGCAGAGTCTACTGCTTCTGAATTGTTGGAGAAGAGACATGATCTAGGTGTGCCAGTGCTGTATTAGAAAGAGAGGGGAGAGGGGCCCCCAGGGTGGATGGAGACGTGGATATGGAATCTTCAGATCATGAGAGTGGAAACAGAGAGGGCCGTGTTTTCCTCTGCTTCTGGTCGCAGACTCCGTGGACCCTCACCTGAGGCCACTCTGTCCCTCTTCCTGCCCCTGAGCCAAAAAGTCCCTTCCCTGGTGGCTCACTTGAGACTCTCCTTTGTCTTTTTAAGGTGGGCCTGAGGACTCGGGAACGGGTCCCTGGGTCTTTTCTTTATCTACTGGAGCTGCATTCACGTGACACCTTCTCTTTTCCCACCTCCTAGGAAGACCCTCATGTCTAACTTCCATCCATCCTGCTGCAGCACTGTCCTGGAACTTACCATCCCCTGTGGGCTGGGGTGGCCTCACAGGGACCCAGGGGCCTGTCGCCAAGCCCAGAGCCCTCTTGGGTTTCTTGGGCTTAGGTGGGCTTAGTCTCCATTCCCTCCCCTTTCTAGGGGCAGCCCCAGAGGGCACATTCCAGCTGAAATTAAATCACATTCCTCCATCCCTGCCTGACAAGGATGGCATTTCTGACAGCAGCTGTGACACCACAGGGTCAAGTGGCAGCAGCTGGTCCCCCAAGGAGGGGCCGAGAGGGGGAAACTAGGGGAGCTGAGAGACCAGGGCCTTTGGAAGCAATGAATGAACTCTGAGTCTTTGATCTCAAGAGGCCAGAGCAAGAAGCATAGACCCTGCAGTGGGAGGGATACAGGTTAGACGGCAGCATCTCCTAGCTGCATGGAGCAGCAGGGAATGATCCAGTCTGAGCAGTATTGTGCAGATGGGAAAACCGAGGCCCCCAGCATCACCTTCTGAGAGGACCCTGGAAGAACACCCCCTCCCACCCCTGGACTGGGCTTCTGCATAGACGTGAGGCTGAGGGGGCCCTTTAAGAGGCCACACTCTGAGCTCCTTGGCCAGAACCCAAAGCCAAGGCCTTTGATTTCCTCTGAGCCTCTGGCGGCAGCAGCAGCAACGGGGACAGCATCAGGCTGGGCTGAATGGAGAGCTCAGCCCCTGACCTCACCCTCCCAGGCGCCTCGGCCTGCACAGCCTTATAAGGAAGTGCCCCAAGCAAACTGAGGAAGTCACCTCCAGCCCCCCCATCCTACCCCCACCCCGTTCAGAGGCTATATTTACCCAGAGGAGGTCCCAGAATAACCTCCCACTTGTCCTCATGCTGGGATGGGGGGGACGTGGAGGGTGCTGCCTCCTCATTCCCTCCCCTGGGACTCCACCCTCCCAAGTGCTTCCTGTCGTCTGATCTCATCACAGTCGTTCATTCATTCATTTATTCATGTATTCAGTCCGTGTTTACTGAGCACCCTTGGGCCCCCAGACCCCTCCAATTCTCTTCTCCAACCTGGTCCTCTCTCCTGGGCCCCACAAACCCACCCTCTCCCAGGGCAGCTCCTCTTAGAGGTCACAATTTCCTGCTGGATTCTCCAGCTCAGAAGATGGGACCACCGACTCCCAGCTGCCCCTACTGCCACACTCCCACTCCATCTCCCACAGTGGGTCACCAAGGCCTGAGACTGTGCTTCCCTTACCTGCCTCCTCTCCTTCTCACTGCCACCCTTGTCCCCCACCTGGACCGCTGCAGTAGCCTCCCTGAAGCCCACCTACCTACCCCAATCCACTCTCACACAGCAGCCAGAGGTTCTATTTAAAATGCAAACCTGGTCATGTCATCTCACTACTTACAACCCTTCAAAGCTCCTCACTTCCCTTAGGATGAAATCCATATTGCTTGGCTGCTCGGCTAGGCCTTGGCCCACTGGCCCCCAGCGCCTCTCTAGTCTTATTGTGGACACTTTACCCCTCATTCTCCACCTTCTGGCCACACAAGCCTACATTCTGTTCCTCAAATGCCCAGACTTCTCTTCCTGCCCCAGGATTTTGCACCTGCTGTTCCCTCTGACTAGAATCCTTTCCTCCGCCTCCTCCTCCCTCCTCCTCCCTCCTCTTCTCTCCTCCTCCCTCCTCCTCCCTCCTCTTCAACACGCAGGTCAGCTCCTGCTCATGCTTCAGGTTCCCAGGGCAGCCATCCCTGACCTCCTCCTCCTCCCAGCCTTCCCCAGCCCAGATCAGGTGGGGCCCCTGCTCTGTGCTCCCATAACCTCCTGCCCTTCTCTGCCCGTTTTCAAATATGATTTCCACTCAGAAGCCCTTGTTCGGTTAGAAGGTAGAGCTCTCGGGGCCAGGAACCTTGGACTCCCAGCACCTGCATGGTCCATGGCGCATAGGAGATGCCCTGTAAGCATCTGACAGTCCCTGTTACTGTCCAACCCTCATTTCTCTTGCTGCGCAGATGGACTACCATTGCCAAAGAGAACACGCCACCCACCGTACACGTCTTTTAGAAAGTCTTCACTTCTGTCTAACTGATGTCCCTCCACCTGTTTGGGACTGTTGGCAGAAATGGCTAGTTTGGGTAATTCTGCAGGGGACCAGGGATCTTGGTGTGGGGGTCAGGATGGGCACCAGACACCGGGAAGGACTGCTTGGCTTGGCCTCTCTCCTTGGTCCCCCGTCCAGGTGGGGGTGCCCGAGGGCCTGGGGAGATCAAGCACAGGTCTCCTCTGTCCCATTAGAGGAGCAGGGAGTGGGCCTTATTTGCTCGGGCCAGTGTGCTGGCCCACAGCCTGGCGGGAGCAGACATGGCCTTGTTAGCAGTGAGTACAGGAAGGATCGTGGAGGCTTGGGCTGCCAGGAGGGCTGCCAGCATCCTGGACCCCAAGGGCAGAGGAGGGGGCCTGGGTACCTAATGCAAAGACTCTTAGGTGGAGGAGAAAGGCATGGGCAGAGAAACAGACAGTGAGGTTCTGTCAGGGGGCCTCTGTCCACCCCTCCTTGTCCAGAGGATGAGTTGAGGTCAGAGGGCTTGAGACTTCATCTTCTCATCTTCCCCTGCCCTCAGCCTTGGGCCCGAGGAAAGGAAGGGCCTACCCCTGGCCTTGGGGTTGTCCCCAGATGTGGAACATTTGTCTGTCAGCCCCTGCCCCACCCCCACCCAGGATATTTAGAGGTGTCGCCGGCTCTTCCTTCCCTGCAGAGCTGAGCTGGGGAGTGGTTTCTATTTGGGTATCCTGACTTCAAGGCCTTCAAGCCCCGCCTAATCCAGGAACCCCTGGGAAGGGGGGTGTCACCGTGCCCTACACAGGGACCCAGAGAACTCCTGGGAAGGGGGGTACTCTTGGGAAGAAGCTGTGGCTGGGTGGACCCCCGATCTAACCCGTTATCAGCACACCCCCTCGCTCTTTTGTTTCACCCCTGACAGCTTCGGTCTATCCCGGCCTCACCTCCACTTTCCTGTCTTCTCTGTCTCCTGCTTTAGCATGGAAGGGAAGTCCTACCGAAGATCTAAACTGTAGCCCTCCGGCTTTCCCCAGCCTTCCTCCTGATCTCCCTGCCCTGGGAGGCCCCGCAGTCACCTGGCCCAGCATCCCTCGCTGTGCGGCTGAATCTGAGGTTCAGAGAGATTAAACGCTGACCTGAGGCCACACAGCCAGACTGAGACAGAATAGGCCTCCCTCTTCCCTTACCCAGCTCTGACCCAGCCAGTCTGAGCAGACGCCAAGGCCATACAATTGTTTGGGTTTGGGGGCAAGGGGGCTTATTATGCTGGCGGCACTGAGGGGCCAGCAGCGAGGACATGCGCGGGGGAGTGTGGCCCCAAGGCTTAATCCCTGTAATCAGCGCTGTGGGCAGAGATGATGACAGGCCTGACTTCTGCAGGCGCCAAGGCCACAGGGGCTGGCCCTCCTTCCCTGGTCAAACAACACCCCCCTCCCTCCCCAGCTCTCCAGCACTGCTGCCTGCAGCCTTCATCTGTCTGCCGTGTCTCCCCCATGAGGCCTTCCAGGTCCTCCTCTCCTCAGGAGGCAGCCCCTCCCTCACACTAGCATCTCCTGCTTCCTCTCCCAGTCTCCTCTGCTTCTGTGTCAGCCCTGAGGCCCCCCTGAATTGAGGAAGGAAGAGGCCAGACTTTATAGGCGGAGGCATTACTTTATTCAGGCAGGGAAAAGCCAGATGGGGCTACAACATGGCAGGCATATGGGGGGTCAGGACATAGGAGCACCCCCTCACCCCCATTAGCCATCAGCCAGACATCCCATGAGGGTGCAGTGAAGAAGGGCAGAGCTGGTGAGCCCTGGCGCATGGACCACCATGGCCCCCTCCCCATGGAGGAGCCACTGGGCCCCTGGCCTTTTCCAGCTGATGGGATGGGGAGGAAAGGGAGTGCAAGGAAAAGGGGGGGCCTAGTCCTACAGAGATTCAGTTGGCTTCAGCCTCGTGGGACAGTGCAGGCCGGATGTCCCCCTGAGCAGGGTCCAAGGGGCTGGTTTCTATTCCCAGAGCCTGCATTCTTGGAACGGGCCCCTTTGCCACACCCATTTCACCTCAGCTAGCCAGGCCTCTCGGACAGAAACCACGGGTCAAGAGATAAGTTAAGGGTGTGCCTCCGAGCAGGGAGGGGCTTGGAGGGGGTGCTCTTCCTCTAGTCCTCCCCTGAGGACCAGGAGTCTCTATCTCCCTCTCGCTGACTGAACTTCAGGAGCTGGCCTTGGCCCAGGTGAAGCGGAGCCCCTGCCCAAGGGGTCTTCAGGGCACCCCCCTCCTCCTCCTCCTCCAAGGGGCTCCCTTGGTCACCCTCAGGGGGCCCCGGTTTCCCCTGCCTTACTCCCTCAGACTGCTCCAGCCCGTTCACCACACCCCCATTCACATGCTCCAACTCTTCCTTCAGGCTGGGGCCCTGGCCATTGACACCAAGGGTGTCCCCTACCTCCAAGCCCGTGTCCTCCACCGCACTGAGGGTCCCCAGAGGGCCAGGGACTTGGCCCTCCCTCTCCAGGGGAATAGCATCAGACTCGTCCTCTGATCCTGAGGCCTCCGTGCTGTCCTGGGACTCAGTCTCCAGGGCGGTCATGGGGGCGTCAGACGCCGCACCCCTCAAGCCATCATCCCAGGGGACACTGACATCCATGGTCTCAGACCCCAGGAGGTTCCCTCTCTGAGGGCCACTCAGGGCCGGGAGGCTGCCCACAGAGGGCCCTGCCCCCCACCGCCCTGCCCCTGGCCCCCTCTCCCCTTCTTCATCTTCTTCCTCTCCCTCCTCCCCGCTCTCTTCCTCATCTGCAAATCCATCCGATTCCCCATCCGGGTCCCAGACTGCAGGCTCCAGTAGCAACGGCGGCACCTGGCCCGGAGGTTCTGCCACCTCCCCAGGGACCCCAGGAAGAAGAGAAGCCTCAGTCCCCAAGTCCTCAAATTCTTCCGACAGCTCAGAGTCATGGCCACGTTCCTCCTCATCTCCCCCCTCCTCCTCCTCTGAGGGATGGGCCCCAAGGCCCTCAGAGGCCAGGACTGCAGGGCCCCAGCCTTCCTTTCCAGTCTCCTCTTGAGGGGAGGGCCTCTGCTCTCCAGCCAGGTCCCACTTGGGGGAAGCAGGGGACCCGAGGTAGAGGCCCAGGGGAGTGGAGTCGGGAAGGGTCTCCCCTAGCTCATCAGCCTCACTCTCTTCTCTGCTCTCCTCCCCCTCCTCCGAGAGGTCTTCAGGGATTCCCCCGGAGCCCATCTCCTCCTGCTCACCCTCCACCTTTCCCAGGACCTCAGCCCTACCTGCCAGCCCCCAGCTAGCCTCTTGGCTACCCTCAGCCAGGGGCTGGGGCCCAGGGGCATCTTCAGGGATTGGGATGGGTGAGCAGGACTCAGTGGGCCGTGGGCTGGGTGGCCCCAGCACTGCTTTGGCATCCTCCTTTGCCCCCTCGGAGCTCAAGGGCCTGGGTTGAGGGGTATCACTTCCATCGCAGCACGAGGTCTCGGCAGGGAACGTCTCCTCTGCTTCCTCAGGGCCTTCAGGCTCAGACTCCTCCCAGCCCCTGGCAGCGTCCAGCGGGTCTCTGCTCTTCCTGGGCAGTGTGGAGAGCTCTGGCTCCAGAGCAGCTGCCTCCTCCAGCTCCTTTCTGGGCCCTTCCAAGCCCTGCACCCTCTTTGCCTCCAAACCTTCCTCCCCCAGGGGTGGCCCCATCACCTCCTCTCTGGCCAGGCCGCCTGGGTCCTCCAGCCCTACCGCCTCCTGCTCCGGTCCCTGTTCCGCTCCTGCAGTCTCTAAGCCCAAGGTGACCTCTGGGGAGGCTCGGCCATCGCTGGGGTCCACATCCTCACCTTCCAACACTGGCTCTAACACCTCTGACATTCCCTGGGGAGCTGGGAGGCCCGGGGTCCCCACCTGGTCTGGCCGCTCTTCAGGGTCCTGGAGGCCCTCAGCGCCTCCCACCCCACCGGCATCCTCAGCTGAGACCCTCTGCTCTTTGGGCTCGGAGCTCCCTGGCTGCCCCTCACCTGGGCTCCAGGCCTTGCCTGTGGCCGTCAGCTGCAGCTCCCCCCGGTCTACAGCCTCCCCCTTCCCAGCGAAGCTATCCCATTCCCTAGGTTCCATCTCTGCCTCGTCCGCACTGTCCACTTCAGGTCTCCCAGGGGGCGTTTCCTGATCCAGTTCTTGACCCCCCTGCACCGTATCTTCCCACTTCTGCAGATGTGCAGAGAGTGGCAGCTCCTGTCCCTCCTCCTCCAGGGACCTCGGTGGCTCTGAATTCTCTCCCTTCTCCACGTTCTCTTCCTCTTCCAGATACCTTTGACTTCCCTTGTCTGCCTCCTCTGGAGATCTCACATCCTCTACACTCTGCCCTCCCAGAGAGCTCAGTGATTTCTGAGTCTCCTCTTCTAGGGGTCTCAGTGTCTCTTGGTTCCCTTCCACAGACCCCAGTGGTTCTTGACTTTCCTTTTCTAGAGGTTTCAACATTTCCAGGTTTTCTTCTCCTGTGGGCTTTAGTGGTTCTAGAGTCTCTGTTCCTAAAGATCTCACTGCCTCTACACTCTCTTCATTTAGGGACCTTAATAAGTCTTGATTCTCTTTTTTGAGAAGTCTAACTATCTCCTGGTCTTTTCCAAGAGACTTTAGTGCCTCTGGTTTCACCTGTTCTAGAGGGCTCAATGTCATCTGGTCTTCTTTTTCTAGAGACCTCAGTGGCTGATTCTCTTTTCCTAGAGGTCTTGATGTCTCCTGGTCTTTTTCTTCTAGAGATCTCAGTGGCTCTAGATTCTCTTTTGCTAAGGGTCTCAATGCTTCCTGGTTCTCTACTTCTTGACATCTCAGTGGCTCTTGCCTTTCCTTTTCTAGAGCTCTCAATGACTCAAAGTTCTCCTCTTCTAGAGACCTCACTAATTCTTGATTTTCCTTTCCTGGAGATAAAAATGCTCCTACATTTCCTTGAAGAGACCTCATTATTTCTTGACTCTCCTTTTCTAGTGATTGCAATGTCTGTGGGTCCTCTTTTCCTATAGGCTTAAGTAGTTCTAGAGTCTCTTTTTCTAGAGGACTCATTACCTCCATCTCCTTTCCTTCTAAAGACTGCAATAACTCTTGATTCTCCTTTTCTAGAGTTTTTAGTGTTTCTAAGTTCTCTTCTTCCAAAGACCTCAGAGATTCCTGATTCTCCTTCTCTAGAGATCTCATCGTCTCATGGCGCTGTTTTTCCAGAGAAATCAGTGGCTCCTGAAACTCCTCTTCCAGAGACTTCAGAGTTTCTTTTTCCAAAGGACCCGGGGAGTCTTGGATTTCTTTCATGTCCAGATCCCCCTCTTCTTGCCATGTTTCCTGTTGCAAGCTGCTTATTACTTTGACCTCTACAGCTGTTTCTTTCTCTGCCAGCCCCCAGATTTGTCCTTCCCCTTCCTCCTGGAATCTGCTGGGCCCTCTAGACCCACTGGGTTCTCCATCTTTGGCCTCTAAACTGGGATGGTCAGGGCTGAGGGCTGGAGCCAGGGAGGTATGATCTTCAGAGGACTGGCCTGGACTGGGCTCTTGTTCCTTGCCCCCAGGCTCCTCTGGTCCTGGCAGGACGCTGGCAGGGATGGCCACCTTGGCTTCAGCCCACACCGCTTCTGGAACCTGTTGCATCCCAACCTGTGGCTGGGGCAGGGAGAGAGGGGCATCCTGGGCTCTGATCTTGGCATCTGTGGCAGGGCGGGGAGCCTGAGGTGTGGGCGGAATTGGGGTGCTGGCCGAGGTGGGGGCATGGCCCTGAAGGAGTTCCTGGCTCTTCAGGAAGCCTGGCACAGGTGTTTCAAGGGTATCAGGCAAAGGTGAGGAGAGGGGAGTAGGGCTCAGCACAGAAAGCAAAGGTCCCAGACGCCGGCCCTCTGGGGTCCCAGGGAAATGCAGCTCCAGCTTAGGGTCTGGAAAGGTAGAGGGGAAGAAACGGTGTCAGCACATACAGGTTGGGGGTGGGGCAGGGGAGCAGCTACCACTTCTGGCAAGAGGGTCCTGCTCCTGCCTTTTATGGGCTGGGCTAAGAGTATGCTCGCTGCCGTGGAGGACCACGGTGTCAAGACTTAAGACTGCTGCTTTTCAGGAAAAGCATCGCTCTGGGTGTGAAGAGGAAAGAAAGGTAAAGTTTTGGGGGGACCTTGGCCCCTCCTCTTACCCAGGAAGCTGAGGGACGCCTTGGAACCGCTGCCAGGTGTCTGCAGCCGGGAGTTCTCTGCCTCTAGGAGGGTTCTGGGGAGAAGGGAGGAAAAGCTGGGTCAGCCCTCTGCCCACAGGCCAGCCGGCAAGCCAGCCAGGGAAAAGTCACAGCTGAGCATGCGCGTCCCTGGCCTGGCAGGCTATCTCTTCATTTTCACCACTATCACACAAAAGCCACACGCATACTTGGCTCTGCACATGAAATCACATGGTCACATCCCACAGATATCACCCATTTGGTCACACGGAGTCACACACTTATTTGGGACACACAGCTGGACTCACAGACACACAAGCAGATTCCCACACAGTCGACACAGTGTACACACACACCCACACATTGCTTAGACTAGTCCCCTCCCAACCCCAGGCCTATGACCTCATCCTCCGTGTGGGGGGCCGATTCTCATGCTAATTGCTGCCTTTGTCCACACTGCCATCTGGAGGGTCTGAGTAGGGGGCTTCCCAGGGGAAGTGGGAATTCTCAGGCCGTTCCCATGGGATAGGCTCCCTCCTCCTTCTCCCCCAGGGCCCCCAGAGCTGGTTCCAGACAAAAGCCAATGAATTCAGCTCCCTCTCTCCAAATCCTTTTCATGCCTCAAAACCCAGGTTAAGCCTGCGCAGTCCTTTCCCCTCAGTGGTTTGATTTAGGGGTCAAGGCCCTCATCTTGGGATCTCTAAGTACTCTGGATCCCAAGCCTTTCAGGGCAATGGAGGTTTTCGTGTACATGCCCCTGCCTTAGTGCCCCATGGGGACCGAGGAGGAGGGGCCCGATTGCGGGGGAGGGAGGACCAATCAATTAAACGAGTTATCCTGAACATCTGTCTCCTCTGTGCTCTTCCTCATGATCTCTGAGTCCGGTTAGTGTTTTCTATGGTCTCACCTCTGTCCTTCTCGATCGATGCAGCGTCATGCCCCCTGAGCTCTGTGCCCCCTGGAGGTGGAGGCCCTCTCTTCTTCATCCCTAGATCCTCACCGCCCTTCCCTCTCTGGGCCCGGCCTCCCCTCCCCTCCTTAACCTGTCCCAGGGCCCCTGCTTTTGTTTTTCCTGTGGATTCTGGGGGCACTGTCCTCATAGCCCATCTAGCCTTGGCTCCACCCTGCAGGCTTGGGGTACGCAGCCCTTCACAGTAGCAAAGCCCCTTCCTCAGGCTTCATCAGTGGGTCCTTGGCTAACCAGGCCAGTTTCCCAGAAACTGGGTTTGCCCAAGGCCACAGAGCCAGAGAAGCAGCACTTCCTTGGTCTCAACCTTTCCTGAGCCAACAGGGAATGCGGTCAGTAGAAGGGCTGGGCAGGGCCAAGGCTCGAGAGAAGCCAGGCCCCAGGACACTCAGGATGGAAGGGACCTTGGCTGTCACCCAGCCCATCTCCCATCCTCCCGACAAGGAGACTGAGGCCCAGGTCAGGTGGCAAGTCAGTGCCACCGGCCCACACCTGCAATTCCTTCTTCCCGAGGCTGCTCAAGGACATCACCCTCTCTGTGTGAGCACACACACAGAGACTGGGCTTTTCAGCCCCTTGGGGTAAGGTTCTGGATCTGGATGACCCACACGTGTCCAGCCCTCTCCTTTGAGGCTGTCCCACTCAGCTCTGTCACCTCTCCTTGGGGGATCTCCTGGGCACGGGACGGTTCTCTGGTCCTGAACCCACGAGAGAGCAGGTGGGCGTAGGCGGCACACATCGTGGTGTGGAAGGGATCGGCCTAGAGTCACAGGACCGAGCGGTGGCAGAGCCTCCACCACCCGTGGCTCTGGGCCTCTTCAGCCCAGGAGTCTGCCCCTGCATGGATGTGTGCATCTGTGTGCCTGCATGGGTCAGGGTCAACCTGTACCTGTATGTGGCCACCTCCAAGCTGAGGGACATCTTGAGGTGTGCCAGCTGCTGCCGACCTTCCAGGACCTGGGCGATCTGGCTCTGTAGGCCCTGTTTCTCCTGCTCCAGGGCCTCCACGGACAGCTGCAGAGCAAGCCAGAGGCAGTCAGTGAAGGGACGGGGTCCTTCTGCTAACTTACCTGCATCCCCATGGGCTGCTGCAGCAGCATCTTCTGCTCCCTAACTTCTCTGCAGAGCAGATTCCTGCCTCCCCTACCCCACTTCCCGCCCAGAGAACCCCTCCTGAAGCCCCCGAGAAGAGCACAGCGGCCCCTCTCAGCCCTCTCCCACGGCCTGGCTCCTCCTCTGAAGATGCTGATTAAATGGTAGCACATGCTGCTCAGAATTCAGCTCCCACAGGAAGGGGGAGGTGAGGGAGGAGAGGAGACGGCTTACAGAGAGGAGAAGGAAAAAAGTGGAAGCAGAAGGAAAAACAATTAATCACCAGGCCTGGAGCCTGCAGGATTGGAAGCCAAACAGCCCGGGTCCCAGTCACTGTCTCCTGCTCCCCATGCTAGGCCCCCACCCCCTCCACTTCCCACATGTTCTGGAATCTTTCTCCTCTGAAGGGGGGGCGGTCATGGTGAGACCTCTGTCTGGCCCAGGCAGGAGGCTGTTTTCTCAGCTGCTGGTCACATCTGCGCAGTGTGAGGGGGAGCAGCTGTCCCAGGCCTCTGGAATGTGCTCAGGAGCCGAAAAGCCCAGACAAGGGAGAGAAGGGCTGGTGGCTCCCCATCCAGGGCCCCTCACCCTCTCCTGTCAGGGGGGAGGAGGGCAGCCGGGAACTTGCAGACTCTTGAGTGGCCAGACCGTCAGATCAGCACTGAGAGGGAAAGTTCTGAGCATCTTCTGAGCAACGGCAGGGCCTAGGGAGGGGTCCAGGGGCCATCAGGGTACGAACGTGCCATTTAGACAGTGAGGAGGCCGCTGCAGCGTCTTGTGCCTGTCTGCCCTTCGAGGGGGTGTGCTTTGAGGTCTGAACCTCCATCATTCCAGCCCTACACTACACAGAGCTGTGAAAGTCTAGGACAGTGGCACCAGGCATGGTTTTCTAAGAAGTGGCCCCTGAACCTGCAGCCACCACACCCCCCACTTCCCACTCCCTCTCCCAGGTCTCTGATCCCCAACGGGACTTCCTGAAGCCTTGTCTTGCCCAGGCCCCCAGGCTTCCTCACCTGGAACTGCTCAGTAGCCCGCAGCCGCTCCTGCCAGCGGCCCTCCAACCTCTGCTCCAGCGCGGCCCTGCGCTCCTGGAGGCCGCTGCGCTCCGCTTGGAGCTGCTGCAGCTTCAGCCGACCCTCGCGGGCGCCCTGCAACGCGTGGCCCAGCCGCTCGCGGGCCTGGCCCAGCGACGTCTCCATGTGCGCCACGCGCTCCTGGTAGCCGCGCACTGCCCCGCGCCACGCCTCGCCCAGCCGCAGCGCCAGCTCCTCAACCTCGGGGGCCGGCACGGGGGGCCCGCGGGGCGGAGCGGGGCCGCGGGGGGCGCAGGCAGCCTGAGCGTTCAGGCCCGCGCGTTCCTCCTCGTGCGCCGCGCGCAGAGCCTCCAGCTCGCGCTCCAGCTCCGCCGCCTGGGTGCTCAGCCAGGCCTGGGCGCACTTTTCGGCCTCGACCGCGCGCCGGCTGCGGGCCGTCTCCTCCGCGGTCCGCTCCCGGGCCAGCCGCAGCTGCTGGCACCGGGTCGCCACGCCCTCCACCTCTTCTTCCAGGTTGTCGCGCGCCACCTCGGCCGCGCGCTTCTCCCGCCAGCGCTGGTCGACGAGGGCCCGCAGGGCCGCCAGCTCGTCGTCGGCACGGGCCCTCCAGGAGGCGTCCCCGGCCTGTGCCCGGAGACCCCCGAGCTCCGCGCTGAGCAGCTCATTCTGCTCCTCTAGCGCCTTGACCCGGGCCAGGTAGGCCTCCAGGCGCCGGTTGAGCTCCCACATCTGAAAAGATTCCTCCCCCAGGCAGCCCTCCATCCTGCCCGTCTGACCCACCGAAGGTGGAGAGAGGCGAAGCACCGGGAGAAGCCAGCAGCTCTCAAAGCTTTTAGGACGGAAGGGTAAAGAAGACGGATGGGGACAATGACGGGGCGGGGCGAGGAGCAGCTGAAGCGACTGAGAGTCGGGAGTGGGAGCGAGGCTATTCATACTCCCGCCACCCTGGCGGGAAAAGGGGCGGGACCCAGGCCTTAACCCCTTAGAGTTAAGAGAAACGACGGCAGCCTTTGTCCCTGTGCCCCCGGTATGCTGGAGAGTGAAACCAAAGGAGAAGCCATGCCCGGAGAATCCGATCCGATGGTGGCTTTCAGGGGGAAGAGGCCGTGAGGCAAGGTCAGAACCGCAGATAAAAGCAGATTATACACAGAACTGAGCCTGTGGAGGGGGTGCCAGGGGATTCAGTCCTGCGAGGGGGTGCGAGTCTCAGTTACTCAGCTCATCCAAGAGAGCTATCACTTACTGAATTCCTCTAAGACTCAGTTTCTTCATCCAAAAAATGGGAGTGATGATGGAACTGTCATGGGACTGTTGAAAGAATAGATGTGGCCATGTTTTTCGTAAATAGCGAAGGCTCACCCTCCTGAAATACTGGAAGAAGGCAGCATTGCAGAGAGAAGTTAGAAGAGACATTGCCTAGAACACAAGAACAAATGTGTCCTACTGGGAAACACCCCATATGCACACACACCCTATTTCCTCAGTCTCCACCAGGAAACGGAGAGAGCAGGCAAAAGGATGTTCTCCCCATTATTCACCTCCATCCTTTCTACTCATCTTTCATATAAGCTGAGGTTCATATACCCACTTTTTAGGTAATGGAAGCCCCCCCCGCGCCCCGCCAGTTCGCAGGGAAGGACACCCCATCCTGGCCTCGTTGTCAGCGATTTTTGGGCAGAGGGCGCCCCCTGGTGGCTCGCAGACCGGGCCAAGAAGAGGAAGCAGAAAGAAGAAGCATCTCTTGTCACAACTAGTCCAAATTTATCGAGCCTTTGTAATATGCCAATCATGTTCTAACATTTTATTTACGTTATCTGACTGAATCCTCAAAACATCCCTTTGAGGGTTCCACAGTTCAGGAAACGAAGAGCTCACTGAGGGCGGGAGTAGCTGGGAAGGCCTTCTGGAGGAGGAGGGGTCCTTGAACTGGGTGATGAGGGAGGTGGGATTTGGGGTTTGTAGTGTAAAGGGGAAGCAGGGTCCGAGGGAGAGGGCCAGAGATAATGAGACTGAGGGGGGTCTTTGGGGGAGGAATTTCTGCTCATGTAAATCCAATTTAGCTCTACAAGTGTTAATTAGACCTACTATGTGTCAGCACTCTGTCCCAGCCCTGGAGGAGCACATAGTTTGGTAATGTGAGGGCAACAGCAATGGTGGTGGAGGTAATATCATAATACTTAGCACCTGAGGTATCCACAGAGACCTGGGGGAGCACAGATAATGGAGAAGGTTTTCTGGAAAGGGGGTACAGCAGGGTCAATGACCAGGAGGCCATCCCACCAGGCCAACTGGACTTTGAATTCACTACCATATGTGGAGCAGAAAGGGAGGGGCCAGTGGGCGTGGAGTGGGGGGATTGACTGAGACTTAGTGCAGACCGGGAGGCTGAGGCTTCTCCATCCCCACATTACCTCACAAATCCTGCGGTTTGGTTTGGGCTGGGGCATCGCAAAAGTTGTGTCCAGGGGAGGTCACTTGGCATCTCTCCCTCCTCTTTCTCTTCCTGGCTGTGGGGAGAGAGAAGCTGAATACTTGAGATCCCTGGGTTCCTCCAAGGGGGGGGGGTCCCCTGGAAATGTGGGATGGCACTGGCGTGGGGAGTTTCCCTCCTGGGCCTCTCACTCTCACCCAGAGGGGAGACATTTGGACTGTGTTTCATGCAAAGAGTACTGGGTCTGACTTTTACACTTTCTAGCTGAATGACCTTAGGCAAATCACATAGCTTCTCCAACTGAGCCTCAGTTTACCTGTTTGGTAAAAGAGGTTAATACTTACCCATCCCCAGGCGTTTGCTCTGAGCATCAAAGAAGACCGGGTATGGGGACGTCTTTGTACAAAGCCTTTTTGAGGACCATCACCATGAAAGCCATCAAGCTAGAGCAAACCCTTCCCGTGAACCACTCTTGGTGAGTTTTGGGAATCTTGGAAGGCAGAGATGATCTGAAATGCTGGAGAAGAGTGGGATGTTGATTTTTTTAAGGCAGGAGAAGGTGGGTCCCAGCAACCACAGCTGGTGTAGCCGACACCAAGGCCCAGACAATTCTAAACAGATAACTGATATTTGAGGCAATGAGAAGCTGAGGAAAATGAGGCCTTCCATGCGACCAGGGGACACTCAATGGGCACAAGGTGGGCCAGGTGTCCTCTCCTCCCTCGGGGGGTTGCATTGTTACTGGGATTTCTTTTTTTTTTTTTTTTTTTGCGGTACGCGGGCCTCTCACTGTTGTGGCCTCTCCCGTTGCAGAGCACAGGCTCCGGACATGCAGGCTCAGCGGCCATGGCTCACAGGCCCAGCCGCTCCGCGGCATGTGGGATCTTCCCGGACTGGGGCACGAACCCGTGTCCCCTGCATTGGCAGGTGGACTCTCAACCACTGCGCCACCAGGGAAGCCCTGTTACTGGGATTTTTATGAGGCCTTTGCCTGCACTTCTTATGTCCCTGTGCCTGGCCAGGACACATGGACTCTGTGATACTACACTGGGTGGATACAAAGTTCAGTAGCCATCCCCAGAGATGTCCATGAGAAAGCTGAAGAGGGTTCTGTGGGCCCTCAGGATTCTGTCCTTGGTCTGAAGATCACAAGTTTTAATTAAAGACTTGGATGAAATCATAGAAGCCATATTGATCAAATCTACATGTTATGCAAGAAATGAGAGGGTTTGACAGAATAGGAAAAAAAATGAACCAGATGACATTTAATAGGGATAAATGTAAAATTCTGCTTTCGGTTTCAAAAAAAAAAAATCAACAGCATAAGAAGAGAAAAGAATAAAGCCTATCTAGTGAAGAAGACCTGGGGGTTTTAGCAGACCACAAGCTTGTTATGAACCAACACTGTGATGTGGCCACCTAAAAGAGTAAAAAGGATATAAGTGATTCATAGATGCAGGGCGTCCAGATCAGGGGTGGTGACATTCCCTCTGCCCTTCCGCATTTGGAGTATTGTTCTGGACACAGTATTTTAAGAGGGACCTTGGCATGTTGGAATTGATCCCAGAGGAAGATGAGCAGATGGTAAGGCAACTTGGAATCATGGTTGATGAAGACTTTCTGAATCTACTCATGTCTCAGGACTGCAGCTGAGTTCTGAAACTAAAAGATAATAGCCTCTGAGCACCATACATATCCTAAAGAAAGTTGCCAGACTCGCCTGCAAGGCTTCACCCCTGCCCCAGTCCCCAGGAGAGAAGGCAGGCGGAGTGCAAAGAGGTTGCACACCGCAGCATTGGATTGCAGGGTGGCCAGCCCTGGAGGGCAGGCTGCGGCTTCCCCTCCTCTGCTCCGAGGGGAAGGGTGATGCCTACTGAGGCGAGTGGGTGTGGACTTCCAAGGGGATGACTCCTCAAGGCCGGGAATCCGCATGAAGGGCACATTGGTGTCCCACCTCTGGGCAGCTGTCTTTTAGGGCACGGGGTTTGTTCATCTGGGCCTCACTGAGACACAGACACTGGAGAAGGATGGCTAGAAATAGAGGGGGCCACAGGGAGGGACAGGCGAGGTTCTGTGTGCCAAGAGGACTCTGTGAAAGGAGCCCCCCATGGGGAGCAAGCTTTGGGCATCACCACCCCCAAGGGAGGTCTGCATCTGAGGAAGGCTGACTGTAGCCCTGGGTAAGTGGCACTCACCCCTGTCTCCTCCTCTGTCCTGCAGAGGAGAAGGAAGCCTCGGGGCGGGTCTGCCAAAGTGTGCTTAAGGGACAGGAGAGGGAGACCCAACAGAATGTCATTGCAGGCAGTGGTCAGAGAGATCTAAAGCTGTTCTTTTTTGTTACCTCCCCTACCTCTCACTTCTTTGCCTCATAATACGGAGGCTAGGGCAGGGGCAGGACATCACTCTTGCCCTATCCCTAACTTGACCCCTCCTTTTAATCTCCCTGTCCCCCTTCTCTCTTCCCCTCCACTTCCAGGACTAGATGGGTCCTGCTGGACATGTGTGGCAAGGAGTAACGTCAGCAAGGAGTCACAAGTCTTTTGACAACAAGAAAAGAGACGGGAAGAAGGAAGTGAGTAGGTTGGAGACCAGATGGTAAGAGAGACGGCAACTTTGGGAAGCTCTGTACCGAGAGATCTGGCGACATAGAGAGAGGGAGAGAGCGGGTGCCAAGGAAGCGATCAATGGAGCAGAGAGCGGGCCCAGGGACCCCTCCTGGGAAGTCTGGCTTTGGCCTGAGAGCTTTGGGTACTGGCTGGACCCTCCCTTTCCATGCTGCTTTTCCCCATCCCCGTGAGGGAGGCTTGGAGCTGGAGCTGGGTCTGGGAGGCAGAAATGTTCCTTCTCTCTTCATTTTCTCCTCTCCCGGCTGGAGGGATGATGGGGCTGGCTTTGTTTTGCAGCTTTCTCCTTTCCCTCACATCCACAGCAGGCCAGCTGGACTCCTCATTCTACATCCTGAGGGAGGGGTTAAGGGAAGGCAAGTAGCATGGGAAAAGCATTGAACAAAGAGCCTTGTCTATGCAACCTTGGACTAGTCAGTTCACCTCTTTGGGTCGTGGTTTCCACAGTAATTTATTCAAATAATATTTAGAAAGCACTTATGGAGTGCCAGGTGCACCATAGGCACTAAATAAATATTGTGAAGGAATCAAAAATGACTAATGTGGAGCCCAGTCCTCAGGAAGCCGATGGGCACGTTGGAGGACAGACGTGGGAACCATAGAGTGCGATCCGGGTAGAGAGGCGTGATGAACTGGAGGGGGAGGGGGGAGGGGGCAAAGGAGGTGGCCGTGTGGTTAATTTGGGGCCTTTGCCCTCCAGGCAGCGAGGAGCCCTGAAAAGGTTTTAACCTCAACCACGGGTAACCTGGTGAGATCACTGTGAAGGACTGGGGCGGGCTGGGGGGAGACAGGCAGGATGGCCAATCAGGAGGCAGTTGCCACCTTCGAGGTGGTGAGACCAGAGCCTAGGGGCGGAGAGGAGGGATGAGTGTGAGAATACTTAGGATGTGTTGGTTCCAATAAGAGTTAGATGTGGGATGGCGGGAGGGGACAGGGAAGATTCCCATACTGGTGGCTTGGCCCTAGGGTGGGGAGGGAGGGTGGCATGGGGAGAGGTGCAGTGGCTGCCAGATGTACAGGGTTGGGGATCACATTTAGAAGGACGATGCCCGAGTAGGGTGGATAAGCTGGGGGACTGTGAGCATGGACTAGGTTGTTCAGGGACAGAGGATAAAAGTACAGAACGATGAGCTGTTCCCTTCTCTCTGTGACGCTCTGGGTCTGTGGTTTGCTGAGCAGCTTGCAAAGCAGCCGCCACCCGCCTGCTCCGGCTCAGCTCAGGTCTCCACCCCCGCAAAGTAAAAGGGGCTGCAGTGGGGCACGGCCACCGGGCGCCACTATTGCCACAAGAAAAGCTACATTCCCTGGGGAAATCCTGTGATGATGATGATGATGATTGTAAGCTATAATATCTAGGTAGTGAGGTAGATACTATTATCATCATTATCATTCATGATTTTCTAACAGAGGAAACAACCTAAAGAAGCTAAGTAACCTATCCAAGACCACACAAATAGAACTTGAACTCAGAGTTCTGACTCAGCCTGCACCTCCCTCTCTCTGGGAAAGAAGGTGATGATGGGGGGGCGGGGTCAGGGGATGAGTCAGAGAGGACCTTGTGGGAAAGTCTTTAATCTCTACCATCCCTCATGCTTCTCCTAGCATGTCACTCAGGGCCACCTTAGCACACACAGCACCAACCGGGAGATGACTAACTTTGGACTCAAAACACTCTCCCCTGGTTCAAATCATCCAGTCTTCACCCCACCAACACCCACCCACCCACCCAGTTTTTAGGAGCAGTGGACAGAGAAGGCCAGCTGGGGCTGGACTGGAGCTGGAATCAGGGAGCTAGGGTTGGCTTGGGCTGGGATCTCAGGGAAGATGCTGAAGGTGCCATCTGTGTTTGGTGGTACCTTGGTGCCCTGCCTACACTGAGCTCTGATCAGGTGTTTGCTGACTGACTGTCCAACCCCACGCTGGTCTGGCCACACTCCAGGGCTGAGTTTGGCTCCGAGCACGCTGCTGAAGGAGGGCACAGACACACCATAACGTGCCCACTGAAGGACCAGGCACCTGGACGAAGTGTGGTGAGGATGTTAAGAGCATAGGCTCTGGTGGCAGACCTGAGTCCTGGAGAGACACTTAACCTCTCTGAGTCTCAGCTTCCTCATCTATAAAATGGGGGAAATAATACCCACCCAATCTGAGCACAGAGAGCTCGCCTCTCAGTCTGTCCAAGCGCCTGGTCCTCAACAGGTGTTCAGTGTATGTTTGTGAAATGAATAAATGAGTCAATAAGGTGGGGTGTGTTAGGTTGTTACTACCCATGCTGCTGCAAACATTCTTGGCCAGGTCTTCTGGGGCCCGTGTGTGTCCCATTCTCTTCGGAGCCATCTGGAAGGGAATTGCTTGTTGGAGGGAAGGCACATCTTCAGCTCCACTGAATGGATGTGCCACAATGCCACATCTTTTTTTTTTTTTTTTGGCCACACAGTTTGCAGGATCTTAGTTCCCCAACCAGGGATCGAACCTACGCCCTTGGCAGTGAAAGCCTGGAGTCTTAATTACTGAACCACCAGCGACTTCCTGCTACATCGTTTTTTAAAGCGGGCATACCAGGTTACTCTCCACTAACAGTGTGCAAAGAGTTCCCATTGCTCCACAGTGTCTTGGTACTGTCAGATTTTTTAAGTTTTCACAATCGTGAAGTGTGTTCATTCAGCACAATTGTGGAAACGCATCAGCGTGGACGAGCCTCACGAACATCATGTTGAGAAGGAAAAGCTGCAGTAAAATCCACACGGCAGATGCCTTTTCTATCAAAGTTCAAACCCCTGCAAAACAATGTGTTATCTGGAGATATGTACGTAAAAACGTTTTTGAAAGGCAAAATAATGGTAAAAATGAAGGAAAGGATAGTAGTTCCCTCTGGGGAGGAGGGAGGAGATGCAAGGGGGATGGAGAGGTACACCACTGTGCGTAATGTAGTTCTTTATTGATAGGGTATGTGAAATATTTGAAAATAAATACATACGGTGGGGTCATTTGAAGTGCCTGAGGGGCTCTTGGGTAAAAGGGCCCAGACTCCTCTTAGTGGGTCCAGAGATCAGAACCTGTCCTGATGAGTAGATGCTACAGGCCCAGATGCCAGCCCAGACAAAGGAGATGGGCACAGGACTTGTTTCTGTCCTGGAGCAGGTTGCCACCAGAGGGAGTGTGAGCCCCGTTACTGGGACACAAGACAGCTAGCCACTCTAGGGTGATCCATTTTGTGATCTGTCCTAGAGGACCTTGGTGGCTTCTTCAACCCTGGGGATTCCAAAACTCTAGGAATGAACAACAATCCGTCTGGACCCCAGGACCCCGCTCCTGTCCTCCCTGGAGAGCTGCAGTTCCTGCCCTGAAATATTGCCAGAGGGTTGTCTTTTTTCTGGCTGCACCGTGGTTCGCGGGATCTCAGTTCCCCGACCAGGAATCGAACCCAGGCCATGGCAGTGAAAGCCCAGAATCCTAACCACTAGGCCACCAGGGAACTCCCTGCCAGAGTTTGGTTCTTTGAGCCAAAACAAGAGGCCTGGAAGTTAATTCCAGGAAGAACTTGCCTGTCTTGTGGGATCAAACAGAAATGGAGTGGGATAAGGGAGAGGAAGAGGCCGTGGGCTCTTGACCACTGGCCCCTCCCCTGGCCAAATAGGAGAGGGACCCCAGGGCTGAGGCTGGGGCCAAGGAGTGACTCCTGTCCAGCGCCTCCTCCCCAGGGCTCTATGAGTCTTGCCCCAGCCATGCCAGCCGAGGGGGAAGCTCCCGTGGAGCCCTTGTCTCAGGAAGCCACCAAGTGGAGGCAGGACACCGGGACACCTCCCACCTCATCTATGGGGGTTTGGGGGTCAGGCTGTCTTCCTGCTGAGAGTCCAAGGTGGGGGGACCCACTAGGGAGGAATGTGATGGGAAGGCATTTAGCAAGACTGAGGAGATTGGATAAAAGGTGGGAGAATGAGGGTATCTGGAGGAGGTGTTGGTCTATGCAGGGCAGCTGGGGGGAGGGGGAGGTATATTTATCTTCTGAGCTGGTGGCATTAAAAATAACCAGGGCCCCTGCGTAACCCAAGCTCCCAGGTTTCTAAGGCAGGGTGGAGGCCATCAGTGGGGACTAGAAGGGCAGAGCAAAGAGGAAGCAGAGGATGGAATCAGAAAGGTCTCCTCCCACCCCGCCCCCGCCCCAGCCTGGGGCTACTGAGGGCAGGGACTGGGCAGGCTGGTGCCCCTAGGGCTGGCTGGAGGGGGCAGGGAGGGAAGGAGGAGGGGAGCGGGGAGCCAGGCAGGAACAATGCTGGCACTGAGCCAGGAGCTGGAGTCTGGGACTGAGGAGAGAGGAGGGAAGGGGAAAGGATGAGGGGTGGAGAAGAGAAAAAGAAAAGAGAGCTGGGAGAGGTGGAGAAAGTGTCCCCACGTGGGTGCGTCCACACTACTCCTCTTCTGAGTCTCTAAAGCTACTTGAGGAAAGGAGCCTGTCCTCTGAGTTCCAGCCCCTTGAGGAGCTGAAGCTACAGCAGGAGGAACTTCAGTTAGCCTTTAGGAAGGACTTCCCTGGAGGAATGGGGGCAAGGGAAGGAGTGAGCCAGAGAGGATTGTGGGAGGGTGCAATCTCTCCTTCTCTCTTAAGTCCCGGGACTCAGCCGGGTTGTGGCCCACGTTCTTGCCCTGAGACAGGCTGCTGGAAGGATGACCTCACCTTTCTGCCTCTGTTTCTGCAGTTCCTTGGCTGATTTCTGAGTCAGGGACTGTGATGACAGAAGGACAATTACAGGAAAGTTTCACTGAAAGATTAGCCTCTATACCCAGTTGTGAGGAAAGGGGCTGGAGCTGAGACCTGGGCAGCCTGATGGCAGAGGCTGAGGATGGCACGAGAGGGCCCTTCTGACACCTTGTCCCACAGAGCTTGCTGTGGGGTGTCCCATCCTGGCTCAGCTCTGGAACTGAGGGCGAGGAGCCGGAATGATGTGCTTGGCACATACTAGGAGGTCGGGGAGTATTTCCTCAATGGATGAGAGGACGGATGAAAGTCAGGGACTGCATTGGTCCTGCTCAGCACAGGGTCTGGCGAATAGCTGATGCTCCGTAAATGTTTGTCGAGGGAATAAATGCTGCCCATCTGACCAAGGCCAGGCCTGGGCCCTGCCTTTGTAGGCATCCCTGAAAACAGTAATGACACCTGTGCTGTGGTCGAACCAAGAGGAGGATGGGCTGGTCCTTGGGTCTCCTTACGCTTAGGTACACCCTGGGTGGGCTGAAATGAATTGGGGGCTGGACCATCAGGCCTCTGAGGAAGCTCCAGTGTCCCGCCCCAAAGCTGGTCCAAGTGAGGGTGGCTCTCCCTCCCCAGGCAGCTCTGGGCTGAGCCCAGGATCCCCTGCCCTTAGGCTCCTGCTGAAACTTTAGCCCATCATCCCCCACCTGAGCCTGAAGGGCTCCCACAGCTATCCTGGCCTCATAATCTTCAGTCCAGAAGGAGAGGAGAGGCCCAGCAAGGAGCAGAGGCTTGTCCCCCTTCCAGGGTGAGAGATGGAAGAGAGCCTATGGGGAAGACTAACATTTCTCCACCCTGAGGCACCCACTTCCCCGGCTGGGGAGAAAGAGGATGTGGAGGGGTCCTGCTGACACCTGTTGGGACCAAGCAGACCCCTCTTAATGTGACCAATGATTTCCCTGATGCCTGAGTGATCCCCCAAGCAGGCCACACCACTTTCTGGTCCTCAGTTGCTTCTTGAACAAAGGAGAGGCGTGATCCCCAAAGGCCCTTCCTTCTGGGACTCTGTTCTCTGGTTCTACAATTCCCAGCTTCTAAGATTCCACCTTGGGGCAGCCGGAAGGGAGGGCGCGTTGCCGAGGACCGTGCAGCTGTCAGGCTGCTCCAGCTTGAGTCACCAGCTTGAATCCCAACCTGACCTGACACACCTGCTCACCTCAATGAGTGGGGGTGGGAGCTGAGACCTGAGTCCAGTTACCTCCAGACACCCCCAGATCTCCTCTGATGGCTGCCAGAATTGCCTTCCTCTCTGCTTTTCTCATCTCCTACTCCCCTGCAAGTGGCTGGATCCCCTGGGGGAAGCTGGGAGAGGCTGGCCAAACCTGTGGAGGGCTGGGATAGGAACGAGATTTCTGGGGCGCTGGCCGGGGGCAGAGGTCAGGCAGGCATTTGATGAGGAGGCAGAAGAACGGAGGAGACGACCTTTTAAAGTCCCTTCCAGTTGGAGGAGTCGGGCATGCAGCTCCAAGGGATGAGAAAAGGACGAGAATGTCATGGGAAAAGAATGATGGTTCAAGAGGAGACCAGGGGCTGGGGTTAAGTGGGGTCAACCCTGTCTCATCTCACCCACTTTGGTGCCAGTGACTGGGCAAGGGGCTGACCCTGCTGTCTGGGAGCAATTGTCACAGCCCTGTGGGGAGCGGGCGGGGAGCGGGGGAGGAAGGGGCAATTCAGGCAAACCCCACCAGCCCACCAGCCCAAAGGGAAAGGGGAACAGAGATGGGAGGAGAGGGACTGGGGTTCCTGGGACACCCAAGGAAGAAGGTGAGGGAGGGACACTGCCCCCTACAAGGCTACTCTGAGGAGGACTTCTCTTTGAGTGGGAATAGGGCTGGGAAGGAAGGTGCGACTGGACTGTAGGAGGGATGGTGAGGAAGGGGCCAGGCCACCCTTGGGTGGGCCTGGAGTGGGGAGCTCTTGGCAGCCCCAGCTGAGAGTGAGGGTGCTGTCAGCCAGCCAGGTTTCTGCTGCTGCCTGGGAAGAGCCCAGCCCAGAGATCCTTATCCAGGGCAGGGACAGAACTGGTTTCTCGACTGGCAGCACCAAGGGGGACAGGGGAAGGAAGAAGCCAAGAGGTCAGGAGGGCAGTGGCAGGCTTGAAGGAGAGGTGGGAGGACCTGACCTGGGGACCCCCGACCCTCACTGGAGCCGCAGTCTCAACCGCCGGGGGACCTCCGGAGGCATCGCTTTTGCATCCTATTTGCATATGACGGATTCACTTTCTAGACGGACTGAAGGACCCTCCCAGGTCCCCCAGCTGTCCCTGTCCTGCTATCCTGTCCCCCGTCTTTCTCAGGTACGACTGGCCCAGGCAGGAGAAATCCCTGGGTGGACTCCTCCCCACCTCCCCACCCCAGTCTCTCCCTTTCCACTGACACCTGAAGAGTCCTAAAGTCACTGAGGAGAGAGGCAGAGGAGCCAGCAAGAGGTGGGGGACTCTGGGGGACTCTCCTCAGAGCCTGCTCCCTTTCATCCTCCGCTACAAAGGGCCTGGCGGCCCCAGTCCCATCCATCTTGTGCCTGTGGCGGTCCTTAAGTAGCCCTTTGTTAGGACCTGGGGTCAGAGGGCCTGACCAGCATGCCCCCTCTCCTCTGAGCCCCACCCCTGGGGCCCTTTCTTTCCCCCTCTTCCCCTCCTGCTGAGTATCTCAGCCTTCTCCAGCCTAGATCTCTCTGTCTCTCCCTCTGTCTCTCTCTGTCTCTCTCTCTGTCTCTCTCTCCCCTCTCTCAGGGCTTCCTGTATCTGGCTCCACCTCGGCCAATCCCTCCCATGTGGATTCCTGTAACGTGGTTCCTCCTGTCACACACTGGCACGGAGCTGCCCTCAGGTTCTGGAGGCCTCAGAGGTACCCTGGGCCTTGGCTTCCCCAGGACTTTCTCCTCTCTGGTCTCAGCTGTGCCCTGACTCTCTTGGTTTTGACATTTCTAGACCTTTCTCTCAGCTCCATGCTCCTGTTTCTTGGTGTGTGTGTGTGTGTGTATACTTCAGTTTCCCTAAGATGTCGCTGTAGACTGTCCCAGTGCCTGTAAGTGCCCCTGACCTCAGGAGAGAATCACACATACCCCCTCCCTTGGCTTTGCCCTCCCTTCCTCTCTGGCTCTTCTTGCTCTGGCCCTTGTTGGGGCTCAGTGACCCAGGCCCCTCTGTTGCCCCAGAGGTTTCACCTTCTCCCTCTCCTCTGAGAAGCTTGGACTCTAGAAAAGACTCTGCCCACAGATATCTCACAGAATTTTCAGGATGCATGCAGGGGGTGGGGGGGTCCTATGCATTTTCCCTCCAGTGCACTGCTGAGTAATGAGGGCAGGTAACAGAAGAGGAACCCAAGAGGCCTTGGGTTGGGAGGGGAAGCTGGAGAGATTTTCTCACAGGCTGGGCTGGGCCAAATGGGTGAGGTGGCCGCTCCCTGGTCCAATCTCCTGGGTCCAGGACTGTAACTTCCTCGTCATCTCAGGCTGGCAGGCAGGGAAGTACTGGAGAAGCAGAGCCAGGAGGAGGTGCCTGCCCAAGGGGAGCCTCGGTCTCAGGGTGGACACACAGCTACTGCCTTCAGAGAACCCCCAGTCCGCTGGGGGAGACCCAGTCCCTGCCCTCCGAGATCTCCTGGGAAAAAGAAATGTCTCTTCTGTCTGCCATTCTCAACAACTTTATTCAGAAAGAGACAAGCTAGGCAGAGAAACAAGAGCAGATGCCCCGAACAGACAGACAGAGCTCCAGCCGCAAGGGCCTGGGAAAGGCTTGAAGAAAGGCCTCTCCAGGGTGGGAGGGGGGAGTCAAGTTGACGGGGGAAGGGTAGGTTGGGGAGCCAGCAGCCTGGATGCAGGCCAGACAGAGCTGGAGTCAAGGATGGGGTGAGAGGGGAGGAGGTGATGCCGAAGATAAAGAAAGGGCTCAGGCTGACAAATTAAGACTCTTCTGGGTTAAACCAAACACAAAACGCATCCAGAAAGCTCAGCCTGATTCATTCTTCCAGTTCTGAAAACAGCACCAGCAGCGACCAAAGCCAGACAGCCATTCTTTTTTTTTTCATAAATTTATTTTTATAAATTTATTTATTTATTTTTGGCTGCGTTGGGTCTTCGTTGCTGCGCACAGGCTTTCTCTAGTTGCAGCGAGTGGGGGCTGCTCTTGGTTGCAGTGCGCGGGCTTCTCATTGCGGTGGCTTCTCTTGTTGCGGATCACGGGCTCTAGAGCTCGCAGGCTTCAGTAGATGTGGCTCGTGGGCTCCGTAGTTGTGGCTCGTGGGCTTTAGAGGGCAGGCTCAGTAGGTGTGGCTCACGAGCTTAGCTGCTCCGTGGCATGTGGGATCTCCCCAGACCAGGGCTCGAACCCGTGTCCCTTGCATTGGCAGGTGGATTCTTAACCACGGTGCCACCGGGGAAGCCCCCAGACAGCCATTCTTGACGCCTCCCTTCTAATGCATCACAGTCTGCACCCTCCCCCAAATTTTTCTCCACCTTCTGCCCGAGCACCTCCCCAGTCTTCTGATGGCTTTCCTTCACTTCCCCTTTTCTCTGTTCCATCTCCACCTGGCTGCCAGAAGAAAATCTTTAGAACACAAGTGAAATGCCACCCCCTTTTTTAAAATCCTTCAATGGCTTCTCATTGCTCTTAGAATAAAATAAGAAATAGTGGCAATTCCCTGGTGATCCAGTGGTAAGGAGTCCGTGCTCTCCCGGCTGAGGGCCCGGGTTTGATCCCTGGTCAGGAACTGAGATCCCACAAGCTGCTCAAGGCGCAGTCAGAAAAAAAGAAAGAAAGAAAAAGAAAAGAAATACTTACTGTGGCCCTCAGGTCCTTCAGGCTCTGCACGATCCAGCCACTGATGGCCCCCAGCTGCCAGGCACTCCAGTTATGGGACCTTGAACAGCCCCAAACTGTCCTTAGAGACGCTACCCCATGGTTCTCTCTGCTTAGAGCACCTTCCCCTCTGCTCTACCCCACTGAGTCCTCCAGGGTCCCCCTAAGTACTTTGTCCTCCAAAACACCTGCTCTTCTGATGCTCTGCCCACCCCCAATCTAAATGAGGTCTTCTCTGTGGCACTCTCTCCCTCTACTCCGCTTCTCCTTCATAGCACCTACCACACAGGTAATTGCATATATATATATATATATATATATATATATATATATATATACATTTTTTTTTTTTTGCTGCATCGGGTCTTAGTTGCGGCACGCGGGGTCTTCGTTGAGGCGTGCGGGGTCTTCGTGGTGGTGCATGGGCTTCTCTCTAGTTGTGGCACCCAGGCTCCAGAGCTCGTGGGCTCTGTAGTTTGCGGCACACGGGCTTTCTAGTTGAGGCGCGTGAGCTCAGTAGCTGTGGTTCATGGGCTTAGTTGCCCTGTGACATGTGGGATCTTAGTTTCCTGACCAGGGATCCAACACGCGTCCCCTGCATTGTAAGGTGGGTGCTTTACCACTGGACCACCAAGGAAGTCCCTTGCATATTTATTTTATTTTATTTTATTTTTTTTTTTGCGGTACGTGGGTACGTGGGCCTCTCACTGTTGTGGCCTCTCCCGTCGCGGAGCACAGGCTCAGGACGCGCAGGCTCAGCAGCCATGGCTCACGGGCCCAGCCGCTCAGCGGCATGTGGGATCCTCCCGGACCAGGGCACGAACCCGTGTACCCTGCATCGGCAGGCGGACTCTCAACCACTGTACCACCAGGGAAGCCCCCTTGCATATTTATTGATGCATTTACTTTTTAACCATCTTTCCCTACTAAAGGTCTGTTCCCCTCCCCCCCACAGCCCCCATGAGGGCAGAGATCTTGTCCATTTTATTCATTTCTGTGTTTCCAGTACCTAGCAGGCTGCCCAGCTCCTAGGAGGCTCTCAGGAAACAATAGTTGGATGAATAAATGAAAGGGTCCCTCACCTCCCCCACCCCACACTCAGAGACGGGACTTGCTTACCCAAGGACTCTGCACACTGTCTGCCTGCTCCCTGGCCCTGACCCTCTGCCCTCAGCTGCCGAATGTGGCCTCTCTTGGGGCAGGAACAGAAGTCTCTGGCCCCAGGGCATCCTGGTCTTGCAGGGAGAGGAGGCTCCCCAGCCGACACAGAGGCTCTGAAGCATGACCACCAACTGTGCACTGTGCCGATGGAGGGAGAGGCCGCTTCAGGCCGTGTGAGGAGCTAAGCTTTGGAGAAGCAGCTGAATGCCAGTGGGTGAGAGGGAGGCATACCATGCAGGGGAGGTTGGAGCTGAGGCCTGCCTGGAGGAACACACATCGGAAAGGGCAGGGGCCATGTCTTGAAGGGCCTCTAATACCCATTTGGACTTTATTTTGGACAAAAAGAGGGGGTGCAGCTAAAGGGATTTTGTGTCTTGTTTTATGGTTTTTTAAACAGGGCTCTGACATAATAAAATGTATGTGTTGAAGGATCCTCTGGCAGCACTGTGGAGGATAGATCAGAGATGCTAAGAGCTTACTATTGCTAAGTGCTATGTACGTAATGAGATTTATTTTATTTAACTATTACAACACGCTTGTGAGGTAGATGTTATATATAATTGCTGTTTTCTAGATTAGAAGCCTGAGACTCATAACAGCCCTCTTCATTGGAAAAGTGCTGCTTCCCATCCCATGGGATTCTGATGTGATTGTTAATCACCGAACCAGACCTGTTCCTTGGCCATGGGTGTGGCATGAGGTCCAGGCCTGGCCAATCAGTGGGCCCCTTGCTTTGCCAACAGCAACTAGACCAAGGGCCCAAGGGATGGTCATGTGATATAAGCAGAACCAGACTGAGTCCTTCTGGGATGTTGAAGATATAGACCCGGGAGAGAGTCCCACTTGTTTTTGGATCTCAAGCGGTAACCATGTAAGCTTGGGGCATATGAAGCCAATTTCCTATGACTTAGAGAACATTTCTGTGTGATAGGATTGAAGGCGACCAATGCACAAAGAAACAGAGGTGAGCAGGATGGATGCAAAGGGAGAGGCTGATGTACTTGTTTGGGTCCCTGGACTTAGCCACACCTGAAGCTAGACCCAGCTGAAACTTCCCAGGACATAAGCTATTGAATTACATTATTTTGTGTTTAGTTCAAAACTATACATGTACTCCCCCACCATGTTCAGAGCAGCACTATTTACAATAGCCAAGCCATGGAAAATAATCCAAGTGCCCATCAACGGACGATTGGCCTAAGAAGATATGGCATGTATATATATATATATATATATATATATATATATATATACACACACACACACACACTATGGAATATTACTCAGCCATAAAAAAGAATAAAATATTGTCATTTGCAACAACATGGATGGACGTAGTGATTATTATACTAAGTGAAGTAAGTCAGACAGAGAAAGAAAAATATTATATATCACTTATATGTGAAATCTAAAAAATAATACAGGGAATTCCCTGGTGGTTCAGTGGTTAGGACTCCACACTTCCACTGCAGGGGGCCAGGGTTCACTCCCTGGTCAGGGAACTAAGATCCCGAAAGCCGGGCAGTGTGGCCAAAAAAATAATAATACAAATGAACTTGTTTACAAAACAGAAACAGACTCACAGACATAGAAAACAAATTTATGGTTACCAAAGGGGAAAGGGGATGGGGGAGGGATAAATTAGGAGTATGGGAATAACAGATACACACTAACATATATAAAATAGGTGAACAACAAGGATTTACTGTATAGCACAGGGAACTGTATGCAGTATTTTGTAATAGTCTAAAATGGAAAAGAATTGAAAAAAATATATATATATATCCGAATCACTTTGCTGTACACCTGAAACTAACACAATATTGTAAACCAGCTATACTTCAATTAAAAACAAAAACAAGGGGCTTCCCTTGTGGCGCAGTGGTTGAGAGTCCGCCTGCGGATGCAGGGGACACGGGTTCGTGCCCTGGTCCAGGAAGATCCCACATGCCGCAGAGCGGCTGGGCCCGTGAGCCATGGCTGCTGAGCCTGTGTGTCCGGAGCCTGTGCTCCGCAACGGGAGAGGCCACAACAGTGAGAGCCCCGCGTACCGCAAAAACAAAACAAAAACAAAAACAAAAAATCCAGACAACTGAAGCTCAGAGACACTAAGTAACTTGTCTGAGGTCACACAACTAGCAAGTGGCAGAACCAGGATTTGAGCCTCTCTTATTCTAACACTTGTGCTCATTTCGCCCTATCACAGCATGATAATGTAAAGAGCAAACAGGCAAACCAGTTAGGAGGTGAGCAGTGAGAAAGCATGGTCTAGGGCAGTGGCCTGGGGAAGGAGGGCAGGCATTTGAGAGAGATGATGGTGGAATTTGGGAAGACACGGGACAGACCTGAGTGTGGAGGCTCAGTGAGGTGAGTGGGAGGAGGACCCAAGGGGCCTGGAAGACCCAGGAGACAGGGCAGATGGGGCAGAGTGAGGGATCTCAAGGCAGAGATGGGTTTGTCTCAGACACAGAGGATACCTGGGTAAGAGCAAGGTCAGCCCGTGGGTGGTGACGAGCTCGTCTGGAACCAGGTGGGAAGCCAAGGCCAGGCCCAGGGTCGCCCACAGATCGGGGTTGGAGGAGAGAGAAGGAACAATTGGAGGAGGAGGAAGCTGTGTCACCATCATGGGAGAAGGTGGGAATCAGTTTCCCAGCATGCCAGCTCAGAGTCAGGGGGGCCCTGGTGGCCTTGGAAGCCAGAGCAGCAGACAAAGGAGGCTGGAGAAGGGGAAGTGAAGGTGATGCTCATGGACTCAGCAGCAAATGAGGGGGTGGTGTTGAGAAAGGTGAAGGGAAGGTGGTTCCCTCCCAGGTGTGTAAGTCGCACCGGTGCTGCTGAAACATCGACTCTCTCACACTGCAATTTAGAGGCAAAGTTGAACTCAGGTGACTTACCCAACCCCTTCCCAATGAGCCAGAGACAGGTTTTATTTTCTAAAACATTTTAATAAAATTAACCAATAAATATTCTACACTGTATGGGCTACAGGGACAAAGAGTGGAAGACAGAGGGCCGGTCTTCCCAGTCGGGCCCTCAGGTCCCCTTGCAGAAAAAGAGAGAGACGGTGCTCTGGGCTGGCTTGGGGCTGGGACTGCTGACTTGGGATGGGGGGAGTGATTCTGGAACGGGTGATCTGGGGTCCTGCCATCCATCCCACTTTGTTGGTGTATGGGAGGAGAGGAGGGGCCAAAAAAAGCAGAGCCCCTGCAGGAGGCATCCTAGCACCCCCAGAAGTGACTGGGATGAGGGGAGAGCTAGCCTAGAAGGAAGGAATGGGGGAGGGGCAGCCCATGGGGCAGTGAAGCAGGGAGCATGGGCTGGTGGCAGGCTCTGGCGGCTCTTGGGCCACAGCCACTCACTCTCGGACATAGACCCTGGTGCACACGATGTCGTCCGCCGTCATGGTCTGAAAGGGGAGAAGTCATTGTTAGCCTGGGTCCTGTGCTTGGTTGCAGGAGGGTTGAGCGGAGGTACTCTGCTTGACCTCCAGGTCCAAACCTACTTCTTGGCTCAGGACTGACAGGTAAGAGCTGGTCACAAAATGCCTGGGCATCATGGGATGGAGGACAGTACAGCCCCAGGGGTCCATCCTAAGTCTTTCTCCCCAAGCCAGGAAGATCCCCGCGGAGAACTGTTGGGACCTCTCAGCGCATGTCCTTTGTTCCAAATGGAAGGGACACCCTTTTACGTTTGCACAAGGACACTGTATGGGACAGGGACAGCCTAGTCCTGCCCCAGCAGCTTCATAGGAGACAGGGAGACCAGCCACAGTTGTTCTTAAATCTCCTGCACCCTGGAATGTCCCGGAAAATCTCTGAAGGTAGCACTGGGCTTGCTCTGAGCTGAGAGGAGGCAGGCCTTACCAGGATCAGCTCTCCGTCATTGGTCAGTTCTCTGGTCCAGGAGGTCTTGGGACCCTCTCCCTTCAAAAGCCTCTGCTCGCAGACCATTTTGTTCTCACTCTCCCATTTTACCAGGCTCTGCATGAGAGGGTGGTCAAGTGAGGTGGGCCCACAGCAGGGACAATGCTGTGAGAGGTATAGGGGATGCACCCCCTTTCTTCCCACCACGACTATCTAGGGACTTTCTGCATTGGAACTGGAGGAAAGACTCTAGGAAAAGACTGGAAAATGTCATGTTGAGAGGCAGGGCAATAGATGCCATGACCCTGAGGGACCCCGTCCCGGCACGCACCTTACAGGGTCTCCCGTCCACAGTCTGCTCCTCAAACTCTTCTCCAATATTGAAGTTGATCTCTGTGGTACGCACGGTGGTAGAGGTTTTGATGTAGAAAGTGTCTCCCTCCTGTTTGATCTCCACTGCTGGCTTGGATGCTGCAGCCACGGCGATCTTCCTCAGCATCACGTTCACCCCTGGAGGGAGAGGAGAGGCTCGACTCTTATGGGTGCTCCAGGCGCCTGGCTCACACTCTCCCCAGGGACAGCAGGAGCAGGCTGAACTATGAGCGGCTGGGAAGAGGGGCAAGCTGCCTGGGTGTCCAAGAAAGCACCTTGAAGGGAGGGCAGGTGGTACAGCCCCGATGGCTGGTGGGTTCAGGAGGATGGACAGAGAGGCAGTGCCCCGCCCTTGGGAGTTCTGCTTCTAGCTACGGCCCCACCTGGATGAGTCAGCAGCCCTGGATCGGGATCCCCAAGTCTCAGCTCTTCACTCGGTTCTTGGGGGCAGCTTCCCCCTATTCCTCTCATCCTGCGACAGCTCACCTTGGCTCAATTCACCTGACTTTTGGTCCTTTGTCCATCCTGCTGGAGACCATCTGCTGGGGTGGGCTCATCAGAGTCACTGCGTCTGCACCCCCGCCCACGTGCAGGGCAGGCCTTCCCCAGCCAGGCCTCACTACTCACGTCCTGGAGTAGGGGCCACTTCCCTCTCTGCCCACTCACCTCCCCTGTCTTGTGGCCTTTATTTGCTGAGCCTCTGTCCCTCCCCAGGATGAGAAGGAGCAGGGATTCTCAGCAGGGGAAGAGGTGGGACAGCTGTTTCCCCCTACAGAATGGTTAGAAGCCTGGGGACACCACCGGCTGTGAAATAAGATCCATTAGGCCATGATTTCCACCTGGCTCACCCTCCCTTGCAGGCTGGGTGACCCTGGGCAAATGGCTTAACCTCTCTGAGCCTTAGATTCCACAACTGTAAAATGGAGACAGTAACTTCTTCAAGAGCCTATCACATGGGATGATGTGTGTTTAGGCCCTAGCACACGCAGTGCCAGGCACATCTATATGTTTTCAGGAAACAATAGCTACTCTTATTGTTGTTGTTATTTTCACTGATAAAAGGAAGGCAAAGAAGAAGCCAGAGTTGGGGCTCAGACAAAGTTCCCTGCATCGGACTCCTGCCCACCTGCCCTCCTGGAACAGAAAGGGACACTCCCCTCCCCTCCCCTG
Organism: Orcinus orca; assembly: GCF_937001465.1. NCBI lineage: Eukaryota > Metazoa > Chordata > Mammalia > Artiodactyla > Delphinidae > Orcinus > Orcinus orca. The sequence goes on along the minus strand of NC_064559.1, from coordinate 99,027,920 downwards.
ATGTGGGCCCGACTCCAGGAACACCCACCCAACTTCAGGGGTCAGGTCTTCTCATTCAGTCTCTGTGGATTCAGAGTCGCTGTGCCTGTCCCCCTATCCTTTCCCAGATTGGACCCCTTCTCTCTATTCCCTAGTTATTTAAAAGGAGTGGAGGAGCCAGAGAGAGCAGCCCTCTGGCAGGAAGTCAAGCAGGCAGGGAGGCACCTCTAGTCAGGGCCCAGGTCCAAGCTCTACACCCTTCACCTGGCCTGGCCTCCTGCCCTGAACTGGAGCAGAACGCTTCAGGGAAGCAATGGGTGGGATGAGGGGCCAAGCTGGGCTGGGCCAGGCAAGTGGGATTCCCTACCTCCCAATGCGGTCCAGACCCCCTGGCCCTCCTCCAGACCTGGGTCCCTAGAGAAGAAACAAATCCCCTTTCCCCTCGGCACCAGAGCAGACCCACTCTATTCCAGACAGAAGGGAGTGGGAGGAAGCCCTGTCCCTCAGGAGCCCCAGGAGCCCACTTCTTGGCTGCCAATCTCTTGGGTCCAGGGAGAAATGACTGAGGTTCCCAGGACTAATTGACTTGGTAAAAGAGACATATCCCACTCCACCTCCTTGGACAAAAAGACTACTTCACTCTCTGGTGCTACCCGGGAAGTCCATCCTGTTATCCATCTTTCCCGTTATAGGAACAGGAGCTGCTAGCTATGTGTCGTAACCATCATACTGGATGGGACGGGTATCCCCCAAATACCTGAGCATCCCTCCCCAGGAGGGAGACTCTTGCATAGGACAAAGAGGGGTGAGAAGGGACTGAGATTCCTGCGGAAGCAAGGCTAGGTCCAGAGGAGACACCCCTCCAGCCCGCTTCTGGTACCTGTGGTGCTGGGGCCAGGCTCAGCCAACGTTGGCTGATTCAGGACTGTGTTTGTCTAACGGGTCTGTTTTCAATCTGCCCCACAGCAAGCCCTGAGGAGGGCACGTGGCTCTGAGAGACCCCGCAGGGAGGACAAACAGACTGAGGACAGACAGACAACAAGGTTGGGTTTGGGATCTTATCCTCCAGCTGGGGCCTGGGGGTGTGCCAGGCCACTGCCTCCTCCACTGGGGAGAGGGGCCAGAATCCAGAGAAGTCGGGGGATGGAATGGCATCTAGGTTTCTGAAGGGAAAATTGTTATCCTTTGGCAGGATCTTGGTGGCACGCGGGATCCTGGCTGCTGCATGAGGCATGCATGCGGGATCTAGTTCTCCGACCAGGGATCAAACCCAGGCCCCCTGCACTGGGAGTGCGGGGTCCCCATCGGACCACCAGGGAAGTCCTGGATCTTTAATTTCAACAAGGGTAGGGCAAGAAAGGCTGACATGATTACAAGAAATACTGTGGTCAGACTGCAAGCAGAACTAATGGTAAGGAAGGATGGAAATCCCTGCTTTCCTCACTGCATTCCAGCCCCTTCCTAGTTCCTGACTCATTTCTACAGCCCCCGGCCCCACAAAGGGTGCCCTCTGCTCATTCCAGCTGGGGTCTCTCTGTTCAGTTCAGAAATGGATGGCTCCAGGGTTCCCAGGTGGCTTCCCAGTGGCTGGGTCCTTGACTAACCTCCATCTCTTTGCAGAGCCCTCTCCCCAGCCGGCCCAGGCTTTCCCCACCCCTCCTCCCCAGACACCAGAGGGCACACAGGAGTTGGGAAGGGAAGTCTGGGTAGATTCAACTTCCTCCACCTTTAACCAACAGACCTAGCTGGGCTGCAGCCCGTCTCCAGGGAGGCAGGGAGAAGAGAATTCGGATTTTCTCAAAGGGAGGGGATGGCTGGGGTTTCACACGAAGCCATTTGTTGAAATCTAAGAAAGTGATAATTATCCAGAGCGAGTTTAGGATTCTGGAGCTGCTCGCTGTAGGAAAATATTTGTCTCACAGATGGAGGGTGGGGGGAGCAGAGTGGAAAAGTTCTGAAAGGGGGATCTGGGGGCCCTGCGGTGACGGATCACCTGGTGGGTGGAGCCCCGCACAGAGAGATCTGGAATCTGCCCGGGGATTGGGTTACCTGCGGGGGGCAAGGGGAAGGGGCAGGAATGCCTGGGGTGGGGGTGGGAGGCTCGGCTGGGTAGGGACCCAGGCTCCCAGCCTGGATGCAGGGTTTGCAGCTTCCGAACTGCGGAGAACCCCACTGCCTCACCCCAGGGAATACCGACCTCATGCTTCTGGTTTCTACTTGATTCAGAGGCTGAGTCGCCGCAGGAGTTGGCGTCTGTGGGCGCCCCGCCAGAGGAAGAAGGATTTAGGTGTTCGGGCTCAGCGCCCCGGGACCCAGGCGTCTGACCCCTATTCTTGGGAATGCAGGCGCCCAGCTTCCCACGCCCTGATTCCAACTTCCCTTTCTTTCTCGTACCCACCTCCGAGGCCTCGGCGGAGCCCCCTCTCCTCTCCCGGGCGCTCAAAAATCTCCTTACCCAGAACTTTGAGCAGATCCTCAAAGTTCTCCGATCGGATGATCTTCCAGTTGCCAGAGAAGTTGGGCATGGTGGCGGTGCTAGTGGCGGTCCCCTTAGATCCTTCGGCTGGAGCACTGGACGCTGAGTCCTTTAGTCGAAAGAGATGTCTCCACCGCCTTCGCCAGATGGTAAGACTCAGGAACCAGGACTCGTCCGAGGACAACCCTAAAGCCGGCCTGGGCTCTCGCGCGGGCAGCTTTTATACCCTTTGTGGACCCGCCCTTGTCCAAGAATGAGGTGGTCCCGCCTCCCGCTCCGCCCCCCCCTCCACCCCACCTGGGGGGCCTTGAGCCCCGGCCCTGCATTACCACCCCACCCCCACTCCCACCCCGTCCTCTGGATCTAGCCCAGTGGGCGGGTCCAGAATTCGCTGAGAGGGCCCGAGATTGCTGGCTCCCGCGCCAGTGGGTGGATGAGGAGGCGGACGGAGGGCTATAGCCCTCGGACTGGGCTCTCAACCGAGAGGAGAGGGCGCTAGGCCCGGGGCACAGATGCTGGGCTCTCATGTCCTGCAGTCCGAGGCACAGGGTCGCACCTCGGTTGTTCCCCATCCCTGCCCAACCTGACACGGTGCGCTCGACTCCTTGGCGCCGGACACCCGGCGACACCACCGGCGGATGAACCCCTGCTTGCAAGCCAGAGCTGGGGAAGAGAATGCGCGGCCGAGCTCCGGCTCCACTGAAGCTTGAGTTGGATCCAGTGTGACCGCTCCGAACTCGAGACCGGCTGGGGAGCCCTGGGGTTTAGGGGCCAGGCACCTAAGTGAGGCAACGGCGCCCCCTACTGGAACAACTCGAAGAGGCTGGGAGGGGGCTTCACCCCCTACCCACCACCTTCGACTCCCCACCCGGTATCGGGCTCAAGTAGCGCCTGCGGACGCTGGAAGTTGAAGCAAAGAGACTCATTCTTCTTAAAGCGTTGGGCGGGCATCGAAGGGTTAAACAGGAGCCTGGAGCGCCAGGCTGCGGAGGGCAGAGGTCACAGCCAATCACTTGACACGAGCTCTTTATTACGGCGCTTTCTCTGTCACTCGGCTCCCCAGACCCCCGAGGGAATCGCAGCAGGCGGCAGGGAGGGGAGGCGGGGACTGAGGCGCGGAGCCCTCGGCGCGCCGCGCTGCCACCTAGGTTGCGGGGAGTCTGGGTGCCCCGGGGAAGGGGCGGAGCGGGGTCTCAGGTGTCACCATTCTGAGCCGTAAAACTGGCGGAAGGAGAGGCCGCCCCGCCGCGAGCAGCTTTGAAGTGGGAGATCAAAGGAAGGGGGTAGGGAACGGCTCCCCACGGAGACCCAAGTGGGAGTGAGCGAGACCCCGGGGGAGAGGGCCAGGAGACAGAGAAACAAATGGAAGTCAGGCAGGGAACCTCGGAGACAGGCCGGGAGACTCAAGACCGCCGACCGCAGAGGATGCGGTATCCTGAGCGGGCGGAACCCGGGGACCTGTCTAGCGCTGAGGGACACTGCAGCCCAGCTGCCCTCGGCGAATCCGTGCACGTGGCCCCGATGCCCGTACCGCACCCCACCCCCGCCACCCTGCCGGAGCTGTCCTCCCAGCTTCTTCCGAGACGGTGAAGAAAATCCCCTCATCTGGTCCCAGCCCTGGGTTCCTGCCCTGGCCCCTCCCTGCCAGCGTGGCCATGGGTGGAGCAGAAGACAGGCTCTCCGAGATTCTAGGCCCTTTCCCTTAGAGCCCGGGAACGGTCTAAGGAGGTAGGGGCCTTAGTTGGGGAGGAGCCCGGAGGAGGAGAGCCAAGGGAGAGGGGCTGGAGGATTTACCAAAGTCACACTGGAGGTCGAGCCTCTGTGCTGTAAAGAGGAAAAGCTCTGAATTACGGGTGTGCAGGAAAAAAAATAATGCAACTAGGGTGACTCTGGAGCAGGAGGGATGGAGATTAGACTGTAGAAAGGACTTCTTGACAGGGTCCCACCCTGCAATAACCAATAAAATGTCAGTTCTGAAGAAGGGAGCTGGATGCTCCAGCCTGGTTTTAGGGTTCCAGGTTTGGTGCGGGAGAGTTTATTTGGGGGTGCGGGTGGCCTGGTCTTCTGGAAGTGAGGGGGCAGCAGGTCGAAGGGCTCTCGGAGGATGGACAGACAAAAGCAGAGGTGGTGGAGGGAAGGGGGTGGTCCCTGGGGGGTGCTTAGGGCCTGGGGTTAAGGCACAGCCTGTGCTCCTCCCCCATCCACCCGGCTCCAGCAACGCTGTAGGTAAAGGGAGGGGGATTAGGTTCTGACAGTGAAATCAGGCTCCCAGCCAAAGGGATGAGGAGAGGCTGGGGGAGGGAACATGGCGGAAAGCAGACTCCTGCTGCCTCTCCTTCCCCCTCACTGCCCCCTACCTCTTCCACCCAGGTCCCATGTCCATCTCCACTCCAGCCCTCTTGAGACCCCAGCCAGAATAGTCCAGTCTCCTCCTCAATATGCATCCCTCCTGCTGCAAAAGAGAAGGGCCAGTGGTGGCCCTCTCCCCCACAAGCCTTGTGAGAAGGATGTAGAAACCTCGCTCAAAAGATGGTCAACCAGAACGAGGGAGCCTAGACCTGCAGGAGCACAGAGGAGGGATGTGGTCTGGCTGAGGAAACTGGAGAGGCTGGAGGTGGGGGCTCCCTGGGGTGGAGGAAGGAGGCCTGGGCCCACTCCCCTCCCTTCACTTCCTCACTCCCCCCACTGGCCAGGCAGCCAGAATTTCCAAAAAGACAGAAGTAAGACAAAGGAAAGTCGGGCTGGGAGGGGAATTTCTTCCAGATGTGCTTGTGGTTTGGCAGCTCTGGGCCTGAGTTTCAGCCCCCGCACCCCAACCCTGGCTGAGGGAGGTGGGCAGAGGGTCCAGAGCATGGTGCCGGGCAGCTAGGCTGGATGTCTCAGCCTCCAGCAGCCCTGTTACCCCACAGAAGCATGGAGGCTCATGTGTAAGGGGTGCTTAGGGGAGATTCAGGGGAAGGGGGTTGGGGGACTGGGGTTGGGAGCAGTGGGATGAGAGGGCTGGGGGTACCGGGAAAGGGGGCTAACAGAGGAGGCTGGGGGAGCCTAGGGGCAAGGGGCAGGGACTAGGGCCCTGGAACAAGGCGATGGGGAGGAGTTTAGCCAGCATCAGTCATTCAGTCACAACTGGCTTTAATTTCCCGCTGGGATCCATAAGGAGAAGGAATTTCCTAGTGTCGCTGGCCTTTTAATTATGACCAAATCTGCTGCAGATCTCCTGGGGCAACGCGTTCCCCTTTCTAGGAGCCTTGGTCATACTCCTCTTGGGGTTCCCCCTAGGAATTTGGAGACTCAGGTGGGGGAGGGTGCTTAATTGGTGAGAAAAGCTGGGGGAGCAGAGGCAGGATGGGGGTGGGGTGGGGAGGAAACCAACCCGCTTGAGAGAGTTAGGAAAGAAACACTCTGGGGATTTGTTCCCGTTGCAGTGTGGCTATGAGGAAAGTGGCTGGTTTTGCACAAGGAATGGAGATGGGCAGGCTCTGAATGGTTGCAAGAGTGTGGGTGTGAGTAGATGTAGATGCGTGCACGATTGAGGGGTCTGGGGGCTTGGGAAGAGGAGGCTCCCCCACTCCTCTCCATCATTCCCTTGAAGCTGAGTGGGGGAGGAGTGATGGGAAGAGTGGGAGTGTCATGAACCCCTCACCCTCACCCCCAACTGGGACCAAGGAGATTCTCTGGCCAAAGCCAGCACTTGTAGAAGGGCCTCACCCTGACCAGTGTTATTGCATCTGCTGGATCACAGAGTTTGTTGGCTGGGAGTCATGTAGAAATTAAACCCAGGTGGGGCTGGACACCTGGGTCTCTGCCACTCAGGGTAGGGGCAGCAAATAAAGCAGGACTTCTATAGAGGGTGGGGAAGTCGGAAAGTAGAAGAGGGGAGTTGGGAGTGCCTGGGGCAGGACAGCTGTGTCTCCTGGCCTCCCTGAGCCCTCAGGATTCCACTCAGCACCGAGCGTAGACTTAAGCATCCTGCCTCCTAGTCTGCTCTGATCCTCGGTACCGAAGGGGATGTTCCATTCGTGTGTCTCCCTGGGTTTAGGGACCAGCCCTTTTCAAATCTGGTAAGGCCGGCTCTGATTCTCCGCAAATGAAATTGCCGTTGCAACAGGATGGATGGCAGTTAGACCAAAAAAGAGCTTCCAGCAAGCTAAAGTGCAAGCTGGGAGGCAGAGAACTAGAAAGGAGGCAACTCATTTCCCAGGAACATCTGGGCACATGGGAGAGACCCTGAGAACTAAGGAAGACGTGAGCAGAGAATCCGAGTGACCGGGGGAAAGGGCAGCTGGACTCAAAGGTAGGGGATGACAAGTGGCCTCTGGGGCCAGCCCCAGGGCCCTGCAAAGAGGGAGGTAAGTATGGCCCAGTAGGGTCAGAGCCACGGGGAGTGAGGAGGGGACTGACTGTGATAGGAGGGATTACAGTTAGACAAGGGGAGGATCTGCACCGCACCCAGGCAGCCAGGTGGCTCCTCTGTTGTTTTTGGCTCTGCTACCTGGTTCCCAGCTCCTTCCACCAACGCTTTCCTCAGGGCTGGGCCGGGCACACTGAGCCGCGGGGGGGCTGAGCAAGGGAGGGGAGAAGGAGGAGGTGGGGATGCACTGGCTGAAGACAGTGTTCGGATTGAATCTCTTTCGCCTGAGAGAGGCCCCTGGCTCTGCTCGCCTTTTCAGGGGGCAGGCGCAGAGGTGTGGGCAGTCACTGAAGAGCCTGGAGACCCCCTGCACAAGGCCTGGCCACCACTGCACTGATTCTATTCCTTGACCCTGGGCTCTTTGTTTCTCTGTCCCTCTACCGTGGCTCCACCACCTAGACTTTGCTTCTTGCCAGTCTGGCATGGGAGGTCATCCCTTTCTCCACGTAGGCCCCTGCTCAGTTTTCTCTCCTACTGCAGTGAAAGGCACCAAATCCGACTCCCCTTCCTCTGGAGCCTCCACGCTTCTCAGAGAACCTCCCGGCTGAGGTGGGGATTCAGTGTGGCTGGGACTGTTGATGGCAGTTGCCAGCATCTGAAGCTGGATGGGCCTGGACCTGACTCTGGCCAGCTGTGGCCCCTCCCCCCCCAAGGAATCCCCCCAGGGCAGCACTGCTGGATGAAGAAGTCAGTCAGCACCGAGACCTGCAGTTAAACTCCTTTTAGCTTTTATGATGCAGTGACTAGGGCCAGACCCCTCTGCCATTTCCACTCCCTGCCCTGCACTGGCCCCTTAACCCTGGCAGCCCAAGGCAGGAGGGAGAAGGCTGTAGCTATGACAGGTTTGGCAGGCTGGACACCTGGGTTTGCATGGCACCTGGGGACAGTGGCTAACCCTGGAAAAGATGAACAGCCTGCAGTCTAGCCCAAAACTGGTTCTGGGGAGCCCGAACCATCTCCCAGATGCCTCCTCTCCCACTCTCTGAGGATGGCAAATGGAAGAAGAGCCAGGGGTGTAAAGAACCCCTCTCTCCATTGAGATGGTCTGGAGTTTCTGGAGGAAGAAAGAAATCGGCAAGGCTGCAGATTGGATGGGTGCTCTATCCCTCTTCTGGCCTGAACTGCAGAAGGTGGGCACTGGGCCAGATAATCAGACTCTGGGATTGAAGAGGAAAGAGGCAGGAGGGAGGCGAGAAGGGCGAGGTCCCAGAGGAGAAACTGAGGGGGCCGCAGGTCTGAGCTTTGAGGTTCTGGATGGAGACAGAAAGAGGGTGTTGGACTCACTGTCCCTGGTGGGGGGGGGCTGTGGGCAGGGTAAGGGGGCTGATGGGTCAGACTCAGGAACGTCGGCCAGCTTGGGGAGAACACCACTTCAAAGCTCCTTAGCTCTCACATTCCCCTCCTGTCTCTAGCCCCCAAATGCAGCTACTGTCTCCAGGTAAGACCTAGTAGCTTGGGACTTCCCTGGTGGCGCAGTGGTTAAGAATCTGGGGACAGGGGTTCGAGCAGGGGACACGGGTTCGAGCCCTGGTCCGGGAAGATCCCACATGCTGCGGAGCAACTAAGCCTGTGCACCACAACTACTGAGCCTGCGCGCCTAGAGCCAGTGTTCTGCAACAAGAGAAGCCACCGCAATGAGAAGCCCGTGCACCGCGACAAAGCGTATCCCCCGCTCGTCGCACCTAGAGAAAGCCGGCGTGCAGCAATGAAGACCCAACACAGCCAAAAATAAATTAAAAAAAAAAAAAAAGACCTAGTAGCTTGGCCCCCAGCCTGGCTCCTAGGGGCCTATGGAAACCAGCTGTGCTAATGGCTCCAGGAAGGGGGCTGAAGCCCCAAGAGTCGGGTAATAAGGGCCAGCTTCCCCAACACCAGGGCCCTTCCTGCTGCAGACCAGGCCCAGGCCAGGGGGCCAGACTCCCTGGAGACAGAATCAGAGGTGCAGGGGGATTAGAGCAGAGTAAGGGAGGGCCCCAGGAGCCCAGATTCCTGGTCCCTGCCCCCATCCTCCCATCTTGAGCAGGCAGGGAATTAAGAAGGGATACAAGAGTTCAGAGTCTGGCCCCTTTGCCAGGCTAGGGCCTTGTCCTTCCAGTGACCCTGCCATCCCACCCCTCCTTATAGCAGGGCTGGAGACATGGGAGTGTGGGGGAGGCCCCAGACTGACCTAGCCCTAATGGCTTTCCCTGGGCAGCATGAACAAAATGGGAAAAAGATGTGTGAAGTGGGAAGCTCTGATTTCCTTTCCCCTGTAGGCTCCAGCTCTGGAAAATGTTAGCTGTCAAAGAGAGACTGTACAGTCTCCCTGCCTCCCCCAACCCAGTACCCCTTACCCCATCCCATCCACCAGGGCCCCCCAGCCTGTCTGGATTCCTAAAGGGCACTGGGCTAGTGTCTGTGAATTTCAGCTCGCCAGGCTGAGGACACACTGTTGTGACAACCCCCCACCCCACCCCGCCCCGCTTGCGTCTTCTCCACCAATCTGGGAAAGACATCCACGCGGGAGCTTTGGCACTTGGGATACTCAGGGACACGTCCCTGGGGGATCAAAGGAGCCAGCAGCTCCTGGATTTCACAGCTGCCAACCTCTCGCCACGGTCTCACGCCTCCTAAATCCCAGTGCTCTAGGACTGTTAGCCACACATTTCCAGGTTTCCGGATGATCCGGAGTTTTGGTTAGTCTTCCCACTGAGCTTGCAGTGGCTGGCCTAGAGAGGGAGCCATCCTGAGTCAAGGACACACAGTGTGTGCCTTTCTCCCTGCTCATCTCCTCTGATGAGCTCCCTGACCCACGGGTGCTAGGTTCCTAGGAGCCCCAGGGAATTGATTCCAAAGCTGGGAGGAGGCAGTTCTTGCCTTGGAGTGGAGAGTGGGCATCGGGGTGGGTTCTAACCTAGCAGAAAGGCAACAGATCGCTCTGCCCTTTCCCCAGCCCGGGGGCCCCTTTGATCTGACCCCAGATCCACCCTCCCACCCTTCAGGAAAGCTTCCCAGACCTACCCACTCTGCCAGCTCAGCCCGGCGTCCAAGCCCCAGCCTTAGGTGTCCGGCTATCGGGCTATATTATCTGCCTCTGCCTCCCTGTTGGTCCTGGGTGTGGGCTCCATCTCCCTCCCCAGCTCCCAGGGCGGGGGGCAGTCTGCCTTCTTCCTCCTTTGGTTATGGTTTGGATCCGTCTCATGGAATCTTTCCAAGAAGGAACCGAGCAGGATTCCTCAAGGTAGAAGGGAGTGAAGAACCTGCCCCTTGGGGAAGCTGCCTCTGGTCTAGGGATGCCAGACAATTTAGGTTCCTGGTGCTGCATTGGGACAGGGGGGTCAGGGTCACAGGCACAGGGCCCGATCCTCAGTGCCCAGGTCTGGGAAAGGAGTGGCTCTGACTCTGAACCCACCACTGTGCAACAGCTTTCCATGTACTGTCATGGGTCTGTTTGATTCCAAAGCTTTGCTCTAAAACACTTCAGAGTGGAATTCAGTTGAGCCTGGAGGAAGATTAAGATGTACTTGTCTTTCCAGGGCAAATTCTTAAAAATACCTTCTCTCTCTGCCTCTTCCCTCCACACCCATCTCTCTCAAAATCCTATGCATTATATATACTCTTTCAAAGAAAGCACAGAGTTGATGGTATCCCTAAATAAGGCTAGAAGCCTTACATATTGAAGAAAGAAACAAACTAAACCAGCAAGTCAGCACAGTTAAGCGGTGGGAGGGCAGAGAGGAGATTGGAGCAAAGACCTGTGCAGCAGTTCCCACAGGCCAGGGGCTGGGGTGGAAGGGACTCACCAGGACCCCTCCCCAACAGTGCCACTAGATGTTACTTACCCATTTAGTCACTGCGCGAAAGAGATAGTGCAACCCTGACTGTCTGCTCAGAGTCTGCAGCAAATCTCCACTCCTGACCATCCTTGGGTCCCCAACTTCTGAGGGTGCATGTACTTCCTGAGCTCTCTTTGGTGGGCTAGTGTATACAGGAGCTTGGGTGAGAGTTGAAAAGCCAAAGGTGTCGGTCTTGGCTTAAACATTTGTTCAGCATCAACCACGCCAAAGATCATCCGTGTGTATGTAAAATTAGTCTCAAATGAGGCCACTTACCACATCCACTGCCTCAACTCCTATCATCTCTTGCCTAGATTACAGCAAGAGCCTCCTCTTTGGTTCTCTGTTCCCACTCTCCTCCCTTCACAGCAGTCAGGGGGAGTCCTTTAAATCCTGAGCCAGTTCACACCAGTCTGCTCAAAACCCTGCATTTGTTCCCCATTTTGTGCAGATAGTAAGCCCAACTCCTTACGATGGGCTACAAGGCTCTATATTATCTGCCTGTATCTCGCCCTGCTCACTAACCCCAACTCCTACCCCCTTCCCCTTGGCTTCCCCTGTTCCAGCCATGCCAGCCTCCTTGCTGCTCCCTAAATACACCAAACATCCCTCCTGCCTTTGCACCTCCCTCTTTCTCTGGAATGCTCTTCCCCTAGAAAGCTACATGACTTGCTTCTTCACTTCTTTCAGGTCTGCTCAAGTGTCACTTCCTCAGCGAGGTCTTCTCTAAACAGCCCATCTAAAATCTTATGTACACATATCTGCCTTATCCCCTTACTTTTCCTCATGTCACTCATCACCCCACTACAAGGGAAGTTCGTGCAGACTTCGCTAGCCTACAACGGTACCTGGCACATGGTTTGTACTCAATAAATATTTCTTGAACAAGTGACTGAAAAGTGAATGACATCAACCAAAATCAATGACTACTAAGGCTGAAAGAAATACCTGTCTTTCATTAGTACTCTTGTTCCTGGCTTAATCATTTATTTAACTGTCCTTGATAGATGCATGAAAGAGGTACTCTGACAAAAATCAGGTCTGAAAACGAGAGTGATATAGCCCTGGCGGAGGCCATGACCGCTGCCTGGGAGGCCTCAGAACTCTCCATGATGCCTCAGCCGCCCTCTTAGAAATCCCTGACCCAACTCTTTGAGGCTCATGCCATGTTTATTGCATCTTCAACTCCTTGTTCGCTGCATCTATCTATCTCAGGTCCCTAAGGATCTAGCTCAGGCTCCCCATCCTCCTGTTTCTAATCCTGCTGCCGGGGAGTTCCCTGGAGGTCCTGTGGTTAGGACTCCATGCTTCCACCGTAGGGGGCACGGGTTTGATCCCTAGTTAGGGAACTAAGATCCCACGTGCCGTGCAGTGCAACCAAAAAGAAATCTATCTATCTATCTATAGATATAGGTACAGATATATAGATATATAGATATGTAATCCTACAGCCAGCCAACTGGGGGCTTCCAGCGCTTACTCAACAGGTCAGCCTCTCAGGTCCTTGACTCCATGGACTCCAACAATCTCATCTCCATCTCAGTTCAGACACTCACCTCCAGGACCACACACTGTCCTCCCATTGCGGCCTATGCAGCCGCAAGCATTTAAACTCTCCACTTCTCTGTTTGGGCTGCCGAGTGATGCTAGAAAAAAAACTGTGACAAGCAGCTTGCAGCTTGCAGCTTGCAGCTTGCAGTGCTCCTGCAAATTCAGGTTCTGACCTCAATCGGAACTCTGCCGTTGCTCAGAGGCCTTTCCTTGTGTTCTCGGTCGGCTCGCTCTCCCGTCTTCTCAGTGGCTGCTGCAAACCGTCTTTATTCTTCCCAAGCTCCTGTCCCCTGACTTCCCCCTCATACTCAGCAGAGCACTCTGCCTCCCATTTAATGAGCAATCGGGGTCACCAGGTGCTAATCACTTTATTCCACCATCATCCCAAACCATCTCCATCTGTCCTACCCGTTCCTTTTTCCTTTCTGTCCCAGAAGACAAGGGATCCCTATTGCTGGCCAAGGCTAAGCTTGGCATCCCTTCCCCCTACTCTTTCAGGATCCCCTGTAGCTTACTTCACCTGCCCCCTCGTGAGCCACCTTATGCTCTACTGGCTTTGTCCATTGGCATCCTAAGACTTCTCACTCCTACAGCAACCTTCACCTGCTTTTCTTCAGAGCCAAGAAAGAGCAGTCCACACCCACTCATCTCCTTCCTCACCTCCAATTTATTCTCCAGCCCACGTCAGCTGAGCTTCTGCCGCCTTCCCCACCACCACCACAGACATTGCTGAGATCAAGGGCACCAAATCGCTACAAAATAGACCCTTTTCTTTGCTCTCAGCTTACTGGCTCTCCGTGCTGTTAATGCTATCTCCTCCCTCCTGGGGATTCTCCTTAGCTGTCCTCTTACCCAATAGCCCTCTCTCAGACCTCTCTTCTTCCAGCAGCTTATAAGGATGGGTACTTCCTGAGACTTTGACCTTCTGCTGCTCTTTATACCTTTATGTATAAAGGCTTCGTTCCAATCCAAGGCTTCCATCCCACTGCTACACTCTTGTCTCTAAGCCTTAGTTTCCAGCCCCAGATCTCTTTTACTCTGCTAAACTCCAGTCTGGTACATCCAGCTGCTGGCTGGACATCTCCATTTGGGTATCTTCAGGCAGCTCAAAGTCAAGTCAGTCAATACCCAAGTCATCCTCCTCAAAAACCTGCTCTTCTGCCCACCATATTCTCTGTCTTGGTGAATGGTACCACTGCTGTCTATTCACTGTAATTCAGAAATATCAAGGCAACCTTTAATCCTCTTGCCCTGATCTCTAAGTCTTACTGACTCTACCTCCTCAGTGATGATCATATACATCTTCCCACTTCATTAATTCAGGACTCCATCACTGCTCATCAAATTAGTCAAACAGAAGAACTCAGCTCCTGGCCCTTTCCCAATCCTGCTTCCATTGGGCTGCCAGCGTCGTCTTCCTAAAACCCAGATCTGACCACATCACTCCCCTGCTTTAAATCCTTGCAGGATTTAAATTTAAATTGAAATTAGTTTACTGGTTTCTCTTCTTCAGGTTGCCGTAAGCAACTCGGGGTCACAGGCCATTTCTCTGTGCCTAGCACAATGCCTGGCACATAGCAGGTACTTAATAAACATTTGAGTGGAAGGATTCCAAGCCTCATCAGGTGCTGCCTGAATGTGTTAACAGCCAAGCAGGGCAGCGGTTAAGAGCAGAGGCTTCAGACAGGCAGACTTGGCAGTCTGAATGCCAGCACCACCAACCTCCAGCTATTTGGCCTGGGGAATATTTCTTCCTTTTTGTCAGCCTCAGTGTCCTCAACTGTTAAATGGGAATACCTCCACTTACCTTACAGAGAATGGGACAATGCTCCTAGAGGACTCAGCACAGTGCCTGACACAGAGAAGCACTCTATAAATGGTTGCCATTATTATTATTATTAATGACAGCAACCATCAGTTAAACTTCAAGGTTAGAAAAGAACCCCAGAATTTTAATGCTAGAACCACTGGGGCTCCAAGAAACAAACTGACTGACCATCACGAATTTAGTAAGTGGCAAGATCAAACTTAAAACCTAGTATCAATACAACAATAAAATGCTGTTATGGGCTGTTTTGTGGACTTGCCCTTAATTACAGGGTAAATGAAAGAGCACTGTGAACAATGATACGTAGACTGTAGACGTAGGATATTCATAAATGCACTTGGCATATTGCATACATGGGAATTTGCGTCTCTAAACTTGCACTTGTGCTAATGTGTCTTGGGGTAAGTTCATAATTACAGTGCTGTTCATCCTTCCTATCGTCAGCTGTAACCATCTGTTAAACTAGGAATCAAATGATTCCTTTAGAGCCTTAACTCGATCAGTGGTTTTTTTTTTCTTTTGGCCACACCGTGTGACTTGTGGGATCTTAGTTCCCCAACCAGGGATTGAACCCACGACCTTGACAGTGAGAGTGCAGAGTCCAGTGGTTAACGGGACGGCCAGGGAATTCCCTCAATCAGTGGTTCTTAAGGGTAGAGAGAATGGCAGTGCTATCACCTGAAATTTCAAAATACATCCCCCCTTACCCTTCTGAGAATCACTTTGTTACATGAAATTTTAAGATCAGTAATGTGTTTGGCATGATAACACTTCTCACACTCTTTTCCCTTTATCCTTCTCACCTGCAGAAGGGGGTCTTGGCATTAGAAAACATTATTATGCTATGAAAAGAATGCTATTGGAAGAGCATGTGTTTTGTTATACGTATGCTCCACTCTGAAGAGCCTTAATACCCAAGACAAAACAGGACTTGCTGATTGCTATTTCCATAGTAATCTGCAATGGGGCTTATCTGTCATCAGTTGGATGAAGCCTGGGAACAGAGGGGCAGAGAAAGAGGGGATTAAAATACAGGGATCCCCAGGGCTTCCCTGGTGGTGCAGTGGTTAAGAATCTACCTGCGAATGCAGGGGACATGGGTTTGAGCCCTGGTCCAGGAAGATCCCACATGCCGCGGAGCAACTAAGTCTGTGCTCTAGAGCCCACGGGCCACAACCACTGAAGCCTGCGCGCCTAGAGCCCGTGCTCCGCAACGAGAAGCCACCCCAATGAGAAGCCCGTGCACCACAATGAAGAGTAGCCCCTGCTCGCAACAAAGAACCAACGCAGCCAAAAATAAATAAATAAATAAATAAATTTATTAAAAATATAATAATAAAGTACAGGGATCCCCAGGCACCTTGCAGGGTGAGCTGGGCTCTGACCAGGAAGTGTGATAAGAGAAGAGTAAGAAAATGTCTGCAAGGTCCTCTGGTCTCCAGGTTCTTCCTGGTGAGCTAAAGTGAGACTGAGCTGTTCCCAATGCTGGACTGAGGGCACCTGAGTGGGGGGTGAAGTGGAGCATAAAAGCCAGTTGCTACTCACATGGATGGACCTAGAGATTATCACACTAAGTGAAGTAAGCCAGAAAGAGAAAGACGAATACCATATGCTATCACTTACATGTGGAATCTAAACTATGACACAAATGAACTTATCTATGAAAAAGAAACAGACTCAGAATAGAGAACAGACTTGTGGTTGCCAAGGGGAAGTGGGGTGGGGAAGGGATGGATTGGGAGTTTGGATTAGCAAATGCAAACTGTTATATATAGTATGGATAAACAACAAGGTCCTACTGTATAGCACAGGGAACTATATTCAATATCCTGCGATAAATTACATTGGAAAAGAATATGAAAAAGAATGTATATATACATGTATAACTGAATCACTTTGCTGTACATCAGAAATTAACACAACATTGTAAATCAACTATACTTCAGTGGAATAAATTACAAAGCCAGGTACCCTAAAACTTGAACTCAAATGAGAATTTTCCACATATATTCTAGTTTACCGATCACAATGTAAGTAAGACTCGCCTTCATTTCAAATAAGACTTGTATCCCCGCTTTTTGGTGTAGCCTTCCTTGATTAATCCCACTTAGAGGTGTGTAAGGACGCCTAGCACCTCTTTGTGAAGTGTCATGGACACTACATATTTTGGGTTCAACAGGAACCAACTTGCTCAGAGCTCAACAGCTGCCTGTGCAAGCAGATCCTGTAGCGCAGGACACAACAGCAAGACCACATGTGGGGTCCGGTTTGGCTGCAGGAAATTCCCTTCTATGGGCAGCCATGACTGTGACTCTGGCCCCTGGAGCCAAACTAGCCACTCAAGAGGGCACAAGCCTTGGTGTATACATGGAGTCTGCGTTCTCTCAAGACAGAGTGCAGCGATCCCAGACACAAAGTCAGACCTGTGATTCACCTTCCCAACATGAGGGTGTATACCACCGAGGAAGAGCTGGCAGGAGCGACCAGGCTGGCGTCATGAAGCACCCTTCTTCCCCGGCTCCATCCCTCCCGCACGCCCACTCTCTGAGTCACTCTCTTGGTCACATACCCTCTGTGTGAGGGTGTTCGCATGGCTTGGGGTGTCACTTTAGGTGTGCTCGTTGACTTGTGGTAGGGACGAGGACAAGGCAGCAGAGCACATGGGCTACACACAAAGGCTTGGTCAGCGCTTCTTGATGACTTCCAGCAAACCAGGGCCCAGTTAGTGTCATTCACACAGACCCTGGACCCCCTATCAGAATTACAGCTCTACAGGATCCTGTGACAAAGCTATTTAACGTGAAGTTATAAAGAAAACATCACACAATTGTTTTTCCTTTATAAAAATTTATCAAGGGAATAATTTGAGTTTTAAAAGGCTTGGTTTAGCAAAGTAAAAGACTAAAAACCATTAAAACACTTTGAATTCTTCTTTAACCTTCCAAGTGGGGTCTAAATTAAATAAATCCTCTATCACTTTAGGAAAGAGGCTGCTTTCCTAAATCCGAAAAATTGATTTCCAAGTCACACTCTCTTACCTCTACTTCCTTGTAACCCTAAGAACTAAACCTCACCAGGGATGGCTCCTCTGGAAGTCAAGGTGGAAAGAACAGGTGATATCCCAACACAGACTGGATGTAGACTCTGAGCCAAAAAAAGTCTGAGAGAAACTGTGATCATACAAGTTATCATCCAGCAGGATACTTTTGGAAAGTTCAACACGGTGCTGCTAATTACTTGAGAACAAAAGGCATAAAATGAGACATATGGTCACCCTAGTGATAAGGCAATTTGGGAAACTACACTTCCCAGTATGCCCTGCCCCTTGAAAGTCAAAAGGCTTTCCCAGGAGCAAAGCACCCTGGGACCCATGGTTAGCACCATTTAAGAGGTAAACAGCCTTCAGGGCTGGGTTCTGACATGGAGCCTTCCTCCTTCCATGGAACACTTAACAACACCTGAGGTGAAATTTTAATGGATTTTAAGTCTGGGGTGGAGCCTCACTCTCCCCAACAACTCTAGTTTCCAAAGGTGTAGAGCTGGTAGAGCTGTCCACTGGTCCACTGCCCTGTTTTCCTGGGTGTGGTGCTGCCTCTGCCTCCCCACACCACCAGTGTCCCCACTGGCACTAGTCTTTTGGGGGATTCTGGGCCAGGTGCTGTTCCCACTCAACTTCGACCAACTTGTACAGCTCCATGGTGGCCTGAGCATCTTCCACAGAGGAATGTCCGCTTTTCCCAACCTGAGAGAAGGAAGAAAAGGGAGGAAGAAAAGAACATGAAGCTACAAGAGACTGTTTCTTCCCTTCCCAACTGGCTCCCTCCAACCCACTGATGCTGCTGCTTCTGCAGGTAGCGGGCTACAAAGGTAGACCTGTGGTGAGAGCCTACTCCTTACCTCATTTCAGGGGTTCAACTCCTATGCTACTGTCTGCCTCAATCCTTTCTGTAGCAACATGGACATACCATATTGTTCTACATTCTTCTGTAGAGGCACAACAAACCAGACCATAGACAGGCCTTCTGAGTCTTCCACCTTCCCCAGTTCCTTAACTGATCTGTATATGACATGTGTCTACAGCCTCATGCCAGGCAGGCCATCCCCTCTTTGACTGCCAAACATATGAAATACATAAGAGCCTCTTGCATCCACTACGTGGTCTTTTAGACCACCACAACTACCTGCTTTCTACTTTTCTTAGTTAGGGTTTTATCCCCACTTTCAGGCTTTTTTCCTTTTCCAAGTATCCTTTGGAACACTCTGGGAGGTAGGGAACAGGAATAGTTATCCCTATGTAGAGATGGACCCCTTTGCCCAAAGCTCTTCCCATCAGAGCATCCCATCCAGATCTCTCTACAACCAGAGGAATTTGAGGGTCAGAGCCTGGAGAAAGGCAGCAGGAGAGCCTTCAGTGTCCAGGCCAGAGGTCTGGCAGCATTTGGGAAGACGCTACCTGGATGTCCCGGCTCAGCAGCTTCTTGGTGAGATGCTTCAGAGACACGGTTGCATTCTCTGGGCAGTCGGCCTTACGGTTGAGGAGGGGGATATGGGAGGTGTCTCGGGTGAGGGACTTAGGGTGAAAATACTGAAGGGCTTTGAAGTCATTGTGGATGGCATGCCCCACCACTATCTTCCCTGTGAGAATCTTCAAGATCTGAAACAGGCATGGGAGAAGAGGTGGTGAGGAACAGCATTCAAAGATGTAGCCCCTGCATCTTCAAAGCCCAACATGGCTGCTTAAGTCCTTCTAGGTTCTTTTAACCAATTGCCCACCTGCCTCATCCTTGAAATGCCCTCTTCCACAAGTTTTCTTTCACCTGAAATCTGTCTCCTCTCCCCAAGGTAAAAGTAGGTATTTTCTATGGTGTAACCCTGTTTGGATTTACATCACCAGTGGCACCTTATCTTCACATTAATTTCTACCCCAATGTGATGTTCATGTAACTACCTAGTTCAGTCCTGGCTTGATACCTGAAGTTCTTTAACCATGATCATTATGTTGGCCTTTGACATAGGCTGGGATAAATGTTGTTAAAGATGGGCTCCAGGAAGGTACTGGAAGCCCCAAATTATATGCAAATAGATATGCATATGTTTGCCTTTTTTTGGGGGGGGGAATCCATGGCTTTCATCAGATTCTCAAAGAGCCTACAAGCCATAAAAGGTTAAGAATTGGGAGTTCCTTGGCAGTCTAGTGGTTAGGACTTGGCACTCTCACTGCCTGGGGCCGGGGTTCGATCCCTGGTTAGGGAACTAAGGTCCTGCAAGCTGTGAGGTACAGCGCCTCACCTCAAAAAAGAAAAAGATTAAGAATCATTTATAGACTAAGGCTGCAGAGGGAAGTGATCAAGTGCCCACACTTATGCTGCTTTAACAAATCAGTCCCGGCGCTTCATAGCTCCTCCTGCTCATAACCAGAGGGTATTTACCAGCTGGTCAGGAACCTTATTCACACCATTCTTGGAACCAAATAATTTCTCACCATTTCAGAATCTTAAAGCATAAGAACATACTGCCAATGAGGATAACTAAAGAATATGTCATGAGCTCTGAAGGCCATTACCAAAATGGGGTTCCAAACAGATTGTGAACAAGAGCAACAGGCCTGGAATCAATGCCTGGCCTCCCAATGGGACCCCTTGGAAGGGAAAAGACTCATCTGAATGTACCTTAGTCTCATACCCCAGCTTGGGCACTGGTTTTTATGATGAAAGCCAGATATAGTCCAATCAACTTGGTATTTAGTTGCTCCTAACTGCACCTGCAGTTTACTGACCACTAACACCTTTACTTCGCATTAATTTCAACATATAGCCTGCCTTAAAGCTAAGTGGATTTGCTCTTTCAGGCCCACCCCATCTTCTGCCTCTCCCAAGCCTTTGCTCAGCTATGCCCCTGGTGCACAGGATGTTCTTCAACTCTTCAAGTTCCTTCTAAAATCCAGCTGTTCCACCTCTGATGAAATTCCTCCAACTGACTGCTCTGGCATATGAGGAATTATTGGAACAGTGTGCGTCTAGAGAAGGCAAAGAATGTGGAGCTGAAATTACAAAGAAGTGGACCAAAGGCGCCCTCTGGAGGCCTTCCAAGACCAGCAGGCTCCCTTCCCCTTCACATTTACCGGCTCACCCTCCTCTCCTGTTCATTTGTTGGGCCTCCAGTATTCAGCATAGGACTTACAGTGGCTAGGTTTGCTCAGTGAGTGAGATGAGAACCCCAACATACCAGCCCGGTGTCTTTTATCCCCTCCACTGCAGGCTACCTGTTCCAGTTATACAAATATGCCCCAGCTCCTTCTGTCAATGTTCTGCCTTCTCCTACCACCAACTTTCCACATTGCCACAGGCTACTTCTTGCTTGGGAAGCCCTCTCCACCTCTCTATTCTCAACCCTAGACCCCACCTCTACAAGGCATTCTCAAATTGAGCCCTTTCCCCCTGGCACTCATGCCTGTTGCTCTGTCCATCACTGGCTGATATTTCTCTAGCAGATTCCTGGTTCTCCAGATGAGGATTCCACTTGGGACCTAAAAGATCTTAATAAAGTTCGTTACACCCGCTAATTGTAACTTTCCAGACTCTCACCACTCCTTATCCCAACAGAAAGCCTTCTTCATCTGCTACTCCACCCACTCCATCCCTCCCTCCACAATCCTTCGGCGCCTCCCCAGGGTGATATTCTTTGCAGAAAAATGATTTGGACCTCTCCCCACCCACCCCGCTGCTACCACCATCTCCCATGCCTCTCACCTGGCTCCGAGCAATCTTGAAGGGTGTAGCATTCACCATGTGCTGCTTCCGGATACCGCTCCATCTGGTCCGGTAGTCCACAATGTGGCAGGGGGGAAGGATGTACTCATCATAAAGCACATCTCCGCTGTAGCTGACAATGCTACATCGAGCCAAGGAACTGACATGCCCCTTGGGTCCTGTGCCCACCATCTCACAGTCAATTGCCACCATCTTCGTTGGCATCTTCTGGGATGCTCCAGGGTATTTATTCTCTGAGTGAGCTTGGGTGGAGATCTGTGGGGCAGTCTTCTGAGGAGGGTTCTTCTGGGAGCCCTTCTTCTGGGGGCGAATTGGGAGGCTCTTGATCTTTGGTAGGGCACTCTGGAACTCCCCCAGCAAATCTACTTTAGCCACAACAGAACCAGCTTTCTGTGAAGGAGCAGGGGTCAGCCAAGGCACTGCAGCTTTCTTGTCCAGGGACTGCTCTGACCCACTGCTGGAAGCAGCAGTCTTCTTTTTTGGAAGGGGAGGGGCCTTCCAAGTGCCATCCACCTTGGGAGTGTCCCCTTTCTTTGAAGGTTCTGAGCGCAACTTAGGGACCTTGCTAGGGGGCTGCTGCTTCTTATTCAGAAAGCCTTTCCTTTCCAAGAGCCGCCGCTTCTTGACAAATTTTTGGTGCTTGGCATTGCCTTCTAATGCCCTTCTGGGGGGAGGTTCGCCAAAATCCAGATTGAGGAGTAAGGTAGACATGATGACGGTGGATGGTGGGAGAACAGTTGGGAAAAACAGCTTACCAATGAGAGGATGGACAACTCATCCTCTGCTGAATCCCATAGGCCAACATCTGGAGGTTTGTAGTATACCCTGGGGAAGAAAATGATCCTGATAACGGAGTCCATAGGCCTGGGAACCAGTAAGATAAGACCCATCTCCGTAGGACTTAAAGGAGAGAGGAAAGACATCAGAGTAACCTCTCAGATAACGTGAAATGTGAAATGATGGAAGGAGGACTTCCTTCTGAACCAGGAAGCCTGGGTTCCGGGGAAGCCCCACAATTCTCCAGCAGTATGGTATTAGGAAGGCCATTTCCCCTCTCTAGATCTCAGTCTCATTTGTAAACTGAGGGGGTTGCAGGGCCAACCATCTGAAACTCTTGTGATCTGGAACGCCAGAATAGGTGAGCTCTATCATTTGCCCAGGGAAGGAACGTCTAAGTATGCTCGAAGGCAGTCACAGGTTTGACATAGTTGACCTCTGAATTACCCAGGCATCCCCAGCGCGGGTCCCAAGGACAGAGATAGAAATTCAGGCACCCATTTCCCTCATCTCCACGTGAAGGAAATCTCCACATGCAGCTCACTCAAGTCCTTCTCCCAAGAAAGGACATTTGACAACACATATTAGCGGAGGGAAAACCGAGGCTGCGGACAGCACACTCTGGTCGTCCAAGCCACGGAGCCAGCTTCCCACCCTCACACACCTACCTCCCAGATGGGCCCAGCTAAGACCGGAAGCGCCAGGAGCCGGATGCGGAAATTGGCGCGCGTAGGCGAGGCCCGAGCCGGCAGGCTAGCGGATTGGAACGCGCTGGAGGCCGGGCCCGCGTACCCACAGCGCACCTGCCTCCGGGAGCGAGGCCAGGGATTCCTAGTGTGTGAGATGCGGCAGCGGCAGCGGCGGCGGCGGCGGCGGCGGGGCGGCGTGGGTGGGTGCGGAGGCGGGATGCTCTCCCCGGCCCCTCTAGCCCAGTGGAGGTACAATTCGAAGGTGTGAGGAGACCGCTACAAACTGGCACTGCAGCGTGCCGGAGGCCCCGGGCCTCACTTCCGTTAGAAGAGGGAAGTGTATGGGAAGGGGCGGGATCTGGAGGCGGGACCTGGAACTTGGCCCGCCCCACTCCTTGAGGTGGGCGCCGCGGCACGCCTCTGTGGCGTCACTGCGCTGGCACCGCCTCCCGGTTTGCGTCCAATGCTGACAGCTTTGGTCTATGGGACGTCGCGGCCTGTGACGTCAGGAGGGCGCCTCAAGTCTTCAACCCCAAGCTCGAATCCTGGAAAGGCGGCGTCTGGGACCGGGTTCTGAGCGCTTTCTTCCGGTTCTGCAGAGCTGAGCCAAGCCCGGGTCCCGGACCCGCGTAGTCCTGACCCAGGTTACCGCCTCACTGCATTCTCCCTCCCCGCGCCACCGGCTGGGACCCGGAATGCCGGGGGTCTCCGCCCGGGGCCTCTCTCACGAAGCGAGGAGGCAGCTAGCTGTGAACCTCACCCGGGTCGTGACGCTCTACCGTTCCATCCTGGACGCCTACATCATTGTGAGGCCACAGGGTTGTGGGTGGGGTGCTCCTGGTTATGTGGGTGGCTCCCTAGCCACGGCAGGGGAAGAATGTAGAGTTAGCTTCTGATCTCTTTTCTAATGTTTATTCAGTCTTCTGTCTGTACAAGAAAGGGTTAAAGCTGGGGCAGCCCCCCCCCCCTTTTCTTTCAGATGACCTAAATATTAATAGTTTTAGCATCTAGGTTGTTTTTCTAACCCTCTCAAGTCCAAAGTAATAAAACGCATGGACATTTGAGCCATGCTGCTGCAGCTACGTTAAACTCTCCCAGAAACATGTGAGGTGTTTCGAGAACACACATGTTCATTCATTCAAGCTTTGAATAAATTCCTGGCTTTGCAGTGTAATGGACAATTCCAACTTTGGAGTTGACAGACTTGGACTAGAATCCTGCCTCCCCTACTGTGTTAACCTTAGGCATAAAAAAAAACATTCCTCCTAGCCTCAGTTCCTGAGCGGTAAAATGGATCTCTTTTTGAAGGATCATTGTGAAGAATAAATGAGATGATGTATAAATGGCACCAACATCCACCGAATTGTTCAGCTCCCAAACCCAGAAGCCATGCTCGATTCAGCTCTTTTCTTCATTGATCTACGATCCAGCCCTTCAACAAGTCCTATTGGCTCAACTTCCAGAATAGATCCAAATTCACCCATTTGTCTCCATTGCCATTGCTACCACCCTAGGACAAGCCAACATCATCTCTCTCCTGGACTACTTCCTAACTGATCTCTCTGTTTGCTTCCTCTCCTCCATACCCAGTTCTTCACAAAACAGCCAGATTAATCTTTTAAAAATGTAAATCTCACCAGGACACTTCTTGCTTCTTAGGTATTTTGATGAAATTGTAATTCTTTACCATTACCTATAAAACCCTACATGATCTGTCCCCTGCTCTCTTTTAAACCCCATCACATTTCAGTCTCTCCCACATTCACTGTACTACACTGATCTATCTGTACACTACTGATCTGCCTGGAATGTTTTTCCTCCACAGAAAGGCAATTGAGTAGGGTGGTTAAGAGCAAGAACTCTAGAGTCAAATTGGTTTCAAATCCCAGCTGTGCCACTTACTAGCTTTTTGACTTAGACAGAATACTTAATTGCTGTACTTTGGTTTCCTTATCGGTAAAATGGGGGATAAAAATAGTACTATCTCATAGGGTAATTGTGAGGATTAAATGCATTAATATACGTAAAATGTTTCAGACAGTGCCTGGCATATTATAGTATTCTGTGTTTGCTATTACCTGAATTTTTAAAAATTGAGATAGAATTGACATTTTAGTTTCAGGTGTATAATATAGTGATTTGTATATATTATGAAATGATTACAGTAAGTCTAGTTAATATCCATCACCGTACATAGCTACATTTTTTTCTTGTGATGAAAACTTTTAAGATCTTCTCTCAGCAACTTTCAAGTGCACAGTACTTTCAAGTATACAATACAGTATTATTTACTATAGTCACTATGGTGTACATTACATCTCCATGACATTTATTTTGTAACTGGAAGTTTGTACCTTTTGACCCTCCTCACCCATTTTACCCACCCCCACCCCCTGACTCTGGCAACCACTGCCTGAATTTTTTTACATGTGTTGTTTCCTGTTCATCATTCAAGTCTCAGCTCAAGTGTCACCTTCTCAGACAAGTCTTCCCTCATTGCTCTAAAATAGTACTGTCTCAAACTCTCCATTGTTACTGTTTCATTAGTGTTTTATTGTCTATGTGGCATTTGATGTTATCTGAAATAAGTTTTTAAAATGTAAGCTCTGTAAGAGCAAGGCTCTTGTCTGTCTGCTTCATTGTTTGTATCCCCTGAGCCTAGGATAGAACTTGGTGCCTAACCAAAGCTCCAGAATTTGTGTTGAATAAATGAATGAATAAAAATACATTCTGGCAGGGAATTCCCTGGTGGTCCAGTGGTTAGGACTCGGCGCTTTCACTGCGGAGGGCCTGGGTTCAATCCCTGGTTGGGGAACTAAGATCCCACAAACCACGCAGTTCGGGCAAAAAAAAAAAAAAACACCCAACATTCTGACATATATAATGTCTGGCACATCTAATGGTAGGTTACTAGATGGTAACACTAATACTGGGCGTCAGTCACTGTGGTGTTGAGGATGCAGATGTGAAGCCACCATCCCTGCCCTTTAGTTGAGTGGAGGAAACAGACACATAAATAAGTGGGGACACTGCTAAAAGGAGAGGTGTGTCCAAAATGCAGTTTGGGCTCAGAGGAACGAGGGGGAGGCTAGAGCAGGCTTCAGAGAAGAGATGACAGCCAATGAGTAGAGGTGCCTGTTAGTTGCAGCCAGTGGCCATGTGTTGAGTGGGGCAGGGAAGAATGGGAAGAGTAGTAGCCTGTTGATTGCTTCTTCCTTTCCCCTACAGGAATTTTTCACAGACAACCTATGGGGCACACTCCCTTGCTCATGGCAGGAAGCCCTGGATGGACTGAACCCGCCACAGCTGGCCACACTGCTGCTGGGGAAGCCTGGGGAAGGGGAAGTGGCCAGGTATGGGCAAGAGGGCACCTGTGTTGGGGGGCTTGGTGCTGAGCCCTGCAGGGAGCCATTGCTCAGAGTCTCACAAGGGCTTCCTGGGTTGTAAACTTGCACACTCAGGATGCAATGGGACTATTCACTGGGGGCCTGGGTGGGCTATCTCAGGTACAGGTCGGTGTGGCCACTCACCCTGCTGGCCCTGAAGTCCACAGCCTATGCCCTGGCTTTTACCCGGACGCCTGGGTTTCAGACCCCCTCAGAGTTCCTGGAGAACCCCAGCCAGAGTTCCCGACTGACAGCTCCATTCCGGAAACATGTCAGGCCCAAGAAGCAGCATGAGATTCGGAGGCTGGGCGAGGTGAGGAGATGGCTGGGGTATAGGTGGTATCTGGGAGCCTGGGGACTCCTTAAGCCTATGGGTTACAAAGGTGTGGGCACCTTATATTACCTGCAGGACCAGAGGCCCCAGAAGGTCCCTTCCTTGTCAGATACACTATAATCATATCTTCATCCTTTTGCTGGGTTGTTTGGTGGCTGTATTTGAATCACTGGCTTAATCTTGTTCTGATAACCTTCACAATCTGCTCACGGCTTCACAGCAGGGCTCTTGTTCTGTGGAGGAGACTGAATCACTAGCCTGAGAGGAGCAAAGACAGTAGCCTGAGCCTGGGGTCAGCACACCCCATTTTGGTTTCCATGTCTCTTGTCTCTTCCCTCTACCCATCTTCCTCTGCCATCTTCAGCTCCTCCACCCTCATTATGGGTGTTTGCCCTGGGAGCCAACACCAATGGCAGGAGACCTTTGTTCCCTCCTCTTTCAGTTGGTGAAGAAGCTGAGTGACCTCACAGGCTGCACCCAAGTTGTGGATGTAGGCTCAGGCCAGGTGAGCCAGACCCCTAATGTTCTGGTTTTTTGTTGTGGGGATAGAACAGCTGGAAGACAGGTTATCGGGCCACAGGCCCAGGGAGGCAAGTGCCAAGGAGTGGTAGAAGCAAGCTGGGCAGAATTTAAGCCTTCTGGGGGCCTAGGACCCAGGCGTCCAAACCACAGATAGGGAGGGGGACAGTGGAGAGGACACTGAACGGGGCTGTCTCCACCCTCCCTCTCGGGACTCCAGGGCCATCTCTCCCGCTTCATGTCCCTGGGGCTGGGGCTGATGGTGAAGAGCATTGAAGGGGATCAGAGACTGGTGGAGAGAGCCCAGCGCCTAGACCAGGAGCTCCTGCAGGCTCTGCAGAAAGAGGAGAAGAGGAACCCACAGGTAGACCAGCCCTTCCTGCAGCCAGGACCGTGAGAGCAGGGTCTGCTTGGCTGGAATTGGGCACCAAGGCTAATTCCCTCTTTTAAGTTTCTCAGCTTGACATGGCGTGTCTCTATTTCTGCTACCCCTTTCCCAAAGCCTCCTCATATCTTAAAGGCACCTTCTAGTTAAAAAAGTGCTTTCCACACCGATACGTCCTTCTCACAGCCACCTGTAAAAAGTGGCCAATCAAATGAGGAAGCTCAGACGAAAAGACCTGCAGTTACTAATAACAGACCCAGAATCTATCCCATCTCCTGATTTAAAGTTCCACTTTCTCCTCTGCCCCAGTTTCTCCCCCACCTTCCTCCTTGGGAAGGAACTCAGAGGACAGATCCATTCCCGTGGCTTGAGGTGGCACGGGGACGGGAAGCCGGCTTCCCATCTGCCTCTGTTCTGTCCTGCCTCCACAGGTGGTCCACACTGGCCCTCGCCACCGCCCCCACCATGTGGTTAGGTGGGTAGACCCCACGGCCCTGTGTGAGGAGCTCCTGCTTCCACTGGAGAACTCACCTCAGAGTGAGGCCCGCTTGCTGCTGACAGGCCTCCACGCCTGTGGGGATCTGAGTGTTGCCTTGCTGAGGCACTTCTGCCGCCCTGAGGTGGCGGCCCTGGCCTCAGTGGGCTGCTGTTACATGAAGCTGAGTGACCCCGGTGGCTACCCACTGAGTCAGTGGGTGGCTGGGCTGCCCGGCCGTGAACTGCCCTACAGGCTACGGGAGGGGGCCTGCCACGCCCTGGAGGAATACGCTGAGCGGCTGCAGAAAGCAGGCCCTGGCCTCCGAACCCACTGCTACCGGGCAGCACTGGAGACAGTCATCCGGCGTGCCCAGCCCGAGCTCCGTCGGCCAGGCGTGCAGGGGATCCCCAGGGTCCACGAGCTCAAGATTGAAGAGTGAGGCTGGGGAGTTGGGGGGGGGGCGTGAGGAGGGGGGTATCACCTACTGGAGGTATGACTCCCCTCCCACCCTCAACTGTTTAGCATGTCCTGAAGAAAATCTAAACGTGCTGGGAGGAGGGGAGTGATTTTGAGTTCTGAAGCAGCTTCAAACTTTCTTTAAAAGGCAGTTGTCACTCTTTTATCAAGTTTTTGAAATGCTAAAAATATGGCTAAATAATTGGACAGATTAGGATGAAAATAAATTTTTGGATTGATTTGCTATTGGACAGACAGCTCACAGCCAGAAAAACATTTAAAAATGCCTTAGGGTGGCAAATCTATTACAGCTGGAATTGAATTAGGAATGGACAGTTTGAATGGGGGAGGAGGGTTCTAAAACCAAACTGAGTGCTGTCTGTGGCTGACCCCACAGATACGTGCAGCGGGGGCTCCAGCGGGTGGGGCTTGACCCCCACCTGCCGCTGAATCTGGCTGCCCTTCGGGCCCACCAGGCCCAGGAGAACCGTGTGGTGGCCTTCTTCAGCCTGGCCCTGCTGCTGGCCCCGCTGGTGGAGACACTGATTCTACTGGACCGGCTGCTCTACCTTCAGGAGCAGGGTGAGGGTGGCCAAAGCAGGGACCCAGGGCCAGAGGGGCTGGAGTTCTAGGGCTCTCCTTCAGGTCCTGGCCCCTGCACCTGCCAGGACTAGGTTCCTTGCTGTGGTGATTCTCAGACCAGCTGCTTCAGAGTCAGATGGGGGAAGGGGAACTTGTTAATGCAAATTCCTACTGAATCTGCCTGTGGTGGTACCTCCCTGAGGTGCATTTTAAGCCAGCATCCCAGGCACTGAGAACCTACGATGTGCTGCAGACTGCCTCCTCCCGAGTCAGTGTCTCGGGCACTCATGTTCCTGGAGAGCTGGGTCTCCTTAGACCCCCTGGAGCCTCCCCCATGGGGAAAAGGGGCTATGCCTACAGGCTAAGCAGGAAGTGGCTAAGAGTCTGTTCCATTTCTCCCCTTCTGAGTAGCCCTGCCTTTCTCATAGGCTTCCATGCTGAGCTCCTGCCCATCTTCAGCCCCGAACTCTCTCCGAGAAACCTGGTTCTGGTGGCCACCAAAAGGCCTCTGGGTGAGACCTTCTCTGTTCTGGAGACTGAAGACAGCTGACACAGCCTGAGGAAGGGCATATCTCAGACCCCATCTGAAACTGCCAGGTACCACACTGGGTGGTGAAGTCTTCACCCACCTCCTCAGCCAGAGAACCAGCATCCTCCGTGGAATCCTGGTTCCCTACAAACCTTCAGCTTCATACCCTTTCTCTCCCTCTGTGTGTTATGTAACATTATGCAAAAAGTTATTTTTAATTTATTAAAAAATTGAAATCTTTACTTCTCTGTCTTTTCTATTAAGTATAGGAAAGGACAGACATGCACCCTCCCTACCGAATCCTGCAGAGGTGCTAAATTAGGTCTCACATCCCCAGTCCCCACTGTCTTCCCTAACAGGTAGCACCTTGTTACTCAGAGGTCTCCATGGAGGGAAGCTGTCTCTCCCTTAGATCTCCATCCCAGAATCTGCAGGCCCTGCCCTTTGGGAGGACCACCTTAAGGCTGGCTAACTTCTATCCAGGTTTTGTCCTAACATCAAGACAGATGCTCCCTCCCTCAGTCCTTGAAACAGGCGTTAGGGGTGCCAGTCTACCAAAAGACAGCAGCTGCACACACAGGACCCAAGGCTCTTTATTAGAGTCTGAAGAAGAGGTGGCCCCAATCTTCAAGGTTAAGGCAAGGAGGGGAGAAGCAGCTCTCCCCAGACTCAATACCAATAGACTTTCTTATGTCTCCGAGTCTCCTGGATCCCCATCGCCTCCATCACCTCCTCCTCCAGTGTCTTTAGACTGGGCACATAGGTTTTTTCTAGAGCATCTTCCACTGATGTGTCTTTGGGGCCACCTATTGAGCCAGAGAAAAGAAGATGGGTGGGAGGGCTTCTTAACATCCCTTACTCCCACTCCTCCCACCCCCCCACTTCTTGCCGCCTCACCCAGCCTCACCAATCCATGTTTCAGGGACGATGCCATCAGCTCTGGGAAATTCAGGTTTAGGGATAATTCTTCCTGATCTTCTGGAGACTCGTACCCGCTCTCCTGCCTCAGTGAATCTCCACTCCACCTCAGTGGGTTTCCTAGGGGATAGAAGAAGTGAGGCCAGCCAGGGAGTTAGGTCTCCCTCCTATGTTCCAACCCGAAAGTCAATGACTAAGAACACTAAGGTCACCATCTCGTTTCTCTGCTACCCCTGCACTGGGGTTTCCTACGGGGGGTCATGGATGGCCCCTCTCAATTTTCAGCACATCCAACCCACCATTCCCTTTGGATAAACATGGTCAACAGCTGTGTGGACTCAGAGGGCAAGAAACCCTCTGACCAGAGCCCCATGTGCTTGCCTGTCCACAGGATCCACAAGTTTGACCTGGTTGTGGAGCAAGGGTGCTTCGCTGGGGATCATGGTTCCCCGGTAATCCACGGTCTTGCCAACATAGCGATAATGCTGTCCAAAAGAGGAGGGGGCTATCAGAACCCAGGAGGTGAGAAGGGGGCTTGTCTACCACAACTCAGAGCATTCAAGTTGAAAAGCAGAAGGTTCAGTTGTCTCACCATCCCCTCAGCCAGTCTCTGGCCTCCCTGTGCTGCTCTTAGTGGACAGGGACGGATGGCACAGGCTTCCTGAGCATCGCCATCCTCACTCTTCACTTACTGTATTCAGCCCCTCCACGACCACCCAGTTTCGCTGCCGGATAACTTGAACCACTTTGCCTTGCTTCCCAGCGTCCTTGCCTTCTAGGATCTCGACCTGTGGGAAGAGATGACCGTCAGGGAAGGAGATCCTTGCCCAGGAGCACCCCGCCACCCTACCCCATCTGAGATTCTCACCCTGTCCCCACAGAACAGATGCCAGTCTTCATCAGAGATAGGTTCCACAGCCACCCGGCGCCGCCTAGTCCCTGGAGGGTTCTTCTTCTTGTCTGACAAGGAGCCTGGGCGGCTCATCCCATAGCGGTAATTGGGAGGCAGAGTGACCTTGGATGCCAAGGCCAGCAGAGCAGAGAGCCGCATGGCTGGAGACTGTGAGAAATCCCCTGGCCGGTGAAAGACCCAGAAATCTTCCTAGTCGGCTCTGGGGTAGGACAAAGAAAGGGGCAAAGAAACAAGGGAAGCAACATTTTCTTAAGCACTTACTTCATGGCTCAATGGACTTGATCTTACTGAATCCTCACAAGATATTATCTTCGCTTTACAGATGACGATAGAGACTCAGAGAAGTTAAGTGACTTGTCAATGGTCATAAGGCTACTATGTGGGAGAATCAGCATTCAAAGCCACATGTATCTGACTTCAAAGTCCAAAACTTCATTGAGGCCAGGGACCATGTTATCTAGATCACCCTTGAATCCAGCAGATCCCAGCAGGGCCTGGCATGTAGTAGGTACTCAATAAAAAGTTATTTAATAAATGCACCAACAGCAAGATGGAAAGAAAACAAGTAATGGACAAAACACTGGCGTAAAGCCAGAAAACAGGCAGTTATAAGGTAAAACAATCAAACAGGTGGCAGAGATAAAAACTGGGATTAAAATGTCCCTACAAAATGTCCAATTCCTAATCTCAATCAGGAAATAACCACTTCTCCCTAAGATAGTTTCTTTTCTAAAGGAAAAGGACCCAGAACCAGACTCTAGGATTATAGAGTCCTACATTTCCAAACTAAGTATGTACTCTAAGCCTCCCAATTTTGGATAATGGACTAAACCAATGGGGCGGTGAGACAACTGAGGGCAAAAATAGTAAGTGCTTCAGTTTGCTGAGCACTTGCTACCTTCCAGTTGCCATGCTAAGTGCTTTCCTGTATCATCTCATTTAAGCCCAAGGACAACTGATGAAGGAGGTACCATTAACCTTGTTTCATAGCTAAGAATAAAGCCTAACTTAAAAGTACAATTAAAGTGCACTCTAATGACATTAAAAGCTCTGGATTGGGAATCAGACGACCTGGGTTCTAGTCCCCGCTCCACCACCAACTTATTCTGTGACCCTAGGCAACTTGACTTCCGAGCTTCAGTTTCATCATCCATAAAACTTTACAGGGTTGTTTCTGTCATTCGAGTTATTTTTAACATTTTAACAAAGCAATGTACAGAATCATGTGGATAGTATCCTTTTTTGGGTAAATTAAAAAATATATATTCTATCACAGACATAAATATTTACAAGAAGGCAACAGGGAACAAATAAAGTACTTGTTTTGGAGATGAGGAAGTTTGGGAGGGCTATTTCTTTCCATCTTGTTCCTTTCCATAACGTTTGCATTTTCTAACCACGTACCTTTAAAATAACACATCAGCTGGTTTATCTGAACAGTGAGATATCAGGTCATTTCTCTTCTCTATACGGAAAAGACCTAATATTATTTTTAATTAATGCTGGATGAATGTTAGGGGCCTTGGTGTTCCCATTCAGAATCAAAAAATGCTTAGGAAGCACTACTATGTGACAGGTCTAATGCTAGGAACTTCACTATTCCCAGCATTTGATCTTCACACTGCTCTCCGCGGGAGGTTGACAGGGGACGAGGAAACCAAGGCCCTGAGAGCTGGAGACTTGCCCTAGTTCATGACTTGATAGAAGCAGAATTCTCTGGCGGTCCAGTGCTTAAGACTTTGCGCTTCCACTGAAGGACTGTAGGGGGCACGGGTTCCAACCCTGGTGGGGGAACTAAGATTCCGCAGGCCGCGCAGTGCGGCCCCCAAAAAAGACAATCTTAAGACCCGAGACTCCTGCGTGATTGCTGCAAGACGTCCCTTAACCTCAGCTATTCAAGATCTGAAGCTCTGGGAGGAGATCCCAGAAGCCAGCCCCCTAGATGTTTTCCTTTTTTTTCTCCAAACCCTGGAGAGGCTGGTGCCCTTCCGCAGTGGGGCTTTCATGGCGCGCTCTGGGGCGCCGTGCTAGGTAGTGAGGTAGAGCGTCTGCTCCCTCAGACCCCGGCTCCAAAGGCCCCGCCGGCCCCATCTTAGGTACGGGTGATGTCCATCCCCCAGCAGTCTTCAGCAACCACCCGCTCCGAGCTTCCGAAGCAGGGAGACCTCGGACGAAGCCACTAAGCCATGCCAGGGTAAAAGAAGGCTCTTCCCGCTCCCGCTCTCGGACCAGCCCAAAGCTGCCAAAACGTCCGGGCCACGCGGTTCTCACCTCCGCTTCCCGCTGAGCCCCGGAGCCTCCGCCAGTCCCTTCTGCACGTGGGACCTAAGCCCCGCCCCACAGCGTCCCCCGGCTTTCTGGGAAAAGTAGTCTAATGGTACAATGGACGCGCAACGATAATCTAGCCTCTCTGCATGCTGGGAGTTGTAGTCCGCTGCTGCAAAGCAAGCGAGAAACAGGAAATTTGGCCTTGTAGGAAATCTAGGAAGCCTAAGAGCACCGTGAAGCACGTCGGGAATTGAAGGCAAAGCGGAATATGCTATCGCGCCTGGCACATTCCTGCACGTGCTCTGCGTGGAGGCCGCTGGGAATTGTAGTTACTAGAGACGACGGCTCCATTTTCTAGGTGATTGCGGCTTCTTCAAAGCAGAGGGCCTCGCTTTCTAGTGAGGCTACAGTCAATACTCTCCCCGCCCGCCCTCTGCTGGAAGGAGCCAAGGCAGTGAAGAAAGTGTCATAGGCTTTCTAAACTAAGGGATGAAACGTGGGCCCTTCCAATGTCAGTCGATGATCCAGTCACAAAATGTCAGACTGAAAGAAACCTGAGAGGATCTAATCCAGCCATTCCACTTACTTCAGGAGTATTGGGAGGATTCCATGCTATCAACCTCCCCGACCCTCATCACGTTATCAGTAGCGGGCATCCCTGGCTTTGCCCTTGAGGGTCAAAGTTGTTTCTACAACCAGCCCCAACACCCTAACTTCCCTGGCCATCGTGAGCTGTGACTGATACTGTCACCTCTCACAACCTACCTCTTCTTTTTTTAAATATTTATTTATTTTGGCTGCACCGTGTCTCAGTTGCAGCACGTGGGATCTTCGTTGCGGCATGTGGAGTTCTTAGTTGTGGCATGCATGCGGCATCCAGTTCCCTGACCAGGTATCGAACCCAGGTCCCCTGCACTGGAAGCGGGGAGTCTTTCCCATTGGACCACCAGGGAAGTCCCACACCCTACTTCTTGTGCAAACTTTTAGAAAAACTTTCCCGGGTGCTTATGAGGGAAACTGTGTTAAACAGTGGCTGGGCAGAAGTAGAATACTGGGCACCATATTCTGTGACTTTGCCCTCATGTAGAATTTTAGATATCTCTAACAGACTGAGAATGGAGAAGGCTGGCACACCTTACCTCAATCTGAAAAGTGGATTTGGAAATCATTTGCATTCCCTTTCCCATTCCCCTGCACCATCAGTTAACTAATACACCCCCAAAGAATCAGTCAAAATCCAATGTAGTAATCAATGGGTTTTATTTTCCTAGAACTGAAATCATCTACGGTTCTCAGAGCTAAACTTCCAAAGCTACAGTCAGCAATTTTTCATCAGAGCCCAAGGGAGGGGGGCAAGGGTGAAAGAGACGAGAGACGGAAGAGCCAAATAGACCACTAGAAAGAGGCTGGGAGAGGGTGCTTATTTCCCTCTGGCCTCTCAGTGGGTTACAAATTGGATCTGGTGACAACACTGAGGGGACCAGGTGAGGGTATGTGGATGGGAAATGACACCAGAAGGAACACCAAAGCCCCAACTACAACAAGAAAAGTCATCAAGCCCCAAACAGAAGGGGAGCCTCCAAGTGCACCTCAGAAACGGGGGCAACAGTGGGGAAGAAAGGAGCAGAGTGGGGGGCACACAAAGGGATGGGGGGGGTCTTTAAAATTTTTTTTTTTTGTAATTTTCTTTTATTAAAAACATTTCCTAAAAAATGTGTCTTTTCCTTTATGTCTGGGTGACGTATGTGACTGTAGGCTGGCCTTGAGCACTGTGGGGAGAGGGAAAAGGGCAGCTAAGGGTCTCCCCAGGGCATCCCATCTCTGGCCTGAGGTCTAAAGGTGGATGGATACTCCTCAACACTCCCATAGGAGCTGGGTGAAGTTAACCCTTCAGATCTCAGGTCCTTGACCCAAAGAACTTGGAAGACCCCAAATCTTTTGATGATAAACTGTAACTCCCATAACACCTAGGGTTGGCGTAAGAGAATGGGCATTGTCAACCAACAAGGATTTATTGAAGGGAGCCCCTCTCCCACAAGCTGTCCCACTTTCCCTGAATCCAGGTAGCTGGGAGAACAGGTGTGGGAGGAAGGGACAGGATGCCATCCTCTTGCCCACCCCCCCAGCCCAACTTGAAGATTGCCCCTCCCAGTCCCCAGAAGCCCACCGTGCTACTTACACTCCATCCCTTCCACTCATAGCCCTGATCCCAACCAACCCAGAGGTCTAGAATGCCCGGGGAAGGGCGAGAGGGGTGTCAGAAGATGGAAATAGCCAGTCCAGGCCCTAACAAATACACTGGGAAACAGCTCCAGGCAGGGAGGGACACAGTGGCCTCATCTCATCCCACAGAGCAGAAGACATGGACCTGACTCAGGTCACAGGGGTGTGGGGACATGGAGGTGAGGGCCAGGTGGCCTGCCCCATCCGGGTCAATCTCCAGGGTCTGAGCTCAGAAGGGGGAGAGTGAGTGGAAGAGGAGAGTGGGTTGGGGTGGGGAAGGGGTTCCCAGTTTGCAGGCCATGGCCAGTTTCCCCAGTAGCACCCAGACAGCAGCAGGAACGGGGCGGGGGCTCCTCTTGAAACATTGGTGGCTACAGGCTGCGGGGGAGGGTTGGAGGGGAGAAGGGTTAATGGTGTGGCCTTGGCCTGGCCGGGCCCCAGCCAGTGCCGGCCTCCTGGGAGAGCCCACCCTGCCTCCCTGGAGGCTGACTGCTACAGGCCCTCCTCCTCCTCCTCTCAGCAGGGGGCTGGGCCCTCCCAGCCCAGCTGCCTAGGGGCAGGGGGCTCACTCACCTCTCGTGATCTCTGATGCCCGGGGCTTCAGCATCTTCCTTGGCAGCCTCTTCCTCTTCTTCCTCCTCTTCTTCCTCCTGAGGAGGCCCCCGGCCAGAGCCCGGCTCCGAGGGGGTGCTGTTCTTCTCCACCTCCACTGGAACGGGCCTCTCACCCTCCAAGGCGGCCCCTTCCTTCTCCTCCCCTTCGGGGTCTTCTGTCTCCTTGGGACGTTTGGGGGAGTCCTGGGCAGGGTTAGCAGAGATGAGGTGGGTTGAGGCTAGAGAGGGAGGACACCAGCCTCCCCCTCCTTTCCCCAGAGGCTCTCCTTCCTAGGCAACCCACAGTCCTCCAACCCTCTGCTAGCTGAGAGGTCTCCTGTGTCCCATCTTCTCAGCAAGGGACTCCCCAAAACTAGGGGCTGAGTCTGTCTCTCAGACGGGCACTCCCTGAAAAAGTCGTAACTTCCCTCCTCAGACTAGGAGCCTTGCTCCGGGGCCCCAGGTAGGGGGCAGTTACCTCCAGCAGGTCTCCCGCTCTCCTCTTCAGCGCCCCCTTCTCATTCTTCTCCTTGGTCGGCTCATCAATGACCAGCTTCCCTTCCTCATCACTGCTACCTTCGGCATTCCCCTTCTTATCGCCGTCACCCTCGGTGGCTTCGGGCTCGGGCTCTTCCACACAGCTCTTTTTCTGGGAGGACTGCGGCGGAGACAGCAAAGGCTGAGTGGCACCAGCGACTGCCACGCTGGGCCCCCTCCCCAGACCCCTCCCTCGGCCACTCACTCCTTCCTTCTCCCACCTCTCCCCCGCCCCCACCCAGGTGCCCAGTCTCACAAGTGATTTGAGACCCACCTCTGTCGGATTAGCCCCGGGGTAAACCCACTGGCCGGGCAGGCAGGGCTCTGTGCAGGAGGGGGGAGGGCTGGAGCAGGAGGCAAAACCTCGGGTCAACTTCTCCCAGAGGGAGCTGGGACCCTTTCCCCGCCAACCCCCGCCCCCCACCCTCCCGCCTCATCCTGCCCGGCTCACGAGCACCTCCTCCTGGAAGCCTTTGTGGAAAGAGTTAAGGCCACATCCTATACTCACACTGGGCCTGCCAAAGGCCTGTCCCCACTTACCGCCTCCATCCTGTTCCTGCCCCCCCCGGCGCTGTCTAACAGGTGGCCCCTGACCACAGCTACATCACACACCCGGAACCCCTTCCCCTCTGCAAGAAGCCTCCCCCAACCCCCCACCCCACGAGCTCCTACTCTGAAAGCCCTGGTGTTGGTGTCTGAGCCCCCTGTTCCTGAAGCAGCACACGTGGGCCCAGGGGCTCCCGGCACCTATGGCCACACCCGCTTTCCAGGAGGTCTCTGGGGCGGATGGCAGCTCACCTGGTAGCCAGAAGCCTTGACGGTAGGGTTGTTCTCGATCTCCCACAGCCCCTCGCTGAACCCTTTCCGTTTGTTGGGCTTGCCAAACTTCTCCTTGGACTCCTCGTAAGGGAAGAGGTCTTTGGGGCCCAGGAATGCCCTGGTGAGAGATGGGAGACTGTGCTCTCGAGTCCCTCACCGCATCTGAGCTGCGCAGCCCCACAGGGAAGGCGTGCCGTCACCACTGCTCGTTCCCCAAAGTGGTCCCCCCGTGGCCCTCCCCACCTCTGCCCCCTCACTCACGTCTCGTGGGTCCCGAAAAAAAAGACTTGGTATTTGTTGGCTGTTGATTTCACGGCAGCCTCAGGCATCTCGTCAATCTGAGAGCAAGATGAGTAAAGTGAGCGTGAGCTGGAGTCTTGAGGTCACGAATTTGGGGCCGGAGGGTAGGGGTTAAGGGGCTGATCTCTAAGGCACGTCTGTGAAAAATCAGACTGAGAGGGACCCAGGAGTTCACCAAAGGGGTTTCTGAACCATTTTTAGCAGTGTGACTTTGTTCAAAAGCAGCCAGGCAGAAAAGCCCAGCAGAATCCCCGCCTCTCTTTTTCACAAACCAAACGGCGTCCATAAACAGATCCTGCCCATAAGCTCCACGTCTTTGCCATCACCCTGGTCCAACCACTGTCCCCTCTTGACTGGACTGAAACCACAGCCTCCCTCTCTTCTCTCAGTCTCCATTCTTGCCCCACTACAACTCATTCTCCACACTGCAGCCAGAGGGGGCCTTTCCAAGTGCGGGTCTGAGCATTTCAGTCCCCCTGCTAGAAACCTTCCAGTGGCTTTTCAGGACTCTAGGGCCCACCTGTTCACCATTGTCCGTAATGTCAAGGTCTGAATTCCAATGCTGCCAACTGTATTTGTATGAGCTTGGGCAACTGACAGAACCTCAATTTTCTCAACTGTAAAATGGAGATGGTCACAGTACTTAAGCCATAGCGTTGTAAGGATTAAATGACCATAATGTAGTACGTCCCGCATATGAGCTCGCTATCATCATCCTCTCCCCAGTACGCTGCCCCTCTGCTCTCTGCTCCAGCCACACTGACCTTTCAGTCTCCTATAGTAACTCCTGATCAGCCTTCCAACCTCAGCCCCATCATCACTTCCTCCAGAAAGCTTCCCCACCTCTCCCAACCTGGTTGGCTTCCCAGATAAAACTCTCAGCACCTCTCCTTCACAGTGCTTTTCACAATTCTAGTTTTACAGTTCTTCGTGTTACCGTTTGCTTAATGTCTACGTGGACTATACCTGCCCCGAGAACAGAGAGGTCTGTTTATAAGTCCAACACAGTGCCTAGCACCCAGTGAGTGCACAGTGAAGATATGCTGAATGACAAAAGCAGACAAAAGCAGCCTGCTCTGACTGAAGTGGAGAGGTGAGGCCAAGGGGCTGCCTATTCAACATCCCCCATCAGTAGCAGCTCCAAAAGACTTCTGGGGAACTCTCTGAAAGTCATGTCATGTAGTCAGACTCTCTTATTTTACAGAGAAGGAAACTGAGGCCCAGAAAAGAAAAGTGATTTGCCCAAGATGACAGGACAAGTTAGTGAGGGCCAGATTTCAGAACTAGAGCTCCTGACATGATCCTCTGCCTCAAATGTCCTGGGGGCATAAGGGATGCTGTGGTGGAGAAGGTGCAGAGGTCTGAGGTCAGGGAAATGGTGAGAGACAGTGGCCCAGATAGCCTCTCCCAGATCAGGCCCTGGAAGCCCAGGCCAAGCTGAGCTGGGGGGGGAGGGGGTGTGGGGGACGGGGGAAAAGGACTACAACTCCCAGCAACACTTGCAGCAGCCCTAGCGGCCGGGCTTCCCACCGGACAGAGGCCAGGTGGCCATGTTGGCTGGGGCCCGGGGTGCAAATAGGAAAGAGACAGACAGGCCAAGGCAGTGATTAAACACACAGAGACTAAGACAGAGTGCCTCACTGGGGGCCTGGGGAGACAGGGAGGCTAGGTGGATGGAAATAAGCTGAGACACACCCAGGAGATGGGGTGGAACCTGAGCAAGAATCTGAGGGGCATCTTGCTCCAGACATGGAGTCTTCAAGCTCCTGAGCACCTCCCCCCTTGCCCTGTGGCCTCTGGGGACAGAGGTCCAGCCCCTCCCCCCCAGGAAGGCTCAGCACAAACTGGGCCCTCCCCACAATCGGGAAGACACTGGGGTGTGAGAGCTGGGGGTGGAAAGGCACGCTGTCCCCCACCCCAGCTCAATCCCCATCGCCATGACAACCCAACCCCGCCCCCGGGGCCACTCAGCAACCAGGAATGTGACTGCCCCTCCCCCCCAGGCCCTCTCTCCAGATTGGGGAGGAGGGGACACTAACACACACCCCACCCCCAAGCCTGGAGTCTGGCACCTGGGTCCCTGGCTGTGCCTGAAACCACAGCTAGGGCTGAGGGCTGCGGGCCCTTCTCAGGAAGGCAGAGCTGGGGTGTGGGCAAAGGAGGAGCCAGTCCTCTCCTAGGATACCTGGGTCCTGTTGCTAGCTCCCCACCCTCCTCTCAGAGGGGGAAGCAAAAAATAAAATGAGGGCCTCCAGGGCTTAGAGGTCCCAGGAGACAGGCATAGGACAATAATAGCAAAAGCTCTTTCCTAGGCCTCTTGTTGGTGGATCATCGAGCACCAGGAAAGAGGACGGGGGGGGGGGGCGGGGGGGTAGGGGGGGAATATCTAAGGGTCCCATCTGGGAACTACTTTGGGCTCTGCATTTTCAGTGCTACACTTGAGCCAGGAC
The DNA here is from genome assembly GCF_937001465.1 of Orcinus orca. Classification (NCBI taxonomy): domain Eukaryota; kingdom Metazoa; phylum Chordata; class Mammalia; order Artiodactyla; family Delphinidae; genus Orcinus; species Orcinus orca. The sequence goes on along the minus strand of NC_064559.1, from coordinate 98,987,934 downwards.
GTTAACAGGCTTGTAGGAAACATGTGATGAAAAGGGAGAAACTGAGGCTCAGGAAAGGGGGGATGGTGAGTGAAGGGGTCAGAAACAGGAGACATGAGGTCCTCTCAAGGAGCTCAGACCAGGCAAAGCAGCGCTCTGCCCGTCAGTCTCTTTCCCGTGGAAAGCGAACTCAAAGAGAGGTAGCTGAACGCTGTGACAGGGGATCCAGGAGGCCACCAGCTGCCCAGCCTCAGGGGCGGGGGAGAAACCAAAGAATGGATGGGAATTAAAAATAGACAGAACGGGACACACCAGATATACCCGCCCTGCTGACTTCTAGCCAGATAAAGGGTAGGTCGAGAGGAAAGAGGAAAGAGGGAGGCCAGGGGCCTGCGCAGATGGGCATCTACCCCCAAAGCATAAAGCCACCCCAATCCCACCTCACCTCGAGTGTAGGCAACCGTGGGGGAAGGGCCAGGAGAGGCGTGCTCCTTTTACTTAATGGAATTCCCAACCCCTCACCCCAAAAAGGGGAGACATTCCTTCTCTAGTGGACCCTTCATCCTTCAAGCCACAAAGGAAATGTCTTTCTGCATTTGGAAGTGAAGGGAGGTTCTTCGTCGACGACATAGAGGATATGAAGTCTCAGGGGAGGCCTGTACTCCCAATACAGACATGTGTCTCCCAGGCGGTGCCTTTATATCCAGGTTGTGACTCAGAACAAGTGAGTCAAAGCTAAGTGGGTCAGGGTGGGGCCAGATGAGTGCTGGGTACCCCACTGCACCTCCTCCACTGGCCAACAGGGGAGGGGGCTCTGCTACTTCTCAGCCATTCCAGAAATCCTGGCAAGTTACTTTCCCCCACCCCCACCCCGGCTGGGGCTCATCCACTCCCACCCCCTCCCCACCCCCCACCCTCTGCCCTCTGCACGTGCCTCATTCCATCACACAGGCCTGAGCGCAAGTCCCATCCTCCCAGAGCCCAGGGCACCTTTTAAGGCCTGAAGTACCCAGGTGAGGAGTGGGGAGAGAGGACTGAACACCTCTCCCCCAGCCTCATACCAAATCCAGGCCCAGGGGCGCCAGCTTGGCACATAGAAAGGCAGCAGAGAAGGCTAAGCCCACCCTGACTGCCAGCCAGGGTTCTGACCACCACACCCAAGGCCCAGGCCCAACCTGACCCATGAACCGTAAAATGTGGGGCAGGAGACAGTTGGGGTCAGGAAAGTGTGGCAAGCCCAAGAGGCAGAAAAGAGAAGGTGGTGCCTGGATGTGGGGGAAGGGCAGAGGGCGGACAGATGGGCGAGGCCCTCTGGCTGCTCAGGTTTCCTGGGACTGTGAAACAGGAAGTGGAGAAAGGAGGAAGGAACCTCAGGGGGAAAATCCCTGAGTCTTGGAGGTTAACTGTTAAGTGCTTGGAGATCCCCCAGGAAGTCTGGCAGGAGGAAGAGGAAAGGAGAAGGTTAAGATGGAGTCACACCATCCTTCCAGGCAGGTCTTGCCTACCACGTGGTCCCTCTGGCTGAACTCTCCAAGCACTGGGCTGTTCCAGTCTCACCCAGAGTCAGCCATCCTCCCCAGAAGCAGGGGCTGAGGAAGGAAAGCCCACACAGTGGCCTTCACCATGGCTGAGGACTCTGGTTGCCTATTAGATGGAGCAGTCAGCGAGGCCCCCCTACTCCTCCTCCATCTCAGGAGGATACAGGCCCCCCTTCAGGCTCTGCCACTCACAAGACTAAGACAGCACCCAAGGATGGTGAGGTATTCGGAAGATAACAACCTTGGGTGTACCACTCTCTCCAATTTTCAGAATCAAGACCCGGAGCACGGGCAAAGGGTGGGGTCCTATCTCTTTGGGATCCAGTCTGATCTCCCTCCCCCAACCCGAACTTTATCTAAAGGGCCCAGGCCTCAACAGAGCAAGAGACTGCCTCCCTGTCCTGCCCTTCTGTCCTGGAGGCCTAGGGTGAACAGAGGAAATGGACAGCATCCCCAGTCCCAGGCGCTGCCCTCACTCCAAAGGCTACCAGAAACCTGAAGGCCTTCTGCACAGGGGCCAATGTGGGTCTGCATGGGCCCCCCTTTCTCTCTTCCCTGCAGCCTGAAGGGGTTCCCTACAACCCCCATTCCAGCTGAGCCCCCCCCTCAGTCTCTGGACTTTGTCCCACCCCCAGGAGGTAGAAGCAGTAGAGACCTGTGTTCAGTTCTTGCCCTGCCCACCAGGACCTTGGCATCTGGACCAAGAAGCCAGATGGATCAAAGGTGCAGGGTAAAGTACATGAGTGTTCACACACCACACACACACATGCACACACAAGGCTGTCTGTGGCTGCTTCCTCACACTGCCCCCCACCCCCCAAACCCAAGTCCCCTAGGAGGCCCTGGAGGCTGGGAGAGCCCTGCTTCACTCTGTACTTCACTCCCATTCCGGAGGCCAGACATCTAAAAGTTGCAGGGAACAAGGAGCTCAAGGCATATGGGATTAGGTCTATTCCTCAGGAGAGGGTACTGAGTGAGGAAGGGTCTCCTGGATTTTCTCGGAGTGGCCCCAAAGTTGGTCTGGACACTGAACAGGACCCAAGGGAGCCTGGGGCAACTTCCCAAGCTCAGAGCAGGGTCTGGCCCAGATGAAGACACAGACTCAGGTGGAAAAGAGCAACCCACAGCCATAAGGCAGTTCTGCACTTGGTCCCCTTGCCCAGAAGACTCCCTCCCTCTACTCCTCTCTGCCCTTGGATTACACTCTACAGGAGTCCTATACTCTAGGGCCGATACCAAAGGCCTCTCTCTACACCAACGTTGAAATAAGGTGCCAGAGACACTGTGCCCTGTGACACCCCCAACCTCCTCCAACACCCTCTGGCAACCTCCCTTACTCCTTACTTCACCTGTCTCAGTTCTTAGGGGAAACATGATGAATGCGCCAGGCTGGGCATTTGGGCCCCACCCTCCCACCTGGCCAGGTGCTGGGGTGGGGGGAGGGTGGGCGCCTCACATTGGCGGGCTGAATCAACCACATGGCAGACTGGGCCGTTCTGGCGGGAGAGGCTCAGAAATGGGGAGGAGAAGCAACTCGGGTTCCCCCCACCTCCACTAAGAGGCAGGGCAGTCTGGACTGGACTTCCCAATCCCAACAAGGGCTCTGCCACCTTCAGCCCCCAATCTGAGTCGGCAGCATACGGAGATATATTTTTGTGGAGCTGAGGAGTGAAGGGTACTAGCCGGTGATTTCCAAGCTAGACGGATCCCCTCTTCTGCCGACCCCCAACGATTCCTCGACCCTCCCAACTTCAGACCTCTTACGGATGCCCCAAACCAAAGTTTTCTAGAAGCGAACTCCGCCTCCATCTAGCCTTTCAGGGCTGAGATCCTTCTTAACCATCTAATGTAGGAAGAGGAGAGTTTGAACTGGGGGTAACAATCAGTGAAGAAACTGGGGGTCTCTAAGGGGGTCCCTGAAGGGGGTAGCGGTGGCGCCTGGGGGGGGGGGGAGGAGCTACACTGCTGGCCCAAACCCAGGCAGCGCGCCCGAAACCTCTGGGAGTATGGGGGCTGGGGGCGGAACTGAGCACGCGGAGCCGGGGGCCGGGAAGTGACCGGCGCCCTTAGATCCCCACGCCGCGCACACGCCACCACGCGCGGACGCCGTGTGGCCAGGTGTTCGCCGCTGCCGCCACCACCACCCCCACCACCCCGCCTCCACCATTATATAACCGGCGGGTGGGCTTGAGTCGCTCGGGAAAGATTCGTGGACTCAGACGCCCCCCACCCCCACCCCTTCCGCGCGGAGCGCTCTTGCCCTCTCGGGTGTTATGCAACCCAAGTCTGGAGGTGGATAGGGGGCGGCGGGCCGCCCTGCTCACCCGGGCCGGCCAGTGTGGGTAGCCCTTCATCTTGGCGAACACCAGGTCCCCGCATTTGTACTCCTTCTGCCGGTTGGATCGCGACATGGCGGGGCTCCGGGCGCCCCGGGCTCCGCGCCGGGCCGGAAAGCGCGAGCCCAAGTTTGCGCGTGCGGCGGTGGCGGCGCCGCTCCGCTCCGGCCCTCGCGCGGCCCCCGCCTCGATGGTGGCCCCCGGCCCGGGCTCCGGCGCGGCCACGGCGTCTCCGCCCGCGCGCCGCACGGACGGGGCGGGCGCGGATCGGGGGCAACGCTCCGGCGCGATGAGTGCGCGCTCGTGCAGTTGTTTGTGTTTGAAATTCAATTGCTCCCTCCGCTGCGCGAGGCCTCTTCCTCCACCCCCCTCCCGGTCCCCACTCCTCCTCCTCCCTCCTCCCTATCTCACTCCTCCTCCTCCTCCCTCCTCCGCGCTCCCTCCCGCGGCGGTTTGATGAGTGCGGCTTCTTGACGCCCTGTGCCTGCCACTGCCCGACGCCCAACCTGGAGCCGCCTGGCGGTGCGCGGCGACACAGGCGTGAGGAGCCGATTGCCGAGCAAGCCGAGTAGGCTTTGTGTGCCCGCTGTCGGTGGGTGCCCGCCCGCCCGGGAGGAGCTGGCGCCCGGCAGGACGGAGCGGCCTGGCGCCCTTCCCCCGGCCCCTCGGGTCGCTCCCAACTGCGGCTTCGGCGCTGCCAACTGTCGACGTCTAGGCGCAGTGTCTCCCTGCCCTCGGCTCCATCCCCATCCACGAATGTTTGCTGGGCACCCAGTGCATGGCAGCGTGCTGGGCGCCGGGGCGAGAGCTGGGCACCGCGCCCCTGAGCGCACAGAGGTTTGGCCTGGACCTCGACGTGCTTACAGTCTGTGGGGCGGCTCCTGAAACGTCGGGGATTGCGCCCTACGACGGCCTTTGTGGAATTCGGTATCGAGGAAGCTTCGGAGGGGTTGTGGCACAAAGTGGCCACGTTCCATGTGCATTAGACAGGTCTCGGTTCTCTGCTACTTCCTGGCAAAAGAGATCTGGGCTTTACCACCAGTTAAGCCCTCAAAGATGAGCTCTGTTCTAGTGGGAAGAGACAGTAGAATGCCAGTAAATCCCAAACCATCGATAAAACGTGAAGTCACTAGCTCTCTCGGGGCGGTGAGAGTGGGGAAAAATCTGGGAAGGCTTCACAAAGTGGTGACTTTTGAGTTGGGCCTTAAAGGACGAATGTGAGCTTGCCGGATTCCAGAGACAACATTTTAGACTAGGTTATGTGTTAAGAACTGATAGAGCCAAAACTTGAATTCACGTCGCTTACCATTAAGCCAAACAAGACTTTGCCGTAATTACATCTTTGATTTGCTGTCACTCTGTTGATCTTGGATTTGCCGAAATTCCAGACACCTATGGTAACTTAGAAATAAGCTATTTGGATCTTATGTTATAGTATGTCCAGATCCTTAAAATTTTGCAACAAAATATTCTAGGTTTGAAGAGAGAAAATATGTGTGTTTTTCTTCCCACAAGTTTCCTGATCCTACTTCAAAGCATATGCAAAGTCTCCCTGAAAAAGAAGCGCAGGATGAAGCCAAAAGGCCCAGATCCACATCCTACCCTGCTGTTCACTAGTCCTGAGAACTTGGGCTACCCCCTGAACTTCTCCCTGAGCCTCAGTTTCTTCAACTGTGAGATGGGATCACATTAGTTTCCTGCCAACATCACAGACATGGAAGGGCTGCTTATCATTAGCTGAGGCCTGACCTTGCTCCCTGCAGGCCTTCATATCAGTTGGTTGTCCTTATGTCCATGGCAATGCATTTCACAATTGTTGCCTTTGTAGAATGTGGCCTCTCAGCATAATCCCACCTTGTGATAGGAGGTGGCTGGCCCTGTCCACAGGCACTCCAGGCCCCAGGCTGCTGGCACAGCGGGGCACTCTGCAAGGTCCTCATGCATGCCCTCAGCCACAGACCTGTCGATTTGTTTCAATAGCAAATCCAAACTTGTTGCAACAGAGCAGCTAGATCCAGTTGGTGTTTACTCTACCGTGCATTCCAGTTTGAAATGCAGTCAGTGTGATAGTCCAGATTCTGTCAGGCTAATACCCTTCTTTGTTGTTCTTATTGTTGTTAGGAGAGAATCTTGTCACAAGTTCTTAGAAATGTTTCAGTAAATCCAGTGTCACAATTGGTTTCCTTTTATTTAGTGTTCAGGCCAGTATTATAAATATGCCGTTTCAGTGCAACAAACATGTTTTTTAAACTATTTTCCAATTTAGCACACCCCAGTTTAGTTTAAACCAAAGACTCCTATCCATTTCTCCACTTTGTTGCATGGAGATGGCAATAAGGCTTCTTCAATTCTTTTTGCAACAAATCTCTTGGGCCTGTCATTCAGTCTGCCATGCAGATGCTGGTTGCAATAAAACAACCAGGGTTCCCTTTGTTGCAATAATCTCCCAGGCCTTGGTTGCAATTTAATATCCAAGTTCTCCTTACAATAACATCATCAACCAATTCACAGCTGCCCCTACCAACCAAGCCAAGAGCCACAGAGGGTCAGTTACAGGGGCGGGCATAAACCTGCTTCCCCTGGGATTCAGGTCTAATTGAGCGCTTTGCAGACTTTAATGTGCAAATGAATCACCTGGGGATCCTCTTAAAAAGCAGATTCTAACTCAGTAGGTGTGGGGTGCCCACATTTCTATTTCATCACCCAAGGTGCTGCTGCTTTGGACCTCTGTTGATTAGTAACGTCTAAAACACTCGGCCACAGGCCCCCGGCTGCTAGTCCAGCTTGGAACCAATTCACAGATGTCTCAGTGAGATGATTCCTTTGATGCTGGTGCCTGAGTCTACATTTGTGTGGGGGGGAGGTCAAGACAGACAGTGGACTTGGGGCCCTAGAGCAGAGAAGGCTTGAGGGTGCAGATCTGGCTCTAGGGTTCTGAAGCGAGTCTGGAGGAGCTAGGTCAGGGAAGATGGTGGCGGACTTCTTCTTTCCATGTCAGGAAGAAGGAGGAACTGGCACAGCAGTAGGGTTGTGGAATTTAGAGTACTAGAGGAAGGGGCAATGTAGTCTAGTGGAAACAATCTGTGTTTGTTTGAAACTTGCTTTTAGCAAATGACTTAACTATAATTTCTAAACAAAATTTTCTTCCACTGCAAAAGTACTAATACAAATAGCCACCCTTATGGTGTGGTTGTAAAGTGAAAAGGAGATCATCTGAGTGAAAAACTTACCTGCTCATTAGTTTCAAAGGAAATGTCAGCTTCCTTCCCTTTAACTCCTAAGAGAGAGTCGAGGGGTTTGGCTCCGGTCCCAGCCCTCAACGCTGTGTGACCTGCTCCCATTACTACTTCTTGGGCCCGGTTACCCCTTCTGGAAAATGGAGGAGAGAAGGATGGGAAGTTTAGAACAGTGGTTTTCAAAACCGCCTCCATTGACCCCTCCCACTGGTGCCTCCCCAAATAAAAAAGCATTCATGGGCTTCCCTGGTGGCCCAGTGGTTGAGAGTCTGCCTGCCGATGCAGGGGACACGGGTTCGTGCCCCGGTCTGGGAAGATCCCACATGCCGCGGAGCGGCTGGGCCCATGAGCCATGGCCTCTGAGCCAGTGCGTCCAGAGCCTGTGCTCTGCAACGGGAGAGGCCACAACAGTGGGAGGCCCGTGTACTGCAAAAAAAAAAAAAAAAAAAAAAAAGCATTCATGGTTTTATGCATTTTACAAGGAGTCAGAGATAACAGGGTCTAAGTACCTGCTCCACCACTGTGACACACTGTATTGCTTTAGGAAACCTACTTCACTGCTCCCAGTCTCAGTTTGCATGTCTGTGAAATGGGTGAGTTTCAGTTTCCATGTCTGTAAAAAGGGTTGTGATGAGGATTGAATGAATTTAATGTATTTTAAAGTGCTTTGAATAGAGCCAGGAACATGGTAAATGCTTGATAAAATCAGTGATCACTGTATTTATCAGATTCGATTGAGTAATAGTTCAAGAAAATGGGTTACTTTGCAGTGAGCTTCTAGGTACTAGCCTTATGTGCTGGTAAATCTGGCACTACTACAATGAATGTGGGTGTTCACATGGGCTTGGGAACCCATTTACCTGCGTTTGAGTCCCACTCCACCACTTACCAACTGTGTGACCAGCCACAAGTTACTCAACCTTTCTGTGCCTCAGTTTTCCATCTGTAAAGGGGGATGTTGAGAACAGGCTTAGAACAGACTTGTGGGATTTTAGTTCCTGGACCAGGGATTGAACCCAGGCCCTTGGCGGTGAGAATGAGGTGTCCTAACCAGTGGATCACCAGGGAATTCCCTTAGCTAGTTTTCTTAAAAATGCTTATGTTTTATAACTCTTCTGTATGTATAATATCCTGTATAAGAAAAATATATTTTTTTAAAGAGGATTCTGTTTTTTATTTATTATTTAATTTTTTTGGCCACCATGCAGCTTGCGGGATCTCAGTTCCCCAACCAGGGACTGAACCTGGGCCACAGCAGTGAAAGCCCGGAATCCTAACCACTAGGCCACCAGGGAACTCCTGGATTCTGTTTTTTAAAAAGTGAGAATCATTGGATTCATTCTCTAAAGCTATTCTTTTAACATATCTATTTAAATGTAAGTTAATTAAAACGAAATATTCCCTTCTTCAGTCATATGAGCCACTCTTTAAGTATTCAGTGGTCTCATGTGGCTATTGGCTACTGTATTGGACAGAGCAGATACAGAACATTTCCATTAGCTCAGAAAGTTCTATTGGACAGCAGTGTTCCAAGGCCATGGCTTTCCATTTGAGCTGTACATTAGAGTCACTTGAAGAATTATAAAATACTAATGCCTGGGCCAGACTCCCCAGAGTTTAGATTTAATTGGTTGACAGTGGAAGCTGTTGAAGTGTTTAGGCAAGAGCAGAGGTGAACTTCTAGAAGGTTCATTTGGAGGCAGCACGGGTGTGGAGTGGCTTGGAGTTGCCAGGTCATGGAGAGGGTACAGCGGTGGTCTCTGCTGAGGGACGTGTGACCTCACATGTGGAAGGGGCTATGAAAGCTCCCGGGGAGCTGTATTCCTGGGTTCTCTTCTCCGCTCTTCCAAGAATTATGGTGGCAACGGCTCCTTGGCTCCTCAGCCCTCAGGGGAGAGAACTTCAGCCTTCACAGACCAGGAAAGAGTCAGGAGCAGCTCAAGATCCCATGAGTTGTAGATGCCATTTAAAAAAATTCAGCTTAGGGCTTCCCTGGTGGCGCAGTGGTTGAGAGTCCGCCTGCCGATGCAGGGCACATGGGTTCGTGCCCCAATCCGGGAAGATCCCACATGCCGCGGAGCGGCTGGGCCCGTGAGCCATGGCCGCTGAGCCTGCGCGTCTGGAGCCTGTGCTCCGCAACGGGAGAGGCCACGACACTGAGAGGACCGCGTACCGCAAAAAAAAAAAAAAAAATTCATCTTAATTTTTGTATATGTAATGAATATGTGTATATGATGCAAAATTTAGAAAGTCAAGAAGATAATTTAGCGAAAAGTCATCTCATGTTACCCCTCCCTATCCCTTGCCACCCCAATTTTCTTCTTAGAGGCAAAAATTTACCAATTTGTATGTATTTTTCTAGTAATATTCTCTCTATATAATTTTCAAGCAAATGCAGAGCTATCTATTTCCTTTACACAAATTGTAGCATCTCACTTTCACCGTTCTGTACTTTACTACCTTTTACCTAACAATATATCTTGGGACTCCTTCCATTTCAGTACACAAGGATTGGCCCCATTCATTTTAATGATTGCATAATAGTTCACAACATTTCTGTGTCATAAATGATATAATCAGCCCCCTGTAGATGGATGTTCAAGTTTTTTCCTTTCTTTTGATAATACCAATAATGCTGTAGTGAATAAAACTGTACCATTTCATCTCTTTCACGGGTGAGGATCCTCACCATTTTTCTCTCCCATTTGCAAGATGAAAAAGGTCATTCACAGCAACATTATTTGCAGGAGTTTGCTGACAAGTAGTGCTGGAAGTAACCTTGCTAATTATAGACAGGGGCATCTAAGGTTGAATGAGAGGCCTCCATTGTGTACAGCCACAAACCCCAGGTCTGTCTGCTTTCCCCTTGGTCCCTGAGACTTAAAGGAATGAGGTCTGGGACCAGAGTCAGGCTGACAGAATTGCTGTGGCTCTGATCGTGTCTGACCACACTTTTCAGCCCTCTCCCACCAAGGGCATTGCTCTGAGACACCAGGGACAGAGGCCTAGGGAGGAGAGGAGCCTGGGAGGTGCCTGGGTGAGGAGGGGCCAAGGGCCCTTTTCTGGAATGATAAGATTGAGCCCTAGTGGGTTCTCTGCCCCTTTCCCCACCTCCCCACCACCGAGGGAGAGAGAGCAGCAGTTTTGGCTCTGCTGGAGGGAGCTGATTATAGCTTCTGTGGGCACAGATGGCAATGGAGGTACTGAAAGGCCACCATTTCTGCCACCACATTGCCACGGGCTTGAAGCTTCATTCATTCACCCCCACATATATTCACAGCACATTGGTAGGTGCTGTGCCAGGCCCTGAGGGAGTGTTGGGGGCAAGGCGTAGGTCTGAAGGTGAATAGGTGGCTGGCAGTGAGTAGTCTGGTCTACAGCTTTCCTCCTGGAATCTCCCTTCCCAAGCCTCCTGGGGATTCCCTTCATCCCTCTCCTGTATTTTCTAAATCCTAGGTGTTTCTTTTTCATGGTTAATCTCCCCTCCCCCCCTTTTTTTGAAAGAGCACATCCTCTGGTAGCTCCCTGAGTAAAGGTGCTTAGAATGGAACAGTTTGGAGAACTTCTATGTCTGAAAATGTCTTTATTCTACCCTCCCACTTGATTGATGGCTTGGCTTGGAGTTGAATTCTAGGTTGGAAATATTTTTCCTCTGCATTTTTGAAGGCCTTGCACATTCTGTCCTGACCCATTTTTGTTGTTGTTGTTGTTTTGGTTTTTTTTGCAGCATATTTATTTATTTATTATTTTTGGCTGTGTTGGGTCCTCACTGCTGTGCGCGGGCTTTCTCTAGTTGCGGTGAACAGGGACTACTCTCCGTTGTGCGCGGGCTTCTCATTGCAGTGGCTTCTCTTGTTGCGGAGCACAGGCTCTAGGTGCGCAGCCTTCAGTAGTTGTGGCATGTGGGCTCAGTAGTTGTGGCTCATGGGCTCTAGAGCACAGGCTCAGTAGTTGTGGTGCACAGGCTTAGTTGCTCCGTGGCATGTGGGATCTTCCTGGACCAGGGCTCGAACCCGTGTCCCCTGCGTTGGCAGGCAGATTCTTAACCACTGCACCACCAGGGAAGTCCCTGTCCTGATCCATTTTAAGAGATCTGTTTCTTTTCTTTGGGAACTTTCAGGATCTTCTCTTTGTCTTCAGTGTTCTGAAATTTCATATTGGTGTGGATCCATTTTTATCCATTATGCTGAGCAGTGGGTAGGCCCTTTCAATCTGAAAACAAACGCTCGTCCTTCAGTTCTGGGAAGTTTCCTGTAATTATTCCTTTGACGATTTCCTTCCCTCTGTGTTTTTTCTGTTGTCTCTCTTTTTTTTTTGGAACTCTTATTATTCAGATATTAGACTTTCTGGGCTGGTTCTCTGATTTTCTGAACTTTTCTCTTCCAACTCTTCTAGTGAGAATTTTATTTGTGTGCTTAAATTTTGATTTCTCAAGAGCTCTATTTTATTTTCTGCTTGTTACTTTTTTATGGCATTCTGTTCTTGTTTCATGTATATAGTATTTTCTCTTACTTATTTGAGAAAATTGTTAGGTTTTGGAAGTTTTCTTCTCCCTGCACTTTCTCTATTTTTACTTGTTTGTTTTGTCTCTATCATTCATGTCAGAGTGCCTGCTCATGTTTAAGAGTGAGGGACTTAAAAAAAAGAGTGAAGGACTAAAAAGACATCTTGTACCTATGGGCATGTGGTTGGGGCTTCTCAACTGACAACTTGATGTGAGGGTTATCTGGCTGGGAAATTTGTAGGGGGAATCTCTGATGTGGGATTCCATAGATCTTTCCTCTTGGGCTGAACACATTTTCCTGTGGAGATTTTTCCCAGCATCTAGCCTTTAGGGTAAAGGCCGTGGCCAGTCTTCTGGAGAATTAGGTCTGGGGTCTCAGTATTCCATGTGCGTATTGCTTTAACTCCTTTGATTTCTGTAAAATACCTCTGCCCTTGACTGTGCCTGGTTTTCCCCATAGCAGAAACCCTCTTGTTTTGTTCCCTCTGGAAAAAAACAAAAACAAAAACCCTTTATTTTTTCTGGGATTGGGGAGAGGCAGTCTTCCACTAGCATGAAGTGGGGGAGGGGATTTAGGGATCTAACTGTTTGTTAACCATCTTGTAACCAGCCCTCACTTTTGCTCCCTTCCCTTCTCATTCACTTCCGGAGGTACTTGATGCCACCACTCCTGAGCCCTTTGAGGTTTCCACAGATACTTCAGATTCATTCTCACCATTCCCCAAGGCCAGCTTGCTTCTCGGCTCTCTTGGATATGCCAAGTCAGTACCATTGATGCATCTTGCTCTCCACCTTCCAAATGTTCTTACTGTGATCTCCTTTTCTCATGTCCCCATCTCTGTGGGTTTAAATCTTTTCAAAATGATCTTTAATGCCTTAAAAAAATTCCTTTAATTGAAGTTTTAGTAGAATTTCAGGAAGGAACCAAATTAGATATGTCTATTCTATTCACTATCTTTAATGGAAGACTTTATAACTGTTATTACTACTTTTGAATAGGTAATACATGCACAAGTTACAAATTTCTAAAGGTATAAAGGAGTAAGCAGTAAGAAATAAATCCCCTTCCCATCCCTGTCCTCAAGTTTCTATTATCAATTTCTTGCACAAAAACAACCTTTCAAGGGCAGGGTATCTACCTATTAAGGTAAATCATTAATCTTTACAGTAAGAGGACCCTGCTTAGAAAATGTTTGTCAAAAAGATCTCTGCCCTTTTGGGGTGTCTCTTCACTGCAGGGCAGCAAGATATGTTGACCAGGAACAAGGATAGTCATTTCCCTTTGAAAGTTTCCCATTCTCTTACGGTTCTGAATCATTTCACTGTGTGTTAATATCAGATGTCTCTCACAGAAGTAGGGTAGGGTTCCTTCATACTCTATCCATTTTTCAAAGGAGGAAAGTGAGACTCAGAGAAGAGAAGTGACTGTCCAAAGTCACCAGAAAGTAGGTTGGGGAACCTAGATTCGAAAAGGTGGTATTAGAAGTCAGTACTGTGCAAAGCATACCAGCTGCGAGGTAGGACTGGAAGGTCTAGTTTCTCAACGCGGTCCTCCGTGCACCTGCTTTGCAATCAACTGAGGAGTTTCTTAAAAATTCAGACTTCTGGACTTCCCTGGTGGCGCAGTGGTTGAGAGTCCGCCTGCCGATGCAGAGGACACGGGTTCGTGCCCCGGTCCGGGAAGATCCCACATGCCGCGGGGCGGCTGGGCCCGTGAGCCATGGCCGCTGAGCCTGTGTGTCCGGAGCCTGTGCTCTGCAACGGGAGAGGCCACAACAGTGAGAGGCCCGCGTACTGGAAAAAAAAAAAAAAAAAATTAGACTTCTGGGCCCCACCCCACACTTACTGAAGAGGAATCTCTTAGGCTGGAATTCAGAAGTTTGCATTTTTAAGAAGTTTTCCCAGTGATCTTAGGCACAATAAAGTTTAAGAATTGGTGGGCAGAAAAAATGCTCTGGGCATCCAGAGCAGGGAGCAAACAGATTTAAGCAAACAGACGGAGAAGGCAGCATATGAGTTTGTTGGTGAAGGTAGGGTGAGATTTAGACACATGGAGAAGGTGGGGAGGAGGGGGCCATAGCTGGCCTGTCTGACAGAGAATTCATGCTTGGGCTTTCACTGTCCCTCTCTGTTGTTGCCATCATCATCGCCCCCCTTGTCATCCTTTCCATCTTCCTTTTTAGCCTCCTCCCCAAACCTCAACAGTCTTTATGGGCTGAGCTCAGTAGAGCCTTCTGCTCTGGGAATAGGGAGATAGAGCCCACACAGAGGTGGTTTGGCATATATAGGACATGTACAGAGTTGACAAGTAGAGGGCACCCACTCACAGGCAGACAGGAAGGGGCAAAGATGAATATAAAGAAAAGGACACAAAATTACAGGCGGACAGGGAAGGACAGCTGCAGAATCACGGGCAGACATGTGTGCGCTGGAAAAGGACACACAAACATGGATGGATATAAGAGGCACTCACAGAGACCGATTAACAAGGTCACACACAAAGTCACACGAATACCAAGCACGGACACACAGATACAAAGGACATATGCAGATAGAGATGGACTCAGATGATGCCTCAGATCTGTGAAGGGGTATCAGATGTAGCTGGCCCCTTATCCCACTGGGCTGAGGGGAAGGGATTAACCTCAGGTACCAGGTTCTGCCTTCCAGGGCCCTGCCCATCTTTCAGTCTCACTGCAGAGAGAGGTTAGGACCCAGGCTGGAAGGGCTAGGTGTGCTCCTGGATATGCACCTTGGTCAAGGCGAGGGAGATCACTTACTCCCTCTTACGTCACATTTATTTCAGCTCTGAGATGTTTTTAATTAGGCCTGAAGTCTTGCTTCTTTCTGGCTCGCAGCCCAATTCCGTACAGGTGTCTCGGGCCCTGGCTCTTCTTGGGGTTTCAGTGGCTTCGGAAGCTTCATCAGTTCATTTACAGACCTCTTTCCCTTTAAGCTATTTTCCCTCAATCCGTCACCTTCCCAGACTCCCTCTCATTCCCAGCCTCACTTGCAGTTTCTAAGAGCACTACGTCTCCCATAAATCTTAGCGCCCAGGCAGCTGTTTTAGGGAACTTCAAGTACCGAAATGCTCTCCTATCCATCTCCGTGACTACCGCGGTGACCGATGGGGCTTGTAGTTACCTAGGAATTGTCAGGAGACCAAAAAAACTACTCATCCCAGGAGTCCTCGTGTCAGAGGCGGGTTTACCTCCTGTCTTTCTCCGCACCCCTTAATCCTTCCTCGGACTCCAACTCCCGCCGTGCCTTGCGCTGAGCTCCCTGCGGCGGAGAATGGTGCTGTGGCCAAAGTGTTTTCTGGGAGTTGTAGTTCGTATATTGGTGAGACGAGGAGGAGGTGGAGTGACTCGGCGGCCATTAGCTGTGTGTAGTTGCCCGGGACTAGGAGCCTAAGTGGAGAGGGAAGGCTTATTCGGTGGAAATCAACTGTGGGCATGGGCCTCTACCGGGGCTACCCCTAGAGTACGGAGAAGGCGGGCTTTTTGGTTCACCGCCCCGCTAACTAGCGGGGCCCACTAGGCCTCCGGACATCCCCGGTGTCAAGTAGGCCTCGTCTGCCGGCAAGGGCGCCCCAAAGGCGGGAGGCGCCATGTCGCTGGTTGCTTACGCCAGCAGCGATGAGAGTGAGCCGGATGAGGCTGAGCCGGAGGCGGAGGAGGAGGAGGAGACGGCAGCCCCTACACCTGGGCCCACTTTAGGGGGCTTGTTCGCTTCTCTTCCCGCGCCCAAGGGTCCGGCCTTGCTGCCTCCGTCCCCGCAGATGCTGGCCCCAGCCTTTCCCCCGCCGTTGTTGCTGCCCACACCCACCGGAGACCCCCGGCTCCAGCCTCCTCCCTCCTTGCCCTTCGGTCTGGGAGGCTTCCCTCCACCTCCAGGCGTGAGCCCGGCTGAAGCGGCGGGAATTGGGGAGGGGCTGGGATTGGGGCTGCCCTCGCCCAGAGGCCCTGGCCTCAGTCTGCACCCCCATATCGGCGGGGCCGGGCCCCCCCTGGGGCTTCCCAAGCCAAAGAAGAGGACAGAGCCGGTGAAGATTGCGGCGCCAGAGCTGCATAAGGGGGATGTGAGTATCTGAGGAGGGCACCCCCAAACTGCCCATTGGGTTTGGGCATGGGCTCAGCTGTAGGAGGGACTTGTGGAGATTGCGAGACTCTCTCCTGTAAATGCATCCGTTGATTCCGGACCGCTGGATTCCTGGTACAGTGCGATGAATTGAGCTGAAGTTTGTCGGCTTCGGGGAGTTAGGGTATTTGTCCATGCGGGTTTCTTCAAGCTGGATTCGCCTGCAGAAGGGCCATATACCATCACCTGGCACTGACAGGCCCAGGCCTAGGGACACTTGGTTCCACTCCGCCTTGTTGCATCTTCACCGCAGCCCAGTTTTTTTTTTTCTCCTCTTTCTGTTTTATACTGAGAACAGCATAAAATCTGGCACCTTAGGTAACAGGAGACAGGATTCCTGAGCCCTTGCTGAACATTCAGGGCTAACCTTTTCCTTTGCCTCTGAACTTAAAAGCATCAGGCTTCGGAACGAAAAGGATAGGAATCCTGGATTCTGTGTTTGAGGGGAGTTAGGGAAGAAATTGAGTATTTGTTTAGTACAGATCGTTTACCAGGCACTGGCCCTTTCCTTCAATTGTTGCAGAACTCTGGGAGATAACATTCTAATTTTTACAGATGAGAAACAGGTGTCCAGTATGCATGATCTTACCTGGCAAAGGGCAGAGTGAAGATTAAGGGTTTATCTGAACTCCAGGCCTGTGCCTCAGTTTCACGGTTTAGGTATTTCTCAAGCCTAGGTGAATTAGGACATTTGGGTCCTAGAGAGGCAACCAAGCTCTTGTCGTTTTCTGAATGTTGTATCAGAAAAATTGAAGGCCTTTTCTGGGGTGAGCACTTGGGGGGATAAAGGAGACAGCCTAGGGGCAGGTAATACTTTACAGTTATTTGGAGTTCTTTCCATTCTCTCTCTTCTAAAAGGTTAATTAGGTCAATCCCTGGCTCACCTTTGGTAACCCTCTGAGAGAAGCTGATTCTTGCCCTTTCTTTTCTTCAGACTCTGCCTGGAGGCTATTTCTCCCCCCCCCCCCCCCCCCGCCACCGCCCCCCCCCCCCATGTATTAATGTTCTTTTCCTCACCTCTTTCAAATCTTGGCTTAAAAGACACGTTCTCGGTGAGGACTTCCTAGCCGACCTATTTAAATTGCAACTTCCTGTCACATGCTCCTCCCCACCCCACTTCTTTTATTTTTCTCTGTAGCACTGACATCTGAAATACTATACCACCGTCTAGCATACTGTATATTTTATTTGCCTTTCTCCTTTTGCTTGTATACAAGCTCCATGAAGATAGGCTTATTGTTTATTTTATTCGCTGCCATATCCCTGGTGGTTAAAACAGTGCCTGGCACAAGCTAAATACTACCTAAATATTTTGAGTGAATGAACTCAAATGAATATGGATTCTTTATAGAAGGAGTTTCCAGAATCTCCTTTACTACCTTGTTACAAACTTTTTTTTTTTTTTTTCTGTACGCGGGCCTCTCACTGTTGTGGCCTCTCCCGTTGCAGAGCACAGGCTCCGGACGCGCAGGCTCAGCGGCCATGGCTCACGGGCCCAGCCGCTCCGCGGCATGTGGGATCTTCCCGGACCGGGGCACAAACCCGTGTCCCCTGCATCGGCAGGTGGACTCTCAACCACTGCGCCACCAGGGAGGTCCTGTTCCAAACTTTTTTCCATATCGTTTCCCCCTTCTTTCTCACCTGAGTTTGTCATTTCTAAGTTTAGGTTCCCAGAAAGGCTTGTATTGCTCCACTGAAACTTAGTTTGGTCTTGATTTAACCTGGAACAAAGGAAAGTCCCTGAGTAGGACAGAGGAAAATAGGTTTGTTGTTTGGGGTGTTTTCTTTTCACAATTTTCCCACCAACTTTTCTCGCAGCCTAATTGTTACATCTGGTGGAAGATGGCACTTTAAACCTGCCTCCCTCCACCCTCCACAGTGACGGTGGAAAGGCTCATTTTTAGGTCTGCAAAGGTAGCATTAAGAAAAGTTGCTGGGGGCTTCCCTGGTGGCGCAGTGGTTGAGAGTCCGCCTGCCGTTGCAGGGGACGCGGGTTTGTGCCCCGGTCCGGGAAGATGCTGCGGGGCGGTTGGGCCCGTGAGCCATGGCCGCTGAGCCTGCGCGTCCGGAGCCTGTGCTCCGCAACCGGAGAGGCCACAACGGTGAGAGGCTTGCGTACCGCAAAAAAAAAAAAAAAAAAAAAAGGTGCTGGTAGAGGCTGTAGAATCTTCCATTTAGGCTGGCTGACGTGGCAGAAAACTCTGAGGACTTCTAACTGTCCGTCCTTTGTGAGTATAATTTACTAAATTCCTGAGGTGAATCCTGATGTGGATAATGAAAATAAAGCCAAATCCTAGCCCTTAGCTGGTTCAGTTTCCCATTTTTGTTCTGTTCAAGTTAGTATTTTTGTTTTCTGAACATATAGTCCCTGGGAAGTGTAGCCTAAGAGAGTTCCAAGATGATTAGGTGAGGGTGACTTTCGCCTTTGAAATAGTTGTGGTTCTAAGGCCCTGTGGTTCCAAGCTCTGTGTCTTGTGTTTATTGGGCTCTCAGTAAACATTTGAGTGAATGAATTAGGTTTCCTTAAATAATTTCCCTTTAGGGTTTGGTGCTGAAGTAGAAATAATTACTCTGAATTTTCATTCATTTGTTCATTCAGTATTGAGCTGCTTCTCTGTGCCAGGAGCTAAGAGTACAGTAGTGAACATGATAGATCCTGTCACAAAAGGAGTTTATGGTCAATGTGGGGGAGACAGACAAGGAAATAGATTTTAGGTCAAGTCAGAGAAGAACCATGATAGAGCTGGTGCCATGGGAGCACTCCTCTGGGGCACTAACCCAGTTCACAGGTTGGGGAGGCTTCCAGGAGGAGTCGATGTCTAAACTTCAGAGATAAGACAGATGAGCAGAAGGTAGCCAGAGAAAGGGGCGATGGAGAGGAGAACATCAGGCAGGGGAACAGAATGTACAAAAGTCCAGAGGTGAGAGAATGAAAATGCTTTGGGGGAACCTTTTGTAAGGCACCATGGCTGGAGCGCATGGGTGGGCGGGGCAGTGATGAGAGATGAAGCTAGAGAGAAAGAGGCTGAGGCTAGATGATAATGGGCCTTGGAAACCATGCCAAGGCCTTTGTACATAATTCTAGGGTAGTGAAGAGCCCTTGAAGTCTGAGCAGGAATTCTCTGATCGCAGGGTGCTGAAAGATCTGGAGGGAGCAAGACTGGCAGAGTGTGAAAGATGATGGCGGCCTGGATAAGGGAGTAGCGGGGGCTGGAGAGAGCTGGAGGCTCCAGGTTTTTTTCTGAGGTAGACGTTTTAAGACTAGGGAATTGATTGGGTGTCATGGGTGAAGGAGAGGATTCCCGGCTGATCCCTTGCCTTTTGGCTCAGGCAGCTGGGAGGGTAGTGGTGCATTTAGGGAATACAGAGGCTGAGCAGATTGGGGATTAGCTTTAATTGGTTACAAGTATCAGAAACCGCTCCTAGCTGGCTTAAATGGAAATGCGTCATAAGTATACTGAGGTACCTTGGAAAGGGCCTGGAATCAGGAATTGGAGATTTGTCGGAGACCAACACAGCTTCTCTGCACATTTGATTCATTCTTCCTTGTCTGCAGACCAGTTTCCACTTCTTAACTTTTGTTGCAGGTGAAAGATGGCCACCCATACCTCCTTGTTTTTTAGTTTCTTCCTTTTAGTGATTGGCTCAGATTGACCTACAATCTCAGTCCCAGTTCTGGTTTTCCAGGGGAGAGAATATGATTGGTTTGGGTGAGCTCATCAGTCAGCTGCAGTCCGGGGACAGGGTGGTACCAAATTTCTCTCTCCAGGTGCACTGCAAAATCAAATTCAGTCAGCTTTTGACTTCTGTGAGGAATTAGGAATGACCCATAAAATGGAGAACCATCCTTTCCTTTTCCCTTCTTACTGTTCTTTTTCTGAACAGTGGTTTATTGTTGATTTTGCGGGCTTAGGGGATGCAGACTTCTAAAATTAGGATACCAAAAAAACAAAATTAGAAGAATAAGTTTGCTGTAAGAGTTTTCTGTCATATAATGTGCATTACAACACAAATAGAAATTTTGGGGTTATCTGGATTAGTATTACCCGTCCTTTTAGATTGTTTACCCAGGTAGTGGAAGATTTGAAGCTGTGAGATTGCAAGTTCACTAATTTTGCTCATTTCTGTTAACCAAGTAATATAAGAGTAGACTGCGGTGGATTTAGCTAAGATTTAGCCCTAGATAGAAAGGGAAGGAGGCGCGCCCTAACACCTGTGGGGCACTTGCATAGTGTCCGACACGGTGCTGGGCACTTCAGCGACTCTGTAAGCTAAGTGTTACCCCTAGTTTACAGGTGAGGAGATAGGAATTTAGAGAGCAGAGCTAAAATCACACAGTTTGGGAGTAGCAGAAGTCGTATTTGTACCCAGGGTGTGTTCTGTTCCTTTCTATCATAGTGCCTACCAAAAAGATAGAAGAACCTTGAGCAACCAGAACTATGAAAGTGATACGATGAGCAGTGCAAAAGTGGGAGAGAAAATGATGTCCTAACTGAAGGGCAGATGTAAGAACATATTTGAGACCAAAGGGTAGAGAAGTTGATGAATCTAGCTAATTGGGATAATAGCAGAGAGGAGTGTAGAAGTGATTAGAGTTTGGAGCCTGGGGGTAGGAGAGTCTGTGCTTGGGCCCTGATTTTCTTCTTGGCTCCTGGCCCTGGCAACTAGTGATTGCTTTTTTGGAGAGGGAGTCTGTCAGAACCAGAGCCTGGAAAGATAAGAGGGAGGCTGCCACGGGGAATGAGGCTCTGATAGATTAGCAGATCCCACTGGGCCTGGCTTAATGGAAAATGTCTGTTTCCGTTCTTGCTCAGCAGTCTCTGGGTGTGTGTGTCTTGTCACTCTTGGCAGCTGGAACAGAGAGGACAGTGGTGGCCATTGAGGCTCAGGCTCTAATGAGGCCAAGAAGAAATACAATACTTTCTTCTTAAGAGACACAACCGGTTTGTGTCTCTAAAACCCGGGAATGCCTGTTCTGGCCCAGCGTACTTCTTCCAGCCCTGGGTGCTCCCGTATCTCTAGCATCACCCTTCTTTCTGGGTCTAATGAAACAGACCCACTCAGATCACCATTTGCTGGTCTTTAGCATTCTCTAGGAATTGACTCCACAGCCTCCATTTAATATACTCCTGTGGAAAACAGTTTGGCAGGTCCTCAAAAAGTTTATTAGAATTAGCATGTGATCCAGCATTTTCACTCCTAGGTGAAAAGAATTGAAAATGGACTCACACAGATACTTGTATGCCAGTGTTCACAGCAGCACTACTCACAGTAGCCAGTAGCCAAAAGGTGGCAACAGCGCAACAGCCCAACTTATCAACAGATGAGTGGATAAACAGAAGTGTGGTATATACATGCAATGGAATATTATTCAGCCTTAAAAAGGAATGCAGTCTGGTACATGCTACAACATGGATGGACTTTGCAGACATCATGCTAAGTAAAATAAGCTAGACACAGAAGGACACCTATTGTATGATTCCATTTATATGAGGTACCTAGAGTAGGCAAATCCAGAGATAGAAAGTAGAGTAGAGGTTACTGGGGGCTGGGCAATAGGGAATTATTGTTCAGTAGGTACAGAGTTTCTATTTGGGATGATGAAAAAGCTCTGGAAATAGTGGTGATGGTTATACAATATTGTGAATGTACCTACTGCCACTGAATTGTACATTTACAAAGGGTTAAAATGATAAATTTTATGTTATATATGTTTTACCATGATAAGGGGGAAAAAACCCAGTATACTCATGTGCCTCTCACCATCAAGGAAGTTCTTGTGTCTTAGCTAAATACTGTATTTAGGCTAAGCCCATTGCTTCTAGCTGGTTCCTGATAGAAGCTGAACAAATTTTTCTTTTAAATGCTCCAAGACAGCTGTATCCCCCCGACTCCAACCCTACCCTGTGACTGGAGGATATGTGGCACATCTCTTAGCTTTTGGCTTATTTATCTCCTCCTTTTCGGTACTCTGAACCGAAGTTTATTTTTTTGTTTGAGGTATTTGGATAATTCCTTGCTGAGCTTTCCTTTCGCTTCCTGTTAGTTTTCATTCAGGCCCCCACATGCCCAGAAGTATTTTGAGTGGCATCTAGACCTCTTTTCATAGTGAACCAGTGAGTCCTGTGTTTCCAACCTCTTTAGTTGGCTAAAGTTAGTTCAGGGGGCAAGAGGTGGTTCTCATTCTATTTCCTCACCTTCCCAATGGCCCTGGACTTCCTCTGTGGCCCTGGGTAGATTACTGAATGTCTCGGAGTCCTGTTTGCCAGCTTTAAGAGGTAAAGATTTATTTTTACCCCGCGCTCAGAGATGAATAGTCATGACTTAAGAAGTGTTTAGGGGCTCAGCACATGTTTTTGAGGGTCTTAGTGTTCTGTTTTAGGGAGTCTGTCATATTTTGTGCCCATCTTGAGATGGTTTATAATGGAGTTCATTAGGTTAGTACAAAACGTTCAAAGAAGGATGATTGTGAGTAGCCATAGCAGTTCTCTAAATCCAGAATTAATAAGGTGTTCCCAAAGTCTTTGTACAGTTTGTGTGTGTGTGTGTGCGTGTGCGTGTGCGTGTGTGTGCACACGTGCTTTTAAACTTAGGTTGGAAAAAATAAAACAACTTAGGTTGACAGTGTAATGGAAACAATCTGACATTTAAGGAAAAATTGAATTTTCTTCCCACAGCTGATCTGGCCTTCAGTTCTATTAGCCGTGGGACAGTTTGCCTACACTTTCAAAGTAGCCACTTTCTGTTTGTCACAGGATCTGAAAAATAAAAGTATGCTTGTACAATTTTATAAACGTAATCATCTTAAACTTGATAAAATTTTATTTTCAGATTGTTTCCATTGGACGTATTGCCTTAGATGTTAAAGTTTAAACGTGCCTGGGGACTTCATGAAAACCTTGTATACCCCATAGTGAGGTGGCTCTGTGTGGTCTGCTGGAAAGGAGAAAAGTCTTCACGGTCAGAAGACAAGGGAAATGGTCAGTAGCCCCTGAGGCAGTGGGAGTTTGGAACAGAGAGAAAAGGTCAGAAATGCTTGGGTGTTTGGGGCTTAAGCCTTATTCTTCGGTTGTGTTTGACATCTTGGCAGACCAGAGAGAATAGTAATCCTTGAACTCTGTTAAGAATTTTAGTTTATATACATTTTCATGGATAGTAGCTCATGCAGTCTTTAGAACAATGTTGTGACATGGATAAGTATTATTGCTAACTGAGGCTTGGGGGGTTAAATGGCTCTTTGGGGATCCTCCCAGCCAATGAGTGGCAAAGCTGAGATTCAAACCTGTATTTCTTTTTTTTTTTTTAACATCTTTATTGGGCTATAATTGCTTTACAATGGTGTGTTACTTTCTGCTTTATAACAAAGTGAATCAGTTATACATATACATATGTTCCCATATCTCTTGCCTCTTGGTCTCCCTCCCTCCCACCCTCCCTATCCCACCCCTCCAGGCGGTCACAAAGCACCGAGCCGATATCCCTGTGCCATGCGGCTGCTTCCCACTAGCTATAAACCTGTATTTCTGATGTTGTGCCTTGTGCTCTCGGCTGTATCATGTGGGATCTGATCAGTGTGGATCTCAGGTCTGGACACGCACAGCTCAGCTGCAAAAACGTGACAGGTGTTGCTGCAAAAGCATGGGAGCCTAAACTGATTCAGGTCCCGGTTCTGCCGTGTACTAGCAATTATTTAACCTCTCTGAGCCTTATTTTCCTTACCTGTAAAGTTGAGATAATAATGCCTACCTTGAAATTTTATTCAGGATTGAATAAAAACTTGTGAATAAATTGCCTGACACATAGTAGCTACTCAGCAAATGACTGTCCTGTCCTTTACTGCCCTTTCTCTTACCCCCATATTTAAGTACTAAGACAGATTTCTCTTTTTTTAAAAAATATATATTTATTTATTTTGTTTATTATTATTATTTTATTTATTTATTTTTTTGTGTGTGGTACGCGGGCCTCTCACTGCTGTGGCCTTTCCCGTTGCGGAGCACAGGCTCTGGACGCGCAGGCTCAGTGGCCATGGCTCACGGGCCCAGCCGCTCCGCGGCATGTGGGATCTTCCCAGACCAGGGCACAAACCTGTGTCCCCTGCATCGGCAGGCGGACTCTCAACCACTGCGCCACCAGGGAAGCCCTGTTTTGTTTATTTGTCTTTGGCTCTGTTGGGTCTTCATTGCTACACACGGGCTTTCTCTAGTTGCGGCGAGTGGGAGCTACTCTTCGTTGCAGTGCATGGGCTTCTCATTGCGGTGGCTTCTCTTTGTTGAGGAGCATGGTCTCTAGGTGTGTGAGCTTCAGTAGTTGTGGCACACGGGCTCAGTAGTTGTGGCTTGCGGGCTGTAGAGCACAGGCTCAGTAGTTGTGGTGCACGGGTTTAGTTGCTCTGCGGCATGTGGGATCTTCCCGGACCAGGGCTCGAACCCGTGTCCCTTGCATTGGCAGGCAGACTCTTAACCATTGTGCCACCAGGGAAGTCCAAGACAGATTTCTCTTAACAGGTTTTTTTAATACTACAATTAGCAGCAGTTAGTAATTAAAATCATTGTGTACTGACTACTGTGAGGTAATATCGAACTGTAAGATAGGGCCTTGGCTGTCAGAGTAAAGGGAAGAATACGCACGTGAAAAATGTAACATTTACACAGCAAGCACAAATGAATCATTGTTAGCATGATGCCACCCCAGACAAATGAATAACTTAGGGACACAGAGTGAAAAAGAGCAAGGTGAGCTTCTTCAGAAAGACTTCAGGAGTTTCGAGTCAGGAAGTACAGAGTGCAGACTGACAGGAGAGTGAGAGGTGTCAGTGACTCCGGTAGGGGAGAGGGAGTAATAAGGTGGGGGACTTACGTGAAAGAAAGCACAAATGGAGGATCAGCCAATTCTTTGAGGGGATGTTGGAACCACACTTGATGCCCTTATCTTTTTACTGCCTTTATTACAGTTATTTGGGTACTTGTCATTCTTCTTAACTGGACTGTAAGTTTCTTGAGGGCAGGGACTTTTTTCATGTCATGGCACACAGGAAAATCTTTGAAGCACAGTGGGGGAAGTGGTACAGGCTGTGCCTCTGGAAACCAGTGGGCCAGGACTCTACCTGCTCCAAGCCCTGCCTGATGCCCTGTGGGCTGAGTGGGTCAGTATCATCATAGTACCTATAACCCAGCCATAGGACACCAGCTGGGAAACTCTGTCTACGGTGCCTGGCACAGTGTCTTGCATACAGTAGGTTCTGGGTAATGATGATCAAAAAGTCCTTGTAGCACACAAATCCAAAAAGGAACCTGTGGACTTCCCTGGCGGTCTAGTGGTTAAGACTCTGTGCTTCCACTGCAGAGGGCGTAGGTTCGATCCCTGGTGGGGAAACTAAGATCCCGCATGCCATGTGGTGTGGCCAAAAAAATAAATAAATGAAAATAAAATAGAAAACAACAACTTCCAAAAAACCCCAAAAGGAACTTGTGAGATATGAGGGTCAGTTGAGAAAGACAGGCAGAGGATTTGAGTTCTTTAGAATCTTGGAGATGAATAGGATCTTAGATTCTTGCCTAATCACCTTTGTTTACAGATGCCCCAAACCAAGGTGCTAAGAACAAATGGAAAACTTTTAAGGTTCTCAGTTTGGATATTAATTTTTTAAAATAAAATGTGAAAGCTTGCTCTTCATATGCCTTGCATCTTTTTGATAGTTGGAGATGCTGAGGAACTGGTATTGAGCTAAAAGTTTAGACATTTTTAGTGTGAGAGCTTGTATTAGAAACAATCCTGATGAGTCAGAGGAGTAACACAGATGAGCTCCCTTCTTGCTCCAAATTCTCACAGTCATCATTTGCTCGCCTTCTTCCTGGACACAAACAACTCTGTCTGGCAGACAATAGATCATACTTCGAGAGGGAATGGATTTCTCCAATGGCTTTGACCTTTAATACCTCATAGAAGAGTAGTTAACATACCACTTAATCCCACTGGAGTTCCCCAGCCCTGTGGTTACGTTGTCTATATAAGTGGTTTTAGAAGTGAAACTGAGATTGGGTGAGATTGTGGGCCAAATCCCATTCATCTTCTAGTGGACAGATTTATAGGAAGAAGAATGGGTGTAGCTTTTTCTTTCCACCAAAGACTGAATGGGAGGAAGTAGTCTTAATTTAAAGGACTAGAAATGGATGCTAAGAATGCTGTGCAACAGGTCTGGAGGTATGGGAATGAGTGACCGGGGGTGGTCAACGCATACCTTGTTCTCTGAAGCCGTTTGAGAGCAGGAAGGAAGCTCTGCTTTTTGGCTGGTTCTGGGGGGTGCATCTTGCATACAGAGGAGGGGCTCGGACAGGATGATGGCCCCTGTTGTCCAGTCCTTTATTTGTGCTTCATTTAATGTGGGTGCTTCTCCACTGTCCTTAAACAGTGAGGCCTTATTCCGTTTCTTTTTCTCTTAGTCAGATTCCGAGGAAGATGAACCCACAAAGAAGAAAACTGTCCTTCAGGTAAGCTTTGTGATGTAATAGAAGCCATTTCTTCTCTTCCCATATTGCTTCCTGAAAGATGGGAAATTTCCAGGTCAGGCGTAGAGCAAATGCAAGTATTGGACGACTGCCTGTTGGGTGTAGTTTTGTTTTCCTGATAACATCAGACCTCGTGCTTCTCTACCCTCTCCTCGCTGTTCCCTGGCTTCAGCGCACTGGCGTCTCTCCTAGAGGACAGGCGTGGTAGGGAGATGAATTGGAACTCAATTTGATTCATTACATTTCAGGTAAAAGGATTATTTAGGAACGGTAGAATAAATGGATTGGTCAAAATGTTGTTATGGAACATCTGAACTTTAAAATTATCCATCTTCTCCCTGTCTCATTTTTAACCTGGAAAAGAAACACTTAAATAGCACTTACCAGGCACTAAGTGCTGTACCAGTGTTTAACTGATTTAATCCTCCTAATAGTGCCTAAGTCATAGCGTTATTATCATCCCCGTGTTACATACAAGGAAAACGAGAGCTTAAGGAACTTGCCCGAGGTCAGACAACTAGTGGGGACAGAGCTGGGGTTCAGACTGAGGCAGTCTGACTGTAGAGTCCAAGCTCTTACCTGCTGCATTTGGCTGCTGCTCTGTCATCAAGACCAGAAGTCCTTAACCAGACAGTGTCGGGAGATGATCTTGCTGCTGTTTCCTGTTTCCCCTTGTCCCCGTGCCTTTATTCTGGCTCCCAGAAGTTTCTTCCTGTTCAGCTCCACACTCGGTGATTTATACATTCTCTGACCTCATGTTGATTATATGCCTCAGGAAGAGCAAAAGCAGTTCTGCCTTGAGACTTCCCTGGGGGCGGCGTAGTGGTTAAGAATCTGCCTGCCAGTGCAGGGGGCACGGGTTCAATCCCTGGTCCCGGAAGATGCCACATGCCGCGGAGCAGCTAAGCCCGTGCACCGCAACTACTGAGCCTGCACTCTAGGGCCTGTGAGCCACAACTCCTGGGGCCTGAGAGCCACAACTCCTGGGGCCTGCGAGCCACAACTACTGAGGCCTGCGCGCCTAGAGCCCGTGCTCCGCAACAAGAGAAGCCACTGCAATGAGAAACCTGTGCACCACAACGAAGAGTAGCCCCCGTTTGTCGCAACTAGAGAAAGCCGGCGTGCAGCAACGAAGACCCAACACAGCCAAAAAAACAAAAACAGTTCTGCCTTTATAAGGTTGCTGTCTCATGATTTAGGTATATGATGCTGAAGTTGCTCCTTCCCCTGACTCTGTTAAGGTGTCACTTCCATGGCTGGGAGGTGTTAGAAGGACAAAGTCATGTGAAAGTTAGAAAGATAACTAGTGAGAGTGATGTTGTGTCCATATTTGTAGTGGGTGATGGAGGAGGAATCATGGAAGATACTGACTTGCTGAGACTGAATGAAGCCAGTTGTTCTCTGTTATCAGAATGGCTTCCTGGAGGACGTGGACTGGCAACTGAAGAGATGAGAGGACACTGGCTCAGAAGGCACCCCAGGAGTAAAAAGCAGTCTTCCAGATGGTAGGAAGAGATGAGTGCATAGAGAAACTCTGAGCTATTAAGGCAGAGTATGGACCCAGCACTGCCCAGGGATGTAGCCATGATCCCAGATGTATCTGAGAAGTCAGACACTTTGAAGGTAGCCTGAGGATGTGCTCCACCGGCCACCTCAGTCTGCTTTTTATGAACCTGAGCCTCTGGGGTCTACCAGGCTGAAATGACCCAAATCTGTGAACACAGACAGCAGGGAGAAGAGCCCATTTTCTGGATGAACAGTTCTGCCTGGCCTGCTTGACTCAGAAGTCTTATTTTACTCATTCTGGGCATTTCTTGGCTGAGAGAGCTGAAGTACATGGGTACTCCAGGACGGTGACACAATGACCTTGTTCCATTCTCCTTTTTCAGACTGACACCTCCCTCAGCCCTGCAGTTAGGCCAAGCTGGACCTGTAGCACATGGAAAGCAGAATCCCAGAGTTTCTTATGAATAATAGCAACTCTGGTTGGGCTGAGGAACACTGGATAGGCTGAGCCAATTAGCTTACAAATTGATAAGTTAAATGCATGACTCTGGCGTAAGCAAGCTGAATATACCCCGTCTTTTCTTGGGTCGGGGAGGGAACTTCTGGCGGTATGTATGAATATCTTTTTCGGACATAGGCTTGCTCTTGACTTTGAGTGGCAATCCAAAGGAAGCAGGGAGTAGTCCCATGTTAAGAGGAACCGTTAGGACATAGAGGTTCAGTGATCAGCTGGAGAGAGCCCTGGGCTTTTTGCGAAGAAGGATGATGTATTTGCCAAATGTATTTATCATATTTGCAAAAAAATCAGAGTCAGGGAAGGCTTTGTGGGAGAGGGAAGTGGAGCTGGGTTGAGATGGATGAGGAAAACAGGGATGACATCTTACCTTGGGAGAAGCGGACAGCAGAATGGCCTGAGGTAGGAGGAGTCAAGTCCAGTTTGGATGACGTTAGTGGTCCGAGGTTAGACGGAAACAGGGCTGGTAAGATTTTAGGCTAGAGCACATATCTGTAATGCTTGTTCTTAATGTCAGTAGTATGTATCATAACATCTCACTTGTCATCTTTCTTCCCTCCTTACCCAAACCTGGGCTCACCAGGGATCCAGTGAGGGGACTGGTTTGTCCGCCTTGCTTCCCCAACCTAAAAACCTGACTGTGAAAGAGACTAACAGGTTGCTCCTGCCCCATGCCTTCTCCCGGAAACCCTCGGATGGCTCCTCTGACACTAAGCCCTCCAGACAAGCTTCTAAGACCAAGCCCTCTTCTCTCGCCCCTGTTGTGGGCACCACAACCACCACTCCATCGCCCTCTGCTATCAAGGCTGCTGCCAAGAGTGCTGCCCTGCAGGTGACGAAGCAGATCACGCAGGAAGAGGACGATAGTGATGAGGAAGTAGCCCCTGAGAACTTTTTCTCCCTCCCTGAGAAGGCAGAGCCGCCTGGAGTTGAGCCATACCCTTACCCCATTCCCACTGTCCCTGAAGAGTTGCCTCCAGGCACGGAACCAGAGCCGGCCTTCCAGGACGATGCAGCCAATGCCCCCTTAGAGTTCAAGATGGCAGCAGGCTCAAGTGGGGCCCCTTGGATGCCTAAGCCTGGGGATGACTACAGCTACAATCAGTTTTCCACGTATGGCGATGCCAATGCCGCTGGTGCTTACTATCAGGTGGGTAAGAGGCATGGAGGGCAGGCCAGGGAATGTTGGAGTACGGCCGTCAGGAGAGCTTTGAGCCAGTGATACGGGCTCTGTGGCATCACTTTGGCTGAATTAATGCATCTTCTGGTGTCTTGGTTTTCCTGTACCTGTCAGGCCTCAAAACATACTGCCTTTATGCTAAGTCTTGTAGTCTGATAGGTTGAAACACATAATTGACCCGTTTATTCTGAAAACAAAATGTCATTGTAGGAGCTGATGAAAGGTATAGGGAGAAAGTGGAAGAGGAGCAGTCTCTAGTCTTAGAGATCCCAGGTAGCTTCTGCAGATGTGAGTGAGGAGGATAAGTGAACTGTGGCATAGACTCCTAGACAGCAGTGAGTCCAAGAAGAGTTCTGGAGGCGGGGAGTGCTGAGGAGGACTGCAAGGGAGAGGAGGGACTGTGGAGGACAGGAGGGAATCTGGAGAGTCGAATGCAAAAGGGAATAAGGAGAATGGTGAGAGGCCTCGACTGAGTCACAGGAAGTTGAAGGGACTGAGGCAAGTCCCTGGAAAGAAGATGCTGGAGGACCATAGTTTGGGCAGAGATAGAGAATGGGGTTTGAGGGTGGTTTGGAGTTTGAATCTCAAACTATGTGAGTCTATTACTTAACTGCCTCTCTGAGTCTCAGATTTCTCAGCTCTAAAATGGGAAGAATACTAGCAACTTCAGGGTTGTTAGGTAGAATTACATTGGTTTAGCGTGCTGCCTGGAACATAGCAAATGCTCAGTAAATGGTTATGATAACTTTTTATTCAAATGTTATTTGGAAGAGCGGTTTAAATTGTTCTATGTGGCCTCAGAGAGTGAGAATATATGAGGCCAGGTTGTAAATAGGTTTAAGAAAGACTTTTCCAGTGGTCAGAGCTTCCTGAGATGGAGAGGGCTCCCAGGAGTTCGGGGACTCACGGCAGTGGTGGAGGTGGAACAGAGGCCTCTGGCCGGTCCTGTGGCTGGGCAGCTGTAGGAAGTTTTCCTGCCAGCATGCGATGGTTTCAAGACTTCAGTCTTCTTCAGCCACTGTGATTCTCTGAATGGTCAGTGTTAATCTTATCTACAGTCTAGGCAGTGGGCTTTGAAGGCACTCTGTTCTGATCAAAGACCTTGAGAACTATTTGCCGTTAAACCTTGTTGTATCCTGTAGGCTGATCAGGGACAATGCATCTCCACCTCAAGGTTGTTAGAAGGAAGGAGGAACATGAGTGTTTTGATCTCTTTAGCAGGAGAAAAGAAAAAAAAAAATCTAAGAAACCACTAGTTTACATCCAGCAAATGAGTATCAGTTGGAATTCTGTATGCAGTTACGAACATTATTGGGGTAATCTGTGCAAATTAAAGCACTTTAAATACACTAGGGGGCCCTGCAATTTAAATGTATGTTATTATCAATACTTTTAATGAAAATTAATTACTCTGGGTTTTTATGTATTATTTTTATTCAGAATTAAACCTTTATAGCTCACTATAAAGTGAATGTTTTTAGAGGAGCATTTCTTGGAGTTCTGGGCAAAGGTGGAAGAATTAGGAAAAAGTGCAGGCAGGGAGGAAACAGTTTCTCAGCCCTGTGGCTGCCTGACTCGGCCACAGTAGGGGCCTTGCCCTTGCCTTCACCCCTCTTCCTCTAGGGTCCATAACAACATCTGGACAGCTCACCTCTAAAGGGAAATCATCAATTCCTGAACTGAAAATCTGGTAATGCAAACCTGGTTTGTTCCCAGCTTTGTAAATTCCATACCACCCTTGTAGGGGTTGATTTTTATCCGAGATCTGCAACCTCCCTGCCTGTTTCGGTGATCTCCTGTGTCCAGGGTGCTAGATAGGACGAGGAGCGTGAATGGCATGCCTCACACCTCTCACCTCTGCTCACACTGGATTCTGCTGGGGTCTTACGAGCAGGAGCAGGGCTGAGGCGCAGTAGAGGTCAGGAGTGGGAACCACTCTTGGGAAGCGGCCAGGGGAGCAGGGGGTAAATTGAAGCCAGAGAGAACGTCTTTATTTCTTACCTCTCTTCCCTAAAAAATATCCGTCTGGATGGTGCAGATGAGAAGAAAGTGTGGTTCTTGAGTTATAGGGTAGGTCCTTAGGATCTGTGCTTTTACTGGTCCATTTGAGGGTCTGTAGTGTGGGTGTGGGTGTCACCACTGCCTCTTTGATGAGGGTTTTCTTTGTCCCCTCTCCACTGTGCCCTCAGTTGGTGTGTTTTTTTCCCTCCTTGACTGCAGGATTATTACAGTGGTGGCTACTATCCCGCACAGGACCCAACTCTGGTCCCCCCACAGGAAATTGCCCCAGATGCCTCCTTCATCGATGACGAAGCAGTAAGTTAACAAAGCACAAGTGACCATCTTTAACCCCTGGTCACCAGGTTTCAAATCTGAAGCTAAAGGAAATTCTTTCTTTTTTTTTTAAACTACATTCACTTAGGATTAGGTTTGGCAACATATAATTGAGAAACTTCAAGTAATACTGGCTTATGTAAGGGAAGTTAACTTTTTTCTTCATAAAAGAAGGCTAGAGGTAGGCAGGCGAAGGCTGGTATGGCAGCTCCACAAAGCTGTCAGGAGTCCAGTCCCCTTCTGATCATTACTTTGCCCATCCCTAGGTTGTGGCCTTTATTCTTAGGGTTAGTGATAAGAATAAGAATGGGGCTTCCCTGGTGGCGCAGTGATTGGGAGTCCGCCTGCTGATGCAGGGGACACGGGTTCGTGCCCCGGTCCGGGAGGATCCCACATGCCGCGGAGAGGCTAGGCCCGTGAGCCATGGCCGCTGAGCTGCGCGTCCGGAGCCTGTGCTCCGCAATGGGAGAGGCCACAACAGTGAGAGGCCCGCGTACCGCAAAAAAAAAAAAAAAAAAAAAGATTAAGAATGTAGCTAAGTCCACTGCCATCATTACTGCCTACCAGGCAGCAGAGTGGAGAAAGAAAGTCATCTCCCCTTTTAGGAGACTTCCTGAAAGTTTCTAAGAACACTTCCCCTTCTGTCTTACTGCCTAGAACCTGGTCACATGGCCATATCTAGTTGCAAGGAAATGGAGTCTTTTTGCTGGGTGGTAATATGCCTAGCCGAAGTGTTGGGTTCATTCATACTAACGGAGACAAGGAGAGTGGATTTGGGGAGGGAACAGCAGCCACAGTAAATAACCCTGTGTTTCATATCACTGTGTTCCCTGCTGCTGAGCTTTTCCCCAACTCAGCACAAGGGAAGATGAAAACCCCATGTCCTGCGGCCATCTGGTCATGTTCAGGAGATAAAGTATTCCATCTGTAGGGAGGTCACAGCCTATTAGGAGTGTGTTGGAGAAATTGGGGATTCTACCTCTTTGCATGCAAGTTCTTATAAAAATAATTTTCATCTCACCTTTTCACAGAAAGATGTGCATCCCTTTGCAAACTTCTGCCTGTGGTTAATACTGTGTTCATCCACCTCCCTGTGTATATCCTCCTTGACAAGTTCAGTAGTTAGGCCCTTTTTGTTTTAAGCCTAGGAGGCAGCAGAGAGCTCATCCAGTGGCAAAAGTCAGCTTCTTATGGGTAGAGTGACCCCAGGAGGCCTTGCTAATGCTCAGACCACAACCTGGGTTTCATTGCAGGTTTCCGAGTGTTATTGAATTTAATTCCCCTTTGCTCACACTCCTTCTAGGCATATCTCCTGGTGACTTGTGGTGTGATTTTTTTTTTTTTTTTTTTTTTTTGAGGAGGAAAGAGTAGCAGTCTCCTAGAAAATTTGCCAGGTCTTTTTTTGAGGCTTCCTCTCTCCCCATCTCTACGTTCTCCTTCTCTCATGTCTGGTCTGTCGTGCAGTCTGCTGATTTGGTGATACTGAACCAATGCGAAGGAACAGACATGTTAAAAGAACCAATTTTTAGAAGAGAAATCCTAAAATTTTTTTTTTTGTACTGTTAATTTGAAAATAGTATGCAGTCCTTTTAGGCAGATACAATTTATAAATAATTTGAATACAAATTCATATCAGTGATTCTCTGCACTCGCTTATGTTTGGGAATACATTTTGGCCTTCCTTTCCCTGAGGCCAGGAGAACCTCTGAGAAGTAGCCTTTCACCTGGCTTTAAGGCCACTTGGTAGGTGGCACGGTGAAAGGACATACTGCATAGAGAGAATTAAGGGTGCAATGGAATTGGGGAGGCCCAAAACCATTCCATAAACTCTGGATCCTTGGTGACATCTCCTGACCCCCTACCCAGACCCCCCACTCCTGAATTTTTTCCCCCTTTTCCAGTTTAAGCGGCTGCAGGGCAAAAGGAACCGAGGGAGGGAGGAGATCAACTTTGTGGAGATCAAAGGTGATGACCAGCTCAGTGGGGCCCAGCAGTGGATGACCAAGTCATTGACAGAAGAGAAAACCATGAAGTCATTCAGCAAAGTAAGTGGGAAAGGTCTAGTGGGTGGCCAAAGCAAAATCTGACCCCCATACCCCATTGTTACTGTCCCAGCACCTTTAGCAAACACCTGTTCCCCTTGGTACTGGAGTGTACACCAAGCCTCCCAGATAGAGCTCCCGCCTTTCAGAATTTTGCAGCACTTTGCTCTCCATCTGGGTGGTGGAGTCTGGTTACTGAGACTGGATGGTTGAAGCAGTTTCCTAAACTGCAGTTGGGAAGATCTCTGATATGTGTGGCTCCTTCCCTGGCTGGACGGGATCCATAGCTGCTCTTCCTTCTCTCTGCAGTCATATCCCTCTCTCCATTCTGTTAAGTTGGGACCTGGCACAGCACATCTGTGAGGTGTGGGCACAACAGAGCCTCAGAAGCCCTGGGGTCCTAGGTGCTGAGTGTACATGTCCTTCTCTCTCCTTTCTTTCCATTATTTATTGTAGCCAGCTGTAGTCTTTTCAGATGCTTTATGCCTCACATTTCCCACACCACACTCCTACCTTCTCTCTGCTAGTTTTCTTCAGTCAGTATGATGAACATCTCTTCACCTAGTAGCTGAGTACAGCAAATGTGGACATTTATGAGCCTGCCACAGGGGGGAAAATGTGGGGAACCCTGGATTCTAGCCGAGCACCAGTAAGGCCAAGGTCGGGCATTTTATTCCCTTCTCTATCCATTTTCTTTGCTTTGTTCTGTGGCCACAGATGGCCATCTGAGCCCCAGCCATTTGTTTTAACTGAATGTTGGCGGCCATACAGGACAGAGCAAAGGATTGTGGTTAGATCAGCATAGATCCATCATTGTTTACTGGAAAAACCACTTAGGAGAGCATGCTCTACTAACTGTGGGTCGAGAAGCATCATCACATAGTAATAGCTACTGTTGTCAGTGCTCACTGTGGGCCAGGAATGGAGCTGGATGTTTTATGTTTGTCATCTTTAACTGTCATATTAAATGATATTAAATAGCATCAAGGAATTGGAGTTTGCTGTTTTCCCAGGTCTGAGGTTTTTTTCCATCATCTCATTGTATTGAGCTAGATTGAAAAAAAAGGAGAGAAAGATACAGTTCCTGTCCTTGAGGGGTTTACAGTGTAGTTGAGAAAAAGAGATTTAAGGACACTTGAGTGTAAATGATTATGGTGCAAATTGATTACATAAGTGCTGAGGAGACTCCAGAGAGGAGTTTTGGGAGTTGGGTGAGGCTGATTAGGAAGCTTCTAGTCTGAGACAAGACTGGCAGAGGACAGAAAAACCGCAGAATGAAAGCCCAGACCAATATAGACTTTGACAGTAAATCATTTGCATCAAAGTTTGGTTAGGGGTTCAGTGCAGTTACGGGTGGAGGCTGGAAGATTGGAGAGAGGTGGGGTGATGGCGAAAATCTAATTCCAGGGAAGTTGTTTGTTGGCAGTTACTAGAATGAGGGACTGGGGTTTCAGCCAGAGGTGATTGATGGGAGAGAGCTTGGTAAGCAGTAGGTAGGAGATAGGCTAGACATCTGGCCTGACTGGGGAGAGGTGAACAGAGATGAAGAGGGCCTAAAGGGGAGATGGGCAGAGTGGGTGGTGAGAGAGTCTGGAGGGCGGGAGGAAAGGAGGGAGGAAGGTCTCCTGGACCCTGGCACTTCAGCTGTTTTAGACTGACTGCAGGCAGTAAAGCTGGTATCAAGTGCCCACTGTGGGCAGAACACCATGCTTGGTGCTGGGGGCGGGGTGGGGTTACTTACCAAAGACGTGTAGTAGACAGTCCTGACCCCATAGGATTTCCAGTCTAATGGGGATGTTAGCTGGCTATTTTAGGCAAGTAGTCTGAGCTTGGGAGTTTTGCATAATGGCTTTAATAAAAATAACTGTAAGTATACAGACATAAAAACAGCTCCAAGCTGACTTTTCCCCCCTAGGATTTGGGCTGTGTATAGTTGGTTTCTTAATGCCCAACCTTGCCTCATTGGGGCACGTGAGAAACTTCCACTTTTCTTTCAGTGGGTTAATGATTGTTTTCTTCCCTTGCAGAAGAAAGGTGAGCAGCCAACAGGCCAGCAGCGGCGGAAACACCAGATCACATATCTTATTCATCAGGTGAGAGGGCTGAGGGCCCTGGCCTGCCAGGCAGGATCCCTATAAACCTGGGGATTTGAAGGCTGAGATCTAGGCTAAGAAGCTTCCAGCAGGCACCCTCCCCAGTTCTCCATACGGCCACTAGGTGGGGATGTGTCCTTCAGAATTCTCCTACTCTGCATCAGTCTCACTTTAGATAAGACTCAAGTACAGGTGCTTGGAATAAACTCTGTAAGTGAAAATTCAGATATTCAAAGCATAAAGGTAAGAGGGGAGTGAAATGGTTTATCACAGGGTTCTTTCAAATAGCAAGTTTATCTGATAATTTAAAAAACTTTAGGGACTTACCTGGTTGCGCAGTGGTTAAGAATCCACCTGCCAATGCAGGGGACATGGGTTCGAGCCCTGGTCTGGGAAGATCCCACATGCTGCAGAGCAACTAAGCCCGTGCGCCACAACTACTGAGCCTGCACTCTAGAGCCTGCGAGCCACAACTTCTGAGCCTACATGCCACAACTACTGAAGCCCGTGCGCCTAGAGCCCGCGCTCCGCAACAAGAGAAGCCACTGCAGTGAGAAGCCCGCCCACCGCAATGAAAACCCAATGCAGCCAATAAATAAATTTAAAAAACTTAAAAAAAACTTTAAAGAAAAATTGGTTCACCAACTTTTAGCAAAACATCCACCTCGTGAGGAAGTTGGTTTTATTTATGTTCTCCATTTCTGTGGCAGGAAACATCAGTGCAAATAATTCAAAATTACAGATAATCCAGAATATCTTCTGGAATTAGAATATGTCTTGGTATTTATTTGATAGGACCTGGCAGCTTTCAAATATTCACTGAATCACTGAATATCTTTTCAAGACCTACTGTACTAAATGCTGTCAAGGGTACAGACAGGAATAAGACTCTTTCCTGGCCATTTCCCTGGGGAGTGTATATGCTGGTTGGTGATTTCAGTGGCAAAACTTGCTTTCGTTGTTCTTATCATATTTTCACATTCCCTTTCAGAGACTCCTTTGTACCCTTACCCTGTCTTATTGTTTGTAGGGAAAGAATTTGAGGGTAGGGTCTTTCAAAAATTTTTTTAATTTATTTTTTAATTA
The DNA here is from genome assembly GCF_937001465.1 of Orcinus orca. Lineage (NCBI taxonomy): Eukaryota > Metazoa > Chordata > Mammalia > Artiodactyla > Delphinidae > Orcinus > Orcinus orca. The sequence goes on along the minus strand of NC_064559.1, from coordinate 98,950,938 downwards.
TTTGTTTTTGCTAGCTGCTCCCCTGTAGGGTCTCTTTTTAAACCCAAACCCTTAGCACCCCACCCCATTCCAGGGTAAATGAGCAGGTATCAGCTAGCTTGTGGGAGTGGGGTTGAGGAGCCCCATTTCTAGGGTGGCGCTTGTACCTTCCCAGAATGCAATGTAGAGCCAGGAGTTGTTGCAGTCAGAAGGAGAAAGCATTAATTCTAGTTCCTTCCAGTCAATTTTTCACAGCTTCAGTTTATACTTGAAAGTGGTGTGAATTTCTGGGGTACCATATACACTGTATTCAACACAACAGCAAACTGTGGCTCCAGACTAAGTTATTATTGGTTGGTGTCCTGTTTTGACCTGTCCAAGTCTTTGAGGCTGTCCTCTCCCACTTGGCTAGTTAGGTATCCAAGGTAGCCAGTTGTCTTTCTTTCAGATGCCAGATTCAGTTTCTCATTTGTCCATTTCCCACTTGAGCATCTCAGTTTTAATTCTAGCTGATGAAGGACCAGGATTCTTGAGTCTTTATTCTGCTTAAACCCTATTAGCTCCCCAAAGAGATGGTTTTTCTTTGCTTTCTCAGGGTCTTCCCCTTCTGCTTGAATAAGGGAAAATTAAATCTTTCAGGGGATTTGCTTTTTCCACCTAATTGTTTTGATGGGAGAAAGGCTCTATTTTTTATTTTTTAAAATATTTTATGTAACACTATTCTAAATATACATACCAATATTATTAAATGAAATAAGTTAAAAAAAAGATGTCGGGGGTAGGAGTTTATTAATTTTTTTTTTTAATTTATTTTTGCTGTGTTGGGTCTTCGTTTCTGTGCGAGGGCTTTCTCTAGTTGTGGCAAGCGGGGGCCACTCTTCATCGCGGTGTGTGGGCCTCTCACTATTGCGGCCTCTCTTGTTGCAGAGCACAGGCTTCAGACACGCAGGCTCAGTAGTTGTGGCTCATGGGCCTAGTTGCTCCGTGGCATGTGGGATCCTCCCAGACCAGGGCTCGAACCTGTGTCCCCTGGATTAGCAGGAAGATTCTCAACCACTGCGCCACCAGGGAAGCCCGGGAGAAAGACTTTAAATTGGGAGGTGCACAGAGGCAAAAGAAAAATATTTCTCAGAACCTTAGTGTGACTCTCCCCTGCCCCTTCTTCCTCGCATAGGCTAAGGAGCGGGAGCTGGAACTGAAGAACACCTGGTCGGAGAACAAGCTCAGCCGCCGGCAGACCCAAGCCAAATATGGATTCTAGGGCTCTGGACCTGACTGCCCCCTGGATCTCCTGCTGCCCAGCTGGCCGGGCCCCCAGCTTCGTCTCTGGGACCCCAGCTGTTCCAAGCCCAGGATCTCCTTCCCTGAGGACCCAGCCCTCGCCTCTGCGAGAATGAACATATTTGATAGATTTTTCTTAACAAAAGTTAGAAAATTCAGCTCCTTTCTGTCTTGGAGCTAGCAGAGACTCAAGTGATGCCTCAGAAGGGGTTCTGAGTTCTTGGATGGGAGTTTTGCTCTCTGTTGGGTGTGACGAAATGTTGAACCCCTCCATCTTTTTTTTTTTTTTTTTTTTTAAACCAGGGATGTCTGTTGAAATAAAACATTCAGTCTGACAGATGCTGCCTGCCCTGACCCTTTCCTACTTTTAAGTGAGGTCTCTTTCTTTTGGACCCTTCTCATTTGTTATCCTGTCTCTGGATCTCAATATTTACTTTGTGTAAAGCAACCTCCAAACTATCGTGAGCTGCCTTATGATTACTTTGCATCTTTTCTGAGTACTCACCATCTAAACTGGGGTCATGGCCATTGAAGACTCTAGGAATTGTACCAACAATTTTGTATGGGACAGGGGCCTGTGATCCCAAATATGGAAAGTGTTGCTGATCTCGGGTATCTCTGAAGACTGGGGGAAGTCAAGGAGATTGTTTCTGTGACATGAAAGAGTTGTTGGACATGAAAAAGTGGTGAAATGCCTGTCCCTCAAGATGAGTCAGATTTATACTGGTTGTCATCGACCTGGGCTGGTTTGGAAGCTTTGCATAGAGCTTGGGGGCTAGATAGATCTTGGAGATTTCTGGACTCCTAGCTTTTTGCTTGAGAGGGAGGGGCAGGTTGGGTGGGTGGATGGATGGGGAAGGGAGGTGGCAGGGTCTGTGACTTGAGTTAGCTGTAGGGCACTGTGGTGCCCAGGAGCCACAAGATAGGTGGCATGATTCCTCCTCGATGCAAGGTTCAAGTAGAGATGGAAGATACCGGGTATCATTCACAAAGCAGCATGCAAATCCTACTGTAGACACTACTGAAACCTGTTGCTGAGGATACTGGGACTCCAGTAGGGCTTCACTGCCGTGGCTTCCTGCAGGAAGGGACTGTTAAACTCCTGCAAGAAGAAAAGCCCTAGATGCTAGGCAGAGCAGTGTTAGCTGGACAAAGATGCCTGACTCTAGTCGTTGCAGGTTCTGAATGGGGAAAACACTAGGAGGAATTGGTGTTTGACAGTCCTGGTGACAGGAAGGCTAAGGCCAGAGGGGCAGTTTGAAGAAGTGTGTGGTGGGGACTTGGAGTCTAGAAGAAGTGAGGAATCTCACCATGCTTCTGCTCTTGTCGGCTGGGGTAACTTGAGGAGTCTGTTTCTCATTAAGTACAGAGGAGGGTTTCATCACTTACAGGAAAACCACCCGCTTATCTGAAATCTGACCTACTTCAGGTTGGAGCCAGACAGGGCTCCTGCATCCCACAGGGACACTTGGGCTGTAGTTGTCCAAGTCAGTGCATCCAGCCAGCCTTCAGCAAGGAGCATTAGCCCGCACCACCACTCCCACCATCCACAGAGGCACTGAGGGCTGAGGTCGCCCCTCTGGGGTGTCATAGTGAAGTGAGGTGGTGAGGTAGGCTCAGCAGGGCCCCAAAGTCTGAGGTCCCATGGCGTCAAGTGCTGTTTCTGTATTCAGTACGCTATAGATGCAGCCCTGCCCTCCTGAGTTGCCACACTCCTGGGATTCAGCAGTTCAACTTTCTCATTTTAGGGGCTGCATCATGATGGAGCTGGAAGTGCTTTGGGTTGGGAGGCAAGGCGTGGTGGTCAGGGGTTGTCCTGGTGTCTTCTGGGAATGGATAGTTAAGCCAGATATCTTTCAGCTTCCTCTTGCCTCCCACCTCCTTTGGTTCTCTGGAGGTAGTATTAAGCCTTTTTTTTTTTTTTTGCAGTACGCGGGCCTCACTGTCGTGGCCTCTCCCGTTGCGGAGCACAGGCTCCGATGCACAGGCTCAGCAGCCATGGCTCACAGGCCCAGCCGCTCCACGGCATGTGGGATCTTCCCGGACCGGGGCACGAACCCGTGTCCCCTGCATCGACAGGCGGACTCTCAACCATTGCGCCACCAGGGAAGCCCTAAGCCATTTTTTAAAAGCCACTTTTTACTCCTACTAAAGATGACATTATTATTTGGTGGTTAGAATTTCTTGGTTACCAAGAGAAATACAAGTTAGAAAATGGACAGACTTTATTTGGGAGGGCTTCCTGAGGTAATAACCTCAAGTTCTGACAAATAAACAGGAAAGAGAAGACAGGGATGAGGGAGAGGGAAGGAGGAATAAGGAATGATAACTTGGCTCAAATTGGCATGGCAGTACCAGCCAAGGGGCGGGGTTGGTGGGGGCGGGAGGTGAAGGCCTTGGTCAGAAGTGGCTCCTAATGGCCCTAGAAGGTGTTGGAGGTGCTGGGGCAAAGCCCAAGTGTTCAGTGCTGCATTGCCCAGGGCAGGAGCTGAGGAAGGTGAGGTCCACAGGAACAGGCTCAGGACGCAGACTTAGGAACTGCCCAGAGATGGCACAGCTGTCACGAAGGGGGTTTCAGCTCTGACCCTTGGGTAGGGACCTGGCCAGGTCTTCGCCCCAGCTGGGTGCCGAGCTTGCTGTCCAAGAAGCCGCAGTCTGTTGAGGGGATGGTTGAAGTTCTGTGGGGCCTGGGGAGGTGGCAAGGGTGCTGGAAGGCTTTGCTGTCTGCTCCCAACCTTCTTTTGCCCCCTCTCCCTCTGCTCAGCTTTGTTTCCGGTGGGGACACATGTTCTAAGGCCAGTAGAGGTAGTTGGGGATGGGGCCTCAGTGATGACTGGCCCCCAGTCCTCCTTAAGTGGGTCCATGGGGAATGATGTGCTATAGACTCGGGACAGCTGAGGTTGGGGTTTAATAGCTTCTCAGCCCCCTGCCCCTGCCCTGGTCCCCTGAGCCAGAGTTACAGGGTACTTTACTGAGACTGTCTACTGCATTAGCTGAGGGAGCTGATAGGATAAAGGGGACAGCTTAAGGGAGACAGGAGCAGGAAAAAAAAGACTTCAGGGTCGGCCATGGTGCTGAAGGGGCTGGAACTGGAGGAAAAAGCTGGAACCTCCACTTGCAGCAAGGCCTTCTGCAGGCTCTGAAGGGGATCTGGGGCTCGGGGTAGGAGACTTCTTTCTGACAGGGGGCTGAGCCAGAGAGAGCCCTCCCTAGAGGAAGCTGGAGGGATGGAATAACCATGGGAGATTGAGTCAGCTGGGAAATGCCCTCCCCCTCCCCGCCCGAGTGGTCTCTGCTGGGGCTGAGGAACCTGCTCAGCACAATCGCCAGGCTCCCTTTCCTGTACTAGTTACTCAAGTTCTCTATCCTGAGGTCTCACCGCAGCCCCAGGCCCCCGTGGGAGTGAAATCAGCAGGATGGTGCAGGGGTGCCTATGGCTATGGTGGGGAGAAGGGAGGTTCCACCACCTTGGTCGTCAGGGCTGGGCCTGCAGCTGGAGCCCTCAGGAGGACCGGGGCCTTATCCTTTGGCCTGGGAGGGACCTCACGGTATAAGGGGGAACACTGGACTGGGATGACAAGATCTGGTCCTATCTCCAGTACCCTGTCACCTCCCCTCTCTAGACCTCAGTTTCCGATTTGGTTGAACCAAGAAGTCAGTCACAAGGGGTCTGGAAGTCCCTTCCTGTCCCAGTCCTGCTCGGCCAAGCCCCTCGCTGCCTGGTCTCATCTGCTCTGCACAGCAGCCCTGTGGGCAAATAAGGCATTCTCTCCATTTCAAAGCAGTGTAGGGAACAGTGGTGCAGAAACAAGTTCCCCTGTTAAAGGCCGGGCAGCTTGTTAGCAAACAGCCGTAACAGGAACCCAGGGCTCCTGACAATGCCATCATCTGGATCCTCCCACCCACTCTGGGGAGTCCACCCCTAGCTGTGAGGAGCTGAAGAGGGAGGGGGAGATTCCCTGGGCCCTGCTCACCCCTTTCTAGCAGGCTTTGCTCCTTCAGAAACACCAAGTGGGTCCCTAGGCATTTCTGTCCCCTCCCCGAACCCGCCATCCTGAAGTCTAAGGAAATCCCATCTTCTGACTCTGATTTCCAGCCCTTGCTATACAGCAAGCCCCTCCTTTTCCTGCCTCCTCCCCTGCCACGAGGAACCAGCCATGAGGTGACTCCCTGAGTCTAATCTAAGACCTTTCTTGCGCTTTCAGCCTCCCCTCCCAAAGCCATCTGCTCCCCTCCCCTCCCCCGTCTCTTGCTCAGGAGGGAGTTTAGACCTACAGACAGAAGGAAGTGGAACCCCACTCTGTTGACTCAGCAACCATATTTCTCCTTGAGCTGATTAGCACTGAGTGGAAAGGAGGGGAATTCACTAGTCACTGGAGCTGGCCCTGCACCAGGCTGGGGGTGGCATGGTGGTGGCAGCACCTAGGCCTAGGGAATATGTCTTCAGGGAGGGGGTCTGGGGGGCTTCTGTGATTCAGGCAAGTACCCAGGGCCCCTTGGCAGGAAGAGAGACCTCGATGGGCTCTGATTGTCTTGACTGAACTCTCATAGAACAGGCTGGGACCACAGGAGTACCCAGAAGTCCCCTGAGTGGCTCCTGGGGGCAGTCTATTCTGAGCCCTCAGGGCCATCCAGGTGCGGACACAGCCCTGCCTCAGGGAGCCTCCAGTCTGATAAAAAAATAAGACCCAAGGCAGATTCTTCTAGGTGGTTGAAGCTTAGAATGCAGAGCTTGGCCACAGAGGCAGGAAGATGGCCCTGAAGTGGGTCTGGGCAGACGGGAGGAAGCCTCATAAGAGGAACAGGGGAGGCCTAAGCCCAAGAGGCTGGGAGCTGCTGCAGGGGGGCTCCCCATCCTCCTAAGGGGCTCACACACATAGGCTAACAATGCCCCCTCCCCCTCCCTGTCCTGTGTTTGGCAGGGGGTTGGGGAAGGAGGTGCAGGGGCTACCTTTCAACCACTCCCCTCCCTGCCCCTTTCTTTCCTGGCAACCCGCAGGTGATGTAGCCACTCCTCTGCCCCTGGCTAGCTGCCCAGCTCACCCCAGTTAGGGAGAGAATACTTTTCAGAGAGAGGTCTGTGTCCCTTGCTTTGCTGTCTCCCTGCCCCCAGCCCATAGATCTGTGACCCTTGCCCAGGAGTCTCTCAACCCCCAACCCTTCTCCCACCATTGCAATGGTCGTTCAACCACTTGCCTTCCACAATATGAGAGAGAGAGTCAGAAGGAGAGACAGAAGGAGCCTGGAGTACTTGAATCCCTGTTGGGGGAGGTGGTTGGCGATGATTTATTAGCCAGACAAGAATCAACAAACAAGTTCTAACATCTGTTCTCGCCAAACTGTTCCTCAGACAACAGCAGCATTGGACCAGGGCCCAGACTCAAAGGCTCAGAGGGCCAAGGAAATCAGACTCCAGGAGGAGAAACCAGGGCAGCGGGCTGCAGCAGGGCCCTCCTAGCCCACTTCCTTAGAGGCAAGCACTGAGCCATTGGGTTCTTGGAGACTCTTGGGGGGGAACAAGTGAGTGTGTCCCTAAAAGGAAGCCGACTCCACATTTGCTCCTCTGACCTCCAGGCTTCTTTGTGGGGCCCCAGACCAGTTAGGGGAACAGGGGTAAGCTGGGATCTGGAGGAGGGGAACAAGCACCCGGGCCCCCATGAGGCAGAACTCTGGAAAGCAGCCAGATTTCCTGAGGAAATCTCTGACATTTCCTGTGGTAAAGAGTTAGTGGATGTGGGGTATGGAACAGAGCACTAAACAGGAAGCTGGGGTTCTAGTCCTTGACCTTGACTAAGCCACTATCCCTCTCTGGTTTTGTTTCCTTATCTGCACAGTGAGGGAGTCGAACTTGATCAGTAAGAGCAAAGGAGATGCTGATCCTCTTCCTTCTCTCACCCGTGGCAGACATCACTAATCAATCACAGAGTTCTTTTCTGCTGAGTTCAGATATGACCTCAACATCCTTTCCATTGCAGCGCTCTAGGCAGCCACAATGAATGGATTGGAGTTGGCATGCGAGGTGACACCTTTTTGCCATCTTTGCAATGGATGATGGCTGAAGTCCTTTCCAGCTTTGATCATCTACAGTTTGTTCCATCCACATTTTGTGAGAAGGGCGCCTGGGTGTGTGTGAAGGTCTCTGGACCCGCTGTTCCAAGTTATCCCCCACCCCCACCCCACCCCAGCTCAGACTCAGCAGCTACTGAGGAGGACCCAGGGGGAGCCACGCCTGACCTCTGTTCTGAAGCACCTGTCTAGAAAGGTTGTGGGGGAGGGTGTGCCCCCAGCGGGGTAGGGGCTTGTGGGGCACAGCAGGGCCTTGTTCAGCCACAGAGTTCTCAGAATGCAGTTGTTGGCCACCTGGATTCTGTAGAGAGAAGGATGGTCCCAGGTCACACCCTCTTCCTTCTGCCTCCTAGGCTTACCTGCAGCCTCAAGGGCCAAGATGTCTGATCTTAACAGACATTGGCCTGCAGAGAGGAGGTCTAAACCTCTCTCATTCATTCAACAAACATTTCCTGAGCACTTGCTCTTTGCCAGGCACTGTGCTGGGTGCTCTGGAAACAGAGATGAACAAGTCCCAGCCCCTGCCCTCAGGGAGCTCACACTCTGCTGGGGGAGAGGGGAGATGGGTGTCAATGATCAGTGGCATGGCAGGTGTGTATAAAGCCTCTGTGTGGACGGCCTCTGCGGTGAGGTCAGGGAAGTCTTTGCAGAGGAGGAGAAGGGCAAGCTGATCCTGAAGGATGATTAGAAGGTTGCTGGGCAGCCGGAGGGTGCACTTGCAGGAAGTAGCTATAGGCAGAGGGACTGGCATGTGCAAAACCTTGGGAGGTTTGCAACCACTTGGTGTGTTTGGAGGAATGTGACCAGTTCTGGGAGGGTGGGAGCAGCTGATGGTAAGACTGAGGAGGTGGTTCCCCAGCCCACACAAGTATAGAGGGCCTCATGGGCCAGGTAGCTGTTTTAGAAAGACCATTCTGACTTTCTTGGGGCATAGTGGGTCAGAAGTGTCAAGACTGGTGGTTAGGAGGCCAGTTAAGAAGCCCTTGGATAAGTCCTGATGAGAGATGATGGGGGCTGAAACTGGGGAAAGGAAAAATATATTTAGGAAGAGACTCAGCAGGAATCAGTGGCTTATAGGGGAGTGAGGGTGAAGAGAGGGGAGACGTCAAGGGAGCCCTACGATCTTGAATAGTTGGGTGACTGGAGAGGTACCCGATCAGAGAGGGAACAATGGAGGGAGCAATCCAGGGAGTAGGGTAAGAACAGTGTGGGCTGTGCTGAGTCCAAGAAGCTGTGGGATGCTGGGGAGCTGAGCAGAAGCCTGGAGAGAAGTTTGCGTAGAGACATGGACTGGTGACCTCAGCTCTAGGATGGTAGCAGGTGGCAGGGGTGTGGATAAGTGTGAGCAGGCACAAGGGCTGAGCAGGAGCCTGAGGTGCCAGAAGTGGGGGGGAGGGTGGGGAAGGGCCTGAGGAGGCGGGCAGAGGCAGAGGGATTGCGTGGGAGCAGCTGGTGGGTCTAACACATCCCACGAAACAAGATACTGACTTGAACTGATCAGTGAGAAGACTGGGCAGGTGGGAGGATGGAGGAGAGGAGGAGTGTGCAGAAGGAGGGGACGTGCAGGTACCCCCTCCCCTGAGCTCATCTGAGGTGACACAAGGGACTCCAGGTGCTCTTCTTTAGGAGGTCCCTGAAGGCTGAGGGGAGGCAGCCAGAGTGAGAGGCCCAAGTTCAGACTTGGGAGGAGATTGCCAGCACAGGGTGGGGTCAATCTCAGGTGGGTCTGAAGAGGACAAGCCAGGTGAGAGGGACACAGGCTCAGTTGGGGGAAGGCTGACGGGGCCTCTATTTTCTCTGAGAAGTGGAGGGAGTGGGGACTTGACAAAGGGGAGACAGGTCCCAGTAACTCCAGGCAGAGGAGAGGGAGCAACTCTGGGCCTGGAAGAGGGTTGCTGGCAGCCTGGACCCTCTGTCCTTCCCATCTCACCTCAGACCTCTGACCTGCATTCACCCTGACCCAGGCATCCTGTCTGAACACCTTCTCCACCCTCCGCAATCTGCTTTCAGGAAATCCTCCTTGCACCCCCATTATTTACCTGGCTTCCTGGGACAGGCCTGGACTGGCACTTCCGTAGGACTTCGTGCCTGAGGATGCACGGCGGGCCCTCACACCCTGAATCAGGCACCTTCACCTCCACTTCGGCATAAATGTTGCTGGGGCCTTCCCCGGGGCTGCCACGGCCCATGGCATAGAAGTCTATGGGTTCATCAGGTTCGTGGTAGATGGGGTTGGAGGGCTTGGGGGGCGGGGTTGGGCGGGGTCTCGGAGCGGGGCTTGTGTAGACTTCGGGAGGCAGCTGAGGCTTGGCGGGGATGGGAGGCTTGGGCTTGGGCGGCTGGGACGTCTAAGAGAGAAGGCAGGCGGGGAGGAGAGTGGGTCAGAGCAACACAGGCAGGGCCAAAGCTGCAGCTCAGCCCGAGCCTCCGCTCCCTGCAGGCCCCGCCCCCTCCCCGCTGGCCCCGCCCCTGACCGCAGGGCCTTCCCTCTTTCCGTCTCCCGGCTCCTCCACTCCCTCAGGCCCCACCACCTCTCTCAGCCCCTCCCGCCCAGTACCTGCTTTGGCCCCCCCGCCCCATCTTTCTGCGTGGGGGCTGCGCTTTGCTCTTTTTTGAGGATTGAGGTATACTGAGGTTGTGAGACCTGGCTTTTGCTTCCAGAGTCTGATTCTTCAGTCCTTAGGGACAGTCCTGCGGGCTCAGGAGTCTGCGGGGAAAGAAGGAGGCCTCAGGGACTTGGTGCACGAGGGGCGGATGGGAGTCGGCAAGTGATGCAGCGGGGCGCAAAATAATCTCGTCCATACGGATAATGTCGGGGGTGGAGGTGCGACACAGAAATTTGGGTGGCGCTGGGTTTCTGGGTGAGGAAGAGGCGGCAAGGAGACCAGGAGGCGGGACAGTCGCTCTGGTCACAGGCGATACTTAGCATTAAACTTAACTTCATCTGGAACATAGGGCCAGGCCAGTCGCCATTTGTACCTGTGGTTGTAAAACTGCAACAAGGCTTTAGAAGTCTTTAGCCTAAAATTTTTCGGCATGGGGATAGATCTCCAAGACTTCTGTGCCTGTGTTTATTTCTGCAGGTGCCAGGCGACTCTACTTTATGGAGCTCTAAGCTAGACATTCTCGGGACAGAGACACTGCCTCAGGGATGAGGAGATGAGCCTTATAGGGTTCCTTCCCATGTTAGGTATGCTTTTTGCTCAGCATTTATCCCTGGGTTCTTGAATGTTCTCCACATGCCCACTACTTTTGGAAGGCTCAGGCCATAGGCCTTTTCTCATGCTTCTGCAATCCACCAAGTGTATGTCTCCATCTGAAGGTGTATAGGCAGTTCATGGATTCAAGTCAGAATTCTTTTTCCTTGCCTCAACCCCCTAAGAGTTCTTAGCATTCCCTTTATGAATAAAAAATAGCACCTCTACCCTGCTGCCAAAACAGCAGCACCTTAGGAGTCAACCTGGACACCTCCCTCCCTTCCTCCCCACATCTAACGGAGCACAAACCCTGCTCCTTCCACTGCCTAAATATCTTTACATCTGCACACCTTCTCCACGCCCACAGCTACCACTCCAGTTCAGGCCTCCTAAGTCCTCCTCCTGCATCATCTTGCCCTGCTAACCCATTCTCCACTCCGTGAGCAGAGTAAGCCTGCAGAAGTTCCCCTAGCAATCCTTCCATGGCTGCCTGTTGCTCCAGGATAAAGCCCAAACTCCAGAAAACGTGAGTGACAAGACCCTCTGAGGGCCGGTCATGGAGCTTGGTCTCTGACAGCTCTGCCTTTGGCTCTCGCAGCTCCAGCTGGCTCCCCTCCCCACCAGACTTCCCTACACCCTGTTCCAACTGCTTGGGAATCTTCAGGTCTCCACTTATTCCTCACAAAATTCTGCACAAGAGTTACCCCTAGGCACAGTCCCTCAAGGCAAGTTCTTTTTTTTTTTTTTGCAGTACGCGGGCCTCTCACTGTTGTGGCCTCTCCCATTGCGGAGCACAGGCTCCGGACGCGCAGGCTCAGCAGCCATGGCTCACGGGCCCAGCCGCTCCGCGGCATGTGGGATCTTCCTGGACTGGGGCACGAACCCGTGTCCCCTGCATCAGCAGGCGGACTCTCAACCACTGAGCCACCAGGGAAGCCCAAGGCAAGTTCTTTGAACTGACTCCAATCAAGCTCCAGGAAACTATTCTTGCCCAGGTCACCAGTGACCTTCTGTTGGCCAAATCCAGTGGTTAATTCTGGATGCACTGGGACCTGCTCTTCCCTGATGCGTTTTCTTTGCTTCGCGTCTAGAGCATCACACTCCTGGTTCTTCTCCCCTCTCTCTCTGACTGCTCCTTCTCAGTTTTCTTTGTAGTTTCCCCCTTATTTCTGCAAACTCTCAATGCTGGAGACTTGGTATTCTTTTCCATCTACACTCATTCCTGAGATTTCATCCCTCCTGAAGCCTTTAGAATCAATCCGTCTACATGCTGATGGCTCCCAAATGTTGATCTCCAACCTAGACTTCTGTCCTAAACTCCAGATCCCTGTATTCCAACTGCGTACTTGACATCTCCATTTGCATATTGAATGGATGTCTCAAACCGCAAGTGTCAAAACTGAACTCGCCATCTCCCCTGCCTCCCGCAGACTTGCTCCTCCTGTAGCCTTCCTCATCTCAGTCAATGACAACTCCATCTTTTCACACTCCTCACCCAATCCTGCAAAAACCCTGTCAGCTCCACTTTCCAAACAGACCCAGTGTTCCACCTCCTCACCCCTTCACCTCTACCAACCGGGTCCAGGCTGCCATCTTCTCTCCTGAAGTATTGTAGTGGTCTCCATCTGGTCACCCATGTCCCTCTCAAACTTGCCAGGTCATGTCACTCTTTAGCTTGTAACTGTCCAGTGCCATCCCATCTCACTCAGAATAAAATTCCAAATCATACAAGAATTTACTGGGCCCCTTTCCTTCACCCCTGTGGGCTCATTTCCTACCTCTCTACCCATGCTAGCTTCCTTACTGCTCTTATTCACACACATCAAGGATCCTTCTGCCTCAGGGCCTTTGCACCTGCTGTGCTATCTACCTAGAATGTTTTTCCTCTAGTTATCTGCATGACTTTCTCCCTTACTTTATTCAGACCTTTGTTCAAATGTCCCCTTACCAGAATAGCCTTCCCAGATGTTCCTATGTAAAATAGCCCCAACCCTGTCACTCCTTGTTTCTGTATTCTCTGTTTGTTATCTGTATTACGCATTCTTGTCTGTCTCCTGTCACTAGAATGGAAGCTCCATGGATGTAGGGGTATTTGGGTCAGTTTTGTTTACTGCAATTTTTCCAGTGCCCGGACCAATGCCTGGCACAGAGTGGTCCCTCAGAACTGCCTGAACTTCCTCAGGGAGGCACTCTCTGACACGGCTCCCCACCACGTGAGCTCAATGGCACCCCACTCTGTATTTCCTCTCTCATCACACTCTCACACGTGATTCCTATTATATGTCTTTGCCGGTGGTAAGTAGCTTTGTGGGTTTGACACCCATATGTCTTGTCTCAGTAAATATCTCTTAATTTAAAGAACAAATGACCCAGTAATTCCCTGGACGTCCAGTGGTTAGAACTGGGCACTTTCACTGCCGAGTTCAATGCCTGATCAGGGAACTAAGATCCCACAAGCTTCGAGGCAAAAAACAAAAAAACAAAAAACACCCCCCCCACCACCACCAAATGACCCGTCTGCCTAGCTGGCCACTCCCAGCCTTTGTGTGGCTGGGCTGGTCTCTCAAGGACCCCTCCTCCAGCACACGCATCTTTCTGGAAGGGCATCTGCGTGGAGATGTGTGGGCAAGGGAGGTTTGGCTGGGTCGTCGGTGGGAATGGGAAAGTGCCTGATGTCGAGGTCCTGCGGCCTGGGCTCTGCGTGGGGAGGGGGCGCTGGCCTGGGTTCCCAGGGTCAGGGTCAGTGTCAGGGCCGGGGATGGGGGCTGCGTACCTGGCGGGCGAGGGGCTCGGTGAGCGTCTCCCCGTAGGGGCTCAGCGGGCACGCCTGGTAGTGCCGCAGCAGGTCCTGCAGCCGCGCGTGGGCGCTGTCCTCGCCCAGCACCACGTGGCGCCCGTCCCCGAGTTGGGCCAGCAGGAAGTGGCGGCAGCAAGTCCGGCTCCTGGAGGCACTAGTCAGGATCAGACCTGCTCCCTCTTCCAGGCCAGGGCACCAGAACGAGGAGTGACCCCTACCCGCCCCGCGCCCGGGTCTCCCACCCTTAGTAGCCTGGGGGCTGAGCATAGACCTCCTCCACCCCTGCTGGGAGTCAGCATGAAGTTCTTCCCCTCACACGTCCGTCAGTATCAAGCCCGCCCTCTGATTAGCCCGAAGCCCCGCCTCCCTGTCGCCCAGCGCAGCGCTCCGCCCCTCACCTGTAAGTCAGCACAAAGGTCACGGCGCTCTCACTGAAACGCACCAAGTAGCATCCCTGAGGCTTGCTCTCTAGCAGCCTCTCAGCCTCTCTGTGGGTGATGGAGAAGACACGGAAGATGCTCAGACTCTTCCAGCCTCACCCCCTGTCTCCCTGGCTCTCATGGGGGGACCCCTACCCCCTACCAAGAGGGCATAAGTGGCTAGAGAAGGGTGGAGGTGGGAGAGAGAGGATGTGGGCACTGAGCTCCTGCTGCAGGGACTGGGTGTAGATGGTCAGGAGACCTCCCAGCCCTGCATCCTCCTCCTGGCCTCATCCTGGCTGGAAAAGCAGCCTGGGGTGGGGGACTAAGGGGGTCAGTACAGCGGCCGCAGCAAGAGGGATGGTAATAGACTCCTAGACTTCAGAAGTCACAAGCTGAACAGAGGATGTGAACAGAGAGATATGGGAGAAGTGAAGCTGAGAAGTGGAGGAAGAGGGAGGAACTGCAAGGGAGGGAAGAAAGAGAGGGCTGGAGAGAGCCAGAGGTAAATAAAGATGGAGGGAGAGAGACTGAGGCAGAGGTGGAAACTTGAGCACTAGAAGCCTTAGAGACAGGAGGAAAGTTGAGCCTAGAAGGGAGAAACTGAGGTACGGAGTAGGGGGTTTGGGCTAGAACCTCTCCAATGATCTCCCCCAGGAGAGCTGCCTTAACGAGGAGGCTTGGAACCTCCAGGTGTCATAGCCTGGCCTGTAGCCTCAATCTACTCCTGACTGACCGCAGGACCCGGGACTGGCTCCTGCCCTTCTCTGGGCCTATTTCTTCCTCTGTGACTCACCTCCGGGTGATGAAGCCGTGGAACCAAGCAGGGGCTGCCCCATGCTGCAGGAGCTCATGGGCCTGGGTCTTCTGGAACCAAGCCTGAGTCTCAGCCTGCAGGGACATGCCTCCTTCCCTAGGCACCTCTTCCTTCCCAATATCCTTTGGGCTGCAGGCAGCCCCTGGGGCCTGGGGAGGTGCCTGGATAGGGGAAGAGTTCAAGGAGGGGGAAGTAGCCATGATTAGTGGTCCTTCTTCTGACTTCAAGCCAGCTACTCCCTTCTCATCCTCATACCTAGCCCCTCCTGGACATGTGGAGGAAGCTCCCCGTCCCCCATCCCTGTTGCCTATTTTAGGGTATAATTGCTCAGAAAGTCCCTCCCAAAGTGTAACTTAAATCTCTTCTTTAGGTCAAACTGTTTTTGTTTCCAGGGAATTTCCTTCCACTTCCGTCTGGGTCCGTGGGCCTTTGATCCAGTAGCAGTGAACTGTTAAACTGTGCTTAAATGGGAGTGAGGCCTTCCAGATGGACAGAAAGGCATTCCCTGGCCTGAGGGATGAAGGGAACGCCAGAGGCTAGAATGAGGGAGGGCTCACCCTACAGTAAGAGGGACTGAGCTGGTTCACAGGGAGGATTTCCTAATGACTGGGTGAGTGAGAAGGCCTGAGATGAGGATGCACTGGGCAAATGAAGGCCACGGACAGAGATGCAGACCCTCCCTCTGGGCCGCTGGCTTTGTCGGCAGCCTCCAGCTCATTCCTGCCTTGGCCTCTGTCCCCCTGCAAGCCCTCACCCGTGGGACGGTGGGAGCAGAGGAGGGAGCAACACCCCCCAGGTTCCCACTCACCGCAGGGTGCACAGCGGAGGCCCTGGGGCTGGGCTGGGCTTCCTGGGCCTTCAGGGCCTGGAGTCTGGGTCCCGGCAGCAAGCCCAGGCTCTGGCAGCTCCTGCGGTTCAAGTCTATGGGCTGGAAGGTGCTGAAGGTTATGGTGGGGGCTTCTTGACTCCCTGTTAGCACAGAGAAGTTTCTCAGTGAGGGCCTGCCTCTCCCTCTGCCGCCCACCCCTCCCCCAGGCTCAGAGGCGCCCCATAGGCCTCTCCCTGGGGACCTGGAGGACAGGGACAGTTGTGACAGCAGGAGAAATGCAGGAGGGATGGCAGACACGATTTCTCAGGGAGGAGGAGTAAGGGGCCAAGGAGGCGCAGAGGGGCTTCTCAGGGAAACTGGGCCCCAGGAAGGAGCGCTGGTAAGCCAGCTGGCCTTCGGCTGGTCCGGAAGTCCTGAAATCCGGGAAAGGAGGCAGATCTCTTCAGGGCAGGTCCCTCTGCTGGCCCAGGATCCTCGACCTCCCAGCCTCCTTCATCCTCCTGCTGCCTCCTCTCTCCACTCGAAGAAGCCCTCAGAAGACCCTTTCACCCTTATCCTCAGGGATGCGTGGACCTGGAGCCCCCGAAGGGGAGCAGGGGTTGTGGGCCGCCTGCCCGCCAGCTCTGGCTTGAGGTGTGGCCCGTCACCCCTGAAGTGGGAGCTCAGGCCCAGAGGGAGGAGGGCAGGCATCATGGGGGTCTTGATGTTCCCTCCCACCCACATTCCCCAACTTCACACTTACCTTGAGGGCATATCTGGGCCAGGGGGAACTCCATGGGGGCAGCCTAGGAAAGGAGCCCCTGGAGCAGGGTGTGTGTCTGGGCTCTCAAAAGGTGTGCACACTCAGCGATTCATCTCTCCTTTCACCCCAGCCCCCGGGGGCAGGAAATGTCGCCTCACCCACAGCCCTAGCCCTCGCGGAGGACTCACGTCATGGAAAGCCGTAAGACAATTGTCCCTCCCCCGGAAGCCAGGCAGCTGAAGGTGGTGGTGGTGTGGTGAGTATTTGTGTCATTGTGTGTCTGGGTGTTGGGGAGTCCTTGTTGCTGTCTTATCTCCATCTCTCCGGTGATTCTCTCTCCACGCCCTCACTCCAGACTGGGGCTTCCCTTTCTCTCCCTCTCTCTTTGTCTCTCTCTCCATCTCTCTCCCTCTGTCTGAGCAGTGGCAGTGGGGACATCAACCTCAGAAGGATAAGCCTTATAAGGTGATGGGGCTTCGGGGTCATCGGAGATTCACAGACAGGACTGTGCCCTTAGGACACACGAGGGCGGGGGCAGAGCTGCAACAGAAAGAATGTGGGTCAGACTTTTGAAGGATTTTCTGAGGTCATATGAAACCTGTGAGACAAGGGGGATAGGGAAGAGGGAACCTGGCTTCATCGTCAAGCAGAGAATGGAGCTGGGTTAGGACAAAACCAGGCCATCCCACAGAAAGGGAGGGGAAATTTCCTTCAAGTAAGCAGGTCGTTATTAGCAGCTGTTATTAATAACTTCAGAGCTGATGTCCTAAACCTGCAGTGTGCTTACATCTGCTGCCACCCTAGAGGACCAATCCCATTTCTCTCTTGTGTGATCCTCACAAATGAGAAGGAGTCAGGGAACATTATCCCCATTTTCCAGACGGGTAAACTGAAGCTTAGAGAAGTTGAGTGCCTTGGTCCAGGTCTGTCAGTGTCTCAGATGTTCACGGCAGAGCTGGGACTAGAAACTAGATCTTCTTTTACAAATTTCACTGTGATTTAGGCCAACAGTCCATGGCTATGTGCCAGGCACTGTTCTTGGTGCTGAGAGCCCAGAGAGAAAAAGGATCTTGTCTCAAGATGTCAAGAGGGGGAAACGACTTGCCAACAGGTACTTACAGAAGGTTGTGGTGAGTTAGTGGTGTGGGCTGGTGCTACGGGAGCCCACCTCAGAGGCTCCTAATCTAGCCATGTGTGCGGTGCATGCCTGCGTGTACAGGGGGTTGGGATGTCAGAAGAGGGGATTGAGCTGAGCTGTGGAGGATGAGCAGGGTTGAGGAAGGTGGGGAAAGGTGTTTCCAGAAGAGGAATGAGCGTGTGCAACTGCATGGAAAAAGGAAATGACTGGAGCGGAAGCTGGCTTGGGGGCTGCCAGCAGTGAATTATGCAGCTGGAGGGGCCAGGGCCAGAGTACACACTGCCTTGCACCCAGGAAGGACTTTGGAGTCCCGACAGCCTGGAGAGCTACTTCCCCAGCAGCTCTGAGAGGGAAAGACTTCCCCCAGGAGTCACGGCTGGCCCAGCCACACCCATACCCCAAAGCCTTGCCTCCCCCTGAGCTGCCTGAGCCCTCTTCCCTTCCTTAAAAACTGTTGCCTTAGCCTTGATCCCAGCCCCCAGGGATGGGATCGAGACTAAGGCATGATGAATGACCTCCCTCACTATGCTCTGCACCGAAAGCAGAGTGGGCTCAGCAGACGTCAGCTAGGGAGCAAGATGCCCCTGTCCTCTTCTTGAAGCCCTCCTCCCATGATGGTGTGTGATTCTCTTGAACACTTCTTCATATGGTTTGGAAGTGGAACATCAGTTAGTATAGGCTAGGTTATGCTGAGGTGACAAAGAACACCAAGATCTCAGCAGCTTAACACAACAAAAGTTCGTTTCTTACCCATGCAAGTTACACTGAAGAGCTGGGCATCTCTTCAGGGCAGCTGTTGCCCAGGTGGTGGCTCAGCCTCCCAGGTTGCCTAAACATTATGGTGCTTCCATAGCTACACACCCTCCCACAGTCACTGTGGCACGGGAAGAGGCATATGGAGAGTTAGCCACTCTTTCCTAAATGCTCTCCCCATCTCTGGGAGTGAAACATGCTCCTTCCGCTAACACATTATTAGCCAAAGCAGGTGGCTTGCAGGATGTCAGTTCCCTGACCAGGGATTGAACCCAAGCCACAGCAGTGAAAGCCAAGAATCCTAATCACTGGGCCACCAGCGAACTCCCAGGGATGTGTATTCTTCCACATGCCCAGATGGGGAGGAGCAACGGCTACGCTGATGAACCCAATCATGTCTCCTGTAGCGAGGAAGCATCCCAGCTCAGGATTTAGTCTTGAGGACAAACAAGCTTAGCAAGTCTCTTAGTAGAGCTCAATGCAAGACTCAAAGTTTGACACTTTATTTGGGAGGTACAAGCTCAGGGTGGTGAGGATAAGGAGAAGAGAAGTGAAGCAAAAAAAAAAGTAGAATAATATTACTGCATTGGTTATCACTTCAAAATGAGCTGAAAAGAGAAACATCCAGTTTCTTGACAGGTATTTTCACTTGAGGACTTTCTCCAGACAGGGTGCAAGCTGAAACCACAACTTGGAGTAACCCACAGAGGGGAGAAAGGAGGAAGAACTTATCTTCCCAGCTCCCTCATACTTCCCACTTCCCATTGATCAAGATGGTCCCACAGGAACCGACTTAGAGATTGCATCCCCTGTACCTTGGTATCTGCTCAGGAAGCCAGATCTCATGGTCCTTGGTGTGGTGTCTGATATTAATCAGAAATGGAGAGGTGACTCAGAGAGATAGGTTCAACAGGTGAGGTGTGAAGACTGTGCATTCCTAGGATTCAGCTTGGACTCTAGCCAGCTCAGGTCCCGAAAAAGGGCTCTGAAAAAAGTGGAAGTGGTTTGGGAGGCAGCCAGCCAAGGAGTCAATGAAAAGAATCTAAGGAGGTGTACAAGTTTTGTGTCCAACACAGTCTACCCCTTGTGCCTTCTCATCATATACAGATCTTATACTACAAGACAGGGCTTACATTTGTTCTGTACAAACAGAAACATCCTTACTCTCCAAGAAGGGAGCTACACTCAGTCACACAACCCCCTTCAAGGTGGAGGTCAAGGGTGTCTTTCTCAAAGACTGAGGTGAGAGGATAAGTGAGAAAAGCTACAATCCTTGTAGTTGTAACTGATCCAGAGGCTCTGATTGATAGTCATCATCCCCCTCCTCCGCCACTCATTCTAGATGCCCCCACCTTTAGTTAGCATTTCATCTGGTCTGGGTTGTTTTTCTGGTGGGGTGATCCAGAACTTCATTCCCCCAAGGTATAGACCCCTAGTTGCCCTGCCCCTGTTGGTTGTTGTAGCTACCCATTAACAGTCATCGCCAGGCAAGGAAGTACTAAGAGATGTCCCAGACATTCTCTGACCAACTGGCCAAGCTGTTTGCCACTCCCTAGTAGTCCATGCCCATCCTTACTCTGGACCATCTTTCCCTATGTGCAAAGAGGATGACGGATGTATGCTGCAGCTCTGGGAGGATTTCCCTTTAGCACTGTCTTTCAGGGACACTCTGAGTGAGACCATACTGCTGCTAGTGCCAACATGTCATCCTGGCACATCTATCAGTTGGTTATAGGGAATCCCTATGAGGTTACAAATGTGGTTGAAGAAGAAGCAGTAGCAATAGAGGCAGGAGATTGGCAGTCTGGGCTGCCTGCTCATGCAATTTACTTTTGAATTCTGCATCAGTTCAAGACTGGTACAGATGTATCACGCCCACCACAGAATGAAATTACTTGCTTTGCCTGTCCAACTTTAGATAACATTCAGTGTTATGATGGGCAGCTCATGTTGAATGGTCACCTGGCGCCCAGTGGTCAGGCACTCAGTCTCTATTAGGGCCCACTATCGAACCAGGAGCTGTTTTTCAGATGTAATTCTTTGTCAGAGAGGGCATAACCTTGTTCCAGAATCCCAGGGTATGTGCTGCAGTTCCCCATCAGAGCTTGCCAGACTCCACACAGCATCCTTATCCCTCACAACAGGGATTTCCAGCACCACTGAACGTGCTGGCTCACAAGGCCCGAGAGGCGGGGCAGCTTGTTTGCAGCCTGGACCTGCTGCAGGGGACTGTCTTGCTCTGGGACTCTCTTAAAACTGCCAGCCTTCTGAATCACCTCACGACTAGCTTGAGGTGATATTCTCAAGTGCAGCACACCTAGCCTCCAAATCTAAACAGTCCAAATAAATGCTGTGTCTCTTTCTTAGTGCTGGAAAGTATAAGGAGCAACCTCTTGTCCTTTATAGCAAGTTCCAGACCAGGGCTTTTGGAAAGGAGGCGGCAATGGAGGGAATCTGAGGAGATCTGTGTCTAGCATAACAAGGATAATATACACAAATATCTTTCTTTACTTTTTCGTTCCTACCATTTGCATTCAGGGAACAAAACTGGTGTGTGTGTGTGTGTGTGTGTGTGTGTGTGTGTGTGTGTGTGTGTGTGTGTGTGTGTGTGTGTGTGTGTGTGTACCATCCTACCCTATGTTCAGACTTTACCAACGGCCCACCATTACCTTGTATAATCAGTTATTACTTGATAAATAACTGTCAAGGGCAGGCTTTGCCTTATTTGAGGGCTACCTGGCATCATTTTACAGGTGAGAAAGCTGAGATCAAGGTCAAGAGACTTAGCTTCAGTCACACAATGAGAACATTAGTCTTAACCTGGGGCTTCCAACTTGGGACCTCTAGGTATGGGGGTGGGGAGGGAGATTAGAGCCACCAAGTCTTGAGTGTTTGCCATTAGCAAGCACCGTGCTAAGTGCGTTACAGGCATGGACTCTTATACCCTTATACAGACCCATGAAGGAGATGCTCTGATTATCATCCCCACTTCACAGACAGGGAATCTAGACTTAAGAAGGTCAAGGGACTTGCCCAAGGTCACACGGTCAGGAAGTGGGCATTAGAACCAGGTGGTCTGGCTTCAGATCTTGGGATCAGATCTGATTAACTACTAGCCAATACAGATGGCAAGAAGTTAGGGACATAACCCCATACGGATGGGTGGGCCCTGCTTCACTGCTTTCCCACTGAATGATTTCATGTTAAAGATACCTGAGAAGAGCAGAAAAGGTGCAGACTTTCCAAGACTTTAACTATCACTAGAACAAAAAGCCCTCTAAGGAATTTGCCTGTGAAGACCAAAATGTTCAAACTGTAAAAAATCAGAGTCCAGGAAACTTTTCTAACCACAGGTCATAACTGTACCCTCTTGGTAACCTATGCTTTGCTGCAATTTCAACTCACAACATGGACTCATTTGCAAAGCCATAGTATCTTTGAATGTAGATTTTCATCCAGCAGAATGTGCTTTGCTGACATCACAAGCGATCGTGACACACTCCCACAACGCTATGGAAAGGAGCAGTGATATTTCAGATTTCACATAATGCCTTTTCTCTGAACAGCTCTAGGCATTTACAGGACCAAAGGCATTACTTTATAGTTACTCTTGCTCTATCTATTTAGTCAACAAGTATTCTCTGCCTACAGAATACCAAACATGCTAGGGGCTAGGCATGCAAAAGTAAATAAAAACTCAACAACCTGTTCTTTTGGAGTTCACATCTGGGTGAAGAGAAGTGCCCACGGCATGTTAACCTTTTAGTGCCTCTTACTTCTTATTGAAAACCAGTAGGTAACAAAAGAAGTACGCTATAAGTGAGGGACTGTGAACTGAAATGTTCACCCTTAGCCCTCCCCTCAACAGACCCTTTTCCCCGTGGGTCTGCATGTGTCTGGCTGCGTTTCTAAATCATAGCTTTTTTTTTTTTTTTTTTTTTTGCGGTACGCGGGCCTCTCAGTGTTGTGGCCTCTCCCGTTGCGGAGCACAGGCTCCGGATGTGCAGGCTCAGCGGCCATGGCTCACGGTCCTAGCCGCTCCACAGCATGCGGGATCTTCCCGGACCGGGGCACAAACCCGTATCCCCTTCATCGGCAGGTGGACTCTCAACCACTGCGCCACCAGGGAAGCCCTAAATCATAGCTTTATTATAGAATTAGTACATGAATTTTTAATGAGCCAGACCTAGTAAAGTTGTTCCTTGTTCTTATGAAGGTATGAAAAAAACTTCCCCTATAAAGTAATATACATAATAACTATATTTACAATTTTTTGGAAAATTATAAGGCCTTTTGCAAATGTAATATTAGTATTGACACTGATAAATTAGATCAATTTCTTACTTTTTAATAGTAAAAGAGCTCAAAGAGCATCCGATTTCCTCGAGTCAACAATGAATCAGATAGAGAAGATCAAGACGGTCAAGTAGAAGGACATGGAACTCACCTCCCCCTACAAACACATCCAAACTACATCTTCATGTGGAACAGAATACCAGCTGAAAGCTGGCAGAAGATCTCTTATACAACTAGAGCCACAAGAAAGATCGCCATGTAACTGAGTAGGAGGAAAGGGGAAAAAAAAAAAAAGGAAGCAATGAATCAGTGGCAGAAGAGATAGGTTTCTGAGTTTCTTTTCATTCTTTTCCACTCCAAGGTGAAAATCTTCTCTTATTTATGTTGAATTCCCAGTGCCTGGAAAAATGCTGGCATGTCAGAGATAGTCAACATATATTAACATGCTGAGAACATTTTTAAACGGAGAAAAGAAAGCTTTTAGAGAATTAAAAACAGCCCTTCTGCACATGAAAAGATGCTCAACATTGCTAATTATTAGAGAAATACAAATCAAAACTTCAGTGAGGTACCACCTCACACCGCTCAGAATGGCCATCATTAAAAAGTCTACAAATGGACTTCCCTGGTGGCGCAGTGGTTGAGAATTTGCCTGCCAATGCAGGGGACACGGGTTCGAGCCCTGGTCTGGGAAGATCCCACATGCCATGGAGCAACTAAGCCCGTGCGCCACAACTACTGAGCCCATGTGCCGCAACTACGGAAGCCCACGCGCCTACAGCCTGTGCTCCACAACAAGAGAAGCTACTGCAATGAGAAGCCTGTGCACTGCACGAAGAGTAGCCCCCGCTCTCCACAACTAGAGAAAGCCCGCGTGCAGCAACGAACACCCAACACAGCCAAAAATAAATAAATAAAATAAATAAAATTTAAAAAAAAGTCTACAAATAACAAATGTTGGAAGAGGTGTGGAGGAAAGAGAAGCGTCCTATACTGTTGGTGGGAATGTATATTGGTGCAGCCACTATGGAAAACAGTATGGAGGTTCCTTAAAAAACTAAAAATTGAGTTACCATATGATCCAGCAATTCCACTCCTGGGTATATACCTGAAGAATGTGAAAAGATACATGCACCCCAATGTTCATGGTAGCATTATTTACAATAGCCAAGACATGGAAGCAACCTAAATGTCCATTGACAGATGAATAGATAAAGATGTGGTACATATATACAATGGAATATTACTCAGCCATAAAAAGAATGAAAGAATGCCATTTGCAGCAACATGGATGGACCTAGAGATACTAATTGAAGTAAGTCAGAAAGACAAAGACAAATACCATATGATATCTCTTATATGTGGAATCTAAAATATGATACAGGGGCTTCCCTGGTGGCGTAGTGGTTAAGGATCCACCTGCCAATGCAGGGGACACAGGTTCAAGCCCTGGTCTGGGAAGATCCCACATGCCACGTAGCAACTAAGCCTGTGTGCCACAACTACTGAGCCCACATGCCACAATTACCGAAGCCCGGGCGCCTAGAGCCCACGTGCCGCAATAAGAGAAGCCACAGCAATGAGAAGCCCGCGCACCGCAATGAAGGGTAGCCCCTGCTCGCTGCAACTAGAGAAAGTCCGCGCACTACAACGAAGACCCAATGCAGCCAAAAATAAATAAATAAATTTATAAAAAATAAAATAAAATATTATACAAATGAACATATTGACAATACAGAAACAGACTCATAGACATAGAAAACAAACTTATGGTTACCAAAGGGGAAAGGGTGGGGGAGGGATAAATTAGGGGTTTAGGATTAACATATACACACTACTACATATAAAATAGATAAATAACAAGGTCCTACAGTATAGCACAGAGAACTGTATTCAATATACTGTAATAAACTATAATGGAAAATAATATGAAAAAGAATATATATGTGTATATATATTCTTATGAATATATATGTGTATATATAAGTGTATATATATGTATAATGACCATACATGTGTATATATATGTATAATGAATATATATGTGTATATATTTATGTATATATATGTATAATGAATATATGTGTGTATATGTGTATATATAATGAATATATATGTGTATATATATGTATAATGAATATATATGTGTATATATGTGTATATATATAATGAATATATATGTGTGTATATATATATATTAATGAATCACTTTGCTGTACACCAGAAACTAACACAACATTGTAAATCAACTCTACTTCAATTTAAAAAAAAGCCCCTACAGGCAGAGGTGGCTCCATGTTGGCGCCTCCCCATCTCCTCATGCTGTGCAACAGTCCCCTCCACAGGCCACTGTCCTGCAGTTCCATATGTCTCCTTGTACACAGTTGCAGGACAGCCTCTGTCACGGTGCAGACTTCTTCTTCCCTATGCACACTTGTGCCTGCTGTGGGCACCTGCGTGGATGAGAATGTCAGAGGAAGAGAAGACTCTAGGGCTGTGGAAAGAGAATAGAAGTTGGGTCTGTTTGAGCTCCTGCTCTACCGCCTACCGGCCCTGTGACCTGGGGCAAATCCTGCAGTCCCCCTGAGCCTCAGTTGCCTCACATGTAAAATGGGGATAACCCAGACTAAGCTGTTGTATGTAGGAAATATGCTGTGACTCATGCAATGCTTCGTCAACTGGAAAAGTCTGCTGTGTTTCTGTATCATTATTTTATTTATTATATCAATAGAGCAATAATAAGAAATGGAGGGGCTTCCTTGGTGGCGCAGTCGTTGAGAGTCCGCCTGCCAATGCAGGGGACGCGGGTTTGTGCCCCGGTCCAGGAGGATCCCACATGCCGCGGAGTGGCTGGACCCGTGAGCTATGGCCGCTGAGCCTGCGTGTCCGGAGCCTGTGCTCCACAACGGGAGAGGCCACAACAGTGAGAGGCCCGCGTACAGCACAAAAAAAAAAAAAAAAAAAATTATTCACACATACATATTATATAGAGAGATAAAATTTGTTACCTCTAAAAAAATTTTTAATAAAAGACATTTGCTTGAAAAAAAAGTTAAGGGGATATGTTTGGTTGGTTAGTTGACTGGTTAGACCTCAGAGGTGGCTTTTAGTTTTTGAGACAATTGACTAAGTTATTCTGGAAACTTAAACTCATGTTCATTAAGAAACCTCAAGTTGGGGCTTCCCTGGTGGCGCAGTGGTTGGTGGTCTGCCTGCCGATGCAGGGGACGTGGGTTCGTGCCCCGGTCCGGGAGGATCCCACATGCCGCGGAGTGGCTGGGCCCGTGAGCCATGGCCGCTGAGCCTGCACGTCCGGAGCCTGTGCTCCGCAACGGGAGAGGCCAGAACAGTGAGAGGCCCACGTACCGCAAAAAAGAAAAATAGAAATGGAGATCCATCCAGTTGGCCAGTTCAACAGAGTTGAGCCCTCCCAGGATGTGTCAGGCAGCCTAGGCATTGGGAATGCAGCAGCAAAGATGTGCATGGCCCTTGCCCTCTGGGAGCCTGCATTCTGGTGAGGGGAGAGGAAAAGAAGCGGGTAACAAATCAGAAAGACAATTTCAGATCGTGATACGAGTAATAAGATGACACTGCAGGATGTTAGACGTAGAGTAGATGCTGCTTTGGGAGGCCGCTCCTGAGGAGGCGACAGACACTGTAGCCACTGACCAGGTGAGAAGGAGCCAGCCCTTCAGGGTCTGGGGAGAGTGTCCCAAACAGGGGGAACCAGAGTACAAAGACCCAGAGCACTGTGACAGTCACAGGGCCAGGCACCCAAAGCAGCTGCCTGCCTGTGGGCTGCTGACCTTTCCTGAGAGCCGCCTGCAGCTGGGGCCAGTGTGGCTCCCTCGCAGGCCTTTCCCACGCCAGCCACGCCAGCCACAGCAGCCACACCAGCACTGGCTCAGTTACAGCCTCCCGTAATAGTCTTTCCTTGGGAAGTAGGGAGGGCTGGCCCAGGCCTGGGGCAGGGCAGAGCAGGCCTGAAAGGTGTTGGGGAAGATGGAAACAAAGAAAGGAGGCAGAAAGGAGGGGTGTGGAGGTGCTGCAATGGTCTCTCCAGCCCAGAAGTCTGTCTACCCATCCCAGATTCTGCAGAGAATTCCAGAATCCTGGTCACCCCCATCTTGGGATTCTGCCTTTTGGACAGGGAGGACCCTGGGGATAGACTCTCTCTCTCCACCCCGCTGAGTAGGAGGACACCATGAGGATGAGAACTGCTTGGTATTAAGTAACTACCCGCCACTCTCCCCTCCCATCAATTGTCTCCTTTTCTTTTCTTTTTTTTTTTTTGCAGTACGCGGGCCTCTCACTGTTGTGGCCTCTCCCGTTGCAGAGCACAGGCTCCGGACGCGCAGGCTCAGCGGCCATGGCTCACGGGCCCAGCCGCTCCGCGGCATGTGGGATCCTCCTGGACCGGGGCACGAACCCGTGTCCCCTGCATCGGCAGGCGGACTCTCAACCACTGCGCCACCAGGGAAGCCCCGTTGTCTCCTTTTCAAGAGAGAGAAGAATCGAACAGGAGAGCCTCAAGTCTGATTATCAGTAGTCAAACACCTGATTGCCATCTTCTCCAAACGTGCCGTTTAATTGATCACCAAGTTGGGGGTGTGGGCGGGGAGGTGGCAGGCTTGGTGCAGCTCCACCAAATGCCACGACTCTGCTCTGGCTGCTCTGTGTGCACAGCAACCACCACACCCCACCTCCCCCCACCCCACCCCCCTGCTTCTGGAAACCGTGCCCACTGCTTTGATACACTGTGTGATAATTGCAACGGAAGTACTTTTCACCTTTAAAATGGAATTACTCACTCTCTTTGTCTGGAGGCCTGGGCCCAGGCCAGCAGCCCTGGCAAGGAATGAACTCTCTTAGACCCAGGTACAGCGGATCCCGTCCATAAATGCAGACCGGGTTCCGGGCCTGCTGCCGAAATCTTGCGTGTGCCTCAGCATTTTGTCAGGTAGGTGCGCTTGGAAGAGCTCTAGCACCTTGAGGCTGTGACTATCTCTCACCCTTATTTGTATTTTCATCCCCCTCCACCCTTGTGCCAAGGTCAACCTGGGCAAGTTGCTTGATCTCTCCAAGCTTTGGTTGCCTGGTCTGGAACGTGGGAGAACACCTCTCTGGAATGGCAGTTGTGGGATTCCATCAGCAAATGGGTGCTGAGTCCAGCAGAGGGTCTGTCTGATCTGCAGGAGGAGCTCAGGAATTTTTTTCCCTTCTTTCCTATAAGTTCCTAGCAATGTGATGGGAACATTTAACCACTGTCTCCTCAGGGCCGGGGCAGAGGGTTAGACCTCAGGTCTTCCCTCTGGCTGGGCTTGTAGCCGCTGGGTCTGGTCCCTCCCCTCTGTCCTGTGAGCTGCCGGGCTGATAACGGGAAGGGCTCAAGAGCACATGTGAGATGGCTTGTCTGCTGGTGTTCCCTTCCCAGAACGCTTTCCCTGAGTTCCTGAATGTATTAGTATGCTCAAGCTGCCATAACAAAACCCACAGATTGGGTGGCATAAACTATAGAAATTTATTATCTCATAGTTCTGGAGGCTGGAAGTCCAAGATCAAGGTGCCAGCAGGGTTGGTTTCTGGTGGGGCCTCTCTTCCTGGCTTGCAGGCAGCTGCCTTCTCACCGTGTCCTCACATGGCCTCTCCTCTGTGCTCATGTCGGGAAGAGGGGGATATCTCTGGTGTGTCTTCCTCTTCTTATAAGGACACTAGTCCTATCGGATTAGGGCCTCACCCTAACGACCTCTTTTGACCTTAATGACTTCTTTCATGGCCCTATCTTCAAATATAGTCACATTGGGGATAGGGCTTCAACATATGAATTTTGAGGGGGCACAATTCAGTCCATACACCAAATGTCAATCCTGTCCTCTTCCCTCAAGGAGTTCAAGTTCTAAGGTAGCTAGGACCACAGTGGAGAAGCGGTCATGCCCAGAGCCATGTGCATCCTCCAGGACTTGAGAGGAGAGAGCTCTCTTCTGGCTGGGGTGATGGAAGAAGGAGTCTCAGAGGAGAGTGCAATGTAGGGGCATCTGGGCTGGGCCTTGATAAGAAGTTGTGGGCAGAGGGGTAGTCCCAGGCCCAGGGGAGGTCTGGGCAAATACTTGGGGCCATGTGAAGAGCACGCCGGGTCAGATCAGTTTGCCGTCTCCACTTCTCTTCTGCTTCTCTCCCCTGCTGTGGGTACTTTGGGAATGTGTGTGCTGCCAGAAGTTTCCTCAGGCTGAATTTGCTGTTAGAGTGAATTGCAACATGGCAAAGGAAAGGGCTGGCTGGGCGGCAGTGACAGGAGTGCAGCGGAAGGAATCCTGCAGCAGCCTGAGCCCCTGCGCCAGCTGGCTGGCCGCTCGTCCAGATGGTGCAGGGTTAGAGCTGGCAGCGCCTGGAGCGGGGGGAGAGGGATTGCAAGGACCGCGGGACCCTGGGAGTCTGGAGAGACTGCGGAGAGGGTTCTTGGTGACTGAGAGTCAAGTTCCAGGACTGCTTGGAGGTACTGGGGAAGGGAGAGCGGTGGAGAAGTGTAGAAGATTCTGCTGATCTCTAGGGACTCCAGACTACCAGAGGAAGCTCCAGATGTGCTGAGGTGCCTGTGAAGCTGGGGGCACCAGAGGCACCAAGGGCATTGTGGGTCAGCACAGGAAGATGTTCAAGGGAGTTTGGGATCTCGTAGACTCTGGGGGTTGGAACTTGAGGTCTAGAGCGGCTGGGGAGATTTAGGGCTCCCACTGTCTCTCCTCTAGCATGTCCAGCATGTAGACTTTGTGGCTGGGAAGGAGTCATGGCAGTCAGGCCTGCAGACTTCCTGGTGCAGTCCTTGGGGCTGAGGCCCTCCTATGTGGCCTGGACCTCACCCACGACCACCTGAAGGAGAACGCAGGTAGCCCTGCAGATGTCTGGGCTCAGGCATTGTGCTGTGAGGAGTGCAGTGGACTTTCCGTTTGACAGAGGCCGGGAGCACTTAAATTACCAACAACTTGCTCAAGCAAACTAGTAAGTATGTTTAACTAAGATTCAGTTCAGGTCTGGCTCCAAAGGCAGTATTTTTTTCCTCTCTGCACTCCCTGCCCTTGGCTGGTTTGTTATCATGAATTCATGGAGCATCTATTAAAAACCTATTATGTACTGGAGCGTGTGATAGTTTCGAGGGCTACAAAGATCAATAAGACTCGAGGGCAGGGAAGATACACAGGTAAACAAACCCAGATAATTCAGAGTGACAGGAGCTAAACTAGAAGCCTGTGGTTCAGGGGGCGTGTAGGAAGGAGTGGTCCATGCTGCCCAGGATAATGTTGTGAAGGGGCAGTGAAGTCTTCCGAGAGGAGGTGGTAGTGGAGAGAGCTGGTTTGAAGGGTGAGCAGATGATCCTCGGGACGCACGGGAAGGGGAGGGTGGAGAGAGTGGAGGATGTTCTGGGTTGAAGGAGCAAAATGAGTGAAGGTGCGGAGGCTTAGAGCTGCAGTGCCATCTGGGGGTGGCACGGGTGTGAGGGGCAGAGAGCTTGAGAGGTCAGCCTGCTTGGGAGCTTTGCCTTTGCTGGTTGGCACCGGGGAGCTATTGAGGGGCTTTCAGCAGGGAAGTGATGAGATCTGAATTTCAGTTACAGTGCTCTCAGAGCCCTGGTTCTTGCAGGGCTCCATGGTGCACTGCAGTGATCTGTCTGCATGCCTTCTTGCCCAGGAGACAGTGCGCTCTGCAAGGGTAGGGCCTGGCTTTTGTCCATCCTTGTGGCTCCTTCACCCATGGCAGGAACTACTGTAAGCAGGGGTTTAGCACATACAACATGCTCAAGGAGGTTTGGCGCTGCAGCCAGACCATTGTACAGTCTGCCATCCCTGCCCCTAAGGACTTATGCCCACCCCTCTCCGGAGCCCTCTTAGCCCGGTGTGGGGCACCTCGTAGACAACAGGATAGAGTGGAAAAATCGTGGACTTTCAATCCCAGTTTTCCCATATATTAGTTGCAGGACTTTGGGCAAGTTATTTCACTTCCTGAGGGCACGGTTCCCTCATCTGTACAATGTCAGTGATATAATGAAGCTCACCAGATTATTCTTTTTTTTTTTTTTTTTTACGTGGGCCTCTCACTGTTGTGGCCTCTCCCGTTGCGGAGCACAGGCTCCGGACGCACAGGCTCAGCGGCCATGGCTCACGGGCCCAGCTGCTCCGAGGCATGTGGGATCTTCCCGGACCGGGGCACGAACCCGTGTCCCCTGCATCGGCAGGCGGACTCTCAACCACTGCACCACCAGGGAAGCCCCAGATTATTCTTTTAAAAAAAAAAAAATTTATTTAGGCTGTGCCAGGTCTTAGTTGTGGCATTCGGACGTCTTCGTTGTGGCATTCGGACGTCTCCGTTGCGACATGCAGACTCTTAGTTGTGGCATGCATGCGGGATCTAGCTCCCCGACCAGTGATTGAACCCAGCCCCCTGCACTGGGAGCGAGGAGTCTTACTCACTGGACCACCAGGGAAGTCCCCACTTCATTCTTTATGTTCGAGTGTATGTCAAGTGTAGATATGTAGAAGGTGCTCAGTACATTTTAGGTCTAATAATCATAATAAATAATGACCCTCATGGGTGCTGGTCACTTACCTATTGTCTCTCAGCTCTAACCCCTCCCTTCTATACTCTGCTCTGTGAGGCTGGGGCTGACTCTGCAAACCATATTTTGCAGAGCGTATTTTGCCAGTGGGCTCTTATTAAGTTCTGCCAACAGGGAGGTTGCCTACAGGGAGAGAGGGGAGGACTTGCTTCTTCCGGTTGCTTCCTTTCAACGTTGCTCCAGCACCAGCTGGGCAGCACTACCTCCTCCAAGATCTGGATCCCACCTCTGGGGTATTCCTTCCCTGAGGTTCTATACTCTGACAACCTCAACCTTACCTGCTTGTTCTCCCAGCCTAGGGGTGGGAGCTTCCTCTTGTGGTTTTCTCTGTGGTACTTAGTGTTCCCTCTTTGCTTTTCAGCCCTCCCACACCAGTAAAGCCAACCCCTTATATTCAATACCCTCTGTGGAAATACCTAGCGTGGTTTCTATTTTCCTAAGGGGAGTCCTGACACTAACATCATGGCTATATAAGGCAGCAGGTACTCAGTGCCCTGTGATGGTGCAGAGTTCAGAAACAGCCTCAGAGACCAAAGATGGGGCAGGGGGTGGGGCAGATGTGGAGGCAATTCCCATAGAGCACAGGTCATGTGATAGGCAGCATGGTGCAAGCTGGTGGATAGGGAAGAGCCTAGACTGATTAGAACATGAGGTTTGTTTTAGGGTGGGGCAGATCATGATGCTGGAAAGGCAAGTTGCAGCTAGAAGTGGAAGGCTTACATGCCAGGGAAGATGCAATTTAGAGATAAAGGAGGGACTGAAGGACAGAGAGGACAAATCAGTTTACTCTCAGCCCTTGAGGCTGGGTTCATGGTAGAAGGGGCTGGACCTCCAGGAACTGGCTATGGGACCGTAGGCAAGTCATCTGGCCTCTCAGATCACTGATGCCATCCTCTCTAAGTGGATTTGCCATACACTTTGGAAACAGAAAGCTCTTTGTCAGCATAAGGAATTATCGATATTAGGTACTATTCTAAGTAGCTCTGGGGGAGGGGCTCATAGGAGGGAGGAGGGTGTTTTCAGGCTGGGAAAGAGACAAGGTGGGAGCCCAGTGGGGAAGAATGTTGGGGGAGGCCTCCAAGGGTGTGGTGGTCCACACTCAGATTGGGAGGCAGAGGGTGGGGGAAGGGATAAAAAAGGAAGCCACGTTTGGGTGTTGGCGTGGTACGTGGGTAAGGCTGAGGAATGAGCAGGGGTGGGAACCTAGGTTGCCACAGGCCCTGGAAGCCACTATAGGTGGAAGCTGATCCTGCAGGGCTGGTTGGGGAAGGTGGTCCCAAGGACACTGCAAGCAGAGGGCTGTGGGCCTCCCTGTGGGTGTTCTCAGAGTTGCTGGGGATCTCTGTCTGCTTTTCTCTACCTCCCTCCTGTTTTATATCTTCCCAGCCAGAAACGTCGTGGGGTTACAAAAACATGCTGCCAATTCTAAATTCACACAAATCAACTTTGGCCCAGCCTAGAGCACAGAGGAAAAAAATGTTCATGGAGGATATGTATTTGTCAGACCCCAAGGTAAACCACCAGGCAGAGAGAGGGCGGAGCCAGGGCCCCGGCCGACTCTGGCCTCACCCTTTCTGAGCCCAGAACCTCGACCAACTGGGAGGAAGTCTCATTCCTTTCAAAGCAAACTGCTTGTTTTTCACAACATAAATAATGTATGTTCTTTAAAAACATAAAGAGAAAATACAGATAAGCAAAAAGAAGATATAAATCCTCCACAACCCCATCTCCCAGATGTATATTTACACTTTCAGATACTTCTCTGGGTTTGTACATGTAAATGCAAAAAATGGCATTTATATTAATTGCAACCTGCTCTTTTCACTCTGCAGGTCATCATGGCCATCTTTCCATGGCACTGAATGTACTTCTGCAGCATCTTTTTAAATGATATCACAATTAGATAACAACAACTATAATTTGTGTAGTGCTCTATAGCTTACCAAGCACTTGGTGTCCATTATCTTATTTCAGCCCTTGGCCTTCTCTCATGGAGGTCTCTCCCTTAGGTAATTCTGCTGCCAAAAGAGGCCGCCCCTGCCTCCTTTGCCCCCTGCCCCCCGACCCTGTTCCCCGGAAGTCTTAAACAATTTTTTTTTTTGCGGTACGCGAGCCTCTCACTGCTGTGGCCCCTCCCGTCTTAAACAATTTTTTTTTTTGCGGTACGCGAGCCTCTCACTGCTGTGGCCCCTCCCGTCGCGGAGCACAGGCTCCGGACGCGCAGGCTCTGCGGCCATAGCTCACGGGCCCAGCCGCTCCGTGGCATGTGGGATCCTCCCGGACCGGGGCACGAACTCGTGTCCCCTGCATCGGCAGGCGGACTCTCAACCACTGCGCCACCAGGAAAGCCCCCCGGAAGTCTTTATATAGCTCCACCTCCATTCTTCCTGCTTCAGCAGCAGTTTCTACTCCAATTGCCCTTTGGAGAGATGCATGCTGGCTAGACCCCTCTCCTTCATCTCTACTTCTTCCTGCCTGACCCAGCTGTCAACCTCTGTCCTTTTGTCCACATGCTCTCCTTTCTCTGCCTCCTAGAGAGGAAGGGGCCTCTGTCTTATCTGCTTAAAAATCCTTCTGCATAGTCTCAGAATGTTGTCCCAATTGCCACCCTAGCCATCCTTCCCCTCTCTCCCCCTGCACCTCTGCCCACTTCCCCTCTCCTGTCCAATTCTGCTTGAGGACCAGCTTGACACAACCTGAGAGGGTGGGAACCTGCGTGACCCTCTGCTCCCTCAGGATGTGACCCCTCTTCATCTCCAGATATAACCAAGCACAGAGTTTCCCTGTTGTTGCTCATGAGTGGGGATGGGTGGGGGCCAGACCCACAGAGAGCCAAGGGGCAGGCTGGGGTGTCCTCAGAGCCTCCAGTGCATGTGTGAAGAGGGGTTCTGAACTCCTGTCTCCCTGCCTCTCTGGGTCTCCTCTCCCACACCCCCTTCCTCTGCCTGTTTCTCCCTCCTCACTACCTCCCCAGCATCCCCATCCTTTCCTGTCTTCCCTCTGCCTGACATCTGACAATGTCCCTGGTGCTTGAGAGCTGCAGCCATTGGGGCCAGGGAGAGAGACAGGAGGGAATATCTTGTGCCCCTCCTTCTTTGTCCTAGGATTTCAGTTGACATCTTTATCCTGGGAGTGCCTCCCTCTGCCCACCCCCACCCTGACCGGCGGCCCCATCTCTCCTATCTCCCCTCTGTGGTGGAAGGGAAGATGGGAAGAGGAGCTCGTGGCCTGCTCAGTCCAAGACGCCAAACTCTTCAGATGTTCTGCCTTCCCAGGGACCAGATGAGGAAGCTGGGCTGGAGTATCTACTCAGCCAGCTACCATCCTGGGCAGGGGGCTACCTCTCCTGGCTTTGGAGAAGGGCAAGTGCCCCTGAGTTTGGGTAATCCAGATATTCGGGCCCAGGGGGCACTCCACCCCTCACCACACCCACCCTGAACGCCTGCCCCATGGCCCTTAGGCCTCCTTTCCACAGCGAGGACATCAAAACTCTTAGCTGTGTGGCCCCTTTGAGACCCTTCCTTCAGCCAGGCATCAGGGGTATCTGAGCACTTGATCTCAAGCTCCTGATCACGTGCCCAGGGGCTCACCAAATGCCCTCCCTTCTGGCTCCAACCCAACCCCAACAGCCTGGATTCCTGAGTTGGCACATTCAGTGTCACTTCCCTCACTCCAGGGACAGATAGTGTCACCCTAGTGTCCACTCACTAGTCGTGCCTTTAGATGAGTGACCCAGAGGAGCTCCTGTTCATGGAAAGCAGCCGGAAGAAGCCCCAGGTGTTCAGGCCCTCTGACTCCTGGGCAAAGGTCAGGAGTGGGTAGGAGGGGCCAGCACACTGCCCATCGGCCTCACAGGGATGAGAGGACCCCCAAACTCTCCTTTGTGCCTCTGGGGGCGGGCACTGGTGGCCTGAGAAGTTGGGCATTGAAGCCTTTTGCTGGAAGGAGGAAGACCCTTGCTGTGGGGTAATGGCTGTGACTAACATCTCCCTTGTCCTTCACCTCAGCTAAGGTTGGAGAAGATGACAAACAACTCCTGGACCAGGGGAGGGGCTTCCACAGCATTGTTGACACTAGGCCAAGGGGAAGGTCCAAGTTTCTACTCCAGGTTTGCCCCCTGGCTGGGCATCTAAGACCTGGTGCCCTGCCATCCAAGCTCCCTGGGACTCGGAGGGAGTATGAGGCTGTGGGGCTGACCCAGGAGCAGCACGCTGACCTCTCCTGTCTTCGTACCTGGCTCTTCCTCCTACGTGATGATAGCCAGGAACCACCCTGGCTGCAGCCTTCTGTTCTGTACCCCGAGCCTAGAGGAAGAGGAACTGTGAACACCCCTATTTGTCCTGCCTCAACCAAGGCCTGGTCCAGTGGCACAGCTCACCTGACCCCGGACCACTTGACCTCGAAGCCTCCTGCCCCAGGCCTTTGGGCCTCTCACTATGGAGGACTCCAATCTCTTCCCCACAAAGATGCATCAGTGGCTCCTGAGCTGGGAGGGGGTGGGACATGAGACCTAGAGCCTCCAGCATCCCTTTGCCCAGGTGGGGGACTTGACAAGAAGGCACAAGAACAATTCCAAGGGGGTAGATGGTAAACATGTTATTCTTTTATGCTAATCTGTCTCCACACCATTTCCTACCCTTCCTAGCCAGCTGCAGGTTATTTTTTTCTGGACTTCTGTCTGAATCGGGGTGGGGGGGAGGAGGAAATCAAGAAAGTTGTTTCTGGACTATTTTAGTCACTGTCCTCATCCTTCTGCCTCTGTGGTAGGTGTCCATCACTCTCCTTCCCTGGGCCAACCTATTGTCTGTATTTAGCTGTCTCTGAGAGAGGACACTTCTTCCCTCCACAAAGCTTCTCTGTATAGTTGGGAAGTCCCTTCTGAAGTCTAACCACCATCTTTCTTGCTACCTTATTACATCAACTTTTTTTTCTTTAATTTTATTGGAGTATAATTGATTTACAATGTACATCCACTTTTTTTCTAGGACATAGATGGCAGTAGAGTTTGTCTTCCAGCATCCCTACATCTTTCTCCAAAACGTTCTTTTGGGCCAGTCACCACCTGCTCATCTTTGGAGGTGAAGCACAGGCAGTGTTTTTCTGAAGCCCTCTTTTCTTCAACTCCCAATCCCTTCTTTAAGACCATCCACATCCACATGCCCAGCGCTTCCTGAGCACGCAATGTCCCATCCTGTGGAGGTTAGGGGACATGGGTGGTGGGGAGAGGACTTGACCCCAGTGCTGCCCTCTGGGCCTGTGCAAGTGCAGGTGTGCCTGTCTGCTGTGCGAGTGTGTGGGTCTCAGATCCAGGGCTTATGTGTGGAGTCTCTCCTCCCTTGTACTCGCTGGTGGCCTGACACCAGCAGCTCAGGGAGGGAGGAGAGAACAACCTTCCCCACTCTTTTTTCCCTAAGCTGTGGTTCCGCCAGCAACCATTAGGGGTCACTGTTGCCTTAGCCAGCAATGACAGGCAGGAACAGGGAAGGGCAGGGGCGCGTGCGGTGGGACACGTGGTCCTTGCTGCCCACCTGGACCCTAACAGGATAGTGTCTGAGTTGTGGTTAGCATAGAGACGGCCTCGCACAGACTCATGCACACTCCGCTCGTGCCTTAAGGAGCTGTGGTTTTCAGGACAGGTGCTGGAGTGAGCAAGCACGCTTAGAAGTATGAACCTCCGCAGAACCCCCGTGTGTGGCAGCATGGGAGCTCTGGCCCTGAGGACCTGGATGCAGGAAACGCTGATACAGGATGCGAAAAAGCCTTGAGCCAGGCCCAGCCCCTTCTGCTACCACCCCCTTCACCAAGGTTTTAAGTCGTTCATCTGCAGCTCCTCCCCTTCGAATACCCTGATGGCACTGGCATGAGAGCCTGGAAACAGACTCCCATGTGCTCCTTTAACCTGCCTCCGGGGCATCTCTGCTCCTGGGATGGAATAACGGTAGGGAGCCAGACACACAGACTCTGCTCTGACGTGTGTCCCCTGCCTTGCCTGGGGGGCATCCAGCACGGACTGGTGATGTCATCAGTACCCCTCCCCCACCCCAAGTTCTGCCCACTTCAAGTCTGTCCTGTGATACCCCAGGACATGTCTGCCCAGTGGAAATACGGAGGGATGAGGTGTAGGGAACGGGTTGGTGAGGCTGGGAGGCCGGATACGAAGGTTCCCCTGCCGGGCTCAACCACTTCTGGCCACCTGAGCCGCAGATAATAGCAGGATGGTCCTGCTTCACTGCCATGGCAACCCTGGCTGCTCAGTCCTCATGGAGGTGGTGTTTGACAGCAGTGTATTTATCCTATATCACTGCCTCAGGGTCACCACCTCAAGTCCCCAAGGAGGGAGGGAGGAAGTTCATCCAGTGTTAACACCATATAGATGGAGAGATAATGGGCTGCCCGGGACGAGGGTATAAACAGACCTCGGCCTTTATTGTGCCTTCTCCAGTCTTCCCATGAGAGGCAGGGGTGGGGGGCAGAAGTGAGGGCAGGGAGGAAGCAAGGCTATTAAAGCCTTAATAATCCAAGGGTAGGAGGGGGATTGAGGGGGAAAGGACTGGGAGAAGGGGTGAATCTGCCCCAAGGGAACGCCCTGGAGAAGAGGAAGGGGGAGCACCAAGCTTGGGGTCTTTGGGTATGGCAAAGGAGAGGAAGGGGGGTGAGGGCAGGCCTCCAGGCCAGGCTGGGAACCCACTTGCCCGGTTCCCTGGGTTCTCCTCACAACCCCTGTGGGACGGGGCAGAGGGGAGGAGGTGAGAGGAGCAGTCACGTGGATGCCCAAACCCAGCCTCCCAAACACAGACAGAGAGGGTTCCAGCCCCGATTCTGGTTGCTCATCTGGTTTCAAACGCGCTGATGACCCCAGATGCCCACAGGAGCTCCAAAGCCGAGGGTGGGGTTCCCCAGACGCTGCCTCTGGGGCGGGCAGGCCTCTCTTCCTAGTCTGAGTAGGCTCTCTCACTCAGAGGGCAGGATGTCTTGTCCTTGGTCTAACCTCCACTTCTGTTGTGGCCTTGATTACTTCCGCATGGAGGATCAGATTCCTGAGAAAATCTGTCCTGCCATGACTCTGCTCTGCTCTCCCCGTCACCCCCAATCTGTCCTGCTCCTGCTCTCTGTGCCCCCCTCGGCCACCCCCTGCCCTGTCTCAGCATCTCACAGCTGCAAAGGTCAGGTCCCTTCCTCTCTGCCCATGGGAGGCCAACCAGCCAGGGAATGGGGTGCCCCTCAGTGCCCTGGACCCCCATTTTGGGGGCTGAAGTCTGAGGAAGCCCCTTTAGGGGCTGGCGGGGAGTCGGGCTCTGCATCTGTGGGCAGCAGCGAGGCCCGGGCCCCCCGGCACTCTGGGCTGTAATAGAAGGAAAGGAGGCGGAATGAGGGCCGCAGCTCTTCCTGTATGCTGTCCAGGATGTGGGTAAAAGTTGGGCGCAGGCGCGGGTTCTGCTGCCAGCAGCGGTGCATCAGCTCCTGCCTGGGGGAGGTGGGGGGCAGTGTCAGAGGGGTGCACACGTCCTGCCTCCTGCGCTGAGAGGGTCAATCAGTGTGATTGTAGGGGGGGTCATGGGGGATTATGTCTGAGAGGGTCACAGGGGAGTAAATGGGGGTTGTAGTGGGGATGTTGAGTTGGAGGGCTCAGAGCTGGGGATCAGTGCAAGTAAAAGCATCAGAGGAGGTGGGCCAGACTCACGGGGGTGGGACAGGTATAGGCAGGGCAGACTGGGGTGACTCACAGCTGAACGGGACAGCTCTCCAGCTCCTCTAGGACCCCGCCATCCATGACGAACTTGAGCACCTGCTCATTGGATAGGCCCTGGTAGGGTTGTTCAGCCAGGGTCACAATCTCCCAGAGCACCACGCCAAATGACCTGGAGGACGCGGAGGAGGGCCTGAGCCCAGCACCCTTAATGCAGCTCAGCGCACCCTAAGGCGTGCACCCAGGCCTCTCCCAAGGCCCTGCCTCCACACCCCCTGAGCCCTCTGCTCCAGCCAGGCCCCACCAGACATCCGAGTGGGTGGTGAAGATTCCATCTTTGAGGGACTCAGGGGCCATCCAGCGCACAGGCAGCAGCCCCTTCCCGCCCTTGCGGTAATAGTCTGTCTCATACACATCTCGAGTCATCCCGAAGTCTGGAAAGTGAGGGTAGACGGGGTGTGGGGCAGCAGAGCCATTCACCAGCTCCTGCCCCAGGAATACCTCTCCCAACCCTCTCCGCCTCCAAGAATCCTGGAATGTGAGGGTTCAAAGGACCTCAGAGATCATCCCATCCAAATCCTGCTGCCCTCGGACGAGGAGACTGAGATCCAGGGTGGGGGGCTATCAGGGACAGAGCTGTGGGACAGGCCTGGGTCTCCTCAAGCCTCGCTTAGGGGGAGTCACTCTACCCAGGCTGCCCCCACCCGCCTGGCCCCCTCTGTACCCCCGATCTTGACGGTGAAGTCCTGGGACACCATGCAGTTTCGGGCCGCCAGGTCTCGGTGCACAAACTTGTTGGCAGCGAGGTAGGCCATGCCGTCCGCGATCTCACCAGCCATCTGGATCATATCTCCCAGTGCCGGCCGAGGGAGCCCAGGGTTGTTCTAGAGCCAAGAGAGGGGGCTAGTGAAGTAGGAACTTGAGGCTGGACTCCTGCCCCATGATTACCCCTACAACTGTGCCCAAGTCCTCTCTAACTCCCCAGCCCCTCGCCCAGGATCTTCCTGGTCCCTACCTCTGCCTCAGGCCGCAAAGATCGAAGATGGCTCTTGAGGTCCCCCCGGGTCATTAACTCCATGATGACCAGAGTTGGCTGGCCCTGAGACACCACACCCAGGAGACGTACCTGGGATGGATAAAGAGCCTGGTTGCAGGTCTACCCAGCTCCCTTGATCTCCCTGGCCAAAACCTTGTTCTGCTCTCACAGCTGACCCAGACACCAACCCTCCTAACCCCAACCATGACCTAACAATGACCCTGACGCTAACCCATGACCTTAATCGATCTATCATCCCAATCTTCATGATTGAACCAACTCTGACCATGATCCTAATAATGATGTGAACACTCAGTGTTGACTTCCACCAGGACTGATTTCAGCCCTAGCCGTGATCCTACCATGGCCCTAGGATGACCCTGTTTTGACTCTAACCCCAGCCATGAGCTTTACCCCAATTAGGATCCTAACCACAGGCCCAACCCTGAACTTGATGGTGCCCTGAAATCATCTCTGATCTTTGCCCTCTTACCACATGAACTTCACTCTAATTTTGACCCTGACAATGCCCTTGACCCTCCCTTACCACATGGTGACACTTGAATGCCTTCATGACAGAGGCTTCCTTGAGGAACTCAATGCGTTCTCGTGGGCTGGCCAGCTCATTCACCGTCTTCAGGGCCACGGGCGTGAGCTCCTCTCCAACCTCAAGTCCTTGTGCCAGCCCCTCGTATACCATCCCAAAAGAGCCCTGGCCCAGTTCCCGGATTATGGAGATCTGCTCCCGAGGCACCTCCCACTCATCAGGGATGTACACTGAGAGGAAGTGGGAGTCACAAGGCGAGCGTACTGCTCTCTGCCACACCTCCACCCACTTCTCTTCTCTTCTGAAGGGCTCGGGTCCCAAGGCTGCCTTCTCCAAGATGGTCTGGAAGTCTGCCTCTTCTCCCCTCCTGCCTCCCTTTCCCACACCACCCGTCCAGCCACCCCCAGACCTACTATGCGAGGCACTGAAGTACTCCGGATTCACAGAGGTATACAGCGTGCTGTTTCTGCAATGGGAGGTGAGAGGGTCAGGCTGGAAGGGTCCTCGGGAAGGAAGAAGCAATGTCAGAGGACAAGGAAGAGGGACATTACAAGGAGGAAGGAAGTTACTGATCATAACCCCTAGCTCTGATCAGGGTGACCCCTGGGGAACACCAAGCACTTTCCAAGCTAGTCTTGGTCCTAGTCCTGGGATCTGGGATCTGACAGGCTGGGAAAAGGGAGGACAGAAGTAGAGAAGCTGCTGCCTGCTCAGCTAGTCCTCAGAACCCAGCTAATCAAAGTCCTGCCCTCAGTTCCCTCTCATATCCAGCCCTAGGGGGATCTGACATCAAGAATCCCAGGATCCCAGGACACATCCTGAGGTCTCCTGCTCCTCCCCCTGCTATGATAGGACCAGTTTCA
This sequence comes from Orcinus orca, assembly GCF_937001465.1. Lineage (NCBI taxonomy): Eukaryota > Metazoa > Chordata > Mammalia > Artiodactyla > Delphinidae > Orcinus > Orcinus orca. The sequence goes on along the minus strand of NC_064559.1, from coordinate 98,909,886 downwards.
TTAGTTCTCAGGCTAAGAGTATGGTGACCAACAGACGCAGTATGCCCAGACTGAGGGGTTTCCCAGGATTTGGGACTTTCACTACCAACATCAGGAAAGTCCCAGGCAAACGTGGACAAGTTGGTCCCGCTAACTGAAAGGTGTGTCTCTTTCCTCCATGCCGCCCCCAGGGGAAGAGTTACTGCTTCTAAGGAATTCCTTTCTGCTGTCTCATCTGCTACCCTCTGATTGCACTGACCTTACGATAAGGGCTCAGGGAAGAAGGGGGTTGGGAACCAATATGGGACTCGTCATCACCTCTTCTTGCTGTAGAAGAAACCGAGGGCAGCGAGAATGCTGAGCAGCATGAGGCCCACGGGGGTGACAGTGAGAAGGACGTGCAGCCCCCCGGAGTCTTCCTCCTCTGGTGGCCAGAAGGTGGCAGAGGTTTGGGTCAAAGATGGAGAAGTCAGAAAAAAGCAAAAAACAATAATAATAAAAAAAGATGGAGAAGTCAGAGGGTAGAGGACACTTCTCTTTCCACAGTGGGTGGTGAGGATGGGGGAGGGAGGGGGTGGAGGGGCCTGTGGTTTCCAAAATGGGAGATGTGGCTGGGGACCCAGGTGGGGGCCGTTTGGGAGTACAGGTCTGGGACAGCGGCTCTGCACACCTGGGCCAGGGATGTAAAAAGCGACACCGTCTGTCCAGGAGCCATTGCCAGCCAGTGAGGTTGCCCGAACTCTGGCCGAGTAGTTTCCAGGAGGCAGCAGGGCCAGGTGGACGCCCCCAAACTTGGCATATCGCAGGCGGGACACACACAGCACTGTGGCCTCCTGAGGGCAACACAGAAGAGCTGGCTGGGAAGAGGATGGAGGCACAAACTGGGGCTGGGTTAGGGTGTCTCCTGGGGTACCTACCTCTCCCAAGCGGCGGTACTTGATTTCGTACTTGAGAATGAGTCCGTTGGGGTCTGGTGGCTCAAGCCAGCGTAGGAGAACACTGCTCTTACTGGCTGCCTCCCAGGCCACCTTCCCTGGGATGCCATCAGCCTCTCCTGCGGGAGAGGGCATCAGGCAGCCCGGCCACAAGTATTTCCTCTCACCTTCATGTTCAAACCCAAGGGCGCTAAACTGGGAGGTTTGAGGAAACGCTGGGATTATGGGGACTGGAAAGGTTGAGCAAACTGCGGCCCTGAGGTTGGCGGGAGGTCAAACTGGCTGGTTGGAGCACTAATTGGTTAGGGTCCTTGGGGTCGGTGTGTGGGCGGGGTAGAGCTGGGGGGGTCACCTACTGTGGGGCATGGTACGTGCAAAGACGAAGGTGGCAGCGCTGCAGCCCACAGTGTGCGCCGCGTGGTTGCAGGCATGGATGTCGATCCGGTACTCTGTGAAGTGGCGCAGGCCCTTCAGCACCGCTCGCTCCCGGGGCACTTTGTCCTCCTGGATCTCGAAATCCGAGCTGTTCCCCCCAAGCCGGAGAGCCCCGGCTGCCCGGCGGTGCCTCCCTGAGTCCCTAGGGAGGGCGCGAGTCAGAGCCAGGCCCCAGTCCCGGGAGCCACGCCTCTCGGCCCCTGCTCCGCCCCCGCTCACCTTTGAGGGCTCTTATTGATGGACGTCACCTTCCAAGGGGATCTGGGGAGACCGGGGGATCGGGGGGGTGGGCCCTGTCAGGCCCGCCTGGAAGGCGCCCCAGTGCCCTCTGCAACGGCGGACCGCCTCCCAACCCCACCCACAACCCAGGCCACGCCCCCCGCCCCGCCCCGCAGATCCCGCTCATCAGCACCCTGGCCTCCCGGCTCTCTCGTGCCGAGACGCACTTGGGGATGGTGATGGCGTTGTGTAGAAAGTTTTCAAACTTCTTCTGGAAGGAGGCCTCCTGTGCCTCCAGCGGTGGCAGGACCTGCCCAGGAGGTGGGTGCTGGCAAGGGCAGCAGCCAGGCTCCCTGTCGGCCTCGAGCTCCCCGTCTTCGCGGTCGAAGCGGGGCTCGTTGTTGCTGGTGGGCAGCCGCAAGCCTGGTGCGGCGGCGGCGAAGGAAAGAGTTAGACTGGCAGCGCCCGCGGCCCGACACCCCAACCCCTCCGGTCCGCGCCTCCTCCTTGCGCACCGCGGTGGCAGTAGTCATTGAGGTAGAGGTCGCTGTCCTCTGCCAGGCGTTGCCACAGCACCAGGTAGTAGGTGATGTTTCCGTTGCGCTGGGTCGGTGGCTTCCAGCGCACCAGCAGGTGGGAGGAGGAATTGGACGTGGAGATGACGTCCTGGGGCACTGTGGGTGCTGGGGGTGTGAGTAGGGTACAACTGAGGGGCTGCAGATCCCCCTTTCAAATACTGTCTGGTTATGGGCCCTTCTCTCTGAGGTCCAGCCTCCCAGCCTCTATAGGCCCGGTGTTCAGTGACCCAGCTTCTCTATTTCTGGTGCTTGGGTTACCCCATTCTCACTAGGACCCAGGCATTTAGCTCCCAACCCCCTTCAAAGGCTTCAGCCTACCTGCAGGTAAGGTTCGGAGGTAGATGATGGGGCTTTGGGCTCCTTGGTGGGGGCTGTCCTCTTCAGTGGTCAGCGTGATGGCCCGCACAAACACTGCGTACTGTGTCCAGGGCTTCAGCGGGGCTAGGGTCACACCTGGCTCCTGGGTGCGGCTTAGGGGCAGTTCCACGTCCAGTAGGTTCCAGCTCTGGGCCCCACATGCATCTGGACCTACATGCTCTGTGGCATTCTGGAATGGGCTGAACACCCCATCCCTAGAGATGAGGGGCAGCTCAGCCCCAACCCCAGTTTCTAGCATCCCCCTCCTCTCTGAATCACTCCAAGACTGTCATTGTCATGCTTCTTCCAGTATGAGGGCATTCAGAAGCAGGTGTGGGTCTGCCCTTTGGGGCAGGTGCCTTGTGGACATGACATACTCACTGAGTGGGTCTGCTCAGAGCTGGAATTGAGCCAGGATCCCCAGTATATCTCTAAGGGAGCACAGCCATAGCCACACTGCAAGGCAGATGCTAGGGGAGTTTCCTGAAAGACCTCGAAGATTCTTTGCCCTTTGAGTCCAAAGGCAGTTGTGTATAGTCCTGCAGAATGTGAGCTGTACAACCGGTGGGTAGGGGTGGGAGGCCGGGGCTTTACATTGCAGTCCATGTTAGCATTCCTTAATGTGTGGTCCATGGCCCAGAAGATTCAGCATTACCTGAATGCTGAAGCTTGTTAGAAATGCAGATTTATGGGCCCTGCCCAGGACTAATGGAATAAGAATCTGTGGGAGCGGGGCCCAGGAATCTGTATTTAACAAACTCTCCAGCTCCTCAAGCTAGAGTCCTTCATCTTCCACTGAGGCCTAGGAGAGCCTTGGCCCTGTGAGCAGGCCTCCCACCGTTAGTGTTTCTCCCTTCCTCCCAGGCCAGGCCCTGTGCTAGTGGGCAACTAAGACCTCTCCATTTTAATTCACAGGAAATGATTCCAAACCAGGTGGCTCCCATCTTCTATCTACCACAGAGGGTTAGTACTCCTCACTCCTGCTCTCCCAGCTTGCCTTCCCAAATCCATCTCTCTCCTCTAAAGAGTTCTATTTTTGATCCCTAGCCATGCTTTTGGAGAAGTTCTTCCTGTGGTCTAACCACTATCCATCCTGCTATGGTCAGTACATTCTCTCCAAAGAAAAGAGCAGCTGGTCCTTGGTTGTCCCTGCTCCCTCCCTTCCTCAGGCTTTAATGAAATGCTGGCAAGGATATGCATAAAACTGACCAAATTAGTGGGTACTTCCCAAACCGCTGCTGGGGCAGGAGCATGTGGTCGGTACAAAACATTAGCCTAGTGAAGTGAAGTTTAATTATCCAGGCCTTCCCAGCAGGGCGCCTCTCCTGGGCTTTCAGAAATCCTGATTGTCCTCTCCTCATCACTGGTTAAGGTGAAACTGAGGCACGAAGGGATGAAGAAGGTGAGAGGAGAGAGCCAGACGTGGGCCCTACGAAGGAGAACGACTCTGGCTTACTGGCTCTCCACAGCCCCCCGGGGCTCTGCCCTCACCTGCCTGCGGTCGTGAACAAATTGACCTGCTCGGGCTCTGACCCCCGGCCCGCTCTGGCCCCGCCCCCGCTCTAGCCCCACCCACTCTGGCCCCGCCCCCGCCACTCACGACTCCTTGTAGTACACGATGAAGCTGAGTAGGTCGCGAGCCTCCAGCGGCTCGAAGCGCTCCCAGCGCAGCAAGATGCGGTCGGCCTCCGTCACGTTGGACACGAAGCGCAGGGTGCGTGTCTGGCCTGTTCAGGGTGAAGGGCGAACACTTGCTCTTGACCGTATTGAGAGCACCTGCTTGAGCCGCCTACTCCCAACCCCCACCCTGACGCCGCAGCATCCCACCCCCAACGTGGCCTCTGAAGAGATATTATCACGTTGTCCCCTTCAAGCGTCCCCTTCCACCCGGGAGCATGTCTGGTGTATTTCAGTGTGTGCGAAAGTCAGCGTGTGCGTGCGTCTGGGTGTTCCTTGGGGTCACATCTCTCACTGCCAGGGTGCCAGGGGTTGGGGTATTGGGCCTCACAGGCAGCTCGGTCTCCGTTGGTGCGGGGATTGATCTCTGCCTTGTTTTGCCGTCCCTTCGTGCCAGTCACCTCCTCCAAGCGGTAGATGTGTTCCAAGCAGAGGCGTGGGTTGAAGGCGAAGTATATCTTGCCCACGGGAATGGTGAGCCCCGCAGCCACCCAGGAGCCCAGCTGCTGCAGGTTCTGGTTGTCCAGCACGTACAGAGTGTAGTTCCTGGGGGAGGCCAGGGAACCTTGCTCTGCACGGCCAGTGGGGGCAAGGGGTGAGGAAGGGGGTGTCTTATGGGTTCTTCCTGAAGGGGCTGCACTGGGGGCACAGGGAAGGAGCGGCACACAGCAGCCCACCCGCACCAGTGCACACGGGGCATTCGTACACATCCACTCGGTGCCACTGACCAGAAATGTGAGGTCCGGCAAGTCACCCACACTCTGTGTTTTCCTCATCAGTGAAATGGGGTCAACTGTTTTTCTGCCTCCCTCCTTCCCTCATCTCACATTAATTGAGCACCTGCTATGTGCCAGGCTCTGTCCTGGCTTTGGGGACACAGGGAGGAGTGGGACTCAGCCTGGGGCTATGCCTCTCCAGCTGGAGTGGGGGCACCCCTGGGGGTACATGAGAAACCACTTGGCTGGATGGTAATTTAAAACATTATTTTGAAAAATCCTGGCTACATTAAGGGTAGGCCTCGACTGGTAAAGGTAGGAATGGGTTTCAAACACAGGCAGTCTTGCTCTGCAGCTAAGAGGATCAGATGATAACAATTATAGCCAATACATATAGAGTTATATGTAACTATAATTTTATGTAGTAATATATACTTTGTTTCAGGCTCTGTTTTAAGTGCTTTATACATAACAACTTAAGTAATATTCACAACAGCCCTAAGAAATAAGTAGAGTTATATTAACCCCATTTCACAGATGAGAAAGTTGAGGACCAGAGACGTTAAGTAACCTACCCAGAGTCACACAGCTAGTAAGTAGCAGAGCTGGTTCCCATACTCTTCACCACAGTTTTGGGAGTGTTGGGGAGGAGATGAGACAGAGGGAACTATTTCTGACTCCTTACCCATCCACCATGGTGTCCCCCCGGATTAGTTTGAGGTTCTTGAAAAAGCCTAGGGACACGAGGGCAAAGGAGTGCTTGATTTTGAGGAAGCCAGTGATGGTCTCTACCAGTCCCAGGCTGCGCTGCAGCTCCAGCTCCAGGTTATCTGGGAATGGGGAAGACAGGGCTGGAGCAGGGGCAAGGAAAGTGATGGTTCCATTGGGAGGGGGGAGCTGAATGGGGGCCAAGGGAAGGGGGCCCTCAGGGCTGGGACCCAGGATGGCGGAAAGCGGTGCTTTCGCTGGATCATTGTAAGGGGTGTGGCCTGGAGGAAGGGTGTGGCCAGGAGGAGAGGTATGGTCCTGAGGAAGGCACTAACAGCCTTGCCGAAGATTGAGGATGAGGCTCCCTTCCACGTGGGTGCAGCCCACCAGATCCTGTGCTGCCTGGACAGAGTCGATGGTCTTGGTGCCCACCTTGCACTCTTTGGGGCATAGCCCCTCGCATTTGTGGCAGAATATGCTAGTAGGGGCAAGCAGAGGATGTGGCATGAGCCCTGGACCAGTGTGGGCCTCCTCACTGCTCCAAGGGTGGCCCCCCCCCGCCGCCCACCTGACACTCACCTGCTGTCATTACGGGTGAAGCCTGGAGGGCACTGGGCCAGGCAACTACCCTGGTGGATGCCAAAGGTGGAGGCGCGGCCAGGCACAGAGCGCAGGCTGGCACAGTGCTCGGCCGTGACGCAGCGCCAGGACTCATGCTGGTAGGTGCCTGGAGGGCACGCCCTGTGGCAGGCACCCTGGAAGTAGAGGTGGCGGCAGGCGACACAGGCATGGGGGTCTTCTGGCCGGCTGCAGCCTCCCAGGCATTCAGTGTGGCAGCACTCACCCCTAACCGTGCAGGCCAGCCCACGGGGACAGGGGCATACTGTGGGCAGAGTGCTGCATTAGACCTTACCCACGCCTCCTTGGTCCTAGCTCCACCCCCTGCTCCTGGGCTAACACTCTTAGTCTACACCCAAATCCCTCCAGCTCAGATGACACTGGTTGCTGACTCTGTTTTCCGCAGACGGGGGCTCTTGAAGATAGGGACCGTGGCCCCTCTCTGTGACTCCTCACCTCCCACAGTGCCTAGCCAGGGGTGTCAGAGCTCAGGACCAAGCAGCGACCTTGTCTATCAGGGCTGCTGCTCCCCAGCCTGCTGTCCTGTCTAGGCCTAGTGCCCAGATCATTGCCAGGCATGGGGCCAAGGTGAACAAGTCAGCTTCTCCTGAGGAGTGAGGTCCAGGGCAAGGTGGGTCTGGGAGTGTGTAGAAGGAGGGGCCGTCCCTGGTCATTTGACCCATGCCCCTGCCCATACTTCCTCCCTCTTCAGCGCTCTGCCCTGGGTGGGAGGTGGTCCCAAGCAGATGTGGATGGGTTTGGGGCCGGGTGCCAACGGCCTGGCTACTCTGCACAGTGGCAGCTGGATGTCTGTGGGAGCGATGCGTGTGGCAAAGGTCAGCCAGGGCATGTTGACACTATACAGAGAGAGGACGTGCAGCAGCTGTGTTTACAGCCAACAGGGAGATATCGGGGAGGTGGGGCCCAGTGGATACAGCAGGGATCTGGTTACTCTTCTGCCCTCACGCTGAGGCATTGGGGTGAGGGGAGCTGACCTCCAGGAGCTGCGTGGAAAGAGCCCCAGCTTGGGGACCCCAGATCAGCTTCCAGTCTCTGAAGGTCTTCTTTCCCTCCCCTATAACTTTCACTTCCTCCTCCAACCATCCCCTCCTTATTCCACTCCTCCTTTTCTCCACTCTTTCCTTCTGTTTCCCCTCCATGCACCTTACCTCCTAAAGAAGATCCCACGTCACATTATTTGTCCTCACCTGCCCTGTCATTCATCTGTCACCTCCTCCTTTCTCCTTCCACCCAGCTCCCAACCTTCCCATTTCAGTACTGCCAGCCTGTGCTGAGGCCATTTTTATCAGAAGCATAGAACTGCAAACATGCCCCAGGCACTGCTCTAATGTTTTACAGAATAGCTCATTCTTCATCACAATGCTCTGATCGTTTTACAGATGAGGAAACTGAGGCACAGATTAGCTAAATAAACATAGCTGGTAAGTAGTAGAGCTGAGATTCAAACACAGGCCAGTCGGCTTTGCTCTTGTCCACTGCCCCATACTGCTTCTTGTGCAGCTGACTTGTATCCATTCATGCCACCCTTCCCCTCCTCACCATGTCCAACTTATACTTATCTTTTACTGTCTCTCCATAACTACCTGAAGCTGTCTTGTGCCCACCCCTTGACTGCCTTATGCTACATCAGTTGTTTAACTTTTCTGAGCCTCAGTTTCCTCATCTGCAAAACTGGAAGAGTAACAGCACCTCCCTCATAGGATGAGTGAGGATTAAAATAAATAGTGTCGGCAAAGTACTTACCCATACCATCTTATGGCCAGCCAGCCCCATTTGACCCTGCCCCCTCTGTGCCCCCAGTCATGTTCTGTGCCAGTGCCCACCTCTCTGGCAGTGGCTGGAGGTCCAGCACCTGTAGTCGGTGTGCCCACTGAAGGTGGTCCTGGCACAGGGCTCGCCAGTGGCGCCCAGCACGCCAGGGCACACGTCGGCACACTCCTCGCCCAGCTTGTTGCCCACAATATGGTTGGCGCCAGGTGAAGGCTGCAGCAGGCCCCAGTCAATGGTGGAGAGGTGGCAGAGCTCCTGGTTCTTCTCCACGCGCACGGCCCCACTCAGCACGGCCCCCAGCGCTGGCAGCCCCACGTCCCGCAGGTGCGGCATCTCGAAGATGACCAGCGCGTAGCCCAGGAAGAGGCGGGCACCGCGGATGACCGCTAGGTTGGGGAAGAGGTCACGCAGGCTCTCCAGGCCATAGACACGGAAGAGCAGCAGGTAGTCGGTGACCTGAGTGAGGCGTGGGAAGCTGAGGCCACGGAAGTCCTCGCCGGTGGCCGTGAACATGAGCAGGATCTGCAGGTGGCCCTCCACCACGCTGCAGTTTTCCAGTCGACGCAGCTCTGCCACCTCTGAGCGGATGTCCAGGCTGGGGCACACTGTGGGTACAAGTGCAGGTAGCCCTCAGTACCGTTTGGGCCAAGCACCCCATGCGTGACCTCCTCCCCGGGCCTCAGAGGCCTCATTGGCAGCTTGGAGGATCCCCACCAGATGAGCCAACATGGGCAAAAGTGAGCTTCTGAACTTCCCTCCCAAACTCACGTCCCCTTCTCAGTTGATTGCAACTTCATTCTTGCAGTCAGACTCCAAAACTAAAGCCTCCATGATTCCTTTCCTTGTCTAACCCCTACACTCTGTGGGCTCTACCTTTAAAATGTATCCAGGGCCACCTGAACTGCCTTCACCATCATCTTCTCCTGGCTTTACAGCAATAGCTTCCTAAATAGTCTCCTCACCTCCACCCTGTCCCCTCTCTCTTCTATCCTCCACTCTATAGCCAGAGTGCCTCCACTGCTCAAAGCTCCCCAATGGCTTTCATCTCGCTGATGAAAAGCCGAAGTCCTTACCGCAGCCTACAGGGCCCCTGCAACTCTCCAACTTCACCCGCTTTCTCTCTCTTCTTCAGACACACTGGCCACGTTGCTGTTCCTCAAACAAGCTAGCCAAGCTTCTGCCTTGGGGTCTTTGCACTTTCTGTTCCCTCTGGCTAGAACACTCTTCCCTCTTAATGGCTCCCTCACCTCTTTTAAGTCTTTGCTCAGATGTCACCTTCTCAATGAGGACTTCTCTGACCATCCTATTTAATAGGGCAACACTCCCTACTCCCCTTCCTACTTTTTTTTGTAATAAATAAATAAATTTATTTATTTATTTTTGGCTGTGTTGGGTCTTTGCTGCTGCGTGGGCTTTCTCTAGTTGTGGTGAGCGGGGGCTTCTCTTCTGGCGGTGCATGGGCTTCTCATTGTGGTGGCTTCTCTTGTTGTGGAGCACGGGCTCTAGGCACGCGGACTTCAGGAGTTGTGTCACGTGGGCTCAATAGTTGTGGCTCGCGGGCTCTAGAGCGCAGGCTCAGTAGTTGTGGCACACGGGCTTAGTTGCTCTGTGCCATGTGGGATCCTCCCGGACTAGGGCTCGAACCCGTGTCCCCTGCATTGGCAGGCAGATTCTTAACCACTGCACCACCAGGGAAGTCCCACTCCCCTTCCTACTTAATTTTTCTCCAAATGCTTAACGCTGGCTAATATACAATTTACTTATTTATTTTGTTTATTGTAAGCTCCAGAAGGGCGGGGATCATTGTGTAATTCATTGCTGTATCCTTGGTGCCTGGTATAGTGCCTGGCATGAAACTGGTGCTCAATAAATATTTGATGAAGGAATGAATGAATGAAATCTGTGACTGGGCAGCAGTAGTCTGAGCTTCAGACACTCCACTTCTCTCCCAGGCCTGAGAAAGCTAGATGCCTGGTCCCTGCAACTGTTTACTCTCGAAGGGACATTCCGTGGCTCCCACTGCCAAAAGTTCAAGTTTAAATTCCTCAGCCTGACATTCCAGGGTGTTGATAAACTGGGCCCCGCTAATACCTCCAGCCTCAGAAGAGTTCCTTGGCCTGCCAACACCCTCAGTTCTTGCCCTGAAAGCCTCAGGTCAAGCCCCCACCTTCCCTGGCCCTCTGAGTTAATCACTTCAGGCTCAGCTGCACTTAGTCCAGCACCCACACCAGAACACCTGGGGTATTGCCCCAACATTGCTTTCTGTCTGTCTGTCACCCCCTCCAAGGAGGGAGGCTGCTGAGGGTGGGACCCTTGTTAGTCAGCATCCCCACATGGTGCCCAGTTCAGGGCAGGAACCACTGGGCACTCAGGGGTTGTGGGTTGAATCGATGGACATCTGGATCCCAAGTCCAATCCTCCCTGGGGGACCTGGGTGTGTCTGGCTTCTCTGGATCGCAGGGCCCCAGCCCCCCTTTTCTTTCTTTCCCCAAGGCACGTAGGACCATTCTCCTAATGGGCTGGATACCTGGTCCCTGCACTCACTTCTCCCAAGGATACCTTCCATGTTCCCCACTCGGGAAGATTCAGGTCTGAATCCCTCAGCTTGCCATTCAAGTCCTGCTAACCTCTCCAGCCTCCACTCCCTCCCTTCCTACCCAGCCCTCAAGCAACAAGGCACCCATCATACATACCCAGGCCCATCCCCTGATGGTGAAACGGGGGTGGCCAGGCTAGGCTGGCTCCCTGGGGCTTACTTCACACCTTCTCCCTGTTGTCATTAATGGTCCCTGTGCTTGGCTCTACCCAGCAACTGTGTGTGTGTGCATGTGTGTGTGTGTGTGTGTGTCTGAGCACATGCAGGTACACATGCACACACACAGACAGGGAGAATGAGAAAACACTTCTAGTCCCTCCAGGCAAAGGCCAATCAGGCTCTGCAGGCAGATGGGGGGTTCTCTCAGGAGCCCACATGCCACTTCCCATCATGCCCCAGCCTCTCTAGGGCTCCCCTGATGGGAGTCATTTGGAAAAACAAATCTACGGCCTTCACAGGTTAACCCCTGCCTGCCTCCCTTCAGGACATGGTGGTGTGCAGAGCTGCACTGGGAACAGGACATCTGGGTCCCCTGACCAAACACCGCCCTCCCCCGCCCCCCTGCCCCCAGGGCCGTGCTCCTGTCCTGACAACTGTGCTCCTGGCTGGCATTTGCTATGCTCTGTCCTGGCACAGCAGTGGAGGAGGGGAGGGGTGGAGGAGGGGAGGGGTGGAGGAGGGGAGGGGTGGAGGAGGGGAGGGGTGGAGGAGGGGAGGGGTGGAGGAGGGGAGGGGTGGAGGAGGGGAGGGGTGCAGGGGTGGGGCTATGCCTTGCAGGCAGTGCCTCTGTGACTAGCACTCTTCAGGGGACCCCCTGCCCCAACCCACTCACATCACTCCTCTGTCTCTGCAGGAAGGGGAGACTCTGCTCTGCCCCTGGAAGTCCCAGTCTGAGGGCATCACGGGACCCCTCAGGCAGGCACAGAGAACTGGATTCCTGAGTTTCCTCAGTCTGGAAGGGAATGGTGGGTGTGGGGGAAGGGACATCTCTTCATCCTTCCGCCTTTGAATCTTCCACCCTCAGCACTTTTTCCTCTCCCTGCCAGCCCCCAGCACCCTCATGAGGGCCACTTCATCTACATGGTCCCAACCCCCAAAACCCTACACATGGCAAATGTTTAGCCTGGGGACTAATTAAAAGAAGCTCCCTACCCCAGCGGATGGGCCCTCATAGTGGGGGACATGGGACAGAACCTGGAGGCAGGAGCTCAGGACTCCAGCCTATCTTGATCTCTCAATTCTCTGAGCTTCAGTTTCCTGTCTGCACAATGGGTTCAATTACTTAATGGTGCCTAGTTTTCAGCTCCCCTTCCCATCCTGGCCCCTTTCCCATCCAGTGGCTCTAGAAAAGACCTCTAAGACTCATCCCCTCATTTTGACTCTCATTCAGGCTTTACCGGGATCACTGTTTCATAAGCAGGAATGGAGGACATCTATTCATCCCTGTTTCAGGGTCCTTCTCATTTCCCAGGGAACTGAGAGGAAAATGCCCGCCTCTGGGAAACTAAATGCTCTTCCTGGTGGGAAGTCCTTCTGAGACCTAACCCCAGTCTTCATGTCGAAGTAAGTAAATAGATGTGTTCTGGCTGGAAGCTCAGTGTTTGGCCTCCCAGTCTGCTGGAAGGGAGATGGGGCTCCAGGAGACAGTGCTGGGGACTCACCCTCGCGAGTGTCCAGGCTAAATCCCAAGGAGAGGAGGATCGCAAGCAGGCAGGCCACCCATGGCCGCAGACTGGCCACTGCCATTGTCTTAGTCCTGCCTTGTGCCCAGTCCTGGCTCTTCTCCAGATGGCTCCGGGGAGGAGAAGGACCTGACAGGCCCGAAGGGACACAGAGATGCAAGCTTCAGAGGGAAGGGGAAGGGAAGGGGCAGAGTGACAAAGAATCCCACACAGAGATGGCAGGAGACAGAAAAAAAGTCATGAGAGCCACAGAGACACAGACGGTGACAGGCCGCTGGAACCAGAGACTCAGCGTGAAAACAGAGACAGAGAGATGAGGACAGAGATGCAGACAGCAACGGGAAGAGACTCAGAGAGGCTTCCAGGGAAAGAAAGTCACACAGGGTGCAGAGCAAAAGGCAGCGCAAGAGGCCGGTCAACCCCGAGGGCGGAGCAGAAGCCCGGGGGCGGGGGGTGGTCCCGGGGAGCGCGGGACTCGCCGGGGACAGTCTCCCCGGATCCCTCCGGGCGCGCTCGGCTCCCCAGCGCCAGCTGGCCGCGCTGCCGCGGTATCTCCCTGGGTGGCACGCAGGGGCCGCGCCCAGCTCCCGCCTCCCCGCCCCAGACCGAACGGATTGGTTTGCCGGGACCTCCCGGTTCTCTCCGCCCCTCCCGCCAAGCCAAAATATTTAGCCTGACAACTCAGGGGTGGACAGGTCTGTTGGGGAAATAAGGCCAAAATACAGGGGGATGGTGGGCCAAGAACAGAGCTCCCCCCAGCCCCGCTGCGGCTGAGGTGGGTCCCCCCTCCCTCGCCCCTGCGGACTTCTCCCAATTGGGGCTGCACTGCCTGCCGAGCGGCGGCGAGCGACCGGGCCCCTCGGGGAGGGGTGGTTCTAAGTTCGGCCACCTGCTGCCTTGACACCTGCGGGGTAACTGCTGGCAGCAGCGACCCGGTGAGCTTGAAACCTGGCGGGAATGCGACCTGTCTCCGGAATAGTCAAGTCCTTCGCCTCTTTGAGCCCCTGGCAACCTCCTTAGGAGCCTGTCACTTCTGCTTTCGGGCGCAAGGCTGTGTCCTAGTTAAGCCCCTTGGTTCCAACCAAAATCCTCGTGGAGAGGGCAATGACCCCGTGGGGCCCCGCTTCTGTCTGGCCACCTTCCTGAATTCAGGCTACTTGGTTGGTCGGTCTGTCTCTGTCTCGGGAAATTGGGGGACAGTCTGTGCTGGGGCCCTGGTGGAGAAAACTCTCCTCTCGGAGGGCTTCCTTTGCGGGTTCCTTGGGCCCTTGTCTGCCCTACCCTTCTCCAAAAGTCCCTCCTCCAGAACCCCTCTTCCTTCCCCTTTCCCCGGCTTGAGGCCCGCGGGGTGAAGGGGCTGGGGCCTGCCCTCTGACTGCTGCTGGGGACCCGCGGCTTTCCGGGTTCGCGGCCTCCTTGGACCGACGGGTCCCCAGCTCCGCCCGCGGGCGGCTCCCGCGTCCGAGGAGCTAAGAGAGCTATTAATTTCTCCGCGCAGAAATCGATGCTCTTGTCAGAACGGCGATCGATGCCAGCCCAGCCCAGCTTGGCTCTGCCCAGCCTGGGGGCCAGTGCCGGCTGGCCCGGGTCAGTGGCTGACGCTGGGTCACCAGGCGCCGCGCAGTGGGGGCTGCAGACTGCGCTCCCACCCACCTAACCTCGGAGGAGCTCACACCTTTGCGCGCGGGCTTCCAGCGCCACCCCGTGGCCTCGCCTGGAAATCGGCGTCTCGGCTCCCGGGTCTCCATTCTCCTGCTGTTTGGGGGCGACACCTTCCCTTTCTGTCTCTTCTGTTTTCCTTCCCCAGGTCCTGCGTTTGGTCATTTGGGGATCCCTTCCCATTTCTTTCTAGGCTTTAGAGAGTGTTTCACCTAATTTACCCCAAGTGACATGCACAGTCCCTCAGGCACGCGCCCCGTGCGGAGTGAGATCTGAGGCCGGGGGCTGGCTAGGATGACCTGGACGGCAAGCTTTCCCTAAGCTCAGTCATCTCCCCTCCCACCTAAATACAGCTTCTTTAGGCTGGGAGAAATAATGTATTAACTTCCCAGTTCCCCTACTTCCAGCAGACACCTCCGAGGAGTTCTCCGGCTGCCCTTCCGCGTCTCCTGGAGCTGGGGGGATCTTGGGGGAGTAGGCTGCCAGGGTGGGGGCAGAGTTGGGGACTTAGAATAGGAGGGGGAGGGGTTGGAGTCAGAGGGGGCGGAGCGAGGCCGGGCGGGGGCCGCTGGCTCCGCCCTTTCCTGGCGGCTGGGTCTTTAACACTGCCCAGCGCACATGTCGCGGGAAGCCAGGCAGCCGCTGCTGGAAGCGCACAGACGGCGGCCTGGCCGGGGCGAGGCGGGCGCCGCCGCGATGCTGCGAGGCGGACGGCGCGGGCAACTCAGCGGGCACCGCCGGGCTACGGGGCCGGGCAGCCTGCTGGCCTGGCTGATGCTGGCATCTGCGGGCGCTGCACCCTGCCCCGATGTCTGCTGCCCCCACGGCCCTTCGGGGCTGCGCTGCACCCGGCCTGGGGCCCTGGATAGCCTCCGCCACCTGCCAGGCGCCGAGAACCTGACGGAGCTGTGAGTGTCTGACGAGCGAGGGGGCGCAGGGACAGGCGGGCATAGCAGTGCCCCGTGGGCACTGGCTTGCCGCTTGCTTGCTGGATCAGCAGGGGCGGGCGTGGCAGGAGGCTGATACCGTGCAGCCCGCGGCTGTGCCTCGGCTTTCCTCCGCTGCCCTGGCAGCCTCCGCAGTTACTGCCTGGAAGTTGGGCTCAGGGCAGCTGCGGTGCCAGCTTCGAGGAGAGGAAAGGGGGCTCTCTGTGGACCATACCTGAGAGAGCCCAGCCTTCTAGAAACCACTTTCTGGAGCTCAGCCAGGAGTCCACCCTCTGCCCTATGCAGGGGCTGGTTATCCGCAGAGACATCCCCCCCCCACCACCACCAGTTTGGCATCCTCACCATTTTCCTTTTCCAGGGAGAAATCAGCCCCCTCCCCTTTCCTAGTCATGACCAGGCAATACCAATTCTCTCTGGAATTGGGAATTGAACTGGAATAGGTGGGAGGCGCTGAGGAGCCGTAGCTTGGGGGTTGAGCTCTCTTCTTCCCACTTCCACCATCTCTTGTCCACACCACCTCTTGATTTGGACGTGGGAAATGAGAGCCCCACCTGGCTTCCCTCTCCCCACCCCATCTCCCTCACCACCCTTGTCTCCCTACTTTGGGCAGGGAGTCAGGGGCCTTGCTGAGAGACTCTCCTCCCTTCGGGACTGGAAACTAAGAGGAATCTCCAGCATTTGCAGTACTCTGACATCCTGCAGTAACTGGTTACAAAATACTCAAGTACTTTTTAGCAGTGGGTGAAACCTATGGGAGTATTCTGTACTTACTGGCCTAGAGGTACTCAAGCATCGCATGGTGGTGGCTGGAAAATACTTGAGTATTCTATGTGGCTGGCGGGGCCAGCAAGACTTCTAGAAGAAGAAAGGAACTGCTAGAATATTCTCCTCCTGTGGCCTGGGGTTAGCGAATGGGCAAGGAGCCCTGGCCTCATGTATGACAGGCTGGAAGGTATCTGAGGCAGGGGCCATCGATGTCTGGAAGTGACTTGAGCAGCCTGCGATAATTGGCACTGAGTTACTTGGGTATCTTGTGGTAATTAACAGGAAGGTACTTGATCTCTCTCCCTAATGGCCCTAGGGAGATGAGGAGGCAAGATGGCCTTGTCTTGGTCTGGACCTAGGTTTCTGCATGATGGGAGGGGGCCTGAGGTCCAGACTGTCACCCCCAGTCCCGTCCATTCATCACTCTGGGCCTTCAAAGCAGGGCCCAGGCTCCTGAATGTTCCCCATCAGCCCTCTCTTTTCCTGATTCCCTTCCAAGCCCCTAGTAGGTACAGCTGGGGGAGGGGGTGGAAGTGTGGACAGGTTGGGGCTGGGGGGGTGGGAGGCATGCAGGGTGGTGAGCTGAGCTGTCCCTCTGGGTGGGGGGGGCAGTCTAACCCCTGCCTCCGCCTGCAAGGTCCCCTCCTCCTCCCTCACCCGCAGAGCTAAGGCGGAGATAATGGACTCGAATAGACAGATTGATTATGAATCCAAACGAATGAGGCAGCTTTGAGCACGCTGCCTGACAGTTTGCACACACCCGGCCACACTACGTTCTCACCCCCTCCCGGGCTCCCTATAGCTCTAGGTCTTTTGGGCAGGGGCTGGTGGGGGGTTGGCAGGACAGGGACCTACTCTCTCAGAGTCACTGGAGTTTTACTCCCTAGACCTCAGGGGACTGAGGACCTGATGCCTGGCTGTCCTGCAGGGGCCAAGTCTGGGAAGGGCTGGCGGGGAGGGGTCATTCAGGCTGGTCCCGGTTCCCACAATTGAGGAAAGTACAGGGTAGAGGGGGAGAGTTCTGAGAACTGGCAGTGAGTCAGGGGCCCCGGTGTGTGTGGTGGGGGCAGGCCTGATGTGCCGCTGCAGGGCAGCTGACTTCTCAGGAACTCCCTGGCGGGTTAGATCCAGAAGCTGGACAGGGCCTGCGGTGTCAGAAATCCCCCAGCCCTGCACGCCTGCTTTTACTTCTGTCTTTCTCTTCTTCCCATCTTGCTTTCTCTGGCTCTCTGTGCTTATCTATCTGTCCCTCTGTCTCCATTTTCTTATCTGTCTCTCTCCTTGTCTGTCTCTGTCTCTGTCTCGCTGCCTGTCTTCTCCTGTCAGTCCCTTCCTCCTAGGTGTCCCTGTTTCGCTCTCTCTTTGTTTTTCTGCACCCTGCTCCCCACCCTCAGCCTTCCCGTTGCCCTCTCACTGTGAAACACAGCCGCTCGTCGCCTCTCCACTGTCCCCAACTCTGACTCCGTCCTCTCATTGCCCCTCTCCTCTTCCCTGGGTCCCTCCTGGGGCAGGGAGGGGCTCAAGGGGTCTCTGACTGACAGCCTCTATGCCTGTCGCTCGCTTTGCTGAAAGATGGCGGGGGCGGTGGAGGGGTTGCTTCTTGAGTGTGGGGAGGGACCAGCTTTGAGGGGGAGAGGGTGGGGTGTGTGTGTGTGTCTGCCCCTGTGCGCGTGCACAGCAGTGTGGGTGAGCCCAGGCGGTGGCCCCTGAGCGGTGTGTTTGGGAGCGCATATTTACATGGCCACAGGGCTTCCTGTGTGCTGGGTGGGGCAGTGGCAGGGATGAGCGCGGGCCCTTTGTGGAAGCAGGCTTTCCAGCGTGACCCCCTACTGCTGAGCGTGTGCAGGAGAGGCTCTGTGTTTAAAAGCAGAACGCCAAGCTGCAAATGGACTTGTGTGTGTTTGTGAGTGTGAGTATGCCCACACATTCTCACGTGTGTGTGTGCGCGCGTGAGAGTTACGCAGCTATATTTGTCCCTGTGGGAGAGCGTGAGCACGCACACGGGCACACCTGTGGGTTCATGCATGCATGTGTGGACGTGTGTGAGGAGATGTGTCTCTGTGCATATATTTACACATCTGTGTGTGTGCATGCTTGAGTGTGTGAGAGTGTGCATGTGTGGTGGTGTGAGGATGCATGCATGGGACGGTGTGGCTGTGTGAGGTGGTAGGTCTCCGTGCATATGAGGATGCACGTGTGTGGGCATGCCTGTGCATGTGTACGCGTGTAAACAGGTTTTTGTGTGACTGGGTGCATGTGTGCACACGCGCATGTGATTGGGAGGGAGGGAGGTGGGTGGGTGTGGGAACTCGAGTGTGGGCCTGGGCCCCTGTGACTCCCATCCCCTCTCCCCACAGCTACATCGAGAACCAGCCGCATCTGTGGCAGCTGAAGCTCAGTGACCTGAGGGGCCTGGGGGAGCTGAGAAACCTGTGAGGGGCTCCACACAGGGCCTGGGGGACCAGAGGTTCAGGGAGGGCTCAAGGGGCCTGGGAGGGGCGTGGGAGGACCTGAGAGGCTCAGGACGGAGGGGCTGGCCACTCAGTGAGCTCAGTGGTCTCAGGGGTCCAGGGTGGCTGAGAAAGCTTTGAGGAGGGTGGGGAGGGGTCCAGGGCTCAGCACGGGGGACCAGAGGGCTGGCATGGGCAGAGAGTGCGACCCAGGGGGGCTACGACCCTCGGTGTTGATCCTGCTGCACCCTCCCCAGCACCATCGTGAAGAGTGGTCTCCGTTTCGTGGCGCCAGATGCCTTCCATTTCACTCCTCGTCTCCGTCGCCTGTGAGTGGCCAGGGCTGGGCGGAGGGGGGTGAGAAGACACCTAGGCTTGGGCGGCTAATGGGCTTGGCCCTCCCCAGGGAACTGTTCTGAGGAAGGCCCCAGCCTGGTCAGGGAAGTCGTTCCGCCCGTTCTCCTGGGGCCTTCTTCTCATCCACTTCAGGGATGGCGGTGCCCTCAGCTCCCACCCCTGCCTGCTGGAAGGTCCTTCTTGCTGTCTCACTTCCATGCTTCATGCTACAGGGACACTTCTCATAGGTGCCTGCCTCCGTTTTCTTCCCCGGGCTCAGATACACATCAGTCCAAAGGGAGCAAGGATCGGGAACAGGGCCCCGGGTTCTGGCCGGGACTCTATCTCCCACCTGCTCCCTGGCCCCTGGGATAGCCTGGGAGCTGGGGGATCAGATCTGCCACTCGGTGTACTCCCCTGGGAGTCACAGCCACCCTTTCCGTAGAGGAGGGGGAGGGGCAGGAGACACCTCCAAAGGAGAGACCCTTGGAGTCCCTGGCAGCCCCTCTGAGGGTAGGAGTTCAGCTCCTCCTCTCACCACTGGCAGGTGGAGAGATGGGAAGTGTGGTGGGAGCCTGCCATTCAGAGCTGTGCTGGGTACTCTCAGCGCTCTGTGTGTCCGTGATTTAGCAACAACGATGACAAAATGAGGTGATGTTACCCTCACTGACTGTGTACTAGGGCTTCAGTTAAAAATGTGTACTTGGGCTTCCCTGGTGGCTCAGTGGTTGAGAGTCCGCCTGCCGATGCAGGGGACACGGGTTCGTGCCCTGGTCTGGGAGGATCCCACACGCCGCGGAGCGGCTGGGCCCGTGAGCCATGGTCGCTGAGCCTGCTCGTCCGGAGCCTGTGCTCCGCAACGGGAGAGGCCGCGACAGTGAGAGGCCCGCGTACCGCAAAAAAAAAAAAAAAAAAAAGCGTACTCAGTGACACCTCACGATACTTAGGTCAGTGAATCTTCACAATCAACCTGGTGAGAAAGGTAGTGTCATCTCCATTTTATAGATGAGAATTCTGAGAATAAGACGTGTTCAGTTTCTGGGCTGAGGTCACACAGCTGTAAGTGGCAGGACAGAGGCACACTCAGCTCTGTCTGGCGCTAAAGCGGGTAGTCTTTGTGATCCCCCTGTGGCGGCTACCCTCCATCTCAGCCTCCACAAACTGAAAGACAGCTAGGCAAGGGGAGGGGTCAGGGCAGGCCCCTCAGAGGCAGAGGGTCCCCGGAGTGGCAGCCTGGTGCAGGGTGCAGAGTCCTGGAGCTGGCCCCTTACCCAACTCCCTTTCTCTATCTCTACAGCTAGGGGACTGGGGGCCTGGGGTCCCTTGCAGCCAGCTTTCCTTAGTCCCTGAGGAGGGGAAGGAAGGAGGAGTGGGGAGGGAAGCCGGGGAAGGACTCTGAGATCCTCACCACTGCGTCCGGCAGGCGGCAAGGGAGTGTGGAGGCCCCGTGATCCCCCTCCTCCTCTGGCCCCGTCCTGGGCTCTGTGGGCAGGCAGCACAGATGGAGCCCCTGCCCCCAGCTGGGGCCTCAGCACTTTGCCAGCTGGGGCCAAGGCTTGGGGAGGGGTAGCGGCTGTTCCCTCAGACCACCCCGCCTCCCTGGGGTCTGGGGAGGGGGTTCAGTGCGGTTAACCCTTGTTGTCCCAGGGAGAAGAGCAGGACTCAGAGAGCCCAACTGGTCCCCCCTCTCCAGTGACTCGTGGGCTGGTTGTAGTTGCCAGGGCTGGGGTCGGGGGAGCCAGATGTCAGCTTCCTCCTGGCTCCTCCCCTCCCTCACACTGGGTCAGAGCGAGGTCGCTGGCTCACAGGGTCTGTCTGCTCTGTCTCAACTCCCGCAGGGATCTGTCCTTCAATGCTCTGGAGTCTCTCTCCTGGAAAACCGTCCAGGGCCTCTCCCTACAGGAACTGTGAGTGTGGGGACTTCCAGGGTCAAGAGCGGCAAGTGTGTGTGTGTGTGTGTGTGTGTGCGTGTGCACTCGGGCACTTGAACCTCTGTGTGAAGGTATGTGTCGCTGTGTCTGTGTGGAACTTTGGGGGTGGGGTGTTCTCTCTGGGGCCGCGTGTTTGGCTGTCCATATGCATGTTGTGAACCCCCCATCGAAGCAGAAGCAGCAGGCCCACCATTGAGGTGGTGATTGCCCTGGGCACATTTGGGGTGGGGGGTGGAGAGCTGGCCTGGACAACTGATTGCGTGTGTGCTTGGGGGGCCGGGGGCTGGCATGGTTCTCGGGGCCTGTGCACGCCGGCATATCCGCCCACAGTGTTCATGGGATGGGTGGGACGGCCGTGGTCCATGTTTGTTTGGTGGGCGCCTGAGGCCTCTGGGTCACCCCGGAAGGCTGTGCCCTTCTCTTCTTGTCACCCTACTTGGAGCCCTCACCTGGCTTGTCACCCTGGGGATCCCAGGTGAGGGAATTCCATGTAGCCCACAGCTGGCTATCTTTGACTTTCAGCATTCTATTCTATAGGGGGGTCCATGAGAGGAATTTCTCCTGTGTCCCCACTCCTTCACCTCTAGACAGTCCACCCTGCTGTCTAACTGCACTCCCTCTTGCTGTAGTACTCCTTCACATCTGCCCTTCCCCTGACTCTCTTGGTGTCCCCCACACCCACCAGAGTCCTGTCGGGGAACCCCCTGCACTGTACCTGTGCCCTGCTCTGGCTGCAGCGCTGGGAGGAGGAGGGGCTGGGCGGAGTGCGGGAACAGAAGCTGCAGTGTCCCGGGCAGGGGCCCCTTGCCCTCATGTCCAACACCAGCTGCGGTACGTGCTGGAGGTGGTGTGAGGGGCTGGGAAAGAGCACCATGCTTGGGGAGAGGGCACTGGGCAGGGCTCAGGGGGTGAGCCCTGAAGAGGGACTGGGAAACGGGCATTGGCAAGAGCTGGGGGAAACTGAAGGTTGGGGGGCAGGGGCAGGGTCTCTGGGGGGCAGGGGCAGGGTCTCTGAGGAGCCCTTGGGCGGGGCTTGGAGGCCGCTCCCAGCTCTAACGCCCCTTGGGCATCCTGGGCCACCAGGTGTGCCCACGCTGAAGGTCCAGATGCCCAATGCCTCCGTGGACGTGGGGGACGACGTGTTGCTGCAGTGCCAGGTGGAGGGGCAGGGCCTGGAGCAGGCTGGCTGGATCTTCACGGAGCTGGAGGAGTCAGCCACGGTGATGGTGAGAAGCCTTCCACCGCCCGTGCCCCCATGCCCCCCTCCTGATTCGAGGCCTGCACAGAGTACAGGAGACAAAGACAGGGAAAGAGAGACAACAAATAAGAAGCACATAAAGGGTGAGGGATGGACAGAGATGGTTTAGACCCCTGGGACTAAGGCTTGAGCTGCTGGGCAGCCGCAGGCATGCACATGCCCTCAGGCCAGGCCCCGGCCCAGCAAGGACCCCAGGCTCCACCGATCCACCAAAACTTAGGTCCCCGCTCTGGGATCACGGTGCTGGCCACAAGAGAGAGGGTCACAGAGCCCTCACATATTGGAGCTGAGCAGGGGAGCCCAACAGACCAACTCTCCCATCCACCTCCTTTCCAGATAAGGAAACTGAGAACCAGGGACAGGGCACAATATTTGCGGTCCTGCACCCAGGCCAGTTCTTGGGGTCCTTTTGGTCATTTTCTAGAGATTCTGGAAGCAACATCCTCTTGAGTGTGTGATGAGCATATTAATAAAGGAGGCACAGGTCTGGTTCCAGCTCTCTCACTAATTAATTCTTGGAGTGACTTTTGGAAAAATCCCTCAGTCTGCCTGCATTTTGGTTTTCTTATCTGTCAGCTGAGGAGGTAGACATGATGGCCTTCTGATGTCCTGCCTGCCTCTGGGCACTCTCCGGCCTCTTATCCAGATCGGTCTTTGGGCATCTTCCCAGGTCTTGCCCTTTGTCCTCAGGCTGGCGACGGGCAGCTGAGAGTAGCTGTAGGTGACTCAGGAGGCCTCATGGACAAGGTCAGCAGGGGCCGACGTTGGGCTGTGCGCACCCAGAAAGCTGGCCCCTCATGGGTGGACACAGAGGGTCCAGTCCCTGGAAGGATCTGGGTCAGTGAAAGCAGCGGTGTGGTGTCCAATTTGGAGGCCCTCGCTTTGGGAGTGGAGTCAACCCCAGAATTGCTGGTGGCCCTGGAACAATGTTGAAGGAGGAACCACAAGCCACTGAGTGGTTCCTCCTCTCCCAGAGATCAAAGCCACTAAGAGTGAGTAATGGAAAAGGGGGCAAGACAGAAGCAAGAGGCTGGGCATGACCATCTGTGGAGAGACCTTTGATAAGCTGTTTTGGGAAGTTGCAGGTTTTTGCTTTTCTCTTTGGGAGCTTTACATGTTTGCTACCACTTCTGTTTTCTGGAGACTTCCTATAGAAAAGCCATAGCCTAACTGGGTTAAATGGAGGGGAGGGGAGGCTGGTCCCCCTCAGGAGTGTGAAGGGTGGCAGAGCAGCTCCAAGGGAAGAGTTCACGGGACCCCATACCCCAGGGTGACTTGGAGGAGATGGGACAGCCGAGAGAACCTTAGGGCAGGGCTTCCCCTTGGGGTGGCTGGAACCCAGGCCTTGCATAAGAGGCTGCAGAGCTCCTCTGGAATCTTTGAACTCACATATTCCAGTGGAAGCCCAGAGAAACTTCACCTTTTGTGGTATTTATTCAAGGGATTCCACATTTACAAAATTTCCAGATAAATCAGATTTGTCCACTACTTCATCTGTTTTCATCATTTTATGAAAATAGCTTTCTAAAATGTCAAAAGGTCATTTTGTTTACCTCTTCAGCTTACAAAATAAGAAAATCTTGGTTCAGCGAGATTAAGAATTGTCTTAAGGCCATATAACGTCCATGGTGTCTTAGGAAGAGAATCTGAATCGGATTCAGTCTTTTGATGACGATTCAGAACCAAGTCACTTAGCTTCTCTCTAACTTCACTCTCTTTTTCCATCTGCCAAAGGTAGTCACCATGATTCTACCGTTGCTTCTAACTGCTGCCCTGTTACCAGCACCATCTCTTTGTTTCTGATCTTCCTTGGGCTGAGACTAAATTTCTTAGAAATATGTGTAAGACAAGAATGAGTAGGTGGTGAGGTCCTAGCTGGTTTTCCAATTAGTTGTGCATATGAAGTACTTGGGATTTGTGACATTTAGCTGTTTAGATGGGTGGTTTTATGGCTTGGGGTACTTTATGCCTATTTTGAGGTTATTGGTTGTGTTCTAGAGTTTTCAGATCATTAAACAAATGATCCAGGAGAACCTGCAAACAAGCTCTAAAGGAGGGCCGTTCTCTGCTATATTCTCTCCCACACCTTTTTCCTTCCCCTCCCTCCCGGCCTTCCTCCCTTTTCCATCTGGCCCAGAGAGGCTCCCCAAAGACATCAGCTCCAGCCACCCTGCCTCCAATCCCAAGCTAGCTGAAGCTTTTCTTGATTTTCCCCTTTCTTCTCTGACCCAGCAATCTGGGAGTCTGCCGTCCTTGGGACTGACCCTGGCCAATGTCACCAGTGACCTCAATAGGAAGAACGTGACGTGCTGGGCGGAGAATGACGTGGGCCGGGCTGAAGTCTCTGTCCAGGTCAACGTCTCCTGTGAGTCCCAATGACTGCCCCTGAGCCCACCCCCATTCCTTCTTCCCTGAAAAGAGGATGTGAGCGTGGGGGGCTGCAGGAAAGGGGTGGGATGTGTGTGTCCACAGCTGCTCCCTCCCAGCTGTTTCCAGATTCCCATGAAAACCTGATCCTTTGAGGGAAGTCCTGGGGGCTCGTCAAGGCCAGAGGGATGGAGATGGATTTCTTTTTGGCCCCTGCCCAAGTCTTGCTACCTGAAGCCCTCAACACCAGCTGCCTGCCCGTTCTCACTGCTCTGCTGTATTTCTTCATGTCCGTTCCTCCTTAGAACTTTTGTCCTACATCCTAGTTTTCTTTTTTTAATTTTTAATTAATTAATTAATTAAGTTATTTATTTATGGCTGCGTTGGGCCTTAGTTGCGGCACGCGGGATCTTTCATTGCGGTGGGCGGGCTCTTCATTGCAGCGTGCTGGCTTCTTTCTAGTTGTGGCCCGGGCTTAGTTGCCCCTCGGCATGTGGGGATCTTAGTTCCCCCACCAGGGATCGAACCTGCGACCTCTGCTTTGGAAGGGGGATTCTTAACCACTGGACCACCAGGGAAGCCCCTACATCCTAGTTTTAAAAGAAGAAATTCCCCATCTAAGTTCCCCTTTAGGCTTACTGCCTAATTTCCCTAGGTCTGCCACAAATTATTTAAAATCTTCTGTTATATACATTTTTCTTCATGTGAAACATAACATACATAGATATGTACATAAAACATATACACCTTAAACAGTAATTATTCTTACCGGCAGTTCAGAAGACACTCTCTTCCTCTCCCCATTCAGAACCCCATCCTTCTCCTCCACCCCATCCTGACTTTTGTGATAATCATTTCCTTGCTTTTAAAAAGAATTTTACACACGTATGCTTCCCTATCAATATGGTTGAGTTTTGTCTGTTCTTGTACATTATATAAATGGAATCATACCTCGTATTATTTTGTGTCTAGTTTCTTCTGCTCAACGTTATTATTTTTTTAAAGATTTATTTATTATTTATTTTTGGCTGCATCGGGTCTTAGTTGCGGGATCTTAACGGGATCTTTGTTGAGGCATGAGGGATCTTTTGTTGACGTGTGCGGGTTTTCTCTTTCTAGTTGTGACGCGCAGGCTCCAGAGCGCTTGGGCTCTGTAGTTTGAGGCACGCGGGCTCTCTTGTTGAGGTACGCGAGCTCAGTAGTTGTGGCGCATGGGCTTAGTTGCCCCGCAGCATGTGGAATCTTAGCTCCCTGAGCAGGGATTGAACCTGCGTCGCCTGCATTGTAAGGCAGATTCTTTACCACTGGACCACCAGGGAGGTCCCTCAACATTATTTTTGTAAGATTCGTCCACGTTAATGGGAGTAACTATTAGTTCATTCAGTTCACTGCTGAGTAGTATTCCATTGCATGAGTGCTGGCTGGAATTCCAGTATCAATTGTGTGTGTGTATGTATATATATTTTTTCTATTATTGAGGGGCTTTTGTTTCTTTCAGGTTGGGTCTATTTCAAACCCATATCTTTTTTCAAAAAGTTTTTAAACTGTATATATATATATATATATATATATATATATATATATATATATATATATATATATATATATATATAATTTGTTTGATATTTAGGCCCCCTTCCCGATCTTCTTTTTTTTTTAATGTATTTATTTATTTTTGGCTGTGTTGGGTCTTCGTTTCTGCGCGAGGGCTTTCTCTAGTTGTGGCAAGCAAGGGCCACTCTTCATCACGGTGCACGGGCCTCTCACTATCGCGGCCTCTCTTGTTGCGGAGCACAGGCTCCAGATGCGCAGGCTCAGTACTTGTGGCTCACGGGCCTAGTTGCTCCGCGGCATGTGGGATCCTCCCAGACCAGGGCTTGAACCCGTGTCTCCTGCATTAGCAGGCAGATTCTCAACCACTGCGCCACCAGAGAAGCCCCCGATCTTCTTAGGCTTGATTACACTTAATTTTTCTGGATCCCTCATCCAAAAGACTCCATGTCTAATTTCCATAAGCCGGTACCCTACTTCTCTAGGACTGTTACTTATTTTCTTTAAACCCACCACTTAAGTTCTTTAAGCCTGAGTTTTATGTACCTGCTGCCTGATTTATTTCAGATTTACTGTCAGCTTTCTCCAAAACGTCTCTCCTTATGAACCTCTTAGGGCCTGCTGACCAGTTTCTCTTAAGCCTACCCCCTGATTTCCAGCTGTCCACTCCCAGCCCCACCTAGGATTGGTCAGGCCCGCAGCTGCTCCCGGACTCTGTCTGTCCCCCTCTCTGGCCCACAGTCCCCGCCAGTGTGCATCTGCAGCCGGCCGTGGAGCAGCACCACTGGTGCATCCCCTTCTCGGTGGACGGGCAGCCCACGCCCTCTCTGCGCTGGCTCTTCAATGGCTCTGTGCTCAACGAGACCAGCTTCATCTTCACCGAGTTCCTGGAGCTGGCAGCCAATGAGACCGTGCGACACGGCTGCCTGCGCCTCAACCAGCCCACCCACGTCAACAACGGCAACTACACGCTGCTGGCTACCAACCCCTTGGGCCAGGCCGCCGCCTCCGTCATGGCCGCCTTCATGGACAACCCTTTCGAGTTCAACCCTGAGGACCCCATCCCCGGTGTGAGGGCCACCCTGAACCCTGCCCCCTATCCCTGGGTTCCACCTGGGTACAGATCCAGGTGTCCAGGGATGCCTGGCCCACTTCCTGCTGTGATCCTGACCTCAGAAGTTGGAGTGCCTGGTCTTGGACAGAAAGAAGCCTGGGGTTCTGGTGTCCAGCTCTGCGCTGTCCTCCTTTGCCCCTGCCTCCCCCAAACCCCAGGAGTCCTGAACCCCTGAGCTCTTCCATTCACTTGGGCTGGCTGAAGAGAGAGCCACGCACCAGGGCATCCCTGGCCCAGCTGGAAAAGGGCCACGTGCATCTTCTCCCTTGAGGTCCAGCAGCTCCACCTCCCCACCCCAGCCCCACCCACGAAGGGATGAGTCCCAGAGGGGGAAGGGGACGCACTGCTTTTTTCCCCATCTGATCGCTTTCTCTCCTCCCTCCTGCTGCAGTCTCCTTCTCGCCGGTGGGTGAGTAGCCCAGGCTGGAGGGCAGGTTCTATCTGGTCCCTGGAGCTGCGGCTGGGGCAGGGGGTACAGTTAACCTGATCCTTGCGGGGTCAGCTGGGGCCAGGGTGGGGAGTCGGTAGAGGAGACACCGTGTGTGCCAAAGCCTATCCTTCTTGCCCTGTGTCCCCACAGACACCAACAGCACATCCGGAGACCCAGTGGAGAAGGATGAAACACCTTTTGGGGTGAGCGTGGGAAGTGGAAGCTCGTCCAGGACTTTAGATCAGGAAGTCGGGCTAGAGGCTCATCTGCATGTCGGTTCTGGTCAGAGCACAGAGATCAGTAGAGTCTGGCCTGAGCTTAATCAGCCCCCTTCACAGCCGTGACCCAGGGGAGGAGGAGGCAGGTCTGCGGGCCTGGCTCTGGGCATCTATGCAGGACGGAGAAACAGTTTGCTATGGGGGAGCTCTGAGAGTGCAGACAACGCCCAAATCTGACCACCCCACACCCTCAGGTCTCCATGGCCGTGGGCCTGGCTGTTTTTGCCTGCCTCTTCCTTTCTACGACGTTTCTTGTGCTCAACAAATGTGGACGGAGGAACAAGTTTGGGATCAACCGTGAGTTGGGGGGCTGCAGAATGGCTGTCTGTCAGTCCGTCCATCTGGCTTTGTTTCCTGCTGGCTCTTCCCCACTCTGTCCGCTGTGTGAGGGCCTGTGCACACGTGGAGTTCTGCAGAGTGTGTGTTTGGGGTATACAAGGACAGGCTATGGGGCTCGTGAGTATGAGTGTGTCGGTGCTGGAGCCGGGGTGGTTTCAGAGGTAGCATCTGCTAATTGGTGGCTGGATTGTAGTCAAACACTAAGTGGATCTGGGAGGTCTGGGCTCTGCGGGGGGAGCAGTGGGGGAGTTCTCTCGTGGCCCACGGGGCCTGGGGTTGGACAGGAGCCAGACAGAGAATGGCCATAGTGCCTCCCCTTCCTCCTGCCTGCTGTCTGGCTTCCTAGCTCTTCTGTTCCTCCCGTGCAAGTTATGAGGTGGGGTCACCTGGCACCCTGCAACCTGACAGGAGCTAGAGCGTGTGCCTGGGCTGTGACCCCTCCATGTTACTGTGTCTCCTTCCCAGGCCCCACCGTGCTGGCTCCAGAGGATGGACTGGCCATGTCCCTGCATTTCATGACATTGGGTGGCAGCTCCTTGTCTCCCAGCGAGGGCAAAAGCTCTGGGCTCCAAGGCCACATCATTGAGAACCCACAGTACTTCAGTGATGCCTGTGAGGGGCTGGGTCAAGGGTGCGGGCGAGCCTGTGTGTGTGTGTGTTTGCACATGTGTGTGTGCATATGTAGAAGCCCCTGTGTGTCATTGCCTTTGCCCACCCCAGGCCTGAACAAGCCTTCCCTCCCACCCCGCTGCCACCCGTCCACATCATGTCATGGGGCTTGGTGAAGGTGTGAAGGCTCACTTTCAGTGTCCATCCTCCCCTTTGCCTGGAACCCCCTGTGCAGAGCACAGCCCTGCTGGACAGTCCTGTCCTTGCCCCTGTCCCATCCTTCCCAAGACTGGGACTCTTGTCTGACCCTGCAAGCCCCCCGCAGGTGTTCATCACATCAAGCGCCGGGATATCGTGCTCAAGTGGGAGCTGGGCGAGGGCGCCTTTGGGAAGGTCTTCCTAGCTGAATGCCACAGCCTGCTGCCTGAGCAGGACAAGATGCTAGTGGCCGTCAAGGTAAGACCTTGGCCAAGCGATATTGCTGGCCCGGGCCCCCCTCCCAGAGCACCATCATTCCAGGATGGGGTGCTCAGGCTGGTGGGTGGGAGGCTGGGGTCCGGCATGGTTCACGCCTTGTGGGTGGATGGGTCACCTTGGACGTGGAGAGGTCAAGGCTGGGCCCTCACCCAGGCCTGTCCCCGCCCCTGCCATCCAGGCGCTGAAGGAGGTGTCTGAGAGTGCCAGGCAGGACTTCCAGCGGGAGGCCGAGCTGCTCACCATGCTGCAGCACCAGCACATCGTGCGCTTCTTTGGCGTCTGCACGGAGGGCCGCCCGCTGCTCATGGTCTTTGAGTACATGCGGCACGGTGACCTCAACCGCTTCCTCCGGTATGAGGGCCCAGCCCTGGCGCTGGCCCCTGGCCCGTCGTCCCTTCCCTACAAGCACATCCCTGCTTGTCTGCTGAACTGCGGGGGGTGGGACACCAAGAAGAAGCAGGAAGGCCCTGTCCGCAAGGCAAGTGTGAGGCAAATGTGTGAATGTGAGGAGAGTCCGTGCGGAGGACAGAGCGGCACTGTCAGGGAGGTTGCCTTAGCAGAAGTCAGGAGCTGAATCTTCAGGATGGGTGGGCTTTGCAAAGTGTGTGTGCACTTGCGTGTGGCACACAGAAGCCAGGCCTGTAAGAGGTGGCAGTTTTGATAACTACGATAACAGCAATAACAGGCATTTATCAGGCACTCTCCACGCTCCAGGCACTATGCTATATATTTTATAATTCATTCTAATTATGACTGTCTGTGCTTATACATATATGTCTGTATAATAATGTAAACGTATACTTATTTTTCATAGTCTCCTAGCATATATGAAGAAAGTTACCAAAAATTCGTTTCTTTGGCTTTGGACAGAACAACTCTGATATGTCAACTAATTTGTACTGATAATTTTAATAGCTTCAAGAAATGTACCCATTTCTCAGATGAGGCTTACAGAGGTTAAGTGACTTGCTCAAGGGCACACAGGTAACAAATGGTCCAGGGAGATGTGACCCCAGGCAGAGCCCCGCTCTCAACCCCTGACTGTGATGGTCACATATTCCCTTCGTCGAGTCCTACTCCGATGAGGTGGACCCCCTGTGAGGTTGGGGCAGTGTGAGGCAGGGAAAGGGCCAGGGTTTGGAATCAACTGTGACTTATTAGCTGAGCCTACTTTGCCAAGTAGATTTCCTCTCTGACCTCAGTTTCCCTACCAGTAAGAGGGACAACGGGGGACTGTGGTTCTGGATGAGTGTGTTTGTACAGCTGATGGTAGTGATTTGGTCTCCAAACATCCCTTTGGGAGTGTCAGGTCATTCATGTAGCCAGGCTGCAAAATTCAGCTGGGAGAGACCCCAGAGTGTGAGCTTATCTTGAGCATGGGGAGGAGCCAATGGAGGATGTGGAGAGGGAAGGAGGTGAGGGCAGACCTGAGGTTAAATGTGGAGGTGAATTTGTTCAGAGGAACCCAAGTCAAGAGGAGGCCAAAGGGGAGCCCTTCCCCTTACTCACCAGATGTGGTGTGGGCTGTGTGCTAGGGACCAGATGCAAGCCAGGATCCATCTGGGGTCCAGGATGGAGGAAAAGCAGCTTTATATAGTGGCAAGAGCACGGGGAAACCGAAGGAGGGAAACATGAAAGCTCCTAGATGAGTCTGGAAGACTTCCCCTAGGAAGGGCCTATTTCTATTTCTACTCGCCTCTGGGCCTCTACCTCTGCCTGGTATGCTGGCTCTCCTTCCCAGCCCCTTCACCCACCCCTGTCCCCGACCCCTTCAAGTGGCTTACCCACCTCCCTTCCCAAGGGCTTGAGTCTCAGTTTAGATGTCTCTTCTTCCATGAAGCCTTCCCTGACTTCTTCCATCCCTACCCTGAGTGCCCAGCAGGTGCTCGCCACATTGCACTGCTGTAACCTGTTTATCTGCATCCTACCCTCCCCTGTAGCTCTGGTGCTTGGCACGTTGGAGATGTTACCCGGAATAAGTGAAGAAATAAATTGTTGAGGAGAAAGTTGGCCAGTAGGAAAGGGCAGTACTGACAAAACCTACAGCTCAGACAGCTTCAGAAGAAGGAATATTTGGGGAATGGAGATGAATGATCAGGTACTGGTCTAGAGGGATGGCTGTGGGGAGGAGGAGGGCATCCTGGAAACCTTTGGAAGGAAGGCTGGATACCGAGGGCAAAGGTGAGAGAGACAGGAATCGAGGACTACCAGATTTCAGGCTCACAGCCTGGGTGGGGGATGCTCCCTTCATTGAGGCAGGGGCAGGCCTGGGGGAAGATGCTGAGCGTCTTCGCAAGGGCTGAGTCGGAGGTGTACCCGGGCAAGAGATGTAGGGGCCAGTGGGCAGCTCCAGTGGGCTTGGAGTTCAAGGGGGCTGCCTGAGAGGAAGGCATTAATGTGGAAAGTGTGGGCACCAGTGGAAGCTCTAGAGGTGGGGCACACCAGCCGGCCCCCATCCCGGTCCCTCCAGACAGCTGCCTCCCCTGTTCTTTCCTTCCTACATTCCCTGAGTCCCTTCCCCCACCCCCCACCCCCAGCTCCCTGGGCTCCCTTCTCTCAGGCTCCTGGGGGTTCTCTCCTCCCAGCCTATCCTTCTCCCTCACTCTTTCTCGAAGGTCCCACGGGCCTGATGCCAAGCTGTTGGCTGGCGGGGAGGACGTGGCTCCAGGGCCTCTGGGCCTGGGGCAGCTGCTGGCCGTGGCTAGCCAGGTCGCCGCGGGGATGGTGTATCTGGCGGGTCTGCACTTCGTGCATCGGGACCTGGCCACGCGCAACTGTCTGGTGGGTCAGGGACTAGTGGTCAAGATCGGCGATTTCGGCATGAGCAGGGATATCTACAGCACCGACTATTACCGCGTAAGTCTTTCACCCCGACCCCTCCCACAGCATCCAAACTGTAGACACGCTAATGCCGAGTCCCCCTCCAGTGCCTGCCCTTGCTGGGCACGCCCTCCTCTTCCTCAGGCGGTGTGGTGTCTGAGGCTCTCTGGCTCTGGTTTTTAACCCTCCTCCTACCCCCTCGGCCCCCAGTGGAGGAGGGTCTGTCTCCACTATCACGGAGGGAAACGGGCACCATCGGTTTTTCCCTTTTAGCCCTGGGCGGGAGAGCCACTTCTATTTATTTTTAATGACGGGACTGGGGGCGGGTCTGCGTCATGCGTCAGGAGAGGCTGTCCGCGGTGGGCGCCCGCAGGAGGTGACGCAGCGCCCGCACGCCGGCAGGTGGGAGGCCGCACCATGCTGCCTATCCGCTGGATGCCACCTGAGAGCATCCTCTACCGCAAGTTCACCACCGAGAGCGACGTGTGGAGCTTCGGCGTGGTGCTCTGGGAGATCTTCACCTACGGCAAGCAACCCTGGTACCAGCTCTCCAACACAGAGGTCAGCCCCACTCCACGGGTCATTCCCTGCCGGCCACCCTTTCCCCGCCCCTTCGGGTCGCTTTTTCAGGAAATTCTGTCCCCTTTTGCCCCTCATCCCACTGCCGGCAGGCCGGGCACCCACCCAGCATCCTGCTGACACTGCTCTCTCCACCCCAACCCTGTTCTTTTCTCACATTCTTCCTTCTCCTATTCTAACTGGCTCCTGGGGGAACCTCAAAGCACTTATAAATGGAGCCCAGACCTCCATCCCTAGCTGCATTTTATAGACCTAGTAGGCATCATCAGGGTGAAAGGGAGAGACATGGAAAGAGGAACACAGCACGAGAGGGCCTGACGCTGCAGCAGGGAGGCTGGAGGTTAGACTGTAAGAAGGATGGTCCTACACCTCCCCTTGCTCTCCTGGCTGGACACAGGTGTTCCCTCTCCCAGAGCAGCTCCCCCCACCCCCTCCTTGGCTCGCAGCTGTCAGTTTCCATATCTCCTCCTAATGCAGTCTGCTCCCTGGAGGCTGGTGGCGTGGGAGAGAGGGTTATAGATTTTAATTTTCTCAAGCACTGAGAGAAGGAATGGAATTAGTGCCACCCATAACCCAAGCCCTCTAATGGCGAGGGAGGGAAGAAGGTGGGAAGAGACGCCAGGCTCTTCAAGCATCTCCCTGCCACAGTCTCTCCTTCTTTGGATCCCTTAGCTGCTCTTGCAGTCCTTCCTGGAGTTTAACTTTGATCTTTCCTGCTGCAGTTGTCTTTTAAGAGCAGCTAGGTCCCCACAGAGTGGCACCTACAGAAGAGAAAAAAAGTGGGGTTGCCCTCTACCTTAAAATGCAAGCCAGCCACTTTTCAAGGCCTTTACCTGCAACCCTGATCTTTTTTCTTTTTGCCCTCTGGAGCTGAGAGATGGAGAACCCTTCCCTTCTTCCATGTAGCCCTCAACACTAAACTGATGGATTTGGCAAATGCCTTGGCCCCTCCCCTTCCTTAGCCCACCTGGCAAGTCTTCCTAGGGTCTGATTCCAGCCCTTCGAGATACAATTCTACCCCAGCCCAACCCTCCCAGGGTCTCTCTAGCTTTAATCCTTCCACTGCTCAGTGTCAGAGTGGAAAGGAATCTTGGGATTCACTGCATCCTTTCAGACTATTAGTAGCTATGAGGCCCAGACATATCGTATGACCTGCCTTGGGAGCTTCCATGAGGCAGAGGCAGTGCTGGGTCTGGCCTCACTCTCCTGCCCGCAGCCCAGTATGCCCTCTTCTCTCTCCCTCTGGTGGCCCCAGGCGATCGAGTGCATCACACAGGGACGTGAGCTGGAGCGGCCGCGTGCCTGCCCACCAGAGGTCTACGCCATTATGCGAGGCTGCTGGCAGCGGGAGCCCCAACAACGCCACAGCATCAAGGATGTGCACACCCGGCTGCAAGCCCTTGCCCAGGCGCCTCCTGTCTACCTGGATGTCCTGGGCTAGGAGGCTGGCCCAGGGGCTGGGGCTGAGTAGCCGGAATACTGCAGCCTGCCCTCAGCGACCCCCACGGCTCCCAGCAGCCCCAGGGTGATCTCAAAGCATCTAACTCACCCTCAGCATGCGGGAGGGGACAGGTGGGGTCTGGGAGCAGAGGATGTTCCTGCTTCTCTAGGCAGGGTTCCGCAATAGCAATTATATTTATTATCCCTTGGCTGTGTCTCTTGCCAATTCTTGGGATGATGTCGTTCTGGGAGGGGGTTATCGGGACCCAGGTAGGGGGATGATTCTCTGGGATCCTCCCCCTCTCTGCTTAACCTCAGCCACCTACCCCTACCGCATGCAGCTGTCACCTCCACCTCGTAGTTGTGGTTTGCCTCCCAGTCCCATGGTCATCTTGTCCGCCTGGCGGTGAGGCAGCCTCAGGTCAAGCTTCCCGGACCTTCAGACCCTAATTGCCTATCTCTGTATTTCACTCAGGAAGGCTGCAGTAGGAGGGATTGAAGTTAGATGTGGAGGTGGACAGGATGGAAGCGTTGGTGGGGTGAGTGTTCCTTGTATTGGTGCGCCCAGAACAGAGCAAGCACACAATACAACAAAAGGTTGAGAAAGAAAAGGGGGGGGACAGCTTGCGTATGTGGGCGCATGTGTGCATGAGAGCACACATGCGTATGCATGCGCACGTGTGTGTGTGTGTGTGTGTGTGTACATGTGGCAGGGACAGGGAAGGAGTAGGATAAAGGCATGGTTGAGGGAAGCAGGACCCCTTGTTCCTTCCCCTCTGTCACTTCTTGGCTCTAAGTGCTTTGAGGTCCATACCTGGAGGCCAGGAATTGAGCAAGGTGGCTATTTCCTAAGGACCAAGCCATCTCCCCATTCCATTCTGCCCGAGGGAGGAGGTAAGCTCTCCCTTCCCCTCTGTCCCTTGGAACACCACTGGCCCGAGGCTTCTGTCAGCTCCGAGGCTGGGTGAGGTCCCCCACCCCAGGACCTGGGCCCTGCCCCCATCTTCCTCACCCTGGAGCCAGGGGGGAGCAATTTCCTCCCACCCTCGGCCCCATCACTTCCAATCACCTGCCCAGCTCCTGCAATAACCCACGCTCCCCATGGCTCCTCAGGGCTAATGGCGTGGCTGCCTCATGTCCCTGGGTGCCCAGCTCTCCCCACCCGCTGATTCAATCTGGGTCTTATCACCCCTAGGCCTAGCCCGATGGTGTCTGCCTCTTGTCCAGGCTGGTTAGTGCTAATGGAGGTCTGACCCAGGGCTGCGGGCTGATTGATGGGGGGGTCTGGTCCTTGAGGGCCAAGTTCAAAGGCCCTCCTCTCATGCCCTGGGCTGGGTGGGGCTGCTGCTGCGCCACCCCCGGGAGGGAGGGCTTAAGCAGAAGTGATTGAGAGGAGAGGAGGTTGGAACGTGCTGGGAGAGACAGGGTCAGGGGGTCAAATCCAACAGGTGAGCCCAGAGACAGTGCAAAGAGAGAGACAATGCAGACACAGAGAGGGACAGGACCTAAAGACGTGGAGACAGGCTGAGAGTGCAAACAGAGAAGGAGAAAGAGACACCCAGACGGATGGGCACAGATGAAGAGACGGAGGCACAGATGAGTGACGTAAACAGACACAGGTGGGACAAGCAGCTGAACCAGAGTGTCCTGCCGAATAGCATGGCCTCCTCGGAGGGTGCCTCTATCTCGCCCACACTCCCATCCTCCCCACCTCCTCAGGCCCCTTGAGCCTGTCTTCAGGGCCGAGGAGGGAAGTGGCACACACTTCCAGCCTTGGAGACTCTGTGGGTAGAGGCGTAGGGGGCCTGGGGTTTGGCCCACATTGAGCATCACTGAAGCAGAGAGGATGGAGATCAGGTGGCAGAAGGGACCTGCCAGGGCATGTGGAGCGTTACCAAGGTCAAGAGTATGAGAGTCTCAGAGGCTCTTAAAACCACAGCTGGAGGTATTGCTGGGAAAGCTGGACAGGTGAGGTGAGGGGTTCTGGGAACAAGGTTAGGACAGGGAAAGGAAAATGCCGGGAGTCTGTGGGAGAGGGAATTGGATAGCTTTCATCGATCTGGGAACAGGGGCCTAAGCCAGTGACTTTGATTCCTTCAGGCAATCGGGGCCTGGGGCCTTGTCCTGGGTGGTAAGGAGGGAGCTTGCACCCAGTTTGCCAGCTTCATGGCCTAAGAGCCCCTGTCGTCCATTCCCTTCATTGATGGGCACGTAGATGAGCACATTGACAGGCACACCAGCCTACCCTACACAGCCAGGAGTGCACATGCAAACGTGTACACACGTGGCACCTCCCCCTCCCCGACTCCTAACTGTTGGATCCCATTGTCTTTAATGGTGCTCCCCCCACGCCACGGGGACACATGCCCCGTCCCTGTTAATTACCTCCTGGCTGTGCCAAGTCCATTAACTGCCACGCCCACCCCTGCCACACACACACCAGGGGCTAAGCACCAGCTGAGATGAACGCCTGCAGGGGGATCAATGGAATGGGGCCCTGAGGACCCCATGGGGAGCTGGCACGGGGACAGCCACCTGAGGCTGTGGGGATCGGACATCTGAGTCCCCCAGACCTGGTGTAGTTCCCCACTACCCCTCCCTCTCAGAGATAGCTGTCTTGGTTGGGAGACACAGGCTCAGATGAGGTGGTGGATACTGCAGGAACACCCAACATTGAGGAAAGAACCCAGAACTCCCCCGTCTAAGGAAGCTTCTGCCAGCATCTCCACAGGGCTCTGGAGAGAAGGAATCAGTGATGCAGAAGCCAGTGTGGCTCCCCAGGGGCCCCCAGCAGGGGGGATGGGCTCTCTACAGAACCCAAGGGTCCAAGCCTTCCAAGGCTGACCCCCTCAGCCTTCCTAACCAGCCTCTGCCTCTTTCCTGTCTGCTCCCTTGGGGGCTGGATTCCTGACAGGAGGGCGGAGCATCTGTTCAGGTTTCCAGGAACAGTGCAGGCAGAGTGCTGGGGCAGCCCGGGTGGAGAATGTCCTGTCCTGTGTCCCCTTGAACCACCAAGCTAAAGAGAGATTCTAGAGAAATTCCAGACTCCGTAGGCCCTGGACTCTCTAAGTACCAGCTGGAGAAAGCCTGTTTTGCCCAATTCCTAACGTGGCCTTAGACAGGCTGTCCAATGAGAGAGGGGCTGACAGTCCCGGGAGGAGCCAGGACCCAGAAACCCCAACTTTCAGTCTACAGCCAGGCTGAACCACCAGGCAGTCCAGCCCCACCCCCAGAGGGGAGTGAGGACTCCACAGCTCCAAACATCAGTCCCCTCCCAGATTCTCTCTCTGTCCAGTCCCGCCCCGTCCCCGCCCCACTCCAGCTCTGACGGACTCCAGTGCTAAGATGGAACGTTTGAGCAGCTCTGGCTCTGGGGCAGTGGGGAGGAGAGAGACCTGGAGCCAGGAGATGGAGACAAGACAGGGCCAGAGCTGCCAGAAAAGCCCACTTAGGGGCAAAGACAAGGAGAGAGGGGGCAGCCCGGAGCAGTGCAGAGAAACAAGAGGTGCATGCATAGGGCATGGAAGAAAAGCAGAGAGCCCCAGCTTCGGCCCAGAGCCCTGGGGCAGCGTGTTTTACTCTGAGCCCTTGGACCCAGAGGCTCTTCAACACCCCCTCCTACTCTGCTGGGTCCCTTCCTCTTTTTCGAGGGCTTGGTTTGCTGGAGATCAAGCTTCTAGACTCTGCAGCCAGAGTGCCTGGTTCTGTGCCTACCAGCTCTATGATACTTAGCAATTTACACAGTCTTTCTGTGCCTTAGTATCCTCCTCTACAAAATGCAGATAATAATAGCACTAGGGCTTCCCTGGTGGCGCAGTGGTTGAGAGTCCGCCTGCCGATGCAGGGGACGCGGGTTCGTGCCCCGGTCCGGGAAGATCCCACATGCCGCGGAGCGGCTGGGCCCGTGAGCCATGGCCGCTGAGCCTGCGCGTCCGGAGCCTGTGCTCCGCAACGGGAGAGGCCACAACAGTGAGAGGCCCGCGTACCGCAATAATAATAATAATAATAATAGCACTAATCTCCTAGGGCCATCATGAGATTTAAACAAGTCTCATGTGTAAAGATTTTCCAATGAGGCCTGGCCTGTGGTAGGTGCTATATAAATGTGTGCTGCTTTCATTCCTCTCTTTCCCACACTTCCTCCTCCTTTTCCACCTCCTCCTCTCTATCCTATGACAGGCTTTGAGCACCCCAGTCCCAGGCCTGGTCCTGGTCTTTGGGGTGGGATAGGCCAGGCTGGCAGGAAGAATATTTTGGGGGGATAGTGCTCACAGAAGAGAAGTTCTTGTCCCCTGATCCCAACCACCCCCTCCAGCTGCACCAGCTCCAGAGAGGTCTAGCCTGGCTGTGGAGTGTGTGAGGGAGGAGAGGGCTTCTCTCGCCCTCTGAAACCCCATGGGCTGTGGGTCTTTGGGTATCCCCCAACCGGCCCTGGTGGAGGATGGGCCCCAGGTCTGCAGGGATGGCAGGGCCAGAGCGGCCCCCACTCACCACCCCATCAACTCCTGTCCCTCAACTCTCTGACTTCCCCCAGTGGGAATTCCCCTCCTGGCTCACCTCCTCTGGGAAGCCCTCAGGGATTACTCGGACCTTGGTGCCCCTGTAGGGTGTTTCTAAGGTCACAAATCCTCCCAGGCTCTGGGCCAGGTCTCCAGTGTATACATCCAGGAGTGGGAAACCTGCTTCTGAGGATTTCTACCCTTTAACCCTGTGGCCTCCCACTCCTGAGTGTCAGGAAGTCTTTCTTGCTGTCTACCCTCCTGCTTCCCACCTGGATCTGAAGGGGTTACTCAGCTCCAGGCCTGCCCACTGCAGGTCCCAGATGCCTGGGGCCTGTGGTCAGAGCTAATGTAGGAGAGAGTTGGAGGACAAGAGGGGATAAAGTTATTAGCATCTTCATCTTTGAGGGATATCGATTGTCGGGTCTCCAGACTCGCTTGGTCTTATAATGGGGCTCACGGGGGTGTTGGGAGGGGCTCAGAAAAACTCTCCTGAAGCCTCCCCACCCCTTATCCTTGAGTGGGAGCTGGGCTGCCTGGGTTTTCTCAAAGGAAGACATGCAGAGACACAATGTAGGGGACAAGGACTGAGACGGACGCAGAGGGGCTGAGAGGGGAGTTAGGGCTTCGTGCCCTGGGCAGGGAGCAGACTGTGGGGTGGGAGCTGGAGTAGACGTGGGCTTGGTTTCAGTTCACTGCCCTTTGCTTTAAGGGGTGTGTGTGTGTGTGTGTGTGTGTGTGTGTGTGTGTGAGAGCGAGAGAGAGAGAGAGAGAGAGAGAGAGAGAGAGAGAGAGAGAGACAGAGGGAGAGAGAGAGAAAAGGCAGGGATCCCTCCTTCTGAGGCTCGTACACATTCAGCTGAGGCAGAGCCTCCCCCATTGACACGTGAACGTTCTGTGATACGTTACCTGCCCCTCTCCAAGCAGCTGACTGAATGTTTCTGGTGTGGTTCTGTGTGTGGTGGTGGGCAGCCCCTCCCAATGGAGTGTGTCGCCCCCTTCCCACCCCCAGGGTGACTTTGGGCGTCAGGTTTTGTGTTCACGTGTGACAGTCCCCGCGTGCTGGTTTGTGTAAACTGGGCTCTCTGCCCGCGTCTGTGCAAAGTCTTGCTCCTGACGAAATCACCAGGGATGCAGGCAGGGGAAGGGGCCGAGGGATCTGACTGCCCACCTCGTCCAGGGGGCCCCTCTTCCAGCCAGAGGTTTTTTAGCTCCAGGCTGACCATCTTCAGGGGTAGGGATGGAACTTAGATGGCAGAGAGGCTCCAAGGGGTGAGAGCCTCGGAGAGGGAGATGTGGTGCTGCTGGACACAGAAGGGCACAATCTCCCTCCCTTCCTCTGTTCTTCCCTCCGGATTCCTCTCTTCTCTTTTCCTTCGGAAGCAGGGAGGAGGGGGGCGGGAGTGGCTGCTTGGGCAGGGGGTCAGACTCTGTTCCTTTGGCCCCGGAGGAGCTGGCTTCCCCTCCGCTGGGCTGAGAGAGGAGGTAATTAATGGCAGGGAGGCCAGGAGGGGAGCGTGTTCAGGGCTAATGTTGGTATTAATCAGGAGCCGGTCCCCAGTGAGGGATAGGATTCAGCTGGGGCACTCGTGTGTGTGTGTGTGTGTGTGTGTGTGTGTGTGTGTGTGTGTGTGTGTGTGTGTGTTGGGAAGTGGGGGGCTATGGAGCACCAGGGGTTCCTGGCTCATCTTGTCAACCTCCCTTCCTCCCCAAAGTGCCCCCCCTCCCTTGCCCTTGTTTTTCTGGAAGTCCATCCTGCTATCTGTCCTCCAACCTCCTGCTGAGGGAGGGCCAAGATCTCTCCTCAAGTCCAAGTCCGCCCCTGGATGTGGTGGGGGGAAGGCCACCCCCCACGCCCAACCCTTCACTAGCTCTTATTGCGGGCAGGAGGGCACATTAGGTGATTCCCGAGGCTGTCAGCCCTGCTAATTGCCTCTCAACCTTCCCTTCATCACCAGGGCGGCCCCCCCATGAACTCCATTAGCCACCCCCTCCCCTGATAGCCCCTAAATCAGCCCCAATTATTCACAGGAGGGGGGGCTGGGGTGAGCTGTGATTACAGCTAGAGTGGAGGGGGTGAGGGACAGACCTCGAGTGCCACGCAGACTGGCGGGCAGGCTGGAGGCAGGGCTGGGAGGGGGAGAGTAGGGCTTGGGGACCTTTGGGCAGATTCAGGGCAGAGACCACCCAGGGAGGGACCTGGGAGCCTGAAATAGGGAGGGAAGCTCAGGTTGGAAGGTGGGCAACGGGCAGGGGGTGTGTGTGTCATAGCTTGTGTTTCAGTGCGCCCCCCCCATTAACACCCAGGAAGGTGAGGGAGAGGGTCAGCTGGGCACACGTCCTGTCAGTGGGTCGTCCTCACCGCTGTCATCAGCATCCTTGCCAAGCGTTTATGACATGCTTGGTTGGAGAGGCAGAGAGAGCAGCAAGAACGTGCTAGCCTTTCTCCTTCTGGGCTTTCCTGAGAGGACCTCAGGGATCCTTTCGGCTCCCGTGGGTTGCGTGGGGCAGAGGCCGAGCTACCCGCTCCGTCCCTGTGTCTGTGTGTTCCGGAGCGCACCTCTGTGCAGCTGAGGCTGAGACAGGGAGTGGCCTGCGACGTGTGTGCTGATGTCCAGCCTCCTGAGGTGAGTTGTGTGTCCAGGAGACAGTGAGACCAGCCCTGTGTCCCACTCAGCCCCTCTTTTGAAGCTGGATCGGGGAGCCCTCTCCACCATTTCCAGTTCCTTCAAGACCTCAGCAATCCCTTGCCATCCTGGAGGGAAGAGGCACTCGCTCCCTCTGTGGGCATGTGCTACTGTGCTCTGAGCTCACGCATTCCTCGGCACCTCCAAGCCATCGGGTTGCTCCCTGGATCAGTGCCGTGGCCTCCTCCCCAGTCTCCCTGCTTCCACCCGTGCTCTCTACAGCCTATTCTCAACACAACATTCTTTTAAAACCTGAGTTGAATCATGTCCCTCCTCTGTCCCATGACCTCTAGTGGCTCCCTGTCTCACGCAGAACAAAATCCAACAGCCTTACCACAGCCTACAAGGCCCTGCAGATTTGACCCCCATTACACCTCTGTCCTTGACATCTCCCACCATGCTCCCCGGCTGCTCACTCAGTTCCAGTCTCCTAGCTAGTCTGTGAACATGGCATATGCTCTGGCCCCAGGGCCTTTGCACTTGCTCTTCCTCTGCCTGGAATGCCCTTCCCTCAGAAATCTGTGTGGCTCCCTCCTTCACCTCATTTAGGGCTTCACCTGGAGGATACCTTTTCAGTGAGGCCTTCCCTGACCACCTTTCCAAAAACAGCACCCTCAGCCCTCCCTATCACTCTTCCTGTTTTGTTTTTCTCTATTTTTTTTGTCTGTTAGAGCACTGTTTTCATTGCCCATCGATAATTTGGTTTTATTCTATAACTAATTACAGGAACAATCCTATTAGAGAAAAACATTGAAAACTGTTGTGTAGTTAGGACTAAAGGTGATAGCTGAAAAAGGCTCACTGAGGAATATTTCAAAGTGTATAGTGATTTTATAACAGAGTTTGTGTTGAGTGAACAGTAACCACTTGCTCTGGAGAATTCCAATATGGTAATACGAATATTCCTTCAGGGTATAAGGCGAGGAGAGAGATTCGTACAAGTCATTATTCATTGCAATGGACAATGAATGTTGTCTACATGTTTTTCTCTAGTTTTTATGATAACACATCATCTAATAGGTGATGATGTTACTGATTTCATTCATCACCTCTTCACCAGCACCATTGCTAGAATGAAAGCTTCATTTTTTTACCTTTCATATTTAGGCAGAGATTTTTGCCTATTTTGTTCATGTCTCTAGCTCTTATTCATGAATCAATGAAGGAATAATTGACTCTTTCCCCGATTAGCATGTGAGCTCTTTGAGGGAGGAAACTTTTATTTCTCCCCTAAATAAGTTAAATGTGAAGGTCTTAAAAGTGTGCCTAGGGGACTTCCCTGGTGATGCAGTGGTTAAGACTCCGTGCTCCAATGCAGGGGGCCTGGGTTCGATCCCTGGTCAGGGAACTAGATCCTATACGCATGCTGCAATTAACAGTTCGCACATCACAACTGAGGAGCCCGCCTGCCGCAACTAAGACCCAGTGCAACCAAATAAGTAAATAAATATTAAAATTAAAAAAAAGTGTGCCTAGTAATCAGTAGGGTTTGTTTAATAAAAGTTAGTAGCTGCCATCAACATCATCATGATGTCATTTCCTCTGTATCCCAGGTGCCAGTATCAGGCCACCCAAGATGGCTGTTCTCTTGCTCTCTGTACATCCCCCGCATGACCAGTCCCTGCTTCACCTACACCCTAGTCCGATGACTGACCTTCCCTCTTAATCGTAGAGCCTAATCAGCAAATGCCTACATACTTGCTCCCAGCCCCAGCTAGTGATTGCTCTAATCTTTAGATCAGAGCTATCTTCATTATGGTAGCTTATCAAAAGGGGGAGCCCCCTCTGCTGGTTACCCTGGTAACTGATGAGCCAACCTGACATCGATTCCCTCTCTAGCTGGAACCTCCCTACCCCACCCCCACCCCCTGCCCCGTGTCGCTCCAGGACCTTGCTTCAGATGTGTAAGATCCCCCATCTATTAAACCATTAATGCCTCTATCAATGACTCCAGGCTCTTTCTTTGGTCTTGAGGCCGGGCAATTACAGGGCTTGCAGGCCTGCGGATGCAGCCCAATACCAGGTAAACACAAAACAGGTGCTACTGAACAAAAGGATGAATGAGGACCTTAGGCCCCCTTGTACCTTCCAGGGAGGCCACAGGGAAACTTCCATCCTTCTAGCTATAGGGCTGGGCCCAGGAGGCAGAGTTAGGGCCCAGAGACCCTGGAAGAGCATTGCACGGGGTGGCAGCCGTTTACTCTAACGATTATTGTGCACTTACTTTGTGCCAGGCCCTGAGATCACAAAGATGATTTGGATCTGGCCCCAGTCCTTGAAAAACTGAGAGTAACAGAGAGAGGGGCGAGTTAGACTTTCACATGCAGGAGTGGGATGGGGAGGGAGAGGCAGAAGCTGGAAAGGCTCCCAGAGAAAGGAAAGTTGAGCTGAATGTGAAAGGATGAGAACAAGTGACCCAGGTGAAGGAGGGAGGAGCGCCTGTTCTTCCTCTCTGGTCCTCAGTCTCCCCATTTACCCCTCGAAAGTGCTGGATCAGACAACTTTCAAGCCTCCTCTGGCCTCCGACATGCTGCGACTCTATGATCTTTGGCCTCTGGACCCTGGATCTGTGCTCAGGTTTCTACTGCCCCCTGTTGGAAATTTTTGGTAACACTGGAGTCAGGAAAAGCAACGCCCAGCCTTGCCTTCTCCTTTCCTTCCTTCCCCAAAGTGAGCAGCACCATCCAATCCACGCCTTCCCTTCACCTTCCACCTCTCAAAGTAGCAAACTAAACAACACTTGCTTGTATGTCAAATAGAGAATATTCTCAACACATTTTTAAAAATAAATTTTAATAATGGTTATGTTTTTTTTTGGTTTTGGTTTTTTGCGTTACGCGGGCCTCTCACTGTTGTGGCCTCTCCCGCTGCGGAGCACAGGCTCTGGACGCGCAGGCTCAGCGGCCATGGCTCACGGGCCCAGCCGCTCCACCGCCTGTGGGATCTTCCCGGACCGGGGCACGAACCCGTGTCTCCTGCATCGGCAGGCGGACTCTCAACCACTGCGCCACCAGGGAAGCCCGGTTATGTTTTTTTAAATTAATTAATTAATTAATTTACTTTTGGCTGCGCTGGATCGCCATTGCTACATGCGCGGGCTTTCTCTAGTTGCGGCCAGCGGGAGTTACTTTTCCTAGCGGTGCGTTGGCTTCTCTATTGCGGAGCATGTGCTCTAGGCAGTGGACTTCAGAAGTTGTGGCACATGGGCTTAGTTGCTCTGCGGCATGTGGGATCTTCCTGGACCAGGGCTCGAACCTGTGTCCCTTGCATTGGCAGGCAGATTCTTAACCACTGCACCAGCAGGGAAGTCCCCCCACTTCTAAGTAGAACTGGAAAAAACTCAATGCCCATCTACTCATGTAAACACAAATTGTAATATATCCATACAATGGAATACCACTCGGTGATAAGCAAGGAATGAAAGCCTTATGGTAAATGAAAGAAGCCAGACGTAAACGAGTA
Organism: Orcinus orca; assembly: GCF_937001465.1. Classification (NCBI taxonomy): domain Eukaryota; kingdom Metazoa; phylum Chordata; class Mammalia; order Artiodactyla; family Delphinidae; genus Orcinus; species Orcinus orca. Next base: position 98,865,597 of record NC_064559.1, on the reverse strand, counting down.
CATATTGTATAAGTCCATTTATACAAAATTCTAGAACAAAAAATCTACAGTGACAGCAGATCCGAGATTTCATAGGGCTGGGGTTCGGGAGCGAGGATGGAGTAGTGGGTGGGGCGTTATCTGCAAAGGGGCACAAGAGAAGTTTGGGGAGAGGAAAATGTTAAAAAAATTTTTTTTTAAATTGGGTGGTGGTTACACAGATGAACACATTTGTCAAAACTCATCAAACTTGGGGGAAGTTCCCTGGTGGTCTAGTGGTTAGGCCTCGGCGCTTTCACTGCCCTGGCCGGGGTTCAGTCCCTGGTCAGGGAACTAAGATCCCACAATACCCACGGCATGCCCAAAACAAACAAACAAAAAACAAAACTGCATCAAATGAGGACATCGAACTAAGTGAACAAGCCAGACACATACTGTAAGGACAAATATTGTGTGATTCCAGTTATGTGAAGTACCTAGAGTAGTCAAATTCATGGAGGTAGAGAGTAGAATAGAGGGGTTGGGGGAGGAGGAATGGGGAGTTACAGTTTAATGGGTACAGAGTTTCAGTTGGGGATAATGAAAAAGTTATGGAAATGGATCGTGGTGGTGGTTGAACAATATGAATGTACCTTATGCCACTGAACTGTACACTTAAAAATGGTTAAAATGGGGCTTCCCTGGTGGTGCAGTGGTTGAGAATCCACCTGCCGATGCAGGGGACTCGGGTTCGTGCCCCGGTCCGGGAAGATCCCACAGGCGGTGGAGCGGCTGGGCCCGTGAGCCATGGCCGCTGAGCCTGCGCGTCCGGAGCACAACCGCAAAAAAAAAAAAAAAAAAGGTTAAAATGGTAAAACTTATATTATTTATATTTTACTATAATAAAAAATGTAAAAGACCCTCATCGAACTGTACACTTTTAAGTGGGTAAGTTTTAAAATTTATGTCAATTATACTTCAAAAAAGTTAAATTGTAAAAGGCGCCAAAGAGGAATGTACCTGTTTTACTCTTCCTGAACTATTGTAGATTTCTCTGTCGCGGGCGGTGGTTTGTAGAGGGAGCCCTGTAATCAGACGGACCACAGACCTTGGTTCAAATCCCGCTTTTGCCGCTTACGGATGTCCTAATTACACGAACAATGTCATGTAAATAGAACCTGTCTCGAGTTAAGGATTGAAAGAAGCAGCACCTAAAGGGCTAACGATGATGAAGGCAAATGTTAGTTGTTATGAAAATTGCCTCTGTCTCCTCAGAGACTGAGAAGGGAAGGGTGCCCCAAGAAAGGTGGGGTACAGGTTGGCGGCCTCCGGAGTGACGCCTTCTCCCAGGTCCGGTGCGCGGGCTGTGGGGAGGCGGACGTTGGCCGCGAGGTGGCGCCCGGCTCGGGTTGCCTCCGCGCGGAGGCTGCGGCGCGAGGTGCACAGAAGCGCCCGGGCCCTGGACCAAGGGGGCGGGCAGAGGCGGAGACTCCACCGAACACTGCTTCCCTGGATCACACCCTCCCTCAGGGTGCTTTCCGGCGGCCAGAGAAGCGGAGAGGCCTTTTCCCGGTGCTCCTCTCCCAGTCTGGGATGCTGTCGGTCGGTCCCCGGGTTGTATCTTTAATAAGGTAACGGTTGTTGGGCTTCAGTGGGAAGGTGCCTGACGTAGACGATCTCACTGATTCCCCTGCACCACCCCACTTTGCAGATAAGAAAGCTGAGGCCGGAGAGGCGGAGTACCCCAAGGCCGCACAGCTGGTGAAGAGTCGAGGAGGGACTCGGGCCCGGGGCCTCTGCTCTTCTCCCCTGCTCATCCCCTCTCTGCGCCCGATCCAGGCTGTCGGGTCGGCCCCGCCGCTCGGCCTCAGTGGTCCCACCCCTACACAGCCTCCCTCCCGGGCATTCTGGATCTCCCCTCCCCCGGCTCCCGGTTTCCTTGTCAAAACTTCCTGCCTTGGCTAGGGCCCGAGTTCCCACCCCCTTCCTGCCCCCCGCCCCTCCGCGCCCCTCCCCGCCCAGCGATCCACAACTTTCGGCCACTCCGCCGCTCTCGCAGTCGGCCTGGGACTCCACGCAGGGACCCCCGCCCTGTCCTCCTCCAGGCCCACGCCGGCAGTCCCCACCCCAGGCGGACGGCGAGATAGGGTCCCGAGGCAGGTGAGTGACCGCGCGCCCCTGGTCCCGCGACCACCCTGCACTGGGGACCTCTGGGTGGGGGGGAAAAGAGAGACCGACAGAGAGACCTGAAGGGGATGGGGCAGTGGAGAGGGGCCAAAGGCGATTGGGGGTTTCCATCCATAATGAAACAGCATGTAAATGACATGCAAATGAAGCTGTTTCCTAGCCCCTTGTATGGGACTTTGTGTGTCCAGCGGCTGCCACCACCCCACTGGCCCCCTTTCAGGGCTGGAGAGAGAAGCCCTCTACTTGGCTGACGGGATGTGTAGTGCTAAGAGCACCCACATTGGAGTCAAGGCTGCCCAGGTTCGAATCTCGACTCCTCTCCTTACTACCTGTAGGATCTTGGTCAAGAGACTTCACCTCTGTGTCTCAGTTTCTCATTTCTAAAAGGGGAATAATAAGATATAGTGCCTACCTTATGGGGTTGCTGTGAGGCTAAGATGAGCATAAACATGTCTCCTGCTTAGAACCGTGCCTGCTCAGTGTTTATTACAGTGTTGGCCCTCTCCCCACCAGGAGACACGTTTGAGGAGGATGGAGGGAAGGGACCCAGGTTTACAGGTCCCTGGGACTCATAGTTTTGCCGGTTTGAGGACTAAGAAGTTGGCCCAAGGCCTCAGGCATGTGGATCCCCAGAAAGCCCCATGGGCTGGTATGTGTGAGGAGGAGTGAGGGTGGGGGGCCCCGGAGCCCAGGCCCCAGCAAGGCCATCCCTCACCCCCACCCCATCTCCGGCCTCCAGTAGTGAACTTTCAGCTGTCCTGCTCTGGCCTTTTATGAGTGGCCTCTCCCGAGCTTGGGCTGTGACCCTAGTCCCCGGGGATGGGAACAGCTTGTGCTGGTCCGAGTTTCCCAGGCTCCCAGACTCAGCCAGACCTCGGCTCCAGGCAGGATTGGGCAAGGGGTCAGCTCTCAACCCTGGCCTAAGCTGGGCCTGGGGGGTCGGGGAGCTGTCTGAGTCCCACCCCATCCCAATCCATGATACAGTCCCTCTGTGTGGGCACGCGGGAGCCAGGGTGTGGGACAGCTCTCCTCTCTCCAGCTCTCTGTCTCCTGCTGCTGCCTCTCCCACTTCTGAGGTCTCCCAAAGTCTACCCGCTAAACTTGCCATTGCAGTTGGGGCTACCCTCCCTGCCACCTAGGAGCTGGGTTAGCCAGGCTCCCCTCTGTCTTCCTCTCTTCGACGGGAGGTGAAGCCGAGGGTTGGCATCTGTTTCTACACTACCCCCCCACCCCCTGCCGCCGCTTCCATCCCCTATCAGACTTTCCCAGAAGAGGAAACCAGCTCTGCAGGCAGTCCCATCCACAGTTCGGAAACCTGGATAGAGATAGAGGTCGCTGGGCTGCTGTCTGCCTCCCCCCACCAACACATTCTGCTGGAGAGGGGACCTGGGCCAGGCAGGGCCTCCACCACAGTGCTCGGAGCTTCTCCTTTGAGCAGCCTTGGAAACCTTGAAAGAGAGCCCTCCCGGGATGCAAGAGGGGCCCTAGGGCCCGTCCTAGCTCTGGGGAGGGTGTCCATACTAGTCCTGGGGGAGGTACCATAGAGGCTTCTCTATGGGGGAGAAGCCAGCAGGAGGAGCAAGAGAAGACGGGGGGGAGAGAGGGAAAGACAAAGACAGAGATACAGAGAGACAGACAGACACCAACAGACAAGGAAGACACAGGCAGAGGCGTAGAGACTTCTGGAAACAACAAGGCCCAGAGGGAAGCGAGAGGCATATTTGGAAAAACAGAGCAGAGACTGAGAGAAAGAACAAGAAGGTGGTAGAGGAGGTAAAACAGGAGGAAGTCCGAAGACCAAAGAGAAATCCCAGGGGTAGAAGGACTGAAAGGGGCAGCACAGCCTTCGGAGCTTGATAGACGTGGTCCAAATCCCCACCCCGCCTTTGGTGGGCTGTGTGACCTTGGGCAAATGACTTAACCTCTTCGGGATTTCTTTTTTCTCTTCCTTCCTTCTTCCTTCCTTCCTTTCTTTTCTTTCTTTCTTTCTTTTCTTTCTTCCTCCCTCCCTCCCTCTCTTTCCCTTTCTTTCTTGCTGGCTTTCTTTCTTCTTCCTTTCTTTCTGCATGGCTTGTGGAATCTTAGTTCCCCTACCAGGGATTGAACCTGGGCCATTGCAGTAAAAGCGCTGAGTCCTAACCACTGGACCACCGGGGAACTCCCTGGGATTTCTTCATCTACGTAACAGCTGGCATAATAGTACCTACTTTCTAGGACTGCTGAGAGGATGAAAAGAAAGGATCCGGCTCACAATATGCATTTAACAAGGGGTAGGAATTGGTGTTAGAGCACCCACACATGGCCAGATGGAGGTCTCCAGAAACAGCACCGGGTGGCTGCTGGGCCATGGAGCCTCGTGAGTCCGCTTTCCTGCCTGTGCCTCTTACCCCACCTCACATAGTGGCATCTGAGGCCTAGTCCATCAGTGTAGGAGGTGGTGTGTGGATGGGCAGTGAGGGGCGTAGTCCCTGGGCCGGAGGTTTGGGATAAGGGCTCAGGCCCTGCGTGCGGGCACACTCCCTCCTCTCCAGGTGACTCAGTGCCCTGCACTCCCATGCATTCAGCCCAGAGGAACTTGGAGGCCAGCCCTGAGGAATTCCTGCCCGAGGTCGGGAGAGCAGGTCTGGAGACGCCTTTTACTGTGTAATGTTGGGAAGTTCTTTCTGAACTCCACCTTCCATCGACTTACCAGTGTTGTGTCTTGAGGGCCCTAGAAGGAAGGTCCTGCTGTCTGGTGAGCCGGGGACAAGCCACAGCCTCCAAACATCCCTCCCTGTCCCGTTTCCCACAGAGTAAGGTTGGGCTTACAGAAGTCGGAAAGGATTTAGAGTTTATCAGTCCATCCACTCCACACCATGTTTAATTACTGCCCACTGGGTGCCAGGAACCCTAGATGCGTGTGTGTAGGTGCTGGCCAGTGCTGGGGACACAGTGGTCAGGCAGGCAGAGAAGTACCCTGACCCCACGGTGCTCCATTCCAGTGGGGAAGACAGACCTTAATAAAAATATAATGACCACGGGATGGGAACCTTGAGGGAACACCTGGGGGGTAAGCAGCCCCCTAATAGAGCCTGGGACAAGAATGGAATTGGAGGCTGTCCCAGCCTGGTAGGGAAACCAGACTCACAAGCTGGCAGTCACAAGATGGGGTACATTACCTCATCCGTCCATCAGACTTGAGGTGCTCCCGGGCCTGTGAACTCCTGACTTGACCTGGGTTAGTCCCACCTGCCCCCAGAGGAGGGACACTGGTGCCTTCGGCTAGAGTTTGGGGAAGTGTTGGGCCTCTCGGGGACTGGTCTATGTCCAGTATGGAGCCGGCCTCAGGGAAGAACTGGGGTCCTTTGGGCCACAGGGGTCCGTGGTGAGTGTGCTAAGAGCCTGGAGAAAGGTCCAAGGAAAGGGAGGAACAGGTGAGGTGCGGAGCCACTGAGGGGGCTTCCTGGAAGAGACTGGCCTAGAAGGATGGGTAGGACCTGGGCATTCCAGGAGTGGCCTGGGCAGAGGTGGCCGTGTGGTGAGAGGCATGTCCAGTGTGATGGGAGCAGAGGCTGGCCACCTGGGCCCTGGGCGCCCTTTCCTGCACTGTGGGGAGCCACAGAGGCATTAGAGGGAGGCAGTGGCCAGAGCAGAGCTGCGCTTTCCAACAGTATCTGGGGGTGGCAATCAGCAGGGGGAGCTGCTCCCTGGCCTGTGTCACCCCCAGGGCTTACCTCCCACCCCCCACTGCTTTGTTCTTTGAAGCAGATTCTAATCCTGCTGTTGCCTCTGCCGACCAGTTGGCCCTTGGGCAAGTCTTTTTACCCGAGACCCTCCATGGTCTCTCCTGTGAAATGGAGGGGGATAACAACCACTCCACCTGTGGGTGGTGGTGAGGGTCCGGGCTGGCTCTAGCTTCCAGTAGGCACGTGCTGAATGTTTGGTGAATCAGAATCCCTGCAGTTTCTCTATTTCCTGATGAGTAAACAGGTCGGGCTGAGGACCCTCTAGCTTCTGTTTCCTGAGCCACAGAGAACACAAGGCCGGCCCCTCACCCCTGCTCCCTCCCCGCCCAGCCTCTGGAGCACATGCAGGCTTCCTGTCCCTCCATCCGGCAGACATGCCTGGCGTGCCGAAGGCCTGGCTTGGCTGGATGTAGGAGGGGCTCTATGTGTGTGTGTACAAGCGTGTACACGGGTGTTCTGAGTGGCACGTGGAGCAGAGAAGTCTAGGCTGCTGGCGGAGCTGGGTTAGAGGGCATCCCTGTATGGGGAGGGAAGGGAAGTCTTTGGACTCAGGATCACACTGCTGAGTGGGAAGGACTAAGTGATCCTGTCTCCATGGCAAAGAGAGGTTAGGAAAGGGCACAGAGAACAGACACAGACACAGGGGAGATCCTGAAAGACAAGAGAGCTACAGGGCGAGGCAACCTTGGCACCAAGCTAAGACACAGGGCTCGATTTGTGGATCATGGCTGGAGTTCAGCCTACACTCCATACCTGAAGGTGGCTTCCCTAGTGCAGTGAACATACTGCACAACTGTACGTGGTAGCCTTGATATAGAAAAGGAAGGAGAGAGGCAGAAGAGACCAAGAAACTGATGGAGGAAGAAAAAAAAGACAGAAAGCAGAGAGTTTCTGATGAAGACCAAGACAAAAGGCAAAAAGAAAGAGGCAGAGAGCCTAGAACTTGGAGGGTTCTGTTCTTGCATTGACACATGTCCACTGAGCAGCCTCTGGTCTGAGGCTCAGTTCCAGGATGGTCATTGGAACCAACAGTTCCAACCCCCACTGAACCCTGGGAGATATGGGGTGTTATTCTCCCATTTTACAGATGAGGAAATGGAGGCTCACAGGGCTCAAGTGACATGCTCGAGGCCGTACAGCTTTTAAGTACTAGAAACTTTGGCCTCCAAGATGGGAAGTGGGGGAGAGAGAGACAGAGAGGAGGCACCAGTGGAGACAAGCAATAAGCTGGAGTTGGTGCTCAGGCTGAGGGCTGGGGGGAAGTAGAATCCAGGCGTCCTGCCTCATCAACCGCCTTTGGCTTGAAGACATACCTGGCGGGCAGCCCATCGTTCTGGGGGATCAGGTTCTCTGGGGAGCCTAGTCCCCTCCCCTCCTCACTTCCTTTCTCTCTGTCAGCATCTAAGGCCCTATTCCCATTCCCGGATCATCCTGGGGGTTCTTCAGGAAAAAAAAAGAAAGAAACAGCTTTTCCTGGAATTAATACTCAAAGAGTATGACAGTGCCAAGGGGAGTGGAGAAGGGGTGTGATAGGTGCAGGAGGAGTGAGGCTGAGGATGCCATCGTGGGGACTGCAATGGTTCATTGAGCTTCTTATGTAGCTCTCTAGACACTTATCTGCATCAACTCATTTATTACTCCGCAGAACAGTCCTACAAAGGGAAGTACCATTGTCCTCTCCATTTTAGAGATGAGGGAACTGAGAGATGGGATTTGAACCCAGGTTTGAATGGGGGGGTGGGAGGGGATGCAGAGCTCAGAGGGTATCCTTTGCTATACTACCTCCCAGAGAAGAGCAGCTGGAAGGGAGCTGGTGGGGAAGTTCCTCTTGCTGTCTCACTTCCATCAGCCCCACTCTTGTTCTCTGCCTTCTATAGACATGGATCATCTCCTGTCCACTAGGAACTCTACTCCCCTCTCAGAGGCCCCAGACCCATCCCCCTCCTCCTAGCAGGGTTCGGATTGGAGTACAGTGAGGGTAGAGGGACTCCCCACCAGAGGAATCAGGCTGAACAGAAGAGCAGGGGAGGCGAGCTGGGTTGGGCCCTGTGTGGGCTTGGAGACTGAGAGGGCAGGGATACTGGGGGCTCGCGCAGGCGGGACTGGGGACTGGGGGGGGGGGAGCTGGCCAGGCGCCCAGCTGCTTTGCATCTCGAGGTGAAGGAGAGAGAAGTGTCAGCTCATTCTTGACTGTAAACACATCCCGGTTCCCACGCCTGTGATCGCGTTCTTGTGGCAGCCCCCAGCCTGATCCCCTTCTCCTGTCCAGCCCCCCGCCAGGCTCCCCCTCGCCATAACCAAGGCTGTTAAAAAGAGATGTAAAGCCCCTGGGATTCCCGCCTGGGCTCGGGAGAGCCTGGAACCGCAGGGATGGATCTGCCAGTCTGGGTTTGGATCCCAGCTCTGATATTACCGGCTGTGTGGCCCTGGGCAGGGAACTTATGCTCTCCTTGCCTGTTTCCTCATCAGTAAAATGAATAATCATACCTACCACAGTGGGCTGACATAAGCTTTACACGAAATGATCCACAGAAATTGCTCAGCGCTCTGCCCGTGCCGACGCAGTGAACAACATATGGGGCCGCACTAGTTTTCCAATTGTGAGGGAAGGTGTGTGGGTCCCTCAATCCAGAGGTGCCACGGAGGAAGGGGGCTGAGTAGGGGAAAGGCAGAGGTCATCTGTATAGGAAGAGGGAGAAGGGAGCCTACAGTGGGGGCCCCTGGGGTCAGATGGGGGGCCACTAGTTGTCTGATTTAAACCCCTTGAAGGGGCACGTGTGATCACAATAGCCCCCGTTCTGCTGGGACTGGAGGTGCTGGGGAAGGGTGGGCCGGGGTCTCAGGTTCCCTAGCCCCTCAGAGACAAAGGCTCAGATGGGAACAAGCCTAGGCAGCCAGGCTGGAGCTCTGGGCTCCTGGTCTGGCCTGTGTTCCCTCCTCGGGGTCTGGGGCTGGTGAGGCCAAACCCTGCCCCTCTCTGCCAGGATCCCCATCTCATCTCTCCCCTCCCTGCGGACCAGCCACTGATCTCACCGACCCCATCCTGGCTTCCAGCCCCTTCCACTGACCAGCTGAGACCTTCTCTGCTCTCCAGTCCTACCCTGAAGCCCTTGGGAAAAGAGAATCTCCCCACCCCTCTAGTTATTAGAGTCAACCCCCTGGGATTAGGGTCAGGCCCTCCGCATGCTCCCCTGCCCATCTCGAGGTCCCCCTCAAAGTCCCCCGGGCGGAACCATTTCCTCCAGAAGTTGGTTAAGAGGAGGTGGCTGGTGGGGGGGGGCTGCTGTAGGTGAGAGGAAGGACAGCCCCTCCCCTTTGCGCCTCATCAGGGCCTTCCTGCTGCAGGTCTTGTCCATGTCACCGCAGCCTCGAGCTCCGGGGACAGATCCAGGCCCAGGTGAGTCTGGGGGTCCCTGCGTGGCTGGAGATGAGGCTCGCCCAGGGACAAGGGTGAGGACCCTGTATCCAGACAGATTGAGCTCCAATTGGAGGACAGGACCCGCATGCCAGGGGCACAGCGGGGGCTGCAGGAAGAGGGGAGTGTGGACCAGACTGAGGGATGAAGAGGGGGAGATACGTGGGGGGCTTGGGGTCCTGTCCATGGGCTTGCTGCCATGCACACTCGAGGGAGAAGTGGGGAGAAGGTCAGCTGGGATCAGACAGGGTGGGCCTGGGAAGGTGACCAGAGCAGGGCTGGGGTGAAGGGCAGAGTCTGGGGATGTTGGGAGAGGGAGCCAACTGTTGGGGGGGGAGCTGGGGGTTGTGTGGGTGGAAGGGCCAGACTATGAAGGGCTGAAGGGCACTCCTGACTGTGGCCTGGCTCCCTGAGGCCAGGCTGCATCCCTCCCCCACAACTCCCCACCCTCCCCCACATCCTACCTTCCAAGTTCAGGGTGGTGGGAGGACAGAGCCACCCCATGCTCCGCCCATGATCATGCTGCCTGCTGCCCTCCCCACATACACACATTCTAGCCAGGCTCTGTTTCCTGTTTTCAGGCTGCATATCATGAGCACCGGGATCCCCCAGGACACTCTCTGGGCTCCTCAGGCCCTGGGGCCCAAGGGCCCTGTTGCCCTGCCCCTGGCTCACCTGAGTTTCTCAGGCCCCAGGATGCCATAGAGGCCTGGTGAGTTACCTGGGGACTGAGGATGGATGGGAGGGATACAAAAAAGACTACAGGTGGAGATCTGCCCTGGTGGAGCTGTGATGGGGCCACTAACCAGAGTCATGGGCAGGCCTTGCTGCTTTGCAAGACAGGAGTGGGGTGGTGGGTAGAAATTTGCAGTGGGTGGGAGGGAGCCGAGGAGAGGTGGGCCAGCCCAGCCGCTGAGAGGGTGGGGAGCAGGCTGGAGGGTTTACTGGTTGGGCAGAACGCAGCAGTGGGGTGCGGTTAAGTTAGGGAGCTTCCCTCTGAGCGCTGCCCTGATGGGAGGTGAGAGCGGCCCGCTGGGACCCTGGGAGTGTGTGGGTGGAAGGCCTGGGGTGGGGCCTGGAGGCAGGCATTCCAGAGATACTCAGGGGGCCAAGGGGCCAGCTACCACGACCTTTCTCTCTTCTCGGGGAAAATTATAAGCAGATGTGGACGCCTCAGGGCGGCGTAGAGGAGGGAGCCAAGCCGGGGCAAGTTAACAGAGAATCTGAAACTGGCGGGGTGGGGGGCGGCGGGTGCTCAAGGGCCTCTGCTGCTCCTGAGCTCAGGAGCCAGAAGGAGACTCCTCTGAGGTCCTGACCTGCTTCCCACCCACTGGGCGAGGCCAGGGGTGGAGGAGTGGGGAGGAGCCCATTTCCAGATGGCTGGTGGGTGGTCACAGGGAGGTGGCGGCTTCTCCTGAAGTCTGAGGCCAGGCTGGGGACTCCCTGGGTGAGAGCACCTAGAGCTGGGTGCAGAGGTATGCTGGCAAGGCTTTAGCAACCGGCTTCGGTGGGGGGCTGGGTGGGGGCATGGCCCTGATTTGTGATGTTTGCTGATTTCCACCTCCATGCTTGGTTTCAAGCTACTACTGTGACAGCACTGAACAAGGAGTTGGGAAGAGAAGTCATGATTGGCTCTCAGAAGTCAGTATGGGCCGTGCCAGCGCACCAGTGGTGGGGAGGGGCCTCCTTCAAGGTCACCTGGACCTAGCCCTACTCCCACCCCATAAAGCAGGAAGCCCCTAACAGCATCAGGGTGGTTTTGGCCTCTGCCTGCCTACATCCTGTGATGGGGAGCTCACCACCTGAGGTCGCTGATTCCATCACAGAACTGCTTTGACCTTGGAAAGTTCTTCCTCTAACTGAGCCCAAGTTGGCTTCCCTTATAACTTCCCTTCATCGGCTCCAATTTCACACCTTGGTATAATATCAAAGTGCCCTGGGTAGGGGCTGTGCTGGGGATTGGGAATTCAGGCACAGGTCCCTGCCTCTAGAGGTCATGGTCAGGGAACAGGCACTAGAACAGTGGTGTGTGGGTGAATGGTGCTGCGGGTCCCGGAAGGGATGGGTGGGGGCAGTCTGCCAGTGTGGATCGGGAAGCAGGGCAGGGAAAGAGGGGTGACACTTGGGCTAGACCTTGAAAGGGAGTGCTTAAAGTGAAGAATGGGGGGGAGGGCGTCCAGACAGAGGAAACCATGTGAGAAAGTCTCAGAGGCATGGCCGTGCTCTACCTGGTCAGGAATCAGACCTGGAGCCTGGGAAGCCTGGGCCAGAGGACCAGAGCCTCATCTCTTCTGCCACCCCTGCTTGGTCTCTGCAGAGACTTGGCCCTCCAGGTTTGTGGCTGCAGTGCCCCTCACCTGCTCCACACCTGGCCCTGTCACAGGCCTCAGCAATGTCATCACCTCTGCGGGCCCTCTTTCTCCTGGCCCTGGGCCTGGGGCTGGCTGGAACCCTCAACCCCAAGGACCCCAACACCTGCAGCTTCTGGGAAAGGTGAGAGAGGGCCCCTGCTGTGCCTTGAGGGCTGCAAGCCCCCAGCTCCCCATTCTCCCCACTGGGGCTCCTCTTTCCAGTTCCCTCCCTTGCCTCCTTCCCTTTCTCCAGCCCTCACCTCCCTCCTATTTCTGCCTCTACTCTCTCTGCTCCCCTAGATGGGATGCCTCTGATTCCATCCCCATCTTGATCTTGTCTCAGTCTCCATCTCAGCTGTGACCCTGTCCTTTCTTTATCCCCATCCCTTGGTCCCTGTGCGAGGCTAGCTGCAGGACAGAGCACAGGGTAGGAGCCATTCACTATGGGACAAGCAGAGGGGCTGGCCCAGGGAGAGCCCAGGGGACAGGGCTGGGCAACAAGGCCCAGGGCAAGATTTGGCCAGAAGCGCTTCAACCCATCTCCATCAGCTGGGCCTAGGAGTCAGTTCTAGCTCAATATCCCCACATAGGGAGAAGGAGGCAGCGGGGAATGGAGGGCTGGAATGGAATATTCCCAGGAATATTCCAACTCTGGGAGGATTCCTCCAGATTGAAGCGGGACAGATGGGGGGTCCATCCTAGGCTCGAGGGAGCAAGCCTAAATATTCCCCACTGTGGCCAAGCCCTCGCCCCCCCGCTCCGCTCTGCCAGCTCAGGCCTCTCTCCCTGCCCTGGGCCCTGACTCCGTTCCCTGTCTTGCAGCTTCACCACCACAACCAAGGAGTCACACTCCCGCCCCTTCAGCCTGCTCCCCTCGGAGCCCTGTGACCGGCCCTGGGAGAGCCCGCACACCTGCCCCCGGCCCACGTGAGTGCCCATCCCCCTCCACCGGCAGATGGGTGCCAGAGGAGCTGCCTCGGCCCGGGCCTTGCCCCTCTGTACCCCCATTCTTTTCTCAGAACCTTTAGAGTTCAGAGGGAGCATCTGGCCTCGGGGCACTCAAGGCATGTTGTGTGTGGGGTATGTGTGTTTGGGGTGTGCAGGTATGGTGTATGGTGTGCATGTGTGTGACCGGTTGGGAGGCAAGGAGGGAATGTTCTATGCTACCCCAGCTCAGAGTGTTGGGCAGTGCCCCAGGCCTCCCCCAGTGCCGCACCGTGGAAGGTTGGAAGCCGGGGCCTCGGCAGGGGGGACTGAGGGCCACCTCCGGGTCTCCCCCAGGGTTGTCTACCGGACCGTGTACCGCCAGGTGGTGAAGACGGAGCACCGAATGCGCCTGCAGTGCTGCCGGGGCTTCTATGAGAGCAGCGGAGCCTGTGTCCGTGAGTCCTGGGTGGGGCCGTGGAATGAGTGGAGCCTAGGCCACCTAGTCCTTCCCTGCCCTCACCAGGGTGGGGCTACTCCTCTGCCCTCCGCTGGCCCTGTTGTCTCTAGGGACAAAGCTGCCACTTCATACCTCTGTCTCTAGCTGTCCCTATGTCTCTCCCACCCTCTCTCTCCATGTCCCTCAGCAGTCTCTGGCTCTGCATCTCTGTCTCTGGGCTGCCTGGATCTCTCTGTCACTGTGTCTCAGGACTCCGTGTCTGGCACTCTCTCTGACTCTTCCTGTCCCTGTCTCTCTGTTGCTGTCTGTCTCGACCTGTCGCCGTCCAGTCTCTCCTGTCCCCCGCCCCCAGCACCCTGAAACCCCCAGAGCAGAGCCCGCTCTGTGTCTCTCCTTCTCTCAGCCTTGGACCGTCACCAGCCCCTACAGAGACCCCTGCCCAGCCTGAGCCCCCAGCCCAGCCCCTACCCTCTCTCTGGACAGCATCCATGTCTGGTCCCTACGTGAGGAACCCCGCCTGTCCATTTCCCAACAAGGTGCTTCCAGAATTTCACAGAAAGGAGCTCGGGAGTCCGGAATCCTGAGGTCTTGACACGCTCTGACCTGAGTTGCTTTACTCTCAGTCTCTTTGCATCTTAGAGGCAGAACTGCTGCTTGGCGAACTCCAGGTCCCTGGTGTGGGAGGAAGCTGGGGTTAGGCTTCAGAGAATAACAGGTGGGTACGGCAGGGGCGGAAACATCGTCTCACACGCACACCCCACCCCATCTCTGCCCCAGCGCTCTGTGCCCGGGAGTGTGTTCATGGCCGCTGCGTGGCACCCAATCAGTGCCAATGTGTGCAAGACTGGCGGGGCGACGACTGCTCCAGTGGTGAGTGGCTGGTGACGGCAGGGCATGACCCCTTGTGCCTCCAGGGATGCAGAAGCCTTGGGCACACCCTCCCTACCAGGGCACAGGTGCTTGGGCCCCCAGGGCAATCACCCAGCAGAGTCCCACTGCAGCCAGCAGCCTTTTCTGGAGGTGTGGTACAGGGGGAGGGGCCAAAGCCGGGCATGGGGGCATGTGTGGGGGCCAGGACACAGAGACGGGGACTAACTGGAGGCTGGGGAGGGGCAAGACCCCTGGTGACCCCCTTCCGCTCTCCCATCCCACAGCTTGTGCCCTGGGAGTTTGGGGGCCACAGTGTGACAAGCCCTGCAACTGCGGCAACAGCAGCTCCTGTGACCCCAAGAGTGGGGCGTGTTCCTGTCCCTCTGGGCTGCAGCCTCCACACTGCTTTCGGCCCTGCTCCCCTGGCCGCTATGGCCCTGCCTGCCAGTTCAGCTGCCAGTGCCATGGGGCACCCTGTGACCCACAGACTGGAGCCTGCCTCTGCCCCCCAGAGAGAACTGGGCCCAGGTGTGTAACAGGAGGAACACACACTAACGGGATCGCAGACACAGGATGCACGGGCATACGTGGGGACACAAGGGGACTCAGCATCCCAAACGTGGGGTTGGAGTCAAGAGGCCCAGATCCTGGTCCCAGCTTTGCTGCTCGCTGGTTGAGCAACCTTGAGCAAATCATTGGCTCTTCACGTGTTTGTTTCCGGTCTGTAAAATGGGAGCAGTATTGTCCACCTAGGAGGGTTGCTGTGAAGATAACATGAACTAGTGTGTGAGCGAAAGCACGTCCCAAATTGGGGCTGAGATAGGGACGCAGAGAACCCTACTGCAAGGCAGGGTGCAGGGAGAGCTGGGGAGTCACAGGAGGGAGAATGTGCATCTAGCTGGAGATCAAAGATCCAGCTTCATGGAGGAGCTCTGGCGTTGAGCCCTCAGGATAGAAAACCAGGGCAGGCAGACGTGTTGCCCCCAGAGGGACGAGCATGAGCAAAGGTAGAGGTGGAGCAGAGGGTGCGTGGAGAGCACACGCCACCCATGGCTCTTCGCTCTACCCCTCCTGATGGGGCTGGGTGTCCCTGCCATTTCCAGTCCTGGACACCTCTGTTTTTTGATCCCGGCAGTACCCAACAGGGAAGCGGGGGTGAGACTCACTGAGCCCTGGGGTCGGGCCTTCCTCCTGGGGACGGCCTGTTTGTGGTTGACCAGCCCTTGGAGGCAAAGGGGGAAGCAGGTACTGCTTGTCTACATACTGACCTCACCCCCCCTGCCCAACAGCTGCGAGGTGTCCTGTTTACAGGACAGTGTTGGCTTCTTCTGCCCCAGCACCCCTCCTTGCCAAAATGGGGGTGTCTTCCAGGCCTCTCGGGGCTCCTGCAGCTGCCCACCTGGCTGGATGGTATGCAGGGCGGGGCCTGTGGGTATGAATTCTGTGGGCGGTTCTCTGTAGGGCTCCCAGGAGGATGTGTGTGAGGGGGTTAGGCTGTGTGGGCCCTGGAGAGGTTTGAGGGTTTGGGGTGTAGGGGTATTGACGGGTCCTGTGGCCATGGGGAGAGGGCTGGGCTCCTGGGGCTCTGCCGACCTCTCACCCCCACAGGGCACCATCTGTTCCCTGCCCTGCCCCGAGGGCTCCTATGGACCCAACTGCTCCCAGGAATGTCGCTGTCACAACAGCGGCCTCTGCGACCGCTTCACCGGGCAGTGTCGCTGCGCTCCGGGATACACAGGGGACCGGTGAGTGGTGTTGGCTTGGGGTGGGAGTGGCCTGGGGTGGGCCGGGGGCGGCGGCGGGCGGCGTGGCCAGGCTCACTCCTGCGAGGTGCCCAGGTGCCGTGAGGAGTGCCCCGTGGGCCGCTTCGGGCAGGACTGTGCTGAGACTTGCGACTGCGCCACGGGCGCCCGCTGCTTCCCGGCCAACGGCGCGTGTCTGTGCGAACACGGCTTCACTGGGGACCGCTGCGCCGAACGTCTCTGCCCCGACGGCCTCTACGGCCTCAGCTGCCAGATGCCCTGCACCTGCGACCCGGAACACAGTCTCAAGTAGGCCGCGGGCACTGTGGTCAAGGGGTCTGGAGGCCAATGGGAGAGGCCTTCGGTGCTGAAGCCACCGGAGTCACAAAAAGGACCTAGGGCGGGGCAGATCTCACAGAAGGGAAAGGGGAGGGGCCTCGGGGACGGGGAGAGACCGCTCTCGGAACAGCACCGAGCCTCCCCTCAATTCGGCGATGCTTGGCTCCCACCACGCGGAGGGGGCGGGGAAGTCGACCTGCGGACCCGGCCTCAGACCGCTCCGCGCCCCCGCCTCCGCCCGCAGCTGCCACCCGATGAGCGGGGAGTGCTCTTGCCTGCCGGGCTGGGCGGGCCTCCACTGCAACGAGAGCTGCCCGCAGGACACGCACGGGCCCGGCTGCCAGGAGCACTGCCTCTGCCTGCACGGCGGCGTCTGCCAGCCCGACAGCGGCCTCTGCCGGTGCGCGCCCGGCTACACGGTGAGGCGCGCCCCGCCGCGAGGGAGGTGCCGGAGAGGCCCGGGAGCCCGCCCGCTCCTCTCACTGGTGCTCCCGCCCGCTCTCAGGGCCCGCACTGCGCTAGCCTCTGTCCCCCTGACACCTATGGAGTCAACTGCTCCGCACGCTGCTCCTGCGAAAACGCCATCGCCTGCTCGCCCATCGACGGCACCTGCGTCTGCAAGGAAGGTAACGGGTTGGGATCTCCCGGAAGGGGATTTGGGGGCGGGGCCATGCGAAGAAGGGAGAGACCAAGGGTAGAGGCAGGCCAAGGGTAGGGGAGAGGCTGCAGGGTAAGGGTGGAGGCACTGGTCAGCAGCTGGACTGCTGGGAAAGTAGCCAGGCTACTTCCTTCCTGGAATATCCGCTTTGCTTTTTTTCAACCACAAAAATCCCAATTGTCCTTAAAGGCCCAGGCCAGAGGTACCTCTTTGCAGATCATTCCTCATCCTCAGACATACAGAATCACAGAATGGCAGCTCCAGCAAGGGCCTCGGAGATCTACCAGGGGTGGCACGTTGGCAACCTTTAGGCTAGATTCGGACACAGATATGTTTTGTTTGACTAGCTCTCTATCATATTTAACAAAAGTCCAGTCTCCAGTCCCCACTCCTCCCTGTTGTCTTACACATGATCTGGAGAACTCATTTAGTTACCTGTTGGGGCCTCTGTAAGCATCTGCGTTTGCTGCCACCCTCCTTCATTTTGCAGAAGAGGCAACCAAGACCCAGAAGGTGGTGGTGCATCCCCTGCGGTCTTGCAACCTTCTGTCCAACATCCAACAGTTTCTATGTTTGTCTCCTATGCGGCCATGGGCATCCCCACCCCCAGCCCCAGCTCATAGCGCAGAGCCTGGCAGAGCCAATGCCCAGTGTGTGCTGGCTCAGGAGGGGAGCCAGGTCCCCATGCCTACTTGCAAGTCCCCTCTTCCAGGTTGGCAGCATGGTAACTGCTCCGTGCCCTGCCCGCCTGGAACCTGGGGCTTTGGTTGCAATGCCAGCTGCCAGTGTGCCCACGAGGCAGCCTGCAGCCCCCAAACTGGAGCCTGTACCTGTACCCCTGGGTGGCACGGGACCCACTGCCAGTTCCCCTGCCTGGTAAGTGCACAACAGTCTGCCTGCCTGGGGGAGGGAAGGGCACAGCACCCCCCAACTGACTGGCCTATCCTACCCTCCACTCCCTCTCCAAGAAGGGGATGTTTGGTGAAGGCTGTGCCAGCCGCTGTGACTGTGACCATTCTGATGGCTGTGACCCTGTTCACGGACACTGCCAGTGCCAAGCTGGCTGGACAGGTGAGCGTTCTGGGTGTCCAGGCCCCGGGCTTACTGTGGAGTTGGGGGGTGCATCCCACAGGACATGTGTTCAGAAGAAACCCTATGGAAGGGGGGCCACAGGCCAGTCTCATCCTACCCCTCTCACAGGTACCCGCTGCCACCTGCCCTGCCCTGAGGGCTTCTGGGGAACCAACTGTAGCAACACCTGCACCTGCAAGAATGGGGGCACCTGCATCCCTGAGAATGGCAATTGTGTGTGTGCACCTGGATTCCGAGGCCCCTCCTGCCAGAGATGTGAGGCTCCCTCCCCTCCCCCTGCCTGCCAGCAGTAATGTGCAGTGTAGTGTCAGATGCCTGAAGCTCCCACTCTACCCCTCTTGGTCTCTTGTGCTGACTCCAGTCTTTGGGCCGGTTGCTGCAGTGGGAAGGAGGGAGGGAGAGAGTGGGGTCACGGGCTGACTGAGGGTTGGCCCCTGCCCCTGGTCACCACGAGCCCCTTTCCCCCAGCCTGTCAGCCCGGCCGCTACGGCAAACGCTGTGTGCCCTGCAAGTGTGCTAACCACTCCTCCTGCCACCCTTCGAATGGGACCTGCTACTGCATGGCTGGCTGGACAGGCCCTGACTGCTCCCAACGTAGGTGGTGGCTCCTGTGTCTGAGCATGTGTGCATGAGGGGGTGGGCTGAGGACCAGAGGCTTCCTTTCCCCTGCTCCTGGGTATAAAAGCCTCCGAACCCACCTTGATTCAGCCATTTATATAAACACTATAAACAAAAATTTATTGGGCATCACCTACATGCTGGGTATTGTTCTAGGTGCCTAGGATGCAGCAATGAACAGGTCAGGGAAAAAAATTCCCTGCCTTTCTGCACGGGAGGCCTGAGAAAAGCAGTGTGTGTACGGGGGCGGGGAAAATCATAAGCTCAGTTTTGGACATGTTCTTTTTTTCTTTTGGATTGCCAACTTATTTTTATTTATTTATACATGGCCTCTTTCCCACATAAATATAAGAAGGACATCATGGAAAAGATTAGTCCAGAAAACTGAGTCAAACAAATTTTGAAAAGGGGAAATGAGAAGCCATTACCATGAAAAAGATGGGCAGGGTAGAGGGAAGTAATCTTGGACAAGAGCTTTTCCATAGAATTCAGTAACTACTATTAGATTTTTTGCTAGTGTCAGATACACAAAAATTATACCTTGAATAGTGTAGACACTTATTTCTCTCTTATGTTAAAAAAAAAAGGTCTAGAGCTAAGCAATATAGGATAGTTTGGAAGCCTTTGGTTGTCTGGCCCTGGTCACATTATTTTGAAAGTCTATCAGATAGGCAAGTGCAGAAGTTAAGCAGGCAGCTGGGCACGTGGGTCTGGAGTTCAGGCAAGACACAGGGCTGCGGATAAGCATTTGTGAGTCATCAGCGTGTAGATACGGTTCAAAGCCTTGGTGCCCCTGGGGAGACCAAAGCTGAGCTGAAGAGTTCAGTGATGCTGGGGGCTGAGAATCACTCAGGAGGGGCTGGCCCTGCCTGCCAGACAGGCTCCAACCTTGTCTCCTGCAGCGTGCCCTCTAGGACACTGGGGGGCCAACTGTGCCCAGCTCTGCCAGTGTCGCCATGGCGGGACCTGCCACCCCCAGCATGGGAGTTGTTTCTGCCCCCCAGGCCGGACCGGACATCTCTGCTTGGAAGGTACCAGCAGAAGGGGAACTCCATGCCCCTGCCTCCAAGTCAGCCCTAGCCTGAGGAGGGGACTGCTGTTCCCTGGCCCCTCTGATCCCCGCCTGCCTCCTCGGCTCTCTAAACAGGCTGCTCTCCAGGGGTGTTCGGTGCCAATTGTTCCCAACCATGCCAGTGCGGTCCTGGAGAGAGGTGCCACCCAGAGACTGGGGCCTGTGTGTGTCCCCCAGGGCACAGTGGCGCCCCCTGCAGGATTGGTGAGTTCTCATCTAGCCCCTCCCTACCCCCACCCCGCCCTGCACTGTGCCCAGGGAACCAGGACACAGGTACATGCCCAGGTCTCTGCTAGGTGGTACCCTTGTATCACCCTGCCCCCCTACTGGGGCCTCTCCCACGCATGCATCCCCAGCTCACCAGTAGGGCCAAGACACTGTCCTGAGTGACCACCCAGTCCCCCACAGGAAGCCAGGAGCCATTCACCATGATGCCTACCTCTCCAGTGGCCTATAACTCACTCGGGGCAGTGATTGGCATTGCAGTGCTGGGATCCCTGGTGGTGGCCCTGGTGGCGCTGTTCATTGGCTACCGCCATTGGCAAAAAGGCAAAGCGCACCAGCACCTGGCAGTGGCCTACAGCAGCGGGCGGCTGGACGGCTCTGAGTACGTCATGCCAGGTGAGCTGGCCTGGGGGTGGGGACGCACATGAGTGGCTGGCTCTCAGGTACAGGGCAGATGGGATGCGGGGCTCCTGCATCCCTCCCTGGACCTTGTAGGTGGGAAGCGGGGAGTTGGAGAGAGTGAGAGAGGTCAGAGAGGCTGATTACAGATCTCCTGGAACAGAATGACTGTCTTGGGCCCAGGCTTGTCTCTGACCGGGCAGGTCACCCTGCAACTGTGTCTGTTTGTGCAGATGTCCCTCCGAGCTACAGTCACTACTACTCCAACCCCAGCTACCACACCCTGTCTCAGTGCTCACCTAACCCCCCGCCCCCTAACAAGGTCAGTGTTGGGGGTGGGGCTGCACTGTGGTTGCCCTGTCTCAGTGCTCACCTAACCCCCCGCCCCCTAACAAGGTCAGTGTTGGGGGTGGGGCTGCACTGTGGATGCCCTGTGGGCACAGCCCGGTCCTCCGGAAAGCTCCAGCCGCACGTCGCTCTCCCTGTCCCACCCCTCCCCTGCCAGGTCCCAGGCAGTCAGCTCTTTGCCAGCCTCCAGGCCCCTGAGCGGCCAGGTGGAGCCCACGGGCATGATAACAACCACGCCACACTGCCTGCTGACTGGAAGCACCGCCGGCAGCCCCCTCCAGGGCCTCTGGACAGGGGTAGGAGCCTGGGGCCCAAGGCCTCTGGTGAGGGGGGATGTGTACAGCCCAGCGTCCTGCTTCATCTGAGTGCGTGTGTCTGTGGAAGGGGATTCTGGGCCCCAGTTCTAGAGGAGGTGGGACCTTGGGCAGGGGACCAGGGGCCTGATTGCAGGTTGCTTTCTCCTCCTCAGGTAACAGCCGCCTGGACCGAAGCTACAGCTGTAGCTACAGCAACAGGAATGGCCCAGGCCCCTTCTACAGTAAAGGTGAGGGCAGGGCAGGGCGGGGGAGCGACGGAGGGAGCTGCGCTGGGGTTTAGGGGCCAGTGCCTCCACTGAGCCTGATTTCTTTCCCCTATCTTTAGGGCCCATCTCTGAAGAGGGGCTGGGGGCCAGCGTGGCTTCCCTGAGCAGTGAGAACCCCTACGCCACCATCCGGGACCTGCCCAGCCTTCTAGGGAGCCCCCGGGAGAGCAGCTACATGGAGATGAAAGGCCCTCCCTCAGGGTCTCCCCCCAGGCAGCCGCCCCAACTCCGGGACAGCCAGAGGCGGCGACACCCCCAGCCAGAGAGAGACAGTGGCACCTATGAGCAGCCCAGCCCCCTGACCCATGGTGAGCCTTCCTTCTCCACTGGGGCAGAGAGAACAGGGACAGGGGAGGTGGGAGAAGAGAAGGGACAGAGGGCGGGAATGCGGAGTGGGCATGAAGTGGCAGCAAGAGCAAGGCCTTTGGGCGTCAGACTTGGGCTCAGACCAGGCATGACGTTTGGGAAGTCACACTGCCTCTTCGAGCCTGTAGGTGGCGGTACCTCCCTCAGAGGGCTGAGGATTTGAAATGGTGGTTTGGGAAGTCACACTGCCTCTTCGAGCCTGTAGGTGGCGGTACCTCCCTCAGAGGGCTGAGGATTTGAAATGGTGGCTTTACAGCACCTGAGTTGTAGACTTGATACCCAGAAAAGGTGGGAACAAGGCAGATGACAGAGCATCTTCCTATCCTGTGAGGTGGGCAGGTCGAGATGGCCTCCCCCACTGGCGGCTGAGGAGCTGCACAAACTGGCCTATAGCCAGGCACTACGCATCCGTCTTCGGCAGAAGAGGGTGGAGAGGGGAGGAGAGTGGTGGGAAGGGGGAGGAGCCACCTCCTTCTCATCTTCATCCCTTTCTGTCTCCAGACCGAGACTCTGTGGGTTCCCAGCCGCCTCTGCCTCCGGGCCTGCCTCCTGGCCACTATGACTCACCCAAGAACAGCCACATACCTGGACACTATGACTTGCCTCCAGTACGGCATCCCCCGTCACCCCCACTTCGGCGCCAGGACCGTTGAGGAGCCAAGATGGTGTGCAGAGGTCAGCACACCGGTTCTTTGCTGCTCAAGGCTGAGGACAGAGCCTGCTGTACCCTGCCAGGAGCAGGGAGAGGACTGGCCGGCCGTGAACATGAACATGTTTAATAGAGGAAGTGAATGGAGAGGAGATGGGAGCCCGGCTCCCAGGTTCTACCATGGGAAACACTGGTCAGCAGGAAACCTGTGTTCCTTTTCCCCAACCCATTGCTCCCCAAGGCCCCCAGGGCCCTGTATACATAAACTGGTGGGTTGAATGTTGCTGGATAACTCTGATTTCAGATTGCTGTAAGAAGTGTATATTGGGTAACTTTTCTGTGCACTCCCGGGCTAGGCTCTGTGTGTGCGTGCATGCGTGTTTTCAGAGGCGTACCAGGCACTGATCCTGTCTTGGGGCACTCACTATATAGTGGAGAGGCAGCCCAAACCCAGTTAACTCTAGAAATAGCGTGACTGGCCTCCCTGCATTCATTTGGTACTCCCGCCAACCAACTGCTTCAAAATACAAGCTGGTTAGGTTACCCCTGCCTGAAAGTCTCCGTGGGTGCCCCATGGCCCTCGGGCTACAGTCAAAATTGTCCAAAGCCTTAAAGGCTTTGCCGGCCTGGCCTGCCTGTCTCTTCAGCCTCACTCTGAACTGTGTTCCCTATCACTCTGCCCCAGTCACACTGGCCTCTACGTCCTCCTGTCAGCCACACGTCTTCCTACTACAGGGACTTGGCACATCTGGAATGCTCTTCCTCCCCCACTCACCTGTTAACTCCTGCTTGTCCCTCACACCCCATGTTCTCTTTCACAGCACTGATTACTGATGTGTTCATGCACCAGTTACCTGCAGAAGGCCTACAGGGTGCCAGACACCTCTGTAATGTGTTGCTTTTTAGCGTGATTATTTGATTAATCTCTGCCTCCCCCACCAGACTCTTAAGTTCCCCGAAAGCAGGAATCCTGTGTTTATGTTCAACACTGGCTCCCCTTGGCACATGGTAGGCACTCAATAAATGTTCCCCCAAAGGCTGAGTGGCTGAGTGAGTTAAAAGTACCAGTGGTAAGTGCTGGCAAGTGCTAAGATAGCTGGGCAAACTGGTGCTCTGAGAGCTGAAAGACCGCATAGGTCAGAGTCTTCCCCAAAGGGTGGCGTTTCTACAGGGGAACAGCACAAAAGCTCAATGGTGGGAAGGTCTGGGAGTGACGGTCGGGGAGGGCAACAGACTGGAGTGGGGAGGCTGGAGCCCGGAAAGCAGAGGGGAGAGAGTATACTCTGATGGGGGCCCGGTAGGGTCTAGGCTACCTGAGGACTTTGAATCCAAGATTTCTTGGAAGCGTGACCCGCCTCCTAAACTCGTTAGCGGATCAACTAAGTCCCCAGACCTCCAGGAGGCTATATAGATGGGGTCGAGATTACAAACCCAGAGCCACGCCAGCTCGCTAACTCGGTGGGTCTCTCTGGGCCTTTTCCATCAGGAGTCCTCTCCTTACAGGGTAGGAGGGCCGACCCCAGAGAGTGGATCTGTCTCCAACCGGACCCTGCTTCCCTAGATTCCTCCGACTGCCGCTATCTCTAATACACGGGGTCGGATCCCGGCTTTCCCCGGTTCAGTTTCTCGGGTGACTTTGGACAGCTCCTTGCCCGCCCCCTAGCCCCGCCTCTCCGTCCTGGTCTCGCTCTAGTCCAGCCCCCTCCACTCCGGTCCAGTACGATATCCGCTCGTCTCCCTCCGCCACGACTCCGCCCAGGTCCTTCTCCTTTCGCACAGGGTCCGCGGGGTCCGGCCCTCCAGGGCTCCAGGGCTCTCCTGCCCCTGTGACCCAGGGCTGCCCAGGCTCCGCCCTGGCCCCGCCCTTCTCGGCTGCCCTAGTTCCGCGGCTCCGCCCGCCGGGCTCCTTCCGCCCCCTGATGACTCTGTGGTGCCCCCTGTCGGCCTCGCGTGCGCTCTGTGGTTGCCCCTTGCCCTCGGGCCCGCCCACCTTGCGCGGTTGTCTTGGAGAGGGACGCTGAGGCGACGCCGCGGCAGGCGGGTCCCGCCTGTGGACGCGGAATAGAGACCCTTGATTCGGCCACCTCCAGGGCGAGCCCCACAGAATCCCGTCCTGCCTCCTTGCCCCCGTGAGTGTCCCCAGAGTCGCTGCGGACGGCACCAGCATGTCGGGCGAGGCGAGCGCACCACCAGTGGCCTCACCCAGGGCCCCGCGTCCCGGGATCCAGAAGTCATCCGGTGCAGTGACCAGGAAAGGAGACCGCGGGGCCAAGGAGAAGCCGACGACCGTCCTGCCGCCGGTGGGGGAGGAGGAACCCAAAAACCCTGGTACGCTGGTGGCGGGGTTGGGGGATCAGGCCTCTAGGCTTCTCCGCGCGCTCCCAACAGCCACTCGTCGCTCGGGTTAGCCAGATTGGATGGGGCGTCTTCGTTGTGCCAGGCAATGGCGGGCGAGACAGATGAGCCAGTAAATAATAACAGAATTTCTGGCGCTGAGGAGCGCCGTGTGGAAAAGGGATCCACCAGCTGAAGTTCAATATGTGAATGTAACTAGCTCCGGGCACATGGTAAGGGTGTTATAAGTGGTCACCGTTATGAGGTGTGCACGTGTTACTAGGCACGTTTCTTCTCTGTAGTATGGAGTCCTGCCCTGCCTATTACTGGGAGGCACAGTAGAGTTGATGGTGAGAAAGTATTTTATAAACTGCAAATTCACTTGTTCACTCAACAAACGTACATTGTGCACCCACCCAAAGCGCCCTGCTCCATCCTGGGATATGAATCCCAGTTTTCGTCCCAGCACAGTTCCTGAGACTCAGCTTGGCAGATGTTTGAATTGATTTTAAAGAAGCCACACTCTGGTTTGGGATGCTGACAAATACAATAAGATGTGCTAATTTGTATCAGAGAAGAAGGTCCAGGGAGTGGTGGAAAGACACAGGGGCGCTGCCGGGAGGTGACTCTGAGTTTAGTTTTATAGATATTCATTCATTTATTCAACAATTACTTTTTGGATGCCTGCTCTGTGGTCAGGTCCAATAGAAAGAGAACGAGATGGACACAGTCCAGCTGGAATGGAATTTACATTCTCTAGGAAAAGAAAACCATTGGAAAAGTACGCGTATGAGCGTGGCTCTTTATGTTGCAAGTGATAGAACCCCAACCCAAATGAATTATCCACAAAGGGGAATTGATTGGAAGGCTTCTTGATTCAAATCTACCAGTTTTGCCTTCAAAGAGGGACAGGAACTTGCTGTCTCTGGACTCAAGGAAAAACAACTTGGGAAAAGACTCTGATTGTCAGACATTGGTCAGGTGCCATCTCCTTGTCAGTGCTGGTGGCTGGGCGGGCGGAGGAAGCTATGGGAGCTGGAGAAAGAGCATCTTCCAGAAGGAGAGACAAGACAGGATAGAATCTCCTACAGATATGAACCTAGTTACATTAACACACACACACACACACACACACACACACACACACACATACATACACACACACTCACACCACTCTGGCTGCTGTGTGGAAAATGGAGTGGCAGAGGGAGAGAATGAAGGTAGGCAGCTGAGTTACGAGGCATTTCAATAGCCCAGGTGAGGGACAGTGGTAGTTGTGGACTCGGGTAGTGAGGGAGATGGGTTAGGCTCCTTGGAACAGTACTTCTGAGGCAGAAAAGAGTTGGTGAAGTAGTGGATGGGGTGGAAAGTGGGGAAGGTAGCAAGAATGATTCCATGTTTCTGTACTGGGCACGGGGTGGGTTAAGGTGCCATTCATGGAGATAGGCAGGCCTGAAGGAAGAGCATGTAAGAGATCTCCAAGGGGTGATGTCGGCTGAGCAGCTGCATGGAAGCGCGTGGAGCGGTGAGAAGATGTCAGGGCTGGAGATGTGAATTGGGGAGCTGCTGATGTTTGGGTGCATTTAAGCCCTGGGAATGAAGGAGATTCCCCTGGGGAGGGGGGAGTGGAACCGGAGACAGGAAAGGGCTCAGGACCCAGACTCAGTGATCTTAGAGGAGAAGGAGCTCCCCCAGGCAGGGGGAGCCAGAGGGGTCGGAGAGAAAGGGAGTGATAACAGGACAGGGCCACACGGTCACAGCGGCTTTAGCAGCCGCTATCGTGTGTTGTGGCAGGGCTCACATGGGGTAGCGAGTGAAGGCAGTTGTAGGAACGTTGATAGATTGAGAGGACATCGCATCTGGTGGCTTCTATTTCTCAAGGAGCTACGAGGCAAGGTCATAGCGAGTGTGAGGAGGGAGTGTGGGAGGGGAGGAGAGCAGGAGCAAGGCCCTTTTGGAGCTGTGCTGCCCACTAGGTCACTGCTAGCTACAGCCCAGAGGTGGAACACTTCCATCGTCCCAGTATGTCCTGTCGGGCAGTGCTGGTCTAGAGCAGCGGTTCTCCCTGGACCATCTTTGGCATCATCTGTGAGCTGGTTAGAAATGCAAATTCACAGACTCTACCCAGCCTATGGAATCAGAATTTGGGGGGATGGGGCCCAGCAAACTGCTTTAACAGGCTTTCCTACTGATTCTTACAGAAAGATGTTAAAGTTTGAGAACCTCTGTTTGGGGAAAGATGGTGTGAGTGAAGCAGGGAAGGACCCTCCCAGCAGAGGGAAGAGTCCGGGAAAGCAGGCAGTGTGCAGGAGTCAGCTGTACAAGGGGCTCCCCTAGCCTCCCAATGCCTCCTCTCATCAGCCTTGTCCATTCAGCTAATGTCTCTCGGGTGCCTGTGTCTCTCACCCTTTTGCCACGAGAACCCTCAAACCTCTCTGCATCTTGCCCCACGGTGCTGAGCACACGTCCTGCCAGCCCCCTTGCACCCTCTGGGCAGGCTCCCTGCTGTTGGCTGCAGGGGTTCTGTCCGGGGCACAGTCCCTGCAGCGCCTGCTGCCTGTGGGGCTCCAGGCTGTCCTGCACTTGGAAGAGCAGGCTGGCACCAAGCCCACCCTTCTGCCTCCGGTTTCTCGCCTTTGCCAGGGACACCCCTTCCCGTCTCAAGGAACCACTTCTTGTTGGGATGCCCATGCGGGAGCAGGAAAGAGCAGGGGTCTTTGGGGACTCAGGCACCTCAGGTTTGCGTAGCCCTCACGATGGGAAGTGGTGGGCATCTGTCTAAATTAATAAAACTCTTGAACGAGTTAAGATTTCCAAAGCATATATAGAACCGTGTGGGACAGGAGTAAGTGCTATATCAATGTTTGCTAAATAAATAAAAGCCTACCACCCTGCTGGGCCTCGGTCTACCCGAGTGCGGGCGTGGGGATGGGGGTGGGAGCGGGGGCAGGTGGAGAGGTCCTTCTGCTTTCCTTTCTTTGCTCACATCAGGCCTGGGCCTTCTTTCTCCGTGTGACCCTGGGCAGTCCCCGCAAGGAAGGAACGTGGGAGGAGGCTGGGCTGGGGAGGAGGAGGCCCCCCAGGGAGCGGAGAGCGGGAGTGGAAGCGGCCTTGACCCACGGGGTGGGTGGACGAGCCGGCACATAAAAGAGGCGCCCTCATTGTCTACATTCCACGCTCTTTAGTCCCCTTCCTCCTAGGTCTTGATTTCCCACTGTTTCCTCTCAAGTGTTTTCAGTGTCGGTCTCTACAACGCATCTTACGTGTTAAAAATGGCTGTGAGGACGTCTGCCTCGATGGAGGGGCCGCTGCCCGCCCAGAAGCCCGAAACCCCGCGCGGACGAGCGTGGGAACGCGGCGCAGTGCGCCGATCCCTGGCGGGCGGGGGCGCAGGGCGGGGTGGGACGTCCTCTGGTCTCTGCTGCCCTCTGTTGGCAGCCTTGGGCTACAGGGGGCGGGCGCGGCGCGGCGCTACGCTTCCCCTCCCGCTCTCGTCCCCGCCCCCACAGAGGAGTACCAGTGCACCGGCGTCCTCGAGGTGGACTTCGCTGAGCTCTGCACGCGGTGGGGCTACACGGACTTCCCCAAAGTGGTCACCCGGCCCCGCCCGCACCCAACCTTCGTCCCGTCCGCCTCTACGTCGGAAAAGCCCACCGTAGGTGAGTGACAGTGGAGACGCCGGGGTGTCTGCCAGGCCTACCGCGTCCATTCCCCATCGCACGGCGGGCCGAATGGCGGGGACGCAGGGCAATGTGTGTGTGAGTGAGCAGGGTGGATTCAAGGGGGCTGGTGGGGAGGTGGGGGCGGTCTTCCGTCGTCCTTTCCAAACCCTCGCAGATGCGGTCTGGCGGAGTCCTCCAATCCCGCGGCTCCGTGGGAGCCGTCCCGGCCTCTCCGGCTCCCGTAGGCCGGCCGGGGCGTGGGGCCCGGGGGCGGTGACTCTGCCCCCTCCCTCCTTCCCCGGCTCCTCGCACCCCTGCCTTCTAGACGAACAGCCGCTGTCCGGGTCCTGCAGCTTCAACAGCCTGGAGAGCAAATACGTGTTCTTCCGGCCCACCATCCAGGTGGAGCTGGAGCCTGAGGACAAGTCCGTGAAGGAAATCTACATCCGCGGTGAGGTCCGCCCCCCCACCAGTCCCTCTCACAAGCCGTCCACCACCGCACCTCTCCGGGCCTGAGGCGCCTTCTTCCTTTCCCTTCCGCAGGTTGGAAGGTTGAGGAGCGTATCCTGGGTATCTTCTCTAAGTGTCTGCCCTCCCTCAGCCAGCTTCAGGCCATCAAGTGAGGGGACATGGGGTTGGGGGAGGGGCAGGAGGCCAGTGTTGGAGACGGGCCACCAGTGGTCTGGGAGAAAGAACTGAAGGGGCACGGAAGGCCCTGGGGACTGTGCGGAAGGTGATAAGGAAGGGTGTGGCTGGGGTGTCAGGGTGGCTGGAGAGGACAAGGTGGGAAGGAGGTGGTGCTCCAGCTGCGTTTCTGTGCTTCCCACCATCTCCAGCTTGTGGAAGGTGGGGCTGACTGATAAGACCCTGACCACCTTTATCGCCCTCCTGCCTCTCTGCTCATCCACGCTCAGGTGAGCAGAGGGGAATAGGCAAGGGGGAGGCTACCTGGGTAGCCTGGCTGGCTGGGTGGTCAGAAGTGAGCAGTTTGGGGACAGGGGTGACAAGTTCCAGCTCCTGTGGCCTGGGCTGGCATCCCTGTGGAAAGAGGGTGCTGCTACTGTCTGTTGGGTTTTGAAGCTCTCATCTGACAAGCATTGGGGTCCCCTTTTCTGCCTACTCTGGTGCCTAAAGAGCCTACCTTTGGGGCCTTATCCCCTCTCCTCTCCATCAGTCCCACCACTACCCGCTCTCTCCCTGGAGGTTCCTCACTGCCTGGTGTCTGACACTGTACTAGGGACTGGTTCTTATCCTACAGGAACTGGCAGTCCAGTGAGGGAGGGAGAAGGGCATAGGAGTGGATACTGCAGGGCACTGTGGGGACTGTAGTGGTGGAAGAATGGTTCATGAGAGACATGGAAGGCTGCCTGGAGGAGGTGGTGCCAAGCTGAGCCTTGAAAGAGGAATAGGAGGGGGCCCGGCAGGGAACTGGGAAAGGGCATTCTTGTATAGGAGGGAGCCAGAGCAAGGTGTGGAGCAGTATAACCACAGGGGTGGTTGCTGTATAAAGGACACAGCTGATTTGGCTGCCCTTTGTTGAAGCTCCTCCAGCACCCTTGACTTCTCCTGCTTCACAGAACCCACCGTCACTGGCTTGCCTCCTCACTTGTCTTCCTCCTGTAGATGGGATGGATGCTTCTTGAGGGCAGGGATTTTGTCTCCTTCAGCTGGAGGTCCTTGGGTGCTCTTTGTCTTGAACACCACAAAACACATATTGTATTCCGTCGTGGGAATTAGAAACAATTTAGCCAGCAGGAGGATAACTATAGAATTCATCTTAATATGTAAAAATAAGTCAGATCAACATGATAAAAATAATTAAAAATAAATGCAATCAAGTTTAGTTGCTAGATGAGCCAGGCTGAAAGGTTGGGCAAATATCATGAGAGAAACTTTTTAAAAATTAATTAATTTTTGGCTGCGTTGGGTCTTCATTGCTGCACGCGGGCTTCTCATTGCTGTGGCTTCTCTTGTTGCAGAGCATGGGCTCTAGGCACATGGGCTCCAGTAGTTGTGGCATGCGGGCTCAGTAGTTGTGGTGCACGGGCATAGTTGCTCCGTGGCATGTGGGACCTTCCCGGACCAGGGCTTGAACCCATGTCCCCTGCACTGGCAGGCAGATTCTTAACCACTGTGCCACCAGGGAAGTCCCAAGAGAAACTTTTTTTAATAGAGAATTTTCCAGCCATTAGTTCCATTTTTTCTTGTGACTTGGAAAAACACCTCCATTTTCTCAGTACTGTTGGAGAAGCCACTGCCTTGTGGAGGGGTCATGTATTGGGTACCTATTGCTGTGTAACAAGTTACTTCAAAACGTAGTGGCTTAAAACAACAGACATTTATTATCTCACAGTTTCTGT
Source organism: Orcinus orca (assembly GCF_937001465.1). Taxonomy (NCBI): domain Eukaryota; kingdom Metazoa; phylum Chordata; class Mammalia; order Artiodactyla; family Delphinidae; genus Orcinus; species Orcinus orca. Next base: position 98,835,260 of record NC_064559.1, on the reverse strand, counting down.
GAGATAAATCCGGGTGTAGGTTAGCTGGCACCTCTGGGTCAGCGTCTTGGTGAGGTTGCGGTAAGGCTGTTGGCCGGGGCTGCAGTCATCTTGACTAGGGCTGGAGCATCTGCCGCCAGGCTCACTTATGTGGCAGCTGATTGGCCACAGCGCCTCCACTCGGGAGCCTTTCCACAGGTCATCTGGGTGCCCTCACCACTTGGCAGCTGGTGCCAGAGAGCACCCGGGTTGGAAGCCACAGCCTTTTTGTAACCTAAACTTGGAAGTGACAGTCCATCGCTTTTGCCATATGCCATTGATTAGAAGTGAGTCACTAGGTCCAGCCACACTCAAGGGGAGAGGATTGCATTGGGGCACGGATACCAGGAAGTGGGGATCACTGGGGTCATCTCAGAGGCCCCCTTACCACACCTCACTAACTCTGGGGAGTAACCCCTTCACACGGCACACTTCTGGATTTCTAGTCTGGAGAACTGTCACATAATTTCCTGTATCAGGGAGTTGGGCGGGGCGGGGGTGTGTGTGTGCATCCTTTGCCTCTGTTTCCAAGCTGCTTCCCAGAGCCCCACCCTTCCTCTTTGTCCCCTTCCCTCATCTGGCCTCAGTGGTGCCTCCTGGGTCTCAGATCTCCCCCACCCTCAGGAAGGTGTCTCTGGAGGGGAACCCGCTGCCGGAGCAGTCCTATCACAAGCTCATGGCAGTGGACAGCACGTGAGACTCCTTTCCCTCACCCCCTTTCTCTGGGCCTGCCCCCCATTCCAAGTCACCCTTTGTTCCCTTGCCCCTCCAGCACCTCTCCAAGCACCCTCAATTCCTGCCTCTCCACCCTCAGACCGAATGGCCCTCCTCATGCCCCCGTTTTCCGAGGTTCCGGGGAATGCCCAGGACCCCGTGTTTCCTGTGACCCGCGTTCTCCCTCCTGCTGCCCAGGATCGCGCACTTGTCTCTGCGGAACAACAACATCGACGACCACGGCGCGCAGCTCCTAGGCCAGGCTCTGTCCACGCTGCACAGCTGCAACCGGACCCTGGTCTCCCTCAACCTGGGCTTCAACCACATCGGTGACGAGGGCGCGGGCTACATCGCGGACGTGCGTGCGAGGCCGGCAGGGGCCCCCACGCGAGCTGTGGCGGCCCGGGGCCAGCCAGCTCACTGCCCCTCCCTGACCCCCGCAGGGCCTCCGGCTCAACCGCTCCCTGCTCTGGCTGTCCCTGGCCCACAACCGCATTCAGGACAAGGGCGCCCTGAAGCTGGCCGAGGTGGGTGTGCGGGCTGAGCGGGGCCGGGGAGCGACCCCCACATCCTCCCGCTCCCCGGGCGGCTGAGCGCGAGGTGCCGCCCCGCCCCAGGTCCTGCGCCCCTTCGAGCTGACGCACACCGAGGTGGTGGAGCGCCGGCGCCTCCTGCTGGAGAAAGGTTCGCAGGAGCGCTTGCGATCGGTGAGGAGCGCTCGGAGCCTGAGACCTGAGCCCTTGGAACCGCTGCCCAGGTCGGCTGCTTTCAGCTAGCTGGCCGAGTCTTAACCCGTCCTCTCTCCCTCTGTCGTGACCGTTTTGCTCTCCGACCTCTGCACAGATATAACAAACGTTTGGGTTCTTACTGCAGAACCACTCCGCAGATGGTAGAGTGTATTGGTTAAGAGGACTAGATTTAGACCGCAGGGACTTGGAATCTGGCCCTTCCACAAAACAGCTTGGTACCTTAGGCGTGTGACTTAACCTCTCGGGCCTCAGTTGCCTCATCTGTAAAATGGGGATAACTGTACCTAGCTCATAGGATTGTTGACAGGATTAAATGAACTAATTCATCTAATACACCTGGAACAGTGCCTGGCACTTAGTTAAAAATATGTCAGCTACTGTTTTCTCCTCAGTATGAGTCTGAATGCCACCTCCCCCCACCCCCAGCTCATCCCTGGGTCCCTCTGCCGTTTCTTCCCAACAGCACCTGCACCAGAAGGGTCCCAAACAAATTATGTTAGCATTTAGGCAGGGAGATTGGGGTAGGCGTGCTGCCAGTCTGACTGCCACCCAGGCATGAGGCTTCCCCTCACTCCTCACTGGGGAAGGGGCGCCGGACTCTTCCTCCTCCATCCTCGCCCATTTGTGAGCACAGCCTTCCACCTCTCAGACATGGGGACTCCAAAACAGAGCGTGAGAAGAATCAGCTGATGAGGGTCAGCAGTTTTGCAATGGTGGAGAAAGACAAGATGCAGACAACGAAGACCCCTAAGGGTCTGGGCAAGAAAAAGGAGAAGTCCGGGGTAGGTGTGCTGTGGGCAGCAGAGCCCTGGGCGCTGCAGGAACAGGGTGAGGCGGAGGGAGGAAGGCCTTTGAAAATCCACCTCTGGCCCCTCCCACATCTGTTCCCCATCTGCCAGGGAGGTAGGACTCTCATCTCTCTTCTTACATCCCCCACAGGAAGTGGTGAAGAAAGAGGAGAAGTCAGGGTCTGGGCAGTCACCCACACAAGGAACCTCTAAGAAAGAAGACTCCACAAAGACAGGCAAGGGGAGTAAGTGCTAGCACCCCTCTGCGGCGCCCACTTGGTGTGGAGGAAGGAGGAGCACGGGGCGGGATGCGGGAGGCCTGCGCTGAGCTAGTCTTCTCACCTTGATGTCGGAAGCCCCAACCGGCCCCATCCACGGCACTCCACACCGTTTCTCCTGGGCTGGACCCCTGTGGCCCTGCCCTCGGAGAAGAAACCCGCCTACCTAGCTGGGGGTCCCCCCTTCAGCTCTATTTCTGTTGTACCCAAACCCAAAGTTTGAGGAGTCCCCTTCCTTGCTGCAGTCCATTCTCTCTGGGGAAACTGAGTCATATCAGAGGTCTGCACTGTGCATTCTGGCTCCTCTTCCCACTCCAGAGGTAACCATCCCTGAGCAGAAACTAAGCAAGGGAAAAGGGACCAAGACTGTGAGCAAAGAGAAGCGCAGCATCCTCCCGGAGTCGGAGGTAGGCTGCAGGAGAAGCGGGGTGGGGGACACGTCCCTGGGGTCCAGTCCCCCAGCCTTCCTGGCATGGAGTCTCCGGCCCTGTACTGTGGCAGCAGCCACTTCAACTCACATTGTGCCCTCAGTCCTGGCCCCCTCCCTAATCCAACCTGGGCTTGCAGGGGTAGCAGAGCTCAGTGCCCCCTCCCCTTCTACCTTTACTTGCTTATTAGGAGCCCACACTTTTGATCCTCTGCCTCAACTCAGTCTGCTTCCCGAAAGGCCATTTGTTCCTCACCACCACGCCCACGGTTGCTCATACAGTTGCACAGGGAACGAAGCACATTCTCCTTTGCCCCTGCCAGCAGCTCCCCAGGAGGGCAGGGTGTCTTCCTAGTCGTGGTACTACCCCCACCCTGTGCACAGCTACTTGAGACCCTCTCTCCTTTGCCCCTGGAGCCTCCCTTTTCTATTTAAACTTGGACCAACTTGTTCCTTGCTTTGGAAACCTTCCTGGACTGCTGACTCCATAGCTCCCACCCCTCCGCAGTGGAGTCAGCTAACCCTAAGCCTAACCCGAGGGCTATCTGTCCTTACACGTACCTTGTTGTATTGTGCTTTGCAGATTTTTTTTTTTTTTTTATACAAACTAAAGGTTTGTGGCAACCCTGCGTCGAGCAAGTCCGTTGGTGCCATTTTTTTCCAAGAGCATTTGCTCACTTCGTGTCTCTGGGTCACATTTTGATAATTCTCTCAATATTTCAAGCTTTTTCATTATTATTATATTTGTCATGGTGATCTGTGATCAGTGATCTTTGATGTTACTACTAGGATTCCCCGAAGGCTCAGATGATGGTTAGCATTTTTTTAGCAGTTAAGTATTTTAAAATTGAGGTATATACACTGTTTATTTAGACATAATGCTATTGCACACTTAGACTGCAGTATAGTGTAAACATAACTTTTACACGTACTGAGAAACCAAAAGAATGTGACTCACTTTATTGCGGCTGTCTGGAACCGAACCCACAATATCTCTGAGGGTATGCCTGTGTTCTGTCATCAAAAGACCTCCCCACCCTGGCAGGGAACGGCGCCTCCACTTTTGGGAGTCTTCTCTGGCAAGGACAAGACCTTACAAGAGGAAAGTCGGGTGGAGAAGGCGGGCGAGGCTTGCCTCAGTGCCAGTTTTCTGTCCCTGCCCCAGGCCTGATCCAGGCTGCTGACTCTCCCCAGGACTGTTGCATTTTCCTCTCCTCCTGCCTTTAGCGTCATCTCCCTCCAGTCCATCGCCCTCATTGCTCTCCCTGTTAGGAATTACTTAGTGAATGCCAACACACTATTTCGTGCCTTTGCACCTGCTGCCACTTCCCCCCGATCTTCATCTGACAGGGACCACATACTATTCAGATGTCAGCTCACAGGCCACCTCCTCCAGGACCCCTGCCGAGACCCGCTAGCTGTGCCTCCTCCGTGCCCCCTCCGTGCCCCCAGAGTACTGAGCTTCCCCCTCTGTCAGCTCTGACAGCATACTGCATTGCTCTCTCACTCTCTGGCTCCCCTGCGCAAAGCTGCTTCTTGAGGGTATGGGCTTATTTATCTTTGTATCCCCAGCACCTGGGACAAAGCCTGGTCTGTAGCCGGCCCTCAAAGCATGTATGTTGAATGAATGAATGAATGGCCTGTTGACCAGCTCCCCTCTCCTCTGCTGCAATCAGTATTCTGCCTGAGCAGGTGGTTGGGGAAGCTACTGAGATGGTCAACCCTCTCCTGGAGCCCGTGGAGCACCGAGATGGGAAAGTTTTCATGCCTGGGAACAGGGTCCTTTTGCATCTCAACCTTCTCCGTACGTTTGCCAACCCCCCCCCCCACACGCCCCACCTTCCTGCCACGAGGCTAGCTGGGCCCCATGCTGTCACAAGGGTGCCCCCGCCCTGGCTCCACGGAGCGGAACCTGGTTCTCCAGTGGTTGGGCATCATGATGGTGAAGGCCCTCTGGCACGGGGCTTTGGGGTGGGGGTGAGGGAGGTCAGACAAAGGAGGCGTCAGAGAAGTAGAGCTGGAGTGAAATTAGTCCTAGGTAAGTGAGCTGGGGAGCTGGGGGAGCAGGGGGTTAGTTTTGGAGTAAGAGGGTCGCAGAGGGTGTCCCGTGAGGGTGTAGGCAAGAAGGAGGTTGGCAGTGCCGGAGGCCACGTCGTCTGCTTCTTCCACCAGGAAACCGCATCACAGAGGTGGGGCTAGAGGCCTTCCTAACCGCAGTGCAGTACCAGGCACAGTTCTCCGAGTCCAAGAGCGCGTCCAGGGGCCCCGTGGGGCTGCTGCGGCTGTCCCTGGCGGTGAGTGCCCAGGGACTGCAGCTGCTGCAGGCAGCTTGTCTCCCTATTTCAAAGACAGGCCTGTAGTTTCCCTTATTCTTTTTATCACAACACAGCCTTCATCTCTCTTGCTGTGAGATGGGCGGTCACACTCCTTTGCCTTTTCTCCATGTCCTCCAGCCCCTAACCCACCCTGTCCCAGGAAATGTTTTTCTCCCAGATGCTTAATCTTCATTGCTTTTGTCAGCTATCAGCCTTCCTTTTCTTCCTTCAGAAAAACTGCTTCTCCCCACAATGTCCTGCGTACACCACGATCCAAGAGCTGATGCTGCCAAGGGACCCTGTCAGTAAAGCCAAGCACAAAGAGGAGGCGGCTGTGGCTTCCTCCACCTAGCCCCCTCCCACCTTCTTCCCAGAGATTCTGGGCCACGGAAGCATCTCCTTTCCATGTGTGGGTTGGCCTTCCCACGGGAGAGCTCAGATGCTTAACAAAGTCTATTGCTGTACTTTTTTCCTTGAGGTTGTCTGAAAACTTTGTCCCAGAACTACTGGGAATATTTGGACTTTGCTCCTGTTAACAGCGCGTTGACATGGCCAGAAATGGCCGAATGGCTTTATGGTTCTGCTGGGGGTGATCTCAGCCCCTCTGGTGGTGGCCGACCAGGGGTGTTGCTCTCCTGCCTCCTCAGGACCTAGTTCTTGTTGCCCAGACCAGAGTCACTACCCGTGCCAGCCGTCCCGTTCCCTGGAGGACATGTGATACACGAGGGTTTGCACTGCCTCTGCTCTCAGAGGCAGAAGGGAAAGACTTGGGATAGTAACCAACACGCGCAGGCTGAGTGGAAGAGCGGGTGGGGCAGAGGGATGGAGCACGGGCTCCACCCTTCCACCCTCCTGGGTCCCTTCCCCCTTCTGCTGCTCCATCCGGCCCACGTGTCTGGACTGGTTTGGAGGAGGGGCAAGGGCTCAGCTTACGAAAACGTAGAGTTGTCAGGCTGCTTTAGAGAGGGTGCCGAGTCTCTTGTCATCTACGTAGCAAAGTCCAAGCACTAAACACGAACCCTAATGACACTGCCTGCTGCTGTCAGCCGCCTGAAACCAGAGCCACCCAGGCAGTGCGGGGGCCAGAGGGGTCAGGAGAGCTGGGGGACCCGACTCTTCACCCTCAGCGCAGCCTCCACTGAGATGACCTGACCGTGCCCCAAGAGCCCAGGGCCGGCTTCTGGGGAGCTGACATCCACTCTTCGGGGAGCGTCCCTTCTTCACCTCTGGTCACATCCTCTCGGCCCCGACTCCGCTTTCTGTTGCCTGGACAGAGCCCTGCTGTCCCTGCCAGCGCTGCCTCTCTGCGGGGCTCCGTGGCCCTCAACAGTCCTCTCTCTGCCTCTGACCACCTGCGCTGCTGCTCAGCCTCTCGGTGGCTGGCTGGGCTTCTGCAGGGAGCAGCTCTTTGAATTCCCAACACTGAGCACACAGCAGGCGCTCTCCAGTAACGTCTAGCCTCTCAGTTACCCCTGCCCGAGGCCTTCTAAAGCTCCAGGGGATCTGTACAGTTCTTGTCCGTACCCCTACACTTTATCAAGAACGAATCGTGTATTAATTTTGATGCCCAACTAGACCGTAAGCTCCCAAGGTCAGCACTCAGCATCATGTTGAGTTTAGGAGGGAAAACGTCAGTTAGGGGGCGAAAGAGAATTTGTCCCTTAGTCCAACAACGACAGCAAAGAGAAGCAGTTTGAGTGGTTACAGTCCTGGGGGTGTGGCCACGTCTGATGAGCTGCTTCCAGGGGGTGCCTGTGGGAGGACGCGGAGGACCGATTACAGCAGCTGGCCAGGCCTCTGAGATGACCCTCCCCTGTGTACTGCCTTTAAGGTCCTGAAGCTCACTGAGGGCAGCTCACGAGGGCAGCTCACGAGGGCTCTTGATTCTGGGGCCGCTGCGTGCGTGCGTGCGTGTGTGTGTGTGTGTGCGCGCGCGCGCGTTGTCTTTTTGTGTTCTGGCCACGGGGGCTGTATCGCTTAGTCTGAAGTTCAGTGAAGTGCACATCTGGAACTTCGGGAGAGAATACGGCAAGGCCTGGGTCTGGGGCTGCCTTCTGTTCCCTCTACTCAATTCCAGTCAGTCTCAGAGGGAATATCACAATATCTCTGATCACAGCAGTTCCAAGAATCACACACACACCACCACAGTTGAAGAATATTTAACTTTTCTTAAAAAAAAATCTTAACCATGAAAGGAAGAAAATAAAAGAGTATACATTATTTTAACAGCAAAACAGTCATTTCCATATCTGTATTTTATATATATTATATATATTTATATATATATATGTATATATACACCTAGCACAGTGTGTATATTCTATTAGTCTGTGGGGAGTGGAGTGGATGTGGTAATAGGGGCCAAGGCTGTGGTGGCCCCTGGGGATGGTCCTAGGTTAGTTTAGGGACTCCAGCATTCAAACCCCTACCCCCACCTCCCTGGGGCCCAGTTTTCAGCTCTGTACCTGATACACTGGTTTTCTATAGGGAGAGGGTGGGGCAGGGTGGACACAGGTGGGGTAAGAAGTTCCCCTGAAGATGAGAAGTCCTAGGAGGGAGGGAGTAGCTCAGCACCGAGCTGCACAGGCTAGGCTCTCTGGCCAGGCGGGGCCGGAAGCTGGATGCCGCCTTGCCCACGGGAGGTGGGGGGGCGGAGCGCTCAGGGCTGGCTCCACCTTTGGGCCCTGATCCTGGAGCTGGGCTGCTGACAAAGAGATACAAGTGAACCTCCTCTTCCCTTAGCAGTCCCTCTGTAACTGCCTTCGGCATGCCAGGATCAGAAACAAAAAAGGTCAAAGTTATTTACAATAGCAAAGATGCACATACAATACATACATATTTATAGGAAACCAAAGTGACAAAGAGGAGAGGTGGAGACACCCGCCCCAGCCTTGGGCTCTGTGGAGAAGGGAGGGGAGGAAGAAAGTGCATTTACACTGGAGCCGCCTCCTTTCACCCACACACACAGGCGCGCACATCCGTGGGACGAGGGGGGCCTTTCAGATGCAGTCAGCATGCTTAGGAGACACAAGGCCTCGAAGGGTTGGGCTGAAGGGAGGGGAAAAGACACGGAAACTTGACTCCAATCTGAGCAGACCAAGCAACATGCGCATCTCCCCCCCGGTCTTGGCTGGAGCTGTCTCTTCAACCGCCTGCCTCCACCGCAGGGAGGAGGTTTGGGCTCTCCCCACCCTGAGCCCTGCCTCAGGCCAGTCCCTAGAGGAGGAGTCGGGACGCGGAGGATTCGGTGGTTTGGACAGCTACAGTCCTGGGGAAGTGGCCGAGTCCGCCGGGCCGTCTTCCAGCGGGGCGTTGTGGCCTGCAGGGATGTGGGGATGGCAGTGAGGGGCTGGCCTCTGAGATGACCCTCCCTGTGTTCCGCCTGCAAAGCCCTCAGGCTTGTGAGAGCAGCTCTTCAGTGCCATCCTTCCGTGACAAGGCATTCTCCTCCTCCAGAAACCCTGGAGTTCCCCGTGCGACCCGGAAAGGGCTGCGTACTGAACCCCACTTCTGTTCTGTCGGCCCCCAAAGCCCACGGGTAGGTATGGGTCTGTCTTCCTAAGCTGGAACACAGCCATGGCCCTGGCCCATGCAATCTGCTTCTGAACCACTTCTTAAGAACAGGTTTCAGATGTGAGACGAGGCTCCCCCTGGTTTGTTATCTCCATAACCCAAGGGAAAAGAGGGTTCAGTTATAAGTTTCCCGGTTTTAGGGGAGCTTCCGTGCGCCTTCCCTAAAATGACCTCTTTCTGAAGCTGAGGGAACGAATGAATGAACTGTACTCAGGGGGAGACGAGGCCCCTTCTCAGAACTCCCGCGTCCTCACACTGCACGGCAGTGCTTCCTCAGGAGCCGGAGGTCTTCTCCCTGCACACCCCACCCCACCCCCGGAGGACTTCACTCACCGTCCTCAGGGCAGGGCCCCAGTTCGCAGCTGTCCCTGGAGTCAGAGGCCAGGTGCTCCTTGGCTGGAGGGGACAGGGAGCTGTCTATCCATCTAGCTGCCTCTGTGTGGAAACCGCCCACAGGCGTGGTACCACCAGACGACTCTCCCCCGAGGGACCTGAGCAGCTCTTTGTGGGCCAGCTCCATGTCCTGGAAGAGTTGTAGAGGGACATCTGCTCTCAAGCCCCTCTGTTCATGAGCCCCTGGGGAAGGGGCAATGCCCTCTTCTCCGTGGGGTCCAGGGGATGGGTTGTGCTTGAGGGCGGCTGGCTGGGCTGAGGGTAGAGCCCCAGGCCAGGATCTAGGGCTCCCATGGAGACACACCGTGTAGCTCACTCGTGTGGGTGATGGGTCTCGGCGCAGTGGACTGAGGCCTCCAGGGTCCCAAGCCCTTACCTTGAGCCTGTTGAGCTTGACGGTGAGCTGCTCGATGGTACGGAAGATCATGCCCATGTCCCTGAGGGCCAGGCTAGGGGGAGAGCGGCCCAGGCGCCTTTGATCTTCATTGCCTTCCCGCAGCGCGGGCCGAGGCGCCGGCTGCCAGGCAGGGAGGCCATCGGGCTGGGAGGGCCCCACGCGTGCCCCTGAGGGGTCAGTGCTTGAGTCCAGGGGTCCTGCCGGCATGCTCACGTAAAAGCAGTTTCCTGTCCCCAGCAAGACAAAGCGATTAGGAGGCAAACAGAGAGGAAGTCTAAACCATCTTCCGCTCCCCTGGTGTTCCCCAGGCCGGCTGACGGGGCCAGGGAAGCCATCCTGCAGACGAGCTCGGAGTAGGCTGGCCTCGTGCTGCCTACCAGTCTCCCAAAAGCCCTTCTCTGCCAGAGAGCCTTCGAGATGGCGACTTTGCTCAGCTTGGCCCAGAGCAGGGGAGATGCTTAGTGGTGGAAGCTAAGGGAGAAGGGGCAGCGTGGTTGTGTTTCTTCTGGGAAAGGGGAGCGGCTCCCATTCCCTGAAGGAAGGGTAAAGAGGGCGTGGGCTGGTTTTAGGCACTAGCCTCCTTCCCTCTGCCCCATCTCAGGCTCTGCTGCTGAACTTCGACACGGTGCCCTGCCCCAACTGCCATCTATTTCACGATCCTCGAGGTACCTCAACTCATCAGAGGGGGTCGGGGACACACAGAGAAGGACGTAAGGCTGACTGACAGGGCAGTAAGCATAGGTAAGTGCCCAGGAGCCTGCAAGGCCACGTAAGCCCTTTTCCACAGTGACACTGGATGGTGGCTAGTGTCGGGGAGAGGTGGCTCAGAATGTCGGGCTAAGGACACTGGGCCCTGGGCGCTGGGCCAGGCTTCCCCGCCCCCTTTCGTGACTAAGCAGAGCTGCTTAACCCTACTGCTTTGAGCCGCTCTCGCGAGGGGCTGGCACAGGGTCCATTCTTCCGTCTTCAGGCCCACGTCCTACTCCTCACCCATTCCAGACAGTGCAGGGAGTATGGACGGAGGTGTGTGGCCACGTGACTGCAGGCAAGGGTCTAACACCTGAAGCCCAGTTCTGCCCCCGTGGGCCTGCATTCTAGCCCTGGCCTGTCTCTGGCTCCAAGGAGAAGTTCATTACCCGTAGCCTTTGCTCCGCCTTCCACTTCGGGTGGCTCAGGCTCTGACTGGCCACTCTCTGGTAGTGCAGGGACAACTTTGCTGCCTGCCACCTCAGCTGCACCGACACCACCACCAGGGACAGTAGAGACTGAGAGAGAAGGAGAGGGAAGGGAGAGAGAACAGGAAGGAGAGGGAGAAGGAAGGGGGGAGGGAGCAGGGGTGGAGAAAAAGGGAAGAACAAAGTGAACGCAAGATCACACATGATTATACCCCAGGGAGCTGAAGACAGCCGCTCCAACAATTCACCAGAGGAGAGAGCAGGGAGGCCAGGTCCCAGAAACCCAGGAGAGAGCACACACCTTGGGCAGATGGAAAGAAAAATGCTCCTGGAAAAGGAGGCAGAGCTGGGCACTAGGGGAGGAAAGGAGACCCCCTAGCACTAACATGGACCCCCCACCCCCCCACCTCAACCCCTCGAAAGCATCCCGTGCTTCAGTTCATCTTTCCTGCTGCACTCCTCAGACCAGGCTGCCCTCTCTTCAGCTTACTCTTCCCTCCCTCCCCCGAGCTCCGGCCAGACAAACCTGCCCTGAGTCCCCATCCCGGCCAGTCTTGGCTTTTCCTGTCTTACAGCCCACGGCATTCCACAAGCCGGGCGCCCTCCCTACGTCCCTGCTCACTCAACACAGCCCCACACTCCCCATGCGTCTCCCCAGCCTTGTCCTCAGCCCCTAGTCTTGGCTCCACCTCTAGCCCCGCTGCCACCTCCATCCTACACGCCAATTCCTTCGCTGCTATCTGGAGTCACCTGGGAACGAAGCTCCCGAGAAGAGCCCCACTTTTCCTCAGAACTGGAAAAGCAGTGACAAACGCTAGCAGAAACTTTTACTGACAGTTGATTTGTGCCAAGCAGTCGTAATACCCTTATATTGTAGAATGGAGTCCAGAGGTGATTCAGATTTTTGCCTAAGGTCACACGGGTACTAAGCGACGGAGCTAGGACTCTGCACCTAAGCCGTCCGACCCCAAAGCCTTTGCGTGATAGCAACATGTCTCCTTCCCCCAGGATCTGGACGAGCCTCTGCACACATGGTTTGCAGGACAGAGGCGGGGAAGGAAGTAGCCATCTGGAAGACTCAGCGCTACCCGAGCAAAATTGGGCGTGTGTCTCCCCAGTGGACACCCCGATGTCTTTTACCTTTTCTCACAACTTTGTAACTTCCTGTTGCCTCTGTGCTCGAAGCTTCTTCCTCTGGATTCCTGTCCAGCTCAGGAGATTCCCAGATCCCAGAATTCCTGGTCCTTGGGGGCAGGTTTTCCAGAGAACAGAGAGCCGTGTCCTCCTGCTGGCCCCGCTCTGGCCCTGAGAGCGGGGCACTGTCCCCTTCACCCCCAGTGGGAGCTCGCCCTGGGGAGCCTGGGTCCCAGGGGTGAGAAGTGATGCTGATGACGGAAGGTGTAGGTGTCAGGTTGTCCTCGGGCTCCCCAGAAGTCTGTGGGTCCATGGGGCGACCTGGCAGCAGGCTCCACAGGATCAGGTGCCGCAGGTTCTCCACTGGAGGGGAAACAGGGCGATGGCTTCCTGGAAACAGGACTACACACCTCGCAAGTCGGGGGAGGGTGCAGAGGTGGCAGGAGGGCCACTGCTCCCCTCTCCCACAGCAATCTTGGTGAAACTTCTCCAGTCACAGGGTGGAGCTGTGGGACTCTGGCCAACCAGCTGGGTGGGTGGGTGGGGGGACAGGAATGACAATTGTCTCTCTGCATCCATCTCTCCTCAAACACAACAGGGAGAGCCTTTGAGCAGGTAAGAGAGTGGGGTGTCTGCCATGGTGTTCACAATGGCCATGCTACTGGGGCACCGGGGGGCTGACGGTTGGGGCCACGAGGCACTCACCGTCCTCCAGGGCTGCATCGGCGAGTCCTTCCATGAACAGAGGGCCTGGGAGGGGGAGGAGGATGGGGTCCCTTGTCCTGCTGCCCCTGTTCTCTCCATCCAGGGAGGCAGAAGGGTGAGGCAGGGTACCCAGCTCCTCTTCTTCTATGCTGCCCTCCTGCTTGGGGCCCTCTAGCAGGACCGGGTGCTTCCCTTTGACCCTCTGCTGGGGCCCAGTGCCTGTTTTGGATGGGAGGACAGTGTAAGACAGGGAAAGAGGGAAGGCACGTATGGGTTGATCCCAGGCCCAGCTTTGGGTTCAAGGGGCTGGGAACACTGCCTGATTCCACAATGTTTACTGAGCACCTACTATGGCCAGGCACTGTCCCAGGCTCTTGGCATACATCCGTAAATAAAACAGAGATCCCCGCCCTACGGAACTTAAATTCTAGTGGACGGACATAAAGAAAAATAAAATAAGTAAACTGTCTACATAAATTAGAGAAGTGCTACAGGAAAGAAGAAAACATGGCGCAGGGTGTGGGAGGTCAGGAACGCTGGTATTAAACCGAGTGGTCAGAGAAGGTATATTGGTGCAAAGCTGACACCTGCACAAAGACTTGAAGGGTGTGCGGGAGTTAGAAGCATTCTAAGCAGAAGGAAACAGAAAAGGGACCCAGCCAGGGAGCCCACCGGGGAGATTTCTCTCTAAACATGAGACCCTAAGTTATTTCACATAAAAACTCAACGAGAATTCTGTCTGAGACCCTCCTGCCCCTGCCAATCCCATCCCGGCGACTGTACCTTCAGCCCTTTGGGCTCCCTATCCCTGCCCCCACAAGACTCCTGTGTCTGCAGATGTGAGTGCATTCTGCTCTCCGTTAGGCACCCCCGGACCTGACCGCCCCTCTCTTCCTCCCCTGCTCGATACCTGGCACCCAGAGAGCCCAGGTTGAGAGCTCTGTTCAAGTGAGCTGGCCCACATTCGCTTCAGCCTGTTCTCTTTCCTCTTCCAGACTCTTTCTTCCTCACTGTTTCTTCTCTACCCTTATCAAAACCTCACACCTCTGGCCCCGACAGCCCTCTCCCATCACCCCCACAGGCACACCTGACCACCTCCCTACTGTGCCTACAGAAAATGGAATGGGTTGGGCTCCCAAAAAGACAGCTCAGGGGACTTACCTCCAGGTACTGTCTCAGGCTCTGGCTCACTACGGAACACCTCGGAGTCATCCAGTCCTTCCCTGAGGGAAGAAACAGCCCAGGGTGAGAGAGGATCGCCTGCTGGGAAGTCTGGCTCTCTGCCAGCCAGGAGGAGGTGAAATTCCACTCAGGCCTCCTGAGTTGGGATGGGCAATGAAGGAGCAGGGCCCAAGGAGGGAGGGGTTTAGACTCCGGCACCTGCCGTCTGGCTGGCAACCCGGAGGGGAGGGTGGGTGTCGGCCAAGCTTCTCCTGGTCACGATTTTATACCCCCCACCCCACTTCAGGCACAGTCTCTACTACAGCCGAGTGGGGGGCTGCAGGGGGAGAGCAGATGGCGACGGAAGGCAGAGATGTGAGGGTACCTTCCGCCACCTGCCCATCCCCAGGGGTGAAGGGCTTAGAAGCAGCAAACGAGTGGCCTGGAGTGGGGATGGTGAGGGGGCCTGGAGGGCTAAGCACCTGCTGGGTGTGGGGCTCTGGTGGGCTGGCTCCTGGGGGCCTGAGGGCGGCGGGTGGACGGGCTTTGGGGCGGCTCCAGGGTGCCTGGTGGCGTTCCGCACGGCCTCTTCTAAGAGCTCCATCCATCTGTTGTTCAGCAGGAACAGAGAGGACTGGTGGTGAGAACAGGACCGAGGCACACGGCCTCTCCTCTTACCGACCCCCTGCGTCAGAGCTGCGAAGCCCTTCGCCAGGCCCTGCTCTGAGGACCCCCTCTGCCCAGCGGGGTCCCCTTCCTTGCAGATCTGACTGGCTGCTCACATTGGGTTACATTACTCGCACCTACCAGTTACTGAACACCAACCCTCTGTTACTCGTTGTGCTAAGCATTCTATATCTATCTCTCTCTTTTTTTAATTAATTAATTAATTTTTGACTGTGTTGGGTCTTCGTTGCTGTGCATGGGTTTTCTCTGGTTGCGGCGAGCGGGGGCTACTCTTCGTTGCGGTGCGCGGGCTTCTCATTGTGGCGGCTTTTCTTGTTGCAGAGCACGGGCTCTAGGCACGCGGGCTCAGTAGTTGTGGCTCGCGGGCCCTAGAGCGCAGGCTCCGTAGTTGTGGCTCGCGGGCTTAGTTGCTCTGCGGCATGTGGGATCTTCCTGGACCAGGGCTTGAACCTGTGTCCCCTGCATTGGCAGGCAGATTCTTAACCACCGCGCCACCAGGGAAGTCCCTCTATCTCTCTTCTTTCTCTCAAAATAACTCTCAAGAGGTAGCATTATCCACATTTTGCAGATGAAAACCCGGAGTCTGAGAAACTGCCTGACTCAACCTATCTCCTCCCACCGTGCCACGCTGCCTCTGGCTGGCCACTGTTGGGAATACGGGTGACTGAATGCCCTGGGTGGGGATGAGGGTCCCGGAGGCAAAGGCCTTTGAAGAATGTGGGCATTTGCAACGCTTGATGGGGGAAGGGAAGAAAAACCCCAGGGGAAAGAAGGGGGGCCAGAGAAAGGAAAGCAGCCTCAGAAAGGCTGGAAGACTGCTGGGGACTCCTCCTCCCTAGGGCAGGCCTGCTCATGGGGTCAGGGGAGGTGACACGGTAAACCTCTCTACTCCTGTCTTATCTCCCACTTCCCCTCAAGGCCCCGTCCCGTGAATGCTCTGGGGCGCAGCCCTGGCCTCCCTGTTCACATCCTCATACACCACCCTGGTCCCAAGGGGACGGCGGTTACATGGGACCCCCCCCCCCCGCAATCAGGCAATCCTCACGTGTTCTTGTCTGATGACGTCAATGCCACCAGCTCGTAGATCTGGGGTGGGCCCAGCTCGGAGGTACAGATAATGAAGAAGGCCCGTTTATCTGTGTGAGAGAGAAGGCAGAAGGGTCTGCGTTGGCGGCGGCAGAGGCACGACTGCAGCCTGAGCCGAGGCGGCAGAGTGCGGACTTGGAGTCCTCACCCGCGGCCAGCTAAGAGTGCAGCGCCAGACGGACCTGGGTCCTCAGAAGCACTTGGGGCTCGCTTACAGAGGACAGAGGCAATTCTGGGTCCCCTAATGCCATCTTCACAGCCACCCCCATTACCTCTCGCTTTCCGAACAGCGAAGGCTGAGGGGTGTACGGTGCTTAGGGTTTATAAAACTGCATCACACCCATCCTCCCTTTACACCCCCCTCCAAGAGACAGACCTCACCCCCCGTGTTACAGATGAAGGAAGCGATGAGCCCAGAGAATCTGGCTGCCTGGCTCTTGCTCCAGAGCCCTCCTTGTACACACTCTGCTTCTCACTGAAATGCTCTGAGCACTGGACCAGGCTCTGGACGGTGGGCGCGTCCGTCTTCTGCAAGGGAGCTCTGCCCGTCACTTTTGCAGCAGGAAGGCTTGTCCTGCTCTTCTCTGCCCAATTCTGCTACCTCATCCTCAGTGCCCACATCCCATCCTGCCTCAGAGGACAGGAACCACGCTGTCCTCCCTCATCTTGGTCTCCCTCCTACCCATCACCCTACCCCACGTTGGACCACATCCTCCTGCTTCAGTGAGTCAGGGCTGGGAGGAAAGGAACACAGGTGGGCTGATAAGTTCTGTACAGCCCCAGATCGGCCCCGCATCACCCAGTGCTCGCTGGACCCGAGTAACAGGGCTCACGGCCCCGGGGTGTGGGCCGGCTGGGACTGTCTCCTCACGGGTACCTGTGGCCACGGAGCGGACGAGCACGGCATTGAGCTTGAGCACCGGGCTGAAGGTCTGCTTGCTGTCCGAGGAGCCCACGGCTGTCTTGCTGTGACACTTCAGCAGCAGCTTCTCATCCTGTTTCTGCAGCAGCACGAGGAGGTCCTCCAGCAGCAGCACGTGGAGGTCTGGAGGGGTGCGGTGCTTGTGAGGTGTTCTCTGTGGCCCACTCATCCCCCATTAACACGTGGGGTACCAGAGGCTCTTGGACAGTCATCTCCAGGATCTAGGAAGCCCTGGAGTCTGGTGACCTCTGACTGCTTTGTTTTTGGCCCTTCCTCCCCATGCTGTGCTTAAGGAGCCCTGAGCTCTCATCCCCAGTCGTGTTTCAAGCTGCCTCCTTACCATCCCTTTAGAGCACCGGGTACAGGGCTTATGGTCCAGAGAGGGAAGAGCCCAGGGGCAGTGCCCTAGGTTCCCTCTTGGCCCCAGTCCCCTGGCACTTACCCAAGGTCTTATCTTTGCTGATCCTCCAGGTCAGGGGCCCCTCATGGATCATCTTTCTGGTTGTAAGATCCAGACTCTGTTACGGAGACACCATATATTCAACAAGTATCTGAAAACCTAGACATTGTGCTAAGGTGCTGGGCACCAGTGGTGAACAAGAGCAGTCCTCGCCCTCACACTCCTGTGGGGGATGCAGACAAGTAAAAAGGCGACTACAGAGTCACGTGCCATGTGCTGTGCTGGGGGATATGCCGATGGTTCTGGCAGGGGTCTCTCTACCCGCTACTACGTGCTGTGTACTCTCCTAGGATCACTCTGCTTCACCTGCCCTTTCCCTCAGCTTTATGTTCTCCCGAATGACCTGCACCTTTACCTTGAGTTTATTCCCATCCCCTGCTCTCCCAGACTGAGTTCGAACATCCGGCCTTTATGGTAGGGCTGTCTGCCCTTGTCTGTCTCGGGATGGGGTGACAATGGTAACCGGGGCTGTGTGTATTCCAGGGCCTCCATCGCGCCATCCTATCACAGACAGGCCCAGGTCTCCTCCCCTCCACCTTCTCCAGGTCCTGACCGGAGCTCTGCTCCTAAGGGTGCCCAAGAGGTACGTGTGCCATGTGGGGCTGACGACGCTGCAGCCTCAGCCTCCTACCTTGAACTCCGCTGCCAGGGGGTTGCTGGCCCTCTCCAGGGAGGTGGTATCCAGACGTTTCTGGTAGCCCTCTAGACGGTGCCGGTTCTCTGTCTGCTTCACTGCTTCATTCACGTACTTGAGAATTTCCCGGCACTGATCCCGGGCCCGGCAGAGTTTCTCATGCTCAGAGGTGCCACCTACCCACGGGGCAGAGAGGAGGTGGTGAGGGCTCCTGCCCGAGAAGTCTGTCAGAGCCTGAGAGTGCCTGGCTACCAACAGCCGCTGGCCAGTCGCCAACCAGCAGGGATGGGTGTAGATACGCCACCCTTGCCTAACTTGGACCTCAATCGTAAGGACAACTTATACTGAGGGTCCTTGTGTTTCAGACCAAGGCTCTGAAGACACCGATAGCTCTTGGGAATTCCCGCCACAGCCACTCTACGGGTGTGGAGGACAGGAACGGGGACAGGGACTGTGGGTGATGACAGTGATGGTGTGTGTCTCCCTCTAGGAACACCTGTTCAAATCAGGTTGTGGCTCTTCCCACTTCTACACACTGACGCCAGCATCCCACACTTGAGGTGGTGAAAGCTGCTCAGGATCCCAGGGACAGTGACAACCTGGGGTTAGACCCCCCTGTTCAGCACGGTCCCCTACTCCCGTGGAGTAAGCACACATGGCTGTATCTTTTGTGCATCTCACAGAGACGTCCAGCAGGGGGATCAACAGGGCTAAAATCCGGCCACAGCCTCTGGCGTGGGACCACGATCCTCAGAGGAGCCAAGGTGCCCTCTGTGCGCTAACCTGTGTCCCTCAGATGCTTCCCTCTGATCTGCACAGACGCCCCACACAGGCCAGAGGCAGCCCTTACCTCCTCCTGCTGCTCAGCACCTGAGTTTTGCCAAAGCACATTGACCATCGTTACCTGCTTTGAGAGTGACCATAACCACACAAGGACGAAGACCCTGAAGACCAGAGAGGTCAAGCGACTTGCTAAGGACACAAAGCAAGTCAGCGCTAGAACCAGGGTCCGAGCTGCGGGCTGCTGCCTCCCAATGCCAGCCTCCTGGGAGCCCTACCCTCCGTGTGCTTGATGATGTTCTCCAGCAGCAGTGGGTACTTGGTGAGCCGCTGCATCTCAGAGATGATGAGGTCTCTAAGCTGCAGCCGCCGGCACTGAGGGTGGCTCTCAGCCTCCTAGACACAAGGAGGAACAGAGGAAGACGACAGCCTGGATTACGAGCTGGCTGTGAGCTCAGGACACGGAGGACTGTGCGAACGCCGAATAGGTCCTAATCCCAGAGGATTGCTCAGAAACGGAGGTGGCAGCTTCGTGCTTAAATATTTAGGGAAAGGTTGGTGGAGGCAGGAAGACAGTAGCCCAAGAAGGGGATGTGGTCAAATAAGCCACATAAAGCAGGTATTATTCCCACTTTATAGACAAGGAAACTGAGATCCATCTAAGTAAATACAGGCACTGGTAGGTGAGCGGGGCCTTCTGATGGCCAGTCCAGTGTCTCTGTCTTGAGAGCGAGTATGTGTCAGTGTTTCTGAAGAGGGGGCGTTGGGGAGGGCGTGGATGGAGCAGCAAGTTGCCGTTTACCCTCCCCTGTAGAGAGAAGAGGCCAAGCGCCTGGAGCTGGGGGCCAGGAGGGCAGTCCGGGAGATGGTGGGTGAACCCGGTTAACTGTCCCCCTCCGCCTTACTGGGTGAGCTATGACTGAACTGGCTGCTTTCAGTGGCGATGAGGCGACGCCAAGCGTACCTGCATGAAGAGCTGGAACCGGCTCTCCTTGCGCTGCCTGGTCTTGATCAGCTCCAGGGCGATGGACTGATAGGAGCAGAACTGCGCGGCCACCTGCTGGAGCTCCTCCCGGGCGGGGCCATCGAACTGCGAGGCAGAAGGGACACCACACCGCCCCGGCCTCACATCCCTGCCTGGGACAGCTCCCCCCCCACCTCCTCTGCCACCTCCTCCAGGCCTGGGCAGCCGTACCCGAGCCAGCATGAGGTCACTGACTTCTTTGATGATGGGGCCCTCCTCCCGGAGTTTCCTCATGGCTTCACACCAGGAATCTGGGGCAAGGAGAAAAGACAGAAGTGCCTGGGGTTGAGCCGCATGGCCAGGCCCTTCATGACGAGAGAAGAGGGATCTGACGGCAGGGCCGTGGGGTAGGGTCTCAAGTCATTTCATTTGTGGGGGGCTGGAATGCCGATGTTCAGGCTGCATGTCAGGTTCTCTCACCAAAGAGGACTGTTGGGGGCTATCTGCTCGGGGGGTCCTGGCATGCGGGCAGAGCTGGGGCAGAAACCTGAAGGCTGGCCAGGGAAGGGGGGCAGGCGGGGTGGGCTCCTCACTGTGGATCTCGATGAGCTCGGGCAGGTTGGGGAAGAGCCGTGCCAGCTCCTCCCGGGGCAGCAGGCCCTCCTTCTTCATCCGCTGGTAGAAGATCAGGTCCAGCACCCGGAGTGTGCGCAGATGGGAAGCCTCTGTCACAAACAGCTCTGAGCGGGGGCAGTGACAAGAAGGGGCAGAAAGACAGAGGGAAAGCCCGTCAGCAAGGATCTCGTGACCTCCAAACCACCTTTGGTGCTGGTTTCAGATGGTGCGTCAACTTCTCTCTCCCCAGGGGCCAGAGCTGAGGTGGCCCTTACAGGGACCACAATGCAGCCGCTCTCGCCCCCAGGCCCCCCACTATTTTCTCTACCACCATCTGCGCCTGAGGCGCCCTGCACCTGTTCCCGCTTGAGTCTCACCGTTGATGACCTCCTGCCGGTCAATCTCCCTCTGGCTTAGCCCAGCCACCACATCCTTGCCCACTGTATGCTGCCAGTTTTGGGCGTCGGGCTCTGGCTCCAGGTCAGACAGTTGGCCCAGATCATCTTCTAGGAGGTTGGGGAGGAGGGCATCTGTGCAAAACCCCAAGCTGGGGGACTCAATGCTCCTGGGGGAAAACAGGCAGCTCAGCGTCACACGGAGCAAAAACTCAAACATGGGGTTTGTCCCTCCGCCTCCTGCCCACCCTGCTTGCCCAGGGCCCATGGGAAGCCAGTGGGCCACGAAGAGGAGCTGCACCACCAGCTGGCCCCTGGAAGGGGAGCGGGGGCAGCTGAGCACGGCTGGGACACGGACACCTAACAGAGGCGCTACGGCACCCATCACTCACCTGCGGCCCATTTTGGGGGTGAAGGGAGGGGTTGGGTTCTCAAGAGACCTGTGGAGAGAATGTCAACTCTCAGCAACCCTCTGCTCCTGCCCGGCCCCCAAGATATCAGCGGGCTGAGCCCCTGAGCCCCGCCCACCTGGTGGAGAGGCTGGAGGCAGAGGACGAGGCTGACTGGTGGAGGCGGGCGGCCTCTGCGGCCGCGTCCATGTCCACGTCGCTGCGAGAACGGGGCACGTTCTCTGCCTTCCGGGACCGCTTCATCTCCTCCCGGCCCTTCAGGCTCTCAGAGCGGCCCAGGCGAATCTCTGAGCGAGAACTGGATGGAGAGGGCAAAAGACCTTGGGGTCTTATATCTGGCCAGCTTTGACCTGCTGCCCCATCTCAGGGGTGCCTCAGCGCTTCTACCCCAAACACCAGACCCAAAGGGTCCCAGCTCTACAAAATCCTTCCTTTCCCCAGCCCAGCTGGATGGAGAGAGCCTCTCAACTTCCTTGCAACTGGTCAGGAAGGGAACCCAACAGGAAGGTGAAATCTGGGACTAACAGAATCAGACTTGTGGGGTGTCAGGATGCCAAAGACCCCAAGTCCCCGTCAGGAAAGCTGTGGACACCAAAGTCCCTCATCAGGGACAGCAAGGTCCCACCTTCCCCGCCCCTGGCCCTCTCGGGGCCAGCTCATCTGGCCCTCTGCTTTGGAACGGGTCGGCTCCCGCCTTGGGCTCTGCTTGAGGCGGATCTCTCCTTTCACAAGATCTTTTAAGAGGGGAGTAGAAGCACCCTCTTCACACGCTCTAGTATTCTCCACACTGCCTGTCAGAAAATTCTCTCTGCTGTTGAATTCCCACCCCTCCAGCTGTGATGTGGATTGTGGATTTCTTCTGTTCTTATCCTGACAGCATCCTTCCTAGGCTTCCAGTCCCCTCTTGGGAGCAGACCAGCTTGGGAGGGTGCTTACAGGGGCCTGTTTACTGACGGGCAGGAACCTGCTCCCTGGCCTACCGTGCTTGGCCACTGAGTATCTGTGGGGCTTGATGAGATGCTGACGACTGGGTGTTGCTCTTTTCTGAGTCCTGCAGTGCATCAGCCCTGTGACAGCTGGCATCTCTGACCCCTGGCTGCCCCAGGATGGTGCCTCCCCCCATGGTCCTGCTGGGTTAGTTCTTTGCTGACATTATTACTAATCTACATCCTGCTCTGCCTCTAGGACAACAGAAGGCCTGGAGAGTCTGGAGAGCTCTTAACAGCACAGCAGGTTGCTGCGGAGAAGGAGCCAAATGCCTTGGTCTCCATTCATCAAGTCTCTCTGAACTGCCAGAGGGTCCCAACGCCGCTCCCCTGCCCAGGTCCTGGGGGTTCGTCTGCAGGGTTAGAAACCATACTGCCGGCTGATGCCCTACTGAACTCACCCCCTGACGTCTGACAGAACACTTCCAACACAGACTAACTCAAAACACCTTCACCAGTGCCCCACAATGGGTCACTTTAGCACCACAACAAACCTCATGCAATGAGGTTCCTGGGGCTTCTTTCAAGTACCCAGAAGTGAGTAATGATCCCACCAAGAAGTGAGGCATACAACCCACCTCTGGCCAAAAATTCCTAGACTACTGC
The DNA here is from genome assembly GCF_937001465.1 of Orcinus orca. NCBI lineage: Eukaryota > Metazoa > Chordata > Mammalia > Artiodactyla > Delphinidae > Orcinus > Orcinus orca. Next base: position 98,812,888 of record NC_064559.1, on the reverse strand, counting down.
TGTCTAGAATCGGGGGCTTCTTACACCTGTTTAGTTTCTACGACAACCTCTGACCCACCATGCTGCCGATGCCATTTCTTCTAAGATTGTCAGTGAAATTCAAAGATTGTCATCAAATTCAAAGGCTTCTGCTGAGAGTAGATTCAGAATCCCAATGAATGTCTCAGGGCAATTTTACCTAACAACTTGAAGAATACGTTTACAAATGGTCTCAAATATTGCCTCAAAATGTTGATAGTGTATCTTATAATTGTACATTTGATACATCTGTGAGATCACACCTACCCCAGCAATCATATAATTTGTATGTTTAATTTACTCAGTAATATTAGAACTCAACCTCTGACCCCAGTACACATCTAACCTTTATCTTGCCTAAATCTTGGTTAATTCTCACTATGGCAAAATCTTTTAATGAGTATTAAGCTTATAAAGGCTTAGTATAAACAAAAAGGAGTAACCCTGCATACAAGCAGGAATGTTTGACTTACAGTTTGATAATTAGTTATTTCAGGGGTAAAATGGTTTGACTAGTCAGGCTGCTGCATGCTGACTTGCCTTTGGGTCTGCCTTTAGTCCAGCTCAGCAGTGTACACAGGAACTAGTTTTGTATACACAAGACCACATTTACCGTACCTCAAGTGTGCCTTAAGGAATTTGCAGGGATGTTTCTGACTACAGGCAGTTCTCACTTGAAGTGCTGGCTACAGAATTTTAGATGTGACCTGATGGCTGTCGTGCCACAGTCAAGAGCAAGTCTAAGAGTACATTTCACCACCAGAGAAGGGCTCTTCTTAGAATCCGGCCAGAGGTGGAGAATGTGAGCAATGTCACAGCCTCCATTCCCCTTTTGCTTCTTGAAAGAAGAGCAGTTTGCAGTTTGTTTTGCATCAATGACCTTTCTACTTCTTCGCTGAGATGTACATCTGAGGCCCAAGTTACACCGTCTGCCTTTAAACTAGCCAGCAGAACCTCATCTCTAACTCTCTTCTTCACGGATGCCCCAGACTGTCTTTAGCCTGACTTCCTTATTGCCAGGATTTCCCTTCGCCCCACTCTGTACTCTTCTCTAGCCTTGTCATTTAGGGTTTCCTGACTAGCTGCTTTATAACATAATCTAGTTCATTCTTGGGGTGGAGGCTACTGCGTGGCCAGGGGGTGAATCCAAAGGAAATTTTAAAGGCATATGGTTCTTGGACTGGAAGGTCAGAGGCCCTGCTCTCTCTCCCGCTGGCCTGATCACCAACACATAGGCGGGAAGGTTGGGGGAGAGGGAGAGAGCTCTATAGAGGGAGCCTTACAGTCTAGTGGGGGGTAAAGTAGCTGGCATTGAACCTTAGCCCTGAACCCTGCCCACGCTCCCCTCCCTGGGCAGCCAGCAGGCCCCAGCCAGCCACTGCTACCTGTCGCTCTCCAGCAGGTCCTCGGGAAAGCTTCCTGTCGAGAGTCGCTGCATCCCAGGCTCCGGGGCATCGTACTGCTGGTTGTTCTCAAAGTGCTGAATGATGTTCCTCACGTTGCCTGGTTTGACTGGAAGCGGAAGAAAGATAATGAAAGATACTCTGCTTTCTGTTCAGGAGTGACTTCTTGGGGCCCTCGCTCCCCTCTAGCCCAGAAGACAGCGATGAGCAAGCACGGATGAGAACAGCATGGGGCTGAGGGTCAGGAGACATGATGTGAGCCCTGGCTCTTCTACTGTGTGGCGTGGCACGGGCAGTCCCTCCCCCTTTCTGGGGGCTACTCTTTCCTGGGATGCAAAATGAGAGGGTTTGAAAGTGCATTTGCTACGGGTATTTCTTTTGGCTCTCACATTCTTTATTACAGTGGTTCTCATGCTTGAGAATCGTTACTAGGTTATTCCCAAGAGCCATATATGTGTTAAAAAAAAAAGTTAGCCAGGAAGACCAAAAACACATCAACCTTGGTATAATTTGGCCAGGTTGCCAACTTTACCAAGCACTTCTCAAATTTATACTACTTTTAGAGTTCACTATTTCTGGTTTTTCTGTTCTTCCTGTTCTTTCTGCCCTCACCCCCACCTCTTCCTCTCCATCATTAAAGAATCAGACCCTCCATTACCAGTGAGGGGGGTCTTAGGAGGAACAGAGGAGAGATGTCACTCTCTGGCATTCAAATTCCAGATGCTTTTCAAAGCTAAGACAAAAGAGAGCTGTTCTTGTTCAAAGTAGAGAAGGCAGGTAAAAGAGTAAAAAAGGCATAGGTGATGCCATGTGGAGACCCTGGAGAAGAGACCTCAGGCCCAGGGGCTCAGTGGCTCCTATCTTCACAGTCGATTAGCTCAGCTCCAGGTCCAGGATGTCGGAACAGGAGTTGGGCTAAAGACGCTGCTCTGCCCGGACCAATAGGAAGGATAATGGGATGGGGAAGGCAAGACAAACAGCCCCGGGCGCCAGGCCCTGGTCCTAACCACACTAACCAGGGATTCTGACATCGGCATATACAAACGTATAAATCTCCCTGTGTATCTAAACTTGAGATCCGTAAGAAAATTTCCAAGCCAGAGGAAACAGAAAAACATTTAGCTGGTCTCTTCAAAGGTCACGATTTCATATCCTTTAGGCAGGTAATGTTTTTCTAAAACTGCAAAATAGGTGGCTGTGTATATATGTTAGGAGTAGGGCCTGTTACCATCACTCCCATTTTGGAGATTTGAGTCAGATCTGCCTGTCCCAGACTGTGCATCTGGGCCCTGGGGCAACTGCAGCAGCCCGGAGCATCCCTGGCTGGGTGATGACGTGGGAGCCTGGGAACGTCCTATAATAGAAGGCCTCCGGGCAGAGCCCATTGTTCCCTCTCCCATGGGCCACTTGGAAAAGGCCCAGTTCTTGGGATATAGTTACACCCTAGCTGTGACAAGGAACAGGTGTGGCCCTGAGATTTGGTATAACTGAATAACCCAGAGTAACAGGGGAAAAAGACACGTAGAAAGGAACGCGTTTTTGAAAAGGGCAAAGTTTTCATCAGTAACCTTTGCTCTCCCTTCCTCCATTCTCTGAATAACAATGAAACTAAACAAAAGTGAATTATATGTCACTAACAATCAGATGCCTTCACTAATAAACAGGGGCACTAGCGGATGACCCTAAACAGCAAGGTTCTCAGTGCTGAGGCTTTCTAGCTTTGGTGGGTGTTTGGTCTTTAGATACGCATACAGACTTGTCTGATGTCCTGGGAACTTGAGAACATCCAATCAAACCATGAAATGACAATAGAAAGATATGACTCAAAGAGATGGTGAATACCCAGCATGCTTATCCTCTCTGGGGATCAGCAGCCCTACCCTGGGTGTTCCTGTTGCCTCTCAGGCTGACACAAAGCAAGCGGCTTGGGCAGGGCTGCTCGTCTCAGGCCTGCTGCTTGCCTCATGCCTGCCTCGGGCAGGGTGGATGGGAGGAAGTATGTGTTAAAAACTAAGGGCCTGGGTTTCAAGGCCATTCTTTTAGTTTTTCCATTGTTTTATAGACTTTCCCCCCCTAATATTTCTTTACTTATATTGTTTAAAATAGCATAACAAGTCTAGGAATTTAACTTTAAAAATTATTTTGAAAATCATTATCTTTAATTGTCACTTTATATAAAGTGAATTCTAGCAACAGATTTCCTGATTGCCCCTCACTGCTATCTCTCCCCTTGATTTACTGCAGAACCTAGAAAATATTAATCACTTTAATTGTATGCATATGGACCTCACTGATGGGAAATGAACCTGCCCACTTCTGGGTTCTAAGCTCCTCTGGGTTAATGTCTGTTATATATGTATTTATTTTTGATACATAGATTCTAGAAGATATTAGGCCTCTAACATACATACGTTAGGGTCATTCTCTTTAACTGTTGCAGTGACGCTGTGCTGGCAAAGGTAAGAGTCAGGAGATGAAGGTGCTACAGTGAAGGACTTAAACAAAGGAGATGATAGAAATGAAAATACCCCAAGGCAAAACTGCTGAAGACCCATTAGGTACTAAAAACAACCCCATACAACACTCAAAACTGAGGATTCTATTATTTCAGTTGAAAACAAAAATCTGAGGAACTTGTACAGGACATTTCAACATGCGAGGGTTTCCCTCATTTACATAGAGCCCTGGACTTTTGGAGCCGCATCCACGGAGAGCTGACAGAATGAGAAAGGCCGCAGGCCGTGGACCAGTCTTGGAGGGCCTAGAAGCTGGCCTCTGCCAGCACTGCCAGGAGGAGCTGCACGGTGCCGGGGGGCAGTGCCCCGGCCCCTCCCACCCTGCCTTAGGTAGGCAGAGTCCTGCGCCCAGCGTGAGCAGGCACCCCTGGGCAGGCGTTTCTGTCATGGGGAGCTTTAGCAGCATGGAGGAACATACAAGAGTAATGGAGTGAGGAAAGGGAGGGAGGAAAGAGAGCCAGGGCAGGAGGCGATGAAGGAGAGGGGAAGAAGGGCAGACAGGACTTGGGAAATGGAAACTCAATGCTAATGCAAAGAAAAACCCAAAGAAAATGGTCCTTTTACCTTCCACAGGGGACAAGGGAATATGAAATGCTAAAAGAAAACAAACAAAAACAAAAGTAAACCATGAAAAGTCAAATTAATGTTTCAAGAGTCAAAATAAAAATTACATCAAGCTGGAAAATGAAAGGTAGTGGCAAAAATCAGGGCTGATCTAGTAGAGTCCCCTCCTCTCCCCTTCCCCCAAGGCAGCAGTTTCGGGAAAGGCAGGAGGCCCATGCCGTGGCCCTTCCCAGATCCCCAAGACTAACACTGGGGCCTTAAGATAATGACTGGGAGGGCCAGCAGCAATGTCCAGACAGATGACACACAATTGGGAAGAGATCAGTGACAGGATCCATGGAGGTCTGGATTACTGATGGCATGAGGGGAGCCTCTGGGTCCCAAACCTGCTCCCTTTCCACCTAGTTCTGCTTAATTGAAACCCTCCATCAAGGGCCCATAATTGCTCCCAACACACAGGCCCTCAGGAGGACAGACAAGTCCATGGATGAAGGTGAAGGAGGCACTGACTGTCAACAGGGCAATCTTGCCAAGGGGGAAATACTCCTCTGCATGGCTGTTCAGTGTCTACAACTGTCTCTGAGTTCCTAGACCCAGGGACTGGCTTGGCCTCCTTGGCTCTGAAGCAGTTCCCTGTACCTCAGGGGCCGTCACTGGGTGTGGCAAGGGGAGAATGCAATAGCACCGAGAGGAAGCTGCGACCTCAGAGTTTGTTTGGGCCTTTGGCTGCCTGAAGCACAGGAAGGCCCTCTGCCAACATGCTGGCCTGTGAAGGGGCCGAGGTCCCTGTCCAAGGCTTTGCTCCCCAAATACTCACTGCTCTGGGAAGAGCTTTTGGGCTTCCCGATGTACTTGAGGATGGGGTTTCGCTTCTTGTCCTCCAAGGCATCCTTTTCTTTCTTGGAATTGCTGCTCTGCTGAGATAAGAGACCCTAGGGTTTGGAGAAGGTCCCAGGACCCAGACCGGGCCACTGGTCACCGTGCTACTGCCTCTATGACTAGCCCTAAACAAGCAGCGGGAAAGCAGACTCATGCTTGTATCTGATCTCGCACATCTGCTTCTGGTCTGGGACTGCAGGGAGGGAGAGGGCTGCTCTAGTTTGGGGATTCTCAATGACTCTCCCGGCCTGCCTCAGCGCAGGAACCGTGCCAAGAGATGATTCTTTCTAGGGGAGCTCTGTCACCTTCTTGGTCTTCGGGAAGAAGGGTAGCCACTTGTCCTTGTCAGGAGCGGACTGGGCCTTTTCAGCCATGTTGGAAGGTCGTGCTTCTCGAGGACGGATGCCCGCATGGCTCATGTAGGTATTGAGGGCGAAGTCCATGGGGGCACTGTAAAAGAGGAATGCGGGCGGAGAATCGGAAAGCGCCAGCAGGGACTGCTTTACACAAGCTCCTCACCACCACCTAGTGGGGTGGCGAAGGGCCAGGGCATTCAGCGGGAGGCCCAGAATACTCAGATGGGACAGCAGGCAGAAGCCGGAGAAAAGTCTTGGCTGGCATGACTCCCAGAAGAAATCGTATTCTTCTCCTATGCAGAACGCTCCCTAACGAGGGGACAGTGGTCAGTGGAAGGACGCGTCAGTTCCCCAAAATATAAGCAACTAATAAGCCATGGGCGACGGTTGAGGCCCACAGCTAATGTCCTCAAGCGTATACACAGGGGTGGGGTGGCAAAGGGATGCGGAGAAACGCCAACCGGCCCCTGCAAGTCCAGGTAAGCTGCCTTTGCCACCACCCACCCCAAGTACAAGGAGAAAAAGAGATGGAAATGATCTGTCAAGTAGCTTCCAACTGCCACAGATGAAACTGTCCAGAGCTCTGTGTTTAAAACTGTATTTGCCTCTCAATTCGGTAGACAGATTATCCACTTTGTGGATTCAATGAAGCAAATGTTTCGGCCCTGGCTTTCGTCTTCTCTGAAACAGACTTCTAACCCCATCTTCTCTCCCTTATTGAGTGCGTGTATGCTCAAGGAATGCACCCTCATTTTAACACTGGCTACTGAGAAACAACGGGACATGTATATAGGCTTCAAGGAAAAAAAAATGTGTCAGCAGAGGAAATGTGTTGTACCCTAGCTCCCCTCTGCAGGTGCTGCTAACACAGGCTGATTCTATCACTGCTCCTTCTTTCGGTGGTTTACGAGAAAGACACAGGGCTAATGTGGGTGGAGAAGAGGAGGCCAGGAAGGGGAGTGCTGGCAGCTTGGTGTCTTCACACTGAGGAGCAGACCCACGTCCCAGGCAGTGATCCCCGTGTACCAGGGCCTGGGCCTCGTGACCTCCTTGTGGTTACACAGACATCTGGAAACTACACTTGGACAGACGGTGATCCTCTGGAGCTAGGGACTCGCCTACGATTGGCAGAGATGCAATGCCCAGTAGCTCAACCCCACTCCTTCCCACCTTGATTCAACCGCACAGACTCACTCACCTCCTGTCTTCCTCGTATTTGGACCTGGAACAAAAGAAAAGAACAGATGACTCAGACTGCAAAGGCAGAGGCTCGTCCGCCTGTGCAAGACTGGGAGGAGGGTAAGTTCTTTCCTAGAGGAAGGGAGCGGGTGAGGAAAGGGAGGAGGATGATAAAAGGTCAGACTCAGACTCCTGGTCTCAGCTCTGGAGCCAGCTTGGGGCTCAGGAGGTGAGGGTTCTCATTCCTCCGAGGGGCTCAATTAGCACAGAGTGATGGTGATGATGGTGTCCTTAGCCAGCTAAAAGGAAGGGGAATGAGGCAAATACAGCTTCTCGCTTGGTATCTGTTTCAGCCTCTGAAGCTACCACGGAGGAAAAGGCTCCTCTTTTTTTTTTTTTTTTTTAAGGCTCCTCTTTGTGTCCACCTAGAACTAAATTAGAAGGGTTGGGCTGACACTGAGGCAAGAGGAAAGAAGATGAGGGCGCAGAGATAATACCTTGAGACCTGATTCAGAGGAACCTATTTAAAAGAGGTTAATGGTAACAGCAACTAATACTGCGTGCTCACTACGGGCCAGGCACTATTCTAAGCTATTTACACGTATAATATTTACACGTATAATTTATTACTCAAAATAATAGGTCCCATATCTCCATTTAATGAGGCTAGCGCTTCCTTCTTTTAAATAGAAGCCTTTATAAGCAGGGTGCCTGTGCTGTCCATTATAACCCCACAGAACTCTGTGGTGCCTATGACCTCAGAATAGGCTCGGTCAGGTTTTGCCGCCATCCCTGGCACGGTCGGGGTGATTAGTGCCATCTGACTGCTAGGGAAACTAAGGCCCAGAAAGATTCCGGGTTTGGCTGAGGGTCAGAGGGTTGTTTTCAAAGAATATACCCTCCCTGTGGGACCTCATCTGGTCTCATCTCCAACCCGGATCTCTTGTCAAATGCCAGATTCATCTATGCAGTTGTCTACTCAAATCTCCAGTTTGATGTCTAAAGATCTCAGATTTTGACACGTCCGAGACTGAGCTCCCGGTTTTCTACCACAAAACTGTCCCTCACACGACTGTCCCTAACTAGACTGATGGCACCTTTGTCCTTCTAGTTGTTTAGGTAAGAACTGTGGAGTCTTCCTTGGTTTTCCTTTCTCTCACATCCTATACATCAATTTTTAGGAAATCCTCCTGTTGGTTCTACTGTCAAAATATACTTGGAGCTGACCTCTCTTCACACCCTCCATCGCCAATTCTCTGGTAGGAGCCCTACTGCGTGGGTTCCCGTAACTGATCTCCCTGTTTCGAACCCCTCCTTGTTCTCCCACCACCCTCCACCCACCCTCGAGTCTCTCACAGCTCCAGTGGCTCCTCATTCACTGAGAGAAAAAAACTAAAGACCTTAAAACAGTCCAGAGGCTCTGCGAGGCTGCTCTTCCTGTTACCTCTCTGATTCAGCACTGAGCTTCTCAATCTTTTCTGGCCACACTGGTCTCCTACGGTTCCTCAAATACGTCAAGCACATTCCTACTTTGCCCTGGCTGTTCCCTCTGCCTGGGATGCTCTTCCCCCAAGATATTTCCAAGGATGACTCCCTCACTTTCTTCAGTTGACCAAATGTAACTTTCTGGATGAGGCTCTATTTGAAATTGCAACCCACTAGCTCAGGTGCTCCTGACTCCCCTCAGCCTGCTCTATTCCCCGCCACCCCCAGCCTTATTTTCTAACATAGTATATAACTTACTTATTTATTACATACTGCTTTCTCTTCCCACGATAACATAAGCCCCACAAGCACTGCTGTTTGTTTATTAATGCATCCAGGAGCCAGAACACTGCTTAGCGTCAGTGGGGACTCCACAGAAATTTGCTGGATTGAAATATCACTGTTAGTAGAGACTATCGAGATCATCTAGCCCAATCTCTGTCATTTTAGATGAGACCAAGGTAGATGACATAGCTTGATCAAGGTCACACAACTACTCGGGACTTCCCTGGCTGTCCAGTGGTTAGGACTCTGCGCTTCCGCTGCAGGGGGCACAGGTTTGATCCCTGGTCAGGGAACTAAGATCCCACAGGCCTCGCAGTGCAGCCAAAAAAAAAAAAAAAAAGTCACACAACTATTGAGCGGAAAGAAGTACTGGGGTGAAAAATCTACCTCTAAGCCTGCAAGTGTCCCTACAAAGTCATCCCAGGCACCTGGGACACTTTTAGAAAATAAGACTGGAGAGATGCAACCACAGCAGCTGTGCCAGAAGTTCCTTAATAAGTTTAGTTAGGCTAGTCCTCTGATGTGATTAGTTAAAAAGAGCCCAATTTCCCATGAGCCACCTGCCTCCTGAAGGAACTTTATTCCCTGGAGAATCACAGCGTGGTTCTCACACTCAGCATCAGATATGACCTTAGAGCAAAAAGGGAGAACCGTCAAGAAGAGGCTAGGGAGGGGAAGCAGAAAGCTCCCTGCATTCCTGGAGCCCATGGTTTGTCATAATCACCAAATTACTGTCAGGAGCCCCAGGCTCTGCAACTCCCTTGAAATTCCTGCAGCCCCAGCCTGAGAAATGAAGCAAGAGGGCTGGACTCTCCCCATCTTTCAGGGGAAGACGGATCAGGCAAGCAGTGGAAGAGGGGGAGAGGTTGGGAAACAGACCCACAAAACGTCAATCTGTGCAGCATGTTCAGGGGGTAGAAGTGGATCGGAGACTCACAAAATGTCTCCTAGGGCAGCCAGCTGCTTCTCTGCCACCTGGCGCTCGCGGAGAGGGTCTCCATCCAGGTCCAGCAGGTCGTTTTCACCATACAGGCTTCCCAGCCCCAGAGTGCGCTTTGTTCTGAGCCAGAGAGACACACAGAGAAAGAAACACATGTACATCATTGCTGGACAGAGAGTGAGGCACACATACACACATCACAAGAGATGCACATACACCGCAGGGGAAAGAAAACGGGAGAGGAGGCAGGGGAGAGAGCAGGAGGGGGGGCGCCGGGCACCTGTAGTCATGGATCTGCTCCTGGATCTCTGGCATGGCTGCCTCCTGAGCCTCACAGAGAACAGCGCGCACGTCCTCACCATTCCGCAGGCGCAGGTCTGCGGTGGGAGCCGAGGGGAGACAGATAGGGGAGGGATGTCAAGAGGAGGAGGTTATATCTGCTGAGCATCTTCAAGCCTCTTAGCTCCCTGGGGTACCGCGAGGGAAAGCTGGCTTTCTGCCCTCCTGTTAACCAAGGGAAGTGGAGGCCTGGACCTACCAGGTCATTCCTGAATTCAGGACTGGAATCCTGACATCCAAGTCCTGAGGCAAGGACAAAAACATTTTCAGGGTGTTCTACACTCCATTAAGTGGGGAAATATTAAAGTCCCTCTCTGGATGTGTCCAGACGCTGCTGCCCTCTGACATCATGTGCAAACCTCTGAGAGGCTCATTCTCCTTCCACTGACCCAGGGACAGCTCACAAGGCTGAAAAAGGCAAGGAAACCCAACTCCCCACCGGAAACTGGAAGGTGTCTCTCCTGTCCCTACATTCACCCTCTGCCTGTGCCCATAAGCTTTCCTATCATCTGGGCCTGTAAAGTGCCTCTTTTCCAAGGCAGCTTCAAACTATTACGTCTAGAAAGCTCCCATGATTAGCCTCTCAGACTAACATCCTCTTTCTACCACCTTCCTCAGCTCTTCTAGTCGTGGCTTGAGAGTGAGACGGGAGCAGAGCAACTGCCTCGTTCCCTGCCTCCTCACTCTGTGTGAGTTGAGGAACTCACGCAAACGGAACCAAAAGAACAAAAATACTCCAGAGATCCTGACTCTCAGGTGGGGTGGAGTGAGGCACTGGTTTCTGTATTTTTAAAGAAGAATTCCCCAAGGGATCCTGATGCTCGACCAGGCTTAGGAATCCAATTTCCTCTTTGTACAGATGAGCCGACTGAGGCCCAGAGAGGTCACATGGAAGGTTGGTAGGAACGACCCCGCTCTCCTAACCAAGCCTTGTCTCCCCGCGACAAGCTCCCAGGCAGGGTCCGTTCTGTCTGTGCTTGTCCATAAGCTACCGCGAGGAGTTCTGGAGGAACTGTCCCTATTTCCCCCTATCTGAGAACAGCTGCTCAAGGCAGGGACTATGTCCCCCCGACCCCCCGCCCCTTCCCGAGGGCCCAGCACAGCAAGGCGGACACCAAGAGGAGACCAGCCGTCCTAGGAGCCAACTTACCAATTTCAGCCTGTAACATCTCTGGGACCTTCACTCTCAGAGGCTAAAAGACAGAAGGGTGGGGGCAGAAGTGGTGAGGTCCACACACCCCGGGGGATGTGGGAGATACTGTGCAGAGGCAAGGAGGGCTCCAGAACACTAGCTTCTCTCCCCCTTTCCCTACACTACCCTACCCTCCATTCACCTCTCTCCAGCTGAATTCCAGGCTCGGGATTTGAGAAGTGGAATCTGAGGTGGCAAGGCAAGTTGGGACTCTACTCCGAGGGTGGCACCTGTACTCTTCCCACTCTTATTTCAAGGACATCAAGAGGCACGGGATGGAGAGGTTCCCAAAAGTGGACTGGTACCAATTTAGTAGCATGGGAGAAATCTTGATGAGGCGATTTGATGGGCTTCCCCGCTCCTTCACTCCCAAGGGAAAACTGGCCTCATGTTACCAAGTCTTCCAGTGAGCACAGCGCCTGGCTTTTGCTTTATGGCTACCTGCCAGCTGGACACTGCGGCGGTTCCGTAACAGCCAACAGGGAACAACGGGCAGCTCTAACCTCCTTACTCAAGACCCACTGAAGGGGACAAAAATAAAAATCCTGGGGAAAAGCCGTTTATTCCCCAGTCTCATTAGTCCTAGTAGCTTACTGCCGGATGAATAAAGTCATTTTGGAATTAGTTTAGTTGATCAGATTAGGAAGTCTAAGATGGGAACTGCCCTCTGCAGGCCGAGGTGCTGCCGCCGGGGGGATCCCTGACACATCCCTGGGAGCTGTGTCCAGATGCAGCGTACTCATCCACCCCAGACACTCTGGGGTCCCCTCCCTCTGAACCCTGCCTTGGGGCAGTAAGAGCACGTCAGGCTGAACTTCAGAAATCTGGGCTCGCCTCTTGGCTCACTGATTTCTATCATCTGATGTCTCTGGGCCTCTGTTTCTGCATCCCAGGGATGGGCAAGGCAAGGAGAGTTGAAGGGAACCAGGGCATTGATCCGGGGGAGAGTAATTAGGACTTGGTGCAAGTTCTTTTTCTCCAAACATTTCAGAGAGAGGCAATGTGCACTCTACCTTGCTACATGTGGGCAAAAGAGGTCCAGAGAGGAGATCAGTCTTTAGAGTGGAGCTAGGAACAGAATCCAGGAATCCTCTTTAGGAACCTGTCTCCAGGGACTTCCCTGGTAGTCCAGTGGTAAAAAATCCGCCTCCCAACGCAGGGGACGTGGGTTCGACCCCTGGTGGGGGAACTAAGATCCCACATGCCGTGGGGCAACTAATCCCGCGTGCCACAACTACCGAGCTCGCACGCCTCAACTAGAGAGAGAAAACCCACCCGCCACAACTAGAGAGAAGCCCACGCACAGCAACAAAGAGCCTGCACGTCGCAACAAAAGATCCCACATGCCTCAGTGAAGATCCCACGTGCCGCGACTAAGACCCGATGCAGCCATAAAAATAAAATAAATATTAAAAAAAACCCCAAAACCAAAAAAAACTGTCTCCATTCGGCCTGAGTGTTTTGCTTAGTTTTTCCTCTGCCTCTGAATGGTCAAACAATATAATAAAATTGAAAATTGTAATCCAGTCTATGACTGCCTTACCGCATTTTTCTCTAGGAAAATATTCCAGATGTCTTTTCCCAAGCTTCGGGAATCCTTGGGGTTTGTTTGCTGATAAACTTCTGCACACAAGTAAAAAAGCTGGGAGAGAGAAAATGGATTAGAGCAGCGATTCTCAACCAGGAGTGCTTTTGCCCTCCAGGGGACAGCTAGTAATGTCTGGAGGCATTTTTGATTTATATCTGGAGAGGTGCTACTGGCATCTACTGGGGGGAGTCCAGTGATGCAGCTAAAGATCCTGCCGTGCACACGACAGCACCGCACAACAAAGAATTCCAAAGGTCAGTGGTGCTGAGGTTGAGAAACCCTGGCTTAGCACGTTTCAGAAACCTGTGGTAAGTCATCCCCACCCCTTGGCGCGCGCACACACATTCCCCCAGCGCAATCTCTCCTCAACCCTGTATCCTCTCCACACTTGACATTTTGTCTTGTACTTGTTTATCTGTTGTTTTAAAGGGTTCAGGTGTTATTTCTCTTTGTGCTGTGCCTCGTCTTCATTCAGGAATGCTTCTGAGATACCAGCGCTTGGGATGTACACGCAGGTGTTCACTGAACACCTGTGGAGCAAACGGATGCTGACTCTGGCTTCTAACAGTGGTAGCCCCGGAAAGGAAGAGCCGCAGTGCATGCCACGGGCAACAAGTTTATTCTGGAGAACATGACAGCAGCCTCTCTCCTTCATCCCCCTTCCTAAGCAGCTGAGCAGAACGACAGAAACTGGTAAGGCTGCTGGCTCTGGGCACTGTCGCAGAGCACCCCGACCTCCATCCCGTCACGATCTTCCTTGTCATCACCTCAGACTGAAGACCTTTTACCACCTTCCCCCTCTGCCAAGCTTTCTTGCAGTAACACTGTATACTTGCAAAGGGCTGCTCTCTCAACTCCCCACTGTCAGTCTGTATCCACCTTCATTCCAAAAACCTAGAAAGACCATCTCCTCCAAGCAGACCCAGAACGACAGCTTTCTTGGCCCAGCTCTCCTGTTCCTCCCTGTGCTATCGATGCAGTTAGCAGTGAAGAATCCCTTCCACCTAGGTTGCACCTTCTTTTCTATTTTGTCTCTGTCCTCGAGATGCCTGACCATGCCCGTGGATCTGACTTATGACATCTAGAGAGCAGGGACAGAGGCCAAGCACAAGGAGGTACTCAATCGAGACAGATACTTGCGACTTACCAGTGGACTGGGGTCCGCCTGAGAGAAGATGTACCGTAGAAAAACCCCCAGGTGAGCCGGCCGTGACTTAAGTTTCTCAAAGTCCTGGAATATGATGTCGCTCTGGAAGGCAGAAGGACAGGCAGGGCTGGGGGGGAAAAGAAGCACTGCCTGCCCCAGCTCAGCCCCCATGCTCCCTGCCTGCCAGGGCTGATAAGCGCGGCCCCTCCCGTACGCTCCCTCACAGCTGGTGCCAGTCCAAGCACTTCTAGTCCAAAACAGCAGGTACGAAAGAGAATGAGGAAAGGAGAAAATCAGGAAACTGTTACCTCGTTGTTGAAATAACCCGGGTCATAATCTTCCTCTGGGCCAATAATTAAAGGCTTTGGGCTTTGATCTACACCCTGGGGGAGAGAGTCGAGTTGTAGAGATGAGAGGTCAGAGGACAGGGATCCAGCCCCCTCAGTGGAGTTGGGTTAGTGACAGCATGGCACTGAAGTGGAAGGCCACACGGGGCTGGTAAACACCGGCATCTCACTACCACCCCCCAAATCTCAGAGAACAGAAAGAATGATTTCCACTTGCAAGAAGGCAACTGCTTCTGGGTGGGGCAGGGCAGACTCAGAGCAGCCTGGTCACATGACGTATGAAGATGGGAAGTGAGAGAAAGTGCTCTCTTCCTGTTTGTGAAAGATCTGAGGAGGGAGTGTCAGCCCACAAAATAAGAACCTAGAGCTTCTGCTGGACTGGTGGGCGGGGGCTCTGTTGTTCTCCTCAACAGACCGCCCCCCACCCCAAAAACACGCCCTCCAAACCTAGTGTCTTCCACAGCGCTCCTTTACAGTTACGGTGTGCCCTCTACCCCTGCTGGAGGAGAGCTTTGTGGTCCATCTCTGCCTCCTTGAGCAAAAGGGAATGGAGCTTTGCCTTCTCCAACACCGTCTCCATCATCTTCCCTGCCTGCTCAAGAACCTATGGTAGATTCCCCATTTCCAGTCTAAAATCCAAGCTTCTCAGCTTGGCTTTCTCTCTTTCCCCCTTATGCCATCGATTAGGTCTGATGAGAGAGTTCATACTGTATAAACGTTTTAGACGCTTCATTGGACAAGCCTTTCTCCTAAAGGTTCCTTGAGCTTTCAAAGATTTCCTACCAACTATATTTTTCACTCAGTGCACTCTACCCCATTTGCAGTGATTCCTCATCGAGGACTATTGCTCTGGAACCCATCTGGAGGAGGCACCTCTCATGCCCACTTTTTCTCAGGCCCAAGATAGCCTATTCCACCTCCTCAAGGGGCTTTTCCTGACGGTTCCTCCCTGACACACCTCACTCATTTTTGTTCTCCTGGGTATTTACAGACTCTATGCTCAGAATGACTGAGTATAGAACTCGAGAGACCCAGGATGCATCTCAGAGATCAGAGTCTAGCACTCACTTATAATGGCATGCTGGAAGTTGCAGGGTCAGGCCTGATGTGCTGGACCTGAATTCTCAGACGCATCCTGAGTATCCTCCTCTCCCCTAACACCTTAGGCTCTGAATCCCTTGGGATCCAGGATGCCCAGGGGGTGTGGGATGATCACTTCTGTCTCTGCTTGGCTCTCTAGTGAAACCTGAAAGCACTAGGTTGTTGCCTGTTTGGGCGGGAGGATTTATTTTTTTAAAGTCTTTACAAACATACAGTTTTTCTGATTGCAAAAGCAGAATATGTTTATCATAAGAAAATCAAACATTGCAGAATTACGTAACAAAGTTTGAATTCCCTATGATTCCATCCCCCAGCTGCTGCAAGTTTCATGGATAGTACAGGTTTCCACCTCTGCTCTTACTAACATAGATTATTATTAAGAAACTGGAACTATACTATATTTGCTCTTATCACTCAAAAATAACAATTTAAATAGTTTTCAGAAGTTGAAACAAATTCAGAGAAGGAGGAAAAGGACTCCAAGACCAATTACTCTACACCTGCTTCTATTAGCCACCTAAATGAAAACCTCCCTTAAGAACACCATGTGGGGGCTTCCCTGGTGGCACAGTGGTTGAGAGTCCGCCTGCCGATGCAGGGGACACGGGTTCGTGCCCCAGTCCGGGAAGATCCCACATGCCGCGGAGCGGCTGGGCCTGTGAGCCATGGCCGCTGAGCCTGCGCGTCCGGAGCCTGTGCTCCGCAACGGGAGAGGCCACACAGTGAGAGGCCTGCGTACTGCAAAAAAAAACCCAAAACCCAAACCCCAAAAAAAAAAAAAAAAAAAAAAAAAAGAACACCATGTGCACCTGACCCTGCCTGGCAGCCTGACCTTGGCCCTATAGTACTACTAAGGGGAAGTGGTGGTGGTGGTGGTGGTGGAGGAGTGGGAGGGGTGATCAAAGAACATCTAGGACAGGAGGCAGCCCTGCACTGGGGCTCAGGAAAACTAAGTTCTACTCTGATGCTGCCATTAGCAAGCTGAGTCCTTGAATGGTCCCTTAGCCTTTCTCTGCCTCAGTTTTCTCACTGAATGAAGATTCTAATGCCTATCTCCTTTTCTGGTGGTAAGAATTAAATGAGATTTGTTCCTAAAAGATCTAGCACAGCAGCTGGTACACTAGGCATTTTAATACATGTGAGATCCACTTCCCTGCCTTTCCCCCTCCAAGATCTGAAAGTAACTAAACTCTATCCTATGGGGAGAACTAGCGCATCAAACGGTGTATGATGTTGGTTTTAATATAATGGCAAATTTCCTTTAAAAATAAATTTAAGTTTTAAAAAGTGAGTTAGCTTAAAGAAAAATATTAAGTAACATTATATAGTTGGTATGAGGATATGGAAAAAAATTATGGTGGTAGCAGATGAATTTTAAGAAACACTGCTTTACAAAACTCGGAGCTTTCTTGCCACTGTCTCTAACAAGGAATGACCTAACCTCTGCCTGAACAATGACAGGCAATTCCCGGGCTCTCAAGTCACCCCATTCCATTGTCTGATAGCTCAGGTTCTTTGCAAGCTTATTGCATGGAGCCAAAAACTGTCTTCCTGAAATCTCCCCTGGACCTAGTTCTACCCTTGAAAGCAGTGGCTTTCAAATCAGGCTTTGCAGAACCTTAGGGCTCTGGAGAAGTGCCCCTGAGGTGGGGGCCGAGGTGGGGAGATTGATTAGGAAAAGTCCCAGATAGCTGAGCATTTATTTGTTTTCTGTATTAGGGTACCAAATAATAAGATTTTGCTCAAGAAAAGGACTTTGCTAAAGAAAGAGAAGATTGAAAATTAGTGTTCTGGAGAAACACTGAACCAACCTATTTCCCATTCTATACAGACATTAAAAGAAAGACCAGCGATCTGCTCCTTGGACATCACTTCCCTACAGATGCATTCACGGACTCTTCACCCAGAAACTGAGATAGCCTTACTTCCATGTATGCATTTAAACCATGTTCTTCCTTTACTATTTGTCCTCTAGTGTCCATCTCAAAACAGGGTTTAGTCTGATCGTTCAAGGCCACGTATGGGTAACCCAGTTCTGAAAACAGGGAAAGCAAAAGCGCATGGTGGCTCTGATCACTCACCTGGTCACCGCTGGGGGGAACCAATGCATCCGAGCCCTGCCGCCTGTGGTGCTGGGCCACCCGGGCCATGATCACAGGGGAGGTTCGAGGACTGTCCGGCCCAGGGTCTGACAGTACTGAGTTCCGATTCACCAATGACTAGAGGAACAGAGAATTCTGTGAGAAGGAAACTCGTCCAGGGACTTCCCTGGTGGCTCAGTGGTTAGGAATCCGCCTGCCAATGCAGGGGACACGGGTTTGAGCCCTGGCCCGGGAAGATCCCACATGCCTCAGAGCAACTAAGCCCATGTGCCACAACTACTGAGCCTGCGCTCTAGAGCCCGCGAGCCACAACTACTGAGCCTGCGTGCCTGGAGTCTGTGCTCTGCAACAAAAGAAGCCACCACAGTGAGAAGCCCACGCACCGCAAAGAAGAGTAGCCCCTGCTTGCTGCAACTAGAGAAAGCCTGAATGCAGCAACGAAGGCCCAAACGCAGCCGAAAATTAAAAAAAAAACAAAGAAAACCTCATCCAGAAGACCCTCAGGGCTCTGCTCGTTGGCTAATAAAAGTCCAGTACTTACTCTGTGCCTGACATTATACTAGCCCTTGGTTATGTATCACCTCATTTAATGCTCACAATAGCCCTTTGAGGTAGAAACTATTATTCCTCCCACTTCTCACACAAGGAAACTTAAGACTTGGAGAGGTTCTGGGACTTGCTGAAGGTCGAATAGTTAGTAATGTGGTATTCCCTGGATGCAAGCTGGGCAGTCTCAACCCACTGCCCACTAGGCTGCATTGCTTCCAGATGTGGAGCCCGCAGGGGAATGTCAACTGTGGATTATTTAGGACCCTCCTCCCCCTTCTTGGTGTCTTTCTGACATACTGATCCTTCCACGTACATTCATCATCTTCCCACGAATAGACAGGAGCAGTAAAGAAATAAAATTCCAACTATTATTTAAAATTAGGTTTTAAACATGTTTTCAATTACTTATTCACGTATTTAATTAAGCTGGCTAAGCAAATATTTTGCTCACACAATTATTACTTCTTCCATTCACTCTTATTTTTATATTGCAAGTTTATATTTACAATTAATATATGCAGACTGAGAACACCTAGAAGACAACCTTTGAAGCCAAAGCCTGAAGTTCTTCTGACCACTCCAGAAAAGATAAGTTGTTCAAGTACAGAAAAATCTGTGACAAAGAGAGGCTGCCCCCTCCGATTAGGCCAGGTTCATTGTATTACCCCAAGATGGTGTTATTCGCAGCCAGCTGGCAATGTGTTTCTGGTCCAGTCACTGTTTTAGAGAATTTTCGTCTCTGCTCCCTTACACTCAAAAAAGGCTTGCTACAGTTAAAGACATGGCCTCTTTCTCCACCCGACTCTGTACTACAGAGTTGACGATGATAAAACAGAAGCCAGATTCGCTGATCTTGAGTGCAGGATGCATCTGAACCCCCTTTTTTTGGATCCCAGAGCAGAATGACTAAAACCCTTGGAACTGGAACTATACCAGAGGGCCACAGATGACAGGCCAGAGGCCTTGGTGTAAGCAGTGAGCACAGAACCTTTAGGTGTTCAGAGAAGGAAAACTGAATGTATGGTTTTAAAAGGGGCTCCCCCCGCTTTGGCACTCACCTCGCCGAGGGAAGGAAAGCGCTCTGTGCCAGAGTCCAGGCCACTGTCCCCCTCCTGGGAATCCAGAGAGAGTCGGCCTGAGAATAAAGGAGTTTACACAGTGAGGAAGGAGCTGTGGCCTGGGGGAAAGAAGGGCCTTTATTCTGGGAACCTGTGCCCAGGGCAGGAGGGCGAAGCTGCCACCTGCCTTTCTTTCCCAGTTTCCCTTCATCTCTCTTACACGACTCCCCGAGAACCTCTACACCTAGCTTTTACCTACCTGTACACCTGAGCCCAGGCAGTGTCACCTCCTAAAACGATCCTCCATAGCTCTACCTTGCAACGATTGCTAGCCCTCAGCTCATCCCAACCCTCTTCTGGTTCCCATCCATCTCCTCTTATGACAGCATCTCTTGAGCTCCTAGCTGCTAGGTGCTGGTAGGCATGCTGTTGTCTGGACCACCATCATTCTAGTATTTTCCTGGCACTTATCTATCCAGGGCTACTGGTTATACACTCATTTCTACTGAATAAGTTGTATCCAAGTTCCCTGTCACTGGTACTGCTTTCTCTCATTATTCTATTTCTCAGAGGCAGGTATATATTTTTTTTACCCCCTGAATCTGCCCCAAAGGGACGGGACAACAGAATAGATAAGAAACGTAGACTAGAGATGTGCCAGAGAGAAAAGGCGTGCTGACGGGACTCACCTTCTGATGATCTCTGGCTGGTGTCACCATATAGCGGAAGTATGTCCTAAAAAAGAAAGGTCCGGAGGGCGGACATATGCTGTGAACCTCTCCCCCTACTGTTTTCCTCCAATCAACCCTTCCCTCAGTCTCAGCAGATAACATCTGCTTACAATTAGTGGCCTCTTCTGCTTCATTGCCTGAAAAATGCCCCTTTGGAAGAGCTATTGCTTCATTTGTACAGTTTGAGGAGAATGGTGACCCCTAATGGTGAAAAGGGAGCTTTACTATTAGTAAAATTCTAAAAACTTACTTGATTTCTCACCCTGGACCTCAAAGCCTCTATTGCCTTAGTTGGGCTGGACACAGAAAGAACTTCCGAACTATCAAGGAGTATGAAAAGCTCTAGCAGATGGAAAGCTCTGCCTCTAAAGATCTTTGAAGACTGACAAGGCACTGGACTGGGGCTGACCAGCCATTTGTGGAGGGAATTATGTTGCCAGTGCTTTACTGTTTATGATGCACTCTTGTCTATATCTCATTGAGTTTTTCAACAACTCTGAGGCAGGTATAGTACTCCCATGTTATAAATGAGGAAACAGAAGCCCAGAGGTTTTAAGTAACTTGCCCAAGGTACACAGCAGGTAAACTATAAAGCCAGGGTTGGCGCTCAGACCCCTAGATTCCAAGCTGAATGTTTCAGACTCAACCACTTACAGAGCACACGAGCGCAGAGGCAGCGGCAGCAGCAAACATGCACTGGCCCCGTGCTGAGGGCATCCTTTAATTCTGACAATACCACTACTAGGCAGATCCTGCCGTAGCTCCATTTCATAAATGAGGACACCAAGGCTCCCAGGGATCAAGTCACTTGCCCAAGAGTCTTAAAGCTGGTGAGCACTATAGCTGGGAGGTGAATCCAGACGGTCTAAGTCCTAAACCTGAGCTCCTATCAACCATGTGATACCGAGAAGTCCTTCAGAAAATAAAAGTTTAAATTTGATTAGCCTGTGTTTCCCAGACTTTTTTGATCTGGATGTTCTGAAAAAGAAAGATAATCCTCAAATAATTTCTATTGGCTCTATAACAAATATCATTCTTGGAGATCTTAAAGTTTTTGGAGAGTTACTTATTTACCCAAAGAATTAAGGCCTGATGGAGAGAAGTAAGACACTAATTAATACTTATTAATTAATAAGTCCCTGACTAGAACAGATAAGGAAGTGCCTCCTCTCTGGGATTTCCCACAAAGTGTGGTTAGTACTGCTACAGACCCCTCTCAACTGACTGGAGATCCTTTACTTAGGCTGACTTTTAAAAGTGCTTGTACTTCTTTGAGAAGACCCATTACTGGAGGGAGAGGTGATGGGAAAAGCTACCAGATGAATACTGAGTAAAATTAGTGTCGGAATATACATCAGCTATGAGGAAACGACCCAGAAGGGGATGGATAATTAGGAGATTAAAGCCAACAGTCTGATTTATTTCATATTTATTTCTTTCTATTGCAACTGTAAGCTGCTGGAGGGCAAGGAACAGGCTATTTCTTTTTACGAGATCCCAAGTGTCAGGACAGTGCTCAGTCTCTGTGGTGCTATATAAAGAATTGCTGACCTCTGTTTCTTCGTAAAACACTAAACACTCACTGGCTCAGCCCTGCGGTCCTGTATGACTCGGGAAGCCTCCGTCCTAGATTTCTCCCTCATTCTCCCCTCCGTCCACCTGCACGTGCCCTTCCTAGAGCTACGCCTATCATCACTCACCACTAAGCCACCAGTCTCCTGCTGGATCTTCAGCTGTAACTGAGTGACTCGCCGCCGGGCGCCTTCGATCTGCTCTTCCAGCAGGCTGCCGGGGTTCCGGCTATACACCTCACAGATACGCTGGGGGGCGGGGGGCGGGGGGGCAAGGAGGACAAGGAGGAAGGGAAAAGGCAGAGGAGTGGTTAGTAGAGAATGGACGACTCACCAGTGGGGAGAGTAGGCAGTTATCCCAAAACAAAGAGGAGAGAAAGGAGATCTCTGCCTCCTAGGAGATACATGTTATTTCACCATCACTCAGGAGCAGAAAGAGGTATAAATGGTGAGAAAAAGAACACGAGGCAACTAGAGAAAGAAGACATGACACAAAGGCCCGTCCTAATCTGACCTGTTCTTAAGGCCTACTTGCTAAATGAGGTCTTCCTTGACTGCTGCCGAAGGGTTAGATATTTAAGTGACTGGCCAGACCAGCACACACAAAAAAGTGCTAAGGAGGAAACATACACACAGTGAGAACCACAGGAGATGAGAGGAAGAAGCACCCCCGTCCCCCAGCCCTGTAGCTGGGAATCACTCTGAGACTTATCTAGCATCCTCCCAGCATACGGCAGAGCACAGCATGCATGTTTAGGGCTTGGGCTTTGCAGTCAGGGAGGCCTGGTTCTGAATTCTGGCTTACTAGCTGTGTAGACTTGGGCAAGCTTTACTACGTCCTCATGGATCAAATGGAGATGACGGTACCTGCCTTTGGGGATGGCTGTACGTTCTGAATGAGATTATGTATGGAAAGTGCTGAGCAGAATGTCTGGTGCATAATTACTTGACTGAATACATGGCAGCTATTATCGTTTTACTACCAAATGAAATGCTCAGTGAAGTTGGCGGGTTAAGTAGTTAAATAAAGACGTCAGGTGCACATTTTCTCCAAGATCGTCTGGGGCCATACTTGCCGTCGCATCTTCTCCACGCCTCTCAAGCCCCCAACCCTCCTCTTAGTCTCTGCAGATAGTATCGGCTGGTAAGATCCTTCCCAACTTTACTCCATTTCAAGGCATCTGCGGCCACCCTTTCCCTCTGCCTCAGAATAGAAACTCTGTCTAAATCTTCCACAAGGTTAGTGCCTCCAGCTGCCTCGGGCTCCTCCTGGGCATCGTTCGCGTATCTCCAAAGTCTCCTCTTTCCAACGGCTCCTTCCCCTCACCCTACAAAAATGCTCGTTTCCTGTCTTAAAACAAAAACAAGCCACTACAACAAAACCTTTTCCATCAAGTCTGATTATTCTTCAAGCCACCGCCTCAGTCTTTTCTCTTTCCTTCCACAGCCACATGTTTCCAAACAGGAGTCTCTATGCAGAGCCCAGACTTCTTAGCCTTCCAGCCACTCTTCAGCATACACAGCCGAGTTCCGCTCATCACCTCGCTCTTCCAAAGGCGAAATGACCCACTGGCTGAATCCAATGGTCTCTTCTTAGTCCTCATCTCTCCAGACCTCTTTAAACACCCACCTCCTCCAAATGCTATCCTCTTTTGACTTCTTAACTCAACACTGTCTTGGGTCACCTCACACCCCTCTCCCCAACCACAGCTTTACCCCCTCCTCCTCTCTTCAATCTAGGTGAGCCTTCAGCCCTGCAAACATTTACAGGGAGCTGATACACACCAGGCCCTGTGCCAGCTGTGCAGGAGGAATATGCAAATGTGGGCATGGTCCTGGCCTTTAAGGAACTTAGCCCAATAGAGGAGGACAAATAAATAATTAAAATACAAATACAACAGCAACTGGTGTGATGTTAGAGGTTGGTGCAGTGTGCTACAGAAGCACGGATGTTCCGAAATTCCGCCCTCAGCTCTCTCCTCTTTTCTGCAGTGGTGCCCTAGGTGATACCGTCTAGTCCCCAGTTTCAACTACCACCTGTATGCTGAGGCCACCCGAATCTCTATTTCAACCCAATCTTTTCTCCTGAGGTTCATCCTTGTTATCTCCATGCGCCTGGTGGATGACCTTTTTATCTGAACCTCCCATGGGTGCTTAAACTCAGTACATCCAAAGATTACCTTCACTCCTTTCCCCTAAACCCTGCTCCTCTCTTCCGCCTCACTCCATCAATGGTATCACCATCTATGTAGGCACACAAACTTGGGGCTATCTTTGCTTTCTTCTTCTTTACCTCCCCCTTCCAGTTGATAAGTTCTACTGACCTGACCCCTGAGATGTCTCCCATTGCCAACCCTTTCTGTTCTTTTTTCTTTTGGCCACGCCGAGTGGCATGAGGGATCTTAGTTCCTCGACCAGGGATCGAACCCATGCACCCTGCAGTGGAGGCGCAGAGTCCTAACCCCTGGACCGCCAGGGAATGGAGGGAATTCAATGTGTCTCACATTGCCATCCCTCCTTCTGTTCTTACTCCTGCTGTTCTTGTTAAATCGGTCATCATTTCTTTCTTTTTATTAAATTTCTCATTAACTTTATTTTTTAATTTTTTTTCATCATTTCTTATCTACTGAAACAGCCTCCGAGATAGTTTCCTTATGTGTCAATCCACTTAACACACTTTTCTAAAGAAAACTGATTTGAAGATATGATCACTCCCCTACTCAAATCCTTTGATCAATTCCCACTGCTTTCAGAATAAACTTCAAGCTCATCATGGTATTGAAGGCCCAAAGCACATTCCAGAGTGAAAAAAACTGAACCCAACTGGAATGTCATCTCATGAAGCCTCCTCTGATCACTGCATAATTAATTAATCCTTCTTTTGGGCTTTAATGGCATTTAAAAAATATTTTAAAAATTATTATCGACATATAATTCATATAACATAAACTTCGCCATTTTAAAGTATACAATTTAGGGGACATCCCTGGTGGTCCAGTGGTAAAGAATCCGCCTTCCAAGGCAGGGGACTCGGGTTTGATCCCTGGTCGGGGAACTAAGATCCCACATGCCACGGGGCGACTCAGCCCGCACACCAAAACCAAGAGCCGACGCACGGCAACGAAAAAGATCCCGCAGGCCGCAACTAAGACCCGACGTAGCCAAAAAAATAAAGAAAATAAATAAATATTAAAAAAGAAAAGTATACAGTTCAGTGGTTTTTAGTATATTCACAGAGTTGTACAAACATCCCCACTATCTAATTCCAGAACACTTCTATCAACCCAACAAGAAAGCAGTCACTCCCAATTTCCCCTTCCTCCACCTCCTGGCAACCACTAATTTACTTTCTGTTTTATGGATTTACCTCTTCTGGACTTCCACACAGATGGAATCATACAATACGTGGCCTTTGTGTCTGGCTTCTTTCACTTAGTCTGTTTTCAGGGGTCTTCCATGTTAAAGCATGTATCAGTACTTCATTCCTTTTTATGGCTGAATAATATCCCACTTTATGGATACAACACATTTTGTTTATCTACTCATCAGTTAATGGGAATTTGGGTTGTTTCCACTTCTTGGCCATTATGCAATTAAGCAATGCTATTATGAATGTTTATGTACAGCTTTTATGCTTTGAACTCTCTTGGGTATATACTTTGGTGTGGAATTGACAGATTGTACGTTTAATATTTTGAAGAATTGCCAAACTGGCTGCACTACGGTGGGAGTAGATTAGGAGAGCGGATATGTAGACAAAATATAAACAAACATTTCTCCAACTTCTCCACATGCTCACCAATAACTGCTATTTTGGCTCTAGCCATCCTAGTGCGTGTGCAGTGGTATCTCGTAGTTCTGGTTAGCCTCTCCCTAATGACTAATGATATTAAGCATCTTTTCATGTGCTTATTGGCCATTTGTATGTCTTCTTTATTGGACTGTGTACTCAAATTCTCTGCTAACTTTTAAATTGGGTTGAGTTTTAAGCGTCTATTACATATTCTGGTACTAGACCCTTATCAGATATATGTGCTGCAAATATTTTCTCCTATTCTGTGGTTGTCTTTTTACTTTCTTGACAGTGTCCTTTGATGGATAAAAGTTTTTAATTTTGATGGAGTCTAATTTATCTTTTTGGGGGGGTTGTTTATGCTTTTGGTGTCACAGCCTAGAAACCACTGCCTCATCCAAGGTCATAAAGATTTATACCTATGTTTTCTTCTAAGAGTTTTATAGTTTTTAAAAATAGTTTCAGCTCTTACATTTAAGTCTTTGATCCTTTTTTTTTTTTTTTTTTTTTTTTTGCGGTACGCGGGCCTCTCACTGCTGTGGCCTCTCCCGTTGTGGAGCACAGGCTCTGGATGTGCAGGCTCAGCGGCCATGGCTCACAGGCCCAGCCGCTCCGCGGCATGTGGGATCTTCCCGGACCGGGGCACGAACCCGTGTCCCCTGCATCGGCAGGCGGACTCTCAACCACTGTGCCACCAGGGAAGGCCCTTTGATCCATTTTGAGTTAAATTTTGTTTATTGTGTGAGGTAAGAGTTCAAATTCATTCTCTGCATATAGATATCCTGTTGTCCCAGAACCATTTGTTGAAAAGACCATTCTTTCTCCACTGAACTATCCTGACACTGTCAAAAACCAACTGACCACAGATGCATGGATTAATCTCTGGACTCTGAATTCTATGCTACTGATCTATAGGTCTATCTTTATACCAGTACCACACTATCTTGATTATTCTATGACTTGCATCAAAATGCAAGTATCAGCACTTATTATAGTGCAGTATAACTTTATCTTCATTCATCCATTGATATTCTACTGGATTATAAACTCCTTAAGGGAAAGATTCATCTCTCACTTATCTTTATAACCATTCTAACCTTTGTGCCTAGCACTGGCCCATGCCTCCACTGCAGCACACACACAGTACCTGGCACGCAGCAGGAACTCAATGTTTGTTAAATAAATGAGTATATTTTCATGTCTTGGTGCCTTTGACCTATGCTGTCCATTTACCAGCATTCTCTTCCTCATCTCTTTTGCCTACTGAAGCCCTATCCTTCAAGGCCCAGCTGAAATACAATCTTCTCAGTGAAGTTTCCCTCACATTTCCCATTACTAATTAACTGCTCTCTTCTTTGTTCTCTTATTGCAAGCTCTTTGTTCCTCCCACTCTCTTACCGTAATGTGAATTTTCCCCATGAGATTGTAAACATGTTGAGGGCAAGAACTGTCTAATAATCGTTTTAATCTCTGTATACTGTAGGAACTAAAGCAATGCTTTACATACAGTGGGAACTTACAAATTTGTTGAATTGAAATGAAGGGGCAAGGAGCCCATTGTAAGCCATGGCTGTTATAGGAATCTGGTTATTCCCGTCCAGCCAAATTAATCTTCTTCCTGTTCTCCCTGTGCATCATTCCCCAGGCCTGGAAATCTCTCTGCATCCCCTCCTCCATCAGCCTGGCCTGGCATTCACCCCCCACCCCCACCTTCCTTCCCTCTTATCCTTCCCTTCCCAGAACCTCTAAGGTCAATTCCAACTGATTTTCCTCAGTTCTCATGTTCCCTCATTTTATTCTACCTGTCTCATCACTTGTTTGTATTTTCTCTACATAGTCACCATTCTAATCTATTACCATAAGCTCTATTACCCTATTCACTCTATCCATCAAATTCTGCTTTAACAAATTCCACTGGCCTATGACAATTCTTTAGTAGGCCTGAAGTTTGACTTTTTAAGGTTTTACTGTGATAGGATATGGCCTGCAAATTAAGTTGTACACATTGGCAGATTGCTCTGATAAAGTATTATTTCATTAAGGCAATGGCCAATCTACCCTCAGCAGCGACCTTACCTGTAACTCTTTTTCCTCCTGCCTCAGCATATTCCTAAGGATCTGGGTGGCATGTTTTTGAAATTCAGGATCCTAAGAATGGAAAATATGACAGTAGTGAGAATTGGGGACCAGATCAATAGCTTTTATTCTCGTCTACTAGCTGATTCCTGGTCAAGGAAAGCTATGAGAGTAGAGCCTGGGTCGTAAGAATGTTTTGTATAACACTCAGTATCTCACTGAAATTCAGTAAACATAAAATCTGATTTTGATTTCATTCCTAATTTCCTAGAAACCCTGGCTGTAATCACATCTGTTATCAATTGCTCTCTGAAGTCTCCCAGGACTTGCTGGTCGGTCTTCTTTCCAACCAGAAAATCCTGTTCCCTATTCCTATCTGCCTCCTGTCCTCTTTTAACTCCTCACACAGGTTATCCTGGTCCTTGGGTTCTCTCCCTACTATTCTTGTCCTTTCCTGACTCTCTCCCCTACAGACTAGGCTCCATATTTCATTCCTCCAAGCAGCCTTTCTCCCCAGGAAGCCTTTTCCCCTACTCCTTGACTTATTCCACACCCTTGTAACAATGACTGGCAACAGTCTTTACAGATGCCTCTGACCATGGCTGGAGGTGTGCACCTTCTCCCCGACGGGGAGGAGAACTCTCAAAGGGCCTCCTTAGAGTCCTGCACACACACAGGAAACACACTGCATGCTGCTATCTGATAAACTGCATATGCACTTACATGGAAAGAGGACACTAAGGCATGGAACACCCCTTTAATGCAGTTCTCATTTTGCTCTACTTTTTGATGGCCTTCATTCAGCTCTTTGGCTTGTCTCTTTCTGCCAGCCTGCCATTTGATTTAACCTGCTTTCATTCCAATGGGGAGCTCTTCAAAGGGACACCAGAATGAGGAGAGGAGTAGGCAGACCATTACCTGCAGAGGTTTGGGTCCTGTGATGCGCTGTGGAGGTGGCAGAGGTGGAGGGGGTGGTGGTGGTGGGATCACAGGGGTGACTCGGGGGGCTCCTGCTGGGACTGGGTCCTGCTGGGGCCCAGAGACACCAATGGACGAGGGTGAAGAGCCCAGGAGGGTCAGTGCAACATAGGCACCAGCTGGAGGAAGGCAAAGAGAGGCTTGCTCAAGTGGTATTGTTCTCAATAGCAGACATTCAAGGTACAAAGGAGGGGGTTCTCCCTTCTCCTTCCATTAAGCTTATAATTCTGCAGGTAAAGTTCTCCTCACTTTTAATGCCCCACCTGTTCTCTAATTCCTGTCCTTCCATCCTGCATCAACACAAGTATCCCTTCCTTCCCTTTCCTCATGCAGAGACCTCAACCAAAATCCCACCCGTAACTATGTGGGAGCTGCCTGCCCAGTCCCTTGTTTCCTGGGACTGGGAGAGGGGAGTGAGTGGTATCTGAGTGAGACCTGGTCTTAGTAGAATATGATCTAAAACATAGGGCAAAGATGGGTGGAAAAATAAAGATGTCGGATGAGAGACTAATAGTGTCTCCACTTGAAATGACAGTGGGGAACTGTGGTAGTCTACGATGATCAGGCCAAGAAGAAAGACTTCGGCTGCCTCGCACATCTACAAAGGAAGCCTCCTGGGGCAACAGGCCTGCTTCCACCCGTGCCCCATCTGATCCCCTAATTTCTTTCACTGTCAGCTCTCCCCAACTCACATTTGATAAGCTTCACCACTTCCAGATGTGAGCTATTGGTCACCATGGTGCCGTTCACCTGTTGGGGGACAAACAACATTATTGAGTTAATGGCAGTGGAAGCCCAGGGGATCCTTCTCCTGGTCAGTGGTCAATCGCCACTCCTTTAGGGAGCCATTTATCAATGTTCTCTAGCATAGTAAAACATTACAGAAGCTTGGTCAGAGTCAAGAAGGGCCTAGAATATGGAACCCAGCTATCTTAGTCCCCAGTCTCTGTCACATTATACTACTCACTCTCATGGTACCACCCCCCTACTCAGTGGCTGATGACAGCTGGTACGAAAACGGAAGTGTGGAGGATGGCCAAGGCCAGAAGTGACGCTGCACCCCCTCCTCTGGGGCGGAGAGGGAAGGTCACTCACTTTGATGATCCGGTCGCCCTCTTTCACACCGGCTTTCATGGCTGCACCTCCTGTGAGGAAGGAGAAGGCCTGGTCAGCAGAGCCCCACGACCTTTCCAGAGGTGGCTGAATCTACACCAACAACCCTGTCAGGTCACCTTCCCCCTCAAATCTCTTCTCACCTCTCTGTGTTAAGTGCCTCAAATGCTGGGTGTACATCCTATTCTGCTCCAGTGACACAACTACCTTTGAGTTGGACTGGACTGTATAAGGACACGTCTCTTGCTCTTTCCTCCACCTGGCTCAGAAGCCAGACTTCTCCTCTGAGAGCCAGGCCAAGGTGGCAGAGAGGCAGGGCCATGCTCTGGGGAGAGTAATGTGTGCTTTATTTGAATGTGTCTAGATGTTCCAAGGTCAAATAAGAGTTATTTCTATTATCCAGTGGGAAGAACGAGTTCACTGTATTAAATAATTGCTGAAGTAATAATCATTTTTTTTTTTTTTTTTTTTTAGTAATAATCATTTTTAAGAGGAATATGAGAAAAGGATTACAACAAGCGTTTTCAAACTGTGGTCCCTAAGCCCTGAGAAGTTCGCAAGGATATTATGGGGGTTCCTAGCATTAAGGATGATAATGATCACTGCTTTATTTTCTGTTAAAAAATTGTTCTGGAGCTGCAGTGGTTTTGATCACCACGTACAGTCATCCCTCAGTATCCACCGGGGATTAGTTCTAGTACCTCCCACAGATATCAAAATCTGCAGATGTTCAAGTCCCTTACTTAAAATGGAGTAGTACACACCTGCAGGTTTCGCATCTGTGGACTCAACCAACTGCAGATGGAAATTTCAATCTGCAGCTGGTTGAATCCACGGATGCAGAATTCTCAGATGCGAAACTCGCGGATATGGAAGGCCAAATGTAGTTTTAAATAAGTTAGAGTCCTAGTTTAAGTTATACCCAGGAAGCATAAGAAACACTAATGATGAGATAAGTTCATGAGGGAACTTATCCCCTGGGGGTCCAGTGGTAAAGAATCCACCTTCCAATGCAGGGGACTCGGGTTCGATCCCTGGGTGGGGAACTAAGATCCCACATGCCACGGGGCAACTAAGCTCACGCACCACAACTACCGAGCCCACGTGCCTCAACTAGAGAGTCCACGTGCCACAACTACTGAGCCCGTCTGCCTCAACTAGACAGCCCACGTGCCACAACTACTGAGCCCGCATGCCTCATCTACTGAGCCTGTGCACCGCAACTACTGAGGCTGCGTGCTCTGGAGCCTGCACGTCACAACTAGAGAGAAGCTTGTGTGCCACAACGAAGAGCCTGCGAGCTGCAATGGAAGTTCCCGCGTAATGCAACTAAGACCCGATGCAGCTAAATAAATAAATAAATAAATATTTAAAATACGTTCATTCAGAAAGCTTATTAAAAAAAAAAGAAAGAAAGAAGTTCACGAGAAGCATAAAAATTATGTTTCTTGTAAATCTGCCCCAAGATGATCCTTAAATCTGTAAGTTGCATTCATCTGATCAAAACAAAACTCCGACAAAGCACATCTAGATGTTTCTAGTCTGAAAAGAGAAATTACAGTGATGACTACATTCCAATTTGGCTTTTCAGTATTGGGACCCAGACTACCCTCACCTTAAGTGTGCTATTTATGGAAAAGTACTTGCAAGTAGCTTGAAAACTCTCTTTTACACTGTCATCTAGAAACTAAAGGTGGAGAGGAAAGAGCTATTTTGCCTGAATGTATGAAACACATGAGGTGACTTCTAATAACTTAGGGATTAAAAGAAATTAAACTTTTCAGAGTAACGGAATTAGAGCAGAAGTTCTAAACTTCAGTAAGCATGAGACTCACCAGGAGAACTTGTTAAAAAGCATATTCCTTGACCCCCTTGCTAGCAAGTGATTCAGTACTTCTGGGACTGGGCCCCGGAATGAGGATTTCAATCATCCTAAGGGCCTAGGTGATTCTGATGTAGGCAGAACACAGACTACACTTTGAGAAACAGTGAACTGAGAAGCCTAAAATCTGGAAAAGACAACAACTGCTTTGTTGCTCTTGTGATTTCAATGCCAATCCAAATGAAGTCTCTTCTTCTCTCCTGCCCGAAGTACTCATACATACACAGATTTTTCAAAACTCGTATTTTACTGCAAGCCATCATTTTGTTCTTTCCTCTCCAGGTCTGAGAGGAGGCAAAACTGGAAGAGTGCTGAACTCACACTTCACTGGAGGGGGTCTCCATACTTTTTGTATCAAACAGACCATAGAGGCAAAGTACAAGTTACTGGCAGTCCCACTTGCTCTGTCTCACCCTAGTCCAGGAACCTTGAGAGAATATGGAAGCAAAGAATAAAAGTATCTTTTCAGAGCTCTACCCTAGGATATGAAAAACAAACCTCTCACTGACAAAAGTTAACTACCAAACATAAGGAGCTATAATTATTTATATCCCTGTATGATCCACATACCTCATTTTGGTCATAAATTTGAAATACTCTTTTCACTTTTCCCATTAAATAAATCCCAAATATTTCTCCCAAATTATGTAAGTATATTTCCTTCCCATTTTGCACTGTTCTTAGTGGGAAAATGCTGGCCTGCCCCCTACCCCTTTCCTTGTACTCTTCTTCAAGCCTATGACGCACCACGTTGCCAGGCCCAATCCCACTGGCTACACTGAAGTTCACTCCTGTTACGGATACTTGCTTGTGTTAGGGATACTTGCTTCATACTCTCCCCTACTCCCATCTCCTTCCTGATCATCTTCTTCAGTCTGGGTCACTTAACAACAATGATTCTACCACCTAACATATGATAGTGCTTTGAAATATCTGAAGCTTTTTCACACATCACTGGTTACTCAATCGATTTGCTTATAATGCCCTCCCTTCCCACCAAATTTCTATCCTGCCAATGTGTTTTCCATGGCCATCTTTCAAACTACTCCTGAAATCCTATTTTCTTCTAAGGAGGCTTCCTAAACTGATCAGAAGGGAAATACTTAGCTTCGAACCACCAACTACCCAAATACAAACTTACAAACACCCTTTCCTCCCACGTACTGTCCAACACACATCTTTAGGTCATTTATTACTTAGTGTTAATATATCTGCAAATACATTTAGACCAGTGTGCCTGTCTCAACTGTGAACTGCTGCAGCACAGTGACCATTCGTGCACGGAGCAAGGTCATGTGAAGGTGAGAAAGAAGAAAGCGGGTCTTCGATTTCTCCACGGCATCTTCCAACCCAGGACGAGGAGCTCCCCTGGAGGGCAATCAGGCACCAGCCTGATGACCTGAAGGCTATTCTGCCATTTTCACACTTCCAACAGGGGAAACAAGCCTGGAGTGTGATCCCTAGAAATTCTGCCTGGAAGCTTAGCATTGTGGAGACTTCCCCAGATGCCCCTGGGGAACCAGTTCTAGAATGAATCATTCATGCCCCAGGATGCCCAGGCCTCCAGAGAAAGCACATGCAAGTCCTTCAAGTCCTATGGCACTGTCGCATACATGGTGGCTTTGTAAGAACTGTACACTGCAGGTGGCAGGGACGCAACACTCACCAGGCCGCACAGACTGCACCAGAACAATGCGATCCCCGCTGACGGTGAAGCCGAAGCCATGCTGGTCCTTTTGGATGATGACACAGCGTTGAACGAGACCTGGTGAGAGGTAAGGAGGAGAAAGAAGGGAGTTCGGTAGGAACTGTCATCAGAAAGTTAGTGCACACAAGCCAGACCAACCCAGGGAGGTCCCAGTGTGTTTCTTCCTCCAGAAAGCCTTTCCAGGTTCCTCAGACTTTTCCTGCCCACACACACTATTGCAATGCCTGCCTTCCTCAGGGATCGACAAAACCCGGTCATCTACTCTGTATGCTATACAAGAAATTCCTTTCTCTGAGGTGCTGAGATGTTTGTCTCTCTCATGTATGTCTGTCTTTTTAGGCCTGTTTGGGTGAGACTGGTCGAAGAAGGGGCATGGCCAACTCCAGCCTGAAGGCTAGTGTTACAGAGAAGCAGCCCTGGGATTGAAGCCTAAGTGAGACTGGAAGTTTTCCATCAAATTACGTCCAATGAATACAGCAGGTGGGACACCAGTGCTTGCTGGTCCTGCAGAGCTGGGTAACTCACGTGGGGTGACTGAGGGCTGGCCCCTTGTCAAAATCCAGGGAAGGATAAATGACAAGAGAAAACCCTGTTTGTCACACATACAACCATATGCAGAGCGTAGGAAAAAAGAAAGAGAGACTATAACTCCTAACTGACTCCATCCCTGTGGGCATGTACTAGACATCGTGCACATCTGCAGGTATGTGTGACTGCTTCCTGTGATGGAGAAAGCATGAATTCTAGAGTTAAAACTCAACTGGTTTTAGGTCCTGGTTTTGTCTCCTACAAGCCTGTACACTTGGCAAATTTTTTAACCACTCTGTGTCTCAGTTTCTTCATCCATAAAATAGGTATGATAAAATCTACTTTCCACAATTGATAAAAGGACTGAATAAGGTAATCTGTATAAAACATATAACACAATACCTAGCTCACATTATGAGCTCAATATAAAGGCTAAGTTGTTTTACATCTGGGGTATACAGATCTGTCTGTATGAGTAAACACCTCTGTGTCTACGTGTTAATGCCCTGAGAAGGTTACCTGTTGTCTCAGAGGTGTCGGAGGGTTGGCGGTGGTGGGAAGGGGACTTGCGTTCAGGTGCTGAATCTCCCAAAGACAGGCTACTTAACCTGGAGAAAGAGTAAGAAAAGCACAACAATGAATTGGGCAGGGAGGGACCAGCCTTGTAGCAGAAGGAAGCTCTGTCAAAGGGGCCCTGAGTCTTGGGTAACAAGAGACCGACCCTCTCACCCTGTAACCCGCTCAATCTGGTGGGAGATCAGCCACATCTACCCCACTGGCAACATCACCTATCTGGAATCCTAGGTTGGCAAGGCAAGCATGATCTCTTTAATACCCAGCAAGGCATGAAGGGAAATAGCCCTTCCTGGAGTCAGGAGACAAAGAGACAATAGCAAGAACAGGGTGTGAACAAATATACATGCTTGTTGGGTCTTACCAGGCTGCAATGGGGCTGATGGAACAGAACGGAGGCAGCAGAGAAAATGAATGCGAGAAAAAGACAAGAAAAAAACAAACAGCTAGTTAGTTTTAGGTGATGATTTGTAAGGAAGGGGGGACTGGAAGGCAAGGATGGGAGGGTCACAAACACACAGAAGCCTGCAGGGACACAGCAGAGGACTGCAGTGGCTGTATCAGAGACACTCTCACTTTAGCTTCGTCTCTTCGTCCCTCTCCAAAACAAGTGTCTCTAGGAGGGTAACTAGGCCTTTAGTTGGGTAATTGGCAACTTTACCTGTTGGATAATTGGCAGCTTGTACCCTGTTCTAGAAAGGAGGCGTACAATGATGACCCAAGCCTCTGAAATTCCATTTATTTTGTGTGTACCATGGGAGAACAGGAATCTGGTCTGTTTGCTGGTAGTATTGCAACCCCATTCCTACAGCCAGCTTGAGGCACCCTGCTTAGAAACTATTAAGGCCCTACAACCTCAAGGTACCACGGATCACCAAACCAGATCGAATAATAGGGCCCCTGCAGGAACAGGAGAAGCTCAGATCATTGCTATGCCTCTCCTTTTCAGAAAAGTGTACAAGTTGCCAGTTCCTAATCAATAGTTGCTGCCCCTCCAGAGGGTGTCTCCTATTCGTATCTAGCAAATGACTATGTAGAAGGGGCTTCATGTAAGCACTGTGTGCAGTGGCAAAACACTGCCAAGACTCTAAGTGTTCATAAGGGGTGACTGGTTAAATAAACTGCAGTATATCAATATAATGACACAGTATTCAGTCATATAAAAGAATGAGGGGGCTCTTTACATATGATAAGGAATAGTCTCCAAGACATGCTGTTGAGTGGAAAAAGGAAGATGCAGAATTATGTGGACAGTAAAAGAGAAGGCATGATTTGTTTATATGTTTGCTTACATATATATAACATGTGTAAAATACCTCTGAAAGGGTACAAAAGAAAACATAGATCACTGGTTGCCTCTGAGGAAGGAAACTGTGCCAGGGGCAAAGGGATGGAGTTGGAATCTTTTCCTTATCTTCTTGTTCGTACCATTTAAATTCTGAGTCATGTGAAGGTACTAACTATTCAAATAATAAATACAACACAGTACAAATAAATAACTTTTAAATTTAAAAGAGGGGTCTTCTTCCCCCCTCACCCTGGCACCCCACTTACCTGGACAGGTGAGACTGCTTTTTACTGGCTGATCTTTGGATCAGAGAGAGAAGGACATCAAGGAAGAAGAGAGCGTGGGGCCCAGGAGAGAGTGACGCAGGAAAGGAGGAAGCAGGGAAGAAAAACGAAACAAGACATAAACCAGACAAGACACTGGAGGTGGTTGGTTTAAAAGAAAAACCACAATCAAGCTAAGAAGGACCCGGGGTGGAAACTGGCCAATGCAGTAGAACCACCTTACTAAAATGCAGATTTACCTGTGCCATTTTGCTGATTAAAACCTTTTAGAGCTTCCCCATTGTACTTGGGAGAAAGGTCACCCTGTCTTCAAGCGAAGCCATTAGGCACAGCATCGAAAAGGAAGTACTGCCTGATGCCCCTCTGCTGGCTCCCACAGCTCCCAGTACCTATCCTTACTGCATACTGTCAGTGGAGCTGCTTGTGCGCTTGTCGTAGGGCTGTAAGGTCCGCGAAGTCAGGGTGGTCTTGTTGATCAGCACCCCCTGTGCCTGACACAGTGAATGCTCCGTCCTATTTTTGGTCCCTGCTCTTCACTGTTCTTTCTCTTGCCATGGTTTCCGGCTCCTCTCTTTGCCCATACTGTTCCTTCTTCCTAGATATTCTTCTTACTCTACTCCCCATTACTACACCTGTCAGCCAGACAAGAAGGTGAACTTCCAGAAGTTCTGGCTTTCTTCAAATTACCCTAGTCCATCATGCCCTGCCACCCCCCACCTCCTCATCCAAGGTAAAGATTCAACTTAGCTCATCATTTAGTAAGTGTCCTAGAATCTATGCATGATAACTAAACGTACTGTGGTAATCATTTTGCAATACATGGATGCCAGGTCACTATGCTGTACATCTTAAACTTAGGCAGTGCTGTGTGTCAATTATACCTCAATAAAATGGAAAAAAAAGAAGTCCTAGATTCCAGACCCGTGCTATCTATCTAATACAACAGCCACTAGCCACGTGTAGATATTTAAATTTTAAAATTCTGTTTCTCAGTTGTACTATGGCTAGTGGCTACCATACAGGACAGTGCAGAATAAGACACTTCCATCGCTGCAGAAAGTTCAATTGCACAGCACTGCACTACATACTATGCCAGGCACTACGGGGTACAAAAATGAATAAGATGCAGTCACTTGCAGGTAATGGATGAGGTATACATAGAGAACTTTAGTATAAACACTGAAGGGCAACAGCTCCACTCCCCACATCGGTGAGGGATTCTCAGAATGAACTATTAAAGGCTTTTTATTCCAGCTGCTCATCTGCTGTCTTCGGCTTGATCCACAACATCCCACCCCTGGGTTACCCAGAATGGGCTTGCACTTCTCCCTCCTTACTACTTCAGGAGAAAGCCCATTCTGTCTTGGGACAGCTTGGGCCTCCTCCTTGCCTTGTTCTGCTTGACTCTGCAGGAAACTGGTTTCCTATGCCCACATTTAAGCTTAGAAGGAATGGTCTGGTAACTTAACCTGGTTTGGTTTTGCATTTGAGCTAGGTTGTGAGCTGTTCAACATAACTCAAAGCACATGAAGCCAAGGTTTATGTACCTGGCTGTAGAGGACTGTTAGGGGCAAAGACTGTTAGATCATTTCAGCAGCCATTGAAAGTTCCTCTAAAAAACAAAAAAAAAATCACAGGCTAGGGCAGAGACAGTGGAGGACATGGGGGATTACAACATAAGTATAATTTTAACAGATGCAAAAAAAATTTTTTTTTCTCTTTGAGAGCTTAAAGGAGGAAAAACTACCACTGAATTACAGGAGGAAGAAATGCCTGTATCAGCAGATCAAGACTTTAATGGTGGGCTCTCCCTCTTCCTGATGATATTCCCATCAAAACTGGGCAGCAGAGGTCAGATTCCAATCAGCCTAAATTTGATGGGCATGGAGAAGGCCCAGGAGAGTAGAGAAGTTCTCGCAAAATTTGTGGCTCTCTAAACGGCATCGTTGAGATAGATCTTCTGAATCAACTTCTCAGTAACCCCCATATTTATCCAGTCAGTTATGGAGACTGGTAAGTCCTTTTATGTTTTCCCAGAGTCGCTCCTTCCTTTACATTATCACTGATATCCATCACTTTAAGCCACATGTCCATTGCCTCAAGTCTGGATGACTTAAGAAAAAAAA
Organism: Orcinus orca; assembly: GCF_937001465.1. Classification (NCBI taxonomy): domain Eukaryota; kingdom Metazoa; phylum Chordata; class Mammalia; order Artiodactyla; family Delphinidae; genus Orcinus; species Orcinus orca. Next base: position 98,775,189 of record NC_064559.1, on the reverse strand, counting down.
AAAAAACACCTCTTGTTTTCACTCTCCAGTCCCTCTAGCATTCTACCACAAAGGACTAACTTTCCCAAACAATATTTCTTTGGGTCCCCCCCCGGTCAAGAACCTATGATTTCCCTTCTTACTCTCTATATGATCGGATGTGCGTGCATTTGCCTGGTGTTAAAGGCCTTTCATCAAGTGGATCCAAGTACCTTTCAAATTCACTCTTATTACTTGTTCACTTTTCCTTACCTCTACTGGATCCTAAAAGATTCCGTGCTCATTCTCACCTCTGCTTTATGAAGACCTCCATCCCTTCTCCTCTCTATCCCTCCTTCACTCCTTTTTCAAGGCTCTGGTCAAATGGCACTGATTCCATGAAGCATTCCCTGGCCACTGCAGCTCACATTTCTTTTACCCCAACATTTTTTGGGAAAATTTTCAAACCTATTATTAAAGTTGAAGGGGCAGCATGATGAACACCTATATACCCTTCATCTAGATTCACCAATTAACATTTGTCACTTGCTTTATCTTTCTATGATTATACACTTTTTCCCATTTGAAAGTTGCACACATCATGACATTTTACCCCTAAATATTTCAGCATATGTCCCCCAAGACCCTTGGAATTCTATATAACCACAATGCCATCAGCACACCCAATGAGTTTAACTTTGATACGATAATATTATCTAGGGCTTCCCTGGTGGCGCAGTGGTTAAGAACCCTCCTGCCAATGCAGGGGACACGGGTTCAATCCCTGGTCTGGGAAGATCCCACATGCCACAAAGTAACTAGGCCCGTGAGCCACAACTACTGAGCCTGCACTCTAGAGCCCGCAAGCCACGACTACTGGAGCCCGCGAGCCACAACTACTGAAGCCCGCGTGCCTAGAGCCCATGCTCCACAACAAGAGAAGCCACGACGATGAGAAGCCACGACGATGAGAAGCCCGCGCACTGCAACGAAGAATAGCCCCCACTCGCCGCAACTAGAGAAAGCCCGTGCACAGCAACGAAGACCCTACACAGCCAAAAAATAAAAACAAAAAATAATAATATTATCTAATATATAGTCTATATTCAAATTTCCCTAATTGTTTCATTAATCTCCTACATAGTTGTTCCCCGACTGCCTCAATACACGATCCAGTCAAAGATCTCAGAATTGCATTCATTCATGGTTTTTAGATTCATTTAATCTAGAATATCACCCCCTGCCTGCCCACTTTTCTTAGTCTCTCCTAACACTGACATGTAGAAGAGTTCAGGCCAGTTGTCTTATTGAATGGCCTGTAACAGATCTGCCTGTCTCCTCAGGATTAGATTCAGATTAAACATTTTAAAATAATATTAGATAAGTGATGTAGCATAACTTGCCCATTTCTGGTGATCCTATGTTTGATTACTTAGATAAGTTGGTGCTCCTAAGATTTCTCAATGGTAAAAGTATATTTTCCCATTTGAATTAGTGGGAAATCTGTGGGGTGATATTTTGAGACTGGTGAATATCCTGTTGTCCAACAGCTTCCCACCCAATAGTTTTACTATCCATTGATGATCCTGGCCTGAACCACTTACTGCACTGGTGGCTGCAAAATGGCATTTTGGGAAAATTTTCAAACCTACATTAAAGTTGAAGGGGCAGCATGATGAGGTGAAGGAATTCTATCATTCCTTCTATATCTATTAGCAGGCAAACTTGTAAAGAAGGTCATTTTGTCCCTTTTCTGGAATAGTGCTATGAACTCACGAATTTTTCCCCCCCAATGCAATGCATTATAATCCATTACTGCTTTTAAAAAAATGTTAAAGTTGTCCCAGTTTGGCTGGTGGGAGCTTCTACTAGCCAGCTGTGTCCTTTAAAGTGTCACTATCTGTCTTTGAGTGCATCCTTATTTTCTGGCACACACACACAAATACTCCAGGCTCACCTTGTATTTTCCCTATGTCAGACTTTGACTCAAACATTTCTCTAAGGAGCCCTGGTTCCTTTTAGTAGGAAATGTATTTAGAAACAAGATCTGGATGCTAGGTGCTCACTGCTGCTAAGCTGTCACTGCTTCTAGGCCCTTTCAATGGACAGAGCCAGGAAATAAATTGATTAAGAAATTGTGAGTTCACAATAAAATCTTGTTCGACTCCAACACTACAGGGTTCTTCCTCATCTTCCCCAACTCCGTATTTTATCTTCCTTTTCCCATAGTGAGAACCTTGTTCACAAACAACAGTAATACATTTACTCATTTGTCTCTTCTGTAATACATCAAATACTGTTTTCAGAGTTCCTACATCAGTAACACCGGCAACAGCAAACTTATTAAGCAAAGTTCAGCATTTCCTTGCAATTCTTTCTGTCCTTAGACTATATCCCACTAAAGGTATACAGCCAGTACTGTGTGTGAAAGTTACTTTGGATTAATTCTTCTTTATGTTATCAATTTGAAATGCATTTAGGTTACTTTTTTTTTGGCTGCACCATCCAGCATGTGGGATCTTAGTCTCCCACCAGGGACCGAACCTGCACCCCTGCAGTGGAAGCGTGGAGTCTTAACCACTGTACCGTCAGGGAAGTCCCTAGGTTTCTTTTTATATTTGTCTGTAATTTTAGGGTTTGCTTTTTCAGGCTTATTTATTTAATTTTATTTTTTGAATCTGTCAAACATTTACATGGTTGAAAACTCAAAATGCAATTTAAAAGGTATATTCAGAAGTGTCCCTGTCCCTTCATCCCACTCCTTACCAAGTAACCACTTTCATTTGTTTTTGGTTTTCTGTGTTTCTTCTTGTAAAAACTAAGCAAACACATATAAATACTCTTATTTTCCTTTCTTGCTTCCACAACAGGTAGTATCCTACACCTTTTACACTTTGATTTCTCACTTAATATACCCTCAAAGAAGCTCCGTATCAGTTCCCAGAAATCTTCCATTTCCTCATCCTTTTCTTTACAATGCAGCCCACATTCTTTCACAAATGTTCCTCCTTCCTACACTGCTCCCTATCATCTGCTGTGTTAGTCTTGCCTCTCTGCCAGAGGGCAATGGTTACAGGGTGGTCTTCCTGGTATGCTCTCCAGCACCAGACACAGGATGGGCGCTCTGCAAATACATGGTGAAACAGCCTCCTCATCCTAGCCTAGAGGGTGTGTGAGGAAGCAGGGAAAGTTCTGGTGACCTTCCAGACAGCAAAGCTGAAGACTGGTACCAGCCCACAAGTCCCTGCTGTTGGCCTATGGTATTTGTGTGTGTGTGTGTATGTGTGTGTGTGTGTATACACACATATATACATATGTGTACACACATATATGTATATGTGTGTGTATACACACACATATGTATATATGTGTGTATACACACATATATATGTATATATGTGTGTTTAAAATTAATTGTCAAAAAATTTAAAAATCAGGCAATTTCATATTTAAAAATACAGGTTTCTGGTTTCTCTTGAAAAGGCAGAAGTTCTGGCATCACTGGGGCTTTAGTCTCATATGGTGACAACTGGCTTAAGCTGGGTGGTATCAGCCCCTTCCAATGGGAGGTCTCTTCATCCTTAGCCCCACTCCACCACAAATGTGTAAATGAGGGAAAAGCCGAGAATATCCTTGTTCTGTGATAATAATTATTTAAGTTCTTACTAGCTACCAGGTACCATGCTAAACATTTGACATACATTATCTTATTTAACCATCACAAAAGCCTGGTGAGGCAGGTAGTACATCTCCATTCTCGGATGAGTGAACAGAGGTTAAGTAACTGACTTCAAGGTCTGTGTTCCTAAACAAAAAGCTATATGACCTGTGCCCGTATGCAGACCTAATTGGTCTTTACTGGGCTTTCTCTATTTTCTTTTTTACATACATACGTACACACATGCACACATATACAAGCACACATATAATATATACATCTTACATGTGCACACATATATAATATATATGATGATATATATATGAGATACAAATACATAATACATATATGCAATACATGTATATAAAGATATAGAACACACATGATAGACAGATAGATATAAAAAGTACACTATACATAGGCTGACCTAGGTGTTTTGAGTCTGGGGCAAAGTAATGTTCTTGAATCCCTGCCCAAAGCGAGGAGTAGTAACCAGGAAAGAGCTACCTTGCCAGGACCTTAGTTCTAGATAAAGTCCATACTCACTGAACCCTGACCTGGTCCTACTGGTCTGGTTTCCCTTATCTGCCAGGGTGGAGCTTTAAGCAGCTTCCTGGCACCCTAACTTTCCAAGGATTCTGCCTCTGGGTAGAATTTTCCCCATAGTCTGAGGCTGGAAACATAGCACATCCCTATAGTAAATAAAAGAGGCCAGTTTGCAGACAATCCTTGCTGACAGAATATGACATAAATGCTCCCTAAGAGCTTATATAACTGAAGACATTAAGAGGGAAAAAAGGGTACAGATCAAATAAAAGCAGTGGTTTCAATCAGAACCAGAGTGCAGAGTTAACACTTTAAATGATGTTGCAGAAAAGCGTTGGGCTTGGAAATCAGGGAAATTCAGGTGCTAATTCCAATTCTGTCTCTAATTCACTGTGGGCCACTACCCACTTGACTTCCACACGTGTCAATTCTCTCATCTGTAAAAGCAGAGGGCAGAACAATGGAGTGGGAAAGTAGGCAATGTAGCCAGAAAAGGCTCACATCTCAAGTGGATCATTTACTAGCTGAGGAGCAGCATATGAATTACTTGAGGCTCTAACCCTGCGGGTTCAACTCAGCAGGTCTGTGGTATGAATACTATTTTTATTTCAACAGGTAGTCCAAGTGATTCCTTATTTAGAGGACAGTAACTTTGAGGAACTCTCAAAACAAGTTCCTTAACTTCTTAGTCTATCATCTATTTTCCCTGGTAGACCTTAAACCCCTTGAGAACAAGGACGGCATCTTACTCATCCTTGTAACACCGGCCAAGGTCCAGCAAAGCGTCTTGTGCGCGGTGGGCACCTGCTCCAAAATGTTTGCTGAAGTAATGTACACGTCCTTTCTTTCTCCCAGAGCTGAGGTGAGGATCAAAGAGGTAAGATTTGTTAAGTTCTTTGGAAGTGTAAAGTCCTATGCAAATGGCTCTACTGTGTTTTCTGAAGTCTTGTCCAGGTCCCGATTGGGTGACCTTACACTCAACATGTGTCAGAGGTGAGCGGAACAGTACAAGATTGAGTGAGTGAACAATACGTGGAAAAGTGGGGATGACTCCTGGTGTGTTCTAATTCTAGGTAGGGCAGAGCCAGGAAAGCTCTCCTTTGCACTTCCATGAAGGACTCCTGGAGAACAAGAGGCTTAGGGACTTGTTTGACGATCAGGGCAGACAACTTGGCAGACGGGGTTGTGTGGAGGCAGAGAACTGGTATGCCGACAGGGTAGCACGCGGCCCATGTGGTATGGTCTGGAAAGCACAGCTTTAGGGGTAAAGTATGGGCTCCAGCTCAGGCTCAGCCTTGTCCTCACTGTGTAGTCTCAGGCAAACCACCCAACCTCTCCAAGTCTCAGTTTCTCAATAACAAATGTGGAATTCCACTTTCCTCAAAGGGCGACTGGCGGAACCAAATCACCATCACGGATCCCTCGAAGCTAAAATGTTCACACTGAAATCAATCTCCCCAGCCCAAGCCTGACCCTGGCTCCTGAGCAAATAGTTCCTCCTCAGGAAACAGGGCCACACACAGTCACTCATGCCAGAAACCTGAGTTATTTTTGACACCCCCTCAAATCTAACCAACCGCCAAGTCCTACTGATATTACCTACTATTATTTTTGGAATCCACTTACTTTTGCCCCTTCCTGTCACACGCTGTTGGAAGACACCTCTCACCTAGAACAACCGGTCTCCTCACATCTCCTCCAGCCTCCACTCCTTTAGAATTCACCCATTCTCTACACACAGTCAGGGGGGTTTCTTCAAAAGATAATTTAGAACACACATCACCCTTCCGTGGTTTCCCGCTGTCCTTGTATAAAGTTCCAAATCCTCTGCATGGCCTGGCAGGTTCTCATCTCTTGTGCTTCCCCCCGCTGCCCCCCACCTTGCTCACTATACTGCAAACCTAGGGGCCTTCTCTCCCACCTCAGCCAGGTCAACTCACACTCATTCTTCATGGTTAAGCGTAAATGCTTCTCCTCAGCGAAGCTCTCTCCGATACCCAAGAAGCTGAGTCTCCCTTGAAATTTCCCTTTGCAATGTCTAACTCAAGAGTAACTAGTTATTTGGGTGTTTTCCTGATTGTTTAATGTCTACTTTCCTCATTTAATGATAAACGTCATTGTCTCTTATTCTCTAGAGCACGCAGCAGCTCCAGAACACAGTACATAGTGGACATTCAAATAAATACGTGTTGAAAGATGAAATCAGATAATACACACAAAAGAACTTTACAGACATCAAAATATCGTAAGCACATACTTACCATCAAAAGTGTTCTGAGTAACCTCCACAATGCATGTATGGTAGGGTTAAAGCCACAGTTTCACAGTTTTAACAAAGGCTAAATGAAGTAGGAAGGTGTTAGCCTCTCCATGCACTTACAGCAGGGAGTGACATCAACCTGGCTGTAAGAACTGGTTAAGCTCCTAAAGTCTTCCATCTCTCAGATCTCTAGAATCCAATTCTGTGCACAAAGCAGCGAAGCATTCACTAAACAAGAAAATGCACGTTAGGATGTGCTGGTAACTACAGAGTAGATCTGGTTGAGGGGATGGCCAAAGGAGGAATCAGAGAGGAGACATTTAACCAGAGCCTGGGGAAGGGTGGAAGTCTGATGGGAAGCTGTGCTGTGCAAGGACATGCTAGGGGGAGCAAACAGCATAAGCAGAGGCACAGAAGGAGGTCAAGAACACAGCAAATTTGGTGAGGCTGTCAGTGCATCACAGGGGAGAAAAGAGGAAAGGGCCAGACAAGAGGAGTGAACAAGAGATAAAACTGAAAAGACATGGGTTCTCGTCCTGGTTCTGCCACTTAACAGCTGGTGGACATTAGGAAACTCTCTCAAACTCACTGAGTCTCAGTTTCTCCACCTAAAAAATGTGGATAACTCACCTGCCCTGCTCTACCTATCTCATAGAGCTGCTGTGAGAATTAAATGAGATAGGGTATATCAAAGGTTTTCAAAACTAAAACAACATATTCATGTTAGGAAGTACAAGGACAGAGGAAAAGGTTAGGGTAGGTTATGGATTTTATTCTTTACAGAGGGGAGCTGTTGAAGGTTTTCTAGAAGGGAGTAACAGGAGCAGATCTAGTTCCTTAAAAAAGTAAAAATAGAACTACCATACGACCCAGCAATCCCACTACTGGGCATATACCCTGAGAAAACCATAATTCTAAAAGAGTCATGTACCACAATGTTCACTGCAGCTCTATTTACAATAGCCAGGACATGGAAACAACCGAAGTGTCCATCGACAGATGAATAGATAAAGAAGATGTGGCACATATATACAATGGAATATTTCTCAGCCATAAGAAGAAACGAAATTATTTGTAGTGAGGTGGATGGACCTAGAATCTGTCATACAGAGTGAAGTAAGTCAGAAACAGAAAAACAAATACCGTATGCTAACACATATATATATATGGAATCTAAAAAAAGAAGGTCATGAAGAACCTAGGGGCAAGACGGGAATAAAGACGCAGACCTACTAGAGAATGGACTTGAGGATACGGGGAGGGCGAAGGGTAAGCTGGGACAAAGGGAGAGTGGCATGGACATATATACACTACCAAATGTAAAATAGATAGCTAGTGGGAAGCAGCCACATAGCACAGGGAGATCAGCTCAGTGCTCTGTGACCACCTAGAGGGGTGGGATAGGGCGGGTGGGAGGGAGGGATATGCAAGAGGGAAGAGATATGGGGATATATGTATATGTATAGCTGATTCACTTTGTTATAAAGCAGAAACTAACACACAATTGCAAAGCAATTATACTCCAATAAAGATGTTTAAAAAAAAAAAGACAGGTCTGACTGCAGTGAGTAGAGTGGACAAGAAGAGATTAAGGCTGGAGGCCCAGAGAACAGGTGGGGCAGAGATGATGTGTACCTGAATGAGAGCCCAGCTGCTGGGATATAACAGCAAAGGCAGGAGAGAGAGAGACCACTGAGAGTGGCTGCTGGAGGCCGACATGAGGAGTACCTTCCGGCCCTGCACTATGTAACAGGGAAGCCGCAGAGCACCCGAAATGTGACTAGTCTGAACTGAGACACTGTCAGTACAAAGATTTCAGAGACTAAGTACAAAAAAAAAAGAATGTAAAATATTAATAATTCTTATATCGATTACATGTTGAAATAACATATTTTGAATATATTGAGTTAAATGAAATACACATTAAATTTAATTCACCTGTTTTTCTTTACTATTTCTAATGTGGCTACTAGAAAATTTTCAGTTACACTCGAGGCTTGCACTCTATTTCTATTGGACAGCGCTGGTCTGGCCTCCTCTGGTCACAGCTGTACTGCATTGTGCCTTCTCTCCCATGGCAGGGCCTCATGCCCTTCAGACCAGTCAAAGGAAGCTAGAAATCTGCCCAGAGTCACTCCTCCCACGCTCCTTTGTTTCCCACAGCACCTGCTACACGTTTCTGCCAAAGCACTTCGTACATGGGCACCGACCTTTCTCCCTTGTTTGCTGGACTGTGAGCCCATGAGGGTGCGCCACAGCATCTCTGGAGCCCCAGTGAGGAAGCAGCGAGCCCTGCTCTGGGGGCGGCTGTCTGCAGTGCTAAGCAGAGAACAATGCCACACGACCCTGGCTGTGCACCCTTCTCTTCACTCAGAACCACTAGCCTCCCAGGCTCTACCAGCACAGGTATAGATGCACATCTGATGTCTACAAGTTGTCACACATCCCTCTGGAAAAGCTCAATGCTCAGGCTATGCCCAGGAATTCAAACTGATATTGAGGAGCGGCGTGGGGGAGTGTGGAGTTAGAACGGGCGTGTGTCCTGGCTCTGTCTCTGATCATTTGTGTGACCGAGGCAAAGTTGCTCTCTGTGATCCTCAGTTTTCTCATCCACAAAACTGGAATACTAGCTACCTGTCCTGCAGGGCTGTTGTAAGAACTGGTGTAATGTAAGTGAAGTCTCTAGCACAATGTCTGGCACAGAGCAATGCTCAAAAAATGATTGCTATTCTTGTTATTTATGAGACCCTAAGTCAAACATAATTAGTAAGCTACTGCTAAAGCCATCATATCCTGCCTCACAGCACAAAATAAACAAATTTTGAGTTATCTAATACAGACGCAACCATCTCACCGATCTCCTCGGAAGCAAACGACCTATTGCTGTTATATCAGTTGACATTCATTTGCTTTTGTCTAAGTATCCTCCAAACTGCTACCTTTGATAAAAATAATGTGCTTCAGGACGGAAAGAGGAGACCAGGAGGCCTGGATACCAGTGTTAATGCTGCCATTCACTAGCTGTGTAATTCCGTGTGTGCGTGCGTGCGTGCGTGCGTGCGTGCGTGTGTGTGTGTGTGTGTGGTTTGGGGGTGTGGCGGTGCACACAGAAAGGGAAATCATGGAGATCATGGAGGCTGCCATAGCAGCAGGGAGGGAACAGGCCAAAGTGGTGAGAGGGCAGGACTGACAGTCTAGACATCTGGGTTCTAGACCAAATCTGCCCCTATTTTTTTGTTTACCCTTGAAAAAGGAGAAGAAAATTATATAGAACAAGCACCTAATATGTTACAGGCATTCATTTAATCCTCACAATAACCTGGTGAGGTAGACATTGTTATTTTCCTTAACAGATGAGAAAATGAGATTCAGAGAAGTTAAATAGTTTGCCCAAGAACACAGGTGCTAAATGATAGAGCCAGGAACATGAGCTTAAGTTGGCCCGACCAAAGTCCAGTCTTCCCCTCTCAGCACCTTGACTTCCTCTCCTGCAATGAAGGGGCTGGACCACATTATCTCTCGTCCTTTCTCACACTAACGTTGCATGATTCTTTGTCCCTCACCATGTTTCTCTGGCATATCAGGTCTTTGCACCCAGAGGGGGCTCAGGTAGAACTAAATTCATTCGACTGGGAGAAAACAGTCGACACCCTCACCAACAATCATCTAGAAGCACTTCAAGGTCTGCACTGGTAATAAGGCCCACAAGATGGCTAAGAATATTTTTATTCATTTCCCAGTTTTCACAAAAGCAAAGGAACAAGAAGCAAAGCCTAGAATTCACAAGGTAAAGAATAAGCATCTGTCATAAGGCCCAAGGCTTAGGAGGGTGGCGTGGAGAGGGCCTCCATCTATGGAAGGAGGTTTCTTCCTTGCCTACATCATGCCCACTGTGTGACAGTGGACAAGCCACATAACACCTCTAAGTGTCAGCTTTCGTGCTGGTAAAACAGGAAGATCACGCTTTGCACTTCTCACAGGGCACTGTGATAACTAAATTATTTGTAAACCAAAAATCACTCTACAGGTATATCTTGTTTTACCTAAAGTTTTCCTGGAAAGATAAGTAAACGTGTCCTGAAGTGAACCCTCCGGAAGGTGATGACACTAATTTAAAAACAAACTTTCAAAAGACTGGGTTTTCTTAAAGCGAGGCATACCTTGTTTTCTACTCCATAAAAATAGAATTGTTATTCGAGTCAGTTTTTTATTGTTGGCACAAATAAAGGACAAACCAGAAAACAAATAACCCAGAATAACAGCCAATCCAAGAAGTCTCCATTTTGCTTTAAAAAAGTTTTGTCGTTTGTCTCAGAAGATTCACCTTTTTGCTTTACTTTGTTAAGGTGGATTTTAAATTAGTGGTTTCAATTCCCTGAGTTCATAACACAATCATTAGGAAAGTACTTGGTGGCAGAAGAAAGCTAGTCTTCGATTTTAAAACTGCCGAGGTTAAACCATAAAATGAGTGACTAGCAGAGGTAACTTGAGTTGACGTGCGTTGACAGTAGCACATCTGCTCTTCTTTGCAATCCCTTTCCTACCTCAGGGAGGTGGTACCCTTTTCTTCAGCTGAGGTAACTGCAGGAAGATGCAAATCTAGTCATAGCATCTAAGCTACCAACTGTAATGGGGGAGGGGACCCAGAACATCACAGGCTGAGCGTCCCTACCCTCCACATTCTTAGCTAGTGACTTCAGGAAGCCCTGCCGGAGGCAGAGAGAAGAAAGAAGGGTGGGGGTGGGGGCTTCTTCTCCAGCCTGCAACAGGCTCCCTACAAATTCCTGTTCCATCCTCCTAAAAACTGCCCGGAAACTCCCCTCTTTCTGGAAGTCTTCCTCAGTTAACTCTCTAATGATGACCACTCCTATTCTTTGCATCCTGCTAGCCCTTAAGCATTTGAGTTGTGCTATAAACACATATATCCTTGCCTCCGTATTACTTTAAAAGGGAACTCAAGTATTCTGTGTTTTGTCTAATAAAATACTTGTTCTGAAGGAAGGACTCACTATCTTCTATTTTTGTGTCTCGTTAGCACCTGCATCTCCAGCCACCTAACCTGGGCCCCCCAACCAATAACCTGAGCTCTACAAGGGGTACTTTACAGACATAGTTGGTAGGAAGCTGATAGAAAGCCAGCCAGAGAACATGTGAGTCAACTTCCCTAGTAGCCAGATCCCCGTAGCTCTTGTCGCAGTTTCATCGCCAAGTGATCCACTTTGGACCTCTCTGACCCTTACTCCCTCCCCTCATGTTGACTGATGGGACCGGGACTGCTGGACCAGCCACTGTTATTAAAACATAAACTTGGCCTAAGACAACTCCAAGCAACAACTCAGGTATATGCCTGCCTGAAAGGAGGTAGAATGGGCAGACCACAAACCAGAACACTCCACTGGCTCTGCCTAGCTGGGTACTTCTCGAGTCTGCTGATCTAGCTCATACACGCAAAGAGATGAAACCAGCTGCTGCCTTCTCTGTTGGGGGAGATGCCAGGCCGTTTTGTGGGAAGACAAGGGTTTTCAGAGCAATGGCTGTTAACCACTTCCAGCAAGTGCTGCTGCCTCTTATACCCTTTCCTACTGAATGAAACCTTTCATACTGGGGTGGGGTGGGGGGCTGCACAACCGTGGAAGAGATATTAAGAACACAAAAATTAGGGAGTTCCCCGGTGGTCCAATGGTTAGGGCTTGGCGCTTTCAATGCCGTGGCCCAGGTTCAATCCCTGGTTGGGGAACTAAGATCCTGCAAGCTTTGCGGCACGGTCCAAAAAAAAAGAAAAAAAAAAAAAAGACAAAAATCACTGGTGCTGGGAAATGTAACTATAACCCCCTGTGTAGGTGAACAGAAATGATAAGCATTTGTTCTACACAGCTACATTTTAGAGCACATAATTTGACTCAGTTTACTATCAGGCAGCACAGGGTAGTTTAAATAAAGTATCCTGGGGGCTCTGGATTATAATCATACTTCTAGGCCTTCGTTTCCTTATGAGCAAAGAGTGTGGTGGCATGCGCATGTGGAGGGAGTGACGCGGAGAGGAATGGATGAACCAGATGGTTCCCTGAAGCGCCTTTCCAGGGACCTGGAAAACAGACTCTTTATTCTATCCAGGCACAAATCATATTATAATGAAGTTTTATTATGTCAACAAGAGACCGCCTTGAGCAGGGCAGTAACAGTACTTCAACTTGGAAATCGCCAGTCTCCAAAACATAATCTTTAGGAATCCAACCTGGATTGACCAGGAGAGAAACAATGGCAACTGAGAACTAGTGTTGATTTTATCCATGCACGTAGTATATACTCAATGAAAATGTGTTGAACGGTGAATGACCGACCTTGAAATTCTAACTCTTCCCAAACTCCAGTGCTCCAAATAGCTTACCCTTGTCCTTTGGCCCAGTCTTCCATGGCTGAAGGCAAGTATTACCTGCTCTAGGAAGCTTTCTCATTAACTAGTGCAACTTCTCCAATGACCTTTTTACTATTTACTAAATTCATTTCTGCTGCATTTTGAGTCCATACTCTATCACTTAGCACTTGATTGTTTTCAAATTTTTTCATCCATATTGATCATGTCTCCCTCCAAATAGATAATAAACTTAAGAGCCGAAATCCTGTTATATTCCTTGTTGACAGAGCCCACAGTAACGAGCACAGTGCAACCATGTACTCTTAGTAAATACTAATTGTGAGGTAACTGATTGGTAGATGAGATACCAGTGATGACTACAATGATGAGAGCTAGAATGTTTCTCAAGCACTTACTGAGACAAGACAGTATGATTAAGAGTGTAGGCTCCTGAGCTCCTCTCTCAGATGTAAATGTTGGTCCTGCCACTTATTAGCTATGTGACCTGACAAGTTACTTAACCTCTCTGTGCCTCATCCTTAAAATGGGGATAGTAATAGTACCCATCTCTTGGAATTGTTGTTAGGACTTAATTATTTAAAACGTAAAACTAAAATGCTTAGGCCAGGGCCTGGTCACAGTAAGAATAATCAATAAATATTAGCCATTCTTTTTTTTTTTTTTTTTTTGCGGTACGCGGGCCTCTCACTGTTGTGGCCTCTCCCGTTGCGGAGCACAGGCTCCGGACGCGCAGGCTCAGTGGCCATGGCTCACAGGCCCAGCCGCTCCATGGCATGCGGGATCCTCCCAGACTGGGGCACGAACCCGTGTCCCCTGCATCGGCAGGCGGACTCTCAACCACTGCGCCACCAGGGAAGCCCCAGCCATTCTTATTTATTTAATCCTCACAACCACCCTATGAATTGGTACTATTAATGTTGTGGTTTTATAGTCGGAAGCTGAGGCACAGAGAGGTAAGTAACCTGCTTAATTTCATGCCTCCAGTGAGGGAGATGGAGCTGGTATTTGACTCCAACCAGTTTAACTTCAGAGCCTGTTCTCTGCTAATGCTTTGCTCTCTAGTTCGAGACAGTTTTTACCACCTATTTTACTTTACCATAGATCCTTCTTTTTTTTAACTGAAGTATAGTTGATTTACAATGTTGTGTTAGTTTCTGGTGTACAGTGAAGTGATTCAGATATATATACTGTTTCATGTTCTTTTCCATTATGGTTTATTACAAGATATTGAATATAGTTCCCTGTGCTATACAGTAGGACCTTGTTGTTTATCTATTTTATATATAGTAGTTTGTATCAGCTAATCCCAAACTCCTAATTTATCCTCACCCCGAACCTTGGTAACCATAAGTTTGTCTTTGCCACAGATCCATCCTTAACTTACGTCAGTGTTCTCTTGAAATCTCAGATCACAGATTCAAGATGACAGGGATTGGCTGCTTATTTTTCCATATATGAATTTAGATTCTGCTAACATTTATTAAGCATCTGCTGGGTGGCAGGTGTAGTGCTAAATAGTATTTCATTTGATTCTCAGAACTCTGAACGTAAGTATTTTACAGATGAGGAAGCTACAGTTCAGAGAAGATAAAGGACTTGCCTGAGGTCCCAAGGCTAGTGATGGCTCGTGCCAGGACTGGAACTCAGATTCCCTGTCTCCAAGTCCAATAGCCAGTCCTCATTAAGCCCGGCTGGCTCTGGGTTTTTCCTGGCACAAGCGTAAAACACAGTGCGGATTACCATTTATACTTCTGCTGGCCAAACACACAGGCTTTGCAATCAGATCCCGGGGTTGGTAATCCTGACGCTGACACTGGCTCTGTGACCTCAGGCAAGATATTTAATCTCTCAACCTCAGGTTTTCCCATCTGTAACAGAGGTTAGTAACTACTTTGCTGGATTGTTATGAGATTAAACGGTGCATTCCTTACAGCATTTAGCACAGGGTACACAATAAATACCAAAAATGCACTATTACCTTTTACTCTTATCAACACACCATGAGTTGCTCCCTTACATTAGTCTAGCATTTCCTCATGTATTATTTAGGAAGATCCCTGTAAAAAAGACAGATGTTCGGACTTCCCTGGTGGCTCAGTGGTTAAGAATCTGCCTGCCAATGCAGGGGACACGGGTTCAATCCCTGGTCCGGGAAGATCCCACATGCCGCGGAGCAACTAAGCCCGTGCGCCACAACTACTGAGCCTGAGCTCTAGAGCCCGCGAGCCACAACTACTGAGCCCATATGCCACAGCTACTGAAGCCTGCATGCCTAGAGCCCATGCTCCGCAACAAGAGAAGCAACCACAATGAGAAGCCCGCTCACCACAATGAAGAGAAGCCCCCGCGCACCACAACCAGAGAAAGCCCGCGCAGCAATGAAGATCCAACAGTGAACACCCAAGGCAGGCAAAAATAAATAAATAAATTTATTTATTTTTTTAAAAAAAAAAACAGATGTTCAAATCAAATGACAGATGGGAAAACTAAGGTCTAGAGACATTAAGACCCTTACCCAAGGTTAGGAACAGAGTTCATCTCCTAACTTTCGGCATACAACTCTTCACCAGATCTGGCTATCTGCCGCCTCTCTAATGTCCAGAATTTCAGAATATACAACCTTTCGTTCAGTTCCAAAGGAGGGCCTTGTAGTCCTAAGACTATCCTAATTGCCCCTTTAGAGCTTTAGGGATTCACCCTGCCCACCCCCCAAGCAAACACGGGTGCTGGGCAAGTTGTTCCAAGTGGAAAATTCAACTCCATCCCAGGCGGAAACCCCAAATCTCTGCTGTTCCAGCAGATTTCCAGGACGTGCTGGCTCCCAGAAACCACAATTACAGGCAAGCTCAAGGCAGAGGAGTAATTACACCCATACCATCGGCTCAGCAGTCTCTTGGCCTCTCCCTCCAGGGCTGACTCCATCTCTCTACCTCTCCCATCCCCCTCACCCAAATCCCATCTCAACCACTGCTCAGTGCAGAGAGATGCAATGGGAATTTCCATCCTTTCTTTCTTCCAGCCCTGCTCCATTTCCAGAAAACCGAAGAAGGGTGGGGTGAGGGGGGAAAGAAGCCATCTCATGGATATAACTAATGCTGAATGGCAGCAAGGGCTGCAAGTTATTTTCACAGAAAGAGAAGCATTCTTGAGGCCCCTCCCCTCAATCCATCCCCAATGTCCCACAAAGATGACGTCGGGAAGGAATTCTGTGGGTGAGACCCCCAAATGTGAAAATGAAGGGGATCTTGTGGAATAGGAAACAGCAACCTCAATCTCTCCAGACGGAACAATCTTGGCTGGACGTAGAATGAAAAAAAGATGACATCTAGAAGGCCAAAGGGATCTAGAACTCTAACTCTTATCTCTAAGATCCTAGAAAAGTCTTGTAGGAAATCTACTGCTCCCAGAGTGCCTCCTAATCTTGGCTAACAGGAAAGAACGTCAGACCTCGCCTTCTTTTCTAAAATTGCTGCTCTTCTATTCTGAAACATGGGACTGATGTTCCGGTTATTTCAAACTCCAGCACAAGGGTACTTTATGTAGTACCTTCCTTCTCCCTTCTGTTGTCACCGTCCATTGTTTGGGTGGTGGATTTGCTCAGCTTAGCTCTGATGATTGCTCTGGATACACCATTACAGAACAGAATGCTGTCCCCTACTGCTGCCAGTGGTCTCAGGGCTGTCCCTACTTCCTGCCCCCACAATGCTGAAGGCTTTCACTGGGTCTGAGTACCCTAGAATCACCTCCAGGAACTCTCAGGAGGTGAAGTGAATGTGGCATAGGGCAGAGGATAGGGATGGGGTGGTATCCCAAATAGGGAGTGGACCTCAACATCCTAGAGGGCTTTTGAACAGTTATGGCTCAGAGGCCAGAAATGAAGGTTGTCAGGGCAGTTTCTTGAGGCCAGTCCAGAGCCCTCACAATTGTGGTTGACAGAGCAAACCGAGAAAAGCCCCAAAGCAGACCGGTACTGACCCAATTCCACCCATCAAAACCGTACTTAAAACATATTAATCCTGGGACTTCCCTGGTGGTGCGGTGGTTAAGAATCTGCCTGCCAATGCAGGGGACGCGGGTTCGATCCCTGGTCCGGGAAGATTCCACATGCTGCAGAGCAACTAAGCTCATGCGCCACAACTACTGAGCCTGCATTCTAGAGCCCGTGAGCCGCAACTACTGAAGCCCACGCGCCTTACAGCCTGTGCTCTGCAATGAGAAGCCACTGCAATGAGAAGCCCGTGCACCGCAATGAAGAGTAGCCCCCGCTCGCCGCAACTAGAGAAAGCCCACGCACAGCAACGAAGACCCAATGCAGCCAATAAATAAATATGTTTAAAAAAGAAAACATATTAATCCCAAGAAGCTTTCCTTGATTTGCTCCTAACCAACCTCTCCCCTTTGGCAGGCGTAACCTAAGCCTTCATAAATTCACTCTGTATTATTGGTTAGTTACTTACAACAACCTCAGTGAAAAACAAACAGCCATTCAAACCATTTATTTCAAGTTATATTTGTCATATCCAGCATGACCAAAGACGAACACCTCTGTGGAACTCACTCCACAAAGACCTCATTTGTGCATTAAATGACACTTGTTTTGACACTCTTTTTCTAAGTATTCTTCAATCAATATACTTCCACATCTCTGGTTTCCCCAACTAAGCTGTAAATTCCTTAAGAGGAAAGGATGTGTCTTCCACTTTTGAAATATCTTTGTATTCTCTCCCCTCTGTCAGCCACCTGGATAAAATAGGTGGGTTTTTTTTGCACAAGCACATATGTACACACACACACAGCATCCACTACAAAATACAGGATTCTACAAAGCACTGCTTGATCCACTTGTTTGACAAATCAGCTGACAAATGGCCACTGACACAAGTCACAAATCTAAGGGACCAGATAGCCAAAGAAAAACTAGAGATATTCAAGATGGAGCTACACAACCACATGGGCTAAGAATCAGAGGGTTGGATTAGTTAGATGACTACCAAGATTCCTTCCAATCCTGAGGCTGATTCTGATTTGAAGACAGAGTGGGACTGAGGGAG
The DNA here is from genome assembly GCF_937001465.1 of Orcinus orca. Lineage (NCBI taxonomy): Eukaryota > Metazoa > Chordata > Mammalia > Artiodactyla > Delphinidae > Orcinus > Orcinus orca. The sequence goes on along the minus strand of NC_064559.1, from coordinate 98,757,340 downwards.
GGAGGTGGGGGGCAAGGATGCATCCCATCAAAAGCACTATAACCACAGGATAGAATTTAGTCTCTCTGTCACTCTTTGCAGGGCTTAGGAAAAAAGGGTTCCGAGGGCAAGAAGTGGACACTTCTCTGATCCTTTTTGCCCTCTGGTGCAGAAGTCTGCTTTGGAATGGGACTCAGTGCTCTGGTTCTTGGAAACACAGCGGAAGTCAGGAGGCACTTGGACAGGGGTCAGGTCAGAAAGGCAGTGAAGATGGCAGTGACCGATGAATGGTTTCACCACCTGCTGGCACCTCCTTCCCTGGATCATGCTGAACCTTTAATGATCTGACTGATACGTGAAACCACCCCCATAATCCACTAACTGTAAATGTGCCAAGGGCCAGAGCCAGAAGATGAAGTGGCAGCCACAGACCTGTAGGATGAGGCCTATGCCACAGGCCTAGTGAGGATGGGGTTCCTGCAGGGACAGCCTGGCTGAGATTAGCAGCCCTTTAAATCCTAACTGACTCGTGTTAGAATTTCTCCCCTATAAGGTCCTGTGCGCTCAGGCAGCAGTGAGGGGGAGACAGGAGAGAGGCCAAGATGTGACTTACTCTGTGAGGAAAGGAGAGAGCTCCTCACCTTGTGTTAGCCTGTTCTCTGCACACATCACAGGGCACGGTGAGAATGAGAGGATGGAAAGGAATACAAGGCAGACGGGAAGAGTCAGAGATGGAATAAATGCAGATGTGAGATGAACAAAGTGAAGAAGGGGAGGAAGTAGGGAAGTTACAAAAGAAAGGGGAGAGTAAAGCAAGAGCATGACAGGATAAAAGGATTTGGGATCAAGGGCTATGTGGAAAGATGTGGAGAAAGGAGAGGGGAAATTAGGGCAAAAGAGAAAAAGCATTCAAAAGGGGAGAGAAGGGAGTTGTAGAACTATTTAAACATCAAACTAGCTCAGGAGCTGGTACAGCTAAGGCAGCCAGATTCTCCCAGACTGTGACAGCAGGGGTGTTAAATGGAACTCATTACAGTCTTTGGGTTGAGATTTACAAAAGGGCTGTGAAATCATTAATTAACGCAGAGTGTCTGGCAGAGAACAGGATGACGCGGTGGTGGGGAGAAGGATTAGTGGAGAGAGAAGTGGGTAGTTGGCAAACAAGAACCAGGTTTGCTGCAGGATTTCTGGATTACAGAGCTTTCCCTAGCAAGGTCTGTTTCCAATCTGGCTGTGCAAAATTAAACACACTCTCTTCCAGGTTCAAGATGGCACAGTAGAAAGGCATGCTCTCACAACCTCTTTCGAGAACACCGGAATCACAACTAACTGCTGAACAATCATCGACAGGAAGACACCTGAACTCACCAAAAATGATACCCCACATCCAAAGACAAAGGAGAAGCCGCAATGAGACAGTAGGAGGGGAGCAATCACAATAAAATCAAATCCCATAACGGCTGGGTGGGTGACTCACAAACTGGAGAACACTTATACCACAGAAGTCCACCCACTGGAGTGAAGGTTCTGAGCCCCACGTCAGGCTTCCGAACCTGGGGGTCTGGCAACGGGAGGAGGAATCAGACTTTGAAGGCTAGCGGGATTTGATTGCAGGACTTCAACAGGACTGGGGGAAACAGAGACTCCACTCTTGGAGGGTACACACAAAGTAGTGTGTGCATTGGGACCCAAGGGAAGGAGCAGTGACCCCATAGGAGACTGAACCAGACCTACCTGCTAGTGTTGGAGGGAGGCGGGGGGTAGCTGTGCCTCACCGTGAGGACAAGGACACTGGCAGCAGAAGTTCTGGGAAGTACTCCTTGGCGTGAGCCCTCCCAGAGTCCACCATTAGCTCCATCAAAGAGCCCGGCTAGGCTCCAGTGTTGGGTCGCCTCAGGCCAAACAACCAACTGGGAGGGAACCCAGCCCCACCCATCAGCAGACAAGCGGATTAAAGTTTTACTGAGCTCTGCCCACCAGAGCAACAGCCAGCTCTACCCACCACCAGTCCCTCCCATCAGGGAACTTGCACAAGCCTCTTAGATAGCCTCATCCACCAGAGGGCAGACAGCAGAAGCAAGAAGAACTACAGTCCTGCAGCCTGTGGAACAAATACCACATTCACAGAAAGACAGACAAGATGAAAAGGCAGAGGGCTATGTACCAGATGAAGGAACAAGATAATACCCCAGAAAAACAACTAAATGAAATGGAGATAGGCAACCTTCCAGAAAGAGAATTCAGAATAATGATAGTCAAGAATGATCCAGGACCTCAGAAAAAGAATGGAGGCAAAGATTGAGAAGGTGCAAGAAATGTTTAACAAAGATATAGAAGAATTAAAGAACAAACAGAGGTGAACAATATAATAACGGGAATGAAAAATATACTAGAAGAAATCAACAAAAGAACAACTGAGGCAGAAGAATGGATAAGTGACCAGGAAGACAGAATGGTGGAACTCACTGCTGCAGAACAGAATAAAGAAAAAAGAATGAAAAGAAATGAAGACAGCCTAAGAGATCTCTGGGACAACATTAAATGCAACAACATTCACATTATAGGGGTCCCAGAAGGAGAAGAGAGAGAGAAAGGACCAGAGAAAATATTTCAAGAGATTATAGTCGAAAACTTCCCTAACATGGGAAAGGAAGTAGCCACCCAAGTCCAGGAAGCACAGAGAGTCCCATACAGGATAAACCCAAGGAGAAACATGCCGAGACACACAGTAATCAAACTGGTAAAAATTAAAGACAAAGAAAAATTATTGAAAGCAGCAAGGGAAAAACTACAAATAACACACAAGGGAACTCCCATAAGGTTAACAGCTGATTTCTCAGCAGAAACTCTACAAGCCAGAAGGGAGTGGCATGATATACTTAAGGTGATGAAAGGGAAGAACATACAACGAAGAATACTTTACCCAGCAAGGATCTCATTCAGATTCTGTTGAGAAATCAAAAGCTTTACAGACAAGCAAAACTAAGAGAATTCAGCACCACCAAACCAGCTCTACAACAAATGCTAAAGGAACTTCTCTAAGTGGGAAACACAAGAGAAGGAAAGGACCTACAAAAACAAACCCAAAACAATTAAGAAAATGGTCATAGGAGCATACGTATCAATAATTACCTTAAATGTGAATGGATTAAATGCTCCAACCAAAAGACACAGGCTTGCTGAATGGATACAAAAGCAAGACCCATATATATGCTGTCTACAAGAGACCCACTTCAGACCTAGGGACACATACAGACTGAAAGTGAGGGAATGGAAAAAGATATTCCATGCAAATGGAAATCAAAAGAAAGCTGGAGTAGCAATACTCATATCAGATAAAATAGACTTTAAAATAAAGAATGTTACAAGAGACAAGGAAGGACACTACTTAATGATCAAGGGGTCAATCCAAGAAGAAGATAAAACAATTATAAATATATATGCACCCAACATAGGAGCACCTCAATACATAAGGCAACTGCTAACAGCTCTAAAAGAGGAAATCAACAGTGACACAATAATAATGGGGGACTTTAACACCTCACTTACACCAATGGACAGATCATCCAAACAGAAAGTTAATAAGGAAATACAAGCTTTAAATGACACAATAGACCAGATAGATTTAATTGATATTTACAGGCTATTCCATCCAAAAACAGCAGATTATACTTTCTTCTCAACTGCGAACGGAACATTCTCCAGGATAGATCGTATCTTGGGTCACAAATCAAGGCTCAGTAAATTTAAGAAAATTGAAATCATATCAAGCATCAAGCACCACAATGCTATGATATTAGAAATCAATTACAGGGGAAAAAACGTAAAAAACACAAACACATGGAGGCTAAACAATACGTTACTAAATAACGAAGAGATCACTGAAGAAATCAAAGAGGAAATGAAAAAATACCTAGAGACAAATGACAATGAAAACACAATGATCCAAAACCTATGGGATGCAGCAAAAGCAGTTCTAAGAGGAAAGTTTATAGCTATACAAGCCTACCTCAAGAAACAAGAAACATTTCAAATAAACAATCTAACCTTACATCTAAAGGACCTAGAGAAATTAGAACAAACAAAACCCAAAGTTAGCAGAAGGAAAGAAATCATAAAGTTCAGAGCAGAAATAAATGAAATAGAAACAAAGAAAACAATAGCAAAGATCAATAAAACTAAAAGCTGGTTCTTTGAGAAGATAAACAAAATTGAAAAAGCATTAGCCAGACTGATCAAGAAAAAGAGGGAGAGGACTCAAATCAATAAAATTAGAAATGAAAAAGGAGAAGTTACAACAGACACCACAGAAATACAAAGCATCCTAAGAGACTACTACAAGCAACTCTATGCCAATAAAATGGACAACCTGGAAGAAATGGACAAATTCTTAGAAAGGTATAACCTTCCAAGACTGCACCAGGAAGAAATAGAAAATATGAACAGACCAATCACAAGTAATGAAATCGAAATTGTGATTAAAAATCTTCCAACAGGGGCTTCCCTGGTGGCGCAGTGGTTGAGAGTCCGCCTGCCGATGCAGGGGACACGGGTTTGTGCCCTGGTCCGGGAAGATCCCACATGCCGCGGAGCGGCTAGGCCTGTGAGCCATGGCCGCTGAGCCTGAGCGTCCAGAGCCTGTGCTCTGCAACGGGAGAGGCCGCAACAGTGAGAGGCCCACGTAACGCAAAAAAAAAAAAAAAAAAAATCTTCCAACAAACAAAAATCCAGGACCAGATGGCTTCACAGGTGAATTCTATCAAACATTTTTAGAAAAATTCTATCAAACATTGAGAGAAGAGCTAACACCCATCCTTCTCAAACTCTTCCAAAAAACTGCAGAAGAAGGAAAACTCCCAAACTCATTCTATGAGGCCACCATCACCCTGATACCAAAACCAGACAAAGATACAAAAAAAAAAAAAAAGAAAATTACAGACAAATATCACTGATTAATATAGATGCAAAAATCCTCAACAAAATACTAGCAAACAGAATCCAACAACACATTAAAAGGATCATACACCATGATCAAGTGGGATTTATACCAGGGATGCAAGGATTCTTCAATATATGCAAATCAATCAATGTGATACACCATATTAACAAATTGAAGGATAAAAACCATATGATCATCTCAATAGATGCAGAAAAAGCTTCTGACAAAATTCAACATCGATTTATGATAAAAACTCTCCAGAAAGTGGGCATAGAGAGAACCTACCTCAACATAATAAAGGCCATATACGACAAACCCACAGCAAACATCATTCTCAACGGTGAAAAACTGAAATCATTTCCTCCAAGATCAGGAACAAGACAAGGATGTCCACCCTCACCAGTATTATTCAACATAGATTTGGAAGTCCTAGCCACGGCAATCAGAGAAGAAAAAAAAATAAAAGGAATTCAAATTGGAAAAGAAGAAGTAAAACTGTCACTGTTTGCAGATGACATGATACTATACATAGAGAATCCTAAAGATGCCACCAGAAAACTACTAGAGCTAATCAATGAATTTGGTAAAGTTGCAGGATACAAAATTAATGCACATAGGGAGGGTGGGAGGGAGGGAGACGCAAGAGGGAAGACATATGGGAACATATGTATATGTATAACTGATTCACTTTGTTATAAAGCAGAAACTAACACACCATTGTAAAGCAATTATACCCCAATAAAGATGTTAAAAAAATTAATGCACAGAAATCTCTTGCATTCCTATACACTAATGATGAAAAATCTGAAAGAGAAATTAAGGAAACACTCCCATTTGCCATTTCAACAAAAAGAATAAAATACCTAGGAATAAACCTACCTAGGGAGACAAAAGACCTGTATGCAGAAAACTATAAGACACTGATGAAAGAAATTAAGGATGATACAAACAGATGGAGAGATATACCATGTTCCTGGATTGGAAGAATCAATATTGTGAAAATGACTATACTACCCAAAGCAATCTACAGATTCAATGCAATCCCTATCAAATTACCAATGGCATTTTTTACAGAACTAGAACAAAAAATCTTAAAATTTGTATGGAGACATAAAAGACCCCGAATAGCCAAAGCAGTCTTGAGGGAAAAAAATGGAGCTGGAAGAATCAGGCTCCCTGACTTCAGACTATACTGCAAAGCTACAGTAATCAAGACAATATGGTACTGGCACAGAAACAGAAATATATATCAATGGAACAGGATAGGAAGCCCAGAAATAAACCCATGCACCTATGGTCAACTAATCTATGACAAAGGAGGCAAGGATATATAATGGAGAAAACACAGTCTCTTCAATAAGTGGTGCTGAGAAAACTGGACAGCTACATGTAAAAGAATGAAATTAGAATACTCCCTAACACCATACACAAAAATAAACTCAAAATGGATTAGAGACCTAAATGTAAGACCAGACACTATAAAACTCTTGGAGGAAAACATAGGAAGAACACTCTTTGACATAAATCACAGCAAGATCTTTATTGATCCACCTCCAAGAGTAACAGAAATAAAAACAAAAATAAACAAATGGGACCTAATGAAACTTCAAAGCTTTTGCACAGCAAAGGAAACCATAAACAAGACCAAAAGACAACCCTCAGAATGGGAGAAAATATTTGCAAATGAATCAACGGACAAGGAATTAATCTCCAAAATATATAAAAAGCTCACGCAGCTCAATATTAAAAAATCAAACAACCCAATCCAAAAATGTGCAGAAGACCTAAATAGACATTTCTCCAAAGAAGACATACAGATGGCCAAGAGGCACATGAAAAGCTGCTCAACATCACTAATTGTTAGAGAAATGCAACAACAATTGCAAAACTACAATGAGGTATCACCTCACACAGATTAGAATGGGTATCATCAGAAAATCTACAAACAACAAATGCTGGAGAGGGTGTGGAGAAAAGGGAACCCTCTTGCACTGTTGGTGGGAATGTAAATTGATACAGCCACTATGGAGAACAGTATGCAGGTTCCTTAAAAAACTACAAATAGAATTACCATATGACCCAGCAATCCCACTACTGGGCATATACCCAGAGAAAACCATAATTCAAAAAGACACATGCACCCCAATGTTCATTGCAGCACTATTTACAATAGTCAGGTCATGGAAGCAACCTAAATGCCTATCGACAGATGAATGGGTAAAGAAGATGTGGTACATATATACAATGGAATATTACTCAGCCATAAAAAGGAACGAAATTGGGTCATTTGTAGAGATATGGATGCATCTAGAGACTGCCATAGAGTGAAGTAAGTCAGAAAGAGAAAAACAAATATAGTATATTAACGCATATATGTGGAACCTAGAAAATGGTACGGCTGAACCGGTTTGCAGGGCAGAAATTGAGACAGATGTAGAGAACAAACGTATGGACACCAAGGGGGGAAGCGTCGGGGGTGGGGAGTGGTGGTGTGATGAACTGGGAGATTGGGATTGACACGTATACACCGATGTGTACAAAATGGATGACTAATAAGAACCTGCTGTATAAAAAAATAAATAAATAAAATTAAAAAAAATAATAAAACACACTCTCTTCCCTCTTTACTCAAATGCCACCTTAGGTGGTCTTCTCCGACCACCATATCTAAAACTGCAACCCTGCATTTCTGATACTTCTTATTTTCTCTTTAGCAATTATTACCTAACACATTATCCTTTTATTCCTTATTTAATTCACTTAGAATGTAAGCTCCAGGAAGGCAAGAATTTTTGTCTCTTTTGTTCACTGCTATAGTCTCAGTGCTTACAATAGTTCCTGGCACAAAGAAGATGCTCAGATACTCAAAAAAATACTTATTAAATAAAAGAATAAACCTAACTCCATTTAAATCTAAACCCATTCAGCTGCCTGAGAGAATGTAACGGGGAACATTATAAATAAGTCAAAATAGAAAATAATGCAAATGCAACCTCACAGAATCATAAATGTTAAGGGCTAGAAAGAATCTCAACATCCTCATTTCACAGACAAGAAAACTGAGGATTGGAGCCTTTGTTATGGACTAAATGTCTGTGTTTCCCCCCCCCCCCAAATTATTATTTTGAAGCCCTAACACTCAGTGTAATGGTATTTGGAGATGCACCTTTGGCAGATAAAGAAGGTTGAATGAAGTCATGAGGGTGGGGCCCTCATAATGGTATTTGTGCCCTTATGAGAAAAGACACCAGAGAGTTGGCCCCCTCTCTCTCTCCAGGTGCACACACCAAGGAAAGGCCAGTGAGCACACATTGAGAAGGCAGCTGTCTACATGCCAGGAAGAGGCCCTCACCAGAGCCCAACCACGGTGGTAACCTGGACTCAGACTTCAAGCCTCCAGAACTGTGAGAAAATCAATTTCTATTGTTTTAAGTCGCCCAATCTATGGTATTTGTTATGGCAGCCTATGCTGAGTAAGAAGGCCTTTAATTGAATTTTTCTGGGTCCTCTAGTGACAGGGTGAGAACTAGAAGCCAGGGCTCCTATCCCAGGTTGGTGCTTTCTATTACACCAAGGCCTTGGAATGTGTTTGCACATCAGTGTAGGCGTGTTGGCCATTTTGGAGATAACAACACTGGGAGAAGCTGGAAAAATGGGTTCAGCAGCGTCTCTATCTCACCCTTTATGCAACTCCTCAGAGCTTCTCACTCTATACTTAGGGCCAATGGCTTCGCCTCTGGGAGAGATACAAAGAGAGCTACTCTCCTAAGTCCTGCTTCATTCCTTCACAAGGTGGGGAAAGGAACAAAAGGCAAGGCACAGCTTTGCTTTCAAAGGCTTTTCCTCCCAGCTGTTGTTGAGTCACAAAGTTGCACTCAGGAGTGGGAGTTAGTAAAGGCCAAGTCCATAGGAAGTGAAAAGTCAGATTGCCTGGTATGTCACCTGTAGGTAAGTGGAAATGAACTGAAATAAATTCTAGGGGCAGGTTAGAAATATCACTCGTGCACATATTTAAAAACTCAAGTGGGTGTATATTAAACTTTAAAATCATGACTTTCAGGTGACCTCCTTTATCTCTTCCAAAAGTCCACTTATCGAGTATAAAATGGATTTATACTTAATATGCTTCCCAAACGGCTCAGAAATCTTTGTATTTATAATCACATTTATCTTTATCGATAGTTAATAACTATTTATTGGTACTCAGAAGTGATTTAGACATCTGAGGCATATATTAAGGTAGAGGCATGATTCTTGTCCTTGGGAAATTTACAATCTGAGGAGTTAGGAAGACAAAGGCAAGAGAGAAGTTAAGTGCAAATCCACAAAGAGCCAACTGTTTACAAACAGTACTGAGTAACAAATACAGTGATCAGAAGATGGGGCTCTTCAAGAAGAGTAATCCTGAGGTCAGTGGTATTGCACTGAACTCTTAAAGGGCAGCCAGAAGGGATAAACACCCTTCTTCTATTTCTCCTAGCTTCTAAACCAAAGTGAACCATGATTTGACCTAAACACAAGGGGACTCCTTATCAACGCAAATTCATTAGCTAGTCTGAGCTAGCTGGTGGAAAACTTCTACAGGGGTGAAGCTCATCTACCTGGCTACAAAGTCCTCAACACACTAAGTAGTCCAGCTCTGAGCCATTTCATTCCACTACAAGAGTATGCCACCCCCAGTTCAATATTCAGTGGCTGAATCTCACTCCACCTCTCTTGCCTTCTCCCAACATGAACTTGCTTCCTGGAGCACCTATTAAATTCTATCTCATCCTTTCCTCAAAAGCAAACAAATAACCCACTGCTAATATCAAAGGTGAAAGACTGGCTGCCTTTTCCCCAAGATCAGGAGCAAGACAAAGATGTCTGGTCTCATCACTTCTTTTCAGCATTGAGCTAGGGGTTCTAGCCAGGGCAATCAGGCAAGAAAAAGAAATAAAAGGCATTCAGATTGATAAGGAAGAAGCAATACTACTTCTCTTCACAGATGATGTGACCCTGTATATAGAAAATCCTATGGAATCCACAAAAAACTATTCGAACTAATAAATGGCCACAGGATACAATGCTGATATAAAACATTTATATATCTATACACCAGCAATGAACAATACAAAAATGAAATTAAGAAAACATTTCCTTTTTAATAGTAGCATAAAAATAAAATACCTGGGAGTAAATTTAACAAAAGAAGTGAAAGACTTGTATAGTGAAAAATACAAAACACCATTGAAAGAAATTAAGTGAAAAGATATCCATGTTCGTGGGTTAGAAGATTTAAGATTGTTAAAATGGCAACACTCGGGACTTCCCTGGTGGCGCAGTGGTTAAGAATCCGCCTGCCAATGCAGGGGACACGGGTTCGATCCCGGGTCCAGGAAGATCCCACATGCCGCAGAGCAACTAAGCCCATGCACCACAACTACCAAGCCTGCACTCTACAGCCTGAGAGCCACAACTACTGAGCTCATGTGCTGCAACTTATGAAGCCCATGTGCTCTAGGGCCCACATGCTTCAACTACTGAAGCCCTTGCGTCTACAGCCCGTGCTCTACAATAAGAGAAGCCACTGCAGTGAGAAACCCGTGCACCACAACGAAGAGTAGGCCCTGCTCACCGCAACTAGAGAAAGCCTGCGCACAGCAACAAAGACCCAATGCAGCCAAAAAAAGCTAAGGAAAGAAATGAACCCATTTGTGAACCTTACCATCTAATAATGTTAGTCTGTGTCTTCTAAATAAACAGAAACCTTTAAAAAAATGCCAATACTCCACAAATTGATGTATAGATTCGATAAAATCTCTATCAAAATCCCAGGGTTTTTTTTTTTTTTTTTTTTGCAGAACTTGACAAGCTGATCCTAAAATTCATATGAAAATAAACAGCTAAAACAATCTTGAAGAAGTTGGAGGATTCATATTTCTCAATTTCAAAACCTATAGTAATCAAGTCAGAATAGGACTAGCCTAAGGATGGACATATAGGTCAACAAACTAGAGAATCCAGAAATAAATCTTCACATTTATGGTCAACTGATTTTTGACAAGGGTGCCAGGACAATCCAATGGAAAAAGAACAGTCTTTTCAATAAATGGTGCTAGAACAACTGGAAATCCATAACAAAAGAATGAAGTTGGACCTGCTTCACATCACACGCAAAAGTTAACAAAATGGATCATTGACTTAAATGTAAGAGCTAAAACTGTAAAACTCTCAGAAGAAAGCATAGGAGTATATCTTTGTCATCCTGAGTTAAGCAATGACTTCTTAGATATAAAACTAAAAGCATAAGCAACAAGTGAAAAAATAAACTGGTCTTCATTAAAATTAAAAACTTGTGCTTCAAAGGGCAACATCAAGAAAGTAAAAATACAATCCACATAATGGGAGAAAATATTTGCAACTCATGTATCTGATAAGGGACTTGTAACCAGAATATATTTTTAAAAAACTTGTATAAGTCAACAATAAAAAACAAACAAACAAACAAAAAAACCAGGGGACTTCCCTGGTGGTGCAGAGCATAAGACTCTATGCTCCCAACGCAGGGGACTTGGGTTTGATCCCCGGTCAGGGAACTAGATCCTATACGCATGCCGCAACTAAGAGTTCACAAGCCACAACTAAGGAGCCCTGGAGCCGCAACTAAAGAGTCTACCTGCCGCAACCAAGGAGCCCACCTGCAGCAACTAAGAGCCGGCGGAACCAAATTAATTAAAAAAAAAAAAACCAGATAACTCAATTAAAAAAATGGGCAAAAATTTTGAATAGACAGTTCTCTACAGAAAAGATATAAATGGCCAATAAGCACAAGAAAAGATGTTCAATATCATTAGCCATCAGGGAAATGTAAATCAAAAGTACAGTAAGATACTACTTCACACTGACCCTGAGGGCTAGAACCAAAATAATGGTAAATAACAAGTGTTGGTGAGGATGTGGAGAAATTGGAACCCTCGGATATTGCTGGTGAGAATGTAAAACAGTGCAGTCACTTCGAAAAACCATCTGGCAGCTCTTCAAAGTATTAAACACAGAATACCATATGACACGGCAATTCCACTCCTAGGTGTATATCCCCAAGAGAACTGAAAACACATATTTACACAGAAAGCTGTACACAAATGTTCATAGCAGCAGTATTCATAAAAGTCAAAAAGAGGAAACCACCCAAATGTCCATCAACGGATGAATAAACAAAGCTGGTGTATCCATACAATGACATATTAAGCAGCGAGAAAAAAGGGAATGAAGTACTGATACCTGCTACAACATGGATGAACATGCTAAGTGAAAGAAACCAGTCACAAAGACCTTACATTGTATGATTCCATTTATGTGAAATGTTCAGAATAGACAAATTCATAGAGATATAAAGTAGATTAGTGGCTTCTTGGGGCTAGGGTGAAGGGCAGGGAGCAGCAAAGAGGAAGGGCTGCTAATGAACAGGGCGGTGTTTTCTGGGGTACTGAAAAATTCTAAAATTAGATTGTGGTGATGGTCTTACAACTCTGTGAATATACTAAAAACCAATTAACTGTATACTTTAAATGGGTGAACTTTATGGTATGTGAAATATATCTAAATAAAGGTGTAAAACAAAAACATAAACAAAAAACAGCCATCCACCCCCACACTTTCCTGGGTTTACTGATTAGAAGAAAAGATCTTTCCTAGAACTCTCATACGACTACTTTCCACATCCTCTACTCCAGATGGATACGTATCCTTCATATATCCAAAGTAAACAGTTTCTCTGTCTAGGTATTAATTTGATATTTTTGCTCAATCATCTATGTTGAATCTGGATAAAAAGAGAACCTATTTCACAGTATTTTTTAAAAATAGATTTATTTATTTATTTTTGACTGCATTGGGTCTTCGTTGTTGCACGTGTGCTTTCTCTCCTTGCGGCGAGCAGGGGGCTACTCTTCGTTGCGGTGCTCGGGCTTCTCACTGCAGTGGCTTCTCTTGTTGCAGAGCATGGGCTCTAGGCACAGGGGCTTCAGTAGTTGTGGCATGCGGGCTCAGTAGTTGTGGCACACGGGCTTAGTTGCTCCATGGCATGTAGGATCTTCCTCCGGGACCAGGGCTCAAACCCATGTCCCCTACACTGGCAGGAGGATTCTTAACCACTGCGCCACCAGGGAAGCCCTATTTCACAGTACTGTTGTTGAATATTAAGCACTATTTAGAACAGTGCTTTATATAGTAAACGCTATTTAAGTTTTAAGTTACTATCGTCATCATCACCATCATCATCATCATTTCTGAGCCATTCATTCAACAGAATTTATTGAGTGCCTAATGTGTATGAATATGCACTGCTAGGTTTCAAAAGCAAAATAAGACACAAGTCAGTTTCTCCTTCCTTGTCTGATGCAAAGTCATTGAGGGTCTTTAGATAAGGGTGCCATTATGGGTGGTTGATGAGGCAGTGATACGGGAGGGGGAACCTGGAGTTTACAGGCTAATATTCATGTGGACTCCTCATCCTATGCTCTGCTATCTAGCGTTGAACGTCTGTAATTAACTACATGCCTGGACCACTGGCCATGGCTGCTCTACATTAGAGAAATCGGGTTTATTTCCAGGACTGAATTACGTTTCCCTGCCATCACCTGTACTTGGGTCTGCTCCCAACTCCTTGCATCTCCCATTCCGACCCACACACATCAGAAGCCTTGTCCAGTGGGTGGGTTTATTTCAAAGGCACAGTCATTTTGGTTTTCCCTATCCTGCTTTACATAGCACAGCCATGCCTCGCCATGCTCACTCACTGAATGCCTAGCAAACTCCTGCTCATTCCTCAAGCTTCAGATCAAACATATTAATACCCTGGTGAAGCATTTCCCTGCCTCTTCCCCAGCATAGTTGCTCACATCCTCCTTCCCTCTATTACAGTACCTCTTATTCTGCAGAGCAAATCTGTTTATGGGTCTCATACAACACACTGAATTCCCTGAATGTATTTTCTTTTTATCCCTTAATTCCTAAGATTTTCACCTCCATTCAATCTCCTCTACTCACTCCCAGAACTACACACTTTGGATCCTGACTATGTCCAGAATACTTCCACCTTCAAAGACACAAACTCCAGTTTCCCTCACTCTCACATTCAGTCCCGCTACATCTGCTCTTTCACCTATAAGTGACCTCACCAGACCCTTCTATTTTCCTTCCAGGTGTCAGCCCCCTCTTGGCTTCTCTTCTGTAGTTGATCACCTGAAGTCACAGTCCTGATTCCTTTGTACCTCCGATCCTCCATCAAATGTGTCCAGCAAACAAGCACTGCAGCAAAACTCCCATCTGTGGCCTCTGCTCCTATTGCCAGTTAGGTGGACTCAGTTAGCTGGGGAAAAACCACACTGCCATGCAATCCTGCGTGCAGATCCAAGGTCTCCAACCTTTGTCAGGCCTTTAGTGCCTCTAGACAGGGCTTTATTAGCCCAATTCTCTTTTTCACACCCTCTCCACCACCACTCCAAACATTCATGGCTTTCCTCAAGTTCTGTATTTAAAGCCTGCCCTCAAGCTAGCCTAAGATTGTTTTTCTTCTGACCTCACTGAAATAACTAGAGTCCTCAGGCATATTCTTCTTCAATTTCCTACTTCTACCTATGAGCTCCTCAATCAACATTCACACACATCTTAGCTACTTTCCTCTAGTCAAGGCCCTCTCACGAGGTCCCTGACTCCACTCCCCTCTGCTTCCTCAGGAACTCCTCCTCTCCTAAATCTTCGGATCCCTCTAATACTATTGGCTCTACCACCTCAACCCATAAATGTATCCAAATCTCTCTTAACCTGAGGAGAAAGTATTTCCTTCACCAAGAAAGCTCCTTTAGCTTTTACCAAGCAACCTCCTTCCTCATCCAGACTTCTGGAAAGTATAGGGTAGTCTACACTTACTATCTTCACGTTTTCACCTCCCACTTACTCTTCAACCCACTGTAATCTGACTTCTACCTCCAGACACGGATGGGATTGTTTTCAGTAAGATTGCTGACCCTGAACTGTTAATAGTCCCTTAACTGAAAGTTTGAAGGATTTTCTTTTCTAGATCTCATCAAACTGGATTTCTCTCCGCATCTGACAATGCTGATCTCTCTCTCTCTTTCTCCTTCGGGTCTGCCACTCTCTTCACAGGAGACAGTGTCTACTCTGGTACTTTTAACCAGCTCTCAAAACACTGATGACTCCCAAAGCTTCTTTTCAGCCCTTAGACTCTCTCAAGTTTCTGATTTCTATATGTAACTTTCTGGGGAGACACCTCGACCTGTAAACACTCAAACTCAATCCACTGAAAACCTCATCTCCGTACACCTCACCTCTTTACCACTCCTGTATTCTCTCTCTCACCCAACGTAGAGCCTCTGGCAATCAATCTCGACTCTTCCTTTTCTCTAACCCCATAGCCAGTCAAACAAGAAATCCTGTCAGTTTGATACAAATGTTTATATTTCTCATTATTTCCCCCTCTACTTCAGGACTTACAAGAGACCCAGTTGGCACTGTGCTTAAGAGCACAGACGCTAGAGCCGCAGTGCCTGAGTTTGAATCCCAGTTCCACAACTTAGCAGCTGTATGACCTTAACTCTCTGTAGCTCCTTATCCTCAGTGTGAAATGGGGACACTAACAGAACCTAGCTTGCAGGGTTGTTACGAGGAGTAAAGGGGTTCTTATGTGCAAATTGCTTAGAACAGTGCCTGGCACATAACAAACACTGTATTCGTTTTTAGTAAACAAACAAACAAACAAAAAGCAACCTCACTTTGCTCCCCTGACTGGGTCAGTTATCTTTATTCTGTGCCCCTAACTCACAGTGCACATCCCCATCACTGCACTCACCCTGCACTAAGTTATCTAATAGTCTGTCAGCTACTTGAGGCAGGGATTGTCTTATTCACTCTTGCAGCCTGAAGGTCTATGGTCACACATGCACTGTAGCCCTCGGTTAAGGCATAGGGTGTGTCTGCTAACGATCATAAAATCACAGAGGGCTTTAACACATGCAGCATAGGTATGTGCAGTTCACTTCTTCTTACCCCCAAGGAGGAAGAAGCGTTGGAATGGAAAATTGGCCACCAGATTCTTAGCGCATTGGTCTGATGGGCGTGTTTCCCATGGTGAGCCGGATACACTCATTTACTCAGTCAAGAATGTTTACTCAATTCCTACCATGTGCCAGTCGCTTTGCTATATTGGTCCCCGCCCTCTGGGAGTTCTCAATTCAGGAAAGTGAGAGATTCTTTTTGCCAGGGTGACAGGAAGAATGAAGTCATGACTCATTTCAGAAACAAATAAAGAGTGTGGATATGTCTAAGTTTTTAGCCTTCCTCTATGATAGCAAGCAAGATTTCTCACCTCTAAAATGAAGAGTGCTGTTAGTGTTTCTTAAATTATATCATTTTACAAATGAATAAAATACTAGATTCTTGAAGAAGAAGAAGGAGAAGAAGAAGAAGAAGAAGAAGAAGAAGAAGAAGAAAAAGAAGAAGAAGAAGAAGAAGAAGGAAGAAAGAAGAAGAGGAAAAAAGAGGAGGAGGAGGGGGAGGAGGAGGGGGAGGAGCAAGAGGAGGGGGAGGAGGAGGAGCAAGAGGAGGGTGAGGGGAGAGTGAGGAGGAGGAGGGTGAAAAGGAGCAAGAGGAGGGTGAGAAGGAGGGGGAGGAGGAGGAGAAGCAAGAGGAGGGGGAGGAGGAGGAGGAGGGGGAGGAGGAGGAGAAGCAAGAGGAGGGGGAGGAGGAGGAGGAGGAGGGGGAGGAGGAGGGGGAGGAGGAGGAGGGGGAGGAGGAGGAGGGGGAGGAGGAGGAGGGGGAGGAGGAGGAGAAGCAAGAGGAGGGGAGGAGGAGGAGGAGGGGGAAGAGGAGGGGGAGGAGGACGAAGAGGGGGAGGAGGAGGGGAGGAGGAGGAGGAAGAGGAGGGGGAGGAGGAGGGGGAGGGGGAGGAGGAGGGGGAGGGGGAGGAGAAGAAGAAGAACCTACAATCATTTACTCTCTGGTGGCCTGGAGAAATTTCCTTATCTATAAAATGGGAATGATCCTATATTATTTAGAGGAGCCTAAAGCATGACAACTAGGCTAAAGAGAAATTATGCCAATACACACACATCAGTGTCTATTTAGCACCTCCTACTCACCAGATTCCGAGAAATATGCTGGGGCTACGAGGTCAGAAGCTTACTTCTCCTTCAATGTACATGACAGGAGAAATGTAAAGACCTCAGGAGCTGCTATGAGAATTTAAAAAATAACAGGATACATGCTAAAGTGCTTTTTAAAAAACAAAACAAAACTGCAGAAATTGGGACTTCCCAGGTGGTCCAGTGGTTAAGACTCCACGCTACCAATGCAGCGGCCCGGGTTCCATCCCTGGTCAGGGAACTAGATCCCACATGCATGCTGCAACTAAGAGTTTGCATGCTGTAACTAAGGAGCCCATGTGTCACAACTAAGGAGCCTGCTTGCTGCAACTAAGACCCAGTGCAACTAAATAAATAAATAAAATATTTTTTTTAAAAAAGATCAAGCTCACTTTATTAAAAAAAACAAAAACCTGCAGAAATGGGGGCAATAGTACCGAACTCATAGGGTTCTTAAGAACACAGCAGCATAATTTACTATTAAGAGTAACATGGTATCAAATATCCCTGCTCCCACGGCTCCTGGTCTCAGGTCAGTGAGATTTAAGGCTAGAAGCAAAGGCTGTTGCCTTCATGTAAGATTAAAAAAAAATAAGAAGAAGAAAGAGAAAAAGAACTAACTATAGATAAAGATGTAGTCCTTTCAGACTTTCAATAATAAAGTAAATACAGTTGTACCTCAGTATCTAAGGGGGAATAATTCCAGGGCTCTTCCACCTGCCACCCCCGGAAGCTCAAGTCCCTAATATAAAATGGCAAAGTATTTGCATATAACCCCTGACATCCTCCCATATCCTTTAAATCATCTCTACATTACTTATAATACCTAATACAATGTAAATGCTATGTAAATAGTTGCTGGTGCACAGCAAACTCAGGTTTTGCTTTTTGGAACTTCCTGGAATTTTTTTTCCTGAATTTTTTTTTTTTTTTGCGGTACGCGGGCCTCTCACTGTTGTGGCCTCTCCCGTTGTGGAGCACAGGCTCCGGACGCGCAGGCTCAGCGGCCATGGCTCATGGGCCTAGCGGCTCTGCAGCATGTGGGATCTTCCCGGACAGGGGCACGAACCCGTGTCCCCTGCATCGGCAGGCGGACTCTCAACCACTGCGCCACCAGGGAAGCCCTTTTCTGAATATTTCTGATCCAAGGTTGGTTGAGTCCATGGATGCAAAAACCCAGGACATAGAGGGCCGACTGTAACTAACAATCAGGATGGGGAGGATGTAGAACTTCTCAGGACAGTGTAGTTTAAACATTTTCCTATCAATAATCTCTGAGTATTCTTTTATCAATCATACCCATCCAGGGTAGCAGCAGGCCTGCAGAGATCATTTCATTCTCTCCCCTGATTCTGAATCGCCTTGCCTCAAAGTTCCCAACGTACTCTGCACCATAACTACTATGGCACTTACTGTACTTATTTGTTAAATTAAAATTACTTGTTTATATGTCTGTCTCTTCCATTAGTCAATAGATAGTGACTGACACACAGTGGATACTAAATGTTCACTGAATGAATAAAGGAATGGATAGAAGGACTTAATAATCCCCTTTTTATTTACTTTTAAAGAATCCCTAGTGAGGGAGAATCCAACATATGCGTCACATGTCTAGCAAAAAGTTATAAAATCCTGATTTTTCTCCCAAACTCAAAAAATATACAGATTAGAAATGAAGAGGCAAAGCTCATAATTTGCCAACAACATGATTTAGAATCAAACAAGCGGTTCTAAAATCTTAGGGAATTAACAAAAAGGCTATGAGAATTATTGACTTTAGCAAGGTAGCAGGATACAGGATAAATACATAAAAATGAATATCCATACATACTGACAAAAAATAACTGAAAATTGATATTTAAAAACTATAATTTAAAATGACATCCAAAATATGAAATATTTAGGGATACATTTGACAAAAGATGTGTAAGACCTGTACACTAACAACTACAAAACACTGCTGAGAGAAATTAAAGACCTAAATGGAGAAATATACAATGTCCAGAGCTCGGAAGACTGAATATTGTTAAGATGCCAATCCTCTCCAAACTGATCTATGGATTCAACACAATCTCAACTGTAACCCCAAAGAGGCATTTTTGTAAAAACTGACAAACTGATTTTAAAATCTACATGAAAATGAAAAGGACCTAGAATAACCAAAATAATTCTGAAAACAAAAGAACACTAGAGGGAATTCCCTGGTGGTCCAGTGGTTAGGACTCCGCGCTCTCACTGCTGAGGGTCAGGGTTTGATCGCTGGTCAGGGAACTAAAATCCCACAAGCTGTCACAAGCCGTGTGGCGCGACCAAAACAACAACAACAACAACAACAACAACAACGCTAGAAAACTTGTATCATCTGATATCAAGACTTATTACAAAATGACAATAACCAAACCAGTGTTACTGACAGATTAAGGGAACAAAGTAGAGTCCAGGCCACACACATATGATCAACTGATTTTCAGCAGAGGTGCCAATGCAACTCAATGAGGAAAGAATACTCTTTTCAATAAATAGTGCTAGAACAACTAGATATCCATAAGCCAAAAGAGATAATAACCTCAATTCTTATCTCATACCCTATACAAAAAATAACTAAAAATAAAGCACAGATCTAACGTAACAGCCAGAATCATAAAACTTCTAGAAGATCTTACTTTGAATTTGGCAAAGATTTACTTAATCAATACAAAGAGTATAAACTATAAAAGAAAAAATTGATATAGTGGCTTTCATCAAAATTAAGAACTTTTGGTCTTCAAAGACACTGTATTTTGCTGCATGCAAATGTGAAACAAGTTTTAAAAGATATTGTTACAAAAACGAAAAAGCATGTCACTGGGAGAAAATAGTTGCAAAAACATATCTGACAAAGAAATTGTATCTAGAATACACGAAGAACTCTTACAATTTAATAACCGAGTTAATACTGAGCAATTATGCCCACTTAAAAAATGGACAAAAGACCTGAACAAACACTTCACCAAAGAAGACATAAGCATGGCAAACAGGCACATAAAAAATGTTCAGCGTCATTAGTCATGAGGGATATGCAAATTAAAACCACAATAAGATATATTACTACACACACACTAATATGGTTAAAATTAAAAAGACTGACCATACCAAGTGTTGGCCAAGATGTAGAACAACTGGAACTTTCATACATTGTCTAGTGGGAACGTAAAATTGTAAAACCATTTTGGAAAATAATTTGGCGATTTCTTATGATGCTAAGCATATACTTACCATATAACCCAGCCAATCCTCTCCCAGGGTTTACACAAGAAGAAGGAAAACATGTGTCCGCACAAAGCCTTGTACATAAACGTTCATAGCAGTTTTATTTGTGGTGGCCCAAATGTCCATCAACAGGAGACTGGATACATAGATTATCCATAAAATGAAATAAAACTCAGCAATAAAAGAATACACTACTGATACATACAACAACATGGATTAACCTCAAATAATTGTGCTGAGTGAAAGAAGTCAGGCAAGAAAAAAGGACATAGAGTATAATTCCATTTATATAAAGTTACAGAAGATGTGAACTAATCTACAGTGATAGAAAAGAAATCCCTGAGGATCGTTTCCTGGAGATGGGAAAGAAGAGAAGAGAGAGAACGAGATTACAAAGGGGCATAAGGAAACTTTTGGGAGTGATGGGTATGTTTCTTGTCTTAATTGTGGGGATAGTGCCACAGATGTACACAATGTCAAAATGCATCAAATTATATACTGTAAACGTATACATTGATTGTAGATCAAACATACCAGAATAGAACTATTAAAAGGAAAAAAAAACGCATTAAGGGAAAAAAAAATTCTGAGTCCACACTGTAAACTAAACATTGCCCTTTTCAATTACAGAGATGCAGGCAGTCTCTATTAACTGGTAACACAAGTGTGTCCCAAGACATTCTGTTCATTATTCCAGGTCACAGTGCTGCTAGACCGTAAAATGAGGCAATGGCTTCTGGATTTAAAACAGGAGAAAATCGCAATATGTACATACACACTTGCATTCTATCTCTTTACACACACAAATGATTAATCAATTGATGCACAGGCAAGTCCTAAATACCCACATTAATGGAGGGGCAGCACAAGTATTCAGCAAAAACGTATAATACAAAAAGCATTTTCATTTGCCTTTGTAATTGAACACGTGGTCTTGTTTTTCAGAAGATATATCTAGGGATGTTGGGCTTTGACTAACGTTAAAATAAATTCTTTTCCCCCCTGTTTTTTACTAGAGCAGGAGCTAAGGAGTTCAGAGGTGGCAAGGATAAATTACAATGCTGACATGGATAAAGCAATTGAATTAAAAGCATTCACACATATCCACCAATGTTATATACTTACAGGGAAATGTCTGCCCACGTGCTCCCCACTCACTCTCATGAGCTCTCCAGAAGAGCTTTTCTGGGTCTCTAAATGCTTGTACCTCAGTGTGAAAGGTGGCAAAAGCCAAAGATTTAATGCTGAGATTCTGTCAGTAAATTCTCAGCAATTACAGTCTCTGATGAGCCAGTTGCTACTTAGGAAGGAGGGAGAGAGACAGGTGTGATGGGGTACACAATTCAGGTAGAAGAGAGCTGTTCAAGAGGATTTTAGGCCAGCAGAATAAGCTGTTCTTAGATGCTTTCAGGTGGGCACTATAGAGATGCATCCTTCCAGTCCTAAAGCCTTTATTTAGCATTTATTTGGGCACAGCAAATGCTGAGCACTAAAAAAGAGAGAAGAATCACAGATACGTCCTTCCTCTGCAATGTTTCTTATTCAAAAAGGAGACAATGACAAGGACACATTTAAAATCAAATTAATAACCATCAAGGATATAAATTTCATTATCATTCAAAATGCATCTAATATTAAGTCTTAATTGTGTGGCCATGTAATGGGAGTTTTCAATCTAAGCAATAATGATAGGATTTCAAAAAAGGAAAACAGCCCAAATAAATGAAAACAACTGTTGGTTATCTATGCTAAAAAGAGGGGCAAAGTAAAGCAGTGGTAAGAAAATTAGACTAAATTCAAGTCTTACTTTCCTATTCTAGTCCTGACACTATGCAGTCACAGGAAAACTGCTTAATTTATGCTTCAGTTTTTCATGGGAACCCTAATCTCATAGTGCTAGTCTAAAGATTAAATAAGACTATATGCACAAAAATTATCATCAAAATGCTAGCATACTGAATCCAGCAACATGTAAAAAGGATTATATACCATGACCAAGTGGAATTTACCCCAGGAATGCAAGGTTGGTTTAGCATAAGACATTTCTCTAAAGAAGATATACAATGACCAAGAAGCACATGAAAAGATGCTCAACATCATTAGTCATTAAGAAAATGCAAATCAAAACAATGAGATACTACTTTACACCCACTATAATAAAAAAGACAAATAATGACAAGTGTTGGAGAGGATGTGGAGAATTAGAAACCCTCACAGACTGCTGGTGGCAATGTGAAATGGTGCAGCCACCTTTGCAAAACAGTTTGGCAGTTCCTCAAAATGCTAAACACAGGGCTATCCTATGATCCAGTCATCCTCCTATGAGGTATATACCCAAGAGAACTGTAAACAGGGACTCAAACATATACCTGTACACCAATGTTAACAACAGTATTATTCATAAATAACCAAAATGTGAGGCTTCCCTGGTGGCGCAGTGGTTAAGAATCTGCCTGCCAATGCAGGGGACACGGGTTCAAGCCCTGGTCCGGGAAGAACCCACATGGCACGGAGCAACTAAGCCCGTGTGCCACAACTACTGAGCCTGCGCTCTACAGCCCGCGAGCCACAACTACGGAAGCCCGTGCTCTGCAACGAGAGAAGCCACTGCAGTGAGAAGTCCGCACACCACAACGAAGAGTAACGCTCGCTCACTGCAACTAGAGAAAGCCTACATGCAGCAACGAAGACCCAACACAGCCAAATAAGTAAACAGATAAACAAAAGATGGTATATATACACAATGGAATACAGTATTATTCAGCCATAAAAAGGAATAAAACTCTGACACATACTACAACATAGATGAAACCTGAAAATACGCTAAGTGAAATAAACCAGACACAAAAGAACAAATATTGTATGATTCCATTTACATGACATGTCCAGAATAGGCAAATCTATAGAGACAGAAAGTAGATTAGTGGTTGCCCGAGGGTGTGGGGAGAGGGGAATGGAAAGTGACTGCTAATG
Organism: Orcinus orca; assembly: GCF_937001465.1. Taxonomy (NCBI): domain Eukaryota; kingdom Metazoa; phylum Chordata; class Mammalia; order Artiodactyla; family Delphinidae; genus Orcinus; species Orcinus orca. The sequence continues at coordinate 98,734,057 of NC_064559.1, read as the reverse complement.
GGTATAAGGTTTCTTTTTGGGGGTGATGAAAATGTCTGGTATTAGATAATGGTGATGGTTGCACACCTTGAGTGTGAATTTTATGGCATGTGGATGATATTTCAGTAAAGCTGTTACAAAAAAAAGAATATATGTGAGAACACTCAAACTGTAAAACTGCAAAGTAATGCACAAACACAAGGGATTATTATGATGCAAATAAACGGCTGTGGATTGTGAAGTCATGAAGGTTAGATGAAGTAGCAATTAAATCAGCCAATTCACTAATCCTCAAAAATCTTGTCTGCAGGTATGGGAGGTGCCCAGCCTGCTATGTATTTTACATCTAATGTATTTATCTCTTGACTTTAGGGTACATTTATAAACAATTCGCTTTTCACCTCTGACCAATAAAGATATATTAAAGCTAAGATGTATGGGGGAAGGGAACAAAATCCCATAGAAACCCACCTTATTCCTAAGTTTAAGACGTTTGTAGGGGTAAGGGAGAGGGGAGAATGGGGAATGACGGCTAATGAGTAAGGGGTTTCCCTTTGGGGAGATGAAATGTTTTGGAACTAGATAGAGGTGATGGTTGTACAACGCTGTGAATGTACTTAATGCCACTCACCTGTATATTTTAGATGGTTAATTTTATATTATGTGACTTTTACCTCAATTTTAAAAATAAAAGCACAGTCTGTTGATTAAGGGGGAAAAAGATGTTTGTATCTGTGCCACAGTAAAAACAGTAGCGATTTTTAACTCAGTAATTATGCCCATCATCTCCTGCCTAGATTACTGCAAGAGCTCAATAGTCCTTCCTGCTTTTCTCTTGAACCCCTAGTCTATTCGTAATACCAGAGAAAATCTTTTAAAAGGTGCATCAGATACGTCACTTCTCTGGCATCCCGAGTGACTATTCCTTTATTATTCATTTCATATTTTTTGAACACATATCTCAGGTTAAATATCTGCCTGTAAATATTAAATCCCCATAACCTCTAGCACAATGCTGACATACCAACCTGGGATCAATACACATTTTTTGTTGAAGTCAATTAATTGCCAAATAAGACTCGAAGGTAAAATCAGGAAGCAGAGGAGATTCCTTATCTCTACCAAGCTGCCAGTAAGCTCCCTGGCTGTGAGCTGTGATGCCTTTATTCCACCCTTGCTGCTTAAGGGTGCTTAGATCTTTTGCAGGTGCCTTCCCAACTAGCCTTTAGGTTCCCTAAAGTCAGGGACCACTAGTCTCCATTATCTTCCCCAAGGCATCTAGAAGAGGGGTAAGCACATAATACAGGGCAGGAGTAGATGCTGATGGAGATGATGGCAGCCAGAATGAGATGGGGGATAAATCTGGTACAGAGGGAAGAAGAACCTCAGATTCCAGTGGGATTCATGCTGCCCGCTTGTTACCTCATCCTTCCCTCCTCACCACCCCTTCTCCATGCCCTCCTGAAGCTGTGGGCTCCTAGCCCTCTGAGTCAGTAATCCTGCCTCAGCCAATTTATTTTCTAATCTTGTAGCTTTCATATAAAAGGCTCTCCATGAGATTGATGGTGACAGACAGGACAGCCCCACAGATGAGCAGGCTCCCCTGTTAATAAACACCAGGGAGGGAAGGCACCCCATTCAGGGGAAAGACGGAGGAGCTAAGTTGTATCAGAAGGGAGGCAATTCCAAAAGCTGGAAAGAGCTATCGAAACAGTGTGTCCTGGGGGAACCCGCCTCCAAGGAGGGAGAGGAAGAAACAGAAACTAAGCCAGCTGAAGAGAGATGCCTCCCTCATGCCCTAGGCTCTTCCTCACAAGTATATAGTGAGGTTAGAGTACAACAATAGATGGAAAGTGCTTTGAGGAATAAAAGCACTGTATAAATGGTTGGTACTGCAAGGATTATTATATTAAGTGGTTCTTTTACTTTGTCTGGTTTGTGTCCTAGTTCTTCCAACAGTACCCTAATAAAACTCCCCAAGCACTGGATCACCAACAGGAAATGAAACGAAGCAGACTCTCAGTCAACAGCCCCTGATGGCACAAGTATCAATTTGGAGGCAGTGGCAGATCACCAGCAGGGTCAGATGCAGAGAAAGCATCAGTTTTCCATCTGACTTTACTCTCCCTCAACTGAAGACAAGAGAACTTTAACCACTTTGGGAGATTTTTTTTTTTCTATCTTCTCTAGCTACCTTCCCATCCTTTTGCTCATTCCATGCTTCCTCGCCTATAAGCACTATTTCTCAGACCCTCCTGCTAGAAAACACACACACACACACACACACACACACACACATACACAAACACTTTCCCCAATTGGGAGGATCCTTTTCCAAAGTAACCAAGCTCACAGAGCTCCCAAGGAACTCAATCTCTGGTGTAAAGAATAAAAGCGGCAGGGGCGAGACCATGGGAGGAAAACACAGCTCAGGGTACCAGATCACTGTATGGCTGTTACAGAGAAGGTAGGGCTAGAATGGTAGAAGATTTTGTCTGCGTTTACCTTCTTCAGCAAAGACTAGGAGGTGGAAAGCGATTTCTGAGATCAGTCCTGTGGGGCTCCCCGGAGCTCTGGGTGATTAAGAGTGTTAAACAGGGCCCAAACCAGACACCCTCCTCAACCAAGGAGAGGAAGCCCAGGATTTAGAGCCAGGGACCTAGGTTCACTACAGTTGCGATTTCAAGTCTCAACTCCCGTGAGCCTCCGTGTTCTCGTATATAAAGGAGAAAAATAACTGTAATAAGTATATATCAGAATGACTGTTAAAGCACTTTCCAAAAAATAGTAAAGTGCTGGACAAACCCCAGTTGTTATTCCGGATCTTCCCCTATCCACCCTTCTATATACTTATACGGTTGGATGTAGCGTCATATGAGAGAACAAAAGGGTGTAGGACTTGGGTTTCCCTACAGTGCCAGATGGATTAGAGTTAGCAGTTAGTAAGTCTGAAAAGTTGCAAGAACTTTTAACCAAGAGAGAACCAGTCAACACTTGAACACTAGCCGATTAAAGTTATTGGAAACACCCCAACCAGAGAATTTAGGGCACTAGCGGGCACCACGTAAAGAGGACAGAGCTCAGTTGTAAGTACTACAGGAATATTACAGATGCCAGAAAAGATAAGCAGATACGACATAAAAATCAACAGGGATTTATGTGGTGAGAGATACAGGAAAAAGGAGAAACCTGAATCAAGCGGTTAATCAGGTAAGACCTCACTAGGAAGTAAGTTTGGAAGTGGTATTTGAAGGACAGGAGGGACAAAAATTAACCATAAAGAAATTAAGTGACTGTGGCAAACTGAATTTTCCAAAAGTAACCACGGCAGTATTTCCCATTCTTCATGCCACTCCCCATCAGGAGGTGGCGTCCATATCCCTTCCCTAATCCTGGCCAGGCCTTTGTGACTCCCTCCACTAATAAGAGTAGGGCAAAACTGACACTACGTTATCTCTGAGGCTAGCTCATAAAGGGTGATGCAGCCTCTGCAAATATCATGGGACGCCTGCTCTGGGAGCCTTCAGTCACCGTGTAAGAAGTCTGGCTACCCTCACCCCACCATGTGGAAAGAGAATCTATAGAGATTCCAGAGAGAGGAAAAGAAAGAGACAGAGAGACAGAGACAGAGAGACAGAGAGACAGAGAGACAGAGAGACAGAGAGAGAGAGAGAGTCGAGGAGTTCCAGCTCTTTCAGCTCCCAGCTGTCTTGAGTCTTCCCAACACAGGGGCCACAGTGAAGAAGCCTTTGAAGCCCAGGCCAGGTCGGCCCCTATATAACTGCACCTGTTTGAGAGATCCCAATTGGGAACAACTGCTTAGCTCAACCCAGTCAACCCCCAGAATTTTGAGCAAAATAATTAGTATTATGTTAAGCCAATGTTTGGGGTGGTTTGTTATGCAGCAATGGATATTTTGAACAATACTGATCTGTGCAAAGCCTCCATGACCAGGACAGCTAAGTCACACCTAAGGGATGGGGACCTGGCTCATCCAACTAGAGACTATAAGATAGGAGGTAGTATGAGAATAATAATAGCTAGCATATACTGAACTCTTAACTATGTCAGGTATTTTGCTAAGCACCTTACATGCATTATTTTTACTTAATTTTTGCAAGAACCCTATGAGAGAAATACACTTTTTCTCATTTTCCAAAAGGAAAAACTGAGGCTGAGAGGGATGGAGTAACAGGAAACCCAGGTCTATTTGACACAAAAGTCATATTCCTAACAACTAGTCTGTACTGCAACATGGTGAGTAGAACCTTAAAGGAGTGACCCAAGTTCCACAGATTAACATGAGAGTTGGATGGATCTCAGAGATCAAATCCAACTTTCCTATTTTACGACTGATGAAACTGAGAGGCCTAGCGAGGTTAAGTGACTTAGCTTAAAACTGTATCCATTACTCAACAATAAAAAGACAAGTAAACAGGGACTTCCCTGGTGGTCCAGTGGTTAAGAATCCGCCTTCCAATGCAGGGGACGCGGGTTCGATCCCTGGTTGGGGAACTAAGATCCCACATGCCGTGGGGCAACTAAGCTGGTGCGCTCTAGAGCCCTCATGCTGCAACCAGAGAAGCCCGAGGGCTGCAGTGAAAGATCCCGCATGCAGCAACGAAGATCCCGTGTGCCACAACTAAGACCTGACGCAGCCAAATAAATAAATAAATATTAAAAAAAGACAAACAAAAAATGGACAAAGGATTTGAATAGACATTTCTCTAAAGAAGACATGCAAATTGCCAACAAGCACATGAAAAGATGCTCAACGTCATTAAGAAAATGCAAATCAAAATCACAATGAGGTACCACTTCATACCCACTAGGATGGCTATAATCAAAAAGACAGACAAAAAAACAAGTATTGGTGAAGATGTGGGAAAACTGGATTCTCACAGTTTGTTGGTGGGAATGTAAAATGGTGCAGCCACTTTGGAAGACAGTTTGGTAGTTCCTTAAAATGCTAAACACAGACACAGCATATGATCCAGCAACTCCCACCCTAGGTATATACCCAAGAGAAACGAAGAGATACATCCACACAAAAACTGGTACACAAATGTTCATAGCAGCATTATGCATCATAGCTGAGCAGTGGAAACAACCCAAATGCCCGTCAACTGATGAATGCATAAACAGAAGGTAGTGTATCCATACAATGGAATATTATTTGGCCATAAAAAGGAATAAAGTACTGATATGTGCTACAACATGGATGAACTTGGAAAAATATCACGCTAAGTGAAAGAAGCCAGGCACAAAAGGCCACATATTATATGATTCCATGTGTAGGAAATGTCCAGAACAGACAAATCTATAGAGACAGAAAGTAGATTCATGGTTGCCTGGGGCTAGTTGGGTGGTGTGGAGAGTGGCTGCTAACGGATACGAGTTTTCGTTTGGGGTGATGAAAATTTTCTGGAATTAGATAATAGGGATGGTTGCACAACTCCATGAATATACTAAAACCCACTGAATTGTACACTCTAAAGTTATGAATTTTATGGTATGTGAATTATATATCATAAAGCTGTTAATTAAAAACTTGTATTCAGGGACCTCCCTGGTGGTCCAGTGGTTACGACTCCGTGCTTCCACTGCAGGGGGTGTGGGTTCCATCCTGGTCAGGGAACTAAGGTCCTGCATGCTGTGCACTGTGGCCAAATAAATAAATAAATATTGTATTCATTCATTTAGCAAAACTTTACTGAGCATCCATTCACTACACAGTCCAGGCACCGCAGGGTACACACAGATAAGGCCCCTGAGTAGTTTAAAGGTGCCACACTGCTTAGTGGAAGAATGCTCAGTCACTTCTGAGATTTTATTCTTCCCAAAGTCACTGAACTTACCTGGCCCCAGAGTGCCACTCTTTCCCCATCATTAACCAACCAGGAGGCAGAGAGGGAGGGAAGTTTCCTTCCTCTTGGACAGTGAATGCAAACCTCAGGTCCTATGGGGAGGCCATGGACAAGGAAAGCTTATCGGGAAGAGATTAAATACTCAAGAGACTTGATTCCCGATTTACCAATCTCTTTTCCTGGAGGACACCCTTCACCTGTGTCAAGCAAACCTGATGTCTGGCTCCCTCAAAGATTTACACATTTTTACCAATGAACCTGGCCAGGGGGACAGGAAAATGGAAAGAGCACTAGGCTATGGCTCTGTAAACACAGATTTTTTTTTTTTTAATCCCAATGCCATTGTTTACTAGTTTACAGACTTAGGCAAATCATTAAAGCCTCCCTGAGCTTGTTTCCCCACCTCTAATATGGGAATGCAAATACTTGCCTGGACTACCTCAATAAGATAACAGACCAAAAACACTTTGCAAACTACATATCATACCGCAGAAATACAAAGAAGCGGCGTCATTATGGCACTGTTATCTCGGCCTTATAAACCTTCCATCTTTCTCTCCCTGTCAATTGTGTCCGCCCCTACTTTAAAAACTGACTTCTTCTCTTGGGTCTAATCTTTCCTTCAATCCTGTCACACATCTCGCCTCCTGCCTGTCCCACAGCAGACTCTGATGTATGCTAACCTCTGACTTAAGACAACCTAGTTCTACCTGGAAAAAAATGAACTCAAAGGCCTATTGATGGGGACTAAGGGGCTCCATTTTTTTCTCCTCTTCTTTCTGACCAAACTTCATAAAAGAATTGACCAGACTATCACCCTTTCCTCACTGCCTCTTCCCTCTTAAACTCACTGCAAACTGGCTCCTCCCCACGTCCCCCCAAGGCCGTGAAAATCTTCCTAGTTACTAAATCCAGACACTTCTCTATCCTTTCCATCCTTTGCCTCTTGGGAGCACTTGACACTGCTGGCCACTCCCTCCCTTCATTTCTGAGATTCCACACTGCCCTGGCTCCTGTTTTCCTGCCACTCCCCACCAGTGTCTTGTGTGGGATCCTCTTTCTTTGCCTCACCTTTGAATGCAGTGTCCCTCAGGGCTCTGTCCAAGGCCCTCTTCTCACTCTACACCCTGTCCCTGGACAGCCTCACACTTCCACCACTGGGTCCAGATGTTGATGACCCACATCCCAGCACGCCCTCCTGACCTCCAGGCCTGTATAACCAGCTGCCAACCTACCGAACAGCTTCCCTGGGATCTCCCACAGGCGCTTCAAACTCATCATGTCCAAAAGGGACTCCTTACCTCAATCACGCTCTTCCTCCTCAGTTCCCCTTTTCAGTGAATAGTACTATCCGCCAGCCCAAGCCAAGGAAAAGGCTGTCAGTCTTGCCCCCGCCTTCTCGCCCTCCCCGCCCCATAACCAACTACTTAGTCTTCTAATCCTTCATTTTTCTCCATCTCCACTGTCACTTCCCTAGTAGAGGCCACCCTCACCTCCTGCCCAGATTACCACAATGGGCTCCTAATTTGTCCTCCCTCTCTATTCTTTTGTTCTTTCAATTTAAATGTCCACACCGCAGTCGGGTGATCTTGTTTTTCTAAAAGCCTATCTTACCATGTCACTCCCTACTTGTATTGCAATGGTGCTTCACTGCTCTCAGGATAAAGTCCAAAACTCCTAATAGGGAGGATTACATGATTCCCAGGCTCTAGCTCCTGTACGCTCCTGTTTCATTTAATTAATTGTTCCAAGGTCTCGCTATAGACCATAGCTACTTTCAGCTCCCGCGACACCATGTCCTTCCTTTTCTTCTGTCTTCAGTACATGCTGTTCCCTCTGCCTGGACTCTCCTTCGCTCAAGCCTGGCTCTCATTTTCTGGCCTCAATTAAAGGTCACTTCCTCCAGGAAAGTTTCTTTATCGTCCCTCCCATTTGCTTCAACTGATATCACAGAAGAGTTCAGGGTGGTATCATACAACTCCTGCTTGCCCGCTGTCTCCCCACACAAAACCACAGGCTCGGGCTTCCCTGGTGGCGCAGTGGTTGAAAGTCCGCCTGCCGATGCAGGGGACACGGGTTCGTGCCCCGGTCTGGGAAGATCCCACATGCCGCGGAGCGGCTGGGCCCATGAGCCATGGCCGCTGGGCCTGCGTGTCCGGAGCCTGTGCTCCGCAATGGGAGAGGCCACAACAGTGAGAGGCCCACGTACTGCTAAATAAAAACAACAACAACAACAAAAAAAACCAAAAAACAAAAAAAACACCACAGGCTCCCAGAGGGCAGGGTAAGCAACTTATTCACGTTGAATCCTAGTGGCTTGAGGGGCACCAGCCAGTGAAGACTTGTTAAATGGACCAATCCCCTTATTTGAGGGATAGCATGAGTATTCCTAAACCTCAGACCCTATTCCTGTGAACCCACTGAAGCCCAAGTGGTTTTCTGCCCCCATCCCTAGGGCTCGGAGAAAAGGGTCTGCGGTTCTAGTCTCATACAAGGTCCCATTCACAAAGCTATTTACTACACTCTCTCCAGCCACCTCCCCCCAGAACAACAGTGGCCTTTCTCTGCAGCAGCAGTCTCTTGGAAGGAAGCTTCTGAGGGCTGTGCTCTGGGAAATGAATGGGGCCAGCCTGGGGCAGGCAGGACAATGGCAGGGCGGGCCCTGTGCCCCGTCAGACCCCTGCAGGGAACAGCAGCCCGGAAACCAGGCCGCCAATGGGGAAATCCCCCCGAGAGCTGGGAGAAGCTGAAGGCAAGCAACCGCAACAAGGCTGCTCTGTCCCTAGAAGAAATACCAAGTGCCCAAGACCTAGCACCCAGTAAGAACAAGGGGAATTCTTGGTCTCCCTTCCTAGCAGCAATGTTTAGAGTTGCTTTCTTGAAATCCCTTGGGTAGGCATGGAGGGAATTGGAAATGTCAAGAATGAACTACAGTTCAAGTCAGGTAACTGAGGGAGGAGTATACCTCGTATAGAGAGAACTCTACTGAGCATGAGAAGACAATCTAGAAAAATGAAGAGACATCGCTTTTGAACCCTGAGAAACAGGATAAGACACAATAACCAACATAAAACATGCAAAGAATGGAAGAGCACCAACATTTATTTATAATAGTCGACCACGTGCTAGGGATTCTGCTAGATCTTTTTTTTTTTTTTTTTTTTGTGGTACGCGGGCCTCTCACTGTCGTGGCCTCTCCCGTTGCGGAGCAACAGGCTCCGGACGCGCAGGCTCAGCGGCCATGGCTCACGGGCCCAGCCGCTCCGCGGCATGTGGGATCTTCCCGGACCGGGGCACGAACCCGTGTCCCCTGCATCGGCAGGCGGACTCTCAACCACTGCGCCACCAGGGAAGCCCTAGATCTTTTATATAAAGTATTTTATACCAACATATGAAAGATAATGAGTCCAACTGCTATATGTATGTGCAAAAGGAATGTTGAATAATATAAATATACTATAGAGTTTGATGATATTAACCAGAAAAGGTCACCCTGAAGGAATTAAGACTAGCCGGAGTTGGGGAGAGAAAGAGAACACTCATATAAAGATGTGGAAAGAGTGATGTGGGCCTGGGAAACAGGCTAGCCTACCTGAAGCGGGATGGTAGGGGACAGTAATAAGACCTACAATTAGTGAGATGTGGGCTGAACTGAAGCAAGAAGGCATGGATCCCAAGCTGGGGAGTTCGAGCTGGAAAGGAAAGACACTGTGCAAAGGTTTCCAGTGAAAAAGGATCGACTTAGGACGAGATCTTCCACACCTTATTTTTAACTAGTACCGTCCTGTGTTTGTTCAATATGTTCCCAGAGCCATGCCTGTCAGTCCTCAGTTTAGAATCAGCACAGGTCTCAGCACCCAAGCACAGGTCTTCTCGCGGCAGCTGAGGAGAGTTCAGGCCAATCTGGGGTCCTTGCCAAACCAAATGCCTCAACAACACTCACCAAATGTTTGGCACTACAGAATTCACAAAATGCTTTTACACAAATCGTCCTCATCACACAGCTAGTTAGCGGAAAAGCTGGGACTCACACAAAGCTCTTCTCACTTCAAGTCCTATACTCTCTATAATCATGCTACTAGGATGGTTTCTGCAGAGATATCCCTTGAGTCCTGGAGTTTGGTCTGCAGTGGGGGAGTGGGGTATGATTAATTAATCAGGATATCAAATATATGCTAATCTCCTCAAATCATGACCCCATTTCCTAAGGGAGCTCTCGGAACTCACTGCCTCTCTCCCTCTCTTTAGAAGACTGCACTGAAGACCTCTAAATCTATTTGGTAGAAACAGCCTAACCTAAGGGCCTCAGCAAGATAAGTATGTTCAGTGAATTGCTGGGTACCAATGGGAGGCAGAATGACTTTTAATGATGGTCTTAATCTCTCTAGCAATAGCCAGTCTCTAAAACTTGGGAACCAAATCTGATTCAGCCTTAACATACATACCCTGTTGGTTTTCCTTCCAAAACGTCTTTCAAATCCTACCCTTCTTTGTTCTCACATTATCTTTTGTTCTCTTCCCACCTACATAATAATATTAGAATTCTTTCCTTAAACATTCCTTTTATCACCATATAGTACACAAACCTTGCTGGTTCCCTTTCTCCTACCACATCCAGTCTGAATACCTTTATCCCCCCCACGCTCCCACCATACTCACCTTGACAACCTAATTTCTCTGCTCTACAAAGACCAATACTCTTACCATCCTGAGACCACCCAATGCTTGGTTCTGCCCCAGAACCTTTGCTTATGTTGTTCCCCTGGTCTGAAACAGCTTCCTCCCTTTCTTCAACCTAAATAATTTCTAACCACCCCTCCCCTGGCTTTTCTCACTAGCACCAACTTTCGACTTGTCTCTAAATGTACCTTTTTGGTCTACATCAAGATTCAGTAATGATGTACTACCTTTTTACTGTTTTGTGTTGCTTCATTAATTACATTTCCCAACAAGAATGTAAGCTCCACATTCTTGCAAATTATCTATCAGAACACTAAGAACTGAGCTGTGCATGGAGCTATTTGATAAATATCTGCCGTCCAACCGACTGATTGCAAGTGCCACAGATCATAGGTCATCATCTGGAAGGTTGTGAGACTGGTCCCGTTCCCTCTGTGATTTGATGCCAGTCCACGACTGGTGACTATAGATCCCATTGCACCATTTTATGGTAGCTTTAAACACTGGAGGACAAAGTGCTGGAAATCAGGCCTCTGAAATCACTTCTTCCTAACTTTTCAAAGCTCCCTTCTCACACATTCACGTCTTAGTTTGCTATTCTTTAGAATGAGGAGAATCCTGAAGAAGTCAATGAGGACGACAGAGGGATACCAGTGACTTTAGGGCCTATGTTGAAATCAGAAGTAAAAGACAGGAAGATGGACTTAAATTGTAGCAAAGGAGGAAATTCCCTGGTGGTCCAGTGGTTAGGACTCGGTGCTTTCACTGGGCTGGATTCAATCCCTGGTCGTGGTCGGGGAACTAAGATCCCGCAAGCCACACAGTGGAGCCAAAAAAAAAAAAAAAAAAAAAATTGTAGCAAAGGAAAAATTGAGATTCAAAAGAATTTACAACTATTCAACTCATGGAACCACAAGAGATCACTGAAAATGGGAGCCCCTCAACCTTCTGGACCAGCTCAGGAGATGCCCTATTCGGAGTCTAGAGGAAAGGGAAGAGGAGGATCCCCTAAGACTTAAGACTTCTGTGATTTTCCCCTCAAATCTGTCCAATTGTTTTAGGACCATAAATCTGGGTGTTCTTCCAGGCCTTGAAAATGTCTTCCAAATCCTACTCCAATTTTATTGGGGGCCACAGGTTTCCCCGCCTCTCCCCACACTTCCACATCACTGTGCTTCTTCCACTTTCCCCTCCCATTTCATCAGACAGCTCTGTTCCCTGGTTTTTTCAAACTTTCGTTTTCACTGGTTTTCAGGAAGGCAGATAGGATTCCTGAAAAAAAAGTCCTGGCTCACTGAAAGAAAGGGCACAGGCATTATGTTTTCAGAGGCTCAAAGAACATAACAGCCAGAAGGAATCAAATCTGAGAAGTTGGCTACCCTAATTCACTCATCTATTTACTTGGATGCTGGGGGTCTTCCATCAGGACTCCAAACCTCTTTTCATAGGGGATCTAACACAACTTTTCATAAAGTAATGATTACTTTTTTCTTTTGAGACCACAATCTGCAACTTCTGTAGTCCTGCTTCCCTCCATGGGGCAAAGGAGTGACCCTGGATGCCACTAGCAGGTCTATGCTTGGGTCTTTTCCCAATACGGTGATTGAGGAAAGAAGAATGCACAGTCCGTGGGGAAAAGGGTTTCCAAACCACATGACAAATCTTGAAATTAAGTTTTAAAAATAATAAACCAATAAAATGGATTTTTAAAGGCAGTGCCACTATGAAGATGTGAAGCAAATTCAGTCAGTATAGATTAAAACCATTCCTCTTACGTTTCATGGAACTTCAGCATTCAGCCCTTTCACATACATCAGATTCCCAGATCTTTAAAGCAGTATCACTGCTATCCACAAGACACTATCCAAAAGTTTCCAAACTCTATTCCACGAAGGTTGCGAGCTTCCAGAACTCTTTTGTCTTTATACCAATTTGGGAATTAGCCATGTGACCTTCACAGAATCTTTTTTATTTCTGATGAACTCATTGTCATTTAACTTGTCACATTTTTTGTCCACCCTCCTAAACAGAACAAAAGGGACTCTGACTATTTAAAAAAAAAAAAAGCTAAATCAATTTGTTCATCAAAGGGTGCTCTTTCAGAAATGTTTTTGAGTATGTGAAGGTAAGCTCGGCCTTTTCCTGCTCATAATGGTGATTAATCACCAAATGTTTCATCTGCAAATCCACTGCCATCTCTCATCTCACGCCTGGAGAGCACAAGGATACATTCTGGAGAAGACTCAGCATTTCAGGGGACTTACTCTTTGTAGTTCTGGATCCCTGTCACTGTTCTGGGAGGCGAACCTCGAAACTAGGCAGAAACTCAGCTGAATGTCTGGGGGTTTCTTGTTCCCAGGGCTCAGTAAGAACCTGAAGTGCAAAGGGGGAGCCTGAGGTGGGACGAACCTCCCCCCACCTCCTTCTCAGACAAGCCCAGTCTCCTCAGCCTAGGCTACCAGCTTTTCTTCTCTACAAACATCCACTCAGCCTGAAGGCTCTTTCCCCCTTCCTCTGCCTTTTTCTCCCTCCTCCTCCATACACTTCATGAAAGATTTTGCCTCTTCTTAAAAAAAAAAAAAAAAAAAAAAAAAAAAAGGCTACAGGCTAGGGAAAAGTTACATTCAATCTCAGATCCCTGATAAGGAACAGTTGCTGGCTCTGGGTTTATTCTGAATTAGGCAAGTCATATGCTTCTAAAACAAGGAACAGCCAGAGATCATAAAACAAATCCTTTCTATCCCCATCTAAGGAAGCCAAGGTAGCTCAAGCCTCTCCCATTCATCAAAATTCCTGGGAAGGAGATTCAATAACCTTCCCCTTCTCATATTCTAGTATCATCACCCAACCCTGACCACTAGAAAAGTATGCCTTCTTTCTAACCTCATGCACTTCTGCAACAAAAATGCCTGTTCGCTCTGGTTAAATTCTTCAAAACAATGGAAAGATCTTTCAGTCACTCTTAATTTGTTTTGGGCCAGTTCAGAAAGTAGTGCATGATGTTAAATCAAATCCATGAGTTTACCATCTAAAAGTTACAGAGTTTTGGTTTAGAAAGCAATTTGAAATATATCATCTAATTTGATTTGTTTTTAATGTTGTTTTTTTAAAAATATATTTTATTTATTTATTTGGCTGCATCAGGTCTTAGTTGCGGCACTCGGGATCTTTTGTTGTGGCGTGCGGGCTTTTCTCTCTAGTTGTGGCACATGAGCTCCAGAGCGCACAGCCTCAGTAGTTGTGATGCTCGGGCTCTCTAGCTGTGGCACGCTGGCTTCAGAGCATGTGGGCTCAGTAGCCGTGGCACACAGGCTTACTTGCCCCTCGGCATGTGGGATCTTAGTTCCCCCACCAAGGATCAAACCTGTGTCCCCTGCATTAGAAAGCAGATTCTTAACCACTGGACCACCAGGGAAGTCCCTATCTAATTTGATTTGCTCCTTTCAATAGCACCGTGAGAAAGACACAATAAGTGTTACAATCCTCAAATGACAAGCTATGTGAAAATGTTTGTGAACCGGAAAGCATTTCATATAAATGAGCTACTGCCTTACATATGAGGAAACCAAAGGAGGCATGTGATTTGCCCAAGATCACACAGTTAAGGGGAATGCCAGGGCTCAAACCAAGAACTCTCAGCTTAAATCTAGTACTTCTCCATTTGCTTTGGTCCTCACATAAGCTAACTACCTCTGAACAGAGAAAAGCTGTTTTATGGATGCAAACTCCTAACCCATCTGGCCATCTCAAAAACATTTGCCATGGAGAACTAGGCAAATGGATATAGATGGCTTAGCAAAACTCATTACCATTCCTATAAAAATACGTCAGTATTATTACCTCTGCTTGCACTATCAAACACACATTAACAGGCAATAAATTGTCCATGGACAAAAACTGAAAAGGACATGAACAGCTACAATTTAGCCCATCTTTCGCTAACAACTGATTAACACTGTAAGATCAAGATGAGCTGCAAATACTTCATGTTTCTTTGGACCCAGAAGTCACTTCCCAAGAGAGGATTAAAGACTCTGCTGGATAAATATTCCACAGCCTTCTATTCTTCGAGCCACAATCTCTCTCCATAGACATGGTCCTCCATGCTTATGTCCTAGAAAACACGCATCACCTAGGAAGCCTTCTCTAATTGACCTTACTTTGACTACACTTGAAATTAACACATGAATGTTGAAAAATCTGAAACGGATGAATTTATACAGGCTGACATGTTCACTCAATCCAATATTCGTTTGTCAAATATTTAGTGAGCACTCACCCCATGCAAGGCACTAAGCCAGGCGTGCAGGCTATAACTGAGCAAACAAAACACAGTTCCTACCTTTACAGAGCTTATAGTCCAGTGTTGCTTTTATGTGGTCTTCAGGAGTCTTAAACCTTTCCTAGTTCAAGTAGATTGCACGATCTTTGTAAGCAAGAACTGCATACTTAAATTTTTTGAAACACTGAGCACAGCACCTTACACTACGCTCTCTAAACAGCAAATTGATAAACTAAAAGAGAATCCCTGACTCTATAATCTGAAATCCCTCCACTCAATCTCTCCAGTATGGTGTAAAATTGTGTAAAACTGTAAATTATTTAAAATCCACAGGGTCTTGAATCTGAGATGTCAAAATAGCCCATAGAATGAACCTACTGCTAAAGGGGTACGATCCAATACAACTGGAGATACCGTGAAGGGGACCCAAGTCCCAGAACTGATCCTTTAATGGGGAAGAGAATTGGGGTAGTGGTAGAGGTGAGGAACACTCTCACCCTGCGAAGCTCCATTATCCCAAGTGCAAGGGGGTTCTGAAAAGCATCTTACCCTACTGCCAGAAAGAATAAAACGGGGCCCCCGCCCCTATTCCACAGGACCAGTATGCAAACCTACTTAGACAGGGTGGGGCAAGAGAAAGAGCCTCGGGTTCAGAATCAGAAGACCTGCGACTGAGTCCAGATTCTGCCAATAGTCAGGGAAGGTGGCACTGGGCTAGCCAGGTATCCCCTGTGAGCCTCAATCACCCCTTCTGTAAAATGAGAAGAATAACCTCTGATTTGTCTGCCTCACGGAAATATTGGGAGGCTCAAATGAGATACATTCCTATGAAAGCACTCAGAAAAACCATGCTATACAAATCCTGAGAGACTGTGAGGGTATGCAAACTCCCAGAGGAGCATCTTACACTATAGCCCAGGAACCTTCATTGCCTTTTTCTTGTACCCCCAACACCTGGGTTTCCATCTGCTTACATCTCTGAATTCAGAGAAACAGTTCACCCCCAAATCTCAAAAAGGCAAGTGCGCTAATTCCCGAATTCCAAGAGGATGAAGAGAAGGGCAGCCATGTAACCATTTCAACTTCTTGCCTTGACACACGCTTCAGTTCTCCCTTTACAAGAGTCAAACTAGAGAGAAGCCAACAAAAAGGGGAAGGGATGGAGGTTCAAGCAGCCACATATACTATCTGTCCTTTGTGGCTATCTGCCTTCTCTCCACTGCCAAGTCAGGTCCCCATCTGGGGACTGCTGAACTAATCTAAACGGGACTCTGAGGCAATACAGAGATTAGTGTTTGGGAGAGAGAGATTGTATCATTTTAGGCCACATTCCACAGCCCAAAAGAAATTATTATCAGCATGGATTATCAGAGGTTAACTGGACAGGGAGAAAACAATTGTTCCCTTGCAAATATTCTTCCCTATCTCTCCAATATATTTCTTTTTTTCCAGGCCCAGTCCTTCCATTTGCTTGTTCAGTCCTCCAACCAACCATCCATCCAGCACCCACAAAACTACCCTAAAGACTCTCAAGGAGAAAAGGTTGAGCAGGAGAGGAAGGGAAAAGGCAGACACCTTACAAAGTTGTAAACTGTAGTGTTACCGGTGATGGGGCGACTGGGCAGACTCTTGGGGGAGGTGGGTGGGGGAGGGCATCCTGTGCTCCGACTCTAAGGGCCAGTGCCTCTGCCCATCAGGCCTAAGAGCCTAAAGCAACTCCTTCGGGCTCTAGGCAGAGGGAAGGCCTATTTTGCAGAGTCAAGCTTATTAAAAACGGCTTGGAAGATTTAACCTAGGGCATCAGCTGTTTGGCAGATTTCAATTAAACCCCAAGCTTGGAGAGGAAGAAATTCTAGTGCTGACCTATGCATTTTGGGGGCCATTATCAACCACCGGTAAAAATCCAGACCTGTATGGGTGCAAAGGCTGTTTCTGTCCCATCATTCAGGCCAAGAACATCCTCCTCATTCTAGAAATGGGATCCACCCCATCACCAAGCCCCACCATTCCACAACAACCAGCCGGTGGAGGCCCACGCCCCTGCCAGGGCCCTTCCCCCAGCAGCTCCGACACCTAAAGCCGGTCCCAATCACCCTTGGGGTCTCACGTGACCAGGCCTGTGCCCGCCTCCCACCCTTAGGCTGGCAAGTTAGGGACTCAAATTCAGCCTCTGGCCTGGCAAAAGTCAAAGGCGGCTGGAAAGCATTTCCCCCTCTTTCCCCACTTCTGGCGTCACTGCCTACTGTTCATACTTAAAAAACACTGAATCAGGAGATATGTTTTGAACATGGACACACACAGAGGGAACATAAACACACATGCCCGGAGAGCTCCCAGAGACCCCACCAATTCCCACAGCCCAACAGAGACCCTTCTTTTGAAACCCTTTATCAAAATGCAACACTTTCCCTCCCAGTCCTTCCTTAAGTAAGTGTTGAAAAACCACATTATTAGCAAACTTACCTGTCTATACTCTGGGGTAACCTTACACTCATGGTTTCTCAGTGTCTCCACAGTTCCAGAATCCTGTAGTTTTGATGTCTTGATCAGGACTGAATCGCTTGCAATTTTTAAGAAAGGTGAGAGGATGGCCTCCCAACTTGAAGACAGAATCCTTTTTCTTCCAGCTCTCAGGACCCTGGTAACTGAAGCTCCATTCTACTTCTACCAGTTAACATGGTCTCCTTTCTTAGCCCCCTTTTCCCCTCCCCCCCCCTTAAAAAAAAAAAACCAGAAAAAACCCGAAAGAAGAAGAGAAAAAACTATGACCTTCTTAGAAACCAAAAACCCAACCACAAATCTCTTCAAGGTTAGCGCTATGGGCTTAAAAAAAAAAAAAAAAATCACAGAAAGAATGTGCCTTCAAAATATCAATCTTAACTGCAAAATATAGATAAAAACCATCCCTTTAATCTAGTTTTCCTAGCTGTCCTTCTGTTGGCAAGACAGCCTCAAGCTCCAAAGGGGGAAAAAATAATGCTCTGGTCTCCAATGCTTAAAACGACAACAAATATACTGAGGGACCAAAAAAAAAAAAAAAAAAAAAAAAAATCCAAATTGACACCTGGAAAAAATCTTCCAGCTGATTTGCACAGTAAAAAAATAAATAAAACCATACACTAGTATGTACACAACAGCACTCCTTCCAAGTCCAGTGCAACCCTGGGAACCAAAATTATGAATTTCCTTAAAAAAAAGCTTTTATATGAAAGGTTTTGAAATTCTTAAATGAGCCAATCGCACCAAAAAAAAAAAAAAAATCAAAGAACACCTGAAATGCAATGCTTTTTACCTTTAAAATGGTAGCAATACCACAAACCAGAGAAAAATCTCTGAAAATATTCTCTCCTTTTCTTTTTCCTTTAAACTTGCAGGTTTCTCCACCTACCCCAGCCTGACTCCCAGCCTAGGTTCGGCCTTTTTCTGAAAGACAATTTCCTGAGTTAGTTCTGTTTTGCTCCTCCACATCCAGGATCCGAAATTTTCTCTCGCCTCAGCCTCCATGAAACGGAGATTTCGCTTCTTCCCGTTCCCCCTGTTCTCCCTCTCGCCTGGCCAGAAAAACTGCTCCCTTATTATTAATAGTTTAGATTATTATTGTGGATTTGAGTTCGAGGTGGGATATTCCTCCACACCAGCCTCCCGGACAATCCGATCGCCTGGCTTCTCTCGCTCGGCCTCTCTTTTTCCTCCCTTTCCGCCCCTCGCCTAATCTCGCAGGCAGAAGCCCACCGCGCCTGGCGCAGGACCGCGGGCGGCCTCCGGCTCCCGGCCCCGCTCGCCCGCTCGCCCCACGCCCGACCGCCGCGCTCCGGTCTCGACGGCCGCGGGACTCCGGGCTCGGGCGCAGGCAGGGAAGGCGGCGGCGGCGGCAGGCCGGCACGGGCAGGCGTCCGGCTCCCGGCGTCGCGGCCGCGCTCGCCTCCTTCCGGGCCCCTTCCCCCCCGGCTCGCCGCTCGCTCGGGCGCAGGCCCGGCCGGCCGCCCCCTCCCCGCTCTGCCCTCCCTCCTCCTTCCCCGCGAGCCTTTCTCCTTCCCTCGCTCCGGCGGGGGCGGGGCCGCAGGCTCCTCCTCCCAGCGCTGCCCGCCGGCCTTTCCCCTCACGCCGCGGCTAGGGGCGGGGGCGGGAAGCCGACCGCCCTTCCCTTCCCTGAGTGTTGAGGCCGCGGCTCCCGCCCCCCGGCACCTCTCTAGGTCTCCGTGTGCGCTCTACCCCGACGCGACCCCTCGCCGCCGGTTCTCGGCGGGTCCCCTCCGCGGCCCCACAGTCGCTGGCCCTGCCCCTCGGTGCGGCCTAGCCGATCCCGAGCTTAGCCGGATCCCTGGCTTTTCCCGGCCTGGCTCGCCGGCGACCCCGGCCCGGACCCCGCGAGTCACACGGCACCGCCTCCGCCGCCGTCACCACCCCGGCCGCCTTCTCGCTGCTTTCCCTTGGGTGCTTTTCCCCCTTTTACTGCCCTGAGCTCAAGACCTGACCTTTGTTTCTTCCCCCTCTTCCCACCCTGCTGCGGTGCCCGGCGCTCCTAGGCCCCCTCCCCACGTGGACTGGTTTTTGCGTTCACCATCGTTAACGCCTGCTCTCCCACCGCCTCTGCTCACACTACCTCCACCTCTTTTCTCATCTTATTTTTCAAAAATTTGTCGCGGCCCCCTGCCTGGATGCCAGGAGCTCTTTTAACCTTTTCCTCCCGTTTCGGTGGTCCTCCTCACTTCTAACACCCACCGACACTGCGGGAAGAGACCCTTCTGCTCTTCCCGCTCCGGTTGTTTGGGCATCTTAATACCAGGCTGGGTAAAGTGTTTTTGAACTCGATGGAAAATCCTTTCAAGGACAGTTCTATTTTCATAACCCCCTCTCAAAGAATCACGGTTTCTAAATCTTTCCAAGTAGCATGACATTAGTCAGAAGGTCCCAAGCGTTACGGTTAAAAATAATTAAGACAAAAAGGAAATTTTTTCATTAGGACTGGGGAGTGAACTTTGTCTTCTTGCCTGGGTAAATGCTATTGTAAAATACCTTGCGGAGGTGGTGTGTTTGCATATGTTCTCTCCCTTCCACACCACCTTGATTGTTCTGGGGGAAGATACACGTATATGTGTATTTACCCACACACATCCATAAGCAGTAAAGCGGGATCTGAGTGACCCCAGCAGTGTTAGAAGTGATGAATTTGCAAACAGCAAGAGGAAAAAGAAACTAACAAGCATCCGCTGAGGACCCAGAATGAACTAGAACCTTCCTCTGAATTATACCAGGTACAAGTTGGTAAATAAAAGAAAGGACTTCACTTCATCTCCACCAACCCCTAGGCCAGAATCCCCAAAGACAGGTGGTCTGCCCGGAATCTGAGGCACCACAGTTCAAATTTCTACTGACTTTGTTGCTTATTCCCTTCCTATACTACCTGCAAAAATGATGTTCCCAAATGTGGACACTTGTTCTATGGTGATAGACCAGTGGTCACCAAACATTTTTCTTATCATGCTTTCTTAATCTATGTAATATTTTTAAACAATTATTTACATGTATTTTATTACATACGTTATAAATCTTGCTCTAGAGTAGAAATATTAAAAGATTAAAATAAAGGTGAAGTGCATTTTAAAATCGTACTTTTTAGTGGAAGTTAATGGCTGTCATGACTGGAAAAGATGCTTGTCAAAGAGGTAGAGTCAAGCAGAAGGAGTGCCTTCTTGATTGCATTTATTAAATTATGATAACTCATCTTCCCATCCCATTCACCACGAGGCAAAGGCTTTTAATTGAAATTCAACTAGTAAATCTACAGCTTAAGTCAATCAGTCCTTCTTGAGTGACTGGAAGGTTTTACATTTTATATTTTTAACAAATGGGTCCAAACCCCCTTGGAAGTGTCGTTTAGATTTTTTTAACAGATTTAAAATTTTTGTTTCTTAGTTTTCAAGTGTGCAGACAAAAGTTTTACAGGTGAAATACACTGTTTTTGATGATTAAAAAAATAACAGGGACTTCCCTGGCAGTCCAGTGGTTAAGACTCCCAGCTTCCAATGCAGGGGGTGCGGGTTTGATCCCTGGTCAGGGAACTAGGATCCTGCAAGCCACGCAGTGCCACCCAAAAATAAATTTTAAAGTAACAGTTTTGGAACCATTTCAGCCAGGCATTTTCCAAATGCTTTCTCAATAAGCATGAGTTTCTTGAGAAAAGCAGTAACTTTCCCACTAATTAATAGACTGTCACCTTCACCTTGAAGGGACAGATTAAGTGGATTTTTGTTGTTTTTTGTTTTTGAAAATAAGTGCTAGATAGTATACTCTTGCCAGCCATTTTTGATAGAACTTTGTAAAATAAAAATGTGTATCCCTGCTTTGTTCTATATCTCTTTTTAGGCCTCTCCCAGGAGATAACCAATGAATCTCAGCAAAACAAGAATTTTCATGGTCATTTTCCCTGTCTTTACTAAAAATTGTAAAGTTTGTAGCAATTAAGAGGCTTATTTTCATCCAGTGGATGGCATACATTATAAAGAAACTGAATGTCTGAACTGTGTGTAGCATTACTGCGGGTTCCTGGAAACATCTCACATACTGCACGTGACAGATGACCTCTGAAGTAGTGACCCGGTGAGAGTGCTAGGTCAGGCGTCAGACCGTATATTAAAGATAAATAATAATAAATATTAATATAGAGCTTAAGTAGTTATTTTTACTATTGTTAAATACTATTGTGAATGCACTTAAGTATTTTCCTCTTGCAGAGCAGTGTATCTCTTTGTATACTCCACTTTGAAGACTGTGGGGATGGGGGGGTGGCCTTAGCAGGATAGAGTTCCCTGAAGTTTGCTGGTCATTTAAGTGAACTGCAGTCTCAGTTCAGGGAAAAAAATATATTAGATTGTACCCAAGACAGACTAGGTTGTAGGAATCTGGAAGCAGCTGTTGGTTAATGAAAAGAGCACTAGACTACGAATCCAAAGAACAGAGATTGTTTGGGGCTGTATTCCTTTCTAGCTTTGTGACCTGCTGTTTGCAGGTTGTAAGGATTAAGTAAGGTCAAGCATGGGCTCTGTAAACTACAGATTGTTGGGCAGGAAAATCAGGATAAACGTTAAGAAGTGATATCTTGAATCGACAGAGTCCTTTTACCTTTTTTCCAAGAGCTCTATTAATAAATGAACCCTCTCTGCCCAACATCCTGTGGGATAGGTAGGGCATTCATTGTTATGTTCATTAGCTGTTAGGTTAAATTTATTTACACTTAAGGAAACTATGGCACAGAGAAGTTTTAGGTAATTTGCATGAAATCCCATTAGTTTGATACATTTAGGCTTGAGTTCATACCTCCTCATTTTTAGGTGAGAGAAGCAAAGGAAAAAACTTTGTGTGTGTGTGTGTGTGTGTGTGTGTGTGTGTGTGTGTTGAGACGGAGTCTAGAAACTTAATACTTAATTGCATAGCTGAGGGAGAGCTGTGATGGAGAAACTTGAATGGTTCCCAGTGTGAGTTCTAGAGAAGCAACTTTTTCATGCAGAGACAGCCTCAGCCCAAACCAGGAATTAAGTCTAGAAAGATAGACTCCAGGTTTCAGTCATTCTCCTTCTGGGATGCTGTTAGGAGACAGGCCTAGCAAATAAAATCACCAATGGAGGGACAGTGCTACTGTTTATTGAAGACCTTTATCCCTCTTCAACCTTTATGAGTTGGAAAAATGATGCGGAGAGACTTGCTTAATTAAGATATTGTTTAGTCCTAAGGGTGAGAAAATGTTATGGTTTATGTTTTAGCTGATTTAGATTTCTCTAGAGTACTTCTGGGTAGCCAGAATAACCAATATTAAACCTCTATTACAGATATCATTTCATTGTCACTCAGAACATTCTGATCATTCAACCTGTTGAGTTCCCAATAAAATTTTAATATGAAGAAATATCAAATAATAATACCCAAAACATACATAGTACTTACTATGTAAATACTGTTCTAAACAAACTATGAGTATTAACCACTAGATCGTCTCAGCAACCTTTTGAGGTGGTTATTATCCTCATTTTCAGATGGGAAACAGAGGCTCAGAGAGCTAAAGTAGCTTGCTCAGGGTCACAGAGCTGGGGACACAGGCAGTTTGGCCCCAGAGTCTATGCTTAACTGTCAACTGTACTGGCTGTATGTTACAGGCACTGGTGAAAAAAAAAACAAACCCAAAAAACCAAAACCAAACCAAAACAAAGAACAACGCACAGACAAAAGCTTATCAGAAAGAAGAGGTGCAGGGCTTATTGAGGAGAAACTGGGGAGGGTGGAGCTGGTAGTAGAGGTCAGTGGTTTAACTCCTCAGCCCTCCAGAGAGTCATTTTTCCCATGATGCAGTGAACAGCAAATTTTATCTTAGTGCTCTCACGTCTTCATCTCCCTTCTCAGTGTCCCTTGAGATATCACCCCCAGAAATTTGCTCCCTCATCACTTTTGAGGATCTCAAGGCATTCAGTGGAGAAGGGACTTCTCACCTTAATTCCCACTGAGGGGAGGTCTGCGTTGTCTGTGGTGTCATCTCTCAGGTGTGCACTCCAGCCTCCCAGGCGTGGTAACTTCCTGTCTGTTGTTACCTTAGAAACCAGCTCTCTCCCATCAACACCCCTAGTAGCTGAGACGAATTGAATAACAGGGAAGGTGCCAAGGTAAGTTGTAAAGGGAAATGTGTGAAAGAAAACCAGTTTTAGATTGAAGGTTAATATTTCGGAAGTTGGGTGTGTTATTTTTTTCCTCCCAATAGGAAAAAGTACCCAGGATCAAATGCGAGATACAAAAAAGGTGAGCTACCAAGGGGAAGATTAAAAAAACAAAAAGCAAAAAACAAAACCTGCCCAAAGCCTGCTTTAAAAACTGAAAAATGTCCTTTAAAAATTTTGACATACGATAAATTACACATATTTAAAATGTACAATTTGATAAGTTTTGACACACATGAAACAACCACCACAAATCAAGATAATGAACATATTTATTATCTCAAAGCTTAGTCTTGCTCCTTTCTAATTCTTCCCTCCTACTGCTTCCAACTGGACCCCCCCCCCCACTCCCATCCTAGTCCCTGGGCGATCGCTGATCTGCTTTTTTCCCTAAAGATTAGTTTGCATTTTCTAGAAGTTTATATAAATGAAATCATAGAGTATGTGTTCCTTTAGATATGGCTTCTTTTACTCCGCACAATTATTTTCAGATTCATCTATGTTGTTGAATATATCAATTTATTGCTATATGGCATTTTTTGAATTTCAATTTTTGATTGCTTATTGTAAGTTCATAGAAACACAGTTATTTTTGTGTATTGATCCTATATCCTGCAATCTTACTTATTAGTTCTAGTAGATATTTTGTAGGTTTTATCAGATTTTCTATGTAGATGATCATGTTGTCTGAGAATAAGGACAATTTTACTCCTTCCTTTCCTATATGCATTCCTTTTATTTCTTTTTCATGTCTTACTGTGCTAGCTAAACCCTCCAGTGTGATGTTGACCTCACTAGTAAGAGCAGGCATCCCTGTCTTGTTTCTTATTTATTTATTTATGGCTGTGTTGGGTCTTCGTTGCTGCGCGCGGGCTTTCTCTAGTTGTGGTGAACAGGGGCTGCTCTTCGTTGCGGTGCACGGGCTTCTCATTGCTGTGGCTTCTCTTGTTGCGGAGCATGGGCTCTGGGCGCACAGGCTTCCGTAGTTGTGGCACGCAGGCTTCAGTAGTTGTGGCTCGCGGACTCTAGAGTGCAGGCTCAGTGGTTGTGGTGCACGGACTTAGTTGCTCTGCGGCATGTGGGATCTTCCTGGACCAGGGATTGAACCTGTGTCCCCTGCATTGGCAGGCAGATTCTTAACCACTGCACCACCAGGGAAGCCCCCTGTCTTGTTTCTGATCTTAGGAGGAAAGCATTGTTTTTTTCACCAGTATATATGATGTTATCTGTAGGTTTTTCATAGATGCTCTGCTATCAGGTTGTGGACGTTCCCTTGTATTCCTAGTGTAGCACCGCTGGTGTAGTAGTATCATGCAATATTCCCTTGTATTCCTAGTGTGCTGAGAGTTTTTATCAAGAATACATGTTCGGGCTTCCCTGGTGACGCAGTGGTTGAGAATCCGCCTGCTGATGCAGGAAACACCGGTTCGTGCCCCCGTCCGGGAAGATCCCACATGCCGCGGAGCGGCTGGGCCCGTGAGCCATGGCCGCTGAGCCTGCGCGTCCGGAGCCTGTGCTCCGCAGCGGGAGAGGCCACAACAGTGAGAGGCCCGCATACCGCAAAAAAAAAAAAAAAAAAAATACATGTATTATATCAAATTCTTTTTCTGCATTGACTGAGATGATCATATGGTTTTTCTTCTGTATTCTGTTGATATGGTGAGTTTTCAGTGTTGAACCAACCTTGAATTTCTGGGATAGACTCCACCTGGTTATGATTTTATACATTCTTTGATTTGATTTGCTAAAATTTTAAGAATTATTACATCTATATTCATGAAAGATATTAGACTGTAGCTTTATTTCCTTGTAATGTTTTGTCTGGTTTTGAGTAATGATGACTTCATGGAATAAACTGGGAAGAGTTCCCTTCTCTTCAATTTTCTGGAACAGTTTATGTGGAATTGACATTATTTCTTCTTTAAACGTTTCATAGACTACCCCAATGAAGCCATCTGGGCCTGGAATTTTCTTTGTGGGAATGTTGTAAGTTACAGCTTCAGTCTTTTTAATATGTATAAGGCCATCTGGATTGTCTATTTTTTTTGATTGAGCTTTAATAGACTCAGTTTTGTAAAGAACTTATTCATTTCATCTAAGTTTTTGAATATATGGGCATAAAGTTGTTAATAATATTCCTATATTATCTTTTTAAGATGTATAAAATCTGTAGTGATGTCTACTTTCTTTTTTTTTTTTTTGCGGTACTTGGGCCTCTCACTGTTGTGGCCTCTCCCGTTGAGGAGCACAGGCTCCGGATGCGCAGGCTCTGCGGCCATGGCTCACAGGCCCAGCCGCTCCGTGGCATGTGGGATCCTCCCGGACTGGGTCACGAACCCGCGTCCCCTGCATCGGCAGGCGGACTCTCAACCACTGCGCCACCAGGGAAGCCCGTGATGTCTACTTTCTTATTCCTGATATTTGTAACTTCTTTTTCCCAGCCAATCTGAGTACAGGTGTATAAATTTTATTAGTCTTCTCAAATAACCAGCTTTTCGGTTTCATTGATTTTTTTCCCTATTGTTTTTGTTTTATTGATTTCTGCTCTGATCTTTATTGTTTCCTTTCTTCTGCTTACTTTGGATTTCATTTGCTCTTCTTTTTCTAGTTTCTTACAGTTGAAGTTGAGATCATTGATTTGAGATCTCTCACAGAACCTGACTATACTGGTACCCTGATTTTGGATTTCTTGCCTCTGGAATTGTTAGAAATAAATTTTTGTTGTTGGGCTTCCCTGGTGGTGCAGTGGTTGAGAATCTGCCTGCCAATGCAGGGGACACGGGTTCGAGCCCCGGTCCGGGAAGATCCCACATGCTGCGGAGCAACTAAGCCCGTGAGCCACAACTACTGAGCCTACTGAGCCTGTGCTCCACAACAAGAGAGGCCGCGATAGTGAGAGGCCCGCGCACCACAATGAAGAGTGGCCCCCGCTTGCCGCAACTAGAGAAAACCCTTGCACAGAAACAAAGACCCAACACAGCCAAAAATAAATAAATAAATAATAAAAAGAAAGGAATTCCTTAAAAAAATTTTTTGTTGTTGTTGTTTAAGCTAGTCTATGGTAATTTTTATAGGAGCCCAAATTGACTAAGACAGTTTCATTGACTTTGTCTATTTTTTCAAATTCTGTTTTATTTATCGCCACTCTTGTTTTTTCTTTCCTTTCGCTAGCTTTGGGTTTAGTTTGCTCTTTGTTTTCTAGTTCCTTACGATGTACAGGTGTATATTTATGATTTCTTTTTATCTCTCTTACTGGCTTATTAACTATAACTTTTTGTTGTGCTATTATAGTATAATTCTTAATTTTTATTGTTGACTAACTTCAAATGATATTATACCACCTCACATATAATAATCTCCCAGGTTTTATGCTATTGTTAGCATACATACACTTTACTTCTACATGTGTTGTAAATCCTGTAATATGTTGTAAAACAGTGAATTGTCTTTTAAACTTATTTAAATAATAAAAATGGAAGTTTTTGTATTTATCTACATAGTGACAATTTCTGGTGCTCTTCATTCCTTTGTGTAAATTGAAATTTTATCTGGTATCATTCTTTCTGTCTGAAACACTTCCTTTAACATTTCTTGTTGCTGGTGTAGGTGATGTGCTTGGTGTAATTATTTTCTACTTTCTTGTGCTTGGGGTTCATTGAGCTTCTTAGATATGTGGGTTATGGTTTTAGGTAACTTTGGAAATCTATTGATTAATTATTTCTTCAGATATTTTTGTCTGTTCCCCATCTCTTTCTTCTCCTTTGGAGACTGTGTATGTTAGGCCACTGAGATGTCTCACAGATCACTGATACTCTGTCTTTTTTCTTTTCATGTTTCATTTTCGATGGTTTCTAGTGCTATTCTACAAATTCATTAATCTTTCTTTCTGCTATGTCTTATTTACTGTTAATCATATACAGTGTATTTTTCATCTCAAACGTAGTTTTTTTTGCAAGAAGTTCAGTTACATTCTTTTTAAAATTCCTTGTATACCTATACTTAATATGCCCAGTCTTTCTTCTAGCTTCTTGAAATATGGGATGCAGTCATAATAACTACTTTTGTGTGTTAATTCTATCATATGTGTCATTTCTGGGTCAGGTTCAGTTGATTGATATTTTTCCTCATTATGGGCCTTAATGTCCTACTTCTTTGCATGCCTGGTAATTTTTAATTGGGTGCTGGATATTTTTGTATTCCTATATATATTCTTAAATTTTGTTATAGAACACATTTAAGCTTCTTGGAAGCAGTTTAACCCTTTCAGGTCTTGCATTTAAGCTTTGTTAGGTGGAACAAGGACAGTATTTAGTCTAAAGTTGATTCCCTCCCCCTATCCACAGCTACTGAGGTTAGGTCTTCTGTGTACTCTATACGACGGCCTAGGAACTATGAGATCTTTCACTCTGGCTGGTAGGAACAGGCACCTTTCCTGGCCTTGTGTGAGTTTCAAGGATTCCTCTTTCTAATCCTTTCAAGTAGTTCTGTCTTCAATCTAGGATATTATCCTCCCACACATGCACTGATCTAAACTCAGCTGAATACTTAGGGGGGGCCCAGTGCAGCTCTCCGGAGTCCTCTCTTTGTGCAGCATTCTCCTTCTGATATTCTGGCCTCTGGCCTCTAGCCACCTTGCCCTCCAGGACTCTCAGCTTTGTCTCCTCAGCTCTGGGGCACTACTGCACTCCTCCTGGGCTCCCCCTCCCTGTGCGTTGGCCTGGAAACTTTGTCCGGGAAGTAAGCTGGAGCAACTAACAGAAGGACTCACCTCATTTGTTTCCCATTTCCCAGGAATCACTATCCTGCATTGCCTGGTCGCCAGTGTCTTGAGAACTGTTGTTTTGTATATTTTGTCTATTTGTTTAGTTGTTTCAGTTGAAACAATGGAATTCAGTCCCTATTATACTTTCTTAGCCGGATGCGGAAATTCTGGCTTGCCTTTTATTTTCAAACTTAAAACCCCGACTCTATACTTAAAATTTGAACAATTTTCTCATTGGTGGAATTAAATTTTAAAGGAAGGCTTGTCATGCTACCTTTTTTTTTTTTTTTTTTGGCAGTACGCGGGCCTCTCACTGTTGTGGCCTCTCCCGTTGCGGAGCACAGGCTCCGGACGCTCAGGCTCAGTGGCCATGGCTCACGGGCCCAGCCGCTCCGCGGCATATGGGATCTTCCTGGACTGGGGCACGAACCCATGTCACCTGCATTAGCAGGCGGACCCCCAACCACTGCGCCACCAGGGAAGCCCCATGCTACCATTTTAGAAGGGAGGATTTTCAGCCTGTTATGGGCTCTTGAGCCAACTCTCTGGCTTTGAATTTTGGATCCTCCAAGATTCAAGATTCAGGCTGTGTGGCCTAGGGAATGTTAATTAATTTATTTATGGCTTACTTATTTATACACATTTTAAAATGTGTATAATAATAATACCTTCCTTATAAGGTTGTTATGAGATTTAAATGAGTTAATACTTGCAAAGCACTGTGTATTGCCTAACACGTAGCAGGTGATTATCACATGTTAGCTAGTCATATGTATGAAGAGTGCAATCAGATGAGCTTGGCTAGTGTGTAGGCTATAGATTGGTGGGAAGTCATGAGAAGTGAGGTTGGTAAGGTGGATGGGTGCAGCGGAAGAAGGCTGCAAGATTGGGCTATTGGGTTTAGGTGAGATAGAATAGACCTATAAGCACATGAAAAAATGTACAACTCCTAGTAAGGGGTATAAATTAAATAAGATTATGGGAATTCCCTGGCAGTCCAGTGGTTAGGACTCCGTGCTTCTACTGCAGGGGGCACGGGTTCAATCCCTGGTCGGGGAAATAAGATCCCACATGCCATGATGAGGCCACCCCCGAAAACCAAACAAACAAAACAAAACACAAATAAAATAAGTCTGTTTACCTATAAATATCAAATTGGCAAAGCATTAGAAAGATGAAATTATCTATTGTGGGCAGGAAGGATTCCATGAAATAAAAACTCATATTGAGTGAGTGAAGTAAAAATTAATTTTAACTTTTTGGGGGACAATTGGGTAGAATGAATAAAAAGCCTTAAAGTGGGCATATCTCTTTTCCTCAAAGTGATTGAGGTATAATTTACATATAACTCTGTGTACAATGTGATGAGTTGATACACGTATATAGAGTGAAATGTTTACCACAACAAGGTCAGTTAATACATCCTTTACCTCACATAATTACCATTTCGTTGTTGTTGTTGTTATGGTGAGAACATAAAAGTTCTACTATTGTAGCATTGTCAAGTATACAATACACTATTGTTAACTATATCACCATGCTATACATTAGATCCTTGGAACTTATTTATCTTATATCTGAAAGTTTGTACCCTTTGATCAACATCTACCCATTTCTCCCACCCCCCCAGCCCCTGGTAACCACCATTCTACTCTCTGTGTCTATGAGTTCAGTGTTTTTAGATTCCATATATCAGTGGAATCATACAGTTTTTGTCTTTCTCTGTCTGACTTACTTCACTTAACATGATGCCCTCGAGTTTCATCCATGTTGTCGCAAATGGCAGGATTTCCCTCTTTTTAATGACTGAATAATATTCCATTGTATTGCTCATATCTTTTGATCCAGTAATTCCTCAAGGATGTTCATGGCAGCAGCATTGTTTATAGCAAGGAACAGTTGGAAAAATGCCTGACGATATGAAACAATTAATTGAGTTACAGCCCAGCTATATCCTGGAATAGTATTAGGTATCCTAACTGTGTAAAACAAAACAAGAAACAGAAAAATATTTCTACACACACACACACACACACACACGACTGTTAGGCAACACTCCAAAATATTAATAATATTATTTCTGGGAGATGGAATGACAGGTTATCTTCCTGTCACCCATTTCCAAAGTGGGAGGTGGGAATGGTTGGGTTCTACACACCAAGTAATTATCTGACACCAGCTGAGTGTCCCATAATTCATTTCAATTCTGATACTATCTATCTGGAGATAGCATCAGATTCCACAGGTTAAGGGCTCAGTCCCACAAGACTGCCCTCCACTTTAGATGCAAATTGCAAGTCCAGGTTGTCACCTGTGCTTCTGATCAACTGGCTATAAGTCAGAGGTTCCCGTGGCCCCCTCCTTGGGTTCTACTAACCTGCTAGAGCAACTCACAGAACTCAGGAAAACAAGTCACTTACTAGATAACCGCCAGATGGAAGAGATGTAGAGGGCAAGGTGTGTGGGAAGGACCTTGGAGCTTCCATGCTCTCTGAATGCCACTCTCCCCACACCTCCATGTGTTCACAAACCCAGAAGCTCTTTAAACCCTGTCTTTTCAGGGTTTTATGGAAGCTTTATTACATAGGCATGATTGATTAAGTCATTGGCCATTGATGATTGAACTCAATCTCCAGCCCCTCTCCTCTCCCTGGAGGTAGTGGGAGCTAAATGGGGAGACTGAAAGTTCCAACCCCCTAGTCACATGGTTGGGTCCACTGGCAACCAGCAGCCATCCTTAAGTGTGGTCCAAAAGTCACTTCATTAACATAACAAAATACATACTTGTTGCTCTCATCACTTAGGAAATTCCAAGGGTTTTAGGAGCTCTGTTCCAGAAACCGGACAAAGACCAAATATATGTCATTATAAATCGGAATATCACACAGGTGATTTATATCTTCTTCTTTATACTTCTCTGTTTTTTCCAAGTTTTCAGCAATAACCTGTAGTAATTTAATAATTTAAAAATCTAATATATTTAAAAAATGATTTTAATTTTAATATAGGACAGCAGGGAGCCAGCAAGATTATCTGGTGGAGAAGGAAAAGGGTAAATACAGTATTTAATTCTAGCAGTGGTATGGAAAGTGGGATGGTTAAGACACAGATATTCTGATGACCACTTCTTTATATACTTGAGTGAGTTTCACTGGAAGCTTTTGGGGAGTCCTGCACAAGGACCTGCACACATAATGACCCTTCCCGCCTGCATTTTGAGAGGGACGTCACAAGGAGCTGCTGCTGCCTGCAGCTCTCTGCTGGCAGGATGGGCTCCCTGCTTGGTGGTTTCTGAGAAGCGCGCATGGCAGCTTCAGGGAGAGCCCAGCATGTCTGCCAAACTATTCTGATGCCTCACTAATCCTCACAGCTGGTAAGCACATAGCAGTCAAACTGGAGAGATTCTCCACCAAGATTGCAAAGACTCCAAGAGGGGGAAAGACCTGGCCTTTTCTGAAAAGTGGGTTAACATGAAGGATAGAAGTGAGAGGCTGGAGGGGTGTGTCGTGAGATAGGCTGAAGGCTGAAGCTGGAAATGGGAGTCCCAGAATGAATGTGTGGGGCAGGCAAAAATTCAGTTCTGAGATGAATGAAGATGGAGGAGCAGAAATTAACTGGAGTAAAATGGGCATTGGATGAAGGGGGCAACTCTAATCAAATAAGAGGTAGTACTGGGAGAAGCCCTTGGAAGTGTCAAATTTTCCTTATGGTGTTACAAATCTTCAAGGTGGTGGTGCCTAAATAAATAAAACAAATACCCCTCTCCCCCAATAAAAAGGGAATTCCCTGGTGGTCCAGTGGTTAGGGCTCCACGCTTCTACTGCAGGCGGCACGGGTTTGATCCCTGATCAGGGAACTAGCACCCCGTATGCCTAGCTCAATAGAAAGGAGTCAGCAAAGAACCAGTTATCTGAGCAGAGGTGAGTGAGTGAGGGATATGGAGGCTATGGGTACAAAGATGGACTGTTAATAAAGAGAGCCACTTATGTGCTAAGCAGATGGACCAAGCTAGGTAAGCCAGGTTAGCACAGACAGCAAGGAGCACCCAGGTCGAGTCCATGGAGTTTAGGTAGTAGAGCTCAGCCCATGAGCCAGGGAAGCACCTGGTTATGACTGAGGAGTGCAGAAAAGCTGAGCATTGATATGTGGGAATCCCAGCAGAGTGCGGGCAGCAAAGGTAGGGAGTACTGTACTGGGAGGTGGGGAGCCACCTCTAGGCTGTCATCTTCTAGACAGGGGTTCACAGAGTTTTAGAGCTGTGAAATTTCTTGGAGACGACCCAATTTAATCCCTCCCCCTTTTTTTCCTAGAAGAGAAAATGGAAGCCCAAAGAGATGATCATGTCTTCCATCCTCTTTGAGACTCTTATCGTCTAACTACACGACTATCTACTCCTATTTGTTATATAGGGAATTGACATATAAGGAACTGGTCATATCTAAGATTCTGGAATCTTGCTCATACATACAGTCTTTCTGTAACTTGTGGATGCTATCATCATCTTGCACAGTTCCAGGGTCAAAATAAATGACTGTCCAATGTTCAAGATCTTTACCTTCTAATGTTCAACTCCTTTTACTTTTGCTCTATACCATCCACTTACTCTTATGGCCATATCATGGGCCTTATTATCACCTGATTCTTTACTTTAAGTTCAATATCCTTGGCTACAACTTCCTACCCTACCCGTCCTCCAATTTCTCTAGTTAATCGGCTTAGATCTATGATCTATCACTTCAATAACTCACTTATCGACGCTCTCAAATGCATTGCTCTCTTGTAAACTTTAACCCAAGAACAACACATCTGTCCCCCTTTTCTGACCCTACGTCTGTTCTGCTGAGGACTGTGGGGAGTTACCCAACCATGGAATTTAACACTAGTACAAATTCATGGTCTTTTACCATGAATTCCTGTGATCCTGTGTATTTCTGAGCGGTATCACCTCCTCCCCTCTTCTCCATAGCAACTCTTGTAAATCTCCCCACTTGCCTCAAGTGTTCCCCACCATATCCCTTCTCACTCTTGTTTTATGAGGGGGGAAAAAAAAGATAGTTGATTTCTGGTTTCCAGTCTGGCACGTAAGGAGCTTAGAGTTAACATTCCATCTTAAATTTTAAATAAGTAAAACCTGAACAAAATGCAAAATCAGCAATTCTTAGATTTACCAAATAAGTGAAGTCACAGGGCAAACTGCTGCTCTCCCAAGTTGGAGAACTAGATACACAGATACAGAGACTCACATCTCACCAGAGCAGAAACCCATGAGCAGAAACTTCCATTGGAACCAGAGCTGGGGTAGGAAAACCGGACCTGTAAGTGACAAATTGCTTGAGGCTCAGTGTGGACAAGTCTGAAAGTTAAAAACTGCAGGGTGACCCAGTCATGGGTGGGTGGGAGGCACCCATTTCTGTGAGTTTTGCCTCTAGGAGCGCTATCAGGACTTCACAGTGAGTAATGGAGAAAAATCCCTTTGTGTTCTGGCAGAGGGTTGGGGGTTGGTGGGTGGGTGGGAGGAGAAATACATTAGAGTCGTCTGTCCCTCTTAATAAGGTGTGCCCTCAGGAGAAACTAAATTACTGGGGCTTAAGCTGCTGGGGTTTTATCAGAGCCTAACCTATCTGGAGGAAGGGAAAATATCCAACTCCAGCCCCCTTTAGGGGAGGGAAAACTTGAGAAGCCCTGGTGAAATTCACAGTCCAGGGGCACAGGCTCACTAAAAGATGGAGACCAAATCATAGATCTATAGAAAAACTCCCCTTCCACCAGACCTTACCACTACGTTACTAAAGGCCTGTTTACCTCAGTTCCTTCTACCCAGGGCATCATGTCAACCTTTCAACAAAAGATTACAAGGCATACTAAAAGGCAAAAAACACAGTTTGAAGAGACCGAATAAGCATGAGAACCAGAGTCAGATATGGCAGGAATGTTGGAATTATCAAACCAGGAATTTAAAAACAGACTATGGTTAATATGCTAAGGGATTTAATGGAAAAAGTAGACAACATGAAAGAACAGATGGATAATGTAAGCTGTAAGATGGAAGATGGAAATTCTAAGAAAGAATCAAAAAAGAAATGCTAAAGATCAAAAACACTGTAACAGAAATGAAGAAGGCCTTTGATGGACTCATTAGTAGACTGGACACAGCTGAGGAAAGAATCTCCAAGCTTGAGGATACAACAATAGAAAAGCAAAAAGAAAGAAGACTGAAAAAGATGGAATGGAATGTCCAAGAGCTGTGGGAAAAAAATACAAAAACGTAACATGCATGTAATGGGAGTATTAGAAAGAGAAGAAAGAAAGGAACAGAAGCAATGTTTGAAGTAATAATGACTGAGAATTTCTCCAAATTTATGTTAGACACTAAACCACAGATCTAGGAAGCTCAGAGAACACCAAACAGGAAAAATGCCAAAAAAGACTATACCTAGGCATATAATATTAAACTTCATAAAATCAAAGATAAAGAAAAGATTTTGAAAGAAGCTGAAGCTGGGATTGGGGTGGTGGAGAACACCTTACCTATAGAGGAGCAATGATAAGGATGACATCTAACTTCTCCTCAGAAACCATGCAAGCAAGAGGAGAGTGGAGTAAAATATTTAAAGTGTTAAGAGAAAAAATCCACCTGCCTAGAATTCTGTACACTGCAAAATATCCTTTAAAAATGAAGGAGAAAAAAAAATGAAGGAGAAATAAAGACTTTTTCAGACAAGCAAAAATTGAGGAAATTTTTTTCACTAGACCTGCCTTAGAAGAAATGTTTTAAAAAGTTCATCAGAGAGAAGGAAAATAATATAGGTCAGAAACCTTAATCTACATAAAGAAAGAAGAGCACTGGAGAATGAATAAGTAAAGGTAAAATAAAACCTTTTATTTTTCTTATCTTAATTGATCTAAAAAGTAACATTTTGTTCAAAATAATAATAATAGCAACAATATATTTGATTATGTATTCATGTATATATATACACACACACAAATATGTATATATGTGCTTATGTATAAGTGAAATGAATGACAGCAGTGATACAAGGGACAAGAGAGAGGAATTAGGAATATCTTATGATTATGAGGTATTGCACTACCTGTGAAGCAGTTTTTTTGTTTGTTTATTTATTTATGTATTTATTTATGGCCACACTATGAGGCATGTGGGATCTTAGTTCCACAACCAGGGATCGAACTCATGCCTCCGGCAGTGGAAGCGTGGAGTCTTAATCACTGGACCGCCAGAAAGTGGACTTGAATTAGTTGTAAGTATTATATTTCAAACTCTAGGGCAGCCATTAAGAAAAGTAAAAAAAAGAAATACAACTGATACGCTAAGAGAAGAGAGAAAATGGACGGATACAAAATGTTTAATTAAAACCACAAAAGGCAGAAAAAGTGTGGAAGACAAAAATAGGAACAAAGAACAAGGGCAACAAATAGAAAATGTGGTAGCTATTAATCCAACTATATTAATAATCACTTTAAATGTCAACGACCTAAATACACTAATTAAAAGACAAAGATTGTCAGAGTGGATCAAAAAACAAGACCCGGGTTTCCCTGGTGGCACAGTGGTTGGGGGTCCGCCTGCCGATGCAGGGGACGCGGGTTCGTGCCCCGGTCCAGGAGGATCCCACGTGCCTCGGAGCGGCTGGGCCCGTGGGCCATGGCCGCTGGGCCTGCGCGTCTGGAGCCTGTGCTCCGCAACGGGAGGGGCCCCGGCGGTGAGAGGCCCGCGAACCGCAAAAACAAAACAAAACAAAACAAAACAAAAAAAACAAGGCCCAACTATGTGTTATATAAAAGAAACCCACTTTTTTTTTTTTCTGCACCATGCAGCTTGCAGGATCTTAGTTCCCCGACCAGGGATTGAACCTGGGCCATGGCAGTGAAAGCACTGAGTCCTAACCACTACACCACCAGGGAACTCCCAAGAAACCCACTTTAAATATAAAGAAATATATGTTAAAAGTAAATGAAAAAGATTCACCTATTTTCCTGTTGTATATGTCTCCTTTGTTGACAATAAATTATTTTTTATTAAAAAATTAATGGTTGGAGAAAGATATACCATGTTAATACTAGTCAAAAGAAAGTAGAAGTGGCTATATTAATTTCAGACAAAGCCAACTTCAGAGCAAGGAAAGTTGTCAGGGCTAAAGAGGGGCATTACAAAGTGATAAAGGGGTCAATATTCCAAAAAGCCATAACGATCTTTATATGTATGTATGCATCTAACAACATAAGGCAAAAAATACATCAGGCAAAAACTCATAGAACTGCAAAGAGAAATATATGAATCCACTATTATAGTTGAAGACTTTAACTCCCGTCTATCAGAAATGCCCAGATCCAGCAGGCAGAAAATCAGTAAGGACATAGTTTAACTCAACACCATCATCAATCAACTGGATATAATTGACACCTGTAGACTACTCCACCCAACAATAGCAGATTATATATTCTTCTCTAGCTCACATGGAACATCCACTAAGGTAGACCACATTCTGGGCCATAAGATCCACCTTAACAAGTTTAAAAGAGTAGAAATCATACAGTATCTGCTCTCATATCCCCATGGGATTAAACTAGAAATCAATAACAGAAAGATAGCTGGAAAATCCCAAAATACTTGGAAATTTCACAACATACTTCTAAATAACACATAGGTCAAAGGAGAAATCTCAAGGTAAATTAAAAAATATTCTGGGGACTTCCCGGGCGCTCCAGTGGGTAAGACTCTGCACTCCCAATGCAGGGGCCCTGGGTTCGATCCCTGGTTGGGGAACTAGATCCTGCATGCATGCCACAACTGAGTTCAAGTGCTGCAACTAAAAAGATCCCACATGCCAAAACGACGATCCTGCACGCTGCAACTAAGACCCGGTACAGCCAAAATAAATAAATAAAAATTTTAAAATATTCTGAACTAAATAAAAATACAGTTTATCAAAATTTGTGGGATGAAGTGAAAGCAGTGCTTAAAGAAAAATTTATAGCGTTGAATACATTTATTAGAAAAGACAAAAGATCTAAAATCAATAATCTAATCTTCCACTTTAGGAAACTAGAAAAAGAAGAGCAAATTAAATTCAAAATAAGAAGGAAAGAAATAAAAATTAGAGCAGAAATCAAAGAAATTAAAAACAAGATATCAATAGAGAACATCAATGAAATGAAAATCTGTTTCTTTGAAATGACCAATAAAATTGACAAACCTCTAGCAAGGCTAACTAAGAAAAGAAGCGAGATGTGGGCTTCCCTGGTGGCTCAGTGGTTGAGAGTCCGCCTGCGGATGCAGGGGACACAGGTTCGTGCCCAGTCCGGGAAGATCCCATATGCCACGGAGCGGCTGGGCCCATGAGCTATGGCCGCTGAGCCTGCGCGTCCGGAGCCTGTGCTCCGCAATGGGAGAGGCCACAACAGTGAGAGGCCCGCGTACCGCAAAAAAAAAAAAAAAAAAAAAAGCGAGATGACACACATTACTAATATCAGAAATGAAAGAGGGGACATCACCTCAGAACTCATGGACATTAAAAGGATAATAAAGGAGTATTATGAATGGCTCTATGCCCACAAATTTGATAACCTAGATGAAATAGACAAGTTCCTTGAAAGGTTCAATCTGTCAAAACTCACACGAGAAGAAAATACACAATCTGAATAGTCCTATATCTTTTAAAAAATATTGAATCTTATAGGGTTTTGGTAATAATTTAATGGTTTATAACTATAAAGTTATTAGAATATTCGCTGGCATATAGTAAGCACTCAACAAATGTTAGTTATTGTTATGCTATTAGTATAAGCTCATGAACGTAGGGTCTGTATGTATCTTGTTCATTGTCCAGTGGTGTGCTGGAGCCAGCTTGTACCAATTGTGCCCATTTCTTTCCAGTTCCACATTCAGAGATGTCACAGAGCTTGATATTGACTATGGTGGTAGTATTTACACCCTGGTAATTGGCTAATGCTTCACATCAGGGATTTTTCGGTTTGTTTTTGGAGAGCTGGTTTACTAGTATGCCATTATCTAGTCCAGTGCCTAGCACTTAGTACGCACTCAGTAAATATTTGTTGAATGAATAAACACATGACCACAGTCCATATGTTTAACTATTTCATTAGGGTCTCTTCAGTCATACCTTTAACTGAATAAGGCTCAGTGTGGAATTTCTTATCATAGGAGACCCTTGCTGTGTGCATTACTGGGGTGTTACTTGGGTGGTACCTGGCTGCTCTCCAAAAGCAAACCTTGGCATTCTTTCCTTCCAGTTCTGGTTTCTTTGAGACATTTGACAAAGGGGAAGAGGAACAAGAGGCAGAAGACCATCAGAAGTGACTCATCCTGATGAGCTGGGCTGGTCGAGGGTCTCAGGAGTCAGCATCCAGTATCTGTGTGTGGAGCCTGCTGTAAGGCTGCTACAGCCTTGGGTTTTGCAGCCTTGAGATTTCTGTGAGGATGTCAGAGTGAGTGAGAGAAGGTCATGAGACTCAGTGTGCGTACTAGGCCAACAAGAAAATGATGTGTGGAACTGATGGTAGATGTTTGAGACCAGCTGCAGAAGAGCCCCTGATTATGTGAGGGCCATGAGAAGGTAGGGGTAGGACGTGGAAAGGGAGGGTAGGAAGGAGGCAGGCTCTTGTTGAAGAGGATGCCTTTAGAAGGCTTTTGGGGAGAGGGTTCAGGTGTGGGACCCTCCATATTACAAGCAGGTATAAGATCATGTTTCAGTCTAATTGTCATTTTCCTTTTTTCAGTCTCCTTTCTTCTGTAAAATGATGGTAAAACTTGATCCTCCCCCAGTGAGTATGTATTGGGGGGAGGTGGGTTTGGAGAAGGGAAGATATGTGACATATTTGTCATTATAATTATTATTAGTACTATAGGATATTAGCTTCACCACAAAAATGACATTATTGCTTTACACCTTAAAATAATAGCACATGCTTTTACAATTTTTATTTGATCTCCCTACTTGATCCTGCGATGTAGTTATGGCACGTATTATTTACTTTAAAAATTTATTTAACTTTAATATAAATAATACAATCTTGTAGTTTAAAAATCTTAAGTATAAAATATTTGCAGTGAGAAATCTATTTTCACATCTGTCCTTCAGCCACGCATTTCCTTCTCCCCAATAGGTAAACTTTGTTATTCGTTCTGTTTATTTTTCCAGACGTTTAAATGAGTTTACCTAAAACAAATAGACTGCTAGATATTTGGCCAGCAAAGATGGGTTTATTCAGGTTCAGCAGAGAATTGCCACCTTGGCAAGCCATCTGCAAGTCCCGCCAACCGCAAGGGAAGGAGAACAATTTTTATAGAGAGGAAAAGGAAGTTGAGAGGGCTATAGTAAACAAAAACTCCATGGCTTTTCATTGGCTAAGTTATTTCCAGGAAAGAAGAGGGGTCTTTCTTCTTCCTATTGGGCTCTGCTTTTATCACAGGGAGTAAGAGCTCCCCCTTCTGGTCTCCCCACTCAATTTAATTGAGGTTTCTGTTTATCAATTTTTTACAAATGCCTAATCAAGTAAACATGAATATGTGTTTCCTCCTTTCTAGACAAATGATAACATCCCATGCATACTGCTATGTACCTACTTTTCCTCTTAAAACAAATCTTAGAGGTATTTCGACATCAGTACACAAGGGGCTTCTTTTTTCTTTTTGTCTGTGCACAGTGTTCCATTTTATGGATGTACTATAATTTGTTTAACACTGCGGGTGGACATTTTGGTTGCTTCCATTATTTTGCTTTTGAAACCATGCTGCATCGAGATCCCTTGTAATTTTGCACCTGTGCGAGTTTATCTGTATGGTCCCTGTTTCATAGATGGGACAGCTGAGACTCAAGGTGATGCAATGACAAGTCCAAGGTCACAAATGATCACTGAAGCAAGTTCTACGGCGCAGCCACTGTGAGAGTTTCCCACTACTACAACATGGAACCTGGGTTTTAGTTCAGCAGCCGTTGTTTCATGCTGCCATGGCCAGGTCCTGCCTAGTTGCTAGCCCTGTAGAGATGGGGAGAGACCTATTTGACACTGCCTACAGGATAAAAAAGAGCCTCTGAGCGAAATCCTAAAGGATGGGCAGGAGTTAGCTTAAGCAGTGGACAAGACAGGGCCTTTCGGTCCACGGGACAAGCAGGCACCCAAAGCCCAGAGGTACAAGCAATTCAGTACCACCAGGATGTCAAGTGGGTGGTGGGAAGTGGCTGCAGAAGTATTTCTTGAGTGTTTGTGCAGGTGCAGCAGTGAGCTCCTGGATCCCATGCTATATTGAACTTGGACTTGGTTCTTTAGGTCTCAACTCGAAGTCAATGGAATTTCTGCAGAAAGGTTAACTTTTGTGTTTTACTTTTAATAATATGAAAAACAAATGCGACGATCGTTTAGGATGAACTGGGTGGTGTTTTATAACCTAAATTGCCAAATGTCTTCAGTGTCTGCATTTGCCTATGTCTTTGTTGTGGGTTGGCACCAGGTAGCGCTGCTTTAATTGTCTCAGCTAATGAGAAGAGAACAGAGGAGGACTCAATATGTAAATGAAACATTTGTGCCTCCGGGAGGCCAAATGTCTCCCAGCAGGCTGAGTGAACAAAGGGTTAGCAGAAGTTCCAACAGAGAAAAGTGGTAGGAGAAGTGAGTCACTGCACGCCTGCCAAACTCCAGAGACCCTGCGCTGGAGGGATCAGTTCCACAATCACATTTTGTGCAGCAATTAGTTTCAGCAAACATCATCTGTCACAAAAAATTAATGTTATTATTTTTAAGTGTATTGGTTTTTATAGTTTTGTTTCTATTTAATTGGTAAATTGCTATTGCTTTTATAGTTTTATGTACTGTAAGTATATATTTATATCTAGTTTTATGCCTATATCTATTTAAATGGCATTATAATACAGATAAATTACCAATGCTGGGGGTACAAAGACCTTTTTTTCCTTTTAGGGGAGCTACCGAAGGGTTTTGAGTCTCATGATCAGACTGGCTTTTTAAACAGAACATCCTGGCAGTATGGATTATAAATTGGAAAGAGACAAGCTTAGACTCTCTAAGAGGCTGGTGGAGGCCTAAACTAGGTCAGTGTAGCATTGTCCAGAAAAGAATAGATTCGAGAAATGTTTAGGGGGTGAAACTGGTAGGATTTGGTGACTGACCAGGTGTAGGAAGTAAGGGAGAAAAAAGCTTGGCCTGACACTCTAGTTTCTACTTGGTTGTAATAGGCTAAATTGTGGTGTCATTAACTAAAGTTAGAAACTGAGAGAAAAGGGGAGTGAGGAGCAGCGCTGGATGATAAGACAAAGAATTCCATTTGGGACGTGATACAGTCGAGCTGCCTATGGGACAATGAGGCAGAGATGCTCGGTGGGCAGCTGGACCAGTAAGTCTGAAGCTTGAGTCAGAGGTCAGTGCCGGCTGTGCAGATGTTGTGGTAGTTATGACAAGGAGACAAGACGAAACTAAAACCGTCTAGGAAGCATGTGTAGGATAAGCAGAGCTGTGGCCAGTGTTTTGCAGAACACTGGAGGTGGGGGAGCAAAGGGGAGCCCAGAAACGAGTTTGAAAAGGAACCGTCTTAGGAATGGGAGAGTTGAAAGGGGATGGATCTTAGCAACTAATGGAACAAAGGGTTTTCAACAGTGTTGCATGCAGAGGAGAGGTTGAATAAGATGAGCACCAAAATGCGGTCACTGGATTTAGTAATATGGAAGTCACAGAAAAACACGGCACCAGGTCCCTTCCTAAGCCCCAACACAACCTTGGAATCCTTCTCAACTATGTGCTGCCTAAATGTGGCCCCAGACAGTTAACTGGAGTTGGCACAAGAGTTGACACCTGCCTGACCTTCCTCGTTTGGTACAGGTGGGAGGGGTTACATCATTGGGGAGACAATCCATTCCTAGGACTGGAAAAAAGGACCGGGGGGCAGGGGAGGGAAGCCTCGAGCGGGAAGTGGAGTAGACCGAGAGGAAGGGAGTGGGATATGGGTAAGAGAAGATTTAGAACAGATGCTAAGAGCTGACCTGGGATCAGCAAAAGACTTGTGAGGACCCAGATGAGGGCAGCTACACGGTAGCACCTTGTCCTGCAGTTGTGGGATTTCCTCCATCAATCCATGGCAAGCTGGGGTAGGAAAAGTGAATGGGATTGATTATATAGGGATTGATACCCAGGGTTTGCTGTTCCAAGTGACCCAGGACAACTTATTCTTGGGGACCTTGGAACCTTCAACTGAAAAACAGATGGGTTGGACGCATGATCTCTCTGGCTTCATTTCTAAGTTCCTGGCAATGGTCCACGGTAATCGTGCTGTTTGGGTCTCATTCCATTTGGATGCAAAACCTCTGGCCCAGAAACCAAACCTTACCCATTGCTTGCTTTCCTCAGGCTGAACTTTCCAGGTAATTACTGCTGTGTTCACTCAATTTTCCCCTGGTGGGTTGCTCTGACTGGTCTGAGTCTCTGAATGGTTAAGGACAAAGCAATGACAGAATTATAAACAGTATTAATTGTGATAGTATTAACATTTCAAATGGAATTAATAGCTCCCAGTCACGTGACCAGATACATTACTTTTATAGGTAATTATGATAAGTAATTAACACTAAATAAGTGATTCCTAACCTGGTTCCTGGAACATTTTCTTCCCTTTCCTCAAAACCTTCTGAAAAGTTCTCCTTTTGACTAACCCTATTTCCTACCTTTATCCTTAACAGGCCATAATATGAATTTAAACTATCTTTCAAATATTGTATTAGCGAGGTAGCCTTTGTTCCCAATTTTTTTTTTTTTTTTTTTTTTGTACGCGGGCCTCTCACTGTTGCGGCCTCTCCCGTTGTGGAGCACAGGCTCCGGACGCGCAGGCTCAGCGACCATGGCTCACGGGCCCAGCCGCTCCGCGGCGCGTGGGATCTTCCCGGACCGCGGCACGAACCCGTGTCCCCTGCATCGGCAGGCGGACTCTCAACCACTGCGCCACTAGGGAAGCCCTGTTCCCAATTTTAAAGCGGGAGAGTCCAAGTTATAAACGGCATACGAGCATAAAAATGTTCAGTTGCCCCCACCATTTATTTGAGACAAACCGAAGACGACAGTAATGACGTAACAGTTTACTCTTATTAATAAAGGTGGGGGAAGGTGGGGAGAGGTCATAGCTGCTGAGGGTCCAGGGGAGCTCATCCTTTTCAGTTAGCATCATAGGCCAGCACTTGAAGCAGGACTGTGGAGCCAGGTGGCTTGGATTTGAGTCTGCCTCTGCCACTTGCCAGGAAAGTGACGTTGAACAGGTTGTTTTACCTCTCTACTTGGTGTCCTCATCTGTAAAATGGGATGATAATAGAGTCTACCTCCTAAAGCTGTTGTGGGTTTTGGATGAGCTGACGTATCTGAAGCACTTATGACACAGCTGGCTCATAGAAAGCGGTGTGTAAATGTGGCTGCTTGAAATATTATCACCTTTTTGGAGGACAGTTGAGCAATATGTATCTAAAGCCATTGAAATGTCATAATTTTTGACCCAGTTATCTCACTCCTGGGAACGAACCTCAAAGAATTAATTGAAGGAAAGAAAAAGATTGTAACTATGGACAAAAGTTTTGAAAACATTTTATTTACAAAACAAATAACAAGAAACAACCGAAAAAAACCCACCGAAAGGGTAATGGTAAAATATATGTTGTATAAACATGATGGAATAGTCTGCCCCGGTTAAGATGATCAACGTTAATTACAGGGACTTCTCTGGTTGTCCAGTGGTTAAGAATCCTCCTTCCAATGCAGGGGATGC
The DNA here is from genome assembly GCF_937001465.1 of Orcinus orca. NCBI lineage: Eukaryota > Metazoa > Chordata > Mammalia > Artiodactyla > Delphinidae > Orcinus > Orcinus orca. Next base: position 98,689,986 of record NC_064559.1, on the reverse strand, counting down.
AGGTTCTATCCCTGGTCGGGAACTAAGATCCCACATGCCGTGGGGCAACTAAGCTGGCGTGCCTTAGCTAGAGAGGAGCCTTCGTGACGCAACAAAGAGCCTGAGTACTGCAAGTAAGACCCGACGCAGCTAAAAAAACCAAAACCAAACAAACAAAAATTAATTACAAATACATAATGAAGTGTTTATGAAGTAATGTTTGATGAAACAAGAGATCACAGAATTGTGTGTCTGTTTTGATAACTTTATAAACAGTTGGCACGTGTTGCTTGGCTTTCTGTGTTTGGTAATTAGAAAGGACTTCTTGAGATTTACTTTTAGGTATTTTATTTTATTTATCTCATTTTATCTTATTTTATTGGAAGCAAGTTTATTTAAAGAGACACATTTCATACGGATAACACAGTTCATCTCAGAAGGTAAGAGCGGCCTACTTTTAGGTGTTTTCCCTGGTGGTGCAGTGGCTGAGAGTCCGCCTTCCGACGCAGGGGACACGGGTTCGTGCCCCGGTCCGGGAAGATCCCACATGCCGCGGAGCGGCTGGGCCCGTGAGCCATGGCCGCTGAGCCTGTGTGCCCAGAGCCTGTGCTCCGCAACGGGAGAGGCCACAACAGTGAGAGGCCTGTGTACCGCAAAAAAAAAAAAAAAAAAAAAAAAAAGTAGGTTGATTACTAAACAAAATTCATGTTTAAATTATGTGTTGCGCATGTATGCAGAAACCTTGCCTCTCCAGTGCTCGGTACTCAGTCGTCTGCTGTGGCTACCGGAGCCCTGAGCCGGGCACACCCCACCCTCCTCTCCCCGGCCAAGTCACCTATGTTCCATGCAAGGCACTGGCTCCTGCCACGCTGTCTGTGACCCTTCACAGATGAAAGTGTCTCAAGGGCACCTCAGAACCTGGCAGCACAGTGTTTGGCACGTAGTTCTCACTTAAGAAATGTTTGTTGAATTATATATACGTGTGTGTGTGTGTTCATATGTGTGTATAAAGCATATACGGTACTTGAATTTTTTCTCCCCTCTTGGTCAGAGTCTTCATTAGGGAGAAAAAGGGAGAGGATAGGGATTCTCCTCATTGCCAGCAATGATTCAGGGCAGCAAATACTTTGCTTCTGTTTTTGTTTTGAAATGTCCGAGGCCTCTTCCATATGCTAATCAAGTGTTCCAATGACAAAACACCTTCCATTTAACTATTATGTGTTGCACCACCCTGAGAAAACCAGCCTTTATGGGGACACCATATTAATGCAAATCAGACAATTAGAGGACAGCACTAGACAGTATGTAATCAAGCGACAAAATGTACACAAAAAGGAAAATGTTTGCTACTATGGTCATATTAAAAATGAAACAAGACTAATTTATAAAACAGAAATAGACGCACAGACATAGAGAATAAACTTATGGTTACCAAAGGGGAAAGGGGGCAGGGAGGGATAAATTAGGAGTTTGGGATTAACAGATATATACTACTATATATAAAATAGATGAACAACAAGGTCCTACTGTATAGCACAGGGAACTATATTCAATATCCTGTGATAAACCGTAATGGAAAAGAATATAAAAAATAATATATATATAAATAAATATACAAATAATATATAATAATAATATATATAAATAAATAAAGAATATATATATATAAAACTGAATCACCTGAAAGTGACACAACGTTGTAAATCAACTATACTTCAATTAAAAATAAAAAGAGGGGCTTCCTTGGTGGTGCAGTGGTTCAGAATCCGCCTGCCAATGAAGGGGACACGGGTTCGAGCCCTGGTCTGGGAAGATCTCACATGCCGTAGAGCAACTAAGCCCACGAGCCACAACTACTGAGCCTGCGCTCTAGAGCCCGCGAGCCACAACTATTGAAGCCCGCGCGCCTAGAGCCCGTGCTCCTCAACAAGAGAAGCCACCGCAGTGAGAAACCCGCGCACCACAACGAAGAGTAGCCCCCGCTCACAGCAACTAGAGGAAGCCTGCGTGCAGCAACAAAGACCCAAGGCAGCCAAACATAAATAAATAAAATAAATAAATTTATTGAAAAAGAAGAAAAAAATCACACAGGAATAACTTTTTTTTTTTTTTTTTTTTTTGCGGTACGTGGGCTTCTCACTGTTGTGGCCTCTCCCGTTGCGGAGCACAGGCTCCGGACGCGCAGGCTCAGCGGCCATGGCTCACGGACCCAGCCGCTCCGTGGCATGTGGGATCCTCCCGCACGGGGGCACGAACCCGTGTCCCCTGCATCGGCAGGCAGACTCTCAACCACTGCGCCACCAGGGAAGCCCTCACACAGGAATAACTTTTAACATTTCCCTCTCAGTAGATAATTTGCTCTTATTTCTAAGGAATTTTAAGGGCCTCTTGAAGTCTCAATCCATGTGATTATGGTGAGATGGAAAGAACATTAACTGATAATTAGGAAATTTATGTTCTGAGTTTGGCTCTTCTACATGTACGATTTTGAACAAGTCCCTTCTTCTCTCTGGGCCTGTAAAATTAGGAGGTTGAACTTGATGATCTCAAAGGTCCCTTATGGCTACTAATGTCTGGTTCATGAAGCCTGGGAGTTCTGACGCCCTACAACTCTGCTGGAACCCAAGTGTGCTTCTGTCCCTGCCTTTGGTGCAACGGAGTCCAGGGCCTGGGAGCGGGGGTTGGTGAGCTGGATTTGCTGTGTCTTGCCCTGGTTCCCACCCCTCCTAGAAGAAGGCTGAGCATCTGCTCCATACTCTTCTCAGAGGACGCTGATGGCCCCAGCGGGCTAGAGGGTGTGATGTCCAGGGCTGATGGCTGCACCCAACTGTACCAGAGGAACTGACAATCTGCCCTCTGTTTTCCCATTAGACCTGTGGATCCTTTGGTGAATAGTCCATGATTTGCAAATGGGGTTTGAAATAGGAGAGTTCTTATAAAATATTTTTATCCTGCAACTCCCTTCCTCCCCTCGAAAGACTCGAAGGTGCCCAGCACCCCTTCACCTCAAACAGCGCCCCCCATGGTTTCTACCCACCCAGCCTGGTCCCGAGCTCTGAACTCTTCGGATCACTGGTGTTGACTCTGGCCACCAGAGGGCACTCTTGCAACGTGTAAACCAACAGTTCTCTTCGCGCTGGTGGAGCCTGGGTCGCATCTTTGCCAGAACATCTGGACTTGCTGAAGCCTTTCTTAAGTGATTCTCAACCAGGCACGGTTTCTTCCCCTGGGGGGAACATTTCACCAGGTCTAGAAGAGGAGGCTGGGGGAGGGTGCTACTCGTATCTAGAGGCCAGAGATATACTAAACATCCTGCAATGCATAGGATAGCTCCTCACAGCTAAGAATTTTGCAGCCCAAAATGGTAATAGTGCCGAGGTTGAGAAACTCTGCTCTCCTTGAATCTGTTGTCTAAAACACAGAGTGCACCACCTGGAAATTTATGTCCTCTGAAGCTGAGCTTTCAGTCTCCTGGGTTCACCTACTCTAAAAAGAAATTTTAGAAAAGTGACCAAAAAGCATGTTTCATTGCCTGAAACGTGGGGGTCATAGCAACCACGAACTTCTGAAGAGGAGGAGGGGTCAGGCAGAGGACACATGGGGGTCCTTGTTAGGGGACCCTGTTCCCGAGGCTGGCCTCTCTGAACAGGACCCAAACCCTATGACAGTGTGATCCAGTTCTTTGTGCCACAGCAGACAACACTAGCTCTTTGTCTCCCCAAACTGGACAGGATGATGGGAAAGCCCCAGGCTGGGTGTTCATCCTTCTTGTAGGGCTGGGGATGGGCCTGGGCCTGTGACTTTGGGAGCAAGTGAGAAGCAGTTTTCACTATAGCTCCTAGGATCTCCTGGGAGCGACACTCTGAGGTCCCCTTTTTTGGCATCTGGGGTAAGGGAGGGAGACTGTGATGAAGCCCACTCACAGATCCTTTCTCCTGGCCTATACCCCGCTTGGAAGCCTGGGGGCTGGGTTCCTTGCTCATCTTAACCTTTCTGTGTGGTGAGGGCTTAGCTCTGCCTTACTCTGGGTATCTCCTTCCCCAGTCCACCCGTGAGAACATGCGCCTGCCCCAAAGGACTGAGAGGCAGTGGGTAGCAGAATGAATAGGGAGCTCTGAGAGAGGGATGCACCCCTACTCTTTGGATGAGGGCCAGGGACAAATGATGGACAAAGGGACCCTCTGTGCCTCCTTAGTTTCTGCTCTCCATCATGGGAAGAGAGTGGAGACAAATCCTAAACCTGTAATTGGCAGCCTAGAGATAAGAGAGCAATATGGTTCCATTGCCTTGGCTCCTGGAACATTCTTTTCTTTTGGCCTTTCCTTGGTTGAGCAAAAGACCCCTCTCTATGTGTCCCCTCCTCCCCCAGCCACCTCATGCTTCAGTTGGCTCCCCTTGTCATTCTTAGGACCTGGGGTGCAGAGGGAGAGGGACCCCTTCCAACTCCCTCCTTCATCCCCAGCCCTTAAAACTCTGCTCAGAGGTCCATGGCAGGGATCTGGGGGTCATTCTGTGAAGACCCTTGCTCTGCTCTTAGGTTCCTTCCTTGAGGTTGGTTTCTCACTGGCCAGGGCAGCTCCTCGGGCTACAGCTTCAGCCTTTCTCTCTGGGGCACGATGGCAGCAGAAGGGAGGAGAGTGGCTGGCTTGATTCCTACTCTTCCTCCCAAGCCCCTCTCCCCGCTTCCCATCAGGAATCTTGGGTGATGTTTAACTCCATACCAGGTCAGAGGGCAGCAGGAACGCAGGAGGGGGTGGTCAGCCACGAGGGAGGTTTGCCAAGGGCATTTTATTCATGGTCTGCAGTGGAGTATTACAGAGCTGAGGAGGCCCATCTCTCCTGACCCCACTTGCTTGGGTCTTGGGGAAAGGAGGGGACAGGAGCTCCCAATGTCACAGAAATCAGAGGGATCGGAGAGAGCTGCATGGAGGGGCAGGAGAGAGAGGGGAGACCTTAGACTGATGAGGGACAAGGGCCCCAGCGAAGAAGGGAGTTGCCCTGAGACTCGGGGAACAAAACAACTCCCGACCCTTCCCCAACTTAGACTCTTAATTTCCCGTCTCATGTGGGCAGGTATAGGGTCTTTCAAATGATGGAAACCTATGGAAACCTTATTCTCTTTCTCCCTCAGAAAAGTTGAGATTAAGAATGTCTCCTTAATCTGATTAGCAGTTTGGTGGGAGGGGGCACTCTGCCTCAATTCTCCCCTTCCCCACATTCGCCTTTTCCCTGCGATGCCCCCCACCTCCTTGGGTGCAACTCCGTTCCTTCAGATCGTTCTACAATTTAAAGCTGTTTCCAGCCAGGGGAAGGAGCAAAGCCAGAAGGGAGGTAGATAAGAGGTGGGATGGAGTTTGGGGGACACCCCCCCACTTCATATCTTCCTCTCCCATTAAGGAGGATCCAAGGGCCACGCTGCTTTGAAGTTCTTCAGATTGGGGGACACAGGACTTTCCTCTACAATGTAGGGTTCCTGCCTCTCTGAGGAGAAGCCCTCTCTGGGATCCATCGTGGGATCAGGCTTCACCTCCAGCCCCTCGGGCCTCAGGCTTGGGAGCCAGAGCCTCTCCCCAGCCCCCTGCGCCAGCCCGGCCAACAGAGGAAGGCCAGGAATATGCCGGGCCCCTGGGGCCCCTGCAGCCCCTGCGGGTCCTGGGAGCAGGGTGTCCGGCATGGAGGACCCTGGGAAGTGCTGCCCTGCGGGGACAGGGGGCAAAAAAGGCCCTGAGAGGTGGGGCCAGTCAGAGGGGACAGGGGGTGGCAGGGGAGGGGTGAAGGAGGCAAAACTGGGAAGCTCGTCTTGGGGGCTCCCCAAATGGCAGCAAGGGCTGAGCCGGCAGTGGGCTGGGGCAGAGCCAAGTCCTAGAGAGGGAGAGAGACAGAGAGAGAGACAGAGAGAGAGAGACAGAGAGAGAGAGACAGAGAGAGAGAGACAGAGAGGGTCAGTGAGTCCCCACCGCTGGAGATGTCTCCTTTCTCTGCCCACTTCCCATTTCTTTTTTTTTTTTTTTTTTTTTTCGGTATGCGGGCCTCTCACTGTCGTGGCCTCTCCCGTTGCAGAGCACAGGCTCCGGACACGCAGGCTCAACGGCCATGGCTCACGGGCCCAGTCGCTCCGCGGCACGTGGGATCCTCCCGGACCGGGGCACGAACCCGTGTCCCCTGCATCGGCAGGCGGACTCTCAACCACTGCGCCACCAGGGAATCCCTCCCATTTCTTTTTGCTCCTGCTTGAAACCTTCTCTCCCCACCTGTGCACCTTCCTTTTTTCTTTGCTTCACATCTTATCATAAATGTCATCTCCTTGGGGAAGCCTCTGAGCCTTCCCAGCCTAGGTGAGAGCCCCTGGACTCCCCCCTCATCCTTCCTGGTACTCTCCTCCAGGGCCCTGTTGCTTAGAATCAGGAGTCATTTGTGTGATTATTAATATCTGTGTTCCCAACACTGTGGTGGCAGGAACTGTGTCTGTTTTATTCTGGATCCCGGGATCCAACCCAGCCTGGCGTGTATTAAGTGCTCAATAAAAATGTGTTGGATGAATGAATGAGGATATTCTTTGCCATAACTCAATGGATCCATTCTTCACTCTCCTCGTCCCTGTAGCAAAGGACTTTAGTTCTATTCTAGCTGGGCAAAGATCTAGTTGTGTGACCCTGGGTTTGTCATTTAAATTCTCAGTCCTCAGTTCCTTCATCCATAAACCCCCTGCTCCCAGCTAAGATCAAGCAGCATCATGGGGCCTGCTGAGCTGTGAGGCCAAGCATGTGGGGTGAGCCCCAGCCTTCCCCTTCTCCGGCTGGCTCTGGCCTATAGCTCTCCTCCTCCAAGAAGCCCTCCCTCCTTCCATTCCTTCCAAATCTGCCCTGTTTCCCCAGGATCCTGCAATAGGGACTCCTAGCCTGGGATCTCTGGGGATGATTATATAGAACTTCACACCACTTTCTATAGTTCAAAAAACCTAACACCAGTTCCACATTTTTTCTTAGCAAGTATCAACCCAAGGTGATGACATCAGCAAGGCTATAGTTAGTAAAAACTGGAAAAACAACTTAGTTGTTACTTAATTCATCCGATTTATTTGGTAGGAACAATATTTCTGATGTTGGATCTGTGAAAGGGGAAAGTAGTGAAAATGATCCTTCGTGAGGAAAAGCGTGGAGACCCCTGCAAGAATGTACCTTCTCCTAAGTCACTGTCCTTTTCTTGGGTCCTTAGATGACGTGGAGACTGCTGTCTTCCCCCAGGAAGGTTGTGTCCCCTGGGGCTCCTGGGGGCAGTGTCCCCCCTCAGGGCCCCACAGCTGAGTAGGCATGTGGAGAAGATGGTTCTAAGAGTCCTCCTACCCCTCCCCACCCCTTCCCAGCTCTGGTCCTGCAGCTTCTGCCCCTGGCTCCGTAGTCCTGGCCGCTCTTCTGCCCAGAAGGAGCTTCCTCTCTTGACACCAAATGCTGTGAGTGAAGGTGGAGTGAAGGACTGGCACACCCTTCTGGAATCCCGCTCCAGAAGTGGGCATGTGGCTGCTGCTAGGCTCCCAGAGACCTGAAGCGGCTTAGTGTGCCCCAGGACCCAAGCACAGGCAGGGCCTGGGCACCCGCAGAGGGCAGGCAGGTGCAAAATACCTCAGGCCAAGCGGGGGCTCGCCAGGGAATATTTTTTGATTTCCCCCTCATAGTTTCCCAAAGAGAGCAGCTCTGTGCCCAAGGCATTCCCAGAACTGGGAAGGGGTGGGTGTGGGTGGAAGAACAGAGAGGTGTTCAGGTGCTGTCTTGCTGCAGGCTGCCAGACTTGTGGCCCTACGAGTCCTAGCAGGTCTTGGGCCGCCCTACGCCCACAGCCTTGGCTGCGCTCATGAGGACCCAGAGCCAGGTGCCCTGCATTCTCTGGGAGGTGGGACCTCTGGGCTCTCAGCTGCACTTGGGTGGGGTGAGGGCCATGGGTCTTTGTTCCATGAAATTGCCAGAAGTGGAGGGATAGGTCTTGGGCCTCTGCAGAAGAGCCTTGTGTTGGTCAAGTGTCTCTGTTGATCTTTTTCACAGAAAATCTGACTTTGCCTCTGCCCAGCTTACAGTCCTGGAAGAACTGGCCTCTGCCTGCATTTTTGCTGTGTCCCCCTCCATCACCATGTGCTGTCGCACTGGCTTCCTCCCGGTTCCTCTTTCCTGCCCCAGGACCTTTGCACACCTTATTCTCTCTGCTTGCCATGCTCTCCTCTCTCCCTCCGAACTAAGCCGGCACCGATTTACATTTTGGGTCTCAGCTCAAATGTCACTTTGTCAAGGAAGTCTTCCCGGCTGCACCCTGAACTTCCCTGTAGCAGTTAGCACAGTTATCATTACTTATCTACTTGTTGGATTATTAACTGAATGTCCGCAAACCCCCTCTTGTCTACAAGCTCTATAAAGGCAGTCTTGCTCACATTGGCACCCCTGGCCCTAGGACAGGGCCTGGCACATTCAACAGGAGCCCATGAGCTATTTGTTGAAAGAAGAAATGAGTGAATAAGGGAATGAATGGGTGAACTTTATCTTCCCAATCTCTCTTCAGTTGGGCCTCCTTCTCCACCCATGGCCCTTGCCTTGGTTCTGTCCCCATCGTCCTCTGCCTAGATGATCTTCAAAGCCTCCAACATCAGTTGTATGCCTCTTCCACCACAAACTCTACATCAACCCAAGTCGTCTTTGCAAAATGAACATCTGGATGTGCCTCTCCCTCTGGGTCCCTCCTGTCCACGGATCAAGTCCAAGCCCCCTCAGCATGGCTTCAGAGGCCCTCTGTGACCAGACGCCTGTCTGCCTCGCCAGCCTCGTCTCTCACCCGCCTCCTTGTTCCCACTCCCATCACGCACCTTAGTCTCACCATGTAAGCTGCCAGCAGATCTTCAGATTTACTACACTCACTTGCAGCTTTTTACTTCACAAATGCTGTTCCCTCTGCCTGGGCATCTTTCTCCATCTTCTTCACCTGCTCAGGTGTAGCCTCCTCCAGGAAGCCCCAACTCATCTGCATTCCCATAGCACTTCGTGCTTCCCAGAATCTCAGCACTGGTCACTGACCATCCTCCCATCTCTGTTCCCTACTGATCTCCGAGCATCTTGAGAGCCATCTTTCATCTCTGGGTCCACACACTTAGTAAATAGCTGGTGAGCAATAAATGTTTGTTGAATGAATACATGACTTATCCTTTGACTCATGCCCCCTCACCCATGTGCTCAATCAAAAGGGTCCTCCCGGGGGCTTCCCTGGTGGCGCAGTGGTTGAGAGTCCGCCTGCCGATGCAGGGGACACGGGTTCGTGCCCTGATCCGGGAAGATCCCACATGCCACGGAGCGGCTGGGCCCGTGAGCCATGGCCGCTGAGCCTGTGCGTCCGGAGCCTGTGCTCTGCAGTGGGAGAGGCCACGACAGTGAGAGGCCCGCGTACCGCCAAAAGAAAAAAAAAAGGGTCCTTCCGTCCTCTGCTTAAGATTCCCTGGGCCCACCCCAGTCCTGAGCACTCACGGTGGACAATGCTGCCGCTTCCCTTCTTGTCCCTGGAGGCCTCTGGTGGTCCTTGAGGGGTCCGCTGTCCAGCCAGCTGCTCTGCCATGGCCCAATGGGTGGACAGCCTGCTATGCAGGAGCTGGGGAGTGAGGAGAGCAGGCTCAGGGGTTGAATGGACCCTCCCTGGCGTGTATTCCCCAGTATACATTGTTTGTTTTAATGACCAGTCATTACAATAATGAAATACTCTCATAATAGTTGCTAAGTCAGCACTGCCCACATGTCCTGGGCCCTCCCCTGAGACCCCGCCACCTCCTTCCCTGTGATCCTGGCACAGAAGGAGTTGCCCTCTCTCATAGGCAGGTGCTCTACTGTAGGGATCGTTAAGTATGTAGGGGTGGTTCAGAGTATCACCCCCACCCCGGGGACACTCAGGGACTAAGGATGCAGGGGGAGAAGAACATTGAAAGCTGATGGGCCCCTGAGGCAGAGAGGCAGGTTCCGGTGGAGCTCTGGGGATGGGACCAGCTTTCATGCCTACCTCACTCTGTACACACATGGGCACCAGGGCTGGTCGAAACAGAGCAGGGGCCCCCAGCAGCAAGTGGAGGGATGGCGGTGCCCGCGACTCCCACAGAGGGTAGTTGACGACGATGAGCTTGCTGAAGTTGAACTTGTAAGTGAAACTTTTGCCTTTGGTCTTGTGCAGGATCCTCTTATTGTAGTAATATCTGGAGATTCCAAGGTTGAGAATAAAGGGTTGGCCCAGTGGCAGGGAGGATGCAGTCAGGGACGCAGCCACATCCCCCGTCCCCAAGCTGCCAAGGCAAACCCCAAGCTGATCCTGGATAACCACTGGACATCTCACCACACTCCAGAGCATTTCCCAAGCCTTGGAGGGGCGGGAATCTGACAGGGGTGCCAGAAACCACGGCTCTTTCCTTTGAACTCTCCCCTGTCTGGCCACGTCGGCTGCCTCCTCTCACCTGAGGGCCCGGCTCAGCTTGTCATAATTCATCTGTGGTTTGCACTTCCTGCGGCCCCAGAGGCGGGCCACCTCGTCTGGATCCTTGATGACAAACTCCCCGTACTCTCCCTGTTGCCAGGCGATGACATGGCGGAACTCCTCCTTCTGCAGCAGCTCCAGGATGAAGTACCATAGCTGGATCTGCCGGGAGCCCGGGGACGACTCGGCTTTGCAGGCCCAGTCGGGGAAGGCCAGGCCTGGGGTGGAGAGGGGAGTGAGCGCCGCCCCACTGCTCCCGAGGCCTCTGGGGCACTGCTGGAGCACAGCTGGGACACCTGGCGGAGGCTCACCTGAGATCCAGAAGTGACGGGAGGTGATGGCAGGGATGCCCTCATCCAGGCAGCCGCAGTGCATTGTCCATTCCGGGGGGGCAAGAGCTGTGTCTGGGTCTTGGGGGGAAATGGTCCCCTCTTAGGAGGAAGCGAAAGAAGGCAGGAGAGAAGGAGGTGAAAGAGGAAGGAAAGAGAGAAGAGGGAAGAGACTAGGGGAGGAAAGGGAGACTGAGGCAGGGGAGCAGGGTCTGAGGGAGGAAGCTCCCCCCAGCCAGGCTGGGCCCAGCCTCCTCTGGGGACCTCCTCACTGGCCAGGGGCTGACCCAGGGCTTTGGGCTTGAGGCTGAACCGCTTTATAGATGGGGAGGAATGCAGAGGGTCCTAGGTCCTGCCGCCGCTGGGGGATTTAGACGATGACACCTTTTCTCAGGGTTTAACAGGATGGGGGTTTTTCCCAGGAGGAGACAAGTGAAAATGTAATTAATCGTTGGCTCTTTCTAAACCTTGAGTGTTGGCAGATACACGAACCCGCACTTTTATAGTACTTAGAACAATTTTACATTTGAGAAGAGGAGGGAGTTTTGTGCGTTTTATTCACTGAGGACTCTCGAGTGCCTAGCAGAGCGCCTGGCATGTCATGGATGTTCAAGAAATGATTGTTGGTAGAATCAATGAATGGTGATGAATTTATCAAGGGTGTCACTATGTGTTTAATATCTGTCTTCCCCTTCAGAGTGTCAGCTCCCTGCGGTCAGGAGCCCTGGCTGTCTTCTTCCCTGCTGGCTCCCCGGAACCCATCCTAGCCCAGGGCCTTGTACTCACAGGGGCTCTATAAATATTTGTTGAATTAATGAACCATGGGCAAGGAAGATGGAATCTTGCTGGTTCCCAAGTTGGCTTGGGGGTGGGCCTTGAGATGGGGGGAAGACTGGGGAACGAGCCCCACTAAGATAAACTTGCCTGTTGCAGGGAGGGGAGGAGAGGAAATGTCTAAGTCACAAAGCCTTCCGGATGGAACTGAGGATGGTGCGAAAAGCTGGCTTCTACTGTCACTAGTGCAAGATGAACTGATAGGCCAGAGGATGAGGAGGGATGGGAGAATGAGAGGCCTGCTCCTGGGGCTGGGCCCAGGCGCAGCGGACCGCTTGCGCACAGGGGACCGGCTCACACCACCTGGGCTCTGGGTTTCCATCTCTGATGCAGTTGGCATGAGGCGAGCGCTGTTCTCAACCAGAACTTATTAGGCCGTCAGGTCTGGAGGCATGTGGGGGCTTACCTGGAGTAGCCTCCACACTTTCCAGATGAGGCTCAGAGAGGGAAAGGGACTTGACGATGGTGTACGGTCGTCCCACCCTCCACTCCTAATTCACGGCACTTTTTCATATACCGTGCTGCCTTAAGACTTGAAACAAATCATCTGTAGCCGTGCTTCTCCAACTCTAATGTGCATAGGAGTCACCTGAGGATCTCTTTGAAATGCAGATTCTAATTCAGTGGGACTTGGTGGAACCTAAGATTCTGCATTCCTAACAAGCTCCTAGGTGATGCCAGCGCTGCTGGTACGTGGGCTGTACTTTGAGTAGCAAGAATCCATGGGAAGCAGCATTAAGGAGCTGTGGGTGTTGGAAAGTCAAGGAATCCCGAGGAATCCCAAGAACAAGGTCCTACTGGATAGCACAGGGAACTATATTCAATATCCTGTGATAAACCATAATGGAAAAGAATAGGAAAAAGAATGCATATATATGTATAACTGAATCACTTTGCTGTACAGCGGCAATTAACACAACATTGTAAATCAACTATACTTCAATAAAATAAAATAAAATTAAATTAAAAAGTCAAGGAATTCCAACCCTGCCCTCCTTCCCCCCACACTAAGAGGTCACTGGGTCTCTTGCTCTCCTTTTCCCAAGGAACACTCAGCTCCAGGTGGGCCAGTGGACAAACCTACAGCCCGCTGGGGGCAGGTGTGTCCAGGGGTACCCAATCTGGCCCCAGCAGAGAGCATCTCTGGAAATTAAGGCAGACAGGGCTATGAGTAGGTCTGTGCCCACTCTGAATCTGGGTGAATAGGTTTTCCCACCCATCCGTCTCTAAACTGATAGCTGATATTCTGGAATCTTCTCTCCTTCTTTTCCTCCCCTGAAGCAGATGCCCCTACTCCTCTCCCACCTTCCTTTCCTGCTCTGTCCATTGGGAAGTTCCTCCTTTGTCTAACCTCCGGATGATTGGGACGTCTCCTACCTCATCTTAGGAAAATGGGTGGGGAAATAGGGGGAGCAGAGGTGAGAGATTCCAAAGGAGGACTGTTCCTTGGAGGAAGCAGATAGAATTCCTAGGGCTGCAGTGCCTCCTGCTGGATCTGATGATGTTTCCTGGTCTGGAGGGTTTGAGACCTCAGGGTAGATTTAGAATCTGGCAAGAAGAGAACAATAAACCCACCGCAGAGCAGACACTCAGGGCACTCTGCACTGTGCTGAGAAATTGACACACCCTGAACCTCACAGGAAGTATCAGATGAGGTGGAGCTCAGAGGGGTTGACTAATTTCTCTAAGGTCACACAGCTCTTAAGGGAAAGAGTGGAAAGCAAGAACTTAATACAAAATACAAAATTTATAATATTCAGCCACCTAGGTAGGCTACCAAACCCTCTCTCCTGCTCCCTCAAAGAACAAAATCTAAAATATGAAGCCAAATATGACGCGCAGGCTCAGTGGCCATGGCCCACGGGCCCAGCCGCTCCGCGGCATGTGGGATCTTCCCGGACCGGGGCACGAACCCGCGCCCCCTGCATCGGCAGGCGGACCCCCAACCACTGCGCCACCAGGAAAGCCCCTGATTACTATTAATAGGATTAATCCCCTTGGCCCACACAAGCGCTCATTACGACACATGTAGGTTTTAGGTAATTATTTAAGAAAAGCAATAGCGACAACGATGATAAAAAAGAGAGCCTTAACCGAGATGTTGGAGCCAAAAGAAATGTCCCAAGCGGATTGTAGGTTTTAAGAGTTTAGTGAATATGAGCTGGGCCCCTATCATGAACCCAGCATTGGGCTTGACTTTTTTTTTCTTATGTTACTTCATTGAATCTTCACAACCCTTCGTGGTGGGTATTATTATCTCTGTTTTGCAAGCTGAGGAAATTGAGGTTCAAAAGATTGGAAGACTTGCATAAGATCCCAGGGCAAGTGGTGGAGCCGGATGCAAACAGGTCTGACTCCAGGCTCTGAGCTGTAATTAGTCAATCAGGGCAGAAAAGTTGAGGATGAAACTTGGGAGCAGAGGCAAGGCTTAGGAGGCCCTGGGTCCTGAAGGAGGTGCTCCAGTCTAAACCTGAGAGGTGGGCTCTTGGCCAGAAAAGTGATCAACAGTGGGGGTCGGGGGGAAGCCAGAGGACCATCAGATGGGCAGAGTGGAATACAGAGAGTTGAGGAGGACAGGAACACGCCCAGGATAAACAAAGGTCAGAGCTCAAGACAGGGCTGCCTCTCTGCAAAGTAGAAACTTGCATCCTAAGTCACCGTGTCGTTGGCCCTTCTAAACTGCTAAAGGGATTGTCCCCATAATCTGATTGATCGGACACAGCGAAGTCTTCTCAGTGACTGCTTGATGGATGAGCGGGAAAACGGACTGTTTATAAATTCAAAGGCGGCCAGAAAGAGGGCAAGAGGGTCGGCGAGGAAGAGAGTGAATCAGAGAGAATGAGACAGAGAAATAGCATCGCGGAAATCGGGGATGCTGTGGACACAGGTGAGGTTCAGATACAGCCCTGGGAGACTGAAAGATCAGAGTGGAGAAACCAGCCCTGAGGGGCAATGAGGGAAACACAGAGATGGCAGTGTGGGGGGATGTGTGCGTAATATTTTCTGCTTCTTAGTGTCGAGCAAACTGCTCATCCCCGCCCCGCCTCCGACCAAATCCCCAGTCTGATTAGAAGCCTCTGGTCTCTCCCCTTGATCTCAACCTCAAGTGGAGAGCGGTTAGTCCTGAGACCTCCCTTAATGCTATTAGCGAAAGCGGCTTAGGATGGAGAGCAGGACCAGCTGGGGGCCTCAGAAGGGCAAAGCCAACACCTCTTCCCTGGGGAATTTGGGGGAAGGGCAGGGATCGATGTCCTTCTTCACCAAGGGCATCTTGTCCCTTCTTCTGCCAAACCCAGACAGCCTAGGGCAGAGAGGAGCCCTTCTGGACGCTCCCTGGCTGGGAATCTGGCCAGCTAAACCCCATCTCCCTCCCGCAGCCTCAGCTCTTGCTGCCATCAGCCCATACCTGGGAGAGGCGCCTCCCTCTCTGCCACTGCCCCAGCGGGGTCCACCCTACTTCCCCTGAATCCCTCCTTCCTCCTCCTCAGCCCTGAGCCCCCTCTCCAGGCTCCCTCTCAACCTGCTCCCATTGCCAGTGCCCCCTCATCGGGTCTCAGATATTTATCGCCTCTTTACCCCGCCCCCACCCCTCCAGCCCCTTGCAGACTTGTCTCTGGCTCTTGTCTCTGTGGTCCCTGGGGGCCGTGGGATTTTAAAAGGTTTGTGTTACTCCATGGAGTCGAAATCCAAACCCAGACAGCCCCATGCTCCACCCCCAGCCCTGGCAGGAAGGGCAGTTAAAAGTCATGGGGAAAGTCACAGACCCCTCCCCCGCCACCAAGGACCCAGGGGTTGGGGAACAGGAATTGGGGTGTCAGGAGACCAGCTTCCAGCCTCACACCCACTGCTCCCTTGGTCTGGCCCCGCCAAGTCTCTGTTTCACTTTGCTTGACCTTTAATCTTCAACTGTTTCCTCCTTTCTTACAGTTTCTCTCCTCTCCCCTCTCAAGTCTTATTCTTCCTTGTTTCCACTTCCCGTCTACCAGGCTTCTCTTGTCTTACTTCCCTAGCTCCTTTCACTTTCCTTTTTCTCTGTTGTCCATCCTTTTCTGTCTCAGTTTCTGTTGGTCTCTCCATTCCTGTCTTTACGTCTTATGTCTACAGATCATACTGTCTCCTGTCTACAAATCAAGTGATCTGTCTGTCTTGCCTCCTCCTGTGCCCGTTTTCCTCCTTAGAGGGTGTCCCTGCCTCACCACCTCTCACCCAGCCTGCCCTCTGTTGTGCTGTCTCTGTCACTCTCTCTCTTGGTCACCTTCTGTCTTACCTCTTTCTGTCTTTCTCCTGCCCTCCTGTCTCTCACCTATGCTTCAGAGATGGAAACTAAAGCCCAGGCCCCCAGCTTCCCGACCCAGGCTCCTCCAGTGCCCCTGTCCTCCCCCCAGCCTTCCAGCGGCCCCTTGCCCTCTCTCCCAGCACAAATTCAGTGTCAGTTCCTTCCATCTCATTCCCATCAGCTGGGCCCCAGGGGATCCCCTTGACTGGACACCCCCCGATCCTTCCCTTCATCTCCCCACCCAGGGGACAAGAAATCCCCTCCAGTAGGTGGCTGGGGAGTCTGGCCAGCTTCAAGGAAGTGAAAGCTCTCAGCCCAGTGCTGAGCTGGGATGAGCCGGCAGGCCCGTCTGGGGCTGAGTAACGGGACGGACGAGGAATGCAGCAGGCAGCGGGCCTCCCAGGGCGCTCTCACCAGCTGGGGGCCTCTGACGCTGTCTCACTCAGTCGCCAGCCCTCAATGCCATGTCCGCTTCCAGCTTCCGCCTCAACCCTGGCCCTCGTACCCAATCTTACCATGAACCCTGAATTCAACTTCCACTAAGGGCCAAACCGGACTCGAGACTCCATCCATGTGCCCTGGACTCTCCCCACGGGGCCCCACTGCCCTCGAGCAG
The DNA here is from genome assembly GCF_937001465.1 of Orcinus orca. Lineage (NCBI taxonomy): Eukaryota > Metazoa > Chordata > Mammalia > Artiodactyla > Delphinidae > Orcinus > Orcinus orca. The sequence continues at coordinate 98,673,467 of NC_064559.1, read as the reverse complement.
GGTCAGAAAGGGGTTGGAGGTGGAGTGGCAGCGGCACCACCTTCTTCCCAGTGCTTGCCCTCTTGTCTGTTGGGAAGGAGGGTAAGACCTTTCTCTGCCATGGGAGCATCACCGTCTGTGCCTCTCCAGCCTCACACAGCCCACCTCCGCCCCAGCTGTCACAGGGGTGCGCCTGACACGGGGCACCCAAGCTCTTAGATTTCAGGCTTCTTGGACCTCGTTCTTTGGGAAGAAGCCAGGAGTCTGAGGAAGTGAGGGAAGCGGATGGATGGGGCAGAATCCCTTCAGTCCATCAGAGATGTCACTTCATCCCAGCCTGGCGCAGGTGGGAGCACAACCTTAACTCTGCCCTCCCTGGGACCACCTCCTACTCCTTCCCATGCCCACGCTGTGATGCCCACCCCCTCAGTGTCAGTCCTCCCCCCACTACCCTTCAACCTGGCCACACGGATGGCAGCAGCGAGCTCTCTGAGCCGCTGAACTCCCTGTAGGTACAGACAACAGGGCACGGGGATGGCTGAGACTCATTCATTCAGCCCCAAGAGCCTGACTTGGCCCCATTTATCGCAGGAGTCTTCTCTGCCCCAGTGAGCCGACATCTGACCCCAGCTGTGCCCCATCTGGGGAGAAGAGCCTGGTGCCACGCCAGACCTGCTGCCTTTCTGGGGTCCCTGCCTCTCTCTGCCCTGACTGCCCTACGCCTGCCTCTGCGCTGTCCCACACCTGGATGGAAGAGCCTGGCCCCTCCTAGGCAGCTTCAGTGTGGCCCTCGGGCTCTCATGTTCACCCCGTGCCTGTGTCTCCTTTCTTTTCCTCTTCCCAGTTGCTCTGCGACTGGCTCCACAGCTGGGGTAGGGGTGGGGGAGGAGAAGGGCTGTCCCTCTGGCCAGCCCCAGCGGCAGACCCGCCACCAGAGCCCCTTACCTTGGTGCAGTAGCTTCTCCGGGCTCCGTCCAGCGGCTCCTTCTGGCGCACTCCTCGCCCAGCGACCCCTCGCTCATCACGCGCTGAGTTAGGGTTACTTAAAATGAGAGCGGGATCTCCAAGCTCCCAGGGGAGCTGATGTGGTTTTTCAGACAATAGCATTAACCCTTCGGAGGCCAGTGGCACCACGGCCCTGAGCCCCCTCCACCTCTGTGGGCGGGTAGGGTGGGAGGGAGGGTCTTCCACTGGGTCCTTTGCATCCAGAGCCTTCCTCTGGAGCAGATTGCTCCTGAAACATCTGACCAACAGGGAGACTGGTGAGAGGGCTACACCCGCTTCAGTTTTAGGAAAAGGGACACTGACCTGCCGGGAAGTCCTTCCAGCTGTCTACTCTTCCCACTATAAGTCAGCCCTGCTCTCATAGAACGTCCTGTGGAGATGAGTCCAGGCCTGGACAAGAACCCCCTCTTCATAACCTCTGACTCTTAACACTACCTCACTCCCTGTTTTCCCCTCGGAGTCCCAGGTCCCACCTCCGCTCACATAGTGGTGTTGAACCCTCATAATCTGTAACTTTCCTCTTAGTCTCAAATACTACAATGAAACCAATAGTTTACCCAGTCACCTTTTCTCTAAGGTTTTTAAAGCACTTATTATGTCTCTTTCCTCTTAGGGCTCTAGAAAACAGATTTTTCCTTTTCTTTGTAGATACTACTCAAAGTTAGACAGCAAGAAGAACTGCCCACTAAGTCATAAACCAGACAGGAGAAAGTAACTGCAGGGGCATCAGACACCCTGCTAAATAAATAGCAGGAAGAAGATAAGGTGGTAGAATTCCGGAATACACGGGGGAGGGCATGGAGAATTTAGGTAACTGACCTCAGGGGAAACTAGAGGAGAGAGGCTGTCAAAGACCAGCCTCTGTTTTGAACGTCCTGGGGACCAAGGGACCCTGGAGCCTGTTGGGCCTGCGTCCAATCTCCCCAATCCCTAGTGGGGAGGAAAAGATTGATGGCTGTCATTGTGGAATCAATATGATTTTCTTTTTTTTTTTTTTCTCCTTGACTCTGGGAGGCCAAGTTTCTCTCTCCCCCACTACTCCCCCCATCATTACACAGCCCCTCCCAGCCTTGAGCTGATCGAGATGGGAATGGAGGGCCATGGAATTAAATTCTGGGGGTTGTTTTCTGGTTAAATCAACCGAAGCTAACATGATGGAAAGGTGAGAGAGAGAGGCTGATTGCTGGAAGAGACAGGAGCTAGGGGCCACGAAGAGAGGGTCCTTGTTGGGGGAGAGGCAGGAGGACCGGGCTCCGAGCCCATCGAGGGCAAAAAGGAAAGAGGTTACAAAGGGAGGGATGGTCCAGAACACTGTTCCAGGGAGTTGGATGCAGGGAGAAGGGAGGAATATTAGCCAGGACGAGGCAAACTGGATCTCCATAGAGGACAGAGAGCTATAGCCAGGAAGACTGAGGTTAGTGCCAAGACGTGTTACCCCAGGCATCTCTCTCAGATGTCACTGGTGTTTTCTCACTGGAAGAGCTGGCTCTGCCCCTTTGCTCACCTTCACCCCATCCCATTTCCTTCATTTAAGGATTTAGGACCATGTGAGTTCAGAGCAGGAAGATGCCAAGGCCAAGGAGAGGATTCTGGGGAGGTAGAGCCATTCCGTCCTCCCCCTCTCCCACGAAGGCCCCATTGGAAGAGCAGGTCATGGCACAATCTTTAGTGGGAGAACTGGGACCTACACGGTGGGCCTGGACTCCACAGGTCCTTCAGACCACCTGCTGCCTCCACAGACTCTCCTGGGAGGGTGACATGTGACAGGCCTCCAGGGAGGGAGGCTCAAGGCTTTTCTGCTGTCCCACTTCCTGTCACTGTCCCAATTCCCAGGGAAGTCCCTCACGTTGCTAACTTCAAGTCCTTGTGAGAACCAGAGCAGCTGCTTCTGAGACTATTAGGGTTTCACCTTTTCTCTTCTGCTGCTCCACACGCTGTCCCTGCCCACTTCCTCTCACATGCCCGTAAACCTGGTCACAGCAGTCTCCCCGCCACCGCCCCTACCCTTTCTGTACAATTCACGTTTTGATGGCTGGCCCTCGTAGGGGAGGCTCGGCGTGGGATTAGGAAGCTGGGCACTTGGCACAGACATTGGCTTCTAGGGTGGGACCCTGAGCCTCTCTGTTTCTTCCCTGAGACACAGGCAAATGGCCTAGTGCCCTTTGGGGAGGGGAGGTCCCCTGACCAAATCCAGCCCTTTCCTTTGCTCTTTTGAGCATCTCTGTGTGCATCCGGTGCCTGGACACGAGGCTGCTCTACAGATGATTGCCGAGTGAATAAACCAACAGGTACCCGACCAGCTCCCCACACTCTAGCTAATCCAACTACCCTAAGTTGCAACAGGAAGCCTCAGCATTTTAAACTGCCTTCAAACCCACAACTTCGTATCTAGTAACTGTACCTGGCCTGATGCAGCCCCCTAAACAACGCTGACACGGTAATGGGGCCCATTGATGGGGGGTGGAGACCCCATCCCTGTCTGGGGACAGGAGTCAACAAGAGGCAGCCCTTCCCACTTTGCGGCGTAGAGCTGGCTCTGGGTATCTCCCAGGGTCACTTGGAGAGGAGTCTCTCAGGGCTGGTCGGGGCGCAGGGCGGGGCTGGGAGGAGCCCCTCTCCTCAGCTCCCCTGCCAGCCCCCAGGGTGTGATGGCACAGACTCAGGCGCGCACACTGCTTTCACAGCAGCAAAGCCAAGGATGCTCTATCTGAGCTGCCAGTAGACTTTTCCTGTTCTAGTTCGTGGCTTTTTTTCATACTTGAGTAACCAGCACGATAGGCTAAATTCCTAGTCTACCGACACAGTCTGACATACTTTGTATCAAGACCTCACCACCCTGAACGGGTCCTCTCAGGTCTCACTTGTGCCTTCATAATCATCTGACATTAACATGGGCAGGACCAAAGACCCACAGATGGGAGATCAGGCCCTGGGGAGGGTTTCCCCAGGCACTGTAGGGGGTGAGGGGCTTGCCAGGTGGGGTAGAGATGAGGAGGTGGTGTTAGCTCCTCCACGAGGAACAGCGAGAGGGAAAAGAAAGACTTCCTCACTCTCTCCTTGTTCTTCTGCCAGGACCTGGCCTGGGGTGGTGGCAGCCAGTGCAATGAACGAAGGTGGGGGACTTGGCTGGTTCCAGGAGGGTCCGTCTGGCCAGTCCAGGTGTGACAGAAGGAGACTGTCCCTTGATAAGCACTCCTTGCCAGCGGTTGGTGAAAGAGGGATGGTTCCCACTGGCTCATTCCCGTGAATCCCCCATCGCTCCCCAAGACTGGGTGGGGCCCAGTGCACCCCCATGGGGGACTGATGGTGACTGAGACTGGACCCAGAGGAGGGAGAAAAGAGGAAGTGAGGGGAGGGAAAAGGGACACCCCTGAATGGAGGGATAAGGTCCTTAGGTGGCCGGAAAGGGGGGAAAGAAAAGGAGGTGCTGGCGGAAGCTTTTGGAATCAGACTCAGGGAGACAAAGAAGAGGCCGAAGGAGAGGAAGAGGAGGAGAGGGAGTGGATGAGGCAGAGGGAGGAGGTGAGGCTGGGGATGCAGGAGGAGGCGGGGCTGAGGCAGCCTGGGATGCAGCTTTGGGATGCGGGGGCAGGGGAGGGGAGCCGCGGGTGAGTGTGTGCAGCCAGGGGCTGTGGTGTTGGTGGCGACTCTTCATGTCCCATTAGTGGCGATGGAAGGTGACACGCGGGGATCGATACCAATCGAGGCAACAGACTCCCAGTAATAAACCCATTTCACTCATACTTCTCCACCCCCAAGAGAGGGAGCCAGGGCTTCCCACGCCCGACCCCCTCTCCAGAGAGGCTGCTCTCAGAGCTGTCCCCAGCCCTGGCACCGGCGCGGGGGCAGGGCCCGCCAGGCAGAGGGAGTCTTCAGCAGGGTGGGGGGGTGTGCTCTCTCTATCTGGTTCTGTGAGCCTCAGGCTGAGGTCCCCTGAGAGCTTCAGGCTGGGCCCACCTTCTCCTCTGGGGCTGAGCCCATCCAACACCCCCAATCCTGTGAGCATTTCCAAGGCAGAACAGGGAAAAGCTCTGGAATGTGTGGATTGGCTCAGTCTGTGGGCGCAGGTGAAGGCATCTTTGTGCTCCTGGGTCTTATTCGTGCCTCTGTGTGGGCGTCTGAATGTGTGTCTGTGTGTCTCTGAGGAGTCATACAGTGAGCGTCTCTCTGTGGATGTCTGTCTCTATGACCGTGTGTTGTTGTGCATAGGCGTTTGTGTCAGTTTTTGTGTTTCCGCTGTGCGTTGTTGGTGTACCGTGCATGCCTGTGTGTGTCTACACACACCTGTCTCGAGGAATGTGGGTGTGAGGCGGGGTTTGTCTGTGTGTGAATCTGAATGCGGGTGTCTGTGTTTCTGTGGGTGTCTGCTTCTGGATGTGTGGGCTGTGTTTTTGTTTTAGAGACTGTTTATGGATATCTCTGTGTATATGTGTGTGTGTGTGTGTGTCTGTCTTTGTCTCTGTGGACACGTGGGAAAATACAGCTGGCCTTTTTGTATTTGTACTCAAACCCTGCTCCCATCTGGCTTCTCGAACTGGGCCTCATGCGGTATCCTACCTTCCAGGTAGGGTGCCCCACTGTCCCTGGGACAGAGAGGTTCCCCCAAACACAGGACTTTTTTAGAACTAAAACTGGGACAGTCTCAGGCAAAACAGGACAGTTGGTCACTCTTCTTTCAAGCCCGGATACAAGGAGGCCAAAGTGAATGAATGCAGGTGTCAAGGAAGGAAGGATGAGAGAAAGATGGGGCGTGGAGAGTTGAAGGAGAAGCTGGAAAGGTTGAGGCATTTGAATGGAAGAGGAACCTAGAAAAGAAAAACAAAAAAATGCTGTGGGAGCAGCAGGAGGAATGCTGGTTAGACTCAAGGAGGAACTTTCCAGAGCACAGAGATGGGACTCTGGAAATTAAGATGAGAAGGAAAAAGGATCAGTTGCCCTCTGCTCTGGAAAACTCTGGTGAAGAGTTGGGTTGGGCTCTGTGGAGGACATTGGCAGAGAGTGATGGTACTTGCCAGCTCATGGAAGGTAGGATGTAGCCAGATGGACCCTGTGGGGCTCCCACCCTCCTGCACACCCGCCACTGCTTCCTCTGGCTCCTCACTGGGTGGGATGAGTTTGTGGGGCTCAGAGATGGGACCCCCCGCCCTCAGCACAGATGGTGTCTGGACGCCCTGCTTTGAGTCCTTCCCTCTCCCCACCTGATGGGCTCCCTTCCTCAAAGGGGACAGAGCGAGCCTGCAAGGCCCTGGGTGGTGTGCATGGATCGGGTGGGAGATCCTGAAGGCTGTAGGAGGGAGAACTGGTTTATAATGTCCTAGAGTCTCTAAGCTCTGTGGGGAGAGCCTGAGCCTTATCCATCATGTTCACCATGGAACTCCCAGTTCCTACTTCAGTGCCTAGCACACAGTCTCAGTAGAAGTTTAGAAAATAGAGCTCCAATGCTAAGAATCTTCACACCCTGGGCCCGCTCTTGACATTGCAGGCGCCTGTGCAAGACAACAGGTGGACAGCTGTCCCCTACGCTCATACTCAGGAGGGTGCGTCCAGGGTGGAGGCGCATGCGTGCCTGGACACAGCTCTGGCCATTGCACAGGGAATTCCAGGGTTCCAGGAATCCAGAGTGTGTGCTGGAAGGAAGCACCTGGTTGCAGGTGGATGGATCCCCTTGGCCCCATAGACTTCGCACCCAGGCTCGGGGAGCTACTGTTGGCGAATGACAGTCTCAGTATCTGCTGCCACTCTGCCTGGCTGGTCTGTGAGCTAATCTGCGGCTGAGCTTTGCAAGATGGTGAGAGAGCTGAATCTTACCCAGGATCTTCCGGCATTCACTCCCCTCCTGGGACATTGTCTATAACTTTTGTGGGGGTCTTCTTGTCCTGCCCTCAGATGGGTCTTGTCCCTTCTCTCAGACTGGAGGCTTCAGGAAGACAAGAGCCCTTGCTTCTCAGGTTGGGGGCTCCTGGGAGGAACAGTCTGTGGACTCCCTGGGGAGTGGCTGAGTCTCCTTCCCTAGTTTTCCTTCCTCCAGCTGAAGGACAGGCTGCCTGAACCCTGAGGTTAGGGGATTGGGCCAAGGCCAAGGATGGGGAGAGTGGGAGAGGGTGAGGAAGGTGGGCAGGAAGGACACACATTGGGCCACAGAGGGGGCAGGGGACAGACTGGCAGGACACATAGTTAAGAGCAGCCGGAAGGACAGAGGCAAGACTCTGCAGACTTAGTAAAGGGACGTCCAAGAGCCTGGCTGAGGAGTTGGGGTTTCCAGGTCTTGCAGGGGAGGAGGATGGGTGGGGCGGTGAGAAGAGACAGATTGAGACCAAGGCCTATGCAGCCTGTTTCCCCCAGTTCTTATCTGGACCTCAGAGAACCTGGAGTGGGCAGACATTTCCACTATCTGGAGCCAGGAAGGGTTTCTTAAAAGAGAATTTAGGGGCTCCAAGGGCAGGCTGGTCTTACCTTCCTCTATCCACCCCTGTCCCCCTTCCCAAACACCAACCCGGGGCAGGCTAACCAAACCTTTATGTTCATATATATATATATATATATATATATATATGTATATATATTTATTCTGTGTTAGGGAGCCTTGTGTCAGGCTGATAGGAGAAAACAGGAGGGAGAGAGACGGGAAAGTCAGGAGAATGCGGAGCTCAAATGAGACCCGAGATAAGGCAATTACCTGATCAATACGGGTGAAATTGAGTAATCTAGCGGATCAATACCATGGGCAGGAGGCTGGGCGGTTGGGCGGGGGGCGCTCCCTGCTGTCAACCCTGCTCCCCTGCCCACCCCTTCTGCAGCCCCCGCCCACTCGCTTCAGTTCCCCCCACCCCACCTCCTTGGGAATTCATCTCTAGGTCTTTCTTCCACCGCTGCCTCTGCACTCTGTCTCCCAGAGAATCACCCCCTGCCCCTCCCAGCTTCCAGAGAGTGCTCAGGCCCCCGGCCCAGGACTCCGTGTCCGTCTCATCTCCCCTCACCCATGCCCTCTCCTCCCTTCCCAAACTGCTCCACTCTCAACAGTCCTTCCAGGTTGATGCCTCACCCTCTCTCTCCATCTTCCCCATCCCCACCCTGGTTCCCCCTTGGTGGGGTCCACAGCCCAAGCCAGTTGGATAGCCAGCTGCCCACATCTGTCCTGAGGCCAAGTGTGGCTAAGTGGTCCCCCCCCACCTTCAAATCAGGTAGGAGCTCTCTAAGGACCAGAACTAGGTTTGCAAGGACCAAGCCTTCCCCATCAACTTTGACCTGACTGCTGGAGAGGGAGTTGTGCCTCCTGCTTCACTGTTACTGGCAATACAACCTACCTACTCCATCTATAGAGCACTCCTTATGTGCTAGGCGCTGGCTGAGCTGGACTCTGGGGTCAGGAGGCTAGGAGGAGGACCCTGGTTCTCGCTGATCCAAAAGTGGTGGTGTAGGTGCTGCCAGATGGACACCAGTCCATCTGAGGACTGCCTGTGTTTAGAAGGGATCTTGGGGCTCTGTTTTTTTTTTTTTTTTTTTTTTTTTTCCCTAGAAGGGCTGTGGAGGAGAGTGAGAACTCCCCCAGTGTTGTGGGGGCATCTGAGTTCCTGCCTGCCCAAGTCAGTACTGAAAATTCTCCGGTAACCAGAAAAGTCACAGCTCGCTGGGAGATGAAGGGAAAGGCTGTGGCATTGTGGGGAGAGCCCTGGAGCAGGACCCCGAGCCTCCTAATTACCCGTCTTTGAACTGGAGGTTCCTGATGGGTTAGGAGTGTCTATATTTGACTGCGAAATCCCAAGACAGAGTCTAGCATCCAGCAGGCACTCAGGAAATGTTAGATGAACAAATGAATGAATATTGTCACCTGGCCACAATCTGCCTTGTGTTTCAGTTCATTATGTTGGCTTGTTTCCCTCAGTAAACTGAGTCTCTGTGAGTCTCCAGAGAGCAGGGACTCCCTGTGTCTCCTGGCACGTGGCCACGTCAGTTTCAGGAATGAATGACTGACTGAAAGCATGTGTGCCTCTCCCTCTCTGGCCTGGAGGTCATTTCAGGGGAGCTCACACCAGTGATGATTCCATAAGATTCCCTTAGAGAAATCAGGGGCCTCTTTAAAGCAACTCAATCTCCCGTCCCTTTCTTCTAGCCTCTGTGTGTCATCACTGAGGGGCAGGGAGGTGTTTGAGAAAAAGCATGGAGCTTGGAGTCAGGAACTCTGGGTGAGTCCTGGTTTGGTTACTCACTAGCTGTGTTGACCTTGGGTGATTCACTCAACTTCATTGACCTTTGTTTTCTTCATCCCCCAAACGGGGATAATAATAGTCATAAGAATCCACAGAGGGCAATGTTGTGGATCAACTCGTGGATCAAGTAAGTTAAAGCAAGTGACAAGAACGTACAAATGTTACTTGCAATTGGTCACCAGAAGTCCAAAATTTCAACATGGGCGACAAAGATTTTTCCCAGCTGGGCCAGGAGTGGGAGAACTAAAGCAAACTTCCTTTACTGTGATATTCTGAAGACAGGCTTATACCTCATACCTCAGTTTCCCCTCCCTTTTCCTTCCAGTTAGTTGCCTGGAGGTCAAAATCATACAAAGAATCTCTACCCCACTCTCTGCCTGTTTAAATTACTCTTTGAGGGATTTGGGGGAAAAAACCCCAGAAGGCCAAAAAAGACACACTGGAACAAAGGGCCCTGAAGCCAGAACCATGTTTGCAAGGCTGACCTCTGTCTCCTGGACAGAGGGGTCCCTCCATCCTCCTCCCTGGTCAGGTTCCTGCAGAACGTGGGGTGAGAGGTCAGAGACGGCCTCCCTCACGGACCCTTAGCTCTCTGGGACCAAGGTTGTAAGGTTCTGACTGTTCTCCTAAACCAGTCTTTGGGCTGAAGCTGGGATGGAGCCAGCACCTGACAACTGAGGCAAGGGGCAGTGTCACTGGGGCAGACACCTGCTGCCTCTTGGCTCTAGACCTTCACTTCTCAGTCTTAGCCCATTGTTGGGCGGCACCCTCCCCATTGTCTCCCTAGACCAGATTCCCAGATCCTGGAGCCCCGGAGTTTGGAGATGTGGGGCTTCTCCCCTCAACCTGGGCCCTGGGAGTCAGGGTGGGGCTCGTCTGCATTCTGGGAAGGCTTTAATCTTTGATCTTTATCCCTCCATGACCAGTCCTCACAACCCAGCCCCAGGAGCCTGTTTGTCCAGAGATAGAGGCCCCCTCCCCTGGGCCTGCTGCAGGTGCTGGCATTCCTTCTGCACTCCTGATTGGGACACAAGGCCTGACTCCTGGAGAAATGCTAAGGTTGGGGTCCCCCACACCACCCCTAATTCTGCGTGTCTGATTAGAATAAAGTGTCTTCACCCTTGTCTCAGAGATCCAAGGCCATGAATGGGCAAAGTATGGGATTCAGACTCTTGAGAAAGGTTTGAATCAGTAGGACAGGTCACCCACTGTGGACCCCTACTTTCTCATCAGTAAAACAGGGATCATAGTGTTAGGGGAACCACTGACTGAAAACTGCCTGCCCTGGCCAAGCCCGATAGTAACCACTTGCATGAGTTATCTTACAACAGGAGGTCCTGGTAAGGAACGTGGAACTAACAAGCTACCACCTACCGGAAGAATTTGGGAAAGGTCAAAAGGAGAGAGGAGACACCAGTCCATATGTCCTATCAACCTCCGAGAATCCTTCTCACTAGAATCTATTGGCTGAGCGATGTGCGCGCCACCAGGAAGGACCCTGAGCCAGAATGATTGTCCAGAGACAACCCAGAAGCTAAGCCTATCACCATAAAACCCGAGACTGCGAGCCACGTGGCAGAGCAGTCCTCCTGGGTTCCCTTACCCTGTGGCTCTCTGCCCCAGCGCCCCTTCCCAATAAAGTCTCTTGCTTTGTCAGTAAGTGTGTCTCCTCGGACAATTCATCTCCGAGTGTTAGACAAGAGCCCACTCTAGGGGCCCTGGAAGGAGTCCCCCTTCCCGCAACAATAGTATCTTACCTCCTCTTGAGAGGGGCCGACGGAAGTGATGTGAAGGCAAAAGCCCTGTACAGAGTACAGGCGTAAATGTCTCTGTCATGTCATTTAAAAAAGGACTTTGAGTACTAAATGCTTTATGTGCGTCATTTAATCTTCAGAACCATCTTCTAAAATAGAGAAGTAGAGGCACGGAGAGCTTCCATAATCTGCCCAAGGACTCACAGCCAGCAAAATGGCACGGGTGGGACTATGGGATTAGAGCCAATTCCACTTTATCTCCCTTCCTCAGGGAGTCAACACACCCAGCTCCTGAGAGAGGAGGGAAGCAGAAGCTGTGACGAGAGGGGTTAGGGGTGGTGGAGTCGGGGGATGACTGAGACAGCAGTCTTCCTTCTGTCCTCAGTATTCCAAACTGGCATTCTCTATCTGGACAATCAAACCTCCTTCCTATATTTCTTGTTATTCATTTATCCAGCAAATACTCATCAAGCATCCTCAGGTTCCGGGCAGTGTGCTGGGCACTGGAGAAAAAGAAACGACCCCTGCACCAGCCCTCGGCTTCTGGAACATCCTGCGAGAAACCGGACCGGCAGAGCACTGACAAGATTGTCTTAGGGTGGTGGCACAGAGGTAAACACGGGCTGCAATAGCACACAGACGAGTGCCCAGGAAAGGCCCCTGGAGGCAATGACATCTGAGTTCTGGAAAAGATGTAATTGGTCAGGTGAAGTGGAGGAAAGACGTCTGTCTCCAGGCAGTGAGTTCAGCAGGGCCAAGAGGCCTTATGGCATGAGTGGTTAAGAACACAGGTGTTGGGGCTTGAACCCCGGTCATACCAGTTAATGGCTCTGTGATTTAGTGCTCCCCTTGATGAAATGGGGATTAATACAAGTAAGCCCTTAACATGCCTGGCACGTGGTAACTGCTGTCTCTGCGCTGGCTGTTACGGTTGGATCTTAGGTTTTACGTGGGCTGACAGAGTGTGTGTATGCATGTTTGTGTGGTTAAGGATGAGGCTGGAAGGGTAATCTGAAGGGCCTTCTAAACTAAAGTAAGGACTGTGAACAGGGAGATATTGGGGAGGCTTTGAAGGGGTTATTCCCTGCTCGCTCATGTCACAGGCTCTGAGACTTACCTTCCCCTCATCCTTCCTCCCCCCCCCCCCCAAAGTGTTCTCACCTTGAAGCTCCATCTCTTTCCTCGCTTCTTCCTCCCTGCTCACCACCACTCACTCCTCTTTGCTCAGAATTTGAATAATTCCCATCCAATTCTATGCACTGAATGGTCAACATGGGGTGGCAGAACCGGTGGCCTGGAATCCCGAGCTCAAAACTATAACCAGTTTCATGCCTAACAAGTCTCACTTTGCTTTCAGCAGCCTGAGGAAGGAAAAGAAATCAGGAGGCTGTCCTAGCAGGAGGGTCTGCACCCAAGCCCATGCATTCATTCCCAGCCTGATTTGGGTTGCTTCAGGGAGTCAACCAGTTAGCCTCTGTCATTTCACCTTTTCCTGCCAAAATGAGTTAATAGTCTTCTTAAGCAGAAATGTTAATTTGACAAGCGGGCCTTCATGCTCCTCTGTGGTCTAGCCCAAACTCTTTTGCGTAATATTGGGGATGGCCATTGCTAGCAGAGTAAAATGTGAACTCTCGGCGTCTCCTACGACCCTTCATAATCCATCCTAGTTTGCCTCTTTAGCCTCACCCCTCATCAATTTCAGCCTTTCTGAACTCACAGGACCCTTCCATAGAAGTCAAATTTAACACCTGGCTGTGATTCTACCAACGTTGATATCTTTAGAAGATCACTTTGCCTTATCTCAAGAGTAAAACGAGAATACTTAGTCCGGCACCATTTTTCTTAGGGTGTGTCGTATGATACTCAACACCCCATGAAGATCTCCTACTCCTCTGGATTCCTGTCCTCTACCGGGAAATACTAGGTTTCCCTAGCACTGGCTTGTCATGTACTTAAAAACAAAACAAAATCAATCATCCCCAAATCACCTTTATTGGGATGATTATTCACATGGCTGAAAAGTCACCCTTTTAGAGTGATTTTAATTCAGTGGCCTTTCTATTCAAATTGTCGTACCACTATCACCACGAACTCCAGAACATTTTCATCACCCCAAAAAGAATACGTGGCCCATTAGCAGTCACGCTTCACTGCACCCACTAATCTATGTTGTCTGTGGATTTGCCTATTCTGAACACTTCATATAGATTCATACAAAGTGTGGCCTACTGGGTCGGGCTTTGCCATGTACTCTTAATGAATCCTCAAATCAATCTTGAGGTAGAAATTTCCCCACTAACTCGTGTCCCTGGCTTCAGTGGTCCTTTATCTAGCAGCACCTATTGACTCAAGGAAATTGACAACCTCCAAAGCTGTTAAGGGACCTACCCTCGCTGTGTTGGCCCCTGCACAACAGGAATAAAAAGTGTGGAGGGGGGTGAGCTAGCATGCACGCGGCACATTCTCTGGCATGACCACCCTGGCTTAGTGTCTCAACAACAAAACCAACGCTCCGCAAACATTACTTAAAAGTATTTTTTTAAAATTTTATTTAACTTTAATTTCTGAGGTAAAATACTTTTTTTTCTTTCAGCTTCCATAACAAAATACAGAGCTATCAGATACCCCTGGAAAAAATATGTATATTATACATATATTTCTATAACATTACATCATATATATATATATGCAAAAATTTGAATTTATAGAAAGCGGAACATCTAAAAGGCACTGCACAATGGAGTTAAGATTACTTACATTTTATGTACATATACACACTTTATTCTGCTTAAGCGGATAACTAGTGAAGTCATCTTTCACATGTGAATTCCCCAAAATCCCTGCATCGCAATTTTATAACTCAAAGAATGCCTAAATATTTCAAAACAAATTAACTGGTAACTTTTTTTCCCCCAAGAAGAAACAAAAAAATGGAACAGTTCTTGAAAGATTGGATCAAAGTTTTTTTTCTTTTGAACAAAATTTAAAAGTATGTTCCATTACTGTCTACAAAACAAAAAACACAAACATAATTATGGAATAAATAAAAAACAAGGGACAAACAGCCAACTGACTCTACCCGCTTGGTGAGAAGTGGTATACTTCAACTATTTTTTTTTTTTTTTTTTAATGCTTCTGAAAGTTTCTTGGCCCACTGAGGACTAGGGTGCAGTAATTCCCTGTGTTAGTTAGCGAGCTGGGTTTAATGCAGTGCAGCTTGAAAACTGGGGGTTGAAGGGACTTAGTGAATTGTTTATATTTCACTCCTAGCCGTTCTTAAACAAAAAAAAAAGAAAAGCTCAGCAAGGCTGGATGCCCTGAAGAGATCTCTACTGTTTTCTTCTCTAGAGTCAAAAAAGCAAACAGTTTGAACAGGTTCTTAATACATGTTCAAGATCTGTATTTGCAAAATGTTAAACATTTGGCACAGCAAAAGGTGGAAAAAATGGGGAGGCAAAATACGTCTGGTGTTGTCCCCCCCTTTCCACCTGCTGTTCAGTGATGAGATGCTCGCGGAAGAGAAAGGCCTGGCTTTGTGCCAGGCTGGTGACAGGTGCTGCCCAGAGTGGGCTCGGGGAAGAAAAACTATCTCCCACCCCTTTGCTCCAGGAAATATCAGTGACCTCCACATCCCCTGGTCCACTTCCCGGGCAAGCCCAAGTCTGGCTCTGTGTAGGACCCTCCCCCCAACCCCAGTGTGCAGTGCAAATCAACCAACAATTTACTGGTGGAATGGCAATCAAAGGAAACAGTTAAACACCAAACAATTTCTTAAAGCCAAAAACAGTTTTCATGGAGTTGAACATTTTTTGAGTGTTTTTTTCAAGTGTAAAAGCTGTGACTTTTTATTCAAACAGAAGCAGCATCTAGGAATTAATTCTGGCACTTGGGTTCTAGGGGGTTACAGGTTTGCATCACGGATTTTTCTCCCTCTTATTTTAAAGGCCTCATGTTTCTATTCCTGAGTTCATACTGACACCTGCCGGCCCTCCCCTCTAGTGGACAGAGACGGTGGGCAGCCAGCCTCCCTGGTTAAATTGGGCAATGCCAAGCAGAGATGCCTCTTCCACCTGCCTGGGCTTGCTTTCTGATTCGAGGTAAGTCGAGGTACAGAGAAAGAAACCGATAAAAACACAACCAACCAAAGGCAGCCTGACCAAAGCCTGAGTTGTTAGGGACCATTCTCCTAATCCTTTTCCCAGGGAAAGACAAGTCACTCACGGAATTTGAATCAAACAAGGGGGAGGACAACTGCCGAAAAAGAGCATGATGGACTCAAGTCCTCTTAAGCCACCTAACAACTCACCCACCGGCTCGAACCTCTCCTGGGCCCCTCTCTCACGCACGCACTCCAGTTTAAAACAGACGCCCCCCCTCACCATGAGAAGACAACCCTCAAGTGCTTCTTGGTACACTGAGTTCACCTACGCTGAGATGGAGCCGGGAATCTATCTCTCCAATTTCTAGACAACATCCCTGTGCCCACTCCTTGCTCCTATCAGAGACGCAGTTCTTTCTTCTCTCTGCTGCTCGTGGATCTGAGCCATGTTTGGTATTTCTGTATACTACTGTGTACTTACATGTGCACGTGCACACACACACACACACACACACACACACACACACACACACACACACACACAGTTGGCTGTGGCTTCTTTCTCTCTGCCCCTAATCCAGGCTCCTTTCGATTCATGTAAGATCAATACTTTCCCATTCCTTTGAAGTTGCTGGAAGGGAATTTCCCATGAAGAAACAATTCCTGGGGTCTCATGCAGGATAGTCAATTGATCATGAGAATTAGTACAATCTAGGGGAATGGGTATGGCAAGAACGGCAACACCACAACAGGACAGACACCCACTGCTTCACTTACACCAGGCCTCTTGGCATCTGTCTCCCTTCTGTCTCCTGTCTACCGCTTCTTTCAGCTTCCTAAACATCCACTTGTACCCCCAGCTACCTTCTGTGTTTCCAGGTTTCATCTGCCCTTAACTCCCACAATCCTGCCTTTTTGCTACCTATCCCAATACATCAAGTGGGGATGATTAAATACCAGCTTAAAATTTAACCATCTTCCAACACTCCTGGATCATCCGAAAAGATGTCTATGCCCTTTTACAGGTTTACGTTGACAGACCCGTATCATGTTGAAGTATGTTCATTGTTAAGGCTTTGACTTAAGAAGACGATAAGAGAACCAGACACTGCAGAAAGACATCTTCAACTCTGTCACGTCTCTCAGTCAACTCGCTCAGTCACACGTTGGTTTGGCTCCCCAAACCCACGACGGAAAAAAAAAAAGAGCATTTTTGTGTTTTTGTTTTTAAAGGCATTGGGTTACATCCTCCTGCCCTCTTCTTTCTTCCCTGAACAAGAGTTTATAACTCCTCATGGCTTCTTAATAGGTGAAGTAGGTGAAACGTCCAAGAAATTCACAGCAGGGCTTCCCGTCTCAACAACGAAGCTGAAGGCTCCGCGCCTGGGCCTTGCCAGCCCCGCTCTAACTGGCAGTACATTTCACTTTCCTGATAACATTTTATAAAAGGAAAAAAAAAGAAGCCGAACAACAACAACAAAGGGAAAAAGAAAAAGAGCAACACCTGAACATCCTCCTGCCCCCATAAGACTGAGATTCTTATTCCTCCCCTGAAATAATTATAAAGAAACATTTCAGGCAAAATACTTAGTATTAATGGTCTCTCACTGCTCAACCTCCCAACCACGCCCCTTTCCCTTTTATGTGTATGTCTCAGAGCAAAATAAATTCATTAATGGCTTTCCACATATAAATACAATAGAAAAGAAACAAGTCTGGAACCTGAACTATCATGGGACCAAACAGTATCTTGGCCCTCTGGGAGTTTGTCAGAAAGTGTAAGCCTCAACAGGAAACAGAGGCTCTTTCTTCTTTCAGTTCAATACCCTTCCCATGTCCTACTCACCAGGAAAAAAAGTGTGTTCACATCCCATCTAATTTACAACAGAAGATACCCCCATCCTATCCCCCAAACATAAAAATACAAGTCTATGCCCCTAGAAGGATCAAACCAGCCTAATTCCCTCCCACCCCCCCACCCTGAAATCTTGCTACATAAATACATATATGTGTTTGATTATAGTATAAACAGCTCCCAATCAGCTTCCAGTTCTAAGCGTCAGCAGCAGCCGTTGCCAAGCCCCGGGGTCCTGACCCATTCCAGAGGAACTTGCCATTCTTACTCAGCTCCCGGGCTTCAGGGTCATCATTCCAGCGCCGCTTCAACCGAAGCTTGGGGGGCATCAGGGCATCTTCTTTCTTCTCAGGTGCACCGGGCTCTTTGCCAGGCCTGTCCTCACTGTCTTCAGTCACCTCTAGGGGTTCTTCACTTGAGGCGCTAACAGGTACAGAGGGCCAGACAGGCGGTGCAGCCGGGCGGGCAAAGATGGTGCCTTTTTCCTCTTCTGTGGTCCTGCTTGGCACACTGCCCTCTTCTTGACAGCGCTCCTCCTTTTCTCGTGCCGACTGCCTGAGACTCTCAGGATCCTTCTCAGAGGCTGGTTCCACCTTAATTCTCGGGGGGACAGGAGCCAGCGTGGGAACAGTGACAGGCGCTGCCTCCTCGCTGCTCTCCACCCTCTCCCGGTTCTTCCGCCCGACAGGTGGGGGCTGCAGCTTGATGGAAAACTGGGTTGACTCCTCAGGATGCATCTGGCACTGCAGCGGTGGAACCATGAGCCCTGGGTAACGAGGAAATGTCCGCGGACTCAGATGGTAGTTGAACACAGAACAGGCTTGAGAATGAAGGTAGTGTTTCATTTCCTCAGGGTTGAAGGAGAAGCAACTGCTGCTGGTGAAGGGGCTCAGGCCTGGCGACGGGCTATAGGAGAAGATGGTGGGAGTCAGGGAGAGGGCTGGTGAAATGGGGACATTCAGGACACCTCCACGGCTGGGGATCGGAGAGATGGCGAAGGGACTATGGGGGTCAGGGTACATCCCTGGCCTAGAGAACAGGGGAAGCATGATGTCAGGTTTGCGCTTCTGATGGCCAATCCCTCCGCCGACAGCATTTCGGGAGGACATGAGATCCACACCCCGGCGCCAGTCAGCGGCCGAGCCATCCTCCAGCTCCGAAAGCTCCACCTTTCTATCAGTGCCAGTGCTTGACTCCTGGCCAGAAGCAGTTAGGGAGCTAGCAGAGAACCGCCCTGGCTGCACATCACTGGTTGGAGAATGGGTGTCCAGAGGTGGGAAGTGGAAGCGGGAAGAGGCTGTTGGCACTGGTGGCGCACTCTGGGGAACCACACCTGTGAGGGAGGAAAAGACAAAAGGCCACTCTGGAGGTCTGGTCATTCATTATCAGCAATTTTGCTTATGCTAAACAAGTACAAAATGTTGAAGAGCAATAGAAAATAAACATTCCGGCTGGACTGAATCCCTCAGCTGCCTGTCTCCTCAGCTTCCTACACTCAGTTTAGTCGCCACCTTTCTCTAGAGTCTTACTGTCTTCACAGTACTCATTACTATCCAAAATATCATTTACTTGTCTATCTGTATTCTAAAACATAAATCCCATGAAGGCAGGGACTTCCTATTATTTGCAAGTAGATTTCCAGCAGTTCAGGGCTTAATAATTAGTAGGTGCTTAATAACTACCAGTTGAATGAATGAATGGGTACTACAGCCTTCTCCTCTGCAACTCTAAATACTGTATATATATCACCTGCTTTAACTCTCAGCTTTGCAAATCAACTTTTCTTATTTTCATAACTTTGGCCATATCTATAAAGTAAGCAAGCAAACCAAAGGCAATGAACGAAACTGGGAACGATATGTACGTAAACAATGCATTAAAAGACTGAAGACCCTGCACCCCACATATATGAACACAAACAAGACCACATTTTAAGAACAAAAACAGATCACAAAAAGAGGCTATGTTTGTTAAGGTAGGTTCTCATGGTGTACCTTTTATCATTTCTGATATACAATCACTACTTTGTAGAGATTCAAAAATTTTTAAATTTCTCCAATCTATTTTCTATTATACATATACTGTATAATGATCTCCACTACCATCCTGCTTTCAAGCACTGAGGACGCTGCGAGAAAGTCGAGTACCTACCACTTCTCTCAAAATCAGAGTGAAAACTGAAGCTCTAGGCCGAAACCAACACTGTGCTACACATGTCAACTTCAGAGCCTCACAAGTTAACTCCCCCAAAAAGGTCCTCCTGACAATCAGAGCATAAGAGAGGTATGAGGCCTCAGGGACCCTTTGGGCGCCTGGGAGGCATCAGTGGCTTCTATCACTGATGATGTCAGGAGGGCTATTTTTACTCTGAGGGAAGGATAAAGGAGAAGAAAAAATAAGAAAAACCCAAATAAGTGAAGTGTGGTGATCCAGGAGAAGAAACAAAAAAGGTGCACGAGATACGATGTGGGTAGGAATTGCTTGCAGTCTTCTATTCTTGTTATAATTGAGTCATCCTCAGATAGGACTCTGGAGTCGGTAGGTATGTGCAAGACTGTAGCTTTCTTGGCACATGTGCCTGAGTAACACTGTGCCAGCGCAGCATTTCAAAATGATGTTCCACAGAAAACTGGTCTGCAGGTCTTTTTTCTAAAACCACTGATTTAATTGCACAATTAGGAAAAACAGATGGATGACCTTGAATATAATTTGAGTAGAGTCAAGAGGGTCTCCAAAGTATCACTTCTACTAGCTTATTACAATGGCTAAAATTCTATTCTTTTTTGATTCTCCTGGATCTTTATTTTGTATTAAGAGCACATCTATTCAAAAGCAAAAAAACACTTCTATGTGTTCTGAAGGACTGAATAAGTATAATGTGTGGGGGGGAAGGGAGGTGGTAGAGAAGGTCTCATCTCCTAAACAATTTAGTTTTTTGTTTTGTTTTTTCTAAACTGGAGGCTATCTCAGTCCCTACACAGGCTAAGGTACACTGTAAATCTGCAAAAAGGAGACAGAATACATAGCATTTTCCAAATGCATTTAGAGGGAGTGAAGGAAGGCAATTTGGAGGTGGCATTCTGGATCCCTCACCTCTGAGTAACTGCAGCAGCCCTATTTTTATATGTTGTATCAGTATGTTGATAACAAATCTAAGAATTTGTCTGAAAACTAAGTTTGCTGCTAAAAGAAGTATGAATAACACTGCTTTGAAGAAGACAACCTTCGTGGAGCCACTATGAAATCAGAGTAGTAGTAGTAGGTAACCAACTGGTTTTTGAACCCCTTTAGCAAAATGGAATAAGGCCCTTGTCTAAGTTCAAACCCCGGCCCTACCACTTAATAGCTGTTACTCTAGGTAACTTACTTACTTTTCCGTGCCTCAGTTTCATTACCTGTAAAATGGATAATAACAGGACTAATCCTCATGCTATGAAAACTACAAGAGTTAATATTTGTAAAGTCCTTAAACTGGTACCAGCGCATAGCAAACTGCATGTGTTTGTTAAAATAAATAATTTTTTATTAGACAATAATCATGATTAAAAAAGCAAAACTTTAAAAGGCATGTATCATTTAAATATGGACCATATATTAGATAATAGTATTAGAGCATGTTAAAACTTCCTGGGTATGGTAATGTTATTGTGAGTAGAAGGAGAATGTCCTTGTACTTGGGAGATACATACTGAAGTACACAGGGATGAAGTGTCACATCTGCAACTTAATCTCAGAAGATTGAAAAAGTATATGGAAATATAAAGCAAATGTTTATCTATTGATTAGTGAATCTAGATAGAGGATATATGGGTGTTCGATGTTCAATTTTTTCCTCAATTTTTCT
Organism: Orcinus orca; assembly: GCF_937001465.1. Lineage (NCBI taxonomy): Eukaryota > Metazoa > Chordata > Mammalia > Artiodactyla > Delphinidae > Orcinus > Orcinus orca. The sequence goes on along the minus strand of NC_064559.1, from coordinate 98,652,724 downwards.
GTAGCTTTAAAGTTTCCTAAAATAAAGATAAAAAAACTGGGGTGGGGTGAAGTGAGGTCTCAAGTCCATCCTTGAACTGGTCTGCTCTCTCCCCACACCCTGACAGGCAGCATTTTTACTAGTATCTTCTGTATCTTTCCAAGGTTTCCTATGTAAGTACATTTAAAACATACATTTTAATGTAAATATTAAAAATACATTTAAACATTAAAAAATAATAAAAAAATTTAAATGTATTGCTTCTATTTTTAAAAACACACAGTTCAAAATAGCCCAACTGTATCAACCCACCATCTAGACAATATCTCTCTAGCCTCCAGGATCTTAATCCACATAGCTCTGCTTCTTCGAGCATTTATCACATTCCACATTGTATTCCGAATTGTGTTAAACCTCATAAATCTTATCTCTCCTGCTAAATTTTAAGTTCCTTGAGGGAAAGAACTCCCCCATAATCTTTTTCTTTTTCTTTAGGGCTTAACACATTATCTGTTGAACAAATGAATGAATCGCAAACCAGAGAAGGAATGTATGATCTATTTCAATAGCTCAATCTCTCAAGAATTGTTTCCTGAGAAAGTGTCCAACAGATAACTGTATTCAAGCCACTCTGATCAATCTTTGACTTTGCTGTCATCCTTAATTTTTTTTTTTTTTTGCAGGCCTCTCACTGTTGTGGCCCCTCCCGTTGCTGTGGCCCCTCCCGTTGCAGAGCACAGGTTCCCGGACGCACAGGCTCAGCAGCCATGGCTCACGGGCCCAGCCGCTCTGCGGCATGTGGGATCTTCCCAGACGGGGGGCACGAACCCGTGAACCCGTGTCCCCTGCATCGGCAGGCGGACTCTCAACCGCTGCGCCACCAGGGAAGCCCTGTCATCCTTAATTTTATCATTTGTAAAATGAGGGTACTGAGATATATACTTTATTTGGCTAGGAGAGTTGCATGAGTTAATTCACAAAAACACTAGGCAAAAATACCTCCATTAAGTAGATGTTCAATAAATGTTACATTCCTTTGTCATCATAAAAGTTAACCTGAAACATCTGGTCTATCTGGGTAAAAGTTCTCTATGAACTAATGACTCTAGTTCTTTGGGGTTATCTGTAACCAGGATGTAAAAACGAAGTAGTATCCCTAAAAGTTTTGCTTTCCCCATGACTTTTTGATTAGGATCTTGAGCTTAGTTAAGGATCAATGTTGGTTCAACCACCTTCAGGCACGATAGGCGGTGCTAGGCCACTACTGTTAGGTTTCTAGACCAGAGTCTTCATATAGTGAGGGTCCAGATTTCCTTTCCCTGAAAAAGCATATTACTCCCAAGGGCTGATGAATGCCCCATTCCAGGTTGTCCAAGTGGCTGGACTTGTGGGTTTTCAATAGAAAAAAAAATGGGTCAAAGACAGAAGAACAAGACTCACACACTCTGGTATACCCAGCTAGAGTCAAAATTCCTCTAGGTACACAGGAGGGGGGTAAGGGTGAAAAATAGAGGAAACAAGATTCCAGTGGTTAGAACAGGTTTGATTTCCTAACGCCTCTCCCTCAGGCACAAGGAAAGAAAACAGGTTGTAATTAGAGAGATGCATTCCAATACCACTTTTATTTTTTTTTAAATGCATGCCCCAGGGACAGAAGGGAGTGGTTACAGAAGAGATGGAACTGTAATGATAGCAGCATCAAGCTAAAACTGCCCTAACTTGTTGTGTGTAGTAATTACATATCTGCCACGGATCTCAGCATTATATTCTCTCAGCCACACCCCTGCTCTAATTTTTCAGGTTTCTTCCAACTTTTCTCTGAGAAGTTGTAATACTACAGAATCACAATCAGATTTCTTGGCCTTGTACAATGCCACAAAGACAGAGCATTAATGGACTGCTCAGAAACTAGTTAAACACAATCTATTTTCTTAGGCAGAGGTCTGATTTGCATCTTAAAACAAACAAACATCCTTATCAGAGACTGCTTTCTGCATCCCTGAGAGGCAGACCCAAAACCTCTGTGAGAAGCTGTAATGGAAACCTGTCCTGTGGAGAGCCTAGAGGGGAAGCCTTGCAGCACTTCAGAGGAGAGAAGGTCAAGTAACCCCAGAGTCCTGTTCTCTGAGGCGTTGTTGGTGCAGATCAAAGACACTGCTTTTCACTGCAAACATATGAACCTCCTTTCTGTGATCAAGGATGCTGTGGTTTTGATGATATTCACTTGATAAGGGTGAGCTTGGTTGTTTCATAGAAAATCGGAAGTGTTTGTAGAAGCTAGTTCTTGTCTATGAAAGAGCCACTGGGCAGGGTGTTAAAACTCTGAGTCCTGAACTTAAAGATCAACACAAACCTATGGAACACCATTCCTAAAGAGGACAATGCAATAATATCTAGGAGATGACAAATAATATGCAGAAAAAGGAACCAAATAAACCAAATCTATCTTGATGCTGCAGAGTCTATCACTTCCTGTGAGATGAATGGGAAAACTTGAGCAAGAACGCAGAGGAAATCCAGGGGATCATATTACTTCGGTGTTTCTAAATACCCCTTAAATGTGACAAATCCTAGACCTGGGTTGTTTTTCTTTTTTTTTTTTTACACTGAAGGTCTCTCTCTTTCTGATCATTTCTACAACTGTCCATTCAAGGATAACTCAAACATGTGTGTCTCAAACTGAATCCTCCTCCAGACATTTAGGTTCATATTTGACTCTATAAACACATGTCTCTAAAAGTCCCATCAACTCCCTAAATCAACATATGCTTCTGGAATCCTGAACCCCTGCTGGGATCACCTTTCCTTTTCCCAGTCACACTGAGCAGATAACAGAAACCATGGGTGTGTTTTCCCTTCCTAATGTACCTATGTCCTAGATTTCGGTTTCTGAGGGTCCAGAAGAAAGCTTCTGAGAGAAGCAACCAACTAGGCAGGGTATTACAGCATTATATACTGGGACTTACATTTTCACATATTAGACCTGGGTTTTTAAAATTCCTTTTCAACTCAAAATTTATTCCCCACCAAGAGAGGTTTGCATCTTACCACTTGACCGTATGTTGATGAATGGGTAGTTGGGCATCACCAGCTTGTTGAAGTTAAATTTATAAGTAAACCTTTTCCCTTTTGTTTTATGAAGAATCCTCTTGTTGTAATAGTATCTGTAAAAACAGGAATGCACGTCAATTTATCTTCTAGCTACTGACAGTTTTTGATATACTTAGGTAACCACTAAGATCAACAATTCTTGCTGAGTATTACTTGCAAACATCACTATCATTCTTTTGCAGCCTTGCCCTTAGGTTAGAGCTGGGAGACCTAAGAGCATACTTTTCCTATTCAATTTTCAACTAAATTCTAGTCCTTTACAAAGACAATCTCACTTTGAGATCCTGAACACCTATCCTAGCCCCAACCACTTTCTTCTCTCTCTCTCTATGGTTTCAATTCTTTAGTCCATTTCCTTCCTGTTCCACTGTATGTCACTGCCTTGTTTCTCCTTTCTGCCTTGCCCAGGTGGGGGCAGACAAATCTCTTGGGAGACCTGATGTGGTTAGTCTGGAGGCCTAAGCTCAAGGCATAGACAAAGGAATGTAGAACTGTTTTATGGTGGCAGGTCAAACAATGGTACACCCTGATCTGGAAAACAGCAGTCAGCCTGGCCTACTTCACTTTCAAAAGGAAGTGAGAGGCTCCAGCGATGCTGCTGCCCAGATTTTACATTCAGGGTCACTAACAGTGAAGGAAGGCAAGGGGATTTCAATGTACGTAGAACCTTGAGGCTTGAATCTATTCAGTGGCATAGGTTATAAACTGGCCCCTGGAGGGCTAAAGGGTTATGAAATGTAAAGACTGACAAGGGGAAAAGAAAACCTGCAGAAACTTATAGTGACCAATCTTTAGACATGCTGGAGCAACCTATGAACTGACAACTCACTGAGCTCACTGACTGGTTCCTGAATAGCTAGGGTACTACCATGCTGTGAGTGCTCTCTTGTGTGCTTGCTTCACTCTTTTTCTAGTTTCTTCCAGGAGAGCCTAAAAAAGAGAAATTCTAAGAGATTTCTAACAGGGAAGTGTAAATTAATCTTTTGGATTATAAATGAGCTCCAATCCAGGTTTCACCACACATTCTCGCCCACTACAGAGCAGAATTGGCTGTCAGGATCCAGTGCCAGCCACGTTGGAATTCCCTCCTACATATAACCAAAGATATGCCTTTTCTCCTCCTGTGCCTGTGCTACCCAGATTCAATAGCTCCCACTCCCACTTTAAAGCTACACCTAAAAAAAAAAAAGCTACACCTATTCACTAGTGTAGTCTCTTATCACCTGATACCTTTTTTATCTAACATTCACCAAACTACTTAAGTCTCCTTCCAATCTGTTAACACAATGGATTTGGGAATCCTTTCCCTCACCTCAGGGCCCGGCTCAGCTTGTCATAATTCATCTGTGGTTTGCACTTCCTGCGGCCCCAGAGGCGGGCCACCTCGTCTGGATCCTTGATGACAAACTCCCCATACTCTCCCTGCTGCCAGGCGATGACATGGCGGAACTCCTCCTTCTGCAGCAGCTCCAGGATGAAGTGCCATAGCTGGATCTGCCGGGAGCCCGGGGACGACTCTGTTTTATAGGCCCAGTCAGGAAACTGATACCCTTTAATATGAAAAGGGCAAGATCAAGGTAGTCAGGAGCTAGGAACATACATACCTGTATCCCCAACCTCACATTCCAATGCTCAGAATCTCTAGAGTGCTGTGCAAACATGCCACAAACACACTTTCGGTCAGCTGGGGTTAACCACAATAGCCGAGAGGAAAGCAGAGAGAAGTTACCTTTCCTTGTGGCAATCATTAAATCTGATAAGAGCTGGGCAGCAGCACCCAGGTGTCTAATCTCTTACCCTTTCAGATCTTACTAAATCTCATGCCTACTTTCTGTAAGGACATGAAAGTTCCAAAGGGAACAAAAAGGAAAGATAATGTTTTAGGAAAATACAACCTTACCCTCAAGGTTGGAATTGTGTCTCTAACAGGAAAGAGACGCTAAAGCTCGGGATAAGGGTGTGGTGACCAGACATGTTAACATTCATCCATAGGAAACAAGCCTACAACTGTCCTAGCAGTATCTACCCTGTCAAGAGGCTGGCAGCCATGGTCTGGCATTTGTGAACCAAACCCAAGTGGAGAGAAAAGGAACCACTGAGGGACATTCCAGGTATGTCAGAAGATGATGCTAACTTCTGCTCACCTCCACCTCCTTCTGGCTTTTCCACGATGCTACAGCCTGCTTTCATTTTCACCCTCCTGCTGAGAGATACAAGCCACATCAATTACTTTAAGGTGCTATTTATTTATTATCCTCCCAATGTGTTCTGGCACAGCCTTTCCCCAAACTTCTTTTTCCCTGTCTTTCCCTCCTTATGTAACCCTCTTTCTTCCAAACATGTCACCTCCAAACTGCTAATCCCCAAGTCATCAAATGATGCGTGCTCAAGTCATCAGCTTCAAAGGCCATAATTATCTCCCACCTGACTTTAAGCCACAAATTGTAAACACTGTTTTTAATACTTGCTTTCTTCCCCCTGACCAGTCCTTCAAATGTAAAAAAGGGTATGGTGAAATGAGTCCAAAAACGCAGCCAAAACAAGTCAAACAGTTTGTCTTCTATTACTAGACAGGCCCAGATGCCAAGATACACAAGTCTGAGTTCACCCAGATGTACCAGTTTAAAGAAGAGTTAAAAAAAAAAAAATCCAAAGCCATCTGATTGCCACTCAAGAATGAACATCTGATTTTGATTTACCTTCCTGAATTATGTGAGATGGGAGAAGGAAAACTTCTCCCAGTCCGAAACTGCCCCTTCCTCCTTGAAACAACACCCTGGGATACATTAAGTAAACACACCATATGTACAGTTACTCTATACAAACACACACACACACACTCCCCCGATTTTTCTTTGAGAAAACATTTTACGTTTTCTCCCTTTAACAGGAAGGAAAAAAAAGCAAGCATTTCTGGGAACCTTCTGTTCAACAAGTGGAGGGAGTCTGGCTGTGATTTGAATTCATTCCACTCAGATTTACAGTTCCTTAATAAATTTCCTGTTCCCAGCAGCAAGCAGCCTGTATCAGTCCATCCTTTAACAAAAAGGAGGGAAGGGTAAAACTGCCAGAGGGATATGCGGGCAGAAGGGAGATCTACCCTCAGCCAGGCAGTTCCCCAGGGTGAATGACAGGCCCTCAGTACCAACATTAGCAGGAGTCTGGAGGCAATGTAGGTGCCTTAGTGACCCTAGGGTGGGGTGGGTACAAATTCCTAATCTTGAAATTTCATCTAACCTAGGATTCCTCTAGATCCTTTGAATCTTTTTTCTCACCATACACATCAAGAAGACCAGCAAGTTTCGGGCTATGAAACTACCAGGGAATGAGGATGAGATACAATCCAAAGGAAGGAAAAAACAAACATAAACACAGACACAGAGTTACACACACAAGATACACAATAACAAGGCCCCAGAGCTGAGGCAGGAGTTTCCTCTCCCGGCTGCTTCCATCTCCGTGACAATGAGAGAGGAAAAACACTAATTTCCCCACGGCTCCAGGAAGCTGCCCTGGACGCTAACAACTAGATTGCTCTGTCGGATCGCGGGGTCTTTATTCTGCCACCGGAATGCCTTCACCCACCACGACTCTGCGATCCAAACCCCGCTGCAACAATGACTTGCCCAGGAAGCTCTCTCCCGACATCCCAACTCCCCGATTTCACCCATAAAGGCCTCCCTCCCAGGGGCCCGGAGGCGCCTCTCCATGCCTTAGGCAAATTCATTCCGAGGACACTCTGTCCAAGTAGGATCACTCATCTCAACTCTGCAAAGCCCGGCAGGCCCCTCGCCTCCCTCGGACCGCGACCATTCCCCAAAGAGTGAGGCTTGCAGAGTCTGGTGCCGCGGATCCCCCGCTGCAGCTCCCGGTCCCGACTTCCGCAGCCCCGGAGCCTCCTTTCTACCTGCCTCCCGGCCGGGCCTCCCTCGCCCCGTGCCCTCGAAGCTCCGCGGAGCCACCGCACGAACACTGCCTGGATCCCCGTCGCCCCTCAGCCGCGGGGCCCCCTCCCTCCCCCGCCCCCCGCACTGGGGGAGGCCCGGCTGGGTTGGTACGTGGCTCGCCGGGCGGCCCCGACCGCAGGGACGCCGTCCACGCCGAAGCCGGGGGTTCTGCCCAGAGGAACCTGGCGGCGAGGCCAGGACTCACCTCTCCCCCGCACGGTCCGTCTTCGGTCCGGTCTCCTCCGCGGCGTCTCCGGCTCCTCCTCATCCACCCCAGCAGGAAGTGACCTCCTCGGCTGCTTTCGTCACTTCCATCCTCAGCGGAGAGGGCGGGGGAGGGGGCGGCGCCCTCCTGCCGGTCTCGCAGCCGCGCCGCACCGCGCCGCACCCAGCCGCGTCTCCCTTTCCTTTCTCCTTTCCGCAGACGCCGACTTCCGCCCGCACCCAGCCCTCGGCGCGCGCTCCTCCCGCCGCGCTGCCCGCGCAGCCACCCCGGCGCGGCGCGTGCGTCACGTTGCGGGGGCACGTTAGGCACGCTCGCGGCGGGCGGCAGGGCGGGATTCGGCGGGACTCGCAGGGGGAAGCGGCTCTAGGGGGCCAGCGGGGCTGCTGGGGGCTTTTCCGCCGGCTTGGTGTGGGCCAGGCGCTGACCCGGGGGTCACGCCTGTCTCGGGAGGGGACCTTGCAGAACCCACGGGAACGGGCCCAGCGCCGGCATAAAGCTTCCCCCAGACCGCTGAGAGGGGGTCCCCCATTTCTCCGTAAAAGGGCCCTGCGACCTCCCAGAGAGGAGCGCCTTCACAATGGGAAGAGATACCCGCAGACCTCAGAGGTCGTTCGCTGCCATCTAAGAAAAGAGTCTTTTCAGATACTTACAAAAGAATCCGCGAGGCTTTCTGTGAAGCGCCTTGCTTAGTTAGGCATTACACCCTCCACCTCGCTCCGTTAGGGGAGTGTGACGTTTCCTCGCTGACCCCCAACCCCCTGCATTTAGTCTTCATTTGTCCACATCTAAGCAGCTTGCAAGTTTTCTCCCTAAGTCATTCAACTACATCTCTCCTCTCTTTGTCTTCCGTCTTTTGTTTGTGCTCAAGCAGTTATAAGCATGTTATCCAAAGCATTTTTTGTTCTTCCTTTAAGGTTCAGTAATGGTTAAGGATCTCAAACATCTACTTTATCTCCACCCCCAGCCCCATATGCCTGAGTGATGTCCAGGCCTGGTTTCACTCCAAAAGGAGAAAAGAGGGAGGAGTGGGGATCAGTAAAGGTGAAGTAAATTAAAATGAGCAATAAGAGTGCCAGAAGTGAAATGGAGTTGAAGGACAATTTGGGATAAAGGAGTAAACTTCTTTTTGTACCGCTGTTGTAACAATACCTTTATATCCTGAATGCCAGGAAGAACATGAAACATCACCATTAGTTGTTAGAAAAGTTGGCTTCCAGTTTTGGGTTTGCCACTAGCCATTCTCCAGTTACTGTAAATTAACTAGTAAGTTGGTCCCCTCTGGGCCTAAAGTTGCCTTTCCTGTTTAAAAAGAAAGGATAATAGCATTGGTGATACAAGGTCTTTTCTAGTGAGAAAATCCTATGTAGGTGAATAAAATGAGCAAAATGTAAGTGCTCTCATAGAGAGGACCACTGTAATAGGGAAGAATACATTACTTTAACCTTTGTATCCTATCGCGTTTGCTACAAGTTAATCACTAAAGGGATGTTGCCTATAACCTTAAATTATACATAATCGACTATCTCTGGGAACTCTGCCTCCCATGTAATGAGCGTTAAGCTAAAATACCTTTCTTTAGCTCACAGGAAACCTCCTGACCAGGTCCACCTGGAAACGGCTGCAGGAAGGAAGAAATTAATACATCCTGGAAGCAGGACTTTACCCCCCTGCCCTTTTAGTATAAAAGAAGCATGAATTCTAACTCAGGGAAGATGGTTCTTTGGGACACTAGTCCACCATCTTCTCCATCTGTTGGCTTTCCAAATAAAGTTATTCTTCCTTGCCGCAACATCTCATCTCTCGACTTATTGCCCTGTTGTGCTGAGAGCAGTACAAACTTGGACTCGGTAACACTACCAATATTTTTAACTATACCATGAGCTCTTTGAGTGCAGGAACTTTGCACTTCTGCAACGTTCTCCTTCACCATGGCACTGCTGCCTTCTTCAGCCACTGCAGACAGGCTTCACAACTTGGAAATTCTTGTTCCTGAAATGTGGAGAGCATGAGCTTTCTGAAAGCACGGGGTGGAAATGCTCAGATACAGTCTGGGAGTCAGGACAGGTAATCTCTCTTGAATTCCCACTTGCTCAAAGCCCTCTTTGTCCACTGAATGCCTTCTACCCCCTTCCTACCCATCTTTATAATTGTTCCATATGCCTAAGGATACATTTCTGTTTTAAATCTCACACTCTTAGGTCTGCTCCTGCCACAACACAGCTAATCCACTGCTTCTTAAAAAAGAGAAAAAAAAGAACTCTTAAACATTACTTTTCTTCCAAAAAACCCTTTGTGAATTGGTGTGTGTGTGTGTGTGTGTGTGTGTGTGTGTGTGTGTGTGTGTGTGTGTGTGTGTGTGTGTGTGTGTGTGTGTGTGTGTGTGTGTGTGTGTGTGTGTGTGTGTGTGTGTGTGTGTGTGTGTGTGTTCCTTCCCTGGCTCGCTTTTCTTTATTTCTCCCATTTTCATTTATGCACTTACATTCTCCACATCGCAAACTTAGCTAGCCATGTATGTGATATAAATGCTTTCCTCTCTATTCTTGTCATAGATCACTATGGTAGATCTACTGTAATAGATACCATTGTATGTCATGTACATATTTGTTCTTCTTAGTGTGTTTGTCTTAGATTGCAGGCCCTCAGAGGTTAGAGCTGCAGTCAGTAGGTCCCTACAGTGCCCAGAGCAGTTCTGTGTCATCATTTGAAATGCTTAATGATGATTATTTCCTTTTCTGCGAATGTGCTTCTGAGACTGGCTTCTTCCCACCTCCCTCATACTCAAGTCTCCCAGTAAAAATCAGGTAGCCTCTTTTCCCCAAAGTGTGTCCTCACTAAACTTGGATTCAGAAGACTTGAGTTTCCATCTCAGTTCTGCTCTTTGCTAACTGTTTTCTGACTAGCCTCTGAGTTTTGACCTCCTCATCTGTAAGGATATCCTTGCTGAGGACAGAGTGTAACAGCGTCTGTGGAGCGCTTGTCCACTATGAAACCCTTTATGAAGGTCAAGGATCCCGATTACTCTTGCTACCACCCCATACCCTACTGTTCTTGGTATCAAGAACTCAAACTTTACTTATCTCCTAATTTCACAAACTTCAAGTGGATTTAATGTTTCAATCTTGGGTAGGAATCTAATGGAAAAAGAATTTTGCCTTGAGAATTAGGCTTCTTGAGTTTCTCATCTAGGCACTATTTTATGAAGGCTACACTGAGGCAATACATTTCAATCACTCTGTGCCTTGGTTTCCCCATTTATAAAATGATCATGACAAGAACTTCCAGAAAGAAAAATACTGTAACATTAAGACTATTTACATTGATGAGGTCAAAGACTGAAGGGTATATATGAAATCAACTTATTTCCACTCTGTGTGACTCAGTTTCCCCTTCAGTAAAGTGAAGATAAATGATTATAAGTGGATAAACTTTGACTACATATTATTTGCATTTACCACATTGGACTCAAGTAGCTCATAAGATTTTGTGTTTTGGTTTATTTTTCCCATTAACTCAAAGTTGTTGTGAGGCCAGAGGACTTAATGTCAGTAATATGAGTGGGGATCCCCAGATTAAAGGTTAAGTGAGTCCAAAGCAGAAGTAACTTTGCCCAAAGTCACAGCTCAGCCAGGAGGAGCAGAGAGCCTTACTGTTATTTAGCAGTGACTTATGGACTCAAGGACTCTCCCCGATTCCACGTCCATCACAGTCCACAAATACCCCTTTCTCTCATTTCCCTTTTTTAGGTCTTGGTTCCCTCATCTCAAATCAGCACTGTGGAGAGGGTTGTGAGAGATCACGAAGGAACAGAACAGGAGAATAGGATTAACATGAGGAAATGATCACTTAAGCTATTTTGGCTTTTTTTTTTTTCCTGGCAGCCTAGGAGAAAGTTTCCCCTAACCAAATGTTTGATTGCCAGAATCTTTTTCTTTCTTTCTTTCTTTTTTTCCGGGCCACGCCGCATTGCCTGGCTGTGGGGTCCTAGTTCCCGGACCAGGGATTGAACCCGTCCCCAAGACAGTGAAAGTGTGGAGTCTAACCGCTGGACCACCAGGGAATTCCTAGAATCTATTCACTTATTTCAGAAAGCCTGCCGAAGTTAATTGGAGCAGAGGCCTAGATTTCCTGGTCTTAACTTATCTAGGATGTTTTTTTCCCAAGACCCTTGTGTATTTGTTCCCCACTTATAAGCCCTGAGCCTTGACCTGTTTGCCACATAAACCTTTTTGCTGTCTTTTGTATTTATTCACTGTTCATATCTGGCTCTCACTGTATTCTCTTTATGACTGTCCACATCATTTGTCATCTGAAGAGGGCAGAGACTGTGTCTATCTAATGCTCATTATATAATGGCTAATAAAAATGATAATCACTGTAATAGACTTGGGGTTCATAGTCTAACAAACACCAGTAATGGTTGTCACGAAAAATGGAGCGAGGCCTCAGATCCTATTAATTAACAGGCAATCACCTTAAGAATATTTTTAAAAGCTTTCCTTTAATAATTGTGCACACATTTTTTGAATGCGTAGAATCTTAGAGATGGAATGAATGTCAGAGGTCATCTATCCCATCCTCTCTCTAAGTGCTACCAGCCTCTCCTGGAACCCTCATGATGATGAGAAGGTCACTGCTTTGCCCAACACCTAGTCAACCTAGATTTTTAAAATATTTTGTAAACTACATCATAGCCACAAAAGAGTATATGAAAATATATGTGTATCAGTTGAAGACAATAATAACACAAAGTACTTAAGTACCTACAACCCAGGCAGAGAATAGAAATTACCATACCCTAGAAGTCTTCTTTTGTCCCTCCTGATTCATCCAAGTTCAACGTTTAGATCACCCTAATTATAGAAAGTTCTTCCTTATATGGAGCTGAAATGTGTTCCACTGACATAACTACCCATGACTCCTAGTTCTGGCCACTGGGGCTACACAGATTAAATTTAATGTTTCTTCCATGTGACAGCCCATCAGCTCTTTGAAGACAGGTATTATGCCTCCCTAAGTAGTTGCTGGAAAAAAACAACCTTAATTCCTTTTCTCTCCAAATGTGGCTTCAATAACTAAACACAGTCCTCCACAGACCTGGTCTGAGCAAAGTAGAGAGTAAAACTGTTCTCCCTCCTTGAGTTGGTTGCTCTCCCTGCCCCCTCTTTTTTTTAAAGGTGGCTTTGGATAGGATTGACTTTTTCAGAGGCCGTAGTACACTGCTGAGTAGATAGTCAAAATTCTCATGGCTTTCTTTTGGGAACTGTTAACCCAGGACTCTTCTGTTAAGTAGTTTTAAAATCTAAATGTCAGACTTTACGTTACATTAATTCTTGTCAGTTTTATTTGGTTGGTTTTGGTCTGTTATTCGTTCCAGCCTGTCTATATCATCTTAATTTATGAGAATGTATTATAGTGTAATTTATTGATAGATTGAATTTGGAGCAAGTGTGAAAAAAATGCAGAATACGCTGAAACGCCCATGTTAAGCTACTCTAAACACAGTCAAATATTTTCTAAATGCTTCAGAAGTCACTGCAGTGTCTCCTCAATTATTATACCTTTGATCTGCGAGATGCCAGTTAGCGGAGTTGCAGGTAATGGGATTTCAAATAGCAGAGTGCTTAGTGCAGGAGACTCTGGCAGAGAGTTAAAGCCACTGTGGAAAGCAGAGAACATCAAAGCGAAGCTAGTCATTATGTTGGCAGGCGGGAGAGGGGAGTGGGAGTTCATGTACAGTAGTTGGACATCATAAGGAACTGGGAATCTATCATATTTTGGCATCAATTCAGAAGGCGGAACTTCTAGATACATGTACTGCCAGGATATTTTTCTCTCAACAATAGATTATTGTAATAGGCTTGGCTAATGTGCTTGCAATAGTGCATTAAGACCAGGTTCATTGGCACAATTAAAACAAATCACCATCATTATAATAACAGGTCTTGATTTTGCAGCAAAAATCTGGGCTGCTAATACTTTAAGGAAAGAAGAAAAAGTCAAAACTTGGAAGGAAAACACCCTAGCACGCACGTTCTTCTCCTGGCTGTTAGCAAAGCACCTGGGGCACAGAGAACAGGCACCGCAGAAGCACAAAGACACACACAAGTGCCATCTTGTCCAGCTTCTACGTTATGCAGATGCTGTTTGCAGACCAAGTCCTCTCCTGCCCCTGCATGTCAATGTGGCCCAGAACAGTGCTAGTTTCTCTTACATCCTTTGTGGAAAATATTTTGCCCTAAGACTGCCCCTGAAACACTAATTGAACCTGAACGTTTAAATTGAACCTCATTACTTGAACTGCGTGAAGGAGATGTGGGTCCCTTGGGTCTGAAATTGGGCGAAAGGAGACTGAACTCACGGTTACACAATCTCATGGTGCCAAACTACACACTGCCTCTGGGAACCTGGTTACTTGTGGCAACTTTGAGTTTTCGCCTCCCTTGCTCCACACACCTTAGCTGCCTGGGTCCCTTCTCCTTGTTGCAGAGAGGGAAGTTGGAGTTAGATGGAAATCCTCAGAGGCTTCCTAACATTGGGGAACTGCCACTAAATCAGTCACTTATCCCCACAACTAATGCCATTCATTAGCTAGGTGCCTGGCTCTTCCCTATTCTGTAGAACATGGAAGATCAGATACTTGGGGATCAGTGCTTTGTGGGGAATTGTGACATGATTCCTGCAACTCCACAGAACCAAAATCAAACATCACATAAATAGCTCAGTCTTATATTTGTTAGTCTATCTTTACTTCTCAGATGAAATTGGTCTAAGCATTATGGGCTCATTGGCCAATCTCATCAGGATCATTCTTTGTTAGAATAGAATAGGTGATATAACTACCTGGTGATAAAGAACCTTTAGAAATACCAACAGAGCAGAAGGGATGCCCAGTTCTGGAAGACATTTTTCTAGAAAACATAATAACTTCTTAAGTACGTAACGATATTTTTTCAAAGCATTAAATATATTCTAATTTTTAAATATTTTAATTTTTTTATCCATCGATCATTCATTCTACAACAATTCATGCATCAGTCGCTATATACCATGCACCCCGCCAGACTTTGGGGAAACAAAGCTCATGGAGCTTGGTCTCTTCTGATTGAAATAACAGTTCCATTAGCCATACTCCCTACAGATATTTAAAGGTGTGAACCACAGACAAAGCAAGCCAAATATATGAACAGAGTTTAATGTTGTAATCAAATATAACATAAACAGGTTCATCGAGTTCATTAAACTCTATTCGTTCATTCCTTCAGTAGATATTGGCTGAACACCTACTATGAGCCAGGCGCTGTGCTAGTCATTAGGAGTACACAGACGATTGAAACACTGGTCTCTGCTTCAAAGAGCTGAGAACCTAATGGGAGAGACAGACACATAAGCAGACAGCCGTGACACACGTGGGGGAAAAGTGCAACAGACACTTTGGTAATCTACTCAGTAATTCCCAACCTTTTCTTTCTGTCGGGCAGAGCCCTCTTCCCATTATAAAAGTGAAACTGCTTTCCTAGCCTCCCCTTGTAACTAGGAAAAGGACATGCTACCAAATCCTACCCTGTAAATCTACTGGAGGGATACTGGGAAGGATTCTTCACTTGAAAAGTGATATTCCCAGAGGGGAACTCCTATACCTGCATCTCCTTCTGTTATGGACTGAATTGTGTCCCCCCCCCACCCCCCCGCCAGATTCATGTGTGGAAGTCCTAACTCCCAGTATCTCAGAATGTGACTGTATTTGGAGATAGGGTCTTTAAAGAGATAATTACATTAAAATGAGCCCATTTGGGTGGACCCTAATCTAATACGACTGGTATTCTCATAAAGAAGAAGAAATTTGAACACATGTATACACACAGACACACACACACACACACACACACACACGAAAGACCACGTGAGGACACAGGGAGAAGATGGCCATTTAACATAGAAGAGAGACCTCAGAAGAAACTAACATGGCCAACACCATGATCTTGGACTTACAGCCTTCAGAACTGTGAGAAAATAAAGTCCTGTTGTTTAAGCGCTCCCATCAGTGATACTGTTATGGTAACCCTAGAAAACGAATAGATCTTCCCTGAATTTGGATGTTGTCATGAGTTTGGATCCACTGCAGAAATCTTGCAAAAGGTCCAAAAGAATTGCAGAGACGCTAACTTAGTCCCTGATATCACTGAGCCAATTCAGGAACCATCTTCTTCTGGACTTCTTGTAAAGAGACAATAAGCCCCTATTGTTTAAGCTGCTTTAGGTGTAGGAGTTCTGTTACCTAAAACCACAAGCATTGTGATCGATACATGCAAGGGTAGAGGCATTGTGGTGTGGAGATAGGGTACTGCAGGGAAAACAAGGAGAGTTGTCTAGGTGACGACTAAGCTTGGGTCTTTAAAGATGTGCAGAAAATTAATCAAGTTAATGGCCGGACAAAGGGTACTTCAGAAAGAGAGGATCATAAAAAGAGAAGCCACCAGCTATGAGGGAGAAACTTAGTAGCAAGAAGCCTTTGGTGTTGTAGGAATCCAAGTGTGGAGCCAGGAGGGACAATACTTAACCCGTGGAGGTTGGCAGGGTTTGGATCGTGGAGTGAGTCTTTGCTGCTAAGAGCTGTAACTTTCTTCCTGTTGGCTTGGTTAAAATGATGTAAGTGGAGGATAAATTTGAGGGATCATAACTGGAAGTGGGGATCCCAATGGAGAGTTTTATGAAAGTTCAAAAGAGAGAGGAGAAAACGGAACTAAGGTGGTAGAATCAAGATGAAGAGGAGGAACTGATGCCTGAAAGTTGAGGAGACACGGAGTGATCTGCCCATCATTGTGCTGTATGGCAACTAGGCATAGATGGTAAAAGACTAGAATTATAATGTAATGGGTGGGCCAAAACTTTCGTTCATTTTTTTTTCCCTGTAAGATGGCTCTAGTAGCACTTAATTGTCTTTAACTTCATTCGAAACAATTTTGTTAGATTGTATGGGACAGCTGTCATATCAGCATGCATTTAAAAAAAGACTTAACAAAATTGGTGAATTTTTGTGTAGCTATTTTAATATTGAAGATGGAAGAAAAAAAGTAACATTTTTGGCACATTATGCTTTATTATTTCAAGAAAGGTAAACACACAACTGAAAAGCACAAAAAGTTGTGCAGTGTATGGAGAAGGTGCTGTGACTGATTGAACGCGTCAAAAGTGGTTTGTGAAGTTTTGTGCTGGAGGTTTCTTGCTGGACGATGCTCCACGGTCGGGTAGACCAGTTGAAGTTGATAGCGACCAAATCGAGACATTAATTGAGAACAATCAACGTTATACCATGTGGGAGATAGCCGACATACTCAAAATATCCAAATCAAGTGTTGAAAATCATTTGCACCCGCTTGGTTATGTGAATTACTTTGATGTTTGCGTTCCACATAATGTTTTTTTTTCGCGGTACGCGGGCCTCTCACTGTTGTGGTCTCTCCCGTTGCGGAGCCCAGGCTCCGGACGCGCAGGCTCAGCGGCCATGGCTCACGGGCGCAGCCGCTCCGCGGCACGTGGGATCCTCCCAGACCGGGGCACGAACCCGTGTCCCCTCCATCGGCAGGCGGACTCTCAACCACTGCGCCACCAGGGAAGCCCCGTTCCACATAATTTAAGCGAAATGAACCTTCCTGACCATATTTCTTCGTGCGATTCTCTACTGAAACATAATGAAAATGTTCCGTTTTTAAAACAAATTGTGATGGGCGATGAAAAGTGGATACTGTACAATAATGTGGAACAGAAGAGATCATGGGGCAAGCGAAATGAACCACCACCAATCACACCAAAGGCTCGTCTTCATCCAAAGAAGGTGATGTTGTGTATATGGTGGGACTGGAAGGGAGTCCTTTATTAAGGAGTCTCCTTCCGGAAAACCAAACAATTAGTTCCAACAAGTACTGCTCCCAATTAGAGCAACTGAAATTGGCACACGAAAAGAGTCCAGAATTAGTCAACAGAAAACGCATCAGGATCTTCCATCAGGATAACGCAAGACCTCATGTTTCTTTGATGACCAGGCAAAACCGTTACAGCTTGTCTGAGAGGTTCTGATTCATCCGCTGTATTCACCAGACATTGCACCATCGGATTCCATCTATTTCGGTCTTTACAAAATTCTCTTAATGGAAAAATTTTCAGTTCCCTGGAAGACTGTAAAAGGCACCTGGAATAGTTCTTTGCTCAAAAAGATAAAAAGTTTTGGGAAGATGGAATTATAAAGTTGCCTGAAAAATGGCAGAAGGTAGTGGAACAAAAGGGTGAATAGGTTGTTCAATAAAGTTCTTGGTGAAAATGAAAAATGTGTCTTTTATTTTTACTTAAAAAACTGAAGGCACTTTTTGGCCCACCCAATAGCTGGGAAGAGAAAGCTGAACTTTATCCTAAATGCCAACCTTTGTCTATCTGTGTCATCTTTAATAAAAAAATTTAAAAAATGTATTACTTATTTCCCTGTCTCATTCAACAGAGTCTACTAGGTGTAAACTAACCTTTTCTTAATGACTCACAGCCCTCATTATGAAAAAGGAGGCATCCTGATGTAGAGGAAAAGGCTGGGTCATGGTGTAGAGAGAAAGGCCTGTGTTAGACATCATAAAACCTGGGTTTGTTCCCAGCTCCAACGCTCGCTGATCTGTGTGACCATGGAAAAGTCACTAAGCCTCTCTGTGTAATTTTTTCTCCTTGGCGCCTACTTCATAGGCTTGCTGCGGAGTTGAAATGAGATAATGTGTGTGAAAGGGCTTGATAAACCATCAGACACCAGACAATGAGGCATTATAATCCTTTTTCTAAAGTGAAGTGACATACAGCACAATGCCGCGTCTAATTTCGAGTCCTGTTGTCCTTTGCTGTTAAATGGTTTGCTGTCCCTTTGCTCTTAAAACACTTCCCTCTCAGAAGGTCTTTCACCCACACCCACCTTGTCCTCCCAGGGCCATAGGTTGGGAAGCCAGAGGTCAGCCTCTTAGAAACTTTGTTCGGTGTAACTCAGTAAGGCTCTGTGTGGAGCGCTAAGGATCTGGTTTTGGTTTGAGAGCTTTGTGTTATAGCTAATTTGGGTGCTTAAAGGCCTTTTTCACTTCTGGATTTGGGGCCTCATTCCACAGAATTGGGGTTATCAGAGCCTGACTTCCAGCTAAGCGAGGGGTAACTCTGGTGCTATTATGCTGCCAGCTGAACTCCTCAGTTTCTCTCTTCCTGCTTAGTTCTGTTTTATCTCTCTGTAACCAGTTTTCTGTGGTATCACGTACAGATTTCTCCTCACCACTGACTCACACGCCATGGCATAAATTAAGACAGAAACCTTGACCATAACTTTTCAACAGAGAATATTCCTTGCATTCCCATCTTTAAGGATTTGGGGTCCCTGAGTTTCCTCCTCCCCTCTCTTGCCTTCTAATGGGGTCCTCGTTTTAGCATGTTGAGGGCCTTCCAACCCTCACATCCCATAAAGACACAGATGGGTCATTTAAATGGTAGACAATTGGAAGAGTAGATGTATAACCTGGTAATTAAAGGCTGCACTTTTGAGTTGGAGCATACAAGCTCAGGTGTGTTGCATAATCTCTCTGGATCTCCATTTCCTTATCTGCAAAATGAGAGTAATGCCTTGTTGCGAGGAGTCCACATAATAATGAATTTGAAACACTTAGCACAGACTCTGGTACAAAGGAAGTGCTCATTAAATGCAAGGTGGTGATTATTGGTTAGAGAAACTAGTCCTGGGAGATAGTAAGGATAAGATGTACAGGGTCTGAATTCCTTAGGAGAAAAGGAGAAGACAGGAGGTGATAGGAGATGGGGAATAGAGGATCCTAGAAAAGGGGTAGGCGTTCGGGTAGAGTGGGTTCTAGACCATAGGCTGGGTTTTGAATTAGCCAAACTCCTGGGATCTTACCAGGATAGGCTAGGTTTGGGGTATAGAGAGAAGAGATATCCAGGAGGTTGAGGTATTTATTACCTTCTTCAGCGACCTCAGCCAAACCTGAAACTTCAACTTTTACATCAAGAAACTCTCCGTAGGCTTTTTCATCCCAGGTCCCTCACTTCCTCTCCCACACATCCTTCCTTCTAAGTCCCCATCAGGTTACTCTGGGTGGTGGATTAAAGATGGCCACAAATTCTTGGATACTCCTCCCTGGAGAGATGGGATCTATTTCCTCTTCTCCTGAATGTCAGCTGGGCTCTGATTGCTTTGACCAACAGAGTGTAGCAGAAGTGACACCGTGAGAGTTCTGGGCCTGGGCTTTGAGAGGATTTGCAGCTTCTACCTTTTTCTCTCGGAACCCTGAGCTACCATTTAAGAAGTCTGGTCCCCCTGCTAGAGAAAGCATGTGCAAAGACCCTGAAACTACATGGAAAGAGAAAGGCACCCAACTAAGATCAGTCTCTCCAGCATCTCAGGCAAGATACCACACAAATGAGAAAAGTCACCTTGGACCATCCAGCTGAGCTGAGCCCCCAGCTGAATACCACTGGGTAACTCCACTCAGTGCCACGTGGTTCCTGACCCACAAAATTGTGAGATATAATAAAATGGCCCTTGTTTTAGACAGCTAAATTTGGGGGTGGTTTATTATATATAGCAATAAATAACAGAACCACATAAGCACAAAATAAGGTTTATTTGTAATATTTTGATTGGGCACAAAGAATTTCAGGGATAAAGGGCTCCCTAGGATCTCTCCATCAAAATATTCTTAGAGATCGTTATTGGAATATGGAATACAGTCAATCATATCATTATTACTGATTGAAGGCCTAAAGTTCAGTTGACCTGGGAAAGGCAACTGACTGAAACGCACCTCACTGCTGCAAGACTCTACTACTCAAATTATTTCATGTTTAGATGGAATAAATGAGGGAAATATCTGGGAGAAGGGGTCTTGCCCTCTCCTCCCACTGACTATTGGAAGCTGGTGGAAGGGATCTGGGGTGAAAGAACAGGAAGGTCTGTGAAACATAGTTCTCAGATTTTGACAGTTTCATTTAGGGCCAGCTCTATTTTCCTACAATCATAAGTGGGCAAATAAAAGTTTCGCTCAGGCTTAAGGGATCTTGGAAGGGGCAGCCATATAAGGTCTGGGATGTATAGGCACCAGCCTCGGCACTCAGGAAAACTGAGTCATGGAGAAGTTCTTTGCTCAGGTAACCCAACATGTCAGGAGTGGAGCTGGAATCAGATCCTGGCTCTCCTGGGCTCTTTTCCAGAAGGATTTTTCTACTGCACCATGATGTTCCTTCACGCTCATTGCTGAGGACAGAAGCACATTTAAATCATGATTATCTTGCTGTTCTCTGGATCCCTGATTCCCAGATGTTCAGCCTTCTTTTCTGAGTTACCTTCCATCACTCTGAGAAGGTGAGAAGGGGCAGGTGTGTTTCACTGTCTTTGAAAACAGAGCACGGAGAGGTGGGCTTGCACAGAGCTCATAGCTCAGAAAGAGGCATTCCGATGCAGTGGGGAGAATTTTAAAGGGGCCAGGTGTCTGCCCTCAGGCATTTACATTCAAGATGGGGGTATGGCATCTGCTTCCTCCAGTGGGTGGGGAGGAAGGAGGCCATGACTAAGCAAGGTCTGAGCGACTGCAAGGTGAGGCTGCCCCTGGAATCAAGGAGAGGAGTAGAGAGGCCTAGTCAAGAAGGCCTCCTGGAGGAGGTGATAGGCACGTATTGGGAAGGAGTGAGGGAGAATATCTAGGAGCGAATGTTTTGTGCAAAGTTTCGGAAGCAGAGACAAGCAATGCTTATGTTGAAGACATGATAAGAAAACTACTGGAGATAGAGCACAACCCTTGCTGAGGAGGCAGGAGAGGTATGATTAGAAAAGTGCAGGGAGGGAAAGGGTAGTTAATCATGGCGGGAGGCCTGGACCCTTAGGAGCTCTTTTCCTGATCTCTGGACCCCAGGTATGAGTTGTCTGGTCCCAAGGCCAAACCTCCAGCTCTTTCCAGCTCCACGTACATTCCCAACTCCCATCTGTGTCTCCCATCTCAGCAATAGTCACAACAGCACCCACGATGGCTGCTCTGCGTTGAGTGCTCACAATGCGACAGGCACTGCACGAAGCTCTTTACGTGCATCTTCTCACGTGGCCCTTGTGGAGACACTAAGGGGAATCTGCTCATGATAGATGAGGAAACGATGGAACTGGAAGACAGAGCTAAGAGCCTGTTGAGAGAGGTCAGCGAATTGCCCCAGAACTTCCTTGTCACTCATAAGTGGCAGAGCCAGGAAGGAGCCCAGGCTATGTTTTCACTTTCATTTGCGGGGACCTTCTGAGGGCTGGACCCTGTGTGCCTCTGTGTGGGTTACCAACTCACGAAACCCCGCCTGATTGTGTGGGTCACTGCAGAGACACAGGAGGGTCAGACACATTGTGCTTAAGTGCTGTCAGCGGCCCCTGTGCGCTCTCTCTGTCCCACCATTACCCCTCTCCTCCCCTCAAGTAAATCTCTTAGCACCCTCATCCAGGGAGGATAGGGAGGGAGGGAAGGACAAGGAACTGGCACTGCCAGTGGGGAGGGGACAGTAAAGCTGTCCTCTGGTTGATCTATCCTCAAAGGACCCTAGCTCCCAGAATCCTAGGGAGAAGCTGCCTTCAGGTGAGGTTTATGCTTGTCTGTCTGGGGTTACATATTGTATAGATATGCATCCGTACAGTAAGATACGAAGGTGATTAATCATCTAGGAATTCCTGCCTCTTCAATGCCTTTTATATCTCTGTTTATTTAAGGAGCACTTGCTGTGTGCCTAGCAGTCTGCGCGATGGGGGGAGGAGACAGAATAAGTGAAGGGAAAGTTAAGGTTCTTGCACTCAAGGAAGTTTTGCACTGATTGGGGATATACGATTTCTAAATATTAAATAATTAGAAGACAAAGCCAAATAATATATAATTACACTGTCATTTAAATATGATCAAGTGTCAAAACACATGCCACAAATGTGCTATGTGCTGTCTGGAAGAGACGCCAGGGTGGGCTTGAATGAATCAGTGTAGAGGGCTTCCAGAAACGCTGGGCCTTGAATGGTGGGTGGGAATCTGAGCAGTGGAGGTGGTCAGAATCAGAGGTGATGTGGAGAGTTGGTGGGGGTGGACATTAACAAGCATGGTGAACAAGCATGGTGACTGCGTGAACTTGGGAGGTGAGCAGACAGGCTGAGCCACGGGAGGGTGCAGGGCAGAAGAGAACACTCTGGTGTTGGACAGACTTGGGGTCAAGTTTAACTCTCCAGGGACCTAGGTGCATGACCTGGGGCATTACTTAACCTTTCTGAGCCTCCTTTTTCTTACAATATGATAATATCTGCCATTCAAGGTGGTTCTAAGGATTAAATGCAAGTAAAGTTATCAACATAGAGCCTGGCACAGAGTAGAGCTCAAAAAAAGAAAAACGTTAGTTATTATTACAATTATTTTGAAGATAAACTTGCATAGGTGAATATGATCGTTATGAAACAATGTCTTGTATCAAATCCTGGCATCAGTCCTTTTTAGCTGGGCTCACTCCGGCAATGTGCTTAACCTCCCCGAGCCTCAGCTTCTTCATCTGAAAATAGGGATGATTGTATCCCATACCTCACAGGGGGCTGCAAGGACAAGATGACCTGTTACCTATAAAACACTTAGGAGAGGGTTTGGTACCTAATGAGAGCTGATAAATGTTAGCTATTATTACAGTTAATCCTCCCAAATCCTGCAAGGGTTTTTATCATTCTCCTATTGTTGTTGAGGAAACAAAGGCTCAGAGCATAAGTGACTTGTCCAAGGCCACCCAGCCAGTCACTGGTGAGTCCAGACTGTCTTCCTCATGTCCCCAGTGGAAATGCATCTCTCCAACTCCAGGGCTCTCTGTGCTTCCAGTATAAGACTTATTATAGTGCAACTAACACTGCGGTGACGCCCTCGAGGGCAAGGCCTGGGCCTTACTCATCTTTTGTGTATCAGCACCTGACACCAGTCAGGCCCTGGCAGGTGATCAAGAATGCTTGCTGACTTGAGATGAAGTGAGGTGACTGGGGTTGGAGCGCTGGAAAAGGCAGGGCTGGATGTGAGCCTGTATCTGGGCTGTCGGAGGAAGGAGTCAAGATAACGCCAGGTTTCCAGCCTGGGTGGGTGGGAGAAGGGTGGACCTGTTAACTGAAAACCGGAAGTTGGGAAAGGCTGATGGCTTGGGTTTGAGAAGAAAGTGGGGAAAGGGGAGATGCAAAGGTCAGGCTTACGCAGGTTGTGATGGAGAGATGGGGACCCTTTAATTAGGATCCGGGGTTGCGAAAATCCACTGGCGGCTCCCCCACCCCCTCCCCACATGGACTGGCTTGTGACCTGACGTCAAGATCCCTGCCCTGGACTTGTTACTAATGGGAGACCCGAGACGCACCCAGGAAGCCACAGGGCTTGGAACACTTACACAGCCACCTATCAGTGCCCAGGAGAGAAAAGGTTGTCTGGTCATTGTGGCCTGATTGAAGAAGAGCCCTGGAATGAGGGGGTGTGGGGAGGTCAGTCTAGGAGAGCTTCCTGGAGGAGGAGGGAGGAGAAGGCTCAGCTTTGGTCAGGAGAGCAGTTAGCTGCAAAGGAGGGAGACATAATGTGGGATGGGGGTGCTCACTGCAGGGAAGACGAGGCTTCCCGCCCTTGGCTGGGATTCTGGGCCTGGTCCCCTAAGCCGTCAGCAGGGGAGCTGGAGGAGGAATACATCACAGCTGTTGTGAGGGGGCCCGAAGGAGATCTCTAGGGAAACAGGACAAGAATAACCATTCTAATGCCCAGCACCACCCCATGCACGCTGCCTTCTCTCCTGCGGGGGCTTCGCTTTCTGCCACGTGGACACCACTCACTCTCACTCTCTCCTTCCTCCCTTCCCCATCTTCCCACCCCAGCCGACTGTGAGGGGGATAACGGCGGGACCACCAGTCCCAGCGCTTGGGGGAGAGTGGGTCTTGCCAGCTGTCTCCTCCCTCCCCTTAGCCCATCACGATCCCTTCCTCCCGGTTCTGACAGACAAATCGGGCACCCGCCCCTCCCTGTCTCCAAGCCCCCTCCCCCTCCCTCCACTGTCCGGCCAGCCCTCAGCCCCTCCCCTGAGCGGGATGACAGTGATGCAACCCCATACCCAGAAGTGAAGGGGTGAACGAGGTCCCCTCTCCCTCCCTCTTGGGCCTCTGACCCTGCTCCCTGACGTCCCCCCAGCCCCTCTCTCACCCTGTCCCGCCCCCGCCCCTCCCCCCGTGCCCTCAGCTCCTCCCCCCGCCCCCGCCCCCGCTCTGCCGTGGGAGGGCCCAGCAGCTCCCTGCCCTGGCCTGGCGGGTGTGAGTCCCTGGAGGGCAGGGGAAGCTCGGCTTCTGGGATTTCCCCGGCCTCTGGCCAGCAGGAAGTCTTCCTCTGGAGAGGGGAAACCTTGCTGCTGGCCTCGGGCCAGCTGCTGAGCAAGACCAAGGTTCAGGGGAGGAGCCTGTTTCCCTGGTCAGCTGGGGACTCCCGCTGACCTCTGGTCTTCAGGTTTGGGGGTTTAGGCCTCAGAGGCCCAGAGAGCGAGGTCAGGGTGGGGGAAGAGGACGAAGGAGACGCTGGGGACAGTGGGGCAGAGAGACTGGGCGCCGACCCCCACCTGCATCAGCCGTCCTGGCTTTCCCTCCCGTCCCCGGCCTGTGGAGCGGTGGGGTAGGGGCTCTCTGGACGTTTCTCCTCTCCCCGCTGGGTGTGTGTGCCAGGCGGGTGTGGCCTGGGCACAGGGCGTTGATAAGGGGCCGCGGCAGCACCGCCCGCCGCAGCCCTGCAGGACCCAGGGTGGCCTAGAGCAGAGCGCTGTGCGGGCACAGTCCACCCCGGCCTCGTCCTGACACATCCGGGAAACGGGGGCAGGGAAGGAGGGTGCCTGGAAGTCTTTCTCTGGTGCCTCGGTCTCCGCCTCTCCGAGGCTGTGGAAGGTGATAAGCCCTGCGAGTGGGGCTGTGGGGGAGCGGCCTCCCTTCCCAGGGGCTCTGGCGGGCAGAGGCCCCCGCTCTCCTCTCCGAATCTCGCCTCTGCCCTTACTCCCCGGTTGCCCTGTTCCCGGGCTCCAAATGAGCCCCTGGGGACCCCTCAGCAGCAAACACAACAGGGAGAGAGCAATAGCCAGCCCCCGGGGAGCAGGGCAGACAGCACTCGTGACTGTGCACATTCCACCCCGCCCCGCCCTCAGCCACCCCTCCCCATCTCCCACTCCTCCGCCCCTCAAAACCCAGGCGGGGTCCCCTTCTCAGAGATCTTCTTGGGGCTGGGCTGTCCGCCCCCCCCCCCCGGTAGCTTGGGAAGAGGGGGGAGGGGAGGGGGAGAAGGAGAGGCAGGGAGGTTGGTTGAGACAAAGGGGGCAAGCCTGGGTTGGAAGGAGCCGCTGCGTGGGCTGGAGTTGGGGACAGAGCCAGGTGGCGACAGCCCTGCGGAGCCGAGATCAGGGAGTTTCCGGGGATGAAGGGAGAAGCTGCGCGCTGGGCCAGCGCCCCCTGGTGGACAGTGCTGCAGCGGCAGCCACCCAGTCTCCCTGCCCTGCTGCTGTGGCCACTGGGGTGGTCTCTCCTGGACACGTGGACAGAGTGGAGAGCACAGCCCTGCACAGGACCCAGGCAAGGTCCTCACTAGCAAGACCTGGCTTTGAGAAGCTGTACAGGAACCAAGTTCTATTCCGGTGCCCATCGACCCTGTCCACCTCATTTTCTCACCTGACCAGCAAGTGGTAGGTTATCATGCAGTCTTTGAG
The DNA here is from genome assembly GCF_937001465.1 of Orcinus orca. Lineage (NCBI taxonomy): Eukaryota > Metazoa > Chordata > Mammalia > Artiodactyla > Delphinidae > Orcinus > Orcinus orca. Next base: position 98,626,699 of record NC_064559.1, on the reverse strand, counting down.
GCCCCTTCTGGCATGGGCATCCCGAGATTCCAGGTCAAGATGGATCTGATCTGGCTCCTCGTTACCTGTCTGATCTCAGGATCTCCTTCCCCTCTTGCCTGCACTCACATCTGCTCCAGCCACGCTGGCCTCCTGTTCCTGGAGCACACCAGGCATGGTGCCCCCTGAGGGCCATTACAAGGGTTGTCACCTCCACCAAGGAAGCTATTCCTTGAGATGTCCACTCCGTCACCTCCTCCCAGTCTTTTCTCAAAAGTCTTTCCTTGGATGAAGCCTGTTCTGACCTTCTGATGTAAAATTAAAACCACTCTCCCAGGCCTGGATCCTCCCTACCCTGCTTTTCCCAGCGCCCTTATCAGCGTCTAACACACTATACCACTTCCTTATTTATCATGACTGTTGTGTAGTGTCTTTCTCCTTCTAATGGAATGGTGAGGGTCGAGGGTTTTGCTGGATTCTTTCATGGATGTATCCTAAGCACCTGGAGCAGTGACTGCAACATAGTAGAAGTTTGTTAGCAGTTTGTTGAAGGAATGAGTGTACCATTGAAGAGGGTCTGGGCTGGGGGCAGACAGGTTGTTATGGATTGAGTTGTGTCCCCCAAATTCATATGTTGAAGCCTTAACCCCCTATTGATGGTTTTGGAGATGGGGCATTTGGGAGGTAATCAGGTTTAGAGGAGGTCATAAGGGTGGGGTTCTCATGATGGGATTAGTTGCCCTCATATGAGGAGAAACCAGAGAGTTGTCTCTGACTCTGCCATGTGAGGACAGAGCACAAAGGTGGCCTTCGAAAACCAGGAAGAAAGCTCTCACCAGGAAGTGTGTTTAAGGCACCCAGTCTCTGGCTGTTTTGTTTTGTTTTTTTTTTGGCCATGTGGCTTGTGGGATTTTAGTTCCCCAACCAGGAATTGAACCCGGGCCCACAGCAGAGTGAGCATGGAGTCCTAACCACTGGACCGCCAGGGAATTCCCTCTGGCATTTTGTTATGGCAGCCTAAGTAGACCAAGAAGAAGTTTTGCCCTAATAGCTCCTACTTAGTGAATAGAAGTGGTTGTGCTACTAAAGTAGGGTTTCATCGAAAGGATCACATTGCTGGTGAGCTTTCACAGGTGGGGAGGGCGAGAAGAAGGCGAGGATTGTGGAGAGAATATGACATAGCCTGGCTCCTGCCCTCACTGTGTTCACAAACTGACACCCAATTTACCCATGTCAGAGATTCTCAGTGTGCTCCATGGGACATCGGTTCTGAGAAATGCTCCTCAAGAAAGGTAGGCAGAGATCAGAGAAGTTTAGGAAATGTACAGACTGATCCCTTCTGAGATATTCATAGTCCCTACTCCAGTGGGAACATTAATTTAAATTCTTCAGTCTGGTGTTTCACAACATGTATGACCATGGGATTCACATTCCTTCTGTCTTTTCTCAAGCAGAAGCCCTAACTGTCGTGCTAAATTAGCATTCTGACATCACACACTTTAGAAATGCCGACTTACAAGATAAACCTTTTTTTTAAAAATAAATTTATTTATTTATTTTTGGCTGCGTTGGGTCTTTGTTGCTGCGTGTGGGCTTTCTCTAGTTGTGGCGAGTGGGGGCTGCTCTTCGTTGCGGTGCGCGGGCTTCTCATTGTGGTGACTTCTCTTGTTGGGGAGCACGGGCTCTAGGCATGCAGGCTTCAGTAGTTGTGGCTCGCGGGCTCTAGAGCACAGACTCAGTAGTTGTGGCGCACGGGCTTAATTGCTCCACGGCATGTGGGATCTTCCCGGACCAGGGTTCGAACCCGTGTCCCCTGCATTGGCAGGCAGATTCTTAACCACTGTGCCACCAGGGAAGCCCAAGATAAAACTTAACACTGTGTGTGGCATCCAAGGCCTTCGTGGTCTCTTCCAGTCTTTCCAGACTAGTCTCAAATGTGCCCGACGTTTCAGCCATTCCACACAGTTCTCTATTTGCTCACAGTTCTTTTAGCTTCCCCCGCCCCCATCCCCCCCCACACTCCTTCCTGGCCCAGCTCAAGTGCTCATTTCCCCAACCCTGCTTGTGTGTATTGTCTACCCTCCATCACTGTGTGTGTCCCATCCAGCCCTGTGTCTCAGTTGCCTTGTTTTGTTTTGTCTGCTGCCCCTCTGGACCTGCTCCTCTCGGCAGATATGAAGTCTGCTCACTGCATCCCCAGGGCCTGTCCCATGAGCTGCTTCAGGGGACACAGGATGCGTGGAGACAAACAGAAAGGATTCTCACAGCTCTGCGTCTGCAGCCTGGGGAAGGGACACCAGCTGCTCCCTCCCGTTCCCCCCGCCCCTTTGGTATCTTTAGTATCTTCCTCTCCATGGACACCTCTCTGCCCTCAAAATGCCGAGGATTCAGCATCCCAAACAGGACTGGATTTCCCCAAAGGGTAATATTCAAAGATATGTATAGGTCATTCACAAAATAAAAAATACAACCAACTAAGAAACATTTGAGAACATGTTGTAACTTACTAGTAGTCATAGAAATGCAAATTAAACCGTGAGATCACATAGCGTCTGCGATATGCATCAAGAGCTGTAAAATGTTCATACCATCTGTCTCATTACCCACATCTGTGATAAATCCTAACAAAACCCCACAAATACTGGAAACACTTAATGCCCAACAGTTATCCACAATATTCTTTTTTTTTTTTTTTTTTGCGGTACGCGGGCCTCTCACTGTTGTGGCCTCTCCCGTTGCGGAGCACAGGCTCCGGACGCACAGGCTCAGCGGCCATGGCTCACGGGCCCAGCCGCTCCGCAGCATGTGGGATCCTCCCGGACCGGGGCACGAACCCGTGTCCGCTGCATCGGCAGGCGGACTCTCAACCACTGCGCCACCAGGGAAGCGCTAACGTGATATTCTTTTGTTAAGGACTTTTTGATTGTGAAAAATAACACCCACAAAGTGTATAGCAGTAAATGTATAGCTTAATGAATTATTATAAAGAAGTACTCAGTGTAAGCACCTAAGGTCACAAGATGGAACACCCCAGTGCCCCAGGAGTCTGTGTGTCCCTTAAAAATCACAAGGTCCCCCTCCCCAGAGATAAGCACTTGCTTTTCTCCGTAGTTTGACCACCTCAGTAGACATCCATGAACATGGTGCCTGTTTTGGGGGTTCACACAAGTGAAGGCACAGAGTTTGTGTTCTCTCCTCTCTGGTTTCTTTCACCCAACGTTACGGGATCCTTTTTTTTTTTTTTCTTTCTACTTTACCCTCTTCCTGTCTTCTTTTATTTTGTTGTTCATTTTTTGAAAATTGAAGTATACTTGCTTTACAATATTGTATTTGTTTCAGGTGTACAGCAAAGTGATTCCATTATTTTTTTAAAGATTATATTCCATTATAGATTATTCCAAGATATTGACTGTAGTTCCCTGTGTGGTACAGTAAATCCTGGCTGCTTGTCTATTTTATGTGCCGTAGTTTGTATCCCTTTCCCTTTTGGTAATCGTAAGTTTGTTTTCTATGTCTGCAAGTCTGTTTCTGTTTTCTGTAGAGATTCATTTGTATTGTTTTTTGAGATTCTAGATAGAAGTGGTATTGTATAATATTTGTATAATATTTGTCATTCTCTGTCTTCTCTCACTTAGTATGATATTCTCTAGGGTCCAGGAGCCTTTTTCTTGTGTCACCTGGAGCCAGGTGCATACATTTCTGCTGACCAGGTAGTTAAGTTATAGGGATTATGAGGGAGAATGTATATAAGCTCCTGTCACAGTGCCCTGCACTTAGTAGGCATTTAATACTGTTTCATTCTTACCCTCCCTCTATGACACAGGCCCAGCTCCATTTCTAAGCAAGATTCTCCACGCTTCCAACCCCAGTGTTGATCTGCTTCCTATCCTGCTACCACCACTTTTTACCACCACCTGGAATCCAGATTCTATCCCCCTGGCCACCAGGGACAGAGCAGTCTCAGCATATTATCGTCTGCTGTTCACACAGCTCCCCACTCCTGTGAGGGTTCTTAGGATTTTCTTCAAGAATAAGACAGGCAGAGCCCACCCCTCTATCTCCCACCCATCATTCTTCACTAAGACCCTTCACTGACAAGGCAGGGCTGCTTCACATTTCAGTAGGTGGATCTTTGCACAAGGATATGGGAAGATTTAATCTGTATTTCGGAGAAGGGTGACTGCCCAGACTTTCTGACAGTTTCTCAAAGAAGTTGAGGCAAGAGAATGAAACCGGGAAAGGAGAGTCCAGATGAATGTGTGGGGTAGGAGGCAGGGAGGTGGGGAAGCAGGGAAGCTGCCTGGCTTGGAGAAGGGCAGTGGTGGGCAGAACAGGCATCTGCAGGAGCAGCTTTTAATCCCCCCTCTCTTTCATTTCATCCCCGCTTTAAAAATTACCTTTGTGTCCCCACTGCACAGTTTCCAATGTCTTGTGCCATTTTGCAAGGTGAGTCTTTTGTGATTACCACCGTGATAGACTAGATCTCAGGCAGGATTCCTGAAAATTTGTATGGGTTAAGGGACAGGTTTTATCAGGGAAACTTACCAAGAGAAGGTGGCAAGAAGAGAAGAAAAAGTGACCCTGGCTCTCTCATCATCACATGGAAATCAGTGTCTGGGCCTCAGTGATTTGCTGGACACACAGATTGGGGCTGTGCTCCAGAGGAAGGACGCTGTTCCCTTCTTACAGGGCAAGGGGTGAGAGCAGCCTTGACAGTGAGGGGACAGGCAGTAAGAGTTAGGTGCCAGCGATTTATAATAGTTTTCTGGGAGTGCAGGCAGCCCAGCGCCAGGGACCTGGGGGACGTGGGACATTTGTAAGCCCTCTGTCCCGGGGATAGAGCTAAGGACCTCATGGGACGTTGAGGGTGGGTGCAGACTCTCCCAGGAGGAGGATGAACCCCCAATACCAGTTGGGATGGTGTCCAGGAAAACCAGAGTATTCAGTTCTGCTTCTGGCTTTCTAGGAGACCTGGGCAACAGGCAACCAGTGTTCACTGAATCCGTGGATGAAGTCCTGTGTTCAGGTTTGAGGGAAACACCAGGCTCTTAGCCCGCAGTCACTGTCCCCAGGACTGAGCCTGCACTGCTCCTGGGTCTGGGCCGTGCTGGGGCAGGGGTGAAGCTGGTGCTCAAGGGGTTAGGTCAGGAGAAGTGGGGCGAGGCAGCCTGGCTGTTAGGACCTCTGGGAACTGGGTGGTTGGCAGGCCGAGCAGCAGAGTTCAAAGCAGGCAGGCGCCTCTGAGCACTGACTGGAGTCAGGAATTCCTTCGGGGGAAAGGCTAGCTCAGAGGCCAAGGGGCCTTTATCTTCAGTGATACCTGGTGCAAGAATTCTTTGGTGGTTTCAGGTGGAAGCTGCAACATCCTCACATCCAGGAAGCATTTATTCGGCACCCGCTACCTGCAGGGCCTGTGGGAGGCCTGAGGACACAAGTGGAAAAGGCTGTCCTGGCCTCAGGGCTCCCTTTCCCATGGAGGCCACAGACCCCGCCTGCAGCTGGACCGGGACCAAAGTCTTCTTGCTGGAAGGTATTAATCTTGCTGCTCTCCTGTGTTTTCATCACGTGGATGTGGCTGTGACACTGGGCTCTGTCCACATTCCCTGGATCCCGCTGGCCCTGCTCTCCTGGCCTCAGCCCCAGTTTGCTTGGCCCGGCTCTGCTGCCCTGCTTGAGGGGCTTCTCCACACCCCTCCACGTGGCTGGTAGAGTTTTGATCTGAGTGGTGGGTTTACCAGGAACTCACTGCTGCTGGTTTTGCTCATTACCCTTGCCTTGACTCCTGCCGTGAAAGTCCATCCTCTTAAGGCCTGGCCACGCGACCCACCATCCCCCGCATTCACATCAGCCCTCTGCACACTGAGTTGTATGGCTGGAAGGGGCCGTGGAGGGAGTCATTTCTCCCCCACCTGGTACCGTTTGCTTCTCTCCCCAATGCTGAGACCCCCAACCTTACCTGAACCTTACGAGTGAGAAGGGATCTGCGGAAAACCTAGGCAGGCAATAGGCTCACTTACTCCCCTTTTGTCCTTTCCCCCTCAGACTGTCATGCTCCTGGTAAATTTTGATGGTCGAGAAGCTCATTTTTTGCTTTTTAAATTAACCGTAAGGCCGTTGCTTTTGCCATTTCTCACATCCCTAAAGCAGTCACATGCAGACTCAGGGGGCTGCATCCCACACACAGCACGTTGGACCAGTCTCCTTGGCTTCCATCAGGAACAGAGACCTGGGCCACAGGCCCCCCCCAAGCTACATCTCTTTCCATTCCTGCAGCCCCTTCCTCTCCCGGTGTCTGTGTGTGCTCCACCTGCCCCTTGCGGGTCATCCTGCATGCCTCCTCCAAGAGGCCTTCCTGCTTTATTCCAGTTTTCACCTGTTGCTTGCTATGGTCTCCTAGATGATAGAAAATGTACTGTAGCACATACAACCTGCGCTGAAATGATTTCTGCTTATACCTCCCTGCTAGACTACGGGCTCGTCTAGGACAGTGGCTTTGCTTCCTGTCTTTGTATTCAGGGTACTGCACACAATAGGCGCTCATCACGTTTTTTTTGTTGTTTTGTTTGTAGAATGTTGACGTGCTGTTGGAAGGCCTCCTTTCGGGAAATCACTAGCGGCAGTTTGATCTTCAGCCGCCAGGTGACACTAGTGCCCAGGCGCTGCGCGGCCAGTCGGGAGGACGGAAGGATGCTTTGAGGGAGGCTTCGGTGCTGGTTGCAGGTGGTGCTGCGAGGCCCGTGAGTCTTTTCCTTTCATTCTCAGATTGAGCACAAGGGTCGAACCAGAGAAACGGGGAAGGGGTGGCAGGTTGATAGCTGGGGCGGCAGCACAAGAGTAAACCAGGATTCAGCTATTAGGAACTAAATCCTGGGCAAAATGAGCTTATTTTGAGTGAGAGATCTGTGATCTGGGTGAGAAATCAGGGGCAAGGTGCCGATGTGGGAGAGGCCTAGGCTAGGAATCAGGGTGGGGGGACCTGGAGGTCCACGTCTCAGACTGGGCTGGGTGAGAATTATTTTGGGCTAAGAGTGGGGCGGGTTACCATTGAGAAGGGGGGACCCTTGAGGACCCTATGTTTCAGATCTGAGTTCTTGATCCAAATGAGAAACTTCTGAGGTGAAACAGCTTCAAAGAGGAGAGTGGGGGAACTTCTGCCTCACCCCTTGAGACAGACTCTGAGAGGTGAAGGCAGATTGCCTGGGGATGGGACACAGGGGCCTTCCTGGGACTGGGGTTCATTCAGGGGGAAATGCCCAGCTCTGGAGCATTTCCCTGGAAGTAAGACTGCTTTGAAGGACTGAGAGAAGACCGCATGTCAATATCAAACCCAGCTGCCACAATTTCGTATCAGGCACCCTTTCCATCTTCACTTCTTCACCTCTCTGCGCTGGTTTTCTTCTCTGTAGAGTGGGGAATCCTCGCCTCTCAGGTCAGTTTGGAGACAGCCTGAGGTGAACAATGGGCAGTGCTTTGGAACCTGTAGGGCACTTCCCACCTGGTTCTCATTTTGAGCACTCACAGCTGGGCACCTGCTGGGGTTGAAATCCTGGCTTTCCCCTCCCCCACTGTGTGACGCTGGGTAAGTTACCCAACCTCCCAGTACCTCCGATTTCTCATGATCCCAGTGACGATGTTAATAAGGACAGACCTCATGAAACTGCTGTAAGGATCTTTAAAGTGGCTCCTAAAAATGGCCTTCATAGACTGTTTTCATTTCAAAGTTTCCTCATCTTGTTCTTCTGAATGTTGAAATATTACAAGTGTGCATAGGTGTGGGTACCAATCAGCACCACCTCTATGTATTTGGGAAGTTACATTTGAAAGAAATCTCCTGGAAGGCATAATTATATACTGCACACGTGGCCATGGAATACATCTAACCTTCTGGAACATACCCAGCTGACTGGTTTGGATTTAGGGGACTCTGTAGTCTGCTAGATGGAGGCCTTCAACGTCACACAGATTTCACGTTAACCGTTCCCACAGGCTGCTCATATTTTCCAAGTCATTAGAGCTGAGGCCCCTTTCTTAGGCATGATGCCACCAGACAGTGGCCTGAAGGGGATAGCCAGAAAATTGATTAGCATCATTGAAACTCCCGTGGCAACAACTTTTTTCAAGTTTCTTAAAGATAACCTGGAAGAATTTCCTTCCAGAAATTAAAAAACCCAGAGCCACAATTGGAGCTGGACCCCCCCGGAGATCTTCAGGATGTAAAGGTGGGTCTGTCATTGCAGGAGCTGAACTGAAGGTGGGGTGTTCCTTGGAGAACAGATGCAATAGGCCTCATTTTCATTTTTTGTTTGAAGCAAAAAATGACAAACAGGACTCTTGCCACCTCCGTGTGGTACCTGTCCTCCATGATGACCTTGGGGCTCCAGGAGAACTTGCCACCGTTTCTTCTGATTCTGGGGTCAGTTGGGACCATGGTCTCCTCCATGCCTCTCAGCCCCTCAGTGAACCTGTCCCAGCCTTTGGGACAATCTCCCCATTCTTTATAAAGACCTGGCTTCTCTCTTCCTCCTGTACAGACCATCCCCAGCCCTTAGGGCTGTAGGCTGGTAGGTCTGGGACTGCCGTGGATGGGTGGTCTGCATTCAGGGAGGACCCGCATTTGGGAAAGGCCTGACATGACCCTGAGCTGCACAGTAATCTGAGGCTCCCAGCAGCTGTGTGGTCAGCACTGCATTTTCCAGGCCAGGCTACCTGGAACACTTCTTCCTAAAGCTGTGACATGTCACTCTCCCTATCGGCCAACAAACCCACTGACTCACCTCCATAGACTCCCTCACCCCGCTCACTGCAGAATGTCACATTTCATCACAATCATGGTTTCCCTCCCAATACTTTCCCCACACAGCTGAGCACCACAGACACTACAGTTTTCACCAGTGACCTCAGGAGCTGCAGGTGCTTAAGACTGAGACACTCTCCTACTTGATGGCTGTCTTTCCCACAAAACCTTATCCCTGCCTTAAATCAAAGACGGCTTCTAGCCATTCAGAGTCCCTGATGGGGGAGTGGGAGAGGGAATAAACAAAGACAAAGGCCTCATTGGAGAAATGTATTCCCTACACATAGAGTAGACAGATAGCTATTTTCCACAGTATACCGGGAACTCTTATAAATAAATATGAAATAGACTAACAATCCAATAGAAAAGTGTGGAGAGAATATGGAGGGTCAGAAGAATAAATACAACTGGCCATTTAACAGATACTAGAATTTTTAAACTTGCTAATATTTAACGCATGAAAATCAAAGCAATGCGCTATTTTCACAGAGATTGGTAAAATTAAAAAATTAACAAGGTTGATTACTGATTACTGAAGGTTGATTAGGGTTTAGGGAAACTGGCACTCTCCTATGCTGTTGAGTTTTAATTTGATGCAAAATTGAGAAAAACTTGACAATATTTATTAAAATATATAATGTCTATACTCTTTGCTCCAGCAATTTACCCTTTAGAAAAATTTAAGAAAGATCACAGTAATAAATACACAAATAAGTTCAGTGTAGCATTTTTTTTTTTTTTTTTTTTTTTTTTTGGTAATAAGAAACAATCCAAACGACCATCAATAGGGAATTGTTTAAAGAAGGAAAGAATGTCATTGTTAGGACAAATGAGTAAACCTAGTTGTACCACCAAGTGAAGATGTCCAAGATAGGCTTGTCAATGGATAAATTTACAAAACTATGCATTCTATGATCTCATTTCTGCAAAAACACATAGGTAGATACACACATGTGGATAGATACATGCACAGGAACAATCTAGACTATAATTGTAGTGGCTCATTCAAAGATAAGGAATGGATCAGCGTTTGCTTTTTTCATTTTATGCAGTGTAATTTTCTATGCTATTTGAATCTTTTTTAAGTATAAATACTTAAAAAAAATTTATTTATTTTTGGTTGCTTTGGGTCTTTGTTGCTGTGCGCAGTCTTTCTCTAGTTGCTGCGAGCGGGGGCTACCCTTCATTGTGGTGCGTGGGCTTCTCATTGCGGTGGCTTCTCCTGTTGCAGAGCACAGGCTCTAGGTGCGCGGGCTTCAGTAGTTGTGGCTTGCAGGCTTTAGAGCGCAGGCTCAGTAGTTGAGGCGCACGGGCTTAGTTCCGCGGCATGTGGGATCTTCCAGGACCATGGATCGAACCCGTGTCCCCTGCATTGGCAGGCGGGTTCTTAACCACTGCACCACCAGGGAAGTCCCTACTTTTTTTTTAAAGAGCAGTTTAGGTTCATGGCAAAATCAAATGGAAGGTACAGAGGTTTCCCATATACCCTCTGGCCCCACCACATGCATAGCCTTCCCCATTACAACATCCCACACCAGCGTGGACATTTGTTACAACTAATGAACCTACGTGGACACATCACAATCACCCGAATTCCGTAGTTTACATTGGGTTCACTCTTGGTGTTGTCCATTCTATGGGTTTAGACGAGTGTATAATGATTTGTCTACCATTACAGTATCATACCAAACACTTTCACTGCCCTAAAAATCCTCTGTGCTCCACCTACTCATACCTCAGTCCCTGCTAACTCCTGGCAAACACTGATCATTTTATTGTCTCCATAGATTTTTTCATCAATGGATGTTGGTGCTTACTTTTGGGGTTAAAGAAAACAATAAAGAAGATTAATTTTGTAGAGAAATATCACTTAGGCAATTATCATTTACCTGCACAGGTGAACCCCATCTTTCTCTGCTTACAGGAACATAAAGACCAGATTCTCTTGTACCCTACACAAACACCGTATGTGCCATTCAAGTTGCCAAGAACTAACTAGAGCGAACTAGTTTAAAGCAGAATCTGTAGGCTTCAGTTTAATTTTTCTTCCTCAGAGAAGCCTCCCTGCCCTTTCACGGCCCCCCTCCCCTCCCAGCAGCCTGCACTTTCCCTTCTCTGTAACTGGCATGATATCTGAGAGGTGACTTTTGGCATTTCCTTGTTTGGTGTCTGTTCCCCACTGTGGCGTGGACTCCATGTGGACAGGGAACAGGGAAGTTGTGTTTACCTTGAGTTATGAGCATCTAGCATGTGCCTGGCACCCGGGAGGGGCTCAGTAAACATCTATTGAATGAGTATGGAATAAACACCTGTGAAACAACCCTGGGGACAGATTCCAGTTTTCAATTCCGCTTTCATGGAATCGGCAGTGGGAACAGGGTTTATTTGGGAGCAAATGTTCCTGTGTATGTGGGGGAAGAGATTCACACATAAGTCTTGTTGGCCTTTGTGGAAACGGTGATGGACATGCTTGAATATCTTTCATGAGCTGTTATAACCAGAAGGGATATGAGCTCAAGGAGGGGTAGCACTTTTAAAAAAATAAACTTTATTTTATTTTATTTTTTCGGTACACGGGCCTCGCACTGCTGTGGCCTCTCCCGTTGCGGAGCACAGGCTCCGGACGCGCAGGCTCAGCGGCCATGGCTCACGGGCCCAGCCGCTCTGCGGCATGTGGGATCTTCCCGGATCGGGGCACGAACCCGTGTCCCCCGCATCGGCAGGCGGAATCTCAACCACTGCACCACCAGGGAAGCCCTAAACTTTATTTTTTAGAACAGTTTTAGATTTACAGAAAATTGGGAAGATAGTAGAGTGAGTTTCCATACACTCACGTATCTTCCCCTATTATTAACATTTTACACTATTAACATTTGTTACAATTCATGAGCTGATACTGACACATTTATGGTCCCTAGTTATTCCGATGTCCTTAGTTTGCCTTGATGTGCCCTTTCTGTTCCAGGATCCCACCCAGGACACCACCTTACTTGTAGTTGTCATGTCTCTTTCGGCTGTTGTAGGCTGGGACAGTTTCTCAGACTTCTATTTTTTCGATGACCATTTTTTTAAAAATTAATTTTTATTGGAGTCTAGTTGCTTTATAATGTTGTGTTAGTTTCTGCTGTACAGCAAAGTGTTGATGACCGGTTTGAATACTGACCAGGCATTTTCTAAAATGTCCCTCAACTGAGATTTGTCTGATGTTTCTCTCGTGATTAGACTGGTGTTCGGGTTTTTGGGAAGAAGAGCACGGAGGTAAAGTGCCATTTTCATCACATATCAAGGGTACATACTACCCACGTGACTTACCACCGTTGACCTTGACCTCCATCACCTGGACAAAGGGAGTGCTTGTCAGGTTCATCCACTGTGAAGTTACTCTCCCCTCCCCCCCATACTGTCCTCATTGGAAGGAGGTCATTATGTGCCGCCCACACTTAAGGAGGGGGTGGGTGGGTGGGCTGGGGGGTGGTTATACTTCACTCCTTGAGGGTGGAGCATCTACACACATTATTGGAATTCTTCTGCAGGGGAGATTGTCTCATCTCCATTTATTTATTTACACAATCATTTATTTATATCAGCAAACACTCATTGACATTTATTTTATACTTTGGGTGATAATCCAAAATCACTGTTTAAATTTTTTTTTTGGTCAGCTTATTCCTAGTTTGGCCATTGGATGTTCTTTAGCTGGCTCCTGTGACCATCTGACGTGCCCCCGTCATTTCTTTTTTAAGAACTTCCTTACGTTATGGCACTGTGAGAACTCTAGGCTCATCTTGTATATTTCCTGCTTCAGTCCTAGAAGCAGCCATTTCTCTAAGGATCTCTAGTTCCATTTATTGGGGAATAGTATTAGGTGTGGTGTGCTTGTTGCTACTTGGCGGTGGTAGAACTTTTTCAGGTATTGCAGATCGAGAGGGGCATTTCTTCTCTACAGGTATAGATTTTAAGTCCTAAGTCCATATGGTCTTATTATTTTCCTGCTTTGTTGGACATGAGTAGACCTTGAGTACATAGATCTGTCAGAAATTCATCACAAACATCTTTAGACGGGAATGAGACTGGCTAAAATAAGAGTCACTAAAGGAACGTCACTTGGCCATCCCTCAAATATGAAACAACTGATATATCAGGCAAAGGAAACATAACATAGAAGAGTCTGTTGTTTTGTTATTGGAGAGCTGGTAATAGTTTTCATATCACAGATGTTATTGTAAAGGTCTGTTGATAAAAGCAATCAAGATTGTACTGAAAGTATTGGACAAGAATGTTGCTTTGGGGCCACACTGATGTGGATTTGAATCCTTTGACCGTTATCTACAGCCTTGGATTTTGGACAAGTCATTCTACTCCTCTCAGCCTCATTTTTCTCATCTGTAAAGGGGATATAATGATCATATCTACCTGATGGAGTTGTTTGAGGATTAATGAGATATTGCACACCAGGTGCTTAGTCTCAGTGCGGGACAAATGGTAATTACTCAATAAATGTCAACTGCCTGAAATATTACCAGGGAGCACCTGGTCGGGGGAAAACACGTAGAGCAGATGTCGAGGTACACAAGTCCTATTCAGACACCTAAAAATAAATTTTATTAGGACAGCAGACTTTGGCCTTTCATGTGGACAGCTTTAGGATATGGGTCAAAACTATTTCAAGGCCTAGTAAAAACAAACAAATGGGACCTAATTAAACGTAAAAGCTTTTGTACAGCAAAGGAAACCGTAAACAAAACAAAAAGACAGCCTCCAGAAGGGGAGAAAATATTTGCAAATGATGTGACAGACAAGCGATTAATCTCCAAAATATACAAATAGCTCCTACAGCTCAATATGTGTGTGTGTGTGTGTGTGTGTGTGTGTGTGTGTGTGTATGACCTAATCAAAAAATGGGCAGAAGATTTAAATAGACATATCTCCAAATAAGACATACAGATGGGGCTTCCCTGGTGGCGCAATGGTTGGGAGTCCGCCTGCCGATGCAGGGGATACGGGTTTGTGCCCCGGTCCGGGAAGATCCCGCGTGCCGCGGAGCGGCTGGGCCCGTGAGCCATGGCCGCTGGGCCTGCGCGTCCGGAGCCTGTGCTCCGCGACGGGAGAGGCCACAACGGTGAGAGGCCCACGTACCGCAAAAAAAAAAAAAAAAAAAAAAGACATACAGATGGCCAAAAGGCACATGAAAAGATGCTCAACATCACTAATTATTAGAGAAATTAAAATCAAAACTACAATGGGGTATCACCTCACACTGGTCAGAATGGCCATCATCAAAAAGTCTACAAACAAATGTTGGAGAGGGTGTGGAGAAAAGGGAACCCTCCAACACTGTGGTAGGAATGTAAATTGGTACAGCCACTATGGAGAACAGTATGGAGGTTCCTTAAAAACTAAAAATAAAGCTACCATATGATCCAGCAATCCCACTCGTGGGGATATATCCAGAGAAAACCATAATCCGAAGAGATACATGCACTCCAATGTTCATTGCAGCACTATTTACAGTAGCCAAGACATGGAAGCAACCTAAATGTCCATTGACAGAAAAATGGATAAAGAAGATGTGGGGTGTGTGTGTATATATATATATATATATATATATATATATATATATATACACACACATGTATATATATATATACATATATATATATGAATGAGTGGAATATTACTCATTCATAAAAGAGAATGAAATAAAGCCATTTGCAGCAACATAGATGGACCTGGAGATAATCGTACTAAGTGAAGTGAGCCAGACAGAGAAAGACAAATATCATATGATATCGCTTATGTGTGGAATCTAAAAAAAAAAGATACAAATGAACTTATATACAAAACAGAAATAGACCCACAGACATAGAAAACAAACTTATGGTTACCGAAGAGGAAAAGGGTGGGGAAAGGGATAAATTAGGAGTTTGGGATTAGCATATACACACTACTATATATACAATAGATAACCAACAGGGACCTACTGTATAGCACAGGGAAATATACTCAATATTTTTTATTTTTTTAAAATTTATTTTATTTTTGGCTGTGTTGGGTCTTCGCTGTTGCATGCGGGCTTTCTCCAGTTGCGGAGAGCGGGGGCTACTCTTCGCTGCCGTGCACGGGCTTCTCATTGCGGTGGCTTCTCTTGTTGGGGAGCACGGGCTCTAGGTGCGCGGGCTTCAGTAGTTGTGGCTCGCAGGCTCTAGAGCACAGGCTCAGTAGTTGTGGCGCACGGGCTTACTTGCTCTGCGGCATGTGGGATCTTCCCAGACCAGGGCTCGAACCTGTGTCCCCTGAATCGGCAGGGGGATCCTTAAACACTGCGCCACCAGGGAAGCCCTATACTCAATATTTTGTAATAACCTATAAGGGAAAAGAATCTGAAAAAGAAATATCTATATATAGTATATATACTCTATATATACATACTGATATATATAAAACTGAATCACTCTGTATACCTGAAACTTACACAAAATTGTAAATCAACTATACTTCAATAATAATTTAAAAAAACAATTTCAAGGCCCAAAATATAGCAACATCCAGACAGAGCAACTAATGGTAGATATTTTTCCCAGGTGGGGTGGTGGGCTCTCCCCCGTTGCTCAGATTCTGATAAATGAGTCCCCCTAGACCTGCCAACCCTGCAGAGAATGGGGAGTGGACCTGCCCGCCCACCCACTGCCACATTCCCCTGGCAGATGGCCCAGGGGAAAGAAAAGGTGAACATAGCACTGGAATAGAGGCCAGCTCTCACCCCAGGTCTTGATGAGAATCAGAGGCAGATCTAAGTAGATGGATGGGTTTGGCCCCCAAGAGTGTCATTGCTAGAAGGGAGAGGTTATCCATCACCCATGTGGGGAATTTTTGAGGAGTTTGGCAACAGATACCATATCATTTGTGTGGTCCATGACCTCTGAAGGTGAGTAGGGGAGGCGGCATTCACTTCTTGATGGGGCCGGTGTCTCAAATGACGATTGTGGCAAGGACAGGGCTGCTCTCTCTAAACGGATCCCCAAATGGGATGGAGAGGGCCTGTCTCATTATTGCACTGGTCTTATCTCTGATTGCTATTTTGGTTGGTGAGTCATTGTGAAGATGCCACGCGCTCAAAATTCCACCCCAGAGACAGCAGCCCTAAGGGCAAACATTTACTTGATTACCCCATGTTTTGGACTGAATTGTCTTCCCCCCCAAATTCAGATGTTGAAGCCCTAATCCGTTATATGACTGTATTTGGAGAGAGGACCTTTAGGGAGGTAATGAAGGTTATCTGAGCTCAAAAGATTTGGAGCCTAAACTGATAGGACTCTTGTCTTTTTAGGAAGAGGAGGAGACACCAGAGCTCGCTCTCTCTGTCTGTACAGAGAAAAGGTCATGTGAGGACACAGTGAGAAGGTGGCCATCTACAAGGTAGGAAGAGAACCCTTACCCAAAGCCAACTCTGATGGCATTTTTATCTTGAACTTCTAGCCTCCAAGAGTGGGAAAAAAAGTATCTGTTGTTTAAGCCACCCAGTTTGTGGTAATCTGTAATGGCAGCCTGAGCTGTCTAATATGCCCCGTATTTTTTCCACTGCATGTATGAAACAATTGCATTTCTTGTTTTGTGATCTGTTTGCTCCTGTCCTCTGGCCACATAATAAAAGTTACTCTGTTTATCCATTTGCTTAGGTTTAATGGCATTTCTTTCTGGTGAGTGAAGAATTTAAAATCCAGAAATGAGTTGGTGAAGGAATTAGTGAGTATCTATCCTCAGTTATTTTCTATCCCCAAGGATAGTCTTAACTTTTTAAAAGAAAATTAGGAAACTGTGGTCCCATGAGGGGGTGCTCCTGGAAACCTGGTCTAGTGGTAAAGCCAACCTTTCATAAGAGGAAGTGTCTCCGGGAGAATGGATTCTGGAGAATAAGTGTGTTTACTGAGCATTTGTGGCCTCACTGGGCACATGCACAGGACCGCACTTGCTAAACCCAGAGACTCCTGAAGTAGGAACACATCCCCAATGCTGTGACAGCTCACGGGCTCAGAAAAGTTCAGATATTTGCCCAGAGCCACTCAGGTAACAAGTAAATAAGATAAAATACAGACCTAATTTTGTTGAGTCCTAAATCTTGGGCTTTCCCAGCACTGAGGACTGTGGCACTGGCCCATCAGGGAGGGTTTATAACCTCAAGGACACTGGTCACCACTGAAACAATGCTGGTCACTGTATGTCCTCGGCATCAGGCTCACAGCAATCTGCCCACCAGACAGGTGCTTCCAGTTGGGTCAGGAAGTTTCAGGAAGTTCCTGAATATGGGAGAAATACGCCCCCTCCTGACCATCACAGGGTCTTTGTCCAGCAAACCCCCTTGTTGTTGGGGAGAGAACTTGTTAACGGGAAGGGGGTGTTTAGGGTCCCTGGTTTGACACCTGTCCCCAGACTGGGAGTCTTTATTACAAATAAATATCTTGACATTTTACTCTATAGATCATCCTTGACATAATTTTGTTGACATGAGTATATCACCAAGTGTCTCCCTGTTATTGAATTATTGTAAAAATTTAGAGCTTTGGGACATCTCTAAGTCCATATGTGGATGACTGTGGACTTTGAGATACTTCCTCTAGGGGAAGATGAGACCAAGGAGGAACTACTAAGGGGACCTGCAGAGGCAGAAAGGTGATATTTATTGGGATCTGGAAAAGAGGGGCAGGAAGAGGGTCAAGAGCAAGGAGAAGAGCAACGAACACTTACTGAGTGCTTATCTAATGACCCAGAAATCATTATGTCCATTTTACAGATGAAGAAACTGAGGCTTAAGAAGTTAAATAACTTGCTGAAGTTCAAGCAGCTAATATCTCCAAAACTGTTTCCGGAACCTCATGCCAGTGCCCAGTGTCTTTCCATGATACCAGGCGTCCTCTCAGAAACCCTGGTCTTGATTCTCACCAGCCCCCACCAGCCCTTCCCTTCTCTAAGCAGTTTCCCTCAAATCCAGGAACAGCTGTGCAATTCTGATCTTAGCCACAGGGTGGCGAAATTGTCCGACTATGGCTCAGGTCGCCTCCCCTGGGAGGATGGGAGGAGGTAAGCAGGGGCCTGTGTCTGCTGGGGTTGCCCTGCGCTGGGTGCTTTTAGCACCACATTTACTCAGTTCTCCCGACAACCCTGGGAAGTAGCTATTATCCCGTTTTACAGATGAGGCCATGGAGGATCTGCCCACAATTACCCGGTCTGTAGTAGAAGCAGGAATGGAATCAAAGTCTGCCTGTCTGTCTGCAAGTTCCCGCCTCCCAGCATGCTGGACTCCCAGAGAAAAAGTCGTTCTGTGCCCTCAGGATACACAGTCTGGTGGGGAGGTAGACGGGGTGGGCGGGGGACCCCACTTGAGCCTGGGCCGGGGGTGTGTAGTGAAGGAGGAGGGTGGGTGAGGGGTATCCAGGCCTTCGCTTTGGTTAACGAAGGGGAGAGTTAGGTTTTAAGGTGGGAATAAAGTACAGTTAGAACCACTCCTGTGAATCCCTTAGGATGCTGCTGTGTTGTAGACCGACGTACCACCCTCAGCAACTTGTCCTCCTGCTTTGGAAGAGACTGCCTTTTCCTCCTGGTAGACGGTTGGCTGTGTTCCCGAGCAAGGCTACATGAAAATGTGTCTGCAGATTGAAATGTTAGATTCCTGTCCCAGACAGGGACGTGCTGGAAACGCCTGGAGCTGGCTTGTGAGAGCTGGTGTTACGCGTCTTTTCCCGAGTCTGTGCTCAGGGTCATCATGGTGGTGGTTTGAAATGAGCCACGGAGGGAGTATCCACACCACAGGGATTGGCAAATGCTAGAGACCAGGGCCTTGTCCTCCTGAAGAGCCAGCTGTTAAACAGCTCCTGACACAGCCCTGCCCCCGGGGAAGGTGGGTGGGAGCAGAGAGATGGACCAAGGGCCCCAAGGGAACCCATGGATTTACAGCTTCCGTCTCAAGCTTCCTCCAAGCTTTCAGTTTGTGAAGAGAGTAGATTCTCCTAGAGTGGAATCGCTGCATAATTTAAGTTGCTACTTTCCTGTCTCTTCTTTATTGCTCCTGAGAGCAAGTAACAGACTTTGAGTAGAAAACATGCATAAGCTGTGTCTGCACTGGAAGCAAGATGGCTAACACGGACTGTGTCTTTGGACCCAACCCGTGATGGACTCTGCCCAGGTCCTAAAGAGGTGGGGCGCCCACATGGAGCAGAGTGGCTGTGGGGTTAGCTGCGGAGGGAGGGCACACACGTGACGCTCACCTCGGGGTTCAGTGACCACAGCAGATGGTGACTGGACGGGAAAGGAGGGCCCTGGCTGTGCCGAGGCACTGGCGTGCTCAGTAAATATTTGCTGAGTGGAAACCAGCCATGGCTGCCACGTGCAGCTTAGCTGAAAGCTGCCTGTCGTGTTCAAGGGCATATGTGACACCCCAGCGTCCTCACGGGAGGGCTGGGACCAGGGTGAGTCAACAGGACACCCACTCTCAGGTGCCGACCCTGCACTGGCACCAGCCTGAGCGTGGGGTCTCCTTGCCTCCCTGTTCACAGGGCCTGGGGCCTGCATCAGAAGAGGGGGACAAGAGCCTGTGACCCGGTCACATCACAAATAATCAACAACTAGCTGAAGTGCTGTGGGAGCCAGCGCAGAGAGCACCTAATTCATCTGGGGCAGATGGGGCAGGCTCCCAGGGGGCCATCTGAGCTGCATCTGGAAGGGTCTTCGGGCATTGGGCGGGAGGGAAGGTCTTACTCCGGGGAGTGGGAGCTGGTGTGCAGGCTGGAGGCTGATGGGGGTTCTTTCTTAGGCCCATAAGGGATGGGGAGTGACCCTTAAAGTGGGGAGGTTTTCCCAGTTATCTGTTCCTGCTGGGGCTCTCCCTCCCCTCTGTGCTCCCAATGGGACGGTCTCAAAGGTCGGTGGGCACCTTCTCAGGGGTCATGAGTGGGGACCTACCTCTTCCCTGTGGGGAGGTTGGTGTACCCTGAGCCCCTGGGGTGGGTAGAAGGTTGTGCTGGATGTTTTGTTCTGTCCAAACCCTGTTGGTTGCAAGAGAGATGCTGAGAACTTGTCAGGCCAAGAACCACAAGGGAACCCTTGTGATAAAGGAAGCCCAGCAGAAAGAGGCCGACTGATGTGGCTGGGGAGAGAGTCACCCACAAACTGAGGTTGGGCAGAGCCATGCATGGGGGCTGGGCACAAGCGCAGCGTGGGGCAGTCCCTCCACTAGGGGGGCTTCTCTAGCGTTAAAAGGTAACGTACTTGGTGTGACTGATGGGATGGTTAAGACTAAGGTGAAAAGACCCTGTGAAAGCTGGACCATGAGACTCCCTAGGAGGACACTTCAATGCCCCAGGAAGAAGGGCAGGTCCACCAGCCTGCAGCTCACAGACAGGGAAGGTCCCCGGGCCCTGCTGGGAGACCAGCTGAGGGTTGCCAGGCCAGCAGCCTTTGCAGGTCTGGGTTGCAGCCGGAGGTGCACGCCTGTTTTTGACACGCTGAGTGCAAGGGGAGGCGGCTGTGGTTGACCAAAAGTCACCTTGATCTCAGAGGCTGCTGAGATGCAGCCACAGGTCTTAGTTCCTCTCTGGGGTGATGCGAGGGAGGCAAGAGGCTGCCCTGGGACAGTCCTGGCCTCCTGCCCCCTCATGTGGCTTCTCAAGGTCTGAAACCATCTTGCGTGGGAGATAAACTGCCCTGAGAGGGGCTTGGATCTGGAAAGACTGTTGGTCTGAAAGGGCAGGGACCTGGTCTTAGGCCAGGCTCTGCCTTGTACTGACTTTCCACATCTTGCGGTTTACCAGTTAACCAACGTCTCTGGAGCCTTAGTTTACTCATCTGTAAAATGGGAAGGTAATCCCAATGGTACTTATCTCTCTCATAGGTGAAAGTGCTTTTGCCCTGGAAAGTGCTAGACAAGTGGGGTGCGTTGATGATGGTTTAGTTCCCTGGATGCCTCTGACGGACTGGAGACCAGGAGGAATGTCTGTCGTGTAGATACAGCAGGAACAGAGGCAGCAGTGCCCTGTGTATCCAGGGGCCAGACTTCTCCCATCCTCAGCCCTTCAGCCCAGGGCTGGGCTCCCACCTCATCAGCACAGGGGCCCGCCTCAGTGACCCGAGCGAGGACCTCCCACCTCCCACCTTTGGGGGCCCCTCACCCACCAGAAGACTTTCTCCCAGGCTGCTCGGCCTTACAAAATGGAGGTATTTTCCAACTGTCTCACAGAGAACCATGCAGCTGTTTTTATTTTCTTTTTTATTCTAACGTACAGCAAATCACATTACAGATTAAAAAAAAAAAAAAAGCCCCGTATAAGCAAAAGACTTAAACATTTGAAGTGCTATAAAACGGATTCATCAGTGGCTCTCCTGAGACCATGCATGTATTTAGCATTTTATCTCTGGTCTGTAAGTGTGTGGTGTTGAGGTGAAGAGACAGAAGTCACCCTGAGGGGTGTCCCCATCTTCCCTGCTGCTCTGTGCCACCCTGACCCTTTTGAGGGCCCGTGAAGGGAAACTCTGAGCCCGGGTCACAGAGGCAGGTCATGCTTCCTTGAGAATGAGGTCTGTCCTGGGGTCTTTCTCTGGAAGGGCCGGAGTCCTCCTCTTCAGGTCAGCCTTGGGCCCTGGACTTGCAAATGTGCCCTTTGCATCAGAGATGGGCCAGAGCACGGTGGGGGTGCAGGAAAGAGGCTGCCTGAATGGCCTCAGTGTGACCCTGACAGCTGGAACCCATGTCACATGCAGGCCCCGGGCATGCTCCTGACAAGGGACAATTTTTGGTATTTGTGAGTGATGGATGGTTCCTACCTTTCGGTCACTTCCTCACTGATTTCCACCTCTTCTGAACTCTTGGTCTGCATTACTGTGTGGGAAGAACTCATTCCTCCTCCCCGCCCCCGCCACCACCCTTGTCCCTCCTTAACTCTTACACTGCTACTACTACTAGCACTCACAGCACTTCTGACACCAGATGTGTGGGGTACCCCAGCACCAAGCAAGTCTGTGACACCAGCTGGTTGTCCTACAATTCAATTCAGTTCTGACACTGTCCACCTGGAGATAGGCTACAGGTTAAGGGCTCAGTCCTACAAGACTGCCCCACCCCCCATTAACATGTCAATCATAAGTCCAGGTTGTCACTCGTGCTTCTGATGATGTTATAAGTCGGAGGTTCCCAAAACCTCCTCCTTGGTTTCAATTAATTTGCTAGAGCAGCCTGCAGGATTCAAGACAACAGTTTATTTACTGTTTACCAGTTTATTATAAAGAATACAGACGAACATGAAAAGGGAAGATATGCAGAGGGCAAGGTATGTGGGAAGGGGCGTGGAGCTTCCGTGCCCTCTCTAGGTGCCCCACTCTCCCAGCACATCGTGTGTTCACCAACGTGGAGGCTTTCCAAACTCCATACTATTGGGATTTTCACGAAGGCTTCCCCGTGTAGG
Source organism: Orcinus orca (assembly GCF_937001465.1). Classification (NCBI taxonomy): domain Eukaryota; kingdom Metazoa; phylum Chordata; class Mammalia; order Artiodactyla; family Delphinidae; genus Orcinus; species Orcinus orca. The sequence goes on along the minus strand of NC_064559.1, from coordinate 98,604,478 downwards.
CATGATAGACTAATAACTCCATTTCCAGCCTCTCTTCCGTCTCTGGAAAAACGGGAGAGGGACTTCTAATCCTAGCCTGGTCTTTCTCGTGACCAGCCCCCGCTAAGGATCCCACCAAGAGTCACGTCATGAGAACAAAAGACTCTGCTATCAGCCCGGAAATTCCCAGAAATTTAGGAATGCTGTGTCAGAAACTAGAATCAAGGCCCAGTGTTAGAACAAAAGATGCCCTAGTCCTCTTATCACTTTCGGAAACTGCAAGGGTCTTAGGAGCTCTTTGCCGGGAACTCAGGGCAGGGACCAATATACGTTTTTTCTATCATCTCAAAATTACCAAAAATAGTTGGTCCCGCAGGATCCTCACACTCGGGCCCCCCAGGCTGCGCTCCCCTTCCTGCCCTGAGTCTCTAAAGGCCCAGCACCCTCTCCACTGGACAGCTGGGTTCCTTCTTGCCTTCACCCCTCACACCCAGTCCTTTGCCAAGTGATTCTACTGCAGCCGTGTCTCTCTATCCTGTCACCTCTGCCCTCCGTCACTGCCCTGACTTAGCCCCTCATCTCTTGCCTGGATTTTACAATGTCTCCTTTCTGGCCCTGTGCCTCCAGTGTCTCCCGAGAGGCCATGCTGCCCTGATTAATCCACCTAAAGCATCTTCTGATGCTGCCTCTCCCCGGTTCAAAGAGCTTCACTGATTTCCAGTTACCCACGGAATTTATTTCAGATGCCTCAGCCTGGCTTTTAGCATCATCTATGGCCCTGCTACTACGAGTGCGGTCCTCAGACCTGAAGCTTTAGCATCACCCAGGAGCTTGTATGAAATGCAGACTCTCAGGCCCCCCAGAGCTACTGAGTCAGAACCTGCTATTGAACAAGATTGCCAAGTGAATCGTGTGCACGTTCAAGTTGGACAAGTGCTGCCTTATGATTTGATTTCTTCCTTTTAAATATATATATAATCAGATATATAATATACATACTTATAGCATACGTATATGTGTCAGCAAGTCATACATGCACATGGTTTTAAAAAATGTACTGAAGGGGCTTCCCTGGTGGCGCAGTGGTTGAGAGTCCGCCTGCCCATGCAGGGGACGTGGGTTCGTGCCCCGGTCGGCCCGGGAGGATCCCACGTGCCGCGGAGCGGCTGGGCCCGTGGGCCGTGGCCGCTGAGCCCGCGTGTCCGGAGCCTGTGCTCCGCAACGGGACAGGCCACAACAGTGAGAGGCCCGCGTACAGCAAAAAAAAAAAAAAAAAAAAAATGTACTGAAAAGTCTCAGTCCCCTCCTGGCCCCAGTTCCTCTCCCCAGAGGCAACCACTTGTATTATTTCTGGTTTTAGTTTTTCCGTGTTTACTTCTGTGTCTGATGTGTATTTGTGATCTGATCTGATAATGTGTCTGATGGTATTTCTGGAGTTTTCAAAATGAAATATACCTAATGGCTTCTTGTTAATCTAGGGTGGATTTAACTCATTGATTCCCCCTCCCCTCCAACCTGCCTCTTGTTCTTCCTGCCAGTGGTTGGAATCGATCCTCTGCTGCCGGCTTTTGTCTCGCGTCTGGTGGAGCCTTGGTTTTCCCCTTTTGTTTGAAAAGGATCCAGGCAGCTCTGTGGGCAATCAGGCTCCACCTTAGGGTGGTGGCAGGGGCTGGCTTTTATGCTGGGGAACCCCTAAATTTCAGAATGAGGAGGATTTCCTGAGGCCCCAGTACCCACACAAGCTGCTGAGTTCTCTCCAGACCATGCATGCATTCAGGGTTTTTGGGTTTTGTTTTTGTTTTAGAAGAGCCTTTATTTGTTGACATCTGAGAAGGAAATGCCTGGCTCCTTCATGGTCATGCATGGGCTGGGTGAGGGCTGGGAGTTGACTATTCCATGCCCAGACTGCCCAGTAGGCTCCCTGTTTCAGCCCTGTTCTCACTCCACCCTCTTTCCTACCCGGCCGTCTGAGTTCAGAGGCCCCGCGCTTCCTCTGGGCAGATGGCTCTGTCCTCCACTGTGCCCCTAGGTGTGTGTTCTAGGTCATTGGTTCTCAAACTTGGCTGCACGTCGGGCTCACCTGGATCATTAACAAAGTCCTGTCCCCTGGGCAAGACCCCAGAGATTCTGATGTAATTGGTCTGGGGTCTGGCTCTGCCTTACTAGGCGGTCCTCTTCCTTTTCTCTCTGAGATTCCAGGCGTCTCTGGTCTGCTGATTAGTTGCCTCCCTGTCTCTCTTTGATGTGATCGATACACTTAAACAAAATACATTTACTATAGTTTTAAGGTTCCAGGGAAGGAGAGGACACACGTGCATTTACTTCGTTCATGAACATCTTGAACAAGAAGTGCAAAACCTAATTTCAGTCCACGTGTCCAACTTCATCTGCAGCCTCTCCTTTGCACTCTGTAATTTAGCAAATACCAACAAACTCCAAAACCATTCCCTTTCGCCCATCTGCACACTGCTCTTTCCCACATCTGTGACGTCACTCACGCTGCTCCCCGGGTAACGTCTAAGCCCAGAGACGAGCTGTGGGTCAGCCTCTGCATCTCCTGACCTTCCCTCTGCTCTGAAATGGCTCCAGCAGTTTCAAGCTCCTCGCTTTCACACAGCCACAATCAGAGGCAAGAGCCAGTGGGCAGCGAGGGGCACGGGCTTCTCCTCTCCCTCCTTCCTCTTGTCAGGTGGAAGTCATTCTCAGAAGCTCCCAGGAAACTTTTCTTACCTATCATTGGCCAGAATAGGGCCACGTGCCCACCACCAGAGAGCAGGGGAGTATCCCCACCTACATCCCTGATCCAGGTATCTCGTCTTGACAGCAGAGCCAGTTAGGGCTGTTAGTAAGAAGAGGGGAGGCTCTGGGGGAGGAAGTGCATGCTGTTTGACCACAGTATTGTATTTCTCTGTTCCTTCTGTGTCTTCTTTGGGGAACTAGTTATCTACAAGTCTGGTCCCCATTGTCAGTCCATTTTGCTCTAATGGCTTCCCTCTTGTCTTCTATGTTATTTTCTCATCGTGTTTCCCATCACTGATGGAGTTTTCTGTAGTGTTGATTCTGTTCTTTGTATTTTAAGTTCTGCCAAAGAATTAATTTTCTCCTCAATTATTTTATTTGCTGCTCCATCCTCCAACCCCCTTCATATTCTGATATTTTCTTTCACCTCTGGTTTCATCAGTCTTTTGCAAACTGCTGTTTCTTTCCTTTATTTTGGAGGACCAAATATTGGTGTAGGTCTCATGTTAGGTTTTTTTTTTTTTTCCTGCTTTTTTCATCTTTGATTGGAGTCTTTCTATTTGTTCTGCTAGTTGGCTCAGCAAACCTGTGTATCTGGATTCCTTTTGCCTTTGCTTTCTGTCAGGACCCTGAAGTCCGAGCACATGAGTTAGAGAACTAGATGTCATGCCTTGTATCCTTTGCTTGGCCTCACAGCTGCCTGGGGAGGCTGGGAAGAGAGCCTGGGCTCTGGGCAATGGGAGCTGGAGAGCCCTGTCTGCTCCGCCTGCCCCAGGCCTGTGAAAGCCACAGAGAAGCAGCCTCCTCTGAGTGGGGTCTTCCTGTTCCACGAGGAGCCCCCTGTGGGATTCCACTTCCTTCCCCTCCACCCCTTCTGACTGGGCCGGCCATGTGGTGTGGCATCGTGCGGTTCATGAGCTTTCCGTCCCCTCACCCCTCCTGCCCCTTTGTCTGCTGCCTTTCCCATCTGGGTCCATTGCTCCTGGAATGGTGTTTCTCAAACTGGTGTGCTTTGTAGTCTCGGGGTCCTGCAGGTGCTCTGTTAGAATGTTTACATTTCATGCTTTCATGTCAATAATAATCTGACAGTTAATAATCTGGTAGTTCATTATGTGCATATTTGGATCCTACAGGTGCCCACCTATAACAAAGGCGTTTTCAGGGCTGCGTTTGCTTTTGTGTTACAGCATCTTCACAGGGGGACCAGATAACGGCACAGAGCATCGTCCTGATGGGGACCACCTGGTGCATGGTTTATGTGGAGGAGACAGGTGGGAGGACTGGCCATCAGGCAGGACAGGGCAGAGTGACAATAATAACCTGTGCTTTTGATGCCGGCACTGCTCTGAGTGCTGTGAGTGTGTTAACTCAGTGACTCTGCCGACAGCTCTGTGAAGGAAGACCCTGACTACTGCACTCTTACAGCTGAGGAGATGGAAGCACTGGGAGGTCAAGGCCCTGCTCAAGAGTTTGCAGCTGGTAAGTGGACTGAGGGTTTGACACGGGCAGCTGGGTCCCAAAGCCTAATCTCTTACCCATTAAGCTGTAAGGCTCACGTACATTCACCCAAAGTTAATTCAGCTAAAACCAGTTTGCTAAAAGACAGTTTACACAGAAGTCCATTGGACAACCAATTTGCTGAATTTGATAAATTTATAAAATATTTACTTCTGCCAATTATTGATAAAATTTGGACTTCCCATGTAGTGCAGTGGTTAAGAATCCTCCTGCCAATGCAGGGGACACGGGTTCGAGCCCTGGTCCAGGACGATCCCACATGCCACGGAGCAAATAAGCACCACAACTACTGAGCCTGCGAGCCACAACTACTGAAGCCTGCGTGCCTAGAGCCCATGCTCCGCAACAAGAGAAGCCACCGCAATGAGAAGCCCGTGCACCACAGTGAAGAGTAGCCCCGCTTGCCGCAACTAGAGAAAGCCCGCGCGCAGCAACACAGCTAAAAAATAAATAAATTTATTTAAAAATAAAATAAAGTAAAATTATTGATAAAATTTACAGTGCTTTGAGTCAGATGGATTACCAGAACCTGTGAGGACTTTGGGGAACAAAGACCCCAGGGATCTGGCTTCAGACTGCCTCCCTGGCCTCAGGCCCTCTCCCTCTGCCTGTCAGCCTCTTCATCTCTCTGCCTCCCAGTCTCCCCTCTCAGGCCATCTTGTGAACTGACTTCTCTTTCTGTCTCCAGCAGGGAGCTGGGTAGAGAGACATGAAACATTGCTTTAGGTGCTCTTAGGAAGAAATAATGAAACCTGTCAACCAAAATGACAGAAATCTTTGAAATCTGTTAAACCATTTTTCCAGTATGAATTGCTTTAAGTTTTACACATAGTTTTAAAAAAAGAAGTTTCTGGTAAATGGATAGATTTGATAATTTTGATGACTTGAACATTCACTAAATTGGCATCTGACAAATTGTCTCCCTTCTGCCCCTTAGCACCTCTCCAAAAGGCTTGTCACATTAAAAAATTCCTGCCCTATAGCTGTCAGGGGCGTATCTGACTGGTAAGCTGAGGTATGGGATTCTATCTTTGTGGCACCAACTTATAAAAGTTCATTAGCAGTAATGTTGTAAACACCCACTACGGGTGCAAATACCCAATGAAGAACGTTCTTGTTCTATGATTCCAGTGGCAAGTAGATAGATATGTGTTGAATGAAGACTTTAATAATGTTGTCATGTTAATTTTTTTTCAGGTGAATAATGCAATTCTACAGATCTATCAATTGTCACCTGGCAGAGTTTTGGTTAAGATGAGGTTCTGGTAAACAGAGACTTTAATCAAGTATTGGTACAATAAATGTATGTGAACTAGCATTCTTGTATTGAAGTTAAAAAAACTAAATAAAATACAGAGCCTGATGTGAGCCTGCAGTTTTTTCTCTTAATACCAACACCAATGGTTTAGTTTCAGCAAAACAAAAACATTCATCACATTACATTAAAGTTGCATGTTTGAATATGTTCGAATAATCATTGCTTTATTATTTTGTTGCTTTGTATTTATTTACTTTATATACATTTTTTGTTTATAATATAAAAGCTATAAGCACCAAACATTAATACATAGTCTCATGTTTATACATCTTTAAGTAACATAATAAAAATTAAATCAACATTCAGTAATGAGAATTATTTTCTTAAAAGGAATCTTTTTTTTACTATAAAGTGAATTTTAATTGAATTATTACAAGAAATGAAAATAAAAGGGATCTCTGATAAGCATAACACAAATACCAAACTGACGAAGTAAAGCACAAAAAAAAGTACAGAATTTCATTTATAAATAATGATGCAAAAATCCCAAGTAAAAATATTATCAAACAGTAGTACATTTAAAGAATAATATACCAACTGAGATTTATCCAAATAATGGAAGAATAGTTCCATATTAAGACATCTATTAATGTATTATTAGTAGATAAAAAAGAAAAACATATGCTATGTTCACAGATGTTAAAAAGGAAACAATAAAATTGACCATTTTACTCTTGGTAAAACTCTTTTTTCTTTCTTTCTTTTTTTTTTTTTTTGCCGTACGCAGGCCTCTCACTGCTGTGGCTTCTCCCTTTGCGGAGCACAGGCTCCGGACGTGCAAACTCAGCGGCCATGGCTCACGGGCCCAGCTGCTCCACGGCATGTGGGATCCTCCCAGACCGGGGCACGAACCCGTGTCCCCTGCATCGGCAGGCAGACTCTCAACCACTGTGCCACCAGGGAAGCCCTAAGACCCTATTTTAATAGCAGCAAAATTATGAATCATTTTCAACAAGACATGCCTTTTGACTTTTGTACTGCAGGCATGCATTATTGAATAAAAATAAAAAAGCCTGTGAATTAATTGACGTTTGAGAACGTAGATAGTACATTTCATGTGCTTAGAATTAAGCCTAGTAGGTGACAGAGCTCAAAAAAATGTTTCCTTCCCTTTCCACCCCTCTCCTCTACAACACATCTGGCCCTGAATCTTGTATCTGCAGGTCACTTTTTTCCACAGTCAAGGGCCATTCTTCCCTCTATTCACCTGTAGCGAGCTGGGCTGTGAAATCCTGAAGGTCCTCCACCCAAGGCCCATCCTTCTCAGGGCCCCCAGGACCCACCCCGTTCCAAGGAATCATCTCTCTCCCCCAGCCACCCCCGTGCAGGCCCTGCCTGGCCATGAGTGTTCCCTGATGGGGTCAAGTGGCTCACAGGTCAGAAGTGTGGCCAAAGGCTGAAGGGTTTGCTTCTTATATTTGGTTATTTGAGTAGCAGAGTCACCACCCACCATCTGTGATGTGAGAAAATTTTGATGGAGAACTCAGGAGAGCAGCTCGTGCTGCTCCGGGGTCTCGGTGAAATTGGTCAGGAAGACCTAGGCTTTAGCCCCAGCTCCATCTTAATGAGGGATCTGTGGGGACCCAGGGGAAAAGGGTGGGATGGGGCAGATCTTGCCAAGGCCCCTCCATGCTCCAGTGTCATCGTGGTCTAGGCGTCCCCCTGGGGCTCTGGACTTCTCCGGATCTTCTCGTAGACAGTGTGGACAGCCAAAGTACACTCCGGGCTATGTGAATGGCAGGTGCCCTTCTCCCTGTCTTTCTACAATTCAAGCAGAGCTTAGGAGTGATCTTGGTCAATTTCTAAGCATTAGGCAGATGGGTCAGTCATGCTACATCTCTTCATGAGCTTCTTGTCCTCAACTAGGTATTCTGCCTCTCAAAACTGATAACTCCCCAAAATATAGCTTCAGCACAGACCTCTCTCTTGAACACTGCAGAATCTTTGCACTGCTCTGTCTTCTACCCAGGATGCTACCCCTCTCTCCCCACTCTAAGACTTCCACTTTGCTCACTCCCTCATCTCTTTCAGGGTCTGCTTTATTTTCTCATAACACTTATCATCGTCTAGCACTTCATAGTTTGCTTATTGATTCGTCATTCTCCCCTCCGTCAATCTAGAATGTATATTCTGTGAGGCCAAGGACTCTTCTTGTTTTGTAGACTTCCGTAGCCCAGATCAGAACAATTCAGGGAACACAGTAGACACTCAACAAATAACTGATGAACAATTTGTAAATCACCTTGACTGCTCTCGTTGCAAAAGTGCTTTGAAAAACTGAAAAGCATCAGATAAATGCAAGTTATTATTATTGTAATCCTCATTTCATGAAAGAAGAAACTGAGGCACAGGGAGGAAAGTGATTTTCTAGGGTTGATCAAGAAGTCTGTGTCACAAACTTATTTTATGAAATAGAAACAGACTCACAGACATAGAAAACAAATTGATGGTTACCAAAGGGAAAAGGGGGTGGGGGAGGGATAAATTAGGCATTTGGGATTAACAGATACAAACTACTATATATAGAATGGATAAACAACAAGGTCCTACTGTATAGCACAGGGGACTATATTCAATATCCTGTAATAAACCATAATAGGAAAGAATCGGAAAAAGAATCTATCACTATCTCTATCTATCACTGTCTCTGTCTATATCTATATATCTATATCTATATATCTATCTATATCTGAATCACTTGGCTGTATAACAGAAACTAACACAACATTGTAAATCAACTATACTTCAATTAAAAAAAAATCTGTGTCAGAGCTGGGCCTCACATCCATTTCTGCACTTAACTCCCTGTCTCCTTGTAGGGAATTCATTTTCTCCATCAGACTGAGAGCTTCCCAAGGGCAGGGACTGATGTGGCAAGGGCTTCAGGACAAGGTTGTGTATCTGGGTCAGATGTTGCCTGATCTGTTTCTCTATCCCAAAGCCACATATTCCTCGCCTCCTGTGCGTCTCTGGTAGGGGTATTAGGGTTTGGGTAACAATGACCTATTTCCTGAGTCTCCCTGAGGCCCAGGTTAGATAGGGACATAACTGAGAGGGACTGACATGGGAAGTCACAGTGTGGCAGGCACTGAGGCAGTTGGGGACAGTGCAGGGAACACTAGGCTGGGAATGAGGACACCCCTATCCTGTCTTGTGCTTTGCCACGGTTCTCTGATAAGTCCAAGTGTTCCCTCTGTGTCTCACTTTCCCCCACTATAACCTGCTGGGACTGGACTGGGTCCTGATGTTTTGTGGAGCAATGATCTAGCATCGTCCCCTCTTTAGGGAAGTCAAGGATGAGAGAGGAGAGGACCTGGCCACTGGCTACTCCTGGGCATCCTGACAGCAGCTCTACTTGCTTCTCCTCTGCTCATCATTTTAGCCCAGTAGTTGTCAACGGGTGGGACCAGGAATATCAACATCACTTGGGAACTTGTTAGAAATGCAAGTTCTCAGGTCTGCCTTAGACCCACTGAATCAAAAACTCCGAGAGTGGGCCCAGCAAACTTTATCTTACCAAGCCCTTCAGGTGCTCCCGACGCGAGCTCATTTGAGAACCATTGCTTCTGGGAAGTCCCTTAGGTGTCCTCCCCTCCACCTGCGAGCCCTGTCTCCTGGTCTTCCCCCCGGTGAAATCATTCCATCTGTGACCATAGCACCAATTTCCAACTAAGGGCAAATAGCCACATGAGATGCTCTCCTAGGGACATCTCATCAGCAGATATATCAAAGCCTTTACGCAAAGAGGTGGTATTAATGGCAGGATCTCAGGCAAGTAGGAGGGAGAGACTTCGGGAAGGAGAGAGGAGGAAATGAGCCTTTCCTGATGCTTCTCAGCTTCTTGGGTTTGCGCTATATCCAGGCCCTGCTAGTGTGCCCTACTTTTTATTTCCTTGGGTCTTGTATAGATGACAGGGTCTACCAGACACCTGGCCATTTACACTTTTCTTCTTTCGCTTTGCCATCCCTCCTCCTTGGGTGGTAGCAAGGATCTGATGAGGCTGTGGATGTATGAGTGGGGTATGTTCCCCATCAGTGGTTTCCTCCTTTTGCCCCTCAGCTCCCAGCATGTTGTGGGCACCCAGGCACAGCAACCATATTGTCCAAACCAAGGACTGGACCCAGAACTTGATGGGAAGCAGAATACTCTGGACTCCCCAGCACTCACTGTCTCTGAGCACATATCAGTTGACCCTAATTTGATTCCCTTAGACCCACCTTAGGGTGTCTCAGGAAGCTGATCTCTTCATAGGGAGGGTCATGGCTGTTGGCCACACCAGTCTGCAGGTTAGCAGATTCCACTGCGAGAAGGGCCTGGGGAGTAGCTGCTGAGCCTGGCACCACTGGCAGGAGAGTGGACCCACCTATATATAGCAGATGCTAGTGAGAATGGATGAAATTCGAGGTGACCCCTCATCAGTCCTTGGGTGAGAGCAGCCATTGCCCTCTGGTTCATAGGATCAGGTCCCAGAGCCCTGTCCTGTCCCTGCCTTCCTCCACCCTTCCTTTCTGGGCATGCATACAGCTCCCACCTCCAGCATTGCTCTCCCCCAGGCTTCTACCAGGAATGATTCACAAGAGAGGTCAGTGAGCCTCTATCTGATCATTGCCCTGCCACCTTCCCTGGGGTCTCCATCTTCTCCTTTCTCCCAGATCCACCCCTATCCCAGGGCTCCCCTCAGGGTCTACCCAGCACCTGCCTCTCCCAGTCTGCATCTTCTTTCTCATCCAGATCCACACTCCAGCCACTAGGCTCATGTCAGAACCATGAGAAGGATGCCTCTCCAAAGCCATTTGCTCTGAAGAGAACCTGGAGTCAAAGGCTAGTGTCAGATCTGCCTCAGTCAGGCCTGTTGGGTAGGCAATTGGGAGGAGGTGGGGCCACCCTGGCTCAGAGCCTGTATCCCAAGTGTACATCCTTGATGCAACCCTGACAGGTTTCCTCCTTTCTAGCCTCTCTACACACTAGCTGCTGTTACTTTAATGTTTCTTCACTAGGCTTTCTGTCCCATTTCTGCACAGGAAACTCAGAGGCTCCCGTTAGCTGCATGTGCCGTTGCTCATCCCCTCAGCCTGCCTCTTTTCTCTTCTCAGACTCCCAGAAGAAAAATACATTCTAAGAGGAGGAAGGGATAAAACACTCTGGGGTCACCAGACCTCAGGGTATGTCCTTTTCTCTGTTTGGGATGTCTTTTCCACTACGCCACAAGAAAACTCCTATTCATCCTTCAAGGCCCATCTCAAGTATTCCCTTATCTGTGATGCCTTTCTCAACTCGGGCAGCAGTTACTTAACATTTTTCTTCCTTCCATCCTTTCTCCCTCCCTCCCTTCCTTCTTTCTTTCATACCCAAACCATATATTTTGTATTTGCTCCAACTTTAGCGTTTAACATCTGCTTTTATGTTTAGGAATTTACTCCTCCCCTTCTTTGAGCTATTTCAAATACTGACATATTATGTGTCATGTACTGTGTTGATAGCTCTATGTAGATTATTTCTTTTCATTATCACAACAGCCCTATGAAGTAGATACATATTATGGAAAAGCTACAAAAATTAAGTAAGTTGTGCAGGGTCACACAGCCAGTGTGTGGTGAAGCCCCCATTGCAATAAGCTCCTTGAGGGCAGGGGCTTATCTTATTTCTCACTGAGCCTTTTCCCCATCACCAGCACCTAGTAGGCACTCAGTGTGAGGGTTGAATGCTGCGTGAGTGAAGAAATGAGAAGAAAGATTGTTCAGATGAGAGCCCCACCTGAGCGAGCAGAGGTCAGGAAGGCATTGGTGGGATGGGGCAGCTGAACTGGTAATTACACCTCTTTCTTAACATCCGTTGTTCCTGCTCTGTAGCCCTCAGGATAGTAGGGGATTTGGTATTTTACGACACCAGGGCCTGAAGTTCTTTCATAAGGGTTCCCACCCCCGTAACCTACCCAGTACAGTCCCTTTATGTAGCTGAGGTGATGCTCCAGGCTGATGGGGGAAGGGTGGTAACTGGGTGTAGTGACCAGAGGTGCTCACACTGCTCAGAGGAGGGCTGAACTGTGGTTTATGTACGCAGAGGTAGTAGCCATCCTTTGAACGGGCAAGTCTGGTATGCAGCAAAAAACGGGCATCTATCTGCCTGAACGTGCTATGCAAGTGCCGCCCATCCAGGGTTGGAGCCAGAGTCTGGGGCACGGGAGCGTTCCAGGGCTGGGGGTAGGGTGCCCTGAGTTCCTCAGTCCTTACTCCTCAAATCCTTCTCCTCCCCTGCTTGGATTCTTGTTTTTTTTTTTTTTTTTTTTTTTTTTTTTTTTTGCGATACTGGGGCCTCTCACTGTTGTGGCCTCTCCCGTTGCGGAGCAACAGGCTCCGGACGCGCAGGCTCAGCGGCCATGGCTCACGGGCGCAGCCGCTCCGCGGCATGTGGGATCTTCCCAGACCGCAGCATGAACCCGTGTCCCCTGCATGGGCAGGCGGACTCTCAACCACTGCGCCACCAGGGAAGCCCCCCCGATTGGATTCTTATGTGTAATTCAGCCTCCCAGGCTCCTTGATGCTGGGAAAGGGGGTGCACACAAGCCAGTCCCACATTTATGCTCTGGGTGATGCATTAGTCTCCATATATTGGTCCAACTTCTGGACTTGCAGGTTTGAAGACTACAATGAGACTATGGCCATTCACTACGGTGGGGACTTTTTGTTTGCATCACATAAACTGCCTTAAAATGTCCCTCAGTCCCCCCATTTTCCCCAGGTCCTCCCAGCCTTGCCCTCCCCTGGTCTCTGCTGGCCCATTTTCATCACCTTCCTGGCAGATGGCCATCACCCCTCCATGGACAGATGTCCTCCAGGCGTAAGGCTGCTTTCTTCTCATCCGCAGGGCTGCTGACCACACAGGTGATGCAGCTGTTGAAGCAGCCGAGGGGCGGGCTCAGGCTCAGCTTCCGGGAGCTGGGGGCTGGCCCCAGTGTCCCTCTCTGCTCTAGCTCCCTGGGGAGGCCCCGGCTCAGCCAGCTCACTGTCGGGTTCCCTGTGTTTCCTGGGGTCCCTCACTCTAGACTGACGTTGCAGCAGCCTGATGTGTTAGATGATGAATGAATCTGGATCCTGGGGTTGGGGATGTGCTCTGGGGTGAGAGGGGACAGAAGAGGAACTGAGCTTCGGGGTTAGAGACTCATCCAAGTATATCACCTCTCTCACCTATGTGATGCATCTGTGTAGGTTTCTAACTATAGGCCTGGGGAAGGAACCTACTCTCCCTGGACTGAGGTTCTGATTCCCAGCCCACAGCCAGATGGTTGAGTCCCTTCCATGCTCAGTTAAGTCTAGATAACTAAATTATCATGATGTATATGATAATTATATAATTATATGTATACATGATAATATATATGGTCACCATATATTATTGTATATATAATAAATAAAACATGCGAGGCATTGAGAATACAGTGTAAAAACATGATAACGTTCTTGTTTTGTTCAAGGAATAAAAACATACTGATTATCTTTAAATGCTGAAGTAAAAATGTAAGTTTAGTCATCAGTGGGATAAAAGTACAATGTTGGGGCTTCCCTGGTGGTGCAGTGGTTGAGAGTCCGCCTGCCGATGCAGGGGACACGGGTTCATGTCCCGGTCCGGGAAGATCCCACATGCCGCGGAGCGGCTGGGCCCATGAGCCATGGCCCCTGAGCCTGCGCGTCTGGAGCCTGTGCTCCACAACAGGAGAGGCCACAACAGTGACAGGCCCGAGTACCGCAAAAAAAAAAAAAAAAAAAGTACAATGTTGTATAATTTCCTAACTACTAGAGAAGTTTGGATCAAAGAAAACTGTATTAATTAAACAAAAGGCAGAAAAAAAGAAAAAGATGATAAAAAAACATTAAATAGGATGTCTGGAGTAGGTCCATACATGTAAAAAATTAAAATGCATTTGAATGCGTTATATCTCCCTATTAAAAAGCCAAGACCCAGATTAGGCAAAACCAGATGTATGCTATTTACATTACCTAATGAAACAGAAAGATTAAAAAGAAAGAGATGAAAAACAGTTGATGTGGAAAATGTCAACAAAATGATTGCAGGTGTGGCAATAGTCACTACAGACTAAATAAAATTTGAGATAAAAAACATTAAGCAGGTCAAACAGAGATATTTTAGATTACTATGTACCTAACAACATGGTTTGGAAATGTATAAATCAAATTCACTATTACTACAATAGATGAGTTTACTACAGCAGATGGACCTAAAAGGACTAGAGGACAGGATATAATATAGGTAAATACAGATGTTAGAGGCCAGGTGTCCAATCTGGTAGGTAGCTCACCATAGGCTCAATCCCACTTCCCTCACTGTCCTTGACTTCGTCTCTTGAAGGATCTAGAAAGCTAAATTCTCAATTTCAGTCTTTCTTACAGTTGCATTGGTTCTGACCAGTGACTTAGGGGAAATCTGCTGTGTGAGAGGAAAGGTCTTCACTCCTGAAAAGAGAAAGCCTCAACACAAGAAAGATTTTTTTCCCCTGTCTTTCTCTCTTTTGCTCTTTATGCTAGAATGATGTCTGGAGCAGCAGCTATCTTGGACCAAAAGGCAACAAGCATGAGGACAGAAGCCCATGTGCCAAGGATGGCAGAGCAGGAAGATAGAGTGAGCCTCCTTCCCAGGAGACAGTGTGGAGCAGATGGATGGGTACCAGCAAAAGCTATCTCTTGACTTCTGGTTATGTGAGAAAAATAGATCCCTATTTGCTTAAGCCTTTAAAAATCAAGTTTAATGCTAATCGCTGTCAAACGTATCCCTGACTTATGTACATAGATAACAATAAAAAAGATTTGATCAGCAAAATCAAAGTTGATTAAAAACAAGGCCAAGCAAAAGAAAAAATATTGATGTCTGACTAAAAAATTAAAGCTATAAGTAAATGTCACTAAGAATGAGAATCGAGCGTAACTACAGATGAGAAGAAATTAAAAATTATAAGAAAACACTGTGTACAACTGCATGTCAATATATTTGAAAATATAGGTGAAATAATGTTTTTCTAGGAAAGTGTAAATGATCAAAATCCTATTAAGAAGTGGCAGCAAACCTGAATACACACACAGTCTTAGAAGAAATTAGAAACGTGGCCAAAGATCTGTCCTTACAAAGGTCATGAAGTGTATGTGGTTTTAGGGGTGAGTGCTACCAAATGGCCAAAGAAAAAAACTCCTGTGTTATATACACTGTTCCAGAGTTTAAAAAGGCAAAATATTTCTGAGGTCATTCTGAAAGTATAGTTTAACTATAATACTCGCGTCAGACAAGAATACCAAAACCAAAACAAGACAAAACACACAAATCCATGGGTTAATGACAGTTACAAACAGAGAATTTAAAATTCCTAAATTAAATATTAGCAAATATAATCACACAGTACATCATGATCAAGTTGGGTTTATTATAGGGATGCAAGGATAGTATAATTAGGAAATTTATCAATGTAATTTACACCACTAGCAGATGAAAAGAAAACCATACCTAGCATTTATTGAGCAGGTATATATTTCCAGGCATAGCTCCTAAGGCTTTACATTAACTCATCTAATCCTCATAATAACCCTATAAAGTTACATGGACTAGCTGTGTCAGTAGGGTCACCTAAGGCAGGGGTAAGCAAAGGGTAAAAGATCAGGGGGTAAATATGACAGGTGGTCTCTGTCACAACTACGCAACTTTGCCATTATGGGGAGAAAGCAGCCGAATACAACATGTCAAAGAATGGACGTGGCTGTGTTCCAATAAAACTTTATTTATAATATCAGACATTGGGCTGGATTTACCAGTGGCTATAGTTTGCCAGCCCTTGATCTGGGGCAGTTGTTGAAAATGCAAATTTGTGGGCCCTTCCCAAAACTCATTGAACATTCATCTGGGGAAAATGATATTTTTACATCACTTCTTTAAAAGATCTGATTTAATGAACAGATACTTTAAATATAAAACCAAATGGAATGTCTATTACAAAGTGTCATGAAGAACAGACAGGTGTTTAGGAAGTTTATGTTCTTAGGCATTTAAAGTGTTCACTCAGCAAGTGGTTTTTATGAATTTTTATTAAGCTCTTTTCAATAGGTAAAGGAATATTAATCAGGCTTGAATAATAAAAATTCCTAGAAATCAGACTTCCCTGGTGGTGCAGTGGTTAAGAATCTGCCTGCCAGTGCAGGGGACACAGGTTCAATCCCTGATCCAGGAAGATCTCACATGCCGTGGAGCAACTAGGCCCAATGTGCCACAACTACTGAGCCTGTACTCTAGAGCCTGTGAGCCACAACTACTGAGCCTGCACACCACAACTACTGAAGCCCGTGCACCTAGAGCTCATGCTCCGCAACAAGAGAAGCCACCACAATGAGAAGCCCGCTCACTGCAACAGAGTAGTCCCTGCTCGCCGCAACTAGAGAAAGCCCACACACAGCAACGAAGACCCAACACAGCCAAAAATAAAGAAATAAAACAAATAAATTTATTTTTAAAAAATCCTAGAAAAATTAGGTGCATTTCTGTAGGTAGCCTTTAAAAATTGCTTAAATCTATTTGGTTAAAGGAATACTTCCTGAATGCCTCCTGGGAGCTGTGTAAAACACTGGGCAGATGCCAAGAAGAGTAGGGTATGGACCCTGCTCTCAAGTGGACAGCAGACCACACGCAAATAACTGTAGTCCAAGGCAGAGAGAAACATTACCCATAAATGAATTAGGAAAAAGAACTTTCAGACTTCAAAATGGAAATACTCATTCAACAGGGATCAGAAAAGCCTTTATAGGACATGGCAGTTCTGAAAACCATGAGGTAACAGAGAGAGAGAGGCTATATTTGAGGAACAGTGTGTTTGGCTAGAAACGAGGCTGGAACACTGGTGTCAATGGATGGAGGATCTCTAATGCTGGGATGAGTACTTAGTGCTACAGGCGATGGGGTGTGAGCAAGTATTGCTGGAGGATTTAATATGGACACTGGTGGATTATCAGAAAATGGAAAGCAAGACAAAGGGAAACCAGCTAGTAGCACTTGTACTTTTTCTAGCAGCTCTTCTTTTGCTCCAGCCTCGTGGTTTTGATATGATTTGTTAGTCAAATCACCCTGACCCTGGTCACAGGCAAGGGCCCAAGTCCCAGGCGTTGACAATCAGAATGTTATTTCCCTGGCCAGTGACCCATCTAGGGGTTATCTTGGGACCCAAGCCCAAACAGAAAGTGCCTTCCCTAGAATTTTGGAAACTCCCTTTGCCCTCTGGCTGAGTGGGATCCACAGCTGCACAAGGCCATACTCCCAACCACGTGGAGAAGCCCAGGAGAATAAAGCTGACAGGAAAGGGAGAGGGAAACAACGGAAAAAAAGATGAGAGAGTACATGGTCCCTGACAGAGAGAAGAGAGTGCCCTTCAGCTTTCCAGTTCCTGTGAGCATGAGGGCCAGAGGAACTCCTTTATTGCTCCTAGAGACCTGTGTATCTTTATCATGAAAACACTCTTTATTGATCTAATTTGAGTAGGCTTTCATTTTTTGCTGTCAAAAGAGATAGGGTGAGACTGCATTGGTAGGCTGTTACTCAGAAAGTTATGCCAGGGATCTATCGGCCAAGGAGGAGAGAGAGACAAGTTCAGGAATGAGAAGCTGGAGGCCAGGGAGGCAGCTGCTATGTTCTCCATCCTTTATGGACTGGAAACCCCAGCTTGGATAGTCAACCCAGCCTCTTCTTAAAAGCTTTCCAACCTCCTGTGTTAGAGACCCTCACCCCTCCCCTGCTCCCACGAGGTGAAGTATGCAGGGAATGTGTGGGATATGGATATTCCCTGGAGAGCCACCACCATATGTCAAGAAGGAAGGGGCCGGGTGGCGAGGTGAAGGGTACAAAATTTGGAGCATGGCACATGGAGGAAAGTGTCAGGAAGCAAGGCTGAATAAGCCATCAAGGACCTGATCCTGTGCGGAGTTAAACTTCTTTTCCTGAGAGCCATTTATCCTGTGGGGGATGGGAACAGGGAACATTGTTTGGTTTCAAGCAGGTAAATTACAGGAAGAGCACTACATTTAAAAAAGATCCAGATATCAGCTTCATGGAGGATAATTTGGAAGGGAGAAGAGACCGGAGGCAGGGAAGCCAGTTAGGAGGGTGCTGTGATAACCCAAGCAGAGGTGATGGAACGGGACAGGGGCTGGGTCTCTTTCTGTATCTCTGACTTGTGTCTAGGACAGAGTTTTGTCCTAATCTCTCCAGCTGGACTTCAGATCAACTGGTTTAAAAGCATTTTACCTAATGACGAGTTCTAACATTCAGTCTCTTACTTAGTGTTTTTTCTTCATCCAGTTTTGTTGTTTTGGTTTGGCCAAGTGTTTTGTCACTTAAGAATTTTTTAAATCAGTTTTTGAACCAACCAGTTAAGGATAATTTCTGATATAATTGTGTATTTCTAATAATCAACTTTGTAGTATTCTACAATTGAAAGGAGAGCTGTTTTGATATTTGTGGGTGGGCCTCTATACTTCTATACTCCCGGGGTTGCTGGGGGCTCTCAAGTGATCCCTCTGCTTTACAACTTTTATGTGCTGCCTCTCATGAGATGTGTAGCTCTGGAACCCACCCTGTACCCTGTACCTTCCCTCTGCCAGCTGTGTGTGGGCCCCGAGAGTGGGCAGTGGGATTTGGATGAGGGCCCAGGCCAGGAGGGGAGGATGGTGGTGGTCAGGCCTTACCATGGTTCTGCTAGGGGTGGATTAACTGGGAGGTGATGAAGCTTAAGCCCCTTTCTGTTCCTGTTATAAATACTTTTAAACAAACAAACAAACAAAAAGAAATTGTAAGAAATCAAGAAATTGTAGCTAGTTTTTCCTAAGATGTAATTTTTAAAATTTAGTTTTATTTTTAGGGCATGAGAAGAGATGTAAAAACTCCTAAAAAAGAGGATTTTTTTAAAGAAAAACTTATTTCTAACTTACTTTAGATAAAGTGGTTGTTGGAATGCCTGCTTGGGACACGGTCCCATACCTTACCATATAAACAGAGTCTAAAGACTTCCTCCTGGGATTTTCCTGAGTGGAATTTGATTTTCGCTGTACACAGTCCACTCATTTCCAGAGTGAGATTCCTGATGCTCGAGAAAGCCATCTCTGTTACGTTGAATCTGTGCTTGTGTTTTTCTTCAAGGTCATACCAATCAGGATTAGGGGTATTGGGCCTCCAGGACACTAGCAGCGGTGGTTTCTCATCATCCTCAGAATCCCAATTCCACTCAATTTCTTGGATGTTAGGACCCAAAGAGGAGTTCAGTCGCAGCTGGACAGATCCCCCTAAAATCCTTTTCAATGTGCAGGAAGAGCTGGGGTCTTTGTCTGGGAATCTGGTGAAGAAATAGCTAAGACTGGAGGAAGAAAGAAGCAGAGCAAACACTGTGCTGTATCTACCGTCTGCCTCCACATCACACTAATTTTATATCTATAAAAAGAGAATTATCTCCATTTTTACAGACAAGGAAACGAAGCTGCAGAGGTAACTTGCTTAGGCATTGGTCTTACTTAGAAGCTGGCAGCTTGCATTCAAGCACATGTCTGTCACCCTCCTAGATTCATGCTCTTTCCTTTTCTTGCAGCTCGCACCCAACATGGCCTTTGGTTTAATTCCAGGAAATAGAAACTGAAACTATTGAAGATGATAAATCATAATACAATTTCCCCATTTGTTTGTATATACCAGGAGAAAATCATTTCAGCTTTCCCTGCTGCCACCATTTTTTCACTCAACCCACTGCATTACAGTTTCTAGTCACCACTCCTCTGAAACTGCTCTTGGATGAGTTACTAATAACTCCCTAAAATTAACAAATCCATATGTCACTGGTCAATCATCAATCCTAGTCTTATGGGACCATCTTGTCACATTTGACATATGACTATTCTCTCTTTCTTGAAACTCTACTTATTTGATACAAATTTTTACTCCTTCGGGCCCTCAACCCACCTTCATTCAATAAATGCTTAATGAGCTAGGCACCATTGAAGTTGCCAGAGATACAGTGGTGAACAAGCAGACCAGGTCTCTGCTTTCATGGAACTTCCATTCTAGTGAGAGAGACTGCTGAGAAAAGCAGGGGAAAACAAATGACTTCAGATAATTATAAGCGCTGTAAAAAAAAAAAGGATGTGACACAGATTTCATATCTGTGTCCTGGTATCTGAACTCCCTTCTCATATTTATGGCATTTTCTATCTTATGAGGCAAGCCCATATCCCGCTATAGAAGGTGAAAATGCCTGATACTTTCCCAGCCACCTTTGCAGCTGAGACAGCACATAACCTGGGCTCCTCCAATCAGATGCACCTACCCAGACTTTCAAACAGAAGCTAGTGTCATGATGAGAGGAGGACAATAGTATACGTGCTATTGAGACTGGCAGTTATGGCAGCAGCCACCTGATTGCCTAAGGCAATGGAGGCAGCAGTTCTGGGGCAAGTCAAGGGTCCAGAGTCAGTGGTGTTGGGATGTAAGCTGTGGTGTCTGTGTCAGGAGTGACAGACCAGCTTCTACTGGACCAGTTCCTGGATGAGTCATCTCAAAGCCTGGTCACCTGGATCCTTCAAAGTTTTGTGGGCCACCTACTCTCCGTTAGTATACATATTTATCTAGTCAGTTGATTTCTGTTGCTTGTAGCCAAGAACTTAGGATAATGTGATAGAATACTGGTGGTTTGATGGAAGTGTGAGGTGTGGGTGGTTCATCAAGAAAGTCCTCAAAGAGGGTGTGACGACTAAAGTGAGTCCTGAATGATGACAGGACAGAATGAATTATTCCAGGCAGCAGAAAGAGCATGTGCAAAGTTTCCAGTGCAGAAATGACCTTGGCTTCCTGTGGGAATGGAGTGAGAGCTATGGCTGGAATAGAGTAAGTGAAGAAGAGAGCTGAAAACAGATAGCCGAGGCAGGCAAGGATTTGTAGGGTGGGTAGGGGTGTTGGACGGATTCGGAGCGCAACAGGAAGCTGCCAGCTGGTGTTTAGCAGAGTAATATGTAATTTACATTTTTATTGATCACTTTAGAATAGATACTGTGTGCAGAATGGTCTATAGGAAGGCAAGAGGAGGAAAAGGGATTCCATCCAGTTCAGAAGCTTTTACAATAGGTTAAGTGAGAGAAGGATGGTGGTAGGGGATGAGGAGAAATGGGGAGATTCAGGAAAAATTTGGAGGTAGAATGATAGAGGTTGCTGATGGACTGGATGTCAGAGAGAAGGAAAAGAAGAATCAGAGATGATTTCTAGGTTTTTGGCTTAAGCAACTGGGTAGATGGAGTGACATTTATTGAGCTGTAAATACCAGAAAAGCCTGGGGAGGAGCAGGTTTGGGGTGAAGAGAAGCATAACACAAGAATTCAGTTTTAGACATGTTAGCTTTGGCTTCCCAGAATGGATGTTAAATGGGCCATAGGGAAGGGTCTGAGGTCCAGGGGGAGATGTCAAGGCTGGAAATGTGGCCTTCAGCACAGTAATGCTACTTAGAACCAAGGGATTAGCTAAAATCACCTAGGGATTAGGTGATTATAGCTGGGGAAGAAAAGAGGGCATAGCACTGACCACCGGAGGATTCAGCTCCATTGAGAGAGGTGGAGAAGGAGCAGTCAGTGGGGAAGACCCGGTGAGTGCAGGGTCAGAAAAGCTAAAAAAGGAAAGTGGTTCAAGAAAGAGGGGTGGGGCTTCCCTGGTGACGCAGTGGTTGAGAGTCCGCCTGACGACGCAGGGGACACGGGTTCGTGCTCCGGTCCGGGAAGATCCCATATGCCGCGTAGTGGCTGGGCCCGTGAGCCATGGCCGCTGAGCCTGCGCGTCCAGAGCCTGTGCTCCGCAACGGGAGAGGCCACAGCAGTGAGAGGCCTGCGTACCACAAAAAAAAAAAAAAAAAAAAAAGGAGGGTTGGATGACTAGGGCAGCGCTACTGAGAGGTGAGGTGAGACTTCCTTGCATTCTCTTCTTTTTCTCCTTAGTACTTCCAAAATTCTTTTGTGTTTCTCATTCCATTAGTACTCACCTTCTTAACATGTATATTTCTTCACTATTATATTAAAAGATTCAAATGATGCCTGTCCTGCTCTTTATTCCACAATGCTCACCACCACCCCAAGTAGAATGAAAATGCAGAACATTCACTAGCCCACATTCTCTGCTCACTACACAGCCTTATAATATTCTTACACCTCTCCCTGCAACATCCTTCCAACTTGGAGGTTTCACTGACATAGTCAAGTGTTCTATTTCTAGACATTTATTAGATTTTCTCTGAAAATACGACTCTCTCTCTCTTTTTTTTTTTGCGGTATGCGGGCCTCTCCCGTTGCGGAGCACAGGCTCCGGACGCACAGGCTCAGCGGCCATGGCTCACGGGCCCAGCCGCTACGCGGCATGTGGGATCTTCTCGGACCAGGGCACGAACCCGTGTCCCCTGCATCGGCAGGCGGACTCTCAACCACTGCGCCACCAGGGAAGCTCAATACGACTCTATTTCAAGAATCTTTACCTACCACTTAAATCACAAATTCCAGGCAGTTTAATTACAACTGTTGTATGGTTTTCCGCTTACCTCTGCGTATTCTTTATCTTTCCCTACTGTTATGATTAACTGCTTGTTTGATGGACAGCTTTTTTGAGGATTTTCCTTAAATAGGCCCTGTGAGTGATATATTCTCTGAACCCTTACTTAAGTGCTAATGTCTTTTCTTACCATGCTAGTAAGTGGCATTGAAGTTGAATAGCAAGGATTGCTATCCTTTCCTTTAAGTAGCCCGTAGATGTCTTTTCACTGTCATCAAGCTTCCTGTATTGCAGATAAGAAGTCTGATTATTTTTCATTTCAAAGTATTTTCCCTTTGGAAGCTTTCTAAGTTTTGTTGTTGTTGTTGTTGTATTTCAAAAATTGTACCAGCATACTCTTAGGTGCATGTCTTTTTTTTCATTGAGGTGAAATTCTCATACGATTAACACTGTAAAGTATACAATTCAGTGGCATTTTGTGTATTCCCAATGTGCAACTGCTACCTCTCTCTAGGTTTAAAACATTTTCATCATCCCAGAAAAACACCTGGTACCCAGTAAGTTATCATTCTCCCCCTGGTCACCACTAATCTATTTTCTACCTGTTCTGGATATATCACATAAAAGGAATCATACAGTATGTAACCTTTTGTGTCTGGCTTCGTGTACTTAACATAATGTTTTCAAGGGTCACCCAAGCTGTAGTTTGTACCAGTATTTTGTCCCTTTTTATGGCTGAATATTCCATTGTACACATATACCACAATTTGTTTATCCCTGCATTCATTGATGGACACGGGCTGTTTATACCTTTTGGATACTATGAATAATGCTGTTACAAACATCTGTGTACAAGTTTCTGTGTGGACATATGGTTTATTTTCTCTTGGCTATATAGCTAGGAGTGGAATTTCTGGGTCATACAGTAATTCTAAGTTTAATTTTTTGAGGAAATGCCTGTTTTCTACAGTTGCTACACCATTCTGCAGTCCCAACAATGCACATGGGGTCCTATTTATCCACATCTTCACTAGCACCTCTTATTTTCCTTTTAAAGCCATCCTAGTAGGTGTAAAGTGGTATCTCACTGTGGTTTTGATTTGCATTTCCTAAATGGTCAGTGATGTTGAACATCATTTCTTGCACTTGTTGGTCATTTATATATCTTCTTCGGAGAAATATCTATTTAAATCTTTTGCCCATCATTAGTGTATAGGAATGCAAGAGATTTCTGTGCATTAATTTTGCATCCTGCTACTTTACCAAATTCATTGATGAAAAATCTGAAAGAGAAATTAAGGAAACACTCCCATTTACCACTGCAACAAAAAGAATAAAATACCTAGGAATAAACCTACCTAAGGAGACAGAAGACCTGTATGCAGAAAACTATAAGACACTGGTGAAAGAAATTAAAGATGATACAAACAGATGGAGAGATATACCATGTTCTTGGATTGGAAGAGTCAACATTGTGAAAATGACTATACTACCCAAAGCAATCTACAGATTCAATGGAATCCCTATCAAACTACCACTGGCATTTTTCACAGAACTAGAACAAAAAATTTCACAATTTGTATGGAAACACAAAAGACCCCAAATAGCCAAAGCAATCTTGAGAAGGAAAAATGGAGCTGGAGGAATCAGGCTCCCTGACTTCAGACTATACTACAAAGCTACAGTAATCAAGACATTATGGTACTGGCACAAAAACAGAAATATAGATCAATGGAACAAGGTAGAAAGCCCAGAGATAAACCCACGCACATATGGTCACCTTATCTTTGATAAAGGAGGCAAGAATATACAATGGAGAAGAGACAGCCTCTTCGATAAGTGGTGCTGGGAAAACTGGATAGCTACATGTAAAAGAATGAAATTAGAACACTCCCTAACACCATACACAAAAATAAACTCAAAAGGAATTAAAGACCTAAATGTAAGGCCAGACACTATAAAAGTCTTAGAGGAAAACATAGGCAGAACACTCTATGACATAAATCACAGCAACATCCTTTTTGACCCACCTCCTAGAGAAATGGAAGTAAAAACAAAAGTAAACAAATGGGACCTAATGAAGTTGCAAAGCTTTTGCATAGCAAAGAAAACCATAAACAAGACGAAAAGACTACCCTCAGAATCAGAGAAAATATTTGCAAATGAAGCAACTGATAAAGGATTAATCTCCAAAATTTACAAGCAGCACATGCAGCTCAATATTAAAAAAACAAACAACCCAATCCAAAAATGGGAAGAAGACCTAAATAGACATTTCTCCAAAGAAGATATACAGATTGCCAACAAACACATGAAAGGATGCTCAACATCATTAATCATTAGAGAAACGCAAATCAAAACTACAATGAGGTATCACCTCACACCAATCAGAATGGCCATCATCAAAAAATCTACAAACAATAAATGCTGGAGAGGGTGTGAAGAAAAGGGAACCCTCTTGCACTGTTGGTGGGAATGTGAATTGGTACAGCCACTATGGAGAACAGTATTGAGGTTCCTTAGAAAACTAAACATAGAACTACCATATGACCTAGCAATCCTACTACAGGGCATATACCCTGAGAAAATGATAATTCAAAAAGAGTCATGTACCACAATGTTCATTGCAGCTCTATTTACAATAGTCAGTACATGAAAGCAACCTAAGTGTCCATCGACAGATGAATGGATAAAGAAGATGTGGCACATATATACAATGGAATATCAGTCAGCCATAAGAAGAAACGAAATTGAGTTATATGTAGTGAAGTGGATGGACCTAGAGTCTGTCATACAGAATGAAGTAAGTCAGAAAGAGTAAAACAAATACCGTATGCTAACACATACATATGGAAACTGAAAATAAAAATGATTCTGAAGAACCTCGGGGCAGGACAGGAATAAAGATGCAGATGTAGAGAAATGACTTGAGGACACAGGGAGGGGGAAGGGTAAACTGGGACAAAGTGAGAGAGTGACAATGACATATATACACTACCAAATGTAAAATAGATAGTGGGAAGCAGCCACTTAACACAGGGAGATCAGGTCGGTGTTTTGTGTCCACCTAGAGGGGTGGGCTAGGGAGGGTGGGAGGGAGACGCAAGAGGGAAGGATATGGGGATATATGTATACGTAGAGCTGATTCACTTTGTTATACAGCAGAAACTAACACACCATTTTAAAGCAATTATATTCCAATAAAGATGTTAAAAAAAGGTAAAAAAACCAAACAAAACCTTATGTAAAGCAGTGTCTGCTTACAAGTAAATGAATATCTTAATGTACCCATTGTTTTTTAATGCATTCTGTTTGGAATGGAAAAAAAATCATTTTTAAACAATCTTGGGACTTATCTAAACTTTTTTTTTCCCCAGCTAGACCAGTTAAATAAATGATCCAATGTATTAAAAAAAATCCTTTGCCCATTTTTAAAAATTGTATTGTTTGTCTTTTTGCTGTTGAGTTGTAAGAGTTCTTTATATATTCTGGATACCAGATCCTTATCAGACATATGATTTTGCAAACATTTTCTCCTATTCTGTAGAATGTCTTTTCATATTTTTAATAATATATTTTGATGCACGAAAGTATTTAATTTTGATGAAATCCACTTTATCTATTTTTCTTTTGTTGTTCATGCATTTGATGTCAAATCTAAGAATCCTTTGCCAAATCTGAGGTTATGAAGATTTACCCTAATGTTTCTTCTAATAGTTTTATAGTTTCAATGGGTTGTTGACCCATTTTGAGTTCATTTTTGTATATGATATTAGTTGGGGTACAAGTTTATTGTTTTGCATGGGTTATCCAGTTATCCCAGTACCGTTTGTTGAAAAGGCTATTCTTTCCCCTCATTGAATGATCTTGACATCCTCACTGAAGATCAATTGGCAATAGATGTTTGGGTTTATTTAAGGACTCTTTATTTTTTTAATTTTTTTTGTGGTACGTGGGCTTCTCACTGTTGTGGCCTCTCCCGTTGTGGAGCACAGGCTCTGGACGCACAGGCTTAGCGGCCATGGCTCACGGGCCCAGCTGCTTCACGGCATGTGGGATCTTCCCAGACTGGGGCACGAACCCGTGTCCCCTGCATCAGCAGACGGACTCTCAACCACTGTGCCACCATGGAAGCCCCTAGGGACTCTTAATTCTATTCCACTGGTCTATAGATCTATCCTTATGTCAGTAGCATACTGTTTTGATTACTGTAGTTTTGTAGCAATTTTTCAAATTGGGAAACATGTTCTCCATACGAATTTGAAGACCATCTTTTCCACTTCTGAAAAAAAAACCGGTTATTGGAATTTGGTAGGCATTACATTGAATCTGTAAATTTATTTGGGGAGTATTGCCATCTTAACAATATTGTCTTATATTCCATGAACATGGGATGTCTTTCATCCATTTAGGTATTCTTTAATTTATGTCAGCTCTATTTTGTAGTTTTCAGTGTACAAGTCTTTCACCTTCTCAACTAAATTTACCCCTACCTATTTTTTTTCCAGTCATAAGTGGAACTGTTTTCCTAATGCCCATTTCAGAGTTTTAATTGCTGGTGTATAGAAACAAAACAGATTTTTGTGTGTTGGTTTTTTACCCTACAACTGTGTTGAAGTTATTAGCTCTAGTAGTTTGTGTGTGTGTGGATTCTATAGGATTTTCTATATATAGAACCATGTCAGCTGCAAATAGATATAGTATTACTTCTTCCTTTCCAATTTGAATGCCTTTCATTTCTTTTTCTTGCCCCAGTGCTCTGGCTAGGAATTCCTGTACAATGTTGAATAGCACTGGTGAAAGCAAGCATCTTTTTCTTGTTCAAGATCTTCAACTGAAAGCTTTCAGTCTTTCACCATTGAATATGATGTTCACTGTGTGTTTTTCATAAATGCCCTTTGTCATGTTAGGGAAGTTCCCTTCTATTCCTATTTTGCTGAGAGTTTTTGTCATGAAAGAGTGTTAAATTTTATCAAATGCTATTTCTGCATCTATTAAGATGATCATGTATTTTTTTTTCTTCATCCATCAGTATGATGTGTTACACTGGCTGATTTTCTTATGTTAAACCACCATTGCATTCCTGGGATTAATCCCACTTGTAATGGTGTATGTAATCCTTTTAATGTGCTGTTGGATTCTATTTGCTAGTAGTTTGTTGTGGATTTTACATGTATAGCCATCTTCATTGGTCTATATTTTTTGTGGTATCTTTGTCTGGCTTTGGTATCAGGGTACTGCTGGCTTCATAGAATGTGTTGAATGTAATACAACATATAGAATGTAATGTACAACAGGGTAACTATAGTTAACACTATTTTATGGTATATTTAAAAGTTGTTAAGAGAGTAGATCCTAACAGTTCTCATCAAAAGGAAAAACCATTTTTTGTATCTATATGAGATGGTAGATGTTACCTAAACTTATTGTGGTAATCATTTCACAATATATGTAAGTCAAGTCTCTATGTTGTACACCTTAAACTTATACAGTGCTGTATGTCAATTATATCTCAATAAAACTGAAAAAAAAAAAAGAATGCATTGGGAATTTCCTGGCAGTCCAGTGGGACTCCAGGCTTTCACTGCCAAGGGCCTGGGTTCAAACCCTGGTTGGGGAACTAAGAACCCACAAGCCATGTGGCATGGCCAAAAACAAAACCAAAAAGAATGTATTGAGAAGTGTTCCCCCCTCTTTTATCTTTTGAAAGAGTTTAAGTCGGATTGGTTTAATTTTTCTTTAAATGTTTAGTAAAATTCAGCAGTGAAGCCATCCAGTTCTGATCTTGTTGTTTTGGGGAAGTTTTTGATTACTAATTCAATTCCTGTTATATGTCTGTTGAGATTTTCTATTTCTTCTTTAGACAATTTTGATAATTTATGTATTTCTAGGAGTTTGTCCTTTTCACATAGATTATTTAATTGGTTAGCATAAATTCTTCATAAGATTCTCTTATAATCTTTGTAATTTTTAAAAGGTCGTAATACCTCAGCTTTAATATTTGACCTTAGTTAACTGCAATCTTCTCACTTTTTTTCTCAGATTAGGTAGAGGTTTGTCAATTTTGCTGAACTTTTCGAAAAACTAACTTGAGGTTTCACTGATTTCACTGATTCTATTATTTTTCCACTTTCTATTTCATTTATTTCTGCACTAAGCTTTATTATTTCCTTCCTTCTTCTGGTTTTGGGTTTAGTTTGCTCTTCTTTTTATAGTTCCTTAAGGTATAAATTTAGGTTGTTGATTTGAGATCTTTTTTATTTGTTAATGTAGGCATTTATAACCATAAAGTAATCTCTGACCAGTACTTTTAATACTTTTATACATTTTTGTATGTTTTGTTTCAATTTAATTCATCACAAAATATTTTCTAATTTCTTTTGTGATTTCTTCTTTGGTCCATTGATTGTGTAAGAGTATGTTGTTTAATATCCATGTAATTACAGAATTTCCAGCTTTCTTTTGGTTACTGATTTCTACCTTCATTCCTTGTGGTCCAAGAAGATAGTTTCTATAATTCTGAAGTTTTATAATTTGTGGAGAGTTGTTTTATGGCCTAACATGGTTTATCTTAGAGAATGTTCATGTGTAATTGAGAAAAATGTGCATTCTTCTGTTGCTGGGTAGAGTGTTCTGTACATGTATTTTAGATCTAGTTGGTTTATAGTATTGCCCAAGTTCTCTATGACTTACTGATTTTCTGTTTAGATGTTTTATTTGTTATTGAAAATAATGCATTGGAGTCTTCAATTATTATTGTAGGACTGTCTATTTTCCCCTTCAATTCTGTCAATATTTGTTTCAAAATTGCAGACTTTGTTGTTTGACATGTGTATTGCATACTTATTATATCTTCTTGATGAATTGACCCTTTATCAGTATAAAATGTCCCACTTTGTCTCATACCATTTTTCTTAACTTAAAATCTATTTTTCTGATATTAGAATAGTCACCCCAGCTCTCTTTTCTTTTTTTTATAGATATGGTTCCTGTCTTTATGGAATTTATTAATTAATTAATTTATTTTTGCTGCATTGCGTCTTCGTTTCTGTGCAAGGGCTTTCTCTATTTGTGGCAAGCGGGGGCCACTCTTCATCGCGGTGCGTGGGCCTCTCACTATAGCGGCCTCTCTTGTTGCGGAGCACAGGCTCCAGACACGCAGGCTCAGTAGTTGTGGCTCACGGGCCTAGTTGCTCCACGGCATGTGGGATCTTCCCAGACCAGGGCTCAAACCCATGTCCCCTGCATTAGCAGGCAGATTCTCAACCACTGCACCACCAGGGAAGCCCTGCGCCACCAGGGAAACCCCCAGCTCTCTTTTCAATATGACTTATGCGGATCTTTTTCTACTCTTTCCCTTTCAACATATTTGTGTCTTTAGGTCTATAGTGAGTCAGGGCAGTTTATTTTTTTTAACTTTATTAAGCTTTTGAATAGCCAGTAAAGTCACAAGGCTCAAAATTTAAAAGGTATAGAATGATAAACTGTGAAAAGACTCTCATGCTTTTTTCCTTTTCCCTGTACCTTTTCAGAGATATTCTACCCATATGCATCCATATGCATAGAAAACACATACATAATTCCCCTTCTTTTTTACGCAAATGATAACGTACGACGTAATCTTCTCTGAACAGTGCTTGTTTTCTTCCTTGATGATGTAGGTTAGTAATTATTTCATAACAGCACATAAAGAACTGACTTAACCTTTTGCATAGTCACATAGAATTCTCCTGAATCATTATTGATCCTCTTTTTTTTTTCCTAACTGATGAGCATTTAAGTACCTTCCTCTTTTTTTGGCTTTTAATATATGAGTTATACTATTTTTCCTAATTTGTGACATTTTTTCTAATCATGGGTAGTCATTTCTGCCATGAGGAAATGTCAATTTTCATAAGGTTAAATCTATCAACATTTTCTGCTTACAGAGGTTTTTGATTTTGCCCTTGTCTTTGTCATACTTAAACCTTTCTTACTCTTGGTTATTAAATACATCATCCCATGATTTTTTTCATTTTTTATTTAAATCTTTTATGTGATGTATTTTTTATTGTGGTAAAAATATACATAACATAAAATTTACTATTTTAACCATTTTAAGTGTACAGTTCAGTGACTTAAGTATATTCACAATATCACATCTATTTCCAGAGGAAATTTCCAGATGCATTTAAATCTTTGGTCCCTGTGGAATTTATTTTGATATGAGGTATGTGGTATGAATACAACCTTTTCTTTCTCTGATGGCTAGCCAGTTGTCTCAAAATAATTTATTGTGTCTTTTCTGGACTTATCATGTCTATTCATGTGCTGATATTCTGCTGTTTTATGATGAGTTTTAATGTCTGGTAGACCTATTCCCTCGATTATGCTTATTTTTTAGAATGTTTCTGAATGTTCTTGCCTCATAATTTTCCATATAAACAATCTGGATTAAAAAAAAACTTTGTTGGTAATTTTTTCACTAGGATCACATTTAATTTATAAATTAATTTCAGGATAACTGATTTTTTTACAATTTAATTTTCCTATTGGATAATATGCTACATTTTTCTATTTGTTCAGGAATTATTTTGTGTTCTTCAATAGCATTTTATATTTTTGTCACATATCTTTGACACATTTCTTGTTATGTTTATACATAGACGTTTTATTTTTCTGATGTCATGTCTTTCTGGTTACTATGTAACATGTTCATTTATTTCTTTGTATTAATTTTGTTTACAACTCTTTTCCTGAGTTCTCCTATTATTTGTAATAATTTTTCTCTGGATTCTTTTGGATTTTTCAAGTAAAAAAATAAATCATCTCTAAGTAATGATAATAGAACCCTCCTCTTTGAAATTTTATACCTCATTTCTTTCTCTGGTCTGTTGAAATAAATTTCTAGGCCCAAGACTGAGTCACTCCTGTCTGGATTGCCATGTCAGCAAACACAAACTTAGATGACTTTTGTGTTCTTGTAAATGTTCCACTTGACCAGAAACTGCAATATCCAGTCAGCCAATCCCCAAACACTAGGCCAATTCTGGGCTCTGTACCTATTTTCTTATTCCTTATTCGTTTTCTATTTTCCTCTTCCTTATTCCTTATTCTATATCCTATAAAAGCTTCCTGCCATCCACCCCATTTTACAGTCCTCTGGACCCTTGGAAATGGAGGATGCCCACTTCATGAAGTGTTAAATAAAGTTGGTTTGTGTCACCTAAGTTTCCTTTGTTAATCATATTTAACACAGGTGTAACTGTATTAACCAGGATGTCTAACACTGTTAAATTGTAGTGGTGAAGGTAAAATCATCTGTACTATAAACATTCGTTATAAGTAATCTATGAAACTACCTGTGCCAGTTTCTTTTTAAAGAATAGGTCTTAGACAATTTAACCTATTTTTAAAATCAGGTAATGTGTTATTATTATTTATTTTATATATATATATATATATATATATATATATATATATATATATATATATATATATATTTGGTCTTTGTCCACTACTCCTGGGACAGAGCTCCTAAAGCCTTTGCAATTTCCTACATAAGCTCTCCAGGGGCATTACAATATTTAATATTTTTCCCAGGTCCTGAAATAGCTCCAGAGCAATAAATATGAAATGGGTATCTTTTGTTATTCATAACAAGCCCCTTTGTACCACAGATGAAATTTATGTTCATAAGATGACTTTGGAAACCTCCTTAGGATGGGAGCTGGTTGTCAGGGGAACCAACCCTGTTAGCAGGTTGGAACTTTCAGTCCCACACTCTGTCATCCTGACAGTGGAGAAGGGCTAGCAACTGAGTTTAATCACCAGTGGCCAATGATTTAATCAATTCTGCCTGTGTAATGAAGTCTCCATAAAAACCCAAAAGGACGGGGTTAGGAGAGCTTCTGGGTTGGTGGACACAAGTAGGTGCTCGGAGGGTGGCACACCTGGAGAAGGCATGCAAACTCTGCCCCCCTTCCTACATACCTGGCCCTACGCATCTTGCCCATCTGGCTGTTCATGAGTTACATTTTTAAAATAAAAAACCAGTGATCTACTATAAACTGATCTCCCGTTGTTCTGTGAACTGCTCTAGCAAATTAACCAAACCTGACAAGAAGGTCACGGGAACCTCTGATTTATAGCACAGCTAACAACCTGGACTTTTAACTAGTGTCTGAAGTTGGGGGAGAATAAGGGACTGAACCCTTAACCTGTGGGATCTGACATAAGCTGCAGGTAGACAGTGTTATAATTGAGTTAAATTGTAGGACACCCAGCTGGTATCTGGAAAATGACCAAATTGCTTGGCGTGGGGAAAAGAACTCATACATCTAGTGTCAGAAGCAGTGTGGTAGTAGTGGGAGAGTAGGGGAGAAACACCAGAGTCTGTTTCCATAGCAGGTAATTTATCTGTTTAGATTTTCTTTCTCTTTTGGACTCAGTATTGGTAAATTATATTTTTCTAGAAAATGATCCATTGCATCTCAGTTTTCAATATATTTGTATAAAGTTAAGCAAAATAGTTTTTTGTTTAACTTCCTTTGTAGGTGTGGTTATTTCCTGCTTTTAATTTCTTCTTTTGTGTATTTAGATTTTCAAGGGACGGTTTTGAAAGATTGGAGACACTAGATCATGCTTGTGTGCTGGTGGCAGTGATTCAAGTATTTTACTCTCTTTCAGACAAAACACTCTAGAGTAGGAGACAGTTTGTGATCACAAAGCAATGTTTGGTTTTTTGAACAGGGAATTACATTATTAAAGGGAAAGCAACTGGTCAGAGTTCCGGAAAAGGTAGGAATGAGGGAATTTCCAAAGATGAACAATCTAATGAAGAGAGCTGCAAGAGCTCCATACAGCTGTGACTTAGATCTGTGTGTGGTTGCAAGCTTCCTGATTCCTGGGTTTTGGGTTTTGTTTTTTTTTCTTGTTTGTTCTCTCTCTCTTTCATTTTTAAAGAAATTTATTAAGCTATTTCTCTTGGACTACAGAAAAGATTCTTTACTATGAACAGGGAGATAAAGTTTCAATTTACAAGAAAACTGAGAAAAATCGCTAGAGAGAAACTGGTGCCACAATTTTTACAAGATCCCAGTTCCTGATTTCCAATTCTCTTCCTAGTGCACTTCTGGAACCCATTAGAACATACAGAAAAGGGACCAAATCCAAAAATGACTGAAAGGCTGGGTAAGCGCAGTGTAAATAAGGTCATTTCCATTTCTCCTATACCAACACATCCTGTGTGCCCTGCCTTGAGGGCACATGCAAATATACGTCCATAAAATTTTTCCCTTGCAAATTTTTAAGGAACTGAAATTAAATATGATGATATGATACCATCTCCTTTAAATGTTTTAAAATGATTATTTTAAATAAAGGACAAAGCTCACCAGTTCAATCAACTTCAATTCTTAATAGAAATGAGTTAATCATAAACCCAGCACTGCCTGAATCTGCTTTAATCCAAGATGCACTTAGAGGAAAGAGTTCTTGTTTTGTCACTGTTTAAGGAATGAAAAGGACATTGTGGCTAGAGCCACTGGCACCCATCCAGCTCCCTGCTCTCCCCTGTCATGTGGGACTCCATGCAGCCTGGTTATGACTGCTCTCGATCTGCTTATAATTCGGCATGGCTCATGCCTGCTTGGGCAAGGCAGGAACAGCTACATCTTCTATGGGGGACTTCCGGCCCTCAGTGGTTGTTAGGCAACTACAAGTGCACAAACAGAGAGCAGATGGGCAGATAGCTTCCTGTGTACCCCTTGCCACCCTGTCACCTACACAGCTCTCTGAATGTTGACAAGTGCTGTAATGGCAGAAGAGTAGAAGTGCTCTGGGAGCACAGAGGAGCCAACCTAGATGTAACTACATCTCAAGAAAACCCCCAGCAGATCTCCCTGAATTGCTCCCAGTAGACTCTATGATCCTAACCAGGAAATGATAGCACTGTTGCGTAGGAAAAGGAAAAGGAATTCAGATGGGGGAAGGCACCATGGGAGCAGCTGTTTCCTTACGGAGAAATGTAAATGGGACAATTTTCTTAGAGGCTGGGGTACGAAGGGAGGGTCTGAAGTAGCGAGAGAAGAGTGATTTCTTTTAAATAGCAGAGGTTCCCCTATCCCTTAATTAAGAGGTCAGAGTTCTGTGTGTGGGAGTGGTCGGGGGAGGGTTAGGACAGTGAGGGTAGTGCAGCCTGTGTCCACCTCTCTGCAGTCTGAGGCACAAAAAGGTCCTGGAGCTGTTAGATGCCTGGTGATGCTTCTTAGTTCTGAGACCTCGGGCAAGTTAATTAGCCCCTGTGAGCCTTAGTTTCCTCAAATGCAAAACGAAGGTAGTGTCATTTACTTAATGGGGCCAGATTATAAAGCCAGATTCCCGACATATGTCACAGTGCCTGGTGTTTAGCAGGGGGTCTTCCATCATGTTGACCCTTCCTGCCTCATTAGGAAACCCCACAGGAAGCATGTAGTGTGTGAGGCTGAAATGAGGTAATGTATGTAATATTCCTAGTATGGTAAGAATCCTATGGTAGCTGCTCAACACATATTTATTCTTGTCTTTCCTTCTAACCAAGTCCTTTTCATCTTCTCACTGACCCACACAGCTCTGCCTACCTATAGCGGTCATCGTCACCACCTTCGTGTTGTAACTTGCCCATGTTGTAATTTACCCTCTTGTTTGGTTCCAATTTCCTCATTATTATAAGTAAGCCAAAAGGAATGTCTTTGTGCATAAGATTCTTCTGCATGAAGGTGTTTTTCTTTGGGGTAAATCCCAGAAGTGAAATTACCAAGGAAAAGGTATGAACATTTTAAATGTTTAAATGTTTCTGACACATAAGATGGACTACAGAGAAGCTTTATACTTATTTAAAAAGCTGATAATATATGAGAGTGCCTGTCACACTGTTCCATTGTCATCAGAGTAGTCTCATTAAAGAAAAACACCTGTGCTAATTTGATAGGCAAAATATGATACCCAGTCTTCTTAATTTGCATTTGTTTGATTACCTGTGAAGACCGTTATCTTTCATGTTTATTTATCTTATCTATTTTTTCTTTATGCTTCATCTATTCATACTCTCTGCTCACTCATCAACAACG
This sequence comes from Orcinus orca, assembly GCF_937001465.1. NCBI lineage: Eukaryota > Metazoa > Chordata > Mammalia > Artiodactyla > Delphinidae > Orcinus > Orcinus orca. The sequence continues at coordinate 98,569,290 of NC_064559.1, read as the reverse complement.
GTGGTAGTATTTCTCTTATTGATTGGTAAGGGGAAACTGACTTTTTTTGCGGTACGCGGCCCTCTCACTGTTGTGGCCTCTCCCGTTGCGGAGCACAGGCTCCAGACGCGCAGGCTCAGCGGCCATGGCTCACGGGCCCAGCCGCTACGCGGCATGTGGGATCTTTCCGGACCGGGGCACGAACCCATGTCCCCTGCATTGGCAGGTGGACTCTCAACCACTGTGCCACCAGGGAGGCCCGAAACTGACTTCTTTTAAAGGTTCTCACAATATTCACCATGTGTAGGAGGTGGAGGTGGATGGGGAGTTTAGGAGAGTGTGCAATCTCTGTGTTGCTGCAATCCCCTTGATTCCCAGAGGAAAACCTTTTCTCTTTTATAAACTGTTGGATCATGATAAAACTGTCAACTATAAAACAAGGAAACAATAATTTTTTGTGTCTTTTACAGTGTCTATTTGCAAATCTTTCATCAAGATAGAGAAGTACCACATTAGGTACATGAGTACTCTGCGTCCCTAGGTCAGATATTGCTCTGACATAGGGATGCATGTGCTCTGTTTCATTTAATCTCCCAAATGACACCTCAAGTTAAGTGTTATTCTATCCATTTTACACGTGAGGAAGTTGAAGCTCAGAAAGGTAAAGACACTTCTCCCAGGGTATATACGTTTGTCCAAGATTTTATGGCCAATATGAGGCAGGACCAGAATTTGTGACCCAGTGGGTCTGACTGCAGAGCTCAGCCCTTCTTTGCAAAGGCAGGGGGCAGCTCACAATCACACACAAGGCAGCACCTGCAGCATTACCCCCGCCCCCCATGAGGAGCTGGAAACAACCGTAACCACACATAAAGGTCACCGGCAGATGAGAGGCCGGGGTCCCACTTCCCCTGCCTCCCCACCTCTGCGAATGGTGCCACAGCTCAGCTGTCCCTGAATGATGGGGCAATGGCAAGCTCTGCCAGCCCCCTCACCCCACATGCCCTCCCCAGCCTGGGAGGAGAGGAAGGAAGCAGGCTGGGGGATGGGTAGGGGCTGGAGAGAAGGGCCTCAGATCGTGGAGGTTTTTCTGCCAAACAGGAAACTGGAAAGTGAGACACCGCTCTATCCATTTCAGCAGCGGCAGCCCAGTAAATCTGGGCAAATATCTGCCTTCTGAGGTAAGGGTTTGACGGTGATTTTCCTGTCCTGAGGAACTTGCAGTCACCTCAGAAAGGCCCTAGTCCCTCTTTCCTCCCCCCTCAACTCTCAAAGAAGCTTGAGGAACAGGATGTTGATAGCATGTGAGCCCCAGCTGCCCACCTGTCTCCCCAGCCTCCTACCACAGCTGTGTCGTTCCAGGAGCAGCCCCGCCTGTCCTGTTACTCACCGAGAACGAGGCTGGTTTGGAGCATTGGGGTCTGGCTGGGGAACCAGCGTCCGCATAAGCAGTCCGTGACTGCCTGGTGACTGCGTTAGACATGGGCTCATCCTCTGCCCTGCTCCCCGCCCCTCCCAGCACCCACTGTCCTCTCAAATCCTCTCAGCACAGCTAGAGTCTCTCCTTGCCCGATGAGTCAAAGGACAAAGTTTTAAAAACAAGAGGTTTTCTTTCTGATGAGAATAATCCATGTTAACTCTATAAAACTGGGAAAACATAGAAAATGGTACAGAAGAATAAAAAATCACTTATCACACCTCACAAATCTAACCACCATAAACATTCTATTTTTCCAGGTTATTGAGATATTATTGACACATAACATATGTAAATTTAAAGTGCATGACATGATGATTTGATACATGTATGTATTGCAAAATGATTACCACAATGAGGATAGTTAACAGCTCCCTCCCCTCACATAGTGACTCTGTGTGTGTGTGTTGGTAGCATTTAGGATCTATTCTCTTGACAAGTTTCGAGTATATAATACAGTATTGTTAATTATAGTCACACTGCTGTGTAACAGGTCCCCAGAATTTATTCATCCTATCACCCAAAGTTTGTACTTTTTGACCAACGTCTCCCCAACTCCCAGCCCTGGAAATGACCATTCTACTCTCTATTTCTATGAGTTCAGCTTTTTCAGATGCTATGTTTAAGTGAGATGATGCAGTACTTGCCTTTCTCTGTCTGACTTATTTCCCCTAATGTGTGGCCCTCACGTTCCATCCGTGTTGTCACAAAAGGCAAAACTTCCTTCTTTTTATGGCAGAATATTTTCTTTATCCATTCATCCACTGATGGACACTTAGGCGTTTCCTTGTCTTGACTGAAATGAACATGGAGTGGGGTGGGGTGCGGGGTCAGATATGTCTTTGAGATCCTGATTTCATTTCCTTCAGATGTATACCCAGAAGTGGAATTGCTGGATCATATAGTAGTTCTATTTTAAATATGTTGAGGAACCGCTATACTTCCATAGCGGCTGTACCAATTTACATCCTCACTAGTGGTGGACAAGGGTTTCCTTTCCCCCACGGCCTCACCAATACATGTCTCTTGTCTTTTTGACAACAGCCATTCTAACAGGTGTGAGATGATATCTCATTGTAATTTTGATTACATTGCCCTGATGATTAAGGATGTTGAGCATCTTTCATGTACCTGTTGGCCATTTGTATGTCTTCTTTAGAAAATGTGTATTCAGTTCCTCTGCCCATTTTTTAATTGATCATAAGCACTTTTTTTTTTTTTTTTTTTTTTTTTGCGGTACGCGGGCCTCTCACTGTTGTGGCCTCTCCCGTTGCGGAGCACAGGCTCTGGACGCGCAGGCTCAGCAGCCATGGCTCATGGGCCCAGCCGCTCCACGGCATGTGGGATCCTCCTGGACAAGGGCACGAACCCGTGTCTCCTGCGTCGGCAGGCGGACTCTCAACCACTGCGCCATGAGGGAAGCCCCAATCATAAGCACTTTTGTATAGTTCCTCTGGGTATGTTTTTCTGTGCATTTTAAAATAAAATGAAAAAAAGGTTAACTTTTTAGATAAAGTAGTGGTCTTCAAAGTGTGCTACATGAGATGATCCACTGAAGTATAAGAAGAATGTCTATTTTTTTTTTAAGATAAGAAAAAATGTCCCACGCATAACGTGTAATAAAATTTCCCTGGCACCCCGTCTTGGTCTGTTTGTCAGTTCCGTGTGAATGAATCACCCCAAGAGAAAGTGTGAAGTCCCAAGGCCAAGGTTGAGAGTGGCACTCTCATTTGTTGGGTCAGTTTCAGATGATCGCTCTCTAGGCAGCATAGGCATCACTGAATTAACCAGCACAGAGTGGTCAAGTTGTTTAAAAAGTTCTCCGGAGAGAACACATATAAGGCAAAGAACAAGGAAAAGACAGAACTGACCCTCTCCTACACCTGATTAAGTTCTTTGTCAGCACATTTATGAGGCAAAACTGATGACCCAATTAAACCGGACAAGAGACTCACCCGAAATTCAAAGTTGTTTAGGTCACCATGATTAGATCTCTCTTACTAGCTGCCCAGTGTATTTCTAACAGACACAAATGTTTGTTGTCACATTGCTTTAAACTAGAAGAATAATGTAAGTAGTCTAAATGTCCCTAGCTTTAATTAAAAATTCAAACTCACAAAAAAATCAAGAATACCCTATGAAATATGGATTTGCCTCCACTACTGTTAATGATAAACCTTACTCTAAATGCGTATTGAGCCTTGAGGTATCAGCTAATGTTGTCTGAACCATCATGAGCAGCCAGTATTAAAATACTGTTTACTTCATGGATATGGATATCTCATATTTTTATAGATTTTAATTTTTCGTGTCTGATTTTAAAAATGCAATTCACAATTAATAAATATACAGGGCTTCCCTGGTGGTGCAGTGGTTGAGAGTCCGCCTGCCGATGCAGGGGACATGGGTTCGTGCCCCGGTCCGGGAAGATCCCACATGCGGTGGAGCGGCTGGGCCTGTGAGCCATGGCCTCTGAGCCTGCGCGTCCGGAGCCTGTGCTCTGCAACGGTGAGAGGCCCACATACTGAAAAAAAAAAAAAAAAAAAATATATATATATATATACACACATATGGTGGGATTGCCTGTTTACAAGCTTTTAACTTATTTTTCACAACCCTACCATAAAGTTTGTAGACCACAATATAGACTCTATTTCTTTTTTCTTTTTTTTGGCCACACCGTGTGGCATGCAGAACTTCCCTGCCCAGGGATTGAACTGTGCTCCCTGCGTGGAAGTGCAGAGTCCTAACCACTGGACCACCAGGGAAGTCCCTAGACTCTATTTCTTTACCTTCTCTGCTTTCTAATGATTTTGATGATAAACATCTTGTTTTCAATTTTGCTAGTGGTTTTCTATAAATGGATAAAAATGAGTTTGAACCTAGTTTTCCTCTTATCATCAATGATATGCATAGAATGTTATTTCCTTTCCCATTTTCAATGAAAATTGAGTATGTTTCCTCTCTTTCTCCCAATTCTTAGTTTTTCTGATATAATTTGGGGTTTTATATACAGTTTATATAGCTATTGAATCTTGTTTACTTTATGTCTTCTTTTCCACAAATTTAAAAATATTTGCATTACAAGTTTCGTTCTCTAGCAGCTTGAAGTGCAGCCAAGCTCAAGTTGCTTTAAGAATAAAAGAGGTTCAGTGTCAGTATTCTCATATACTGAGACTGGAATTCGATCTAGAAAACCAGGAAAGTGGAAGCGAGGGGCATTTCTACTGCTTACATTATTCCCTCTGTTTTAAAACAGTGTTACAGCAAACTTATGTGTTAGAAATACATTTAGCTGCTAGTGAGAGAGATCTAATCATGGTGAATAGTAATGGTAAATAATGGTAAATAAATTGTGGGCTTGTTTTTCTCCTGTGTTCAGGAAAAGTCTGTAGGAAGCAGTGCAGAGCAGCAGTGGTAATTCTATGAAGCATCAAATTCCCAGGCTTCTTATATTTTTCTGTTCCTTGGTGTGTGGCTTCCATCCTTAAGGTCACAGAATGTCTGCTCAACTCTAACCATTATGTCCAAGTTCCAGACACTAGAAAGAAGAAAAGAGGAGAAATCTGAGAAGGTTTTTCCTCAAGTCCCATCCAATTACTTCTGCTTACATTTCATTGCCTTTCTCTGTCTTACAAAGGAGTCTCTGAAGTGTCAATTTTTAGTTAGCACATCACTACCACCGAGTATATAGTTAGAAAGGATAGCGAATAGGTAGGCAGCTAGCTGTTTCATCTGTAACACCCTTAAACATGATGCTTTGAGCACTTATATGGCTTTGCTCCTGTTAAGATTTTCCCCTAGAAGTAGAATTTCGAGATCAAAGTGCACTGTGCATTTACAGTACTCATATACTGTCAAATTTCTTCCCCAAAAGGCTGTGCTTGTTTACATTCCCACAAACAGTGTGTGAGAGTTCCCATTTTCCCATAGCCTTGCCAATACTGGCTATGACTGTCTTGATTGTCAATTTGATATATGAAAAATGGTATCTTGCTTCACTCTTTATTTCCCTGATAACTGGTGAATTTGAGCATCTTTTTACAAGTTAACTTATTGGCTTTTACAAATAGGGGTTTGTCCACAGAAAATACTCTTCCATCCATGCCATCTTTCACCCCCTCCTCGTAACTACCCAAAACAAGACTAGGCTTATAAAGAGTGTTCAGAACTAGGGATGTGTAGAAAGTTAATTGAGCCAGTACAGATAAGTTCTGCCACATGGCATCTGAAGGAGAAATTGAGTTTTCTTTCTGGACACAGTAAAATTCTAACGAGGAAGAAAAGGCCAAGGGAGATGCTTGCTAATCAGAGTCATGAGGTCTGGGTGAGGAGAGAGACAGAGAAGTGGTTGTTTGGGATGTTCTGGGAAGCTGTTGATTCAATTCCCATACTTGGCTCATAATGAGAGTCTCTGTCCGGGGTTACTCCCGTGGCGGGAGGAGTGGCAATGTCTGAGAGGAGGAAGAACATCAGCTCAGTCCATACCAAAGGCTTGGTTGACTCATGGTGTTACAGACTCATCCAGCCTGAATAGGGAGACACTTTTGATCTCCTTTTGATCTTCTACCCAACATAGAAACCCCACATGCACCACTGATTAATGACACCCTTGTCACTGAATAACCCAACGATACAAAGTTCATCTGGTCCAGCATCTCTTGGAATGAACATTTACATAACTCAGATGTCAACTTGATTAAACATGGCCTGAAATTCACTTTTATACCCTTGAACTATCAAAAGCCCTCCTTGGTCTTCAGTAATGTTTGACCTCTACATCCTCATAACCCCCTTCCCAGGGCCTTCTCCATTACTAAATCCCTCCTGAGGTTTCAGATCTGCCCTGTTTGCATTCCGCTGAAACTATCCACTTGAGCTAGTCATCTTATTGGCCTAATAACTTCACTGAACATCTGGAGGTTGTCAACAAGGAGCTACACTCTTGTTGGCACTCCCCTCACTGTCTGTCTCCTTTCAAAGTCAGGTTCTCCTGACAAGTGGCTCTTCCCTCGGAGGGGGTTCCAGCCTCTTCACTCGAATTGCTTGTCTCAAGTCTTCCTCATGCTGCCTTCCTCAACCCCTGGAATTGTGGTGAATAAAATTTTCTCCATCTCATTACAGTTTTTCAGAAAAAACATTCATAGCTCCTTGCAAATTTTCTCCTACAAGGTGGGAAGGAGAAAACAAATCACAACAGGTACTTGTGGGACTGAGCTCTTCCAACCTGTGTAATATCACACTCCTTACTTTTTATAATGGTTGTGGAAGAACTCTTCTGTGGGTGCTTTTAACGATTTGGAAATTTATGGTCTTTTATGGATCTGGCCCTTTCCTTGGGTACATGAGATCATCAAATCTGGCTTTCTCTATCCAACCCAGGCACGGGTCCCACTGCATCATTAGGATGTTTTAGGGGGTTCATACTGGCAAATATGCAACTGTTGTTTGATCAAGTCTGACAACATTCAGGTTTAGAGATGATCTGCCACGTATCCTGCCTGTTCAGAGTCAGGGACCAGCCTGGTATCTACTCACTGGAAGACAGCGTCCTTTGGTGGATGCCCTCCTTCTTACAAGAGGAGCAGAATACTTTATCTACCAAGATGTTTCAGCTGTAGATCTAAAACTACACATCACTCTGATTCCTTTCATTTCTGGATCTTAATTTCTGGACCCCCAGGGTAGGGTTTGCTTCTGGTGCAGTCTGCAACAAAATACCACTTCCTGCCTTAGCTGAAACAAGTGGGCAGGATTTTCTGCCTCCCAGGATCCAGGCAGTGCTTCCATTTACCTGATCTGCACCACATACACTAGGGCTGCTAGGTACTAAGGGCAGGTGGTCATACGTATGATAGTTCCTTGCCACCATACCACACACATGAAAATTAATTAGTGGACACTATATATGACAATGCTTCTTACACATTTGGTCTGAGGTCTCTTGTGTGGCTAGAGGTGGGAGCCTCTTTATTCCCCTACCCAGAAGGTTGCTTTGTAGAAATCTAACTTTAGGGACTCAAGATACTTTCCACCGGTCTCTGGATCCCCTAAAGCTGAACCGATGTCTCCCATCCAACCCAGTCTTTTGGTATATTTGACAATATTGCCACTATCTCTTCTCCCTCCTCAAATTGCTTCTCCCAGAACAATAATTTGGAGGCCCATCTGGTGAAGTCCAGGCCTCATGTGTAAGATTTCATTATAGGTTCTCCGGCAATGCCATGGTCTAGCAATCAACGCCCTCCTCACTTGTGTTGTCTCACTGAATAAATCTCTAACCTCAACACATGTGTAGAGGCCTCTTCTTCCTTTTGAGGGATGTGTGGTCAGAAACCTAACATGCAAGTCTCTCTGACTGCCAGCATTACCAAACACCTGGTGAAAATCCTGTCAGGTATTGATTTCACAGAGAAAGAGACCTTTGCAGCTTTAACCCAGATATGGTATATAATACTAGATATTGCAAACTTTCTCTAATCTCTGTCAGTTCTCTGCCTCCAAAGCCACACTGTGGCATGCCTTCAGTTATAGGCACTGCACTTCTTGCTAATGTTTCTTATTTCTGGTAACAGCCTACCTGATGGCTGTTCCCTTAGCTGCAAGAGTCAGTCTTCAGGAAACTCTGTTCCATCAACTGAAACAGGTAGGAAGCCCATGTTAGCCCAGTGTTGGCCACAAACCTCCTTTCCCTTCCAGGAAAGTTTCTAGTTTCTTAAGGAACTGTGGTTCCATTGGGTTAACATTAACTTCCAGCTTCCAGCTTCCAGAGTAATTTGTTAGAATTTACTCATTCATTTATGCTCACAGGACAATATTTCAAGGTGGGAGAATCAAACATTTCTTATTTAACATTAACCATATGTAGACATATGCTGTGTGCATGTTCACTTATCCTCTTGTCCCAGGTTCCACAAATGCTAGAGATGGTCTTGGCAGCAGGAAGAGGTGCGCTGGGATTGTAAGGGAACTGCTGATGCAATGTAATTTTGTCTTCAGGTTCTGCTTGAGCCTACTCTTGTATATAACTTCCACTTGGTAATGAAATGCTAGTGGACATGCCTGATTGTATGATTACACGGACTGAAAATCCATCCATCCAGTTAGGGATGGTCAGCTCAGGTTGCATGGTCATTTGTGGTGTCCCATGGTCTGGTATTAAGACTATGAGAGTCTTAATATCAAGTCTAAAGCTGTATGAGAGGAGAGTTACTTTCCAAAGAAGATGTGGTTCTGCTTAATATCAGAGGACCCTCCCTTAGCTTTCTGCTGTCATGGTCTTCCACAGGCCCCAAAGAATAATTAGATGACTCAAGATCACTTCATACAGTGGTCAATGGCAGAGTTGCTTACATTGTGGCTTGTACCAGCTAGAGAATCCTCTCTTTCTCTGGGCCCATTCAAAGGTGGTTGCCTTATGGATTACTTGGTCAATGTACTAACATAGCACACCCAGTTGTAATGCATTTGCCTCCAAATACAAAAAGGCCTAGAAAGCATGGTGTCTCTTTCCTCATGACAGGGCATTAAGGTAAAACAAATTTGCTTTTAACTTTGAGGGGATATGCTGATATTCATAAAATTAACCACACACCATGCAAATACTAATCCAGAGAAAGCTATAATGGCTTTCCAAGCAATTATATCAGAGAAAGTGGACTTCAGAGCAAAGCAAATTATCAGGGATGTTACGTAATGATGGAGGGTCAATTCACCAAGAAGAGATAAGAATCTTAAATGTGTATGCACCTAACAACAGAGCACCAAAATAAATGAAGCAGAAACTGACAGAACTGAAAGGAGAAATAGACAAATCCACTATTACAATAAGAGACTGTTAAATTCCTCTCCCAGTAGTGGAACTGGTAGCTAGAAAATCAGCAAGAATGTAGAGGAAATGAATATGATCTTGAAAAAACTTGACCTAATTGATACTTATAGAGCATTCAACCCCAAAATTTAAAAAATTTATTTATTTAATTAATTTATTTTTGGCTGCGTTGGGTCTTCGTTGCCGTGCATGGGCTTTGTCTAGTTGAGGGGAGCAGGGGCTACTCTTCGTTGCGGCGTGCAGGCTTCTCATTGCAGTGGCTTCTCTTGTTGTGGAGCACGGGTTCTAGGCACACGGGCTTCAGTAGATGTGGTGCGTGGACTCAGTAGTTGTGGCACTCGGGCTCTAGATTGCAGGCTCAGTAGTTGTGGCGCAATGGGCTTAGTTACTCTGTGGCACGTGGGATCTTCCTAGACCAGGGCTCAAACCCATGTCCCCTGCATTGGCAGGTGGATTCTTAACCACTGCACCACCAGGGAAGCTCCAGACTACACAGTTTTGAAGTGTACATGGAAAATTTATCAAAATATATCCTATCCTGGGTCATAAAACAAATCTCAACAAATTTAAAAGATTTGAAATAATATAAAGTATATTCTCTGACTATAACAGAATTAGAGTAGAATTTAATAACATAAAGATAACAGAAAAATCTCCTAACAGTTAGAAATTAAACAAAACACTTAATAATTCACAGGTCAAAGAGGAAGTCTTAAGAGAAATTAGAAAATACACAAATCAAATGAAAATGAAAATACAGATATCAACATTTGTTAGAGGAAGCTAAGGCAGCAATATAAAGGCATATATTACAGAAAAATAAATGTTTCAAATTAATAATTTAAGATTTTACCTTATGAATCTAGTAAACCAAGAGCAAAGCAAACCTGGAGCAAGCAGAAGGAAGGAAGGAAGGAAGAAAAATATAGGAGCAGTGATCTGTGAAAGTAAAAGATCTAATAAAGCATATATACAAAAAAACCCAAAACAATGATGCAGTTAATATTCATGTGTAATGGTGGAAAACTGAATATTTTTCCCCTAATACTGGGAATAAGACAAGGATGGCCATTCTCACCACTCCTGTTCAACATTCTATTGTAAGTTCTAGTCAGTGCAATGACAAGAAAAAGAAATAGAATGGTATATACATTCGAAAGTGGGAAAAAGACCTGTCTTTATTATAGACATTGTCTGTAAGTTTTTCTAAATAGAAAATCCCAGGGAATTTACACACACACACACACACACACACACACACACACAGAGAGATTCCTAGAGCTACTGAGCTTACCAAGGTTGCAGATATAAGAGCAATAGGGAGGAACACTTCCTAAAGCCTGATTAATAAATTTGTATACCAGGTTGTGGGAAGTGCATCGAGGTTCTTGAAGGGGATTTTCAGAGATGGAGATTAATCTAGTCAAGCTCTACAAAATGAATTAGAGGGTGGGGCAGGGCACTAGTGCATAGAGCCCCGTTAGGCTTTGTAGGTATTATCATGGCCTGTGTACTCACCTGCAGTACCTGATTCATCCCGCTTAGCATTTGGTCTAAATTGAAAATACGAATCATACTTAATTCAACTTGAGGCATTTCTCCCACAGATTTTGTGTAGTGTAGTTAATAATAATATCACCACCTGCTATAGTTAATACATCTCAGTGTCCCCTGGAATGGTTCTTACCTGCTCCCTGCCTGCCAGCAAGGTTGAGTTTCTAGGACCCTGTAGGGAAAGGATCTTAGCTCAGTACAGTTACTGCACAATTCGGAGAGACAACACTGTTCCCCTTCCCATCTGGAAGATAATGATGTTCTCAAATAAATTAAATTGCAATCTGCATGTTTTTGGAGTAGCCTTTGTTATAATTTACACACAACTGCCTGACTGTATACTGGTGTGTGTGTGTGTGTGTGCATGTGTGCGTGTGTTTCTTTTCAGAAGCTGAGGTTTTAGTAATGATAAGCCTTGCGAGTTTCCTCTGATCTCTGGGAGTCTAACTGCTGCAGGTGGAGCTTGCCAGCCAAGCTGGGCAAATTTAAAGGGAGTGACATATGAGACACAGTTTTGTCCTGCTTGAATTAATGATTTGGGCAAATAGGAGGCTGCTTCGTTTCTATGAGGCTAAAGATGGTAATAGGAAAAAGAAGGAGAGAGAATATGTTGTATGAGAAAAGATAACCTTACAATATTTTTCATAGGCCCAGGTAAACCAGCTGAAATTACTCTAGCTTTTCCCATGAAACAAAACACACATTTATTGCCAGATTACAGAGGTAATGATTGCTTCTGCTTTCATTTCCTGTGGGAGAAGAACAATCCATCCTCTTTCTCACTAAGTTTCATGTTATAAAAAAGGAACTTGGCACACTGCAATATAGAGTGATGAGAGAGCTCTGGAGGACATACAAGGAGCATGTCCTCTGGTCTGAAACCAGAGAGAGGGGTGAGGATGGGGGGGGGATGGGGGGGTGCGGGCACTGTTCCAGATATTCAAAAAATGAGGGGGTGGGGTAGGAAGCTGAGAAAAAGTGTGATGGCTTGGGGAATTCTTCCTTGATTTCCTTAGCAATAAGGACAAGAAACAGTTAATATTTAACGATTGTTTTCTTACCTCTGAAGGTTATAACAGTAAAATAAAATCATTGCATGTGAGGTCCTTAGCATAGGACCTGACATATGGTAGGCACGTGATCAACTACACTAGGGAATGGGAGAGGAAGAAGCCAAGGAAAAGGCCCAGGTTTCTGGAATGGGTCATTGGCTGAGAGTGGGAACCCAGCAATAGGTTGGAAGTTGAAGACAATGAATGGTGCATTGGGCGTGTTGAACATGAGCCCCAGTGGAGATACCTAGTAGAGAGTTGGATGCAGGGTCCGATAGTTGGAAGCAAAGGGTGTGGGGTGGAGATATAGACTTGGGCATTAGCAGCATATGAATGCTATTTGGAGCCCACAGGGTAGCTGTCCTAGAAAGAGAATGAAAATGAGTTGAAGGGAGGCTATGACAAAACCACTGGAAGCACCAACATTTGAGGAAAGCATTAGAGATAGAGGAAGAGCAGCAGGAAAGGAGCCTGAGGAGGATGGCAGAGGGGAATGAGGAGATCTAGGGTGCATAATATCAAGGACACCAAGGGAAAAGAGACTTTAGGAAGTCAACAGTGTCAAACGCTGGAGCAGCCGCTGGTCCCCTCATGACGCTCTAAGGAGTCAGGATGAAGGGAGGCCGAGCGCTGAGTGTCTTGGAGCAAGTGTAGTAGTGGCTGTGATGTGGGAGAGGGAGAAATAGGACAACAGTTGGAGATCTGAGTTTAAGGGGATGTTAAGAAGGGAGAGTACCAAGAATGATTAAGGGCTACAGGAAAGGAGGGAGCAGGTTCAGCGAAATATGCCAGAGAAAGAGAAAGTACATTAGACAGTAAAGTTCCTGAAAAGGGGGGAGAAGGAGGGGTTAAAGCACAGGTGAAAGCACCAACTTTAGACTCTAGGAGCTCAGTGTCTTTTGTGGGGACAGAAGAGAAAGTTAGAACAGATGTAAATAAATGCAGGTCAGTTAAAAGTTAAGCGACAGGAACTTGAAGGCATCGCTTTTTTTCTTTCTTTCTGTTTTTCTTTTTGAAAAGAAATTTGGGGGAAATGTTATTTACAAGAGTATAAAACATTAATTGAAACTTCTGAGTGGAGGTTTTGGGAAGTGGCACCTTATCCGGCCCTTCTATCATTCAATGGAGAGATCAAGCATATATCTTTCACATCCTAAGCCAACAGAACAAAGTTTCATCCTTTGTTGCTTCAAATACATGGTTGCAGAAGGCATCACTTTCTGACTTCTCTTTTTGTTTCCTGAGAAAGAGGAGGCTCTTTTATTTCCCAAGGGTGATAAGGTGGAACGGAGGTTTGGAAGGCTCGGAGAGAAAGTCCGCAGTGTGACAAAAAGGTGGGTTCTGGAGCTCAAATACCTGGGTTTGAATCCTGGCTCTGATGCTTCCCAGCTATGCGACTTGATCACATGATTTAGTCTTTCTGTGTCTCCTTTTACTAATCTGTGAAATGAGGATAATGATGTCTAGCTCACAGAGTGTTTATGAGGATTAAGCGAATTTAAAGCGTGGAGAACTGTAATAGAGCGGGCGCTCGGGAGGCCCTGAGGCACCCCGCCCCCGCCACGGGGAGACCGGAGCCCCTGAGCCTGCCTGGGATCCTGGGGTGGAGCTGGGCAGTGCGCAACCCTTTGCACGTGGCCCGTTGCTGTGAGCCATTACCAGGCAACCATTATCAGCAGATGAGAGCCAGAAGGTTAGAGCGGTGGTGGGAGGGCCCCCTCGGCTAAGGGCGGGGTGGTGGTCCTCCAGCGGAGAGTGAGGTAAGAGGCAGATGTGGCCTTCTCCCGGGGGCCCTCCAGGGACAGGAGGGCTGGCAGGTGAGCTGGGCGCCCAGTGACAGGCTTAAGGCTGTGTCCTGCAGAGCTCACACCCTCTCCATGGCCGCCCACTGGCTGGGCCCAGGCCTTGAGGCAACAGTGAACCTCTCTCCCAACCCCGCCTCTTTGAACCTAATGGCAATGGCAGTCTGCATGGGTCGTTGTCTTCGAGACCCGGCCCCGCCGTTGGGGTGGCCTGAGGAGCTTGAAGTCCAGTTGGGTCCTGGGCCCCTGGTTCCCTCAGTGATGACGGCTGGGCAGGGTCTGGGGACCTGGCCCTGAGGGTGCTGCCAGCTGAGATCTGCCCCTTCAGCCGGGCCTGGGCACTGGCGGTAAGACCCAGACTGGGTGCTTCACCAACACTCCCGGCAGGGTAACCGACCCCCGCAGGGACCCCCTCCTCTTAGCCAGGACCTGGACTTTGGAGGGTGAAAGTTGTGCCTTTGGGACCTTGCCCTTTCTTGTCAGAACGGAGAATAACATTTGTCTGGTGGAGATTTATAGGAACATCGTGACCTGACCTCAGGAACAAAGGATCTTTGGTCAGTTGCTTCATTCCAAAATTTACAAGCAGCTCATGAAGCTCAAAATCAAAAAAAACCCCAACCCAATCCAAAAATGAGAAGAAGACCTAAATAGACATTTCTCCAAAGAAGATATACAGATTGCCAACAAACACATGAAAGGATGCTCAGCATCACTAATCATTAGAGAAAAGCAAATCAAAACTACAATGAGGTATCCCCTCACACCAGTCAGAATGGCCATAATCAAAAATCTACAAACAATAAATGCTGGAGAGGGTGTGGAGAAAAGGGAACACTCTTGTACTGTTGGTGGGAATATAAACTGATACAGCCACTATGGAGAACAGTATGGAGGTTCCTTAAAATATTAAAAATAGAACTACCATACGACCCAGCAATCCCATCACTGGGCATATACCCTGAGAAAACCATAATTCAAAAAGAGTCATGGGGCTTCCCTGGTGGTGCAGTGGTTGAGAGTCCACCTGCCGATGCAGGGGACATGGGTTCGTGCCCGGGTCTGGGAAGAACCCACATGCCGTGGAGCGGCTAGGCCTGTGAGCCATGGCCACTGAGCCTGCGCGTCCGGAATCTGTGCTCCACAACGGGAGAGGCCACAACAGTGAGAGGCCTGCGTACCGCAAAAAAAAAAAAAAAAGAGTCATGGACCACAATGTTCATTGCAGCTCTATTTATAAGAGCCAGGACATGAAAGCAACCTAAATGTCCATCGACAGATGAATGGATAAAGATGTGGCACATATATACAATGGAATATTACTCAGCCATAAAAGGAAACGAAATTGAACTATTTGTAGTGAGGTGGATGGACCTAGAGTCTGTCATACAGAGTGAAGTCAGAAAGAGAAAAACAAATACCATTTGCTAACACATATATATGGAATCTAAAAAAAAAAGAAAAAAAAGGTTCTGAAGAACTTTGGGACAGGACAGGAATAATGACGCAGACATAGAGAATGGACTTGAGGACACAGGGAGGGGGAAGGGTAAGCCGGGACGAAGTGAGAGAGTGGCATGTACATATATACACTATCAAATGTAAAATAGATAGCTAGTGGGAAGCAGCCACACAGCACTGGGAGATCAGCTCCGTGCTTCGTGTCCACCTAGAGGGGTGAGATAGGGAGGGTGGGAGGGAGACGCAAGAGGGAGGAGATATGGGGATATATGTATATGTATAGCTGATTCACTTTGTTATATAGCAGAAACTAACACACCATTGTAAAGCAATTATACTCCAATAAAGATGTTAAAAAAAAACTTGGACTTCTGGCCGGCTGAGAGGGTTAGACAGCAGCCTAACCAGACTCCCCACTTGCTGGAAAGGAGGGAACCAGGGAGAGAAGAGGCTCAGCCCTCAGGCTGCAGGGAGGACCCACCCAGAAGGAGCTGGTGAGCCCAGCTGTGAGAAAGTTAAAAGAAGACAGGGAAAGAGAAGGAAAGCAAAGTGCTCAGATCTACAAAAGATGCTAATCTTCAAAGAGAAAAAAAATGTACTAGGGGTGGATGTGGTAGTAAACAAGATTGAGTTTAAAATGTATCTAAATAACATAAAACTAAAAACTTTCATACATGTTAACACAAAATTTTGTTCATTTTTCTTAACCTATCACCACATTGTGCAATCAGCAGTAGTTCCCTCTGAACTTGTCCTGGGTCACACAGGACATCAGAGGGCATCAAATCCAGCCTCCATTTCTTTTTGCTGTTTCCACTGTCTGGAGCCCATAATAGCAGGGACCCTTCCCCCACTCCTTGCCAACAGACACAGGGACACTGCAGATTCTAGTGGTTTCTCTGCTAATGCAACAGAAATAGCCTCGCCTCCCTGGTAAATGATTCCCTCAATGCAGCCCACCATGCCTGAGCTCAGGGTTCTCAGGCTTGTCACCACCGAAAGGCCATTTTGTTTTTTCTGTTCATCCCAGAGCTCTAAACAAAATACACAATTACCGCATTTACAGATTACAAGACTGTGTTTTTCTCCTTTTGTTCACCAAGGATACCAGAACCTGAACCTAAGGAGCCCTGCTAGTGGTCAACTACTCCCCTCCTTGCCTCACCGCAGCTCCACACAATTCCCTCCCTTCCCAGGAGCCCGGCCACTCACTGAGGAGGAGGCTGTTATATCCCAGAGCCAAGGAGGCCCAGCAGAGGTGGGGGTCTTCTGAGTAGGGCCCCACTCCCTTGCAGCCTGTTCTGCTGCAGAGGAAACATCAGAATGGGCAGAGGCAAGGGAAAAGTAAAAGCTTGAGTTCTAGGGGCATTTTATACAATTCTTCCAGGGTGGAGCTGTAAGGCCAGTTCTTAGCTGATCTCTGGCCATCAAGTTAGTTCTAAGGAGACAGCCCCACCATGCTAGAGAAACGTCTTTCATCTCATCTCCAGCACCTGTAGTATGGACTGAGTAAATAATTGTAGAATAAATGCGTAAAGAGCCCTGGTCTATGATTTGCCTGGCACTATGTTGGACAGGCCCCATTCCTTACGGTTATGACTGCCTTGGTGTTTTCACACTCCCCAACCTCATATCCACCTCTTACTCTTAGCGGCTTCCTCGGGTTAACAGCTCTGCTCGAGGCAGCCCTGACCACAAGTGGCAACCTGTGGTCAGGCACAGAAGTCATGCTTTACAGAAAGGCTGAATTAGGCTCCTCCTGGATTCTGTCTCTACCCCATTTAATGAGTCAAGTTTCCTTTCTGACTTTCCACAAACTTCAACTGGTTGATTGCCTACATAAGAAGCTGTGAGCAAAGAATAAATTTCTTGTTCAAAGTGTAAACTCCCCACATCCTCAGTGCAAATATTGGCATTTACCTTAGGCTGGGAACCAGTATTCATGGCCCTATGGCCTCCAGGTTTGACAATATTTACTATTCTCTATGGGTTTACATGCATTATTTTAATTAATCCGTAATATACATTGAACTGAAGCCTCAGACTAACCATATTATCTAAGAATTACACACACTTTACTGATAAGCATCTCAGAGGTCCATAGGATTAAGTAACTTGTCCAAGTTTACACCTTGCCCAGGAAGGGAAGGAGAGTGTTGATTCTGAGAAACTCAAGTCAGGACTGTGAGAGGCCTGGGGAGAAAGAGGATGGCTGTTTCCTGATGTGTGTGTGTGTGGGCAGGGGGGGAATTGCAACCCAGGAGGATAAGGGGTAGAATAAGGGAAAGACTTGGAGTAGATGCTCTGAGTTACTGTCTTTTTCATGACCCGTGTGCCCTCAGCAGCCCCGGTCTGGGTTAGAAGAACAAACAGCTATAGGAGCAGGCTGACAGTAGGCTGATCTCTGAATGTCAGTTCCTCTTTCCCTCAACCTCTAGACCCAACTATTTGCTGTTAAAAACATTTTTAACTTAAAAACTTAGAACAAAATTTCATAAAATAATAATAGTATGATGGGTGGTTTCAATGGGTCATTAAGGGGGGAATATATAAACACTGAACAACTTTAGCTTTAATAAGAAAAAAGAAGATAGTTCGACATGTATGCTAAAATGTAAAGTGTAGAAAGTGGTGGGGTAAAAGCCTTCAGAAATTCTCTCCTCCATAAAAGCAATGAGAAAATCTGTTAACTTTAGAGTACTTTTTCAGAACTCTGAAAATTAACCTTGCAGCAACCCAAGGAGAATTTATTCAAGAGAAACAGCTTAATCTCAATAAGAACAGAGAACTTTGTGGTGTTTTAACTTGCCTCAGTCTCACCCCCTACTCTTTACCTCATTGTAGTTTTGAAGAATAGTCTGAATTCATGGTGAAGCTAGCAGTCTAGCAGCCACTTGCAAGAGCAGAACAGGGCTGGACTTCTTTTTAAAGGTTCATGTGCAAAGAACTGTCATTGTTTGCCTCTCTGGTGGCTTCCTGGAAGACCCCATTTGCAACGATGCCTGTATTTTACCTAACTCAGTGCTCTCCCTTTACTTAAAGGGAGGTATTTGTTGAAAGCAACTGCAAGCAAGTGTTTAACTTTGTGGCTATATGCAGTAGTGGATAATAGTTGAAGAAAACAATAGGCTCATCAAAAAGCTTTAAAGGAAAAACTGGGGAATGAGATGTCCATAGGGGCTTTTGAAAGCTCTGACGTATTCCCTGGAATCTAGAAGGCCCTTGCATTCATAGGGCTGTGTGTATCCCCAGTACCATATTGATGTTTGTGAAAGGTCTGAGAAAACCCTAAGCGCTCATCTCTTGCTGACGCTGAGGATCTGCACAGGCAAGCCTTCCTGGCTGACGTACTGTGCGTATTTACACATCGATGCCAGGAAGGTAAGGCTATCCTGACTCCATGGTGAGGTGGTACATTTTCTGAACTTTGCCCTGTGTATTTTTCCTTTGGCTAATTTTACTCTGTATCTTTCCCTGTAATAAACTGTAACCTTGAATATAAGAGATTTCAGTGAGTCTGTAAGTCCTGCTGATGAAAAAAATTTAATCAAAGAGAGAAATAGAATTTTTTTTATTTTATTAAAGTATAATTGATTTACAATGCTATGTTAATTTCTGCTGTACAGCAAAATGATTCAGTTATACATAGGTATACATTCTTTTTCATATTCTTTTCCATTAAGGTTTGTCACAAGATACTGAAAATAGTTCCCTGTGTAGAAAATTTTATTCAAGCCAAATTGAGGATTATAACCTGGGAACAGCTTCTCATAAAGCTCTGAGAACAGTTCTGCCCATTAGAGCTCAAAACACAGTTACACAGGTTTTTGAGACAGAGAGCTGTACATTAAATGATGTCAATAATTTGCAAAATCCAGATATGTAAGTACAAAGTGATGGGTCATCATGACCTCTTACAATATCAAGAAGGAATGTCATCTTTTAAGGAGTTGTCTTGGTGTTAGGAGAATGTTGCTCCTTATGGCTGAGCAGGTATTTCTGCCAATGGGGAGGTTTGGTCAATGCATAATGCAGATACACAACGCATAGTAGAGGGAAAAGAGGAAGCCAAAGGGCAGATAAAATTTTTTATGTTTAAATTTTTCTTATCTTGCCATAAAATATGGATTTTATTTCACAGTCCTTATAACAAAGGAGTTCTGTGATTACCACAATTTAAAATAAAAAAAAAAATTTAAGGAAAAAAACAGTTCTGTGAGTCCTTCTAACAAAGTTATCAAAACTTGAGGGGGGCTGGACTTGCAGTTAGTGTCAGAAGTGTGAGTGTGTAACAGGGAAGAGCAAAATCTGACTCCATGTTGGATCGTTTCTTTGACTTCAACCTTTGCTTTTCATTGCTTTTCTTACTATAATCATACAAAATTGTCTGCCTCAGGGAACCCTGCCCCTCTGCCTGAACGTTAAACTAAAGTGCCTTTGTTCAGCTCACAGGGAGACAATCTGACCCTGTCCACAGGTGAATGGCTGTAGAAAAGAAGAAATTACCACATCTTCTCCCCGAAGCTGGCCAAGCCAGGCAAAGCTAATGGCCTTTTTTTTTTTTTTTTTTTTTTTTTTTTGCGGTATGCGAGCCTCTCACCGTTGTGGCCTCTCCCGTTGTGGAGCACAGGCTCCGGACGCGCAGGCCCAGCGGCCACGGCTCACGGGCCCAGCCGCTCCACGGCATGTGGGATCCTCCCGGACCGGGGCATGAACCCGTGTCCCCTGCATCGGCAGACGGACTCTCAACCACTGCACCACCAGGGAAGCCCGATAATGGCCTTTTTACTTTACTTCCTCACCTCCTCCCCCTCTCTGCTCTATAAAAGAAACTGGCATCCAGACCCCAATAAGATGTTTTTGGGGGGACACTAGTCCATCATCTTCTTGGTCTGCTGGCTTTCTGAATAAAGTTGCTATTCCTTGCCTCAGCCCCTCATGTCCTGATTTATTTGCCTGTCATGTAGCGAGCAGAGCAAGCTTGCACTCGGTAACAAGTGGTCTTGTGTGCACAGTGTCTCCTAACTTTATAGTGAGCCCAGCTCTTACATTTTGTATCAGAAGAGGGATTCCCTGCAACAATCCCTGCTCACTGAAACATGTGGTTTGAGAAAAATAAGAACAAGAGGCAGAGGATGAGAAATCTTTGATTCCTGTATGTATTCAAGGTCACCCATAGTATGGAATTACAGCTGTGTTGCAGTCAGTTATTAGAGGTTGAAGTTATCAATTAAATTTAGAAATGATGGATCCAATTCCTGAAGAGTTGGTTTGTTACATGCATAAGAAAATTCAGAGTAACAAGAAAGAAGCTAGATACGCAATCCATTGGTAATTGTTATCTGTAATGCCTAAAATAAAAGTTATAGAGAATGTTAGGGTGGATACTGATGCTGGGCCAAGCTTGAATTCCAACAACTTCAAACCACAGCTGCTAGCCTCAGGATTGCTACCTAAGAGAAAAGAACAGATAATGAACAGAATTAGACTGATTTACAAGAGATTGGGGAATGGGAAAGGGGAGAATCAAGGGAGTCATCCTAGGAGGTAGAAATCTATAAATGGTTTATAAGAAGTGAGATAAATAAAGCAGACATTAATAGTGTCAAAAATGTCTTAATGCAGCTCTCTTGGAAGTTAGGTGGACCAATGGGAACCCCTGCTGGTCCCACAACAATCAGGGGTCTCCAAAAATCTGCTTTACTCACTCTAGTTTGGAGAAATTTAAAAATCTAGAGGGCAAAGTTGAGAATGAGAATTTTTTTTTTTTTTTTTTGGTACGCGGGCCTCTCACTGTTGTGGCCTCTCCCGTTGCAGAGCACAGGCTCTGGATGCGCAGGCTCAGCGGCCATGGCTCACGGGCCCAGCCACTCCGCGGCATGTGGGATTTTCCCAGACCGGGGCACAAACCCGTGTCCCCTGCATTGGCAGGCGGACTCTCAACCACTGCGCCACCAGGGAAGCCCGAGAATGAGAAATTTAACCTCAAATCACCTGGGGCAATAATCCTACAGTCTAGTTAAGAGAAGAACTGACCAAAGGAGACCCATGGGCATGTGCACAGGCATTGGTAAAATGGTCAGGAAGCAGAGGAGAGCTGTTTCTGGGACTCTGACTGGAATTCTCATGAACTGTCTTCCAAAACCTGTTGATAAAGTCCTAACAGGGGCTACAGTTAGATTGGGAGGATATAGGGATGTAACAGGTGATGAGATGAAGGTGAAAGTTTGGATGAAAATTGAAATATTTGAACAGATTTAATGAAAAGAGGTTTTATCTCCTTTACTTGAATGTATTATGGGGATGAATATTGTGTCTGAGCTGGGAATGATTCCCCTATTAATATTGTAAAATAGAAGACGTGTAAATATACCATTCAGTCAATATTGATAGAACATGCTAACTGAGAAGCAATAAGATTGCCTGAGCCCACAAGTCATTAATTTGAAACAGTATAGAATATCTGGTTGGCAAAAAGAGATTAGCACTTTAATTAACACTATATCGGTATCTAGCTGGGGTGATAGTACAGACGTATTTTATGTACAATAGCCCTATATTGAGGTAAGACTGGGGGCTTATGGAAAAAGTCAGTGGGTACTACCTAGCAGTGACTGCTGATTGCTGGCATTTTGGACCAGAAGTTTGAGAGGAAACTATTTGGGAGACAACAAACTTGCTATTGGACGCTAATTAAGATTAGTCTTATGACTGGAGGATGTAAAATTATACTGAAATACTCAAAATGTCTTGAGTGATGTCAGAGAAATGTTCTAATGTTGGAGGACAGTGCCAAGAAGAGTTCCATAATAAAATGGAAATGATTTATATAGGAATATGCTACTGGGGCAGTGCAAGGAGAATTCAGGAGCAGGGGTGCTCTTTTCCCCAGGAGTCAACTTTGGAAATACCTTAGGCGTTGCTAAATCCTACAGCCACTTGGGCCACTTGGGAAGTGGCTTATGAACAACTCTCTATTGACCAATAAAGATTTCTTCACTTTATGGAAGGCAGCTGCACAATGAATAAATGACATCTTGCTTGAAAAGGCTACAGCTTGATTAAGGAAAGTAAAAATAAAATGGTTCATGCTGATTAATGTGAATTGCATGCTGTTTGCCCCATGTTTGAATTTTTATTGACTCATGGGCAGTGGCCATTGGTCTAGCCATATAATCAAGCAGAAGTGTAACGGAAACGGTCCTAATGTGACATCTTTACGGAACGTGACCCCAAGGAAATGACTATGGGAATATAAGGAGTGAATTAAGGAAGGATATTTTTTTTCATGTACATCAAAAGAACCCCTTTCCAGCAAGGGTGATTGGAACCAGCAAGTATATATCTTGGTGCAACTTACTTGAGGTGGCCACCTGGGTCCATGAAACTAGTGGATATGGAGTTACTACAGCAATGCAGAGATGAGCTGAATCTAAGCATGTTCTCTTATACCCTCTGAGGCACAGAATGCCAACAAGAACTTTTCCATCTACAAACAAGAAGGATATTCCCCAGGGAGTAGGCCCTTATTTTTCAGGTTGTATATACCACTATACTGAGATATGGTGTAACACTGGTTATTAGTCTGCTAGGACAGTCATAAAAAGATACCACAGGGCTTCCCTGGTGGCGCAGTGGTTGAGAGTCCGCCTGCCGATGCAGGAGACACGGGTTCGTGCCCCAGTCCGGGAAGATCCCGCGGAGCGGCTGGGCCCGTGAGCCATGGCCGCTGAGCCTGCGCGTCCAGAACCTGTGCTCCGCAGCAGGAGAGGCCACAGCGGTGAGAGGCCTGCGTACCGCAAAAACAACAACAACAACAACAACAAAAAAGATACCACAGAATGGGTCACTTAAACAACAGAAATTTTATTTCTCACAGTATTGGAGGCTGAAAGTCCAAGATCAAAGTGTTGGCAGGTTTTGTTTCTCCTGAGACCTCTATTCTTGGCTTTCAGAAGACCACCTTCATGCTGTGTCCTCACATGGTCCTTCTCCTGTACATGCATACATCACTAGTGTCCCTTCCTCTTCTTATAAGGATGCCAGTCATATTGGATTAGGGCCCCATCTTTATCACCTCATTTAACCTTAATTACCTCTTTAAAGGCTCTGTCTCCAAATACAGTCACATTGGAGTGGCTTCAACATATGAATTTTGGGAAGACACAGTTAAATCCATAACAGCTGACATTGTTGGTAAGATTATAATACTGATATTGATGGTCAAGTATATTGTCAATATGAGTTAAAGCCTCCTCAGAATAATACTAATGGAAAGTGACCATTATGAGGAAGAACTGGATTTATCTAACTATCAGCTAATTTCTGTGCTAAAACATTCTGCACAAATTTATCATAAGACACAAATAGTGGTAGGCCAAGGGGGAAATGAGTAAGTAAATTAGAACACAAATATGTTCCAGTACTATTTAGTCTCACCTACTTGGCAACCCTATATTGGTCCAACTCGCCCCCACCTTTGTACCACACTCAAACTGCCTGGCAGAATCATCAACCTTCCTTGACAAAGCCATTATAAATTCACAATATCTAGCCTCAGCCAATCTTTAACACCACCCAGCAATCAGCTGTTGTGCATGATAGCTATTTAAAGATAATAACATAAATTAATAATAGCTAACACTTATTGAGTGCTTGCCATGTGCCATGTACTGTCTTAATCATTCTGTTACCAAAGGCAAGTCCGTGTGCCCAATGCACAGTGAGGCCAAACAATACCAAAATGGAGTTTGGAACAGAGAAAGGTTTATTGCAGGGCCATGCAAGGAGACAGGTGGCTCATGCCTTAAAAACCCCAAACATCCTGAAAACTTTCAGCAAAGGAAAATTTTATAGGAAAGGTGAGGGAGGGGAGTGGTTAGTTGTTGCAAATTCTTGGTGTCAGATCCTTTGTTCTTTTTTTTTTTAACATCTTGTCCTGCTAAACCTCTCTAAGTACTTGCTTCCCCTTTCCTAGGAGAGGAAAGTTGGAGGATGAGCCTCCAGGAACTGCTCTGATCCTGGTGATGAGAGAGCAGTGCTGGCAGGGGAGCTCCTGGGGAGGACAGGGACAGGGTGGGGGAGGTGATGGGCGGCTCCTGCAGTGGAGAAGCACTGGGCTGGGAGACAGGAGCCCTGGCTCCAGGTGTGGCTCTGCCCTGTGTGACCCAGGACAAGTTCACCCCCTGGGGAGGCTCCTCCTCTGTGGAAGGAGGGGTCTGGGCAGGTCTCCTCAAAGGCCCCTCCCAGTTGTGACATTCTGGGATTCGGTGCCTCGACACAGACTGGACTCTCCTGTGGGGACTTCAAGGCCTCTGCTCTGTCTCTTCATCCTGTTCTGTCCTATTCCTGTGTCCTGACAGGGACTGACAGCTTTTGAGCCTGTTTAGGGAACCTTCAAAGAGAAGACCCCTGGCAGTTCTTGTGGTCACTTCTCAGCCCTTCAAGGAGGGAGGAGATGTTCCTCTTCAAGCCTCCCCTTGGGAATCCAACCTGGACCTCTGTTTTCTCTGCCTCTGCTCTGGGGAGGGGTCTTGGGACTCAGTGTTCTCAGACCACCTGCTGAAGGACATCATCTCCTTCCCCACAGTGTGTGGAAATTTGGTCTGCAAACCACACTCTGGAAAGCATGTTATGGCTGTGCCATGTAGAAGCAGCTAATAATTCCAGCCAAAGTGTTTCAGTTTCTGTTTGTTTAGCAGAAAATTTAGCTTCCTCCTTGCTGATCCCAAGTGGCGAGCTCTCATACCAATGCTTAAGGGGAGTGACACAAACATTGTTTTGCCCAGAATTACCTGTGAAAATCTCTTAGGAAGGTACCACGTTGGAGACTGAAATACTGTTCCTCAGTAAGACCAACTGCCACATTTCCCTTATTGGAACAAGGGCTGTTTCTTGAGCCCAGATTAAATGGAGCACTTATGGCTAGTGTCCATTATTATACTAAGAATTTTTTATTTAAACATGAGATCAAAAATTTTAACATTAGATTCTCTTTGGTTATTTATAATCTTTTTAATACATTATTAGATTCAGTTTGCTGGTATTTTGTTGATGAGTTTTTGTCTGTATTCATATGATATATTGGTCTATAATTTTCTTTTCTTGTGGTTTCCTTGTCTGGTTTTGGTATCAGTGTAATATTATACTCATAGAATGAGTTAGGAAGTGTTCTCTTACCTACTTTTAATTCTAATTTTAGAAGAATTAAAAATGATTGATACTAACGCTTTAAATGTTTGATAGAATTAATCAGTGAAACGACCTGGTCCTGGACTTTTCTTTGTTGGAATGTTTTTTTTGGTTAGTAACTCAATCTTTTTATTTGCTGTAGGTTTGTTGTGATTTTCTGTTGTTTCTTGAGACAGTTTTGTTAATTTGTATTTCTAGGAATTTGTCCATTTCACCTATGTTACATAATTTGTTGATGTATAATTGTTCATGATATTCTCTTCCAATCCTGTTATTTCTGTGAGGTTGGTATTAATGTTCCCAATTTCATTTCTGTGATTAATGATTTGTGTCGTCTATCTAATTTTCCTTTTTCAGTCTCACTAATGGTTTGTCAATTTTGTTGAGTTTTTTTCAAAAAACCAATTTTGGTTATGTTGATTCTTCCCATTGTTTTTCTATTATCTATTTCATTTATCTCAGCTCTAATCTGTATTATTTCCTTCTATCTGTTAATTTTGGGTTTTGTTTGCACTTCTTTTTAGTTCTTTAAGGTGTAAAGTTAGGTCATTAACTGGAAATGACCAGTTTTTCTTTTTAAATATAGGTATTTACTACCATAAATTTCCCTCTGGGTACTACCTTTGTTGCATCCCATGTTTTGGCAGTTCTGTTTCCATTTTCCTACATCTCAAAGTGTTTTCTTTTCTCTTTTTTTTTTTTAATATATATTTTTATTTTTGGCTGCGTTGGGTCTTTGTTGCTCCGCGCGAGCTTTCTTTAGTTGCCGCGAGTGGGGGCTACTCTCCGTTGCAGAACACGGGCTCTAGGCGTGCAGACGCAGGCTCAGTACTTGTGGCACACGGGTTTAGCTGCTCTGTGACATGTGGGATCTTCCCCGACGAGGGCTTGAACCCATATCCCCTGCATTGACAGGCGGATTCTTAACCACTGTGCCACCAGGGAAGTCCCTCTTTTCTCTTTTTAATTTAAGTATAATTGACTTAAAATATCATATTAGTTGCAGGTGTACAACATAGTGATTTGATACATTATATTATAGTAATTTTATATATTATGAACTGATCACCACAATAACCCTAGTTATCATCTGTCACCATACAATGTTATTACAATATTATTCGCTATATTCCCTATGGTGTATATTACATACTTGTGATTTAATTATTTTATAACTGGAAGTATGTAGCTTTTAATCCCCTTCACCTATATCATCCATCGCCCCACCAACACTGCCTCTGGCAACCACCAGTTTGTTCTGTGTATCTATGAGTCTGTTTCTGTTTTGTTATGTTTGTTCATTTGTTTTGTTTTTTAGATGCCACATATAAGTGAAATCAGAAAGTATTTGTCTGTCTTTGTTTGATTTATTTAACTTAGCATAATACCCTCTAGGTCCATTCATGTTGTTGCAAATGGCAAGATTTTATTTATTTTTTATGCTGAGTAATATTCCATTATATATATAAGCTACATCTCCCATTATCCATTTATCTATTGATGGACATTTAAGGTGCTTCCATATCTTGGCTATTGTAAATAATGCTGCAACAATACTGCTCATATCTTTTCAAATTAGTGTTTTCATATTCTTCAGCTAAATACAGAGAAGTGGAATTGTTGGATCATATGGTAGTTCTATTTTTACGTTTTTGAGGAAATTCCATACTGTTCTCCATAGTGACTGCATCAATTTACATTCCCACCAACAGTGCAAAAGTGTTCCCTTTTCCCACATACTTGCCAACACTTGTTATTTGTCTTCTGATAATAGTCATTCTGGCAGGAATGAGGCAATATTTCATATGGGTTTTGATTTAGTTTTCCCTAATGATTAGTGACTTGAAAATCTTCTCATGTGTCTGTTGGCCTTCTATATGTCTTCTTCAGAAAAATTTCTGTTCGGGTCCTTCCCATTTTTTGATTGCATTGTTTGGGTTTTTTATTTGATATTGACATGTATGAGTTCTTTACAAATTTTGGATATTAATCCCTTATCAAATACGTCATTTGCAAATATTTTTTCTCATTCAGGAGATTGCCTTTTCACTTTGTTGACAGTTTTCTTCACTGTGCAGAAGCTGTTTAGTTTCATGTAGTAACATTTGTTTATTTTTTATTTTATTGCTATTGCCTGAGGAGATAGATACAAAAAAATATTGCTAAGAATAATGTTAAAGAGCATACTGCCTATGTTTTCTTCTAGGAATTTCATGGTTTCAGGTCTTATGTTTAACTGTTTTACCCATTTTGAGTTTATTTTTGTAGATGGTATAAGGAAGTGGTCTAGTTTCATTCTTTTGCATGCAGCTGTCCAGTTTTTTCAGAATCATTTACTGAAGAGGCTCTCTTTTCACATTGTATATTCTTGCCTCTTATGTTATAGATTAATTGACTTTATGAATGGGAGTTTATTTCTGGGCTCTATTCTGTTCCATTGATCTATGTGTCTGTTTTTATGCCAGTACCATATTGTTTTGATTGCTATAGCATGGTAGTATTGTTTGAAATCAGAGAGTGTGATGTCTCCAGCTTTGTTCTTCTTTCTCAAAATTGCCCTTGGATATCTGTTTTGTGTGTGTGTGTGTGCATGTGTGTGATTTCCATAAAAATTTTAGGATTATTTGTTCTATTTCTTTGAAAATTACCATTGGAATTTCAGTTGAGATTGCAATGAATCTGTAGATTATTTTGGGTAGTATGGACATTTTAACAATATTGATTCTTGCAATCCATGAGAACAGAATTCTCTTTCCATTTATTTGTTCATTGTCAATTTATTTCATAAGTGTCCTATAGTTTTCAGTGTATAGGTCTTTTCCTTCCTTGGTTAAATTTATTCTTAGGTATTTTATTCTTTTTGATGTAATTTCAAATGGGATTGCTTTCTAATTTCTCTTTCTGATAGTTTGTTATTATTGTATAGAAATGCAATAGATGTCTGTATATGAACTTTTTATACTGCAGCTTTACTGAATTCATTTATTAGTTCTAATACTTTTTGGTGTAGTCTTTAGGGTTTCTTATATATAGTATCATGTAATCTACAAATAATGACATTTTATTTATTTCCTTCCAATTTGGATTTTTAAATTTCCTTTTATGATTGTCATGGCTAGGACTTCAAATCCTATGTTGAATAAAAGTGGCTAGATTGAGTATCCTTGTCTTGTTTCTGATCTTAGAGGAATGCCTTCCTTTATCTTTTGCTACAGTCTTTTTTTAAACGTCTATTTTGTCTGATACAAGTATTGCTAACCCAGCTTTCTTTTCATTTTCATTTGTCTCTTGTAGGCAGCATATAGATAGGTCTTGTTTTTCTGTTGTTGCTGTCTTTTCTTTAATCCATTCAGCCACCCTATGTCTTTTGATTGGTGCATTTAGTCCATTTACATTAAAAATGATTATTGATAAGTATATAATTATTGACATTTTGTTCCTTGTTTTCTGGTTGTTTAGCTGGTCTTCTCTGTTCCTTTCTTCTCTTGGTTCTTCCCTTCTGGTTTGATGATTTTTTTTTAGTGTTATGTTTGGGCTTCTTTCTCTTTATTTTTTTGTATCTTCTGTAGGTTTTGGTTTGTGGTTACAATAAGGTTCATACATACATATATATATATATATATATATATATATATATCAGTTTATTTAAAGCTGATAGTCACTTAAGTTCAGATGCATTCTAAAAGCACTACATTTTTCCTCTTCTTCCTCCACATTTTATGTCTTTGATGGCATATTTTACATGTTTTAATTTTGTGTAAACATATTAAATACTTCTTGAAGTTACAGTTGATTTTAGTACTTTTGTCTTTTAACTTTCATACGAGTTTTTAAGTGGCTGATCTGCTGTCTTTACTACATATTTGCCTTTACCAGTGAGATTTTCTTCTTTTATATATTTTCTTATTTCTAGTTATGGCCTTTTCTTTTCTGCTTAAAGAAGACCCTTTAACATTTCTTTAAGGCCAGTTTAGTGGTGACAAACTCCTTTAGTTTTTGCTTGTCTGAGAAACTGTTTATCTCTCCTTCAATTCTGATTGATAACCTTGCCAAGCAAAGTATTCCTGGTTGCAAGTTGTTGTTGTTTTCCTTTCAGCACTTTAAATATATCATTCCACTCCCTTCTGGCCTACAAAGTTTCTACTGAAAATCATCTGATTGTCTTATGGGGGGGTGTCCGCTTGTATGCGACTAGTTGTTTTTCTCTTACAGCCTTTAAAATTCTTTCTTTATCTTTCACATTTTTCATTTTAATTATGATATGTCTTGCTGTGGATCTCTTTGAGTTCATCTTGTTTGAAATTCACTGTGATTCCTAGACCTGGATATGTGTTTCCTTCCCCAGGTTAGGGAAGTTTTTAGCCATTATTTCTTCAAATAATTTTTCTGTCCCTTTCTCTCTCTCTTCTCCTTCTGGAACCCCTGTAATACAAATGTTAGTATACTTGATATTATCCCAGAAGTCCCTTAAACTATCTTCATTTTTAAAAATTATTTTTTTTTCTTGCTGTTTGATTAGGTCATTCCTACTACTCTGTCTTCCAGATCACTCATCCATTCTTCTGTTTTTGATTGCCTCTAGTGTATTTTTCATTTCAGTTATTGCATTCTTCAGCTCTGATTGTTTTTTTCTTATGTTTTCTAACTCTCTGTGAAGTTCTACTGTATTCCTACATTCTTCTACTAAGTTCAGTTAGCCTCTTTACAACCATTATTTTGAAACTCTTCATTAGGTAAATTACTCATCTCTATTGTATTAGGGCTTTTTCCCTGGGGTTTTATCTTGTTTTTTCATTTAAAACATATTTTTCTTTCTCTTCACATAGTATGACTTCTGTGTTTGTGTCTATGAATTAGGCCAAGCAGCTACCTATCCTGGTCTTGAAGGCATGTCCCATGTGTAGACTGTGTAGTCTACATGTACAGTACACATGTCCCATGTGTAGACTGTCCCATGTGACGGTCTTGAAGGCATGTCGCATGTGTAGACTGTGTGTGCTTGGAGGCTTTGGCAGGCTGCCTGGAGCTGGAGTGGGTACCAGCAGGAATATCCTGGGTTGTACCACATTGGGGTTGTCCTGGCAGGATGACTGGGGCTGGAGGGGGCACAGGCTGGGTGGTTCTTTAGGTGTGCCATGCCAGTACTGTCCTTGCAGGATGGCTGGAATTGGAGCAGGCATGGATCAGGGGGTGGGGTCCCAGAGTGTACCACACCAGGATGGCTGTAACAGGAGTGAGCACAGGCCAGAGATCCCAGGGTGCACTGAGCTGGGGCCATCCCAGTGGAACTGCTAGAGCTGGAACAGGTGAAGGCCTGAGGGGAGGGGATGGTCTTGGGGAACACTACACTGGGGCCACCTTGGAAGGATGGCTGATGTTGCGGCAGACACAGATGGGGGAACCCAGAGTACATGGTGCTGGGCCAACTTTGGGGGAAGTTGTACATGGTGGGGGCCAAGTGTCTGGGGTGTGCTGGGGTGGCCTTGGCAGGCCAGCTAGAGTGCCTAGACCATGTTCCCACCTGTGCTATCAAGGGGAAGGGAAATGCAAAAATGGCACTCTCTCATGCCTCCAACTCTGGAGAAAATTACAGCAGTGACCCACTCATTTGGAAGATTTGCTACAGTTAGTAAATGGATTTCCTTAATGTATAGTCTAGGTGACTTTTAAACCACTGTTTTATCATTGTGCCCCCCAGGTTGGGCTAGTCTGTGCATGGAGTCCTCAGTGATATCCCTCCCTACTGCAGTTTGCCACATCATGGGTGGGGTTCCTGTCTGCAACACGTCTTCATATTTCCTACCCACTGTTAGGTGGTCCCTCTATCATTTGTTGTACAGAAGCTGTTCAAGCAGCCCTTAGTTCTTTAGGAGGAGTTGTTCTATATGTGTGTAGATCCAATGTGTCTATGAGAGGAGGTGAGTTCAGGGTCTTCCTACACAGCCATCTTAGGCTGAAAGCCTCTCATATTCTTTTCTGATTTCCCTGTGAGTTCACCTCTGACCCACAGGTTGTTTTATTGTGTGTTATTTAAATTCCACAAATTGGTGAAGTTTCTAGTCTTCCTTCTGTTATTGATTTCTAGCTTCATCCAATGGTGGTCAGAGAAGATGCTTCATATGATTTTATGCTACTTAAATTTATTGAGACTTATTTTGTGGCCTAATACAAGGTCCTGGAGAATGGTCCATGCACACTTGGGAATAAGCATATCCTGTTGTTGTTGGGTAAAGTAGTCTATGTGCTTCTGTTTAGAGTATTGCTCACATCTTCTATTTCCATACTGATGGTGATGGTTAATTTTATATGTCAAATTGGCTGGGCCACGGCACCCAACTATTTGGTCAAACATTATTCCTGATGTCTCTGTGAAGGTATTTTTTGGATAAGATTAACATTTAAATCTGTGGAGTTTGAGTAAAGCTTATTACCCTTTATAATGTGGATGGGCCTCTTCTACTCAGTTGAAAGTCTTACTAGAACAAGGACTGACTTCCCCTCAGCAAGAAGAAATTCTTCCAACAGACTGCTTTTGGACTCAAGCTGCAAGTCTTCCCTGAGTCTTCAGACCTCTGGCCTACCCCATGAGCTTTTGGATGCACCCATCTTCCACAATCACAGGAGCCAATTCCTTAAAGTAAATATATATATTTACTTTGCTTTAAGTAGGTAAGTAAATAAATATATACATTTATAATAGGAATGTATAATTGGAATAGACATACTCAGAAACTGGCAGAATCCCCGCATTGGTTTCCTGACTTGTGAAGTGAGAGCTATTCTGATAGGAAAGGCAAAGTGAAAGCCACTAGAACCACTTCTACCTAAAAAAATAGTAAACCATGAGTAATTCTGCTTTCACAGAGGAACTACATAGATCAGTGCCAAGAACTTGAAAGATGCCGGGGTGGTGATTCCCATTCCCAGTCAACTCACCTATTTGACCTGTGCAGAAGACAGATGGGTCTTGGAGAATGACAGTGGATTCTCAGAGTTAGGCTTGCTTACAGTGGACAGTAAGCTTAGCCAGGTGGTGACTCGAATTGCAGCTGGTGTACCAGATGTGGTTTCATTGCTTGAGCAGATTAACTCATCCCCTGCTAGTGATCTGGCAAATCCTTGTTTCTCCATCCCTTTTAAGAAAGATCACTG
The DNA here is from genome assembly GCF_937001465.1 of Orcinus orca. Classification (NCBI taxonomy): domain Eukaryota; kingdom Metazoa; phylum Chordata; class Mammalia; order Artiodactyla; family Delphinidae; genus Orcinus; species Orcinus orca. Next base: position 98,536,791 of record NC_064559.1, on the reverse strand, counting down.
GAAGCAGTTTTCTTTCAGCTGGCAAGACCAGTAATACACTTTCATTGTCCTATTTGAGGGGTATGCCAACTCTCACCTGTATGCCATAACTTAATTTGCAGGGACCTTGGTCACTTTTTCTGTCTACAAGATACCACGTTGATTCATTATATTGATGACATTGTGCTGATTGGACCTACTGAGCGAGTAGTTGCAACTATTCTAGACTTACTGGTTAAGACATATGTATGTTAGAGGGTGGGAAATAAATCCAACAAAAATTCAGGGACCTTCTACCTCAGTGAAATCTCTAGGGGTTTGATGGTGTGGGGCATGGTGAAATATCCTTTCTAAGGTGGATGATATGTTGCTGCATCTGCTCCCTCCTACAACCAAAGCCAAAAACCCAAAAAACCTAGGCATAATGCCTGGGGGGGGGGGGTCTCTTTGGATTTTCGAAATAGCATGTTCCTGATCTGGGTATGTTACTCTAGCCCATTTACCAGATGACCCAAAAAGCTATGAGTTTTGAGTAGGGCCCAGAGCAAGGGAAGGCTGTGCGATAGGTCCAGGCTGCTGCACAAGCTTCTTTGCTGCTTGAATCATGTGATCCAACAGATCCAGTGGTGCCTGAAGTGTTAGTGGCAAATAGTGATGCTGACTGGAGACTTGGAAGCTCCCTATATGTGAATCACAGTGAAGGTTCTTAGGATTTTGGAGCACAGCCCTGTCATTGGGGATAATTACTCTCCTTCGGAGAAACAGCATTTGACCCACTACTAGGCCTTGGTAAAGACGGACACTTAACAATGGGCCACCAAACTACCATGCTGTAAGCAAAGGAAAAACAAAATGGGTTATTGAAGGAAGTAGTTATAAATACCAGCTATGACCATATACCAGTTACAGAAACGAGAAGCAAAGACTGTAATTGTCAAGAGTATTTTTTTCTCATTTTGTTATGAGTGCATTTGTGTGTGTTGTGTGTATGTGTGTGTAGTGTGTGTGTGTGTATATATTTATATTACATATATAATATCTCCAATATCTTTGTTTTCTTCCATCTCGTATCCCCTTATTATATAACATAAGACATACTGACTGTGACATTAAACTAAAAAGCTTCTGCTCAGCAAAAGAAATGATCAATAAAATGAATAGGCAAACTATGGAATGGGAGAGAATATTTGCAAATCATATATCAGATAAGGGGTTAATATCCAAAATATATACAAGGAACTCATACAACTCAATAGCAAAAATACACAAATAATACAATTTGAAAATGTGCAAAGGGGGCTTCCCTGGTGGCGCAGTGGTTGAGAGTCCGCCTGCCAATGCAGGGGACTCGGGTTCGTGCCCCGGTCCGGGAAGATCCCACATGCTGCGGAGCCGCTGGGCCGGTGAGCCATGGCCGCTGAGCCTGCGCGTCCGGAGCCTGTTGCTCCACAACGGGAGAGGCCACAAGAGTGAGAGGCCCGCGTACTGCAAAAAAAAAAAAAAAAAAAAAAAAAAAATGTGCAAAGGACCTGAATAGATATTTTTCCAAAGAAGATATTCAAATGACTAATAGGTACATGAAAAGTTGCTCAAATCACTAATCATCAGGGAAATTCAAATCAAAACCAGAATGAGATATCACCTCACACTTGTTGGAATGGCTGTTATCAAAAGACAAGAGATAAGTGCTGGTGTAGATGTGGAGAAAAGATAACCTTTGTGCACTGTTGGTGGGAATGTAAATTGGTGCAGCCACTATGAAAAACAGAAAAGAGGTTTCTCCAAAAATTAAAAATAGAACTACCATATTATTCATCAAGTCCACTTCTGGGTATATATCCTAAGGAAATGAAATAATCATTTCAAAGAGATATCTGCACCCCCATCCTTACTGCAGCATTACTTACAATAGCCAAGATGTGGAAACAACCTAAGTGTCCATTGACAGATGAATGGATAAAGATGTGATATATATTTATATCACAATGAAATATATGCAGCCATAAAAAAAGGAGGAAATCCTGTCATTTGGAACAATATGGATGAAACATGAGGGCTTATACTAAGCGAAATAAGTCAGACAAAGACAAATATTGTAGGATTTCACTCATATGTGGAATCTAAAAAAAAACAACAACTCGTAGAAAGAGAAAAAACATTGGAGGTGGCCAGAGATGGGGGTGGGGGGTAGGGGAAATGGTCAAATAAAATAGGTATCATTGCATCCCAAGTGCTATAGAGATCCAGAGACTCTCCTACAATTTCTGTGAATTCCCAGGGGCTTACAGCTCAGATCTCTTGTTCTTCCTGAACTCCCCATCTCACTGAACTCTATATTTCTCTCCTATATGGCACCTGCCCCCACTCATCCCACTCCCTACACACATGCATGATCTGCTGCTGCAGATCAAAGTCTGCTTTCCTTTAATTCCACAAATATTATCGGCATAAGACCATTGTGTGTAGCAAACTCTTACCAAAAGTTCTGTGGTTGGTACACATGTGCTTGTTTATATGTTATGCCTTCACACAGGATGGATGGGACATTAAGATGAGACTTCTTTAAAAAGTCCTTGGCATATAATAAGTCGGCCTTGAACGTGTATTGGCTGACTCCTTCCCAATGTCCCTGGCCTCCAGCTGCATTACTGGTTCCCCTCTCCAGGCCCCTCTTCCTCACTTTCCCGCACGGAAATCATTTTCATAATCAAATAATTCCCAAAGAAGGAGTCCTTTCAGGAGAGGTATAGGGACATGAGAGGGAGTGGTGGCAGATGGGACTTGCTCTCCGTTACCATGCAGGAGACCAGGGGATGAACTGCTTAGATTTTGACTCCCCGTAAGAAGAGTGTCTGACCACAGGCTGCACAGATTGCCTTTGCAAGTTATTTCCTCATTACTATGTGGAGCAGAGGGGAAATGAAGCCAATGCTGGATATTCTCTTGCCTGGGGTGCTTCAGAGCAGTTCTGGGGAGAGAAGAGACCGGACTGCAGGTGACTTGCTTGAGGCCACACAGTGGGTTGGGAGAGGGGCTGTGATGTTGGGGGATAATTCCTGAGTTCATTTCATGAGTCCAGACTCTGTCCCTTAATTAGCTGCGTGACCTTTTATAGGTCACATAATCCCTCTAGGACTCATGTTTCACATCCGTAATATGGTTTTGTATGCAGTGACCTGACTTTCTTGAGTGTGTGGGAGTGAAGTCAAACCTGCAGGCTATAAGGCCTTGAATACTGGTTCCCAGGACAAGGTAAATACCAATATTTGCATTGGGGATGTGGGGAGTTGACACTTTTCACTCAGAGCTTTGTTCTTTGCCCGCAGCTTCTTAGTTAGGCAACTGACAGTTGACATTTATTGAAAATGAGAAAGGAAATTTGAGTCACTGAAGAGGGTAGGAAGAGGAGACAACCAGTATATCCAGGAAGGCCTAGCCCAGCCTTGCTATACAAGCACGACTTCTGTGCCTGACCACAGGCTGGCATCGACGAGCAAAGCTATTTGGGGCAGAGCTGTTGATCCAGGAAAGCGGCAAAGCGTGGGTGGATGATGTGTGTGAAAACACAGAGTGGGGACTGCCCAACGCGATGCCAGGCGGGTCCTAAAGTGATGCTGTTTGTTCATTTAGTCTATAATTATTATTGAGTGCCTACTGTGGTGCTGGGAGCTCAGTGCTTATTATGATTCAGCAAAGAAGATAGTGGAACACAGAGATGATAAAGTTCAATTCCGACCCTCAAGGGGCTGACAGTTTTCAGGGAGAAACTCAAACGACCCTATTAGAAAAAGGAAATTGCAGTTGTGAGCGTAGAAGCAACCTCCATTGGCCTGAACACTCAGAGAAGTTTTCAGAAGTAAAAAATGTGAAGGCAGTTGACAGGTCACCACAAGTTTGCTAGTAGGAAACAGTTTGAAGAATGTGCTCTTGGCAGGAAAATAGCACGCAGAGACACAGAAGGGCAAACAGCTCAGAATGTTCAGGAAGGCAGAGGAAGTCTCTGTTACCAGAAGTGACAAAGAGCCTTGACATGCTTTGGAAAGAGTTTTGGTTTTGTTTTGGCCTGTCAGCCTGGCTCTCTGCCAGGGTCATTTCTCCAGAACTAACCTCTTAGCCAATGATCAGCAAATGTGGTCACAGTTTCCTTATTTCCAGGCCTGTCTGGATAGCATTTTTCTTCTCTGTGTCATCTGCAGCTGAGCAGGTAGCCAGACATGAGGCCCCTGCTCAGGGGCTTAGGCCTCTGCTGGGCCTCCCAGCTTCTGGGCTGCATTTGCCTCCTGCAGGGTAAGTGGTTCAGGATCCCTGGGAATGCATGGCAACTGAGTGGAGCCAGGATACAGGGTCCTGACCATCCGGAAGGCTGTTTAAGCTGCCAGGGCCTAGGAAGCTGAGCCACAGTGGACAGCTGAGACAATCCCTCACTATCGCACCCACCATGTTTCATCTCAGTCACTCTGATTCCCACCCTGTCTTCCAAAAGACTCTCTTCCCAGCAGCAATCTTCTCAGAAGGCTGGCAAATGGAAGGGTGCCTCCCTTTCCTTCCTGCCTTTGAGGAATAACAATTGCTCTGTACACAGAATTCTGAATCCACTCTGTTATTCAGCCTTTCTGAAAAAACTGCCCAAATAGCTATAGTGGGGTTCTGGACCCCCTTCAGATCTAGGATTTAAGGAAGAAATGAGCTTCCACCTTAGAACAGAAATCTGCCATCAGGCTGCCACAAAATTGGAGAAATACTTATAAATCATATATCTCATAAAGCATGTTTAGGACACCAAATTTTTTTGTTTTGGAAAATAGCTATTTTTTCATTAAAAAGTGTTATTTACTTAAACATGTAGTGGTTTCCTAACAAATTACCACAAACTGTGTGAATTAAAATAGCCACCCCCCCCATCTGTTATCTCTCAGTTCTGTAGGTGAGAAGCTTGACACATCTCGGCAAGTTCTCCCAAAGCTGAAATCAATGTTTCAGCAGACAGCATTCTCATCTGGAGCTTCGGGTCCTTCTCTAAGCTCATTCTTACTGTTGGAAGAATTCAGTTCCTTGTGGTTATAGGTCTTGCTACGTGTTAGCCAGAGATGACGTTCAGCTCCTAGAGGTCATGCTCAAGTCCTTCCCCAGGGACCCCTCCATTGGAGAAAATGAAAAACCTCTCATGCTTTTGAGCTCTCTGTTCCTCTTTTTCCACCCTCTGGAGAAAACTCTTGTTTTTGAAGGGCTCATGTGATAAGGTTAGGCCCTCCCAATCATCTCCCTTCCTTAAAGCTACGTAATCTAATCAAGAAGTAAAATCGATCATGTTCACAGTTGTGGGGATTAGAGTGAGAAGTCTTGGGAGCCAATATTTATATTTGTATTTATGTTACATTAAATATTTAATTTTTTTCTACACAAGAACTACAGAAACATATAGAATATCCTTCCCGTCTTCTCTCTGCCACTCTCCCCACAGCTGCACCCATATGCTCAGGTAGCTGGTACCTGACAGTGGCTGGGAAGGTCAGCTGCTCTCAACACAATACAACGAATGTCTTCTTGAAGTCAGTAACTTGTTGAACATAAAGGTTCTGACGGCACCGCAACTCCTTCCTGTGCAACAGGATATGCAGATGCACGGCTCCCTGGATTTGAACCCTCCATCTGATGCTGTCCCCTGGTCTCTGGGGAGGAGCCCCTGAGAGGGGTGCTTGGTGGAGAAGAAAGGGCACTGGCTGGGGAATTGGGAACACCGGTTATATCTATGGTCTTTGTCAAGTAATAATAACAGTAATAGCTTTATTGAATATTGTTTGGACCAGACTCTGTGCTCAAAGATTTATAAAGAGTTTTATTTTAGAAAAGAGGCTTTGGCAGCCATGCCAAACATGCAGGTGCTGTTTACATGACATAAGAACTGATGAATAGCTAGGTGTGAAGAGTTATGGGCCTGGGGCCTGTGAGAGTCTCTAGTTCCAGGAGAGCCTGGGGATGCAACCAGCAATTGCTCTATGTTGCTCTAATGGTGTATAGAATGGGGCCAGTGGAGGATAATTTGCATCAGAAATTCGTAGGCAACTTTTGGCTGCATGGAAGGTCCAGAGACTCTTAGAGGTCTTAGGGAAGTTTGCTAAAGTGTCTACAGTGAAGGAGAGTCTGGGGGCACTAATAGGATTGCCTGTTGTATCGCAATTTGGACAGACTCTAGAGCAGTTTCTTGTAAGAGGCCACATTCAAGGTGGGCTGATTTGTGAGTAACAGCAGAAATGGGCTTAAGTAAAATGTGTAAAGACATTATACATCACTTCTAGAACCCCAAAAGGCCTAAAAGATTCTGGGCTTGTTTTAATGTCATGAGTACTGAAAGGGTAAATAGTTGTTTCTTGATAGTGCCAAGGATGGAGCTACCCTTGACTCCCCAAATAATTTTTAGAAACTTAACCAAAGTGGAAGGGTCTTGTAATGTGTGTGGGGCAATGGTCCACCTCTTTGTGAGCTCCTTTGTGAGGATCTGTAGGTCCTGAATGAGTGTGTCAAATGATTTAGCAATCTCACTTCTGGGTATATATCCAAAAGCATTGGTATCAGGACCTTGAATAGATATCTGCACTCCTGTGTTCATCGCAGCATTTTCCACAATAACCAAAATATGGAGACAACCCAAGTGTCCATCAACAGGTAAATGGATAAAGGAAATGTGGTATATGCATACACCGGACTATTATTCAGCCTTAAAAAAGGACGAAATCCTACTATTTGTGATAACATGGATGCACCTGTAAGACATTATACTTAGTGAAATAAGCCAGTCACAGAATGACAAACACTGCATGATTTCACTTATAAGGTACCTAAAACAGTCACAAAGTATAGAAGAAGACAATAGAATGTTGGTTTTCGGGGGTTGGGGGTAGGAGAATATGAGGAGTTGTTACTCAGTGGGTGTAAAGTTAGACTTACACAAGATGAGTATGTTCCAGAGACCTGCTGTAGAACAGAGTGCCTATAGATAACAAGAAGGTATTGTGTACTGAGAGGATAGATCTCATCTTTCTTACTTTGCATACACACACGCGCACACACACACACACACACACACACACACTAAAAGGGCCCAAGAAAACTTTTAGAGGTGATGTTTGGTAATAAACATTACCTAGATTGTGGTGAAAGTAACACAAGTGTGTACATATGTTCAAACTCATCTATTTGTATTTATTAATTATGTACAGTTTTTAATATCAATTATACCTTAGTAAAGCTGGAGGGGGCAAGTCAAACATCAAAAATGGAGTCAGACTCTCTATTACAGGGAAGGTTAAAACCCCCTGCCCTTTCTTAGCCCAAAGAAGGCTCTGGCTGCTCCTTGGTATGAGCTCTGACAGAAAATCTTCAGCTAAAAGTCATGTATGTAGCCTTCCTGAGTCATGTAAATGCAGCTAAATGCAGCGTCAACAGGGTCCTTCAAGGCTTAGAAAGACTAATCAGAAAGGTACTTTACTCCTGCTTGAGAAAAGGCAAAAGTTAGTTGCTGAGAGGTGGGACAAAGTCTTGGTCTATGGTGGTGGGCACACGAGTGGGTCCTGCTCAGCCTCCATGGTTGTGCCACGCCCGGGGAAGTGGCCCTGCGTGGACCAGAAAGTGATTTCTCAGAGCTCTGGTAATAGCTGTAGTAGTGACTTCTTAGGGAGTTGCCAGTGAGCGTGTCCAAGGAGTTGGCTTTTTCCCGCTGTAGGGAAGGGCTCTGGAGCAGCTGCACGGGGACCTCAGCTTTCACCGCCATGCCCAGGCCTTGGCCTTCAGGGATAGCCTTGTCACCCTTACCCTCCACCATAGACTGCAAGAAATTCATGAGCACCTTCAGACCACCTTTGCTGCTTCACCTCCCTACTCTTTGTCCTTAGAAGAGAGACCTAGACTCCTAAACCACGTGACTCCGTGGGGTTGCTGTAACACTGCCCACCACAGCCAGAACCTCTTCTGCCTCAAGCCTACTGCTCTCCCACGTCTGCCATGGGCCAAGGGCTGGGGAGCAGTGAGGGCAGAAAGAGCTCTCACTTGGAGGGCGCTGGCCAGACTTACGTGGGAGAGAGGGCACTTCCTGGGTGTGACTCTTGGAAAGGGCAACTGCTACTCATGACTCAAGAGTCACTCATGGCTGCAACAGAACTTGTAACCTAATCTGGCTTCTGCACGCCAGAAAGATTCCCTCAGCAGACAGAACATCCCACCTCAGTCAACACATACAACTGGGACAGGCTAGCTTTAATTCCTCTTCCTCGAGACAGTAGTGACCTTAATATACTCAGGATCCCGTGGATACATAATGGAGGGAGCTGGAGCTCAGAGAGGGTAAGTGTGGACTTCTGTGCCCTCCTGTTACTGATATGTGAGCGCCGGGGCCTTGGACCAGCTGAGCCATTTGTGTCATGACTAGTTTGGAGGGACCATTCCCATTCAGCTAATCTCATCCATTTCTTCTCAGTCTATCTCCATGGACCCATGTCAGGGTGTACAGCTTTTACTGAGGGCATGCTCTGCCTGGCAGCATGATGAAAGTACTGATAAAACTGTCTCCTGGACTGGACAAGCAGCAGGAAGTTGTGGGATGTGGACAAGAACAGACATAAGGAAGAGCCTTGAATTTGGAAGGAGGCTGACCTGGATAGCTCAGGTACAAATGGGCACTATGCTGACCCCACTGATGTAGGTCCTGAAGGTGACCCCTTCAGATCATATCGAGGGGAGCTGAAGGGACGGGGATGCTTCAGTCTGAGGAAGCAGTCCACAAGACACCTCCCTCATGAAGTCTTTCCTGATTGCACCAGCCAGAAGTGACCTCTCCCTCCTCTGAACTTCATTTTATCTTTTTTTTCTACATAAAGTTTTCGGGCATTTTAGCCTCGTGATGACACAGCTCCATATTGGGTCTCTACCCATCAATGTGAATGTGATTCCCTAGGGCATGGTTCCCTAGAATCTTTTGAACTTTAGGTCTAGAGACGTTTCAGCTCTAAATTTTTAAACCCAACTGTACTGACAGTTCCCTTTGTGTATCTCAAGTCATCTCACGCTCAATAGGTTCAACATTGAGCACCTAAGCCTGGTCTTCCTTGAGTGTCTCCCACCCTATAGTCAATGATGCATCCATGCTATCATCCTTGACATCTTTTTCTACCTCAAGTCCATAGCCAACCCATCAGTGAGTCTTGCCAATTTTATTTTTTAAATATCTCTTAATGACATTAGATTTACAAATATCTTTTACCTATTTATTTGCTCAAGATTTCTTCTTTTTCCCACTCCCTTATGTCTGTTATTTCTTCAAAGTGTTTATTTTTGCATTATAGGCTTGATTCCTTCCTTAATCCTTTTGAGCAGTTAGTCCACACATGTACCCTGATGTGGAAGTCTCCCCATGAATCAGTTTAGTATTTGCCCCAGCTTGGGTCTTTATAAGCGCCACCTGTTTTTAAGATAGCTTCTGGGCTCTGATTTCTAGCATGTAGTTAGAATTCACATCCACACCCACACACAATGAAGGCTTGGATTCCAATTTCTCACATCCCTCTCATGGAACAGGGCAGGTTGCAACCTCCATGCTGGTTTCCCATGACAGAAGACAGACATTTTCTTACCCTAATTCACCCAGCCTCTTATCTTTTTGCAGCATCCCTACAAGCTCAAGGCCACGCTTACACTTCACCCCCACTTACAGACGTGTAACATTGGCCTCTAAGGTATATTTCTGGTTCTGATAACCCACTGGGACACCAGAACTTCAAATTCCACTCAGCTCTTCAACACTGAGTTCCCTTTTGTTTCTGAACTTAAGTGGCATAATTAAAACATTTTAATTACATTTAATCAAGTTTTGTGTGTGGTTAGACTGTAAGGAGGAACTCCTGAGTCAGTTCATGTGCCTTCTCCTCTGGAGGATTCCAAAGTATTTTTTCCACTCCTGTAATCATTGCTCCCACACCCTCCAACACTTGGGGCTGAGACAGCCATGCTCAAGGCAGAGGCCAGAACCCCGCTGAGAATGTGCAAATCCGTGTTCATCTTTTGACTTCCAAAATAGGCAAGAGCCATATTTTATTGACAGAACAAAAGAGATTTGTGTGCTCCCAAACCAAGATTGTAGACTAAGAGAAGCGAGTTCATTTGGCAAGTCACAAACTAAAAAGATGCCAGGTAGGACATGAGGGCGGTTTTATATATCTTTCTGAAATTAAGTAATCATTAAAAATGCATAAAGGGGGCTTCCCTGGTGGTACAGTGGTTAAGAATCCGTCTGCCAATGCAGGGGACACAGGTTTGAGCCCTGGTCCGGGAAGATCCCACATGCCATGGAGCAACTAAGCCCCTGCACCACAACTCCTGAGTCTGTGCTCTAGAGCCCACGAGCCACAACTACTGAGCCCGCGAGCCACAACTGCTGAAGCCTGCATGCCTAGAGCCCGTGCTCCACAACAAGAGAAGCCACCGTGATGAGAAGCCCACGCACCGCAACGAAGAGTAGCCCCTGCTCGCCGCAACTAGAGATAGCCTGCATGCAGCAATGAAGACCCAATGCAGCCAAAAATAAAATAAATAAATTTATTTAAAACAAAATGCATAAAGGATGAGACTGTAATTAAAACGTAAACAGAATGTGACATGCCATTCCCTCGGGGCTCAACAGAAGAGGCTATGTGGCAGGGGTGAGGAACCAGCCAGGTGATAGGAATTCCAGATAAGATGAGCCGGAATGCAAAAGCAGAAGCAGCTTCGGTCCTACTTCCTTCTTCTTTGGGAGGGTAGTACCGCCTCCTAGGGAGTCATGTTTAGTAAACTGGGCCATGTGTGTTTGTGTGTTTGGGCTTTAAAGGGCCTCGAGAAGTGCTACAAGTTCCCCTTAGCTTGTGTTCCATGTTGGGGAGGTTCAGACGTTCTCGTGGGCTCCTATAGGGGACATGAGGTGCTGAGAGGGGCCATGGGCCAGAAGGTGCCTGAGTTCAGAAATAAGAAAGGTCAGAGTGCAGCGACCTCACTACAGAGGAGGCCGTGGCAGGGACCAAGGACGTCACCAGTGTCGCCCACACTAGCCCAAGACAAGCAGGAACAGACACATCAGCAGCAGATGCAGCAGAAGGTAGAGAGTGAGACCAAAAGACCAGGGCAGATTTCCTTGGCAAAGGCCCACAAGGATCACAGAGAACAGCAAAATAAACTGAGCTCTCTTCCCCACTCTACAGGGACAGGGAGTGAAGAAGGAGCAGTAGGGAAGATGGAAGTTGGAGGCAACAGGAAGGACCTTCCTTGACTCATCCTGTTGTGGAGATCTAGCACTTGGGTTCTCTGGGTATGGTAGCATTTAGGCTACTGGTTCTTTTTCTCACGGGGCATTTTCATAGTTTCCTTGGATACCTCTCCTCTCCCATGCTGGGGATCTCACCCACCCTGTCACAGGTGACACTCTCAGAATGACCACCTATATTTTTCTCTATGGTTGCTGGTTTTGGCTGGTCCATTTCCACATGGACCAGCCAAGATTCTCTTTGTTGGGAATCTGTTGCCTCTCCAGATGCCCTTCTTGTCAAAGTTCTTTTAAGGCCCTACTTCTAGTTGATAAAAATCATGTTCATTTCACTCATCAATGCCTTTGCAATGTCTTCCCTATTGGCAGCCAATATTTTACTACTATAGGCTGTTTCTGAAGCATTTTATCCCTTCAGTTTCTCAGGTATAAGTCAGACACTTGTCCAGTGCATCCCCAAGCTGCAGAGGACACACATCAAGTTCTCAGAATCGTCTCACTGAAGCCCATATCACCATGTTGAGGTGAGAGGTAGGCACCCATCAGGTTAGAAAGGGACTCAAAGCCACACAGCTCTCTCCAAATAAAATCTCTTTCTGCTTATCTCCAAATCCTAAACTTTGTATGTCTTCAGTTTGGGTGAGAGAGGGTTAAGACTCTCAAACCAGTTTTCAGAACCTTCTTTAAAAATTCTACCCATGGGAAGTATTTGCCCAAGAAGTTTCATTATACCCTCTGTGCTATGGAGATTGTGAAGGTTCTGGTAATGCATGTGGAGGGCAAGCAGGTGTGATTTCAGCCGTGTGTGGTGACAGTTGGGGGTACGGGTAGTGAAGAGAGTTGATAGACTGGCTGCCTTCCCTTCTCTAAAACTGAGATTCAGTATCACTTTCTCATTATATAATTTTGCAAACTATTTCACGTCTCTAGGCCTTAGTTTCTTTGGCTGTGAAATGCCCTGCCTTCCCAGCTGACTGCTCAGAAACTACATGATAGTGGGTGAGTAACATGCTCTACAAATACAATAATAAGCTTTTGTTCCCTCCTGCCCCAGAGCCTGTGCCCCTTTCCTAGATCCTGGCCGACTAAGTATCCATCACACCAGGATGGTGCAATGTCACCCTGGAGTGCAGGGCCACAGAGGACCTGAAGGTGACCTGGGTAAGCAAGGGCCTCCCCAGGGAGCTAGAACAGAGGAACACTGGGACCAAGCTCTGAGCCTGCCCCTAAGCCAGACTGACTCCAGCCTCACCTGTGTGGTCAACAACCATGTGGACCAGAAAACTACCACCTTAGACCTTGGGGAACTCTCTTGGGATTAAGAGCGTGCCTGGCAAAGTGAGTGTGCCCACCTCTGCGGACATTCATTTCCCAGGAGATTGGGGGTATGGTAGGTTGGTGCTCATCATTGTCAAGAAGTATGATTCCAACCTCCCCAGCCCTTGGGACAGTACCAGATGAGATGGGAATCAGAGATAATAAAGGTTGGCATATGACCCAGGAAATTATGGGAGGAGGTACGACGGCTGTACCAGGCACTGATGTTTGTCTCTGCTCTGCTCTAAATCCCACTTGAAGGGCCACTGAGTAGACAAGGAATCATATTTGTAATGAGCAAATAAGGAGAGGCAGGTTTTGACTCATGATATTAGAGGAGAGTTTTCTATAGTCAGTCATCCAAAACTGGAATAGATGCTTTGGGGCACAGTGACCTCATGTCACTGGTGGAGTGTAACTACAGGTAAAATCACTTGGTGGGTAGTTATAAAGCTCAGAATGGGGTCAGACTCCCTAATGAGTTTTCTTCCAACATGGACATTCTTAGATTCTAGGAAAACTTCTTGGCAAAATCAGATTATTTTGAGCCCTAAAGTCCCAGTTTCTCCAGAACCATCAGCTGGAGTAGAGTGCCTTCTGTTGAGGTGATACACCACAGGGAGCATGGCCAGCCCAGGATCCATCACCCCGAAGCTTCTCACGCCCTCTCTGTTTCTGACCCAACAGAGACTACAACTCTATTCTTATTTCCATTATTGTGGACGATACTGGCAAAAGCTCTTCTGTTCCTCAGCCTCCTTGGGAAGCTGGAAATGGAGCTCACCAAGGAAAATCTCCAGCAGAAGAAGGGAAATTACAAGTGTCCAAGCAGGCTGGACAACTAGGTTGGGACTTTATTTCCTTTTTCATGCTTTGTCAAGTTTTCTGAATCATAAATGAATGCTTTCTATCTTCTGCCAAGTTAAAAAAAAATTTGCTAGCACAAAAATTATCTATTCTTTAAAGATGTGAGGAATTCACATTAGGCTTTGTGAATAGGCTTTGCCTTTTATGTCATCAAAGGAGAAAACACTTATGTAAGTTTTATAATATTTTCTATGTTCATTTTTAAAGTTTATATACACATGTAGATCAATTTTATCAAATCATATTTTTCTAGAAATTGTCCATTTCATAAAGATTTAAAATGGAATAGACATTAATTATGCACTATATTCTCTTAAGTGTTTTTCTTGTTATTATTGTTGTTTGGCTGTTTTAAATATGAGAGGATCTTGCTGAAAGGGTAAGTGATAAATTAGGTGATGTTTCCAGCCCTGAGAGCCACAGAATTCCATTAACCAGTTTATAGCTTTTCTTTTTTAGTCTATTTGCAAAAGCTATTTGGTGGCTCACCTGGTGGCAGGTGGTGTATTGAGGGAGTGTCTTCACCCTCCACATCCTCTACTACAATTTGGAAATGACAGAAATAAGGGTAGATGTTTTGGAGGGATTTTTTTTTTACTTTTGGAGATTAAATAAAACACTATATATCTGGATCACGGGAGAGATATAGTAATTCCAGTTGAGATCAAGGCAAGTCTTAATCTCACATATGCACGTGACCAAAGAAAGAATGTCAATCAGAAGGATGGTTAATAAGAAATGCGGCGTAAAGGGAGATGAGTGACAGAGGCAAAGGAAGTGCTCCAACAGGCTGGCAGGAGAATCCCATGCCCCGGGCAGGTAAGTCCTACCACGGATATGGAGAGCTCAGATGAGAAGGCCACTGGGATCCATTCCGGCAGCATCTGCTTACCTGCCCTGACTCAGGGCTTCCCATGTGGTCCAGTGGTAACTCGGCTTCCAATGTGGCCTATCTTTGGGAAGAGGATGCCCTGGTCAAGCTAACAGGGATATCTAGCCCAGTTAGCAAGTGTACTTCTCACTGTAAATTAATAAATAAGCATTCTGGTTTTGTTTACCAGTGTCTTTTAACATTTATTATCAAGATTTTGCATCCCCAGGCAAAAGGGCAATGGATGAAATGGAGATTCTGGGTTTTGGCTAAGAATCTACATGTCAGACTCTGAACACATGGTGAACACATCAAAGTACAGTTGACCCTTGAACCAGATGAGTTTGAACTGCGCAGGTCCACATATATGCTGATTTTCTTCAACAGACGTGTACAACAGTACTGTATGATCCATGGATGTTTGAACCCGTGGAGGTGGAACTATGAATACAGGGGGCTGATTGTAAAGTTATATGTGAATTTTTGACTGCTCAGGGGGTGGGAACCCCCTACGTTGTTCAAGAGTCAACTGTAATGCCAAACTGTAGGGCTTTGCCATTCACTCATTCCTTCACTCAATCAACATTTACTGGACTACATAACATACTAGCACACACTGAGAAACAACTTGGAAGACAAATTCGCAGCCTTTCTTTGCCATGTGCGTTCCCATTTGGATTTTATGAAGAGTTCATGTAGGCCCAAGGTTTCAGTTCTCAAGCCTGATCATGAATCAGAATCATCTATTGAGTTTTAAAAAAATATAGATGGTGCCCAGTTTCAGGATAGAGTCCAAGTATCTGTTCCTGAAAGCTCTCCAGTTGATCTAATAAACAGCCCAGATTGTAAGCCATTCACGGGGAGTATCCATTTGGATCAATCAGACCAATTTGCCTGTACTATATAGACAGATCTACACATATTTGGGGTTATTTCAATAAAGATCCTGAAGGCATCAATCAATACAAAAGAAAGTGAAAAATAAGCATAAGTACGTTAACTGGTTTAGATGATAAACTTCCTGTTGGTGTATATGTGGCTTTATCTATCTGAAGCACAGCTCTGATCATGTCACTGTCCTGCTAAAAATTTTTAATAGGTAATTTTTTTGATTAGTGTTATAAAGAAACTGATGATACAGAAAAAGAGACCGCAGAAGATAACCATTGTTAACTTCTTAACCTACTAGCTTTTAGACTATTTTATGCCCACATAAACATATTTATATATATTTACAATATAGGATAACACTATGCATGTTCCATAACTCATTTAATATTTCATGGGCAACTTTCCATTCAAATATATAAAGATGTAATTTGTAACTTATTCTCCTTATTACACAAATAAGGAGAGAGTATACTTTATTTAATTGGTATACAGTGGTCAAGAACTTTAGAATCCAACTCCAAGATTTCAATTCCAGCTCTGCCACCTATTAGTTATGTGACCTTGAGTAAGTTCATTAATTTATCAGTGTTGCAGTTTCCTGGGAATAATAATGGTATTTGCATAATAGGAATGCAGTTTATACTTTGAGGCCTCAATACCCACCTGTCTTTAAACTACAGCCCAGAATAAATGTACCCTGTCACACAGCCTTGTGAAAGTACTATGGAGAAAAATAGACCATGGAGGAGAGAGGAGAGTACCAGGAAGTGTTTGCGGTTTTATATAGGGAGGTCAGGGTGGGTCTTACTGAAGAGTTAACATCTGTACAGAGACCTGAAGGAGGTGAGGGGATGAGACATGTGGATATCTAGAGGGAGAGAATTCTAGAGAGCAAAGGCCTTGAGGAAGGAGCATGCATGTAGTATTGAAGGAATGGCAAGGAGCCCAGTGTCCTAGAGGGGATTAGGAAGGAGGGGAGCATGGGAGATGAGGTCAGCTGATACAGGGCCTTCCAGATAAAGTGGGCCCATGGGGTAGTTCTGAGCTAACGAGTAATGTGACGCAACTAAGGTTCTGAAAAGATAAATCTGGGTGATATTATGAAAATAGACATTAAAGGATTAAAGACAAAAGTAGGAGACTCGGAGGCTACTGCAGTAATCCAGGTGAGAAATGATGACCCTATTGGACTAGGGAGGTGGTGAGAAGTATTTTATTATAAGTATAATTTTTTCATATAGGTATATGAAAATAAGTATTTGAATATATATAGAATGAAAAGATATCAGTATTTTCTAAGAGAGATAGAGGGTGGGGTGTGAGAAAAATAATGAAGTCAAGGATGACACCAAGGTTTTGTGGCCAGAAAAAAATGGAAGGATTGAGGTGACATTTGGAGGGATCAGAAATTGTATAGGAAGCATGTTTGGGGAGTTTGAATTTAGATATGTCAAGATGGAGATGCTTGTTATACACGCAAGTGGAGATGTCAAGTAAACAGTTGGATATTTACAATGTGCAGTCCAGGGGAGGGATCATATCTTTAAGTCCCTTTTGCCACATAAGGTCATGTAGTCATGGGATTACTGCATGGCCATAACATCAAAAAGAAATGAGTGTAGACAGTGAAGAGATGTGGTCTGGGTGGTCTGGGTATGAACCCTGGGTTATTCCAAAATTTAGAAGCTGGAGATATCGGAAAGATACTGATAAAGGAAATTAAGGAGCAACCACCCAGTAGGAGGAAAATAATGTGAATAATGAATGCAAAGTGAAAACAGTGTTTCCAGAAAATATAGGTCCACTGCGGCTGAGAAGTTATGGGAAATGAGGATTGAGAATTGACCACTGGATTTAACAACATGAAGTTCCCTGGTGACTGGACAAAAGCAGACTCAACAAAGAGGTAGGGGCAATGGATGACAAGAGACAATTCAAGAGAGAAAGAAATTTCTTCAAATAAAGTATACAAATGGTCAATATGCTCATGAAAACATGTTCATCATGAATCATTTGAGACATGCAATTCATAACCACAATGAGATACCACTTCACCAGCACTAGGATGGCAACAATCAAAAAATAACAAGAGTTGGAGATGAAGTGGAGAAATTCTCATACATTGCTGGTGGAAATGTAAAAATGGTGCAGCTGCAGGTGTAAGATGGGAATGAAAGAATAAGAGGAGAATGGAGTACAAGAAGCTTTATGAAGGATAACCCAATGGAAGACGGTAACTTGTTGGATGTCTGGGATGATAGAGAGAAAGGAATCACAGTGTGTGAAATTATTATCCCCTGATATGCCTACATCACTTACACTTGGGAGAACTTCTGTAGGGTACTTAACATCTCTGGATTTTAATTTTCCATTTGTACATTGAGAATACCTGCCTCACATAATTGTTGAATGAAGTTATGAATAACAATGGAAAAGGAAGTTGGCTTGAGAATAGGGATGCTGAAATCCACAATACACATTGAATGAGAGGAAGTAACTCCCACAAGACCCAAGAGGAAGAAGCATCTCTGCTTTTTTTTGCAATACGTGGGCCTCTCTTGTGGCCTCTTCCGTTGCGGAGCACAGGTTCCGGACGCGCAGGCTCAGTGGCCATGGCTCACAGACCCAGCTGCTCTGCAGCATGTGGGATCCTTCTGGACCGGGGCACGAACACGTGTCCCCTGCATCAGCAGGTGGACTCTCAACCACTGTGCCACCAGGGAAGCCCCAAAGCATCTCTGCTTTGAATGTCTCATCTGAGCCAGAGGGCAGGGTCTCTCAGTCCATGTCTCCCACCCATATCTCCTACCCCACTGTCCACTTAAGGGACAATTCCTCTTTCAACCACCAACTGCTCCATCCATCATCAGGATGAACTCATTCCAAGTTGGGGCACCTGAGTCAGAAGACCGGGATCCTTGGAAGAGGAACAAATGGAGGATATTCTCCTCTGAATACTCCAGGATTACAAGGTCTTCAGTGACCATGTGGCAAAGGATAAGATATGAATGCTGGAATTGTCCAGTGTTGGATTTAAGGCTTTGCTCTGCCACCAACTATTTTGGGACATTGGTTACTTGTCCTGCAAAATGGGGATAAGTAATACCTACCCTAGAGAGTTCTTATAAGAGTAAGAAGAAATGATATTTATAAAATGCCTGGGACAAAACCTGGTTCATGATAGGCTTGGAAAGTCAAGTTCCCTTCCTCTTTCATTTTTTTTCCTCTTCTGCTTTAGGTGGGGGGGAGGGGTCAATGGGTGGTCACATCTTACAGTGCTTCTGGACTGATGGGCACTGATACCCAGCCATGACCGGTCACCTGGGATGCCAGTGAGAGATGTCATCTTTTTCCTTCTCAGCCTTCTGTTCAGCCTGAGCAGAAAGAGGTTAGAAAGAGCCTTATTATGGCAACTCTGCTCCTCTCTTATTCATGCACCATCTAGCAGGATCCTAGATTAACGCTCAGTCCTTTAGCTCAGAACTTGGCTTTCTGAGGTCAGAAGTGAAGCAGCTGAGCTTACTGAGCTGGGAGGGGAACCAAGAGACCCAGGAATCTAGGCCAGCAGACAAAGAACCACAGATCATAGTATCAGAGTGAATCCATCTCTGATTCAAGAGCTGGGACTCAAGGCAGAAGGCGGAGGCTTTGAGGAGGTGAGGACCCCCAGGGAGAGGAGAAGCTTCCCACAATACAGTGCAGGCTACATTAGGTCCTCAGGCAACGTGAAGCTGGATGTGGGTTGGGGAAACCAGGCAGTGTCATTGGAGTTCATCATGTCCTCTTTGCTTCCTTGTGGAGTCACTACCAGAAAGACCTTCAGCAGCCTCTGTGCTCTGGGTCTTGTCTGCTCCCAACTCTCTGTGGGAGTTGGGAGTAAGGGTAGCTCAGACACTTCACAGAGAGTGGTGCTTGTCTCCTTGGCACCGGCCCCCTAAAGCCCCAACGCCCTCCTGAGGGAGCCCCAGGTGAGGCTAGCAGGGAAGACTCATGACCAACCCAAAGCAAACCTACGGCAGGGGCCTTGATTATGTCCAAGTTGTCTGAAAAGGACAGATGTGGGAGAAGAGACTATTTTCAAACCTATGGGAACATGTAGAACATGTGACTTGGAAGGGGGTTTTGGGCTGGAATGGTAGGATTCCAACACACAGGGATGGGAGGAAGGGATAGGGAAAGGGAGCCGCCATTTCAGGCAGAGGGATGTGAGTGAGCAAAGAGGAGGCTGACCTAGGATCTGAGGCCAGTGGGGCCGTGGGGTCCTGAGGGTCAGTAGAAGAGGCAGGAGAGGGTTGGCTCAGACCTTCCTACAAGCCTCACCCCTCACCCCTCATAGCAGCCTCATCAAGGGGAGGTGGGAGAGGCACACTGCACTTCCATTCTAATGACCAAGTTCCCCTACCCCAGACAAGGAAGGGCTGAGGCTGCTTTCCTAAGAACACAAGTCCCAACTTGGGTCCCTCTCTGAGAAACAGAAGTCTCAGAAGGTCCAGAAACAGTACAAATTCCTTTTCCCACTCTGCAAGAGGTGGATTTGAGGTCTACGAGCTGAAGCTGAGGTTAGTACTAGTGGTCAGAGAAAAGGGCTGTGGACCAATGTATAATATACACTGGATACTCCCCCAACATACACACAGACACACACACAAACACACCGCTCGACACAAACCTTTTGCCCTATACAGGGTGCAAAGGAAGCCTCAGGCCAGCCCTCTGTGGGATCCCACCTACCCATGCTGCCTCCACGGACCCCCAACTCAGTTTCCAGCATCAAGGTCCTAACCCCTTCCTCTGTGGCGTGGTCAATATCTTCTATGCAGTCCCCATGCCTGGGCTGTGTTCTCAGAAAGACATATACCAGCCACACAGCAGAGGCTGTGGGAATTATCATGTGCAGGAAGGTTCTCTTTGGGAAGCTTCAGGAGGGGAGTGGTCAGGATATGAGTTAATGATGGAAAAAGAGCCCTCATCTTGCAGGGTGAGGATCCTGAGTGGGAAGGCAGCTTGGAGAGGTGACAGGGGATACGACAAGGCCATGTATGCCCAGGGAGTTGAGGGCAGGAGGGTCAGAGTAACACAGACCAGGGCAGCTGGAGCTGGACCAGAGCTGAGAGATGCAGGTGTCTGCAAGGATCAAGCTCCGAGTGGAGGTGCCCTAGGAGTTCCAGTTCTCCTACCTCCTCCAATTAAATTATCTTCATGGCTTCACTTTCTGGCTTATGGACCTCACTGTAGACAGTATTAACAGGCTCCTTTTCTTCTAAATGTTGCTCACCAATACCCTAGGAATGCAAGACAGAGAGTTCCTAGAACAGCTGAGAGAGGCCCCAGAGGGACCCACATGGAACCAATGCTGCTGACATGAGTTGCATGTGAATTCCCCCAAAGCGCCCAGCACTGCACTGGCCCCAGTTATAAATTTTCTCAGTAAATACCACTGACCACCTGGAAAGAGTTAAAGAGATAGCGGGGCCAGGAAAGGCAGATGACTGGGTTGACAGGCCCAGACCCAGGTGAGGACGGACCCAGGAGAGCCCAGACTGGGCACAGCTCCCAGCTCTCACCTTGCGTGTGCCCTTTCGAGACTCCTGCTGGCTCAGCTCTGCGTACTGGATGCCACTATCATTGTCCCTCTGGTCCTCCTGCAGTTCTGTACCTGAGTCATACACAGAGTGGAGCTTGAACCTGGGCCTTGAAAACCCTTACGCTCCCCCGCTGTTATGAACCCCAAGGCCAAGGCCACACCCACCATTCCCTCTGCAGAGAGATTCCTTGAGCAGCAACATGCAGAAGGAAAGGAGCCAAGGGTCCAGTGGGGGAGGGTAGGTATCAGGGCAGGAGGGAGAAGTGCAACCTGCCTCTTCCAGTCTCCATTTTCTTCTTCTTCCCACGTGTCTTCCAAAGGTACAGTCCTCCTCCAAGGATCAACAGCACAGCCACGACAGCCCCTAGGATGCCTGGCAGGGGGTCAGCAATGACCTGTCCTTGTGAATCTGTTTCCCTCACACAGAGAGAATGAAGAAAGTTAAGGCAAGACAGAACCTAAAATACCCATTGCCAAGGGGAGATAGAGAGAGAGCAGGTGAAGAGCTCTGAAGGATCCAGGTTCAGAAGCTGAAGAGGGTGGAGCATGTCAGGTTCATCCATTCAACCAGGTCCTGAGCTCCTGCTTGGTGCCAGGGGTACTGCGATGAGCAAGATGGGGTCACCCAGGGGGGAAGACTGAGAAAATACCAAAGTCTGCCAGCCAGAGGGACTGCAGTGCAATAGAGGTTTACACCTTGTACACATGTCTTCAGGGAGGGCCTCCCAGAGGAGGTGATGCGTAAACTGAGTCTTGAGGGAGGAATAGGAGTTAACTAGATATTCAGCATGGGCACAGAATTCCAGGAAGGAGGGGCACCACATTTGAGGAATGACTGTGCCAAATCGCCAGCCCTGGGAGCTGCCATCATCCCACTGCAGCAGGGAGGAGCCAGGTGAGGAGGATCAGAGGGAGAAGAGTCTCTTTCCAGAGGTGTTTTTTTTTTTTGCGGTACGCGGGCCTCTCACTGTTGTGGCCTCTCCCGTTGTGGAGCACAGGCTCCGGACGTGCAGGCTCAGTGGCCACGGCTCACGGGCCCAGCCGCTCCGTGGCACGTGGGATCTTCCCGGACTGGGGCACGAACCCGTGTCCCCTGCATCGGCAGGCGGACTCCCAACAGCTGCGCCACCAGGGAAGCCCTCCAGAGGGTTTTGTGGGTCATGCTGAGCACTGAACTTTATCTGAGACTCCAGGATGGGGCTGAGGGGAGGGTAATGTGGGATTTTAAGTGATGCTGACACATCAGTTCCTCCCAGCAGCTCATGGGGGATGGGTGAGAGGGGCAAGACTACACTCAGGATACCGGCTCACTCATTCATTCAATGAAATCCTGAACTGTGAGCAAACAGTGCCAGGAGCTTTGCTTGGTACATGAATTCAAAGGAGAACAAGACATGACCTCTGCCCTCAAGGTGTTCCAGGCTACAGCGGAGACAAACCCATAAACAGCATTGCTATTTAGTGTGGGGTGGCTACGGACTGCTCCTTAAAGGGGATGATGCTTGAGGGCAGGACAGTTATAGCACCTGCAGGGCCCTGTGCCACATGAGATTGAGACACCCTTGTTCAAACTTTATTAATATCAGAACTATAACCAACCACAGGATCCTGTGTTACTGTGCTGGTCGCCTGCCCATGACCTGAGGGAAATCCTTGAACAGGAATAAGCAAGGAAGTGAAGGACTCTTTTTTTTTTTTCTTTTTTGCAGTACGCGGGCCTCTCACTGCTGTGGCCTCTCCCGTTGAGGAGCACAGGCTCCAGACGCGCAGGCTCAGCGGCCATGGCTCACGGGCCCAGCCGCTCTGCGGCATGTGGGATCTTCCCGGACCGGGGCACAAACCCGTGTCCCCTGCATCGGCAGGCGGACTCTCAACCACTGCGCCACCAGGGAAGCCCGGAAGTGAAGGACTCTTGACTTGGGATGGCTGATGGTAGAGGAAACAGCATTTCCAGAGGCTCAGAAGCTTATAATAGCAGAACACATTCAGGAGCTCCAAGCAAACAATTCCGTGCGAAGTGTATGAGGTAAGAAACATGGGCAGAGGAGCATCTGAGCCCTGAATCCTACAGGGAGCCAGTGGGTCATACTCCTACAGATGACACAGATCAATTTCAAAACCCAATTTCTTTTCAAAAGATTACAGTGGACGCACTATGGATAATGGATGAGGTGGGGGAAGCACTGGAAAGCTATTGCCCTGGACCAGCTCTGACACTGCACTACAGCGTATGGGAAGGAAAGAGATGCCCAGCAGGCAGGCAGATAGGCACAGGCAGCAGGGAGTACGGGTCAGGGGAGGTGTGGGCCCTCAGGGAAATACATCTCTAGGGAACACCTCTGCGGGCTGCAGCCCTAGTTCTCCTCACCTCCCCCATCCCACCCCTGCTTTCCCTCCAGGACCAGCTGGGACTGGGAGCTGCTCATCTGGAGCTGGGTGGACAAGATTTGCATCAAAAACAAATCCCTGAGCTTCCCTGGTGGCGCGGTGGTTGAGAGTCCGCCTGCCGACGCAGGGGACACGGGTTCGTGCCCCGGTCCGGGAAGATCTCACATGCCGCAGAGCGGCTGGGCCCGTGAGCCATGGCCGCTGAGCCTGCACGTCCGGAGCCTGTGCTCCGCAACGGGAGAGGCCGCAACAGTGAGAGGCCCGCGTACCACACACAAAAAAACCCCCAAAACACAGAAAAACAAATCCCTTGTTTCTTAGGGGAAAAAAGAGGGGGTGGAGAGGCGGGCATGGATGTGACAATTAAAAGCAGAGATGAGTTTTCTGTACCTCCCAGACTCCTGTATGGGGTGACCCGATGGAAAGTGGTGCTCATAACATAGTGGGGAGAAAAGCCCAGAACCCTCACGCCAGTGCAGCTGAGCTCCGAGAATGCCCCTCCCCTCTGGCAGGTACACTCACCATGGACACAGACTTCCCCAAGGTCTAAGGTGGCAGTTTTCTGGTCCACCTGGTTGCTGACCACACAGGTGAAGCTGGCACTGGGCTGCCTCAGGGGCAGGTTCACAGGCAGGGTCCAGGAGTTGGGGGCTGGTCCCAGTGTCACGCTCTGCTCCAGCTCCCTGGGGAGGCCCTTGCTCTGCCAGGTCACCTTCAGGTCCTCTGTGGCACCTGAGGCTCTGCACTCCAGGGTGACATTGCACCAGCCTGGTGTGATGGACAGTAACTTGAACAGGATCTGGGGAAGGGGCACCGGCTCTAGGGTAAGACGGACAAAAGAATGGAGCCTCACATGAGTGGAGAACAATACAGTCTGCACATTCTCATCCATCATCTCATTGAAACCCTGGCATCCTCCCTTTAATGATGGTGAATGCATTTTACAAGTAAAACACAATTTGCTCAATACTTACTACATAGCAAGTGACAATAAAGAAGGGAGACACTGAGTTAAGCCCTATGATATTTCACTAGATTGAGCAAGCCTTAAAAATCTCCAACAAGAAAATAAAACCTGGATACCACCTACCCAAGGCACATTATTTCTAAGAAAATGGGGTTTCCTGTGGAAGGGGAAGAAGTCTGGGACAGAAAGGCTAGTCCCAGATCAGGACTTGCCCTCTTCTGCTCAGATAATGCCTGGGTTTGCATAGCCCGTAGAGAAGGAGGACATCTGGCCAGCAATGGGAGCCCAGAGAAAGGCCCTGTGCTCCCAACAGTGGAGACATTTGCGGGAGATGCGGTGGTAGCAACTAGAATTAAGGTTGCTTATCAGTTGACTTTAAAATAAGGAGATTGTTCTGATTACCTGGATAGGACCAATGTAATCACAAGCGTCCCTGAACGTGGAAGAAGGAAGAAGAGGAAGGAGGTTAGAGGGGTAAGAATGTGAGAAGAATTGGTCCCACTATGGCCAGGTAATGTAAGCAACCACTAGAAGGTAGAAAAGACAAATAAATGAATCTCCTGGAAACTCTAGAAAGGAACACAGCCCTGCCAGCACCTCGACATGGGCCCAGTGAGACCCGTATTTGACTTCTGACCTACAGCACAGTGAGATCTTAAATTTGTGTTTTATGAAGCATCTAAATTATAGCAATTTGTTCTAGCAGCAGGAGACAACCAATACACAAATGAAGTAAATCTAGACCTATAAAGTACAACAATTGTTTCGGCAATATCATTTCCCCAAATTTCCATTCTCCTCTCCCAAAATACTGAAGTGGTTTATCCCTGCTGTGAATCTCAGCTCTGCTCACCATTTGCAGTAAACCCACTTACCCTCATTGCAGAGGAGAAAATAGAATCTGAAGGCTGGTGTCTGGAAGGAATCTTGAAAAATGGGACCTGTGTGAAACTCGTAGCACAAAAGAAGGAGGTAAGCCATGGCATGGGGTCAGATGCTCTCACTTACCATAGACGGTAAGGGGGAAAACTTGGTTACGTTCTATTCCTCCAGTGAAGCTGGCTCGAGCCCGGTACAGTCCACTGTCCTCAGAGGTCAGGTTCTCAATCTTCAGGGACAAGATGCTGGGCACATGGACCCTCTGCTGATACTTGTCCTGGAGGCTGACCCAAGTGGGAGCGTCTGCTTCAGCACCGACTCGCAGCAGGACTCTGTAATTTGAGTCAGGGCCAAAGCCCCATGTGACCTCCTCCAGGTGAGCTTCTTGCTTCCTGGTCACGTTAAACGATACAGAACCTCCTCGGACCCTGTGCAGAGGAACATGGACTCCAGAATCCTGAACTCCAGAGCCATGTGTCCCAGAACTCTTGACCCCAGGCCAGCAGACGCCTAGGGCATTGGAAACAGGAAATGTATTTTTTTTTTCAGTAACAATAAAGGAGAAAACCACAAAACCCATCTTTTAAATGAAATTCATCCAATATACTCCCTTGATTCTTAGGAGGAAGCCTAGTAAAATGAATCTGAAGCAATTCTAGAATTAAGTCCTGGCTCTAGTGAATTGTAACCTTGAACAGGTTACTTAAACTTGCTAACCTGCAGTTTCCTCACCTGCTTCATAATGACAGTATAAACTGAATGAGATCATGGATCAAAAGCACCTGGCAGGGGCTTCCCTGGTGGTGCAGTTGTTAAGAATCTGCCTGCCAATGCAGGGGACATGGGTTCGAGCCCTGGTCTGGGAAGATCTCACATGCCGCGGAGCAACTAAGCCCGTGTGCCGCAACTACTGAGCCTGCGCTCTAGAGCCCGTGAGCCACAACTACTGAGTCTGTGTGCCACAACTACTGAAGCCCGCATGCCTAGAGCCCGGGCTCCGCAACAAGAGAAGCCACCGCAATGAGAAGCCCGCGCACCACAAGGAAGAGTAGCCCCCCCTCGCTGCAACTAGAGAAAGCCCACGCGCAGCAACGAAGACCCAACACAGCCAAAAATAAAATAAATAAATTTATTAAAAAAAAAAAGCACCTAGCAGAGTTTCTGTCAAACCAAATTCATAACTGTAGGAGGAGCTTCTTAAGTGTCTCCTCACATTCACATCCTTGTGTAATGCCCTCCCCTAGAGTGTGGGCTGCACCTAGTGACTGGCTTCTAAGGAATGGACCACAGCAGACTTGATGAATGTCACTCAGTGATACTAGGTTATAGGAGACTGTGACTTCCCTCTTGCTCTCTCTCTCCTTCACTCCCTCTCTTGCTCGCTCTGAGAAACCCAGCTGCCGTGTTGTCAGCTGTCCTAAGGAGAGGCCCACATGACAAGGAACCGAGGGAGCCTCTGGCCAACATCCAGGGAGGAACAGGGACCCTCAGTCCAGCAGCCACAGGAACTGCCTCCCATCGGCAATCACATGAGTAGGCTTGGAAGCACATTCTGCCCAGCTGACCCTGAGCTGATGCAGCCCCAGCCAAGACCTTGATTTCAGTCTGGGAGACCCTGAGCCAGAGGACCCAGCTGAACAGCTCCTCCGTTTTGACCCACAGAAACTGTGAGACTGTGCCTGGTGGTGTTTTAGGTACTGAGTTGTGGGGTGACAGGTTACACAGCAGTAGATAGCTAATACAGATATGAAGGCTGCTCTCTTCCCTGTTCCTTCTAGGCAGTGTAGTAGGCAGGACAGGCTAGGCTGTGCTGCATAACAAACAGTTACAATACCTCAGGGTCTTAGAACAAGGGGAGTTTATATCCCCCACCACGGGTTCCATGAGAGAGTGAGAAGGGTGTCCTGTCACACGTGGCAGAGGTTCCACCTCCTTGTGGCTGCACCCGTGGAACCCACAGCATCCTCACAGGCTCCCAGCCCCGCAGCAGGGAGGGGAGACAGGAGAATCACACAGGGGGTTTCACTGCATCTGTCCAGAAGCAGCATGATCCCTGCTCTTGCTTTGTGGCCAGCATTTGTCACAAGGCTCTGGCTAACTGCTAGGGACTAGAACATGAGGGGAAGCATGATCATTTAGTGAGCTCTGCTGTCCCCGCCACCAAGACAGCACTTCCCTAGCCAGGCCCCAAGAGGCCGCATTAGGCCTTCCTTGGTCATTTTCCTGCAGAACTGTGACCAGTAGGCACATTCGCCTCAGGTCCACCTCCTCCAGAGCCCACCCTCCCGCTTCAGACACAGACCGCAGGGACCCAATACCCTCTTTCCTTCCTGGGGACCAAGGTAGGACAGAACAGGACCAGGGAAAGTGTCTTATCCTGAAAAGATGATCAATCTGCTTCTTCCACCAGGTCAGGATCCATCTGCCTGGGTTGGCCTCTGGTTTCCAAGGTCCCAATCCTCTCTCCAATTCAATAAATCCTCATTATTTCAGGCCTGCCTCCCTCCTGCTGTACTTATTCCCATTCCTGGCTCTCAATGGAAGCAGAGAATAGCTCGTGCCAGCGTTCATATGCACAAGTATTTCAGATATTTCTTTGTATTTATTTAATCACTAAGTCACTTAACCAGGCATCTCCTCCAGGTCAGGTCTTAGGGGGGATCTCCCCAGGCCCCTCCTGTCACAGAGAAGGAGGCGCCCCAGGGGGTGAACTTGTCCTGGGTCACACAGGGCGGAGCCACACCTGGAGCCAGGGCTCCTGTCTCCCAGCCCAGTGCTTCTCCCCTGCAGGAGCTGCCCATCACCTCCCCCACTCTGTCCCTGTCCT
Organism: Orcinus orca; assembly: GCF_937001465.1. Lineage (NCBI taxonomy): Eukaryota > Metazoa > Chordata > Mammalia > Artiodactyla > Delphinidae > Orcinus > Orcinus orca. The sequence continues at coordinate 98,508,937 of NC_064559.1, read as the reverse complement.
CCCCAGGAGCTCCCCTGCCAGCACTGCTCTCTCATCACCAGGATCAGAGCAGTTCCTGGAGGGTCATCCTCCAACTTGCCTCTCCTAGGAAAGGGGAAGCAAGTACTTAGAGGGGTTTAGCAGGGCAAGGACTTCTGGCCGGCTGAGAGGGTTAGACAGCAGCCTAACCAGACTCCCCACTTGCTGGAAAGGAGGGAACCAGGGAGAGAAGGGGCTCAGCCTTCAGGCTGCAGGGAGGACCCACCCAGAAGGGAATGGTGAGCCCAGCTGCGAGGAAGATGGAAGAAGATGTAGAAAGAGGAAGGCGGCAAGAGCTGTGATCTACAAAAGATCTAATCCTGAAGAAGAAAATAAAGCCGGGGGGTGTGGTTACAAACAAGACAGAATAAAAGTTTATGTAAATAATATAAAATTTAACACTTACAAATCAACTTAAAATTTTGTCCATTTCCCTCCTCTCTCTCTCCCTCTCTCTCTCTCTCTTATGTAATCTTCCAACCCCAGAGCCTACGGAGAAAACTCTAAATAACAGAACATATTTTCCAGTTATGTAAAATTGAAGAGGAGGCCTACATTTTACTGTAGACATAAATTTAACTTGCTAAAAAAGAGGTCATGTTTTACAAAGCTCATTCTTATTTCAAGACATCTGTTTATAAAAGTTCTCTAATTCATTAAATTTCATATAACTCCTGCAAGTTTATTTAGTGGCTGGGTTACTAAAACAAAAAATTAAAACAATAAAAGCTTTCCAACTTTCTCCAGAATTCATAATTCACTGGGTATTAGTATTTCCTCATTCGTTTTTACTTAATTTCCTTCTACATAATCATATAATCTCCCAGGAAGTCCTGTATGTGATTACGGTGTTGTCCAGTCTTCATTTCATTTTCACTTAACTCCCTATTGTTTCTACTTCCATTTCTCTTCTCCCGAAGTCCACTCCCTTCTGGAGCCCGCATTACCAGTCTACTGTTCCTTCTGTAGTTTCTCCATGTTCTTTCTACAAGTGGGTATACAGAAACCCTTAAATTTTAGAGGCTGCTGTTCCTTTTATCAAAGCAGAATTGCACTGTATTCAACATCTTTCATCTTGCTCAAGAAACCCAGACTAGAGTTGCTTCCTCCATCTCAGACGCAGGGTTCTGGTTGCCCCCCTCCCCCATAGGACAACTGTACAGGCTGCCAGTTCCCCTCTGAGTCCAGACCAGGGGAGCTTCATGCCCCAGCCCTTCCACGCCAAGGAGCGGGTTTCTTTGTCTCCCTCCCTCTTCCCAGGCAGCTCCATGCTCTCCCAGCCTCTCTGTTATTGCACAGAAGCAGCCTCACCTCCCTGGAAATGTTTCCCGTAATGCAGCCAAGGCTGCCTGAGCACAGGGGTCCCAGGCTCGCCACAACCAAAAGGCCATTTTGTTTTTCTGTTCACCCCAGGGCTCTAAACCAAATGCACTGTATTTGCTAAATAATTACAGAGCTGTTTTGTCTTTTTGTTCACCAAAGACTTTAGACGTGGACAGGGGACATTGCCTCCCTGCTCCCCCCAAAGGCCCTCCCTCCCAGCAGCCCGGGCCACTCACTGAGGAGTAGGCTGGTGAATCCCAGGAGCCGGGAGGCCCAGCAGAGATGGGGGTCTTCTGAGCAGGGCCCCATCACAGGCTGCCTGCCCGCCTGTGCAGCTGTGGAAGAAAGGTCTAGGAGGAGGGGCAGGAGAGAAGGGAAGCGTCACTCAGAGGGACACTTAGGCTCTTCCCCACCCCTAGGGCGGGGCTAGCATGATTATGCTCTGGGTTGACAGCCCACCAGCCTGTAGTAAGCCACTCAGATGTTTCCTATTACTATCCCCAGCACTTACAGTAGGACCTCAATAAACAAGTGCAGAATAAATGCATAAACAACTTCACTACTGGAGACGCCCCATCCCTGTGGTCACACCAGCTTGTTCATCTCACACTCCCCACACTAGCACTCACTATAACTCCCTTACCTGTTTCCCTGGGGTTAGGCTGAGCCGCTCATCAGTGTCCGCCTATGGTTGAGCACAGAAGTCATGCTATTTCAGCCAGGGTAGGCTGGGCCTCTGCTGCCTTGGGTGCTGTCTCCTCCGTCTTTACACTGTTTAATGAGTTTGGTTTTCCATAAACTTCAAATGTCAGTTGCTTAAGTAAGAAGCAAAGCTCTTAAGTAAGAACAAAGCTCTTTGGGGGAAGTGTCAACTCCCCATATCACAAATGCAAATATTGGCATTTACTGCTTGCACCCTTCTGGCTTTCCAGCTGCCCCTAGTGTTACTTATTCTCCCTACACACAGGGCAAAGCCAGACCTCACGGTATCTGATAGGCTCTTGTCTGCCTCCTTCCTACCATTTCCCTTTAAGCCTCTGCCAGGCCTGCTCCTGCTATCACAGAGGGGCAGGGATAGATATCTACACACCCCTCCTGGCCACAGCCTCAGCTGCCTCAGACCCACTCCCACCTACTGAGGCTCGGGCTCTGGCCTCTTCTCACCAGACTGAATACCCCACAACATCGGAGAACTCTTGGGCCCACACCGTAGGGGACCAGCACCATGGACCTAACTCCTGGGCAGTGCCTCCTTCTCATCCCCACTGAGACTTCCCCCTCCGCTGCCCCAAGGCTGAGAAGCCCCATGCAGGACTGGCCCCATGACCATGCACTCAACATAGTCATGGCACTGTATATTAAACCCATTTTATGGATGTGAAAACTGAGACCAAGCGAGGCAGTGTAATCTGCAAAAGGTCATACAGTGAATCAAGCATAGGGTCTGGGCTCTCGACAACAAACTCTAGAAAAAAAACCCCAACAACACAGCCACTGTCCCATCCCACTGTGTGGCCTTAAGCAAGTCACCTGAGTCCATTCTGTGCTCCTTAAATTGCTCTGCTGAATCCCAGACAAGAGAATATCCAACGCTGGCTTATTCCCTCCAACCTCCTCTAGTAATGGGGAAATTACTGCAAAAGGTAATGAGTCCTGTGGTCAGAAACTTCTTGTCTGGGCTCAAAATCCAGACAACTCACCCACTGGTCACTCTCAGAGTGATGGGGAACAAGTTTCATATTTTCGCTCTCCCATGTCCTATAAGTCCTCTTGTGTTAGTCCTCTTGTGTTTGGGTCTGTAAACCATCTGCTCAGGATTTGGGGAGGGAGGAGGAGCCTAGAGAGAGGGAAACAGCAATGCAGCTACAGGCCAGGGGCACTGGAAGACAGACAATAAACATTCCATGCCGGTAGGACACCAGGGACGTTTTGGTTTTTTTTTTTTTTGGCTATGCTGTTACATTTTATTTATTTATTTATTTTTTACATCTTTATTAGAGTATAATTGCTTTACAATGGTTTGTTAGTTTCTGCTTTATAACAAAGTGAATCAGTTATACATATACATATGTTCCCATATCCCTTCCTTCTTGCCTCTCCCTCCCTCCCACCCTCCCTATCCCACCCCTCCAGGCGGTCACAAAGCACCGAGCTGATCTCCCTGTGCTATGCAGCTGCTTCCCACTAGCTATTTACCTTACGTTTGGTAGTGTATATATGTCCATGCCTCTCTCTCGCTTTGTCACAGCTTACCCTTCCCCCTCCCCATATCCTCAAGTCCATTCTCTAGTAGGTCTGTGTCTTTATTCCTGTCTTATCCCTAGGTTCTTCATGACATTTTTTTTCTTAGATTCCATATATATGTGTTAGCATACGGTATTTGTCTTTCTCTTTCTGACTTACTTCACTCTGTATGACAGACTCTAGGTCTATCCACCTCATTACAAATAGCTCAATTTCGTTTCTTTTTATGGCTGAGTAATATTCCATTGTATATATGTGCCACATCTTCTTTATCCATTCATCCGATGATGGACACTTAGGTTGTTTCCGTCTCTGGGCTATTGTAAATAGAGCTGCAATGAACATTGTGGTACATGACTCTTTTTGAAGTATGGTTTTCTCAGGGTATATGTCCAGTAGTGGGATTGCTGGGTCATATGGTAGTTCTATTTGTAGTTTTTTAAGGAACCTGCATACTGTTCTCCATAGTGGCTGTACCAATTCACATTCCCACCAGCAGTGTAAGAGGGTTCCCTTTTCTCCACACCCTCTCCAGCATTTATTGTTTCTAGATTTTTTGATGATGGCCATTCTGACTGGTGTGAGATGATATCTCATTGTTTGGGTCTGTAAACCATCTGCTCAGGATTTGGGGAGGGAGGAGGAGCCTAGAGAGAGGGAAACAGCAATGCAGCTACAGGCCAGGGACACTGGAAGACAGACAGACAGTAAACATTCCATGCTGGCAGAACACCAGGGACATTTTGGTTTTTCTTGTTTTTTTTTTTTTTTTGCAGTACGTGGGCCTCTCACTGTTGTGGAGCACAGGCTCTGGATGCGCAGGCCCAGCGGCCATGGCTCACGGGCCCAGCCGCTCCGCGGCATATGAGATCTTCCCGGGCCGGCTCACGAACTCGTGTCCCCTGCATCGGCAGGTGGACTCTCAACCACTGCGCCACCAGGGAAATCTCTTAAGGCAGCATCTCAGCCACCTTGTGCAGCTGCAAACGTAAATCATCATCAACACCCCCAGCCTGTCTACCTCTTTCAAATTGACAAAGCATTTTCATCTATGAGAGACAGATAGATATTATTACAATTATCTTCCCATTTTACAGATGTAGAAACTGAGGATCAAAAGAGGTTAATGAATAAACCCAATATGTAGTAGAGCCTGGCCTGGGACCAGGTCCCGGTCCTTTCATACCAATGGTCTTTCCAGATCCAAGTCCCTCTCAGTGCAGTGAATCTCCCACACAAGATGGTTTCAGACCTTGAGAAGCCACATGAAAGGGGGAGGCCAGGCCTGTCGCAGGGCAGCCTCTCTCCTCCCTAGCACCATTCCAGGCAGGAAAACTAAGGTCTGTGGCTGCATGTCAGCAGCCTCTGAGATCAAGGTGGCCTTTGTTCAACCCCAGCTCCTCCTTCTGCACTCAGTACGTCACAAACGGTCTGTGCCTCCAGCCCAGCCAGACCTGCAAAGGCTGCTGGCCTGAGAAACCTCAGCTGTTCTCTCAACAGGGCCCGGGGACCCTCACTGTCTGTGAGCTGCAGGCTGGTGGACCTGCACTCCTTCCCAGGGCAGTGACGTGTCCTCCTAGGGAGTCTCACGGTCCAGCTTTCACAGGGTCTTTTCACCTTAGTCTTAACATCCATCCCATCTGTCACACCAACGACATTACCTTTTAAACCTGGAGAAGGCCCCCCCCACCCCAGTGGAGAGACTGCTCTCACCCTGAGCTTGTTCCCAGCTCCTGAGTGGGCTCCTGTTTGTCTGTGGCTCTCACCCCAGCCACATCTTTCGGCTTCTTTCTGCTGGGCTCCTTTATCACTAGATTTCCCTAGATTCTTGGCTGGACTGGTTGTCAACATCTCTCTTCTGTCCAGCGGGGGAGGACAGACCACACCACAGCACAGCCTTCTACCCACCCCAGGCATTCAGACCACATTACTCTACCCCATAGGGAGGTGAGTGGGCTCTGCAGATCCCCACACACAGTCCCTGAGAAGGTGCCCACCGACCTTTGAGACCGTCCCATTGGGAGCACAGAGGGGAGGGAGAGCCCCAGCAGGAACAGATAACTGGGAAAACCTCCCCACTTTAAGGGTCACTCCCCATCCCTTATGGGCCTAAGAAAGAACCCCCATCAGCCTCCAGCCTGCACACCAGCTCCCACTCCCCGGAGTAAGACCTTCCCTCCCGCCCAGTGCCCGAAGACCCTTCCAGATGCAGCTCAGATGGCCCCCTGGGAGCCTGCCCCATCTGCCCCAGATGAATTAGGTGCTCTCTGCGCTGGCTCCCACAGCACTTCAGCTAGTTGTTGATTATTTGTGATGTGACCGGGTCACAGGCTCTTGTCCCCCTCTTCTGATGCAGGCCCCAGGCCCCGTGAACAGGGAGGCAAGGAGACCCCACTCTCAGGCTGGTGCCAGTTCAAGGTCGGCACCTGAGAGTGGGTGTCCTGTTGACTCACCCTGGTCCCAGCCCTCCCGTAAGGACGCTGGGGTGTCACATATGCTCTTGAACACGACAGGCAGCTTTCAGCTAAGCTGCACGTGGCAGCCATGGCTGGTTTCCACTCAGCAAATATTTACTGAGCACGCCAGTGCCTCGGCACAGCCAGGGCTCTCATTTCCTGTCCAGGTCACCATCTGCTGCGGTCATTGAGCCCTGAGGTGGCTTCAGGGGCAGCGTGACCTCACCCAGCGCCTCCCCTTCTGATAGACACTTGGTCCCCAAGGACCCAGTTGCCGTGTTCTGTGGGAAAACGAAGGTGAGCTCCTCCATGGCTATATCTTCCCAGACCTGTTTCAGGGGTGCTAATTCACCCCAAGAACATCCACCCCTCAGAAGGAAAATCTTAAAGTCTGCAGTGTTATCCTCAGAAATTCAAGTCTGAAAGCTAAATTCTACTATTGGCATAGTAGTAGAATAATTCTACTACTGGGCATATACCCTGAGAAAGCCATAATTCAAAAAGAGTCATGTACCACAATGTTCATTGCAGCACTGTTTACAATAGCCAGGACGTGGAAGCAACCTAGGTGTCCATCGACAGATGAATGGATAAAGAAGATGTGGCACATGTATACAATGGAATATTACTCAGCCATAAAAAGAAACGAAATTGAGTTATTTGTAGTGAGGTGGATGGACCTAGAGCCTGTCATACAGAGTGAAGTAAGTCAGAAAGAGAAAAACAAATACCGTATGCTAACACATATATATGGAATCTAAAAAAAAAAAAGGTTCTGATGAACTTAGGGGCAGGACAGGAATAAAGACGCAGATGTAGAGAATGGACCTGAAGACACAGGGAGGGGGAAGGGTAAGCTGGGACAAAGTGAGAGAGTAGCATTGACACATATACACTATCAAATGTAAAATAGATAGCTAGTGGGAAGCAGCTGCATAGCACAGGGAGATCAGCTCGGTGCTTGGTGACCACCTAGAGGGGTGGGATAGGGAGGGTGGGAGAGAGATACAAGAGGGAGGGGATATGGGGATATATGTATACATATAGCTGATTCACTTTGTTATACAGCAGAAACTAACACAACATTGTAAAGCAGTTATACTCCAGTAAACATGTTAAAAAAACCCCACATAGGTCAATGGAACAAAATAAAGAACACGGAAATAAACCAACACATATATGGTCAATTAATTTATGACAAAGAAGCCAGTGGGGAAAGAACAGTCTCTTCAATAAATGGTGTTGGGAAAACTGGATAACTATATGCAAAAGAATGAAAATGGCTGAGAAATATTGCATTGTATATATGTACCACATCTTCTTTATCCATTCATCTGTTGATGGACATATAGGTTGCTTCCATGTCTTGGCTATTGTAAACAGTGCTGCAATGAACATTGTGGTGTTGCTTAGCCATTAAAAAGAATGAAATAGTGCCATTTGCAGCCACATGGATGGACCTAGAGATTGTCATACTGAGTGAAGTAAGTCAGACAGAGAAGGACAAATATCATATGATATTGCTTACATGCAGAATCTAAAAAAAAATGATACAAATGAACTAAAATTTACAAGACAGAAACAGATACACAGACTTACAGAACAAACTTATGGTTACCCGAGGGGAATGGTTCGGGGGAGGGATAGTTAGGGACTATCATGTACACACTGCTATATTTGAAATGGATAACCAACAAGGACCTACTGTGTAGCACAGGGAGCTCTGCTCAATATTATGTAACAACCTAAATGGGAAAATAATTTGAAAAAGACTAGATACACGTATATGTATAACGGAATCACTTTGCTGTACACATGAAACTAAAACAATGCAAAAAGCAACAAGTGAGCCTACGTCAAACTAAAAAGCTTCTGTGCAGTAAAGGAAATCATCAACAAAAGGAAAAGGCAATTTACTGAATGAGAGAAAATATGTTCACATCTTATATCTGAAAAGGGGTTAAGATCTAAACTATGTAAAGAACTCACACAACTCAACAGTAAAAACACAAACAATCCAATTTAAAAATGGGCAGAAGATCTGACTAGACATTTTCCCAAACATACAGATGGGCAACAAGTACATGAAACCATGCTCAATATAAGCAGCCTCAGAGAAATATAAGTCTAAACTACTACGAGATATCACCTGACACCTGTTAGAATGCCTAGTATCAAAAAGACAAGAAATAACAAATGTTGACGAGGATGTGGAGAAAAGGGAACCCTTGTACATTGTTTTTGGGAAAGTAAATTGATGCAGGCGCTAGGGAGGTTCCTCAAAAATTAAAAATAGAACCACCATATGATTCACCAATTCCACTATGGGGTATTTATTTGAAGAGAATGAAAACACTAACTTGAAAAAATATACATGCACTCCCATGCTCATTTCAGCATTATTTACAATAACCAAGAAATGGAAACAACCTAAAACCTAAGTGTCCACCAATGGATGAATGGATAAAGAAAATGTAATATATATACATACACAGTGGAATATTATTCAGCCATAAAAAGAATGAAATCTTGCCATTTGCTACAAAATGGATAGACTTTGAGGGCATCACGCTAAGTGAAGTAAGTCAGACAGAGAAATACTAGTACCGTTTGATCTCACTTGTATGTGGAATCTTAAAAAAAAACCAAACAAGCTCATAGATACAGAAGACAGGTTGGTGGTTGCCAAAGGGGGGTGGGGGTGGGGGGAGGTGGGCGAAATGGGGAAGGAGATCAAATGGTACAGACTTCCAGTTATAAAATAAATAAGTTTTAGCAATGTAATGTACAGCATGGAGACTATAGTTAAAAATACCGTACTGCATATTTGAAAGATGCCGAGACTACATCTAAAAGTTCTCACTACAAGAAAAAAAATTCTGTAACTATGTATGGTGACAGATATTAACTAGATTTATTGACTTAATCATTTTGCAATATATGTAAATATTGAATCATTATGTTATAAACTAATATAATGATGTATGTCAATTACACCTCAATAAAATTTTTTTAAATTATATTAAATCAAAAGTGAAAAAGGAACATCTAGTTTGCAGCAGCAGGAAGTCACAGGGGCAGGGCCTCTGGTGATCTGTCAGGGCCTATCAGCCCAGGGAATCCTGAACAGGCCTCCACCTCTACCCTTGAAGCTCCTGAGAAGTCTTCAGCAGGGGTTTTCAGCACTGCTGAGACCACCTGGAGTAAGGAGAAGCTTGGGAGTCTGGGGTCAAAGTCCCCTATCTCCCAGAGGGCCTCTCCCCACTCCCCACTGTCCAGAGCTCCCAGCCTGTAAACTGGGGGGAGGGGTGGGAGGAAGGACACCTGGTGGGATCAGGCCCTAGAGGAACTCACTCTTCATCAGAGATCTAAGGATGCAAAAGAGACCAGAAAATGCCCCCCGCCCCCCCATACGTGCCCATGCACACCCTCCATCAGAGGTCAGATTACCCAGCACCTAGGTCCAGGGGCAGATTCTTCTTGGAGAGGGGATGGGAAGGGGACCTAGAAAGGCCACTGGGGCCATGTGGGTTCCTGGCATCTGTGCACCTGCCTCAGGGACACCTTCTGCCTCACAGACCCAACCCCATGGATTTTCCCCCAGCTGCCTTTAGCACAGGCCAGTATTTGGGAAACACTTTTGAGAAAACAGCTCATGTCAGTCAGGGGAGCCAGGAAAGAGTCAGGAGACCCAAAAGGAAGTTACTTATCTCCACATAGGTCTCCCTTGTTTTGCTTTCAACTTCCTCCAGGCTGAATACACCAAAGGACACTGAGTGGGTCCACCCCACAGGCTGGTTCCTGCCAGCTCTGACCATCTCTGCCCAGGAAGAGCCAAAGGGTATGAAACCCCTGCTGCCCAGTGTCCCACCCACTCACCTCCAGATCCAGTTTCTTTTTCTTCTTCTTTCATTTTGTGGAAGCTTTTTCTTTCAATTTTATGTTTTCAAACTTTTATTAATTTTTAATAGACATTTTCTAGAAGGGTTTTAGATTTACAGAAAAATAATGAAGATAATAAAGTTCTCACATCCCCTTACACACCATTTCCCCTATCATTAACATCTTACATTAGTATGGTAATCCGTTACAATCAAGGAACTATTATTGATAGGTCCACACATTATTCAGATATCCTTAGTATTTCCCTTATACCCCTTTTGTGTTCTAGGATCCCATCCAGAACAGCACATTACATTTAGTTGTCATGTCTCCTTCAACTCCCTTAGCTGTGACAGTTTCTCAGAATTCCCTTATTTTTGATGTTGACAGTTTTAAGGAGTATTGGTCAAGTACTTTGTACATTGTCCCTCCATTGGGATTTGTGTGATGTTTCTGAGGTTACAGGCTTTTGGAGGAAGACAACTGAGGTAACAATGCCCTTCTTATTATATAATCTCAGGAGTGCATACTGTCAACATGACCTCACTGGTGACGTTGACCTTGATGTCTGTCCTGGGTAATGCCTTTCAGTAATTTTTTATTCCTGCTTTGAGTTCTTTTTTTTTTTTTAACATCTTTATTGGAGTATAATTGCTTTACAATGGTGTGTTAGTTTCTGCTTTACAACAAAGTGAATCAGTTATACATATGCATATGTTCCCATATCTCTTCCCTCTTGCATCTCCCTCCCTCCCACCCTCCCTATCCCACCTCCCTAGGTGGTCACAAAGCACCGAGCTGATCTCCCTGTGCTATGCGGCTGCTTCCCACTAGCTATCTATTTTATGTTTGCTAGTGTATATATGTCCATGCCACTCTCTCACTTTGTCCCAGCTTACCCTTCTCCCTCCCCATATCCTCAAGTCTATTCTCTAGTAGGTCTGTGTCTTTATTCCCATCCTACCCCTAGGTTCTTCACGACCTTTTCTTTTTTTGTTTTTCTTAGATTCCATATATATGTGTAGCATACGGTATTTGTTTTTCTCTTTCTGACTTACTTCACTCTGTATGACAGACCTAATTGTCCATCAACAGATGAATGGATAAAGAAGATGTGGCACCTATATACAATGGAATATTACTCAGCCATAAAAAGAAATGAAATCGAGTTATTTGTAGTGAGGTGGATGGACCTAGAGTCTGCTTTGAGTTCTTATCTCTATTTCTAAGAGAACTTTCTCATTTTGAGATAGTTTCTTTCTTTATTGCTTTTTTTAGGTGGATGCATTTTTCTAGAAAGGGGTTCCTAAATCATCAGATTCTCAAAAGTTTGCATAATAAGAGATGTCAAGACCCTAACAAGGTCGGCTTAGGAGCCTCTCGGGTCACTTCCAGTGCAGCCAATACTTACCGAATACGACCGGGAATTCATCCCATAGCAAGGCTTTCCTTCTAACCATAGGAATTATTTCAAGGGCTTTCTTTTTAAAGAATTTTTCTTATTTATAGTCAAGGTACACACAGGAGACAGCACAGGTGTGACTGCCAAGGAAAATCACTAGGGGGATATTTATAACAAGGAAATATTGGCAAATAAATGATGAAGAAGGGGAGGAAATCCCCAAGATGTTACATTGGAGGGCTGTCACTGAGATGGTTAGTGGTGTTGTGAATTTTAGTGAAGTGATTGCTGGATTGCCATGTAGCCATAGTGTACACTTAATAGCACCTATAATAAAGCACGTGGTACATCAGGAGTCAAGGCCATGGATCCACATTTTATTTTTCTGATTTACAAGTGTTGAGAAAGGAGAAATCCCAAGATGCCGCTCTCCCCCACCAGGGAAAAGAACATTTTGACTTCTGTGAATTGGCCAAATTGTTGTCTCTTCCTGAAGCCATCATTAGCCAGCATGACAAGGCCTCCATCATTCGAATTATTTAGCCATCTGATAATGAGGGCCTTCATGAACCGGGAGGACCCTCCGTGGAATCTGCGAATGGAAAGCCCCTTACCTAACACATTAGTAAAAGTTACAGGTACACAATGAAGGAAAGCCCTAGTGCACCAGCCATTGACGTATTTGAAGCACACTTGGGAAGTCACATTTTGCAGTCCCTAGAATGGCTTTGCATTGGCACTAAATGAAGAAGGAAAATTTTGTACATTTCCAACAGTCTCCATCTACCTACCCCTCTTGCAAGTGACTGGCTTAGTTTGACCCTTTTCCTCTAATGGTTCGGCATGAGGAAAACACAGCTTCAGTGAGAGGGATTTTTTTATTGGCCACATCACACAGCTTGCGGGATCTTAGTTCCCCAACCAGGGATTGAACCAGGGCCCACAGCAGTGACGGCGCTGAGTCCTAACCACCGGACAGCCAGGGAATTCCCATAGTGAGAGGGATTTTGTATTTGTGTGATGATTTGCCAAGTTGGATAACCTACCTTGTCCCTTGGAGCTAAAGATGGAGATAAGATTTGTCTGTCCCCTCTTAAGCAGGATCTACCCCAGACTTGTTGCTTCTGGGAGCTGGCACTACTCTAAGGGGGAGTCCAGAGCAGCTGGAACCTTTTGGCTGTTAGTGAGTTTGCTGGTTAATAGCTAAATCAAGAAAGGTATTGGTGAATAATAGAGATATTTGGCATTTGAGGAAGGTTGAGGGAGGATGAGGAACAGTGACCAATATGACTACTCACTGTTGAGAAACCAAATCCAAGTCCACTAACTCCTCCTTGAAGAATATTGAAGCTACTGGCTGTCACATATAGAGCAGATCTATTTCATGTGGACTTTAGCAAATCAAATGATAGAAACTGGGCTATTGTCAACTGAGTATTAGAATTCTTGTATCTCATTGAAATCTCCGATTTTGTAATAGCCTTTAATAGAGTTTCAGCCTTGTCTTAATCTGTTTGGGACCTAGTATCAAGAATATCCAATTTTGAAACTGATGTGTCACCGTGTCAACATTGTATCGAACTGGAGACACCACTGTTTGTTGTTCTGCAATGCCCACATTCAACCGTTTTGTGCATGATATCCAACAAATTTTAATAAGCTAGTGAAGAAGAAATCTGAGTAATTAGTTTAAGCAAGTAAATGCTAATTAGGGAATGTCTCAAAAGCATCCCTTATATACTAGGTCAAAACACATCTTACAGCCCTGCTTAGTAGTGTAATCCAAGTTCTGTCAAGGCAACTGCACTTGTGTGTGTGTGTTTGCTTTGCCTGACAGATGGCTCTGTTCGCTTAGATTGATAGCTAGGAAAATAATAATTCCATTATTCTGGCCAAAAGAATATTAGCTCTTGGGTTTTGGCTGTTTCAGTCAGTCTTCCTGCCAGCACAGCATATGAATCTATATGGATTCGATTTTCAAGGAAATGGACTCATCTTGAAGAGTGGCTATCTGAAATATCATCTGTTCACTCTAAAAAAAGCCCCGCAATGAACAAATATAATAAAACAGAAGCAGACTCACAGACGTAGAGAACAGACTAGTGGTTACAAGAGGGAAGGGGGTAGGGAGAAGGACAAAATGGGGAAGGGGATTAAAAGGCACAAACTACTAGGCATAAAATAAATAAGTTACAAGGATGTAATGTATAGCATAGGGAATATAATCAATACTTACAATGACTTTGTTTGGAGTATAATCTATAAAAATATCAAATCACTGTGTTGTACATCTGAAACTAACATAATATTATAATTCAACTAGACTTCAATAAATAAAAAAGAAAGAAAAATTTGGCTTTAGCTCTGTGCTGGTTTCTCCTTTAAAGCAGTCTATTTCCTTGCTTCTCTCCTGTAGCATTAAGGCAATCTTTTCTTAAAATCTGAGACGAATAATTGAGGTTTCTGCAGAATAAAGGAGCTGCACAGACATGGCACAGCAGCTTGCAACTCCTGTGCAGTCATTCCCTGCTTTTGTACATGATGCTTTTTAAAGTGCTTTTAATAGTCAGCATTTTGACTTACCCAGGGCCAGATGCTGGCTGCAGTGTGCTATTCCTTCAGCAGTGGATGTGTTCAGTGTTGCCAGAAACAGTCGAATATGCAGGTAGAAGCTGTGAGATACAATACAGAGATTAGTGCCCTCATAAGAAGAGGAAGAGATAGCAAAGCTTTCCCTCTTCACCGTGTAAGGAAACAGCAAGGAGACAGCAAGCCAGGAAGAGGGCCCTCACCAGGAAGGGCATCAACCAGCACCTTGATCTTGGACTTCACAGACTCTGGAATTATAAGAAAATAAATTTCTGTTGTTTAAGCCATCTAGTCTATGGCGCTTTGTAATAAAACTCTAAGAAGACCAAGACAGTCTGGAGGAGAAAAGGAAAAGACTCCATGACCCACCAGCACCACCTGCAACCAGCCCCTAAGCCTCCCTCAAAGCATCCTCCTTCCCGGCCCACCCATAGCACCTGGGCGTTAGTGCCACCTGGCGGCTGAAGATGAAACTGTCCTAGCGGTTTCCTGAAAGGTGTCTTCCAACATCAGGTCAACATTCAGCCAACATGTAATAAGTGTCAACTGTGTGCAGCACCACTGGGATACAAAGACAGGAGGCAAATTCACTTTACTAGAGGAGTCCAAACTCTAGCGGGGGAGATAGAAGCAGAAATCATTTCAGTGCAGGTTGTATGTGCTACAGTACAGAGGCTCTTAAGAAGCATTTTCTTTCATCAAGGAGAACAAAACAGACCATGTGAAAACTGAAATAAAGCAGGAAGGCCTCTTGGAGGAAGAATGCAAGATAACCTGCAGGAAACAGGTGGAGCACACACAGCCACCAGGAGAGGAAGGGGCTGCAGGAATGGAAAGAGGTGTAGCTTGGGGGTCCTGTGGCCCAGGGTCTCCATTCCTGACAGAGGCCAAGGCAGGTGTAAACTGGAGGAGACTGGTCCAACATGTTGTGCTCTAGGGATGTTAGAAATGACCAAAGCAATGGACTTAAAGTTAATTTAAAAAGAAAAAAAATCAGCTTCTCATGCATCAAAATTTACCAGGAGCATGACAGTCTGAGGGGGAAAGGACAAAAGGGGAGTAAGTGAGCCTATTGCCTGCCTAGGTTTTCCCCAGATCCCTCCTCACTCGTAAGGTTCAGGTAAGGTTGGGGGTCTCAGCATTGGGGAGAGAAGCAAACGGTACCGGGTGGGGGAGAAATGACTCCCTCCGCGGCCCCTTCCAGCCATACAACTCAGTGTGCAGAGGGCTGATGTGAATGCGGGGGATGGTGGGTCGCGTGGCCAGGTCCTAAGAGGATGGACTTTCACGGCAGGAGTCAAGGCAAAGGGTAATGAGCAAAACCAGCAGCAGTGAGTTCCCGGTAAACCCACCACTCAGATCAAGACTCTACCAGCCACGCGGAGGGGTGTGGAGAAGCCCCTCAAGCAGGGCAGCAGAGCTGGGCCAAGCAGATTGGGGCTGAGGCCAGGAGAGCAGGGCCAGCGGGATCCAGGGAATGTGGACAGAGCCCAGTGTCACAGCCACATCCACGTGATGAAAACACAGGAGAGCAGCAAGACTAATACCTTCCAGCAAGAAGACTTTGGTCCCGGTCCAGCTGCAGGCGGGGTCTGTGGCCTCCATGGGAAAGGGAGCCCTGAGGCCAGGACAGCCTTTTGCACTGGTGTCCTCAGGCCTCCCACAGGCCCTGCAGGTAGCGGGTGCCGAATAAATGCTTCCTGGATGTGAGGATGTTGCAGCTTCCACCTGAAACCACCAAAGAATTCTTGCACCAGGTATCACTGAAGATAAAGGCCCCTTGGCCTCTGAGCTAGCCTTTCCCCCGAAGGAATTCCTGACTCCAGTCAGTGCTCAGAGGCGCCTGCCTGCTTTGAACTCTGCTGCTCGGCCTGCCAACCACCCAGTTCCCAGAGGTCCTAACAGCCAGGCTGCCTCGCCCCACTTCTCCTGACCTAACCCCTTGAGCACCAGCTTCACCCCTGCCCCAGCACGGCCCAGACCCAGGAGCAGTGCAGGCTCAGTCCTGGGGACAGTGACTGCGGGCTAAGAGCCTGGTGTTTCCCTCAAACCTGAACACAGGACTTCATCCACGGATTCAGTGAACACTGGTTGCCTGTTGCCCAGGTCTCCTAGAAAGCCAGAAGCAGAACTGAATACTCTGGTTTTCCTGGACACCATCCCAACTGGTACTGGGGGTTCATCCTCCTCCTGGGAGAGTCTGCACCCACCCTCAACGTCCCATGAGGTCCTTAGCTCTATCCCCGGGACAGAGGGTTTACAAATGTCCCACGTCCCCCAGGTCCCTGGTGCTGGGCTGCCTGCACTCCCAGAAAACTATTATAAATCGCTGGCACCTAACTCTTACTGCCTGTCCCCTCACTGTCAAGGCTGCTCTCACCCCTTGCCCTGTAAGAAGGGAGCAGTGTCCTTCCTCTGGAGCACAGCCCCAATCTGTGTGTCCAGCAAATCACTGAGGCCCAGCCACTGATTTCCATGGGATGATGAGAGAGCCGGGGTCACTTCCTCTCCTCTTCTCTTGGCAAAAGTTTTCCTGATAAAGTCTGTTCCTTAATCATATGAATTTTCAGGAATTCTTCCTGGGACCTGATATGCGGTTGTGGCAATAACGAAAAGACCCGCCTTGCAAAATGGCACAAGACTCTGGAACTGAGCAGTGGGACACAACGGTGATTTTGTTAAAGGACAGAGAATCAAAGGCACCAGGGCTGTTTCTCCAGGCTCCAACCTGCCCACCAGTGCCCCTCCCCAGCCAGGCAGTTTCCCTGTTTCCCCACCATCCCTGTCTCCCATCCCTACACATTCCACTTTCCAGATTTTATTCTCTTGCCTCAACTTCTTTGAAAAAATGTCCCCAAAGCCTGAGTATTCTCTTCCTCTGAAATACAGATTAAATCATTCCCATTTGTAATGTAAAGAACCATCTTCTGAGATGTGAATCAGCACCGTCTTGTGAATGAAGGGTCTTAGTGAAGAATGAGGGGTGGGAGACAGAGGTGTGGGCTCCACCTGGACTGGCTTTGTCTTGTTGCTGGAAGAAAATCCTAAGGAGCCCTCACAGGAGTGGGGGTTCTTCCTGTGTGGAGCAGAGAGAATAAAACCCTGGTGCTGAGACTGCACTGTCCCTGGTGGCCAGGGGGAGAGAATCTAGATTCAGGGTGCTGGTAAGAAGTGGTAGTAGCAGGACGGGAAGCAGCTCAGTACTGGGGATGGGAGCAGAGAGAGTCCTGCTTCAGAAATGGAGCAGGGCTCATGTCATAGAGGGGGGTGGAGAATGAAACTGTATTAAGTGCCCACAACGTTCAGGGCACTGTGCTAGGAGCTTATATACGTTTTCCCAAGTAATCCTTACAGCTCGGCCCCTAACTACCTGGTCTACAGAAATGCATGCACCTGCCTCCAGGGGACACAAGAAAAAGGCCCTGTGATGTCTAGTGAAAGAAGCCAGAGAGAGAGGACACGAACTCTGTATCTTCTCCTGTGTGAACCGCCCAAACAGGCCAAGCAAATCACCATGTTTGTGGATGCCTACAGAGGTGGTCAAATTATGGAGAAAAGTAAGGAAGTAATTATATCTGCTGAGGGGGTCCTTGTGATTTGTAAGGGGCACACAGAGACTCTTGGGGTGCCGGGGTGTGCCATCTCATGACCCGTGGTGCTTATATTGGGTGTTTCCTTATAATAATTCATTAAGCTATACATTTATCGTTATGTTCTTTCTGTATTGTTTTTTCACAACTAAGAAGGTCTTTAACAAAAAGTTCTGTGAACACCTTTGGAGCATAAAGTACTTCCAATATTTGGGGGTTTCTGTTAGGATTCATCGCGGATGTGGGTAATGAGGCAGATGACATATTTTACATTTCCTGATGCACATTACAGACCCTATGGGATGTCACTGCTTAATTTGAATTTCTATGACTACAAGTAAATTACAACATGTTCTCAAATGTTTCTTAGCTGGCTTTATTTTCTATTTTGTGAATTATTTATTCATATCTTTGAATATAATCCATTCGTGAGATCCAGTCATGCTTGGGATGCCGACTCCAGAGCATTTTGAGGGCAGAGAAGTGTCCATGGAGAGGAAGATACTAAAGATACCAAAGGGGCGGGGGGAACCGGAGGGAGCAGCTGGTGTCCCTTCCCCAGGCTGCAGATGCAGAGCTGTGAGAATCCTTTCTGTTTGTCTCCACGCATCCTGTGTCCCCTGAAGCAGCTCATGGGACAGGCCCTGGGGATGCAGTGAGCAGACTTCATACCTGCCTGAGAGGAGCAGGTCCAGAGGGGCAGCAGACAAGACAAAACAAAACAAGGCAACTGAGACACAGGGCTGGATGGGACACACACAGTGATGGAGGGTAGACAATACACACTGGCAGGGTGGGGAAAGTGGTGTTTGAGCGGGAAGGAGTTTGAAGAGGGGGTGGTGGGGGCGTAGGGGAAGCTGAAGGAACTGTGAGCAAATAGAGTACTGAGTGGAATGGGTGAAACGTCGGGCACGTTTGAGACTAGTCTGGAGAGAAGGGAAGAGACCACGAAGGCCCTGGAGGCCATGCTCAGAGTTAAGCTTTATTTTGTAAGCTGGCATTTCCCAAAACATGTGACGATTCAGACACTAATTTAGCAGAGGCTCAGGAGGGCTTTGGTTGAAAAAATAAGAAGGAACGTGGAATCCCACGGTCACATATGTGATGCAGTGAGTGCAGGAGCCAAGCTATGCTCTGTTCTCCCCACAAGCCCTCACCTTCCTCTCCATCTCCCCACCTATGGTAGCTCATCAGCAGTGTCCTCCTTACAACGAAACCCCATTTTATTGTCAGTAGCACAACCACATCTCTGCACTAACCATGAGCTATCTGAGGTAGACCTGTCTGCCCCCAGCCCAGACCCTCTTCAATGGCATACTTGTTCCTTCCACAAATATTAATGAGCTCCTACTGTGTGCCAGTCACTGCTCCAGGTGCTTAGGACACATCCATGAAAGAATCCAGCAAAACCCTCTACCCTCATCACTCCATTAGAAGGAGGAAGACACTACACAACAGTCATGATAAATAAGGAAGTGGTATAGTGTGTTAGACGCTGATAAGGGCGCTGGGAAAAGCAGGGTAGGGAGGATCCAGGCCTGGGAGAGTGGTTTTAATTTTACATCAGAAGGTCAGAACAGGCTTCATCCAAGGAAAGCCTTTTGAGAAAAGACTGGGAGGAGGTGACGGAGTGGACATCTTAAGGAATAGCTTCCTTGGTGGAGGTGACAACCCTTGTAATGGCCCTCAGGGGGGACCGTGCCTGGTGTGCTCCAGGAGGCCAGCGTGGCTGGAGCAGATGTGAGTGCAGGCAAGAGGGGAAGGAGATCCTGAGATCAGACAGGTAACGAGGAGCCAGATCAGATCCATCTTGACCTGGAATCTCGGGATGCCCATGCCAGAAGGGGCCTCAAAGACTGCATGATAACCTACCACTTGCTGGTCAGGTGAGAAAATGAGGTGGACAGGACAGGGTCGATGGGCACTGGTATAGAACCTGGTTCCTGTACAGCTTCTCAAAGCCAGGTCTTGCTAGTGAGGACCTTGCCTGGGTCCTGTGCAGGGCTGTGCTCTCCACTCTGTCCACGTGTCCAGGAGAGACCACCCCGGTGGCCACAGCAGCAGGGCAGGGAGACTGGGTGGCTGCCGCTGCAGCACTGTCCACCAGGGGACGCTGGCCCAGCGCGCAGCTTCTCCCTTCATCCCCGGAAACTCCCTGATCTCGGCTCCGCAGGGCTGTCGCCACCTGGCTCTGTCCCCAACTCCAGCCCACGCAGCGGCTCCTTCCCACCCAGGCTTGCCCCCTTTGTCTCAACCAACCTCCCTGCCTCTCCTTCTCCCCCTCCCCTCCCCCCTCTTCCCAAGCTACCGGGGTGGGTACAGCCCAGCCCCAAAAAGGTCTCTGAGAAGGGGACCCCGCCTGGGTTTTGAGGGGCGGAGGAGTGGGAGATGGGGAGGGGTGGCTGAGGGCGGGGCGGGGCGGGGTGGAATGTGCACAGTCACGAGTGCTGTCTGCCCTGCTCCCCGGGGGCTGGCTCTTGCTCTCTCCCTGTTGTGTTTGCTGCTGAGGGGTCCCCAGGGGCTCATTTGGAGCCCGGGAACAGGGCAACCGGGGAGTAAGGGCAGAGGCGAGATTCGGAGAGGAGAGCGGGGGCCTCTGCCCGCCAGAGCCCCTGGGAAAGGAGGCCGCTCCCCGCCCCCCAGCCCCACTCGCAGGGCTTATCACCTTCCACAGCCTCGGAGAGGCGGAGACCGAGGCACCAGAGAAAGACTTCCAGGCACCCTCCTTCCCTGCCCCCGTTTCCCGGATGTGTCAGGACGAGGCCGGGGTGGACTGTGCCCGCACAGCGCTCTGCTCTAGGCCACCCTGGGTCCTGCAGGGCTGCGGCGGGCGGTGCTGCCGCGGCCCCTTATCAACGCCCTGTGCCCAGGCCACACCCGCCTGGCACACACACCCAGCGGGGAGAGGAGAAACGTCCAGAGAGCCCCTACCCCACCGCTCCACAGGCCGGGGACGGGAGGGAAAGCCAGGACGGCTGATGCAGGTGGGGGTCTGCGCCCAGTCTCTCTGACCCACTGTCCCCAGCGTCTCCTTCGTCCTCTTCCCCCACCCTGACCTCGCTCTCTGGGCCTCTGAGGCCTAAACCCCCAAACCTGAAGAGCAGAGGTCAGCGGGAGTCCCCAGCTGACCAGGGAAACAGGCTCCTCCCCTGAACCTTGGTCTTGCTCAGCAGCTGGCCCGAGGCCAGGAGCAAGCTTTCCCCTCTCCAGAGGAAGACTTCCTGCTGGCCAGAGGCCGGGGAAATCCCAGAAGCCGAGCTTCCCCTGCCCTCCAGGGACTCACACCCGCCAGGCCAGGGCAGGGAGCTGCTGGGCCCTCCCACGGCAGAGCGGGGGCGGGGGGAGGGGCTGAGGGCACGGGGGGAGGGGCGAGGGCGGGACAGGGTGAGAGAGGGGCTGGGGGGACGTCAGGGAGCAGGGTCAGAGGCCCAAGAGGGAGGGAGAGGGGCCCTCGTTCACCCCTTCACTTCTGGGTTTGGGGTTGCATCACTCACATCCCGCTCAGGGGAGGGGCTGAGGGCTGGCCAGACAGTGGAGGGAGGGGGAGGGGGCTTGGAGACAGGGAGGGGCGGGTGCCCGATATTTCTGTCAGAACCGGGAGGAAGGGATCGTGATGGGCTAAGGGGAGGGAGGAGACAGCTGGCAAGACCCACTCTCCCCCAAGCGCTGGGACTGGTGGTCCCGCCGTTCCTCCCCTCACAGTCGGCTGGGGTGGGAAGATGGGGAAGGGAGGAAGGAGAGAGTGAGAGTGAGGGGTGTCCACGTGGCAGAAAGCGCAGCCCCCGCAGGAGAGAAGGCAGCGTGCATGGGGTGGTGCTGGGCATTAGAATGGTTATTCTTGTCCTGTTTCCCTAGAGATCTCCTTCGGGCCCCCTCACAACAGCTGTGATGTATTCCTCCTCCAGTTCCCCTGCTGACGGCTTAGGGGACCAGGCCCAGAATCCCAGCCAAGGGCGGGAAGCCTCGTCTTCCCTGCAGTGAGCACCCCCATCCCACATTCTGTCTCCCTCCTTTGCAGCTAACTGCCCTCCTGACCAAAGCTGAGCCTTCTCCTCCCTCCTCCTCCAGGAAGCTCTCCTAGACTGACCTCCCCACACCCCCTCATTCCAGGGCTCTTCTTCAATCTGGCCGCAATGGCCACACACCCTTTTCTCTCCTGGGCGCTGATAGGTGGCTGTGTAAGTGTTCTAAGCCCTGTGGTTTCCTGGGTGTGTCTCGGGTCTCCCATTAGTAACAAGTCCAGGGCAGGGACCTTGAAGTCAGGTCACAAGCCAGTCCATGTGGGGAGGGGGTGGGGAAGCCGCCAGTGGATTTTCACAGCCCCGGATCCTAATTAAAGGGTCCCCATCTCTCCATCGCAACCTGCGTAAGCCTGACCTTTGCATCTCCCCTTTCCCCACTTTTTTCTCAAATCCAAGCCATCAGCCTCTCCCAACTTCTGGTTTTCAGTTAACAGGTCCACCCTTCTCCCACCCACCCAGGCTGGAAACCTGGAGTCATCTTGACTCCTTCCTCTGACAGCCCAGATACAGGCTCACATCCAGCCCTGCCTCTTCCAGCTCTCCAACCCCAGTCACCTCACTTCATCTCAAGTCAGCAAGCATTCTTGATCACCTGCCAGGGCCTGACTAGTGTCAGGTGCTGATACACAAAAGATGAGTAAGGTCCCGGCCTTGCCCTCGAGGGCGTCACCGCAGTGTTAGTTGCACTATAATAAGTCTTTTTTTTTTTTTTTTTTAACATCTTTATTGGAGTATAATTGCTTTACAATGGTATGTTAGTTTCAGCTTCACAACAAAATGAATCAGTTATATATATACATATATTCCCATATCTCTTCCCGCTTGCGTCTTATACTGGAAGCACAGAGAGCCCTGGAGTTGGAGAGATGCATTTCCACTGGGGACATGAGGAAGACAGTCTGGACTTTTCTGTGTTTCCTTAGTAGAAGAGATGAAGTTCTGGCTCACCAGTGACTGGCTGAGTGGCCTTGGACAAGTTATTTAACCTCTGAGCCTTTGTTTCCTCAACAACAAAAAACCCTTGCAGGATTTGGGAGGATTAACTGTAATAATAGCTAACATTTATTAGCTTTCGTTAGGTACCAGGCCGTCTCCTAAGTGTTTTATAGGTAACATGTCATTTTATCCTTGCAGACCCTGTGAGGTAGGGGACAGAGTCATCCCTATTTTTAGATGAAGAAACTGAGGCTCGGGGAGGTTAAGTACATTGCCTGCGTGAGTCCAACTAAAAAGGACTGATGCCAGGATTTGATGCAAGACACTGTTTCATAATCACGTATTACTCATCCATGTAAGTTTATCTTCAAAATAATGATACTAGTAGGCAACCTTTTTTGAGCACTACACTGTGCCAGGCTCTGTGCTGATTGCATGAGGCCATGGCATCAGATGCAACAGCAGGAGGAGAAGCGGGGGACTTTACCCTTCTGTATCGGCTGCTGCTTAACCTGCGTTCTCAAGGCTTCCACCTCTCAGAGCCTCAGACCAAGATGCTGGGCCTGGGCTGGTAGATGCAGAAGCTGGGAAAGAGTTGTTAACCAAAACTTTAGAAACGGAGACCTGACTGAAATAAAAAGGTGTTTATTGGGGCTTGTTAGAACTGCAGCCCGGGACACACAGATTCAAGAAGTACTTGAATTGTGTTCCATGGGACTACAACATGGCGGAGGCTTATGAGGGCAAAACCTGCAAGGTTACAGTTAATTACATGAGTTCTCAAGAATTACAATCAAAGACGGCAGGAAGTGAGGGTGCCGGTTACGCAAGGACAGGTTGGGGTCTGAAATGGTCGCATGGTTACAAGGGGGAATCTTGAGACCAGAAGGTTGCAGGTGGCACGTGTTGTTCTGAATGCCCTGGTGGTGTCCTTGGGTCTGGTACAGTTCAAAGAAAGTTCACGTTCTCTGTGGTGCAGAGACGTGTCTGACACCAGATCCTCAATGGCCTCCTGACTCCATTTTTGTGTGAACTGTGATGACTTTATTATAATTTCAATTTGTCATCAGAAAGGAGGGGAGAAGTGCCCCCAAGGGCACTGCCAACACCCCTCTCCAGCCCCATTCCCCAGCTATGACTACGGAACACAACATCAAGAGAAACCACCGTCTTGCCAGCTAAAGGTACCAGAGATCAGAGTTCAGGGTTGTCAAGCAGCTGGAAGTTTCAAGGGGGAAAATCTGGAAGCATGACAATCTAGGAGTGAGATCCAAGTCACAAAATAAATTGTCTAAATCCCTGGGTGGCAGCTAGACTATACATATGAGGGAAGGACCAAGGTACCTCGTAGAAAAGTAGGTGTATGGCAGAGAGAAATCTGTTATTGACAGAGATACAGAAAAATCAGAGCTGTGAATCTTTTTTTAAAAACCTGAATTCATACCCCAACGTTGTACAGCTTGTTGGTAAAAAGCTGAAGCCAGATGGGCTTGAAGAACAGAGTCCAAATCTGACAGAGCAACTGGCAAAAATGAGGGAATACTGAGAGGCAAGGGAACCATTGATGAACAACCTCTAAAAATGTGAGCAAATAATTTGACAGACACTTCACTAAAGGACAAATTGCAAAGAAGCACCTGAAAGGTGGAAAAGTGCTTAACGTCATTTAGCATTAGGGAAATGCAAATGCAAATCACACTGAGATAACACTACACAACCCTACCATGGCTAACACAAGAAGACTGAAAATACCAATTGTTGGAGAGGATTTGGAGCAACTCGAGCTCTCATACATTGCTGGAGGTAGTGAAAATGGCACATCCACTTTGGGAATTTGTTTGGAAATTTCTTGTAATTTTAAATGTACACTTAACCATACGACTCAGTGTTCTATTCTTAGATATTGACTCAGCAGTCCTAAGGAAGTGAAAAACAAGGCTGAGATTATGTGAAGCAACATAGGAACCCAGAGAGCAAAATTCAACTCTCGGGGTTGCACTAGTAGGACCAGAGAGTTGGTGTCTCCTTAAATTTTGAACCTTCGATGACTTCCTTGCCTCACGCTAGTCCCAGCCCTGAGAAAACATGTCTACACAAAGACAGGTGTGTTCATAGTGTCTTTATTGGTAATATCCCAAAACTGGAAGCAGCCCAAATGTGTATCAGTTGGTAAACGGATAATCACATTGTGGTACGTCCATTCCACACTGTGGAATACTACACAGCAACACAAAGAAATGAACAAACAGTACGCAGAAAAACATGAGGGACTCTCCAAGGCTTTATGCTGAATGAAAGAAGTCAGACACAAAAGACTACTACTGTATGATTCCATTTACGTAAACTTCAAGAAAAGGCAAAATTATAGTGTGGGAAAGCAGATTAGTGTGGCCTGGATCAGGGGGATCCAGAGGAAGGGGATACAAGGGAATTTTTTTGAAGGGATGGAAACATCTGTTTATTGACTGTGGTATGGGCTACCTCACTGTGTACATTTGAGTAAATGTGTGAATGAATACAGCCTTTGAGGGCAAACAGAGTTTGTCAAATCCCCTTGACAGGCTTAGAAGCCCCGAGTCTCAAGGAGAATACAGACCCTGCTGGGAACTGACCCAAATGCCAGACCAGGATTTGTTCAGAGTCCTCTGCTTTTCATCTTCCAAGGACAGGGTGAGAGGTAGCATACTGGGCTCATCAGTGATGCGCAAGCAATCTCCCATGGGGATACACCTAAAGAGAGAGCCATGTGGTAGGGAAACAGACACACCTGTCCTTGATTACAAATAATACGTGCTTCAGAGGCAAAGTAAAGGATGCCAGAGACCAGATCTAGTAGGACAAAGCTGGGAGGAATGGAGGGGTAGGGGGGAGCAAGGTTCATTTTTCAGGGGCTGACTAGTTTTTATTGAGTTGTAATTTACATACAGTAAAAGTGGTTGATTTTAAGTGTGCAACAAGATTTTCTTGTGTTTCCTAGAGAAAAGTTTTAACTTTTCTACAACTGTGTATTAGATCCATTCAGGTTTTTACTTCTTGGGTGGAGTGGGGACTCTTGGGTCTGAGTTATTATGAGTTATAATAATAATAATATACTATATAATAATATATAATATAATAATCTGAGTTATTATTATGAGTAAAACTGTGCCCCCTTTCTGTTTGGATCTCGCCCTTAGAACCTAACTGGTAGGGCCAGGTGTTGTCGCCGTAGCTACTCAGTTGTTGGAACAGATGGGGTTAGACAAGGGACTAGGGGAAGCCATTCTGAGAGCTTAGTCTCTGTGTTTTTTCTCTGAATTTGCTAGAACACTTGCACTTCAGGCCAGTGCCCTGGGCTTATGAGCTGTTTGTATTCCATGGTGAGAGGAGCACGCCTTTGAGTTTTGTGTGTGTATGCGTGTGTGTGTGTGTGTGTGTGTGTGTGTGTTTCCATTTCCGCATGGCCCAGCCACTTTGGTAACCATCATTACTAGTATTATTATCTCTAGGAGCTGAGCTTGGAGAAAACAGTATGCTGGTAAACACTGCTCATTGAAAATCCCTTCTGGGAGAAATTCTTGGATGAGGATGAAGAGCTTTGCAGAAGTTACAAAGATTTTTTAAAAAACTGGAGCAAGAAGAATAGCAGGGATATCTTGTCTGTTGCAGGACTGATATTTGGGTTCACTTGGAGTTAAGCAGTTTCTCACACTTCAGACACTCATCGGTGTTGATGCAGACCAGCTCCCATTGCAAAAGATTGGCAAGAAGGTTGAAGTTACAGTGGAATATTGGGGAATTTTTTTCAACAGATGCTTGGCCACCTCCTCATGTGTTTCCTTGTGTACAGTAGTGCCACGGGAAAGAATTGATAGCTCAGGTGAGCTGATGGGGCTCCTCTCCTTATCCTTTAATTTTTAGAGGCTCAGAGTGAGTAGAGTCCTGGCATGGATTCCTAGCTTTCCAGTTGTTTTCCCAGCATTTGATGCTTTTCTGCCAAAGCCCCTTTTGGACCCTGCATCCTAAGTTTCAGAGCTGAGGCTGCGGAGCTGAGCCAAGGAGGGGAACCCAGATGCTCGGCCTCACAGATGAGACCAGCTGCAGAGGCTCATAGCTCTGGAGTCAGTGGTCTTTGAAGCAAAAACTGGGGGAGGCAGCTATGGTGGGGTCTTGAGGCTGCTAGGACCTCCAGAGGAGGGGTGACGCAACTGCACGTCTCAGCTCAGGCTGCACCTCCTGGGGGTGTCAGGAAGGATGAAGAGGATCTGGTAGTTTTTGCTGCCCAGGGTCTGACTAGCTGTCATTTGCTGAGGAGCACAAGGAAAATGTTGATAGTAACCAGTAACTGCAATGGTTTGTATTTATATATAACTCTTTTAGGAGAATATTTCAAAGGTAATTAGCATTATAATGAATCAAAACTGCGAGGGATTGTGTAAAATGGGGTATGAGTGAATTGAATTAATGAGATTGCATTTTTCAAATTATTGGCTCATCAAAGAATTGGTTGATAGTTTAAAATGAGTAAATTTTTAAATAGGAATTTTTAAATGACTCTAATAATGATCCATCATGTTTGTAGTAAATAGACTCAAGTCCATAACCAGTGGACCAAAAAAATGTGAATGCACATTAGTCCGATTAAATTCAAAATCACCAACTTAGTTCCAGCAAAAGAACATTACCCACCACATTAAATTAACCTTAACTTGAATTTTATTGTTCTTTCTAATTGTATACTTAAAATTTTTATTGTTATTAGATAAGCATACAGTGTATACATTTCGTATTTATATACCTTTGAGTAATGTAATAATAAAATAAGTTAGCGAAAATTGGATTTCAATATATGCGTGGTGAGTTTTTACTTTTAAAAGGGATCTCTGATTCTCAGCCTGAACACAAGTAACGTCTGTCACACTTGATGTCAGTGACACCTAGTGGCGGGAGGCAGAACTGCAACTTCATTGATGGTTTAAACAGCCTCCTCTTGGATAAACTTCAGTGTTCCTCTGGTCTTGAAATGAGTCTTGAAATGAGGTGACCACCAGTCCCTGGTCTCTCCCTGTGGCTCTTCAGCTATTTGGAGCAACTATATGGAGGAGAGAATTATATTTAATGTGCTGGGAACAGAACGTGGAAACAAATGGTGACTTTTAGAGTGAGGAAGTCTTCAGGAAGGCATTTCTAACAATTACAGTGGTCCAACAATGTACATAATTTGGCTAGAAATTCTCTTCTCTTTGTTTTTGTTTTTTTTGTGTGTGGTGACTCTAACATTCCTTGACCTTATGCCCTGTGGGTAATAAGCTCCCCACCACCAGAAGTGTTTAACAAGCAGCTAATGACCATTTGATCAGGGAGGGATTCTACTGAAGGGTCTCCTGAACTTGGTGGGAAGAGAGGTTAGAAGGCCTCTTGGCCCCATTGCAGCCCTGAGTTTCTTTAGGCTCAGAATTGAATCTGATTTCAGTGACTCTATGCAGGTAGGTTGAGAAAGAAGGGGCTGCCTCACAGCAGGTGCGCAGGACCCATTGATCCAGGTCGTGGGCCCAAGCCCACTCTGTTCCATGACCTTCTGAAAAGTGTCCATTCAAGTCTCCACCTTCACCATCTCCGCATCACTTGAGTTCTTATTAGGGTCAATTGAGTAAATGTTGCCACTGCCCTCTCTAAGACATCTGGGTGTCCTAGAAGTCACTTTGCCTTAAGAAGTTTCTTAAAGCTCTTTTTGAAAAGAGCTGATGTGCTCTAAATTGCGAACAGACCAGGGAGAGAATTATGCCTTTGTCACTATGAAAGGATCAAAGGTGGCCATGGGCTTAATGTGTGACAATGTGTGCAGTGGAGACGCAGGGGTCAGAGCTGTAGATTTATAGAGTGATCCCAATAAGGACGGTAGGCGCTCAACATAGTTTTGGAAGTTTTAGCCACAGCAATCAGAGTAGAAAAGGAAATAAAAAGAATCCAAATCGGAAAAGAAGAAGTAAAGCTGTCACTGTTTGCAGATGACATGATACTATACATAGAGAATCCTAAAGATGCTACCAGAAAACTACTAGAGCTAATCAATGAATTTGGTAAAGTTGCAGGATACAAAATTAATGCACAGAAATCTCTGGCATTCCTATACACTAATGATGAAAAATGTGAAAGTGAACTCAAGAAAACACTCCCATTTACCATTGCAACAAAAAGAATAAAATATCTAGGAATAAACATACCTAAGGAGACAAAAGACCTGTATGCAGAAAATTATAAGACACTGATGAAAGAAATTAAATATGATACAAATAGATGGAGAGATATACCATGTTCTTGGATTGGAAGAATCAACATTGTGAAAATGACTCTACTACCCAAAGCAATCTACAGATTCAATGCAATCCCTATCAAACTACCACTGGCATTTTTCACAGAACTAGAACAAAAAATTTCACAATTTGTATGGAAACACAAAAGACCCCGAATAGCCAAAGCAATCTTGAGAACGAAAAACGGAGCTGGAGGAATCAGGCTTCCTGACTTCAGACTATTCTACAAAGCTACAATAATTAAGACAGTATGGTACTGGCACAAAAACAGAAATATAGATCAATGGAACAGGATAGAAAGCCCAGAGATAAACCCACGCACACATGGTCACCTTATCTTTGATAAAGGAGGCAGGAATGTACAGTGGAGAAAGGACAGCCTCTTCAATAAGTGGTGCTGGGAAAACTGGACAGGTACATGTAAAAGTATGAGATTAGATCACTCCCTAACACCATACACAAAAATAAGCTCAAAATGGATTAAAGACCTAAATGTAAGGCCAGAAACTATCAAACTCTTAGAGGAAAATATAGGCAGAACACTCTATGACATAAATCACAGCAAGATCCTTTTTGACCCACCTCCTAGAGAAATTGAAATAAAAACAAAAATAAACAAATGGGACCTAATGAAACTTCAAAGCTTTTGCACAGCAAAGGAAACCATAAACAAGACCAAAAGACAACCCTCAGAATGGGAGAAAATATTTGCAAATGAAGCAACCGACAAAGGATTAATCTCCAAAATTTACAAGCAGCTCATGCAGCTCAATAATAAAAAAACAACGCAATCCAAAAATGAGCAGAAGACCTAAATAGACATTTCACCAAAGAACATATACAGACTGCCAACAAACACATGAAAGAATGCTCAACATCATTAATCATTAGAGAAATGCAAATCAAAACTACAATGAGATATCATCTCACACCAGTCAGAATGGCCGTCATCAAAAAATCTAGAAACAATAAATGCTGGAGAGGATGTGGAGAAAAGGGAACACTCTTGCACTGCTGGTGGGAATGTAAATTGATAAGCCACTATGGCGAACAGTATGGAGGTTCCTTAAAAAACTACAAATAGAACTACCATATGACCCAGCAATCCCACTACTGGGCATATACCCTGAGAAAACCATAATTCAAAGAGTCATGTACCAAAATGTTTATTGCAGCTCTATTTACAATAGCCCAGAGATGGAAACAACCTAAGTGCTCATCATCGGGTGAATGAATAAAGAAGATGTGGCACATATATACAATGGAATATTACTCAGCCATAAAAAGAAACGAAATTGAGCTATTTGTAATGAGGTGGATAGACCTAGAGTCTGTCATACAGAGTGAAGTAAGTCAGAAAGAGAAAGACAAATACCGTATGCTAACACATATATATGGAATTTAAGAAAAAAAAATGTCGTGAAGAACCTAGGGGTAAGACAGGAATAAAGACACAGACCTACTATAGAATGGACTTGAGGATATGGGGAGGGGGAAGGGTAAGCTGTGACAAAGTGAGAGAGTGGCATGGACTTATATACACTAGCAAACATAAAATAGATAGCTAGTGGGAAGCAGCCACATGGCACAGGGAGATCAGCTCGTTGCTTTGTGACCACCTAGAGGGGTGGGATAGGGAGGGTGGGAGGGAGGGAGATGCAAGAGGGAAGAGATATGGGAACATATGTATATGTATAACTGATTCACTTTGTTATAAAGCAGAAACTAACACACCATTGTAAAGCAATTATACTCCAATAAAGATGTTAAAAAAAAAAAAAGAAAAAAAAAAGAGGAGCGTGAAGGCCTCGCTGTTTTCAGGTTCTTCAGAATTGGGGAGAGATCAGAGGCAAAGAGTTTCTACAAAGCCCTTCTCAGCGATGCCCCGAGCACTTTCCTTGGAACTGGATACCTGGCCGCAGAGCCCCTGTGTTGCAGGCCCTGGATCTGTGCTATTTGAGAGAGATGCTGCCCACCCTGGAAAATCTACCTGATCTAAGCTCTGAGATCCAACTGTTACACTGGGTGACCCGACCATCCTCTCCATGATTAGTTTCCTGCCTGCAAACAATCAACTGTAGAATGTGTGTGACCTGACTGAACTTGACAATAATGTCCTCAGGATCAAGTGACACTGAGACCTTGAGCCCAGGGAGCATGTATAACCGAGCAGGACCCTATGTCCTCTGCTTTAGTTCTTCTCTGAAGTACCTAGATAACAGTATCTCATGCACATTTTCTGAGCTGTTTTACAGATGCTAAAACCCCCACCAGTGGAAGAAGTTAACTACTTGATGACCATGAGCACGTAACCCCCAGACCTAGTGGAGCCTGAGGACTGATAATGTTAACCCTGTGGTACCACCCTATTCCCTCACCATCAACCATTCAGAGAATTGTGCACAAGCTGATCACACACCCTGCGACTCCCCTCCCTCAGCTGGTCTTTAAAAATGCCTCCCTGAAGCCCATCTGGGAGTTCAGCCTTTGGGAGCATCAGCTGCCCCAAACTCCTTGTCTGGCGCCTTACAATAAACGCTGCACTTTCCTTCACCACAACCCAGTGTTCGTAGGTTGCCTTTATTGCACGTGGACAAGCGGACCCAAGTTTGGTTCGGTAACACATCAGACTTCTTCAGGGAGTCTGACCGTTGGGCTCACGTGGGAGCCCCTGGCAGCATGGTAGCATCATTGAGTGCAATCTCAGGGTTTCCCTTTAGGGGCAGAAATGGTCCCTATGGAGACGTGGGTGGGTCTGATGTTGCACAAGGATTGGAGGGGGTTTGTGTGGCCTGGGGATGGGGCAAGGTTTTGCGGGGCCCACATGCGCTGGACCACCTGAAGATGCTCTCTGAAAGCAGGCGACCACGTAGGCTCTGCAGACACAGGCCCAGCTCTGTCACTTTCTAACTGGGTGAGCTTAGGCAGGGTAGTGAACTTCACTGAGCCTCTGCTTCCTTTTTCTCTAAAATGAAAATATGAATATATTAGTTGCACCTGCCCCATAGGGTTGGCTGTAATAAGTGCAGTGAGGTGCCCAGCTCAGTGCCAGACACATGGGGGACCTCAGCAGAGGTGAGCTACAGTTACTGCAATGTAGCTACGGTTACAGGCAAGGGCCAAAGTGGTCCATCTGGTTGGACTGGGAGGAGGCTTATGCTGTTAAGTATTGTTAAAAGGTTTGGATTATAAAGACGGTTTGGATTTATAAAGTTTATGGAGCTAATAGAGAAGAATCATGTGGCAACAACCTCCCTCTCTCTCCTGCGCCCAAGGTTGCAAAAAGTTGTGGAAAGTCCAGAAGTGTTTGGTGCCTCCGTGATGGTACAGACAACTTTTTCAGGGTGGTCTGTGACTTGCGGGGGAAAGCTTGTGTGGCCGTGGGAGTGTGGGATCAGGCATGGGCTGCTGAGGAGGGAACACTGTAAAGACTATTATGACCTCTGGAAAGCTGGAATTTAACATCAGTGGTCTTCAGAAGGTCTAGAGCATGCAGCAATTTACAAATTTACAAATACAAAACTTTGAATCTTATGTCTGGTGAGGTTGGTATGTGTTGTAAGTTGCTTAGCTGGGGAGTGAGCCTAGCAGACTGCCTGGCAATCCCAACCAATGTTAATGGTTCTCTACCAGTCTTCTCAAGCATAGAAGATGCTTGAGATGTGATTAAAAATGAGTGTGTGTGTGTGTGTGTGCACGTGTGTGTGTGTGTGTGAAAATGGCTTTCCAGTGAGAGAAACATGTTGTCAGAAGACAAAAAGGTCACTGACTCACAGCATGAAGATACTCACAGGAAACATCTGTCTCAATGAAAACCGATTTTGGGGATAGGAGGGAACCTGCCCCAGTGGCTCCTTACATGTGAGCCTGGGGTTGTCCACAGGTGTCCAGACAGCTTGCAAGGACCCACGGTGTCCTGGATGGTTCTTATGCCCTGGGGGGAAGTGAGGCTTTGTCTGCTCAGACTCTGAGGGTGCCTACCACGCAGGCCCAGCCTCCCAGCCACTATCAGAAGCCAGCCCTTTCATGAAGGGGCTTGAGGTCTGCCAAGTGGTAACAATGTCCAGTGACGCCAGGGTGTGACAGCACTGTGGGGACCCATGTGCGCCGATGTGTGGTATTGATGCTCTGGTACCTTTCTGTAATGAGATCGTAAGCCTGTGTGCCGATGGTATGACTAAAATGACAAGGGTTGAATGAAGGGAAAGAAAGAGACATGCCTCTGCTTTAAGGAAACCCTAACCCTTTTGGAGCCTTTCCATCGTCACAGCTAACAAAGCAAGTGAATTAATAAAAGGAAGTTGTCTCCTCTACTCTTCTCACCTCTTGCCCTTGGCAAGAGAAACACACACACACACACACACACACACACACACACACACACACACACACACACACACACACACTTGTCCCCTCTGGAGGGTGCTGGAGGCAGGTGCACTTTCTTCCATCAGGATGAATGTTTCTCGGCTCCTTCAAGTGGGGCACCAGGGCAAATTTTCCGGTATGTTTGTGGATGTCAGTCCAAAGACCAGGAAGAAGTCCAGGTGAGAAACTCTGAGCCACCTTGCCTCCCCTTCCTGCTACAGTCCTAGCCAGCAGCTTTCTTTCTGGATGCTTCTGGCTTTGCTCAGTCTTTTTACAACCCTCCTTTTCTTTTAATACAGGCACGCTCCTTTGCTGACTGTTCATGGGGTAATGGACCCACAGAGTATAGCTTTTGCCGTATTGGGTGATAAATTCTTCCATATATGCTGGGGCAAGCTGGTGTTCTTACAGACATTGAACACTGGTATTTATGTCCTAGTCAAGCATCTTTCCATCTTTCCACAATATTACCAAAGGCCTTTTTGCAATTATATGTAGGTGGCCAGACTGGAGTGATGGTCTGGTTGTGAGGGAGGGAGAGTATAAATTCTCCATCAAGAATGGCTCTGTGGACGCCTGCCCAGAGGAAACGAGGCTTTCCTGAGTTCATTTGTGAGACTGAGGCTGCTTCCCATCATTTGTCTTGAGGGTTTTTTGTTTGTTTGTTTTTCTGTTTGTTTGAAAGAACTCATTTTATTACTTGGATTGTCAGTCTTAGGAAAATAGCTTTTCACAAAGAATAAAATGTAGAAAATATTCTGTGAAAGCCTCCTGCATCCAAGTGGGGAGTTTTTGAGGTTTCAGACATTAGGTCATTGATGATCAAAAAGTTGTCATTCCCCTTGGGAAAATGGTTATTATCTCCACAAGGCAGTGGCAAGCTGACCCCAAAGGGGACGTGTGAGAATTTGTGTTGTGCGTTCTTACACAGCTGTGCCAGGGGCAGCGATATCTGACAGTTTCTTCAAGTCCACATGACAATATTTTATTACCATGTTTTAAATTTTTGGTTTCGTTTTCTGGTTTTTCTTTTACAAATAGCCTCTTACCAGAATGGGCGGAGGTGGGGGCTGTGTGAGATGGCCTAGAATGGTGGGAACCTCTGAGAAGGGTGCTGTCCGCATCTGTCAGGGGTTCAGGATCCCGGAGCCCAGTTTTGAAATGATCCTTTGGATTTTTTATGTATTTTCTTGATGTGAATTTTTCTCAAGCTTCGTATCTTTCATTTAGTACTTCCTGTTGTGGAACATCTCGCTCTGATGCTCGACCACCTGCTTATCATCACTGGCTTTTCTAGAAAACTCTGTGGACGATGAAGCTGCCTCTAGAGACCTGACCGCCTGCCTCACCCACTGGCCACACAGCTGCCACACGCCTTACTTTTGGTCACCTGAGCCCTGCGCCTGTTACATTTCCACGCCCCTGTGTGGTGGCCTGTGCAATTTGTATGCACCACACAGGCTTAGTGGCTTTCAAGGGCCTTAGAGGAAGGACGGAAACTGAAGATTCCTTCTGTTTTGAGGCCAGTGACCTCATGAATGTGGCTCCCAGTCCCTCTGTGGATTGAGAGTCTACGGAGTGTCTGGTGGTCCCACTGGCCCTCCTGTAGGAATCCCAGACCACTCTGGACCCAATCCCTTCCCTCCCACAGGGCCCAGGGCCTAACTTTTTTTCTTTCCCTTTGAAATGTTCACCAGCCACTTTAAATGAGCTTTTCTCTTCCCTTGACCCTGACTTTGGACCCAGCTCCCTTGTGCCTGCCTGTTCCTGGGCCTCTTTGTTTTCGGGATTTTACTGGTCTTTATTCAGGGGATATAGGCTAGGGACATGAAAGTAGGCAAGGTATAAAGTTCAATAACCCCTACAGGTGTAACCTGAGGCTTAATAGCTGCTGAGAGTTTTTGTGAAAACCTCATGGGCTGCAAGCCCTGGGGTAGCTGCCAACATAAGAAAGGGGAGACCGGGTGGGGGTCATGGCCAAAAGTCTCAGGTGTATTTTTTCACCCTTAGTGGGAGCTGGAGATGGGGCAGAGTTCGTTTGCAAGGTGGAAGACAGTAATTACCAAATCACTACAAAGTGATTACCAAATTACAAAATCACTACATTGGGCTTAGGTTTTAATTTTTAAAAATTCAGAAATTACTTAAAAATTTTTTTGTCGCTGTTGGAAAAGAACAGTGAAATTGTTCCCTTGACACCACAATTATCTTTTCAGCATTAAAAATAAGTCGTTGAATACCATGCACTTTAAAAGTTTGATAACTTTACTGCTGAATTGTTTGTATCAACCTGTGAACATTTCCAAATCACCTTTTGTTTTTACCCTAATTATTTTTTGTGACTTAAATAACTTATCTAAAAACATTTCCGCACAAACTCATCTAAATGTTAGTAAAGCTCCCCCTGGTGGCGAGTCTGAGTATTGAAGTCCCGCGGTCTATCTTCCTTCACGGGCACCAGCAGTCTACGACCTAAGCTGCCTGAAGAGCAGTCTGTGCCAACCTTTTGATGCTGAAGCTCTTATTTGCCACTGATAGGTGTGTGTGTGTGTGTGTGTGTGTGTGTGTGTGTGTGCGTGTGTGTGTGTTAGGGGGTGTCTGGGTGCGTGAGCAGAATGTGCATAGAGGCTAAGGATGGACAGAAAGACCATGGGTTGTATTTAGGCGGGAGTTGAGAGCGAACAATCAGGAGATCTACTTGTCCCTCTGCATCCCTGTTCCCCTATCAGCAGCGCTGAATTCGTTGGCCCAGAAAGGACCCTCATCACACAGGGGAGTTGTGTGCTCCCCATTCTCCAACCTGAGGCTGCCCATGTCTGAGGCACCACTGGCTGTGCACAGAATGCCAGCTCCTACTGCTGGCAAAGCCACTGACCTCCAGCTGCTGCCTCCCTCTGTCCTCCTTCCCTAGCCAGGCCCCGAGGAGACAGGAGACAGCTCCCCCAGGTTGTTACGGGGTACTCTGCTCCCAGACCTGGCACCAGCCAGGAAACCAGTGATAACTAGTGGTCACTGGTTAGAACTACGACTTTACTTTGAATTTTCAGTGTGCCGTAATAACCTCCATACTAAATAGACATATTCATGTGTAAAGAATACATGCTTGTGTTTAAAACTCAAACAGTAGATAAAGGCATTCAATTAAAAAAAACTAAACTTTCTCTTCCTTATTGTTCCACATTTACTACTGCAATGAACAATTTCTGAGTCATCTGGTTAATAGCACACAAATGTAAATAACATGGCAATATATGTAAATTCTTGATTTACCAACTTTAGGTAGTATCTATTAACTACCTTGCAGGAAAGGTAAAGAATTTAGGGCATTATATGGGCTTCCTTTCTTCCTGCCCCCTCTACTTCCTGGTTTCGATCTGTAATGTTACTAGGTTTTCCAGCGGTTAGATATACAATTTAAGAGTGTACTTAAACCTCTATTTCTTGATGTATCATCTTTAGACAAAATCTACTGATTTTCCACTACGCAAAACAAGGAAATCAGTGCATGTAGATGTCCCTCTGCTCTCCTCCTCCAGATTTCTGTCAGCCATACTATCATTTTTATATTGAGCATGTTTATAGCAGTTAAAGGCTAAAGTAACCATAATTAAGTGTTCTATGCTTTGGGTTGATTCTGAAAACTGAAACCCCTTAAATAGTATTTACGGCATTATGATTATGTAAACATTATGTACTGCAGAAGCAAGTGTTGTGATTAGGCCCACAGAAAAGGAAAGAAAGTAACATGTAATTAAACCTTGGCCACTCAAAGGAGAATGTTCTATGAATGAAGTCCTATATCCTTCCACTCTGTTGTTTACTCACAATTATCCCACAGTTTAGTTTGCACCAAATTTGAACCATGACTTCCTTAGACTGGGTTTTTCCCAAGGTTTCTAACTGTCATTTTACTTGTTGTTATTGGAGAATCACATATCTTCATCTTATTGTTTAGAATTAACTACGACCTGCTTAGGATATATATTTTGAGCTCTTATTCATATAATTTGCATAGTAGAAGTGGCTTGCTTTCTGAACACAATCTTCACAGAGCCCTCTGTCTTTGGACCAGTTACTTTCTAGGGCTGCTATGCTGTTGTCAGCTTAGGAGTTTTTCACTGCACACCTGAGTCCCACGTTTTCTTGGATGTGGGTCATTTTCTCTTTTGGATTTATTGTTATTGCTAATGTACAGATTCGCTAGAGCACATACTCCCATATAACATAGCAGTTAAGAGTTGGCCTCCTGAGTTTGAAACCTGGCTTCATCGTTTATCATTCTGTGGTCTTGAACAACTGTGTGTGCAGGGTCTTGGTGTCCTCCTCTATAAAATGGGCATAATACAGCTCCCTCACTGGTTATTTTTGGATGGGCTAAGATAATACATGTGGAACTGTTAGGTCAGTCACCAATAAATGATAAAAATTAATATTTGGTGGATTTGGAAAGGGAGAGGAGTATATTAGTGTGCTCATTGACCATTCGACCATCCTGAAACATGGCAGCCAAAGCATGCTTCTGAAGTGGTCATGAAGGACCCGAAGGACCCTCTGCCACTGGGCACTCTCTTGATGATGTTGTGCTGTCTTTTATGGCAGGGACTCCCATGTGCATGTCTCCAGACCTCTCTTCTAAGCCCAGACTTCCATCCCTGACTGTCTACTTGACATCCCCACTTGCATGTCCAATACACATCTCAAATGCAACTTGTTCAAAACTAAACTCCTCATCTTCTCTCCCAGACTTGTTGCACTCCCACCATTCTCCAGCTCAGGATGGAGTTGCCATCCTTCTAGTTGCTCAGGTCAACCATTTCAGAGTCACATTGATTTCTTTTCTTTTTCTTGTATTCCACATCTAAGCCATCAGGAAATCCTGTGTACTCTATGTCCAAAACGTCCCCAGTATCCTACCCCTTCTGAACACCACCACCGTCTCCATGCTTGTGGGAGCCATCAACATCTCTCACCTGGACCGTGCACAGCCTCCTAACTGGTCTCTCCGCCTCCACCATTGTTCCCTGCCATCTATCCTCAGACTTGTCAGGTATGATCCTGCCTTGCAGCCTATGCCCTCTTCCCAGGACTCTCCTCCTTCAGAGACCCATTGTCCGTCCGATGAACCTATCATGCCTTTGCTCAGACGTCACCTTCCCAATGAGGACTTCCATGGTCACCCTACTTAAAACTGCAGCCTGCCCTGGCCACTCCTGATTCTCCTTACTTTGCTCTACTTCTTCTTCTTCCTCCATGGCACATACCACCCTCTAAATTACTACGCACGTTACTTATTTTTCATGTTTATTGTTTAGTATCTTTTCCTCTGCTAGATTGTCAGTTTCTTGAAAGCAGAGTCTTTATCTGTTGTATTCGTTGATGTATTCCAAGTGCCTAGTGTAGTGCCTGACTCAGTTGCAGGCACAAAGTAAAATTTGGTGAATGAATGAACGAATGAATGGCAATGAGGAGAGTTGGGGTTCTCCCACACTGGCATACTCCGCTGGCCCAGCTATTTGAAGGTGACACCAGGAGGAGGCAATATGGTTAATAAGTCCAGGGAGCAGGATCTCCTTAAAGTTAAGATTTACAGGGCGGTGACTTCCAGAGTGCAAGGCTATCAGGCAGCATGAGGATTTCCCACCCCAGCATTCACAGGACCTGCTGGCCTCAAGGCTTCTTTCCAGCTCCAACCTTCTGTAATTTCAGACCATATGAGGTGCTGAATTCCCTGGAGGTATTGCAGCATAGGCTGGATGATGGCTCAGGAAGGATAATGCAAAGGGACCCAAGCATGAGAAAAGCATTAATAGTGGATGACCTTCAAGTTCTCCTCTAATAATAAGATTTGATAATTAGATGACTGACCTCCCCCTGATCTCTCCCATCCCTCAAAGCCTGAGTCACAGCCCTAGAATCCCTGGTCCTGCTGGGTCCCTCTGAGCCATTCCCTGACCCTCCCTATACCCCTATTACTCCATAGTTATGGTCACAGAACCTCTTTCCCCTCCCCTACAGAATGTATTCTATTTCTGCCAAGACAATGTAGTGTCCCTGACTGAGAGAGAGCAGCCTGGACAAATGGAAGGAGGGTAAGTGAGGGACACCTTCCTCTCAACCTTACTCTTTCATCTCTTCTTCTAATTTCCGCCCCTTCTCACTGACATGGCCACATGGCCAGCTCTGGACCAGACTTATCCATCAGGTTTGCACTGTGGTTCGCCACTTGGAGACGCAGGTGGACATGTGAGTTCAGAGGTGTGGAACAATCACAGGAGAGATCTAGATGAGAATGGCGATGGTCAGGCAGGAAGGGAGGCTGAGGGCCGGAGCATGGAGAAACAGCCCTGAAGTACCCATCAGCCTAAGCGCTCTCATTTTCTCTCTTTCATCCCCACCCCCCGCCCCAGCCCTTGATCTCTTCAGCAGCCTGGTGCCAGAAAACCTAGAGCTACAGGATGTGCTGAGCTCTGGCCCAAGGAATTAGAATTTATTCAAAGCCCTCTTGTGAGCAAACGACATGATCTTTTGTCAACAAGAGACCTGGGAGAGTATGTCTAGCAAAATCACCCCTTTGCTTTCATTTCTCTGCTAAATGACCAGATAAAACCCACATTACATAGGTCATTCCCTGAAATGCTAATATATGTATTCTCCCACCTCCCACCTAATTATCCCATTCCTTTCACATTAAAAAGGTTAACAAGTTATTTTCCACTATTTTCTTCTGGAGTATCTTTTTGGCAGTTCAGCAGCTGCTTCACTGTAATGATGGAGTAGGGACTAATAAAGGCAGACAGCAATGCAAACTTTGCAGTGAATGCAAGTACCTAGCCACCTGCTCTGAGAACACCTGCACAGGGTTTATACAAACATTATCTCTTTCAATAAGTACTCCAGGCAAGCAGCTGATATTATTTTCCTGTTTTACAGGTGAGGTGAGCAGAGCTTGGAGAGGCTGGATAGTGGGCGGTAGGGCCATACAGGAGCCAGGCCTCTGGCTTCAGCTCTCATCTGCTCTCTGCTTCTTCACAAATGTCTCTCTCCAAACAGGACTAGTGACCCATGAAACCCTGCAAGGACATTGGGTGAAGAGGCTAAGAGCATGGACTTTGACGCTAGCTCCAACTTACTAATGTGTGCTCTTTTCTTATTATGGCTAAAATTTATTTATCAATTTATTTTAAAAAAATTTAAATTGAAGTGTATTTGATTTACAAAGTTGTGTTAGTTTCAGGTGTACAGCAAAGTGATTCAGTTATATGTACATTATATAATACATATATTCAGTTATACATATATATTCTTTTTCAGATTGTTTTCCCTTATAGTTTATTACAAAGTATTGAGTATAATTTCCTGTGATATACAATAAGTCCTTGTTGGTTATCTATGTTATATATAGTTACATGTATATGTTAATCCCAAACTCCTAATTTATCCCTCTGCCCCTTTCCCCTTTGGTAACCATAAGTTTCTTTTCTATGTCTGTGCATCTGTTTCTATTTTGTAAATAAGTTCATTTGTATCACTTTTTTAGATTCCACATATAAGTGATATCACATGATATTTGTCTTTGTCTGACTTTCTTCACTTAGTATGATAATCTCTAGGTCCATCCATGTTGCTGTAAAATGGCATGATTTCATTCTTTTTTATGGCTGACTAGTATTCCATTGTGTATATGTACCACATCTTCTTTCTCCATTCATCTGTTGATGGACATCTAGGTTGCTTCCATATCTAGAATAATGCCTGGCATGCTGCCTTATATTTATTAATTCTTCAATAAATAGTAGCTTTTCTTATGAGTTAGTCTCTGATGAGGGGGCTGTACTGATCAGAGGAGATTGGAAGAGGGGAAAGACAGCAAGGTTGGCTAGTTGACGTCGAAAGAGTTAAATCTGGAGATTTTGTACGGGCCAGCCAGATGTCAAAGAGAAAGACGGACCTTGAGGAGGGACAAAGGACAAAACAGAAAGAGAAAACAGGTGTGCCCTTGAAAGGTTTGACATTCTTTTAACTACCAAATTGAGGGAGGCCAGACAGGTACCTCTCCTCTTTGAGGACACCCCTCAAATAACACCACTCTTCCCTGTCAGAGTTCTGAACCAACTGAGAAACAAACCAAAAGATATATTGGAGCCAGTTGACCACCTTTATGATTGTGATAATAAATTTTATACATCAACTTGATTGGGCCATAGGGTGCCCAGACATTTGTACAAACATTAGTCTGGGTATATCTGTGGGGGTGTTTTTGGATGAGATTAACATTTGAATTGATAGACTGAGTAAAGCAGATTGCCTTCCTTTAATGTAGGTGGGCCTCATCTAATCAGTTGAAGGCCTGATCAAAAACCAAAAGGCTGACCCTCTTCCAAGTGAGAGACAATTTCTCCTGCTTGACTAGCTTCAAGCAAGGACATCGGTTTTCTTCCTTTCTTGGACTCAAATTGAAATCTTGGCTCTTCCTAGGTCTCTAACCTGCCGGCATTTGGACTGGAATTACACCATCAGCTCTTCTGGGTCCCCAGTTTTCCAAATGCAAATCTGGGGACTTGTCAGCCTCCATAATCATATGAGCCAATTCCTTATAATAAATCAATCTTTCTTATAGATAGATAGATAGATAGATAGATAGGTCATCTCTTGGTTCTGT
The DNA here is from genome assembly GCF_937001465.1 of Orcinus orca. NCBI lineage: Eukaryota > Metazoa > Chordata > Mammalia > Artiodactyla > Delphinidae > Orcinus > Orcinus orca. Next base: position 98,467,155 of record NC_064559.1, on the reverse strand, counting down.
TTATCTGGAGAATCCTAATGTAATTATTAATAAAGCTGAGGTGTGAGAACCAAATGGGCTGGCTAACTACCCCTCTCCAGGCTGGAACTTGAGACAGGCCACCTGAGGGAAAGTTTCAGTCTTCAGAGAAGACACACTTATCTAGATTGCAGGCTTATACTGGTCCTGAGTAAAGAGGAAGGAGAAAGGGAACAAATCCCCATGTCTCTAACTTGGATAGAATAGATTCACCAGTGAAGATGTGAGCAAACAGCCATTGTCCGCTAACTGGGGAAGAATAAGAGGTGTTTAGGGAAAATTCTAATGATCCCTAGATTTTTGTGCAGCTCACTGTGCTTATCCATTAAGCCTGTGGTCGATCACGGGTGTGGGCAGCAGAAAGAATATCTACTGATCCCATCTGTGTGAGGCTGCATGCCCAAACCAAATATTCCTCCTCTGTGCAGTCTTCTGGGAGCAGAGCTGAGCCACTCAGGTTTTGTAGAGAGCTCTGAAATGGGTCAGAACAGTGGACTAACTAGAGTCCACTCCAGCTCACAGTGTACTTGAAACTGAGTTTCCTCTCTGTTCTATTACCCGCCCCTAGTTATTTCATCCGTATTTCCTAACCGTCTATTAGAGGTTCTGTGTTGAGGTCTGATGACATCATTTACTTCTCCAATCATAACACGCCAACACAAAGATACTCTGATGTTGAGAACAAATTCCATTCCATTAGGAAATCCCCAGGGAAGAATGACAGCTCAAAAATTAAATTCCCAAGGAAATTAAAGTAAAATATTTTAAGTTAAAAACCCCAGTCATCATCCTCAATGTCCTGTGTGGCTCTACCCTTGGCCAGGGTGTCTCAGTGCCTGAGCCAAGCAGGATTCTCGCGACACATGTAGTGGAGAGGGTGGCTCACAGGGCTGGGTGAAGTTCTATCAGCATCTCAGGGCACCTATCAATTCTATGCCAAGTGTCTGAGGTGCTTCTCCCCTACCTGATGCTTTATTTTAAAAGTTTTCAAATCTCAGAAAAGTTGGAAGAGAGAATAGTACAATGAACACTGCCATGCCCTTCCTTGCATTCACCAATTTTTGCCAAATTTGTTCTCTTTCTCTCTCTCTCTCTCTCTCTCTCACACACACACACACACACACACACACAGAATTTAAAAAATATTTACTGAATCATCTGAAAGTATTTTGAATATTTTCAAAAATATTTATATAGTAATATCAGGTTATTGATTCAATATTATCAATAATATATAGTCCATATTAAATTTTCCCTAATTTCTCCTGTGGCTTCTTTTTTTTTTTGATCAAGAATCCAATCAAAGTTCCTATTAGGTGTGTCTTTTCAGTCTCCCTTTGTCACACTGCCCTTTTATTTTCACCTTTTGTGACATTGACAGTTTTGGGGAATCTCTCTCAGAATGGCCCACATTCTGAATTTGTCTCCTCACATAGGTTCTGGATTAGCTTCTTTGATAAGAGCACTCTGAAGGTGAGACTGGACTTCCCACTGCACCACATTAAAGATCACGGAGGGTCAGTGTCCCCCACTACTAGTGATGCCACATTTGGTCACTTACTGAAGACTGGCGCTGCCAGATCTCTCCGTTGTAAAGGTACATTTCCCCTTTTGTACTGTGGGTGATGATGCACTGAGACCCTGTGGATCTCTTGTTGCCTAGCAACCTCTTACCCAGTAATTTTAACATCCATGCGCGATCCTTGCCTGAATCAATTGTTACCATGGGATTGCAAAGTGGTGATTTCCTAATGTCAACATTCCTTCTACATTTATTATTTGTTGTCTTCTGTAAATAAGAGATTTTGACTGCTATTTTTTTTCCTTTGAGAATAATTATCTCATAAATTCTTTTAATGTGTTATCGTTTATTACTAGTAATATTATTTTTCATGCTCAAATTATCCCAAGGCAAACTCATAGATGAGGTACCTTACTATTTGCTATATACTGAATGTTTGTGTCCCCTCCAAATTCATATGTTGAAACCTAATCCCCAATGTGATGGTATTAGGAGGTGAGGGTCTTTGAGAGGTGATTAGGTCATGAGGGCAGAAGACGGCTGAGGCCGCAGCTTTTTTGTTTTGTTTTGTTTTTAGTAAATATATTTTTTATTCATTTTAATTAGATTTTAAGCTGCTTTTGTCTTTGGAGGCTTTTAGAAAGAAAACTGAATTAGGTCCACTTCAAGGTCCACTGATTTTCTTTTATGAAACTTGTATGATGCTCTCAGGCCATATCGTAGCTCTGCAATAATATCTATCTTGATTTTCCACTCTGCAGCTTTCTTTTGAATATGTTCTCTAGTTGAGGATTTGTGTAAAGAATATACTGCTGTTCTTGCCATTTCCAAAGCAGTCTTCAGAAAGGCCATATCTATGCCTTTATTATTTTTGGTCCCAAAGGGAGGATTCATAATTACTGTATCAAATGACTTAGACATTCTGTTAGATAACGAGCACACATCACACTGAGCCATGTCAACATTTGTTAACTCAAACTCTTCTACATTCCTATTAAATATTTCCAGTGTGTCTTCATCTATGTCAAATCCAACACACAATCCCTCATAGGGGGTTTTGCTCTTATAAAAGAGACCCCAGGGAACCCCTTTGCCTCTTCTGCCATGTGGGGACATGTCTAAGAACCAGGAAGCAGGCCCTCACCTGACACTAAATCTGCTGGCACCTTGACTGTGGACGTCCCAGCTTCCAGAACTGTAAGAGGTAAATTTCTGTTGTTTTTAAGCCACTCTGTCTATGGTATTTTTGTTATAGCAGCCTGAGCAGACTAAGACACTATTTAAAAGAATCCAGAGAGTTAATAGGACATGTCAGAGTATCATAGCACGGGCCCTAGACTTACTGACTTTAGAAAAGAAGTCAATCTCAGGGTCCTAAAACATTTATCCTAACAAAATTATGTCCCCGGAGACCAGCATTTAGCATTGCCAAAGAAACTGGTGTCTGAATCACAGAGGGTAAATGGAAAAGATCTTTTCACCATAATGAAATTGTGATAAAGTCTAGAGTCTGAAATTTTAACTAAAGTGGAAGAAATCTTAAGTTTTGTTTTGCTACTATGAATTCACCATACTGGGAAAGGGGCAGAATTCACCTAAGTGGTACATTTCTTTTCCACTGAAGAATTTTTAAATTTCCTTTTTTTTTGAGTCTGGTGCTACCACCTTCTCAGAGCGGCATTGGGTATGAGCTTTGTTGGGTAATGTGGCCTCCATCACAGATGGTGAGCAGATCTTTTCCTTTAGTCCTGAGCTGCTCTCGCAGTTAATTTGCAGTTAGGCCTAAAAATCCCCCTCCTAGGGAATGCGTTCCCCTTGTCTGTCTTTATGTTAGTTGCAGTTCTGTAGTAGAGACAAATGTCTCTCCTCTTGCTCTATAAGGCAGCACGGGGCTACAGCTCAGGCTCATATCTCTGGTGTCCTTGTTAAAAGATTCAGCTGAGGTTGGGTCAGCAGACCCAGCCCTTCCTACCTTGGCAAGGCCCTAACTCCTAACAGCTTGAAAAGCTCTGTGACACACAGGGAAGTCAGCTGCCTTGCATTGAAAGCAGAAAATATTGCCCTGGCTCCCAATATATCAAAGGCCTTGAATGAAAAGGTTCTGTTCTATGGCTGAAGCTTGGTCACAGCCACAGCTGTTCAAGAAAGCCAATCTGTTGAAGGACAGTGGTCCCTTTTTCAAGGTTGCTGGCTTTGCTGGGGCCCTTGACTCTCACCTAGAAGATAGCCTGAAGGAGAAGATCATGTGCTAACACACTGTGGGTGAGTATAATCCCAGGGAAGTAGAAGGGAGAGGGAATAGGAGGGAGGCTGGGAAAGAAGAACACATTTAAGAATGTGTAGGGCTTCCCTGGTGGCGCAGTGGTTGAGAGTCCGCCTGCCGATGCAGGGGACACGGGTTCGTGCCCTGGTCCCGGAGGATCCCACATGCCACGGAGCAGCTGGGCCCGTGAGCCATGGCCGCTGAGCCTGCACGTCCGAAGACTGTGCTCCGCAATGGGAGAGGCCACAACAGTGATAGGCCCGCATACTGCAAAAAAAAAAAAAAAAAAAAAAAAGAATGTGTAGACCCAACTTGGCCAGAGTTTTGCAATAGGTTGATTGCTTGGTCACTCAAGGAGTCCTCAGAGAGGTCATATAAATAAAGCTTTTACATCTCTGAATGGTGCATTTAGGGAGGGGGCTGTGGAGAGGACAAAAGGAGCAACATTTATCCATTGCCTTCAATATCCCAAAGTTAACTTCCCTGCACATTTGCACTTCAGCCCAATAGGGGAGCCCCGGAGTGGAGGTGGAAGGCTCATGGAATGTGTGTGAGGGAGGTGTTGTCAAGTCATGCCCCCAAGTGCCATAGGAACTGGAACCCTTGACTGGCAGAAGCAACTGCCTGAATACACAACCATGGGAATAGTGTAGGTCGTGTCCAGGGCCACCGCACCCAGAAGAGCCCAGTGCACTTGCTCCCCATTGCTTAATGGTCAGTGTGTGTATCCCCAGCCCTACAGCCTTTGGTCAAAACCTCGTCTAAGTTCTAGTGCCCTGCCACAAAACACCACAGCCTAAGACTTAAAGCTCCTGTCTCAAGTTCAGCAGCCAAAAGTCAACTCCAATACACTGTCATAAAAAAACACAGTAAAAAACCCATATGATCTCTGCCTGGTAAGCACCACCAAAGCATAGAGCCGTCTGCCCTGCTTCGAGCAGAAGCCTCCATCTCTTGCTATGCATTTTGCTCCCCTGAATTCTCTATTTTTGTTTCTCAGGGTTTGAAGCCTCCTATGCTAAACCTTGAGGTTGGGGTTGTGAAACTGTAAGTATCCCTCTGTAGAGGCAGGTCTTTTAAAACTTAGGACAGAGGGGAACACATGGTCCTGTGGGCTGCTCTTGGCTATGAGAAAAGAAGACAGAGGGGCTGGACCACTAGAAGCCAGGAGTGTGGTGTTAAAGGAACTCCCTTCCCGTGAGAGGAGTGGGGAATAGTGTGCTCTCTAACATCCCCAAACCCCAGGGCACTTGTGTTAAGATTTCTTAAAAGCTCTCTCACCGGGCTCTGCTCTCTACCTGAGGCTCAACAGTTCCCCTTGAGTGGTGAGATGAGGGGCTGTCTTCCCTTCTTTAAGCCATTATCTAGGAGTCCTGCCTTCCCCTGGCTGGAGTTGGGAGGGAAAGTAAAACACCCAGTGCCCCTCACCAGACCACCCATCTCCTCCATCACCCCTTTCAATGAACTCTGATCTCAGCTGATAGAGGAGGTGTGAGGAACCAGGGAAGTACCCAAGGGTCATGTGGCCACTTCTGAGTCAATCCTGTGGGATGTGTCCAGAAGCTCCTCTTCAGAACATGTGAGTTACTATCAACTGTTGAGCTCAGCTTTGGGGCTTAAGCGTTTTTCTGAGGGAAACAGGAAAAGTCCATTCAACACTGTTGCACATTCATTTATTCACTATGAATTGAGCATCTGTGATTCACCAGGCCCTGTGTTGTGTGTTGGGCATGATGCGAGGATGAGAGGAGGGTTATAAAATAGAACTAACTATAACACTCAACCCTAGAGAGGCTTTAAGTAGTCCAGGGAGAGAAGCACGTGGGTGCATGCACTCACACACACACGTGCACACACACACACACACACACACACACTTTTGTAAGGACTACAAGAAACATAGATGCCAAAGGTTATAGAAACCTGTAGAGAGAAATGAGGCCTCACTGAGTATTGACATTTGAACTAAGTGTTGAAGGATGAGTGAGTTTGACCGAACAAAAAGGGGAAAGTTACTAGGAAAAAAGCTATGGCTGCTTGAAAGAAGGTGGTGTGTATAGGAAATGAAAAGAAGTTCCTGTGACAGGAGTACATGGTGTGTGTTCTTGTCTGTTAAAGGGGATATTGGGAGGTGGAGCTGAAAATGTAAGTTGGAACTAAATCCTGAAGACCCTTGTGTCCACTGATAGAGCCTGAAATCTGGATAATTGAAGGATTTCAAGCAGAGGAATAAATAGAGCTGGTTTTTAGAAAGATCATATTAGCAACTCTGTTGGGAGGTCGAACTGGCAAATCTGTTGGGGATGGTTATGCAAAGAGAGAATCTGGAAGTTGGGAAACCAGTTTCGAGGCTATTATGTAATGCTGGTGGTAGGTGATGAAGGCCTGTACTAAGGAAGTGGCAGTAGGAACTAAAAGGAGGATGTGATTTGAGAGATATCTCAAAAATAAAGCTGACGGGGAATTCCCTGGTGGTCCAGTGGTTAGGACTACAAGCTTCCACTGCAGGGGGCCCGTGTTTGATCCCTGGTGGTTGGGGAACTAGGATCCCGCATGCTGTGTGGTGCAGCTGAAAGAAAGAAAGAAAGAAAGAAAGGAAAGAAAGTTGACTGGGTTGGCTTGGGTGACCAATTCAATGTAGAGACTCACAGACGGCTATGCATCTTCTGTCTTGGGTGAGTGGGTAGAGTGCTATCTTCAAGTAGAAAAAGAAGAAGAAGAAGGAAAAGAGAGGGAGGGAGGGAGAGAGAGCGAGAGAAAAGAGGAAGAAGGAGAAGAAGGGGGAGTGGGGAGAAGGAAGGAAGGAAGAAAGAGAACACAGTAAGGAGAGCAAGTTTTGTGGGGACAACTGATTGGGATTTATGTGGTGTTTTAGATACCTGCAGTTCATGCAAGTATCTTGTTCTTGTTTTGAACAATACGCAGCATTCATCTCAAACTGACAGGTGGACCTTGTAGCAATGATTTTATTGGGATTATTAAAAACTCTAAGATTGAAGGACATGTGTTGCACTTCTTTGGGTTAAGAGAGAGCAGGTAATGATATAGACAAATTTGTAGAGGTGATGTTTATTCATCAGGGAGATTTAATGGACATCCAATTCGACAACAATTCATTGAGCACCAATTGAATGCCAGGTACCATGCTGGCTGCTTGGGCTTTGCTTTTAAGGAACTCTCAGTCTTGTTGGAGAAACACAAAAATGCACACGTCTCTGTAGCAGAGGAGCCGTGTAAAGGAAAGAGCACTGTCCTGGGTACCAGGAGTCATGGGTTTAATTTAGTATGTGCTTTGCCACTAACTCATCATTTAATTTTCAGCTAGTTGCTCTTCCTCTTTCGTTCTCAATTTACAACCAAAAAATTAAAGAAGTGGCTTAGATAAACTCTAAGTTCCCTCCAAACATCAGCCATTAGTGATTCCATGTCTCACGGCATACAAGTGCTATGGGAGTCCAAAGACAGATCATTTCCAGTAGGGGCTGACATTTGACTTGGGGCCCAGTGAATAAGCAGGATTCTAGCATATGCAATTGACGGAAAAGGCTAAGAGGAGGAAGTGCAGAGTGGCTATGTTAGCAAATGGGGAAGATCACCTGGTGATTGAGTGTAGGGTGTGGAGGACAATGACCACGGAAAAAGCTGGAGAGGGAAGTAGGTGGTACTATGTGGAGAAGGGCCATGAATGCCCCGTCAAGGATTTTATTAATCCAGGCAATGTGGCTTGGAAACGATTCCCCCTGTACAATCCACCGGAGGGTGGAGATCAAGATGAGGTGTGATGGACATCATAAAAATGGATCAAAACATCCCATGGCTCAGAGGCGAGATAGATCAACTTTGAATGGAGAAGGCTAAGAGGTATATTTATTCACAGTGTATTCATTTCCTCTGTGGGAAAGTGTGAGGCCTGAGGTGGGGAAACGAAGATGACAGCAGCTGCTTTTTACTGACCTAGGGAGGCTGACGAAACCCAGCATGTTGCTGAGAAGTTCTCTTAGCAGCAGGATCTGATGGTGTTCTAGCGGAAAGATGGTGCAGGGAGCATGTGATCTACGTGAGTGGCCCCCATGGAGTTGGGCAGTGGGCAGCCAGAGCCCACGCTACTTCTTCATGGGCCTGGGTACTCAGTATGCTCCTAGGATCAGTAGCATTAGCATCACGTGGGAGCTTATTATAGATGCAGGATCTCAGCCTCCACCCAGACTCAATGAATAAGAATCTGCATTTTAACAAGATCTCCAGGTGACCCATAAGCACTTTATTTTATTTTATTATTTTTTAACATCTTCATTGGAGTATAATTGCTTTACAATATTGTGTTAGTTTCTGCTGTATAACAAAGTGAATCAGCTATATGTATACCTATATCCCCATATCCCCTCCCTCTTGCGTCTCCCTCCCACCCTCCTTACATAAGCACTTTAAAGTTTGAGAAGGCTTCCTGCTTTCTGAACACAGCTTTCCTCACTCAAACTCCTTCTCTTAGTTTATTTCCTACTCAGGGAAGAGAAAAGAGTACTTCTTGGATTTACTAGGGAGCACACTGGATCAGATGCCAGTTTGAGGGTAGGAATACACCATAATGACCCATAATATCTTCTTCATTTATTCATTCATTCAATCAATCAAATAATAATAGAGCACCTCCTATATTTCAATATGTATTCTATCTGCATCTCTGGTCCTCCTGGCCTTGACTGTCCTGGGTTACTTCTGGCAGGATGGGAAGGATCTAGGACCTAAGGTGTGAAGTCCACTTACTTGGGCAGGTAGATATTGGCACATGGGCAGGAGAGGAGTTATCCTGGTGTCAGATTCTGAGCTTAGAGTTTCAGACAGACAGGGGGAGTGTGGAATGCAGTCCCATCATGGGGAGGTCCATGACGAGCGCAGTGTCCATGTCTCCAGGGGTGTGTGCTGTCCCATTGGGCAGAGCCCACTGTAGCCTTACCAGACTGACTGCAGCTGAGAAAAGCACCCACTGAAAGCAGGTTATCCGTGGCAGATTTTAGGGGCAGTCCTCATGGAGGAATGGTGGGGATGTGTATGGGAGTAGGACTCGGAATAGTGACCAAAGCTGAAGTTCATTAAGGAAGCCAGGCAACATCATGGGCCCTGGGTTGGGAGCACATGTCATTAAGAAAAAGACCACTGGGCCAAGGCTGTCACTTTGGAAATAGGAGGGAGTCCTGCAGGGCCCTGTGTTCTGTTCACACTAGGGTGTGGGCACTTGATGCACAGGTTGCTGGGTGTGGCCTTGGGTCTAGGACCCAAGGTTTAAATCTTCCCGCTTTGATGTCCCTTCTCCCCCAAGGGTGGTTTTGGGTGCAGAGGCTGAGACAGCAGTCGGGAGCTGCGTGGACTCATCTGTGAGGAGTGGATGCAGCCAAGAGCTGGGGCTTAGGGGCTGCGGTGTAAGCCCCCTTCACCTGGGAGTAGATGACGCAGGAATCCTGGGGGAAGGAGCACATAGGTGAGGGCCAGAGGCCAGCAGGCCCTAGGTGGGAGAGTACACAGGTCACGGGACTCACCGTGTTCTTGAGAAGCTTTGGGTCAGAGGCTGCTGTGGAAAGAAAGGAAGCATTCATCTGTGAACTGAGAACTCTCTCTTTGTATCTGTGCCATCAGCCCAGCCACAGCCATCTCCATGTGGCTGCACTGAACCTTTCCTAAGAACCTCAACCTCACAGCTTCGACCAACTCTCTCAGTATCACTCCACTCTTTGTTCCTCATGCTGAGCTCCCCAGGGACTCTCAAAAGAAAGAAATCTACTTTTTATCTTGTTCATGCTTTGATCATAGATTCATAGTATATATTATGGAGAAGCAGCCTGGCCTGGAGCAGAGGCAGTGCAGTGGTTCAGAGCAGACTTCTGATCCAGACCACCCCAGACTGAGCCCCAGGTCAGCCGTGCCACCTCTGTGGCCTTGGGCAAGTCACTCAGTATCTCCTGCCTCGGGTGTCTCATCTGTATGTTGGGAATAATAATACCTACCTATAGGGTTATGTGTGTGTGTGTTTGATTTCTAACATCTGTTATGTGCTGAGCAGTTCCAATGTGCAGGTACACTTCTGAGGGCTATAAACAAACAAACTTTAAATGTATGTGTGTGTGTACATATTTATGGCATATATATATATATATTTTTTTTTAAATGTATTTATTTACAATACTCAGAACTGTACCAGTCACATAGGAACTGCTCAATACATGTTGATATGATAATAGAAGTTGTTATTATTATTATATTGTCTTAAAGCTGTAATGAAATATGGCATTCATCAAGCAAGGCTTTCTTTTTGGCTTGGAATGAGCCTCAAGGCTCCCTGGAACTGCCCTGAGAAGCAGAGCTTGGCCTAAGGCTTGGACTCTAGAGACAGACTCTTCTGTCATTTGTTAGCTCTGTGACTTCAGGCTGGTCATTTAAGGTCTCTCTGCCTCTGTTTTCTCATCTGTGAAATGGGGTAACAACAACACACTTCAAAGGAGATTGTAAGTGTGAATGAGTTCATACGTTTTAGAGGTGGGCCACTGAACCAAGAATGGAACAAAATAGAGTTCTTTTAATTTTATACAAGAAGAATCAAAAAACCAGAGAAGGAAGCAGAATGGCTAAAAATCACATGGCACTTTTTACAGAACAAAGTTAGAATAGCCCCAAAGGCTTTCCCTTTCCTGCTCTGAGCAAGACGAAACCAGGCTGGGATTCTTCACGGCTGACCATCTACCATGAGTGAGGACTAATGACACAGACAGACAACCTGCATATACTCATTATAAAAGCTGCTTAAACTCTGCTGCTGTAATAGCATCTCCACATCTACTTCCTCGTTTGATCCTCACAATTACCCTATGAGAGACTGTGATAAGCAGAATAATGTCTCCCACAAAGATGTCCATGTCCTGATACCTGCAACCTGTGAATATGTGACCTAAGATGGAGAAAGGGATTTTGCAGATGTGATTAAGATTAAGGACCTTCAAATGGTGAGATTATTTTAGATTATCCAGGTGGAATTTTAAGGAGAATTTTAAAATCTGAGAACTTTTTCTAGTTGTGGTCAAAGGGAGCACTGACTATGGAAGAAATGGTTAGAGAGGTGCCACTTGCTGGCTTTGAAGGGGATGGGATGGGACCATGAGCCCCAGAAAGGAAAAGAGTGTCCTTTAGAAGCTGGAAAAGGCAAGGGAATGCATTCTCCCATGGAGCTTCCAGAAAGGACCTCTGCCGACACTGATTTTAGCCCAGTGCGACCTGTGTTAGACTTCTGACCTACAGCACAGTAAGATAATAAACTTGTATTGTTTAAACCCTCATGGTCATTTGCCACAGCAGCAGTAGAAAACAGGTACAAGTAGGCAGGGAATGATAGACAGTCCTGTCTCATTTCACAGATGGGACACTGAAGCTCTGAGGAGCTGACTGCCCAGGGTGATGACTTTGTTACTCAAGTGATGCTGAGGCCATCCATGGAGAATGGAGAAAGCAGCTCTGCATGGTGAGCTTGGGTTAATCGCAACAGAGTAGGTGGGTACAAAGTAAGAAGCCCAGTGACCCAGCCTGAGGGGCAGTTCTGTGTCTGGTTGGCCCAGACCCACTGAAGGGGTGGAGACTGAGCCACACATAGCAATAGACCGCCAAAATCAAGGGTCCTTTGGTCTTACCTGCCTGTTTGTTCTCCACCTTCACGGTCCGGACTTCTGAGTACACCACGTCTCCTCTGTTAGGATTTACTTGGAGAGAAGTTGAAGTTTGAGAGGACTCTAAGGTTCTTGCCCCTTGTCTTGCTACTTCCTCCTCCCCCAGATAGAGTTTGTTCTCTGGAGGGGGCAGAGCCCTCTGGGCCTCTGTACTGTCCCTTCCTCATTTCTTCTCCCACCACTTCTTGGACCAACCCTGGGGTCCCTGCCCAAATGGAGGGTCCTCTGTCCTCACCATTGCTGTACACTGGTTGTAGTTCTATCCAGCTTGGTACATTGTGGTAGGTGGGCTCTTGTGGGTCTGAAGCTGACTGATTCCTGTAAGATAGAAGCATTGATGTTTCCCAGAAATCCTGATGAAGTAACTATAAGGATCATTCCCTGTTAGTGAGTCTTTACCACAGGATAGTTGCCAAGCCTGGAAACGTAGATGAGCATATAACAAATGGTCTATTGTTATGGACTATTATATTATAAATCATAATATTAATCCAGATTTTATGATCACCTGTATGTCACTGTGCTAGTGCCTATAACAATATTAAGTTGATTCTATTATTATCTCTATTTTTTAGATGGAAAAAATGGAGGTTCTGAGAAGTAAAATGACTTGCTCAAGACTATGTAACTAGAAAGGGGAAGAGCCAAGATTCAAACCTGGCTCCAAGGTCTACACTCCCAGAGAGATCAGTATCTGAGTGAAATCCATAATTAGAAAAGCTCAAATGGGAATTCCCTGGTGGTTCAGAGGTTAGGACTTGGTGCTTTCACTAAGAAGGGCTCGGGTTCAATCCCTGGTAGGGGAACTAAGATCCTGCAACTGTGCAGCATGGCCAAAAAAACAAACAAACAAAAAGGCTCAGAGGAGCTCAGGATGGTTTGGATGCTGCTACCATAAGCTTGCCCAGGGATAGTTTGTGAGCTGTGGTGTGACTCCTAAAGTCAGCCTTTGGAATCCAAGATGGCAGCCCCTTCTTCACAGGCACCACCTCCTGTTAGCAGAGAGGTCTCTCGGGGTGGCCAAGTTGCATGACTCCATCTTCTTGGCTGTCATCACAACAGATGTTGGTTAGGTTAGGTTGGCCATGACCAGAGCTTTCCAGGCTGATTAAGCTAAGACCATCTTAGGAAACGGATGGATTCAGTGGTCATAGTGTCACTCAAACACTCAAACAACCAAGGCAACATTGGACCAAGGATGTAAGTTAATAAATAAAAAGCAATTAACACTTGCTGCAAGAAAAAGGCCTATTTAGCTAAGCTGATGGGTGAGAAGGTCCTGGGAATTGAGATATCCCAAGGGAGGTGGCAACATGAAATTGGCACAACCCATCTCAGTGACATGAAGCAGTGACCGTGCTCTCAGCAGTAACCAGATTTAATTCCATTTTCATACTTGGTGGGCATTTCATTAACCATACGGCAATATAGGCAGGTCTTACCTGGAGGAGTCAAATGTAGGCTTTCTTCCTGCAAAGGAAAGCAGAGAGACATTGAATCCAGGAGAAGGAAGACTTCACAAGGAGCACAGCTCATAGGAGGCTCACCTAGAACCTTCCAGGAGTCACTGTCTCTAAGATGTGAACCCTCCTTTGCTATGTCCAAGGGAGGTAGCAGATTGGGCAAAAACTACTTATCCTGGATTCCAGAGGGGTATAGTTATAATACAAAAGGGTAGCCCACAATCCATAATCTTTTAACGTGGAGTTTGTGAAGAACAATGGTCAATAGCTGAATGTGGGAAAATAGACTTGATCGGCTATGAAAATACCATACATTTACAAAATCAGTAAGTTATCAAATTACATTTGGTTTCTGTTCTCACTCCTATTTCTCAGAGTTTTTCTTCTCCTCTTCTGTTCCTTGGGGGTCTTGTAAGGGTAGAGAGGGAAAGACACTGTAATTTGTCATGTCAGATAAACTACATCTTGTGAAGACATCTTACACCCAATAGGGCTGTTCTGGAAACTTTGCATTTGATTAAGACAAATTCTGGAGGAACTAGAGAGGAAGGTAGGAGTTGTGGAATTGTGCAGAAAGGAGGTTTTGAGAGCTTGGGGTTGGTTCCAAAGGCAGCATGGGCCTGAGGGAATGGAGATGGGAAGGACAGGGACTCAAGCAAAGGTTAACTAGGGAGTTACTCACCTGCTTTTCTCGGGAGCCAGCAGTAGAACAACAGTGCTATGGCAGCGAGACCCATCATGCTGAGCAGCCCCCCGGTGACACCGGTGGCAACAGGGCCACTTCTGCTCTCTGTCAGCCCTGAGGGGGAGACCCCAGGCATGAGCCAGATGGAGAGGCTTGTGGTCTTGAACTGCCCTGATCCCTGGAGCTGATGCCTGGGAGAGAGGATGAACTGAGGGGACCAGGACTCCTGAGGCTAATGAGGTGCAAGTGTGGCACAGGGGATGGAACTTCTCTTGGTGGGGAAGCTCATGTCTGTGGCTGATGCAAGGGTTGAGGGTCAGGATGGATGATGCTAGCTGAAGAGTATTAAATTCGGTGGTCTTCTTTAGCCTCCTTTCCCACCCAAATGACAGGCCTTCAGAAAAACTTAATGAAAATAACAGTTTGGAGAACATCTAGCTTTGTGTACATGTCCCTGAGAAACACTGTCCTGGTCAGGCATCACAAGGATTATCAGAGTATCCTAGGAGGAAATCTTTTGGCCACATCTGTGGCCTGAGAATAGGAAACTTACCTGTGATGGAAAGTGTCACTGCCTCACTGCACTGGGGACCCAGGCCATTGTCGGCCTCACAAGAGTAGGTTCCAGAATGATTTGCAGTCAGTGAGAGGTTGAGGGACACTCCTTGTCCATAGTGGGACATGCTGCTCTCTAGGGTGACATTCTTGTGATAAAACTGGTACAGGATCGGGGGAGAGCCTCTCTGGGCCTCACAGTGAAGCTCCACCACATCCCCCACCACAGCCTGGGCCCTGGGGGCCCTGAGGGTGAGGATAGGGCGAGACACTGGAACTGAGGAAAAAACAAAAAGTCAATAGAAGTTCCTACTTCTAACATATTCAGAAAGGAACAAAAAATAATATAAACAAATAATAAAAGTCATATCTCAATCAAGGAAAATATATTGAAACACATATGACAGGCAAAGTTAGTGACCTGAATCCACAAATAGCTTTCAACGCACAAAAATATCCAACAGAAAAGTGTGAAAAGGGTATGAATCACTAAAAACTTCAAATAGCCAATAAATATATAAAGATATTATCTTTGTTACTAGTTAAGTATATACAAATAAAAACACCCATCAGACTGGCAAAGCTTAAAAAGGTAGATAATACTGATGGGGTTGTGGATTAAGAGGCACCCTGATATTCTCTCAGTGGGAATGCAAATTTGAGACACTTCCTTGAATGGTGATTTGGAAATATATATCTAATTTAAAATGCACATAAACTTGGACCCAGCAAATCTACTTCTAAGACTATTTTCTTTAGGGCTACTAACATAAGTTATGTAAAAAATGGCCAATAGACACGTGAAAAGATGCTCAATATGGCTAATTATTAGAGAAATGCAAATCAAAACTACAGTGAGGTATCACCTCACACCAGTCAGAATGGCCATCATTAAAAAGTCAACAAGTTTGGTACTGTGATGTGTTTACTTATTATATACAGTTCATACTTCATAGAAACTGTTATTTTATTGCTTTTGAATAAATTTTATATGTTGAATAAAAAAAAAGTCAACAGGACTGAGACCTTCAAGATGGCGGAGGAGTAAGATGTGGAGATCACCGTCTTCCCCACAAATACATCAGAAAAACAACTACATGTGGAACAACTCCTAGAGAACACCTACTGAAAGCTGGCAGAAGACCTCAGACTTCCCAAAATTGTGGCTTACAGGGTTTTGGTGCTCCATCCCGGTGTCAGGTCCTATGCCTCTGAGGTAGGAGAGCGGAATTCACAACATTGGTCCACAAGAGACTTCCCAGCTCCACGTAATAACAAATGGCAAATGCTCTCCCAGAGAGCACCATCTCAATGTTAAGACCCAGCTCCACTCAATGACCAGTAAGCTACAGTGCTGGATACCCTATGCCAAACAACTCGCAAGACAGGAACACAACCCCACCCATTAGCAGAGAGGCTGCCTAAAATCAAAATAAGGTCACGGACACCCGAAAAAACCCACCAGACACGGCCTTGCCCACCAGAAAGACAATATTCAGCCTCACTGACCAAGACACAGGCAGCAGTCCCCTCCACCAAGAAGCCTACACAACCCACTGAACCAACCTTAGCCACTGGGGACAGACACCAAAAGCAACGGGAACTACGAACCTGCAGCCTGTGAAAAGGAGACCCCAAACACAGTAAGTGAAGCAAAATGAGAAGACAGAGAAAAAAAAGCAGATGAAGGAGCAAGGTAAAAATGACCAGACCAAACAAATGAAGAAGAAATAGGCAGTCTACCTGAAAAAGAATTCAGAGTAATGAGTGTAAAGATGATCCAAAATCTTGGAAATGGAATGGAGAAAATAGAAGAAACATTTAAGAAGGACCTAGAAGAACTAAAGAGCAAACAAACAATGATGACCAACAAAATAAATGAAATTAAAAATTCTCTTGAAGGAATCAATAGCAGAATAACTGAGGCAGAAGAACGGATAAATAACCTGGAATATAAAAGGGTAGAAATAACTACCACAGAGCAGAATAAAGAAAAAAGAATGAAAAGAATTGAGGACAGTGTCAGAGACCACTGGGCAAACATTAAACACACCAACATTCAAATTATAGGGGTCCCAGAGAAGAAGAGAAAAAAAAAGGAACTGAGAAAATATTTGAAGAGATTATAGTTGAAAACTTCCCTAATATGGGAAAGGAAATAGTCAATCAAGTCCAGGAAGGGCAGAGAGTCCCATACAGGATAAATCCAAGGAGAAACAGGCCAAGACACATATTAATCAAACTATCAAAAATTAAATACAGAGAAAAAATATTAAAGGCAGCAAGGGAAAAACAACAAATAACATACAAGGGCATCCCCATAAGGTTACCAGCTGATCTTTCAGCAGAAACTCTGCAAGCCAGAAGGGAGGGGCAGGGCATATATAAAGTGTTGAAAGAGAAAAACCTACAACCAAGATTACTCTACCCAGCAAGGATCTCATTCAGATTCGACAGAGAAATTAAAACCTTTACAGACAAGCAAAAGCTAAGAGAATTCAGCATCACAAAACCAGCTTTACGACAAATGCTAAAGGAACTTCTCTAGACAGGAAACAGAAGACAAGGAAAAGACCTACAAAACAAACCCAAAATAATTAAGAAAGTAGTAATAAGAACATACATATTGATAACTACCTTAAAAGTAAATGGATTAAATACTCCCACCAAAATACATAGACTGGCTGAATGGATACAAAAACAAGACCCACATATATGCTGTCTACAAGAGACCCACTTCAGACCTAGGGACACATACAGACCGAAAGTGAGGAGATGGAAAAAGATATTCCATGCAAATGGAAGTCAAAAGAAAGCTGGTTAGCAATTCTCATATCAGACAAAATAGACTTTCAAATAAAGACTATTACAAGAGACAAAGAAAGATACTCATAATGATCAACAGATCAATCCAAGAAGAAGATATAACAACTGTAAATATTTATGCACCCAACAGAGGAGCACCTCAATACATTAGGCAAATGCTAACAGCCATAAAAGGAGAAAGTGACAGTAACACAATCGTAGTAGGGGACTTTAACACCCCACTTTCACCAATGGACAGATCATCCAAAATGAAAATAAATAATGAAACACAAGCTTTAAATGATACATTAAACAAGATGGACTTAATTGATATTTATAGGACATTCCACCCAAAAACAACAGAATACGCCTTCTTCTCAAGTGCTCATGGAACACTCTCCATGATAGATCATATCTTGGGTCACAAATCAAGCTTTGGTAAATTTAAAGTAATTGAAATTGCATCAAGTAACTTTTCGGACCACAATGCTAAGAGTCTAGATATTAATTACAGGTAAAAATCTGTAAAAAACACAAACACATGGAGGATAAACAATACACTACTAAATAACCAAGAGGTCACCTAAGAAATCCAAGAGGAAATTAAAAAATACCTAGAAACAAATGACAATGAAAACATGATGACCCAAAATCTATGGGATGCAGCAAAAGCAGTTCTAAGACGGAAGTTTACAGCAGTACAATCCTACCTCAAGAAACAAGAAACATCTCAAATAAACAACCTAACCTTACACCTAAAGCAATTAGAGATAGAAGAAGGAGAACAACAAAAAACCCTCACAAAGTTAGCAGAGAGAAAGAAATCATAAATATCAGATCAGAAATAAATGAAAAAGAAATGAATGAAACAATAGCAAATATCAATAAAACTAAAAGGTGGTTCTTTGAGAAGATAAACAAAATTGATAAACCATTAGCCAGACTCATCAAGAAAAAAAGGGAGAAGACTCAAATCAATAGAATTAGAAATGAAAAAGGAAAAGTAACAACTGACACATCAGAAATACAAAGGATCATGAGAGATTACTACAAGCAACTATATTGCAAAAAAATGGACAACCTGAAAGAAATGGACAAATTCTTAGAGAAGCACAACCTTCCAAGTCTGAACCAGGAAGAAATAGAAAATATAAACAGACCAATCATGAGAACTGAAATTGAGACTGTGATTAAAAATCTTCCTAAAAACAAAAGCCCAGGGCCAGATGGTTTCACAGGCAAATTCTATCAAACATTTAGAGAAGAGCTAATACCTATCTTTCTCAAACTCTTCCAAAATATAGCAGAGGGAGGAACACTCCCAAACTCATTCTACAAGGCCACCATCACCCTGATACCAAAACCAGACAAAGATGTCACAAAGAAAGAAAAGTACAGGCCAATATCACTGATGAACATAGATGCAAAAATCCTCAACAAAATACTAGCAAACAGAATCCAACAGCACATTAAAAGGATCATACAATATGCTCACGTGGGTTTTATCCCAGGAATGCAAGGATTCCTCAGTATATACAAATCAATCAATGTGATACACCATATTAACAAAGTGAAGGAGAAAAACCATATGGTCATCTCAATAGATGCAGAAAGAGCTTTTGACAAACTCAACACCCATTTATGATAAAACCCTCCAGAAAGTAGGCATAGAGGGAACTTACCGCAACATAATAAAGGCCATATATGACAAAACCACAGCCAACGTCATTCTCAATGGTGAAAAAATGAAACCATTTCCACTAAGATCAGGAATAAGAGAAGGTGGTCCTCTCTCACCATTATTATTCAACATAGTTTTGGAAGTTTTAGCCACAGCAATCAGAGAAGAAAAAGAAATAAAAGGAATCCATACCGGAAAAGAAGAAGTAAAGCTGTCACTGTTCGCAGATGACATGATACTATACACAGAGAATCCTAAAGATGCTACCCAAAAACTACTAGAGCTAATCAATGAATTTGGTAAAGTAGCAGGATACAAAATTAATGCACAGAAAACTCTTGCATTCTTGAGAGGGCAGACAGCAGAAGCAAGAAGAACTACAATCCTGCAGCCTGTGGAACAAAAACCACATTCACAGAAAGATAGACAAGATGAAAAGGCAGAGGGCTATGTACCAGATGAAGGAACAAGCTAAAGCCCCAGAAAAACAACTAAATGAAGTGGAGATAGGCAACCTTCCAGAAAAAGAATTCAGAATAATGATAGTGAAGATGATTCAGGGCCTCGGAAAAACAATGGAGGCAAAGATGGAGAAGATGCAAGACATGTTTAAAAAAGACCTAGAAGAATTAAAGAACAAACAAACAGAGATGAACAGTACAATAACTGAAATGAAAACTACACTAGAAGGAATCAAGAGCAGAATAGCTGAGGCAGAAAAATGGATAAGTGACCTGAAAGACACAATGGAGGAATTCACTGCTGCGGAACAGAATAAAGAAAAAAGAATGAAAAATGAAGACAGCCTAAGAGACCTCTGGGACAACATTAAATGCAACAATATTTGCATTATAACGGTCCCAGAAGGAGAAGAGAGAGAGGAAGGACCAGAGAAAATATTTGAGGAGATTATACTCGAAGACTTCCCTAACATGGGAAAGGAAATAGCCACCCAAGTCCAGGAAATGCGGCGAGTCCCATACAGGATAAACCCAAGGAGAAACATGCCAAGACACACAGTAATCAAATTAGCAAAAATTAAAGACAAAGAAAGCAGCAAGGGAAAAATGACAAATAACTTACAAGGGAACTCCCATAAGGTTAACAGCTGATTTCTCGGCAGAAACTCTACAAGCCAGAAGGGAGTGGCATGATATACTTAAAGTGATGAAAGGGAAGAACTGGCCACCAAGATTACTCTACCCAGCAAGGATCTCATTCAGATTTGATGGAGAAATCAAAAGCTTTACAGACAAGCAAAAGCTAAGAGAATTCAACACCACCAAACCAGCTCTACAACAAATGCTAAAGGAACTTCTCTAAGTGGGAAACACAAGAGAAGAAAAGGACCTACAAAAACAAACCCAAAACAATTAAGAAAATGGTCATAGGAACATACATATCAATAATTACCTTAAACGCGAATGGAGTAAATGCTCCAACCAAAAGACACAGGCTCACTGAGTGGATACAAAAACAAGATCCATATATATACTGTCTACAAGAGACCCACTTCAGATCTAGGCACACATACAGACTGAAAGTGAGGGGATGGAAAAATATATTCCATGCAATTGGAAATCAAAATAAAGCTGCAGTAACAATAGTCATATTGGATAAAATACACTTTAAATAAAGAATGTTACAAGAGACAAGGAAAGACACTACATAATGAGCAAGGGATCAATTGAAGAGGAAGATATAACAATTATAAATATATATGCATCCAACATAGGAGCACCTCAATACATAAGGCAATGGCTAACAGTTCTAAAATAGGAAATCGACAGTAACACAATAATAGTGGGGGACTTTAACACCCCACTTACACCAATGGACAGATCATCTAAAATGAAAATGAATAAGGAAACAGAAGCGTTAAATGACACAATAGACTAGATAGAGTTAATTGATATTTATAGGACATTCCATCCCCAAAGAGCCGATTACACTTTATTCTCAAGTGTGCATGGAACATTCTCCAGGATAGATCACATCTTGGGTCACAAATCAAGCCTCAATAAATTTAAGAGAATTGAACTCATATCAGGCACCTTTTCTGACCACAATGCTATGAGATTAGAAATGAATTACAGGGGAAAAAACATTAAAAAACACAAACACACACACACACACAAAAAACCCCCAAAAAACCCCACAAACACATGGAGGCTAAACGATACATTACTAAATAACGAAGAGATCACTGAAGAAATCCAAGAGGAAATAAAAAAATACCTAGAGACAAATGGGAATGAATACACGATGATCCAAAACCTATGGGATGCAGCAAAAGCAGTTCTTAGAGGGAAGTTTATAGTTATACAAGGCTACCTCAAGAAACAAGAAAAATCTCAAATAAACAATCTAACCTTACACCTAAAGGAACTGGAGAAAGAAGAACAAACAAAACCCAAAGTTAGCAGAAGGAAAGAAATCATAAAGATCAGAGCAGAAATAAATGAAATAGAAACAAAGGAAACAATTGCAAAGATCAATAAAACTAAAAGCTGGTTCTTTGAGAAGGTAAACAAAATTGATAAACCGTTAGACAGACTCACCAAGAAAAAGAGGGAGAGGACTCAAATCAATAAAATTAGAAATGAAAAAGCAGAGGTTACAACAGACACCGCAGAAATACAAAGCATCCTAAGAGATTACTACAAGCAATTGTATGCCAAAAAAATGAACAACTTGGAAGAAATGGACAGATTCTTAGAAAGGTATAAACTTCCAAGACTGAACCAGGAGGAAATAGAAAATATGAACAAGCTAGTCACAAGTAATGAAATTGAAACTGTGATTAAAAATCTTCCAACAAACAAAAGTCAAGGACCAGATGGCTTCCCAGGTGAATTCTATCAAACATTTAGAGAAGAGCTAACACCCATCCTTCTCAAACACTTCCAAAATATTGAAGAGGAAGGAACACTCCCAAACTCATTCTATGAGGCCACCATCACCCTGACACCAAAACCAGACAAAGATAGTACAAAAAAAGAAAAATACAGAGCAATACCACTGATGCATATAGATGCAAAAATCCTTAACAAAATATTAGCAAACAGAATGAAACAACACATTAAAAGGATCATACACCATGATCAAGTGGGATTTATCCCAGGGATGCAAGGAGTCTTCAATATATGTAAATCAGTCAATGTGATACACCATATTAACAACTTGAAGAATTAAAACCATATGACCTTCTCAATAGATGCAGAAAAAGCTTTTGACAAAATTCAACACCAATTTATGATAAAAACTCTCCAGAAAGTGGGCACAGAGGGAACGTACCTCAACATAATAAAGGCCATATATGACAAACCCACAGCAAACATCATTCTTAATGGTGATAAACTGAAAGCATTTCCTCTAAGATCAGGAACAAGACAAGGATGTCCACTTTTACCACTATTATTCAACATAGTTTTGGAAGTCCTAGCCACAGCAATCAGAGAAGAAAAAGAAATAAAAGGAATTCAATTTGGAAAAGAAGAAATAAAACTGTCACTGTTTGCAGATGACATGATACTATACATAGAGAATGCTAAAGATGCCACCAGAAAGCTACTAGAGCTAATCAATGAATTTGGTAAAGTTTCAGGATACAAAATTAATGCACAGAAATCTCTTGCATTCCTATACACTAATGATGAAACATCTGAAAGAGAAATTAAGAAAACACTCCCATTTACCATTACAACAAAAAGAATAAAATACCTAGGAATAAACCTACATAGGGAGACAAAAGGCCTGTATGCAGAAAACTATAAGACACTGATGAAAGAAATTAAAGATGATACCAAAAGATGGAGAGATATACCACATTCTTGGATTGGTCGAATCAATATTGTGAAAATGACTATACTACCCAAAGCGATCTACAGATTTAATGCAATCCCTATCAAATTACCAATGACATTTTTTATGGAACTAGAACAAAAAATCTTAAAATTTGTATGGAGACAAAAAAGACCCTGAATAGCCAAAGCAGTCTTGAGGAAAAAAAAAGGAGCTGGCAGAATCAGACTCCATAACTTCAGATTATACTACAAAGCTACAGTAATCAAGAAAATATGGTACTGGCACAAAAACAGAAACATAGATCAATGGAACAACATAGAAAGCCCAGAGGCAAACCCATGCACCTGTGGTCCACTAATCTATGCCAAAGGAGGCAAGGATATACAATGGAGAAAAGACAGTCTCTTCAATAAGTGGTGCTGAGGAAACTGGACAGCTACATGTAAAAGAATGAAATTAGAACACTCCCTAACACCATACACAAAAATAAAGTCAAAATGGATTCGAGACCTAATGTAAGACTGGACATTATAAAACTCTTAGAGGAAAACATAGGAAGAACACTCTTTGACATAAATCACAGCAAGATCTCTTTTGGTCCACCTCTTAGAGTAGTGGAAATAAAAACAAAAATAAACAAATGGGACCTAATGAAACTTAAAAGCTTTTGCACAGCAAAGGAAACCATAAACAAGACGAAAAGCCTCAGAATGGGAGAAAATATTTGCAAATGAAGCAACTGACAAAGGATTAATCCCCAAAATTTACAAACAGCTCATGCAACTCAATATCAAAAACAACAAACAAAGCCCAATCCAAAAATGGGCAGAAGACCTAAATAGGCATTTCTCCAAAGAAGATATACAGATTGCCAACAAACACATGAAAGGATGTTCTAATCATTAGAGTAAAACAAATCAAAACTACAATGAGGTATCACCTCACACCAGTCAGAATGGCCATCATCAAAACATCTACAAACAATAAATGCTGGAAAGGGTGTGGAGGAATGGTAACCCTCTTCCACTGTTGGTGGGAATGTAAATTGGTACAGCCACTATGGAGAACAGTACGGAGGTTCCTTAAAAAACTAAAAATAGAACTACTATACGGCCCCACATCCCACTACTGGGCGTATACCCTGAGAAAACCTTAATTCAAAAAGAGTGATGTACCACAATGTTCATTGCAGCTCTATTTATAATAACCAGGACATGGAAGCAACCTAAGTGTCCATCGACAGATGAAGAGATAAAGAAGATGTGGCATATATATACAATGGAATATTTCTCAGCCATAAAAAGAAACAAAATTGAGTTATTTGTAGTGAGGTGGATGGACCTAGAGTCTGTCATACGGAGTGAAGTAAGTCAGAAAGAAAAAAACGAATACCGTATGCTAACACATATATATGGAACCTAAAAAATAATAAAAAGGCTATGAAGAACCTAGAAGCAGGACAGGAATAAAGATGCAGATGTAGAGAATGCACTTGGGGACATGGGGGTGGGGAAGGGTAAGCTGGGACGAAGTGAGAGAGTGGCATGGACATATATACACTACCAAATGTAAAATAGATAGCTAGTGGAAAGCAGCTGCATAGCACAAGGAGATCACCTCGGTGCTTTGTGACCACCTAGAGGGGTGGGATAGGGATGGTTGGAGGGAGACGCAAGAGGAAGGAGATAGGGAGATATATGTATATGTATAGCAGAGTCACTTTGTTATAAAGCAGAAACTAACACACCATTGTAAAGCAATTACAGTCCACCAAAGACGTTAAAAAAAAAAAGTCAAGAAACATTGCTGGAGAGCCTGTGGAGAAAAGGGAGACCTCCTACACTGTTGGTGGGAATGTAAATTGGTGCAGCCACTATGGAGAATAGTACGGAAATTCCTCAAAAAAGTAAAAATTGAGTTACTATATGATCCTGTAATTCCACTCTTGGGCAAATGCTAGTTCAAAAAGGTATATGCACCCCAATGTTTATAACAGCAATATTTACAATAGCCAAGACATGGCAGCAACCTAAATATCATCATTAGATGAATGGATAAAGAAGATGTGGTATATATACATACGATGGACTATTACTCAGCCATAAAAAAGAATGAAATAATGCCATTGCAGGAACATGGATGGACTTAGAGATTGCCATACTGAGTGAAGTCAGACAGAGAAAGACAAATATCATATGATATCACTTATCACTAAAAAAATGATGCAAATGAACTTATTTATAAAACAGAAATAGACTCACAGACATAGAAAACAAAATTATGGTTACCAAGGGGGCTAGCAGGCAGGGATGAGATAAATTTGGAGTTTGGGATTAACATGTATACCCTACTATATATAAAATAACCAGCAAGGGCCTACTGTATAGCACAGGGAACTATACTCAATATCTTGTAATAACCTACAATGGAAAGAATCTGATAACGAATATATATATATATGTACGTATATGAAACTGAATCACTTTGCTGTACACATTGTAACTATACTTCTATTTAAAAAAGTATTTGCAAATATATTTGCACAAAGATTTCTATTGTAGAATTTTTATAATAGCTAAAAACTGGAGACAACCTAGTTGACTTGCTAATAAAACACGAAAGATATCCAAGATATATCAAGTAAAAAATGCAAGTTGCATAACTATATGTGTAATATGATTGTACTTGTAAAAAATTCTATGCCTTTATGTTTATAATATATTTTAATATTTCTAGAAAAATATACCTGAAAGTACCCTTTTGTTCCATTTGACTTTTTATCGTGAAAGTTTATGTATTCTTCCAGAATAATAAATTATTAAAAAGTTGTGTTAAACCTGGCCACAAAGGATGAGAGATATTATAATGTAGATTTACATTGAGTTGGATAGGCTCATTTTTCAACCTGGCTTTACCTTTGCTAGCTGTGTCTCTAAGCTGGTTACTTCACCTCTCTAAGCTTCAGTTTCCTCTCCTGCAAACTGAGGATAAAAATGATCTCATTTTTAACCTCAGTGGTTTATTTTAAAGATTAAATGAGATATTGCATGTCAAGTACTAAGCACAGGGCCTGGCACATACAAGGGCTCAGTAAGTATTTATGATGGTGATGATGATGATGGTAGTGACAATGTAATAAGTATTCCTTTTTCTTGTAGTTCTCCATGATGTGTCCTAGTTCTAGGACTCAGACACAATCATTTAGCAAGAAGTCCTTTAGATGTGATAGCACCAGCATAAATAATAGGCATTTGCACCAGGGATCATAGAAACAAAGGAATGAGGATGTGTATAAAATCACGAATACAGAGTGTGAGGGGTATGATGTGCTGGTCCACTGTGTTGTGAAGAGGGAGGGAGTGGCACTTGGTCAGAAGTACATGCCTGTGTGGTGGATCTAAAAGGTGAGTGTGTAAACCATGCGGTAAGAGTTCCTGTGAACCTTAGAGGAAAATTGGCTGAGGCAGGTGCTGCCTACCACTGGGGGAAGAAGAATGGACTAGTTGAATGGAAAAAAATCAAATCTGCAATCAGGTAGCCTGCTAGATGCCAAAGAGATGGCTGCCCCAGCCACCTTGATGGGATGCTGGCTCCTGGGCTGGTATGCCTAAATCAACCTGCTCATGTGATTTTGTCTGTATTTCTTATGATACTCAGGGACCCAGCCAAGGGAGACTAAGAGTATCAGCCTGTATTTTGCTTTATGTACTTCAGAAAGCATTTGCATGTTATTTCATGGTCTCGTGTTTCTCTGGGTTTGTATCCCAGGAGCAGTGACTCCCAGCTTCTCCTTTAGCATGTCTCCTTCCAGGAACCTTTGAGTCTGACATACACCATATTCCCTGTGCACCAAAATAATAGGATTCTAGGGTTGAAGATGACCCTGATATTCATCTAGTTCAATTTTCTCACTTTGTGAATGAGGAAATTGAGGTCAATATAGGGAAATATGCTTGGCCAAGTTCATAGAGCTAGTATCTTCAGAACCAACACTAGAACATTTATCTCAACAGCCCTTAGCATACTTTTGCTCTACCATAAGATTGGCCTGTAGGGGATCATCACAAAGCAGATTCAGAGATGACAAGAAGCAGTTTTCCTTTGGCTTTTATACCTAAAGGCAAGATGTCAGACTGCTTAGAGAATGAAAGAATTTGATTAATGGGTGACCATTTTCACTCCATGTCATCCTGCTTTCACCTCTGTGTCCCCACTGCTTTAAGAATCACTTTGTAAACTAACTTGGATTGGTTGTGATTGTATACCCTTAAAAGCTATGTACCTAGCTAATATTAATATAGAATTTTTAATATGGAAATGAGAGGCATGTTTATATCCCTGGTAGTGAAAGAAGCTCAAGAGTAGAAGTTTGTTGGAAGTCAAAGAGAGAAAAACCAGGACAAAGAATGACCCGACCTTTCTGGGGGCAACGAAACCTATACCTAAAATTCGTTATTTTCCCTTTTGTATCGTAACTGCAGATCAAAATATAGTCTTGGTTCTAAAAACCTTCTTTGCATTTTTAGTGAGGAGTTTTGATCGCATTCAAGAAGACTTCTTGAACTGTGCTGCTGGGAAGGTCCAGGTTCCTGAAAGCGCAGACACAGGAAGGATCCCAGACTTTCAACTGGAAATTCTATGTGCAGGAAATATGCTGGGTGGTCACACCAGCAAACAGGAGTGCTGGAGCTCCATTTCTGCTGCTGAGGAGAGAAAGCAGTCAGTCCCTGGCTGTGCTGTCTGTGGGCAGGACCAACTCACCTATGACACTGAGTAGCATCACCTCACTCTGCTGGACCCCCAGGCCATTGTCGGCCTTACAGGAGTAGTTTCCAGAATGGTTTGTGGTCAGAGAGAGGTTGAAGGATGCTCCCCCTCCCAAGGGAGCTGAGCTGTTTCCCACGGCGACATCCTTGTGATAAAACTGGTACAGGATCGGGGGAGAGCCTCTCTGGGCCTCACAGTGAAGCTCTATCATGTCCCCCACCACAGTCTGGGCCCTGGAAGCCCTGAGGGTGAGGACAGGCTGAGACACTGGAACTGAAGGAAAAAAGATAGTTAACCATCAGTTCATGCTGTTTAAATATGTTCTTCTATAGAAAAGACATTTCAAACAGGAAAATGTTTTTAATGACCTTGAGACATCACTCAGAACTCAGCTATAATTGCTTCATATCTGAAGAAACAAATCATTTATGTAGTGTTATATATAGTCTGGAATACTTCGATATACAATCGCAAAAGTGTTTGGGGAATCTGAAAACAGAGATTAAATTGAAACCCAAGTATCTGAGAAGTCAGAAGACAATTGGAGAAAAGGAGAAATCAGTTCAATAGAAAATGAGAAACAGGGGAGACTGCTGCTTACATAGCCAGAGATGTAACCGAGCCTTGGCCGCATCAACACTAAGACCCAAAAGAGAATAAATATTGATCAAGTTATTGGCTCATTTTTATATTTATTCATTCATCAAAAATTAATTGAGCAGTTTAAAAGTCTCAGGAACTACACAATATGCTGGGGATTCAATAGTGAGAAAGACACAGTTCCTGCCCTCATGAAGCCTGCAATCTAGATGAGATGATAGAGAGCAATTAAATAGAAAAACAAATACATAATTAAAACATTTATAATTGATACAAAGTAAAGAATAGGATGCTATGAAATGTTTAATAATGGGGCCTGATCTAGTATGGGTTAGTCAGGTAATGCTTCCTCACAAAGTGACATCTGAATTAACCAGGTGAGGAAGGGAGTGAAGACTGCCCAGGCAGGCAAACAGTGTGCGCAAAGGCCCTGAGCTGGAAAGAAGGTTGGAGCTTTTGAGCTGTTGAAACGAGGTGACAGCAACAGTAAGAGAAGGGTTTGAAGAGTGCCATGAAATAGGAGGCTGGAGAGCTAGGCAGAGCTTCACAAGCCATGGTACGGATTTTGATCCTTCTTCACAGAGCAATGGGAAACCTGTAAGTGTCTCTATACAGGGGCATGAGATGATCAAACCTGTCTTTTCTAAAGACAATTTTGATCTCAGTGTGCAAAATGGATTGTAATGGGACAGAAATGGAATGGAGAGGTTATTAGGGGTGGAGTGGTGGCGTTGCAGTAATTGAAATGGTGGTAGACTTGACTATGATAGTGGCAGTAAAGATAGAAAGAAAAGATCCAAGGAATATTTTGGAAATAAAATCAATAGGAGTCAATGATTAACTGGCTATGGAGACCAAGGGAGAGAAATGGCAAGGAAGACTCCTGGGATTTTGCCTTGTATATATGGGTGAATGGATGTGTCTTTCACAGAGCTAGGGACACTTGGAGGAGGACCAGATATGGGGGGAGTTCCATGAGTTCAGTTTTAGAGATGTTCAAGTTCATGAGCCTTTAAGAGATATGGCATAGGCAGGTGCTCAGGTAGGAGGTCTCTTTTGGAGATAAAAGTTTAAGAATCATTTATAGATGACACCCCCAGGATTATCCAGAGAAAGAACATATATAAGAGAAGAGGGTACATGCAGGACAAAGCTCTGGGACACACCAATGCTTTTAAAGTTTGTCCATAAAAGGAGGAGCTAGTAAAGGGAACTGAGAAGGAGTGGCAGAGAAAGGAGATCCAGGACAAGGTGAAGTCATTGAAGCCAAGGAAGGGAGGGTTTCAAGAAGAAAGAAATACTATTTCTGAGAGACCAAGTAAGGTGAGGATTGGAAAATGGCCATTGCATTTAAAGCCATGGGGGTCATTTGTGACCTTTGTGAGAATCATTTTTTATATAAAGGTCAGAAGAAACCAAGTGTTAAATCCAAGAAGGTAAGGAGGAAATGGAGACAATCTGTGCAACTGACTCTTTTTTGGAAGTGAAGCCATAATAGAGCAGTGGCTGGAGACATAAGTGGGACCAAGTTAGGGTTTTTTCTTAGACATGGGAGAGACATAGCACGTTAAATGTCAATGGGAAGGATCCTATAAAGCAGGAGAGAAAGTTGTTCAAAGTCTGAGAATGCAAGGAAGGATGGACTCTAGAGGTGAGACGGAGATGTTCACCTTTCATAGGAAGCAGTCTTCTATACCTTAGGAAGAGGAGGGATGAGTTACTGGATGGATACCGAGACAAACACTCAAATGGTGGTGGGAGTCGAGGGTGTGATTGTCTGGGAGGAAGTAAAGGTGTTAATGAACTGGGGGTTCTGTTGAGGTCTGAGAAAAATAATGATTGGAGGATTTTATTTATTTTAATTCCTGTATTCTTTTATTTTTTTAAAACATCTTTATTGGAGTATAATTGCTTTACAATGGTGTGTTAGTTTCTGCTTTATAACAAAGTGAATCAGCTGTGCATATACATATATCTGCGTATCTCCTTCCTCTTGCGTCTCCCTCTCTCCCTCCCTATCCCACCCCTCTAGGTGGTCACAAAGTACCGAGCTGATCTCCCTGTGCTATGTGGCTGCTTCCCACTAGCTATCTATTTTACATTTGGTAGTGTATATATGTCCATGCCACTCTCTCACTTCATCCCAGCTTACCCTTCCCAATCCCCGTGTCCTCAAGTCCACTCTCTACATCTGCGTCTTTACTCCTGTCCTGCCCCTAGTGATTGGAGGATTTGAAGAAACAAGTAGAGGGATAGGAGGTTGTGATCAGGTGATTGGAGTAGTGTATGTACGGGCCAGTGGGTGGCGGAAAGAATGACAAGCCATTTTATTGAGTGGGTCATCCATGTGGACGAGTTATGGAATGATGACAGAGTGTAGGGTAGAGAGGAAGACTATGAGTGAGGTGCCAAGCCTGCACTGAAAGTGGGCATGACTAGGAGGTCAGCCCATGAGAGGCCAGGTAGGAGAGAGAGTGCTATAGCTGAATGAGAGGTAAGATGTCAGGAGAATGATGTTGAAAGGTCTTTTAGCAGGAGTTCTGGCTGGAGGTCTGAGATGCTCTGGGACAGGGGCAGGAGAAGCTAGAGAGAAATTCATGAGCCAGTGAAAGGATGAGTTGGCCTTTTTATTGATTGACTGACAAAGGAAACCCCAACTAAATCTCTTCTGAGGTGAGACATGTTGAACTTTATAATTTCCTTTCTTGCTGATCATTGTTGGCCAGGATGCAATTTGTGTTTTAAAAGCCTTTATTCCTACGTTAGGAAACTTTTAGTCACAATGCCTTGCACTGCTGCTACCAAGAGAGGCAAAGCAAGCAAAGGGAAGGTGCGAGTTCCTGAAAATGTAGAATACAGAACTCTCAGTTGGAGGCTGTGTAGCAATGATGTCACACAGCAAATCGCCCTGGGGTACCTCCAATCTCGGCTACAGGTGAAGGTGGGGGAGATGGTCTGTCCCTGGCTGTGCTGTAGTTGGGTCCACTTACCTCTGACACTGAGTGACACTGTGTTACTGCGCTGGAACCCCTGGCCATTGTTGGCCTCACAGAAATAGTTCCCAGAATGCTCTGCCGTCAGAAGGAGGTTGAAGGAAGCTCCCTTTCCAGAGGGGCTTGAGCTGCTCTCCAGGCTGGCATCCTCATGATAAAACTGGTACAGGATTGGGGGAGAGCCTCTCCATGCCTCACAGTGAAGCTCTACCATGTCCCCCACCACAGCCTGGGCCCCGGGAGCCCTGAGGGTGAGGACAGGCTGAGACACTGGAACTGAAGGAAGAAAGATAGTTAACCATCAGTTCATGCTGTTTAAATATGTTCTTCCATAGAAAAGACATTTCAAACAGGAAAATGTTTTTCTGTTTTTAATGACCTTGTGACATCACTCAGAACTCAGCTATAATTGCTTCATATTTGAAGAAACAAATCATTTGTGTAGTGTTATATATAGTCTGGAATACTTCGATATACAATCGCAAAAGTGTTTGGGGAATCTGAAAACAGAGATTAAACTGAAACCCAAGTATCTGAGAAGTCAGAAGACAATTGGAGAAAAGGAGAAATCAGTTCAATAGAAAATGAGAAACAGGGGAGACTGCTGCTTACATAGCCAGAGATGTAACCGAGCCTTGGCCGCATCAACACTAAGACCCAAAAGAGAATAAATATTGATCAAGTTATTGGCTCATTTTAATATTTATTCATTCATCAAAAATTAATTGAGCAGTTTAAAAGTCTCAGGAACTACACAATATGCTGGGGATTCAATAGTGAGAAAGACACAGTTCCTGCCCTCATGAAGCCTGCAATCTAGATGAGATGATAGAGAGCAATTAAATAGAAAAACAAATACATAATTAAAACATTTATAATTGATACAAAGTAAAGAATAGGATGCTATGAAATGTTTAATAATGGGGCCTGATCTAGTATGGGTTAGTCAGGTAATGCTTCCTCACAAAGTGACATCTGAATTAACCAGGTGAGGAAGGGAGTGAAGACTGCCCAGGCAGGCAAACAGTGTGCGCAAAGGCCCTGAGCTGGAAAGAAGGTTGGAGCTTTTGAGCTGTTGAAACGAGGTGACAGCAACAGTAAGAGAAGGGTTTGAAGAGTGCCATGAAATAGGAGGCTGGAGAGCTAGGCAGAGCTTCACAAGCCATGGTACGGATTTTGATCCTTCTTCACAGAGCAATGGGAAACCTGTAAGTGTCTCTATACAGGGGCATGAGATGATCAAACCTGTCTTTTCTAAAGACAATTTTGATCTCAGTGTGCAAAATGGATTGTAATGGGACAGAAATGGAATGGAGAGGTTATTAGGGGTGGAGTGGTGGTGTTGCAGTAATTGAAATGGTGGTAGACTTGACTATGATAGTGGCAGTAAAGATAGAAAGAAAAGATCCAAGGAATATTTTGGAAATAAAATCAATAGGAGTCAATGATTAACTGGCTATGGAGACCAAGGGAGAGAAATGGCAAGGAAGACTCCTGGGATTTTGCCTTGTATATATGGGTGAATGGAAGTGTCTTTCACAGAGCTAGGGACACTTGGAGGAGGACCAGATATGGGGGGAGTTCCATGAGTTCAGTTTTAGAGATGTTCAAGTTCATGAGCCTTTAAGAGATATGGCATAGGCAGGTGCTCAGGTAGGAGGTCTCTTTTGGAGATAAAAGCTTAAGAATCATTTATAGATGACACCCCCAGGATTATCCAGAGAAAGAACATACATAAGAGAAGAGGGTACATGCAGGACAAAGCTCTGGGACACACCAATGCTTTTAAAGTTTGTCTATAAAAGGAGGAGCTAGTAAAGGGAACTGAGAAGGAGTGGCAGAGAAAGGAGATCCAGGACAAGGTGAAGTCATTGAAGCCAAGGAAGGGAGGGTTTCAAGAAGAAAGAAATACTATTTCTGAGAGACCAAGTAAGGTGAGGATTGGAAAATGGCCATTGCATTTAAAGCCATGGGGGTCATTTGTGACCTTTGTGAGAATCATTTTTTATATAAAGGTCAGAAGAAACCAAGTGTTAAATCCAAGAAGGTAAGGAGGAAATGGAGACAATCTGTGCAACTGACTCTTTTTTGGAAGTGAAGCCATAATAGAGCAGTGGCTGGAGACATAAGTGGGACCAAGTTAGGGTTTTTTCTTAGACATGGGAGAGACATAGCACGTTAAATGTCAATGGGAAGGATCCTATAAAGCAGGAGAGAAAGTTGTTCAAAGTCTGAGAATGCAAGGAAGGATGGACTCTAGAGGTGAGACGGAGATGTTCACCTTTCATAGGAAGCAGTCTTCTATACCTTAGGAAGAGGAGGGATGAGTTACTGGATGGATACCGAGACAAACACTCAAATGGTGGTGGGAGTCGAGGGTGTGATTGTCTGGGAGGAAGTAAAGGTGTTAATGAACTGGGGGTTCTGTTGAGGTCTGAGAAAAATAATGATTGGAGGATTTTATTTATTTTAATTCCTGTATTCTTTTATTTTTTTAAAACATCTTTATTGGAGTATAATTGCTTTACAATGGTGTGTTAGTTTCTGCTTTATAACAAAGTGAATCAGCTGTGCATATACATATATCTGCGTATCTCCTTCCTCTTGCGTCTCCCTCTCTCCCTCCCTATCCCACCCCTCTAGGTGGTCACAAAGTACCGAGCTGATCTCCCTGTGCTATGTGGCTGCTTCCCACTAGCTATCTATTTTACATTTGGTAGTGTATATATGTCCATGCCACTCTCTCACTTCATCCCAGCTTACCCTTCCCAATCCCCGTGTCCTCAAGTCCACTCTCTACATCTGCGTCTTTACTCCTGTCCTGCCCCTAGTGATTGGAGGATTTGAAGAAACAAGTAGAGGGATAGGAGGTTGTGATCAGGTGATTGGAGTAGTGTATGTACGGGCCAGTGGGTGGCGGAAAGAATGACAAGCCATTTTATTGAGTGGGTCATCCATGTGGATGAGTTATGGAATGATGACAGAGTGTAGGGTAGAGAGGAAGACTATGAGTGAGGTGCCAAGCCTGCACTGAAAGTGGGCATGACTAGGAGGTCAGCCCATGAGAGGCCAGGTAGGAGAGAGAGTGCTATAGCTGAATGAGAGGTAAGATGTCAGGAGAATGATGTTGAAAGGTCTTTTAGCAGGAGTTCTGGCTGGAGGTCTGAGATGCTCTGGGACAGGGGCAGGAGAAGCTAGAGAGAAATTCATGAGCCAGTGAAAGGATGAGTTGGCCTTTTTATTGATTGACTGACAAAGGAAACCCCAACTAAATCTCTTCTGAGGTGAGACATGTTGAACTTTATAATTTCCTTTCTTGCTGATCATTGTTGGCCAGGATGCAATTTGTGTTTTAAAAGCCTTTATTCCTACGTTAGGAAACTTTTAGTCACAATGCCTTGCACTGCTGCTACCAAGAGAGGCAAAGCAAGCAAAGGGAAGGTGCGAGTTCCTGAAAATGTAGAATACAGAACTCTCAGTTGGAGGCTGTGTAGCAATGATGTCACACAGCAAATCGCCCTGGGGTACCTCCAATCTCGGCTACAGGTGAAGGTGGGGGAGATGGTCTGTCCCTGGCTGTGCTGTAGTTGGGTCCACTTACCTCTGACACTGAGTGACACTGTGTTACTGCGCTGGAACCCCTGGCCATTGTTGGCCTCACAGAAATAGTTCCCAGAATGCTCTGCCGTCAGAAGGAGGTTGAAGGAAGCTCCCTTTCCAGAGGGGCTTGAGCTGCTCTCCAGGCTGGCATCCTCATGATAAAACTGGTAAAGGATTGGGGGAGAGCCTCTCCATGCCTCACAGTGAAGCTCTACCATGTCCCCCACCACAGCCTGGGCCCCGGGAGCCCTGAGGGTGAGGACAGGCTGAGACACTGGAACTGAAGGAAGAAAGATAGTTAACCATCAGTTCATGCTGTTTAAATATGTTCTTCCATAGAAAAGACATTTCAAACAGGAAAATGTTTTTCTGTTTTTAATGACCTTGTGACATCACTCAGAACTCAGCTATAATTGCTTCATATTTGAAGAAACAAATCATTTGTGTAGTGTTATATATAGTCTGGAATACTTCGATATACAATCGCAAAAGTGTTTGGGGAATCTGAAAACAGAGATTAAACTGAAACCCAAGTATCTGAGAAGTCAGAAGACAATTGGAGAAAAGGAGAAATCAGTTCAATAGAAAATGAGAAACAGGGGAGACTGCTGCTTACATAGCCAGAGATGTAACCGAGCCTTGGCCGCATCAACACTAAGACCCAAAAGAGAATAAATATTGATCAAGTTATTGGCTCATTTTTATATTTATTCATTCATCAAAAATTAATTGAGCAGTTTAAAAGTCTCAGGAACTACACAATATGCTGGGGATTCAATAGTGAGAAAGACACAGTTCCTGCCCTCATGAAGCCTGCAATCTAGATGAGATGATAGAGAGCAATTAAATAGAAAAACAAATACATAATTAAAACATTTATAATTGATACAAAGTAAAGAATAGGATGCTATGAAATGTTTAATAATGGGGCCTGATCTAGTATGGGTTAGTCAGGTAATGCTTCCTCACAAAGTGACATCTGAATTAACCAGGTGAGGAAGGGAGTGAAGACTGCCCAGGCAGGCAAACAGTGTGCGCAAAGGCCCTGAGCTGGAAAGAAGGTTGGAGCTTTTGAGCTGTTGAAACGAGGTGACAGCAACAGTAAGAGAAGGGTTTGAAGAGTGCCATGAAATAGGAGGCTGGAGAGCTAGGCAGAGCTTCACAAGCCATGGTACGGATTTTGATCCTTCTTCACAGAGCAATGGGAAACCTGTAAGTGTCTCTATACAGGGGCATGAGATGATCAAACCTGTCTTTTCTAAAGACAATTTTGATCTCAGTGTGCAAAATGGATTGTAATGGGACAGAAATGGAATGGAGAGGTTATTAGGGGTGGAGTGGTGGTGTTGCAGTAATTGAAATGGTGGTAGACTTGACTATGATAGTGGCAGTAAAGATAGAAAGAAAAGATCCAAGGAATATTTTGGAAATAAAATCAATAGGAGTCAATGATTAACTGGCTATGGAGACCAAGGGAGAGAAATGGCAAGGAAGACTCCTGGGATTTTGCCTTGTATATATGGGTGAATGGAAGTGTCTTTCACAGAGCTAGGGACACTTGGAGGAGGACCAGATATGGGGGGAGTTCCATGAGTTCAGTTTTAGAGATGTTCAAGTTCATGAGCCTTTAAGAGATATGGCATAGGCAGGTGCTCAGGTAGGAGGTCTCTTTTGGAGATAAAAGCTTAAGAATCATTTATAGATGACACCCCCAGGATTATCCAGAGAAAGAACATACATAAGAGAAGAGGGTACATGCAGGACAAAGCTCTGGGACACACCAATGCTTTTAAAGTTTGTCTATAAAAGGAGGAGCTAGTAAAGGGAACTGAGAAGGAGTGGCAGAGAAAGGAGATCCAGGACAAGGTGAAGTCATTGAAGCCAAGGAAGGGAGGGTTTCAAGAAGAAAGAAATACTATTTCTGAGAGACCAAGTAAGGTGAGGATTGGAAAATGGCCATTGCATTTAAAGCCATGGGGGTCATTTGTGACCTTTGTGAGAATCATTTTTTATATAAAGGTCAGAAGAAACCAAGTGTTAAATCCAAGAAGGTAAGGAGGAAATGGAGACAATCTGTGCAACTGACTCTTTTTTGGAAGTGAAGCCATAATAGAGCAGTGGCTGGAGACATAAGTGGGACCAAGTTAGGGTTTTTTCTTAGACATGGGAGAGACATAGCACATTAAATGTCAATGGGAAGGATCCTATAAAGCAGGAGAGAAAGTTGTTCAAAGTCTGAGAATGCAAGGAAGGATGGACTCTAGAGGTGAGATGGAGATGTTCACCTTTCATAGGAAGCAGTCTTCTATACCTTAGGAAGAGGAGGGATGAGTTACTGGATGGATACCGAGACAAACACTCAAATGGTGGTGGGAGTCGAGGGTGTGATTGTCTGGGAGGAAGTAAAGGTGTTAATGAACTGGGGGTTCTGTTGAGGTCTGAGAAAAATAATGATTGGAGGATTTTATTTATTTTAATTCCTGTATTCTTTTATTTTTTTAAAACATCTTTATTGGAGTATAATTGCTTTACAATGGTGTGTTAGTTTCTGCTTTATAACAAAGTGAATCAGCTGTGCATATACATATATCTGCGTATCTCCTTCCTCTTGCGTCTCCCTCTCTCCCTCCCTATCCCACCCCTCTAGGTGGTCACAAAGTACCGAGCTGATCTCCCTGTGCTATGTGGCTGCTTCCCACTAGCTATCTATTTTACATTTGGTAGTGTATATATGTCCATGCCACTCTCTCACTTCATCCCAGCTTACCCTTCCCAATCCCCGTGTCCTCAAGTCCACTCTCTACATCTGCGTCTTTACTCCTGTCCTGCCCCTAGTGATTGGAGGATTTGAAGAAACAAGTAGAGGGATAGGAGGTTGTGATCAGGTGATTGGAGTAGTGTATGTACGGGCCAGTGGATGGCGGAAAGAATGACAAGCCATTTTATTGAGTGGGTCATCCATGTGGACGAGTTATGGAATGATGACAGAGTGTAGGGTAGAGAGGAAGACTATGAGTGAGGTGCCAAGCCTGCACTGAAAGTGGGCATGACTAGGAGGTCAGCCCATGAGAGGCCAGGTAGGAGAGAGAGTGCTATAGCTGAATGAGAGGTAAGATGTCAGGAGAATGATGTTGAAAGGTCTTTTAGCAGGAGTTCTGGCTGGAGGTCTGAGATGCTCTGGGACAGGGGCAGGAGAAGCTAGAGAGAAATTCATGAGCCAGTGAAAGGATGAGTTGGCCTTTTTATTGATTGACTGACAAAGGAAACCCCAACTAAATCTCTTCTGAGGTGAGACATGTTGAACTTTATAATTTCCTTTCTTACTGATCATTGTTGGCCAGGATGCAATTTGTGTTTTAAAAGCCTTTATTCCTACGTTAGGAAACTTTTAGTCACAATGCCTTGCACTGCTGCTACCAAGAGAGGCAAAGCAAGCAAAGGGAAGGTGCGAGTTCCTGAAAATGTAGAATACAGAACTCTCAGTTGGAGGCTGTGTAGCAATGATGTCACACAGCAAATCGCCCTGGGGTACCTCCAATCTCGGCTACAGGTGAAGGTGGGGGAGATGGTCTGTCCCTGGCTGTGCTGTAGTTGGGTCCACTTACCTCTGACACTGAGTGACACTGTGTTACTGCGCTGGAACCCCTGGCCATTGTTGGCCTCACAGAAATAGTTCCCAGAATGCTCTGCCGTCAGAAGGAGGTTGAAGGAAGCTCCCTTTCCAGAGGGGCTTGAGCTGCTCTCCAGGCTGGCATCCTCATGATAAAACTGGTACAGGATTGGGGGAGAGCCTCTCCATGCCTTACAGTGAAGCTCTACCATGTCCCCCACCACAGCCTGGGCCCCGGGAGTCCTGAGGGTGAGGATGGGGCGAGATACTGGAACTGAGAGCAAAAATGAGTTAGTTGATACCAGGATCTTTTCCCATTGACTCTATTTTTATTTTTCAGAAGTTACCTCTGATGATTATTTGGTGACATTTTCTAGATCTTTTCTATGTGTAAGAACTCTTATTCTTATCAACACATAAACAAATACATAAAATACCCACATACATGCCTGGGATCACAGTATACATACTGGTCTATGACCTGATTTTTCCCCTTAGCAAAATATCATGAGCATCATTCTGTGTTATTACCTAAAGATCTATCTCAGTCACTTAAAAAATCAGCTTTATTGAGGTATAATTTACATGCATAAAATGCAACTGCTCTAAATTTAAAATTTGATAATTTAGGGTAAATATTGCTTGATTATTTTTAACAACAGCAAAGCATTCCATGGTATGAATTTACTGTAATACACTGAAGCAATTCCTCATTATGGAACTTTAGGTTGTTATTGTTTTCTAAGTTTGAATAAGGCTGCATTACACAATTCTGTATATATATCATTGTATTTTGTCAATGCATTTCTTAGGATAAATTCTTCGAAGTGGGATTTCTGGGATTGGGACATGGGCATTTCAAATAATGATATATAATGCTAAATTTTTCTTCAAAAAGTTTCAATGAATTTACACTTGCACTAATAGTATGTAAGAGTTTCCTTTCCCCACCCTCTGATCAATTATAGTCATATAAATGCACAGGCTTATTTTTCTTATCATTTCTCTTTTCCTAGTTTTAAACTCTACAGTTGTTCCATCTGAAGAATTGACTTATTCTATCCTATGGGACCTTACAATTTATTATTTGATTTTTTATGGACTGCTAGTGAACTATAATCCATTAATGATGAGTTGTTCTCTATAAAGTAACCAGAAATTATTTACAAAATGAAAACTTTGAAATCTGTCATTAATTTTTATAAATTATCAAGTCAATTTTTGTTCTCCATTATGAAATAATAATAATCATGAGAAAATTGGTTTTTTTAATTTCCTCTTCTCCCTCTGGCTGATTTTCCTTTGTTACATATATTTTTTACATTTTCAGCATTTATAATAGTTGCTTTCTCTTCTGTAACCATAACTCTCATGTTGCTTAGCCTTTGTTTTTATGTCTGAATCAGTGGTTTTCAACCATATCTGTACAATATTTTCAACTGAGGATGTGTTAAAAAATATGGATTCTGAGACCCCATCTGAGAGATTCTGAATTTGATTGGTCTGGAGAGAGCTTAGTAAAAAGTCTTTTTTCAAAATTCCTAGGTGATTCTAATATGCAGCCAAGGCTGAGAACTACTGATCTGAATAGATTCAGTATTCACTTTTCATATCATAGTTTCCTCATTTGGAGTCTTTTATATTGATTCATACCTTGGCTGGCTAGAGTTTGTCATCAAGTAATTTTTCAAGAAGCTTTAATGGGTACTAAGTTCCCTGAATTCTTGCACGTTTGAAAATGTTTTTTTGATTTGATATAAAATTCTCAGTTCTCATTTCTCCTCTGAAAGTTCAAGTCTGAATACAATTCCTCTCTCTTTTAGCATTGACTTCTGTGTAAAGACTAAGACCAACTGCATATTTTTTCTTTTTGAGATGACTGCTATTTTTTCTTTTTTCTTTTGCTATGATCACACACACGTGGGCGCATGCACACACACACACACGTATATTTTTAGCCTTGAAAGTCAATAACCTCATCAGGATATGTCTTTTGATCTACATATTCAAGTTTTCTTCACTTCAGGAAACTTTTTTATTATGTCTTTGAGTTTTGTTTCTCTCTTTAGACACTTAATTATCCACACTTGTGGGCTTCATTGTCTGATCTCCATATTTTACTTTCTTTTTGCCTTTTTCTGTGTCTTTCTACTTTGTATTCTGTATTATTTTCTCAAACCAATTCTCCATTCCAGTAACAGATTTTGGAAGTATGCATTCTCTTCTTAGTGCTTCAAATTTGGATTTTATTTTTAACATAGGTTTGGTTTTTCTCCTGAGCTCTGTTTTATATATATATATATATATATATATATATATATATATTTTATTTTCTGTTATCATCTCTCTTTTTTCTTAACATCTTTATTGGAGTATAATTGCTTTACAATGGTGTGTTAGTATCCGCTTTATAACAAAGTGAATCAGCTATACATATAAGATTCTCATATTGGACTTGTTTTCTTTATGGCTTTTACTTCAATGAATAAAATTATATTCTGAGTTTTGTATTTGCTTGAGAAAGCTGTGTGTGTGTGTGGGGCGGGTAGTGTTTTAGTGACCCAGGGCTGTTGATAGATTCAAAATGGGTATATCTTATTAGCTCACATTCCCAAGAAATTTCTGTGTCTTCTCTTTGGGGTATATTCCCTTGGGGAAAAAAAAACAACCCAGATTATTCTGCCAGAAAGTCTGCATGGCTCACAGTGAAGCTTCTCAACTTGTTTGCTAATTTAGGGCTCATTTACTTCTGTTCAGTTGATATAAACAGTTGCAAAGATCAATGTTTTCTCCCTGCTCTTTTTTTCCTCATCTCTTCTCAAAGACTTTTTGTTCATGGAGTTACAAATGCTGACTGAGGACCTACTCTATGCCAGACACCAAGTAGGCACAGGGATGAGGTGCAGACCAAAACTGATAAGGTTCCATTCTCATGAAGCTTATACTCTGGTATTGAGGAAGACAGACACTAAATGGGAAATAAAGGGGTTTCAGATATTGCTAAATTTGAGAAGAAAATACAACATCATAATGAGAAAGAGGATGTCTTAGGGCTTGGGGCTTTCCTAGGTAGATTGGCTTCAGGCTTTGGAGTCTGGGACCCAGATCATTTACATTTTTAAAATAATCTCTTTACTCAACAATTTATATTGGGGTAATGTCTTCCTTTGGCCATGTTTTATTTCTATGATCTGAAACAGCTATCGAGGAGCAAGAGGTCCTTCAGATCCATATGTTCCAAGATAGGACCATAGTAATAAGAACTCCAAGTGGACTCATGGGTTCCTAAGACCACAGACTGTAACAGAAACTTGCCTAATTTACAAATTCTGACCAGACCACACTTGCAGTTACAATCACACTCTGACCAATTCCTGCTCCCAAAGCCCTAAAAGTGCCTCACCTAACTCCCTGCTGTGAGAGTTGATGAGACTCTGTGAAACTGATGCTCTCCCTTGCTTTGCCAGGTAAACAAGCCCAGCTCTGGGGCACCCACAGATTTCCCTGGTTGTCTTGTCTGGGGCTTTGACGAGTATCGCTCAGCCTCTCCCTCACTCTGTTTCTTCCAGAGCTTCATGAATTCATGGCCTCTGGGTTCCTATTCCAACTTGAATCACAGAATTCTGGGGCTCTAAGGGACGCTAATTACTGTCTTATCTAACTTTCAATAGAAGGTGAAAACAGCAAGACAAAGAAAATTTAAAAGTTTTGCCCAAATTATGAGCTAGCTATTTTCATATCCAGGGCTAGAATTCAGATTTTCTGACCCACACTGACATCAGACAACCCGAGCAAGGTCTTTTTCATGTACACTGGCTCTTTCTAGGAAACCTCAGAGGTCCTGCTGTGCATATCGTTCCTAGAAAAAGTATTTTCTTAAACGTAGTTCATTACATGTCACGTTGTCCCAAGTGACCCTGCTCTCTTGGCCATCATTTGTTGAATTAGAGGTGAGCAGTTGGTTTAAGAACATTCTATGTATAGACTTGCCAGTGGCCTATGAGGTGTCTTAGAGCTAGGCTGCTTGACTAGTTAGACTAGTTGGAAGCACCGCTTTGGCAGTTGGGGCAGACGCTGAAATACAGAGCAGGATGTCATACCTAGAAGTCCAAGGCAGTCAATGCTGAAATTAACAGGAGTTTTGAGTAAAAATAAGTTATAAGATAGAGTCATAAGAATGAGGGTGGAAAGCACTTAGGAGCAGTAAGAACAATGGGTCAGAAGGACATAGAAAGGAAATAGCTGATGGGCTTAGGAGTAGAGAATAATGAAAGCTTCTAGATCCTCAGACATCAGTATAATCTGTTTTTGAGAAATAAGTTGAATTCTGAGAGATCTCCCAGTTCTTATTCCATGAATCTGAATATAATGTCTTTCCTGTTTTTTGTTTTGTTGTTGTTGTTGTTGTTTTTTAATCCCTGGATATCCTTAACAAACCCTCACCCACTGGAGACATCAGGGTTTTTTTCTTCTGACCTAAAATGATCTGATATACCAGATTCAATATTTTTCTATTTATATTTCTCTTCTCTGAAAAGAAAACTGAACTTTCACTCTCTACTAAACAAAGATTCCAAGTGTAAACAGAAGCAAATTTGCCCCTAAAATGACACTTTTTCATGGTTCCATGGGAAACCATGATCTGTACAACTATGGTTCGTATACCTTTATAAATGTATGTCATACTGCAACAAAAAATTTAAAAACATAATACAATGAAATGACACTTATTTTACTGGGTTAAGTCAAAGGATCACGGAAACCCCAGAAAACAAATGAGCTGGTTTCCAGGAAGCAATTTCCTCCCTTCCCTTCACCTTCAGCCCTCTTTAAACCTACTGGAAGAGCTTGAATTGCTTGAGAACACTTTGGAGAAAGTAAGGTCTTGCCCACTATATGCCCATATGACTGTGCTTGTAGCTAAATTAATATGTAAGTGTTATTGGGGAAATATGAGATGCTTCTGTGCATGGAGTTAAGAGAAATTGGCTTGGAGACTGAATATACAGGGCCTGAGAAGATAATTTGAGAAAACAAACTCATTTGGTAAAAGCTGGGGAAGGTGCTGAGCTATCATAGGGGTCTGGCTGAGCCAGGGATGGGTGAGATTAAGGCCCACAGATAGCTGGTTCTATAAGAAGGGAACCAAGACAGGCATGAGGTTGACTGGGGTAGGAAACTGGAAGATCCATGCAGACCTCTGAAAAGGTTGGTGTGAGAGGGTCAGGGATGGGTCACTGACAGGAATCCAGAGCTTACTGGTGACAGAGAGTCTCAGGGTCTCACTGCTCTGGAGGCCAAGGCCATTGTCAGCTGCGCAGTAGTAGTTCCCAGAATGCTCTTCAGTCAGAAAGAATCTATAAGACATTGTTCTCCATAAAGTAGCTTCTATCTTCATGAGCAGAACACCTTCATGAAAAAACTGATACCAGATGGGCAGAGAACCTCTCTGAGCTTCACAGTCAAAGCTCACCTCATCTCCCACAAAAGTCCAGGTCCCAGGAGGGCTGAGGGTGAGGACAGGTTGAGACACGGGGACTGAGGGAAAGAAACACTTAGTCAAACAGGTGCATCTGACACTTCTTGGAGCTTTCAATCAGTGGCTAGTGAGATGTCCAGTCTGAAGTCCACTGGCCCTCAGGGCAGCCCAGTGCCTCCCAGGCTTTTCTCCCCAGCTCTCTCCCTTTTCCATGCTGGTCTTCTCCTTTCC
This sequence comes from Orcinus orca, assembly GCF_937001465.1. Taxonomy (NCBI): domain Eukaryota; kingdom Metazoa; phylum Chordata; class Mammalia; order Artiodactyla; family Delphinidae; genus Orcinus; species Orcinus orca. The sequence goes on along the minus strand of NC_064559.1, from coordinate 98,423,370 downwards.
CATCAGACCTGGCCCTTCTCTTCTCCTGTCTCCCTTTGTTAGGTGACCCTCATTCTTGTTTTCCAGAGGAAATGATGTTCTCTGGGAAGAAGTCCCTTATTTTGCTTCCACCAGACTGACAGATTTACCTTGTCCCTTCCCTTTGCCATATGACCATGGAAGATCTGTTCCCTCACCTGCCAAGCCTCTCTGAGTCTTCTTATCAGTCCCTGCTCTACACTTCTCCCTTTGCTGGGATTGGCCTCAGGCCTCTGCACTTGGCCCATTTCTGTTCCAGATTCACATACTCTTCCAGGATGCTCTCCTCTGTTCCTACACTCTCCCTGCATCCAGCCTGACCCTCTCTATTTACAGGTGAGAAAACTGAGTCAGGAAAAGGAGATCCACCTGTAGTCCCTCAGTGGGCTGTTTTCAGGGCCAGATAGGACCTGAGTCTGTCTCCTTACTCATGGTCTAATGCTGAATCATATCATCTCCTTGAAAGTGGAACTGGAGTTTGCCACCAATGAAGGAAACAGCATAGGGCTCTACAGAAGCTATTTTCCTCTCACTACCACAACTACCTTAATAGCTTTCAGTGTAAGATGGCATCAGATACTGGTAAAGTAGGTGGTGTAGTTTGGGGTGGTGCAGTAACCATAGTTACATGGTTGGAGTAACTGTGATGTTGCTACCTGTCTGTATCCTACATGGATTTGCACATTGGTTATTGCCAATAATTAATTGTTGATTGGAACAACAGATATCTCCACAACTCTGGGATAGAGAAATGATTTGAGAACTACTAAGATTGATTGGAAACTCAAGCATCTGGGGATTTGAAGGATAAAGAAAGAAAAGAGAAAAACAGTGAATTCTGTAGATGCCAGGGACCAAGGAGGGGGAGAGAGACAGATGCTGCAGACATATTAAGGGGTGTGATGGTATCTGAACTTGTTGAAAGATGAGGCCCACAAGATAGAGACAGTTGTTCAAAGCCCTGGGAACCAATGGGGATATTAGAATGGTGTTATGGACTGAACTGTGTCCCTTCCAAATACATATGTTGAAGCCCTAATCTCCAATATGACTGTATTTGGAGATAGGGCCTTTAAGGAAATAAATGTCAAATGAGGTCATAAGGGTGGGGCCCTAATCAGATGGGACTGGTGTCCTCATAGAAGAGGAAGAGAGAGGCCTCTCTCTCTCCCAGGGCACAGAGGAAAGGTCATGTGAGGACACAGAGATAAGGTGGCCTACCACAAGCCAGAAAGAGAGCCCTGATTAAATACCAATCTAACTGGCACCTGATCTTTGACTTTTAACCTCCAGAACTGTGAGAAAATAAATTTCTGTTGTTAAACCACCCAGTCTGTGGTATTATGTTATGGCAGCCTGAGCAAACTAATATAGATGAATTGGGGAAGAAGCAGGAAGTAGGTAAGGGAGTAGAGATTTGTTGGGATTCAGTAACAGGAAGATTAGACCCAGGAATCGCTGGACTATGTTTTTTTTTTGATTGACAGAAAAATCAAAGACTGTGTATCATCTAAACCAAATAATGGTGAACTCTGACAGCATCTGGACCCTGAAAAATTTTCACAGCTGTGTTAGGAGAGTTTTGGTCAGACTGTGTATTTTACTGTTGATGATTCACTGTAAGGAATTCCTGAGAGTGTGGTCACAGGAAGGAGCTCAGATCTGCCAAGCAGAGGCAATGAACCTGCCGTGGTGCCATGTGAACCAAAAGCCTGTGAATTTCTGAAGCTGCTGTCTTTAGATTGTGGGGTAACAAACAACCTGATCCTGTGACTTCTGGTGGTCAGACTTAACTCACTTCTGATGGAGAGTGGCCTCTCCTCACTGCCTGGGTCCCCAGGTCATTGTCTGAGTACAGGAGTCATTCCCAGAATGTTCTGTGGGCAGAGAGATTTAGGGATGTTCCTCTACTATAGGGGTCTGGGGTCCTCAGGATTTCAGCCTCATGATAAAACTGATACAGAATTGAAAGAGAGGCTCCCTTGGTTTCACAGGGAAGATCTGGAACTCTATCTCATTCTTCCCAATATCCTGTGCCCTAGGAGCCCTGAGGGTGGTGAAAGGATGTGTCATTTGGAACTAAAAGAGACAACAAGGTAGTGGGAGGGAGGGAATCCCTGCACATCCTTAAATCAATGAGGCTTATGAAGACACATGGTCCCAGATTGTTCCAGTTCTAAAATTCTGTTTGTTCTGGCTTTATCCCAGGAGCCACTGCATTTAAGCTAAAAAGTAATTTGTAAATATGAAGAGTCCAGACATATGCCAATCACTGAGTACTTTCTCTGACCTCCATTTCTAGGAGTTTCCAAAAGCTCCCATAACTCCTTCTATCCCTAAATCCCACTCCTGTTAGTCTCTAACTTCTGGTAGATTATTCAGAGTAGTAAATTATTGGCAACTATCAACATTCACTCCCACCCAACCACCTTGTGGTTTTCACGAAGTTTGAAAAGCCATCCCTCAGACAATATCTGGCAGACATACCTTTCACATTGATGGTCACTGGGTCACTGCGGAAGGAGGAACGACTATTGCTGGCAACACAATAATACTCTCCATCATGGCTGTTTTGCACCACAGGGATCTTGAATTCTGTTTTTGAGGAAGTGTGAAGCTTTCTTTCTGTCCTCAGCTTGAATTTTCTGTACCAAGAAACTGTGATGGGGCCTGGAACTCCATTTACTGAGCAGATGAGCACCAGCTCCTGCCCTTCAAACACCAACTCTGGGCGAGGGTATATACGGATGTCAGGAACAACTTCTAAATGAATAAAAATGACATGTGGGATTCTTGGTATTGGGGTGTCACAGAATGAGTCATAGAAGAAGAGTCTCAGAATGGGAAGGGCTAAGTCTGCTGACCCGATGGGAAGTTGGCCTGGAGTAGAATTGGGCTTGTTCCTTGGGACGAGGGAGAATGTGGTGGAGTGACTGTGGTCCATCCATGGTTTGGGAGAACTTCAACTCCCTAATGAAATGGTGGAGCATCTGGCACAAGAAAAAGAGGCAACCCTGCCCACCCTCCCCTCATGCCCTACCTGTTAGAACATGGACTAATCATTCTAGAAATTACACCCGGTGCCCAACAGTGGTGTTGCTTGTGGGGGAAGTGGTGGATGGTGAAGGGGACAGGAAGACCTGCCATCAGAGGTGCTTGTTCTGAAGCTGTGACAACTGCAATGGCTAGCTGGAAATCAATCATTGGCATATACAGAAAGCTTGCCCTGGAATAAGCACTTCTTAACACCTCTGCCAGTCAGTTAGATGATCAGAGGATGTGGACACATAACAGTCCTCCTAAAACTGGGAAAATCTGTGATGAAAGTGTTCTATACTCCAGGTGGTTGTGGTTTTACACTAGGATGTTGGCTTAGGGCAGTGCCTTTCTGAGTCATCCTGGGGGCTTGAAGAACAAGGGAAGATACCTGGGAACAGAGAGGGAGTAGGGTTTGAGACTGGGGTTCCATCAATTATGCTAGGGGAGATCCTATGCTAGAAATTACTATTTTGCAACTGTTGGGTAACACCCTCTCCACTTCCTTTCAATTTTCCAGTCCAAACCAGGGACCTAAGGAAAACCTGTTGACTGTGACTGGAGAACAAAGATTAATAAATTCTGGATAGTGTAGAAGAAACATAGAACCTTCTTTTTTGCTTAGGAATGGGAGTGAATTTATGGAGAATGCTACCACTTTCACCCCTTCCTCATTCAGGAAAGCATGCGCCCCAGATCTGCATCTTTCCTAATGCTCAAACACGTCTCCTATGAGATGGGTCAAATTTAATCAGAAGAAGCATTTGACAATTGGTTAGCACTCATGCATGAGGACCTACACAGTTTCAGAGATGTAGGGAAAAGTAATCGTGGATAAAACACCATCCTTAAAGACAGCAAGTTGAAACTATTTACTCCCCAATCTCCTGTCCTTTGTTTTTTTATTCTTAAGTGCTCTGCTCCAGGGATCTAGCATTCTAGGAATCTGTCCATCTGGCTGAGCAGAGTCCATCCAGCCCAGTCGGAGGGCTCTGCCACAGCCCATGGCTTATGCCTATAGGCCTACCAGGAAAAAAAAATGGTGTCAAGGAAGAGAAACTTCAGAAGAAAAAGAAAGAGTTGTATCTCATGGGATTGAAAGAAAAAAATAAACAACTGTTGTGCCACTCTGCCCGGCTCTTCCCAGCCCCAGTCTTAGCAAGTCTCACCTCACTAACACTTACTTTTCACCTGTATCTGTAATCTCTGGCTCTGTTTCTGGACAGAGGGATTCATGCTCTGTGCCTGGCACCAGTAAGACCCTGAGTTTTCTCTCCATATGGTGTGGATCCAGAATTCTGGAGAACTTCCCCAGCCTGACCCCAGGGACCTTCTGTCTCTGAAGAAGTGAAACTGGAGCTGGACATCTGGCCTCTGTGGAGAGAGCTGGGTCTCACAGGTCAGAGTCACTGCTCCTCCTTCAGTGGGCTGGGTGGAGCTGGCTTTCAGCACAGGACGTGGAAACAGCTCTAGAGAGAAGAATCAAAACAGTCCCTGGAACAGTGAGGCTTGTAACTGCTCTGGAGAAAAACACAGTTCATCCTCAGCACGAGCAAGCAGAGCACACAAAAGCAGGCAGAAGAGATGCCACCTTTGATTACTAATATCCTTCAGCCCAAAGCACAGTAATACTTTCTCTGTTCCTTGTAGGACTGTGCCCTGAGGTTCAATGGTATTACAGTCCACCCTCTTTATCCTCTACAATCTCAGGGGTCCTCCTTTAGACTAACCTATTTCACAAAATAATGAAGGCTTTACCTTGGACTTCGATTTTGACCGAGTTTGAAGAAACCAACTGATCATCTTCCTTAACTCCAGTACAGTGATATTTGCCGTTGTCCTTCAGACTTGCCTGATGAATATGGAAGTCAGTCAACATTCCCACTGGTATCTCCACAGTGTGATCTTCCAGGACTTTTTCATTCTTGTACAGCTTTATAGTTTTCAGTACTGTGTTTGCCTTTGCTCGGCATCTCAGAATTACAGATTCTTCTTCAAACACATCAAGTGGAGCCTGCAGGATCAGGTTGGCTGTAGGAAACACATGGACAGTTGTTTGTTTCATCTGATTGTTTCTCCCTTCTTTTCATTATTATTCCAATAGATTTTATAAGAGAGGGACTAGGAAAAAGGATTCTTAAAATAATTATCATTTCTTTTTTTCTGGTCTTATCGATCTATCTATCTATTTTATATTTTATTTTTTGGCCATGATGCGCAGCTTGCAGGATCTTAGTTCCCCAGCCAGAGATCAAACCCGTGCCCCTGAAATGTAAGTGCAGAGTCCAAACCACTGGACCACCTGGGAAATCCCTCTTTTTTTCTGGTTTTAAAAGGAACACATATGTTTGAGAAAATTTTGTAAACGGAAATGTAAATTAATCTTATCATCACACCACCCAGATTTTTTCAAGTTCTTTTTTCTATGTACATGTATATGAGAGTCTGTGTGTATTTCTTTTCTTTTTATGAAATTAAAATATTTATCTACTTGATAACTTGCTTTTCACTTACTTTGCTATGAACACTTTCCTATGTCATCAATATCATTCCCTAATCTGGTTTTCAATGACCACAAAGTTTTCCTACAACGGCAGTAAGGTAATTCATTTAATGAGTTTTCTTTTCTTGACCATTTAATGTTCTTCAATTTTGGTTGTATATATCTATGATTATTTCAGTAGGTAAATTCTTAAGAGGGGAATTGTCAGGTCAAAGAAGCTCTTAGCTCTTTGCTACTATACTGCTTCCTTGTTCACTAAATTAAAGAGCATTATAACTAGAAAGATACTGCTTCAACTCAAAACAGGTGGCTTTAGGACAGAAATGGAAATTTCTGTCTATCTATAAAACTATCTATCTATCTGTCAAATATTAACAAATCCTCATGTAGATTATTATTCCTAATAAATTTTATAAGCCTCAAACTATACATAGTTTCAGAAACCATTCAGATAAATTGCTTCTCAAATTTCCTTTTTCCTGAGCAGCTTGTAAAATATATAAATTCCTGGGCCCTATTTCTATAGCTTTTGAATTAGTAAATCTAGCTGAGTTCTGGGTAACTTTATTATTACTAAACTTTTTTCTTTCATTTCTTTCCCACCTGGAGAAAAGAGCAAGCCCACACGATTACTCAGGGGTGAGTCCTGGGCCTGGCATCTGTAATCTCCAGATTCATGGACCTCATGGGTGTTTCCTGAGGTTTCACTTTGTGTTTTTTCCAGAAGATACCAACGGTACCATTTTATTTTCTCTGATGCATCCAAGTGAAATATTTTGCAAGTCAGTGTCACATTCTCTCCTTGGAAGACAGTGGTCCATGGAGAATGGAGGAAAATTACAGATTTTGGTTCAGTTGCTGTGGATGAAAGAGAAAGAATCTGAGGTGGAGTGGCCTGCAGTCCCCATCACAGTGGTTTGTGAGGCCCAGACTGGAGGTCCTGGCTTTGGAGAATCCCTAAGAAACCCCCCTGGGAAGGTCACTGATTGCTCAAGTCTGTGTTTCAACCAAAGCACTCACCCAGCAGAAAGTGATTGCTGAGGGGATGACAACGAGCAAAATGATTTCAAGAGGGTGATACCAGGAAAGGTTCACTGCCAAATGTCAATGGGAAAAAAATGGTAGGTTAGTCTGTTATGGAATTGGATCCTGGGAAATGTCATCCCCTGCCCCTGCCACTTCATCATGTTCATAAACTCATAAGAACTTCCCAGGGAGTTGTTAAAATCACAATTTTGCACTTTCCAAAAAAGGATAAATCATATTAAGATTTTGGCACTGGAAAAAGCTTGAGAGATTAACTTGTCTAACACCTTCATCTTATAGATCATATCCAGGAAATGCCCAGAAAAATCCCATCATAGCTAATTGTGGTAGAGCAAAGAATGGACAAGTTGTTAGCTAGAATCCAGAGGTGATCTAATTAAGGATGAAACACTGGGCAGCTGATTTTGGACAGGAGAGAGGTGGTAGTGAGTTCTTGCTATTTATGAGTCCTCAAATAGCCAAAATACTCTGACCCAAAAGATTGGCAATTAAGTGTTAGAACTTAAAAAAAATGTGGGATACAGACAATTTGTCTCCTCCCTCAATCTCCTCTTTTTGTGTATTTCTTTCTTTTAAGGGACCATTTGTTGGATGTTCTTATGCTCCCCACACATTTCCTGGAGGATTTTACTCCTAAAACTTCAGAGAAGGCAACATTCCCACTGGTATCTGCACAGTGTGATGTTTTCAGAGAAGTTTTGCAGGCTTGCTGATTGGAAAACATCTTATCCCAAGTCCTGTGCATTTGATATGGAGTTAAGATGTCCTGCCTTGTTATCTGGGGTCCATTTGCAATAGGAGTAAGTGCAGGACCTAGTGAAGGCCAGGAGTTGCTTGTACATTTGCTGCTTCTTCCAGGGAGGGTCAGAGGATAACCACATGGCTATCCTGGCTCTTAGGCAATGCCAATAGACCAGGTGACACTTTCACATCTTTGCCGACCTCAGCAAGAGAAACAGGAGATATTAGAGATCCTCAGGCAATCATCACAAATATTTCATATTTATTAGGGAGACACTCTTATCCAGGGACACTGAAGTACATAAGAAAGGAAAACTTACCAAATTGTCCACTGACAGGAGCTGTAAAAATATAAAGAGCCAGAGATGAGCACAGAGCAAGGAATCTTTGGCTTTTCAAAGGGAAAGCTTGTTTTTTTTTTCATTCATTTATTATTTCTTTCATTAAAATTTATTTTTTAATGTAATAGTCATTTGTCAAATGTCTATTTATACTGGTCATTGTGCTTGGACTAAAGCGTGAATAAAAAAGATGAATAAAAAATGGTATCTGATAAAAGAAATTGATTGGTGGGATAAACAGAAACCCTAAGCAAAATAATATAATTATAATACAGGGTATAAGTGCAGTAACAGAAATACACATGGGCATCTTGAAGGCAGAAGGGTCACCCATCCCAGTATGCAGGGTCTGTGTATGTGAGTCAGTGTGTGGCAAAGAGGGTGGGTGGACCATGAAAGATACCTGAAGGAAGTGATGCTTGAGAAGACTGAATGAGAACATAGGAGTCAGCCGGGCAAAGGTGTTTGTGTGTGGCAAGAGCTGATGGGGGGTGTAATTAAGACAGAAAGGGCACAGATGTGAAGAAATAGCACTGGTGTTTAGAAGTTGAATGCAGGAGTGGTTCTGGAAGGTAGAGAGTTTAGGGGAAATCAAATTAGACAGATAGGCAGGGTCTAAGTTATGGATGGTATGTAGCTATGGTTTCATCATAAAAGTAACAGAGAGCCATGGAAACGTTTCAAGTAGGAAAGTGACAAGATTAAAAGTTGTAACTTATTGGAGCACTCTGGCAGATGTAAAGCAGAAGGACTGGAGGGAAGGCAGAGCAAGAGATGATGATATTTAATTTTCTTCAGAATGTTTATCTGAAATTATCTTATTTGCTTGTTTACTTTGTTTGTTTACTTTCCCTTCTCTAGAATAGAAGCTATGTGAAAGCAGGGACTTCTCATGTTCACCAAATATCACGCAGAATTTATAACAGTGCCTGGCTTATAAGAGACATTTCATAAACATTTATTGAGTAATGAATTAATTAAAGTACTAAGTTAGTAAGTATCTCTACTTGGGAGAATACGGGTTTGAGAAAAGGGTATTGGAGAGGCAGAGGAGGCAAAATTGACTAGTTTGTAAACTGATTACACATTCCAGATGAGGGACAGATTTGATTCATTCATTCAACAGAAATTTGTGGAATGCCAACTGTATCTAGGAACTGGACAAGACAATGGAAATCCAGCAGTGAGCAAAAGGGATATTATCTCTGTCCACATGGGGATGATAAGAAATAATCCAAACCTAAGTGTTATAATCAGAGCAATGGATTATTTGCCATTTTCTAAATATCTTGACACCATGGATTTGTATTGTTTTGTAAGTAGCTAATATTTTTCTGAGTGTATTCTCTGTGGTAGATATTCACATACATTATTTCATGTAATCTTCTTAACTATCCCTATGAGGAAAGTTCTATGATTATCCCCATTTTACAGACCAGAAACTGTTTAAGTAGCTGTTAAGGGCAGAATTGAGTTTTTAACCCATTTATTTGAACCCATCCTGTTTGACCCCAAAGCACATGTTCCTGGCCATTACCCTATCCTGCTCCTTTGTTTTGGTGCCACACAAGGATGTGCTTCCTATTTCTGGAGTATTCCATGCAGCTTCCAACTATGGGGTCTTTTTTTCTCACATTGTGCTGCACCTCTTCCCTGCCCCTTCCATCTCCTACCGTCTATCTGTTTCATGAAGTCATTACCAGCTACTTGGCATATAGTTTTTAACCACTTTTACAATCATTGGTAACTTTGCTTGGACAATTGTTTAACTGAGATCTTGTTACATAGATATTTCTTGTACATTGGCCTTGTTGAAGGTCCTTCTATATCATGAGCTTCCTAAGCACAGAAATGCTGCCTCCCGTGTCTTCCCATCATTCTCAGCACCTAGCATAGTGCTGTGTATTAATGTTACTAAATAATTTGTTGAACAAATATGTTTTATTCTAATATTTTCAACTTTGGTAAAAAAAGAACCAGTTGATATGTGTGAATTGATAGACTTATACACACCCACAGGCACAAAGAGAATGTCACATGTTGGGAGTGACATGAACAAGATGGTAGAAGAGGAGGTCTCTAGTCTTTGTCTCCACCCTCTACAGAAACAAAGTTTTGGCAGCCATCTACAAACAAAAACTGAGAGTTTTGAGATCTAGAGATTGTGAAACCCCATTGGAGCCCAAGACCAAGGAGGGCCACTTTGAGAAGACAAGCACATGCGCTGGTAGAAGACTCACTGACTATGATCCCAGCTACAGAATGAAAGCTGCCTTATTCTCCTGTAAACTCAACTCTAGCTCCACTTGTCCATTGTCTTGCCACCAGCCTTTTCTGCCGAGGAATTCATGCTCATCCATGCCCTTGGTTGCAAGCCCACCAGCCTCAGACCTGAGTTCTATTTCTGAAGCAGTTCTGTGAGTCACACTCTACTGTAGTCCAAAGCAGTCTTGCCTGTCCAGGGTTCTACCCAGGGACCCAGTGAAAGCCACACCTGTAGACATCCCTGACAACAGAACTTCATGTCTTGAACTTGACTGTGGTCCTAAAGCCATCCTGTGACCAAACTCCAGTACCACTCTCTGAAGTTCAGGGAAGTCCTGACTTCCCAGGGACCAGCCAAACAACCCAATGAGAGAATGCTCAGGGACCTAGCAGAAATCACACCCATCCATGCCCTTGGTAACAGGCTTGCCAACTTCAGACCCAAATGCAGACCCAGCAATAACCATGAGATCCAGCTCCAGCCAAGCTCAACCATGATCCTGGAGGCAATCCTATAAGTTCATGGAAGAAGCAAGAGTATTTAACAGTTCAAACAAGTAAATACCAGAAAGAGTGTCTGCTTTTCTAAATTCACAGACACCAATGCAGAGCTACACAGATCATATTTTTCAGGCAAATATGACAACATCAAAGGAAACTAATAAAGCTCCAGTAACTACCCTAACGATCCATGAACTGCTTGACTAACATTTCAAAATAATAGTCTTACAGAAGCTCGATGAACTATAAGAAAAAGCAGACAAGTAAATTAATCCACAAACAATAGATAAACAAAATGAGAAGTTTAACAAAGAAATAGAAAACATAAAAAAGAACCAAAACAAAAATCTTGGAGCTAAAGAATACAATGACTAAGCTGAAAAATTCAATAGACACCTTCAATAGCAGAAGTGATCATGCAGGAGAAAGAATCAGTAAATTCAAAGACAAGCCATTTCATATTACCCAGTTAGAGGAACAAAAAGAAAGAAGACCAAAAAAGAGTGAAGATGACCTAGGTGGTTTATGGGATAACATTAAACCAATCAATATATGCATTATTGAAGTCCCAGAAGGAGCAGAGAATAAGAGTGAAAGACTGTTTAAAGAAATAATTAAAAACTTCCCAAATCTGGAGAGGGAATTGAACATCTAGATCCATGATTCCCAAAGGATCTCAAATAAGCTAGACATCAAAAGGTCCAAGGCATATTATAATCAAACTCTCAAAAGTCAAAGACAAAGAGAAAGTTTTGAAATCAGCAGAAGAACAGCAACTCATCACACACAAGGGAACCCTAATAAACGTACAGTGGATTTATCAGTAGAAAAATTGCAGATCATTAGAGAGAGTGGGATAATTAAAATGCTGAAAGAAAAAAACCCTGCCAACCCAAAGTACGATACATGGCAAATCTGTCCTTTGAAAATGAAGGTGAGATAAAGACTTTCCAAGATAAACAAAAGCTGGGAAAGTTAACTACCATAAAACCTGTTGTAAAGAAAAGCTAAAGGAAGTTCGTCAAGTTGAAATTAAAGAACACTAACTAGCAACATGAAAACACATGAAATTATAAAATTCACTGTTAAAGGTGAGTATATATATGGTTTGACTTATGATTTTTCAGCTTTGTGATGGTGCAAAAGCAATACACATTTGGTAGAAACCATACTTTGAACCTTGAATTTTGATCTTTTCCTGGGCCAGCAATATGTGGTATGATACTCTCTTGTGATGCTGGGCAGCAGCAGTGTGCCAGAGCTCCCAGTCAGCCACACAGTCAAAAGGGTAAACTTACAACAATTCTGTATCTATACAGTCATTCTGTTTTTCACTTTCAGTACAGTATTCAATAAATTACATGAACTATTCAATACTTTACTATAAAATAGGATTTGTGTTAGATGATTTTGCCCAACTGTAGGCTAATGTAAGTGTTCTGAGCATGCTTAAAGCAGTTTAGGTTAAGCTATGATATTCAGTAGGCTGGGTGTATTAAATGCATTTTAGACTTATGGTATTTTCTGCTTATAGTGAGTCTATCAAGACATAACCTCATCATGAATTGAGGAAGATCAGTATAGTTATATTCAGACTACTCTGAATACTGGGTCTTATTCTATTCAGTCTGCTATGAAAAAAATGCCATACTGGGTAGCTTATAAACAGCAGTAATTTATTTCTCAAAGCTCTGGAGCCTGGAAAGTCCGATATCAAAGCACTGGCAGACTCATCTCCAGTACAGTGCACTTCATCATAGACAGCTATATTTTCACTATAATCTCATATGGAAGAAAGCATAAGAGGGCTCTTTTTGGCCTCTTTTACAAGGGCACTAATCTCTTTCATGATGGTTCTGCCCTCATGACATAATTATCTCCCAAACGTCCCACCATCTCCTAATACTATCACCTTCGGTGTCAAAATTTTAACATATGAAGTTTGAGGGGAAACAAACATTCAGACCGTAGCATCCTATATAATGGTATATAAATCACATTTAATTCCAGTGAAAAGAGTTTAAAAAGACAAAAGTATTAAAAATAACTATAGCTAAAACAATTTGTTAATGTATATACAATATAAAATATGTAAATTGTGATATCCATAACAAAATGGGGGGGAGAACTAAAAGTGTAGAGTTTTAATATGTGATTGAAATACATTTCTTAACTTAAATTGTCTGTTATATTTTATAAGGTCCCATAGTAATCACAAAGAAAAAAACTGAAATAGGTACACAAAGACCCCCAAAAGCTAAAACTATCTTGAACCAGAAGAACAAAACTGGAGGCATTATACTCCCTGACTTCAAATTTTATTACAAAGCTATGGTAATCAAAGCTAACATAAAAATAAACATATAGATCAATGGATCAAGAACAGAGAGCCCAGAAATAAGTCCACACTTTTACAGCCAACTGATCTTCAAAAGGGGTGCCAAAAACACACAAGGGGGAAAGAATAGTTCTTCCTGTAAATCATTCTACAAACACTGAATATCCACATGAAAAAAAAAATTGGATCCTTATATATCACCATGTACAAAAATCAATTCAAAGTAGATTAATGACTTAAATATATGACCTGAAACTGTAAAACTACTAAAAGAGAACATAGGGAGAAAGCTTCTTGGCATTGATCTGGGACATGAGTTTTGGATATAACCCCAAAAGCATAGGCAACAAAAGTAATAACTAAAACAAATGGGATTGCATCAAAAGTAAAAGCTTTTGCACAACAAAGGAAACAACAATATAAAGAGTAACCTATGAAATGGGAGAAAATATATGCAAACCATATATCCAATAAGGGGTTAATATATAAAATGTCTAAGGAACTCTAACAAATCAACAGCAAAATACAAATAACCTGATTAAAATACAGTTAAGGACATGAATAGATATTCTTAATAGAAGACATAAAAGTGTCCAAAAGTATATAAAAAGATGCTCAACATTAATAATCATCAGGGAAGTGCAAATCAAAACCAGGAGATAACACCTCACACCAGTTAGAATGGCAAAATAGACAAAAGATAGACCAAATAGACAAAAAGATAACAAGTGTTGACGAAGAAACCTTGTACACTGTTGGTAAGAATATAAATTCACACAGTCATTATGCAGAAACAGTATGGAAGTTCCTAAAAAAAATAAAAGTAAAACTATCATATGATCTAGCAATCCCACTTCTGGGTATGTATCTGAAGGCAATAAAATCAGTATCTTGATGAGATTCCTGCATTCCCATATTCATTGACAGTAGCTAAAATATTGAAACAATCTAAGTGTCTGTCAACTGATTAATGGATGAAGAAAATGTGGTGTATAATAATATTCCGTTGCATATATATATATGCAACGGAATATTATTCAGCTTTAAGAAAAAGAAAAAAATCCTGCCATTGTGAAAACATAGATAAACCTACAGGACATTATGCTAAATGAAATAAGCCAGAGAAAGACTAATACTGCATGATCTCACTTACATGTAGAATCTGAAAAAGTTGAACTCACAAAAGCAGAGAATAAAATGGTGTTTGCCAGGCAGTGAGTAGGATGTAGGGGAACTGGGGAGATGTTGGTCAGAGGAAATGAACTTTCAGTTGTAAGACGAAGGAGTACTGGATATCTAATGTAGAGTATGGTGACTAATAATGTTTTGTTGAAATTTGCTGAGAGTTCATTCTGAGTGTTCTTACCACACACACACACACACACACACACGGTAATTATGTGAAGTAAGAGAAATGTTAACTAGCTGATTGTTGTTATTACTGCATAATATATGTATATCAAAACATCTCGTACATCTTAAATATATACAATTTTTATTTGTCAACTATACTTCAATAAACCTGGAGGGAAAAAGAAAGAATGTCATGAATCTTAGGTTTTTCCCTTGCCTTGCCCACTTCTCCCTGTGAGTCTCGGTCTTTGTCTCCCCCTCCCTGTGTTCTTTATCTGACAATCACAGCTGTGGTTTGCATTCGTGTGCAAAAGAAGGAGACATCTTTTGTATTAGAAAACTTTCCCTCCCATGTCCAGCACCATGTTCTGGCATTGTCATACAAGGGATAAACACTCTTCCTCTGCAGAGAGAAAACTAGGGTCTTCTCTGAATGAGACAATATGAACAAGCAAACACAATACATTTTCTGGACTTTATCAAGTAATATTTGTTGTAGAAAAAAATGAATAAACCCTTAAGTGTTGTGGTCACTGTGGTTTCCTTCTTTGTAAAGTTGAAGCTCTGACCACGCTTTCAGCCTCAAGGGAGAAATCGCTGAGCTATACAGTGAAGCCAGAGAATATAATCTCCCCAGGCAGAAAAGAATCTCTGAGCAGGGGCTGAGCCCCAAGAAAAGGCCAGGTCCATGGTAGAGAGGTGCTGTCCCAACCCCACCCAGGGCCCACGTTGAGCTGTTCTACTTACCCAGGACCAGCAGTGATACCCACAGCAGCATGAAGACTTGGCCTGCCCAGGGCTGAGACCAAAAGAGAGGTTTTCTCAGGAATACCAGGTTTGGCCTTGATCTTACAGTTAGTTGTACACTGTCACAGTAGCCCCAAGGAAGACATCTGAGAAACAGCTTTTTCAAAGAGCAGGATGCATTAGTAAATTAGAAAAAAGGAAGTGGAAGTACCCATCCTTAACTACTAATCAAAGTTTCCTGCCCAGTGATCAAAGTGAAAAAATAAATGTTAGGGGTTTTAAAAAGCTCATCCTTGACCCCACATTTCTATTGCTTGGAAAATACCTTAAGGAAAATATGGAAGATAGCTCTAAAATAATGTTTTTGTGACATTATTCATAATAGCCAAAACACTTGAAGCAACATAATAGGACTGCTTAAGAATATTCTGATACATCTAAACAATGACATAAAATGCAGACATTAAGAATGAGATAAAGTTGCACATATAAGAAGGCAAGACAACCTTGATTAATGTGAAGAGAAAAAAGTGAGGAGTTGATTGGTATTTGTAGTATTAACACATTGGGGTAGATGTAAAAAATAGAGTACATGTGTATATAAACTGACAAAGTATCCTTTTTTATTTCCTGGAAAGTATACCTAAAATAGTGATTATATTTGAAGAACTATGGATGGGAAAGAGACATTTTATTTTATGTCTTTCTATACTGTTTAACTTTTAAAAATTTACTATGTTTGTGAATTGATTTTATAACTTTTTAAAACTCAAGTTTCCATCCTGGTATACTGACAGCAAAGATCACTAAGACATTAGCTGCCATGAGAAATGCCAGTTCCTTATTTTCAAATAGTTTTCCCCACCCTTTCTTTCTGAGTCCATACCTTGGTCTTCTTAAGGGACATTTAATCTCATATCTGCAAATGCATATCACCTTACATATATTATGTTATATCCTACCTACTTCATTCTGAGACAAGAAAAGCATGTAAGGGTAAATAGAGATTATTCCATCTCAGTCCAGCAGGAGACCTCAAGGGAACAAAGAGCTTTTACTTGCTTTTGAAGCTAATACAAATAGCTCTGCTACATATATTCTTGTATAGGTCTCTCGGTGCATGTGGGCACGCATATCTGTTGAATATATACCTGGGAGAAGAATTCCTGGCTCTTAAAATTATTTTAGAAGGCTCAGTTTAGAAGGTACTGCTAAATTATTTTGGAGAGTGGTTGTGCTAATTCCTACCTTATCAACCAGTGTGTGAGAGTTCTTGTTGCTGTAAAATATTTACTGATATTGGTATTATACTCTTGTAAACTTTAGACACTGTGCTAGGATTATCTTAATGCAGTTTTAATTTTCATGTCCCTGGTGAATTATGCAATTGAGCATCTTTTCATATTCTAATTGGTGAATTGGATATTTTTTTAATCTCACTGGTCATTTTTTCTTTTCTTGCCTTAAAATACAAATTTTATTTCATCTGGCTTGCAATTTTTCTTTTGTGATATCATTGTCTGGTTTTGGTAGTGTGATGTTGGTCTCATAAAATGACTTCAGAGGTGTTCTTTCCTCTGCAATTTTTTGGAATAGTTTGAGAAGGATAGGTGTTAATTCTTCTCTAAATGTTTGATAGAATTCACCTGTGAAGCCATCTGGTCCTGGACTTTCGTTTTTTGGGAAATTTTAAATTACTGATTCAATTTTATTACTGGTAATTGGTCTGTTCATATTTTCTATTTCTTCCTGGTTCAGTCTTGGGAGATTTTATCTTTCTAAGAATTTGTTCATTTCTTCTAGGTTGTCTATTTTATTGGCATATAGTTTTTTGCAGATGAAATGATACTACAGATAGAAAATCCTAAAGATGCCACCAGAAAACTACTAGAGCTCATTAATGAATTCAGTAAAGTTGCAGGATACAAAATTAATATACAGAAGTCTGTTGCATTTCTAGATACTAACAACAAACTATCAGAAGAAAAATTAAGGAAACAATCCCATTTACCATCAAATCAAAAAGAATAAAATACCTAGGAATAAACCTACCTAAGGAGGTAAAAAGCCTGTATACAGAAAATTATAAAACACCAATGAAACAAATTGAAGATGACACAAGTGGATGGAAAGCTATACCATGTTCTTGGATTGGAAGAATTAATATTGTTAAAATGACCATACTAGCCCAAGACAATCTACAGATTTAATGCAATTCCTATCAAAATACCAATGGCATTTTTTTCCCAGACCACAACAAACAATTTTAAAATTTGTATGGAAAGACAGTAAACCTTCAAGAGGCAAAACAATTTTAAGAAAAAAGAACAGAGCTTCCAAACAGCTTGAAACTAGGTATTGAGATACTCCTCTTAGGAACTCTGAGAGTTCTTGGCATATCCTCAAATACTGGGAGCATTTAAAAATATAGTAGTCTGTTTGACGAAGCACAAAGATTTGAGAGATGACAAAGAGCTGGAGCAGGGTTGAATAATAAGTTTTATCTCCTACATGAGGTCACTCTTCAATATTGGGAGAGGGCTTCATTTCATCTACTGTATACAAACCATAACAGAGTCAAGCAAAGTAAAGAAACAGAGGAATATATTCCAAATAAAAGAACAAGATAAAACCTAGAAAGAAAAAAAAACCTTAATGAAATAGAGATAAGTAATTTACCTGATAAAATGTTCAAAGTAATGGTCATAATGATGCTCACTGACCTGGGGAGAAGAATGGATGGACACAGGAAAACTTCAACAAAAAGAGGGAAAATATGAGAAAGTACCAAATAGAAATCACTGCTGAAGAATACAATAACTGAACTGAAAAATACACTAGACACATTCAACAGCAGACTAGATGAAGCATAAAAGAGGATGCGTCAACTTTAAGACAAGGCCGTAGAACTCACCCAATCAGAGCAGCAAAAAATAAATTGAGTAATTTTTTTTTTAAAGTGAAGATAGCTTAAGGAACTTATGAGGCAAAACCCAATGGACACACATTCAACTTATAGGTGTACCAGAAGGAGAGGAGAGAGAGAAAATAGCAAAAATCTTGAAGAAATAATGGATGAAAACTTCCCTAACCTGGGTAAAGAAATAGACATCCAGATCCACGAAGTTCCGAGTTTAAATAAGATGAATCCAAAGAAAACTACACCAAGACACATTATAATTAAAATGTCAAAATTAAAGACAGAGAGAGAATATTAAAGAGCAGCAAGAGTGAAATATTTTGTTATGTATAAAGAAACACTCATAAGACTAACAGTAGATTTTCCAGCAGAAACTTTGCAGGCCAGAAAGGAGTGGAATGATATATTCAAAGTGTTGAAACAAAAAATAAAAAATCCAACAAATAATACTCTAACCCAGAAAAGTTATCTGGTAGAATTTAAGGAGAGAGAAAGAGTTTTCCATACAAGCAAAAGCTAAAGGAGTTTTCACCACTAAACTGGCCTAACAAGAAGTGTTAGGAGGACTTATTTAAAATGAAAAAAAAAAAGTTTAATTTCTAACAAGAAAACATATGAGAGAAAATATATAGTAGGTAAATATATAGTAAATTTAGTGGCTTAATGGTTTAGTGGTTTAATATATAGTAAATTTAGTGGTTTAATCACATAAAGCTAGTATAAAGATTAAAAGACAAAAGCAGTAAAAACAACTATTACAATCATTAGTTAAGGGATATACAAGACATAAAGATATAAACTGTGAGGTGGAAAGTAAAAATTTTGAGATATAGGGATCAAACTTATGTTGTTATCAATTTAAAATAGAATGTTATGTTATTATACAAAAGCCTCCTGGTAACCACAAAACAATCCTTTAGTAAATACCGAGAGAGAGAGAGAGAGAGAGAGAGAGAGAGAGAGAGAGAGAGAGAGTAATATAAGCATAACAGTAAAAAAAAAATTCATCAAACAACAAAGGAAGAAAAAAAGATTCAATAAGTGGTGCTGGGAAACTGGAGAGCTACATGTAAAAGAATGAAATTAGTACATTTTCTCACACCATATACAAAAATAGACTCAAGATAGATTAAAGACCTAAATGTAATACGTGAAAAAGCTGTTAGGAGAGAACAGAGGCAAAACACTCTTTGACATCAATTGCAGCAATATATTTATGGATCAGTCTCCTAAGAGAAAAGAACCAATAGCAAAAATAAACAATGGGACCTAATTAAATTTAAAAGTTTTTGCAAAGCAAAGGAAACCATCAACAAAATGAAAAGATAACCTACTGAATGGGAGAAAATATTTGCAAAAAGCTCATACAACTCAACATCAAAAACAAACAAACCAACAAAAAACAGAATTAAAAATGCACAGAAGAATTCAATACACATTCTTCCAAAGAGTAAATGCAGATGATCAACAGACACACCACTAATCATCAGGAAAATTAAAATCAAAACCACAATGAGATATCACCTCACACATGTCAGAATGGTTATCATCAAAAAGAAGACAAATAACAAATGTTGGCAAGGATATGGAGAAAAGGGAACACTTGTACACAGTTGGTAGAAATGTAAATTGGTGCAGCCACTGTAGAAAACAGTATGGAGGTTCCTCAGAAAATTAAAAATTGAACTACCATGTGATCCAGTAATTCCACTCCTGGGTATACATCTAAAAAAACCAAAAACACTAATTCAAAAAGATGCATGTACCCCAATGTTCATAGCAGCATTATTTACAATAGGCAAGATATGGAAGCAACCTATGAATGAATAAAGATGTGGTATATATATTGAATATATATATATATATATATATATATATATATATATATATATAATGGAATATTACTCAACCAGAAAAAACGAATGAAATTCTGCCTTTGCAGCAACATGGATGAACCTAGAGGGTACTATGTTTAGTGAAATAAGTCAAACAGAGAAAGATAAATACTGTATGTCATCACTTATATGTGGAATCTAAAAACAAAACAAGCGAATATAACAAAACAGAAAAGGACTCACAGCTACAGAGAACAAAGTAGTGATTACCAGTGAGGAGAGGGAAGGGCAAGGGGCAAGATAGGGGTAGGGAATTAAGAGGTACAAACTACTATGTATAAAATAAATAATTATATTCTACAGCATAGGAAATGTAGCCATTATTTTGTAATAAATGTAAATGGAGTATAATCCAGAACAATATTGAATAAGTATGTTGTATACCAGAAACCAATATAATATTGTAAGTCAACTATGCTTCAATTAAAAATAATTATAATTTAAACTGGTACACTCTTACAGAGACACCAGGGTGATTTTAAAATTTATCTGAAAGATAACATTTAAATTTCTAAAACATTGTGAAGATTGTTTAGGATGAAAAACTAACACTTGTAAATTTGGTGTGATAAATTCAAAAGAACAAACATGTTTGGAAACACATCAATGATTGTAATTTAATTTTGTTGAACATATAATTTCACTTGCTTGTATATTTAAATATTTTGTAGCTAAAATAATTATTCACTTAATGAATAAAAATAATATAAAATTTGGGAAGCTATTAAAAAAAGAAGAGTGCAAGAGAAGAAAAAAAGGAACACAGAAGAACTACAAACACAAGTAGAAAAGAATTAACAAAGTGGCAATATGTACATACCTATCAATAGTTACTTTAAATGTAAATGGACTAAATACTCCAACCAAAATACACAGAGTGACTGACTGATAAGAAAACAAGACCCATATATATATACTGTCTACAAGAGAGTCATTTTAGATGTAAGAACACACACAGACTCAAAGTGAAAGGATGAAATAAGACAGTCTATGCAAACGGAACCAAAAGAAAGCTGGAGTAGCTATATTTATATCAGAAAAAATAGGCTTTAAAACAAAGACGGTAGTAAGAGACAAAGATGGGCATTACATAATGATAAAGGAGTCAATCCAACAAGAGAATACATTTATAAATATTTGTGCATCCAACATAGGAGCATCTAAATATATAAAGCATATTTTAACAGACCTAAAGGGAGAAATAGACAGTAATAGTTGTAGGGGATTTTAATGCCCCACTTACATAAGTGAATAGATCAACCAGAAAGAAAATTAATAAGGAAACATCTGCCTTAAAGGATGTGTTAGCCAGATGGACTTAACAGATATATACAGAACGTTACACTCAAAAATAATAGAATGCACATTCTTCTCTAGGGCTCTTGGAATATTTTCCAGGATAGATCATATGTTAGGCTACAAAACAAGTTTTAATAAATTTATGATAATTAAAATCATATCAAGTGTCTTTCTGAACACAATATTAAACTAGAAATTAATTACATGAAGACAACAAAAATTTACATATGTGGAGATTAAACAACATACTACTGTGCTTGCTTTGGCAGCACATATACTAAAATTGGAATGGTACAGAGAAGATTAGCATGGCCCCTGTGCAAGTATGACATGCAAATTCGTGAAGCATTCCATATTTTTAAAACAAACAAACCAATCCAAAAATGGGCAGAAGACATAAATAGACATTTCTCCAAAGAAGATATACAGATTGCCAACAAACACATGAAGGGATGCTCAACATCACTAATCATTAGAGAAATGCAAATCAAAACTACAAGGAGGTATCAACTCACACCATTTAGAATGGCCATCATCAAAACATCTACAAACAATAAATGCTGGAGAGGATGTGGAGAAAAGGGAACCCTCTTTCACTGTTGGTGGGAATGTAAATTGATACCACCATTATGGAGAACAGTATGGCGGTTCCTTAGAAAACTAAAAATAGAACTACCATACGACCAAGCACTCCCACTACTGTGCATATACCCTGAGAAAACCATAATTCAAAAAGAGTCATGTACCACAATGTTCATTGCAGCTCTATTTACAATAGCCAGGACATGGAAGCAACCTAAGTGTCCATCGACAGATGAATGTATAAAGAAGATGTGGCACATATATACAATGGAATATTACTGAGCCATAAAAAGAAACAAAATTGAATTATTTGTAGTGAGGTGGATGGACCTAGAGTCTGTCATACAGAGTAAAATAAGTCAGAAAGAGAAAAACAAATACTGTATGCTAACACATATATATGGAATCTAAAAAAAGAAAAAAGAAAGATTCTGAAGAACCTAAGGGCAGGACAGGAATAAAGACACAGACATAGGGAATGTATTTGAGGACAAGGGAAGGGGGAAGGGTAAGCTGAGACAAAGTGAGAGAGTGGCAAGGACATATATACACTACCAAATGTAAAATAGATAGCTAGTGGGAAGCAGCTGCATAGCACAGGGAGATCAGCTCTGTGCTTGTGATCACCTAGAGGGGTGAGATAGGGAGGATGGGAGGGAGATGCAAGAAGGAGGAGATATGGGGATATATGTATATGTATAGCCGATTCACTTTGTTATAAAGCAGAAACTAACACACCATCGTAAAGCAATTATACTCCAATAAAGATGTTAAAAACAACAACAACAGCAACAACAAAACCCACAACTTACTACTGAGCAATCAATGGGTCAGAGGGAAGTCAAAAGAGAAATAAAAAACTCTGAGATGAACAAAAATTGAAATGTACCAAAATTTGTGGGATACAGCTGTTCCAAGTTCTACATCCACGATTCAGTCATGTGATATACCACATTAACAAAATGAAGGTTAATAATCTCAATAAATGAAGAAAAAGCTTTTGAAATAATTCAACGTTCATTTATGATAAAAACTGTCAACACAGTTGGCATGGAAACAGTACCTCAACATAATCAAGGTCATATATGACAAGCCCACAGCTAACATCATACTCAACACTGAAAAGCTGAAAGACTTCCTCTATGATCAGGAGCTAGATAAGGATGTCCACTCTCTCCACTTTTATTCAATATGGTATTGGAAGTCCTAGCCAGAACAAAAAGGCAATAAAAAGATATAAAATGCATCCAAACTGGAAAGAAAGAAGTAAATCTTTTACTATTTGCAGATGACATGATATTATGTATAGAAAATCCTAAAGATTTAATAAAAAAACTGTTAGAAATAATAAATGAATTCAGTAAAGTTTCAGGATACAAAATCAATATACAAAAATCTGCTGCATTTCTATACCCTAATAAACTAAACTATCAGAAAGAGAAATAAAGAAAACAGTCCTGGGGCTTCCCTGGTGGTGCAGTGGTTGAGAGTCTGCCTGCCGATGCAGGGGACACGGGTTTGTGCCCTGGTCTGGGAAGATCCCACATGCCATGGAGAGGCTGGGCCTGTGAGCCATGGCTGCTGAGCCTGCGCGTCCAGAGCCTGTGCTCCGCAACGGGAGAGCCCACAACAGTGAGAGACCTGTGTACTGCAAAAAAAAAAAAAAAAGAAAGAAAACAGTCCCATTTACAACTGCATCAAAAATAAAATACTCAGGAATAAATTTAACCAATTAGGTGAAAGACCTGTATATTTAAAAGTTCAAGTACTAATGAAGGAAATTGAAAATGAAACAAACATATGGAAATATATACCATATTCATGTACTGGCAGAATCAGTATTTTTATTTTATTTTAAATTTGTATTGGAGTACAGTTGATTTACAATGCTGTGTTAGTTTCACATGTACAGCAAAGTGAATCAGTTATATATATATACGTACGATACTTGTCTTTCTGTGTCTGACATACTTCATTCAGTATGACAATCTCTAGGTCCATCCATGTTGCTGCTAATGGCATTATTTTGTTCTTTTTCATGGCTGAGTAATATTCCTGTGTGTGTGTGTGTGTGTGTGTGTGTGTATACACACACAAACACACACACACTATATATATATATATATCTCACATCTTCTTTATCCATTCATCTGTTGATGGATATCTAGGTTACTTCCATGTCCTGGCTATTGTAAATAGTGATGCAATGAACGTTGGGGTGCATGTATCTTTTCAAATTATGGTTTTCTCTGGGTATATGCTTAGGAGTGGGATTGCTGGGTCATATGGTAGTTCTATTTTTAGTTTTTTAAGGAACCTCCATACTGTTGTCCATAGTGGCTATACAAATTTACATTCCCACTAAACAAAGTAGGAAAGTTCACTCTTCTCCACACCCTCTCCAGCATTTGTTGTTTGTAGAGTTTCTGATGATGCCCATTCTAACTGGTGTGAGGTGATACCTCATTGTAGTTTTGATTTGCATTTCTCTAATTTTTAGTGATGTTGAGCAGCTTTTCATGTGCCTCTTGGCAATCTGTATGCCTTCTTTGGAGAAATGTCTATTTAGGTCTTCTGCCCATTTTTTGATTGGGTTGTTTGTTTTTTTGATATTGAGCTGTATGACCTGTTTGTATATTTTGGAGATCAATCCTTTGTCTGTTGATTCATTTGCAAATATTTTCTCCCATTCTGAGGGTTGTCTTTTTGTTTTGCTTATGGTTTCCTTTGCTGTGGAAAAGCTTTTAAGTTTAATTAGATCCCATTTGTTTATTTTTGTTTTTATTTTCATTACTCTAGGAGGTGGATTGAAAAAGATCCTGCTGTGATTTATGTCAAAGAATGTTCTGCCAGTATTTTTAAAATGTTCATACCACCCAAAGCAATCTATAGATTCAATGCAATCCCCATCAAAATTCCAATGGCATTTTCATAGAAATTGAACAAATAACCCCAAAATTTGTATGGAACCACCAAAAACCCTGAAGAGCCAAAGCAACCTTGAGAAAGAAGAACAAAACTAGAGGTATTACACACCCTGATATCAGATTATATTGTGGAGCTACAGTAATTAAAACAGTATGGTTTTGAAGTGGGACTTCATCATAATGAAAGGCTTCTGTGCAGCAAAGGAAACCATCAACAAAACGAGAAGGTAATCTACAGAGTGGGAGACAATATTTTCAAATCATATATCTGATAAGGAGCTAATATCTAAAATATATAAAGAATTCATACAACTTAACAGCAAAAAATAAAATAAAATAAACAATCCAATTTAAAAATGGGCAGAAGATCAGAATAGACATTTTTCCAAAGAAGACACACAAATGGCCAATAGGTATCTGAAAAAGTGCTGAACATCACTGATCATCAGGGAAAGGTAAATAAAAACAACAATGAGATATCACCTCACACCTATCAGGTTAGGTATTATCAAAAAGACAAGAAAAAACATGTTGGTGAGGATGTGGAGAAAAGGGTAGAACTACCATATGATTCAGCAATTCCACTTCTAGGCATTTATTTGAAGGAAATAGAAATACTACCTCAAAAATATATGCACCTGTATGTTCACTGCAGTATTATTTACAATAGCCAAGATATGAAAACAACCTAAGTGTCCATCAATGGATAAAAAGACAAAGAACTTGTGGTACATACGAACAGTGGAATATTATTCAGCCACAAAAAAGACGAAATCTTGCCATTTGTGACAACATGTGTAGACCTCATGGGCATTTATACTGAGTGATATAAGTCAGACAGGGAAAGACAAATACCATGTGACCTCTCTCAGGTGTGGAATCTGAAAGAGGCAGGGGGTTTGGGGTGGTAGAAATAAGGGAATGAAAAGAAAAAAGGAAAATAATGTACAAGTCTTTTTGTAAGCAGCCTTTGGCAGGAAAGAGCTCTTCGCAGGAGGCCCCTTTTGTCTTGTCACAAAACTTAAATCAGACACCCCTATGCTGTACTCATCTCTAGCCCTAGCACAACTTTCAAATCTTTTGATCACACAATACCTTGCTTAACCTGTTGGTTTTTTCTGTAGATCAAAGAAGTAGAAATGAAGAATAAGTAATTAACAGATGACCAGATCTCTTCCTTAGCATCCCTTTCAGTAATCTCACGAACAAACTGTGTGAACAAGACAATATCAAAAGAAAGATCACAAGAATTTGACAAGCCTGCACACAAACCTGCATGCAGAGGGGGATGGCAACGACTCTGGCCCCCTATCTCAATGATTAACTGAGATAACTTCCCCTTTTCCCTTTAAAACTTTCATGGCTGAGAAGAATCTTGGGAGGCGGTTTTTGGGGAACACTGAGTCCACCATCTCCCCAGACTGCCGGCATTCTGATTAAAAGCAACTTTCCTTTCTACCAACATTTGCCTCTCTTGAGTATTGATTTTTGAGTGGTGAGCAGCTGGACCTGATTTGGTAATACTTTAAGAAAATTGTAAAATTTATTGCCATGAAAAAGCTGGATAAATGGAGAGTTATATCATATTTGTGGATAGCAACACAATAACATAATGACCTTAAATCTTATCACATTAATCAACAAATTCAAGATGAAAAAAAAGAAAGAAGAGAAGTAACAGAAGTTTAAGGAGGGTGGAAGGAAGTGACCTGGACACCCAATAACACTTCTCTAGTAACATCCTGATGAGTTAAGTATAAATGAATCAGAAAGAAATGGATTTTTTTTCCCTTGAAATACACATGAGTTTAAATACCAAGGAAAAGTATGCTTGGAAAAAATGTTTTGTTAAAACTCCTCCTCCCCCAAAAAGTTTCATTGAAGATGGAGTTTTGTTTTTCACTCTTTTAGTCATTTGTGGTTTGTCTCAGAAAGTAAAATGTGGTAGACATGCTTTTATTCTGAACTGAAAGTGATGTTTATCCTGATAGCTTACCATATATTGGATGCTTACTGTAATACAACATCACATCAGGTACTATGTATATATTATTTTATTTAATCTTTGCTTCAACACTAAAACAGTTAAACAGTGAAATAACACAGGCAATGTTCTGTCAGGTGGGTATTATTGTCCTCATTTTACAGATGAGGAAAACTGAAGCTCAAAGAAATTAAGTACCTTAATTTCAAGTACGTTGTAAGTCCAAAGACTCAAAGACAGTAAGTAGTAGAGCCAGGTCTGGAACCCAGATCTGTCTGAGAATGAGCATAACCAATTCAATACAGAGATTCAACAGTCATTAACATTTGAATAGGAATCTAGGTAAAGCACTGCTCTAAAGCCATCTGTAGCAGCAACAGTTTCCATGGTTAAATGGTTATCTCAAGGGCAATATTAAGGACCTATTCTGGGTTCCTGATGGCAGGAAATGGAAACTTGGTATTCTGAAGTTTATAAGTAAGCACTGTACTATCTATAACAGTACAAATTAGAATGAAAGTCTTTTGGAGGACAAAGGGAGAGACATATTTAAAGTAGGACGTGAGGAATTAACCACGGTAATCTCATGATCACTGGATAAACCTTTCGGTTCAAGGGCTCTGTCAATCAATATGGAAAAGGGTTGGAACCTCTCAGTTGCTCTGGCTACAGGCAGCTGGAGGAAAAAGTGTCATATACAGTAATGAGAGAGGATTGACAGAGATGAAGAGGGAGTGTTGGCAGCATAAACAAATCGGGACAAAGGGAGAATTTAATTATTACCATCAGGTCATTTTCCTGAAGGAAAATCTAACCGGCAACGTTCTGTCGTGACAGAGAGGTAAAGGAGCACAGGCTCTGTTACCAGAGAGACTCAGAGCTCTGCCACTTACCAGAGGGATGACCATGAGCAAATTATCAAACTTGATCCCAAGTTTCTTCATCTTTATAAAGGAGACAACACCACCCATCTTACTAGGTTGGTGCCAGCCTATTCAAAACCCAGACCTGCATGAAACCCAAATCTGCTGTTCTTTCGAACTTCTATTCACTTTCTACACTACAGCATTTTTACCAAATTGCCTTTATTTGTGGTAATTAATGCTTATTAAAAATCACTGGGTGAATGCATATATATTTAATAACTCTGTTGAAGTATAATTTTCAATGATAAAATCCATTTGTTTTATCACCGCAATCTGATTTTTTTTAAATTTCCACTACCCCAAATAGAAACTTGGCACCCATTTGTACTCTCCATTCCCACCCACAGCCCCAGGCAACAGATTACTAATTTACTTTCTTTCTCTATAGATTTGCCTATTCTGAGCATAGAAATTGATTCATACAATATGTGGTCACTTAGTATGCTTCCAAGGCTCATCCGTGTTTTAGCATTCATCAGTACTTTGTGAATGTATGCTTTGTTTTTTGAACCTTCTTGGCTAGGATAACAAGGTTTGTTAAGAATCTCCTTGAATATTTCAGTTTCCTTGAAGGTACTGTCTACATCAACCTGAGTTTGTTAAACAAGAGCAACAGCCAGAGATAATAAGGAAAGAACCTGTCTGATATCCCCCGTTAAACTTTCTAGGGTTCTGAGGTGAGATACCCATGCCTGTGGGTCACTTTGCATACTTGCTACCATTTTCCCGACCATGTCCAGAAGGGATATTAGGTCAGATTAGGCTGTTCTTGACTTCTGTCTTTGAATGCTGGACATTCTTTTTGTGTGCTGTGGCTTTGCTACCTTGAACAGGTAACAAAGAACAAAAGCTCCCCAGCTTTCCAACTTTTTGCTAGTTCTCCAATCTATGTCCGTTCCTCCACCTAATTCAACTTCTGAATACCCTCTGTTCATTACTTCATATTGATTTTTATTTCTTATTAATTTATCTACCTGGTTACATTTAGAAAAAGTAATCAAAACAGGCACCCATCACTGGGTTTGTCAAGCAAATCTCTCCCCATCTTAAGATACATGCTGGACCTGCCAAGGTGACTCTCTACACAAAGACCCTTCTCCTTTCGTGGTTTTTTTCCAACTTGGACATCCCAATACACCAACTGCCTTGTGTATTCAGACTCTGATCATTGGCCAGGGAGGAAGCTTGTTGTATGGGAAGAACATTGGTATTCGAATTGGATAGACATGAAACTGAATCTTAGCTCTGTCAGTTACCCTCTGGGGGACTTTGGGCAAACAATGCAAGATTTTGAGTCTCAGTTTTCTCATTTATAAAGCATGTATAAATTATACTTGCCTTCTAGTTGTTGTCAGCATTAAATGTTTGCAAAGTATATGTCACAAGAACACAGTAGATGCTGCATAAATGGCAGTTATGAAGTTTATTAGCCCGCCACCCTGAACTCAGCTCTTTTTTCCGTTCACGTAACTGAGCAGCACCCTATGGGGTTTTCCCATGACAGACCCCTCCCCCATATCCTCGGCTTTAACTCCTCTCCACAGTACACAGATAATAGTATCTCATGCATATTTCCTGAGTTTTTCAGATGCTAAAAACCACCACCAAATGGAAGAAATTAACTACTTGGTGATCATGAGCACATAGCACACAGACCTACTGGCGCCCAAGGGCTGGTAAAGTTAACGGCCCTGTTACTTCAACATCAACCAATCAGAGAATTTTGCACGAGCTGATCACATACACTGTTACCACCCCCATCCCCCAACCTGGACTTTAAAAATGCTTTGCTGAAGCCCTTTGCGGAGTTCAGGTTTTGGGGTGGGGCATGAGCCACCCGTCTCCTTGCGTGGCCGTGCAATAAACATTTCACTGCTCCAAACTCTGACGTTTCAGTTTGTTTGGCCTCACTGTGTGTTGGGCACATGAACTTGTGTTAGGTAACATTCTCCAAGGCTGCCCTCAGCCCGGGGCTTTCAGATCCAATTGCCTTCTAATCCCAGCACTAGCATAATCACAAATTCCAATGACGGGTTCAAATATTTAGTTAGAAAGCATTTAGAAAAAGAGAGAACTTGTTTTGGGCCTGTTTGATTCTGGAAGATCCATTGGAGAAGACCTCTGACTAGCCACTTACGACTTGCTGGCAGCATCACAACTACATCTGGTTTCATGAACATATGACCTGTACAGTCACACAGGACCCTACATTTATTTATAAAGGCCCTGAGCTTGGTCTAACACTCTGCTGTTGCCGTCTTGAAATTTCTAATAATTTTATCTTTAAATTGTGTTTTGTAAATGAAGTCTGACGGAACAATGGAGTCAGCACATGAGCAGAGAAGGTACTTGCTATAGGTGTGTCCACTTTCCTTGCTGCCCAAATGCAAATAGCATTCAAATACCCCAGGAACACAGAATTCCTGTTGGATCCACAATATGTGTGAGTCAGCAAGACTCAAAGGGAGTACAAAGTAAACATATTACATCAATGAATAACAGCCCTGAGAAGCCATGCTTTCCATTTGAACCAGAACTGGCTTTAAACATAGTAAGAAGGCAATCGTGTTCTAAGAAACTTCAACAACCTAGGAACCCTAATATAAGGTACTTCCCTATATTAGCTAATCAAGTTAGCTGAAAATAACATAAAAGGAAAAGGAAAGATAAGACAATCTCTATATTTCAGTCTTTCCTTACTTGTCAGTAATCTAAAGATAGAAAGTGTTGGCATAATGTGCTCATATTAAGAAATGAAATTTTAAAAGTTGAGAGGTTTTTTTTTTGCAGAATTTCCACTGGTCTCAAAAGAACAAAATACGTATGATGAGTGAACTATGAAATACAAATTGTCTAATTTCTGTGGTTCTACATATGAGTGAAATACTCTCACATTTGCAGTTAAAGCTGGCATTGCAAAATATAAAGGTGAAACATAAAATTCATGCTAATGATTTAAAATTTTGTCTTTTCTTTTCTTATAATGACCTTAAATAGCAAATAAAAAGCATCATGACAAGAAGAGGCAGAGACCATGGAAAAAAGAAAAAAAAAAAAAGCTTTATATTTTAGTACATTTAGCATCACTTTTTTTCTCTTGGGTTTTGAACAGAGGGTCTTGCATTTTCACTGGGCCACAGAATTTATATAACACCCTGCATCTAACTCTGCTCTCTTCTTGGTGGTCCTGAATATCTTCCTGGGGAGAACTTGGGCTACTTGTGCTCTTAGGGAAGGAGGCCCTCTGCCAATGAACTGACTTCTTTTCATAATGAAAATTCTCATTTTTTTAGTCAGAAAATAGTAGAAGCCAACTGGTTTGAGGCTTTCCCCTTACCCCTCCAGCTTATGTAAATTTCTGAGGTGTTATTTTTCCATGCCTCTGGGAAGTCCGAAGACACAACACATTTTTGCATAAACATAAATGATATATTTATCTTGGGGTTCCTCTTTCTGATACTCTTGAACTGACGTTTGGGTGGGGGCTGTTTTTACATCTTATCTCAAGGCCATGCTTAGCTTTAGAGATTTTATTAAATATAATAAGCAAGAAACTGGGATGGAGCTAATGAAAACTGAAGGCTGATGGTGTGCACAGCAGAATCACCAAATATACAAGATTGACGTATTGTAGAGGTTATCTAGGTAAACATTTTAATGACTCAAGAGTGAAGGCAGGGAATTTCAAATTGTTTTAAAAAAAAAATGTCTAGGCCACAAAGTGATTGCCCAGGAGGAGAGAAATCTGAATGTGAATCTCAAATTTTCTTCAAGTTTTTTTGGTAAATAAAATCTTGGCACATAAAATGCAACACTGAGAGGAGCTGGGTGAGACTGCACTTATGCCAAGGAGTTTTTGTTTGTTTGTTTGTTTTTTGTGGTACACGGGCCTCTCTGTTGTGGCCTCTCCCGTTGCGGAGCACAGGCTCCGGACGCGCAGGCCCAGTGGCCATGGCTCACGGGCCTAGCCGCTCCGCGGCATGTGGCATCTTCCCGGACCGGGGCACGAACCCGTGTCCCCTGCATCGGCAGGTGGACTCTTAACCACTGTGCCACCAGGGAAGCCCCCAAGGAGTTTTTGAACGATACTTCAGTCTGTCTTCATCTATGGCATCGTCATTCCCTTGGTTGCCTAAGCCAAATTCCTGGGACTTGTCCTAGATGCCTTCCTTCACCTCCAATCAATAACTGTTTTTACTGAGTTTCCTACAAAACAAGGTGTGTGCCCCTCCCCTCTACTACATCTGTGGCTCTGCCCTGTTCATCTAACCTTGATGACAGTAACAGTACCTAACCACTCTCCCTGTCACCAGGCTCTCCCACCATGAAGCTGTCTTTGACACAGCCACTAGAAAGATCTCTCTGGAGGACAAATCTGAGACACATGGTTTGACTAAAACATCTGTGGTTCCCTGCGGTTACAAGATAAAGCTCTTTACGGCACCAAGGCTACTGGGGGCTCTCCCTTTCCAGACTGACCCAATTTTCCAGTAAACAGAGTTTTATTTTGCAAATGTACTAAACTGCTTGTAAGTTCCTGAACACATTTTTCTGTTTTATGCCTGTGCACATTTTCTATGTCTGCTTAAGTCCTTTTCTTCATTCCCTAGCCCATCCTTTCTGTGTCTAGTTTTCCAACTCAGTTTCCTTTTCCTCTTCTTTCTATTCTTCCTTCCTTCTCCTCCGCCAGCTAACATTGATTAAATGTCTAGGCACTATGCTTAAGACTCCACACTTTTAATCCTCACAGCAAGTTTATGAGCTAGATTCTACAGTTATTCTCATTTTTAATCTCTAAGGAGTTATTTGAGTAACTTAACTAAGGTTACATAGCTATGAACTGTGACCTGGATCTGAACTCAGATCTGGTTGGCTCCCACATGTTAATACTCTCTTAATCACTGTGTACTATCTCTTCCAGAAAAATTTCCCTTGGTTGAGTCGGGCAGTGGCTGGCTGGGATGTTCAACAGATCTGTGTCTTCTGCTTCCCAGGCCACAGCTGGATTGCTTTTCCCACCCCTGAGTTAGGCAAGGAAGCTGTGGCTAAGTTCTGGTCAATGGGCTATGGGAGGAATGAGTGCATGCCACTTTCAGGGCTGGCCCCTAAAGTCTCTCTGGTGACCTTCCACACTCTCTCTTTTCGCAAAGAAATTGGAAGCCCAGAAGATGACAGTGTCATGAGATGTAAGCAGCCTAGGTTCCTAAATGACTGGGTGGAGCACAGCTTTGTCCTTCATCCTGGGAGCAAGTGATGCTTTATTTGGAAAGCTCCTAAGACTTCTAGGGTCATCAGTTACAACTGTTTTTTGTTTTTACTTTTTTTTTTTTTTTGGCTGCATTGGGTCTTCGTTGCTGTGCACCACAACTCTAGTTGTGGTGAGCAGGGTTACTCTTTATTGTGGTGCACAGGCTTCTCATTGCGGTGGCTTCTCTTGTTGCGGAGCACAGGCTCTAGGCTGTGGGCTCAGTAGTTGCAGCATGTGGGCTCAGTAGTTGCAGCTCATGGGCTCTAGGGCGTGAGGGCTTCAGTAGTCGTGTGCATGGGCTCAGTAGTTGTGGCTTGCAGGCTCTAGGGTGCAGGCTCAGTTGTTGTGATGCATGGGCTTAGTTGCTCTGAGGCATATGGGATCTTCCTGGACCAGGGATTGAACCTGTGTCCCTTGCATTGGCGGGCGGATTCTTAACCACTCCACCACCAGGGAAGTGCTGTTAACACTGTTAATGTTACTTTCCCTAGCACATGGGCTAAGTGCTCCATCTAATGTTACTTTCATATTATATGGGAATTATCTCTTTATGTATCTATCTCTTCCAATAAGATGTTTGGAAACATCTTAAGGGGAAACACTTTTTCTGATCAATCTTTATGTTTGGTATATTAAGTACACATTAAATATTTGTTGACCTAGAAAATATATCAATGGCTTACTAAATACTAATATTGATAATATGTTTTGAATGCTTATATGCAAAAGGCACATTATCAAGCACATATTCATTGCTTTATATAATTCTAATAATTCACAAATGTTAATTAAGTGGTTACCATGTATTGTGTATTGGGCTCTGAAAGAGGCCCTGGGGATACATTAGTAAACAAAACAAAGTCCCTGTTTGCATAGAGCATAAATTATACTTTGTGTAATCAGATAATAAACAAATAAGAAAAACTCTTAGAATGTCAGATGGTAAAAGTGCTTTGGAGAAATATGAAGTAGCATAAGAAGAAGAGGAATTAATGGGGGTTAGGAGATGTGGCTATCTTAAATGGGTGATAAGAGAAGACCTTGTGGGGATTATAACATTTGAGTAAGGTTGAGAGGAAACAAGTAGTGGTTATCAGGAGGAAATCATTACAAACAGAGGGAACTGCAAGGCCAAAAGCCTTGAGTAGGCATGTGCTCACAATGGCTGTACAAGGTACATAGTATCTTCATTTTGCATAGAAAGAAACTGAACCCAGAAAATTTAAGTAACTTATCAAAGAACTTATAAGTGGCACATTCAAGGCTTGAACTGAAATCTTTTGGATTTAAAAGCCCATATTCATTCTGATACACTCTCCAGCCTGTGACTTTTACTTTTAGTTACACTAAAAGTACACACACACACACACCATTCTAAAAGAACTGTCATGGGAGGTCATGATGAATGGCTTTCTTAATACCAATGCTTTCTATGTGACTTCTTACTCAATAGAGACTAGAAGGGTGAAGCTAGGGTTTCTGCATGTAGCCTCTCCTTCACTAAACAGATCACCTGCCAGACTTAGAAATGGACTTTGGTGTAATGAAATTGCAGCTGTGAGCTCTTCTGGAAGCTGCATGGTAGAGCTGGATGTTTTGATTTTTCTGAGCTGAAGAAGGAGAGGCTTTTGTGTTGAATGGAAGTTATAGCAGCTTCTCAGTTTTGAAACTTTGCCAGTAGCAGCTGAGACCCTGTGGATCTTGCAGTGGCTGCTCTCTTGCCAGGCCAAATTGGCAGTTTTATTCTGGGAGTTGCCCTTGGAGGCTCAGCCTAGAGCCTCATTCTCCAGCCTGTCCCTTAATACCCTATATTAAATCCCTTTCAGGCGTCCAGTTTGTTTTACATATGTTCAAGTTGTACATATGTAATGTACATATGTACATACATTTTATATATGTACAAGTTGTACATATATAGCTTGCTCATCTATTTTGGTACCAAGATTCAAAGTCCTTTTCAGCAATAGTATTCTAATTACCATTCTGACCTTGCCTCCTATTATAGTAGACACGCCCTCCTTGGACTCTGCTACACTGAACTCCATCACTATCAGGGAGCTTATTTCAGATGTGGTATCTTCACCTTTGCCTATTTCTATTATGCTTCACAAAGATGCTTGGACTTTTATCACTCATGTATTTTTCACTGCTATGTGTGGAAAGGGGTGTCCTCCAGGCCCTTTTGGGAGATATAGTCAGAGTGTATGCGAGTGGGTCATATGTGATAAATCCACTTCAGCAATCTCATTTATATTAATCTTTGAATCTTTCCACTACATTATACCAATAAATAGTTGCTATCTCAACCTCATTTAACCCAGGCCACTGCTGAGTATAATTTTTGATCCTCCAAGAGAGCAACTATTTAGGACCACTCCTAGCTGCTTGTGTTCATACACTGAATCCAGGATCTCTACCAATTGAAACTATATCAATTAATTTAGCCCCAAAGAAAATTACCTTCCTCCATCCCTAGTCTACTATCCTTGGCAAAATATCCAGGTTTTTGCTATTATAAATTCATAAATGTAAAAAATTCTCTTAACATGTTATCCTTCTTTTTCTGGGTTTTGCAGTATTATTGGCCCTCTACAACATATTGAGATAGTCATCTCAAAGTAAGATTAGTTATTACTGCATTCTGTTAAGAAAGAAGCCCAACCCAGACCTCTGGATATTGGAAGCAACATATATCACACTGGTTGCCCTGTTCTGACTCAATAACTGAACTGCCCATAAAGCTGTTATCTTTGAGAGAGTCCCTGAGGAAGGAAGAGTTCTTCAGCTCATCTAGGCTAGAGTACAATCAGTTCTGTGCTTGGTTTTTATGACCTAGTATACCCAAAGGGTCCAAAAGTGCTGAGGCTGATTAGGATGTTTTGTGGATGCTGTAGCAAGCCTAGACAGGAGAATCACAGTCAATGACCCTAGGGTTTTGGAGCAAACCTATGCCCTCTTCAAGTAACTACCATCTTTTTGCAAATGCTCTTGGGTAGCCTTGCTCAGGTAGTCACTGAACACTTGAACATGACACACCAGAGACCTGAGCTGTTCATCATTAGCTGGAAGGTGTCTGATCCACTAATCAAGAACTCATACCATCACCAAGTGGAAGTGATTACAGAAGATCTGACACCTGAAGGTATGAGTAAGTTGAATAAATAATAACTGGCTCATATTCATCTCTCCAACTTCTCTCTCAACTAACAACTATGGCCTGGTGGTGAGTTCCCTATGACCAGTTGACAGAGGAGGAAAAAGTCTATCCTGGCTTAAATATGCCAGTGTCAGCTGGAGGTGACTGTTGCAACACCGTAGCCCCATCTGGGGAGTACTTGGAGGACTGTGAAGAAGAGTTTTGCCAGTGACAGAACTTTTAGTGGCACATCTAGAGGTCCACTTTGACTGGAAGATGAGATATCCAGAGATGAATGTCTACTCTTATTCATGAGCAGGGGTCATATGGTCTGGGGGTTGGAAATAAAAAAGTTAGGAGATTAGGAAAAAGTTACATGGGTGGACCTCTCTGATTGGACCCAGAGCATGAGAGTATTTGTGTCTCATATGAATGCTCACCAAAGGCCTTGCTGCAGAAGAGGATCTCAATAATCTGAGGGACATGATAACTTGCCCTAGGTGAACGTCAGTCAGCTCTTTCCCCGGCTTCTACACTGATTACTCTAAGGGTTCATGTAAAAAGTGGCATCGGTGGAAGATGCAGAGGTTAAGTATGTACTCAGTTATATAAGCATGTGCTCACCATGGCCAGTCTGGCCACTCTTAAGTGCCCAGCCTGACAGATACAGAGGCTAGATGGAGTTTGATAACGTGCCAGATCCATGGGGGGCCAGCTTGTTACATGGTAGTAGAGTGTCTACATTAGATCTCTTCCATTCTGGAGAGGGTGGTTATTCTCCTCAATGAAATGGGTAATTCATTCATTCAAAAGTATTTATTAAGCACCTACAATGTACCAGGCACAGTTCTAGGTGCTTGGGATATATCAGTGAACAAAAAAGACAAAGGTTGTTGCCCTTAACTTACTTTCTAGAGGGCTGACATACAATAAGCATAATAAATAAGCAAATTGTATGGTATATTTTAAAGTGATAAGTGCTGTGGAGAAAAAAAGTAAAGCAGAGTAAGGGAGATTGGGAGTGCTTAACTTTTTATCATGGAAATTTGAAACATACAAAAGCAGAGACCAGTATAAACCCTCCTTCCTCCTGTAATGTACCTACCACCCAGCTTCAGAAGTGGTGCTCACATGACCAAACTTGTTTCATCTATACCCTTATCCACTTCTTGCCCACCCTCTCATTACTGGATTATTTCAAACAAAAGCATATCATTTAATCTACAAATACTTCAGTATGAAGTAAAAAATGAATATTTTTTAATAAAAACATAACCACAATACTATCATTTATATCCAAAACACATAAATTCTTCAAACATAAATTATCCAAACATAATTTCTTTATATTAATGTACAAATTTCATTTAGTATTCCATAAGTAATTCCTTTTTAACTTAATTTGTTTGAGTCCAGCCTCACTTATTCCTTTTGACTGACATGTCTCAAGTCTCATTTAATTTATAGGTCTTCCCTCTTTCCTTCCTTCCAGTCATTTGTTTGTTGAAGAAACCAGGTCATTTGTCCTGTAGAATTTTTCCATAGTTTACATTTTTCTGATTGGAATCCCATGGTGCTATTTAACATAGTCCTTTGTCCCATTTATTTCCTGTAAACTGGTAGTTAGACCTAGCGACTTGAGTGGATTCAGTTTTGATATTTCAGGCATAAATACTTTGTAGGTGGTATTGGATACTTCCATCAGGAGGCACATAATATTAGGCTGGTTTTTGTATGTCAACTTGATCAGTAGCATGAAACATTCACACAAATAGTCGTTTTCTGTTTCTTTCAGTCTTTCTTCATCTATTGGAAGAATTATTCTAACATCACCTATTTGATAACTCAAAGATACAGCTCCTACAAGAAAGGCAGCTCTGTATCCTTTGAGTAGGGAATAGTATTTAGAGACTACAACATGTGCAATGGGTGCTCATTGTTATTGAGTTGTTAATTATTTCTAGACATTTCCAGTGGACAGAACTAGGAAATAAATAATTATTTTAAAAGGCAGGGTTTGAAAAAAAAAAAAAAAGACAGGGTTTGTCATCAGTTTGTACTAACATTTCCAATTCAAATTTAGGTTTTGGGGGTTACTTAAAGTTACCTACTTAACTTTTTAATTTTATATTTCTTCTCTCCAATGTTAAAAATCTTTGTCCCTAATAACATTAACGTAATTAGCTTTTGCTTTTGGAAACTCAGTCTAGAGCCTGCTTCTTCAGGTCTTCTAATGATTTTTCAAAGTAGTTAATATAAACTTAAATACCTTTATCTGTAAACCACTTGGAATGGATTCTTCTGCCTGCAACTGAATCTTGACAGTGTAAACAGTGTAAGCAGGAGGGATGGGGTTATGCATTCCTGTAAAGTACACATGCAGCCACTCATAGTGAAACTAATTGATGCAGCTGATTCCCCAGTGGGAGAATTGTTGAAGATGTATTAAACAGAGACCTGAGTCACTTGGTCCTTTCTGTCTAGATGCAAATCCCAGTTCTCCAAAATTTATGCTTCTGTTTTTCAGCAGCAGTCCTTCTCCCGCCTTATTCCTTTCCCCTAAATCACACCCTAGGGAACACATTAGGTTAGGCTCAGAGCAGGTACACAGGCTCTTTTTTTAACCATGGACCCTGGTCATTTTAGTGACGTCTTTGAGGGGCTTTCCCATCACGGCATCAGAGTGGGTGAATCAGAAGTCCTGGGAGTGAATGCACATGGGCAAGAAGAACCGGAAAGTTGGAACTAGTTGGTCACTCTAGAGACCTCAAGGACTGCACTGAGCTGGGTCTTGGGATCAGGGACAAGTCACATGAGTAGGACATCCTTGTAATTTTCCATGATATCTTCATCTTTAGAGCCGACCTTTCCAGCTGACTCATCTCGGAGCTGTGTCTTCACCTCAGAGTAGACAATTGAGGCATGCTGGGGTGGAAAAAAGATAGAAGAAGAACTGGAAGGAGAAGGAGTATGGGGCTATAAGCAGTAGTGGGAGAGAAAACAGTCAGGAAATGAAACTCACCTGGTCCTCTAGAGAAGTTCTGAAGGTATTTCCTGTGGAAGAAAAGGAAACCACTGAACTATGAGTATTGGATCCACTCAGAACTCAGTCTTATAGCTTATTTCCCAGAATCTGGGAGTCACTAGGCCTTTTGCATTGATTGTCATGTTTTCTCCTCCCTGACCCCCAACATGTCCTACAACACATGTGACTTTGTTTTACCATTTCTTAACCCAGCCTTCTGCATGTCCTTTTCAGGCTCCCTTAATACCACAGAAAGAAATCTCACTCCCTTCATTTACCAGATGTTTAGAGATAATTTCTCTCTTAGTTACAATTCTTGCCTCTCTTAACTTCCATCTTACCAACCTTGAAGTCCAACCCCTGCTTGTTCAGCAAGTTCCCACTAGACCTCTTCAAATGTCTGCTCTGTGAGAAAAATTCTCTTGCATTAGCGTGTTCTGGTTATTGATTTTATTGCCAAAGTTTCCTAGAGATGGAGCCATAGTGAGAGAAGAGTTTAGCAGGTATGATTTGTCATATCCTGCATATTAGAAATTAAGAATTCAGAGAAGGTAGAATCATGAGAGCTATATATAGTAATTTTATGGAGAGATAGAGCTTGGGAAAAAAGATACATCCTGGAACTCTTTCGTTTTCATTATATTTTTACCATAGACCTTCTGGATTTACAGATCTTTTTAATAACCTGATAGAAGCTATGTACTCCCTCCCCAGAACAATAGACATATGCATGGAAATTTGCATAAAATTTCAGGGGCTTCATGCAAACACTGAGGCACTGGTAAAGAAATCTTGCTACAGATCATCAACACATAAAGTGCCTAAAATATAACTCGTCCACCAACAGAGTGCTCAGCTTCAGTGGTGTTTTGACAAATATGTCAAGGACAGAGTGTGAAGAGCAGCAACTGATCAAGGTGACTCTATAAGATGTACCTAATTAACCCAATCAAATTGGTGGCAGTTCTATCATTCAAAAGGTCCTGATTAGTGGGGATGGCTGAGAAATCAAAGTAACAGATAAAGCAGGTGTTCAGATGATGCATGTTAGTCAAATATAGCAATAGGCACTATATGCAGCAAATATTATAGCAAAACAGAAGACTTAGTCTTTTACTGGCTTGTGACCTTGTAAAAGTCCTTAACCTCATTTGTAAACCGTGTTCAGGATCACGTTACAACTGAAATTTCTACTAGGCACAAAAATACTGGAGAGGTGCTACAGGTAGAAAAGGCAGCTTACAAAATGGAAGAACATACTTGCAAACCATATATCAGATAAGGGATTCATATGAAAAATATATAAGGAATTTGTAGGACTCAATAGCTAAAATAATAACAATAACCCAATTTTATAATGAGCAAAAGTTCTGAATAGATGTTTCTCTAAAGAAGACATACAAATGGCCAACAGTTATTGAAGAGGTTCTCAACATCAGTAATCACACAAATGAAAACCACAGTGAGATATCACCTCACACCTATTAGGATGGCTATCATCAAAAAGACAAAAGATAACAAGTGTTGGCAAGGATGTGGAGAAAAAGAAATTCTGGTACACTGTTGGTGGGAGTGCAGATTGGTACTGCTACTATGGAAAACTGTATGGAGGTTTCTTAAAAATTTAAAAATAAAACTCTCATGTGATCCAGCAATCCCACTTCTGAGTACATATCCAAGGGAATTGAAATCAGGATCTTGAAGAGATCACAGCACTATTCATAATAACCAAGATATGGAAACAACTTAAATGTTTATTGATGGATGAATGCATAAAGGAAGTATGACACACACACAGACACACACAGACACACACACACAATGGGATATTGTTCCACCTTAAAAAAGAAGGAAATCCTGTCTTTTGTGACAACACAGATGGACCTGGAGGACATTATTCTAAGAAAAATAAGCCAAATACAGAAAGACAAATACTGTATGTTCTCAAACTCATAGAAGCAGAGAGTAGAATGGTGGTTCCAAGGGGCTGGGGGAAAGGAGACTAGAGGTATTGCTCAAAAGGTACAAAGTTTGAGTTATGAAGGATGAATAAATTCTGGAGATCTACTATACAGCATAGTGCCTACAGCTAACTATATTCTATTGTATACTTAAAGCTCGCTAAGGTAAATCTTATGTTAAGTGTTCTTACCACACATCATCATCATCATCATCATCATCATCATCATCAAGTGTGTGGAAGGAAACTTTGGAAGATGATGTATATATCTATGGCCTTAATGGTGGTGATGGTTTCCTTGGTGTTAATTTATCTCCAAACTCATGAGTTGTATACATTAAATGTGCATAGCTTTTTACATGACAAAAAAAATAGTGAACTACTTATAATATGCTAGAATATGGATGAATTGCAAAACATTATGTTAAGTGAAAGAATCCAGACCTAAAGATTCCATTACATAAGATTCCATTTATATGAAATTATAGAAAAGCAAAACGATAGGACAGAAGGCAGATCCGTGGGTGCCAGGGGTGGAGCTGGGGGGAGATTAACTGCAAAGGAGCATGAAAGGATTTTCTGGGCTGTTGGAAATGTTCGACATCGTGATTGTGGTGGTGGTTCTGTGAATGGATGCATTTATTAAAATAATTTGAACTGTGCGTTTAAACGTAGAGAATTATACTGTATGTCGATTATACCTCAATAAAGCTGATTAAAACAATCAATGAGTAGATTAGAAAACAGAGTGCACCACACTAAGTACTGTCTCCTAAAACTTTAGTTCAGTTATGTGTGTGTTTGTGTGTGTGAGTGTGTGCACATTCACACTGCTTAACAGTACAATTTGTACTTCTTACTGCAGATAACAATAAAAAATATTTCAACACCCTTATCTAGAGCATTGAGAGTTCTGACTCATGACTGGTGGTGGGATTGGAAGAAGGCTGTGGGTCAGCAAGGACCTGAAATTCCCAGGTGTCCCCAAGGACAGATGTGGTCCACGTGGGAGACAGAACAAGCAGGAGTATGGTCACCTTGGGTCCTGTTCAATAGGGCCTCCAGGTACCAAGGGAATCCAGCAGCAGGAAGCTGGATGTGATTGACTGGAGGTGAGGCCAATGAAGGAGTCACAAATAACTCCTGGAATTAGAAATGCACCAGCTGTGCCAAAGGAATTTTAGGAAGGAGGGGTCCAGCAGGAAACCTCAAGAGACCACACATGTACCTTATACAGGGGAGTGCCTGCTTAACCATCTGCCATCCCAGAGAGGCAGAAGCCAGCTTCCAAAATACCAGCTGGAGTAACTCCTTTCCCACTCCTTTCTCCAGGCTAATTAGGGGAAGCCAACCAAAGAAACAGAGAGGCCAACTCTGCCTCGTCCTCCCCCTCATCCCTACCATTGCCAGCTTCCATTCTGAAATTTCCCTGAACTAGGAGAGGGGAAAGTTTTGCTTAACATCTTCAAACTAGGTGTTCTAGTTACTTAATAGAGACTATGACATAAAGTGTCCACCTACTGTCTATTGTCTAAGATAATGTTTTGTAAAGACTTTGACTGCCAGAATTTTCATCCTGAGTGCCCGAGAAGATCTCTCACAGAAGAAAGTTTAAACAGACAGTGGGAGACGGAAGATTTTTGTAATTAAGTCATGAGTCTTGCTTGTTCAGTATACTGGTTACACAGGGTTGTTATATGGATTAACTAAACATATACATACATATGTATATTTTTATATATTATAATGCATATATATCCTTATCACATAATAGGTGCGTTGCCATCATTCATTCATTACTTAAGGGAAATCTTTGTACATACACCTTCATGATTATAATATCTGTTAGAAGGATGTTTAATTTTTGTTCTGATCATCAGCAAAGATACGTTATGTAGTTTTCTGTGTTTGCCTTCTCTCTTCAGAATCTAAGCATCACACTGTAGGGATTTTTATCTGCCTTGTTCACTGATTTACTCTCTTTACTTAAAGCAGTGCCCATCACATAGGAGGTGCTCAGTAAATATGTGTCAAATGAATGAATATAGTTTGCAGCAAGAATCTCTCCCCAGTGACTTACCTTCTCCTTCTTCCCCAGGCTGAATAATCTGGATCTGAGAATATACCAGGTCTCTTTCTTTGGGGTGCTCTGAGAACAAAAAAAAGCAACACTTTCTAAGCTGTCCCAGTCAGTGGGGTATGCTGCAGATGCTTCTTCCTAAGCAATTATTTATTGTGAATGTCTGGGTTTGGGATACTTAGGGAGACCAGGGGCCTTTGCCAGGCCTCAGAACAAAGTATCTCTCCCTGGCTCAGGCTGGGAGCAGTTTCCTACCAGGAAATCTTTACCATTGCCATGCAACTGCTGCAGCTCCACTGGGGCAGGGCACATGGGATGGAAGGACACTCCTGGGCCTAGGGTCAGGGGTCTCCTGCGAGGCACAGAAACACATGATCATCCTTGGAACATTATAATATGCACAAGAGTGGGATAGACAGAGACAAAAAGGAATGGGGAGAAGTCAGCAGAACAAGGCCAGAAGAGTCTCTAACATCATAGGAATGATGACCTCATAGATAGAATGGTCACTCTCAGTTGGTTAAAAAAACCCAGCCTCATCACCTGGAGGAAGTGTCCTCAAAGCATTCTATCCGGACAATTCAAGAAGAAATTAGACATAATCCATGCTCCAAGTCCCTGACTATAAGACTGAGGCACTGACACAGACAGAAGAAGACCATATTTTCCAAACCAAATTTAAAAGCACAAAATTTGATGAGTATATGAGCACATGTGGGGCAAAAAGAAGATTCCTAGAAACTGAGGTTCCTCTAGAAAGTCTAGAATTAACAGTCATTTTATACGTAGTTATAGTAACACGTTGCCTAACTATAGGACTATTTGCACCAGAAATATTCTGCGGCAACCTAGAAAATCTATAACCTTTGGTATCATCCATTCAGATAAATTTCAAATAAGAAACTGATCAAAATACATGCAAAATCCATTATACAAACTATTAGAAGGATTCTAGGAAGCTGTGATTGTGGCCATTTTAAGGAATGTGAAAACGGGAGTATCTAGACACAGGGACACAGAGAAATCACTTAGCCTAAACTTGCAGCCCCACAGTTCTGCACATTTTATTCTTGGGAAACCAGAAAGACTGAGGCCTCACCTGGTTGTGTCTCCCAGAGAACCGTCTCCTGCAAAATAAAACGAAGGCAGATTGTGTCAGCAGAGGGAGCTCATTCTCAAATATTTCACACACATGCACTGCCTAAGAGAGGTCATCAGAAAGTTATTTCAAACATGGGCCCAGTCCC
Organism: Orcinus orca; assembly: GCF_937001465.1. NCBI lineage: Eukaryota > Metazoa > Chordata > Mammalia > Artiodactyla > Delphinidae > Orcinus > Orcinus orca. Next base: position 98,379,251 of record NC_064559.1, on the reverse strand, counting down.
ATATTCTCATGAAAACCATGTGAAAAAGAACTGAACAAAGCATATAACTTGCTGGGGACAGGGCTACACATTTCTATGTTGAATATACAATTATTTGAGACTTATTAAGGTCCAAGGCTGTGTTGATCTACCTCAGGAAATACTAAATATAGCCAAATTTGTCTTTCTTGCAGAGTAGTGAGGGGCTGTAGCTGGCTTTCCAGGAACATCTGTGGTTATGCCCAGAGGAACCTCAGTTTCAAGCTCGTTAAGGAGACTCATGGTCAAAGGTCCAAGGCTCCCTACATTCAACCCAGTGCAGGGCACATAGCAGGTGCTCAGAAGGATCTGGTGAGTTGAGTTGAATTGAATTAAATTAAAAGACAGGGATGAAGGATGGGTAATTATACTAGAGCTGAAAAAGTTTCTGTGCCTGTCTTCTACACCAGGTTTCCTGGCATCTGAAACTACCCTGACCTGGGTTAAAGCAAGAAGCCTTTGGACGCACATGACAGTACCAGGGAGAAACTCTCTCCACCATGTAGAGGGGGAGGCAGCGGCCTGACCTGTGGAGAGCAGAGCCATGGGAGCACAAGGTGCTCGTTTCAGGCTTTGACTCTGGGAAGTCTCTGAGGAAGAAGAAGGATAAAGATTAGCCAGCTCCCATTCTCAGTCATTTCTTCATAGGGGCTTCCAGTTTATTTTGATTGTCCACTTCTAGGGGATGTAGGGTGGGCTGAAGCATCTAGTTGACCAGTCTGTTTGGACCAAAGAAACTACCCAAGGAAACCTTTTAAAGTTTTTGAAACTTCACATTAAAATGTTTATTTCCTCCCTACCTTTCCACTTGAGGCTTTGTAGATTAGACTAGATACCTATTAAGGAAACTGCCATTTCAAGGAAGAGTATGAGTGTGTCTGTGAGCGCTGGGGTGGTGAGGTAGAGAACGGTGGCGTGGCTGTTACTGAGGTTGGGATGAGCTGGGGTGTCTGAGGCAGGGACAGGGCATGGGCTCTAGCAAAAGGTAAGAGAGAACACAAACCTAGTCTCCTCTGGTGCCAGCAGTAAAACAGCAGGGCCACAGCCAGGAGAACGCTGAATATCCCCCCAGTGGTTCCTGCAGCAACAAGGCCTCTTCTTTTCCCTGGGGTGCCTGGAGGGGAAAAGCCTGTATGAGCCTCCAGGGGAGGGGTCTAGGGCCTGGAGCCCTGGAAGCTTTCCTCAGCTTGGCTGGGGCCTTGAGCCTGGTAGAGGGAAGAATCTAAAAGATGAGGACTCATGGGGGCCTTTGAGGACTAGGCTAGGACTGGTGTGGCACAGGAAGCAGGTTTCTACTTGTGGGCAGCACAGCCCTGAGCCTGCATGTGACAGGAAGTGACTCACTGTGAAGGGGTAGAAGACAAGAGCCTGGGTGGATTGTGGCAAAGGGGAGAAAGGTAGACAGCTCCCTCCACTGACCCCCAGACATCATTTCAGAAATTAATATTTGGGGGAAAATCTACATCTGCCTCTCTATCTCTCTATCTATTCTGTACTTTGGCCTTTTGGAAATTTCCCCTAGACATCTGGAAAGATGTTATGCGACAGCGGCTTGGCAGCACCTAACTTTGGAACAGCAGCCTGCCTGAGAAAGAAAGCAAATATCACCACTGATTAGGACACTAGCTGAACCAGCAGTAACTCTGAGATTGTTCTCCATTAAAAAAATATATTGGGACACCACAATGAAATGCCACCAGTTTCCTTCCTCATAGAAGCCTGAGTCTTTGAAGGGGAGGTGGGAAAGAAACTGATGGAAGGAATAAACTAAATTGTTGGGGAATTCTGATTTTTCCATTGGATCCATTCATTCTCCAAGGCAAGGGTGTCCTCTCTCACCACTCCTATTCAACATAGTTCTAGAAGTCCTAACCAGAGGAATCAGGCAAGAAAAAAATAATAGAAGACCTCCAAATTGGAAAGGAAGAAGAAAAATTATCTCCGTTTGCAGGTGACATGATCTTATATAAAGAAAATCCTAAAGACTCCACAAAAAATCTTTAGAGCTAATAAACAAATTCACTACAGTTGCAGGATACCAAATCAACATACAAAAATCAGCTGTGTTTCTATCCATGTAACAATGAATTACCCAAAGAAGAAATAAAGAAAACAATCCCATTTTCAATAACATCAAAAATAATACAGTACTTACTAGTAAATTTAACCAAGGAGGTGAAAGACCTGTATATTGAAAACTATAAGATATTGTTGAAAAAAATTGAAGAAGACACAAATATGGAAATATATCCCATGTTTGTGAATTGGAAGAATTAATATTGTTAAAATGTCCATACTATATAAGTCACCTACAGATTCACTGCAATCCCTATCAAGATTCCAATAGCATTTTTTACAGAAATTAAAAAATATATATTGTATGGAACCACAAAAGACACCAAATAGCCAAAGTAATCCTGCAACAAAAGAACAAAGTTGGAGGCTTCACACTTCCTGATTTCAAACTATATAACAAAACCAGAGTAACCAAAACAAATTGGTGTTAGCATAAAAACAGATACATAAATCAGTGGAACAGAATCAAGAGGCCAGACATAAACCCATGCATATACTGTCAACTAATATTGGATAAGAGAGCCAAGAATACTCAGTGGAGAAGATAATCTCTTAATAAATGGTGCTGGGGAAACTTGATATTCACATGCAAAAGAATGAAACTGGACCTCCATCTTATACCACTCACAAAAATTAACTTGAAATGTATTAAAGACTTAAATGTAAGACCTGAAACCATAAAACTCCTAGAAGAAAACATAGAGAAAAAGCTCCTTGACATTAGCCTTGGCAATGACTTTTTGGATATGATACCGTAAGCACAAGCGACAAAAGTGAAAATACGCAAATAGTACTACAACAAATTAAAAAGCTTCTGCACAGCAAAAGAAATAATCAGCAAAATGAAAAAGCAATCTATAGAATGGGAGAAAAAACATGGAAATCATGTATCTGTTAAGAGGTTAATATATAATAATATAAGGAAGTCATACAACTCCATAGCAAAAAAACCCTCAAATAATCCAATTTAAAAATGGACAAAGGATTTGAATAGACATTTTTACAAAGAAGGCATGCAAAAGTTAACAAGTTCATGAAAAGGTGTTCAACATCACTAATTGGGGAAATGCAAATCAAAACCACAGTGAGGTAGCACCTCACACCTGTTACAATGGCTTTTTTATAAAGTTTGTTTAGAATCAGAGCATAAGCAAAAACAGTAAAATTGGGTTTCCCTGGTGCCGCAGTGGTTGAGAGTCCGCCTGACGATGCAGGGGACGCGGGTCCGTGCCCTGGTCCGGGAAGATCCCACATGCCGCAGAGCGGCTGGGCCCGTGAGCCTGCGCCCGGAGCCTTTGTTCCGCAACGGGAGAAGCCACTACAGTGAGAGGCCCGCGTACGGCAAAACAAACAAACAAACAAACAGTAAAATTAAATTTCAGCATTTCAGTTTAATAAAGCAGTCTACGTTATGGTGATTTAGCAGACCATAGGAAAGCAAGAAAATGTGTCACACTTACACTAAATTAAGGACGTTGAGTTATGTTACTAATGTATGCAACTTTAATTTTGTTTAACACTCTCTGCCAAAATAAACTTTATTCCCTATAACTTAAAAAAAAAAGAAGACTAGAAATAACAAATGTTGGTAAGGATGTGGAGAGAAGAAAACCCTTGTACACTGTTGGTGAGAATGTAAACCTGTGCAACCACAATGGAAAACAGTATGTAGGATCCTCAAAAACTTTTAAAAAATAGAACTACTATATGATCTAGCAATCCCACTTCTACATATATAGCCAAAGGAAATGGAATTACTGTCTTGAAGAGATATCTGCATCCTCATGTTTATTGCAGCATTATTTACAATAACCAAGACATGAGCAACCTACGTGTCCATCGATGTATGAATGGACAAAGAAAATCTCGTGTATATATATATAATATTCCATCATGATGGAATGTGAATATGATGGAATATTATACAGCCATAAGAAGGAAAATTCTGCCATTTGCAACAACATGAATGAAGCTTGAGGGCATTATGCTACGTATGACAAGTCAGACAGAGGGAAAGATCTCTGTCTCTTTGAGCTAAAAGATTGTGTCGAGGTTCAAATCTGGGCTGCCAGGTATAAGCTTTGTGACCATAGGCAAATTACCAAACCTTTCTGAGTTTCACACTCCTTTTCTGTAGAATGGAGATGATAATATCTTTATTTTCTAGGATTATGACTACGATAAGCAAAAATGATATGTGTAAAACTTATTCATTCAGCAAATATTTATTGAATGCCTAATATGAGCTAAGCAGTGGAATAGGCACTTGGGATAAAATATGGTCAAAATAGAGATTTACCTTTATGAGGCTACTATGGGAGGCATGGAAAGAGACAGAAAATGACTGCATGGCATGGCAGTTGGTGACACATGCTGTGAGGAAGAATCAAGCAAGACTTGGAGAGGGAGGGCCTTGGTGAAGAGCTGCTATGTTACATAGGGTGGCTGGGAAGGTCTCACTGGGAAGGTGAGTAAGGTCCTGGAGGAAGTGAGGGGATGAGCATGAAGATAGTGGGGAAGGGCAGTGCAAAGGCCCTGAGGTTGGAGTGTGACTGGAAGTTTTGAAGAAGAGACAGGGGGCCATGGTGGCTAGAGTGGAGAAGGTGAGGAGAGAGTGGTGGGCCATCAGGTCAGAACAGCAGGATAGCCAGATCATCAGGATCTGGTGGGACGTTGAGAGGACATTGGCTCTCCCTCTGAAGGAGATGGGAAGCCATGGGAGGCTATTGAGCAGAAGAGTAACATGATCTGATTTATGATTTAGAGAGTTCCTTCTGATACTGTGTTGAGAACAGGTTGTGTGGAGCCACAGGTGAAGCAGAAAATCAGTGTTATTGCAATCATCCAGGTGGCTTGGATCAGGTGGTAGCAGTGGAAGTGGTGGGAATTAGTCATATTTTGGTGATACTTTGAAGGTAGAGCTATCTGGACTTGCAGGTGTATTAGAGTTGGAGGATCTAGAGAATCCGCCTGCCAATGCAGGGGACACAGGTTCGAGCCCTGGTCCGGGAAGATCCCACGTGCCACAGAGCAATCAAGCCCGTGCACCACAACTACTGAGCCTGTGCTCTAGAGCCTGCGAGCCACAATTACTGAGCCTGCGTGCCACAACTACTGAAGCCCTCACGCCTAGATCCCGCGCTCTGCAACAAGAGAAGCCACTGCAATGAGGAGCCCACATACCGCAACGAAGAGTAGCCCCCGCTCACCACAACTAGAGAAAGCCCACACGCAGCAACAAAGACCCAACGCAGCCAAAAATAAAATAAATAAATTTATTTTTAAAAAATGTGATGGGGATCCAGTAAAAAGAAAAAAAAAAAAACCTTAAAAGGGGTATCTGATGAATAGGTATAGAAGTACCATTGGAGTGAGGCAAGCCTCAAGGTGATGGGTTTGAGAGAAAACAGAAGTAAAGAGAGTGAGTAGAGATAACTCTTTTAAGGGAAATCTAGCTTTCCAGTAGTTCCTCCATAAAACTAGCTTTATTGGATAGCCTGGGATGCAACTGAACCTGAGATAGAGGATGAATTGAAGCCCCATAGAAACAATTTCTTTAGTCCCAGGGGAGCTGAGTGGGAACCTGGCTTGACCTAGTATGACTCCTTGGAGACAGAGGAAGGTAAAGATATAAGCTACGACTGTGCTATCCCAAAGGAAGGCTTATCTCCTCTGTGGACATAATGGGGCTCTGTATTCGCTCTTGGTACTTGTAAGTTTCCTGACCTGCATACAAGTTGGTATTGACACACTCTTAGACCTACAGTAATGGAGTAAAGGGATGTTTTATGTCTTTGGCCCTGTGGAGGATTACCAAAAGGAGAGTATAGTTGACGCTTAGGATGAAGGATGCTAATGACATAAGACTGCTGTTTGAGAGCAACACACAATGGATCAGCGTACAGGCACACAGAATCATCCCCAAGAGATGAAATGGCCCCTGGCCAGCATTCCCTCACTGTAGTACCTCCTTATAACCTGAATTATTGATATTTAATGGAAAAAAGTGAATATCGCAGTGGAAAATGGAAATAGAAAAATTAGAGTCACAAAGATAGTGTTGGCTATGCCCACCCCTAATTTGAGAAATCTGAGAATAAATAAGGTCAATGGGGATTAAGACTTACTTCTCACAGAGACGTTCACCGCCTTGCTCTGGATGAGGCCGTAGCCATTGTCAGCTGTGCAGTAGTAGCCCCCTGCGTGGCTCTCCCTGGTAACAGGGATCTCCAGCTCTGCTCTCCGGGAGCGCTGACTTTTCTGCCCCAGACTCTCCCTTGTGTCCTCTCTGTGCCAGGAGAACGTGGTGTTCCCCGTGCCCTCAGCCACAGAGCAGACAAGGACAAGTATCTCCCCTTCAACCACCGGGTCCCCCTGGGGCTGGGTCTCCAGGAACACTCCAGACACAGGGATTCCTGTATGAACACAGACAACAGGTGAGGGCATGGTGAGAGGAGGACAGGGTTGGGATGTTGGACAGGGTCACTTTTTATGGGACTTTAAGATATACTCTTCTGCAGGTGTTAGCACTGTAGCTCATAGACTGTGGATTTGGGACCTAGAGTATCATTAAATGTAGTAACCTTTCCATCCTGATGCACAGACTCCAGGAGAGAAAAATTGGGTCTCCCTGAAAAATCATTTGGGTTTTATGTCCTGTCCTAGTTGTCAGTGTGAATTATTTTGACCTGGGAGAAGTAATAGCAATAGTGGCTATCATCACACTGACCTAGACCACATCCGTTTCCAGAAGTCCTGCTTTGGTACCTAAGACAAGCTGATATTTATTGTATTTATCTTTGTGTGTATGCATGTCCTTCTCTTCTGCTTTACACATCACACTGTTTGTTGTTACTGGTTAGGGTCCACCTCTGTGGATATGTGTCTTCTAAATAGTTTGCCCCAAGATCTGACATCCTAGAATCTGTCGATTCAGTAGCAGAGAATTTTGTTTCTTGTTTTCATTTTGTTTTGCCCAACTCTTGTATCTGCCTCCGTGAATCACCTCTGTCATTTCAAGGTGCTAGAATTTCAAAGAAAGACTAAGTTTTTAGAGAACTAGAGGTGGAAATGAAATCCTGTATTTCTTTTATTATCTACCTCACTTCACAGTCTAAGCCTGGTGCCTCTGTCAGGATGAAAAACTCCATCTGTACTGGGCAGTCCCTACCCTCACTGGGCCAGAAGGAGCAGTCAGGGGAGACGCCACAGCCCGGCTCTCCAGCACTCACTCTGCACGTCAATCTGAAGTGGAAGGCTGCGTTTGTGGATGCCGCTGGTCATGGCCCCACACCAGTATGATCCTGAGTCTTCTCTCCAGACGGCTGTGACCTGGAGTTCTGGGGATGTACTCCAGTTTGAGAGGATGACCCCATGGTCTCTGAAGAAGACAAAGCGAAGCCGAGTGTCCGACCGCTCTAGAGGAAGCTGTGTTTTACAGCTCAGGTTTACAGAATTCCCCTCTGTAGGCTGGGAGTCTGTGACTTTCAGCTTTGGACGTGGAAATAGCTCTAGAGAGAAGAGGTGAATCAAGTTCTCAGTATGAAGCAGGCTTGGATTCGCGGTTCTGGAAAACTTCAGACACCCAGCAAGACAAACTTATCGGCCCCTCTATCACATTTTTCTTTCCCAGGATTATTTAAGTCAAATTGTTCCACTTTCTCTGCCTCTTGGAGGACGTGGTCTCAAATATTTCCAGAGTTTGTTATGATATCAACTTATATAGGGAATTCCCTGGAGGTCCAGTGGTTAGGACACTGTGCTTTCACTGCCGAGGACCCTGGTTCAATCCTGGTCAGGGAACTAAGCAGATCCCACAAGTTGAGCGTCACAGCCAAAAAAAACCAAAAACCAAAAAACACCACTTACATAGATCCCCGCGGATGCGCCCAATTTACCCTGCCCTGACATTGCCAAGCAAATTTGTATGAAATGAAGTGTTTACCTTGAATTCGAATATTTGTGAGACTTGTTCTCAATACACGATTGTTTTCCAAGGATCCAGTGCATTGGTAACAGCCACTGTTGTTTAAACTTGCTTGTGATATCAGAAGATCCAAGCTTTTATTAGAATCAGAAATAAGTTTTCTATTCCAAAAGTACCTCACAGCAGTCAGTTTCTCTCTCCCCCTTTTCCGGCATCTCAGAATCAACTCGTCACCTTCAAACACAGAATGTGGGGCCTGGAGGATGAAGGAGGCTGGAAACCACACACAGATAAGACGTTGTTATTGAGGCACTCCTTCCTCTGCGCATCCTGAATTACAGAGATTTTTTTTTTCTTCCTTTTTTCTCCCCCAGGATTTAGTCTCCTGACTCAAGCTCACTCATTTCCTTCCAAATCAGTTGACCTGCTTCAGATACAATTCCTAAATAAATCCTAGACACGTCTATTTAACCATTCAGGGACAGATTCAGAAATATAAGGATTCTAATGTGCAGAGGAAAAGCTGAGAGGAGGTGTGACCAAATCTCTGACGTCATTGATTACGGAGAAGATCAACACCGACTTGCTCACCAAATAACAGAACAGGAGTCGTCAAAGACGTAGTTCTTGGAGAAATACACTGGGAATTGTTACAGTGCATTGGAGTGCGCTATGCAGAGGGCTTATGGTCACAGATACAAATTCAGGGTCAAGGGACAGTGAATGCGGTCCATTCATGAAGCTCTCATGCTCTTCAGATTCTGATTACAGGCTAGTTCTATCCTTTCTCTCTGAGACGATGCAGTGAATGCCTGCTCCTATAGACCAATGCCTGAGGAGTGATCTAAATTTTCTGAAATAGAGAACGGACATATCCTAAGACAGGTGAAGACACAAGCCCTGAGGCTGGAGATTTCCCACCTCTGAATTCTTATTTTATAGCACTTTTCACTTTCTATTTTGTGCTTAGTACATTCATGTATACGTAAGTTCTCCCCAAGGAGGCTGTAGAGCCCTTGAAGGCAGGACCTAAGACAGCTTCACTTTTGAATCCCCTAAAACTAAAACTTCCTTCTTTAATTGTGTGTGTAAGAATGTCTGTTGATTAATATCAGACATTTAAACTCTAATGTCAATAGTAGTTTGAAAAACACTTATAGACAGTGAGGGAGGACATGAACCTGAAAGATCAAAGTTAGAGTAGAATGAAGGGCCTCAGTTCTTGGAAAATCCAGGGAGCTAAGATGTACTGCAAACCACTTCCAATGTTTTAACTAATTCACCTTCTTTCTCACCTGTAGAAAAAAGCAAGCGCACAGGGTTACTTGGGAGTGAGCCTGGGGCCTGGCAAATGTACTGTCCAGAATCACGAACCTCGAGGGTGTTTCCTTGGGTTTCACTTGGACGTTGTCTTCCAGAGTACCAACGGTACCATTTTATTTTCTCTGGTGCATAGAAGTGAAATCCATTGCAAGTCAGATTCACTCTCTCTCCACGGAAGACAGTGGTCCACGGAGGCTGGAGGGAAATCATGGATTTGGGTACAGTAGCTGGGGAGAAGAGAAATGAGTCTGAGGTGGAGGTGTCTGCAGTCCCCACTGCAGTGGCTTGTGTGGAGTGGACTGAAGCACCCAGCTTTGGTGAGTCTCTGAAAGGCCCCCCGGCGGGGCTGCTGTTTCCCCAGGTTTCAAGTTTTCCAGCTGTGTTCACCTTACCCAGGAGTGCAGCAACTGCTCTGTATACAATGAAGTCTGTCTACAGGAACAGACTAACCTTTCAGAGGGCAACCCCAGCAGGACCTACTCACCAAAGAAATCAGTGATGGGAGGCCCACAAACCCCCTTACCTTTTCCAACAGGACCAGGTCCTCAGGTAGATTCCTCCTGAACTCCCTCCCACCTGCTCTTCATGTTACACACACCTCTCTAAGATGAGCATTTGTGTGGCATGGCCGTATGGTGGGGTGAGGGATTGTAGAGGGAGGGAGTATAGGAATTTGGGGTCAATTACGCAGTTATGGAAAAGGGTCCATAGTATGTTTTTCCAACAAGAAGTAGGTAGGGGAGGGGTGAGCAGGCTGTTGTCTGAAGTGAAAATTATATTGAAATAACTACAAAGAGTATGAGTGCTGGGAGCTAGGTGCTTCTAACTCCCCACACCCCAAAGATACTCTTTCATGAAAATAAAATGTGGGCCCTGCATAAAATCAGGCCTTAAGATCTTTGAATAATTAATGGACAGAAGCTGGAGAATGTAAGGGTAAATATCAATACAAATTAAAGATAAGAGGTTTAATTCTCCCTGTTGAAAATAAGGGAAACAACTTCTCCCTCTGTTTTTTTCTTTCAGAATTTCTTTCAAATGTATGTGAATCTTTATTATGGCTAAAAAGCCTCTTGCCAGTCTCATAACTCAGGAACATCTTTCTCAAGAAGGAGCCATCTTTTTTTTTTTTTTTTTTGCCGTACACGGGCCTCTCACTGTTGTGGCCTCTCGCGTTGCGGAGCACAGGCTCCGGACGCGCAGGCTCAGCCGCCATGGCTCACTGGCCTAACCGCTCCGCGGCATGTGGGATCTTCCTGGACCGGGGCACGAACCCGTGTCCCCTGTAACGGCAGGCGGACTCTCAACCACTGCGCTACCAGGGAAGCCCCAGGAGCCATCTTTTTGAAATGCAGACATCTAGGGGGATAGCTCCCCTGGATCCTGTCTCCCCATTCCTGTGGAAGGGTAAGCATTTACCTTTGGTAGGTACCTTGTTGCAGTATGCAAGACTACCTCCAGTCCTAAAGATATGAGATGTTTATTCCTCCTCTGGAAAAAAGCCAATAACCATGATAAATTTAGGATAAACTATGTGTGACAAAACGTGCTGTCAAGTCCTCCTGCTTGAGAACTAGTTACTGTTTAATCTTGAAAACATGTATGTAATGGGCTGAATCCCCTTGGCAATATAAGAGTGAGAGATCCTTTTCTGTCTTTGCAATCTCTTGGCGGATTGTCTGTGATGAGCATGCTTATTATGAAGCGTATGGTTTAATGCTTATTCAATGCTAAAAGCGTTTGCTTTCTTTATTACCTTTGTGGAGAGGATTTCTAGGTTGGGAGATTTTGTTTTTAACTTTATTTCCTGCAGCCATTACTGTGGCTCTTTCTTATCTGAGTTTATTTCCTAAGTTTTGTAGCTTCAAGGTGTGAGAGTTAGTAACTGAAGGATGAATCTACCACTGTGGCATAAAAATTATTTTGAGCTGAAGGCATTTGAGAATAGATTTTATTTTTCTTTATTCTGAATTCTCTTATCTGCCTAAAAGCAAAGCCTGTGAAGAGTTCAATTGTCATAAATCACCTCCCCAGGAGCAAATAAATGATCAGCTCTTATCCCCAGACACTGGAAGTTGGCACCACACCTAAAGCAGAACTTGTCACAAAACTAGCATAGCTCCCATCTATTCTCTTAAGGGCTCATTTATCTTTCCTAAAAATCATTTGTTTTCCAGTAAGTAGCCTTCTCACCTGCCCCGTTCCCTATCCAGATGTTATATAAGTCCCAAATTCTAACTGCCTCCTTAGTTTATATTTTTCTGTGTATTCCCGTAAGTTTTGAATAAAAAAATTTGTCTTTTCTCTTGCTAGTCTGCCTTTTGTCAGTTTAATTTGCAGGCCCTCATTAGGAAAACCTAAGAGGATAGAAAAAAAAAGGTTTTCTTCCTTGACATAATAAAAGTAATCACAGACCAAATTATTCACTATTGGAAACACCCACTCAAACATTCTTACCCCTTTAACACTACTATTTTCTAGCCTGCACAAAGATCAATGTTTTGATAGGCTAATCCTTCATTGTGTATACAATGAAAATTTATTGTAAAGTGATACTTCAGATTCTGCCAAAGATGCAGTAATTCATGAAGGTGGTAAAAGTGTTGTGGGACCACGGCTCTGTTGGCTCCCAAAGCCACTGACAAGTGTAGTAAAGCAAGATTTGTTAAAGTTGAAGAGGAGCAAACAATGATAGGGAAAATATTTGTTTGGCTTCTGAAAGTTAGTCCCAATGTCCTTCTGTTGAGCCTGTGGCCCATCAGCGGGTTTGAAAAACAGAAGCACTAACTTGCCCAGCCATGTGACACAGTTCTGAGTAAGGAGATGTCAGAGGAATAAAGCTAGGAGTGAACTAAGGGGTGAGGATTCTGGGGGAAGATTTTTCCTTTATGATGAAAGGAGAGAAGCATAGCAGGGGAGCTCTTTTGCAGTTTTAGTTTCCTACAGCTATCACATACAAAAAAAACAAAACAAAAAAAACCACACAAAAAACAATATTTGATTCATGCTTTGTTCTACAAATTGCCTTGGTAATCTAAATTCTGTGATGTAGAAAATAAAACACATTATTTCCATTTGTATTGTCTTTTTTCCAAAAATAAAATCTCATTGTTGGGGATATGCAATTTACCATAAAATCATAAGTGGAATCAATTAAGTGTGTTTTTATCTTAGTACTTTTTATGCTCAGATAAGGAGGACTGTCTGTATTCAAGGGCGTACAAGCAATTGTTTTTTTAAAGCTTGAGACTTTAAATATTCTTACCGTTTTCTGTAAGAACTGCCCCAAATACGCCTTAGAATTGTACCCAAATGTAATGGAAATACTCTGTTTGGGGGCAAAAACTGTAGAATAACCTGAACGCTTGTTTTAACTAAAGAAATTAAATGTTCTGTTCGATTATAGAAACATTCATGTGTCTCTGCAGACTTTTTTTCCTTTCTCTTTCTCTAGAGGTTTATACAGATATACTACGCCCCAGTGAGTACGGGGTTGTGTCTCTCTTAAAGAGAATAGAAATCTGCACTGTTTATGTTCCTGGGAAGCATCTGGGGTTAGGGAAATGGAGACTGGGCAGTAGGTCTTATACTGGAGGGAAGGGAGAACTTCTTTGGTGTGTGCAGCTTTATTCCTCACTGGTCCAAGTAAGTTGCCCCTGCTATGTACAGGTGGCCCAGTGGTCAGGGAGAGACACATCTTGTCAGCATCTTTAAGAGGTTGGGACTGAGTCAATGAGTTCTGAGATTAGCCACATCTACTAGCTGACACTCTCTGTATTTTATTTCTCCATCCTAGAATGTTTAACAAAACCTAGTCCAGTTAAGACCTCCTCCCAGTTAGGCAGAGATTTGTGGGAAATGGGTTGTAGCCACAGCACTGAGGGGGAGAATCACAGGCCCAGAAGCTGCAGGGGATGGTGTGCATCAAGGGGCAGTGGCTCCCACTGGCTGGAGCTGGATGACCATAAGAAGCTCCCTGGTTGGGGGGCGGGGGTGGGCTGGACAAATCAGCAGGGATTGCCAAAACTCGTGGAGACAGCTCCCAACAGAAGGCTGAAATTTCTGCTGACCAGTAGGATGGGGGCTCAAAGTTATCATGATCTGAGCTTATTAATAGAGAAATGTCTACACAGAATGCTGAAGTTCAGGATGAGTTGGTTGCCCGTGGCTCTGTCAAGCTTGGGGGGACATGGGGAAGCCGGCAAGTTGGTTGCACCTCAGCCTCCCCCAATGAGGTAATGGCTTATTTCTATCCTTCCCCTCTCAGGATTCTATGCATTCTGTCAAGTTGGCTAGAATCCCACATCAGGTGGGGACACCCCGTTTCCTTGAATTCTGTGACATGTATCCCAGCCCTGTCTCCAATATCATCCAGCATGATGCCAGGTTTCAACCAGGAGTGTGACTCCCAAACTCTTAGGGTCAGAGTCCTAAGACATGTTTTCACCTGCCCGTAGTCCTCAAGAAAATGATGCAGGCACAACAAGGCCTCTTTCTCCAAGTATTTGAGATACAGGATAGTTATTAAGATATCCAGAAACAACCAGACAAGGATGTCACAAAGAAAGAAAACTACAGGCCAATATCACTGATGAACATAGATGCAAAAATCCTCAACAAAATACTAGCAAACAGAATCCAACAGCACATTACAAGGATCATACACCATGATTAAGTGGGGTTTATTCCAGGAATGCAAGGATTCTTCAATATATGCAAATCAATCAATGTGATAAACCATATTAACAAATTGAAGGAGAAAAACCATATGATCATCTCAATAGATGCAGAGAAAGCTTTTGACAAAATTCAACACCGATTTATGATAAAAACCCTCCAGAAAGTAGGCATAGAGGGAACTTTCTTCAACATAATAAAGGCCATATATGACAAACCCACAGCCAACATCATCCTCAATGGTGAAACACTGAAAGCACTTCCACTAAGATCAGGAACAAGACAAGGATGTCCACTCTCACCGCTCTTATTCAACATAGTTTTGGAAGTTTTAGCCACAGCAATCAGAGAAGAAAAGGAAATAAAAGGAATCCAAATCGGAAACGAAGAAGTAAAGCTGTCACTGTTTGCAGATGACATGATATTATACATAGAGAATCCTAAAAATGCTACCAGAAAACTACTAGAGCTAATCAATGAATTTGGTAAAGTTGCAGGATACAAAATTAATACAAAGAAATCTCTGGCATTCCTATACATTAACGATGAAAAAATCTGAAAGTGAAATCAAGAAAACACTCCCATTTACCATTGCAACAAAAAGAATAAAATATCTAGGAATAAACCTACTTAAGGAGACAAAAGACCTGTATGCAGAAAATTATAAGACACTGATGAAAGAAATTAAAGATGATACAAATAGATGGAGAGACATACCATGTTCTTGGATTGGAAGAATCAACATTGTGAAAATGACTCTACTACCCAAAGCAATCTCCAGATTCAATGCAATCCCTATCAAACTACCACTGGCATTTTTCACAGAACTAGAACAAAAAATTTCACAATTTGTATGGAAACACAAAAGACCCCGAATAGCCAAAGCAATCTTGAGAACGAAAAACAGAGCTGGAGGAATCAGACTCCCTGACTTCAGACTATACTACAAAGCTACACTAATCAAGACAGTATGGTACTGGCACAAAAACAGAAAGATAGATCAATGGAACAGGATAGAAAGCCCAGAGATAAACCCACACACATATGGTCACCTTATCTTTGATAAAGGAGGCAGGAATGTACAGCGGAGAAAGGACAGCCTCTTCAATAAGTGGTGCTGGGAAAACTGGACAGGTACATGTAAAAGTATGAGATTAGATCACTCCCTAACAACATACACAAAAATAAGCTCAAATGGATTAAAGACCTAAATGTAAGGCCAGAAACTATCAAACTCTTAGAGGAAAACATAGGCAGAACACTCTATGACATAAATCACAGCAAGATCCTTTTTGATCCACCTCCTAAAGTAATGGAAATAAAAACAAAAATAAACAAATGGGACCTAATGAAACTTCAAAGCTTTTGCACAGCAAAGGAAACCATAAACAAGACCAAAAGACAACCCTCAGAATGGGAGAAAATATTTGCAAATGAAGCAACTGACAAAGGATTAATTTCCAAAATTTACAAGCAGGTCATGCAGCTCAATAACAAAAAAACAAAAAACCCAATCCAAAATTGGGCAGAAGACCTAAAGAAACATTTCTCCAAAGAACATATACAGACTGCCAACAAACACATGAAAGAATGCTCAACATCATTAATCATTAGAGAAATGCAAATCAAAACTACAATGAGATATCTTCTCACACCAGTCAGAATGGCCATCATCAAAAAGTCTAGAAACAATAAATGCTGGAGAGGGTGTGGAGAAAAGGGAACACTCTTGCACTGCTGGTGGGAATGTGAATTGGTACAGCCACTATGGAGAACAGTATGGAGGTTCCTTAAAAAACTAAAAATAGAACTACCATATGACCCAGCAATCCCACTACTGGGCATATACCCTGAGAAAACCATAATTCAAAAAGAGTCATGTACCAAAATGTTCATTGCAGCTCTATTTACAATAGCCCGGAGATGGAAACAACCTAAGTGTCCATCATCGGATGAATGGATAAAGAAGATGTGGCACATATATACAATGGAATATTACTCAGCCATAAAAAGAAACAAAATTGAGCTATTTGTAATGAGGTGGATGGACCTAGAGTCTGTCATACAGAGTGAAGTAAGTTGGAAAGAGAAAGACAAATACCATATCTTAACATATATATATGGAATTTAAGAAAAAAAACTGTCATGAAGAACCTAGGGGTAAGAGAGGAATAAAGATGCAGACCTACTAGAGAATGGACTTGAGGATATGGGGAGGGGGAAGGGTAAGCTGTGACAAAGCGAGAGAGAGGCATGGACATATATACACTACCAAACGTAAGGTAGATAGCTAGTGGGAAGCAGCCGCGTAGCACAGGGAGATCACCTCGTGCTTTGTGACCGCCTGGAGGGGTGGGATAGGGAGGGTGGGAGGGAGGGAGATGCAAGAGGGAAGAGATATGGGAACATATGTATATGTATAACTGATTCACTTTGTTATAAAGCAGAAACTAACACACCATTGTAAAGCAATTATACCCCAATAAAGATGGTAAAAAAAAAAGAAAACAACACCCATATAAAAAAATAAAAGTAAATAAAAGATATCCAGAAACATAAAAGAGAAAGGGAAAGAAAAGATGGACTTACCAAGTGGTCCACTGACTGGAGGTGCTGCAAGAGAGTCAAGAGCAAGGCATCAGCACAAGGCAGCGAGTCACAAACCATTTTACTGTGAGAGTTCACCCGCCCATTTTCGACTTCCGGCCAAATGGAGGAGAAACATGCCCAGTTCCACCCACCCTGGAGAAACAAGATAACGTCATGGCCAAAAGCTCAGGCTGCAGACTCAGGCAGAAACAGGTTTGAATTTTAGCTGTGTGGCCCTGGGCAAACTGCACAAAACCTCCAAGGCTCAGTTTTCTCCTCTGTAAGATGGGGGCCATCAAACTGACCTCATGGCCATATTTTAATGAGCTAAATTAGTAAGTCATCAATTAAGGTTGCTGTAATTGGTTTTTTTGACATGACTGTGGCTGCTGCTGAGGCTTGGCTTCACTATCTTCTTGCCTGGAGTGTTATTTTCCTCCTTCATTATGAAGCAAAAGCAAGTTACCCTCACACATCAAAGCCCAGATAAAATCCCACCTCCTCCATGAAGCCCTCTGAGATGCCTCCAGGCTGCAGCACCATCACTTTTCTATTGATTCAGAACCCCTCCCATTCCCGCTCAGTTGAAACTCATAACTGGACATACAGTATGGGAAAGTGGTTAAAAGCACAGCTCCAGTGTCAGATTATGGGTTTCAATCCTGACTCTGCCACTTTGCTACTGCATGAAACTTAAGGCAAGAGACCGTCTCTATGACTTAGATTCCTTATCTGTAAAACAGGATTTATAGAAGTTCCAGCTCATCGATTGTTAGAGTATTGGATACATTAATACAATGGGATATTCTTAGAAGACTGTCTGACATAGGGCTCAGCAAGAATTAATTATTATCAGCAAGAATTAATTATCATTGTCCTATGATCCATTGTGTAATAATTTTCTTGTATTGCCAAGTCAAATGCTCTTTTATTTGTCCTTTGATTTCTTTATCAGAATGTCAGTTTTTGAGGGCAGAGGCCATGTCCTCCGTGTCCCTGCATACTCTGCATTGCCCCGTACCATGCTATGCCCTATATAGCCATTCATTCACTATTTACTGAATTCCCATAATGTGCCAGTCACACTAATAACTCTTCCTTTGTTTTTTTTTTTTGCGGTACGCAGACCTCTCACTGTTGTGGCCTCTCCCGTTGCGGAGCACAGGCTCTGGACGCACAAGCTCAGTGGCCATGGCTCACGGGCCCAGCCGCTCCGCGGCATGTGGGATCTTCCCGGACCGGGACACGAACCCGTGTCCCCTGCATCGGCAGGCGGACTCTCAACCACTGCGCCACCAGGGAAGCCCCGTACTCTTCCTTTCTTAATTGGAGTCTGGAGATATAGCTGAGAACAAGGCAAACACATTTAACAAAATTCAGTGTACAAATGACTGACTGGTCTTTATTTCCCTAAGCTTGAGCTACTAGAAAATCAGTGTCTCATTTGGACAAATATTGGCAAGCAGGGAAGAAAAATCAAAGGGAAATTGTCTTATTTCTCCTCTTCTCATGTTCTTTGCGAACATCAGAGCAGGTTTGATCTTAGAATACAAGAAAGAAATCACTATTCTCAGCAGAAAATCATTCTACATCAGCTCACGGTCAGAACATGGTCCTTTCACAAGGGACTCAGTTCATCTTTCACTCTTGGTTTTCATGATCTGTAATTAGAAAGGTAACCAAATTTAATTGTAGTTTTCTGCATGGAAAAATAAGCCCACTTTTGGGGGGGTAAGAGGAATTTTTCATAGGCAATTAAAAGCAAACAAGGAACACATTACTAGAAATAATTTTTTCCCTCTCATTCCATTGTATCAATATCTTTCCCCTTTGTTCATTTTCTGCTGTTCTAAATGAGATTAAAATCCATTTTTTCAGCAGCACAGAGGAGAGGTCTTTTGCCTGTGGAGAGGCTCCGTTTTCCCAGCAAACAGAGGCTTCCCCCACTACTTACCGAGGACCAGCAAGGATGCCCACAGTAGCATGGAAGTCTGCTCTGGGGTCCTGAGGAGCATCTCATAGGAGACAGGCCAGTTCCCAGCGCTGGAGAGTGAGTTCAGCAAGTTGTTCCTCTGAGTACAGTTGGTTGAGTTAATGAAGTGAAAGGGGGAAGTAGGGGAATCTTTCTTAAAATACCGAACACTTATGTTACGAGGTGTAAGAAAATCTCAATGACAGAAGTCAATATATGATAAAAAAAATATTTAAGTACTGCTCTGATATATTGGTATGAATAGCCCCTCAAGGCTTTAGTTGTCTTATTTTCAGAAAGCTCCAGTCTCTGCCTTCCAAGGAAACTGCAACTTATTCTCTCTGCTACCAGACATCAGGTAAGACTGCAGTTCTGTTGAGATTCACATAATCCAAGGATGTGTCTAAATCACTCCTGAGCCGGAAAACTTCTCATTCAATACAGAAATGTCCTTCTCGGACCCCTGACAGACTCTGCTGGACCACCTCCAGATGACCATCTGTATATAATGAAGTATCTGAATCATAAGACAACTTGCACCTTGTCTGACATATATGAAAATATCCTGACTCATCTGTCTCAGAGGAAGCCACAAACTTTGGTCTGAGCAGGCAGCAACGAATAAATTATAGCCCCATCATGTTCTTCCTGGAGAATGGACTGTGAAATTTTTAACTTAAGGTCCTAGAATCCAAAATTTGCTAAAGGAATGAATGTCTCAACAAATACATATTGATTATATAACTGTATGTTAGGCATGGTGCCAGGTGATGGGAGCACAGTGGTAAGCAAGACTCGACAAGCTTTCATTCTAGTGGGGAGACAGAAAAGCCAACAGGGAGTTAAATACAGAGTGAAAAGTGCTCCTAGAGTTCAGTGGGGGGGAAATCTGACCCAGTTCTGGGGAATCAGGAGAGGCTTCCCTGTGGAAGAGACACCCAAATTGACTGAGAGATGAGCAAGGACAACGGTGTATGCAGTGGCATCACTGTCTTCATCATACTCATGATATCTGTGAATAAATGACCGTTGGCCTTCCTAGGAGGTGAAAATAACAGACATAGGATGAATTATGTGGAATGGTCTGCATTCCTCTCTTACAGCAACATTTTTCTGTATATCTATAATAGTTTCTTTCTCTAATTAGGGGTTTGTATTGAACATCAATTCCAGGCAATGTCCATGAACTTAGAAGTATCACAAAATAAATAAAATGCATCTCTTTTAAAGACTTTGTAAAATGTGGTAAGGGCCAAAGTAGACATAGGCATGAGGCACAATGGGAACATAAAGAGTGTCAAGGTGGCACTTATGTCCTTTTTCACCTAGCCCTGGGACCTTTCTATCATCTTTCAGCTCTGGAGGGGTGAGACATGATGAACCTGGATTCATATCTTGGCCCCAACTTTTATTAGTTGTGTGACTTTGGTCAAGTACTTAGCCTCTTTAGGCCTCAACTTCAACACTGGTATAAAGAAGATAAAAATAATATCCAATTTAAGACGATGTTGCTATTGATGTGTGTATGAATGCAGTAATGATGTAGAACTCGTGGCCCAGTGCCTGGCACCATGTAAACACTCAGTAAATCACTATTATTATTTTAGGACCATGAGCTGGAGAGCACTTTATAATTGATGCAGTATTCTACAAAGAGTATTTTAGACTAAGCACTAATAATATTGATTGAGTAAAGGTGGAGGGGAAGTTGAAATTACATCTTCTGTTTTCTCGCTTCTGGCATCAATTTTGTTGAATGAAGGGTTTTCAATTAGCAAATAAAATTTTATATTTATGACATTATATAAGATGTCCAAACACAAAAATCATATTGGCAACCACTGTGTAAAATTTTAAATAGTTTAAGTCAGGTACTATTTTTGTTGTTGTGTTTAAGTCACTGATATAAATGCCTCAGTTATTGGTATCAAAACTGTAGTTTCATTTCAAAACACCAGCATATACCACAATTTATTAGGCAATTGCTTAACTAATCAGGGACAACTTTTAGATTTTATATTAACGAGGGAAAGTAATACTTGTATTTAGTGACAGCATAAGAAACTGTGAAAAGTCTGATCTTTTTCATATATGAAAAAAGAAGCATTTAAAACTCTACATTTTAAAAATAAATTTTTAATTTTGGAATAATTTTAGATTTACAGAAAAGTTGCAAAGATAGTACAGAGGGTTCCTATGTATCCCTCACCCCATTTCAGTTTCCTGTAATGGTATCGTCTCATGTTACAGTGGTATATTTGTCAACTACTAACTCCACGCTTTACTCAGATTTCACCAATTCTTCCCTTTAATATCCTTTTTCTCTTATAGCATCCCATCTAAAATACCACATTACATTTAGATATTTCTGCTTAGTCTACCCTGGTCTGTGACAGCTTCTCAATCTTTGTTTTTCGTGACTGGCAACTTTAAGGATCACTGGCCAGATATTCTGTAATGTCCTTCAGTTTGGGTTTGTCTGATGTTTTTCTCATGACTCAACTGGGGTTATGGGTTTGCAGAGGGAATGCCACAGAGGTGGAGTGCATTTCTCATCTCATCATATCAAGGGATACGTGATATCAACATGCCTTACTGCAAGTACTATTTATCTCAATCACTGGGTTATGGTAGTGTTTGTCAGCTTTCTTCAATGTAAAGCTACTATCTATCCCTTTCCATACTCTAGTGTCTGGAAGCAAGTCCCTAAGTCTAGCCCACACTCAGGAAGTGGGGCTGGGAGGAGATTAAGAAATGAAAATTTGTAATGAAGATTTGTCTTTTCTCCCCCATTTATTTACTGTTTGTCTGTTTGTGTGTGTTCATTTGTTCATTCATTCATTCATTCATTCAATCTTTGTTTATATCCCTATGGACTCATGTGCATTTATTTTATACTTTAGGTAATAATCCAATGCTACTTCATTGCTTTAATTGTTTCAGCTTTGGGCATTGGGAGCTCTTTCAATTGAGCCTCTATTTCCCTTTGACATGGATTGTGCTGTGGGGTGGAGCTGGGTGTGGGGAGAGAAAGAGGAAGCTGCAGGCTTGGGACCTGCAACCAGAGCTTGCATTTCTTATGGTTCTATGTTCCAGCATGGAATTCCAAAGATCCAAGAATTTTATATTTGAACCTAGACTACCAGGTCATTATAAAGGTATATTTGTCAAGGTATAGGATAAAAATATTTTATTAGTTCACTAGATTGATTAATAACTTTTAAACCTCCAGATATATACAATGAAGGCCTCCATTTCTACTCTTGTCTTGGACCACACATGTTAGGTGGTCTCTAACATGTATTTGGAAGGGAAAGTGAGATACTGCTTTTCCAATGATTTTGTTTATATGTGGAAATTGATTTTCTTACTACTTCATTTCCATTGGCCAAAACATTTTGAAAAAGAATAAACAAAATAAAAATTTTAAAGCCATAACTTTTAGTTAGATTTTGTAATTTTCCAAGCCAGGCAATTCATTAGGAGGCTGTATATGAAAGAATTTAAAATTTAGATACCAAAGTAAAATCACCCATCACTGGTAAACAGCATTAAACTATGCATCTGGTTCTAAATTTTGTCTGTAACTACCTATTTTTAGCTGCAACTGCATATCACAAAAGCCTTGATAGAGAGAAGGCTGGTTTTTCAAGAGGCATAGTCTTAAAAAATTACATGGGAGGGTGCTCTCTACTTTATGGGAGTGGGGCAAGTTTACATTTTACCAATTTACTCTGTTTTAATTGCTTTTCATAGATTGGTGCCTCTGGCATGTTTTAATCTGACTCAATCTATTTCAAGGGGTGTGTATTCAAAGCCTATGGGAGCCAGGCAGGCAGTGTAGAGTGTGAGAAAAATCAATTACCATAATGCAATAAAAGTTTAATTATTTTACCAAACTATTGGATATGTGTGTAACATAATACAAGCATGTGTGAAACTAGAGATTATATTTTAAATCCAAACTTGAAAACTACAAATTGGAATGCAGACTTAATTCATTATTTTTTCTCTTACATTATTTATTATTTCTCTATTGGGAACTGGAAACTTGACATCTTTTCGTCTGCACCAAGAAATCAGTATCAGAATTTACATTTCACATTGTATATGCAACATAAGATTCAGTTTTATAAACCTTGTAACCTTTAAATGGTATGGAGAGCCCTTAAAAAAATTAAAAATAGAACTACCATATGATCCAGCAATTCTATTCCTGGATATTATCAGAAGAAAATGAAAATACTAATTCAAAAAAACATATGCACCCTTATGGTCATTGCACTATTATTTTCAGTAGCTAAGATATAGATACTACCTAAGTGCCCATCAATAGATGAATGGATAAATAAGATGTGAGATATATATATATACACACACACACACACACACACGCAATGAAATATTATGTATATATGTATATGTATACATATAAATACACAGTGAAATATTACTCAGCCATAAAGAAGAATGAAATCTTGCCATTTGTGACAACATGGATGGACCCAGAGGGTATTATGCTAAGTGCAGCAAGTCAGACAAAGACCAATACTGTATGATTCACTTATATATGGAATCTAAAAACAAAACAAATGAACAAACATAAGTAAACATAAATAGTCATAGATATACAGAACAAAAATGTGGTTGCCAGAGGGAAAGGGGGTGGGGGGAGGAGAGAAATAGATGGGGGAGATTAAGAGGTACAAACTTCCAGTTTCAAAAAAAGTCAGTCTTGTTTCTAAGTTGGACCTAGGTCAACTCCAGTTGGTTTTGAGACCCAGTTTGGAAAAAAAAAATGCTCAGAGTCTGAAATCTCATGAAGCAAAGCTGCTGAATGAGGACCAGATTCTGAGGGGATGTCCCCACATCTCCAGAGGCAGCAGGCAGGCAACGGCTCCAGGGGCCTCGGCAGTTTAAATATTTCATCCATTCTCTTCATGCTTGTATGGTTTCTGAGGAGAAGTTGAACGTCATTCTTCTTTTTATTCTTCTATAGCTGGGTGGCTGACAGAGTCTTGGTGCTTTGGGTAGGTGTCAGGCATGAGCCTCTGAGGTAGAAGAGCCGAGTTAAGGACATTGGTCCACCAGAGACCTCCTGGCTCCACGTAATATCAAATGGCGAGAGCTCTCCCAGAGATCTCCATCTCAGCGCTAACACCCAGCTCCACTTAACGACCAGCAAGCTCCAGTGCTGGACACCCTATGCCAAACAATAAGCAAGACAGGAACACAACTCCACCCATTAGCAGAGAGGCTGCCTAAAATCATAATAAGTTCACAGACACTCCAAAACACACCACCGGATGCAGTCCTGCCCACCAGAAAGACAAGATCAAGCCTCAACCACCAAAACACAAGCACCAGTCCCCTCCACAAGGAAGCCGACACAACCCACTGAACGAACCTTACCCACCGGAGTCAGGCACCAAGAACAATGGGAACTATGAACCTGCAGCCTGTGAAAAGGAGACCCCAAACACAGTAAGTTATGCAAAATGAGAAGACAGAGAAACATACAGCAGATGAAGGAGCAAGGTAAAAACTCACCAGACCAAACAAATGAAGAGGAAATAGGCAGTCGACTTGAAAAACAGTTCAGAGTAATGAGTGTAAACATGATCCAAAATCTTGGAAATAGAATGGAGAAAATACAAGAAATGTTTAACAAGCATTTAGAAGAACTAAAGGGCAAACAATGATGAACAACACAATAAATGAAATTTAAAATTCTCTAGAAGGAATCAATAGCGAATAACTGAGGCAGAAGAACGGATAAGTGACCCGAAAGATAAAATAGTGGAAATAACTACCACAGAGCAGAATAGAGAGAATGAAAAGAACTGAGGACAGTCTCAGAGACCTCTGGGCCAACATTAAATGCACCAATATTCGAATTATAGGGGTCCCAGAAGAAGAAGAGAAAAAAAAAAGGAACTGAGAAAATATTTGAAGAGATTATAGTTGAAAACTTCCCTAATATGGAAAAGGAAATAGTTAATCAAGTCCAGGAAGCACAGAGTCCCATACAGGATAAATCCAAGGAGAGACACGCCAAGACACATATTAATCAAACTATCAAAAATTAAATACAAAGAAAACATATTAAAATCAGCAAGGGAAAAACAACAAATAACATACAAGGGAATCTCCATAAGGTTAACACCTGATCTTTCAGCAGAAACTCTGCAAGCCAGAAGGGAGTAGCAGGACATATTTAAAGTGATGAAAGGGAAAAACCTACAACCAAGATTACTCTACCCAGCAAGGATCTCATTCATATTCAACGGAGAAATTAAAAATTTTACAGACAAGCAAAAGCTAAGAGAATTCAGCAACACCAAACCAGCTTTACAACAAATGCTAAAGGAACTTCTCTAGGCAGGAAACACAAGAGAAGGAAAAGATCTATAATAACAAACCCAAAACAATTAAGAAAATGGTAATAGGAAAATACATATCTATAACTACCTTAAATGTAAATGGATTAAATGCTCCAACCAAAAGACATAGACTGGCTGAATGGATACAAAAACAAACCCGTATATATGTTGTCTATAAGAGACCCACTTCAGACCTAGGGACACAAACAGAATGAAAGTGAGGGGATGGAAAAAAATATTGCATGCAAATGGAAATCAAAAGAAAGCTGGAGTAGCAATTCTCGTATCAGACAAAATAGGCTTTAAAATAAAGACTATTAAAAGAGACAAAGAAGGGCACCACATAATGATCAAGGAATCAATCCAAGAAGAAGTTATAACAATTGTAAATATTTATACCCCCAAGTTAGGAGCACCTCAATACATAAGGCAATGGCTAACAGCCATAAAAGGTGAAATAGACAGTAACACAATCATAGTAGGGGACTTTAACATCCCAGTTTCACCAATGGACAGATCATCCAAAATGAAAATAAATAAGGAAACACAAGCTTTAAATGATACATTAAACAAGATAGATTTAATTGATAGTTATAGGACATTCCATCCAAAAACAACTGCATACACTTTCTTCTCAAGTGCTCATGGAACATTCTCCAGGACTGATCATATCTTGGGTCACAAATCAGGCCTTGGTAAATTTAAGAAAATTGAATTTGTATCAAGTATCTTTTCCAACCACAGCGCTATGAGACTATACATCAATTACAGGAAAAAAAAATCTGTTAAAAATACAAACACATGGAGGCCAAAAAATACACTACTAAATAACCAAGAGATCACTGAAGAAATCCAAGAGGAAATTTAAAAATACCTAGAAACAAATGACAATGAAAACACGATGACCCAAAATTTATGGGATGTAGCAAAAGCGGTTCTAAGATGGAAGTTTACAGCAATACAATCATACCTCAAGAAACAAGAAACATAAATAAACAACCTAACCTTACACCTAAAGCAATTAGAGGAAGAAGAACAAAAAACCCCAAAGTTAGCAGAAGGAAAGAAATCATAAAGATCAGATCAGAAATAAATGAAAAAGAAATGGAAACGATAGTAAAGAAAAATAAAACTAAAAGTTGGTTCTTTGAGAAGATAAAAAAAATTGATAAACATTAGCCAGACTCATGAAGAAAAAAAAGGAGAAGACTCAAATGAATAGAATTAGAAATGAAAATGGAGAAGTAACAACTGACACTTCAGAAATACAAAGGATCATGAGAGATTACTACAAGCAATTATATGCCAATAAAATGGACAACCTGGAAGAAATGGACAAATTCTTAGAAAACTACAACCTTCCAAGACTGGACCAGGAAAAAATGAAGTATGAACAGACCAATCAGAAGCACTGAAAAAGAAACTGTGATTAAAAATCTTCCTAAAAACAAAAGCCCAGGACCAGATGGTTTCACAGGTGAATTCTATCAAACATTTAGAGAAGAGCTAACACCTATCCTTCTCAAACTCTTCCAAAATATAGCAGAGGGAGGAACACTCCCCAACTCATTCTATAGTGGTGATGGAGCCATCATCAGCCTGATACCAAAACCAGACAAAGATGTCACAAAAAAGGAAAACTACAGGCCAATATCACTGATGAACATAGATGCAAAAATCCTCAACAAAATACTAGCAAACAGAATCCAACAGCACATTAAAAGGATCATACACCATGATCAAGTGGGGTTTATCCCAGGAATGCAAGGATTCTTCAATATACACAAACCAATCAATGTGATAAACCATATTAACAAAACTGAAGGAGAAAAACCATATGATCATCTCAATAGATGCAGAAAAAGCTTTCAACAAAATTCAACACCCATTTATGATAAAAAAAAAAAACCCTGCATAAAGTAGGCATAGAGGAAACTTACCTCAACATAATTAGGCCATATAGGACAAACCCATAGCCAACATCGTTCTCAATGATGAAAAACTGAAAACATTTCCACTAAGATCAGGAAAAAGACAAGGTTGCCAACTCTCACCACTATTATTCAACATAGTTTTGGAAGTTTTAGCCACAGCAATCAGAGAAGAAAAAGAAATAAAAGGAATCCAAACTGGAAAAGAAGTAGTAAAATTATCACTGTTTGCAGATGACATGATACTATACATAGAGAACCCTAAAGATGCTACCAGAAAACTACAGAGCTAATCAATGAATTTGGTAAAGTAGCAGGATACAAAATTAACACACAGAAATCACTTGCATTCCTGTACGCTATAGATGAAAAATCTGAAAGAGAAATTAAGGAAACACTCCCATTTACCATTGCAACAAAAAGAATAAAATACCTAGGAATAAACCTACCTACGGAGACAAAAGACCTGTATGCAGAAAACTGTAAGACACTGATGAAAGAAATTAAAGATGATACCAACAGATAGAGAGATATAAAATGTTCTTGGATTGGAAGAATCAACATTGTGAAAATGGCTATACTACCCAAAGCAATCTACAGATTCAATGCAATCCCTATCAAACTACAAATAGCACTTTTCACAGAACTAGAAAAAAAATTTCACAATTTGTATGGAAACAAAACAGACCCCAAATAACAAAAGCAATTTTGAGAAAGAAAAGCGGAGCTGGAGGAATCAGGCTCCTTAACTTCAGACTATACTACAAAGCTACAGTAACCAAGACATTATGGCACTGGCACAAAAACAGAAATCTAGATCAATGGAACAGGATAGAAAGCCCAGAGATAAACCCACACACATATAGTCACCTTATCTTTGATAAAGGAGGAAAGAATATACAATGAAGAAAAGACAGACTCTTCAATAAGTGGTGCTGGAAAAACTGGACAGCTACACGTAAAAGAATGAAATTAGAACACTTGTTAACACCATACACAAAAATAAACTCAAAATGGATTAAAGACCTAAATGTAAGGCCTGACACTATAAAACTCTTAGAGGAAAAGATAGGAAGAACACTCTATGACATAAATCACAACAAGATCCTTTTTGACCCACCTCCTAGAGAAATGAAAATAAAAACAAAAATAAACAAATGGGACCTAATGAAACTTAAAAGCTTTTGCACAGCAAAGGAAACTATAAATAAGATAAAAAGACAACCCTCAGAATGGGAGAAAGTATTCATAAATGAAGCAACTGACAAAGGATTAATCTCCAAAATATACAAGTAGCTCATGCAGCTCAATATCAAAGAAACAAACAACCCAATCCAAAAATGGGCAGAAGACCTAAACAGGCATTTCTCCAAAGAAGATATACAGATTGCCAACAAACACATGAAAGGATGCTCAACATCATTAATCATTAGAGAAATGCAAATCAAAACTACAATGAAGTATCACCTCACAGTGGTCAGAATGGCCATCATCAAAAAATCTAGAAACAATAAATGCTGGAGAGGGTGTGGAGAAAAAGGAACACTCTTGCACTGCTAGTGGGAATGTGAATTGGTTCAGCCACTATGGAGAACAGTATGGAGGTTCCTTAAAAAACTACAAATAGAACTACCATATGACCCAGCAATCCCACTACTGGGCATATACCCTGAGAAAACCAAAATTCAAAAGGAGTCATGTACCAAAATGTTCATTGCAGCTCTATTTACAATAGCCCGGTGATGGAAACAACCTAAGTGTCCATCATCGGATGAATGGATAAAGAAGATGTGGCACATATATACAATGGAATATTACTCAGCCATAAAAAGAAACGAAATTGAGCTATTTGTAATGAGGTGGATAGACCTAGAGTCTGTCATACAGAGTGAAATAAGTCAGAAAGAAAAAGACAAATACCGTATGCTAACACATATATATGGAATTTAAGAAAAAAAAATGTCATGAAGAACCTAGGGGTAAGACAGGAATAAAGACACAGACCTACTGGAGAACGGACTTGAGGATATGGGGAGGGGGAAGGGTGAGCTGTGACAGGGCGAGAGAGAGGCATGGTTATATATACACTACCAAACGTAAGGTAGATAGCTAGTGGGAAGCAGCCGCATGGCACAGGGATATCGGCTCGGTGCTTTGTGACCGCCTGGAAGGGTGGGATAGGGAGGGTGGGAGGGAGGGAGACGCAAGCGGGAAGAGATATGGGAACATATGTATATGTATAACTGATTCACTTTGTTATAAAGCAGAAACTAACACACCATTGTAAAGCAATTATACCCCAATAAAGATGTTAAAAAAAAAAAAAAACTACAATGAAGTATCACCTCACAGTGGTCAGAATGACCATCATCAAAAAATCTACAAACAATAAATGCTGGAGAGTGTGTGGAGAAAATGGAACCCTCTTGCACTGTTGGTGGGAGTGTAAATTGATACAGCCAGTATAGAGAACAGTACGGAGGTTCCTTAAAAAACTAAAAATAGAACTACCATATGACCCAGCACTCCCACTAATGTGCATATACCCTGAGAAAACCATAATTCAAAAAGAGTCATGTACCACAATGTTCATTTTAGCTCTATTTACAATAGCCAGGAGATGGAAGCAACCTAAGTGTCCATCGAGAGATGAATGGATAAAGAAGATGTGGCACATATATACAATGAAATATCACATATTTATATATTATATTATATTATTATAAGCACCTCTGATCATGGGTAGAAAATTTGCATAGTGGTTTTTATATTTAGATTTTATATTTAAAATATAAATATTTTATATTTAGAAGGACTAGTTCTTGGATGTTTGGAATTCTGGTGTTCCTACATTGTCATATTTGTTGTTCAGTTATATTGCTTTACTCTTCAATTATTTCTATTTGTAACTCTTGAACCCAGCTGTCACATTCATTGGAAAAGGGCAATCTAACCATGCTGGTTTATTTTCACTTTTTTTTTCCAAATTTACTTTTCAGCTCCATAATTTGAGATAGATAGCTCAATCTATCCCTTTTATTTCTAGAAACTGATTTCAGTGAATGGGATCATAATTTGGGGTAATTACTAATAAATGTCTCCCTGAGAAAATAGTGTTTAAATGAATTGTATCTTTCACTAAAAAGACCAAGTATTTGATCTAATCTTTGGTGGGGAGTCAAGGTCGATGACATGAACGAGTTAATTTCTTTCAATTCTCCTTGGTACACTGTCACAAGTAAGTCACCTAAAATTCGTGTATAAGTGACCACCATACTCTGCCTCTTATTCATCAAGTAAAGTGCTAATCTGTCTGTGTTCCTAAATCCTAGGAATTTATCTGGCTTATGATTTTAATGACTGAATTTGAGATGGGTTCTTTTTCAGCAGAGTGATTTATCATGAATGGTGTTATGATAGAATTTAGTTCTTTACATGACAAGTTCACCATTAACACTGGCCACTGTAGGAGCACATTTATATTTGTCTTACTAACTTTGACCAGGCTATTTTCAACTGTTCAAGACTTGTGGTAGATGCAAAAATGGCCACAAACTCTTCCCCAACCTGCATCTGTGACCTTATAATGTGACTTGGTAGCTTCTCTCATAAAAGAGGGGGAAATCTATTTCTTTCCCTTTTGAATACAGTCTGGCCTTGTGTCTTGCTTTGGCCAATAAAGAGTGGCAGAAGCAATGATATGAAAATCATAAATGTCTCAAGATGTTTTGCATGCTTCTGCCTTCACTGCTTCATCATAAACCAGACAGCCCAAACCCAGCCATCAGCTGGTGGCAGAAATGCATAAGTAAGTTCAGCCAATAACGGTCCAGCACCGCCCAGGCCAGAACAGCTGTTGAGATAAATCCAGGCTGAGTTATCGTACTGCCAAATCATAAGATAAATAAATGTATGTTGATTTAAGCCATTAAGTTTTAGGGTGGTTCTTTTTACACAGAATTACTATCTGATATGACTTATCTCAATACACTATAAGCATCACGACCAAAGTTTTTAGTTCCATCTTAATTCTTAATGATATTGAAATAAATATAGTTATTCCAGGTGGTAGTATTTATACTTTTATAAACTGCTGTAGAAAATGCCATACATTGGTTAAAAATATCACACACTTAGCCTTTCAGCTCTTAAATCATATTTTCAACTTCCTGAACATCCGCTAACGCTTGATTCTCTTCAGGAAACATAATATTTTTGCCCTCAAGAGACATTCTTTTACAGATTTACCCTCTGTGAAAGTTTTTGTACTTGGAAAACTTTTTGTTACTTACTGAGCACATAACTGCATTTTATAGTGGTAGTATTTCATTTATGAACACTAAAAAGAGGTCCTCTTTAAAGTTCAATTCTTTATTTTTTTAGTTCATTAAGTTCTTCAATGTGCATCTTTCTCTAGCCTGTCATAATTCTTGCTATCATTTGTTTTATAATTGTACCTTTATTTGCATTTAATAAAAAAAAAGACACACTGGAAATTCCCTGGTGGTCTAGTGGTTAGGATTCGGCGCTTTCACTGCCGTGGCCCGGGTTCAATCCCTGGTCAGGGAACTGAGATCCCACAAACCTCGGGTCGTGACCAAAAAAGAAAAAAGAAAAAAAAAGACACACTTTATTTGCATATATATGTAGGAATACTTTTTACTTTTATAAAGAAATGATCTCTTCTTCTTGAAACCACAAGTTCTTCTTGAAACTACAAGTTCTTCTCATTCTGTCTTCTGTTTTCCTACTTTTGGTAGAGACATGGGTAAAAAAGTCACTCTTTTCTTAAATCTACTGTAAGCAAACAGTTGGACATTTGAGAGAATAAATGGAGACTGCCACTTGGCTTAGATTCAATGAAACAAAGGGAATAGCAGATACTCTGGTCAATTGGAGAGCATGTGCTCCATTTGAAAGCAGAAGCTGATATTCAACTCTAGAATATTGTCACCAAATCTGAAAATCTGTTATCTGATTTTTCAAACTTCTTTTTTTTTTTCTAGGTTCCACATACATGCATATATTAATATACGATATTTGTTTTTCTGACCTCACTCTGTATGACAGTCTCTGGATCCATCCACGTCTCAGCAAATGACTCAATTCCGTTCCTTTTTATGGCTGAGTAATATTCCATTGTATATATGTACCACATCTTCTTTATCCATTCGTTTGTCGATGGGCATTTAGGTTGCTTCCATGACCTGGCTATTGTAAATAGTGCTGCAATGAACATTGGGGTGCATGTGTCTTTTTGAATTATGGTTTTCTCTGGGTAAATGTGGATCATATGGTAATTTTTATTTTTTTAAGGAACCTCCATACTGTTCTCCATAGTGGCTGTATCAATTTACATTCCCACCAACAGTGCAAGAGGGTTCCCTTTTCTCCACACCCTCTGCAGCATTTGTTGTCTGTAGATTTTCTGATGATGCCCATTCTAACTGGTGTGAGGTGATACCTCATTGTAGTTTTGATTTGCATTTCTCTAATAATTAGTGATGTTGAGCAGCTTTTCATGTGCTCCTTGGCCATCTCTATGTCTTCTTTGGAGAAATGTCTATTTAGGTCTTCTGCCCATTTTTGGATTGGGTTGTTTGTTTCTTTAATATTGAGTTTCATGAGCTGTTTATATATTTTGGAGATAAGTCCTTTGTCCGCTGATTCGTTTGCAAATATTTTCTCCCATTCTGAGGGTTGTCTTTTCATCTTGTTTGTAGTTTCCTTTGCTGTGCAAAAGCTTTGAAGTTTCATTAGGTCCCATTTGTTTATTTTTATTTTTATTTCCATTACTGTAGGAGGTGGATCAAAAAAGATCTTGCTATGATTTATGTCAAAGAGTGTTCTTCCTATGTTTCCCTCAAAGAGTTTTATAGTGTCCGGTCTTACATTTAGGTCTCAAATCCATTTTGAGCTTATTTTTGTGTATGGTGTTAGGGAGTGTTCCAATTTCATTCTTTTACATGTAGCTGTCCAGTGTTCCCAGCACCACTTACTGAAGAGCCTGTCTTTTCTCCATTGTACATATTTGCCTCCTTTGTCATAGATTAGTTGACCATGGGTGTGTGGGTTTATCTCTGGGCTTTCTATCCTGTTCCATTGATCTGTGTTTCTGTTTTTGTGCCAGTACCATATTGTCTTGATTACTGTAGCTTTGTAGTATAGTCTGAAGTCAAGGAGTCTCATTCCTCCAGCTCCTTTTTTTCCCTCAAGACTGCTTTAGCTATTCAGGGTCTTTTGTGTCTCCATACAAATTTTAAAGATGATTTGTTTTAGTTCCGTAAAAAATGCCATTGGTAATTTGATAGGGATTGCATTGAATCTGTAGATTGCTTTGGGTAGGATAGTCATTTTCACAATATTGATTCTTCCAATCCAAGAACATGGTATATCTCTCCATCTGTTGGTATCATCTTTAATTTCTTTCATCAGTGTCTTATAGTTTTCTGCACACAGGTCTTTTGTCTCCCTAGGTAGGTTTATTCCTAGGTATTTTATTCTTTTTGTTGCAGTGGTAAATGGGAGTGTTTCCATAATTTTTGTTTCAGATTTTTCATCATTAGTGTATAGGAATGCAAGAGATTTCTGTGCATTAATTTTGTATCCTGAAACTTTACCAAATTCATTGATTAGCTCTAGTAGTTTTCTGGTGACATCTTTAGGATTCTCTATGTATAGTATCATGTCATATGCAAACAGTGACAGTTTTACTACTTCTTTTCCAATTGGTATTCCTTTTATGTCATTTTCTTCTCTGATTGCCATGGCTAGGACTTCCAAATCTATGTTGAATAATAGTGGTGAGAGTGGACATCCGTGTCTCGTTCCTGATCTTAGAGGAAGTGCTTTCAGTTTTTCACCATTGAGAATGATGTTTGCTGTGGGTTTGTCATATATGGTCTTTATTATGTTGAGGTAGGTTCCCTCTATGCCCATTTTCTGGAGAGTTTTTATCATAAATGGGTGTTGAATTTTGTCAAAAGATTTTTCTGCATCTATTGAGATGATCATATGGTTTTTATTCTTCAATTTGTTAATATGGTGTATCACATTGATTGATTTGCGTATATTGAAGAATCCTTGCATCCCTGGGGTAAATCCCACTTGACTGTGGTGTATCATCCTTTTAATGTGTTGTTGGATTCTGTTTGCTAGTATTTTGTTGAGGATTTTTGCATCTATATTCATCAGTGATATTAGTCTGTAATTTTCTTTTTTTGTAGTATGTTTGTCTGGTTTTGGTATCAGGGTGATGGTGGCCTCAAAGAATGAGTTTGGGAGTGTTCCTTCCTCTGCAATTTTTTGGAAGAGATTGAGAAGGATGGGTGTTAGCTGTTCTCTAAATGTTTGACAGAATTCACCTGTGAAGCCATCTGGTCCTGGACTTGTTTGTTGATGAGTTTCTTGATGAGTCTGGCTAATGGTTTATCAATTTTGTTTATCTTCTCAAAGAACCAGCTTTTAGTTTTATTGATCTTTGCTATTGTTTTCTTTGTTTCTATTTCATTTATTTCTCCTCTGAACTTTATGATTTCTTTCCTTCTGCTAAGTTTGGGTTTTGTTTGTTCTTCTTTCTCTAGTTCCTTTAGGTGTAAGGTTAGATTGTTTACTTGAGATTTTTCTTGTTTCTTGAGGTAGGCTTGTATAGCTATAAAGTTCCCTCTTAGAACTGCTTTTGCTGCATCCCATAGGTTTTGGATCGTCGTGTTTTCATTGTCATTTGTCTCTAGGTATTTTTTGATTTCCTCTTTGATTTCTTCGGATATCTCTTGGTTATTTAGTAACGTTTAGCCTCCATGTGTTTGTGTTTTTTACGTTTTTTTCCCTGTAATTAATTTCTGATCTGATAGCGTTGTGGTCAGAAAAGATGCTTGATATGATTTCAATTTTCTTAAATTTGCTGGGGCTTGATTTGTGACCCAAGACGTGATCTATCCTGGAGAATGTGCTGTGCGCACCTGAGAAAAAAGTGTAATCTGCTGTTTTTGGATGAAATGTCTTATAAATATCAATTAAATGTATCTGGTCTATTGTGTCTTTTAAAGCTTGTGTTTCCTTATTTATTTTCATTTTGGATGATCTGTCCATTGGTGTAAGTGAGTTGTTAAAGTCCCCCACTATTATTGTGTTACTGTCGATTTCCTCTTTTATAGCTGTTAGCAGTTGCCTTATGTATTGAGGTGCTCCTATGTTGGGTGCATATATATTTATAACTGTTATATCTTCTTCATGGATTGATCCCTTGATCATTATATAGTGTCCTTCCTTGTCTCTTGTAACATTCGTTATTTTAAAGTCTATTTTATCTGATATGAGTATAGCTACTCTAGCTTTCTTTTGATTTCCATTTGCATGGAATATCTTTTTCCATCCTCTCACTTTCAGTCTGTATGTGTCCCTAGGTCTGAAGTGGGTCTCTTGTAGACAGCATATATATGGGTCTTGTTTTTGTATCCATTCAGCAAGCCTGTGTCTTTTGTTTGGAGCATTTAATCCATTCAAGTTTAAGGTAATTATCGATATGTGTTTCTATGACCGTTTTCTTAATTGTTTTGGGTTTGCTTTTGTAGGTCCTTTTCTTCTCTTGTGTTTCCCACTTAGAGAAATTCCTTTAGCATTTGTTGTAGAGCTGGTTTGGTGGTGCTGAGTTCTCTTAGCTTTTGCTTGTCTGTTAAAGCTTTTGATTTCTCCATCGAATCTGAATGAGATCCTCGCTGGGTAGAGTAATCTTGGTTGTAG
The DNA here is from genome assembly GCF_937001465.1 of Orcinus orca. Lineage (NCBI taxonomy): Eukaryota > Metazoa > Chordata > Mammalia > Artiodactyla > Delphinidae > Orcinus > Orcinus orca. Next base: position 98,343,614 of record NC_064559.1, on the reverse strand, counting down.
GTTCTTCCCTTTCATCACTTTAAGTATATCATGCCACTCCCTTTTGGCTTGTAGAATTTCTGCTGAGAAATCGGCTGTTAACCTTATGGGAGTTCCCTTGTATGTTATTTGTCGTTTTTCCCTTGCTGCTTTCAATAATTTTTCTTTGTCTTTAATTTTTGCCAATTTGATTACTGTGTGTCTCGGCATGTTTCTCCTTGGGTTTATCCTGTATGGCACTCGCTGCACTTCCTGGACTTGGGTGGCTATTTCCTTTCCCATGTTAGGGAAGTTTTTGACTATAATCTCTTCAAATATTTTCTCCGGTCCTTTCTCTCTCTCTTCTCCTTCTGGGACCCCTATAATGCGAATGTTGTTGCGTTTAATGTTGTCCCAGAGGTCTCTTAGGCTGTCTTCATTTCTTTTCATTCTTTTTTCTTTAGTCTGCACTGCAGCAGTGAATTCCACCATTCTGTCTTCCAGGTCACTTATCCGTTCTTCTGCCTCAGTTATTCTGCTATTGATTCCTTCTAGTGTAGTTTTCATTTCAGTTATTGTATTGTTCATCTCTGTTTGTTTGTTCTTTAATTCTTCCAGGTCTTTGTTAAACAGTTCTTGCATCTTCTCAATCTTTGCCTCCATTCTTTTTCCTAGGTCCTGGATCATCTTTACTATCATTATTCTGAATTCTTTTTCTGGAATGTTGCCTATCTCCACTTCATTTAGTTGTTTTTGTGGGGTTTTCTCTCGTTCCTTCATCTGGTACATAGCCCCTCTGCCTTTCATTTTGTCTGTCTTTCTGTGAATGTGGTTTTTGTTCCACAGGCTGCAGGATTGTAGTTCTTCTTGCTTCTGCTGTCTGCCCTCTGGTGGATGAGGCTGTCTCCAAACTTCTTAAGAGAATCTCCAAATACATATTTTTATGTGAAACCTCCTGAGTTCTAAATTACAACTGATTTAAACTGTAACTTTAAACACTGTGTGAGTCAAGGATGTGCACCAGATGAACATGAGCAGAGTGGGATTTTTACGTTTCTCCTCCCGGTCAATATGTAGTATTAAGCAAAGTAGCTTAAACACAGACTAGATGAATGAATGTATAAATGAATGATAGGATAGTATAAAATAGGGACACAAAATAGGGAAGGACAAAACCTTTTCAGGGTTTTGCTCCAGGATTTGGTAAAGTAATTCAGGGAGGAAAAGGAAAAGACAAAAGTAGCAGGAGGGCCGACTGAGGAGGCATTCTGAAGGAGACTTGATTTCAAGAAAGAAGAAAAATATCTCCCTCTCCTATAGCTTCCTCATGCTCTGCATGATGAAACACTGTACCTCTTTGACAGAGATGCTCTTCTTTAATGGGATCTAAAATCTGAACTCCTTTTGAAGCAAGACCCCTTGCATCCTCTCCAGATTGTGGAAAGGGTTATGGTTGGAAAAAAAAAAAAAAAGGTGGGATACCCAAAGAGATGAATAACACTGAACCATCAATTTTCCAAGAAAGGGTTCTGCTTGGGGGAGTAGGACAGGATCCAAGGACCCTTTCTTCTCTCCCTTCCCCATTCATCCAGTTACTTCTGAATATAATGGTCTCTCAAGCCCAAGAAGACATTTCTTAGGTTCAGATAGTTGGAGGATTTCCTAAGCTTATCTCCCGGTCCAGTTCTTGGCAACTGGGTGGAGTTCCTACCTTGAAGAACTCCAGAATTAAAAAAAAAAAAATCTCAGCATATGTGTGGTTGCCAGAGCTGGACTGAGGTTATTGTTGGTTTGTGGGAGTTAATGGTGGTATAAATTGAGAGCAAAGAAAGAAGAAATTGATCCTTCTGTATCAGGGTAAGTCACACCAGCAAGGTATTTTTATAAGGATCACAAAGCACCTCTAATCATAAATCTTCCATTTCAAAGTAGAAAGTAGAGTCAAGAAAACACTCTGATTAATCAGATAAATCTGTGATTGGAACATACAGAATCCAGAACTTCTGAGATGCAAGTTCTTTTAATGTCCTAGTTTTCCAGTCAGGAATGGAACTTGGTGAGTGTGGATATGCGTGGTTGTAAGGGGTGAGGTGTGGGGTGCTAAAGCAGGCCATACACAACTAATTTTAGTTATCTGTGGAGCCAGGACCAGCAGAACTTGGCACTCTCATGAAAATGTCCAGGGGTAAATACTGGAATATAAATAGTACCACTGACTTGCAAACTCTCGATGCCCCAAAGCTGCTATGAGAGTTGTGGTTATTGAGGTTCTCATGAAGTTAGGATGAAAAACTTATAAGAAGTGGCTGTTCAAATAATCATATCCCCATGGATATTCTCTGCAATTTAAGGAAAAAAATAAGGGTATAGACCCAATTAGTCATATTCTAAGATGCCCAAGTTACTATCTTTAGTAGACTCTTGTTATTTACTTATTTATTTGATCTCTTGAGTACAACACACCCTTCTTATTATCACATTGATTTCCTTTTAGGTGGACTAACCCAATGTATGGTCTTGGTGGGAAATAGGGCAGCCTCTCCTTTTAAAAGCCCAGTGAACAAGATTATTCCACCCCTATTCCTGGGTTGTCAAGAGATGGATGTGTGACCTAGGCTCGGTCAGTCAGTCCTCTGGCCCGGGACTTTGCAGCTTGAGCTGGTGGCGTTGGGGTGCGGGGTTGCTGCGGTGGACAGGTCCATGTGTGGATCACAACATTTCTGTAGCATGACATTTGCTGTGGTCCTTACTGCTTGGGCTTCCCACTCTCTCTTGTTCCTATTCATTTCCTAAGCCCAGTCCTCCCGTTTTCTGAGTCTCTGATATACTTTCAGTAAAGTATCCCCTTTTTGAAAAGAGAGCCGGAATTGATTTCTGTTGCTAGAACCAAGAACCCTGATTAAAATATTACCTGAAGACTGGAGAAGAGACATGAGCTTTCTGCAAAGTCTACTCCATTGATTAGAATACATAGGGGTATGTAGAATGCATGTAGGGTTCTAGGTATGTGCCTATGTTTGAAAAAAGGGGGTAGCAGCAACATGGGTAAAATTCACTAGAAACCTCTTGATAAATTGTTTTTGGAATGTCTGTAAGAGACAATGTTTCCCATAATAATGATTATAACAATAATTCAAACATTAAAATTACCATTTATTACATGTCTTCTTTACAAAAGACATTTATTTCTTAGAAGGTCTCAATCTTTTAATAGCCCTATGAGATAAGAGCATTTACTCCCATTTTATAGGTAAGATAACTGAGGTTCAGAGAGGATAATAATTTCCCAAGGTCAGACAACTGGTAAAAAATCAGTCAACATTCCCCTCCAGTCCAAATCTTGTTCTCTTTTTGTTCTACAAGGTCATCTCTCTTCCAAAAACAGAGGGCATGGGGGGCTTCCCTGGTGGCGCAGTGGTTGAGAGTCCGCCTGCCGATGAAGGGTACACAGGTTCGTGCCCCAGTCCGGGAAGATCCCACATGCCGCGGAGTGGCTGCGCCCGTGAGCCATGGCTGCTGAGCCTGCGCGTCCGGAGCCTGTGCTCTGCAACGGGAGAGGCCACAGCAGTGAGAGGCCCGCGTACCGCAAACAAACAAACAAACAAAAACCAGAGGGGGGAAGATTCTAGCCCAAAATATACCTTGTGAACCTCATATTGCTAAGTCTCTGCAGTTATCTTTTTTAACCACTGTGTCAACCAGACATTCTCAGACCCTCATTTTATTTTTAGACCTCACTGATTTGTAACTTACTGACAGGTGCATGTCAGGATTGCTAGCTCCGGAGCGCAGAGGCAAATGCTGCTAGGTGGAGTACGGATGCTCTTATTCCAAACACACCATCCTCTTTTTTGTTGACCTAGATAGTCCTTTGTGCTTTGTATTTTTGTTAGGGTTCTCCAGAGGAACAGAACCAGTAGAATATATGTAGGTATATCAAAAGACATTTATTATGAGGGATGGACTCACATGATTAAGAAGTCTCATGATCTACTGTCTGCAAGCTGGAGGCCCAGGAAAGCCAGTGGTGTAGTTCCAGTCCAAACCTGAAGCCCTGAGAGCCAGTGGAGCCAGTGGTGTAACCAGTCTGAGTCTGAAGGCCCAAGAACCATGGGTGCTGATGTCCGAAGGCAGGAGCAGATCAATGTCCCAACTCAAGCCCTTTCTCCACCTTCTTGTTCTAATCTGGCAGTCAACAGATTGGATGAAGCTCACCTGCATTGATGAGGCTGGGTCTTTTATACTCAGTCTACTGATTCAAATGCTAACCTCTTCCAGAAACGCCTTCACAGATACATCCATAATTAATACTCTACCAGTGATCTGGGCAACCCTGAGCCCAGTCCTGTCGACAAATAAAATTAACCATCGCTTATCTCAACTTTACCGGAGGTAGTTGTCAGGTTTTCCTTTCTTCTTTTTTTTTTTTCTCCTTCCTTTTGTCTATGACCTTTTTATTATTTCTGCAGTGACCAGGGGCTGTTTGACTCATCATTTGTCCTTTTTAGAATTTATTTTCCTCCCTTTTGTTTCAGAAATATGTGTCTTGTCTAATTTGCCTAAAGTTTCTGGAAACATCTCAAAGATTTAAATTTTTCATGCAATCCAGAGCAAAGAGGCTGAAGGTAGTGTATGGTAGGAAGTAAAGGTGGGGATAAGGAAGATAGGAGAGACAGTCTGTGGTATTTGGGGGACCATGGACTTTGAAAATTTTGGAATAAAAGGGACAGGTCTCTGCTTTCAGGGACAGTGCAATAAACTTTCTGTAAAGGCAGGTTTATATTGGTCTCAATTATTTTGTATTTCTTGGTATGAAAGCCTCATTTCATAACTATTTGAAATCTCTAGGACTAGGGATTAAATGGATATAAAATTAAGGCTGATAGTATATAAAAAACAATTCTAGAAAGAATATTTATGCTCAAATTGCCTAAGAAAGTCATTTCTTTTTCTTTTAAATTTATGAGAAGTTGAAAGTTAATCTAGAAGCAGTATTAAGAATTAATTTGGGTTTTGGTGGGGGAGAATGGGAAGTAGAAGATGCAGATGAGGAGAGAAACCCTTTAGCTAGGAACTTAATGGTTTTGAGGTAGTTTTTCATATAATTAAGCTACATTAATGTAATATAATGTAGTCTGACTACATTACTGTAGTAGAAGCAGATGAATATAAAAATACATTACCATTGATACAGGAAGTCATTGCAAGAGTTTGTTTTTCACAACTAGTTATTTTATTCCAATTAGAATTACTTTGCTACATTATTATGTTTAATTTATTGATTTATTCTAGTCTCATGAAGCTAGAATATATATGACGATCAAGACTTAAATGTATGTTGAAAGATGAAAGCTGAAGAAATGGGGTAAACTAGTAAAACAAAGTCAGGAGTGGAATTAGAACATGACACGCATACCACAAGGTCTTGCCTGATGGTAAAAGTGCTTGAAAGTTCATGTCTTGGTTTCTTGTGACCAAAGCAAAGAGGGCAAGATCATGAGTTGACGCTGTTCAGGAATGCTGTTAAGAGAAATCAAATCTTGCTCTGGCACGAGGATTCACTGGACAGCAGAATCACAGTTTCTGACAGGGACACCAGTTTTGCGGTGTGAGTGGCTGAGTCTACATCTCCTCCACTGCTTGCCAAGTTGAGAGCCCTCTCTCACAATTAAACTTAGGGATTCTCTCTTAGGGCCCTGCGACTTGCTAACACAGGCCCAAGTCTTCTGCTCACTGTGTGCAGGTGCTGACTGCAAAGCTGGCCCTCGGGGGATTTGTGGGCAGCTCCTACTCACAAGGGTCCCCTTGCCTTTGTGTCCTGTCTGTGACCTGGGTCTCTGGGCTGAGGGCCCCTGGGCTGCTCTGGCTCTACCTCAGTGTGGTATAGCGATAGTCCGGGTGAGGGCATGAAGAAAACTGGAAAGATGGCTCCAACAGCAACGCCTGGTCCCTGAAGGAAACTCAGGGTCTGGGTCACAAGCAGGTCATGGGGACTGGATGTTCTCATAACCTTCTCTAGCAACCTCATGGCGTACTTCCTAGCCCTGAGTTTCCCTGCTCAGTCCCTGGCAAATAATTCTTTTCCTTCCTGGGAGAGAAGTACGCGGTTATCCTGGTGGGCACCTGAAGACCCCAGTGATCTGAGTCAAGGTCAAGACATGCCTGCAGGACCTGTTCTGACTCACTGCAGGTGCCTTTAGGCTCCTTTCATGCTGAGTTGAGGCTTCTGGAGGCTGCCCTTTCCCCACCTTAGGACAGACAACAGAGGAATTCTGAGGGGAACAAGCTCATGAGAGAAAGGAAGTTACCGTTTTTGTTGAGGGCCCACTGTGTCTAATGCATTGAACTACGTGCTTCGTTGAGGGGGAATAAGTCCTGGGAAGAGACAAGCCAGGAACGTGGACCCACTTGCCTTCCAGACTTGTTCCTAGGTGCTCTGCTGGGGAGGAAATTAGAAAATCATGAGCAGTGAAAAACAGCAAGTCCCTTACAGCCCAGTCCTTAAACCATCCCCCAGCGTTTCAGCCTCTCTCCCAAGACAGGAAAGAGACACAATAGCAGCAGGCTCTGGAAGATTCAGCCATCAGGAGAGACCCACATTTTCTTCTCATGTGCAGGGCGATGACTGCTATCAGTGCCAAGGGACAGACATTGCTGCTCTGGAAAGCTCTGCTGTGCCTAGCAGCCCACTTACCCCCTCAGCTCCAATGAAGACAAAAGCATTGCCCCCAAAGCTCACCTGCACCCTCCTGTCCCTGCTGGGTGCTCCAGACCTGGGAATAAACCATGCACGGACACACTGGATTCACTGAAAGAGGGGACAAGATTAGCCAGGTGGTGGTGGTCAAGGACTCACACAGGCGCTTTTCCTGACCACATGCTTCATACTTACCTTGACAACCCCAAATGAGTCTCAGCAGGACCTGGGATGTCAAGGACATCCCTACAAGCCTCACCTCATTGGTCCTTTCCCTACACCTTTCCTCACCTGGAGCCCTGACCTAACAGCAGTATTCACCATTGCTATACACGGGCTCCTGGTCCCTGGCTGGGGCAGGTGAGCTAGAGTAGAGGCATCCTAGGAGACCTGGGCTGAAAGTTTCTGAAAGCAAAGAAAAATGTGTTGGTCCTTGGGACAGTGAATTAGGAGGAGAAGAAAGGCTGGCCAGGGGGCTAAAGTGTAGACAGAGTTTCAGAGGATTTAGTACCCAGAAAGGCATGGAGTGTTGCAAGGTAGGGCTAGAAGCGGGGAGGGGTGCAGAATATGGCATGTTCAAATTTCTATTTTTGAGCCATTTTCCAAGTTCTCCATTTTGAGTATTAAATAAGTTAGAAGGAGAGTTCCAGCATCCTTTGCACACAGTACATGCACACCTAGATGTGGAATAAATGAACCAACACATAAATGTGGACTAGACACAAAGGCCTCAGCTGTGGGGGTCGGCACCAGAGCCTGCTCCTGTGAGGCAGAGAAGAACTAGTGTTTGCCAGGGGGAAGCTCTCTCCAGGATGGATTTGGCATAAAAGGAGTCCACTCATTTCACATATCAGTAGATGATGGTCTGGAAGGCCCCTTGCTGGGAAGTTTACAGTCAGAATAAGCATCCCACCTTCTACGTGACCCCCTGCTCCTGGCATTGAATTAGTCCTTAATATATGTTAGTGGAATGAATGAAAAATGTGAAATGCCTGTCTTCCCAGGGGCAGACAGCAGGTGCTTTACACCTGGAAAATTTAGAGATTTGGCTACTGGCTGTGTAACCTAAGTGAATCACTTAGCTTCTGGAGACCTTGGTGTGCTCTTATGAGTATAGTGTAGTGTGTTAAACATGAGCTCTGGGGCCACACTTCTTCAGCCAGCCTGTAGTTGGGTCACTTTAGGGTTACTCACCATTCCTGTACCTCTTGTTTCCATATTTGTGAAATGGGGAAAACAGTAATAATAATAATACCTCTCAAATGAAGATTAAATTAGTCAATGCATGCTAAAGTGATGGGAACAGCATTTGACACACGGTGAAGATATTTGCTGCTATTATTTTTATTAATATTATTTTGTTAGTTTTACGAATTAGCCTAAACCTGACTGTGCTTTCGAGTTACTCAGGGAATTAAATAAATACCATTTCTTTTTTTTTTTTTTTTTTTTGCGGTACACGGGCCTCTCACTGTTGTGGCCTCTCCCGTTGCGAAGCACAGGCTCCGGACGCGCAGGCTCAGCGGCCATGGCTCACGGGCCCAGCCGCTCCGCGGCATGTGGGATCTTCCCGGACCGGGACACAAACCTGTGTCCCCTGCATTGGCAGGCGGACTCTCAACCACTGCGCCACCAGGGAAGCCCTAAATACCATTTCTTTACCCTCATTTCCAAAAATTCAGATTCAGTAAGTCTGGGCTGGGATCAGATATTTGTTTATTCTATGGCTGATTCTGTTGTGCAGCCAGATTTATTGACTCCAGGGCTATGCTGCTTAACCCTATGGGATGCTGTCTCTGTAGACTACAATGTGAATGGCGTCCCCTGGAGTTGTACTGCGTGGTGACTCTGACCTGGTTTCTTCCAGTCTTAAGAGGCTGTGATGCTGTTCTGTGTCCCACATAGGCACAGTTCAGGGTAATCCTATAGCATATATTCAGGACATACTTGATTTTGAAATTAAAGGACCCACAATTTTGAATTCTTGAGGATTTTAATTATTTGGCCATCACTGATTCGCTTTGCACAAGTAATATACAGTCTTGCCTGGAAGGTTTAAAAAGTGAATATTTAAATGAAATAAACATGAACTTTAACAGGTACCCTTAGCAGGCAGGGTAGTCTTCATCCTGCTGGAGTCTATATTCTTCCTTCCTCTGTCCTGAAAATAAGGCACTTTAAAACACTCTAAATACCCTTCAAGGCCATGGAGCTCTGCAACCACTTGTTTGGTGTGTGCCAGGCTCCCTTCTGTCCCTCTGGTTAGTATCTTCATGGGGACATGTCGCTCTGAAGGTCTTCTGCAGTCTCTTGGCACAGGGCATTTTAATAGGATCCTTTTGTGACTGGGGATATTAAGTGAGTGCCGGGGTCTTTTTCCTTCCCTGTGTTAGTTAGGATTTTCTCTACTTTTGACATTGTCTTTATGTGAGCTTGCTGGATATCTGGAGGGCTTCTAAGGATGGAAGTGCTGTCCTTGGCACCAATATGCTGGGCGTCCCTAATCCATCTAGTAAGTGCATTATGGCATAATATTACAAGAGCCTTTTTTAAAAAAGGTAAAAGTAGTGGAAAGACTCCCCAGAGAAAAACATCAAAAGTCTCTCCTGGGGGCTTCCCTGGTGGCGCAGTGGTTGAGGGTCCGCCTGCTGATGCAGGGGACACGGGTTCGTGCCCCGGTCCGGGAAGATCCCACATGCCGCGGAGTGGCTGGGCCCGTGAGCCATGGCCGCTGAGCCTGTGCGTCCGGAGCCTGTGCTCCGCAACGGGAGAGGCCACAACAGTGAGAGGCCCGCGTATCGCCAAAAAAAAAAAAAAAAAAAAAAAGCCTCTCTTGGGATTAACAGCTCTTCTTTGGGCATAAGAATTGAAAAAGGTGATGGAAGGGGGCTGAATTGGGAGAGGAAATGTGATTATTCTATTGTGGGTAAAGGACCTAGCCTATATTAATTTTGGAACAAGTGACTTCTTGGAGTCAAGGTAGTGATATCTGATTGTCTATTGTCAAGATTTTAGCTGGCTTTGTGTATCCAATAAAGTCTTCTTTGGGGGTGGGGCACCCCTCACCTATTAGATGACAATTGTGCTTGGTTCATGAGATTTGGGTGAGGTTGCCTCCTCCTTCCTTACTCCTGTGAAGGGTGGGACGTGTGCCATTCATGCTCCAGGCTGGCTCGTTCCAAGTTCTCCTTGAGACTTCTGCAGGAGCCATCTGGATCCTGAGCATTAAACAAGAGGCAGGCTTGGAGCAGCCAGCACCCTCCTGCTACCAAGAGGGCAGCCTAGGACCTGTGTCTGTGTGAGTACAAGCTGAGGTAAGCAAGCTGTGGCTGACTTCCATCTCTTTATGTTTTCCACGGGCTTGATTCTCTCTTTGACATTCTTCTCTAATTGTCAATGTTTTTGTCACAAGCTTTCTCAAGTCCTTCATGGAATGAATTAGAGGTATAACTAAATGAGTAAGACATTTTATGTAAAATGATTCTGTACTTCATGTTATCCTCAGAATGCCTCTATGAGGGCAAGGAGAGGATGCATTAATATCCCCATTTTCAGAGAAAGAAAATGGTCAGAGAGATAAAACCATTGTCTTGGTAGGTTTTTAATATATCCCACCCAGCAAGTGGCAGAATTGTGGCTACAACTCATCTCTTTACTTCCAATCCAAGGCTCTTTCTATTATATTATACATTATCATATATGAGTATGCATAATATAGTATATTATAATATATTATAATTAATATGCCAGTTATACTGTACTTAATGTACCCATTGCATTATATTCTATAGTACTTAGAATACTCAGATTATTTCTTTTCAAATCTAGTTCCCTGTTGTATTTCTCTTGTCTATGCATCTTCATGGAGATGCATCTTCATAGCTATTTTGTCAGAGTTCTATTGAATAAACAAATGTAAATGGGCAATCAGTCTCACTTGAACTCACATATGTAAAGCACTTTCTTGGAGGGTTGAATTACTTTAACTGACAGCCTCACCCACTGGGTGGTAGCTTCCAGACTACGTGTATGCCACCTGCTGCACCCAGGCAGTATTTTTGGTGATAATCAGCGATAGAGCAACAAAGAGTAAAAGCAGAAGTTACAAACCTGACTTCCTCTGGACCTTAGGTGAAAAACAGAGCAGCAGTTGTCAGGAAACCAAGCAGTGACTCCCCCCACCTCCCCGCCATCACTGCAGCCGGAAGGTGGCTCTTGTCCTCTGCAGGTTCTGAGGAGAGAGGCCTGGGACTCAAGCTGGACATCTGCGGATACTGCGGGGGAGGGGGTGTGAGGTCAGGGATGGGGCAGGGGTCCCAGTGAGTTTTGCCTTAGTTTGAAACGGATAAGTAGATGTTCAGTTATTTGTCCAATGACCTGGAGTGTAATCCACTCCTCTCAGGCTAGTGTGAGGCTGGCTGCTAACTTTCACAATTTCTAGTAGTCTCTATTTCCAGTATGAGTCACTGAGGAACCCCAATTTTTTTTCTTTTGGCTGTGGCACATGGCTTGTGGGATCTCAGTTGCCCGACCGGGGACTGAACCTGGGCCATGGCAGTGAAAGTGTGGAGGCCTAACCACTGGACCACCAGGGAATTCCCGAGGAGCCCCAATCTTAACCAAATGCCCTTTCTCATCGACCGGCATGCTTAGAGTCTTTCCTCTGGAAGGGAAGCGTGTAACCCAAGCTCAAGCAACACACAAATGACATTGAATAGTAGTGCCTCACTGCGCTGGGCCCCCAGGCCATTGACAGCTTCACATAGTAGTTTCCAGCATGTTCTGTGGTCAGAGAGAGAATGAAGGATGCTCCTCCTCCAAATGGGGCCGAGCTGGTCCCCAGGCTGACATCCTCATGATAAAACCAGTACAGGATCGGGGAGAGCCTTTCTGGGCCTCACAGAGAAGCTCCATCACGTTCCCCACCACAGTCTGGGCTCCGGGATCCCTGAGAGTGAGGACAGGGCAACACACAGGACCTGAGGGGGACCGCGGGCTGTCAGAGAGGGTCTCTTCCTCTTGACAGTTCACCATCTACCCCTGCCTCTGTTCCCACATTCCAGATTTAATCCTTAGATCAGGGCTGTCCAACAGAACGTCCTGCAATGGTGGAAATGCTCTATAGCCCTGCTGCTCAGTATGGCAGCCACTACACGCATATGGCTGTTGTGCACTTGAAATGTGACTAGTGTGAATAAAAGAGAAAATTTTTTATTTTAATTAATTTAAATGTAAACAGCCAAATGTGACGAGCAGCCACTGTATTGAACAGCACAGCTGAGGCATTTACCCCAGAACTGTGAGGATGAATTCCAGGAAGCCTTTCTCCGGCTGGCTGACAGCAACAGTGTTCTTTCATCTCTTTCATCTTACTATCTTATTTTTTCTACCAAATTTGTAGTTCCCCTAAAGCAGCTATTTATTTTGGAAGGTCTGCCTCTGTCAGAAAAGAATTAGCTCTTCATAGCTCTCATCCCTATGATTACCTTAAAATGTTCTCATGACCCAAAGGTTCCCTGAGCCCACTTTGAGTACCTCTGACTGAACTGTGGGTGGGTGGAACTCACTTCTCACAGTGATATTTACTGCCTTACTCTGGATGAAGCCATAGCTGTTGTCAGCTGTAGAGTAGTATCCCCCAGCCTGGCCCTCCGTGATAACAAGGATTTCCAGCTCTGCTCCCTGGAAATGCCAAGTTTTGGTCCCCAGACTCTCCTTCACGTCGCCTCTGTGTCAGGAAAAGGTGATGTCTCCTGCGCCTTCAGACACAGAGCAGACAAGGACCAGTGTCTTCCTTTCAATCACCTGCCCTCTGGGGGCAGAGTTTCCACGGAGGCACAAGACACAGGGCTCCCTGTGTGAACAGGAGACAGCAGGTGAGGCTTGACTCTTGGGAACATCAGGGCTGAAGTGGTTGGTATCACCCTAAAAGTGACAGCAGATGGAGTTGGAAATTTTGAGTAAGATCAGAAAACAGTGATCTTTGTAGAGTACGAATTGGGGTTGCTGGGTGTCAATCCTGAGTATATTTCTGTGGGAGGCAAGATTCTCACTTCTCAGCCTTCGGTCACATGAGGTTCCTCATCTTATAATGTACTCACTTCAGGAGCTTATTTCCCCTAGGGGGCCAGGATGGGCAACGCCAGGGGAAAATCTTTGGGCTTGTGCTTGGTGACAATAGGCAGAAGTCTTGTGTTGAGAGCTAGGAAGAATAATGGAAAATATTAGCCCTCCTTTAAAGGGACATCATGCAAGATGATAAACTGCTTCTCTCCCTTCTTTTCAGACCTACCTCAAGACCCTCTGCTTCAATACTATCTTCTCTAATTGCTCTGATATAAAATGGGTCTCTCTGTTCTCTCAAATCCTACTGTGTTGGATTTGCTACTAGGCTACTCTCTAGATGACTGTCAGCTCCCTGCAAAGCCTCTATAGCATAATAATAGGCACCCAGTATATATCTGATTATATTACAATAAGAAAGGTAAAGTTAAGAGGACTGTGGTGGACATTCTGAAGTTTTATGATTTTTTTTTTTTTTTTTTTTTTAGTCGTACGCGGGCCTCTCACAGTCGTGGCCTCTCCCATTGCAGAGCACAGGCTCCGGACGCGCAGGCTCAGCTGCCATGGCTCACGGGCCCAGCCGCTCCGCGACATGTGGGATCTTCCCGGACTGGGACACAAACCCGTGTCCCCTGCATCGGCAGGCGGACTCTCAACCACTGTGCCACCAGGGAAGCCCATGAAGTTTTATGATTCTTGAAGCCTCTCGGTAACCATTCCAGTCCTAAAGCACTATTAGAAATGAGAGGAGTTCAGGATAGCCTCAAGATCTCTCTGGAACAGACCCCCATCCCCATCTTCTGGGAAAAGAAGGAACTAAGGTCTGAATAACGCCCTGCCCTACCTCCCTTTTTCCAGCCCCAGTAGCCCTTTTCACCAAAACTCACTCTGCACATAAATTTGGAATCTCTGGCTCAGTTTCCAGACACAGGAAGTCACTTCTGTACCTTGTACCAGGAAGACCCTGAGTCTTCTTTCCACCTGGCAGCTATCTGGAGCTTTGGGGAGCTGCCCCAGCATGACCCCAGGTCCTAGACATCTCTGAAGAGGTGAAATTGAAGTTGGGCATCTGACTCTGTGGAGAGAGCGGAGTCTTACAGGTTAGGGTTACTAGACTCTCCTTGGTGGGCCAGACGGTGTTAGCTGTCAGCACAGGAGGTGGAAACAGCTCTAAAGAGAACAAACATAATCCCAGGGCAGCGAGGCTCAGAGCACCTGGAGAGACTCATCTATGTTCTCAGCACTATCAAATAGGTCTTACAAAACCAAGTCAATAGAATCACCACCCAACTCCTTGGCACCACTGAAGTATCATAATTTCTACCCATGGCTTTCTAGGGAAGCTTGATGAGCACACCCTCCGCCTCCCTGCTCCTTGACGAGACTTGTTTGCACCCAACCCTGCTATACCTGGAGTATAGTCATTACCTTGAATTTTGACCCTTACACGGTTTGAAGTTCTTTGCCACAGAGATACATAACCTTCCTCAGAAAGCAGTGCAATTATATATGCCATCGTATCTGGAGACTGCTTTTGGTATGCTGAAGCTTGAGTTCCTTGTAAAAGCAGCAAGTTTTTTTCTTTTAACATCTTTATTGGAGTATAATTGCTTTACAATGGTGTGTTAGTTTCTGCTTTATAACAAACTGAATCAGCTACACATATACGTATACCCCCATATCTCCTCCCTCTTGAGCCTCCGTCCCACCCTTCCTATCCCGCCCCTCTAGGTGGTCACAAAGCACCGAGCTGATCTCCCTGTGCTATGTGGCTGCTTCCCACTAGCTATCTATTTTACATTTGGTAGTGTATATATGTCCATGCCACTCTCTCACTTCATCCCAGCTTACCCTTCCTCCTCCCCGTGTCCTCAAGTCCATTCTCTACGTCAAGCAGCAAGTTTTTTCCCATCCTTGTAGTAAATAATTTCATTCAATTCCCCTCCCTCCCTTCTCCAGCAGCTCAGAATCACTCTATCTCCTTCAAAGATAGAGTGTGGGACCTGGAGAATCAGCCAGTCTGCAATAGACAGTAGACACTCAATTCACTCCTTGATTTTCCATCCTCTGGGTGCCTGTTGATATCTTGCACTCACTTTCCCCACAAAACCTATCCATTCATAGTTTCTTCAATGACAGTTTTGCTTTTTCCTCATGAATTTTACCCTTCATTCAGGAGCAGATGATTTCTGAAGCCTGACCCTCCTCTCCCTCACCTGAAGAGACTACCAGGTACACAGGGTCACTGGGACTCAAGTTCAGGGTACAGCACTGGTGCTTTCCAGGATGTGTCTCTTAAATAGCATTTGAAATGAAATTTTTAGTCCATATCCTTTCATAGGCTCATCATGCTCTCTCTGTTCCTGGGTAGAGGGATGCTTTGCATGTCATTGTTACCACTGTGCCTTGGAAGATGGTGGTCCTTGGAGGATGGAAGAGAGCACAGCTTTTGGTTGGGCAACAGATGGAACGAACCTGTCATGAATCAAGTTTCCACTGGGCGCGAGGCACCTAGTTATACTCGTTACATGAGGTCACTGAATCCTCACGAATACCCATGGGGTCATTATCATCATGTCTAATTTGTAAACATGTAAGTCAGTGGGGGATCAGGCCATTTTGCTCATGGTCACAGAGCTAGAGTGTAGCAAAGATAGGATTTGAACCTCATTCGCTGAATTTTAAGGCCATAGTCTTTCTACTAAACCATGCTCTCTGCTTGAGAAAGAAAGAGAAAGAGGAAGAGACCCTAAGTTTGGACTGGCTGCCAAAACCCTCATCCCTTGCTTGGCTGGTGCCAAGGAAGTGAGGAGTCCACATTGCTCTGGGGTAGTTATGGCCCTTCCTCGTATGATTCTTTATGAGTATCAGGGCCTGAAATGAATCAGACAAATGAGTAAACAGTTCCTCCTCCCACAACCCAAAACAGCACTGACTCTTGCTCAGACCAGGAAATAACAAGCTGAAACAGGGTCAATATGAAATATTGAGTTTTTAGGTGAAAAGGATGGAAATGACAGGAATTTGTTCTGAGTCTGGATCAAGGATTTGGGTGAGACAGTTCCTGTGAATATTTCTGGCAGAGCTGCCTCCCTGTTCCTAAAATGGATTTCCAGCTGGGGTGCTCCCAGGAGACTTCGTGCACCTGCAACCAGGTGAAGACACTGTCTCCTTACCTGTCTTTCCTTTGTCAGGTGCATCCTCCTCCTTTTGCAGAAGAGGTCAGAAAGTAAACTCTTGAGCAGAGCAGAGCAGGAAGGTGCCAGGAACAGAGAGGTAGATAGGACTAGAACGACTGGGCCTAGGGGAAAGGGGGACACTTCCCTGCAGCTGTGGGGAGAAGGATTGGTACAAGCTTCCCCAGGTTCCTGTGCCGGGCACTGTAACTCCAAGGCGATGAAAAAGAAACAAAGAGGAGCTTACAGGACTCTCCTCAGCCAGGAACTGCAAGAGAGAGAGACATGAGAAATTAACACAGTACAGGGATCCCGTCCTCAGCTGCACACTCACACTTTATCTGCCTTTCTTTGCCTTCTCTATGTTGCCCTGTCCCTACCCAAACAGCTGATGGACACTTCTCCAGTTCATCATCAGGGCCTATTGGCTACTCAGCAGTTCTCTTTTTTGGTCCCAGACGCTAGTGTGGAATAGCCCAGAGGCAAGAAGAACCGTGGAGAAAGACATCTAGCCCTTCCATTTCCTTGGCACTGGTCTCCCTTACCTGCTCTCTGTTTTGACTTTGGTGTCCAGAGAAGTGTTTAGCAGAAGTCTGATCTCACCAAGTTCTCATCTGGGGGATTGCCCCTTTACAAGGGCACTCAGTGGAAGCAACTTCCTTGTTCACGCACTCATTTATTCAACAAGCGTTTGGTAAATACTTACTGTGCCAGGAGTGGGTCTAAATATTAGAGTTACCAAGAATAAGACACTGCCCCTACCCTCAAGAAAATTACAGTCTAATGGAAGAGATGCTAAGTTGATAAGAAATTACAATACAGTGTAATAGGGCTATGACAGTGGGAAGAGAGAGAATTGTTAAGAACACAGAAGTGGGTATCAAACTTCTCCTTTTTACTGAATAAAAAAAGACCATTTATGTAGTTTTGCAATGTAACAGGGATACATCAAAGTAAAAATGCTAAGCCTACTGTCAGAATTGAAGTTTGAAACTCTTATTTTTCAAATATTTTAAATATTATTTATATTAAAAAAATATAACTGCTCATGTATATTTTCAATTCCACCGCTCATCAGATTTCACTATTTCCTTCCATTTTTCTTGTATGTGTATTATCTTAACCTAATTTTAGTGCTTGTTAAGATACAGTTTAGAATTCTGCTTTCGTTTCTTTGATATTATCATATTATAATAAATACAGTGAACATCATGGTGCATATTCTCTTCTCCATGCTCACCCCTTTATTTTAGATTCCCAGAACTGGGATTCCTAGGTCAACATACATGCCATTTTTTAACTGGCTTTCCAGATATGCTTTACCACTTCCGCTGCCAGGAGCAATGTGACTGCATCTGCTTCACTCAATCTTCCCGCACTGGGAAACTAGCATGTGGCCTTCTGGGATTATTGTTGCTGTTGCAAATTTATTGACTGTAAACTGTACTGCCATGTTTTAATCTGTGTTTCTTGAATGGATTTACTCATTCATACAAGAAATATTAACTGAGTGCAGCTACGTGCCAGGCACTCTGCTAGGTTTTAGGGATAAACAATGGTTTTTGTGAAGCGGGTGGTCCAGTAAGCAGCTGCTGCAGGAAGTGTCTTTTAGTAGATCATCATGATCTTTATCCATTTACCCAAAACATTTTCAAGTTTTTTTGCCAATTTATATGAATTCTTTGCATCATATCTCAGCTCTTTGCCTTATTAGCTGTAAATATTTTCCAAAGGTAATACTCATTTTTATTATAGTTGTATTATTATCATATTATAGACATATCAAATGTTTATTTTAGAAAATCTTCTCTGAATTTTCTACTACTTCAATATTTAGGAAGACATAATCTGTATAAAAATCCAATACAGTCTTAATGCATTTTCCACGTTTTTGAGAATTAAAAAAATACACTTATTTCTTAATTATCTGATTTATTTTAAAATTTACAGTGGAATCTGTAAATATCTATTGTGTGATGATGTCTATTTACCATAAATTAAGCTAATATGTAATTGAACGTATTTCTAGATTTCTATTATTTTCCACTGATCTATATTTATATCTTGTACCCATAATATCATCTTTTTATATTGTTCTAGAATCTATTTTTAAAATATATGAATTAGATTTCCAATGTTACTCTTTTAAAAAAAATCTATTCTTTGATACTCTCACCAATAGATTTTTCCAGATAAGATTTTGAACATTTTATTGAGTTCCAAGGAAAATTCTGCAGGTAGTTTGATTGAAATTATATAGAATCTATAAATCAACTTGGGGAGAACTGACATCTTTATAACACTCCTACTTTAGTGCTCCTATCCAGACTAATGACATGTCTTCATTCATTGAAGTTTTCTTTGTACAGTTTTATAGATTTCCTTTTATAAGTCCAAAAACATTTTTATCACTCTTATTTTTTCACTTTTATGGCTATTGTAGGTGGAATTTCTTCGCTATAATCTCAAATTAATATTTGATAATATTCAAGGAGGTCACTGTTTTGGTTGTTTATCTTGAATCTTCCTAATTAATTCATATTCATGTACTTCAAACTATACCACATAGATGATATAATCAAGAATAGAGGTTGCATAGTTCATAACACAATAGCAAACAAGCAAATGCCAAATAAGTGTGGTGGGAATGAATAAAGAATGAATAATATATTTTAAATCTTGCCTTCCAATGTGTATGCCTCTTACTTTTGCTACTAATGTTAGCGTACTGGCAAAATTTAAAAACTATGACAAATGATAATGATAGCAAGCCTCTGGGTTCTAGCTCCAATTTGAATGGCAATTTTAGTCTTGTTCTGTTATGTATAATATTGTCTGTCAATCTAGAACAGGTATTCTTTGTTATGTTACGTAGGTAGTCTTCTGTTCTGTGATACTTATTTTAGGAATAGATATTGATTTTTTTATACCTCTTCTAATACCTTTGGCACCTGTTGTCACCATAATTTTTCTCCTATTTACCATTTTGATGTGGTTAATTATATAATAACCGTGGATGTATCTATTCTTCAATTCTGACACAAATTCTACTCGGTAGTAGTTAGTGTAAGATGAAAATACTTAACACAAGCAAATTGCTAGAGAGCACTCAAAAAATATTAACATTTCTATTGTCATCATTTTTATTTTGACACACTGTTAAATTCTTATTTAAGATGATAGGGGCCCACATTCCAAGGAAAGCTTTCCCAGTCCATTTTACCCCTAGAGAATGCCTGAGGGCAGAGCCCAAGGGAAATTTTATGGGCATCTGAGACTAGTGCTCTGGGGAGGCTGAAAAATCCATCCCATCCAGGTCCTGCTCTGTGGTGCCCACTCACCTAGAACCAGCAGCAAATCCACAGCAGCATGGAGTCTTGTTCCAGGAGACTCAGAAGAGTTCCTCTTGGAAATTGACGGTTGCACTTGGATCTGAGGACAGAGGTTGTCCACAGTGGCACCAATAAGCGTGGCCCAGAGATTTTGAAAAGGGGAAGCCGAGGACACTGTTATTTGCTAATTGCCATTTCCTCTGTTGGGGGTCCTAAGGAAGTGAAATTGTTCTCTTGTTTATATATCTGCTTAAATATAGGTCAACAACGTAGCTAAAATAGTCAAGGAGTCATCCAGGAACTGTAAGACTTGGTATCCCATTATAACAGTTCAAGTCTCCCTAGTTTCTGTGTCTGGGGGATTTCATTCATTCCTTTAACAATTATCTATTGTTTATTTACTGTGTCTTATGGGCTGAGTTATATAGGTGACCTATATCTCCCTGGCCATGTTGTGTTGAACGAAGCTAATGATCCCTGCCCTCATGTAGTTTCTAGTCTAATGAGGGGAGAAAGCCTTGATAGAGAATGACATATCATCTATTTTCCTGTTAGGATCAAAAAACTTACTTGATGTCTTTCAACAGAATGCTTCTCATCTATCACTTGTTTATACTTCATGTGGGTCCTTATACGTAGTTTCTACTCTGCTCACACCCTGCAAACACACTCATGTGCTCTAGGGCCGATTGGCTCTCAACTTGAGCAGAAATCTCAACTTCTCCATTAAATGTTACTATGTGAAAACACTTAAACTAGCACCTGACACATACAAGAAATAAATGAATGAAAGGGGAATATCTGTCTGTCCCATACTCGTCGTTCACCAAATTGTTTCAGTTCACCTGCAGAGTATATGTGTGACCGAATTAGGTCTGGCGGCTCTCCACTCAAAACTCAAACTCAAGAAAGACAAATGTTGGTAAAAAAGAAAGTTGCTTTTAATCAGAATGCTGGCAATCTGGGGAGATGGTAGACTCAGCTTCCCCAAAAAATTACCTCCGAAGACTCTGCTAGACCATGAACGTTTTAAAGGAAAAAAAGGAAATAATCTCAGTTAATCTTTGAGATAGGGGGTCAGGGTCATGGCTATCCCCCATGGCATGCAGGCCCATTTACTTCTTGTGATCTTCCTCTAGATGTTATCTTGTTTACACAGTTTGGTCATAAAGTTTGTTCATGATATTACTGAAGACAAAGCTAAGGAAGAGATATGGTCATCTGTTAATTACTTATTCTTTGTTTCTACTTCTTCGATCTAGGAAAGAACCAAAGAAGTATTGTGTGATCAAAAGATTTGAAAGGTCTGCTAGAGCCAGAGATGAGTAGAGCAAGGGGGTGCTTGTTAAAAGTTAGTAACAGGGCTTCCTTGGTGGTGCAGTGGTTGAGAGTCTGCCTGCCGATGCAGGGGACACTGGTTCGTGCCCCAGTCCGGGAAGATCCCACATGCCGCGGAGTAGCTGGACCCGTGAGCCATGGCCGCTGAGCCTGCGCGTCCGGAGCCTGTGCTCCGCAACGGGAGAGGCCACAACAGTGAGAGGCCCGTGTACCGCAAAAAAAAAAAAAAAAAAAAAAAATGTTAGTAACAATATAGCTTTGCTAAAGTGACAAGAAAAGGGGTTTCCTGCTGAGGGCAGTTTACTGCAAAGAACTGCTTACAAATGCACTCCAACTCTTCCACCCAGTGGGTCTTAGTGATCACATAGATCTTACAAGTCCTGGGATGTGTCCTATTGCAGTTCCACAGTAAGTGGTGCTCAGTACACTGAAGCCCGTGAGTGACAATGTTATCACACATGTGGCAGGAGGGCTTCCTTGGAAAGAGTACCTCTGGGATGGGTCCTCTGTTTTAGCCACCACTGCTGGACACTTTCAAGGTGTCCCTCCCAGTAGTAGAGCCTATAGTTGATTGACCCTGGGACTTCCTGGGACACAGACAGATCCTGAAAACAGTGTGAGGGGTGCCACTCAGGAGCTCCATCTGTTCAGGAGCAGATGATTACCTCTTTCCTGGACCCAAAGCCTCTGTTTCTTTTCCTTCCCCTTATTCTCATACCAGGTCTACAACTGCCTTTGCCTTTTGAACTCAAAGTATCCATTTCCTTCTTGAAAGTAAAAATTGAATTGTCTGTTAGGAAGGTCTTAGCCCACACAAACCCAGGAAGACCTGTTTATTCTTTCTGGGATTATGGAGGGTTTGGTACTTAGGAACCCAAAGGCCTGTTATCCTCCTGGGGGTGGAGGTCACTGTACCCGCCCCCTGTCCTTCCCCACACCCCTGCCCTGACGCACATTCACACAAACATACACAGCAAGTATGGACCAAGGATACTTCTTGTCACTTTCTTGCTAAAAACTGTAAAAAAAAAATTGTCTAGGACTTCACTGGAATATAACTACATATAAAATGACTTAGACACACAACAGCTGTTTGTACTGTTGACCTGAAACAAATAGACCGCCAGGTATTTCTCCAGCAAAGGTGGGATTATTTGGGATCAGCAGAGAATTACAATTCAGGGTCTGCAACCACGGTTAGCCATATGCAAGTCCCCACACAGCGAGGGAAGGAGAATGCTTTTCTAGAGGGAAAAGGAAGCTGAGAGGGCTGCAGTAAAAAAAGTCCATGACTTCATTAACTGCTGAGTCCTTGCTAAAAGAGATCTTTCTTCTTCCTGGTCGGCTCTGCTGCCATCACAGGGTGTGAGAGCTCCCCCTGCTGGTCTTCTGACTCTATTTAATGGCAGTTCCTGTTCATTAACTTTTTACAGTAGAGATCTAAGCTGGCTTCTTGAATTTGATAGCTGCTTTTTATAATAGATATGAATACAGTTATGGCTACCTCAAATGTCATCTCTATCCTTTTCCGACTCTGCTGATTGCGGTGTGCAGTGGTGAGGATGGGAAGAAGGAAAAAGGTTTTAAAAGTCTGAAAAGGCATTCTCTATGCAGTCTTGCTGAGATAATAAACAGAATCATCATCACCCCCATCATCCTCTGAGCTAATACTTACTAAGGACTTACTAAATGCCATACATTGTGCCAGGTATCTCATGTTCTCCTCCCGAAACCTCTGTAAGTTAGATGATATTATTACCCCCATTTCAGGACATCGTCAAAGCCAATTATTGCACCTAACACCCCCTTATCACTAAAGAAGAGGCAAAATCCTTGGTAGATTTTCTTTTTTATTTTGGAGGCAACGTATTCCTCATTTAAGTGTACTGCTGTGACCCAATCACTGAGGAGACCAGACGACTGTCAGTTTTGAGTGAGGTCCAGGGCAAAAGACGAGTCTGCAACAAGTCCACGTTGCCATGGAAGCTGCTCAACCATGGGAGGGATACAGTCCTGCAAATCTGATGCTGCCTGAGATGACTGTGGCAAGTATGGATGTTGCATGGGGCACCCGAGGAGCCAGGAGAGGAGAATTACAGCATAGCGTCCTAAGATTTTAGACAAAAACTATGTACTCTCTTCTAGAGATAACTCCTGAGATAACTCTTCTTCTTTTGAGAAGTAGCATCTAGATTTCTTACTGGGTCTTACTGGAAATTGAATGCTTAACCGTGGGACATCAAGTGACCACAAAATCATGAGATAGATTTTAGATAATCATATTGTATATGCACAGCAGCAATCCATCCTCAAGAGTAAAAACAAACGAAAAACACACACACAAAAAAAAACAAAACAAAACTAGGCTCAGACAGGCATAAGTAAGTTGTGTGATGTGTGAGCAGGTAGCTCAGGCTGCCATGGCACCAACTTTTGCCTCATTTCCTCCTCTCTCTCAGCCCACATGTAGAGTTCCTTATAACCGGTTAACTAAAGAAGAAAAACTAGGGCTTGTTTCATGACGATTTTGCACAAAATACTGAAATTAATTGGAAGTGAACTGCTACAGCATTACCACTCCAACTAGGATTGTTCCTGAAAAAAAGTGATGAAGGGAATCCTTACAAGGGACAGAACTTCAAGCATTATAAATGGTCGTCTTCTCAGTCTGACTTGAAATCAAATGAATTCTGATTAATTCATCTTTAGAGTTGAGGCTCAAGGAGCTCCCCTCCTTGGGGTAGGAAGTCCAGCATTTAGCTAGGGAGATAGAACCAGCCCTGGGGATGAGACACTGTTACAGTTCCCAGAGTACAAGTCTGGGTAAGAAACAAGCTGAGAGTTCTCAGCACCAGCAAACAGGGCACACAGCAGGACACCCACTGTCCTTGAGGTTGTGAAGAAACTTACATACTAGCGGAGAAGGCAAATATACCAATAAACGATTATGTAAACGAGATAGTTTCAGATAGTGGGACTTTCTATGAAAGAAACAAAATAGAAATCAAAATATGTGGTTAGATAAAATGAAGCAAGCAACAACAATAGCAACAGCAACAACAGCTACTATTTGAGTGTCTAGTAAATTTCAGACATAGCTCTAAGCCCTTGGCACAAGTTAACTCATTTCATCCTCACAAAATATTGTTATTCTCATTTTAATATGAGGAAACTGAGGCATAAGGAAGTTGAGTATTTGTCCAAGGACACATGGGGGCTGGTGGACGAGTCTGCCTGGTTTCAGGGGCAGGTTAGTGCTGAGGTTCCCACAGCATCCCACTTTCTGATTCCAATTTGTTTCTGACCTTTCTGACCAGTATTCTAAAAGCAGTTGTTTTTTAATAATAATTTCCCACTTCTATTTAAGGTCACATAAGTTGGTCCACATTCCCTGATACCAGAAGAGTCCTATCGATATTTTATGAGTAAAGAGCAATTTCCACTTTCAGTAGATTGAAACCTGTGTGGAGAGCAAGGTTCTCCTCTTTACCATATTAGTGTTAGGGGCCTTTCTTTCCATTAGGTACTGAGGGACCAAAAAAAAAAAAGTTTGTATGAAGAACTAGTTGAGGCACCTGGTTAATGGGAAGCTAAAGCTAAATGGCTGGGTTGACTATTGAAAGCAGATGATAATCACAAGGATACTACTTTATTCTGGACATGGATCATGGATTTTTCTACAACATTCCCTTTGTTTTCAGGATCCATCTCACCGAAGTCCGTCATTTGCCAAATCCCAAGGAGACTGATGGCACAGACATTGTTCCATCAATAGCCACTTGTAAAACCTGCCCTTCTCTTTGAAGAGGTCTTATCCCTCCCTCATTAGCATTCCTCAGCAGATAGGGTTACCTTTTAGGGCAGGCCCTGCTCACACAGAATGACAGGCAGGAGACTGGGGTGCAGATGGGACAGAAGTCTCTTGGCCTCAAGTGACAGGAGCCTCACTCTTGTAGCTGTTAGAGAGAAGGGGCTTAGATAGATATATATGAGTTTTCTGGGTGCTGATAAAGGGAGTGGACCTTGCCTGGAGACCATAAAGCAGGAACGGAAGTCACAGATTTTTTTTTTTCCTTCTGCCTGGAACTGCCAAAGAAAAGAAACCAGACACTTGCACAGAATTGCTCATTTTCCAATCTTTTCAATCTGCAAATTTCTGAGAACTTTCTCAGCAACCTACTAACCACTACTTCTTCCTTTTGTGCTTACTTCCCTCTATTCCTTTTTTACCCCTCACACCATATGTAAAGCAGCCCAGTCTTAGCTGAAAAGCTGAAGAAATTAGCAGTTGTTGAAGCAGAATCACATTAATTATCCATCGATAGAGAAGAGGGGAGAGATTTATTTTAAGAGTGGCTTGTGTAGATAGATCCATTCAACTTCCTTCAAACCAAGGAAGGGAGAGAGAGGAATTTACAGTTGTCAGAGAGAGTAATGTGTAAATATGATTTCATCTACTAGAAGGACAGTACTGGGAGGAAACTGAAATGTCAAAGGGAACTGTGAGGGGCTATTTCATTGTAAGTTATAATCCTTGATATAAATGTCTCTTTATTCACCAACAAGGCACTGTTTTTGGCTTGCATCTTAAGAGTATGTCCCCTGTAAGTGCGTAGCACAGAAAAAAGTGGATGCTCCAATATATATTCCACCATACCTGCTTTTGGAAAAATGAAGCTGTTCTCTAGACTGAATGACCCAAGGATTATGGTTCTTTTAAGCAGTAACCCTAGTCCATGATTCTGAAATCATCCTTTGCTGTCAGGTTTTTTGCAGTTAGGGGGCCCTATCCTTAATTCTTTCTGTCTGACACCTAATTTTCAGAGATTTTTGAGCATCAAGACACCCTGCTTTGGAGAATGCAATTCAAGAAGTGGCATGTCTTCCACATTACACATGGGTATTTCCTCTCTTCAGACCAAGTTTTGGTTTCATGTTTCGAGAAATTTAGAGAAGTGTCAGCAGATGTCCTGTCTCTTCACCCATGGCTGGAAGAGGGCATTTTCATAAATGAATATATCTTTATATTCTATTAGATAACTTTGGCATATTAAAATACCATGAACAAAAGTATAAGGCAAAGGACACACCATGAATATCTACATCACACATAATAAGTAAAGGATTAGTATCATTAGTTCATAATCACACAGTTCACTAGGAAAAGACGGTTCCAACTGCTAAAAAAATACATAAAAATATTATCACAAACTGACTATTGGTTTAAAAAAAAGAACACTACCCCACACACATAAAATGATATTCAACTTTGCTAATAACCAAATAAAATGTAAACCATCAGATATAGTTTCTGTTATCATATTTGTAAAAAAAGAAAAAAATACACCACCCAGTGTTGGAACACATACACGTTTCTGGAACAATAAAATATAAAGTTGTACTGGATTAAGAGCTTTAACATTCTTTATACTCCATTTCCCAATAAGAATTTATTGTGAGAAAATAATCAGAGACACAGACAAAAGTTACACCTCAAAGTTTTTACAAAAGTAGAAAAAAAATGAAATATCCTAAAATGGGAGAATCTATATCATGCAATACTATATAGCTATTAAATTCATGTTTTAGAAGAATACTTAACAGCATGAAAAATGTCCAAATATATTGAGTACTGAAGGAAAATCATATCAGAGGGAAAATTGGATCTTCAGGAAAAGTTAAGAACATTGAAATATCTGGAGAAAAATAAAAGATTACAATTTTCTACTTAAGTTATTTAAAATATGTGTGACTACTTAAAACATAAATTACAGCAATGACTTATATGATTTTTTACATGTATGTAAATGTAGTACCTATGACAAATATCACATAAAGAATTCAAGGAGCAGGGATATAAAGATACCTATATGGTTTCATTTCTCCATTTTCTATGGAGAAGTAGAATACTAATTTCAAGCAGATCAGGAAAGATTAAGAATGTATATTGTAATCTCTAGATCAGTCTTTAAAAATAATATAAAGACATATAGTTAAAAAGATAATAAAATTGCCATATTTAACACACTAAAATAGGATACTAAAAATATTCAAATAATTTGAAAGAGGGAAAGGGAAAAACAAAGGAACAGAAAAACAGTAGAGAAAAATAGGAAGCAAAAACTAAAATTAATAAGTCCAACCACATCAATAATTATCTGAAATGTTATTGGTCTAAACACTAATGAAATGAAAGAAATTATCTGAATACTTAAAAAAGTGAGATCCAACTATACACTGCTTACAAGAAACACACTTGGAATATAAAGACACTGATTGAAAGTAAATGGATAGACACATATACATTATTCAAACAATAGCATAAGAGAACTGGAGTGGTTACACTAATATTGGATAAAATGATTTCAAGACAGATTATTATTAGAGATAAAATGGAATTTCATGATGAAAGAGACAACTTCAGGAATCCATAATTATTAATGTGTATACATCTAGTACCAGAGCCTCAAATACATGACACAAAAATTGATGGTAAAAAGGGAAAAATACATAATTCCACAATTGTAGTAGGAAATTTTTAACATTCTTCTCTCAGCTCTTGAAAGACGTTAGACAAAAACTCAATAAAGACACAAAAAATTTGAACAACACTCTCAACTTCCTCGACTTAATTGATATTTATAGAATAGGACACTCCAAAATTGCAGAATATATATTATTTTCAAGTGCACATGATATATTCATCGAGACAGATTATATACTGGGTCATAAAACTAGTCCCAATAGGTCTGAAATGACTGAAATAATAGAATGTTCTCCAATAACAATGTAATTAAATTAGAAATCAGTATTGAAATCATGTACATACCCCTGTGACCTTGTCTTTTGAAGTAAAAGGCTGACTCAAGAGTTAATGATTGGGAAATGTGAATATGTAGAAACAAGGAATAGCTGTTGGGCTGGGGAACTGGTAACGATTTAGACTATAAATCCACCACATGAAATTAAAAATGTTTGCTTTTGAAAGGTACAGTTAAGAAAATGTAAAGGCAAGTCATGTATTAGGAGAAAATATTTGCTAAGCATTTCTGACAAAGGTATACATATCCCAAATACATAAAGAACTCCAGTAACTCAGTAATAAGAAGACAAAGAACTCAAATTATAAATAGGCAAAAGAAAGTTTACTCAGCAAATAGTGCTGGAACAACTGGATATTCACAAGAAAAAAATGAACATTTTTCCTCACACAATACACACACACAAATTTTCACTCTAAATGGCTCTTAGGTTTATATGTAAGAGTTAAACTATAAAATTTCTAGAAAACGAAATAGGAAAGAATCTTTTGACTTTGGGGTATACTTTCTTATATAAAAAACACAAAGCTTACCCATAAAATGAAAAAGTAGATAAATTGGATTTTATCAAAAATAAAAGAATATCTTCTCTTCAAAAGACACCATTAAAATGAAGGGCAAGTTACAGACATGGAGAAAACATTTGCAACACATAAATCAGACCAGGATATATAAACAAACAAACAAAAAAAAACCTCTTGCAACTCAATCATAAAAAAGACTAACCAGTAGGGCTTCCCTGGTGGCGCAGTTGTTGAGAGTCTGCCTGCGGATGCAGGGGACGCGGGTTCGTGCCCCAGTCCAGGAAGATCCCACATGCCGCGGAGCAGCTGGGCCCGTGAGCCATGGCCACTGAGCCTGTGCATCCGGAGCCTGTGCTCCGCAACGGGAGAGGCCACAACAGTGAGAGGCCCGCATACCGCAAAAAAAAAAAAAAAAAAAAAAAAAGACTATCCAATAAAGAAGAGGTAAAATGTGTGAATAGACACTTCACAAAAGAAGACCTACAAAGTGCTAATAGGGAATTGAGAAGATAATCAACATCATTGATTATCAGTGAAATCAAAACCACAATAAGATAACGCTATACCACACTACAAACTCTTTAGAGTGACCAAAATTAAAAACTGAAAATGCCAAGTGTTAGCAAGG
This sequence comes from Orcinus orca, assembly GCF_937001465.1. Lineage (NCBI taxonomy): Eukaryota > Metazoa > Chordata > Mammalia > Artiodactyla > Delphinidae > Orcinus > Orcinus orca. Next base: position 98,315,077 of record NC_064559.1, on the reverse strand, counting down.
ATGTGGAGCAACTGTAACTGTCAAACACTGTTTATGGGAATGTAAAATGGTACAGCCATTTTGGAAAAGAGTATTGCAGCCTCTTAAAATGTGAAGCATCAATCTACTATGTGACCCAGCAATAATACTCCAGAGTGTTTACAAGGGAGCGATGGAAACATATGTCCACACAAAGAATTGTACATGAATTTTCATAGCAGCTTTATTTTTAATAATGACAAATGAAACAATCCAAATGTCCATTAACAGGTAAATTGATAACAAAAGTGGTATATACATATAATGGAATATTTACTCAGCAATAAAAAATATATATATACTATGGATTCATGAAGCAATGTGAATGAATCTCAAAATCTTTCTGCTTGGTGAAGGAAGCCAGGCACAAAAGAGTATATACTCTATGGTTCTATTTATATAAAATCTTACAGCATACATTGTAATCTACAGTGACAGAAAGCATATCAATGACTGCATAAGATAAAGGTGGAGGGAAAGAAGTATTATGTACAGGATAAGGAAACTTTGGGGGGTGACGGAGATATTTGGGATCTTGATTGTGGTAGTGTCTTCATGGATGCATATATTTGTCAAAATTCATCAAATTGTACACTTTAAATCCATGCAGTTTACTCTGCATAAATTATTCAATTATTTGTAAAAAATTAAAATAAATATAAAGAAAGAAATTATAGTAATGTCTTGCATCTTAATGCCTCAACTGTTACCTTCCTGACTAGTTGGGAAAATAATTGCCTCATGAATCTTCTCTCAAATATTCCTTCGACTCTCCCTGACTGCTTACAGGTACTACTATTTGCCCTTAGTTTGAAGATCTGCATAAGGGGTTCTGGGAGGGAGGTCCTCCATACACTCGGAACTATTCTGTAGGCTGTACAGCCCCTCTGGTGTCCCCATTTCTTGCTGGCATTTCCTGATTCTGTCCGTCTTATAGGTTGCTGTCCTTGGTGCTGCTTGCACCTCTTGCATGCACTCCTGGAGAGTGGCTCTCACTGTCCATGGGAAGCTACCTCAATCCTGTCTTTCTCCCTTAAGGATTTTTTTCTCTCTTAAGTCAAGAGAGAAAACCTGCCTTTTGTCACAACTCTTTTAGATGGGTTTCCCACAGCTGGATCTACTGTCATGTTCCCCTTCTCCTGTATACCTTATTCGTTCTGGAGCTCAAGGTGGGGAGGCATTTGGAGCAAAATTTAAGGACAGACACAGACTACACCTGGATTCCTTTCTCCCTCTAAAGGCCAGGCATATATCATGGATTGCATATTGTACCTACTAATATGGAAACTAGAATGGTAAGTCCCTCTTTCATAATAAAAATATGTATTTCCTCTTTAAGAAGGCAATCATTTTTTCCCTTGGCAAATGATCTTGTTAGTTGAATACATTAGTCAAGGCTAAAAGCCTCAAATCAGATTGCATTTTGATATATGTTATACTTCCTGATGTCTAAGCTTCTGACACCCAAGGGGAAAAACATAAAATTTGAAATACACAATACTTTTATGCTTGAGGTGTTTTCAAGGTTTGCAAAGCATCATTTCATTATTTACTTAACGTTATCAACAATGGCTGGTGTAAAATCAATGATGTCCATAAATTGTATCAGTTGAGGTGCATCAGTTCTCAGTGAACTTCTAGCTTCTTTCCTTAAGGTCTATTGTTTTCAAAGCTAAAAAAGTTCAGTGTAACACTAGGTGATAGAGGCTAACAATTTCAATTATTCCTTTTCTGCCTCAGCAGAACTTATGAATAAAACTGCTTCTGACATTTTTGCTGGCATACTTAAAAAAATGTTTTTTCTTCATTGGTAGACACCCAATATCTGTCAGTCAATTGAGGAATTGATTAGGAGTCACTGAGCAATGGAAGGGGATGTCTTCCTTTGAGCCTACTAATTGCCTTGCATCTCTACACCCACTGCCAGCTCAGGTCATGAGGGCTCCTGAGTGACACTAAGCTTTACCATCTGAGTCATGTAAATCATTGGCTCTACTGACCTTCCAAGATTGATGTTGATGCTTCTGTAGCCATCAAATAGTGGATGTTGAATAATTAAACAGTAAAACTGAGCTGCAACTTATAGGAGGAATGTTTGATCTTATGAGAGATGAAGTATCTTGAAGACTACAAATTCTGTGTGGGCTGGGGTGTGTATGTGTGTGTGTGTCATATACCTGCATCTATCTTTATCTATCTATCTATCATCATCATCATCGTCATCAATCATTTGTCATCTATGTATCTATGTATAAATTTGTGTTAGTCTGCTCTGGCTGCCATAACAAAATACCACAGACTAGGTGGCTTAAACATCAGATATCTATTTTCTCACAGTTCTAGAAGTGAGAAAAGCACCAAGATCAAGGTGCTGGCAGAGTTGGTTTCTGGCAAGACCTCTCTTCCTGCCACCTTCAGGCTTTGCAGATATCTGTCTTGCTGTGTCTTCACATGGCCTTTCTTCTGTGTGCATGAAGAAAGATAGAGAGGGCTCTGGTGTCTCCTCTTCTTCTTAGAAAGACACCAGTCCAATTCAACTGGGGGCCACCCTTATGACCTCATTTAACCATAATTATCTCCTTAAAGGTCCTATCTCCAAGTATAGTCACATTGAATTTTGAGAGAATACAATTCAGTCCATTATCCTATCTAATCAGACAATTTGGAAGCTCTCTCCCATTAAATAGAATGTGTTATTTTAAAAAATCTTAATACTGATGTATAGTTCATGAAGAAATAGTATATATGTGGATAGAACAAAGCTTTTTGGTTGTTTCCAATTTGGTAGCTGGAACAAAGCATGTACAACAGAACATCAGCCATGCCACTATCAATCCCACAAAAGTGGAAACAAGATGTTTAGAACAAACTGTTTATGTAGAGATAGTCCATAAAAAGATTTTGATCCCACTTAGATTAACCGGTCACGATTGCATCCTCATGATCCTGGCTAGACCATTTCTCCTTTCTCATCAACAGGCCCGGAAGCTGAAGGCCCAACTGCCCTGCCTTCACATGTGTCTCTACTGTGAAATGAATGCAGAATTTACTCAAATGCTGATCACTATGTTCCTAGATAATACACAGACTCAGGCACAGAGGAAGTTGGCAGAGCTTTCACCCAGCCTGATGTCCCCTATAGCCCAGCCTCTTGGGATGCTGAGCCCTGGAGGGAAAGAGGTAGCATGGCTGGAGATAACAGAGATAATGACACAGGCTGCTTCTCAGGGTCTCTGTGAGCCACTATGGGTACAGAGCTAGTGGTCTATGGCTGACAGTGCACATGGGACATTCTCATAGTTTTCTGCAGCATCTTCAAGGTCCCTGTCTTGATTGATGGCCAGCCCTGCAGAATCATCTAGATGTGCCTTCTTCAACTCTGAATAGATGATTGCAGGCTCCTAGTGGAAAAACAAAACAAAACAAAACACAGATAGTAAGTACCTAAATGTAGGTGAGGAAGAGCAGAGGGGAAAGCAAGCCAGGAAATATGACCCACCTTGTCCTCCCAGTGTTTCTTTGGTGAATTTGCTGTTGGATGGGAAGAGGAAAGAAAAGTATTAAACTGTGGGTAATACATTGTAACTTATAACCTACTCACAGTGCATTCCAAGCCAATCTTTCCTCTGCTGACTCATTTCCTGTCTCCTCTGCTGAATTCTTCCAAAGCCCTCACAGAGCAAGAATCTCATCCTCATACAAACAATAAAGCCTTTCCTCTGCCCATAAAATGCCCAGAATGACTTTCTTGAAAATATCTTCCTTTTTCCACGGCTCATCACAACCCCAGCAGAGCAACTCTGTTATTTCCACCTTCCTACTACTATTTAGGGCCTCTATGGCTACATTGATCATCTGGGAGAAGGAAGTAAATATGATTCACTTCACTTTGCACAGAGAAATTGGAGGAGGCAGCTCCAATAGGGACTTGGCATTCTAAGGCCAAACAGAAAATGCCCAATAAGCCAAAGATACGCAGTGCTAACATTGAGAAAATTCAGTGTGTGTATTTCTCCTAACCTTCCAAGGGATTCTTTGGATCTCTTTCATTTAGTTATTCAGCCAATAAGCATTCAGTGAACAATGACCTTCTATTAAGCATTGGTAAGCCATAAAGTGGCAAAAATGACATAAACTCAGTCCATACAATTAAGAATCTTATCATTTTTAAGGAGAGAAATAGAGAAACAGACATGGAAACAAATGCAAGAAGTTTTATGAGCACCAAGATAAAAATACATATTAAACTATGCTGTTGCCACAAAGGGTAATCAGTTCCTCTCAGGTTAGGAGATAGGGAGGGCCGGTGGGAATTACTGAGTTTCACAATGATAACTGAATTATTTCTTGAAATGTGAGCAAGGGTCACAGACAAACTAGAGGCAAGAACATTATAAGACAAATAAGAAGCACGAGCACCAAAGCACAAAACAACCCAGTTTGATCAAAGAAATGTTAAGAGTTCAATATGGCTAAAGTAAGGACATAAGGCAGAGCTTAGAGGAGGGATAAAATCACAGGAGAAGGCAAAGGTCATGCTTTAAAATGGAGAATCACTGAGGGCAGTTAACCTAGACAATGATGTGATCAATTGTGCATCTCAGAGGGATCACACTGGAAACAGGTCGTTACAAGGTTGGAAGGAGAATGAGATTAGAAATAAAGAGACCAGTTAAGAGAATTACAATTGTCTACACATTAGATAATTAAAGACTTAATTTATTATGCCTTTGTTAATTTATTATGTTCATTTATTGTTCATTTATTATGCCTATGTTCATTCATTCATTAAAGAAAAATTTGAGGGTGTCTATCATTTTCTAAGCATAACACTATATGCTACTGATATATTAGCAAAGAAATAAGGTGTCTGTCCTTAAAGAGTTTATGGGGTAATTGTGGCAGTGTAGACAGGTAAGAGGGAATGGATATGATTATAGGATTGGTAATATAAGAGGAGCAGTTAATGCCTCTCATGTTGGATTCATGTTGAGATGACTCTTTGATCAAAAACCCCCTGCTGGATTTGATAAAACACTGCCACCTTACCTCTACTTGTGTCTCACCTGAATTTTCTTTTGTATCTTGGATGCTGCAGATCTGGGAATAAACCAGGTTGCTCTCACCAAGATCCACTGCAAAACAATAGATCACAGTTGGCTGCAGTCAAGAGCTCACACTATAAACTCTTCTTCCCAGTCACCAAGTTTATAACCACCTTCTAACCTTGACATAGTGACAGAAATGACATTTTTATATTGAATATGACTGAACCATGGACTGTTGCTCAATCTCTCTTCCCTCCCTGGTTCCTCCCTGGAGCCCTCTGTTCCTTAGGAAGTTCTCACCATTGCTGTACACTGGCTGCTGTTCCATTGGGTCTGGTGGTTCAGAGTAAGTGGGTTCTTGGGGGTCTGTGTGGGAGGTTCTAGAAGGTTCCTTAAACTCCTTGGGACTGTAACTGTGACAGAAGGGGAGAGAGACAAAAAGGAGAAAAGTATTTATGGATTACACAGAATCTCAGGAAAATCAATATCCAGGAAGAGCTCAGCATGGTTCATGTGAAAATATCATGGCTGCTACTCTGAACCTTCATGCTTCTTTTGAGAAAACGTCAGAAGTATGGCACAAGACAGAGCCAGGGCAGCATTACAGAGAAGGCCAGCTGAGGCAAGGTCAGAGGACAAAGGCTACATAGTTCAAGGTCCCTTTGATAGAGTAAACACTTGTGTTTGCCTATTTTTTATTACTTTCAAAAGTTTAAATGTTTTTTAACACTGGTACACAAAGGCTTCTGCATTCCACAGAAGTTGACCTTTGTCCTTTTTTAGGTTCCTTTCAGTTTTCTACCTCATATTACAATGATCTACCTTTCCTGTAAAATATTATGAAGGCTCTTCAGGAAAAGTATTTTTTTCCAATTTCATTTCCTTCTGCAGTTAATATTGTGAGTTGAACATTGCCAGCATTCAATAATTGTTTCCTGAATGAGTGTATGAGTAGGGAAATGAGTGATAAGGGAGTGAATAAATGTAGCCTTATGAAAGATGATATCATTAAGACATCAGTGATCAATTCTCTACTGGCACACACTTAAAGAAGGAGATAAATTAACCATGGATAGTAAATAACATTATTTCTCTGTATAAGTAGGTATAAGTGAGTATTATTCACAACTATGATCGAAAGTGGCCTTCTTAATCACATTTTTTATTTCATAAGAATTTGAAATTTTAATAGGAAATGAGTAAAATATTTTTAATGTACATAATTCCATGTTCTATCTTGTGAGCATAAATAAAATGAAAATGCTGACAGCACAAGAAGCAGAGACCTCACCTAGGTGTTCCAGTGGTGGAAAGTCCTCCTGAAAAACGAAAAAAGGAACATTGATGATAAGTGATCTCTGTGGACAATGTGCTCTATGTTAGAATATCCTTTCCCAGAAATCAAATTCATCCTAGATTTCAGCTATGGCAAATCTTTGAGAACATCCGGCTCCACCCTTTATGTCATGTTATAGATAAAGAAGGTGGGGTCTGGAGAGACATTTGCACAGAATCACACTTATTCTCAATCATTCAATCAGTAATAGCAGCATGAACTCTAAGTAGTTGTGACGAAGTAGCAGAAGAGAGACAACTTAATATTTAACTCTAGATCAAGTGCTTCCCATACTCCCACTTCTCTATTCTCACTGCAGTCCTATGAGGTAGAGACAAGGAGACTGAGGCCTAGAGGGGGGTTAAAATTAATACTTGTTACACAAGTATGACTCAATAGGACTACCAGAATAAGCCCAGACCTTTCTTTATCTCTGACCTTGCAAATCCATTTCAACAACATTGGGTGCATATTGTTTTCTCCATACCCCTTCTTTCCTTCGCTTTCACCTGGCTAATACCAATTTATCTTTCCTCCTCCAGAGCTTTCCCTGATGCCAACAGGCTGGATTAAGTGACCTATATCCATGCACATAGAACCCTGCAATATTAAAATTACTATATTGTATTTTAATTATCTATTTCTGTGTTTGCCTCTAACTCTCTCCTTCGTGAAAAGGTGTGTTACTTGAGGGCGCAAAACTTGTCTTAATTATTTTTCTATTTCCAGTGCCTAGAAGGTTAAAAATATTTAGTAAAGATTTGTTAAACAACTGAACAAATTAAACTATGTACTATGAGGACCAAAAGAAAAACAAGTTGACAATTTTTTAATAGGTGACTACATGTAAACCTAATTTGGAAGCCTACTCCATCAGCCTTGAAAATATGCCAGCTTTCCATCAACACATAAATATTGAAATTTTTCTGGCCTGCCCAGTACAGCCTCCTCCCAGTTTCCCATCTCTGCCCTTTGCCTACTTATCTGTGGCTCTATATCTGTCTCACTGGTCTTAGAGGACACAAGTTATTTCCCAAAGTAAACATATTCAGCCTTACCTCTCATGGAAAATGACTGATTAATGCCTACAAACCCCATCTTTGGGAACCAGGTGTCCTGAGTTAAACTAGAGGTGTGTAAGCGTGATCCTGGCCTGTATCTCTCTCCTCAGGGCCATTGTAACCATATCAATCAACAACTAATACCCTTACTTGTAAGCAGGTTAACTAAGTTCCAGGATGCATCTGAGAGTCAGATTATCTCTTCATCTGCATAAAGGAAAACAGACCCAGAAGGTGGCTATTTATAATATAAGCTAGTATTCACTAAAGATATATGGGCCAGGCACTGTGCTAAGCAGTTTACATAGATTGTCTCATAGCACCTAAAAGGTATATACTATTATTATGACCATTATACAGCTAAGGAGACTGGAGTTTGGAGAGTTACATTACTGGAATTTAATTCTAAGCAGTTACAGAGTTAATAAATATATCACTCCCTTAGGTAACTTGGAGGAAACACTCAGGCTTAAGGAGCAGAGTCCTTCACTTTTAGATGAATTTGAAAGGGCTGAGCTCTTCCCTGAGAAGACTGGTCAATAATGAGAAGGAAGACTTTGCTATGAGGGAAGTACAGTAGACAAGATTTTGAGATGTGAAAGGCAGAGACCCTCTGATTGACACTGTCAGAATTCCTTAGTTGAGTTTGCTATTTAAAAAAACATTTCCCTTAGATACAGAGGACAGAATCTCCTGGGTTTCTGCCCTCATGGATCACATTAAATAATGACTGGTAATCTTTCCTTCCCTTGTGTTATTTGGTGTTGTACTGACTGAGCAACCTGTTTTTTTAATATTATCAACTGCAATACTGAGGTTCTAATGTCTGCACTTCTAGTATGTTACTGATTAATAAATGACATCCAGATAGGTAATGAGATAGAAAAGTAATTTTTAAAGTAGGAGGTACAACCAGCCTTTTACAAGTCACCAAGATGTAATGGAGAGTATATGGACTCAAGGGCTAGGGAGACCCCAGTTAAGACCTAACTCTGACTCTTAGTAGATACACATGAATTTGGAAAGGTTTCTAACTTCTCCAAATCTTCATTTCTTCATCTTTAATATGGTTATAATGATATTGGTTTAATTGAAGTGAAATGTACATACTGAAAAACTGAGAGAATTAGACACTATAAAATTGCATATTATAGACTCTACATGAATGACAGATTTTATGATGAGTACTATCAGGGTTAGTGCTGCACACATAATTGTATATGTAATATTATTTAAGAAACTATTAAGTAGCTTTAAATATCAGTCATAAAATGATGATGCCATTTTTTATACAAAGAAGAGGAAGGATGGATGCTCATTGATTGACCTGAAAGTGGAAGTCAGAAGACAATGCTTAACCACTATCGTTAAGGAAAGTATGTAAAGCCTTCATTAAATTGAGACCCAATTATTTGTTTATTTGCTTGATTTTCAATATGAGCCCTGAAAAAGGAAAACAGAACCATTTGGTCTGACAGAAAAAGAGAGTTCATGTTACACCACAGAGAAAGACAGAAAGTAAAGGATTAGTAATTCCAGATATAAAGTCTTGAAACCTTATAAGCACTCAAAGCACTGAATAAAACAGTCTATGCACCCAAAGATTTCTGATCCATGAAAAAACATTCAGAGAGAAAAATAAAAGCAATCACATAAGACAAAGACAAGGATTATGGCAGATTTCTTGTTAGAAACCATGCACACAGGAAGACAGTACAGCATCTTTAAAATATTGAAAGAAAACAAAATTTTCAACCCAGAATTCTATGCCACTAAAAATATATTTCACAAATGAATGCAAAACAGAGACTTTTACAGACATACAGAAGCTGAAATAATTCACCACCAGCAGACCCATACTACAAGAAATGTTAAAAGAAATCTTTTAGGTGGAAAGAAAATGATACCAGATGAACATATGGATATACAAAAAGGAATGAAGAACATTGGAAGTGGTAACTTTATGAGTAAATGTATAATATTTTAAAATTATATGTAAACTTCTTTAAAAGATAATTGTTTACAAAATTAATAACAATGTAACAGGCAGGGGAGAAATGGTGTACACAATGGTAAGATTCTTATGTTATACATGAAGTGATATAATGTCACTTGTAAGTAGACTGTGATAAGTTAGATATGTATACCATACACTCTAAAACAACCACTAAAATAACAAAGCAATGAGTTATATAAATAATAAGCCAAAAAAGGAAATAAAATGGAATCATAAAAAATACTCAAGTGGTCCAAATGAGGGTAGAAAAAAAAAGGAAATGGAAAACAAAGAACAGATGAGACAAATAGAAAACAAATAGCAAAATAATAGATTTAGGGACCTAACCCTATCAATAATCACATTAATCTAAATGGTCTAAATTTTTAAAATTAAAGGGTAGAGACTGCCATATTAGATAAAAAAATCCAAGTTAACTATATGCTATCTATAAAAATACACTTTAAATATAGAGGCACAGGGCTTCCCTGGTGGCGCAGTGGTTGAGAGTCTGCCTGCCGATGCAGGAGACACGGGTTCGTGCTCTGGTCTGGGAAGATCCCACATGCTGCGGAACGGCTGGGCCCATGAGCCATGGCGGCTGAGCCTGCGCATCTGGAGCCTGTGCTCCACAACGGGAGAGGCCACAACAGTGAGTGGAACCGCGTACCGCAAAAAAAAAAAAAAAAATAGAGGCACAAATAAGTTAAAAGGGTAGAAAAAAGAAATATCATGCTAACATTATTTATATTAATATATTAATATCAAAGAATATTTCAGAGTAAATGATGCTACAGGAATAAAAAGGTCATAAGGATAATGTGGTCATTTCATCAAAAACACATAACAATGATAAATATTTGTGCACCTAATAATAAAGTTTCAAAATACATGAAGCACATGTGATAGAATTGCAAGAAGAAATGGAAACATTTACAAATATTGTTGAAGATTTCAATACCCTTCTCTCAATAACTGATAGATCAAGTAAAAAGAAAATCAGAAAGGATATAGAAGACTTCAGCAACACTGTCAATCAAGTTCACAAACAAACCCATAGTACAAGAAATGTTAAAAAGAAGTCCTTCAAACTGAGAGAGAATGATACCATATGGATGTATGTATATACAAAAAGGAATGAAGAATTCTGGAAGTGATAACTAAGTGGATATTACCTAGACATCAAGCCAGAAAAAGAAATGACAAGAAAATAAAACTACCAAATCAATATCCCTTATGAACATAGGTGCAAACATTCTTAAAGATTTTAGCAAATCAAATTCAAAAATTATAAGCAAGTGAGTTTGACCCCAGAAATGCAAAGCCAGTTCAACATTCAAAATCCAAAATCTGTATCACTAGACTAGAAAATAAAATCATATGATCATCTCAATCAATGTAGAAAAAACATTTGTCATTTCTTCTGTAAAAACTGTCAGCAGGGCTTCCCTGGTGGCGCAGTGGTTGAGAGTCCGCCTGCCGATGCAGGGGACATGGGTTCGTGTCCCGGTCCGGGAGGATCCCACATGCCGCGCAGCGGCTGGGCCCGTGAGCCATGGCCGCTGAGCCTGCGCGTCCGGAGCCTGTGCTCCGCAACGGGAGAGGCCACAACAGTGAGAGGCCCGCGTACCGCAAAAAAAAAAAAAAAAAACTGTCAGCAAATTACAATTAGTAGGGAGTTCTTCAGCCTAATAAACAGCAGCTACAAGAAATCCACAGCCAATATTATCATATGCAGTGGTGAAAGTCCAAACACTTTCCCCCCTTTAAGTTCAAGAACAAGACAAGTAGGTCTATTCTCAACACTTCTATTCAACATTGTACAGGAGGTTCTAGCCAGTCCATTAAGGCAAGAAAAAGAAATAAAAGGAATCCAGATTGGAAAGTAAGGAGTAAAATTATCTTTATTCCCAGATGACTTGACCATCTATGCAGAAAAATCTGATGGAATCTACAAAACTAATACTAGAATTAATAAGTGTGTTTAGCAAGGTTGCAGGATATGAGATCAATGTACAAAAATCAACTGAATTTCTATATACTAGCAACAATCAGAAATTAAAATTTTAATTTCATTCTCAGAATATCTATTAATTTTATCTACTAATAAATATCACTGTCTTTATATGTTTTTCAAATATATCTCAGAGTTTATGGTTTGTACTTATGGCTATTGTCTATTTTTGTTGTTGTTACAAGTGGAGGACTTTGTTTTTCCTTCTTTTTGTTTTCAGTAAGCTTTGGACTGGGGTTGGAACAGTAAATACTTAACTTTCTAATTTTTAAATGGAAGCTAAACTCTGTTCTCTGATTTAAATCTCAAATTAAACACATGGAGTAGTAACTTCATTAAGAAATTTGTTATACCTTTTTGTCACTGCCACAGAGTGGCAGTGATTAGAACTGAGGGCTTAGTATTTGGAAAGGAATAATTGACCTTTATAGGATGTACTACACAAGTCCAAGTTATTACAGCAATGGCAAAAGTCACAACATCAAAGAGTAAGATATAGTCACTCACCTGAATTCCTTTGGGTCCTGAAGTAACACACCAGAGCAGCAGTAGCAGCAAGGCCAAGGATGCTTAGCAGTCCTGCAGTGACCCCCTCGGTGATAAGCGTTATTTTGTTACTGGAAGGCCCTAAGTAAAGAGACCTATACTTGAGTTCAGGGCCAAATATTTTTTTATCTAGACAAAAAACATGTATGTGGGGGCTAGCTATATATCAGGACAGGTTTTTGCCAGGTTCTGATTTCTCAATTTGAATCATTTACAGTATAATTCGTAATTTTCAAAATAATAGCACATGAGAGTGATTGCCAGAATCTAACATTAAAATGTATTCCTTTTCCCTCCCCCACCCCCATGAAATCAGTACCAGTCTCCAGAAGCTTCAAGCCTTGTTTTCATGTTAATAACTCTTTGACACTGGGAGAATTTCTACAGTCTATTGGAGAAATATTTTATTGCTTATAAATGTAACCTATAGCCCAGGTACCACCAACCCACCTGTGACGCTGAGTGTCACCATCTCACTGCGCTGGACCCCCAGGCCATTGTCAGCCCCACAAAAGAAGTTCCCAGAATGCTCTGCCATCAGAGTGAGGTTGAAGGATGCTCCTCCTCCAAAGGGGTCCGAGATGCTCCCCAGGGTGACATTCTTGTGATAAAACCAGTACAGGATCGGGGGAGAGCCTCTTTGGGCCTCACAGCGAAGCTCTAACACATCTCCCACCATAGCCTGGGCCCCAGCAGGGTGGAAGGTGAAGATAGGATGAGACACTGGAACTGAGGGAAGCAACATAGTTCATGAGCAGCTTTAATTAAGTATGTGTACAAGATAAGCTAATAAAGGAAATATTTAGTTTAGTTTAGTAGTAGGAACATAGACCTGGGATTCAGGAAAACCTGAGTTTAAATCCCATCTCTGCTCTTTATTAGCCCTGTGATCTTGATGTTTTAAAAACTTTTTACTAGCTCCAAGTCTCAGTTTATTCCTTCGTAAAATGGAGCTAATAATAATTATATCACAAGCTATGGTAATAAGAATCATGTATGTAAAATGCTCGATAAATGTTAGCTACTATTACTGATAGAAATAATAACTAAAAGCAAGGTTTGTTTCTCCATATCATTGATTGACTCCTGAGACTTAGCTTTAAACCTAGACTTCCACACCTATCTGAAGTAGGACCTCATTACCTTTTACCCAGTTACCTTGCTTTATTTTTCTGCATAGCATTAACACTAACATCTATCAATCTATGTATCTATGTATCTCTCTCTTATTTATCTATCTATCATCTATCATTGTTGTATATCTGACTCCTCTAATAGAATGTAAGTTTCATAAGGATGAGGACTTATCTGTTTGTTCATTTTTGTATTTCCGGCTGCTGGAACTTTGTCTTGGCATGTAATAGTTCATCAACAATTCGTGAATGAGTGGATGACAAAATTGATCCATATTGGCCCCAAAATATCCAGACACAGCAATAACAACATGATTTCCATTTTACTTTGTGATTATAGAAATAGGACAGCCAGGAAAAACAGAAAATCACTATGTTTTTAATTAATATATGGAATTATTAATCAATAATTAATTAATGTGAAATGTGAACTGTGAGATTGCTGATTCTGCTAAGTTGTGAGGGAACCTGGATGAGCCAATCTGTGTGCAGTGCTTTAGATATAAGCTGTGTGCTTCATTGGCAAGAGAAGTTTGGTAAGGATCTTAAGCTTTGCTTTGCATCTGAGATTGGCTAAAGGGGAGGGAGCATGGAGACAATCCATTGAATGGGAATAATTCACCCTTCTGTACATCCTTTACAATATATAGTGACCTGGGCCAAATGTGAAGGGTCTCAGGGGTAAGGCTTTATACATTCTTTGCACATCTCAGTGTGCCTTTCCACCCATGTCACCACCTCATATATATATATATATATATATATATTTTTTTTTTTTTTTTTTTTTTTTTGCGGTACGCGGGCCTCTCACCGCTGTGGCCTCTCCCGTCGCGGAGCACAGGCTCCGGACGCGCAGGCTCAGCGGCCATGGCTCACAGGCGCAGCCGCTCCGCGGCATGTGGGATCTTCCCGGACCGGGGCACGAACCCGCGTCCCCTGCATTGGCAGGCGGACTCTCAACCACTGCGCCACCAGGGAAGCCCCCACCTCATATATTTTTATCCAATTTTTATTGCTGTAAAATGCTCAAAACTTAACATTTTCCATCATAAACTTTTTAAGTGTACAGTTAAGTGGTATTAAATAATTTCATGACATTGTGAAACCAATACCACCATCCATCTCCATAACTTTTTACCTTGTAAAAGTGAAATCTATACCCGTTAAACAATAACTCCCTATACTCCATTTCCCCACCCCCTGACAAGCACCAGGCTACTTTCTGTTTCTATGATTTTGACTAACCTAAACATCTTATATAAGTGGGATCATACAATATTTGTCTTTTATTGACTGGTTTGTTTCACTTAGCATAATGACCTCAAGATTCATCCAGGTTGTAGCATAATTTTCTTTCTTTTTAAGTCTGAGTAATATTTCATATTATGTGCATACCACACTTTGCTTATCCATTTATCTATTGATAATGGATATTGGGTTATCAACAGATAAACGGACTGGGTTGTTTCCATGTTTTAGCTATTATGAATAATGTTGCTCTGTACACGTGTGTACAAATATCTTTTTGAGAATATATTTTCAGCGTTGGGGGATGTATACCCAGAAGTGGAATTTCTGTATCATATGGTAGCTCTATTTTTAATTTTCTGAGGAGCCTCCATAGTGTTCTCAATAATGATTTCATCATTTTACATTCCTACCAACATTACACAAGGATTCCAATTTCTCCACATCCTAGCCAACACTTGTTATTTTCTATTATTTTTATAGTACCCATCCTAATGAGTATGAGGTGGTATTTCATTGTAGTTTTGGTTTGCATTTCCCTAATAATGAGTGATGTTGAGCATTTTTTTCATGTATCTAATAGCCATTTATATGTCTTCTTTGGAGAAATGTCTATTCAAGTCCTTTACTCATTTTTTTAATGAGTGCCCCATGACGCCAGCCCCTGCCCCTCAACCCACAACGGCAGAGTCCACAAACCTTATGACATCAGAAAGGGTATAGGTGCCAGCCTGACCCTAGCTCCCACCCTACCCCCTTGCTTTGCCTGCATTGGTGGAGCCTATGACTCAAGGGATCCCAGACACGAGAGAACAGCCCACCATCCTGGGGTACCAGGTGATGATAACAGCAACACTTCAGGAGCAAAGCAGCAGTAACTCCGGAGGCACAGGAAGTGATAATAGAGCCACACTTCTTATAGAGAGAGGGGAGGATGGAAAGTGACTACTCTCAAACATAGCCAGAGGCAGCTTGGGTAAGAGAAACCAAAAACTTATGCCATACCACCACCTACTGGAAAACAAAAGAAAGGTCTCTGATTTCTAACTGTCACCAGTCAAGTGTACCAGCAGAGAAACCACCCATCAAGTACCATGAAGAATCATAGTAACACTGTACCACAAAAAGAAACTGGCAATTCTCCAGAAACCAAACTTACAGTCATGAAATATTGTGATCTAACTGAGAAAGAATTCAAACTTACAGTCATGAAATATTGTGGTCTAACTGAGAAAGAATTCAAAGAAAGTCAAAATAGTTGTCATTCAGAAACTCAACAAGCTACAAGAACACTCAGAAAGCCAGATTAATGAGCTCAGAAATAATATTAGTGAACAAAAGAAATACTTTACCAGAGATATTAAAACTCTAAAAAAGAGCCAAACAGGAATTCTGGAATTGAAGAACTGAATAAATGTTGAGAAGAATGCCTTGGAAAGCACTAGAAATAGATCAGACTATATGAAAGAGAGAATTAGCAATCTCAAGATAGAAATCTAGACATGATACAAGTATAAGAGGAGAGATAAATAAGATAATTTAAAAATGAGGGAATTCTCCAAGAGCTATCTGACTCTTTTAGGAAAGGCAACATTAGTATAAGGGGTGTCCCAGGAGAGAACAGGGAGAGGCGAACAGAGAGTATATTTAAATAAATAATAGCTGAGAACTTCCCAAACCTAGGAAAGAAACTGGATATACAAATCCATGAAGCTAAGAGAACACTTAATTACTTCAATGCAAAAATACCTTTTACAAGACATGTTATATTAAAATTGTCAAAAGTCAATCACAAAGAAAGAATTTTAAGGCAGCCTGGGGGAAAAAAGGATGGTAACCTACAAAAGAATCTCCATGAGCCTATCATCAGGTTTCTCAACAGAAATTCTACAGGACAAGAGGGTATGGAATGACATTCTCAAAATACTGAGAGATAAAAAGTGTCACCCAAGAATATTTTTTCCAGAAAAGTTATTATTCAGATATGAAGGAGAAACAAAGACTTTCCCATATGAATGAAAGCTGAGGGAATACATCAACACTGGTTCAGCTTACAAGAATTGTTGAAAGAAGCTCTTCTACAAAAAACAAAAAGGCAAAAGTATACAAAACTTTGAGGAAACTGAAATAGACAGAATCAGAAAATTGCAGCTCTTTATCAGAATAGGTTTTAAACACTTTATTATAGCATAAAGGTAAAAGGAGGGAAGCCAGAAAAATAACTATAGCTACTTCAATTTGGTATAAAACTCACAATACAAAAAGAGATAATTTGAGACAATAAAAACATAAAAGGGGAAGAGGAAAAGGATGGAACCCATATAGGTAAATGAGGATAAGATTCTATCAGCAGAAAACAGACTATTTTATCTAGGAAAGGTCTTATGCAAACCTCAGTGTAACCACAAAATATAAGTCTAGAACAGAGATACAAAACATGAAAAAAGGGAAACTGAGAAAAATATCATAAAAAACCACAAAACCAAAATGGCAGGCAGAAACTTAAGGGGAAGAAAAAAATGGAGATATAGAGCAACCTGAAAATGAAAGGTAAAACAATACTAAATTCTTCTTTATCAATAATAACCTTAAATGTAAATGGGTTGAATTCACCAATCAAAAGACATAGAGTGGCTAGATGGAGTAAAAAATAAGACCCAATTCTATGCTGTCTCCAAGAAACTCACATTACCTTTAAAGACAAACATAGGCTCATAGTGAAAGGATGGAAGATGATACTCCATGCATATGGCAGCCAAAAAAAAAAAAAAAAGTGGGTATAGCCATGCTCATATCAGAAGAAATAGACCTCAAGCCAAAAAAGATAACAAAGGACAAAAATGGACATTAATTGTAATAAAGGGGACAATTCATCAAGAAGACGTAATAGTGATAAATATATATGCACGTAACATAGGAGCACCAAAATATACAAAGCAATTATTAACAGACCTAAAGGGAGAAATTGACAGCAACACAATAATAGTAGGGAACTGTAACACCCCACTATTAATGGATAGATCGTACAGAAAGAAAGTCAACAAGGAAACAGCAGCCTTAAAAGATACATTAGACCAGATGGACTTGATAAATTTATACAGAGCATTCCATCCAAATGCAGTAAAATACACATACTTCTTAAGTGCTCATGAAACTTTCTCAAGAATAGACCATATGTTGGAATACAAAACAAGTCTCAATGAATTTAAGAAGACTGAAATCATATCAACCATCTTGCCTGTTCACAATGGTATGAAACTAGAGATCAACCACAAGAAGAAAGCTGGAAAATCACAAATATGTGGCGACTAAACAACAAGCTGCTAAACAACTATTGGGTCAAACAAGAAATCAAAGGTGAATTGAAAAAATACCTGAAGACAAATGAAAATGAAAATATGACATATCAAAATTTAACTTTGCACATAAAGGAGCTAGAAAAAGAAGAACAAATGAAGCCAAAAGTCAGTAGGAGGAAGGAAATGATAAAGAGTCAAAGAGAAATGAAATATACACTAAAAAGAAAATAGAAAATATTGATAAAAACTAAGACCTGATTCTTTTAAAAGATGGACAAAATTGCCAAACCTTTAGCTAGACTCACTAAGAAAAATGAGAGAAGGCTCTGATAAATAAAATCAGAAATGAAAGAGGAGCTATAACAATGAATGCCCAGAAATACAAAGGATTATACAAGAATATTGTGGACAGTTATATGCCAACAAATTGAGCAACCTAGAATAAATGGGCAAATTCTTAGAATCACACAACCTTCTGAGACTGAATCATAAAAAAATAAAATCTGAATGACCAATCACTAGGAAAGAGACTGAAATAGAAATCAAAAACCTCCCAAGAATAAAAGTACAGGACCAGATAACTTCACAGGTGAATTCTACCAAACATTCAAAGGTGCTGTAAATCCTATCTTTCTCAAAATATTCAAAAAACCTGAAGAGAAGGGAATACTTCCTAACTTATTTTATAAGGCTAACATCACCCTGATACCAAAACCAAAGACAACACACAAAAAAGAAAATTACAGGCCAATATCTCAGGTAACATAGATGCAAAAATCCTCAACAGAATATTAACAAACCGAATACAACAGTACTTTAAAAGGATCATACACCATGATCACGTGGGATTTACTCCATGTATGCAAGAGTAGTTCAACATTTGCAAATCAATCAACATGGTACATCACATCAATAAAATAAAAAATAAAAATCATATGACCATCTTGATAAATGCAGAAAAACCATTAGGAATGGCCTAAGTTCCTGAATGTAGAGTCAGAAGAAAGAATCCCAGGACTCTCAGGTAGAGGAAGAAAAAGTGGGGAGTCTGCTGGAATGTCACACCAGCAAGTAGCCCAAAAGAGAAGACACAGTCTATTCTGGGCTGTAATTGCTGCAGGCACCCCTACTAACCTGTGACACTGAGAGTCACTCTGTCACTGAGCTGGACCCCCAGGCCATTGTCAGCCTCACAGGAGTAGTTTCCAGAATGTTCTGCAGTCAGAGAGAATTTGAAGAATGCTCTTCCAGAGGGAACTGAGCTGCTCCCCAGGCTGACACCATCATGATAAAATCGGTACAGGATCGGGGGAGAGCCTCTCCGGGCCTCACAGTGAAGCTCCATCATGTCCCCCACCACAACCTGGGCCCCAGGAGCCCTGAGAGTGAGGACAGGGCGAGACACTGGAACTGAGAGAGACAGTAGACTGTCAGAGGACTCTGATGCTGTGACAGACTCATAACCCCACTCAAGAAACTTAAATATAGATATATCTCTTGAACCATGAAGAGTAATCCTAGATAATTTTGTTTTCATCACTACGGTCCTCTCCACAAGTAAAATATCTTCAACTTTTGTCATCTTTGCCATTCCTTGGTTAACTTCTAAATCTTCACAACTCTGTTCCTTTGCCTTCTTCCAAAGAGCCTCATGGCTGATAGAAAGCCTAAACCCTGGCTTGTGAACCGAGGCTGAATAGAAGGAATCGGGAACTTACTTCTCAGTGTGACTCTAATCAGTTTACTGAGGATGGGACCGTGAATGTTGTCAGCTGCACAGTAGTATCTCCCAGCATCATGCTCCTTCACAGTGAGTATCTGCAGCTCTGCCGACAAGGAACGCTGGGTCTTTGTTCCCAAACTTCTCACTGTGCCCTCTCTGTGCCAGGAGAATGTGACAGTCCCTGTACCCTTGGCTACTGAGCAGATAAGGAGCAGATTTTCTCCTTCAATCAGCTGCCCCTCGGGGGGCCGGATCTCTAGATTTACATCAGACACAGGGACTCCTGGGAGGACACAAGATGACACATGAGGGTTCTCATGGCAGAAACTTCAGGGTCAAGGAGAAGGCTGGTTCTGTCACGAACAAGCCCATAGCAGCAGGTACAATAAGCAGGGGTCCAAAGTGGGCAATAAGGAATTAATTGTGCATGTTATTATAAAGGCAGAAACACCCCTCCTACCACATACAACAGTTCCCATTCTTGGGGAATGTGGGGACTAGGCTCCTGATCTTCTTAAACCTAATGCTGACTGCAGTCACATTTTATTTACATTTATATCTAAGGAATCTTTGGTGCGCTGATGGATCACAAAATAAGAGTGAACCCTGAGAATATTACTTCTATCCTGAAATTCAAACCCCTTTCCTATCCTTCAAGACTCTCCTCCAGTCTCACCTCCATCTTCCCACATTCTTTTCTGATTATTCCAGTTCATGTTTGTCTTCCACTTTTATTTTGGAATATGTTTAGGTCAACAAACGGAAGCAGCATAAGGACCTCTAAAGACTGCATGTGGTCATCTGTGTCTGTTGACTTTTTTTTTTGCGCTACGCGGGCCTCTCACTGTTATGGCCTCTCCCGTCGTGGAGCACAGGCTCCGGATGCGCAGGCTCAGCGGCCATGGCTCACGGGCCCAGCCGCTCCACGGCATGTGGGATCTTCCTGGACCGGGGCACAAACCCGTGTCCCCTGCATCGGCAGGCGGACTCTCAACCACTGTGCCACCAGGGAAGCCCTATCTGTTGACTCTTGAGAGAACATATCCTGTAAGTCTCTGTAACCGCCCCCCCCACAGGGTTGGGGACCCTGTAACTGATCAATAACTGTTATTAACTGAGTTAGATGGAAGAGAATGTTCTAGGGACATTAGGCCAGTGTTGAACCTGAAGAGAGAAGGATACCAGGACAGCTGAAATTCTCCTCTCTGTTATGTTCAGTGTCCTAGGGAGCAGGAAATGTCATTGCTCTCCTCTCCTCTCCCCAGCTCTGACTCTGGAAGTGCAGCCCCACAGACACTCACTCTGCACATGTATCTGGGATCTCAAGCTTCTTTTCCTGACATGGTGAGTCACTGTCTCTGCCTGGCACCAGTAAGACCCTGAGTCTTCACTCCACATGGTAGGTAAATTGAGCTCTGGGGAGCTGCTCCAGCCTGATCCCAAGGCCTGCTCTTCTCTGAAGAAGCAGAATTGAAGCTGAATGTATGACCGCTGTGGAGGGAGCCAAGTCTCACATTTCAGAGTCACCGGTCTCCCCTCTATGGGCTGGGAGGGTCTGGCTGTCAGCACAGGAGGGGGAAACAGCTCTAGAGAGAAGAACAAACACAGTTCCCAAGGTAGTGAGGCTCAGGGCTCCTGGAAAGATGCACGTGTGCTTTCAGCACCAGCTATCGGAACACAGAGACCCAAGTAGGTGGAACCACTTCCCATCTCCCTCCCATGACTGGAGGATTTTCATGAAATCCCCACTGATGAGCCCCTCCCTAAATCCTCACACAGTTTCCCTGCCAAGTCCTATTACCCACAGGAGGGCATCCATTACCTTGAACTTGAATTGTTAGAGGTTTTGAAATGTCTCTCTTCATTCCCCAAAAGCTTTTCCTAGAAGCAGTACAATGATATTTGCCATTGTCCCTGGAGACTGAATTTAGTGTGAAGTTTGATATATAACTCTTCCTAATTTCTTTTTTATTTTTGTATAAAACTGTTTCACTTGTTGCTTCTTTCCCCTGGCATCTCAGAACAACATCATCTCCTTCAAAGACAGGGTGTGGAGCCTGGATGATCAGTCTGTCTGCAAAGAGTGGAGGAATGCAATCAATTTATTTCCTGATGCTTGTTTCTTCAAACTCTCATTTCTGCCCATGAAGAAAGAGCTGCAGTCCTATACATACCTGCAACTGTCCTCCATCAACATTTCCACATGATCCCAAAACCCAGTTCTCCCTTGTCCTAGGATAATGAAGTAATTTCCAGAAAATATCCTTAAGAAATCCTCATACATATTGTTAAAAGAGAAGTTTTATACCATACATTTCTTCAGACCCAAGTCCCTTTTTCCTGGTGACTTCCCCCATACTTACCAATACTTACCAATACTTCTTACCAATACTTACCAATACTTCTCTGGATGGAGAGGATGGACAAGGCAGCATTCTGTTGCTGTCCTATCTCCTTATTTTCCCCACTGGGGTCAATACATCAAATATCCTCATGCCTGTTTACAGCCCTGCCTAGGCTCCCTGCATTAGCGTAGCCCTTAGACATGCTGCCCAGTGGTTTAATTTCAGAGACTCCCTCCTTTCTTTCCTCACCAGATAAAAAATCCATATGTACGGGGTCACTGGGAGAAGATCTTCGAGTCTTGCATTTGTAATATCCAGTCTTGTGTATTTGGATCTCTTCAGATTTATTATCCAACAAATGATCATTATGATACCAAGATATGTCTCCTTGGGCTGGAGAAAGGGAATCTCTGCATGTAAGAGTCACTCTGTCATTTTTGAAGTTTGTAGACCATGGAGGATTGAGGAGAAGAAAAGCTTTTGGAGTTACTCCTGAATAGGAAATGGAAAGACGAAGGCAGGTAAAGGTGAATGAGAGGTGGGTGGGGCATAAGGAAGGGCCCAGCTGCAACTAGGAGTTTTTCTGGGCTAATTCCTATTAGGACCAGGGCTGGAAATGGAGCAGACACAACTTGGGGAACTGCCTGGGACAGAATCTGTTCTTTGTCATTTTTTGCCTAGTAGCAGTGGGTGGGTAGGTGTCATGCGGGATAGGTCTCAGGTTCCTGGTATGGGCTCAGAAAAGTTCAGGAGACATGATTCGTAGTTAGGCAAACACTGTGAGGGCCTCTGAAGGTGGGCTGATTCTGAAGTGCTCTTGTCCTATACCTTCCTGTCAAGGTAAAAGTCAGCCTGGGATGTATATACCTCAGAAGCAGTTTCTAGACTCTGAAAAACCAGTACCTACTTGGTTATTAATATCTAATGAACAAGATTTGTTTCACTTACAATTCTTTTAAACTTTGCTTAATTTGAGAGTCTATGGGGAAGGCAACATTTTTCTACTCTCCGCCTAAGGTGAGTATAATCAGTAATTGATACAGGATATAAAAAATTTGAACAAAGGGGCACGGACTGCTTGCATAATCATGTTTGTATATATAATTGCAACTAACCAATGGGACCAGAAATTGAAAGAGTGTAGTGACAAGAGCTTCTTTTGGAGATGTATAAAGATTTGGCTCTAGCATTTTCCACTGTGAATAGGAGATATTTCTATGTTCTTTGATAGTGGCACCAGCTTGGACATACAGAGGGGTCTTAGGGAATAGAGGAGATCAGATCTGAGTTTCTCTCAATATCAGCCTCCTGCCTCTGCCTTTCCTTCTGCAAATATTTCCTTCCCCTCCACACTGTGGCATTCGGTAATAGGGAAAGAACTGAAGACTGGAGAAGTCAGAGGAGGGTCTGCTCACCCACTAATGCAACAGGTGTGACCTCGGAGTAGCAATACCACTGATGTTGGCACATCACCACGGGCCTCATTTATGGGTACAGGCAGTGCTGGCTGGGAGGACCAATGCCCAGAGACCAGGAGGAACAGAGAAAAGGGAAAACTAACCTGATTGATCTCTTCCAGGAGCTGTGAGGGAGCCAAGATTTAAAGGTTAGCACAGAGTAAAGTTTTTCAAACCTTTTCACTTACGCAATTTGAGAAGTGTTCCAACAACCCAGCCACAACCACTTCTTCGGTTTTTCCTTCCCATTTCTTTGCCCCCATTCTATGATACCCATAGTCCCCAAACAAAGAAACAAAAAAGAATAGCCTATAGTTTATTGTATAAATATGAATGACTTGTACCCACAATCCTGACTTTTCTCTTTGCTATTTAATACATAGCAGCTTCATAGTTCATTCCCCCCTGTCTTCCCTAGTCTGAACTCAGCCATGTAGAGACAGAAAAGGCCTTGGAGAAATGGTTTCTCCTCCCCTCATTACTTGGGTACTGTTCCTCCTACTTTTTCAATCTCTGGCTAAATACTGGCTTAAAGTCTCAGGAAGCGGGGTCATATTTCTCAGTAGATCTTTCCTTACTCAACTGAATTTTGAAAAATATTGTTTATGTGAGGGATTTAGAAGGGGTTTGGTGGAAAGAAACATCCAAGCTTCCTATGAGATGAAAAAGAAATGGTTGAAGAATCACGTAATGTACTTGGTAATGTACTTGGTTTGCTCTGTTGGCTTTGGTTTTCCTGGGACCCAGCTCTGCTCATTCTTCATCTCTTGTGTAAAGAAAAAAGTGTTGCCTGCCATTCCAGTTCTACAATGATCAAGCTATTAGCCATTGTAGTTGCCCACAGACAGTGTACTCTGAGGAATTCAGGATGAAGAAAGACAGGAAACATTCTGGGCTTTGGATATATTGGCCCTTAGACAGTTAAGATGCATATCTAAGGGAAAGTTTCAAATGACCCCAGATTGTTGCATCTTCCCATACAGAGAAAAGCACTAAAATCGGTGAGATTTCTCTTCTTTGTGATTAGCAGTAATCTTTTGATGCTTGACTACATGTTTTACCAGCAAAAAGTTTATATATATCCTGGCTCCTCCCTTACCTCTTCAGAGCAGTTCCTCAGAGCTATCTGAGAGGCTGTCTTCTGGGCTATAGTCTTCAATAATTTCCCCAAATAAAACTTAACTCAGATTTCACATTGTGCAGTTTTCTTTCAGTCAATAGTTTCGGTGACCACAAAGGGACCCAGAGCAGACTTCACTCCTTTGCCTGAGGATCAGGAGCCTTGGTATCAGCAAGAGCCTCTTGTGCCCATTTGCCTCTTCCATGAGTTTAGACAAATTTGGGTGAGTCTCTCCTGGTTCTCGGATCTCACAATTATTATTATTATTATTTTGGTTTAAGGCCCATGTTCATCATGTCCTTTATTATATCATCCATGCATATTAAGACTACAAATGACTTTCAGCTACTTAAACATATAATCATGATATAATGTCCATGGCTTTATAGAGTCCCAGCATAATGTTTCATATATTCTTTTTTTTTAACATCTTTATTAGAGTATAATTGCTTTACAGTGGTGTGTTAGTTTCTGCTTTATAACAAAGTGAATCAGTTATACATATCCATATGTCCCCATATCTCTTCCCTCTTGCATCTCCCTCCCACCCTCCTTATCCCACCCCTCTAGGTGGTCACAAAGCACTGAGCTGATCTCCCTGTGCTATGCGGCTGCTTCCCACTAGCTATCTATTTTATGTTTGCTAGTGTATATATGTCCATGCCACTCTCTCACTTTGTCCCAGCTTACCCTTCCCCCTCCCCGTATCCTCACGTCCATTCTCTAGTAGGTCTGCATCTTTATTCCCGTCTTGCCCCTAAGTTCTTCTGACTATTTTTTTTCTTTTTTTTTTTAGATTCCATATATATGTGTTAGCATATGGTATTTGTTTTTCTCTTTCTGACTTACTTCACTCTGTATGACAGTCTCTAAGTCCACCCACCTCACTACAAATAACTCAGTTTTGTTCCTTTTTATGGCTGAGTAATATTCCATTGTATATATGTGCCACATCTTCTTTATCCATTCATCTGTTGATGGACACTTAGGTTGCTTCCATGCCCTGGCTATTGTAAATAGATCTGCAATGAACATTTTGGTACATGACTCTTTTTGAATTATGGTTTTCTCAGGGTATATGCCCAGTAGTGGGATTGCTGGGTCATATGGTAGTTCTATTTGTAGTTTTTTAAGGAACCTCCATACTGTTCTCCATAGTGGCTGTATCAATTTACATTCCCACCAACAGTGCAAGAGGGTTCCCTTTTCTCCACACCCTCTCCAGCATTTATTGTTTGTAGGATCTCCCAATTATTGGTTGATGATCCTGAGTTAGTTCTATTTTGTGGTGTATAATGGGATTTGTCTCCCCTCCCCCTGAGCCAGGAGATAGATGGGCCCCAGGTTAAACATTTACAACTGGCCTCCCATTTACATTTCATGAGGGAGGAAAACATGGGCTTCGGGCTGGACACTTACAGCTAGACTCCCATTTGCATTTCCTGGGACAGGAGATAGATGGCCTCCAGGTTAGACATTGAAAATCAGTCTCCTGTTTGCTCTCCGAAATGGAAGCAATGACAGAGACAGTGTAAATAGCCAGGTTTCATCTCCTGTGGACACCTTCAAAAGCTGAGGGGTGATCTGACAAGCCCAACCACACGCCGCCCGGGCTGGGAGTCTCCACTCTGTGTTCAGTTCTGTTCATGTGTACATGCGTGCAAGTGTGTTTGTGTGTGCATGTGTATGCATGTAGGGTGTGTACAGCTGAATAACAGGAGAGGATCTGCTGGGTTCCAGCATCCTGTGTGTCCCCCTCCCTGGCTGCCCTTGCTCAGGGCCACCTTAAGATAAAAGTCACGGCTGGAACAGAGAGGGGCTAAACCTTGTTTGAGTAAAGGGTCAAGAGGTCACATATTTCCCCTTCTTGGGGCAAGGGACACATTGCACATGGGCAGAAAGTCTCCTTGAGGGTCAAAAAGGAGGGCTCACCACCCCATAATATGTGATGCTAAGGCCACCCCATAGGCCTTTGGGCTGAAATCCAACTTGGAAAAAAGTTGCACACACATGTTGGGGAGGGTCCTAGGGCAGGTCAGGTGTGGAAAAAGAAGCCAGATAATTGGCCAAAGGTAAACAAAGACCAGGAAGAACTGCCCTATATAAACGACTTAACTGCCTCTTTATCGCTCTTCTTCTCCTTAGGGAGGATGCCCACACCCTTTCTCTCGGGGCGTGCATCTCTGCCTTGCTAAACAAACTGTTTCTCTGTTGTCTCCCACTTGTGCTATGTCTCTAATAATAAACTTTGTACCTGTTTTTACAGTTTTTACCTCCATGAGAAATGCATTTTTCACTGGGGGCAAGAGCCATGGGGTGTGGTGGCTATGATTCCTGGTTTTCATCCAGGCTACCCGGGTTCAATTCCTGGGCAGGGAATCATGCCACCACTCACTTCTGCCTCTCCAAAATCACCTCCACGACAGTTTAAAGATACTGGGGGAGCTTGGTTAAAAGATACAAGGATTTATTCAGTTGAAAGACACTGAGCCTCTGGTCTGGGTAAAATGAAGGGCATCAGAAAGCCAGCCTCCAACTAACACTCCAGCCATGTTTATGTACATATGGAATTTATACTTACAAATATTGAATACTTGTTTAATTGGGAATTAAAGGAAATCTTGCCCTAAAATGGCCAAGATAGGGTTCTTTTGACATTCTAAAAATGATTAGAAGAAAGCCAGCTTGATAAAACATCTTTTCAAAATTTTGAACTTAAAGGAACAAAAGCCCTTCTAGGAGGAACTTGCATTTCTCTCCCTGTGCTTTTGAGATGTAAATGTTATATCTGATCTTCTTAGGCATTTTATTCCGTGTTTCGAGAGCTTGGTCTTTGCCATCCAGAAGGTACACATATGGTGTACGTTTGGCAGCCAGCTGAATAGATTGGGATTCCAAGCAGTCATCTTGTCTGGCTATGCCAGCTCTCAGGAAAATTTGTTATAAGGAGTCCCAGCCCATAAGGGGCCTTGTCATCTCAACCTTTGTTGTGTCTATCTGCACAAAAAAGACCTTTAGTTTCTTAGACTATTATGGGGAGTAAACTTTCTGTATTTTAAGAAGGCTGCATTCTTTGCGCTGTCTTGCGGGGTTGCCTCCTGCGTCTTACTGGTTTGAGTTGCTATTAAGATACTATTCATCAATGGCCAGACATTGGATTCTTTAAATTGGAGAAACTTCTAAATTGCTAAATTTTTAGAGAGCTCTCATTTTAAACAGCTGTTTTATTGGTGCCTATGAAAATACCAAATTAAAACGTAGATGCAAAATATATATATATACATACATAAGTAAAACAGGTAACCTTAAAAACTCCCTTAGTTTAAGGGCTTCCCTGGTGGCGCAGTGGTTGAGAGTCCGCCTGCCGATGCAGGGAACGCGGGTTCGTGCCCCGGTCCGGGAAGATCCCACATGCCGCGGAGCGGCTGGGCCCGTGAGCCATGGCCGCTGAGCCTGCGCGCCCAGAGCCTGTGCTCCGCAACGGGAGAGGCCACAACAGTGAGAGGCCCGCGGACTGCAAAAAAAAAAAACAACAAAAAAACAAAAATACAAAACAAAAAAAAACCTCCCTTAGTTTAACACTAACAAATAAAAACTGTTTTAGGAAGCCTTATTTGTGGTTTCAGCTTCCCTTCAATGGTTCTTGTAGATGCTAATAAAAACATTAGCTTAATTAATGTTAATTAGGTTGATTAACAGGAGAATAAGAAGAAACTGAGGGGAAAGTCAAGAGACTTCTTCCCAACGAAGTGAAAAATTTAAAGGGACTTATCCCAACAGAATGGAAATCTTTAGATGATTATTAGGAAATGGGATAAATAAAATGGATTTTGATAGGATTAAAACAAGTTTTGACTACCTGGGGTTGGATAGACCAAAGGGACCCCCCAATTAGTCCCCCCAACATTAAAGTGCTCTCTATTAACCCCTATTTTGAAACAAAATTTAAAGGCTGGAAGAAAATTACACTGAGATACCTGACTAGCATTTACTTGGGACAACAGTGAGATCAATTAATGAAGTTAAGATTGACAAAAGGGCCTGTGTCCCTTGGCTTGACCCCTCACTGGGGACCCCAAAGCTTTTTATACAAAAATGGATAAAATGGCAAATCAAAACTACAATGAGATATCATCTCACACCAGTCAGAATGGCCATCATCAAAAAATCTAGAAACAATAAATGCTGGAGAGGGTGTGGAGAAAAGGGAACACTCTTGCACTGCTGGTGGGAATGTGAATTGGTTCAGCCACTATGGAGAACAGTATGGAGGTTCCTTAAAAAACTACAAATAGAACTACCATATGACCCAGCAATCCCACTACTGGGCATATACCCTGAGAAAACCGAAATTCAAAAAGAGTCATGTACCAAAATGTTCATTGCAGCTCTATTTACAATAGCCCGGAGATGGAAACAACCTAAGTGCCCATCAGCGGATGAATGGATAAAGAAGATGTGGCACATATATACAATGGAATATTACTCAGCCATAAAAAGAAATGAATTTGAGCTATTTGTAATGAGGTGGATAGACCTAGAGTCTGTCATACACAGTGAAGTAAGTCAGAAAGAAAAAGACAAATACCGTATGCTAACATATATATATGGAATTTAAGAAAAAAAAATATCATGAAGAACCTAGGGGTAAGGCAGGAATAATGATGCAGACCTCCTAGAGAACGGACTTGAGGTTATGGGGAGGGGGAAGGGTGAGCAGTGACGGGGCGAGAGAGAGTCATGGACATATACACACTAACAAACGTAGTAAGATAGATAGCTAGTGGGAAGCAGCCGCATGGCACAGGGATATTGGCTCGGTGCTTTGTGACAGCCTGGAGGGGTGGGATAGGGAGGGTGGGAGGGAGGGAGACGCAAGAGGGAAGAGATATGGGAACATATGTATATGTATAACTGATTCACTTTGTTATAAAGCAGAAACTAACACACCATTGTAAAGCAATTATACCCCAATAAAGATGTTAAAAAAAAAATGGATAAAATGGCCAGGGGATAAAAAGGAAAGTTTCTGGACTCCTTGTAAGACCAAGACTTGTTGATGGGGTCCTAATGGAGGCTTAAGTTAAAGGTACAAGAGTTATAAATTTGAAATAAAATCTTATAAAAACTGGTGTATTTGAATGGGATTTATATAAGATGGTTACATCTCTTTTGTCTAATTGTACTGTGGGATAGACATTACATCTCTATGAGGAATGCTTCCCCTGACTGGTATTATAAGACAGGGCATATAAATCTGTCCCTTAGGCAGTATTAATTAAACATACTAAAAGAAACCAATAGGGACTTCCCAGGTGGCACAGTGGTTAAGAATCCGCCTTCCAATGCAGGGGAAATGGGTTCGATCCCTGGTCAGGGAACTAGACCCCACATGCATGCTGCAACTAAGAGTTTGCATGCCACAACTAAAGAGCTGGAGAGCTGCAACTAAGACTCGGTGCAACCAAAATAAATAATTAATTTAATTAAAAGTTGATTTTTTAAAAAAAGAAAGAAACCAATATAGTTACCTGCGCCCACACAGTATAAAGTAAAAACTGGGCCCCAACATTCAGGGACTAATAAAAGCAATAATAAATATTTTTTGCCCCTAGGGTAAATTGCTCTGTTTAATTTGTGCATGCACAAAGAGGGTCTTTGTAGAATACCTTGTGCGTAAATTTTTGAAGGCATGATAAATTGAATCCCAAAGTTCTAGAACATAGAACTCTTGATTTCCAGTTTAGTGGAAAATCTTCTTGCTGATATTAAAAAAGCAAATGAAAGAAAATGTAATTGGGCAAATCAATCTTTTAATATCATTTAGGCAGCAGACCAGTTCTTTGGGGAATTAAAAGCAACTGTCTTTGTCTTGCCAATCTACAAATCAGAAATGTAAATACAGCCCACAGTGACCTGAGACTGAGCCTAATTAGCTCAATCAGGTTGAACCTGAAGCTGAAGAGGGAAAAAAGGAAAAAAGAGGCCTTTTATCAATAAAACTCAAACTGTTGGTGCTCTTGCCTTCTGAGATGGCCCACATTCTGTCTGTGGTGTGTGTTTCTCCCAGGGCCGTCTTGCCTTTTGAGACGCGAATAGCATTCTGCCTATGGAAAGTGTATCTCTCTAAATAAACTCAGCCATAAAAAGGAATGAAACTGGGTCATTTGTAGACACGTGGATGGACCTAGAGAGTGTCATACACAGTGAAGTAAGTGAAAAAGAGAAAAACAAATACCGTATATTAATGCATATATGTGGGATCTAGAAAAATTGTATAGATTATCTTATTTGCAAAGAAGAGAGACGTAGAGAACAAATGTATGGATACCAAGGGGGAAAGGGGTGGGGGTGGGAGGAATTGGGAGATTGGGATTGACACATATACACTACTGACGCTATGTATAAAATAGACAACTAATGAGAACATACTGTATAGCACAGGGACTCTACTTAATGCACTGTGGTGACCTAAATGGGAAGGAAATCCAAAAAAGAGGGGATATATGTATGTGTATAGCTGATTCACTTTGCTGTACAATAGAAACTAACACAACATTGTAAATCAACTATACTCCAATAAAAATTAATCAAAAAATTAAAAGTAAATAAATAAATCCACTTCTTACCTATCTAAAAAATAAATAAATAAATAAATAAAAACTAAACAAGGAACGAGGGGAAGATGGCGGAAGAGTAAGACGCGGAGATCACCTTCCTCCCCACAGATACACCAGAAATACATCTACATGTGGAACAACTCCTACAGAACACCTACTGAACGCTGGCAGAAGACCTCAGACCTCCCAAAAGGCAAGAAAGTCCCCACGTACCTGGGTAGGGCAAAAGAAAAAAGAATAAACAGAGACAAAAGGATAGGGACGGGACCTGCGCCCGTGGGAGGGAGCTGTGAGGGAGGAAAGGTTTCCACACACTAGGAAGCCCCTTCGCGGACGGAGACTGCGGGTGACAGAGGGGGAAAGCTTCGGGGCCGCGGAGGAGAGTGCAGCAACAGGGGTGCGAAGGGCAAAGCGGAGATTCCCACACAGAGGATCGGTGCCGACCAGCACTCATCAGCCCGAGAGGCTTGTCTGCTCACCCGCCGGGGCGGGCGGGGCTGCGAGCTGAGGCTCGGGCTTTGGTCGAAACGCAGAGAGAGGACTGGGGTTGGCGGTGTGAACACAGCCTGCAGGGGGTTAGTGCACCACGGCTAGCCGGGAGGGAGTCTGGGGAAAAGTCTGGACCTGCCGAAGAGGCAAGAAACGTTTCCTTCCCTCTTTGTTTCATGGTGCGTGAGGAGAGGGGATTAAGAGCGCTGCTTAAAGGAGCTCCAGAGACTGGCCCGGGCCTTGGCTAAAAGCGCGGAACCCAGAGACGGGCATGAAACGCTAACGCTGCTGCTGCCGCCACCAAGAAGCCTGTGTGCGAGCACAGGTCACTATCCACACCCCCCTTCTGGGGAGCCTGTGCAGCTCGCCACTGCCAGGGTCCCATGATCCAGGGACAACTTCCCCAGGAGAACGCACGGCGCGCCTCAGGCTGATGCAACGTCATGCCGGCCTCTGACGCCGCAGGCTCGCCCCGCACTCCGTGCCCCTCCCTTCCCCCGGCCTGAGTGAGCCAGAGCCCCCCAATCAGTGGCTCCTTTAACCCCGTCCTGTCTGAGCGAAAAACAGACGCCCTCAGGCGACCTACACACAGAGGCGGGGCCAAATCCAAAGCTGAGCCCCTGGGAGCTGTGAGAACAAAGAAGAGAAAGGGAAATCTCTCCCAGCAGCCTCAGAAGCAGCGGATTAAAGCTCCACAATCAACTGGATGTACCCTGCATCTGTGGAATACATGAATAGACAACGAATCATCTCAAATTGAGGAGGTGGACTTTGAGAGCAAAATTTATTATTTTTTCCCCTTTTCCTCTTTTGGTGAGTGTGTATGTGTATGCTTCTGTGTGAGATTTTCTCTGTATAGCTTTGCTTCCACCATTTGTCCTAAGGTTCTATCCGTCCTTTTTTTTTTTTCCTCTTCTTGTTTTTAAAAAAGAAAAATTTTTTTCTTAATAATTATTTTTTATTTTAATAACTTTATTTTATCTTACTTTATTTTATTTTATCTTCTTTCTTTCCTTCATTCCCTCCTTCCTTCTTTCCTCCTTCCCTCCCTTCCTCCTTTCTTTCTTTTTTCTTTCTTTCTTTCTTTCTTTCTTTCTTTCTTTCTTTCTTTCTTTCTTTCTTTTCTTTCTTCCTTTCTTTCTACTTTTTCTCCTTTTTATTCTGAGCTGTGTGGATGAAAGGCTCTTGATGCTGCAGCCAGGAGTCAGTGCTGTGCCTCAGAGGTGGGAGAGCTAACTTCAGGACACTAGTCCACAAGAGACCTCCAAGCTCCACAAAATATCAAACAGCAAAAATCTCCCAGAGATCTCCATCTCAACACCAGCACCCAGCTTCACTCAACAACCAGCAAGCTACAATGCTGGACACCCTATGCCAAACAACTAGCAAAACAGGAACACAACCTCACCCATTAGCAGAGAGACTGCCTAAAATCATAATAAGGCCACAGACACCCCAAAACACACCACCAGAAGTGGACCTGCCCACCAGAAAGACAAGATCTAACCTCATCCACCAGAACACAGGCATTAGTCCCCTCCACAAGGGAGCTTACACAACCCACTGAAGCAACCTTAGCCACTGGGGACAGACACCAAAAAAAACGGGAACTATGAACCTGTGGCCTACAAAAAGGAGACCCCAAACACAGTAAGATAAGCAAAATGAGAAGACAGAAAAACACACAGCAGATGAAGGAGCAAGATAAAAACCCACCAGACCTAACAAATGAAGAGGAAATAGGCAGTCTACCTGAAAAAGAATTCAGAATAATGTTAGTAAAGATGATCCAAAATCTTGGAAATAGAATGGACAAAATGCAAGAAACATTTAACAAGGACCAAGAAAAACTAAAGATGAAACAAACAATGATGAACAACACAATAAATGAAATGAAAAATACTCTAGATGGGATCAATAGCAGAATAACTGAGGCAGAAGAACAGGTAAATGGCCTGGAAGATAAAATAGTGGAAATAACTACTGCAGAGCAGAATAAAGAAAAAAGAATGAAAAGAACTGAGGACAGTCTCAGAGACCTCTGGGACAACAGTAAACACACCAACATTCGAATTATAGGGGCTCCAGAAGAAGAGGAGAAAAAGAAAGGGGCTGAGAAAATATTTGAAGAGATTATAGTTGAAAATTCCCTAATATGGAAAAGGAAATAGTTAATCAAATCCAGGAAGCACAGAGAATCCCATACAGGATAAATACGCCAAGACACATATTAATCAAACTGTCAAAAATTAAATACAAAGAAAACATATTAAAAGTAGCAAGGGAAAAGCAACAAAAAACACACAAGGGAATCCCCATAAGGTTAACAGCTGATCTTTCAGCAGAAACTCTGCAAGTCAGAAGGGACTGGCAGGACATATTTAAAGTGATGAAGTCGAAAAACCTGCAACCAAGATTACTCTACCCAGCAAAGATCTCATTCAGATTTGATGGAGAAATCAAAAGCTTTACAGACAAGCAAAAGCTGAGAGAGTTCAGCCCCACCAAACCAGCTTTGCAACAAATGAGAAAGAAACTTTTCTAGGCAAGAAACACAAGAGAAGGAAGACCTACAATAACAAACCCGAAACAATTAAGAAAATGGGAATAGGGACATACATATTGATAATTACCTTAAATGTAAATGCACTAAATGCTCCCACCAAAAGACACAGATTGGCTGAATGGATACAAAAACAAGACCCATATATATGCTGTCTACAAGAGACCCACTTCAGACCTAGAGACACATACAGACTGAAAGTAAGGGGATGGAAAAATATATTTCATACAAATGGAAACCAAAAGAAAGCTGGAGTAGCAATTCTCATATCAGACAAAATAGACTTTAAAATAAAGACTATTAGAAGAGACAAAGAAGGACACTACATAATGATCAAGGGATCAATCCAAGAAGAAGATATAACAATTGTAAATATTTATGCACCCAACATAGGAGCACCTCAATACATAAGGCAAATACTAACAGCCATAAAAGGGGAAATCGACAGGAACACATTCATAGTAGGGAACTTTAACACCCCACTTTCACCAATGAACAGATCATCCAAAATGAAAATAAATAAGGAAACACAAGCTTTAAATTATACATTATCCAAGATGGACTTAACTGATATTTATAGGACATTCCATCCAAAAACAACAGAATACACATTTTTCTCAAGTGCTAATGGAACATTCTCCAGGACTCATATCTTGGGTCACAAATCAAGCCTTGGTAAATTTAAGAAAATTGAAATTGTATCAAGTGTCTTTTCCGACCATAACACTATGAGACTAGATATCAATTACAGGAAAAGATCTGTAAAAAATACAAACACATGGAGGCTAAGCAATACACTACTTAATAACGAAGTGATCACTGAAGAAATCAAAGAGGAAATAAAAAACTACCTAGAAACAAATGACAATGGAGACACGACAACCAAAAACCTATGAGATGCAGCAAAAGCAGTTCTAAGAGGGAATTTTATAGCAATACAATCCTACCTTAAGAAACAGGAAACATCTAGAATAAACAACCTAACCTTGCACCTAAAGCAATTAGAGAAAGAAGGACAAAAAAAACCCCATAGTTAGCAGAAGGAAAGAAATCATAAAAATCAGATCAGAAATAAATGAAAAAGAAATGAAGGAAATGATAACAAAGATCAATAAAACTAAAAGCTGGTTCTTTGAGAAGATAAACAAAATTGATAAACCATTAGCCAGACTCATCAAGAAAAAAAGGGAGAAGACTCAAATCAATAGAATTAGAAATGAAAAAGGAGAAGTAACAACTGACACTGCAGAAATACAAAAGATCATGAGAGATTACTACAAGCAACTCTATGCCAATAAAATGGACAACCTGATAGAAATGGACAAATTCTTAGAAATGCACAACCTGCCAACCTGCCAGGAGGAAATAGAAAATATGAACAGACCAATCGCAAGCACTGAAATTGAAAGTGTGATTAAAAATCTTCCAACAGGGCTTCCCTGGTGGTGCAGTGGTTGGGAGTCCACCTGCTAATGCAGGGGATGCGGGTTCGTGCCCCAGTCTGGGAGGATCCCACATGCCGTGGAGCAGCTGGGCCCATGAGCCATGGCCACTGAGCCTGTGCGTCCAGAGCCTGTGCTCCACAGTGGGAGAGGCCACAACAGTGAGGCCCACATACCACACACACACAAAAAAATCTTCCAACAAACAAAAGCCCAGGACCAGATGGCTTCACAGGCGAATTTATCAAACACAGGCGAATTCTACAAACAAGAGCTAACATCTATCCTTCTCAAACTCCTAAAAAAAATAGCAGGGGGAGGAACACTACCAAACTCATTCTACGAGACCACCATCACCCTGATACCAAAACAAGACAAGGATGTCACAAAGAAAGAAAACTACAGGCCAATAGCACTGATAAACATAGATGCAAAAATCCTCAACAAAATACTAGCAAACAGAATCCAACAGCACATTAAAAGGATCATACACCATGATCAAGTGGGGTTTATTCCAGGAATGCAAGGATTCTTCAATATATGCAAATCAATCAACGTGATACACCATATTAGCTAATTGAAGGAGAAAAACCATACGATCATCTCAATAGATGCTAGAAAGCTTTTGACAAAATTCAACACCCATTTATGATAAAAACCCTGCAGAAAGTAGGCATAGAGGGAACTTTCCTCAACATAATAAAGGCCATATATGACATACACACAGCCAACATCATCCTCAATGGTGAAAAACTGAAAGCATTTCCACTAAGATCAGGAACAAGACAAGGTTGCCCACTCTCACCACTCTTATTCAACATAATTTTGGAAGTTTTAGCCACAGCAATCAGAGAAGAAAATGAAATAAAAGGAATCCAAATCGGAAAAGAAGTAAAACTGTCACTGTTTGCAGATGACATGATACTATACATAGAGAATCCTAAGGATTCTACCAGAAAACTGCTACAGCTAATCAATGAATTTGGTAAAGTAGCAGGATACAAATTTAATGCACAGAAATCTCTTGCATTCCTATACACTTATGATGAAAAATCTGCAAGTGAAATCAAGAAAACACTCCCATTTACCATTGCAACAAAAAGAATAAAATATCTAGGAATAAACCTACCTAAGGAGACAAAAGACCTGTATGCAGAAAATTATAAGACACTGATGAAAGAAATTAAAGATGATACCAATAGATGGAGAGATGTACCATGTTCTTGGATTGGAAAAATCAACATTGTGAAAATGACTCTACTACCCAAAGCAATCTCCAGATTCAATGCAATACCTATCAAACTACCACTGGCATTTTTCACAGAACTAGAACAAAAAATTTCACAATTTGTATGGAAACACAAAAGACCCTGAATAGCCAAAACAATCTTGAGAACGAAAAATGGAGCTGGAGGAATCAGGCTCCCAAACTTCAGACTATACTACAAAGCCACAGTAATCAAGACAGTATGGTACTGGCAAAAAACCAGAAAGATAGATCAATGGAACAGGATAGAAAACCCAGAGATAAACCCATGCACATATGGTCACTTTTTCTTTGATAAAGGTGGCAGGAATGTACAGTGGAGAAAGGACAGCCTCTTCAATAAGTGGTGCTGGGAAAACTGGACAGGTACATGTAAAAGTATGAGATTAGATCACTCCCTAACACCATATACAAAAATAAGCTCAAAATGGATTAAAGACCTAAATGTAAGGCCAGAAACTATCAAACTCTTAGAGGAAAACATAGGCAGAACACTCTATGACATAAATCACAGCAAGATGCTTTTTGACCCACCTCCTAAAGAAATGGAAATAAAAACAAAAATAAACAAATGGGACCTAATGAAACTTCAAAGCTTTTGCACAGCAAAGGAAACCACAAACAAGACCAAAAGACACCCCTCAGAATGGGAGAGAATATTTGCAAATGAAGCAACTGACAATGGATTAATCTCCAAAATATATAAGCAGGTCATGTAGCTCAATAACAAAAAAACAAACAACCCAATCCCAAAATGGGCAGAAGACCTAAATAGACATTTCTCCAAAGAAGATATACAGATTGCCAACAAACACATGAAAGAATGCTCAACATCATTAATCATTAGAGAAATGCAAATCAAAACTGCAATGAGATATCATCTCACACCAGTCAGAATGGCAATCATCAAAAACATCTAGAAACAATAAATGCTGGAGAGGGTGTGGGGAAAAGGGAACACTCTTGCACTGCTGGTGGGAATATGAATTGGTACAGCCACTATGGAGTACAGTAGGGAGGTTCCTTAAAAAAATACAAATAGAAGTACCATATGACCCAGCAATCCCACTACTGGGCATATACCCTGAGAAAACCATAATTCAAAAGGAGTCATGTACCAAAATGTTCATTGCAGCTCTATTTTCAATAGCCTGGAGATGGAAACAACCTAAATATCCATCATCGGATGAATGGATAAAGAAGATGTGGCACATATATACAATGGAATATTACTCAGCCATAAAAAGAAATGAATTTGAGCTATTTGTAATGAGGTGGATAGACCTAGAGTCTGTCATACACAGTGAAGTAAGTCAGAGAGAGAAAGACAAATACCGTATGCTAACACATATATATGGAATTTAAGGAAAAAATGTCATGAAGAACCTAGGGGTAAGACTGGAATAAAGACACAGACCTACTAGAGAATGGACTTGAGGATATGGGGAGGGGGAAGGGTAAGATGTGACAAAGTGAGAGAGTGTCATGGACATATATACACTAGCAAATGTAAAATAGATAGCTAGTGGGAAGCAGCCGCATAGCAGAGGGAGATCAGCTTGGTGCTTTGTGACCACCTAGAGGGGTGGGATAGGGAGGGTGGGAGGGAGGTAGATGCAAGAGGGAAGAGATATGGGAACATATGGATATGTATAACTGATTCACTTTGTTATAAAGCAGAAACTAACACACCATTGTAAAGCAATTATACTCCAATAAAGATGTAAAAAAAAAAAAAAAAACTAAACAAAACAAAAGCAAACAAACTCAAACTGCTTGAAAGCCTCCCTCACCCAAAATCGAATTAATGGCCTCCTTAAGGATGTATCAAGGACAGATACAAATCTCAAAGTCTTTTCTGCAAATAGTAAAAAGCCTTAATTATCTGAGCAAATAAATTTAACTTACACCAACTGTCATTTATAAATTAGTAAGTTTATATTGTAATACCTGATTCATGACTCAGATTTAAAATGAAGTTATGAGATCTCTAGTTATGTCTGTTTATACATCTGTGTGTACATTATACATATGATACATCTTTACCTTCAGATAGTATTATCAAAATTAAATTTATAGAAGAGCTCTATCTAATTGACTTAAAAGTAGCATTTACAAATTAAATATTTTTAAATGTAGTAGAAACTAACCCAAATGAATTTCAAGTTCACATGATCTGGGAAATATTCAATATTAAATTAATATTCAGTATTAAAGTTCAAGTTTGTTGGTTTAATTAATACAGATATGTCTTACTTTTTATTACACTTAGCTTTACTAAAAGTCAAATAAGGTCATATTATCTCTATTATAAAATTTATCAGTGAGAAAAATAGCTTGGGATGGTGGCTGACTTGGTGTCATGTCTCAAAGTTTTCATGGATAATCTAAACATAATTGTTGAGAACAAATGAATTAAATAGATATAAATGGGGTAAGAGCTTTTAGGCGAACCCTTGAAGAATAATTATGTTTTATGGTATATCTACTTAAAAATAGTTTCTCTAGATTTTTGGTAACTTGAAACTTTAGAATTTTGGTAAGTGAATTTAAATGATGGAAATTTATTAAATACCTAGACCATTTCCAAATAAAATAAGATACTGAAATATTAATTACTGAATATATGCTTCATTTTGCAGAGAAACTAAAGATATTTCGGACTATTAATGAAAATGTTTGGTGCCACACTAAAAAATAGTCTATAAAAAAGCACATATTTTTAGAAATCATAAATAATATTTGTAAGTTTGCCAATCTACAGAATGCTAATGTGAAAGACAGTGCATCGTTGCTTACTTCTTAGCTTTTACTAGAAATTATAGTACTTAAACATTAAGAATTCTAATTAATATACATAATTAAAACTACTAAAACTAATAAGGGTAACAACTTTGCATGAAAGGAAAAGGACATAA
Source organism: Orcinus orca (assembly GCF_937001465.1). Lineage (NCBI taxonomy): Eukaryota > Metazoa > Chordata > Mammalia > Artiodactyla > Delphinidae > Orcinus > Orcinus orca. The sequence continues at coordinate 98,275,434 of NC_064559.1, read as the reverse complement.
AGAATGAACATTTTGTTATGGGAAAAGAGAGTCATTTTGTTCCGGAGAGAAAAAAAGGAAGAAAAAGCACTGGACTAAATCTGAAAGTAAAAAAGACAGTTATAGAAAGTTTGTGGGAAAGGAACCCTGAGAAAAGAGTTTTGTGCATGGTCAGGACTGGCTAGAATTAAAATAAAATTTAATTGAGTAAATAAGTTTAAATATTAAAAGTAAGCTGGTACAAAACTAGAATTTGGTTTTCTCTCCAAGTTTAGAGAACAAAGTTTTCTTGGAATATTGATCTGCTTTTGATAACAGATTGTAACGTTTCTTTACCTTTTAAATAATTTGTTGTAGCTTTCTGTATTTGCCTTTAAAATCTTTAATGTCACGTTGGTTGAGTGAATAAGTATTGTTTCACACTGACCTATGATCCTATTTGACCAAGTGTTTTAAAAACGTTTTGAGGGCTTCCCTTCCCTGGTGGCGCAGTGGTTGAGAGTCCGTCTGCCAATGCAGGGGACACGGGTTCGTGCCCCGGTCCGGGAGGATCCCACATGACGTGGAGTGGCTGGGCCCGTGAGCCATGGCCGCTGGGCCGGTGCGTCTGGAGCCTGTGCTCCGCAATGGGAGAGACCACAGCAGTGAGAGGACCGCATACCGCAAAAAAAAAAAAAACCTTTTGATATCTTTGACAAACTTCCCAAGTCAAATTCCAAATGAATTCTCTTGACTTCTAGCTAACTTTGTGATGCTTCAAAGGGCCACTGAAACATCCCAAAGAGAGATATTAAACTGATTAGGGTTGTTGAGTATGTTAAATTACATGGGAAATATTGTCAAATAAGTTGTGATAAACTTTCTTAGGCTATATTATATGGGTATATGTCATTAATATAGAGCTTCTAAAAATTATATGAAATTCCTAAAAATCCGATATGTCCTGGTATAGTGTTATTAGTCATAATTCTAATTATTATCTTAAAATGTTGTATGTCACAGAATGTTGTATATTCTTTGTCAGTTATGTTGTAATCAGATATTTAACCATGCCATTTAAAATCTTTTGTCTTTTATATACAGTCATTGTTTTATGCTTTTACAAAATCAAGATCTTCAAGATTCACAGAAAGGACTTTTTGACAAATAAGGTTTCTGATGACTTGTAGATCATACCACTGAACTGGGTAAGAAATTACAAAACTCTAATGGAAAACCTGATGACTTCATCCAGATCAGCAGGAATCAATTACATGGGACTGAATGAACTAATAAACACAATTTGTATTTTATAACTTTTTTCTGAAATATTACTGACTTTTAATATTTATTTTCCAGAAAACCTTTCCTCTTACACTATGACCTACAAAAAAGTGATAAAGTATACCTTTGTAAACAAAGATGAAATATTTAGCTTTTTCTCTCTACCTGATCCCTCCGGAATCTGGCTTTTCCAGCTGGCTCCCCTCTGGACTTTATAACTTATTGCAATCCAGATTACAACTAGTTATACTCATCATTATTTTAATCTGTTCTCTCTTTGTTGTTTTCAAACTATGCTTTTTGTCTCTCTCTGCTCCACTCTGAGCTATATTACTTATATTCTGTCTATTTTGTAATATTATTGTTTCTTAAATTACCTGATGTGTAACCAGGCCTCCAACAAAATTAATGATGGCTAAAAGTCTTGAGGCAATGATCACATATATAACTCTATACAGAATAATTGTAATAGTGCAACTCTAGATATGGGAAGAAGTAACAAGGGAAAAACATTTCCTGGATCATAATAGACTAGTAAGACAGATGATCCAGAGAATTTTTGGTTATTAACAGGGCCTAATCCAGATATAGCACATGAATGGCCTATCACTGAGATCTTCGCCTTACTTAGGAATAAGTGTTCTTAGCGCCACGGGACAAATAGGTCATGAAATGCCTCCCAAACCTTGGTCAAATTTATGACCAACAAAGGGCACTGTAAAGAAAAAAATGTTGCCTGCCATTCCAGTTCTATAAGGATCAAGCCATTAGCCACTGCAGTTGCCCACAAACAGTGAGCTCCAAGGGGAATTCAGGATAGAGAAAAACAAGAAACATTCTGTGTTTTGGATATACTGGTCCTTAAATAGTTAAGATGTATATCTAAGGGAAATTTTTATTTTTTGTGGTATGCAGGCCTCTCACTGTTGTGGCCTCTCCCGTTGCGCAGCACAGGCTCCAGACGCGCAGGCTCAGCGGCCATGGCTCACGGGCCCAGCCACTCCACGGCATGTGGGATCTTCCTGGACTGGGGCACAAACCCGTGTCCCCTGCATCAGCAGGCGGACTCTCAACCACTGCACCACCAGGGAAGCCCCTAAGGGAAATTTTTAAATAACCCCAGATTCTTACATCTTCCCATACAGAGAAAAGCACTAAAATCATTAAGTTGAGATTTCTCTTCTTTGTGATTAGCACTAATCTTTTGATGCTTGACTACATGTTTTTCCAGCAAAAAGTTTGTATATATCCTGGCTCCTCCCTTACCTCTTCAGAGCAGTTCCTCAGAGCTATCTGAGAGGCTGTCTTCTGGGCGATAGTCCTCAGTAAGTTTCTTAATAAAACTTAATTCTCAGCTTTTATGTTGTGCATTTTTCTTTCATTTGACACTTGCTATCTGTCTCTGAACCCCAAGTGGAAGCAGAGACAGAAGCTCCTTGGTCTTCCCTGGATGACATTAGGAGCTGAGGCCCCTGTCCCAGTCCAACCCATCTACTCACCCAGGATCAGCAGTAACAGCCACAGAAACATGGGGATGTGGCCTGGTTGAGGGCAGGGAAAGTCTGTCTCACCATAAGCCAGGCTTCTTTCTCATCCACGAAAGAGGACAGAAGGGAGGTACTCAGATGAGATCTGCAAGAGTTAGAAAAGGGGAAGTAAAAGAATTATATCTTGCTTTGGGTTCTGAAAAATTAACACAACTACCTTCCTAAATGTTGTTTGTATTTCAACCCCGGCAGTTGTGCAGTTTTAGACGTTGACAGTTATCTTCTAGCAGCTCAACTCTCTCTGGAGAAATGTCTCCAAGGCTGTGCTGGGTTCTCTGAAATGCCACACTATAGATTTGCTAGTATTCAAATAACTTTTTTTCATTTTTCAAATGGAAAAACTCTTCCATTACCTTGAATTCATACAACATCTGGTTCTGCATAAGGCTCCTAATATAGACATACCTGGTGACTGTGGTGTCCTGCTATGTTTTATGGTGTAAGTCACAAAAAGTCAAAGGGTCAAAGCAGACACGAAAGCCTTTTGACTTTACATAAACTGGCACAAAGTTGTTGAGGAGGAAAAATTTTTTAAAATTCACCAACTACAAAAGGAGCTGCCCCTAAATTCCTCCCAGATCTGTGCAAATTAGGAGATAAAAGAACAAGCATTAGGTAGGAAACTGTTTTGTGCCCCATCTCAGCCTGTAACCAGTGCTGTGCCTGGACAGGCCCTTGTGATTCTTATTATGATTGCAAGACACCCTCAGCAATAACCACGAAGAAACTTTGGAAAAAAAAAGTTTATTACTCATAGGTCCTGGAAAGCTTTTATTGGGGTGGAGGGTGGGGCTTAGTGTTTTGAGGGCTCACTCTTTATTGGTGAATTTAAAATATAAAAGCCAGAAGTTAAAGCACAGGAAGAGAAAAAAACAAGAGGCCCAAATGGTCAGTTATCAAAATCAACCAATATCCCTAAAACAAAGGAGCCTGGGGGGCAAAGGAGGGCGGTGGGGTGGGCTTTGGTGCTGCCTTTTATCTAGTGGCTGGCAATGTGTTTATTCAAAGTAGCTCTTTGAAGTGGATGCCTCAGCAATCAAAGTTTAAGTCGGGCACTTGCATTATGAAAGAAAGAACAACTGTTAGGGCCCATACTACAGAACCTCTGTTTTTAAAGCCAGAGCCTTTATCAGAGAGGCCTTCCCTGGCCTTGCAATCAAAGAGGTCTCACCTGATTATTTTCTGTTTCAAGCTCCTGTATGCTTGTTTTTCATAGCATTTTATCATTATTTGTAATTATTTCCTCTATTTTCTTGTTTGTTTTTATGTCTTCTCCTCAGCTATCATTCAAGGGCCCATGTTTAGCTTACCCATTGTTGTATCCCTTGTACCTCTACCAATTTTCTCTTGCAGGGAGGCATTAAATAAGTGTTTTTTGAGAAACTATGAAAAACTCTGGACCAGGGTTTCTTGACATTTATTTCATTAGCACTTCCCTAAGGGGCCTTTTCAGATTTTTTTTTCTATCCACCCCCCTCCTCTATGAAACATTAATAGCACAGATACGCTGTATGTATATATATACATAAAAAGTAAGATTTTTTTTTCACCTCCACAAGGATCAATTTTTGCTGCTTTGAGGGTGATATCACCTCTGTTGGGAATGCATGCTCGAGACATAGAGACAGACCATTCTCAGCAATCTAACTACCAGGATAGAAAGTTATGACCATTCAAAGACATCTTTGTATTAGAAACAGAAACCTCTGATCAAGTTTCCCTTCTTTGTGGATGCTATCCTGAGGCTATAATGGAAAGAAGTCCTCTCCTTTAACCAGATGGCATTCTTTTCTTCCCCCCCATGACAGTTACCAAATTTTGTTTTTCTGTATGCATTTACGTGGTTATGATGTTCCTTTCTCTCCTTAGACTGTAGTATCACAGGGCTGAAAAGAGTCTGGTGTGTTCTCCATCACGTTTTCTTTCTTTTCTTCCTTCCTCCCATCCCTTATTTCCTCCTACACTCCTTCCTCCCTTCCTCTCTTTTTTTGTTGTAGAAAGAACAGTTAACATGATATCTATTTTCTTAACAAATTTTTCATTATACATTATTGTTGACTATAGATACAATGTTGTACAGCAGCGCTCTAAAGCTTAACTTAATCTTGCGTAACTGAAACTTCATGCCAGTTGACTAGTAACCCCTCAGTTCCTCCTCCTGTCAACCACAGTTCCACTCTGATACTATGAATTTGATTATTTTAGATAGCTCATGTAAGTGGAATAATGCAATGTTTGTTTTTCTGTGACTGGCCTATGTCACAACATAATTGTCCTCATGTTTCACCCATGTTGTCACAAGTTGAAGAATTTCCTTCCTTTTTTAAGGCTGAGTAGTTTTTCATTGTATGTACATATAACAGGGAAGAGCCAATCCTGTCTCCATGTTGGATCTGTTTCTTTACTTTAACCTTTGCTTCCTGTTGCTTTTGTTCACTAAAAGAACACTGTGTATACATAATGGCCTGCCTTCGGGAACCCTGCCCCTCTGCCTGAATGTTAAACCAAAGTACCTTTGTTTAGGGAAGCAACCTGACCCTGTCCGCCTGGGAACAGCTGCAAGAAAGAAGAAATTAGCATGTCCCCTCTCCGAGGCTGGCCATTCCAGGAGATATTTGCAAGACTTATGGCCTTTTTATTTTACTTCCTCACCTCCTCCCACCCTCTGTTCTATGAAAGAAACTGACATCCAGACCCCCATAAGATGGTTTTTTTTTAGACACTAGTCTGCCATTTTCTCTGTCTGCCAGGTTTCCAAATAAAGTCATTATTCTTTGCCTCAACACCTTGTCTCCTGATTTATTGGCCTGTCATCCAGCGAAAAGAGGGAACTTGGACTCAGTAACATGTATACCATGCTTTCTTTATCCATATATCTATTGATGGACAGTGAGGTTTCTTCCACATCATGGTTATTGCGCATAGTGCTTTAATGAACATAGCAGTGCTAATATCTGTTCAAGATCCTGATTTCAATTATTTTGGATGAATACACAGAACTGGGATTGGTGGATCATACAATAGTTCTATCTTTAATTTTTGTTAGAAACTTTATACTGTTTAATATAGATGCTGTATCTTACAGATTATGATGCCTTACTAAAATTGGTGAAACTTATAAGAGGAAAATAAAGTGAGGAGGTGCAACAAAGTCAGGTTTAAGCCTCTGCAGTCAGGGAAATATGGATTCTGGTCTTAGCTCTACCCTCTACTGACTGTATGAACATGGCAAACTACTTCCCCAAGATTGTTAACCATGGACAATATCACACACTTAAAACATACTTTTTTTTAATAATTCCAGATAATATGTGTAAGTTTTCCATACATAATAGACCCAATAATTAGTCATTGGTAACATTTTTTGGCTAGTAGAATATTAGTAGGGATCAGTATGATATATCATTTGGAGGTATTCTCTAAGTTTTGGGTCTTAAAAATTGTATATTACAAAGAGATAAAGTTATGCTGAAAAGGCTAAAAACATAACACCTTTATGAAAGTGTTGGTTATAAAAGGTGGATGCATTTACACTTCCAGTAATGATGGAAGAAGAAACTGAACTAACCTTTCTTTTGAGGATCACTAGAAATGCTGGGCGAAATTCTTTTAAAAGTCTCTTTCAAGGTACTGAAGAGATAATAAGACAGCGAAGAATTCTGAGACACGATTAGAGAAGAAAGGAGCTCAGGGAGAAAAACCTGGCTTCTGAAACCACTTGTTTAAAAGGGCACTTGCCAAGTCCAGAAAGGGCAGCAGGGAGGCTTGTGCTTTAGCCCAGTCCTGTGGGGTTGGGAGACATGGACTGGTATTCATGCTGGTGTGTGTGGAAGTGTTTAAAATATGATTGTAAAATTAAAAAGAATAAAATACTGCCATTTGCAGCAACATGAATGGATCTAGAGAATACTTAGCTTAGTGAAACAAGTCAGGCAGAGAAAGACAAATACTATATGATATCAGTTACATGTAAGCAATCTAAAAAATAATACAAATATACAAAACAGAAACAGACTCACAGGCATAGAAATCAAACTTATGGTTACCAAAGAGGATACAGAGAGAGGTAGGGAGGGATAAATTAGAAGTATGGGATTAACATATACAAACTATGATACATAAAATAGATAAGCAACAAGAGTTTACTGTATAGCATAGGGAATTATATTCAATATCTTGTAATAACTTATAATGGAATATGATCTGCAAAATAAAAAAAAAAAACCAGAAGCAGAACCAAATCACTGTGCTGTATACCTGAAACTAATGCAATATCATAAATCAGCTATACTTCAATAAAAAATATATATATGGCTGTAAAGTTTTTGACAGTTCCTCAATTTAGAGGTGGAGTCTATACTCCCTCCCCTTGTATCTGGAGAAGTTTGTTAGGTGCTAAGACCCAATAAAACTGTGGTGGAAGTGATACTGTAATTTTTGAATTAGTTGATGAGATGTTATAGATTTACTATCACATTTTTTTTTGAAGCTTAAGCCAACATATAAAAAGTCTGACTATCCTAAGGCCACCATGTTATGAGGAAGTCCAGACCACATTGAAGGGTCATACATACACACTCTAATTGACTGTCCAGGTTGAGGTCCCAACCTATAGCCAGCATCAACCACCAGACATGCAGGTGAAGATGGCCCCTTATGATCCATATAATAGATCCAAGAATTCAAAAAGGAGTCACTGTTCTTGTCATGAGTTGGGTAACTGAGAAGAAATGGATAAATAAAAGATAAAATATTATACTAAGTTGTTTTCATTTATTTAAATAAAACTCTTAATTATATTTTACTCCATTGCATATAAACTAATTTTGTCTATTGAAAATTATTAAATTACATTTAATAATTGGACTTTTTATTTAAAAGTCAAGCATGGAGGAATGTGCTAATGGTTTTAGTCTCAAGTGACTACACACAGGGAAAAATGACAAATTGTAAAATTAGTAATATGGCAACGTTGCCCACTACATGGAGCCTTAGAAAATTGTGAAGCATGAAAATAAGTGATCAGATTTTTGAAGGTTTTCATTTTTCTCTCTTTTTTTTTCAAATCCAATCTATAGCAGTAATGGGTCCTGGAATCCTTGCCAATACTATGCAGAAACAGTAAATATAAATTCATGTAAATTTAAGCATAGTGTGTACTTTTCAGGTTAGTGTGGAGAGAAGAAAAGCAGTCAGGCATTGAGGGAGCTCACCTTCTCCAACTCCCCCCATAGAGCAGACATCACCTAGACCTCCACCTATTTTCTGAAACCCAAGTATGGTACCAATAAAAAGCCATTGACTATAATACTACTCCTGTATCCAGGGACCATCAACCCACCTGAGATGGAGAGTGGCACCAGTTCACAGAACTGGGCCCCCAGGCCATTGTCAGCCTCACAGGAGTAGCTTCCAGAATGCCCTGCAGTTAGAGAGAGGTTGAAGGATGCTCCTTCTCCAGAGGGCACTGAACTGCTACCCAGGTTGATGTCCTCATGATAAAACCGGTACAGGATTGGGGTGGGGGATGTAGGGGCAGCTCCAAGCCTCACAGCAAAGCTCTACCATATCCACCATGACAGCCTGGGTCCTGGGACCCCTGAGGGTGAGGACAGGACAAGATGTTGGAACTAACAGACCCAAAGGGGGCTATCAGAGAGGATTTGTGATGCTGCATTAGACTCATGAATTCCCATACCAGGATCTCAGCATCGGGCCTGGATCTTGGTCATTGTGTATTCCTTCCATTCCTGTATCCCCATTAGAGCAATCAGAGGTTGTTTTTTCAAAGTGTCTTTAGAAATTTGGGGAAATATCAATTCTGGGTAATTGTCTAGAGACATGATCATTTGTCGTTCTCATCTTATTTACTTCTAATGCCAACCCAACCACCTTTGTGTTTTCTGCTATGAAAAAAGAAGATATCAGCAGTTTAACTTGTGAAGGTAACCCATCCTCAAGTTGTTGGTGGTTCTCCACATCACTGATCACTGGGATCTCCTGGAATTTCCTCATGACTTCTGGCTCTTTGTTTGGGGATTTCTGTCTGAGATGAATGGGAGTGAAATTTAATTCTCACAGAAATATTCACCACCTTGTTCTGGATGGGATTGTGGCCATTGTCAGCTCTATAGTAATATTGGCCAGCATTGTACTCCTTCACAGCTGGGATCTCCAGGTCTGCTGACAGGAAATGCTGGGCTTCTGTCCCAGACTGGTTCCTGTGGTCTCTCTGTGCTAGGAAAATGTGATGTCTCCTGTGCCCTCAGCCACTGAGCAGAGTAGGGTGAGATCCCCTCCTTCAGTCTCTTGTCCCCCAGGGACCTGGGTATCTAAGCTTACATTAGAGCCCAGGACTTCTAGCTGAATAGAAGATGACATATAAGAACCCTGACTATGAAAGACTCTGGGAACAGAAGGTAGACTTATTTCAGACTCTAATACAAGGAGTGGGAATATGGGTATTGCTTATGTAACATATTACAAGTATACAATGGTAAGGAATCCATGGTAATTATCCTTGAAGAATGTGGATGCAGATACTTTCAGGTCCTAACCCAGATCTGGGCTAATTTCATGGGTAGCGATCATTAAAGAATCATGATGAATCATCCACTACATGAGAGAAGAAACATTTTTTTTGGATGAGTCACTGTGCAGACACATACCTTTTGCATAGAATTAAGAAGTTTACTGGTAGCATCAGTCTACCTCGAAAAAGGCACTGTTCCTAATAATGTCAATAAAAATTCCTCCACTATTCCCAATTTCAAGGATCAGCACAAATTGTCACCCTCTCCTCTGACCACTCCAGTTCACTTTGATTTCTGCTCTTCTGACTCTTCATTTTAGCCCCATATGTGTTGCAATCCAGCATGTGGAGACATTTGGAGAGCAGGAGCCTTGTCTTTTAAAGTTCCCAACCCTCTACTAAATGCCAATGCACACAGTTGGTGATCAATGAAGATTTGATTGATGATATTACTTTAATAAGAAGAGAAAGATTATAAGGAGCTTAGTCCATTTGTTATTCTTATGAAATGCCAAGAGCAATTTGGAGAGTTTCTCTAGTCCAGCTCCTACTTTCCACAAGGACAGAAGTTGAACAAAGAAACAAAAGACTAGCCATCCATGCTGAAGCTACAGTGTTCATGTTTTTCCCCATGCTCAGCCCCACTGATACTTATTCTGCCCGTGAATTTAAGATTGGAGGCTCCAGTTTCTGACACTGTGAGTCACTGTCTCTGCATGACACCAGTAAGACCCTGAGTCTTCACTCCCCATGGTGGGGAACTAGAGCTCTGGGGAGCTGCTCTAGCCTAACCCCAGGGTCCTGCTATCCCTGAAGAAGCAAACTGGAGCTGGGCATCTGAGCTCTGTGGAGAGGGATGGGTCTTTCAAGAGAGATCACGGTCACTGGGCCCTCCTCAATGGGCCCAGAAGAGCTGACTGTCAGCCCAGGACATGGAAACAGCTCTGGAGAGAAGGATCACAACAGTTTTCAGAGCAGTAAGATTTACAGTTCCTGCTGAAAAGTACCTGGTGAGAAACAACCCCAGCAAACAGGGCATTCAGAACCAGACATGCCACGTACCATGTCTCCCTTACATGGTCAAACCACAAGCACTCCAGTTCATGTTTGGTGTATGGGTAGCTTTCCCCTATGAAGTACCCACCTGCTCTGCTACCACTGTCTCCTATCCACCCCAGCTCCCACAGGAGTGGCAGTTTTACTTAAGACTTCAATCCTTACTACTCTTTACTATTTCTGTTTTTAGAGTTTTCTTCCAGTAACAGTACAGTAATATTTACCACTGTCACTCAAAATGCATTTTGGATAGGAAAGCTTGAGACTTCATCTGTAAAAACAATAATGCTTTTCTATCTTTGTAATAAGTCACTGTCTTTATTTTCTAAGCCTTTTCTCTCTGGCATATCAGAACTACACTGTTTCATTCAAAGACAGAAGAGGGAGCCAGGACAGTGAACCAGTCTGAAAGAGAGGGGAGGGGGGAACTGGATTTTTCATTTCTGCAGAGAATCCAATGTCTGACCATCTCCCTTATTCTTAGGCAATGAGATGTGTCAGGTGTAACCTCTTCATCTTTAGACAAGATAGAAGTTTCAACCCATTCCTTAGTCACTCAGAGATGCATCTTATTTTTCCTGAGGAGATATCTTATTCAACTTGGGCTGCTCTAACAAAATGCCATAAACTAGGGGGCTTATCAACAGCACAAATTTATTTCTCACAGTTCTGGAGGCTGAAAGTCCAAGATCAGGGTGCCAGCATTGTCCAGTTCTGGTGAGGACCCCTTTCCAGGTTGCAGACTGCTGACTTGTATTCTCATACAGCAGGAAGAGACCCAACTAGTTCTCCAGCCTCTTCTTATAAGGGCACTAATCTCATTCATGAAGAGCCCACCCTCATGATCTAATTACCTCACAAAGCTTCCACCTCCAAATACTATCACATTGAGAATATGGTTTTAACATATGAATGGGTAACAGGCTAAAACATTCAGTCCATTACAGGGAATGTCAAGGTAAACATAACTTTTTACATGGATACAGGGTGTTCTGCTAAAGCTCCTACTCCTTAGCTCACTCCATTGATGACTTCACATAGGGGACCCTTGTCCTCGGTGGACATTTTGCTTTCCCACCCCTTATGCTTTCATCCAGTCTTTAACGGCACCACATTGTATTGTAAAATCATGTTCTGTTCCTTCTTCTGAGCTTGCTAGATGAAACAACCAAGTGGCCTCGATAACGGGAATAAGCTGGTTACTGGAATAAGATCTAGTATCTTTGTTTTTTATCTTCTTTTAACATCTTTATTGGAGTATAATTGCTTTACAATGGTGTGTTATTTTCTGCTGTATAACAAAGTGAATCAGCTGTACATATGCATATATCCCCATATCTCTCCCCTCTTGTGTCTTCCTCCCACCCTCACTATTCCACACCTCTAAGTGGACTCAAAGCACTGAACTAATCTCCCTGTGCTATGAACTGCTTCCCACTAGCTATCTATTTTGCATTTGGTAGTATATATATGTCCATGCCACTCTCTCACTTCCTCCCAGCTTATCCTTCCCCCTCCCTGTGCCCTCAAGTCCATTCTCTACATCTGCATCTTTATTCCTGTCCTGCCCCTAGGCTCTTCAGACTTGTTTTTTTGTTGTTTTTTTTGTTTTTAGATTCCATACATATGTGTTAGCATACGATATTTGTTTTTCTCTTTCTGACTTACTTCACTCTGTATGACACTCTCTAGGCCCATCCACCTCACTACAGATAACTCAATCTCATTTCCTTTTTTGGTTAAGTAATATTCCATTGTACATATGTGCCACATCTTCTTTATCTATTCATCTGTCGATGGACACTTAGGTTGCTTCCATCTCCTGGCTATTGTAAATAGAGCTGCAATGAACATTGTGGTACATTACTCTTTGAATTATGGTTTGATCAGGGTATATGCCCAGTAGTGGGTTTGCTGGGTTATATGACAGTTCTATTTGTAGTTTTTTAAGGAAACTCCATACTGTTCTTCATAGTGGCTGTATCAATTTACATTCCCACCAACGGGGAAGAGGGTTCCCTTTTCCCCACACCCTCTCCAGTATTCATGGTTTGTAGATTTTTTGATGATGGCCATTCTGAGTTAATACTTCATTGTGGTTTTCATTTGCATTTCTCTAATGATTAGTGATGATGAGCATACTTCATTTGTTTGATGGCAATCTGTATATCTTCTTTGGAGAAATGTCTATTTATGTCTTCTGCCCATGTTTGGATTGGGTTGTTTGTTCTTTTGATATTGAGCAGCATGAGCTGCTTGTATATTTTGGAGATTAATCCTTTATCAGTTGCTTCATTTGCAAATATTTTCTCCCATAGTGAGGGTTGTCTTTTCATCTTATTTACGGTTTGATTTGCTGTGCAAAAGCTTGTAAGTTTCATTAGATCCCATTTGTTTATTTTTGTTTTTATTTCCATTTCTCTAGGAGGTGGGTCAAAAAAGATCTTGCTGTGATTTATGTTGAAGAGTGTTCTTCCTATGTTTTCCTCTAAGAGTTTTACAGTGTCTGGACTTATATTTAGGTCTTTAATCCATTTTGAGTTTATTTTTATGTAGGGTATTGGGAAGTGTTCTAATTTCATTCTTTTACATGTAGCTGTCCAGTTTTCCCAGCACCACTTATTGAAGAGGCTGTCTTTTCTCCATTGTATATTCTTGCCTCCTTTATCAAAGATAAGGTGACCGTATGTGTGTGGGTTTATCTCTGGGCTTTCTATCCTGTTCCATTGATCTATATTTCTGTTTAAATGCCAGTACCAAACTGTCTTCATTACTGTAGATTTATAGTATTATCTGAAGTCCAGGAGCCTGATTCCTACAGCTCTGTTTTCCTTTCTCAAGATCGCTTTGGCTATTCGGGGTCTTCTGTGTTTCCATACAAATTGTGAAATTTTTTGTTCTAGTTCTGTGAAAAATGCCATTGGTAGTTTGACAGAGATTGCACTGAAGCTGTACATTGCCTTGGGTAGTATAGTCATTTTCACAATGTTAGTTCTTCCAATCCAAGTACGTGGTATATCTCTCCATCTATTTGTATCATCTTTAGTTTCTTTCATCAGTGTCTTACTGTCTTCTTCATACAGGTCTTTTTTCTCCTTAGGTAGTTTTATTCCCAGATATTTATTCTTTTTGTTGCAATGGTAAATAGGAGTGTTTCCTTAATTTCACTTTCAGATTTTTCATCATTATTGTATAGGAATGCAAGAGATTTCTGTTCATTAATTTTGTATCCTGCTACTTTACCAAATTCATTGATTAGCTCTAGTAGTTTTCTGGTAGCATCTTTAGGATTCTCTATGTATAGTATCATGTCATCTGCAAAGAGAGACAGTTTTACTTCTTCTTTTCTGATTTGGATTCCTTTTATTTCTATTTTTCTCTGATTGCTGTGGCTAAAACTTCCAAAATTATGCTGAGTAATAGTGGTGAGCGTGGGCAGCCTTGTCTTTTTCCTGATCTTAGTGGAAATGCTTTCAGTTTTTCACCATTGAGAATGATGTTGGTTGTGGGTTTGTCATATATGGCCTTTACTATGTTGAGGTAATTTCCCTCTATGCCTACTTTCTGGAGGGTTTTTATCATAAATGGGTGTTGAATTTTGTTGAAAGCTTTTTCTCCATCTATTGAGATGATAATATGGTTTTTCTCCTTCAATTAGTTAATATGGTGTATCACATTGATTGATTTGCATATATTGAAGAATCCTTGCATTCCTGGAATAAACCCCACTTGATCATGGTGTATGATCTTTTAATGTGCTGTTGGATTTTGTTTGCTTGTATTTTGTTGAGGACTTTTGTTCATCAGTGATATTGGCCTGTAGTTTTCCTTTTTTGTGACATCTTTGTCTGGTTTTGGTATCAGGGTGATGGTGTCCTCCTCCCTCTGCTATATTTTGGAAGTGTTTGAGAAGGATAGGTGTTAGCTCTTTTCTAAATGTTTGGTAGAATTCGCCTGTGAAGCCATCTGGTCCTCAGCTGTTGTTTGTTGGAAGATTTTTCATCACAGTTTCAATTTCCATGCTTGTCATTCGTCTATTTATATTTTCTATTTCTTCCTGGTTCAGTCTTAGAAGGTTGTGCTTTTCTAAGAATTTGTCCATTTCTTCCAGGTTGTCCATTTTATTGGCGTATAGTTGCTTGTAGTAATCTCTTATGATCCTTTGAATTTCTGCAGTGTCAGTTACTTCTCCTTTTTCATTTCTCATTTTATTGATTTGAGTCTTCCTTTTTTTCTTGATGAGTCTGGCTAATGCTTTATCAATTATGTTTATCTTCCCAAAGAATCAGCTTTTAGTTTTATTGATCTTTGCTACTATTTTTTCCTTCATTTCTTTTTCATTTATTTCTGATCTGATCTTTATGATTTTTTTCCTTCTGCTAACTTTTGGGTATTTTTGTTCTTCTTTCTCTAATTGTTTTAGGTGTAAGGTTAGGTTGTTTTTTTGAGATGTTTCTTGTTTCTTAAGGTAGGATTGTATTGCTATAAAGTTCTCGTTTAGGACTGCTTTTGCTGCATCCTATAGGTTTTGGGTCATTGTGTTTTCATTGTCATTTGTTTCTAGATTTTTTTTTATTTTCTCTTTGATTTCTTCAGTGATCTCTTGGTTATTAAGTAGTGTATTGTTTAGCCTCCATGTGTTTGTATTTTTTTTTCATGTGTTTGTATTTTTACAGATTTTTTCCTGTAATTTATATCTAGTCTCATAGCGTTGTGGTCAGAAAAGGTACTTGATATGATTTCAATTTTCTTAAATTTACCAAGGCTTGATTTTGACCCAAGATATGATCTATCCTGGAGAGTGTTCCATGAGCACTTGAGAAGAAAGTGTATTCTGTTGTTTTTGGATGGAATGTCCTATAAATATCAATTAAGTCCATCTTGTTTAATGTATCATTTAGAGCTTGTGTTTCCTTATTTATTTTCATTTTGGATGATCTGTCCATTGGTGAAAGTGAGGTGTTAAAGTACCCTACTATGAATGTGTTACTGTCAATTTCCCCTTTTATGGCTGTTAGTATTTGCCTTGTGTACTGAGGTGCTCTTATGTTGAGTGCATAAATATTTACAATCGTTATATATTCTTATTGGATTGATCCCTTGATCATTATGTAGTGCCCTTCTTTGTTCTTTTAATAGTCTTTATTTTAAAGTCTCTTTTGTCTGATATGAGAATTGCTACTTCAGCTTTCTTTTGGTTTCCATTTGCATGGAATTTCTTTTTCCATCCCCTCACTTTCAGTCTGTATGTATCCCTAGGTCTGAAGTCAATCTCTTGTAGGCAGTATATATATGGGTCTTGTTTTTTTATCCATTCAGCCAGTCTGTGTCTTTTGTTGGGAGCATTTAATCCATTTACATATAAGGTAATTATTGATATGTATGTTCCTATTACCATATTCTTAATTGTTTTCAGTTTGTTACTGTATGTCTTTTCCTTCTCTTGTGTTTCTTGTCTAGAGAAGCTCCTTTAGCATTTGTTGTAAAGCTGATTTTGTGTTGCTGAATTCTCTTAGCTTTTGCTTGTCGGTAAAGGTTTTAATTTCTCCATCGAATCTGAATGAGATCCTTGCTGGGTAGAGTAATCTTGGCTGTACGTTTTTCCCTTTCATCACTTTAAATATGTTCTGCCACTCCCTTCTGGTTTGCAGAGTTTCTGCTGAAAGATCAGCTGTTAACCCTATGGGGGTTCCCTTGTATGTTATTTGTTGTTTTTCCCTTGTTGCATTTAATATTTTTTCATTGTATTTAATTTTTGATAGCTTGATTAATATGTGTCTTGTTTCTCCTTGGATTTATCCTGTACGGATTTATCCTGCGCTTCCTGGACTTGATTAACTATTTCCTTTCCCATATTAGGGAAGTTTTTAACTATAATCTCTTCAAATATTTTCTCAGTTCCTTTCTTTCTCTCTTCTTCTTCTGAGATCCCTATAATTTAAATGTTGGTGTGTTTAATGTTGTCCCAGAAGTCTCTGAGACTGTCTTCAATTCTCTTCATTCTTTTTTTTTATTCTGCTCTGCAGTAGTTATTTCCACTATTTTGTCTTCCAGGTCATTTATCTGTTCTTCTGCCTCAGTTATTTTGTTATTGATTCCTTCTAGAGAATTTTTAATTTCATTTTTTGTGGTTTCATCATAGTTTGTTTGCTCTTTAGTTCTTCTAGGTCCTTGTTAAACATTTCTTGTATTTTCTCCATTCTATTTCCAAGATTTTGGATCATCTTTACTACCATTGATCTGAATTCTTTTTTAGGTAGATTGCCTATTTCTTCTTCATTTGTTCTGGTGGGCTTTTACCTTGCTCCTTCATCTGTTGTGTGTTTCTCTGTCTTCTCATTTTGCTTAACTTACTGTGTTTGGGGTCTCCTTTTTGTAGGCTGCAGGTTTGTAGTTCCCATTGTTTTTGGTGTCTGCCCCCAGTGGGTAAGGTTAGTTCAGTGGGTTGTGCAGGTTTCCTGGTGGAGGGGAGTAGTGCCTGTGTTTTGGTGGATTAGGCTGGATATTGCCTTTTTGTTGAGCAGGACCTCGTCTGGTGGTGTGGTTTGGGGTGCCTGTGAACTTACTATGATTTTATGTAGCCTCTCTGCTAATGGGTGGAGTTGTGTTCCTGTCTTGCTAGTTATTTGGCATAGGGTGTCCAGCACTGTAGTTTGCTGGTCATTGAGTGGAGCTGGGTCTTTATATTGAGATGGAGATCTCTGGGAAAGCTTTCACCATTTGATACTATGTGTGACTGGGAGGGCCCTGGTGGACCAGTGTCCTGAACTTGGCTCTCCCACTCAGATGTTCAGGACTGACACCCGGCTGGAGCACCAAGATCCTGTCAGCCACATGGCTAAGAAGAAAAGGGAGAAGAAAATAAATAAACAAATAAAGTAAAATAAAATAAAAAGTTATTAAAATAAAAAATAATATTAAAAATAAAACAGTAATTTAAAAAAGGAAAGAAGAGAGCACCGAAACCAGAAAACAAATCCACCAATGATAACATGCACTAAAAACTATACTAAAAATAGAAAACAATTAAAAAACAGTCACACAGAATCCTAGGACAAATGGCAAAAGCAAAGCTATACAGACAAAATCACACAAAGAAGCATACACACACACTCAGAAAAAGAGAAAAAGGAAAAAATATATATGTATAAAAAGAGAGGAAGAGAGCAGCGAAATTAATAAACAAATCTACCAATGATAATAAGCTCTAAATACTAAACCAAGATAAACATAAAACCAGAAACAAATTAGATGCAGAAAGCAAACCCCAAGTCTACTGTTGCTCCCAATGTCCACTGCCTCAATTTTGGGTTGATTTGTTGTTTATTAAAGTATTCCAGAGATGCAGAGTACATCAAGTTGATTGTGGAGATTTAAGCTGCAGCTCCTGAGGCTGCTGGGAGAAATTTCCCTTTCTCTTCTTTGTTTGCACAGCTCCTGGGGTTCAGCTTTGGATCTGGCCCCTCCTCTGCATGTAGGTCACCCTCTGGCATCAGTTCCCTGCCCAGACAGGACAGGGTTAAAGTAGCAGCTGATTAGGGGGTTCTGGCTCTCTCAGGCTGGGGGGAGAGGGGTACAGAATGCTGGGCGAGCCTGTGGTAACAGAGGTTGGTGTGACATTGCAACAGCCTGAGGCACGCCGTGTGTTCTCCCCGGGGAAGTGTCCCTGGATCACGGGACCCTGGCAGTGGGAGTGTGCACAGGCTCCTGGGAGGGGAGGTGTGGATAACGACCTGTGCTTGCACACAGGCTTGTTGGTGGCTGCAGCATCAGCCTTAGCATTTCATGGCCATCTCTGGTGTCTACGCTGTTAGCCGCAGCTCACGCCCATCTCTGGAGCTCATTTAGGCGGTGCTCTGAATCCCCTCTCCTCACGCACCCTGAAACAATGGTCTCTTGCCTCTTAGGCAGCTCCAGACTTTTTCCTGGACTCCCTTCCGGCTAGCTGTGGTGCACTAGCCCCCTTCAGGCTGTGTTCATGCAGCCAATCCCAGTCCTCTCCCTGGGATCTGACCTCTGAAGCCTGAGCCTCAGCTTGCAGTGCCAACCCACCCCAGCAGGTGAGCAGAGAAGCCTCTCAGGCTGGTGAGTGCTAGTTGGCACCAATCCTCTGTGTGGGAATATCTCTGCTTTGCCCTCTGCACCCCTGTTGCTGCACTCTCCTCCTTGGCTCTGAAGCTTCCCATCCACCCATCCCCTGTCTCCACCAGTGAAGGAGGTTCCTAGTATGTGGAAACTTTTCCTCCTTCACAGCTCCCTCCCAGAGGTGCAGGTCCAATCCCTATTCTTTTGTCTCTGTTTTTCCTTTTTTCTTTTGCCTTACCCAGATAGTTGGAGAGTTTCTGGCCTTTTGGAAAGTCTGAGATCTTCTGCCAGCGTTCAGTAGGTGTTCTGTAGGAGTTGTTCCACATGTAGCTGTATTTCTGATGTATCTGTGGGGAGGAAGGTGATCTCCATGTCACACTCCTCCACCATCTTGAAGGTCCCCCCAAGATCCAGTATCTTTAATTTTCAGAACTTTCTACTGAAATGTTTCAAAATTTTTTGTCCATTTATTCAACGTACAATTAGGTGGAAATGAGTTTAAATCCAGGGTTCAGTTCTTAGGTGACTGATTATAGTGAAAAAAAAATCATTGCCAAGGACAAATATCCTCCCCTTCTTAGATTGGTCACAGATTCTCTAGTTTCTACCTTGTCTCTTCACTTATTTATGGTACCAGACTATGTTCTATCTGTGACATCTGCATTATATTTTAGGATTATAGTTGAGGGTTTTGACCTCAAGGTAAGGAACTAAGTTATATGTCAGATGAAAATATTCTTTCTATCACTGTTCAATTATACCATGATTACCAGAATTTGGATATGTAGTATCAGGAAGCAGAGGTCAGTCATATAAGAGAAGCGATAACTCCAAAAATATCACTGCAAAGCCAGAGCCAAATGCCACAGGAAGTGTCAGGAGCAGAAACTGTGTGATGCTGGAGCAGGTTGACCCAGGGAGCAGTAACATGTAGACATCTCTCCAGTCTTTCTACATCCATCTCTACAGGACCTTGTAGTAGCTGGGTGGCTGATATACCACAGATCAAAACCAACAAACACAAAGTGTGACTCACCTGCCTGTTCACTGAGCAGAGCTGTGAGGGGATCAAAAATCCAAGGTTAACACGGAGCATTTGCATCACAATTTAGAAATTTATATTACTCTGCTAAATTGCTCAAAACATTCCATCTTTCCCTCCTTTTCTATCCCCCTACTCCATTATCACCAACAATTCAATCTCCCTCAAACATACAACCAATCCACATTCGTTTTATTTTTTTAAATTAATTTTTGTTGGAGCATAGTTGCTTTAACCCTCATTAATTTTACAATCATGAGGCAAATTGCAAACCTTCTCTTCCCCAAAGGGATTGCCAGAAGCAAGTCCCATGGATGTTGGATGTTTAGTGATTCTCTCCATTTCATTTTGCTTCCCCTCTTCCCCACCAACTGCCTTCTCACCCATGCTTTTCAAGGGGTAGACACACTGCTACATGATAACACGGTCTCAAGTCACAAAGAGTTCATCAGGAAACATACCCAGTGAGAGTTTATGAGAGTTGAACCCACCCTGAACTGATGTTTTCTCTAGTCATATTTTATGTGAGAGTCCTTTTACTCAATTAACAAATATTTATTTAGTGCCTACTGTATGTAGCGAAAGGAATCTTGTTTCTCAGCAGCAGACTTCCTCTCCCTCATAGCCCATGATTAAGCAAAAGGACATTAGCAAAGGGTCTCAATTTATCTTTTAAGCCAAAATCTTGTAGATAACTATCTAAATACTTTTCATGGAGGACTATTAAGCATTGAAATTATGAAAATTTTATTTATGAGAATGTATTACTCTCTGAGATCTAAGAGAATCAGATTCATTCATTCATTCAATTCATGATCAACAAATGGTAAAGTGGCCTGCCTTAAACATTAAGAATTAGGATGTATGGCAATATGATTTTCCTGGGGCAACTGTTTTGTATTTGACTATGAAATCTAAGCAGGAAGCAGAGAACTGAGCATTTCTACTGGTCCCTGGGCTCTGATAAATCCTTAGACCTTTCAAGAGTTGGAGATCTCATCTTGCTTCCACCTCAGTTCTAACTCATATTAACTCACTGAAGATGATTAGTAATGACCATAAGAGCGTGAAGGCTTAGTTTAGCTATTTGAGAAGATGTTCCCTCAGCCACCTGTTGAGTCCCATGTTCAGGAAATGAAAACTACGTTTTAAAGTAAGTCTTGCACAATTAGCAAGAAAAGGAAGTAGAAGAGCTCTTCAATGTCTCACCACTATCTTCTTTTCCATAGGTGCCAGAGAGTTAAAGACGATCCTCTCAATGCCAGAGAAATTCCACATCTTAACACTGGTGATAGCTAATACTTATATATGGCTGTTAATAAGTTGAATAAGTTCAAAGTGCTTTATGCCCACAAAGTCATTAATACCCTCAGTAAGCTTGTGAAATCAGCACTATCCCCTTTACGCAATTGAGGAAACAGGCACCAGAAAAGGCAAGTAAGTTGATCAAGACCAATATGGTCAATTTCTAGTAGTAACAACTGGGCAGACCTAGGCAGTCCAGTTCCATAGTCTGACTCTTAAACACTTTGATATCTTGCTATGATATAGCGTCTCTCAATGTTTCTTAAGATAACAGGACCGTTGTTGCAATGGCTCAGGTTTCTTAGGTGAAATTTTTCCTTAGTCAATTTTTAACTTCGTAGAATGGGATTTTTACTAAGATTCAAAGCACTTGCTCTATATCATTGCATTATCCCCTTCCCTATTTCTAATCCATACTGCTTTTTATACCATGAGCTGGTCTTAATACGGCTACACCCTGCAAAGCATGCATCATGTCAAAGCCTATTGTCACTCTCATTCTGATAGTATGTAGTCCTCAGAAATGTTATACAGAACAGTCTGCTCAGATCAGGCTGTCCAGGCAGATGCAAGTTGCCTTTTTTGCACTTTTGCTGCATGAAACTTTAAATCACAAAATCACAGGTGTTTGTAACCTGGAGACTGATAGTGAAATAATAATCATAGACTCAATGTTATCTGTTCAGGTGAATACTTAACAGTATCATTCACTATAAACTTAGTTTTACTTTGGGAAATGCTGATGTATGTATGTGATGTGATGAAGCATTATAATCATGTAAAAAGAAAAGGCTAAAAACACCTAACAAAGGCAGTTTGAAAATAAATTATGTATGGATTACCAAGCTGCCATTAAAATGCTTCTGTAGAAGAATATTTAATAGCAATAAAAGATGCTCATGATATATTGCTAAGGGGAAAGTGGCTACTAAATGCAGTTTATCTGCTGCACACCACTCTCTTGCTCTCCAGTAAAAAAATGTCTGAGACAATAAACATCAAGTCTTTACTGTAATTATATCTGAATAATGTAATTAAAGGTGATTTTTATTTTCCTCATTTTGCTTATTAGTGTTTTCTAGTATTCCTACAATAAACATATGCTATTTATATATTTTTAAAAGATTCATTTAAAAAATGGCCTGGGTTTTTTGACCTTTCTAACCTTAAAGTATATCAAGCAATGCTACTTTAACTTTCTGCATAAATGGCTTATTTATGTTTAAAAGAGGGACCAGAGCTGATCTTCAAGTCCTTGCCTACTGGAAAGGTTCCTAGGTGGCCTGTAAATTCCTCCTCATCCTGGCCAGCCAGGAAGTCATAGGATTCTGATGGATGGAAGCAAATTAGGGAAGAGAGTAGAGAGAGAAGCAACCAAAAGTTGGTGGAGGAGTTCATGGTAGGTATAAGTTTTTCATAAACATCTGAGGAGATTTTTCAAAATATTCACAACCTTTCATTGATTCCAATATGTCTTCTATGGAAATGTATCCTGTTTGGTTGGAAGTTAATATTTCCTAAGGTATTACCAAATGGTGTGGGGCGGAATTCATAGTTTGTGTGAAAGTGAGTGTTGCAGGTAGAAAAGAGAAATAACGAGTCGTTAGAGACAAGTGTTGTCATAGTGAGGTTGATGGGTCACAGTGGTGACAACAAGTCCTCTGAAATGATTGACATGCTCCATCTGGGTGCTGCTCTGTATTTGACAGATGGTAGGCATTTACATATGGATAGACATAGACTGGAAGCATACCTAAAGTGGGAAGCAAACTAGGGACCACATTCAGAGATTAGGAAGCTAAATGGTTCAGTGGAGGGAAAGGTAACTTAATGTTTAAGACTGTAATGGCAAAAGTGAAATTGTGTGTATATATGTTTAACCAAAGTGAGAGATAAAATTATCCCTCTGCAAAGATATTTAGCTACCAGTCAGATGGAGTCACAGGTACCACAGGGAAGCAGAGTTACACATAGATATAAAAGCCTCTTGGCACAGCCATGTAGACTCTTGACTTAGAGATTCCACAGGTAGCAGCAGGCAGAAGGATGCTATCTTGGACGCAGAGCAAAAGCAGTCTCTGCACATTCTGTTCAATGTCTTGAATGGGACACAGAGCATAGTGCCAAGATGGGGGATGCCAGGATTGAAACAGAGAAGAAGAGAATCTTCATGAAATACAATTCAAAAGAAAATAAATAACATCTCCCATTTGAGGAAGTTGACTACTAGGACAGTTAGGGTAGAAAAATGAGGCTGGTAAACTTCAGAGATCTCTGAATATATCTGGTTGAACTTGGGGCTCCAAGGTCACTATGGCAGAATAAGTGTCATAATGTATATAAATATGCTGCATACATGGCCGTAGAAGTAGTCATTGTCATGGTCATCATCATTGTGTGGTACTAGTTATAGTAGTAATTTTAATAGTTACTGTAATTATCTTGAACAACATATGTCTCTCTTGAGTGGGGCTTGACCTAGGAATTTTATGTCCAGGGTAATAAATATATACTTTTGGAGGTGATAATGTTTGTTGGAGACCTTCTGGAGCAGAATTGGCTAGTGGAAATATTGATTTTGTCTTAATAGACAACACCTAGACGTTATTTAGGCAGAACCAGACCCTTTTGCCCAGCAGATTCTCTACAATGCAATCAATTAATTTCTAGAAGTCTACTGGGGCCCTGCATAGGCCAAACAGCATGACATGGAATTCAGACTAAGAATGCCTGGGGCTTCCCTGGTGGCGCAGTGGTTGAGAGTCCGCCTGCTGATGCAGGGGACATGGGTTCGTGTCCCGGTCGGGGAAGATCCCACGTGCCGCAGAGCAGTTGGGCCTGTGAGCCATGGCCGCTGAGCCTGCGTGTCCGGAGCCTGTGCTCCGGAGAGGCCACGACAGTGAGAGGCCTGTGTACCGCAAAAAAAAAAAAAAAAAAAAAAAAAAGAATGCCTGGAAGCTGTTCTCTATCACCTCCCTGGCAGATATAAAGATGGAGATGCTCCAGAGACACACAGTTTCTAAAAGAAGTATCCCCATATTTGCTTAATTAGAGAAGGGCAGGAGGAAGTTTTAGTTTCAGATAGTGATTGTTTTTAGAGACTGGAATTTTACCAAACTCAAATTTTTCTTCTTCATGAGGAGTACCAGTTTCTTTAGTATTAGTAGAAGTTTCTATAAACCCCTTCTAAAGAAGGCATTGCTATTCCTGGGGTGGGGAGTAGAGGTAAACCTAGTCTTGGAGAGGAGGGGAGACAGAGGCACAGGAAGACTTAGTGAGTCTCCTGGCAGATATCTGAGCAGCATCTGCAACAAGGAACCATCCTCCCTCTATGTGTGAAAATACCGCCCTGTAAGTGACCTAGACTCCCTGGGGACGGCAGGTGCAGAGGGGCCCCCACGAATCAGACAAAATTCAATCTGAAGCTTTCTATTTTCTGTTTTAATTGTATGTTTGTGGGGTTTCCAGAAATGTGGATGGGATATGACTTTCTATGGAGGAAGGACAATTACCAAAAAGAACTGTGGACCATGGGTCATTGACTATACCAACCCTTAATAACATCACCCAGAGCAGCTTCCTGTGCATATCTTCCTGGCAGTTGAACATCAGTTGTTGGTGACAGAAAATAAACAAGTACCACAAAATTATACCCTGGCTTTCAATCTCAATTTCCCTTCAGAGGTTTTTGCTCACTCTTCTAACATGCTCTCCTAGCAACTCTTTCCCAGTTCACAAAGGTATAATTCCCAGTCAGAAAAAGCGTTCATACATTCATTCAGGGATGCATAAATTTTACATAATTTTTAAAATGCATAGCCAAATAGGTAAGAAGGGAAATTCCCCTATTACAGATAAAAAAGGAAGTGAAAACAGAGTGTTAAACATGTAAATTACATTACTTTTCCCCTAGGAGGAGTGGGAGATAAAATACTACACTAAATAATTTGTATGAGCTTTGCACTTAAAGTCTATGTGGAATCAATAGACAAAATTTTGGACCTACGAAAGGCAGAAACTTGAAACTAAAACATCACAAGACTTTCTTTTTAATAAATGAGTGGTTTGGTGAGGAAAAAAAAATTACCCACAAGCACAGATAGATGCCAAGTAAGTTTGTGTTTGTACAAGCTTGGGGAAAATAGAAAGTTTCCTCTGAAACAACAAAGCCCAGGACTGTGCCATGCTCCTTTGTGTGCCCTGGGAAATCCCAAATAAAGAATTATTATAAAAATTGGTCCTGGGCCAGTGACCACCCAGGGCTTAGAAGAAGTAAATACAAAATGGTTTTTGAGGGACACAGTCAGAAACCCAGGTCACATGGAATTCCTACACTGCACAAAAATCTTCTTAATCTAAAATCACAAAACTCATCAACTTATGAAGAACAAGATTCAAAATATACAATAAATACAGGCTTTAAATACCTAAAACTTCAGAAGAACTATCTAAGAATTATAGTATATTAAATGTATTTAAACTATTTTAAGGTTGTTAAAATAATAAAGTACAGTTGACTCTTGAATAACACAGGTGTTAGGGGTTCCAACTCTCCATGCAATCGAAAATCCATATATAACTTTACAGTTGGTCCTCCGTATCTGTAGTTCTGCATCTGCAGATTCAACCAATTATGAATCATGTAGTAGTACATGTATTGAAAAAAAAAAGATATATAAGTAGACCCATGCAGTTTAAACCCATGTTGTTCAAGAATCAATTGTATTAAGCACATAACAGTAAAATACTATAAATAATAAAAAGACAAATTTGAAAAGTTATAATAATAATATTTTTGAAAACTTAATGTGTGCCAAGTATACTTTTAAGCATTTTAAACAAATGATTTTACATAATTAGCAAAACAACATCATATATTAGATACAATTGCTATCCCAATTTTAAGCATGAAAAACACACAAAGGTTAATTAAGTTGACCCAAACTGCAGGACTAGTAAATGGTGAGACCAAAATGTAAAACCAGACAACTCTTCAGAAACCATGCTTTAAAAATTTTGCTACTAATATCTCTGAGAAGAAAAAAAAAAGGGGGAGCTTCCCTGGTGACGCAGTGGTTGAGAGTCCACCTGCCGATGCAGGGGACACGGGTTCGTGCCCTGGTCCGGGAAGATCCCACATGCCGTGGAGCAGCTGAGCCTGTGAGCCATGGTCGCTGAGCCTGCACGTCTGGAGCCTGTGCTCCGCAATGGGAGAGGCCACAACAGTTAGAGGTCCACGTACCGGAAAAGAAAAAAAAAAATGTAGTCATTGAAATAAGAAAGAAATTGGTTAAACTGATATAGCTGAAGAAACAATTAGTAAACTGAAAGATAGAGATTAAGAAATTGCCCAGAATGCAACAGGGCTAATAAAGAAATGAAAAATTGGAAGACTAATTAAGAGTCATGAGAATAAAGTCAGAGGGTCCAGAAAACTTCTAATATGAATTTCTGAAGGATAGAATTAAAACAATGATGAGGCAATATAATAATAGAGATAATAATTAAGTATTTTCTAAATTTGAAGAAAGCCATGAATCCTCAGGTTTAAGAAACATTTATCTCAAGCAAAATAAATTCATATTTAGACACAGCAGAGTGAAACTACATAAGACCAAAGATAGAGAGACTTAAAAGCAACCAGTGAGAAAAGACAGATTAACTACAAAGAAACAACAATTAAACTGAGGGAAATTTTCTCAAAGGCAACAATAGAAGCAGGAAGACCATGGAATAAAGTATTAAAACTATTGAGAGCAAATCTAAACTATCAGTCTTAAATTCTGCTTTTGAACCTCTGGACAAATGAACTCACAGATTGTAGCAAAAAGAACTAGAAAGGAAAAGTTCATAAGGAAAGAAATTGGACCACAGTGACATTATCATCATAGCAGAATAAGAATTTTCTTCTGTCTTTCCTCCAAGACCACCAGTTTAGACAATCACCAAAGAACAAGAGAGTCTTGTGGAAATCCAGGAGTCCAGCAGAGAATTTCTGACACACTCTCAGAGCAAAAAACTCAGATATTGGATAGATTGAAGGGGAATATTGAGGTGTGCTGTGTGACTGAGTGGTGGGGAGCAACTGGGAAAGTGGCAGATAGGGCTCTCAGAGAGGACCAGAGGGACATGAGTGCTACTAACTGCATCACAGAATCCATCAGGATGTCTGCCTGTGAACCACAGGGGATGCCTCACCTGCAGATCCCTCCAACTGGCCCACAGGCACCAATAGCACTCCGCAGGCCTCACTCACACATTCCCCCACTGCAGGAATGGTTCTTTATGTATGTTCCCAATAGCTGCAAGAATCATCCTTTGAAGATGGCTAGTGAGCACACACAGAAAGCTGAACCAGCTCTGTGGACTTGGGAGAAATGACACAACTTAAGCATTCAGGACCACCCTAGAGAAAGCAAAAAGGAGTCTGGCAGCACCCGGCCTGGCAGATCAAGAGAAGTCATACAAGCTTAAGAATTCTCTTACAAGAGAGAACACGAAATGTGGATCAGGTTCACCCATAGAAAAGTTCTAAGAAAGCCTTAGAATTCCTAGCGGGCTGACAGAAAGTATTTTTCTCCCAAAGTCAGCCAGTAAAGACTGGAGAAGGAGACTGCTTCCTCAAATGTGAAGACAGCAATGCAAGACCCCAAGAGATATAAAAATAAAGGAAATATAATACTACAAAAGGAATACAATCATTTTTTCAATAACCAGCTCCAAAGAAATATGGA
This sequence comes from Orcinus orca, assembly GCF_937001465.1. Classification (NCBI taxonomy): domain Eukaryota; kingdom Metazoa; phylum Chordata; class Mammalia; order Artiodactyla; family Delphinidae; genus Orcinus; species Orcinus orca. The sequence goes on along the minus strand of NC_064559.1, from coordinate 98,247,891 downwards.
TCTGTGATTTATACAATAAAAAATTCAAAATAACTATTCTAAGGAAGTTCAGTGAACTATAAGACAACACAGAAAGACAATTTAATGAATTCAGGAAAATAATACATGAGCAAAATGCAAAATTTAACATAGAGACAGAAATCTTTAAAAAGAACCAAACAAAAATCCTGGAGCTGAAGAATACAATAAATGAAATAAATGCAACAGAGAGCATCAAGAATCGACTAGATCAAGCAGAAGAATATGTGAAGTATAGAAGACACATCCTTTGAAATTATCTAATTAGAGGAGAATAAAGAAGTAAAGAATGAAAAAGAGTGAAGAAATGTTATGTGAACTATGAACTACCATTAAGAGAAATAATCTATTCATTATTGGAATCCCCAAAGAAGAAAGGGAGAATGGGGCAAAAAGCTCATTTAAAGTAATAATGGCTGAGAACATCCCAAATCTGGGGAGAGATTTGGACATCCAGTTCATAAAGCTAATAGGTCACCCAAAACTTCACCCCAAACAATCTTTTCCAAAACACATGATAATAAAATTGTCTAAAAGCAAAGGCAAAGAAAAAATATTTAAATAGTAAAAAAAAAAAAAAATCATACATAGGAACACCCATAATATTATCAAACCTTGCAGGCTAGAAGAAAGTGGGATGATATATTCAAAATACTGAAAAAACAAAACAACAACAACAACTAAGAAAACTACTGGGAAAAGTTGTCCTTCAGATACAAAGGTGAGATAAAGACTTCAACAAACAAAAGCTGAAGGAGCTCATCACCCACTAGACCTGCCTTATAAGAAATGCTGAAAGAAGTTCTTTAAGTTGAAGTGAAAGGATGCTAATAAAGAACATAAAAGCATATGAAGACATAGAACACATTGGTAAGGGTAAATATATAGTTAAATTCAGAATACTGTAATACTACAATATGGTGATGTGTTAATAACTTAACTCTAGTATAAAGTTTAAAGGACAAAAGTATAAAAATAAATATAATGATAATAATTTGTTAATAGCTACACAATACAAAAAGTGGTAAATTGTGACATCATAAACATAATGTGGAAGGAGTAAAAGGGTAGAAGTTTTGTATGCAGTTAACTTGTTACCAGCATAAAATGGACTGTAATATCTATAAGATATTTTATGTAAGCCTCATAGCAACAACAAAACAAAAACCTACAGTAGACACACAGAAGACAAAAAGAAAATCTAAGCATACCACTATGAAAAATCATCAATTCAGAAAGGAAAACAATGAGAGGAAGGAAAGAATAGGAAGCTACAAAAAGGCAGAAAATAATGAATAGGATGGCATTAGTAAGTTCTTACATATCAAGAATCATTTAAATGTAAATTAATTCAATTCCTCAATCAAAAGGCTGAGTGGATAATAAAACAAGGCTCAACTATATATGCTCACAATAGAAGCATGTCACCTATAAGGACACACATAGGATCAAAATGAAGGAATGAAAAAAATATTCTGAGTAAATGAAACCAAAAGAGAGAAGCTATATTTATATCAAACAAAACAGACTTTAAGTCAAAAGCTATAACATGAGACAAAGAAGGTCATTATATAATCTAAAAGGGGTCAATTTATCAAGAAGATATAACAATTGTAAATATCTACGTACCCAACATTGGAATGCCAAAATATGTAAAGTAAATGCTAACAGAACTAAAGGAGAAAAAAACACTAACACAATAATAGTGGGGGGCTTAACTATCCCATTTCTACAGTGGATAGATCATCCAGAGAATCAATAGGGAAACAGTGAATTGGAACAACACTACAGACCTAATAGACCTAACACACATATATAGAACATTCCACCCAACAGCAACAGAATACACACAGTTATCAAGTACACATAGAACTTTTCCTAGGCTAGATAATATGTTAGGTCTCAAAACAAGTCTCAACAAACTTAAGGAGAAATAAATTATATCAAGTATGTTTTTTCCTACCACAATAGTATGAAACTAGAAATCAATAACAGGAGGAAAGCTGGAAATTTTACAAATAAATGGAAATTAAACAACACACTTCTGAACAAAAAATGGATCAAAGAAGAAAGCAAAAGAGAAGTCAAAAAATATCTTTAGACAAAATAAAATAAAAACATAACACACCATTACTTGGGAATGCAGCAAAAAGAGTCTAATGAGGAAAGTTTGTGGCTATAAAAGCCTACATTTAAAAAAACATAAAAGAAAGACCTCATATGAACAACCTAGCAGTGTACCTCAAGGAACTGGAAAAACAAGAAAAAACTAAGTTCAAAGTTAGCAGAAGTAAGGAAATAATAAAGATTAAGCAAAAATAAATGAAATAGAGAATAGGAAAACAATAGAAGAGAATAAGAAAGCTAGAGCTGGTTCTTTGAAAAGATAAAAAAATTGACAAATCTGTAGTTAGATTAATCAAGAAAAAGAGGACTCAAATAAATAAAATTGTAAATGAAAAAAGGAGACATTACAATTAATACCACAGAAATACAAGGGATCAGAGGAAACTACTATAAACAATTATATTTGACAAATTGGACAACACAGAAAAAATGAATAAATTCCTAGAAACATTCAATCTATGAAGACTGAATCATGAAGGAACAGAAAATCTGAAGAGATCAGTAATAAATAGGACATTGAATCAGTAATCAAAAACTTCCCCAAAAAGAAAAGCCCATGACTGTATAGTTTCACAGGTTAATTCTGGAAAGCATTTAAAGAAGAATTAAAGCCAATTCTTCTCAAGCTGTTCAAAAAATGGAAGAGAAGTAAACATGTACAAAAAAATTTTATGAGGCCATAATTACCCAGATACCAAAGCAAAACAAGGGCACTACAAGAAAAGAAAAAAAAAAACCTACAGGCCAATATCCCTGATGAATATAGATGCAAAAAAAAAAATCCACAAAATACTAGCAAATTGAATTCAACCACACATTAAAAGGATCAAATATCATGATCAAGTGAAATTCATTCCTGGGATACAAAGATGGCTCAACATGTGCAAATCAACAACTGTAATATATTAATTTAATAGACTAAAAATTAAAACTATAAGATCATCTCAATAGATGCAGAAAAGACATTTGACAAAACTTTTCATGATAAAAAAACTTTCAAAATTGAATATATAAGGAATGTATCTCCATATAATAAAGGCCATATATAACAAATCCACAGCTAATATCATACTCAAAGGTGAAAAGCTGAAAACTTTTCTTCTAACATCAGGAACAAGCAAGAGTGGTCATTCTCACCAATCCTATCCAACATAATACTGGAAGCCCTAGCCAAAGCAATTGCACAAGAAAAAGAAATAAAAGGTATCCGAATCAGAAAGGAAGAAATAAAATTTTGTATGTGAATGACATGATTTATATATAGAAAACCCTAAAGACTCCACCAAAAATCTTCTGGAAGTAATAAAATACAGTTAAATTTCAAGATAAAAATAAACACACAAAAAATCAGTTGCATTTCTACACATTAACAACAAATTATCTGAAAAGAAATAAAGAAAACAATCTCATGTATTATAGCATCAAAAACAATAAAATACTTAGGAATAAATTTAACCAAGGGGGTGAAAGGTCTGTATATTTAAAACTATAAGACCTTGATGTAAGACATAGAAGAAGACACAAATAAATGGAAAGATATCTCTTGTTCATGGATTGAAAGAATTAATATTGTTAAAGTGTCCATACTACCCAAAGCCATCTATACATTTAATGCAATCCTTATCAATATCCCAATGATATTTTTTCACAGAAATATAACAAAGAATTCTAAAATTTGTTTGGTGCTACAAGAGTCCCCAAATAAGCAAAGCAATATTGAGAAAGAAGAACAAAGCTGGAGACATCACACTTCCTGATTTCAAACTATATTGCAAAGCTATCATAATAAAACAGTATGGTATTGGTATAAAAACAGACACATAGACAAATGAAACAGAATTGAGAGCCCATAAATAAACTTAGGCATATATGGTCAATTAATAATTGACAAGAGAGCCAAGAATATTCAGTGGAGAAGGGATAGTTTCTTCAATAAATGATGTTGGGAAAACTGGATATTCATATTAAAATAATGAAACTGGACTCCTATCTTACATTACTCACAAAAGCAAGACAAAAACAAACACATAGATACAAAGAACAGATTAGCAGTTACCAGAGGAAAAGAAGGTGGGGGAGAGCAAAGTGGGTAAAGGGAGCCAACTATATGGTAGTCGACTGAAACTAAACTTTTGGTGTTAAGCTCACTGTAGTGTAAATGGAAGTCAAATTATACTATACACATAAAATTTATATAACGTTATAAACTGTTACCTCAATTAAAAAAAGAGAAAAATAGAAGAAACACAAATGAGGAAAAAAAATGAATAAAAAGAATTTAATAACTGGAAAATAAAGAAAAACATGGTTAAAATGGTAAATTTTATGTTATTTATATTTTAGCAAAAGAAAAAAAAAGAAAAAATATATTATGATTTATCGTATAACAGGATACTACACAGCTTTTAAAATAGTACAATAATCTATATACAGACTTTAAAATATTTCATGATATTTTATTAAATAGGTATACTTCTAAATACCTATATATTCACATGTATGTAGAAGTGTTTCTACAGAAAAATAGAAAAATATCTGCAGAGCTAAGATTTTAACAATGCTAAGCTTTTAACAATGGGTACCACTTGTGGTAACTTATAGGGAAGACTTTAACTTTTATATTATATACTTTTAAAATGTTTTAATTTATGTGTTAGCTTATGATTGTTTTAAAGTTAAAATACAGACTTCAAACCATATTATCACGTTTTCAAAAAGTTTGTGAATTAAGGAAGAAAACATATTCCTAAAGCTTTCAGAGGTTGCAACAAATACAGAACTTTGGATGTAGTGAAACCTACTGAGATTATATCTCCTTATAAATATGGGGACGTCTAGATTGGCACCTAGATTGGCCTGACATACAAAATATGTCATTAAAATTTAGTATAACTGCAATGGTATTTTATGTAACTTTGCTTTCATTTTAGTTTGATAACAAATTCACTGAGTCACATATTTTATGTAGAAACAGGATGATTAACATAAGGGGCAGGGCTGGAACTCTGTACTGTCTAAGCAGAGAAAGCACTTGGACAAAAAATTATGGACACAGCTTTCTGTATGGAGCAGTCCCACAAAATCACTAACTTTGGGTTCATGCTTTCTAAGCTTCATTGTCCCTCTACCCCATGACCTCAAGTTCTTTTATTCCTGTCCTGTTTCCTCTTGTAAAAAGAACTCAGAGCAGAGTTTGACCTGTACCTGAAAGAACCAGTAGGAATCCGGTTCTAGTAACAAAGTTCTTCCCACTCCTGAGTTCATGTTGGTTCTCCTGGGTGATCTCTTCAAAGCTTGAGCCAACTTCACTTCACGGTAGATGCAGGAATAATCTCATGGAGGTAAGCACCTGGATGAGGTGTACTGGAACGCTGATTCTCACAGGATCTCTGAAGGACATATTAGTTCGGAGGTATAGGGTCATGCATGGTTTCCCAAGAGCAGAATCTTCTATAACTTTACATAGCATCTTCATAGTCCACATCTGTAAGATCCGCCTTCTTCAGCCTAGAATAGATGGCTGAGGAGTTCTAAAAGAAAGATACATGGATAGAACCTGAGCAGGGAAGACAAGTCGAACATGTTTCCCACAGGTCCTCTTCCCCAGTCCTCTTCCAGTCAGCCTGGATGCACCCTATCATGGAGCACCACTCAAGACAAAATTTGGAGCCTCTTGGAAGACTGTGGCCCTAGGCCACCATTTTCAAAGGGCCTGCGTCCCACTGTTGGGCTACTGAGACGCTCCTGATGAGCTGCAAACTGACCCATACAAAGCCTTCTCTCATTTTTATGAGTCATTGTTAGGCTGTTCCATGGACTATAATTTTTCAAGGATGTCATAATTTTGTATTCATAAACTAAATTTAGCCTGTTACTGGAGTTTATCAAGGACTTGAACTCTGTCCTGAGATATTTGCCTGCCACACCATACTAGACTCAAATACAAAGCACCTCCTCTATTTGCACACGTGCAGAGTTGGAATTTATGTAATTTTCTGAAAGCCTTTTTTTTTTTTTTTTTGCGGTACGCGGGCCTCTCACTGTTGTGGCCTCTCCCATTGCGGAGCACAGGCTCCGGACGCGCAGGCTCAGCGGCCATGGCTCATGGGCCCAGCCGCTCCGCGGCATGCGGGATCCTCCCAGACCGGGGCATGAACCTGTGTCCCCCGCATCGGCAGGCGGACTCCCAACCCCTGCGCCACCAGGGAAGCCCCAAAAGCATTTTTGTATCATCAGTGAAATCTTGAATTGATCAAGGCAGAAATTACTGATTTTTTAATGACAAAAATCACTTAGGTTAGCTTTATTCAATATTAACTTAGTTTTTGACACGTTGTTTGGTTAAACACAAAATGATGTATGTATGGTTCAACAGTATTTCAGGATAAAGATTTTCAAATCTATAGAATTTTTAGACTAAGCATGCACTACAGTTTAGCTACGAACCTTCCATATGTCCATTGCTAAAAAAAGTATACGTGAGCCTCTAAAATTAACTTGTACAATGACACTTTACTGTTATAATCAAATATTTTTATCCCTGTGGTGTGAGGAGATAAGGTAGGAGATAGACCATGAGATATCTTGTTTTTCCTAAGTGGCCATAATTTTAAAAATTTGAGCACCTGTCCCCAGAAGAAAGAGAGAAAGAGCATGGAGGAAAGAACAGGGATTCTAACTCACCTTATCCCCAGTATGCATCCCAGGGGGTTCTTCTGTGGAGACAAACATATGTGAGATTCCATTTAAAGTCCTTCATTAAATTAGTGTTAAAGGCTTCTTTCTCTCCTGTCTATTTCCCATGGACTTACTTCCATTAATATTTTCTATCTCACTTTTCTGCCTATCACAAATATGACTCCTTACTGTACAGAGGAAAACTAGTACCTAGGGGGAGTGAGGGTCCGCCAGCCTCTCCTGGCATTTGTACCTCTCAGCATTTCTGTGCCTACCAGGTACGGGATGGGACAACAGCCACAACTAGGCAGCTGTATTGGGGTGCTACAGGGAGTACATAGAGGTACCGTCTCCAATGCTGCCATCTGACTGGGGAGTGAGATATACAAGAGGCCAAGTTAGCATCAGCACTGGCATCTACTCAAGACAGCTTCCAGACCAAAGGCCAATCTTCATATAAGGCACAGCAATGCTCATAGTCAGCTCCAAGAGCAGAAGCAGCAGCACCAAAGAACAGAGCCATGTTGCCATACACAGTCACTGATAATCCTCCCGGTTCCAGGAAAGACAAAAGTCAGAGACAAATTCACTTCCTCATGTCTCACCTGTTGCCGGTTGCTGTTCCTGCTGCACACAGTACACCAAAGAATAAACCTCATCCCCACTTACAACATTCACTGAAAGAGAAAAAAGGAGGCATCGTGACATGACACAGTCCCTTCTTCCTGCCATTTAACTCACTCCATACCTACCACCTATCACAGCCATGAAGATAGATGAGTCATTTATTTGTAGAGGTAGCTGGGACACAGCAGGGTCAGATTTGGTTAATAGACATCACCTTATTGCTTCTTCCCCAGCTTGGTCTGCCTACTTTGGCCCAGGTCATTTGGGAAGCCTCACCATTTTCATAGTTAGGGTGTAGTTGCTCTGGGGCTTGTGAGTTGAGGTAGGTGGATTCTTGGGGTACAGGGCTGGGAAGGCTCCTGCAAACACAGAAACACATGCTATCTATCTGGGATAGCATCCTAGATGTCCCAGACACAACTATCTGGGATTATGAGTAAAACACTGAAGGAGAGAAGCATGTTACAAAGTGTCCTGAATAGAATGCTAATTTATGGGGAAATCAGAAATCAGCACAGCTGTCTGATACAAGCCCTATACTTGCGCTGAGCAGGGCATTGCAGAGTATCCCTGGAGTATATATTCCACAAGTGTACGGTTCTTATTTGACAGCTTACTGTGGTATTGCCCACACCCAGAATAGTGCCATTCACATCATAAGTGCTCGGTAAATATTGAATGAAAAATTATTGATTCACTCCAGATGGAAACCGGTTGCTAAGCAGAACAAGCAGCTTGAGGAAGGGAAAGAAGAAAATGCTCTTGCATGTGCATCACTGAAAAAGTGCTATTCTGATTTGGAAAAAAATATGGTTTTTGTTGGCAAAAATAATAACAGTATAAAATGTATCAACTAAACACTGATATCCCCCGATGGAAGTATTTTAAAAATCTTTTCCTTTTCTAACCAACAAAGACCTATCACATAGCACAGGGAACAATACTCAGTATTTTGTAATAACCTATAAGGGAAAAGAATCTGAAAAAGAATATATAACTAAATCATTGTGCTGTACACCTGAAACTAACATGACATTGTAAATCAACTATACTTCAATAAAATAAAATCAAAAATAAATTTTAAAAAATCTTTTCCTCTTCTAAGGAACTTGATCAACAATTTTTCAGTATGTTTATTACTTATTCTCTGGCCTGCATTATGGAAATGTGTGTATATCTTAACTACTCTAGGATACTTAAAACTCTCAAGATCTCTCCATATTTTCATGCTTTCTAGCACTCAACAAAATGACTTACAGACTCTCAGATACTGGTTGACTGAATAAATGCACGAAACTGGTCAATATAATAGAACTGTCTTATTCTGTAGATTTAGTGAGGGAGACAAATTAGGAAAAATGATGAAAGGATTTAAATTAATTAGTTAATATATAAAAGAAGAGGAATAGCAAATGAAGTTACCAGTGGAAGAACACTGGAGTAGCAGTTTTGCATATGACAAAATATGGAAAAAAGCTCATGAGAGAGAACAATTCAAAAAATTGTTTGAAATAGATTTTTCTACATTAACTGTGCACACAGAGATAGCAGAGGTCTCACCTGAGTGGATCCCTGGCTGAACGACTTCCTGCAAGTCAAACAAATGAACATACATGTCAATGAGGGAACTCTCTTTCTCAGTGCTTTCATACAGCCCCTGTGCAGGGAATGTGCCTTGTTCCAGGATGCCCATTGCAAGATGTCACTGTGTGCTCAGAGGACATCCTGGCAATTATTTGGCCAGATCCTTCATATTGCAGGTGAAGAGATTTAGGTCCAGAATAGTTAAGCGAGCTTCCCAAAGACAGTTAATACCAGAATTGGACTTGAGCCCAAGGCTCTGTACCCACACACCTATAACATTTTTTGGTTTTGGTTTTAGAACCATACGACCTAATCCTATCATGACAGAAGGCACTTCCATAGACACAGTATAGTTGGGGTGACGTCTCCAAAGATGCCCAAAAAGCTTGGAATTTAAGTAAGAATCTCACATTGTCCTCTCTTACCCCATCTCCAACTTGCTCAATGGAGAACAGGAAACCAAGATTAAACATACAAATAAATAGGTAATAATCAATTGTATTAACGTGTGAAGTTATTGGTACTCTGAGGAAGAATAATAGAAGAGAACTGTAAGCTGTGTGGTCAGGTGAAGCCTCTTGGAGAAAATGACATTTAAGCTGAAAAGTGAGAAACACTCAGCAAAAAGCATATGTCTGGATGTGTGGGTAAATATTTCAGGGAGAAGAAAAACCATGTGACAATATTCTAAGGCAAATAAGAATTAGTGCAATGACTTTACCTGGGAGATTGTCAATATAGCTGGAACTGCTAACTGTATTTCTCTTCTAAGTGGTTGATTAGTTATTTTAAGTAGTTACATTTTTGTATAAAAATTAAACCACAGAAGTACAAGGTATCAGTTTAACCTCAATTGATAATATGTGGGGATGAAGGGCTTTACTAAAAACTTTTACTACTTTAAGAGGTGCCATTCCATGTGCTGGGGCAGTGGGGATGGCTATGAGCAGATCTATAGGCAAGGTGGCTAATGGGATATATTCATCCTTATTAGTATATATGTCACAAATCTTGCCTTATCTCAGTGAAAACAAAGGTCACAGTAACAAAATACCAGTCTCTATAAATACAAACCTATTTTTCTCTTGAGCCAGCAGCAAAATAATAGGGCCATAGTGGTGGGACCAGAGATGCCAAGCAGCACCTCTATGACTCCTGAAGTAAGAACTTCTTTTCTGTCCTCCGTAGGCACTGAAGGGAGAGACCTATACATGAGCTGCCAAGGAGAAGGGCTTGGGTTTGGAGAGCAGATATCTTGAGTGTGGGTTGAGGAAAGGTCTGCTCTTCCTGGGGGAGTTGGGGAGTCAGGACTTACTTATGCACCTAGGGACTTGCAGCTTATCACATTGTTGAGAGAAGAGAGGCACCAGTTTTGGTGTCCCCCATGCCCCCTCGGATATATCTCCCAGGACAGGACTACCCATAGAAGCCTCATCTTGGGTAGCACACCACCAGAAACTTTGTGGGGTCAGCAAAACTCTCCCAGAATGCTGAGAAAGAGACATTGACCGAAGTAGTTCCACAGCATGAGCTATACCTATGATATTGAGTGGTACCACCTCACTGCGCTGGGCCACCAGGCCATTGTTGGCCTCACAGTAGTAGTTTCCATAATGTTCTGCAGTCAGAGAGAGGTTGAAAGTCACTCCTCCTCCAGAGGGAGCTGAGCTGCTCCCCAGGGCGACATCCTCATGATAAAACTGGTACAGGATTGGGGGAGAGCCTCTCCAGACCTTGCAGTGAAGCTCCACCACATCCCCCAACACAGCCTGGGCCCCAGGAGCCCTGAGGGTGAGGACAGGGTGAGACACTGGAACTGAGAGAGACAGTAGACTGTCAGAGGGGGCCTCTGTTGATGACAGACTCACAATCCCTTCCCACAGAGGCTCAGCGCCAGTTAACTTCCTCAGAGTGCCCCAGGGGAACAAGCTGGCTGAGCAGAAAGGCAGTGGAACTTACTTCTGACAGTGATGCTCACCAGCTCACTGAGCCTGGGGCCATAGCCATTGTCAGCCGCACAGTAATATTGCTCAGAGTCACTCTCCTTCACCACAGAGATCCCAAACGTCACCGTCAGTCTTCATTTCCAGGTTTAAACCCAGGGCCCCTTCGTACCAGAAGAAGGTGATATCTCCTGTGCCCCCAGTGACCAAGCAGACAAGAACCAGCTTTTCTCCCTCCATCATGTATCCACCTGGAGGTTGTATCTCCAAGCTCACATTACTGATGGGGAGTCCTACATGAACACAAGATGACACAGGAAGGCCCTGAGTAGGGAGGGTTTAAGGGACAGGGTATGTGCGACAGTCCTGAAAGTAAAGGCCTCCGGTGAAGTCAACAGCTTATATTGTTTAAAGGTGGGGCAGGGAGCTAGTGGGCAAAGGGGGTCCTGCTGATTTGGAATTGGCATTGGTTGGGTTGATGGTGGTAAGGTAAGAAAGACACCATAATATTCCCATGGAGGCTACAGTGTCTTCTACCTGCCTAGGACAGTGTGATACCCAGAACCCTGATCTCTCAAACTCCCATTTTTCAAGGCACAATAGTTTAATTTTTACAAGTCTAGGTTACAAATCACACTGCCTGGGTTTGAATGTTGGTTCCAACTCTTCTTGTGCATGCTTGATCAACTTACTTAACTTCTCTAAGACTCAATTTCCCATCTGGAAAATGGAGAAGATAATGACAGTTATCTCCTACAGTTGTGATGCTTCAATTAAACAACATGTGGGTCAGATTGGTTCAAGATGACGGAGTAGAAGGACATACACTCACTCCCTCTTGCAAGAGTACTGGGATCACAACTAACTGCTGAACAATCATTGACAGGAAGACACTGGAACTCACTAAAAAAAATACCCCACATCCAAAGACAAAGGAGAAGCCACAATGAGATGGTAAGAGGGGCGTAATCACAATAAAATCAAATCCCATTAGGCTGGGTGGGTGACTCACAAACTGGAGAACAATTATACCACAGAAGCCCACCCACCAGAGTAAAGGTTCTGAGCTCCACATCAGGCTTCCCAACCTGGGGTTCTGGCAACAGGAGGAGGAATTCCCAGAGAATCAGACTTTCAAGACTAGTGGGATTTGATTGCAGGACTTTGACAAGACTGGGGGGAAAAGAGACTCTACTCTTGGAGGGCACACACAAAGTAGTGTGCTCATCAGGACCTGGGAGAAGGAGCAGTGACCCCATAGAAGACTGAACCAGACCTATATGCTAGTGTTGGAAGGTATCTTGCAGAGGCAGGGGGTGGCTGTGGCTCACTGTGGGGACAAGGACACTGGCAGCAGAAGGTCTGGGAAGTACTCCTTGGCATGAGCCCTACCAGAGTCCACCATTAGCCTCACCAAATAGCCTGTAGCCTCCAGTGCTGGGTTGCCTCAGGCCAAACAACCAATGGGGAGGGAACTCAGCCCCACCAATCATCAGACAAGTGGATTAAAATTTTACTGAGCTCTGCCCACCAGAGCAACACCCAGCTTTACCGACCACCAGTCCCTCCCATCAGGGAGCTTGCACGAACCTCTTAGATAGTCTCATCCAGCAGACAGCAGAAGCAAGAAGAACTACAATCCTACACCTTGTGGACAAAAAACCACATTCACAGAAGACAGACAAAATGAAAAGGCAGAGGGCTATGTACCAGATGAAGGAACAAGGTAAAACCCCAGAAAAACAACTAAATGAAGTGGAGATAAGCAACCTTCCAGAAAAAGAATTCAGAATAATGATAGTGAAGATGATCCAGGACCTTGGAAAAAGAATGGAGGCAAAGAGCAAGAAGATGCAAGAAATGTTTAACAAAGACCTAGAATAATTAAAGAACAAACAAACAGAGATGAACAATACAATAACTGAAATGAAAAACACACTAGAAGGAATCAATAGCAGGATAACTGAGGCAGAAGAACGGATAAATGACCTGGAAGGCAGAATGGTGGAATTCACTGCCACGGAACAGAATAAAGAAAAAGGAATGAAAAGAAATGAAGACAGCCTAAGAGACCTCTCGACAACATTTAATGCACGAAAATTCACATTATAAGGGTCCCAGAAGAAGAAGAGAGAGAGAAAATATTTGAAGAGATTATAGGTGAAAACTCCCCTAACATGGGAAAGGAAATAGCCACCCATGTCCAAGAAGTGCAGAGAGTCCCAGGCAGGATAAACCCAAGGAGAAACATGCTGAGACACATAGTAATCACACTGACAAAAATTAAAGACAAAGAAAAATTATTAAAAGCAACAAGGGAAAAATGACAAATAACATACAAGGGAACTCCCATAAGGTTAACTGCTGATTTCTCAGCAGAAACTCTATAAGCCAGAAGGGAATGGCATGATATATTTAAAGTGATGAAAGGGAAGAACCTACAACCAAGATTACTCATTCAGCAAGGATCTCATTCAGATTTGATGGAGAAATCAAAAACTTTACAGACAAGAAAGACTTAAGAGAATTCAGCACCACCAAACCAGCTCTACAACAAATGCTAAAGGAACTTCTCTAAGTGGGAAACACAAGAGAAGAAAAGGACCTACAAAATCAAACCCAAAACAATTAAGAAAATGGTAATAGGAATATACATGTCGATAATTACCTTAAATGTAAATGGATTAAATGCTCCAACCAAAAGACACAGGCTTGCTGAATGGATACAAAAACAAGACCCATATATATGCTGTCTACAAGAGACCCACTTCAGACCTAGGCACACATACAGACTGAAAGTGAGGGGATGGATAAAGGTATTCCATGCAAATGGAAATCAAAAGAAAGCTGGAGTAGCAATACTCATATCAGATAAAATAGACTTTAAAATAATGTTACAAGAGAAAGGAAGGACACCACATAATGATCAAAGGATCAATCCAAGAAGAAGATATAACAATTATAAATATATATGCACCCAACATAGGAGCACCTCAATACATAAGGCAACTGCTAACAGCTATAAAAGAGGAAATAGACAGTAACACAATAATAGTGGGGGACTTTAATACCTCACTTATACCAGTGGACAGATCATCCAGATGAAAATTAATGAGGAAACACAAGCTTTAAATGACACAATAGACCAGATAGATTTAATTGATATTTATAGGACATTCCACCCCAAAACAGCAGATTACACTTTCTTCTCAAGTGCACGTGGAACATTCTCCAGGATAGTTCACATCTTGGGTCACAAATCAAGCCTCAGTAAATTTAAGAAAATTGAAATCATGTCAAGCATCTTTTCCAACCACAGTACTTTGAGATTAGAAATAAATTACAGGGAAAGAAAACGTAAAAAACACAAACACATGGAGGCTAAACAATATATTACTAAATAACCAAGATCACTGAAGAAATCAAAGAGGAAATAAAAAAATACCTAGAGACAAATGACAACAAAAACAAGATGATCCAAAACCTAGGGGATACAGCAAAAGCAGTTCTAAGAGTGAAGTTTATAGCAGTACAATCCTACCTCAAGAAACAAGAAAAATCTCAAATAAACAATCTAAACTTACACCTAAAGTAACTGGAGAAAGAAGAAGAAACAAAACCCAAAGTTAGTAGAAGGAAAGAAATCATAAAATTTTAAAGATCAGAGCAGAAATAAATGAAATAGAAACAAAGATCAATAAAACTAAAAGCTGTTTTTTGATAAACAAAAGTGATAAAATTTAGCCAATAAGAATTAGATTAGAAATGAAATAATTTCTAATAATCAATGATTAGAAATGAAAAAGAAGTTACAGTGGACACCACAGAAATACAAAGGATCATAAGAGACTACTACAAGCAACTCTATGCCAATAAAATGGACAACCTGGGAGAAATGGACAAATTCTTAGAAAGGTATAACCTTCCAAGACTGAACCAGGAAGAAATAGAAAATATGAACATGCCAATCAAAAGTAATGAAATTGAAACTGTAATTAGGACTTCCGGGAAGATGGCGGAAGAGTAAGACGCGGAGATCACCTTCCTCCCCACAGATACACCAGAAATACATCTACGCGTGGAACAACTCCTACGGAGCACCTACTGAACGCTGGCAGAAGACCTCAGACCTCCCAAAAGGCAAGGAACCCCCCACGTACCTGGTTAGGGCAAAAGAAAAAACTAAACAGAGACAAAAGGATAGGGACGGGTCCTGCACCAGCGGGAGAGAGCTGTGAAGGAGGAAAAGTGTCCACACACTAGGAAGCCCCTTCGCGGGTGGAGACTTCGGGAGGCGGAGTGGGGGAGCTTGGGAGCCGCGGAGGAGAGCACAGCAACAGGGGTGCGGAGGGCAAAGCGGACAGATTCCAGCGCAGAGGATCGGGCCGACCGGAACTCACCAGCCGAGAGGCTTTTCTGCTCGCCCGCCGGGGCGGGCGGGACTGGGAGCTGAGGCTCCGGCTTTTGTCGGAGCGCTGGGAGAGGACTGAGGTTGGCGGCGTGAACACAGCCTGCAGGGCGTTAGTGCACCGCGGCTAGCCGGGAGAGAGTCCGGGGAAAAGTCTGGACCTGCCGAAGAGGCAAGAGACTTTTACGTCCCTCTTTGTTTCCTGGTGCACGAGGAGAGGGGATTAAGAACGCTGCTTGAGAGAGCTCCAGGGACGGGCGCGAGCCGCGGCTAAAAGTGCGGAGCCCAGAGACAGACATGAGACGCTAAGGCCGCTGCTGCCGCCACCAGGAGGCCTGTGTGCGAACACAGGTCACTAGCCACACGCCCTTCCGGGGAGCCTGTGCAGCCCGCCACTGCCAGGGTCCCGGGATCCAGGGACAACTCGCCCGGGAGATCGCACGGCGCGCCTCAGGCTGCAATGTCACGCCGGCCTCTGCCGCTGCAGGCCCACCCCACACTCCGTGACCCTCCCTACCCCCCGGCCTGAGTGAGCCAGAGCCTCCGAATCAGCGGCTCCTTTAACCCCGTCCTGTCTGAGCAAAGAACAGACGCCCTCCGGCGACCTACACGCACAGGCGGGGCCAAATCCAAAGCTGAGCCCCTGGGAGCTGTGAGAACAAAGAAGAGAAAGGGAAATCTCTCCCAGCAGCCTCAGAAGCAGCGGATTAAAGCTCCACAATCAACTTGATATACCCTGCATCTGTGGAATACCTGAATAGTCAACGAATCATCCCAAATTAAGGAGCCCTGTGGATGAAAGGCTCTTGGTGCTGCAGCCAGGAGTCAGTGCTGTGCCTCTGAGGTGGGAGAGCCAACTTCAGGACACTGGTCCACAAGAGGCCTCCCAGCTGCACATAATATCAAACAGCAAAAATCTCTGAGAGATCTCCATCTCAAGGCCAGCACCCAGCTTCACTCAACGACCAGCAAGCTACAGTGCTGGACATCCTATGCCAAACAACTAGCAAGACAGGAACACAACCCCACCCATTAGCAGAGAGGCTGCCCAAAATCATAATAAGTCTACAGACACCCCAAAACACACCACCAGACGTGGACCTGCCCACCAGAAAGACAAGATCCAGCCTCATCCACCAGAACACAGGCACTAGTACCCTCCACCAGGAAGCCGACACAACCCACTGAACCAACCTTAGCCACTGGGGACAGACACAAAAAACAACAGGAACTACGAACCTTCAGCCTGCAAAAAAGGAGACCACAAACACAGTAAGATAAGCAAAATGAAAAGACAGAAAAACACACAGCAGATGAAGGAGCAAGATAAAAACCCACAAGACCTAACAAATGAAGAGGAAATAGGCAGTCTACTGGAAAAAGAATTCAGAATAATGATAGTAAGGTTGATCCGAAATCTTGGAGATAGAATGGACAATAGAATGGACAAAATGCAAGAATCAGTTAACAAGGACCTAGAAGAACTAAAGATGAAACAGGCAACGATGAACAACACAATAAATGAAATTAAAAGTACTCTAGATGGGATCAATAGCAGAATAACTAAGGCAGAAGAACGGATAAGTGACCTGGAAGATAAAATAGTGGAAATAACTACTGCAGAGCAGAAAAAGAAAAAAGAATGAAAAGAACTGAGGACAGTCTCAGAGACCTCTGGGACAACATTAAACGCACCAACATTCGAATTATAGGGGTTCCAGAAGAAGAAGAGAAAAAGAAAGGGACTGAGAAAATATTTGAAGAGATTATAGTTGAAAACTTCCCTAATATGGGAAAGGAAATAGTTAATCAAGTCCAGGAAGCACAGAGAGTCCCATACAGGATAAATCCAAGGAGAAATACGCCAAGACACATATTAATCAAACTGTCAAAAATTAAATACAAAGAAAACATATTAAAAGCAGCAAGGGAAAAACAACAAATAACACACAAGGGAATCCCCATAAGGTTAACAGCTGATCTTTCAGCAGAAACTCTGCAAGCCAGAAGGGAGTGGCAGGACATATTGAAAGTGTTGAAGGAGAAAAACCTGCAACCAAGATTACTCTACCCAGCAAGGATCTCATTCAGATTTGATGGAGAAATTAAAACCTTTACAGACAAGCAAAAGCTGAGAGAGTTCAGCACCACCAAACCAGCTCTACAACAACTGCTAAAGGAACTTCTCTAGGCAAGAAACACAAAAGAAGGAAAAGACCTACAATAACAAACCCCAAACAATTAAGAAAATGGGAATGGGAACACACACATCGATAATTACCTTAAATGTAAATGGACTAAATGCTCCCACCAAAAGACACAGATTGGCTGAATGGATACAAAAACAAGACCCATATATTTGCTGTCTACAAGAGACCCACTTCAGACCTAGAGACACATACAGACTGAAAGTAAGGGGATGGAAAAAGGTATTTCATGCAAATGGAAACCAAAAGAAAGCTGGAGTAGCAATTCTCATATAAGTTATATATATATATATATATATATATATATATATGTAGTTTGCTTGAGTGCAGTGTTTTTTGTTTTCTGTACTGAATTCATTAGCATGGGTCAGTATAAAATTTAGCATAGGTCAATATGTAATTTGTAAACTAATAAGGTCTTAAAAGTGAGGAATTAAGTCTTTTAAATTTAATTATTTATTGTAAAGAGCAGAATAGCATACATAAACAGGTGCCTAAGGAAAACTTGTATTCTAATATGGAACTCTCATGAACACCTTTTTTTTTTTTCTTCTAACGGTATGATAGTAGGCCATTTGATTATTTTTATGGCTTTAACTTTACAACAATGAAATATTCGTAAATTTTAAAAAGTATTTTTCTTTATTTGATGCGGGTGGGATACTGGAGAAATGAAAGGTCAAACATCTATTGAGGAATCCATACTTGTCTATATATTGTGTACTTTTATTTCAAGAACTGATTTAAAATTCCTAAAAGGATGCTATAATAAGTTATTATGCCATTTTACAGACTGAATTAAGTGAATTTCAGGGAGGTATGAAACTTGCCTAAGGCTATCCAGCTACCAAGCGGTAGAAGTGAGAATTAAATCCAGGTATACCTATAAAAAAAAATAAAAAAAATAAAAAAGAAGGCGAGGGCAGCACCAGGGTATGGGGTTGTTAGTTTTATAGGGGTGAGTAATTTCATACGCTGATGAGTGGGAGGAGTATTCCAGCTATTTTGGGGAAGGGGTGGGGATTTCTAGGAATTGAGCCACTGCCCACTTTTTGACCTTTATGGTCATCCTTGGAACTGTCGTGGCACCTGTGGGTGTGTCGCTTAGCTTGCTGATGTGTTACAATGAGTGTATACTGAGGCTCAAGGTCTAGTGGAAGTAGACTCGTCCGCCATCTTGGACCTATTTTGTTCTAATCAGTTTATGTTGTGTCCTCGGGCTATGTAATTCTTTTAAAGGTTGTGCCCTGCCCCCTTTCCTCCTGTTTCATATTGAATATATAATATTTACCAGAGTATGTTTTAATAATTAATACATGATATATTGTATAATTAATTTATATATCATATATATAATGATATCTATAGGTATTTGTTCTAATAAGTCATTAAAAATAAATGAATATTCTTTTTTAAAAAAAAAATTTAAAAAAATAAAAAAATAAAAAAATAAAAAATAAATAAAAAAAAATAAAAAAAGAAATGCTCAGGACAATGTATCACAGCATGTTGCTTTAGCTACAATGTTTGCCCATAATGTACACTGGTTAAAAGGATTCCGCAGCCATAAAGAGAAACGAAATTGAGTTATTTGTAGTGAGGTGGATGGACCTAGAGTCTGTCAGATAGAGTGGAGTAAGTCAGAAAGAGTAAAACAAATACCATATGCTAACATGTATATATGGAATCTAAAAAAAAACAAAAAACTGGTTCTGATGAACCTAGGGGCAGGATAGGAATAAAGATGCAGACGTAGAGAATGGACTTGAGGACACGGGGAGGGGGAAGGGTAAGCTGGGACGAAGTGAGAGAGTGGCATAGACTTATATATACACTACCAAAATAGATAGCTAGTGGGAAGCAGCCGCATAGCACAGGGAGATCAGCTCCGTGCTTTGTGACCACCTAGAGGGGTGGGATAGGGAGGGTGGGAGGGAGACGTAAGAGGGAGGGGATATGGGGACATATGTATACGTATAGCTGACTCACTTTGTTATACAGCAGAAACTAACACAACATTGTAAAGCAATTATACCTCAATAAAGATGTTTAAAATAAATAAATAGATGTTAAAAAAAAAAAAAAAAGAAACTGTAATTAAAAATCTTCCAACAAACAAAAGTCCAGGACCAGATGGCTTCACAGGTGAATTTTATCAAGCATTTAGAGAAGAGCTAATACTCACATTTCTCAAACTCTTACCAAAAAATTGCAGAGCAAGGAACACTCCCAAATTCATTCTACAAGGCCACCCTGACCCTGATACCAAAACCAAAGATACTACCAAAAAAGAAAATTACAGACCAATATCACTAATGAATATAGATGCAAAAATGCTCAACAAAATACAAGCAAACAGAATCCAACAACACATTAAAAGGATCATACACCATGATCAAGTGGGACTTTTCCCAGAGATGCAAGGATTCTTCAATATATGCAAATCATTCAGTGTGACACACCATATTAACAAATTGAAGGAGACAATCCATATGATCATCTCAATGGATGAAGAAAAAGCTTTTGACAAAATTCAACACCTATATATGATAAAAGCTCTCCAGAAAGTGGGCATACAGGGGACCTACCTCAACATAATAAAAGGCATATACGACAAACCCACAACAAACATCATTCTCAACAGTGAAAAACTGAAAGCATTTCCTCTAAGATCAGGAACAAGACAAGGATGTCCACTCTCACCACTATTATTCAACGGCAATCAGAGAAGCAAAAGAAATAAAAGGAATACAAATTGGAAAAGAAGATGTAAAACTGTCACTGTTTGCAGATGACATGATACTATACATAGAGACTCCTAAAGATGCCACCAGAATACTACTAGAGCTAATGAATGAATTTGGTAAAGTTGCAGGATACAAAATTAATGCACAGAAATCTCTTGCATTCCTATACGCTAACAATGAAAGACCAGAAAGAAAAATTAAGGAAACAATCCCATTCACCATTGCAACAAAAAGAATAGAATACCTAGGAATAAACCTATCCAAGGAGGTAAAAACCCTGTACTCAGAAAACTATAAGACACTGATGAAAGAAATCAAAGATGACACAAACAGATGGAGAGGTATACCACATTCTTGTATTGGAAGAATCAATATTGTGAAAATGACTATACTACCCAAAGCAATCTACAGATTCAATGCAATCCCTATCAAATTACCAATGGCATTTTTTACAGAACTAGAAAAAATATCTTAAAATTTGTAACACCATACACAAAAATAAACTTAAAAGGATTAAAGACCTTAATATAAGACCAGAGACTAAAACTCTTAGAGGAAAACATAAGAAAAACACTCTTTGACATAAATCACAGCAAGATCTTTTTTGACCCACCTCCTAGAGTAATGGAAATAAAAACAAAAATAAACAAATGGCACCTAATGAAACTTAAAAGCTTTTGCACAGCAAAGGAAACTGTAAACAAGACAAAAAGACAACCCTCAGAATGGGAGAAAATATTTGCAAATGAATCGATGGAAGAGGATTAATCTCCAAAATATATAAACAGCTCACACAGCTCAATTTTAAAAAACAACCAACCTAATCAAAAAAATGGGCAGAAGACCTAAGTAGACATTTCTCCAAAGAAGGCATGGCTAAGAGGGAAAATCTGCTCAACATCACTAATTATTAGAGAAATGCAAATCAAAACTACAATGAGGTATCACCTCACACTGGTTAGAATGGGCATCATCAGAAAATCTACAGACAACAAATGCTGGAAAGGGTGTGGAGAAAAGGGAACCCTCTTGCACTGTTGGTGGGAATGTAAATTGCTACAGCCACTATGCAGAACACTATGGAGGTTCCTTAAAAAACTAAAAATAGAATTACCATATGACCCAGCAATCTCACTACTGGGCATATACCCAGAGAAAA
The DNA here is from genome assembly GCF_937001465.1 of Orcinus orca. Taxonomy (NCBI): domain Eukaryota; kingdom Metazoa; phylum Chordata; class Mammalia; order Artiodactyla; family Delphinidae; genus Orcinus; species Orcinus orca. Next base: position 98,226,394 of record NC_064559.1, on the reverse strand, counting down.
CCATAATTCAAAAAGACACATGCACCCCTATATTCATTGCAGCACTATTTACAATAGCCAGGTCATGGAAACAACCTAAATGCCCATTCACAGACTAGTAGATAAAGAAGATGTGGTACATATATACAGTGGAATAAAAAGGAACGAAATTGGTTCACTTGTAGAGACATGGATGGACCTAGAGAGTATCATACAGAGTGAAACAAGTCAGAAAGAGAAAAACAAATATCGTATATTAATGCATATATGTGGAACCTAGAAAAATGGTAGAGATGAACCAGTTTTCTAGGCAGAAATTGAGACACAGATGTACAGAACAAACTTATGGACACCAAGGGGGGAAAGCGGTGGGCAGTGTGGGTGGGTGGGATGAACTGGGAGATTGGGATTGACATGTATACACTGATGTGTATAAAATAGATAACTAATAAGAACCTGCTGTATAAAAAATAAAATTAAATTAAATTAAAAAAAAAAAAGTAAAAACAACATGTGTGAATCACTAGAACAGGGCCTATGGCATATGAACTGTCCAGAGGATTTTTGTAGTGGTCTAGGTTCATGGAATTGAGTTTTGAGGAAGTCTGGGAAAGCCCAGCTTTCAGAATGTATTAGCAATTGCTTTATGGTATCATGGCTACATCTTTGTCTGAGAGTGGGAGAGGATGTCAGAAACGTCAACCATGTTATATGGAATAACACGGTTCAGAATCACAAAACACCCTCATTCCTTTTTATCTGTCAAAATCAGACCTCAGCTTCTCTTCCATAAACCCTTCCCCCATAGCCTTTTCCTCAAGGCCTCCTCTTACTGCCTCAGTCAGATTTCTCCCTTCTTTGTAGTTTCTATTAATAGTCGACCTTTATGACACCACCACACATTTCACCCTAGTTGTTTAGGATGCCAGTTAGGCATCAGCTTCTCATAGTCAGGGACAATATATTATGCAGCTATTTCCTCCACACCCTCCAGCACAGTGATGACACATGGTAAGGGCTTCCTAAAAATTCTTTTGTTTGCTTGAATGCGAATAGCAAGGATAAGGGAAGACCCCTTAAGAACTCTGATAAAAAGAAGCTCAGGTACATGTCTCAAACAGCATCCATGCATGCAGGAGCAGAACACAACAGTCAGGGAAGACCAGCTTCGTACCTCTGCCCTTCTCAGCCCACCCCAGCAGAGGCCCTCACCGGAACTCACCGTGTACTTGGATCTGGACTCTGCAGCTCCTTTTGACTCCGAGTGGTGTTGCCTTTGCTTGACACCAGTAGGACCCTGAGTCTTCCCTCCACACAGCAGGAATCCAGAGCTCTGGGATGCTGTCCCAGTCCAGCCCTAGGGGTCTGCCAGCTTTGTAGAAGTGGAACTGGAGCTGAACATCTAACTTCTGTGGAGGGGCTGGGTCTCAAAGGCCAGGGTCATTGAATTCCCCTCTATGGGCCGAGAGGGGCTGAGTATCAGGAAGAGCTCTAGAGGGAAGAGTTAAACACATATTCTAGGGCAATGGGGTTCAGAGATCCTGATACGTGGCACTTTGTGTTCTCAGCATTTGCTCTCAGCAAGCCTCAAAGGTCCAGCTCATTGGACATGCAGACCACTTCTCACATTACCACCCTGCCTCGACATGGCACATGGGCTTTCAACTGCTCACCCCCAGCACCTCCTGCCCCTGTGCAGCATCACTTCCTTCTACAAGGCAACCCTTACCTTTGACTTGGTTAATACTCTTTGAAGTTTCTATCCATGGACTGAAAACACTTTTGGAGACAATGCAGGGATACTGATGACTGTCACTAGAGTTGGCATTGGAGATGGTGAAGCTTGAAGTTTTAGGAAAATATGTTTCATTCATCCTTGTTATAAGCCATATTGGTCATTTTCTTCTGTTCCCATTGCCCTGATGTCTCAGACCCACGCTATCTCTTTCAGAGATAGAATATGAGACATGGAGAATCAGTCTGGGAAATACTCAGAGGAACTCTATTTGTTCCGTACTGTTTCTCTCCTGCCCCTTTTATTGCTATTCCTAATGGAAGGAAGAGGCATGCATTTGCCTAGAAATACCCTGCATCCATACATCCACATGGCCCAGATCCCTTGATCTGGGACCTCTATACAAACCCCTATAGGAAGCATGTATCCCTTTTTGGCCATAGGGGTTCTTTTCCGGATGAATTAAAGATGAGTAAAGTTGTGTTCTGCTTTCATCTCATCTCCTTATCTTTCCCAGTTGCAGCAGCCCATGAAACATCGAAAGTCCTGACTGCGTTTGCTCTCAGGACATTTGCTTATCCAACCCTCAGAGCCTCTGTTCTTTCGGAAGTTTTAAGAGTATTCCTAAGAAAAGCCTCTTTGTCTCCTCATCAGATGAAAATGCTAAGTGTTCTAGATCACTGAGGGGTGATTCCTAGTCCAGTATCTATAATCTCCAAGCCTTCCAACTGGAATGCTTTACCCTAGGACTTTAAAAAATTCAGTTCAACTGTGGTACCAAAATGTTTGCCCTGTGCTGAGGCCTGGAATACCCTGTGCATTAATCACTTTCTCTCCTTGGAAAACGGTAGTCCCCAGAGGACTGAGAAGCAGCACCGCTTTGGGTGCATAGCAGAAAAAGTGAATAAAAGAGGCATCTAGGCACCTGTAACCCACTCTTTTGAATGGGTCTGGGGTGGAGATGGAATAGGACACTGGACAGGGCAGTTTGCATGGGTCCAGAGCTCAGTCTTGCATCTTGGAGCTTGTTTCAGAAAATTCTCAGGCATAGAGACTACCTGGCAAATTCCTGGTGGCAGAAGCTTTGTTTCTTCATCCTGGATGTGGCTTTGGACTTTTGCTTAGGCTATGACTGGTCAGGCACATTTACAGAGTAAAAGCAGAGCCAAGCACAAGGTATCATGGAATTCACATAAGGCATGAGTTAGACTTGGACAAACATCAGGTGAGGAAACCAGAAGCCTGAGTTAGTTCTGAGTATCTCTTGTCATAGGAATTCCAAACCCTGTGTTCCTAGTTGCACATGCAGCCTGTGTTGAAGTAGCAGGATAATCTCTTTTAACCCTGTGCTTATTATTTTAAGCACAAGACAGCAGTCCTCATATATATTAGATTTAAACATACTTCAGTGGAAGATTTCTTCTGGGGGAAAATTTCCTCCTCTCCTCATCCGGTACAAGTAAGACTGAATCAGGAGCAAACTAATGAAGTAAGTTTGCATAAACCAGAATCTAAGAGAGAAAACGCACTGGGGTAACAGTTGTGGCTGCAGAGCAAGGCCGAAAACAGGAAGAAGGCAGCAGTCTACAGTTTGTACTTGGCCCACGCATTGACTGTAATGTTGTTCTCCGTGGAGACGTGACTTTGGCATTTTTTCCAACACTTCTGGTGGAGTACCCAGCTGGGACTACACAGGGGTCTTGGAGCCCTTCTGCCAGAGGGCAGAGATTTTTCTATAACATCAACCTTCAGCACCCCCTGACTTCCTTGTGCAAATAGCATTACCCTCCCTAAGCTGGGACGTCCCAGAAAAAAAAAGATTGTGGTCTTGAGAAGGCCAGAGCAAGACCTGCTCCATCAGCTGAGCATGTACATGTCACGTGCAGAGACTGCTGTGAACACAAGCACCCTGGGCCCAAGGGGGCTGCTGTCATCTGTACACTGGATATCAAACAGCTATCCACAGGCCTCCTGCACTGGCTCAAGTGACAAGATACCTGCAGACCTTGAAGAAGAAAAGGAAGTGCAACTCACCAGTTGCTTCACAGAGTGGAGCTGGGAGAGAATTTAGCAGAGATCAGTACAGGGCAGCAAATCCCAAACATACCCAAAGTTTAACTCCCACGAAGGCTTTCCCAACAACGCACCGTCCTTCTTTTGTGCCCTTCCTCTCTTTTTTCTCTCTTTCCCTCTCTTTTTCTCTTTTCCCCTCCTATCTTCTTATTTTCTCCCCCTTCCCTACCCTGCTTCCTTCCTCCTTGCTCTCTGTTCCTTTCCCCACATTCCACATCAATCACCTGCCTACAAAATGACACAGAGTTCTGTTTTATGATTGTAATTTCCAATAACTTCTTTCACTGTGGTTATGAGATGGTGCCTTTGTTGTATAACTACTTAGCCGCTCCCTTCCTCAAGCCCATCATCCTCATTCCCTCTCTCAAAAGTCTGATGATCCAGCTCTAGACTTGCTGACTCATGGTAACAGCAGTCAGGCAAGGAGAGTGGACAGGCTTATGCTCAAGACATGATGCCCCTTTATTTAACAACTTCAAGGCAGAGGAGGCTTAGGTCCAGAGAAGGACTTCAGATTTCTCCAAAGATTCTCTCTTATCCCAAGGATTTGACCATAATATTATGGCATAATGGTCAAGAACAGAAAATCCTGGGGAAAACGCAGCCTTTGTAGCCAGATGACATAGACTTGAATCCTGGCTCTTCCTCTTACAAGCTGTGTGACTCAGGGAAAAATGCTTTACCTCTCTGTGCTTTAGTTTTCTGTAAAATGGAGATAATAATAGACCTACCTCACATAGTTTTGTGAAGATTAAATGAATTGATATCCACAAAATGCTTAGAAGAATGCCTGAAATTTATCTAGCATTTAATAAATATTATCTCACTATTATTATCTATTTTAGGTCAGTTCAGTCTGAGATGCCTACTGTTTATATTAAATGTTTATTTGAATAATCAGTTCCTCAGGAAGGAGAAGGGAATCAATGAGGGTTAGCATGAAAATCACATTTTATTTTTGCATCCATACCACAAATAATTTTGAGTGCCTACTATATGCCAGGCATTGTACATCACACTTAGTTTGCAGGAATGAACATGAATGACAATCTTTTCTGTCAAGGAATTTACATTATAGTGGGAGAGAGCCAATCAAAAAAATATATATGTAACATGAGTTTAGAGAATGGTCAGTGCTCTAAGAAAAATACAGTAGAAAAATAAGTTACAGAATATCTTGGGATGGTCTTGACTATTTAGATATATGTCAATTGAGTAGAAACATGAATGAAATTAGAGAACAGGCCTTCTGAATATTTGGGAAATAACATTCCTGGCAGAGAAACAGCAAATGCAAAGACCTTGAGAAGGAATGAGCTTGTCCAAGGAAGAATGAGAAGGCAGGTACACTGGGAACTGACTAGGTGAGGGGAACAGTGGTTGATACTGGTATGTGAGAAGTAAGCAGGGGCCAGTCACAGAAGGCTTTGTGGGCTTGGTAATAGCTTTGGATTTTGTTCATGATGTAATGGAGAGCGATGGACAGTTCTGACTTAATTTGCATTTGTAGAATCATTCTTCCACTGTAGAAAGGACAGACATGCAAGAGTAGCAGGGAGAACATTAGTGGGAGTTTAGTCTGGAAGAGTGAGGATGGTGGGTCAGGCTAGGCAGTATTGGTGCTGTGAAGGGGACAGATCTCAGTATATTCAGAAGTAGAATCAATAGGAATTACTTATGGATTGGATATAAAGTGTCAAAGACAGAGAGGAATTAAATATAACTCCTAGATTTTTGGCCATAGCAACCAGAAGAATGCTGGTGACGTTTACAAAAATGGAGAAGTGGTGGGGAGAAATAGGTTAAGTCCTATGGTGATGGTGATTCATGTGGAAGATCAAAGGATCTGTTAGGACATATTGAGTTTAAAATGCATATTAGACAGTTGAATGGCAGTTGAATATATGAAAGGTGTTCAAAGGTGGGATCGAAGTTGGATAAATAAGCTTGATTTTAAGCTGTTTAAACTTAAAGTGACTAAAGTGTATAACTTAGGGAATGAGTATGGATGGAGAAGAGAAGTCTACGTACCAATCTTGAGAAACTCAAACATTTCAAGGTCAGTAAAGCAGCAGGTATTAAGTTAGAAAGAATACCAGCAGAATACAGTATTTAGAAGCCAAGTGGAAAAGTATTTCCAGGAGAGGGAATGATCAACTTACGTCAAATACCCCTGAGATGCTGAATAAAATGAGAAATAAAAATTGAATCCTGGGTGAGGCAACCTAGAGGTGGTTGATGATATTAACAAGAGCAGTTTCAGTGGAGTGGTGAGGACAAAGATTGATTGAAGTGGATTCAATAAAGGATTAGGAAGAACAATAAGGACCTAAAACAGTTTAGCAGTTTCCAGGGGTTAGGAATGAGGGAGGAGTTGACTCTAAAGGGATTGAGGGCATGAAGGAATTTTTGAAGTGATGGAAATCTGTATTTTGATCGTGGTGGTAGTCATATGACGCTAAATCTTTGTCAAAAATCATAGACATTGCATCAAAAAAGTGTATCTTACTGTAATGTAAATTAAAAATGAATTTTAAAAAGAAAGGATGGGAGGAGATCAAGTAAAGATAATGACTCACTGAAAACTATAAAAGGATGTGCAGAATGGTGAAGCAAACGGAGGTCACATTTCTATTATTTTAAGATAGAAGATATTATGGCATATTTGTATACTTATAGGAATAATCCAGGATGGAGAAATATTTTGATGATGGAGCAAGGGAGTCTGGGACCCAGTGCACAAGTGGAGAGTCCTGTCTTCAATTCGGATGAGGGAAAATATATCCATAATAGGGAGAGAAAAGGCAGAGTATGTAAATGCAGAGGTGGACAGGTTGATAAATACAGCCGTATAAAGATGAGGAAATTTCTTTCGATTGCTTTTATTTTTCTCACGTTATAAACTAAGAGTAAGAAGAGAAAAGTTTGAGGAGAAAGGAGTGGGTATGAGGAAGTGGTCATCAAGAATGGAAGAGCAGGGCTTCCCTGGTGGCGCAGTGGTTGGGAGTCCGCCTACCGATGCAGGGGACACGGGTTCGTGCCCCGGTCCGGGAAGATCCCACATGCCGCGGAGCGGCTGGGCCCGTGAGCCATGGCCACTGAGCCTGCGCGTCCGGAGCCTGTGCTCCGCAACGGGAGAGGCCACAGCAGTGAGAGGCCCGCGTACCGCTAAAAAAAAAAAAAAGAATGGAAGAGCATTGACTCTGAAAGAATAGGAGGATTGCACGGCACCCGAGATTGGTGGTCCTACATTTAAAGAAAGATACGTCAGCAGGATTGTACCTTTTGCTTAGAGTCACATTCAGCTGCTTAGGCACAGGTGTGAAGCATGCAGAAAAGTGTGTTAGTCAGGAAAGTGCTATGGGGAAAAGGGATGAAGGTATATCCAAGGGGAGTATTGTGATAAACTACAGAATCTAAGTACTGTGAGAAGTGAGGACATGGAGTGTAGTAATTTGACAGTGGAAACCTAAGCCTGGGGAGGGGAAGGCATGTTGAATATGGAGCATTAGAGAAAGTGAGCTGGAAATACAATGTAGTCGGGTAGGGAGGTGGATGCTGAAGTCAAATATTTTGGAAGTGGGACCGTCGTTGGTAATGATAAGTTCTAGGGTTTGATGGTAGAAATGGGGAAGTCAAGGAAAGATATAGGAAAATCATGTTGATTATAAGAAGGGCAAGGAACTGAGAGGCCAATTTGTTGTTTGAATTATCTTTGTGGCTATCGAAGCCACCAAGAACAAAGTCAGAATCAAAAGTGGAAAGAAAGAGAACACTTCCCATGAGATAAAAACTAAAAGGATAGTTTTCTTCCAAAATCTGGCTTTCCAGTGTCTATGACTTTCTGCCCAACTCTAAGCCCTCAGTGGGAAGTAAAGATCTGAGCATGCCTGACCATTGCCTGGCAGAAACTTAGTCCTGAGAAGTTCCAATGCTCTTCAGGAAGCCGGGCGCCAGGGAATGGAATCCCATACCCTTTCCTGAGTTGTCCTACTCACCACAGATCAACAGCAAGCGCCTCAGCAGCATGAGGACCGGGTCAGGGGACTGGAACTGGAGGTGCTCTCTCATCGAAAAAAGAATTCACCTTAGAATCAGGAGGCAGTGGCTTGTCAGAGGTTTGAGGAAGTCGGGATCAGAAGTCACACAATTGAAAGCACACATTTACAGAGATAGAAGAAGGAACAAGAGCCTTCTGATGGCCAATCTCTATTTCCTCAGCTCTGGAGGCCAAGGAAATTAAATATAATCCTGTTTATAGTTTGGTTCTATTTCCAAAATGTGAAGATAATGCATATTAGTATATCAGCTCCTTCTTCAAGAACACAGGTAGCTCAAAGGAAGTTTCCCAAAGGCAGTTTCTGACTTTGATGAACATCTCATCAGGCAGTGGTTCTGCTGAAATTCAGACGGCATGTCTGTCATCTTTGATAAAGATGTCTCCTCGACCATATCTAATCAGCACATCCTTTTGTCTCACAGCAGTCTCTATCGTCACGCTATGTACAAGAGTCAGTAAGGCGGGGACCGATGGGCTGTCACCCAGGTTATGTGTAATGTCTGACAGTTGTTACACAGGATGATTTTCAGGGTCAAGCTATCCATAAAATACTAGCTTGAATATTTAAACGTTCACAGTGTACCAATAAGTGAGCATGAAACAGCTGAAAAATAAAATCATGGGAAATTACAACCTAGGCAACATTTATAAGTGAAATACAGGAAACAGGCATATGCAAATTATCTTCTGGGCATTTGGGGTCAGTTCACCATTATCACTAACCCTGGCGCTTGCAATATTGTTCCCCCCCTCACCCGAAATCAGGATATTTATAATCTCTTCCATTTCTTCCTTGAGCACCTGTGGCTACCAGTTCTCCACACTTGAAGCCTGTATTTAATTCTGATTGTGGATTAGAGGGGAATAAGACATCTTAATTTTCAACATTTCTTGAATCTTTGAGTATCTAGGCATAAGAATGTGTAGAAGCTAAGATATTAAGGACCTGGGAAGAGGCTATTCAGTAATGACTTCCAAGTCCAGGTATCCAGTCCGAAGAGGAAGACTGAGAAAAGAAACAAACGGTCTTGTAATAACCTAAATGGGAGAAGAATTTGAAAAAGAATAGATATATGTTTATGTATAACTGAATCACTTTGAAACTAACACAACATTGTAAATCAACTATAGTTCAATATAAAATAAAAACTTTAAAAAAGAAAGAAACAAATGGTCAGTGATGTGCAAAGCTGGAGGGAAGAGGGAGCAATGTTGGGGACCAGACCAAAGACCCCTAAGAAATTGCCAAAAACAGGAAAAGTGTGCCACAGCTTTGTTTATTGACTTGGGAAAGCCTGTGTGGGGACGAGTTTGACTGGTTTAAAGTTTCAGGGCCAAGGCATAAAACTCAATGAGAAATGTGGAACCCTCTAAACTCAGAGCATAAGGGTATGTTTCTGCATATACTGTGCTGTTTAACACCTTTTCCTGTGCTCATGTGTGTGCCTTCACAATTTCTTCAGATTAAAATATCTGTTCCAGTATGGAGGTTCCTTAAAAAACTACAAATAGAACTACCATATGACCCAGCAATCCCACTACTGGGCATATACCCTGAGAAAACCATAATTCAAAAAGAGTCATGTACCAAAATGTTCATTGCAGCTCTATTTACAAGAGCCCGGAGATGGAAACAACCTAAGTGTCCATCATCGGATGAATGGATAAAGAAGATGTGGCACATATATACAATGGAATATTACTCAGCCATAAAAAGAAATGAAACTGAGCTATTTGTAATGAGGTGGATAGACCTAGAGTCTGTCATACAGAGTGAAGTAAGTCAGAAAGAGAAAGACAAATACCGTATGCTAACACATATATATGGAATTTAAGAAAAAAAAATGTCATGAAGAACCTAGGGGTAAGACAGGAATAAAGACACAGACCTACTAGAGAATGGACTTGAGGATATGGGGAGGGGGAAGGGTAAGCTGTGACAAAGCGAGAGAGAGGCATGGACATATATACACTACCAAATGTAAGGTAGATAGCTAGTGGGAAGCTGCCGCATAACACAGGGAGATCAGCTCGGTGCTTTGTGACCGTCTGGAGGGGTGGGATAAGGAGGGTGGGAGGGACGGAGATGCAAGAGGGTAGAGATATGGGAACATATGTATATGTATAACTGATTCACTTTGTTATAAAGCAGAAACTAACACACCATTGTAAAGCAATTATACTCCAATAAAGATGTAAAAAAAAAAAATCTGTTCCTCCTTCTCCATGGGTTTAAAGATTGCATTATTTATCAAGTTCTCACACTTTTATTTTTATAACATTAATACATACATATATACCAAGAAATGGAACACGCCTTTAAGTTATGCAATACTATAATGAAATGAAAAACCATGAACCCACTCACAAAGATTCTAGTGAAGTAAATGGGGATAAGAGCTGATTCAGGAGGTGGTAAGTGAACAGGTGCACCACTAGAAAGGAGAGGAATGTGAAATCCTCTGGGGGAAATCACTGGGGCTCCAACATCAGGATACGAATTTACACAAGAAGATGCTTCTGTTGGGAAATCAGCACCTGTTGCTCCATGGAGCAGTGATGAGGGCACAGAGGTGATTTGAACTCAAATGCAATAGTTTGGAGAGTGAAGTAACAGAGCACAATGCAGAGAAAAGATCTGCAATGCTCATGGGTTATATCTAACAAACCCCACTTTCTGCAGGGGAAACTGTGATGGTTATTGTTCCATGTCAACTTGTCTGGGCTATAGTGCCCAGATGCGTGGTCAAAAACAGGAATCTTCATTCCCATATATTACAGATGAAGAAAATGTGGTCCATAGAGGAGAAGAAATTTGTTTCAAGTCACTGTAATAGATTGGATTACTACTTCCAACTATTGGCTCCCTACCTATAAGAGAATTATATATGCTTTCTCATTGTCAGGTGACTTGCTCAAGCATCCTTTGGGAGAAGTGGACATCCCTGATTCACTGGCTTTTGGCTTGGCTATGGGACCTGCCAAAGTGATGTAAATGTACAAGGTACTTGCTGCATCCATTCAGACACTTCATTGAGGTTTCATGGTTTGATTTGACTGCTCCTTCAACACACTTCCTAGAATGAGATGACAGAGGAAACTTGAACCCAGCCCACAGCCTGTAGCTAAGCCCAGCTGAGCCCAGAAAAAACCTCAGCTGACCTGCAACCCTCAGTTAGCCTGGGCAAGAAATAAAAGTTTACATTGTAAGTCATGAGATATCAATATGGTTTATTACCATAGCAAACGCTAACACAGTCACACAACAGATTTGTGGCTGGGTACTACTAATATGCATTGTCAATTTGATTTCATCTTCAAATTAATATTACTCATTTACTTATTGGATCTCTGCTTTGGACTGTTAGGAGTACACACCCTTTATTCCTCTGTTTTCATAAAAGGAAGAGATTTTGTGTCCATACTTCAGGAAGAATATTATCAAGGAGATGTGATTTATTTGATGGATAAATCTAGGAGAAGCAATTGAGCGAGCTTGCCCTAGTGCCACCTGGGTTTTCTCTTTGTGCTACCAGGCTTCTCCATGCTCTAATCTGCCACTGTCCATACAAAAGGAGTCTGTCCCTGTTGCAGAGGCCGATAAGTGTCTAGACTGTCTGTGGCTGGCATGGTAAATCTGCCTAGTACAGCGGTGAGTTATCAGAGAACCCACTGAGGTCACACAACTGAAGCCACTTCCTCCAAAGTACTTTTTATTGGTGAGAAAGCTGATGTTTGATTCCCTCTGCATGACTCTTGCTACTCTCAGTTTGTTCCAAAGTTGGGTGAGTAAGAAAGGGGTATTACTTATTGGTCTCTAAAAACGGTAATATGTGCCATGCACTGTACTGCATGCTGGGTTTACAGTGATTTTTTTTTAAAGACATGTTTTTTAAGTGCCAGGAACCCACAGTATAGTAGAGAAGAGAGATATATAAGCAAACAAAACACAATGAAGTGGTTAACATGATGACTGGAATAGTCATGGGTATAGAGGTAACAGAGTGGAGAGTCTAATTGAACTTATATCAGGAAAGGGGTGGGGTAAGGGAATTAAGCAAACCTTTCTAGAGGATGTGATGTGTAAGCTGAATTTCCAAGGATGAGTAGTAGTTCAGCTAGCTTCTAGGTAGGGAAGAACATTCTAAACACACAAAATCATCAAGTCATGAGTAGTGAGGCATTTTTGCTGAGATATTTGTAGTTTGATTTTTATTTATTTATTTATTTAATTTACTTTTTGCTGCGTTGGGTCTTCATTGCTGTGCACGGGCTTTCTCTAGTTGCGGTGAGCGGCGGATACTCTTAGTTGCGGTGCGCGGGCTTCTCATCGCGGTGGCTTCTCCTGTTGCAGAGCACGGGCTCTAGGAGCACAGGCTTCAGTAGTGGTGGCACGCGGGCTCTAGAGCGCAGTCTCAGCTGTTGTGATGCACAGGCTTAGTTGTTCTGCGGCATGTGGGATCTAACCGGACCAGGGCTCAAAACCTTGTCCCCTGCATTGGCAGGCGGGTCCTCAACCACTGTGCCACCAGGGAAGCCCTGTAGTTTGATTTTATTGGAACAAAATATGAAGAAGTACTAACATGAAATGAGGCTGAAGAGACACAGAGGATAAATCATGAAAGCCTTTAAATGCAATCCTAGGAATTTTGAATGTACTTTCCAGGTGGTGAGTTGGGCCAGGTGGGGCTATGATGAGCTGGAGAAAGAGTTCTTCATCCAAGGGAGCAGTTGCTACTCTGTTTCAGTTGGTCATTGCCAGGAGGTTAAAATAACATGTTGCTAGATCTTCTGACTGTCCAAGGAAATCAGAGTTTGGGAATTTTATGTAAAATCTACTAATTTTTAAATGTTTAAGACTAATTTAAAAAATTGTTTGAAAACAAGCATTTTTGTAGAGCCCCACAGCTTTGTGACCTCTGCTCTAGGTCATGGTCAGGGGACAGACACTACTAATCATACAGAAAATGAACTAGGGAGAGGATAACCTGGACATTATGAAGCTCTGAAGCAGGAGTAGGAATGGAGAGAAGTGGACTTAGTTAAGGAAATGTTTGAGAGAACTTGGCGACTGGCTGGACGTGCAGGGAGAGAGACTTTTGTTGTTGTTGTTGTTGTCTTCTGGCCTAAGGTGGAATGACAAGGCCACCAACTAAGATAGTAATAGGGCAGTAACAGAAAGTTCAGGAAATAAAGAGAAGATATTATAAGTTTTAGATATGATGAGTTTGAACATTTTGAGGTAGAAAAGTTACTCATTTTACTCATGAGGAATCTACAACTCAGAGATGTTAAGTAATTTTCAGAGTTTTACCTGTGATAAGAACTAAGGCTGATATAACCCCAATGACTTTACCTTACACCTACATGTGCTGTCACACATAATAGCCACTAACGACGAATATTTTTTGAGCACTTGAAATGTAGCTAGTTCAAATTGAAATGCACCGTAAGTGTAAATTACATACGGGATTTTGAAAACTTAGTAAGAAAAAAAGAGATTGTAAAGTACCTTGTTAATTTTTTATATTGATTACCTGTTAAATGATAACATTTTGGGTATATTGAGTTAAATAAAACGTATTATTAAAATTAATTCCACCTGTTCTTTTTTTTTACTTTTTTCTAGTGTGGCTACTAGGAAATTTTAAATTATATATGTGGCTCATATTATATATCTATTGTACAGAGATGCCCTAGACCATGACCCTCAACAAGAAGGTGCTTTCTAACTTTGCCCACAGCCAGTCTATAGAGAACACATGGGCCATTAGGCACACCTATCCCATTATCATGTGTTAAGCCCCATGAGAGGATGCCTTCACCTCAGAGTAGAAGAAAAGAAACCCAAGGAGGGGGGGACTTCCCTGGTGGCACAGTGGATAAGACTCTGCCCTCCCAATGCAGGGGGCCTGGGTTCGATCCCTGGTCAGGGAACTAGATCCCACTTGCATGCTGCAACTAAGGAGCCAGCAAGCCTCAACTAAGGAGCCTTGGAGTCGCAACTGAGGAGCCCGCCTGCCACAACTAAGGCCCAGCACAACACAAAAAAAAGGTAAATAAATAAATAAATATTAAAAAAAATAAGGAAGAAGAAACCCAAGGAGGGGAAAGCATGGGTTAGGGGAAGAGTAAAAGTGACACTATCTAGTTTCCCACGCATCTCCAAGGAGCGTTTTGGATCTAAGTCCTGCATTAGGAGGACATCATGAGATGAGGACATTCTTACAACTTTCAGAGCATCTTCATGAATTTAAATAAAATTGTGGGCCCATCTTACTGATTGCTTTAGGTCTAGGTGACCTTCCCCTCAGAATAGATTACTGGGTGGTCCTGATGAAGAAATACTGAGGACCTAAGTGAATCCCATGAGGCAAGATCTGAGCGGGACTCCTGCGAAGCATCTCGCAATGCTGGGGAGCTGGATATCCACCTTGGGCTCTCTTTTCCTACTGGAGAAACCACAGGCTCAGGGAGACCCTCTCAGTGTGGCACAGTGGCAGCCTAGGGGAGGGATGATGCAAAGTGAAACTGCTCCTTTACCCTTCTAATGTAGTCCTTCTCAGTCTCTGTGGTCCAGGGGTTCTTTTTCAGCCTCACCTCCAGGTTCTGGAATTTTCGCAATGACGTTCTTATCTATGGATAGTTGCTAGTTGTTTTTCTTATGAGGACTGAAGTCTGGAATGACCTATGTCGCCATCTTGATGACAGTACCTCAATTCATCTGTGTTTTAATAAGGAGGGCATGAGCTATAAATGTCACCTGTGTAAACAAGTTGATTGGTCATCCAACCGATCAGAATCACTCAAGGGTAATACGTTGTAGTGGTACCTCTGTTATAGACCTTAGTCCTCATCTTTTCAGATCCATAAACTTGATTTTATAAATGCAGTGAGAATTGATTCATTACTGATAAATGGGCTTATCTAACTAAACTTACACAGGACAGGTAAATTACCACTTTATTAAGTTAAAACAGGAAAATTGGTTAGGGTTATTTTGGTTAGAAATACAAAAAGCAATGAGATAGGGACTTCCCTCATGGTCCAGTGGTAAAGAATCAGCCTTCCAATGCAGAGGATGAGTGTTCGATCCCTGGTTGGGGAACTAAGATCCCACATGCTGCGGGGCAACTAAGCCCATGTGCTGCAACTACTGAGCCCACACGCCTCAATTAGAGAGCCCACATGCCACAAACTACAGTGCCCACGTGCTCTGGAGCCTGTGTGCCACAACTAGAGAGAAGCCCATGCACCGAAATGAAAGATCCTGCATGCCACAGATAAGACCTGATGCAGCCCCCCCAAAAAAAGAAAAAAAATGAGATAATTCAATAAAAATTAATATATATTAATATGTATACTATAATATATATTACATATCATGATATATAATATACATATATTATAAACCTACAACAGTTTGTCACAGAACCCAAGACCAGGAATGCAGTTGGATTCCAGGAAAAGATGAGAACCAGAAATTGAAAATGTTGTTCGGGTTCTTTGTCTCTCATCTATGTCCCTCTCTGTGCATCTCGTTCATTCATTTCTTGTATCTCTGCCGAAGGGCTTCCTCTCATTCTCTGATCTATGTGGAAAATGACCACCCACAGCTCCTGGGTTAATTTGTTACAAGCCTAGCTACTTGGAGAAACTAACCTGATTTCAATCAGAGTTCCTGTCTCCTGGGAAGGGTTGATTGATCTAGCTTGGACATAAGCCCACTCTTGGTATCAATCAACTGTAGCCAGAATGGCATGCTCATATTGTTGAAAAATGCTCCTTAGTATTTACCCAAAAGAGTTTAAAACTTACGTCCACACAAAAATCTGCACACAGATGTTTATAGCAGCTTTATTTATGATTGTCAAAACTTGGAAGCACCAAGATGTCGTTCACTAGATAAATGGATACAAAAAACAAAGTGGTACATCCAGACAATGGAATGTTAGTGCTAAAAAGAAATGAGGGCTTCCCTGGTGGCACAGTGATTAAGGATCCGCCTGCCAATGCAGGGAACACAGGTTCGAGCCCTGGTCCAGGAAAATCCCACATGCTGCGGAGCAAGTAAGTCCCTGCACCACAAATACTGAGCCTGCGAGCCACAACTACTGAGCCTGTGTGCCTAGAGCCACCACAATGAGAAGCCCGCACATTGCAAATAGAGAAAGCCCACGTGCAGCAACGAAGACCCAACGCAGCCAAAAATAAATAAATAAATAAAAAATTGAAAAAAAAATTTTAGAAGTAGATTGTAAAATAATACAAAAAAAGTTTTAAATAAATAAATAAAAGAAATGAGCTATCAAGTCATGAAAAGACACAGAGGAAACTTAAATACATATTACTAAGTGAAAGAAACCAATCTGAGAAGGTTATATACTATACAATTCCAATAATATGACTTTCTGGAAAAGGTAAAACTATGGAGACAATAAAAGGATCAGTGGTTGCTAGAGGTTAGAGGGGCATGAGGGATGAATAGGCAGAGCACATAGGATTTTAGGTAGTAAAACTATTTTGTATGATACTCTAATGGTGAATACACATTTATAAATTTATCCAGACCCATAGAACAACACCAAGAGTGAACCCTAATGTAAACTATGGAATCTGAGAGATAATGATATTTCAGTGTAGGTTCAAATATACTACTCTATTGGGAATGTTGAGAATGGGGCAAGTTATGCATATGTGAGAGCAGGAGGTGTATGGGAAATCTTTGTACCTTCCACTGTGTTTTGTTGTGAACCTAAAATTGTTCTTAAAAAAAATAATAAAGTCTTAAGATACACAACAAATAATGTTGGCAAGGAATTCTCCAGGAGCATCTTGCATAGTTTTTAGAAAAAAACATATGTGTGTGGGGGGGGTGTGGGTCAGAAGACCATCAAAAATAAATATCCAAAATAAAATATAATTTATAGTAAAAATACAGTGAGTGAGCCAAGTCTCACATTTCCTGATTAGCATGGAATATTAGATATCTAGGAGCTTTAGAGGAAGCCAAATGATCATCAGAAATTTTTTTGGTGAGCTTTGAAGGAATGCAATTGATTTTTTAAAATACTATTTATATCTGTTTTAGTCCGGCTAAACTAATTGCTGTAAAAACCTCCTCAACACCTCAGTGACTTAACACAAATAAGCTTTATTTCTTATTCATGACACAATCAGCAGAGTGTGTGTCATTCAGAGATCCACACTGTCATTCAGAGATCCAGGCTCCTTCCATCTTCTGGGTCTGCCCTCCCCTAGGTCTTTGGGGTCTTCTCTAACAAGCCAGCAGGTAAGGAGAGAAAGAGCATTGAGAAGGCACACTATTGTTAACTGCCTTGATATGAAAGTGTCATAAATTATTTCCACTGTGAGAATGAGACATATGGTCCCACTTAGATCAAAGGGACACCTGGGAGCCCTAGTTACTTGAGAAGCCTGGGACCATCAGGCAGCAAGTCCAAATGGAGATTGATTGTGGCCAATTTGCAGCTGCAGCCTCAGGGTAAACTCCCAGTGGTGGGTCCCCTCCCCACTGGAGATTATGTAGGTGCTTAGTGTTAGGCTCTGGCTCCACAGACCTGGAGGCCCATTGCTGCCCAGGACTCTTGTAAGAAGGTGTAGTTAGCAAGTGCATGCTGAGCACTTCGTGAGTAGCTAGGGATCTGGAACTGGGCAAGGGTCAGGAGAGGCTGCTTACAGGACAGGTACTTGGAGGATAAGGTGTATGCCAACTGGCAACTTCTAAAATACCCAATGGGTAAAATTCTCATTGAATGAAGAGCTCCAGTTTACTGCACTTCTTTGCTAGGGTTGGGGCAGGAGTCTGGTTGGGGTATCTTCTATAAGACAAACTTGGGATAGACTAGTGGCATGTCCAGGAAGAAGAAACAAACATGAATATTTGTGAGCACTGTCAGTCACTGTCACTATGCTAACTTCTTCAGGCTCTGATATACTATTTCATCCATGTCCACTTTGGAAATCAAGATAAACAGCCATATTCTTGGGTCAGGGAACAACTTTCTCCTGGACAGTGCTAATAGGCTAGTGTCAACTTTGACTTTCAGCTTCTCAGTTTCCTCTATTTAAGTGACACATTCTTATTAGATGTCCAATGCTACCTATTAGGCTACTGTCATGTCTTGCTTTCTGCGTTGGATCACCCGGCCTCCTCTAAGAGGTATTATTTTTATCTAATTTGTTCTCAGGGGTCTTGTTAAGTAGGAATTTTACAAAAGAAATTTTAGTGTAGAAATTAAGGCAAAATCAAAGTTCCTTTTGTGAAATGCCAACCCTGTTCTACTCTACTTAGGATAAGAGAGCTTTCCAATGACTCAATCAAGGCAGTTCAGCAGGCCTCTAGATTCTAGATATAATACTGTGTGGTTTAGGGAACATGATACTAGTCTGTAGGGAAAACCAGGAGGACCTGAGATAACTGATCAGTTAAAGGCAAAATCTCTTTGAGTAGACAGGATAGATCTCAAAATGTCTGTTAAGGCATTTTCTTCTCTTCTATGAAGCTAGGTTTCTTTACATATTTTCCCATTATAGGAAATAGACAGGGAGAAAGTTCTCCATCCAGAGGAGAAAGCTATATTACACATAAGATTGCATCTGCTGGCAGATTGCATCTTCTACCTAATCCTGCCTAAAAGGTCATCCCTGTAAAGCTGAGACACCTGCTTCCTCTTGGGTAGAAAGAGTATATCACAGAGAGAGGCAACTGTTGAGACTGTGAGAACTACTTTATTAGAAAGCATAAAGGTAGGCATATTACAGGTACTCGACTCGGCCTCAGAATCTAAAGTTGTCAGTTTTTAGAATTAAGTCATGATTCTCTCCTTAGTATCATTCTATCTTGCCTCAGACTTGCAGATCCTAAAGTCCGAGTTGACAGAATTAAAATTATATCATCTGGTTGGCATGAGGCATGACTCTGGACCTCCCTAAACTCTTTCTGCATCTCTTCCTTTCCCTTCTCCTAGTGGCAGCTCCATAGCCAATACATTTTTCCTTGGAAAAATTATAGTGAATTTATGAGATTCTTCTTGTTCAATGTACACCATGTTGGCAAGATGTATATGGATGTTCAACAAAGATATTTTATTATGGGCATTCAGGGAGTGTGATCTTTTTTTCCAAGTGTCGTGAAAAGGTCTAGGATTACATGATACTGCACTGCTCTTGAAAGAATGGTCTACTCTCATCAAAGAATAGGAGAATATTCAGATGTTAATTGTTGTGATCACCCGAAGGTTAAGAAAAAGCGTTCAAAAAGACTCTAAGCTTTCCCCCAACTTTCATGTAATTGTTAACCCATATTCCCCTTCAAATGTTCTTTTGTTGTCTCATTCCTTTCATGTTCTTTACAGACATAGATCTTGTCTTGAAAAGGGCCTGTGTGGTCAAAGTAACAGGCCTGGGAATGCCAGGCTGGTTGAGAAGAAGCAGGAGAAGCCAGAACCAATGCCAAAGGGTCAGCAGTGAGGAGAGGGCGACTGGGAGCTCATCTTCCCCAGCAAGAGAGAATTCAACAACTCATATCTCCAGGCAATGATAGGGGTGCTTGGCTCTGAGAGCAAAGTATAAGCAGAGTGTTCAGATTCCTGCTGAGGGGCTGAGGGAGTGGTAGCTAAGCCTGCAGTCTCAGTGCTCATGCCAGGCCATTCTGGCCCAGAAGAAAGCAAAAGACACAGGGATCCTGCAGGGATCAGGTCAAGCATCAAGAAGGCCAGGCTACAGTTCTGTAAAGAGAAGAAGAATGTACAGTAAGGATGGGGACATGCCAAGAGGGGATTATTTCATTCAGACCCAAAGAGGCCAAGAAAGAAGACTGGGTTCCAGAATAGGAAACAGAGACCCTCCCAGACCTAATCACACACATATCTCACACTGATGTGGACCATGTCAGAATCTGGTACAGTGTCCCAGGCACTTAATTCAACCAGCTCCCCTATGAGTCACAAACAGTATTCACACATATTAACACTTCTCACCCTCACACAATCACAAAACTCTTCAAGAGGAATGGGACAAGTGTCTCCCTTTTTAACAGTGAAAATACTGAGGTCTTGAGTAGTTAAGTGACTATCTAAGATTAACTAGCCTCAGAATGGCAGCAGCAAGGCTCAAACCCTAGTCTTCTGTCACTAAAGCCCTCCTTTTCTGGGCACTAGCTGCTCTTCATATCTTTGGTCCACTGTCAGCTCTTACCCAGTTCCATAGCTGAGCATTTAACCAGGCAGCCCTGCATGCCAGTTTCCCAACCTGATTAAAAAGCTGGGCTTCAGAACTGTGATTCTCTTGAGTCAGTCACCCAAAGGCTATGCTTGCATTTCCGGACTCACGTCGGGGACAGGATTTCTTCCTTCACTCCCCCATAGAGGTCTACAGTTCAGGGTTAGTATCCTGGCTTCTCTAGAAAGACACTCATGGGCATTCCCAAAGAGCCCCCCAGCCCAGCCCCATTCCCACAGGTTAACTTAATATCTGGGGAGTGACAATAGGTAGAATGAGATGGGACAATTTTCTATAGTTTAAATTTAGAGTTTGAGGACTGAGGTCATCTAAGACAACTAATTCTGAGTTAAGAGTCAATACTGGTCATTTTAGTTCTGCCCTATCATTTGAAAACAATTTTTATGATTTTGGAAAGTTACTTATTGACTGACTCTTACTTTCTTCATGTTTAACATAAAAGTGTTAATTCAATAATTTTCAAAATGCTTTTTGTTCTCATATTCAATAACTGTATGGTATGGGGTTTATTATTATTATTATCATTCTATTCACTACTAGAATGTCTCAATTAAATTCCTTGAAGAACACACAAAGTAGGTGACAATTATGGGCAGCTGTATGGCACTGGTAGAATAACCCTTATCCTCAGAGTTCACCCCCACCACACTCTTCTTCAACTCCCTCAATGCCAGTCCCCTTGGGTTCCATCTACAGGACTTACCTAAGCAGGTCACGGCCACATCTTCCTTGTGGTTGCAGTTGTGATGCCCCCAGAACCTGTGCCGACATTGCTCCAGGGACTGCTCCTTCCCTGAGCAATGAACATCATCTAGCCAGATGCGGCCAGCTCCAAGGCCAAAGTTTCTCCGGGCTTTGGCAGATAGAAAGATTGACTCCCCACAGCCCAGTTGCTTGCACACCACCTGTTCCTCCTTTTCTCCCCAGCCATCATCACAGACAGAGCCCCATTCGCCCTTGTGCAGCACCTCCAGTCTCCCAGAGCAGCGGGTGTCTCCTCCTACCAGCCTCAAGTCAAAGGGATCTGCAGGGTCAGGGGATGGAGAGAGGCATGGAAAGAAGAAAAAATAACATCATCTACATCCTCATTCAAATCCCATCAGCACTTTTGAAACTCTTTACCTGTGTTTCTGTGATTATATGATTAGTTTCTGTGATTATAGCCCTTGCTCTAGGTTCCAATCCATGTGGCCCAGGACTGTTTCCTTAACTAAGATCTTTTCACTTTCCCATTTATTTTATAAAAATCTAATATTTATGAATGACTTTCTAGTCGTTTTTTAAAATTGGAGACTTCAACAAGTACATGGAATGGTGTGTCCTTTTCCTATTATATAGAATTCAATATAATAATAGTTCATATTAATACATCGCTTAATATCATTTAAAGCATTTTCATATACAAAGGTAAGTATCATTATCTCCATTTTAAAAACAAGACAATTGATGAGCAGCACACTTAAATAACTTTGCCATGGTTATGTGATGCATGAGTAGTTCTCTGTAAACATTGGTTGAATAGAATTCCATTTAATCAAATTCATGAATGAACCTAGTCGCTGGACTTATAGGCATTACCTTCGCATTCGACCCATGTGTCCTCATCATGGGTGCAGTTATTGTTCCCCCAGAGCCCAGAAGGGCAATCATGAAGGTTTCCTTCTTGTCCTGAGCATGACACCTCGCTCAGCCAGATGGGCCCTTGGCCCTGTGTATCCTTGTTGCAGCATCTTTGGGTCAGTGTGGCCCTCCCACACCCCAGCTGCCGGCACACCACCTTCGCGGCTGAGAGATTCCAGCCTGCTTTGCACACGGTGCCCCATTGCTCTCGGTGCTTCACCTCCACTCGCCCTTTGCAACGACCAAGGCCACCAACCAGCCGCACAGTCTCTGGAACTATGGGAAAAGAAAGATGAAGCGTCTGCTCTTTGTAAGAACACATCTTTCCCAGAAAAGGGGGCTCCTAACACTGAATTTTTCTAAGAAATAAGAATGAGACCTCAGTATCAGGGCGCAAGCATTTAGTGATTGTTTATCTGATAACAAACTGTGGGGTAACAAAGAGAAGACATGAACTAGTCCTTTAGCCAAATCACAGTCTAATGGAGGAGGAGATAGACACAGAGAGAGAAATTATTAATACATAGAAAGCAAATATATGAATGGAGCAAAGGAATACAACAACAACAACAATTATATATATATATATTCACATATATATGTATGTGTGTGTATATATATATCTAGATAGATATACACACAGTTGTTGTGTGTTGGTTTCCTATGAGTGTCTCCTGTCTACCTAGCTAGATGGTGGACTCCTTGAGAACTGAAAAAGCATGCATTATACTTTGGGAGCTCATTTCTTCCATAACTCCACCTGAGCTCTAGATGCAAATGTTTAGTGGTTGTTGGATTTGTGCATGTTTGTGTGTGTGAAGAAGAGAAACAGGTTCTCATATAGATTGAAACTAAGAGAAAATCATTAGCTCAACCAAGGATGAGTAGCAATTCTACCTGAGGATAATGTTTGTCTCCAGTGTCCACAACTGAGGAAGTGTAAGATGTGAAGGACAAGGAGCCAATTAGCCATTAGTTCATGGTGGAGAATAAGGACAAAGAGTGGTCATGTGGGGTGTGGGCAGCTGGCAGATAGTTCTTGAGCCCTGCCATACTCACTTTCACACATAGCCCCTGCATCCTCATTGTGGGAGCAATCAAAAACATCTTCCTCTTGCTCACAATGAATCAGTTTACTTTCCATCCCACTGCAGCTGACCGCTTGGATGAGGACTTTTTGGTCTTTTTCTGCCAATGGCTTATATAAAGTACCACTGGGTGTCCCTGTGGCTGCTCCACAGCCCAGCTCCCGGCACACCACTTCCACATCTTTCATGTCCCAGCCGTCATCACACACGGTGCCCCACTGGCCGTCCCGTTCCACTTCCACCCGCCCTTCACAGCGATGGCGACCTCCCACCAGTCGCGTTCTGGATGAAGACTCTGCAAAGAAGTGAGATATTGGCTGGAGATCTGGGAGGAGCCCAGAGAGTACTCAGGCATGTATGCAGTCTTCTTAGAATTCTTCCACCACTTCCAGTGCATGGAAAATTGAGGGATGAGAAAGGAGGGGCCAAAAGGGAAGAGGAGCTTCAGAACTCCATCTCTGAGTTCTAGCCCTGCTACACTCTTAATTGTACCCTACCAAGAAACTCCATTTCAAGACACCTAGATATGACTGCTAGTTTTTGAAAACTAGCAGTCATATCTAGGTGTTTGAAGATTAAGAGAAAGAGGTTGGTTGAACATCCAGCAGAGTTTTTAGAATCGCTGGTGGTCAGGATAAGAAGGACCTATAGAGATCATCAAGTCTACCCCACCATTTCACTGATGAAGAAAATGATCCTCATGAAATTCAAGGTCATATGGCCACACTGTCAAATAGTGGAAAACCCAGGTCAGAACAGGAGTGTAGAGATGATATCTGTTTTTGTCCTTTCTTCCTCATGACTCTGTCTCCCCCCATGGCAGCTAGATTGAGGCAAGGTGTCTGGATATAATTTGCGCTGAACAACCTAACTCTCTCTCCCAGTATCAATGATCCACCACCACTCATCCTTGCTACTTCTATGACATTTTCCCATGTCCAAGAACCCAGCTCAGAAGAAATACAGAGAATACTGGGCAAAGGAAGAATCAGAGCCTCAGAGTCTCAGGGCCCCAAAACTGAGTCTAGAGGATTCAAGGGGTTGGGAGTAGGAGATATGCTTCACAGAGCCTCCAGATAATTTCTGAGGAATCCAGGATGTGTTTCTGCTTCTTGACTACAACTGTGAGGTAGAAAAGACTAATAGAAATTCTTTCCCTTCCACTAAGACTTAGACATGGAGTAGAGATGGTTGTGTAGGGAGCCCAGGGAAGAGCCCACCAGGAAATAAACTTCTGGATACTACATTCCAGGTATTGTTTTATGAACTCAGAGAATAGTGATGACAAGATAGTTAGCATTGTTGCCCTCAAAGAGATTATATTTAATAGGCTTGAGGCAATCCCGCCAAGTCCTCTCAGCCCCAGAGTGATAGAGTGAGAAAAAAAACTAAATTTGCCATGCATCCATGGAGAGGTCTGTTGAACCTGGAGGGGCCACATTCAGACTGGTGGTCTGTGATCTGTTAGAATATGAACAGTATAACATGTGACAACATGGGCCACATGGAATGACCCAGATCCCTGCAAAAATGGAATACAATTTCTCAGGACAAGATTTTCCACTGCCTACCTTGTCTCAACTCTGCATAAACTCCCTAGAACTTGGCATCAACCCCAGAAGAAGCTGTTGAGTGAAAAAAGTCTGACATGATTTTAAATCACACTGGGAAGTTTATGTTCGGTTTGTTCATTTGTTTTTGTTCTTCTCCTTTTCTTCCATAATTTCTTGAGGGAAGTAATATGAAGAATGGAGGTTAGAGATAGAAATTAAAATAAAACTATAAAAACTAAGAAAAGTCTCCATTTTTGCACACCAAAGTTTAAGGCATGTATATCTGAGTACAAATATAATTCAAGAAGAGTCAACTAGGAATAATTTTTGGGTCATTGTAACTAAGATTAGAGCTTGGATAGGCATTATTGTGTACTCCAGCAAATATTAGCTATCAGAATCATGCATATGTTATTTCATTTTATTTTGAATGATAAAACTCTGGTTTTAAATAAATGTTCATTTTCATGAAGTGGAGGACTAGAACACCTCCTAAGAAAGAAGAAATATGTTTTTAAAAATAGACAGAGAGACAGTGAGAGAGAGAGAGGAACACAGAATAAGTATAAAAGAAATCCAGCTTGAGGGGAGAGAAGGTCTGAGAAAAGACTTGAAAGCTAGAGAGAAGAACAGAGGGGCTCGTCAGGGCAGTGTGTCCTAGGCAGTGTGTTAGCTTACTTTATTAGCTGAGGTCTTGAAAGAGGGACCCAGGGGTGGAGGAGAAACATCTTAGGATGTGAGAAGGCTATAAAGAGAGCAGGTGTCTCCCAGCACTTGCAGTAAGGGATAGCCCTGGAGGTCAGAGAAGAAGGACCAAGTAATCTGAGTATTGGACTGAAACCCAGAAGCAGCACTCCTTTAAGGAATCAAACTGCATCTATCAGGGTGTAAAATCCTCCACATTCATAGAGGAGTTTGTAGCTGCCCCTCTCTGGTAAAGCCTCTACTATCAAGAGAAAGACTAGGCTGAAGGGATAATGTCAAAGAAACTCATAATCCACAGCCAATCCCCTTGATTTTGGACCATCAGAGCCTTCCTCTCCCACAGACTAATTCTCTCTGTGCAGCCCCTTTCTCTCCTCAGTTGAGCTGTTTGTGCTCCGCCCAAAGACTCCTCACAGAAATGGCCAGTGGTGGCTGAAATCCAACCTGCACTTTGCTGGTGAAGCCATATGCTGCACAGAAGCTGATGCATTTCTAGTTCAATGGTACCATTAAAGCTAGCAGAGAGAACTGGAAATGGTAGAATTCAGCAGGGCAAAAGGAAGTTTGTTTCCCAGGGGGTGAGGTGTCTTCTGAGCCTGAAACAAAGCCATCTGCTACTTAGATGTGGCCGAGAGCCTTGGGTCACAGAAGCCAAGTGGAAAGGAATCCCTTTGCAAGATAAACCACCCAACTTTTTTCTTATGTGGAAATCTACCCACATAAGACTGAGTGGGTGGGTTGGGAAACCAGAAAGGAAATCTACTTGGGCTTTTTTGAACCAGAGGCTCTCTCCATGGCCCAGAGAAGTTTCAGAATTTCCACTCTCCAGAGCTTAAAGTCCTCCCTCTTAGGAACCCAAAAATCTTACCTGAGAGGCCAAGTCCAGTACAAAAGGCTGAGGAAAAAAGATAGAAGTGAATGAGATCATGTAGTCAATTTCCAAGGCTTTGTTCAAAAATGCAACTCTCTAGGAAGTCTTTGCCAAACTTTGTGGGACAGTTAGGGTGGTAAATACACAGCCTCCAAAGTTAGTCCTTGTTGGGACCTTTTCTTCCTGGAATGACCAGTCTCAAAGGACACATGGACACTGACTAGGAACCACAAAACCAGTTCTACCATAGCTAACTGACCCATCATGTTCCCTTTACATCTGATGTTGGCTCTACCCCAGGCATGGATGGATTTGGTTTTCTATTCTAGTCAATTAGACTGATTGGTGATTACCACCTAAAGTAAAAGTGTGGTGATGCAGCATCTGGGCTCAAAAGGAAAGCATGCTAGAGGTCTCCGGGCAGACACACTGGTTGGGGAAGATAAAAATGTCATAGGAAACAGCACAGAGCATAGGGAAAAATGGCAGGATATGTCTGTGTTCACTGACACAGCATTTAGACCAGGGTCAGCAAACTTCTTCTGTAAAGGGACAGATTGTAAATATTTTAGGCTTTGTGGGCCATATAGTCTGTTTTAACTACTCGACTCTGTCATTGTAGCATTAGTGCAGCCATATATATATAAATGAATGAGCATGGCTGTGTTCCAATAAACCTTTATTTATGGACAACGAAATTGACATATTTTCATGTGTCACAAAATATTCTTCTTCTTTTGATTTTTTTCCACCATTTAAAAATGTAAAATCCATTCTTAGTTTGCAGGCTGTAGTTTGCTGAACCCTGATTAATAGGTCAGAAAGCAGTTCTACATTGAGTTCCAAACTTCCAGGTTTAAGCACCAGCCCATCTTTGAACCACCAGAGTTTCTCCCTACAGGATGTCTACATGATCAGACTCTTCTATTCATTAGGCTCCCTCCTAATGCTGTAGAGAGAGTCCTGAAACCTGTTGCATGTCAGTGGCCTTTGAACTGCAGAACTCATCATTCCCAACCCCGCCTGCCATCCCATCTTATAGGATCTTTCTGAAGGAGTCAATATCTTTGGACTTCCAGCCTAGAGCTTTTTAGGTAAATCTATGTATTTCATTGGCTTGTCCTGGAATATTTTCTTCCAAATACTTGCTTTCCAAATAATTTCTTAATAACCCCATGTCCTTAGTTTTCAGGATATGGCCACTCCCAGGCTCAACGAGACCTTGTGTGCAATTGTCTAAAACTCAAAATTATATTATACATAACACCCTACATGTCTAATAAAGAACACAAAACATGTGTACATGCAAAGGAAACTGAATGTGATGAACCTGATATGTAGGTGTGAAAGTGACATAGCCCAAAAGTGACTTGAATACTCTGTAGCAGGGTGGATGACTATGGGTGTCACAGATAAGGAAAGCTTCATGAAGGAGGTGTGACTGAAGGTAAGTCTGAGAAATTCAACAGCACCTTCATAATGGGTGGGACTATCTGTTAGGTGATATAAGGGGTATATAGATGTTTAAGCATGTGGCCAGTACCCTGCATAGAGCACACAAGTGTCCAACTGAGAAACCAGTGTGGGCTTCAGTGATGTACTGGATCAACAAGATAATTAAAATGGATGTGATTGATTAGGGAAGGGACCTAGCAGGCACTGTTATCTTGTGAAAACGTGCCTAACAAACGTCTGAGGAACATACCATTATCTTTATTTCATAGATGAGAATGAGATTTCAGAGAGATACAGTAACTTTAAAATTCAGACAGCTAAGAAATCAAAGAGCAAGGATTGAAACTCAGATCTCTTTGATTCCAAAATCCCCATTTACTCTAAATTAATCTAAGCAATAAGAAACTGGGAAAAACTAGGGAAACATTATATGAAACACATTTGATAAATGAAACACAATATGATAAATGAAAGTTGTTTGTCCTGCAGTTCTACTTCCTTTTCTTGCTTTATCTGCTGCTAACCTTGGTCCATTTATTTGTCTTTTTATAAATAGTGCATTTAGGAAAATTTATGTACAAATTTGTTAGTGCAAATATAGGGAAATAGGAAATTTTCTGGTAATCAAGGTGGATTATAAATTGGGTATAGATTAAGTGGCTTTGGGGATTTAGAATAATTGCCAGGTATAGAGAAAGGAGGAGAGCAAGGAAGAGCCTTTCCTTGAATGATACATAGATCTGCACCAGATGGGCAAGGAGAGGATTCCCCCAATCAAAGTTCCAGAGTATTCTGAAGCCTAGACCAAAAGGAGCAGAAATACTCACCAAGGATCAAGAAGAATAGCAAAGCCATGACCCAGGTAGCTGGAGATGGTGAGCTGAATCGTAAGGCTGGCAGGAAGCCCCAGAACAGCAATATTCAGCTTTGGTTGCAAGTGTGCTGGGAGGAGGGAAGGAGGAAGGTCCTGCCTGCACCAGAGGCTTTATCATATGACCAGAAACCAATGGGCTCAGGGGGCAGAACTGATAGAGCTGGACTTGCTGAATTCAGCATGTCCCCAGAGAAAGGGAGGTGGCCGGAACTGGCAGAAAGATGCTGAAAACCAAAGAAAACAAACAAAATATTCCCAAGCTGTTATGATTTGGTTCAGCTGTAATCCCAGCTCCATCAGTCTCTGCTTCAGTCCCTTCACTATGTAAACAGGGGAAACAACTCCCATAAGGAAAGACAAGCACCAAGAATGGGGTCACTTCACATTAGAATATCAAGCAATGCTTGTCCCCCATGTATGGTGTGTGGGGGGCAATAGGCCATTTTCAATTCTCTCCTTCCAGGTAGAAGTGACCAGAAAATATAGAAGCCAGAGATCACAGAACAACTCCAGAGTTGCCCTTGTGGGCACCATGATCCAGAGTCAAGATGGTAATCCAGAGTCAAGGTGTCAGTCTCTGCAAATAGGGCTGGATTTATTTCCTTCAAACCAGCTTTTCCAGTGTTAAGCAGAGGACCTAGGACTTGGGTCTGCTTTTCTTCTATGCTTGTCCTCATTTATGCCCATCTTTGGAAGTTGAAGGGAAACAGGTCCTTATGGTAATGAAATCAAGTTGTTCTTAAGTCTAAGATATGGCGGGCAGGGATTGAGTAGCAAGACCCTCAGTATTCCCAGGTCCCCCTGCCTTGCTATTAAGTATAGCTTTTTTGTTTTTGTTTTTGTTTTTGCGGTACGCGGGCCTCTCATTGTTGTGGCCTCTCTCGTTGCGGAGCACAGGCTCCGGATGCGCAGGCTCAGTGGCCATGGCTCACGGGCCTAGCCGCTCCACAGCATGTGGGATCTTCCCGGACCGGGTCACGAACCCGTGTCCCCTGCATCGGCAGGCAAACTCTCAACCACTGCGCCACCAGGGAAGCCCTTAAATGTAGCTTTGCTTCAAGAGCTATTCAACTCTAGACTACTCAAGAACTCAACTACATATGCTAACATCACTCCCTACTATTTCAAACAGGGTAATTTTGTCTCTCTAATGAAACATCTTAGCTTCTTTGTAATATTTGGATCACTCTATACAAAGATTGGTTCATTATAGGTATTTATTTTTATCCTGTTTTTCTTCCTATAACTTCCATATTATTATATTCAGTAGAAATTTTTTAGCTGCCATGTGTGTTAGGTGAATGCGATGGGTCAAGGGGGTACATTGATGAATAAGGGAGAGTTTGGTGCTGCAAAATGATATGGTCTAGTAATTGTAATAGCACGTAAAAACAGCTGTAAGAGACGAAAGTATAAGAAACTTTGGGAACACAGTGGAGGAAATGGTCACCTTGACTTGGTGCAAATAATAGACTTTAGAGAGATGATGACACTTGAACAGGAATTAAAGGATGAGTAGCATGGAGAATCAGAATGGGAAAAGACTTTGCTGTGCATATGCAGACAAATGAAACAGTATTACCTATTTAAGCAATGACAGGTAGTTTGATATGGCTGGTCACAGCCTGCTT
This sequence comes from Orcinus orca, assembly GCF_937001465.1. Taxonomy (NCBI): domain Eukaryota; kingdom Metazoa; phylum Chordata; class Mammalia; order Artiodactyla; family Delphinidae; genus Orcinus; species Orcinus orca. The sequence continues at coordinate 98,196,486 of NC_064559.1, read as the reverse complement.
GGTGGTCAGGTGTCAGGAGATATTGGTGTTGAAATGTGAAGACACTAGGTGATATGAAGGTATCAATAGGATCCAGATGATGGAGAGTCCATTATAAATGTTTTGTAAATGCTAATTACTCACATTCCACCCTCTGCAGATTCTGAAATGTTGCAGTAAGAGACACAGAATTCAGAAAAGGCTCAAAACATCAGCTTTACTTTGAGGAATCTAGATTAGTTTGCAACTGGGATCCAAGATCCTATGTTTTTACCTTCAGCCTTCAGAAGTCAGACCTGCCCTACTGAGTTTACCCGTGGAGGAGAAAAGACTTCATGTGGCCTGTGGGCAGACAAATCCACCAGAGAGCTCAGGCTTCAAGATTGAGATATATTTCTCCACATATAATGTAGAAGATTAAGTGAAAGAAAAGGAGAGAAAAAAATAAAGACAAAAGCTTTCTCCCAACTATAGTATTTTATTAACAGAGTCAAGAACATGAAGAAAGGAAAAGGAAGCTTTTTCAATCAGAAAGAGCATTATGCTAAGGGAACAAAAAAACCATTGAAGGATGGTATGCATTTTAGAGCATGCATTCTGACTGCAGCCTGAAGGAGGAATTAGAATGGGGGAAGTCTGGAGTCAGGGAGATTCATGAAGAGACCACTGCACCAGTCCAGAGAGAGCAAAAGAGAGTCTAAACTGTCAGGGTGCCAAAGGGTGTCCAGGGGAGGGGATGGATATGAGAGAGAGTTAATTGTAGAATCTATAAGAAGACTTTGCTCTTTGGATGTGACCATAAGGAGTAAGTAGTCATTTAAGATGATTCCCAGATTTCTGGAAGGAAAAAATGTGACAGAAGGTGAAAATAAAAATAAATGTCAGCTACGGTAGGTAGAAAATAGGGCACTACACCTCATAGTGTTTTGGGGGTGAAATGGAGGATAAGTTGCTTAACAGGAGTCAGGGAGTCTGGATTGGAGAGGAAGCTTCTGAAAAATGGTAAGGGTCTGAAATAATCACTGAGAGGGAAGGAGACCCTGGATAAAGACAAGCACTGGATTGAAAACCTGCATTTGCTAAGCGGCACCAATGTGCCCTGTCAAGCTACAATCAAGAGGTCACTGTGAGATTATCAGCCTGACCGATTCAAAGTTGGAGCCTTGTAAGAAAAGTGTGTTGGGAGCCTGACAGAGTCAGGGAGTTTGAGATGAGAAAGCAACTCAAGTGGCTGGCAAGACTTAGAGATCAGGAAATGGGTTGATAAAAAGTGAAAACAGAAATAAGTGGTAGGAAAGAGGATCTTACTGAGGAAGGGCTGGGGAAAAGGAAAGTGATAGAAAGTTCAAGTGATGGAAAGTTGTTCAGAGATTTCGAGAGGAGTGGTTAGGGTTTTAGAGGAGAAGCAGTTCTGGGCAATGACATGTCCCAAGTCAGGGAACTGAAAGAGAATGAAGGTAGAAGTTTCAGAAGCTGAGAAGTTTAGGGAATTGAGAAGGGGTTATCAGTAGGAGGCTTATCCAGGTGAAGAAGATGGGGTGGGATGCAGGGAATGGTAAGCCCAAAGCAGTGGAAGTAGATAATTGTCTGAAGAACATCAGTATATAACACACGTAAGAACATAGAAGACCCTCTCTGGGATACTGTAATGAAGGATGAGCTACATGCTCTGCTGGTTTAGCATCAAGGTGAAATCCCTCTGACAAATAACTGAATACGTCAATTATTAGTGGTCTCTGTGAGAATAGGAAACCATCTGAGTTGTTCCCCTTGCATTCCCAGTGTTTGACATGGAATAAATGATTGTTGACTCTGTGAATGAATAAATGATTATATTATCAGGCAAAGAACATCACTGAGCAGTTAGAACCATAAGAAACATCGTCTCGGGACTTCCCTGGTGGCTCAGTGGTTAAGAATCCTCCTGCCAATGCAGGGGACATGGGTTCGATCCCTGGTCTGGGAAGATCCCACATGCCATGGAGCAACTAAGCCCATGTGCCACAACTACTGAGCCTGCACTCTAGAGCCCATGAGCCACAACTACTGAGTCCACGCACCACACCTATTGAAGCACACATGCCTAGAGCCCGTGCTCTGCAACAAGAGAAGCCACCGCAAGGAGAAGCCAGTGCACCACAACAAAGAGTAGCCCCTGCTTGCCACAACTAGAGAAAGTCCACACACAATAACGAAGACCCAATGCAGCCAAAAATATAATTAATTAATTAATTAATTTAAAGAGAAAGAAACATATCTCTTGTCCATCATGTCCACATTGTCTTGTATGGGCTGGGGGATAGAGACTTTAGAGTCCCTAAGAGAAAAAAATGGCATGAAATAATTACTCTGTCTATCTGGGGTGTGCATAATCAAAGGATGATCTGAAGAGCTAATAGGATACTAAGTCAATCAGGTGTCTACCACCATAATAATGGGATAGATATTTTCCAGGAAGACCCATTTCAGTCACTCTTGGCGGGACAAGGTTTTTAATGTGCACCTATCTCATGCAGGATTGGCTTTAGAACTGGGTGGGGCTGAACTCACAGGTAAGAGTCACTGACGTATGCTTCCTGGGTGGGAGAAGGTAAAGACTGACATCCTGAGATGGTTGTCAGAATGACTGGGGCTCACAGGCTGCCTTTCTATAATAATTGATCTGAAATCGGGCTTCTGGTCGGTGTGGCTGTCCTTTCCTGTGTACATCTGTAAACCCCTGTAAATAGCACCACTGATTCCCTTCTGTTGCTCTCATTTGTTTATCTGCCTCCCTCTCCCATAGCTACCAGGATGGAGAAGGAGCTCAAAATAAGGAATAGATCCAGGACTTGGGATTGAGGGAGCATGAGCACAGTCTTCAGGTATTTAGAAGAAAATTTCTTTGTGGTATTCCTGAGGAGATAGCAAGACTTACATATGGACACTTCTGGAAAACATTTATTTTCAACTCATCATGAGAAAAATCTGAAGACAAAATAGATTGTCCCAGAGGACATGATCTATAACTGCAGATGTTTATTCATATGGCCTGTTAATAGATTCCATTATTTATGGTTGGGTGATTATTATTAATTATTTTGTTGCCACCAAGTCTCAAAATTGCAAAAATATTCTAAACATGGTCAGGAAAAAGATCCTAAATCCTTATTAAAATACCAGCATCACCTCTGTTGGGCTGAGGGTCCTTGTTCATGCTGAAGGACAGGCAGGACACCTGGGCTGTGGCCTGTCTCAGGATGTGATAAAGGCTTAATGGCCTCTCACTCTTCAGGTACCAGAGGCAAGAAATCCAAGAGAGAGGAGAACGGGTGATGGCAGCCAAAAGAGTAGAGTATGCAGGGAGGAAATCCTGTAAACCTGGCTGTCCTGTGTGTATCCTTCCTGGCTGTCCACTTCCTGCTGGCAGAAAACTGGCCCTAGCTGTTCTTATGTCCTTGGTGTGTGCTCTGGCCAGGGCACTTCAACCTGCTTTTCTGGACTTTCCTGGAATCATCCTTAGAAAGAGGCATTACAGTGCAAAGGCTAAGAGCATGTGCTTTGGAGGCAAGTGGACCTAGTTAAAATTCCAACTCAGTCACTTAATAACCATGTGGCCTTGAACAAGTTACTTTGACCCTTTGGGGTAGTTCTGTTGAAGAGGATTTATACCTTTTTTGCTAGAATGATCAGTTTTCATTTCTGCCTTTTATTGAATAACTATTTAACTAATTTAATCTTGCTTAATCTACTTTCATGTTCCTTTTTTAAATGGGAAATCAAAAATGACAGCAAAGCAAGTAGCTTATAGAGTGACTCCTCAGATAAGCACCAAGCACAGAAGGCCAGCTCATTTCCTAATAGTAATTAGCCTTTATTAGTTTTTCTGTGCCCCAAAGTTGGTTCCCTGGACATCCCTGATCCTAAACCTAGTCCCTATGAAAGACAGACATTCCCATGTTTTAAAAAAAAGCCCATATTCTGGTAGCATAAGGATAAATGGTCAGTATGGGGCCCACGAGAAGACAGCAAGAGGAGCTGTCTGATGAACCAGCCACAGATTGGGCTGTTTCCCAGGGGTTACTAGACATCACTGCACTATGCTGCCTCATCACTATACTTCAGTAAAAAAAAAAAAAAATTTAAAATATATAACAATTGTAAATATCTATGTAGCCAACATTGTAGGACCTAAATTTATGATATAAATATCTACATATATGAAAGGAGAATTAGACAGCAAAACAATAGTAGTAGGGGGGAATTCCCCAACAGTCCAGTGGTTAGGACTCCACTCTTCCATTGCAGGGGGCACGGGTTTGATCCCTGGTTGGGGAACTAAGATCCTGCATGCTGTACAGCATAGCCAAAAATAATAATAATAGGGGACTTCAATACCTCACTTTCAACAATGGATAATCATCAAGACAGAAAATCAATATGGAAATATCAGATGTAAACTACACATTAGACCAAATAGACCAAACCTAATAGATATATGCAGAACATTTCATTTAACATCAGAAGAAAGCACATTCTTCTCAATAGCATGTAGAATATTCTCCAAGATAGAACATATATTAGGCCTCAAAGAACTAGAAAAAGAACAAACTAAGCCCAAAGTTAGTAGAAGGTAAGAAATAACAAAGATCAGAGCAGAAATCAATGAAATAGAGATTAGAAAGGTGATTAAAAAAAAGATTAATGAAACTAAGAGCTAGTTTTGTAAAATAGATAAACAAAACTGACAAAACTTTTGCTAGACTAAGGAAAAAGAGAGAAGACTCAAATAAATAAAAACACAGATGAAAGAGGAGACATTACAATTGATAACACAGAGATACTAAGGATCATAAGAAACTACTATGAACAATTATATGCCAAAAAATTAGAAAACCCAGAAGAAATGAGTAAATTCCTAAAACATACAACCTACAAAGACTGAATAATGAAGAAATATAAAACCTAAAGAAACCAATAGCAATGGAAAAGATTGAATCAGTAATCAAAACTTCCCATAAAGAAAAGTTGAGGACCAGATGGCTTTATAGAAAAATTCTACTAAACATTTAAAGAAGAATTAATACCAATCCTCCTCAAATTCTTCCAAAAGATTGAAGAGGAGGTAACACTTTCAAATTCATTTTATAAGACCAACATTACCCTGAGACTAAAGACAGACAAGGAAACTACAAGAAAAGAAAATTACCAACCAATATCACAGATAAACATAGATGCAAAAATCCTCAACAATTTATACTAGCAAACAGAATTCAACAAATTATTAAAGGATCATATACCATGATCAACTGGAATTTAGCCCTGGGTGCAAGGATAGCACAACATTACACAAATCAATAAATGTGATACAGGGACTTCTGTGGTGGTGCAGTGTTTACGAATCCGCCTGCGAATGCATACAGCAAGGGTTTGAGGCCTGGTCCGGGAAGATCCCACATGCCGTAGAACAACTAAGCCCCTGAGTCATAATTACCGAGCCTGAGCTCTAGAGTCCGTGAGCCACAACTACTGAGCCCCTGTGCCACAACGACTGAAGCCCACGTGCCTAGAGCCCATGCTCCACAACAAGAGAAGCCACCACAATGAGAAGCCCGCGCACTGCAATGAAGAGTATCCCCTGCTAGCTGCAACTAGAGTAAGCCCGCACGCAGCAATGAAGACCCAACATAGCCAAAAATAAATAAATTTTAAAAAGAAATGTGATACAGCTCAGAAACAAAATGAAGATTAAAAGTTGTCTGATCATCTCAATAGATGCAGAAAAATCATATGACAAAATTGGATATCCTTTCATGTTAAAAACTCTTAAATTAAATATAGATGGAATATACCTTAACATTAAAAAGGTCATACCTGTCTATCTATCTATCTATTTATTATATATATGACATATATATATATATATATATATATATATATATATATATATATGAAAAACCCATAGTTAACATCATATTTAACAGTGAAAAGCTGAAAGTTTTTTCTCTAAGATCAGGAACAAGACAAGGATATATAACTGCCCCACTCCTCACAGAAGACTTTGTCTTTTTTCATTAACTCTTCCTACCCTGCTCCTCCTTACTTCCTGAGGGGTCCCAAAGAGCAGCTAATGTATCGAGAAGAAAGTGAAGAAAAAAAGAAAAATGACACTGATTACATCTCATTTCCTTGCTGCAGACTTCCAAATAGGAGTCATCCCTAAGCTGAGAGAGGGGTGAGGAAGACACCATCAGATGAGAAAGTCAAGTTCTAGAATGGACCAGATTTGTTCCATCATTTTCTTTTCTTTTTTAAAAAATAAATAAAAGAATTATTTATTGATTGATGTTTATTTTTGGCCATGCCATGCCATGGCATGAGGGATCTTAGTTCCCAGACCAGGGATGGAACAGGTGCCCTCTGCAGTGGAAGCCTGGAGTCCTAACCACTGGACTGCCAGGGAATTCCCTGTCATTTTCTTTTCTTTTCTTTCTTTTTTTTACTATCTGAGGAGACGACTACTTATTGATACCTGAAAGTGATTGGAAAATTTAGAAGATGTGCTAGAGATTTCTTTTAGTGGTGAAAAACCAGAAGATTCAATAAAGTTAGGGTAAGTTATTGGAAATAATAAAATTAATTTGTTTGCACCCTACCAAGAAAGTTAATAAACTGAACTTTAATAAACTCAGTAAAGTTATACTCAATAATGCTTTGTGGAGAGGATGTTTACCTTGGAAATGAGAAGAAGAGATGAGTACTGTAAAATTGGGCATTGGGAGAACAAAGTTTGCAGCAGAGATGACCACCGTCCAGGTTACAGGGGAGAAAAGGACAGGATACAAAGTGCATGCTGATCATAATGTGACTCCCATTCAAAATGAAAACTCTGGTTTATGCTAATAAATGTTTATTTTGAAAACACGTATAGTCTGGTATTGGGTACTTTACACTGAGTTTCAATATCAGACATATGTGAAGGATAGAATAAAACTTTCATACCACAACTCAGATGTGAAAGAATTTAAACTGTCCTTTTTATCTATATAACCAATCACATCTTAATTTTGAGTTCTCAGCCTTGATAAAGTCATAAGAAAAATTTATGTCTGATCTGAAAATCAGTGTGGTTTTGGTGAGAATGAGCCAACAGTGAACACTGTCTTCTCTATTGGGTAACTGAGAGTAGCAACAAATTTTACATATTTCTGTAATTTAGCAAAACAACTGGCTACTAGGGAAATCTTGGGAGAAATTTGTACCCAAGAAATTCTAAACATTTTCACCACATTAGGGCATGATGTGAATTGTAGATCCAAGGGAGATCATGGAGATGTTTTGGTGGCAGCTGGTAGCAACAGGGTAGTCGTTTTGCCTCATTTGTATGGAAAACTTTGCAAAGGCTCTGTGCTGCCTGCCCTGAGGTAATTCAGCAAGCCGGGGGACTTCAAATCTGAAAAAGTTCTATCCAGTCTTGGAGGCTCTGATATTAAGAACTGGAGATGGCAAAGTCCATTTAAGGCCCAAGTCTCACTCAAAGTGAAGCGCACCAACATAAGAACCACACCCTGGGCAGGGTCCAGCTGTGAAGGCTCAGATCCAGAAGATTGTTCCTAAGAACTAACCATGTCTGCACCTGCTCCAGGGGACTTCCTTCTGGATCCTTTCTCCAGAAGTTGTGCAACACTTGAACAACTCTAATCCATACATTTCTGTCACAGTGAAAGAAATCTGTCACAGTGAATTATATTTCCAGAGCCCTTAACAAATGCCAGACACTGTTCTAGGAGCTCTATATGAATTAACTTATGTGGGTAATTTTATTACCCTATGATAAGCAAACTTGGTGTAGTAACTAACAGACCTTAATTAGATGAAAGAATTTCAAACCTCCTAAGGACCAAAGGGAAGATCTTCCCACATATTCAGAATATTGGAGCTGGAAGGAAACTTAGAAACTAACTGGTCCAGGGGTTTTATTCCACCAATAAAAGAAGGACTAGGTTCAGCCTTGTAGAAAAGAAAGTGCTGATGATATTTTAGAAGTGGGGGAAGAAGAAAGAGGGAAAGAATAGGAGAGATTTTTGAGTCAGAGAGCCCTCCCAATGGCTTATACCTTACTGTTTCACTTCTTTTAAGGGGACTATATGGTGGTTTTTAGCCTATAAACCATCCATTAAGGTCTCTTGGTCTAATTCAGGTCCCTTCTCTTCAAATGGAAACTGAAGGCCATAGAGGTGCAATGACAGTGGCGAGGGTCACACAATGCAGCGGTGGCAGAGTTGCCTCTAGAGCCCTGGATTCTGATTTCTTCTAGCACACTGTGGTACATTTTCCCCACACCCTGTTACACAACACACAACTGTAGGTGGGTCTTCAGCAGATTTGCATTAACTGACCAATGTAATAATTCTAACATGGAGGGAGTGTTCTGGGTCAGGGAGCACTGGTATAGATTTGTGGGACAGTGACCACAAATGTCCACTTTTTACTCTCTTCTCTGTTTATATTACAGTCTTGCATTTACACTGCTTCTTGAGGACATATCAAGTGTTAACAGCTACTACGTTGACATGTATGATCTTGAACAAGTTAGATAATCTCTTTGGACCTTAGTTTTCTCATTTAAAAAAAGACAAATAATACAACAAGCAAAACTCTTGATGCTTCTCTCTGCTAAGTTCTGTTCACTTCTCTCCACCAGTCAGATCTCTCACATGGATGACCCGTATGGGGTTCAGGGAACATAATTCAAGCATTCTTTATTCCCACACACTCTAGGAGAATAAGATCCAGAGAGTGGAATCCTCTCAATAGCTACGTTTAATCTCAATACATAATTAAAAACAAAACCAAAAACTCTCAGTAAACTAGAAATGAAAGAAAATTTCCTTAAGCTGATAAAGGATAACTTTGAAGAAACTGTAGTTAACAGTCTACCCTCACCACTTGTATTCTACATTGTACCATCTTTCCTAGCCAGTGCAATATGACAAAAATGATAAAAAGCATACAAATTAGAAAAATAAATCAGTAAAATTATTGCTTTTTTTTTTTCTTTCGGTACGCAGGCCTCTCACTGTTGTGGCCTCTCCTGTTGCGGAGCACAGGCTCCGGACGCGCAGGTTCAGCGGCCATGGCCTACGGGCCCAGCCACTCCGCGGCATGTGGGATCCTCCCGGACAGGGGCACGAACCTGTGTCCCCTGCATCGGCAGGCAGACTCTCAACCACTGCGCCACCAGGGAAGCCCCAATATTGCTATTTTTAAACAATATGATTGTGTCCATAGCAAACCTATGTAACCTACAAAAGAAAAACACCTACTAGAACTAATAATTTAATAATACTAGAGGATTCAAGGTCAAAATACAAAGTCAGTTGCTTTTCCATATACTGGGAAAATAATGGAAAATAAAATTTCAGGGAGTGGTTAGGTCCATTGGTAGGACTTGGTGCTTTCACTGTTGTGGGACTAGGTTCAATTCCTGGCTGGGAAACTGAGATCCCACAAGCTGTGCAACGTGGCCAGAAAAAAAAAAAAAAAAGAAAGAAAAAAATTTCGAACAACACCATTTACAATAGCATCAAAATACATTAAGTACCTAGTAAATGATCTAATGACATATATAGAACACCTCTACACCAAAAACTACAAAATATCACTAAGAGAAATTAAAGACCTAAATAAATGGAGAGGTAGACGGTGAAAGGGTAAGCTTTACACTGGTAACATGTCTATTTTCCCTAAAGAAATAGAAACTTGAGATGTGTCACAATCTTAAACATAAAACACAATCTGTCAAACTTCTGAAAGAAAACTTAGGAAAATATCTTCATGACCTAAGATCTGCTTAGAGACTTCTTAGGACACAAAAAGCTCTAACCACTAAAAACATTTGATGTTAGACTTTATCAAAATTAATTTTTTGCTTGTAAAAAGACACAATTAAGAAAAAATAGACAAGGCAGAATAGGAAAAAATGTTTGTACCTAGACTCTACAACAACTTGTCACAAAAAATTAAAAATGAGCAATCCAATTAAAACTGGGCAAAACCTTTGAGCATGATTTGACAAAAGAAGATATATGAATGATCAATATATGCATGAAAATGTGCTTAAGACCATTCATTAATCATTAGGTAAACTAAGGCCACAATAAAATATACAATGAAATATTTATCAGAATGCTAATAATTTTTAACCTGATAATATTAAATGTTGGTAAGGATGTGGAGCAACTGGAACTCTCATACATTGCTGGTGATAGTATTAACTGATCTAATTACTTCGAAGGACTGTTCAGCAGTTTCTAAATTCAAACACATCTACCTTTTCACCCAGCAATTATGTTCCTTGATATTTATCCCATATTCCATAAAAATATATATCCTCAAAAAGACTTGGGGACTTCCCTGGTGGCGCAGTGGTTAAGAATCTGTCTCCCAGTGCAGGGGACACGGGTTCGAGCCCTGGTCCGGGGAGATTCCACATACCACAGAACAACTAAGTCCATGTGCCACAGCTACTGAGCCTGCGCTCTAGAACCCACGTGCCACAACTACTGAAGCCCACGTGCCTAGAGCCTGTGCTCCACAATGAGAGAAGCCACCGCAATGAGAAGCTTGCGCACCGCAACGAAGAGTAGCCCCCACTCGCTGCAACCAGAGAAAGCCCGTGCACAGCAACGAAGACTCAACACAGCCAAAAATAAATAAATCAATTTATTAAAAAAGGACTTGTACAAGAATCTTTGTAAGGATCTATTCATTATAGTCCCAAACTGAAAACAACCCAAACATTTGTCAACAGGAGGATGAATAAATAAATGATAATATATTCATATAGTGGTAAAATACTAAGCAATTAAAAAACACAAAGTACTGATATATGCAGAAACATTTATTCTTCCCAAAAACATTATGTCAAATTTTTTTAAAAAAGAAAAAAGAGAAGATAATGTATGATTCTATTTATATAATATCCAATATCAGGCAAAACTAATTTGTAGTGGTAAATCAGAAAGAGATTGCTTTAGAATGGGGATTGTACACTGATCAGAAAGAGGTATATGGGAACTTCTTGGGGTGATGGATATGTTCTATATTGGAGGGGAGGTAGATATATAAGTAGATGCAATTGTCAAAATACATCAAACTAAACAGTTGAGATCTGTGCATTTTATTCGTCACTAATAAGTTTTTGTAGATTCTCATCATTAAAACAGAACTACGTTCATGTATAAACGAGTGTCACAAATTATAATGTAAAAAATCAAAAATACACGTGAATTTAGTATATGGTAATGATGTAATATTAATGGGGGAAAGATTGATTACTCAATTAATCAGATTGGGAACTCTAGTGGAGACCTGAAAAGAACAAAATTGTGTCCAAATTGGGGGGGGGGGAAGCAACAAAATTAAGAGACAATTTAAAAAATTAAAAATATCTATGACACTCAGCTTCAGTCATATTAGGAAAAATGTAAATTAAAATACACTGAAATACTATCAGATTTGCAAAGATAACAATCTTTTGCACATGGGGAGAGGGAAGGGTAAGCTGAGAGAAAGTGAGAGAGTAGCATTGTCATATATACACTACCAAATGTAAAATAGATAGCTAATGGTAAGCAGCTGCATAGCATAGGGAGATCAGCTCAGTGCTTTGTGACCACCTAGAGGGGTGGGATAGGGAGGGTGGGAGGGAGACGCAAGAGGGAGGAGATATGGGGATATATGTATACATATAGCTGATTCACTTTGTTATAAAGCAGAGACTAACACACCATTGTAAAACAATTATACTCCAATAAAGATGTTAAAAAATATATGCAGTAATATCTTGAAAGGCCTCTTTTTTTTCTGAGCAGAAGGTCTCAACAGTGGGCTTAAAATATTCAGTAAACCATGTTATAAATAGATGAGCAGTCATTCGGGTTTTGTTGTTTTATTTACAGAACACAGGCAGAGTAGATTAATCACAATTCTTTTTTTATTATTAATTTTTATTGGAGTATGGTTGCTTTAGAATATTGTGTTAGCCTCCACTGCACAACAAAATGAATCAGCCATACACATACAGATATCCCCTCCCTTTTGGACTTCCCTCCCATTTAGGTTACCACAGTGCATTAGGTAGAGTTCCCTGTGCTATACAGTATGGTCCCATCAGTTGTCTATTTTATACATAGTATCAATAATGTATATGTGTCAATACCAGTCTCCCAATTCCTCCCTCCCCACCCCTTCCCCCCTTGGTATCCATACATTTGTTCTCTAAATCTATGTCTCTATTTCTGCTTTGCAAATGAGATCATCTATACCTTTTTTCTAGAGTCCACATATATGCATTATTATACGATCTTTTCTATTTCTGACATACTTCACTCTGTATAACACTGTCTAGGTCTATCCTTGCCTCTACAAATGACCCAATTTCATTCCTTTGTATGGCTGAGTAATATTCCATTGTATATATTTACCACATCTTTATCCATTCCTCTGTTAATGGACATTTAGGTTGCTTCCATGTCCTGTCTAATGTATATAGTGCTGCTATGAACACTGGGGTGCATGTGTCATTTTGAATTATGTTTTTTTCTGGGTATATGCCCAGTAGTGGGATTGTTGGGTCATATGGTAGTTCTGCTTTTAGATTTTTAAGGAACCTCCATACTGTTTTCCATAGTGGCTGTATCAATTTACATTCCCACCAACAGTGCAAGAGGGTTCCCTTTTCTCCGCACCCTCTTCATCATTTACTGTTTGTAGATTTTTTTGATGATGGCCATTCTGACTGGTGTGAGGTGATACCTCATTGTAGTTTTGATCTGCATTTCTCTAATAATTAGTGATGTTGAACATCTTTTCATGTGTTTGTTGGCCATCTGTATGTCTTCTTCGGAGAAATGTCTATTTAGGTCTTCTGCCCATTTTTGGATTGGGTTGTTTGTTCTTTTGATATTGAGCTGTATAAGTTGCTTGTATATTTTGGAGATTAATCCTTTGTCAGTTGCTTCATTTGCAAATATTTTCTCCCATTCTGAGGGTTGTCTTTTCATCTTATTTATGGTTTCCTTTGCTGTGCAAAACCTTTTAAGTTTAATTAGGTCCCATTTGTTTATTTTAATTTTAATTTTCATTACTCTAGGAGGTGGGTCAAAAAAGGTGTTGTTGTTATTTATGTTGGATTAATCACAATTCTTACGGGCCCTAAGATTTTGGAATGGTAAATGAGCATTGCCTTCAACTTAAAATCACCAGTTACATTAGCCTCTAACAAGGGAATCAGCCTGTTCTTTGAAGCTTTGAAGCCAGGTATTGACTTCTCCTTTCTAGCTATGAAAGTCCTTTATGGCATCTTCTTCTAGTATAAGCCTGTTTCATCTACATTAAAAATCTGTTGTTTGACTAAAAATAGAGTCACCATGTGATCCAGCAATCCTACTTCTGGGCACATATCTGGAGAAAACTATAATTCAAAAAGATACCTGCACTACAATGTTCATAGCAGCATTATTTACAATAGTCAAGACATGGAAACAACCTAAATGTCCATGGACAGATGAATGGGTAAAGAAGATGTGGTATATGTATATGAATATTACTCAGCCTAAAAAAGAATGAAATAATACCATGTTGAGGCAACATGGATGGACCTAGAGATTATCATGCTAAGTGAAGTAAGTCAGACAGAGAAAGACAAGTAATATATGATATTACTTATATGTGGAATCCAAAAAAATGATACAAATAAACTTATTTACAAAACAGAAATAGACTCACAGACATAGAAAACAAACTTATGGTTACCAAAGGGGTTAGCAGGACAGGGAGAGAGATAAATTAGGATTGGACGATTAACAGATACACACTACTACATATGAAACAGATAAAAAGCAAGGACCTACTGTACAACATAGCAGTCCATTTCCTGATCTTCTCTAAGCCTGAACCCATGGTAGGAAACTTGAGTTTCTCTCTCAACTTGATCCCAACTTATTGGGTATTTGATTACACAACATCCTACATTTTAACATCCTCAAGAAAGCAATAAAGTAAACATCTGCATCTAGACTCTTTTACTCTTGATTCAAAATCTGATGGAGCCCAAACCTGGCACCTACTCATCATTCCTAGCCTTAAATCAGAGCCAAATGTTTCATATATACTCAAATCTCAAGATATCAGTCCTAAAGCAAGGATATCACTGACATTTCCTACACTGCACTTGGTTAAAACACTACCTTTAAAACTCCCATAAATGTAATACTTACTCTATTATTAGAGTTTACCTGAATCTCACTGAAAAGTTGAAACCCATTCTTACATCTGCAGTGATCCTTGAGTTGTCAGCAACATAAAAGTGAGTTTATTCTAATACTAGACTCATTTAATTCAAAATCACATGGAAAACTTTCTAATGATACTGGTCATTAATATCTTCTAGAATATATCTTGATGCCAATCCAAATGCTAATCTTAATTACCATGAAACATACTGACACCAGAATGATTTCTGGATGATTCCTGTTCAATTAGATTTGTAACCAGATGTACAGAATAAAAATAGAATAAGTCACAAACTAAAATGTACAACAATGATAATTTTCTCGTATTTTTTATAATTTAACTTCTATTTCTAATCTCCATTCTCCATACTGCCAGATAAATAGTCTTTAATCTTGCCAATTCTGGTTAATTTCAGATATATCAGAGTTTTCTCACTCAACCGAATATTTCCCCCTTCCACTTATCTCTGAGAACAATTCCAGGATCAGGTGTGTGTGGGACACAGTGCAGAAAGGCATATATTGGTCTAGCCCTTTTTTAAAAGTCCCTTTTTAATCCATGTAGACATCTGGTTCATGCCATTCGGTCTTCAAGATCATTCCTCTATGTTGGCATCTCTTAAGATGCCCATATTTCTGTAGGTTTCAGATCATCATTCCATGCACTTTGCTTCTTTGTCTCAAATATGGTCCCTGCAGGAGACTTAGTGTGCTACCTTAAGCTCACTAAATATAAGCTCCTGAGAGGAAGGAATGCTGTCTATCTTGTTCATCATTGTTCTCAGAACATAGAATAACACCTCAAATGAAATACATACTCAATAAATGCTTGCTAGCTGAGGGACTTTTTGTTCCTTGATGTCCCCACCCAGCCATCTCTAACCTACTTCCGTGCTTTGGTAGAATAGAGAATTTCTATCATATTACTTATATGTATGTCTCTGGCCATGAATCAGCCATGAGTATTGGATTTCCCATAACTTATCTGGAGGTTTATGGAATCTACCCCACAATTGTGTCCTCACTGAATTCCCTAGAACAGATGTTGGGTACTACAAGTCATGACACTAGTGTACCCCAATAAATTGGGCTTCTAATATCTCTCAATATCCATTTTGGCAATTTGGCACTTTCAAAAAATACAGAAATTTAACCCCTCAAATTATCAAACAGTAACACAGACCTTTATAGACTATCTCTTGAGTAGGTGGCAAGAGTGGGGAGCAGTAAGACGTGATGGATATTGCAACATACAGCACACAGTAAAACTTTCCAAAATTCCTCTTTAGAGATCTCTCTCCACAATGTGCATTAATCACAGCACCTGCCTACCCCAGACTCTTTAGATTTTTCCCAAATCTCCAGTTTCCTGATCTCACTCATGACCATCTTTCCCAATCTCCTTACTTCTCTTGCCCCTCGTCCTACCTTCTAGAGCTTTTTTCTATATCTTACCTTTGTGTACCTTCAAGTTTCCTCTTTTCATTAGAAAGACTCTAGAAGCTGTGGTTTCAGATACAGAAGCTGACATGTAAGACATACTGATTACAATCATATGCTATCCAAGTATCTATGAGAATTGTACTCCTGCCAATTAAAAACATAGAGAGAACCTGGAATGCAATTAGTTGAATCCAATCTAATGGCAAAGAGGCCTGATGGAGGACCAGTGGTTGGGGGTGGTCATAAACCCAAATTAGGCTTGAAATTTTGTCAAGATGAATTCAAGGACAGTGAGCTGCAAGACTATCCCATTTATAGGGCATGGATTTGAAGTATCTATTGGCATGGAGAGTGTAAAACAAGGTTTGACTAATTTTTCACAGTTTTGAGAAAATTAAACCTAGAGGTCTGTTCCATATGCAATATCAGTTCACCTACACCATAAAGCCAAGGTGCTTGACAGGTTATGGCAGAGACTGCTGGATGCCCACCAAACGTTCACTCTCTCCTTATTCAGTAACAACATGGGGCAATAATGTGACCAGATGAACATCCAGATTCCCCACTCACTCCCTTTGCAGATAAGAGTAGTCATATGACTGCATTTTGGGCAATGGTATGTAGGCAGAAGTTGTTGGGTGGTACTTCTGGGAAAACTCTTCAGAGAGGATGAGGCTGACTCAACAGGGAAGGCTTTCTGTTCTTCTTTCTTCCTACTTCAAATGGGAAAATTGTTGCTACAACCCTGATGCAACCTTTAGGATGGAATCCATGTGCTAATCATGACAGAAAAGAAAGCTAGAAGGAGCACAGAACGTTGACAATTTTATAAAAGTCAAATTCAGTAGGAGGAAGATAATATCATGAGTGAAGGGTAGAACTTGAAGTGGTAGGGACCCTTCATGACCCAATTAAATTTTGTGAACCTCCTTGCAAAGACTTAATTTTTGCAGGGATAAGCATCTTTTAGGTAAAGAAAAACAAATTCCTCACATTTTTAAGCCATCATCATTTAGGTTTCTGTGACTGGCAATTAATCAAATTCCTAACATTTAGTAACTTCAAATTATGTCAATATGCTAAAATTGTTTCTTTAATGGATATGGGGCTTTATTCCAATAAAAAGAGAAGGATTGATATGATAAAGTTAAAAAAACATTATTTTCTCTGTTGAAAAATAATCTTTAACTATTTAGTGTTTAAAACATTTGTAATATTTAAGATAATATGTATATTGAAATGCCTAACAACTATAAGACTTCAATATTTAAAATGTGTAATAAGTAAATGATTTAGAATTGGGGGTGGTGAGAAAAAATAAATATTTATTTGAGTTCTAATGTGTTTTGCACCTAATTCTCTAAACATTTTCTAACTAAGGAAGAATATTCATTATAATCTTAGGAAACAGCTCCAAATACTCTAAATAATTGGCATATTTTCTTGAAGACAGCACCTTTTTTTCTAATATTCCATGGATTAAATCTGATGACCTTGAAGTGATGATGTGTGTGTGTTCTTTTTCTCTTCATTGTGGTTCTCATTTGTTTCTTCATTTAATAATTTATACAAGCTGTCATTTTTCTGTTTTATATCATAAAGAATGGAATCCATAGAATAGCCAAATTCAACAAGAGCATAAACCTTACCTCTGAATTTATAAGAACACCCAGTGGAATGCAATCAGCAACTAACTTGCCAGATGCATTAAATGCAAGGGATCCAGGGGACCTTTAGAGAAACAAGTATCATAACAAAGTGTGTCAGAGCTCCAAACCTCTATTAGAAATTTTCTTTGGGTAAACATAGGGTAAGCATCATAAGTGGCAGCACAGGATCTGACCAACCCAGCTTGATAATGCTCTGGATTTAGAGAAACAATAACACAACATTTATTTCCTTGATCAGACCTCCTGGGAGACCAGTTAAGTAAGACAAACCACTAAATGATTGAGAGAGAATTTGTTTAATAGAATTGTTGTTTTAAGTTGAATGTTATGAGAGAATTTTACTGTTGTAAACATCATTGAGGAGAACATCAGAGTCACCACACTTTTTTTTTTTTTTAACATCTTTATTGGGGCATAATTGCTTTACAATGGTGTGTTAGTTTCTGCTTTATAACAAAGTGAATCAGTTATACATATACATATGTTCCCATATGTCTTCCCTCTTGCATCGGCCTCCCTCCCACCCTCCCTATCCCACCCCTCCAGGCTGTCACAAAGCACCGAGCCAATATCCCTGTGTCATGCGGCTGCTTCCCACTAGCTAATCTACCTTATGTTTCTTAGTGTGTATATGTCCATGACTCTCTCTCGCCCTGTCACAGCTCACACTTCCCCCTCCCCATATCCTCAAGTCCATTCTCCAGTAGGTCTGCGTCTTTATTCCTGTCTTACCCCTAGGTT
The DNA here is from genome assembly GCF_937001465.1 of Orcinus orca. Taxonomy (NCBI): domain Eukaryota; kingdom Metazoa; phylum Chordata; class Mammalia; order Artiodactyla; family Delphinidae; genus Orcinus; species Orcinus orca. The sequence goes on along the minus strand of NC_064559.1, from coordinate 98,178,377 downwards.
CTGCATGACATTTTTTTTTCTTAAGTTCCATATATATGGGTTAGCATACGGTATTTGTCTTTCTCTTTCTGACTTACTTCACTCTGTATGACAGACTCTAGGTCTATCCACCTCATTACAAATAGCTCAATTTCGTTTCTTTTTATGGCTGAGTAATATTCCATTGTATATATGTGCCACATCTTCTTTATCCATTCATCCGATGATGGGCACTTAGGTTGTTTCCATCTCCAGGCTATTGTAAATAGAGCTGCAATGAATATTTTGGTACATGACTCTTTTTGAATTTTGGTTTTCTCAGGGTATATGCCCAGTAGTGGGATTGCTGGGTCATATGGTAGTTCTATTTGTAGTTTTTTAAGGAACCTCCATACTGTTCTCCATAGTGGCTGAACCAATTCACATTCCCACCAGCAGTGCAAGAGTGTTCCCTTTTCTCCACACCCTCTCCAGCATTTATTGTTTCTAGATTTTTTGATGATGGCCATTCTGACTGGTGTGAGATGATATCTCATTGTAGTTTTGATTTGCATTTCTCTAATGATTAATGATGTTGAGCATTCTTTCATGTGTTTGTTGGCAGTCTGTATATCTTCTTTGGAGAAATGTCTATTTAGGTCTTCTGCCCAATTTTGGATTGGGTTGTTTGTTTTTTTGTTATAAAGCTGCATGAGCTGCTTGTAAATTTTGGAGATTAACCCTTTGTCAGTTTCTTCATTTGTAAATATTTTCTCCCATTCTGAGGGTTGTCTTTTTTTTTTTTTTTTTAACATCTTTATTGGGGTATAATTGCTTTACAATGGTGTGTTAGTTTCTGCTTTATAACAAAGTGAATCAGTCATACATAAACATATGTTCCCATATGTCTTCCCTGTTGCGTCTCCCTCCCTCCCACCCTCCCCATCCCACCCCTCCAGGCTGTCACAAAGCACCGAGCCAATATCCCTGTGCCATGCGGCTGCTTCCCACTAGCTATCTACCTTACTGCGTTTGTTAGTGTATATATGCCCATGACTCTCTCTCGCCCTGTCACAGCTCACCCTTCCCCCTCCTCATAACCTCAAGTCCGTTCTCTAAGAGGTCTGCGTCTTTATTCCTGCTTTACCCCTAGATTCTTCATGACATTTTTTTCTTAAGTTCCATATATATGGGTTAGCATACGGTATTTGTCTTTTTCTTTCTGACTTACTTCACTCTGTATGACAGACTCTAGGTCTATCCACCTCATTACAAATAGCTCAATTTCGTTTCTTTTTATGGCTGAGTAATATTCCATTGTATATATGTGCCACATCTTCTTTATCCATTCATCTGATGACGGGCACTTAGGTTGTTTCCATCTCCGGGCTATTGTAAATAGAGTTGCAATGAACATTTTGGTACCTGACTCTTTTTGAATTTTGGTTTTCTCAGGGTATATGCCCAGTAGTGGGATTGCTGGGTCATATGGTAGTTCTATTTGTAGTTTTTTAAGGAACCTCCATACTGTTCTCCATAGTGGCTGAACCAATTCACATTCCCACCAGCAGTGCAAGAGTGTTCCCTTTTCTCCACACCCTCTCCAGCATTTATTGTTTCTAGATTTTTTGATGATGGCCATTCTGACTGGTGTGAGATGATATCTCATTGTAGTTTTGATTTGCATTTCTCTAATGATTAATGATGTTGAGCATTCTTTCATGTGTTTGTTGGCAGTCTGTATATCTTCTTTGGAGAAATGTCTATTTAGGTCTTCTGCCCATTTTTGGATTGGGTTGTTTGTTTTCTTGTTATTGAGCTGCATGAGCTGCTTGTAAATTTTGGAGATTAATCCTTTGTCGGTTGCTTCATTTGCAAATATTTTCTCCCATTCTGAGGGTTGTCTTTTGGTCTTGTTTATGGTTTCCTTTGCTGTGCAAAAGCTTTGAAGTTTCATTAGGTCCCATTTGTTTATTTTTGTTTTTATTTCCATTACTCTAGGAGGTGGGTCAGAAAGGATCTTGCTTTGATTTATGTCATAGAGTGTTCTGCCTATGTTTTCCTCTAAGAGTTTGATAGTTTCTGGCCTTACATTTAGGTCTTTAATCCATTTTGAGCTTATTTTTGTGTATGGTGTTAGGGAGTGATCTAATCTCATACTTTTACATGTACCTGTCCAGTTTTCCCAGCACCACTTATTGAAGAGGCTGTCCTTTCTCCATTGTACATTACTGCCACCTTTATCAAATATAAGGTGTCCATATGTGCATGGGTTTATCTCTGGGCTTTCTATCCTGTTCCATTGATCTATCTTTCTGTTTTTGTGTCAGTACCATACCGTCTTGATGACTGTAGCTTTGTAGTATAGTCTGAAGTCAGGGAGCCTGATTCCTCCAGTTCCTTCTTTCGTTCTCAAGATTGCTTTGGCTATTCGGGGTCTTTTGTGTTTCCATACAAATTGTGAAATTTTTTGTTCTAGTTCTGTGAAAAATGCCAGTGGTAGTTTGATAGGGATTGCATTGAATCTATAGATTGCTTTGGGTAGTAGAGTCATTTTCACAATGTTGATTCTTCCAATCCAAGAACATGGTATATCTCTCCATCTATTTATATCATCTTTAATTTCTTTCATCAGTGTCTTATAATTTTCTGCATACAGGTCTTTTGTCTCCTTAGGTAGGTTTATTCCTAGATATTTTATTCTTTTTGTTGCAATGGTAAATGGGAGTGTTTTCTTGATTTCACTTTCAGATTTTTCATCATTAGTGTATAGGAATGCCAGAGATTTCTGTGCATTAATTTTGTATCCTGCCACTTTACCAAATTCATTGATTAGCTCTAGTAGTTTTCTGGTAGCATCTTTAGGGTTCTCTATGTATAGGATCATGTCATCTGCAAACAGTGACAGCTTTACTTCTTCTTTTCCGATTTGGATTCCTTTTATTTCCTTTTCTTCTCTGATTGCTGTGGCTAAAACTTCCAAAACAATGTTGAATAATAGTGGTGAGAGTGGGCAACCTTGTCTTGTTCCTGATCTTAGTGGAAATGCTTTCAGTTTTTCACCATTGAGGATGATGTTTGCTGTGGGCTTGTCATATATGGCCTTTATTATGTTGAGGAAAGTTCCCTCTATGCCTACTTTCTGCAGGGTTTTTATCATAAATGGGTGTTGAATTTTGTCAAAAGCTTTCTCTGCATCTATTGAGATGATCATATGGTTTTTCTCCTTCAATTTGTTAATATGGTTTATCACGTTGATAGATTTGCGTATATTGAAGAATCCTTGCATTCCTGGAATAAACCCCACTTGATCATGGTGTATGATCCTTTTAATGTGCTGTTGGATTCTGTTTGCTAGTATTTTGTTGAGGATTTTTGCATCTATGTTCATCAGTGATATTGGCCTGTAGTTTTCTTTCTTTGTGACATCCTTGTCTGGTTTTGGTATCAAGGTGATGGTGGCCTCGTAGAAGGAGTTAGGGAGTGGTCCTCCCTCTGCTATATTTTGGAAGAGCTTGAGAAGGATAGGTGTTAGCTCTTCTCTAAATGTTTGATAGAATTCACCTGTGAAGCCATCTGGTCCTGGGCTTTTCTTTGTTGGAAGATTTTTAATCACAGTTTCAATTTCAGTGCTTGTGATTGGTCTGTTCATATTTTCTATTTCTTCCTGATTCAGTCTTGGCAGGTTGTGCATTTCTAAGAATTTGTCCATTTCTTCCAGATTGTCCATTTTATTGGCATAGAGTTGCTTGTAGTAATCTCTCATGATCTCTTTTATCTCTGCAGTGTCAGTTGTTACTTTTCCTTTTTCATTTCTAATTCTATTGATTTGAGTCTTCTCCCTTTTTTTCTTGATGAGTCTGGCTAGTGGTTTATCTATTTTGTTTATCTTCTCAAAGAACCAGCTTTTAGTTTTATTGATCTTTGCTATTGTTTCCTTCATTTCTTTTTCATTTATTTCTGATCTGATTTTTATGATTTCTTTCCTTCTGCTAGCTTTGGGGTTTTTTTGTTCTTCTTTCTCTAATTGCTTGAGGTGCAAGGTTAGGTTGTTTATTCGAGATGTTTCCTGCTTCTTAAGGTGGGCTTGTATTGCTATAAACTTCCCCCTTAGAACTGCTTTTGCTGCATCCCACAGGTTTTGGGTCGTTGTGTCTCCATTGTCATTTGTTTCTAGGTATTTTTTGATTTCCTCTTTGATTTCTTCAGTGATCTCTTCATTATTAAGTAGTGTATTGTTTAGCCTCCATGTGTTTGTATTTTTTACAGATCTTTTCCTGTAATTGATATCTAGTCTCATGGCATTGTGGTCAGAAAAGATACTTGATACAATTTCAATTTTCTTAAATTTACCAAGGCTTGATTTGTGACCTAAGATATGATCTATCCTGGAGAATGTTCCATGAGCACTTGAGAAAAATGTGTATTCTGTTGTTTTTGGATGGAGTGTCCTATAAATATCAATTAAGTCCATCTTGTTTAATGTATCATTTAAAGCTTGTGTTTCCTTATTAATTTTCATTTTGGATGATCTGTCCATGGGTGAAAGTGGGGTGTTTAAGTCCCCTACTATGAATGTGTTACTGTCGATTTCCCCTTTTATGGCTGTTAGTATTTGCCTTATGTATTGAGGTGCTCCTATGTTGGGTGCATAAATATTTACAATTGTTATATCTTCTTCTTGGATCGATCCCTTGATCATTATGTAGTGTCCTTCTTTGTCTCTTTTAATAGTCCTTATTTTAAAGTCTATTTTGTCTGATACGAGAATTGCTACTCCAGCTTTCTTTTGGCTTCCATTTGCATGGAATATCTTTTTCCATCCCCTTACTTTCAGTCTGTATGTGTCTCTAGGTCTTAAGTGGGTCTCTTGTAGACAGCATATATAAGGGTCTTGTTTTTGTATCCATTCAGCTAATCTGTGTCTTTTGGTGGGAGCATTTAGTCCATTTACATTTAAGGTAATTATCGATATGTATGTTCCTATTCCCATTTTCTAAATTGTTTTGGGTTCGTTATTATAGGTCTTTTCCTTCTCTTGTGTTTCTTGCCTAGAGAAGATCCTTTAGCATTTGTTGTAAAGCTGGTTTGGTGGTGCTGAACTCTCTCAGCTTTTGCTTGTCTGTAAAGGTTTTAATTTCTCCATCAAATCTGAATGAGATCCTTGCTGGGTAGAGTAGTCTTGGCTGCATGTTTTTCTCCTTCATCACTTTCAGTATGTCCTGCCACTCCCTTCTGGCTTGTAGGGTTTCTGCTGAGAGATCAGCTGTTAACCTTATGGGGATTCCCTTGTGTGTTATTTGTTGTTTTTCCCTTGCTGCTTTTAATATGCTTTCTTTGTATTTAATTTTTGACAGTTTGATTAATATGTGTCTTGGCGTATTTCTCCTTGGATTTATCTTGTATGGGACTCTCTGTGCTTCCTGGACTTGATTAACTATTTCCTTTCCCATATTAGGGAAGTTTTCAACTATAATCTCTTCAAATATTTTCTCAGTCCCTTTCTTTTTCTCTTCTTCTTCTGGAACCCCTATAATTCGAATGTTGGTGCGTTTAATGTTGTCCCAGAGGTCTCTGAGACTGTCCTCAGTTCTTTTCATTCTTTTTTCTTTATTCTGCTCTGCAGTAGTTATTTCCACTATTTTATCTTCCAGGTCACTTATCCGTTCTTCTGCCTCAGTTATTCTGCTATTGATCCTATCTAGAGTACTTTTAATTTCATTTATTGTGTTGTTCATCGTTGCTTGTTTCATCTTTAGTTCTTCTAGGTCCTTGTTAACTGATTCTTGCATTTTGTCCAATCTATTGTCCATTCTATCTCCAAGATTTTGGATCAACCTTACTATCATTATTCTGAATTCTCTTTCGGGTAGACTGCCTATTTCCTCTTCATTTGTTAGGTCTGGTGCATTTTTATCTTGCTCCTTTATCTGCCGTGTGTTTTTCTGTCTTCTCATTTTGCTTATCTTACTGTGTTTGGGGTCTCCTTTTTGCAGGCTGCAGGTTTGTAGTTCCTCCTGTTTTTGATGTCTGTCTCCAGTGGCTAAGGTTGGTTCAGTGGGTTGTGTAGGCTTCCTGGTGGAGGGGGCTAGTGCCTGTGTTGTGGTGGATGAGGCTGGATCTTGTCTCTCTAGTGGGCAGGTTCACGTCTGGTGGTGTGTTTGGGGGTGTCTGTGGCCTTATTATGATTTTAGGCAGCCTCTCTGCTAATGGGTTCGGTTGTGTTCCTGTTTTGCTAGTTGTTTGGCATAGGTTTTCCAGCACTGTGGCTTGCTGGTCGTTGAGTGAAGCTGGGTGCTGGTGTTAAGATGGAGGTCTCTGGGAGATTTTCACCGTTTGATATTATGTGGAGCTGGGAGGTCTCTTGTTGATCAGTGTCCTGAAGTTGGCTGTCCTACCTCAGAGGCAGAGCCCTGCCTCCTGGCTGGAGCACCAAAAGCTTTTCATCCACAGGCTCAGGATAAAAGGGAGAAAAAGTAGAGGGAATTAGTAGAAGTATGAGGAAAGAAAGAAGGAAAGGAGGGTAGGAAGGAAGGAAGAAAGAAAGAAAGAAGGAAAGAAGGCAAGAAGGAAAGAAAGGAGGGAGGGAGGGAGGAAGGAAGGAAGGAAGGAGGGAAAGAAGGAAAAAAGACAGAAAGAAAGAAGATACAGTAAAAATAAAATAAAGTGTAATAAAGTTATTGAATTAAAAACTTCTTATTTAGAAAAAAAAAAAAAAGGGACGGAAGGAACCTTAGGACAAATGTTGGAAGCAAAGCTATACCGACAAAATCTTACACAGAAGCATACACATACACCCTCACTAAAAGAGGTAAATGGGGAAAAATCCTAAATCTTGCTGTCAGAGACCACCTCCTCAATTTGGGATGATTCGTTGTCTAAAGGAGGGAAGGAAGGACGGAAAGAAAGAAAGAAAGAACGAAGGTAAAGTATAATAAGGTTATTAAAATTAATTATTAAGAAAAAAATTAAAAAAAAAACATGGACGGATAGAACCCTAGGACAAATGGTGGAAGCAAGACTATACAGACAAGATCTCACACAGAAGCATACACATACACATTCACAAAAAAAGGAAAGGGGAAAAAATCATAGATCTTGCTCCTAAAGTCCACTTCCTTAATTTGGGATGATTGGTTGTCTATTCAGGTATTCCACAGATGTAGGGTACATCAAGTTGATTGTGGAGCTTTAATCCGCTGCTTCTGAGGCTGCTGGGAGAGATTTCCCTTTCTCTTCTTTGTTCTCACAGCTCCCAGGGCTAAGCTTTGGATTTGGCCCTGCCACTGCGTGTAGATCGCTGGAGGGCGTCTGTTTTTTGCTCAGACAGGATGGGGTTAAAAGAGCCGCTGATTGGGGGCTCTGGCGCACTCAGGCCGGCGGGGACGGAGGGGCACAGAGTGCGGGGCGGGCCTGCGGTGGCAAAGGCCGGCGTGACTTTGCACCAGCCTGAGGCGCGCTGTGCGCTCTCCCGGGGAAGTTGTCCCTGGATCCCGGGAACCCGGCAGTGGCGGGCTGCACAGGCTCCGCGGAAGAGGGGTGTGGAGAGTGACCTGTGCTCGCACACAGGCCCCTCGGTGGCGGCAGCAGCAGCCTTAACGTCTCCCGCCCGCCTCTGGGGTCCGCGCTTTTAGCCGCGGCTTGCGCCCGTCTCTGGATTCCGCGCTTTCAGCCGCGGCTCGCGCCCGTCTCTGGATTCCGCGCTTTCAGCCGCGGCTCGCGCCCGTCTCTGGGGTTCGCGCTTTTAGCCGCGGCTCGCGCCCGTCTCTGGAGTTCCTTTAAGCAGCGTTCTTAAACCCCTCTCCTCACGCCCCAGGAAACAAAGAGGGAAGGAAAAGTCTCCTGCCTCTTCTGCAGGTGCAGGCTTTTCCCCGGACTCCCTCCCGGCTAGCTGTGGTGCACTAACCCCTTCAGGCTATGTTCAAGCCGCCAACCCCAGTCCTCTCCCTGCGCTCCGGCCTCAGCTCGCAGCCCCGCCCGCCCCGGCGGGTGAGCAGACAAGCCTCTCGGGCTGGTGAGTGCCGGTCGGCACCGATCCTCTGTGCGGGAATCTCCCCGCTTTGCCCTCCGCACCCGTTGCTGTGCACTCCTCCGCAGCCTCGAAGCTCCCCCCTCCGCCTCCCGCAGTATCCGCCCGCGAAGGGGCTTCCTAGAGTGTGGAAACTTTTCCTCCTTCACAGCTCCCTCCCACTGGTGCAGGTGCCGTCCCTATTCTTTTGTCTCTGTTTTTTCTTTTGCCCTACCCAGGTACGTGGGGAGTTTCTTGCCTTTTGGGAGGTCTGAGGTCTTCTGCCAGCCTTCAGTAGGTGTTCTGTAGGAGTTGTTCCACGTGTAGATGTATTTCTGGTGTATCTGTGGGGAGGAAGGTGATCTCCGCGTCTTACTCTTCCGCCATCTTCCGCCTTCTGAGGGTTGTCTTTTGGTCTTGTTTATGGTTTCCTTTGCTGTGCAAAAGCTTTGAAGTTTCATTAGTTCCCATTTGTTTATTTTTGTTTTTATTTCCATTACTTTAGGAGGTGGGTCAAAAAGGATCTTGCTGTGATTTATGTCATAGAGTGCATAGAGTGCAAACAGTGACAGCTTTACTTCTTCTTTTTGGATTTGGATTCCTTTTATTTCCTTTTCTTCTCTGATTGCTGTGGCTAAAACTTCCAAAACTATGTTGAATAAGAGTGGTGAGAGTGGGCAACCTTGTCTTGTTCCTGATCTTAGTGGAAATGCTTTCAGTTTTTCACCATTGAGGATGATGTTTGCTGTGGGCTTGTCACATTACCAGGGAGAGGGCAGAAGCAAGAAGAACTACAATCCTGCAGCCTGTGGAACAAAAAACACATTCACAGAAAGATAGACAAGATGAAAAGGCAGAGGGCTATATACCAGATGAAGGAAAAAGGTAAAAACACAAGAAAAACAAATAAATGAAGTGAAGATAGGCAGCCTTCCAGAAAAAGAATTCAGAATAATGATAGTGAAGATGATCCAGGACCTCAGAAAAAGAATGGAGGCAAAGAGCAAGAAGATGCAAGAAATGTTTAACAAAGACCTAGAAGGATTAAAGAACAAGCACCTAGAAGAATTAAAGAACAAACAAACAGAGATGAACAATACAATAACTGAAATGAAAAACACAGTAGAATGAATCAATAGCACAGTAACTGAGGCAGGAGAACTGATAGGTGACCTGGAAGACAGAATGGTGGAATTCACTGCCACAGAACAGAATAAAGAAAAAAGAATGAAAAGAAATGAAGACAGCCTAAGAGACCTCTGGGACAACATTAAATGCAACAACACTCACATAATAGGGGTCCCAGAAGGAGAAGAGAGAGAGAAACGACCCAAGAAAATATTTGAAGAGATTATAGTCAAAAACTTCCCTAACATGGGAAAGAAAATAGTCATCCAAGTCCAGGAAGCACAGAGAGTCCCAGACAGGATAAATCCAAGGAGAAACATGCTGAGACACATAGTAATCAAACTGACAAAACTTAAACACAAAGAAAAATTATTGAAAGCAACAAGGGAAAAATGATAAATAGCATACAAGAGAACACCCATAGGTTAACAGCTGATTTCTCAGCAGAAACTCTATAAGCCAGAAGGGAGTGGCATGACATATTTAAAGTGATGAAAGGGAAGAAACTACAAACAAGTTTACTCTACCAGGCAAGGATCTCATTCAGATTCAATGGAGAAATAAAAAGCTTTACAGAAAAACAAAAGCTAAGAGAATTCAGCACCACCAAACCAGCTCTACAACAAATGCTAAAAGAACTTCTCTAAGTGGGAAACACAAGAGAAGAAAAGGACCTATAAAAACAAACCCAAAACGATTAAGAAAATGGTAATAGGAACGTACAAATCGATAATTACCTTAAATGTGAATGGATTAAATGCTCCAACCAAAAGACACAGGCTAGCTGAATGGATACAAAAACAAGACCCATATATATGCTGTCTACAAGAGTCCCACTTCAGACCTAGGGACACATACAGACTGTAAGAGAGGGGATGGAAAAAGGTATTCCATGCAAATGGTAATCAAAAGAAAGCTGGAGTAGCAATACTCATATCAGATAAAATAGACTTAAAAATAAACAATGTTGCAAGAGACAAGAAAGGACACTACATAATGATCAAGGGATCAATCCAAGAAGAAGATGTAACAATTATAAATATATATGCACCCAACATAGGAGCACCTCAGTACATAAGACAACTGTTAATAGCTATAAAAGAGGAAATCGACAGTAACACAATAATAGTGAGGGACTTTAAAACCTCAATTACACCAATGGACAGATCATCCAGATGAAAATTAATGAGGAAACACAAGCTTTAAATGACACAATAGACCTGATAGATTTAATTGATATTTTTAGAACATTCCATCCAAAAACAGCAGATTACACTTTCTTCTCAAGTGCACACAGAACATTCTCCAGGACAGATCACATGTTGGGTCACAAATCAAGCCTCAGTAAATTTAAGAAAGTTGAAATCATATCAAGCCTGTTTTCTGACTACAACACTCTGAGATTAGAAATCATTACAGGGGAAAAAAATGTAAAAAACACAAACACATGGAGGCTAAACAATATGTTACTAAATAACCAAGAGATCACTGAAGAAATCAAAGAGGAAATTTAAAAAAACCTAGAGACAAATGACAACGAAAACATGAGGATCTAAAATGTATGGGATGCAGCAAAAGCAGTTCTAAGAGAGAAGTTTATAGCCATACAAGCCTACCTCAAGAAACAAGAAAAATCTCAAATAAACAATCTAACCTTAAACCTAAAGGAACTAGAGAAAGAAGAAGAAACAAAACCCAAAGTCAGTAGAAGGAAAGAAATCGTAAAGATCAGAGCAGAAATAAATGAAATAGAAACAAAAATCAATAAAACTAAAAGCTGGTTCTTTGAGAAGATAAACAAAATTGGTAAACATTTAGCCAGACTCATCAAGAAAAAGGGGGAGAGCACTCAAATGAAGAAAATTAGAAATGAAAATGGAAAAGTTACAACAGACACAGCAGAAATACAAAGCATCCTAAGAGACTACTACAAGCAGCTTCAGGCCAATAAAATGGGCAACCTGGAAGAAATGGACAAATTCTTAGAAAGGTATAACCTTCCAAGATTGAACCAGGAAGAAATAGAAAATATGAACAGACCAATGACAAGTAATGAAATTGAAACTGTAATTAAAAATCTTCCAACAAACAAAAGTCAAGGACCAGATGGCTTTACAGGCGAATTCGGTCAAACATTTAGAGAACAGCTAACACCCATCCTTCTCAAACTCCTCCAAAAAATTGGAGAGGAAGGAACACTCCCAACTCATTCTATGAGGCCATAATCACCCTGGCACCAAAACCAGACAAAGATACTACAAAAAAAGAAATTTATAGACCAATATCACTGATGAATATAGATGCAAAAATCCTCAACAAAATACCAGCAAACAAAATCCAACAACACATTAAAAGGATCATACACCATGATCAAGTGGGATTTATCCCAAGGATGCAAGGATTCTTCAATATATGCAAATCAATCAATGTGATACACCATATTAACAAATTGAAGAAGAAAAACCATGTGATCATCTCAATAGATGCAGAAAAAGCTTTTGACAAAATTCAACACCAGTTATGATAAAAACTCCCCAGAAAGTGGGCATAGAGGGAACGTACCTCAACATAATAAAGGCCATATATGACAAACACACAGCCAACATCATTCTCAATGGTGAAAAACTGAAAGCATTTCCTCTAAGATCGGGAACAAGACAAGGATGCCCACTCTCACTGTTATTATTCAACGTAGTTTTGGAAGTCTTAGCGACGGCAATCAGAGAAGAAAAAGAAATAACAGGAATACAAACTGGAAAAGAAGAAGTAAAACTGTCACTCTTTGCAGATGATATGATACTATACATACAGAATCCTAAAGATGCCACCAGAAAACTACTAGAGCTAATCAATGAATTTGGTAAAGTAACAGGAAACAAAATTATTTCACAGAAATCTCTTGCATTCCTATACACTGATGATGAAAAATCTGAAAGAGAAATTAAGAAAACACTCCCATTTACCACTGCAACGAAAAGAATAAAATACCTAGGAATAAGCTACCTAGGGAGACAAAAGACCTGTATGCAGAAAACTATAAGACACTGATGAAAGAAATTAAAGATGATACAAACAGATGGAGAGATATACCATGTTCTTGGATTGGAAGAATCAATATTGTGAAAATGCCTATACCCAAAACAATCTACAGATTCAATGCAATCCCTATCAAATTACCAATGGCATTTTTTACAGAACTAGAACAAAATATCTTAAAAGTTGTATGGAGACACAAAGGACCCTGAATAGCCAAAGCAGTCTTGAGTGGAAAAGACAGAGCTGGAGGAATCAGACTCCTGACTTCAGACTATATTTAAAGCTACAATAATCAAGAGAATACAGTACTGGCACAAAAACAGAAATATAGATCAATAGAACAGGATAGAAAGCCCAAAGATAAACCCACGCACCTACGGTCAACTAATCTATGACAAAGGAGGCAAAGATATACAATGGAGAAAAGACAGTCTCTTCAATAACTGGTGCTGGGAAAACTGGACAGCTACATGTAAAAGAATGAAATTAGAACACTCCCTAACACCATACACAAAAATAAACTCAAAATGGATTAGAGGCCTAAATATAAGGCCAGACACTATAAAACTCTTAGAGGAAATCATAGGAAGAACATTCTTTGACATAAATCACAGCAACATCTTTTTTGATCCACCTCCGAAAGTAATGGAAATAAAAACAAAAATAAACAAATGGAACCTAATGAAACTTAAAAGCTTTTGCAAAGCAAAGGAAACTACAAACAAGACCAAAAGACAACCTTCAGAATGGGAGAAAATATTTGCAAGCGAATCAACGGACAAAAGATTAATCTTCAAAATATATAAACAGCTCATGCAGCTCAATAATAAAAAAAAAAAAAAACCCAATCAAAAAATGGGCAGAAGAGTTAAATAGACATTTCTCCAAAGAAGATATACAGGTGGCTAAGAAGCACATAAAAAGCTCCTCAACATCATTAATTATTAGAGAAATGCAAATCAAAACTACAATGAGGTATCACCTCACACCAGTTAGAATGGGCATCATCAGAAAATCTACAAACAACAAATGCTGGAGAGGGTGTGGCGAAAAGGCAACCCTCTTGCACTGTTGGTGGGAATGTAAATTGATACACTATGCAGAACACTATGGAGGTTCCTTAAAAAACTAAAAATAGAATTACCATATGATCCAGCAATCCCACTACTGGGCATATACCCAGAGAAAGCCACAATTCAAAAAGACACATGCACCCTAATGTTCATTGCAGCACTATTTACAATAGCCAGGTTATGGAAGCAACTAAATGCTGATCGACAGACGAATGGATAAAGAAGATGTGTTATGTATATACAATGGAATATTACTCAGCTATTAAAAGGGACGAAATTGGTTCATTTGTAGAGACATGGATGTATCTATTGACTGTCATACAGAGTGAAATAAGTCAGAAAGCAAAAAACAAATACCGTATATTAATGCATATATGTGGAACCTAGGAAAATGGTACAGATGAACCAGTTTGTAGGGCAGAAATTGATACACAGATGTAGAGAACAAATGTATGGGCACCAAGGGGGGAAAGTGGTGGTGGGGGAGTGATGAATTTGGAGATTGAGATTGACATATATACACTAATATGTATAAAATGGATAACTAATAAGAACCTGCTGTATAAAAAATAAATTAAATAAAATTCAGAAAAAAATTACATTACCAGATATATCTGGCTCCTATTGTATGAATATCTGACAATATCGGGCCTCTTGGTGAGTGAGGAAGAGGATCTGTTCACTTTTTTCTTCATGGGTGCCACCAAGTGTCACTCTTCTCCAAAACTAAGGTCAGTGCTAATGCAGGTACCCTTAGCTTCCCAAATCCTGGGACGTCCAGGATTTGTTACCAAATCTGTGCCAGTCATGGGGGGCATTGCAGGCATCAACAGGACCTTGCAAAATCTCACTTAATCTGCAATATTTCTTTACCTCCAAGGTTGGCCAACCTGTAAACTTCAGCAGGGTGCTTTTACCACTACTCCGTGTCTTCCTCTACCATCTCCCCCCATGAGTTTCTCTCATCTATGGTAGCACATGGTCTCTACTTGTGGTTCCAGAATTTGTTTAATGGTGCACACAACAGCAATTCAGTCCCCAGAAGTCTTGTCTTACATGGTGCAGAAGGGCAAAGAGGTACCCAAAACCTTTCTCCTTATAAGAAAGACTCTATTAGGAAATTGTATTTCCAAGGTAGTGAGTTAAAAAACAAATTCCTGTAGGGGGAGTTCCTTAGACTTCATATGAAAGAGCTCACTGAACACTGCAATTCTGGTTCTCCATCTCATATAACCAGATCTAAACTGCAATTATTTCCTCAATAAGCATTATTAAGATATCATAATTTTCTCTACAATATCCTTTTAAATTTGAGGGTGTATTTTGAAGACCATTGTAACTTAATGGGGATATATTTCTACTTATTTATACTATAAGCCAAAGAGTGTGGGAGTCATGATGAAGGTTATCTCTTTCCTAACTACATTTTAAAAAATTTCATTGCACAACACAAAGTCAGCCTTTCCTCAGTATCTTGTTTCTATATCTTTCTCCCTCAAAATTGCACTCAGCATAACAGCTATTCCTTCCAAAACTTTTCAAATATCTCTTCCAACCCTGTTTTCCCTAACTCTTCTATTTCATCACCTCTTCTCCTATCTCTAACCTCCCACTCTCTTTCATTCAGAATGTTTTTTCTACTGTGTTCTTTCTCTAGAAATCAATCACTTCCCTCTCAGCTTCTTCTAGTTCCTGTGACCTCAATCAGGCCTAGACACTGAGCAAAGCAACCAATGAATTTTACTTAGAAAGAGGAACTAGAGGAAGGGCATGTATAGTTATATTTCAATATCTTCCTAGGCACAATGCAGTTAAATTAACAAAAATCAACATAAAGAATACATTGCAGTGATAACAGATTGTTCAGAAACAAATATATCACTAGTGGCATTGGAAAATCATAGTTTTTCAGAAAAATAATCTTACAATATGTGAAAGGATTCATTCAAATTCTTTCTCATTCAGTGATTCCATTTCAGAAATATGCCCCCAAGAGGAAAGTAAATGTCAAAATGTATAATGATGTCTGAAGCCGTGCACTGTGAAGTGAGGTAACAGAGGGTGTCATAAGTACGATACCTGATTCACAGTCAAAATAATAATAGGAGCTGTCTATATAGGATGCAGCCCCAGAATCTGAATAAAAATAAAGTACTCCCATGCTGTGAAATATAAGCAAACAAGATTCAACATATAATAGAAGGAATATGCCATGGTCTAGTTCTCCCCAACAGGAGTCCAGAAGAGTCATTTGTAGATTTGTTTTGATACGGCTTGGTAGTTCCCAGTTCCCAAGAGGGCACCTAAAGTGTACCAAGTGGCAATCAGTGAGCTATAATGTTGGAAACCATAATATCAAATAGCAAGTAAAATATCTGGATTGACTATCAAATAGTTCTCAATCATTTTTGCTCCCTAATACTTTTAATGGATATCATATGCTCCAATCAGGCAGAGAAGCTCACTAGAACTAGAAAAGTTTTTCTCAATTAGTTGGATGTGGCAAGGATGTGCAAAGATGGGTAGTAGGTGGAAGGTAAAAAGAGAAGAAGAGAGCAAATTAGTCTCCTTGAGCTTCTGAGACCTGTGTAGTCAGAAAAATCCACTTTCTTCCAAGATTTTGATACTGATACAAACCCGCAGGTCACTTCACCACCACCCTACTTAGCCTTGGAGAATCACTGTCCTACACTAGGATCAAAGTTTAAGTATGTGTATATGCATCTCCAGTACAATCTGTAGAGAAGAAACATCCTTCTCAACTGATACAAGACAAAGTTAGAAAACACTTGTACTTCCAGTCAATGCTTCCAAAAGTATTCCATGTCATGATATTTTGGGGGTAATTTGGTATAAACTGGAGGGGATCTGAAGGCCCTAGTGAGGCTGCTGCAGCAGGAAATGAGTGGTCCAAGGGTTCCAACGACTTCAGGCACCACCCCAATCAACTAAGGGCTTAGGAGATCAATATCTCACCTGGAGCATTGGGTCACAGTATAACAAAAGTTGGGAAAGTCTGTTTAGAGGAGAGGGGATCACGATCTACCACAGTCCAAGTGACTTATCTATCATAAGCCCTTTACTCTGATTCTTTGTCTTTTAAACATTCCAATGGCTGGATGAAACACCCCAACACAGCGTGTAGGAGGAGCAGGTAAATCCTCCATCCCTTGTTGCTCTCACGGACCACTTGGTAGCAAGATGTTTCACTACAGCCTCTCCAGAGAAGTCTTGCCAGCCAAGTGGCTGTACCTGTTTTGTGACCTTACTGCCTTTCTTCATGCTTTTTTATGATCAAGACCAGCATGACAATGCACCACTTCATGGTCTCACATCTCTGCTGGTCTCATGCCCTTCTCCTAAGCCCTTGTCCACTTGAGTTAATGCTGCCCAAATAAAGGGTCAACAATTTAATCCTTGCCTCAGGTTCCAATGTCTAGAAACCTCGGGCTAAAACAGCCATTACACTTTCTCTCCTGTTTTCTCTCTTTTTACCTAAGCTGAGTTGTATTTTTCTCACGTGCGATCAAGAACCCTGACAACTGTAAGCTCAGTACAAACGTTTACACCACTGGATTTGTTCCTAGCACCCTATAATATTTCTTTGATCACTTTATCACAATTTTTAATGTCTGTCTTCCTGCATTAGACTCTAAGCATCATGGGAATAAGAGCCATATATTTTTTGTATATTACTAAAAAGTCAGCATCTACCACCGAATTCAGCATAAAGTAGGCAATCAGTAAATATTCAAATTTTTTAATGAATAACTGAATTAATTAATTAATTCTATCTTTCAATTACCTTGGGACTAAGGTATAATAGTTCAACCAAGTGTTCTAAACCTTGAGTGATATATTCAATACACAAAACTTTTAAAAATTGATATTTCAGTTTGTAAATGTGTCTTCTGTGAGTCTGGCCAATGAGAATTAATCAAGCTGTATGTGTTTAGCTCTGAAACTAATAAATTTGAGTTACTAAATCTAAGACATACACAAACATTTTTTAGTAGTTACCAGCTCTGAGATTTGGGATATGTCATTGAAACTCTTGGATATGATCTTTTCATTCACCAAATGATAATGAATGTTTTCCTCTGCCAATCTTATAGGCCATTTTGAGGACCCAATACTTCAAATGATGTGAATGCTCTTTGTACCTGTGAAACGCTGCATATATGTTGTGTTTGTCATGAGTATGACTACAAATGACAACCACCACATAAGGAAGTTCCAGCCTGAAACAATGATCTCTGACTTTCTAACCCAGCAATGAGAAAAGCAACTGTATAATATTTTTGAAAATGATTTCCATATTGCTTAACTTTTTATTGTAACATTCAGAAGAATTTTAACTCTTCTTTGTCTACCTTCTATGCCTAGATGTGGCATTAGGGTGGAAGTGGGGAAGATGATAAGTTTCTTAACATAATCAAGGAGCACAGTAAAGTATTTTTCTCTAATAAAAGGCCTGTTATCTTCCTAAGATAAATTTTGTTTCCAATCTCTAGACTAATTGATATAAGTTGATATTGATATTAAGTTGAAATTAAATAGTAATTTCTTCAGACATGTAATAGGATCAGACTATAATGCTGCTTTATAACCTGCTTTTGTTTGCTTAGTTACAAAGCAAACATGTATAGCTCTACATCAAAAAAAAAAAGGATTTTTCCTTCATACATAACAACACATTTCATTTTTTTAATGTACAATGATTAACCAATTCCCTGAAATTAGACAGTTTCATTATTTTTAGTATAATTAATACCCCAGTAATGAAGTTCTTTTACAACCACCTTAGCTTGATATATTTTGGATATTTTGGGATTAAATGCAGGACATATAGTAGTTTAGATTTTTTAAGTTAGGAATTTACAAACATAAAGACACTGTATTTAGGGGCTTCCCTTGTGGTGCAGTGGTTGAGAGTCCGCCTGCCGATGCAGGGGACATGTGTTCGTGCCCCAGTCTGGGAAGATCCCACATGCCGCGGAGCGGTTGGGCCCGTGAGCCATGGCCGCTGAGCCTGCACGTTCGGAGCCTGTGCTCCACAACGGGAGAGGTCACAACAGTGAGAGGCTCACGTACCGCAAAACAAAAAAACAAAAAAACACTGTATTTAGCATCAAGTTTTTAATCAGTATTTTTCCATGAAGGGAAAGCAATGATAATTACCTATTCAGAAGTATCTCCCTAGGAAAAGATACAACTCATCCCTGGAAATCCCACCTACCCAGTTACTAATGCCTCTCCTAACCCATGGTTTCTGTCTCTAGATGACAGTTTTCAAAATTTATCAGTCCTGACCCAACAAAAACCCTGGCTCCAAGATCATCATGACTACTTTTTGTTAGAGTGAAGAGGGAAGAAGTAGAGGGGCTGCAGGGTCCCTGAGCTTCCTCCTTCACACGCAGCCTCTCACAAATCAGAAATGCCCTTGTTCCTTCTGGGAAACTACAGCAGCTTTATTCAGAAACACAGAAGTTGTGTACTGGTTCTGTGTCCAGATATTTGCTTCCTGGGGGGTAGAGAAAAGGAAGTGGTTTCAGCAATACCTCCTGACATCTGTGCCTCTAGTTCAATCTACTCTCTTGTGCTACACTAGTCTCTGTCAGAAATTCATATGTACTGTCCTTTCTTCTCCTGTCTAGGCACAGAACACCTCCCAGGTAGAAAGAAAAAAACAGAGACACCCTGCATAGGGCCATCTGAAGTAACATATGGAGTTTGACATAGCTGAAGCGTAATCCTTTTCCAAGTCAGTGAATTGAGGGTACAATAAGACTAAACTCTCAAACACTGATATTATTCATTCTTTCCACTGATGTTGAGCATTTGCATGTAGGAGGCACTATTAGGCATGGATGATATAACAGGAAACAAAGGAGAAAGTCTTCGCCCTTGTGGAGCTTATATTCTAGTGGGGAGAGAAAATGTAAACAAATAAAATATATAACACTTCATATATTGATAAATTCTATTTTTAAAGAATGTAAAGGAAATGGAGGAGAGAGCTGCTATTCCATATGAGTTAGTCAGGCAAGGCCTCACTGATAATGTGCCCTATGAACAGACATGTAAGAAAATGAAGGGATAGACCACACGGTTATCTAGGGGGGAAATAGTCTAAGCAGAGGGAACAGGCAGTGCACAGGCCCTGAGACAAGAGTGTGTTGAGCATTTTCACAGAATAACATGAAGGCTCCTGTGGCTGAAGTTGAGAGCATGAGGGGAAAGCATTAGGAGATGAGGTCAGAAAAGTATAACTGGATAGCTAGATGACATTGGTAGAGTCTAATAGAACACTGTGAAAACCTTTGTACTCTCTCTAATGTGAGATGGAAAATCACTGGGTGCATTTTAAGAGAAAACAAACATAATCTTTCTCAATCCCTGTTCAGCTGCTTGAGTGTAGGCTTTCCTGCGTGCCACAACTACTGAAGCCCACACGCCTAGAGCCCGTGCTCCGCAACAAGAGAAGCCACTGCCATGAGAAGCCCACGCACTGCAACGAAGAGTAGCCCCCGCTCGCCACAACTAGAGAAAGCCCGGGCACAGCAACGAAGACCCAATGCAGCCAAAAATAAATTAATTAATTAATTTAAAAAATAATAATAATGCTGACAGTTCTAACCACTGCAATAAGACAAGGGGGAAAATGGCATACTAATTGAAAAGGAAAAAATAAAACTACCTCTGTTTGCAGATGACATGACTGTCTACATAGAAAATCCCCAAGAATGTACAGAAAGAAAACCCAAAAGACAAACACACAAACAAACAAAAAAACACCTCCTAGACCCAATAAATGAGTTCCGTACAGTCAACGAATACAAGATCAATGTGCAAAAATGAACTGCATTTCCGTATACTGACAGCAAACAGGTAGAAATATAAATTTAACACATGCTACGCACTTACTAATTTGTTAATAAGTACAATGTGTTAATTGTTCTGGGATTGTTTTTGCAGGGTTTGTTGTTGTTGTTGTTTCTTTCTTCTTCTTCTTTTGCTTTCTTCCCTGTGGTTTGATGACTATCTTTATTGTTATGTTGGTTTCCTTTCTCTTGTTTGTGTGAGTATCTATTACAGATCTTTGGTTTGTGGTTTACCATGAGGTTTATATATAGCGATATTTTATATATATATACGATTATTTAAGTTGCTAACTCTTGAGTTCAAATGCATTTTAACCCTCCGTTTTTACAACCTGCCACACATGTGTTGACTGTTTTTGACATCATATTTTACATCTTTTTATTTTGTGGATCTCAAATATTTATTACAGATATAGATGATTTTATGACTCTTTAACCTTCCTACTAGATTTATAAATGATTAATTTACTACCTTTACTGTATATTTTGCCTTTACCAATGAGATTTTTCCTTTCATAATTTGTATATTTCTAGTTGTGGCCTGAACATCAGTTTAAATTTTATTTTGGTATCTCTACTCTTGGAAATGGGACTTTGATACCCCCATATTCCAACATGACCTCATCTTCTTGGACAATACGTATATGACACCTGCTTCTGGAGCCTGACTCTGAGCCTTTGGGCTTGTACTTATATCCTTTCCTGATCGTCCTCAGTCCTGGAGAAAGACAGGAATTCCTACTAGTGCAAGGAGGCGTGAGAACATTGAGGATTTAGGATATTACTATAAATATGACCTTGCTATAGTCACTGAATTCATCATGGGTCTCCCCATGTTTACTTTAGGCTAATGGCCATATCTAGAATACAACCTAGAATACATCACCTACTGGCCAAAGGTACCACAGATTTCAGGCTGACCCTTCACATTCTGTACTAGACCTTGAGATACCACTCCAAAGGGAAAAGGAAGATTTTGAAAATATTTCTATGTCAGCATCAGTGACCTGGGTTAGGTGGAGGACAGGAGACCATTGTAGGGAAAGCACCAATAGAGACTGGACATATCACTCATAAAGTCTGCCACCTGCAGTATTCCTAGAGATCCTGGGAAAGATTACCTCTCTCTCAAATTTCCCTAGAACCTGAGAGGAGGTTATTTCACATTTAATTGGATCTTTTCCCTGAAGCTCCACAGTCTCTCTTCTCCAGTGGGTATGATAGACCTGCCAAACAAGGTCTGCTGTCAAGAGAATTGACTCATTGCCTTTATGACTCTTCCCATTCTCCTGACAACCTCCTCCATTCTGGAGACATGGAGGCAAGACAGGTAAACATTCACAACATTTCTCAGAGCATTGCAAGATTTAAAGTTTGAAAAGTCCTTCCTATGCTAATTGAAGAACCTTCACCCCCTAGTGTATAAATAGTTTCATGAGTTCCCCTCCTCTTCATTCTTTTGAAACTCTAGGTGCTATGGCACCATAAGACAGAAATCTATCAGATGCCTCTTTCAGCGGCAATTGACTGTCCAGTCCCTTTTGCCAAAGTTTGCAGGAATAAGCTCTCCTGCTCTCCAGGTTATGATTGCTCTGAGGACGTACTAGTCCCTACCTCTGACATTTGCCCATTCTCTTGGTTTTAAGTGAGGTTTTCCTCACCCAACCTGGGAGGGTCACCATATCTATAGAGAAGATGTTTTGTGTGGAGCTGGAAGATGTGGGGCTAAAAGATGCTCCAAGATCTCTATTTTCCCTAGCTGTGCGTCCTTACCAAGAGGGATGGAGGATGCTCTGGAGAATAGGAGCCATGGCAGCTCTGAAAGCTTAGGAGCCCTATGGTCTCTTATTTGGATAATAAACTGGCAAAAGCAAACCAGGTTTCTTTTCATGTCTTAAAATTCTAATTAACAAAGAGAAGAGCCAGCTTTTACCATCCACTAAGAAAGTTGTATTTTTCAGGAATTTGTCCTTTGTATAATAGTCCATCTCTATCTTGGCTAGCCTTTGTGCTGCACAGCAGTAGCCTAGTGGCTCTTAATCTGATGTCCCTGGATCATTTATGAAAGTTTTGAGCCTCCCAAGTTATCTGAAAAATTTCTACCTTTGTGTCTTTGTATATTTGAGAAGATAAAGTGTCCATATATTATAGTAAGATCTCAGAGAAACATGTAATAATGAATATCCATCAAGTTTGCAGTTCATCTGCTCCTTAACTGTCATGTCTTACTAGTAAATCCTTGATTCATGGTTGGAATGTTCCAGTGGCACCATTTCTTCTCTGTCTCTGGTTCTGTCATTCATTCCCATTTTTGTCATATAATCTTGTTCTTTCTCAAACATTGCTTTGACTTAAACCACCTTTATATATCTACCTCTGAATAAAAGCTTACCCAGAACATTTATTTGTCACTCTTCTAGAGGGTGAAATATCAAAGGTGTTATAAAACAGAATGTATATGTATCTATATAGATGGAATTTCTTTGTTACCCTCTCTTCTTCCATATATTCAACAAGGCAGGCCTGGAGTCTGTGCCCTCAGATGCTGCCTCCTCCAGCCTCCTGATCCTCACAGATGCTAAACATAAACAAATCAACAGAGAAAGACCTGCACCTAGTAGCTTAGACAAGCTCTAGCTTGTTTCAACGCTTATGCACACATCTGTATTCCAGGGGTAGATTGACTCAGGGAAAAGGCTTTGTAAAGTCATAAAGGTCTATAATATAGGCTAAAAAGAGCTACCTTTGGAATCTGGATCTGAAATTGTGTTGGAGGAGGTAACCAAGAGGATGTGACCTCCAGTTGACCTGAGACCCAGACCTGGGCAATCAGAAGCTCTTCATGCCCTCCACTGTATTTGAAGTATACGTACTGCCCACTGTCTTCACGGCGGGAGCTGTTTTCAAGGATACAGCCTTGACAGAACAATGTGTTGTTGAGAGCATCTGGAGAGTATACATGACTGAACCCAGTTAAGGCCTCTATATAAACTTATAAGATTTAGTGAGAGGGTGCAGAAATCTACTCATCTGGTAGCCATCCAAGACAAGCCTCCTAGGTAAGTTTCCTTGCTTGTTAAACCTGCCACCTACCAGTCTGGAGTGCTTTGCCTCTTTCTTCTGTCTCTCCTTGCCTTCCGTGTATGGGGACCAGTTTGTGAACCAACAATTGGTGAGCCAGCCGGGAGACCAACATAATGGGCCTTGGGAAACTGACATCTATGGGGGAAATCCTGAGTTGGTCATCGACCTCTACATGTGGAGGGGTGGCTTCTGTGCTAGATGTGTGTGGACTGCCAAGCGAGTACAGGGATGCCCTGAAAATGCCAGATGCTTTAATACATTTGTTTGAGAAACTACACATAGTGAGTGCACTGTGGCAAGGAAGAGAAATGAATGGCTGCTTCAGTGGGCTGCCTCTACTTGGGCAGTTAGGCTGGCCACCAATACCCAACTGGAAGCTGAAGCCTGAATTAGAAAGTTGCAACAAGAGGTGAAGTTAGAGAAGGATGTGCTGTTGTCCACTGCTCTGCTAGCTCAGGGCTGGCAGAAAGGTGGAAGAGCAGAATAATCAGTTGGAGACCTTGACGCACTGTTTTACAAAGGTAGAAGGGCACAATCTGCCACAGGTTAAGGTCCAAGTGCTTGTGACAAAGCCTGATTAAGATGCTAAGAGGTAAAATCCCTGGGAAAGTGAACAGAACAAGGGGAAGGATATTATGATGATTGACCATAAAGCAGACGGTGCTCCTCATGCCATCTGAGCCCCCATACAAAGGAAAATTTTAAATAACAATTACTCTAGACTTCCAATAATAGAGAAATATAGCCCAAAACACCTAGGAGAAAACTTGCATTCTTTCTCTGTCCCTCGAAGTTGTAAATCTTATCATGTCTTTAAAATATAAACACCCCAGGAGATAACTAAAACACTGCCCAACACAGTGGGCAAATACTGAAAGAAAGCCTGGGAGGGGGGACAGAATTTTTAAATTACAGACTGCTATAGAATCTCTCTTGCTCAAAATCTAATCCACAGCCTCCATAAGGTTATTCATCAAGGACAAATACAAATCTTAAAAGTCTTCCCCAAAAATACTAATAAAAAGCATTTGCCATTTAAGTGGGTACCTGATTCATGGCTAAAGTTTTTGAATAAAAACTGTGGGGTCTATGTTTAAATTTCTGTGTATGTTTACATATATCTATGGCTATATGTTATGTATATGTGGTATTTTTCTACCTCTGAAGGATATTGCCAAAATTATTTTTTAAGAGCTCTATTTAACTGACATAAAGAAAAAATGAAACTTGATGTCAATAATATACTTATATAAAACTGAAACTTCATTTTATTTCATCTACTAAAAAGACAAAATTTTCTTATATTATTGGTCAAATAAAAATTGATGCTAAACTTTCTTTAGGTTTATTTTATATAAATGTATGTTATTAACATAAATGTTCTTACAAAAGTGCTTCATCTTCAAGAGACTCATGAGAAAGATATCTTACAAATAAGGTTTCTGATAACTAAGATCATTTTGCTTTCACATGGACCTTTCAAGAACTTCCCCAAGGTTACCTGCACAGTTCCACAATATGTCATGGGATGATAATTCAAGATCTGTCCTTCCTTTTCTTCCTCACATCAGTAAAATGGGCCCATTACATTAATAATATAATGTTCACGTGAAGACTTGCCTCTGCTGCAGGACACTCTGTAGGCTTTGCTGAAACATCTGCAAGACAGAGGATAAGCAGTGAACCTGCAAAAATTCAATGCCTAGGCACTACCATGAAGTTTTGGAAGTTGTCTGGTCAGGTAAGATGTGCGCTGTCCCAGGAGCTGTAATTGATAAGATGCAAGCCTATCAAACTCCTAAGAATGTAAACGAGATGAAAAGCTTTGCAGGGATTTGGGGGTTTGGGAAGAGTTTTATTCCACCTGGCACAGTGCCTCTGTCCCTTATACTTCTTAGTAAAAAGAAGGCATATAGGGGGCTGGGGATCAGAGCAGCAAGCCACCTTTGAGAAGGCAAAAATACTAATGAAACAAATTAAAGCTCTGGGCATCACCCAAGCAGGACTACCATTTGATTTAGATGTATCGGTGATTCTGGAAGGTGTGAGTTAGGCACTGTGGCAGAGACAAAAGAAGGAGAGAGTATAGTTAGGATTCTGGAAGGGGGCAGAAACCCGATAGACTCCCACAGCGCAACAGCCCCTAGCAGTGTACACAGCACTCCTCAAGGTACGGCATCTCACAAAGGAACAGCACATCATGGTAAGAACTTCCCTTCCTATCAGGGGGTGGATTAAAAATATGTTCCATCAACCCACCTCCGCCATGGCTCAAACCCCCACTCCAACTTAGCTGCAGCCTATTTGCAGCAAAGGAGCACCCTATCTGCCAGCCCACCGTCTCTAAAAATGTGGGCACTACTAGGCCTTGTAGAGTATGTAGATTCTCCAAATACCACCCCTCTATTCCTGCGGTAGCCCCCTGAAGCCTATAAAAAGTGAATGAAAAACATTCCCTCTACGTCTGGTATTCAGATGCCTGCAAACACAGCAGCCAGTGGGCTAGCCTCAAGCAGTTTGGCTGGCGATCATTCATGAACTTGGGCCATTAACCCCTTGTACTGACTGCTGGGCTTTTCTAATGAGATTAACCCTATGGCTTGAACAATGGGGAACCGAGGGGTGGACGATCATAAGTAAGCCCCTGGGAGTCAGGGGATGTGGAAAGACATTTGGGTTCACCTGCAAGAGCCTGAGGCCATCCTCACTGTCTTCCATGTTCCAGCTCATCAGACACTGACATCTCTTGGCAATCAGGAAGCTGTTGCCCTAGCTTAGGTACAAGCCCTACAAACTGACCCTTCAGTAGATACAGCAGATTGAGTGCACAAAAAGAGTGGCCACCGCAACACCTGGGTAGGATGACGTAGTGTCAAGGGTGCCAGGTTGCCTTTAAAATATAGTGACTTGGTTAATACAGTAACAGCATGTTTTGTGTACTCTAAACAACATCCAAGGCAACTGCCAAAGTAGCCTGGAACCATCCAGCAGAGTTCCCAATTGGTGAGGGATTGACAGATTGATTATATTACCCCTCCCTCTGAGTAAGGCTTCTAAATATGCCTTGGTGAGTGTGTATACTGTGTCTGGCTTAACTCAAGCTCTTTCCTGTTGCCAAGCAAATCAGGCTACCACCATTAGGGGTTTAAAGAAGCTGAGAACCATGTAGAGGTACCCTCATCAAATAGACATTATTTAAGGGTCACATTTCAAAAGTCATGATGTGCAAGTCTGGGAAGAAGAACAAGACCTTAAATGGAGGTTCCATCTCCCCTATAACCTGCAAGCAGCAGGTTAATAAAAAAGAAAAATAGAATATTAAAACAGCAGGGCTTCCCTGGTGGCACAGTGGTTGAGAGTCCGCCTGCCGATGCAGGGGACACGGGTTCGTGCCCCGGTCCGGGAAGATCCCACATGCCGCGGAGCGGCTGGGCCCATGAGCCATGGCCACTGAGCCTGCGCGTCCGGAGCCTGTGCTCCGCAACGGGAGAGGCCACAACAGTGAGAGGCCCACGTATCGCAAACAAACAAACAAACAGAAAACAGCAGAGTAAATTACTAACAGGAAAACCCACCTTGGCTGGGTGGACCAAAGTCATGTCCCAGGCTTTCATACATTTGAATGATTAACCAGCAGGGCCTGTTGCCCTATGTGCCAGACTGGGGACCACTGCTGAGGCACTAAATATCGTAAAGGTGTGGGAATCACAAGAAACAGCCATTGGATCAATGAGCTATGCTGCTGAGAACATCAAGCCCCGTCACGCCTAGGTAAGGAATTGTCTACTGAAATTTTCAGTGGGACATCCTGTCATCGGGCCCTTTCCAGATTCTTAGACAGCAATATCATAGAATTGAATATGGCCTCCACAAGATTCTTAGGCAAGCAGAGCTTTTTATTTAAAGAGATAACTTGCACGGAAGGGCGAAGGCAGAAAAACAGTGCCAGCTCCCCCCGTAGAAGGGCCGAGTTGCTTTTATAACAAAAGTGAGGTTTTGTCTCATTTCCAGAAATCATCAGACTTCTTTGATCTGCAGCAGGTGATCAAAGGGTGGCTATCAGGAATAGGGAGTGCTTCTGTGAGGGGAAAGAAGTGCATGAGACTTTTCTGCAGGAAAGCACAGGAAGAGGTAAGTTTAAAATGTATAGTTGAGTTTTTTGTCTTGTGGTAACCAGGTATACTCATTAGGGTAACAGAGATAAAGCTAACTTTTTATTCCTAGTTTTTTATCTCTGGAACTCTGGCCTCCAGGGCCTTTGTTCCTTAGCTGGCAAGGCTTGTTTTGCTCAAGGCCGTTCCCTGGTCCTTTTCCTAAATGGCTGCATTCTTGTCTTCCTGTCTCAGTCCCGCCAGGATGGGTGAGATACTTCACACCCCTGGGTGAGGGAGAACTACTAGATCTCCATTGGGGCCCAACTGCCCTGCTACAAACTGGACTTGCTGAAACACACTGTAACTGGAACGGGATACACACCATTAAAAGAGGAGAAAAGGTAAGGGTTGTGGTGTGGCATATCCTACCCCCAGACCATGTCCTCATGCTGACCGTGCTGCCTCACCCAGGGCACACCCGAGTCAAGTTCCTAAAGCTGCCAACCTCATTCTCCTCGAGGTCGGGTGGGCATGTTCTGTTTTCCATTAGTACGGTCAGTTTGGCTGTTGTCTTTGTTCCCTCCGTTGGCCTGGAGGACAATACAGCATATATAGAAGTCCTT
Organism: Orcinus orca; assembly: GCF_937001465.1. Classification (NCBI taxonomy): domain Eukaryota; kingdom Metazoa; phylum Chordata; class Mammalia; order Artiodactyla; family Delphinidae; genus Orcinus; species Orcinus orca. Next base: position 98,150,489 of record NC_064559.1, on the reverse strand, counting down.
ACAAAGTTGACCCAGCAAGCCTTAAATGACAGCCAGCAAAGCCTGTCCTTACCAAACACTGAAATGCTCTCAATGGAGGAGAAAAATTGCTCTCCAAAATAAAATAGCCTTGAACGTTATTATTGCCTCGCAAGAAGAAACCTGGTGCCATGATCCAAAAAGTGTTGTATGTTCAGAGCTGAATCTGCTAATGTTATCGTCTTTAAATCATATAAAAACACAAGTAAACGAACATCCTGAGTGATCGGACCCCCAGCCTAGGGGACTTAGTAAATCAGTGGTTTGGATCATGGGGCTCTTGGTGGAAAAAACTGTTACTTATTTTAGGAATCCTTATCTTGATCTGTGTTTTCTCTTACAGGTGCCCGTATTGCTGCTGTGGTATCTGACTCTGGTGCAGCCAGATAACCGCCAAACGAGCCACCTCCACGCTGGTGAGACCCCTTGCTGACCACTCAGGGCACATCGTTGGAGAGGGGGCTCTGTGAAGTTGTAAGAGTCGATCACGAGGGGTAAAATGTTGGAGGAAATAACCAGAGCACATGACTGCCACTTGACCCAAGAACTGGACCCGGACAATCATAGGTGCCTCACCCCCTCCCTGTGCTCTCACAGTGGGAGCCACTTTCAAGTACACAGCCTTTGAGAGAGCAGTGTGTTCTTGAGACTGTCTTGACAGTATATGTGCCTAAACCCAGTTAAGGCCCCTAAATAAACTCTTAAGATATGGTGGGTGAGGACAAAAATCACTCACTTGTGGCCGCCCAAGACAAGCCTCATGAGTAAGTTGCCTTGCTTATTAAACCTGTCACGTACCCGTCTGGGGTGGTCTACCTCTTACTTTGGTCTCTCCTTGCCCTCCACGTACAGGGGCCACTTGTGAGCCAACAAATTGCTAGTAAAGAAGAGTTCATTTGCCTTGTTTATTCCATTGTCAATATTCCTCCTTGGGGCTTCCCTGGTGGTGCAGTGGTTGAGAGTACGCCTGCCGATGCAGGGGACATAGGTTCGTGCCCCGGTCCAGGAGGATCCCACATGCCGCGGAGCGGCTGGGCCCGTGAGCCATGGCCTCTGAGCCTGCGCGTCCGGAGCCTGTGCTCCACAGCGGGAGAGGCCACAGCAGTGAGAGGCCCGCATACCGCAAAAAAAAAAAAAAAATTCCTCCTTAATGTGGCTGACTGAGGATCATCAAGGTGCTGTTTTGCCTCACCCAAATATCTTCTTGGTCTCATCTCAACAACCCACACATTGACAGTATCAGGTGGGGAACATGGGCAAAGAAAGGTTTTTGCTGGGAAGGAGCTTCTAATGCTGGTATAACCTTTTTCCCCCCATTTAGGTCTACACTAGTTACTCTTGATTTGAGCCACTCTCACCCCACCCCAGACCCATGCTCTGCCCTTCTCTGCTGCTCTGTGCCCTGGGACGCTGACTCCTGCAGACTGCATCAGCCAGCCTCTCTGGTGTACAGTTGGACTCCATCAGTAGGAGGTGCTAAGGGGAGACCAGGCAGCAAGCAGAGGCCAGGGCATTTTCCCCCTCCCTCTCAGTTTCAGCATCTCATCTCCAGCAGTAGCTTCATCCTTCCACAGTCACAGCCCCGCCTGGCGGCCCCTCCTTGGTGACTCCAGTTCTCACTGGGCTCTTGTAACAGTCCTTCCTCCCCTTGCTTCTTCACACTGCTTCTTCAGCTGGAACAGTGTCCCACTGTGACTGGCCTCGGGGTGACCCATCATGTTTAGTTTATTGTTTCAACCCTGTCCCCATCTCTGTGAGTCAGTCCTTCCATTAAAGTAGCTTCTTTTAAACACTAGACTGATTCTATTTCCAGCCTGATGTAAGAGCTCTCTTTCAAAATTTATTCTTGAACTTTGAAGTGTGAGGAGGCAGATGTGACCTGCCCTGTGTGTGTTAAAGCTCTTCAGACCACTGTAAAGTAATTTTGGGCTAATGCCTCAAGGTTAATACCATAGAGTGTATTACTTCTTCCATTCTGCTTGTACCAGTCTAGAACGTCTCATGGGCAGGGATGACTTGGGTTGGGTAGAATTTGTATCTTCCTGAGTCCCCGGACTACATAATACCAACTAATATCATCCTAATCCACCATTATTTTTAACAAATGCTTATTTATTTCTTCACGTGGTCTGGGCATATCTCCAAAGAGCGGCAGCCATGCGGTGTTAGCGTGGTGTCACAATATTAGGAGCTGCATAACAGACCGTGCATTCTGAGTGGTAAAGGGGATTTCCCTTTGAAAGAGACCATGCAGGTAATTTGAACTTTAGCAGGTACAGAACTAAATCAGCAAAGTCAAAACAAGTTAGAAAGCTTCCCTAGAGGGACTTTAGCTATAAGGTGAAGACATCTTACACTTTAAGGAGAATTTCTAATCAATACACACATATCTGAGAAACTCTGTAAAGAAGAACATTTATTTTCTCAGCATATGTGGGGCTGGGGGTGGGGACAATGCTGATTGTCAAACAGAGAGCTTTCCTACTTCCTTTTTTTCTGTTTCTATAAAATCCCTGCTGAACCACAGTGCCCAGTCCTGGCTTCACAGTCCATGGGGATAGACTGTGGATTCTGCTCTAGGACCTGAGCTGCACTTGTCACTGGGAGAACTTCTCGCCTCCAACCTTATGTTGCTGTGGCCATTGCTTCTGGTCCTTGGTGGGTAGGATGCTGGAGCAGGATTTGGGGGCAGCCAGGGCAGAACCACCTGTGCCTGGGCATCACAGAACCTCTTCTTCTTCTGCTGGGATGAGTAAGAATGGGCTTCAGCTTCTAACTCAGGACCAGTAGGTAATATGCAGATGGGTACTGAGCAGAGCAGGGGTCTTAGGAAAAATAAAGTACTGTGAGTTTCTTTTCCAAATACTGATGCCTTCTCCCTCTGTTTAATAGCCATTTCTACTTTGATCTCTAGGAAAATTGGAAAACTTCTTAAAAGGACATCAAAGGAATTTTCTGTTAGGGTAAATTCTATTTCTAGCCCATTTAAATCCTACTCTGCCCCCAATCCCACTTCCACTTCAAGCTACCACATTTTTGGCTAAGCTCTAACTTTCCTAGACTTAAATTTTGGAGAGGCTTCAAAGATGATGGGATGAGATTGTGGTTTTTGCTGATTAATATGACTCTTGTATATGGATGCAAATGCAGTACTAGATCTAAACAGGGATAAAGGGAGAAACAGTGTCAACTAGATGTGAGAGGACACCTCCATTTTCTTCCTGGTCCTTCCTGGCTTGTGTGTTGCCACCAGGCAGGCAAAATGTCTCAAAAAAAAAAAAGTCTTAAAAAGAGAAGGTGGAAGAGGAGAAAATAAATCACAAAACTTCTGAGATTTTACCTACAAAATAACCAACTTCTGATAAATGAGATGGACTGTGTTTATAAACTGTGGGTCTTCCAAAACAAGTATTTGATTCTACGAGAGTGTTGCTTGTGAGTCAGGGAAGAAGGAAAGATGGAGGGGAAAAATAGGAGGGAAAATAAATAGAGGAACTGAGGGAGGGAGGATAGAAGGGAAGGGAGGATGAGGGTAGAGGGAAGAAGGGATAGAAAGAAAGGGAAAAAGAGAGTTGTTGGGAAGGTTATTAGAGGGTTATAACTTTTTTAAAAAAGATCTTTATCCTGGTCCTGTGGTAACTCTCTGACTCTATTCTCTCACAGCTCCTCTCAGGGTGCAGTCAGGTGAGTTACTTGTTTTTTCGTTCTTTTCAGTCTCTGGGAATCATACTTATTCTTCCATGCAAGGAAGGTACCGCCTCTCTCAGCCTCCCAGGGATCAGGGCCTGGACTGGGGCAAAGAGAGCAGGAGGCCAGTGTCTCACCCTAGTTCCAGCCGGGGTAGGAATACTCCAGTGTCACATTCATCTTTGTTACCTGCCTGTTTGATGGGTGAAAGACCCTATCCTGACCCTCCAAGGCAATGAATTCTTTTCCCTTTACTATTAAACCCTGGGACAGGAAAGAAGTTAACTGTGAAGGAAAATCAAACAATGCAATGTACTGTTGGGAAAACGTTCTCCTGGTTCTGGCCACAGGAGCTCAACGGCCTCCACCAGAAGCACTGGAGGCAGTGATGGAAAAATATTTATAACAGAGAGAAAACCAGTGCGCAAGGGAGATGCTCTGAGTCAAACAAGAACTTCCCTCAATCTTTTATTTGGATTACAAACTATCTGTGCCTAACTTGTTTTCCTTTCTTTCTTTTTTTTTTTTAATTAGAATTCTAATGTAATGAAATAAAGCGGAAAGCTTTGTTTTATATTAGACTGGAAAGTTACATTTTCTTCCTGAATTATTCCTTTGAGAAAGTATTCATTATATTATAGGGAGGGGAAGTGATACTTATAAATCTAGTACTTGTATGTCTGATGATATAAATTACATTATATCTGACATAATTTTAAGCAAGAGTGTTCTTAACACATTAGAGGGTCTCTGAATCAGCCTCATAGGATCCAGTGAACTCCCTGAAATCATGGTAAAATGTGTGCATATGTACAATTGTACCTGCGTCTAAGGAAAGGGTCTGTAAGTAATATGTCAAAGTTAAAGGCCACTTATGGTCCAATCCTTGTTCCAGGCTCAGTGTAACCTGGAGTCATCATTTCTTATTCTCCCTTGCCCTGTCATTATTACCAAGTTGGTCACATAAATCTTATTTCTCAAATATTTCTTTAATCAAATAGATTTCATCTCTATAATCTTTACTGGAAAACTTACCCAGTCTCAATGTGGAGGAAGAAACATTTTGGCCTCCAGGAGGGCTTAAGACTTCTTTTTCTTTATCAGTATTTATGCCCCCCTCGCCCTCCACCCCAACCTCCTAGTCTAATGGTGGAACTTTCAAAGTGGCTAAAAGGTATAGAGTAGTTGTCTCTGAACTTATTTGATCACTTTGCTCTATCAAGAAAAAAATTTTCAGCATGTACTTTAAATGTATTACATAGATATAGATCCCTGTATTGATGGTGAATGTTGTAAAACATACACAAAAACAGAACATTTTGGGGCTTCCCTGGTGGTGCAGTTGTTAAGAATCCACCTGCCAATGCAAGGGATACGGGTTCGAGCCCTGGGCCAGGAAGATCCCACATGCCACAGAGCAACTAAGCCCGTGTGCCAAAACTACTGAGCCTGTGCTCTCGAGCCCCCAAGCCACAACTACTGAGCTCACGTGCCACAACTACTGAAGCTCACACGCCTAGAGCCCGAGCTCCACAACAAGAGAAGCCACTGCAATGAGAAGCCCACGCGCCACAACGAAGAGTACCCCCCATTCACCGCAACTAGAGAAAGCCTGCGCGCAGCAATGAAGACTCAATGTAGCCCAAAAAATTAAATAAATTTAAAAAAAAAAACAGAAAATGTTTTGATGAGGAAAGATGAGGCAATGTTTAATATAATATGAAAATTCTAAATGCTTTCTCTCCACCTCCTTATGGGTCCCACTTTGCATGTTTTTAAAGTTGAAGTATAGTTGATTTATTATTTTCTGTTAGATTCTGCTTTTCAGCAGAGTGATTCAGTTATACATATATAACTGAATATATGTAACATATATGTTCTTTTTCATATTCTTTTTCATTATAGGTTATTACAATATATTGAATATAGTTCCCTATGCTATACAGTAGGACCTTGTTGTTTATCCATTTTATATATAATAGTTTGTATCTGCTAATCCCAAATTCCTAATTTATCCTTCTCCCCCTTTCCCCTTTGGTAACCATAAATTTGTTTTCTATGTCTGTGGGTCTGTTTCTATTTTGTAAATAAGTCCATTTGTATCATATTTTAGATTCCTCATATAAGTGATATCATATATTTGTCTCTCTCTGAGTTACTTCACTTAGTATGATAATCTCTGGGTCCATCCATGTTGCTGCAAATGACATTATTTCACTCTTTTTTTATGGCTGAGTAGTAGTATTCCATTGTATATATTGTATTGTATATACGACATCTTCTTTATCCATTCATCTGTCAATGGACATTTAGGTTGCTTCCGTGTCTTGGCTATTGTAAATAGTGCTGCTATGAACTTTGGGGTGCATGTATCTTTTTGAATTAGAGTTTCACAGATCCCACTTTGAAGACTGGATCTTGACAAAATGAGAGAAGACCCTGAGAGCTGGCACTCCTTCCTTCCACCATAAATTTGTGGCTGGAGGGGTGAGCTGGGCAGACAGCCTAAGCAAACCCTCTCAAGTCCAGTCTCTTTCTCCATTCCATTCCTTCATGTCTGACACCACCTCTGTTTTACACTGAAGGGGAATGATCCAAAGTTCAGGCCTGCGATTAAGATTTTTTTTTTAACATCTTTATTGGAGTATAATTGCTTTACAATGGTGTGTTAGTTTCTGCTTTATAACAAAGTGAATCAGTTATACATATACACATGTTCTCATATCTCTTCCCTCCTGCGTCACCCTCCCTCCCTCCCTCCCTATCCCACCCCTCTAGGTGGTCACAAACCACTGACCTTATCTCCCTGTGCTACGCGGCTGCTTCCCACTAGCTATCCACTTTACGCTTGGTAGTGTATATATGTCCATGCCACTCTCTCACCTCGTCACAGCCTCCCCCTCCCCCTCTCCATATCCTCAAGGCCATGCTCTAGTAGGTCTGTGTCTTTATTCCCATCTTACCCCTAGGTTCTTCTTTTATTTTCTTAGATTCCATATATATGTGTTAGCATACGATATTTGTTTTTCTCTTTCTGACTTACTTTGCTCTGTATGACAGACTCTAAGTCCAGCCACCTCACCACAAATAACTCAATTTCGTTTCTTTTTATGGCTGAGTAATATTCCATTGTATATATGTGCCACATCTTCTTTATCCATTCCTCTGATGATGGACACTTAGGTTGTTTCCATCTCTGGGCTATTGTAAATAGAGCAGCAATGAACATTTTGGTACATGACTCTTTTTGAATTATGGTTTTCTCAGGGCATATGCCCAGTAGTGGGATTGCTGGGTCATATGGTAGTTCTATTTGTAGTTTTTTAAGAAATCATACTGTTCTCCATAGTGGCTGTATCAATTTACATTCCCACCAGCAGTGCAAGAGTGTTCTCTTTTCTCCACACCCTCTCCAGCATTTATTGTTTCTAGATTTTTTGATGATGGCCATTCTGACCGGTGTGAGATGATATCTCATTGTAGTTTTGATTTGCATTAATGATGTTGAGCATTCTTTCATGTGTTTGTTGGCAGTCTGTATATCTTCTTTGGAGAAATGTCTATTTAGATCTTCTGCCCATTTTTGGATTGGGTTGTTTGTTTTTTTGTTATTGAGCTGCATGAGCTGCTTGTAAATTTTGGAGATTAATTCTTTGTCAGTTGCTTCATTTGCAAGTATTTTCTCCCATTCTGAGGGGTGTCTTTTGGTCTTGTTTATGGTTTCCTTTGCTGTGCAAAAGGTTTTAAGTTTCATTAGGTCCCATTTGTTTATTTTTGTTTTTATTTCCATTTCTCTAGGAGGTGGGTCAGAAAGGATCTTGCTGTGATTTATGTCATAGAGTGTTCTGCCTATGTTTTCCTCTAAGAGTTTGATAGTGTCTGGCATTACATTTAGGTATTTAATCCATTTTGAGTTTATTTTTGTGTATGGTGTTACGGAGTGTTCTAATTTCATAATTTTACATGTACCTGTCCAGTTTTCCCAGCACCACTTATTGAAGAGGTTGTCTTTTCTCCATTGTATATTCTTGCCTCCTTTATCAAAGATAAGGTGACCATATGTGTGTGGGTTTATCTCTGGGCTTTCTATCCTGTTCCACTGATCTATATTTCTGTTTTTATGTCAGTACCATACTGTCTTGATTACTGTAGCTTTGTAGTATAGTCTGAAGTCAGGGAGCCTGATTCCTCCAGCTCCATTGGATTAAGATTTTTATCAGAGCAACAAACATTTTCTCTGCAATTCATCCCAATGTGCTACAATTCCAAATTGATTTTTAATAATTTCTAGCTCCATTGCCAACTGAAAAATTTCCCCCGAAAAAGCCCAAGCTGTAGGGCTGGGTCACAGAACAGTGTGGTGGCTGGCTACTCCTTCATCAAGGATGGCCACACCCTGAGGTCAGACTGGAGCTCACAGAGTTTTGGATCTCATCAATACAGAAGGAAGACTCAGGATATTACTGGTGTGAAGCGATGACAGCATCTCACAGTATCTCAAAACAGAGGCACCAATCCTATATACAAGTGTAGATTGAGCTTCAGCGCTGGACTGCCGGGCTGGGTGGCACAGAGAAGAACAGTAGCTCCCATTCAGACCTGTGTTTGTCTTTTCAACTGTGCTTCCCCTCATCCCCGTGTGTGTGGGGGCTACAATGACCCATCTGGGTTCTGCTTTATTAACTGCTACCATGGCACCATTTCCCAATAGCTTTGCTCTCCCTGTCAGAAAATAATCCCTCTCTGGAGCATTTATGTATGCCTAGCACTGAAGTATGCTCAGTGAACCAAGAGATAAATAAATCATGGTCTCTGTCTGCAGAGAATGACTCCCAACTAGGAGGCACATTTAACCCAGGTAGAGCAATTAAGGAACAAAGTGATGATGGTGATAATGATGATGAGATGATGATGATGATGATGATGATGGTGATAGAAACAACAATAAGGATCCCCAGCATTTATAATAAGTTTACTAAATGCTAAGCCTTAACCCAAGCTGTTGTACTCAATTCAGAACCCCTCTGATGCTCAGAAATATTTGCAGAGGGGAAGACTTGTAGAAAGTTTACCAAGTACCAGGAAGGCACTGCTCAGAGCAGTTTTATGTTTAGTCCTCACAGCAACCCTGTGAAGTAGGGTGAAAGTATCTGTAAAATGGATACTACTGTCATCCCCATTTTACACATGAGGAATTGAAAGCACAGAGCTGTTAAATGGCCTGCCCAAGGGAACCCAGCAAACAAATGGCACAGCTGGAATTTAAACCCAGGCACTCTGGTACCAGTGTTTGCCCTTTTAACCACCTTGCTACATTTCCTACCTCAGCCAGGCCCGTGGAGGGTGGTACCAGTAATAGCTACCATTTGCTGGACATCTCCCGTGTAATGGGTTCTTTATACATCTTGTATCTTGTTTCATCTTCATGAGAACTCTATAAAGTTGGTATGATTATCCACACTTTATCTTTGAGAAAACTGAGGATCAGAGAGATTAATTTATCTACCAAGATCATGCAATGAATAAGTGGCAGAGGTGGGTGGGGACTCCCCCTGTCCCCCTCCCACCATACCCACTGCCCCAAGTTTATCTGGAGATCAGGAAGGAGCAAGATCACTGTAGGCTGTGGGCATTAGTGAAGGCTAATGAGTGTGGAGAAAGTGCAAGTTTGAATTTTTGGAGTGTTCAATAGCAGGGTGATCCTTCCTGAAGGCCCTCAGCATGCACCTCCCTGATGAAAAATACGCCTCTGCCTAAACCTTCTACCATCTCCACCTGCCATAACGCTCAGCAGGTAGTAACAGCCTCCGCATCAGGCCCTCACCTGCCCTCTTATGTTTACACAGGAATCCCCATGTCTGGAGCGTTCCTGGAGACCCAGCCCCAGGGGGACCAGGTGGTCGAAGGGAAGATGCTGGTCCTTGTCTTCTCTGTGGCTGAAGGCACAAGGGACACCATGTTCTCCTGGCACAGAGAGGACATGAGGGAGAGTCTGGGGCAGAAAAGTCAGCACTCCCAGAGAGCAGAGCTGGAGATCCCTGTTACCAGGGAGAGCCACGCAGGGGGCTACTACTGCACAGCTGACAATGGCTACGGCCTCATCCAGAGCGAGGCGGTGAACGTCTCCATGAGAAGTAAGTAGCACTCTCCTAATTAGCCAGAGAGTCCCAAATGGGGTCAGTTTCCTTGTGTGGCAGTGAGGATGTTCCAAGGATGATACGGAACAGGGCTGTGAAGAGGTTAAGAAGCTGTCTGAACATGCCAGGATTGTTACTGTAATGGTGTTGGCGGCGGTGGCACTGGCTACAGTGGCAGAAGAGCTAAAGGAGATGACAAGGGGAGACAGGAGGCAGGCTACGTGGCATGGCCAGAGGCACGCTCTCCAGAACTTATCAAAGCTCTACGGGAACTGTCTCTGCAGTGTTGTTAGATCAGGAGGTGCGACAGTGAGAAAGAATCCCCGGGGCTCGAGGGATACTGTGTGGACACTTGGGTGAGGATGGAGTGGGTTATAAGTCTGTGCCGGCACGAGAGACCCTCTTTGATGGACCGTCCTGCCTTTATCAGTTCCAGTGTCACATCCTGTCCTCACTTTCAGTACTTCTGGGGTCCAGGCCTTCACTGGGGACATGGTGGAGCTTCGCTGTGAGAACAAGAGAGCATCTCCCCCCATCCTATACCGGTTTTATCATGAAAATGTCACCCTGGGGAGCACCTCGGTGCCTTTTGGAGGAGGAGCATCCTTCAACCTCTCTCTGACCACAGGGCATTCTGCGAACCATGCCTGCGAAGCCGACAGTGGCCTGGGGGCCCAACATCACGGGAAGGACAAGTCCAACATCTCCTTCCACAGTACTAGTTGCCATTATGCCAAACCATGGCTTGTGTGTCCTTTCCATGGATTTTCTTCTCCCTCAGGGGATCGAAGCTAGCCTAAAGAGCCTGTCAGCTCTTCCAGTTTCTCCTTCTCATTGGTCTAAACAACAGCATCACTGGCCTTCCTGTTTCCCTGTCACTTACCTCATCAGATAGGTGTGAAATAGGTACTGTACTAGGATCAAGGCAGTACTGGAAGTGCGGTAAGTGTATGCTCAGAGCTCTCAGTGAGCAAGGAGTTACAACCAAACCTTGTAAATACTTAAGGAAAAAGTAGAAGCCCCAGGAACAAACCAGATTCTAGGATTCCAAACGATACTAGGATTATCTCATTTAATCTCCATTAACAACTCTCACTTTACTAATGAGGAAACAAAATTTAGAATAAGTAACCTGCCCACCGTCACACAGCTAATAGGTGCAAAGATAGAACTTTAGGCTAGGGCTACAGAATTGAAAAACTTTGCTCCCTGCCACTTTTTTAATATGATGGTTATATAATTTTTTTCCTTTTAATTTATTATTGTGGAGCAGTGCATTAATAGATTTCCTAATATGGAACAATTATTGAATTCCTGCTATAAACCCTTCTTAGTTGTTATATCATCATAGGTAGCAGCTACATACAACTTACTAATATTTATTTCAAATGTTTGCATCTTTATTTAAAAGTGAGTTTTATTTTTTGAACTAGTTTTGGTTTCAGGGATAGGTTAGCCTCATAAGAATGTTTTCAGAGGTTTTCCATATTTTCTGTGCCCTGCAGCTTAAAACCATATTGGAATTATCTGCTATTTGATAAGTCTTTGGAACTAGCCCAAACAACATTCTGAGCCTGTTAGATCTTTACCTCCATTGTCAAATCCTCTTTTTTATTATTCTCCAAATTTTCTATCCTTTGTTAAAATAATTTGGATGATTTTACCCAAATTTAATACATAGTATTCTCATTGAACTTTCAGACAGCCTTTATAGATGTGATTATGCCTCTTCTCATTTCTGGTTTGTGTGAGCCCTTTCTTAATCATATTTGCCAGAGGTTTGTCTTTATTCCTCTTTTTAAAGAGCCAGGTTTTTTTTTGTTTTTGTTTTTGTTTTTTGTGGTACGCGGGCCTCTCACTGTTGTGGCCTCTCCTGTTGCGGAGCACAGGCTCCGGACGCGCAGGCTCAGCAGCCATGGCTCACGGGCCCAGCCACTCCGCGGCATGTGGGATCTTCCCGGACTGGGTCACGAACCCGTGTCCCCTGCATCGGCAGGCGGACTCTCAACCACTGCGCCACCAGGGAAGCCCTAGGTTTGTTATCTTTAATTCAAATCTATTTGGTTTTTGGCTTTCTAATTCATTTATTTCTCCTTTATCTTCAGTATATCTTTCTTCCTTTTTAAGTTTATTTTATGTGGTTCTTTAATGTCTTATTCATTTTTCATCTTTGTTTCCTAATAAGTGCATTAAAAACTGCATGGTTTCTTCTCAGTACCATTTTATCTCATCCTACAAGTTTTGATGTATAATATTTTTATTTGTCTAATTTCCAAAGCATGTGAAATATGTTTCACATATTTATTTTATAACTTGAGACAACCATTTCTTATGAATACATTTTTATCTTCTATTTTATTAATTTCTTATAGATTTCTTTTTTTAAAACTTTTCATTATAGATTTTGTTATTATCCTTGTATTAAATTTTATCAAAGAATATGGTCTGCATAATTTTTACACTGGGGATTTACTGAGAATTTCTTTATGACCTAACACACAGTCAACAGTTTTCTAAATACTGTAAATGGAATTTGAAAAGAATGTAAATTTTCTGTTTAGGATATACAAAGTTCAGTATTTATTTTTTTATTAAATTAAGCTAGCTGCTTGATCTATTCAGTTTCTATAGAGTCTTACATATGTTTGCTCTTTTTAATCTATTAATTTTTGAGAATCATATTTACATTATTACCTATAATTCTTTTAAATTTAGCTTTTTACAGAGGCTTTGCCAAGAACTTGGTAATTGACTGTGTAAGATGTGACATTTTGGTTGTTAATGACAGAAATCACATACAAAAGGGCTTAGTCCAAAAAAAAAAAGAAATGAAGTTGGTGGGAGGGGTCAGGTATGGATATGGCTAATGTGCGACTGGCCGAGCATTCTGTCTTTGCCTCCCCTCTTTCCTCTGCATTTCTCCATTAGCTTAACTCTCAGACAGGCAAAGCTGGCCACTGACATCTCCAGGCTTATATCCCTCCTTTCTGCTAGATATCCCAGAGAAAACAGTCTCTTTACATATTACTCCAGTTTAAAAAACAGAAACCAAATAAATAGGCAGAGGGCTTGCCTGGTGGCGCAGTGGTTGAGAGTCCGCCTGACGATGCAGGGGACACGGGTTCGTGCCCCGGTCCAGGAAGATCCCACATGCTGCAGAGTGGCTGGGCCCGTGAGCCTGCGCGTCCGGAGCCTGTGCTCTGCAACAGGAGAGGCCACAACAGTGAGAGGCCCGCGTACCGCAACAACAACAACAAATAAAAATAGGCAGAGATTAGGGATTGACCAGTCTGTGTGATGTGTTCACCCCTTTCCCTCTGCAGAGAATATGAGCCTGTGATTGGTGAAGTCAGTAACAGAGTAGAGCAAAAGGAAACTGAGTAACTCAACTGACCTATTCTAGGCCTTTCCCTATTCTAAGCCTCGGTGTCCATTTCTGGGAAAGATCTAGTTCTAACCTCCTCTTTTTCGAAGATCTTTCTGAGCTCATAAGAATCAAACCATAAGTCTCTATGTGCCCATATTCCTTTGTTTGCAGAAGGCAAAATCTTTTCCTAGGTGTCTTTGAGTGAGGGCCTTAGGTGGGGTGGGATGCTCTTAGGAGATGGTAATAGCATGGGATAGAGCAAAGCTCTGTGGTTCCCAACTCAGCAGGCCCCCTACCCCCACACCACATATCACCAGCACTATAAAACAACCTCTCTTAACACTGGGAACTGCCCTAAGAGGACATTTCTTTTTTTTTTTTTTTTTTTAATTATTATTTATTTATTTTTGGCTGCGTTGGGTCTCCGTTGCTTCGTGAGGGCTTTCTCTAGTTGCGGTGCGCAGGCTTCTCATTGCGGTGGCTTCTCTTGTTGCGGAGCACAGGCTCTAGGCGTGCAGGCTTCAGTAGTTTTGGCGCATGGGCTCAGTAGTTGTGGCGCCCGGGCTTAGTTGCTCCATGGCATGTGGGATTTTCCCGAACCAGGGCTCGAACCCATGTCCCCTGCATTGGCAGGCGGATTCTTAACCACTGCGCCACCAGGGAAGCCCAAGAGGACATTTCTGAGTGTGCTCTGACCCCTTCTGTTTGCAGAACATCCACCTAAAATCCGCTTGGTGAATGGTGCCCACCACTGCAATGGGCGGGTGGAGGTGGAAAAGGAAGGTCGCTGGGGCACTGTGTGTGATGACGGCTGGGACATGAAGGATGTGGCCGTGGTGTGCCAGGAGCTGGGCTGTGGAGCAGCCAGACACACACCTGCAGGCATGTTGTATCTGCCTGTGGCAGAAGATGACCGACCTTTATTTATTCAGGTAGCCCTGTGCAAGGGGACAGAAGAGGCCCTGGCTGAATGTGAACAGGTGGAGACCTTTGACTGTGGGCACGATGAGGATACAGGCGTAGTGTGTGAAGGTGTGTGATGGCAGGGCCTGGGGCATGGGAACTGGCTTACCCCCCTCCGAGGCCCTTCTCTATGCTGCCTCCAATCCATCTTGATACTCCCCATTGCCCCTGCTGCCTTTAGAACCACTCACACATTCTACACTAGCATGTGGCCAGGACAACACTGTTAGTTCATATTAGGTAGTCCAGAATTATAAAGGACTCTCTCATGCATGCTATTATTAGCCTGTATCTGCCACCTCAAAAGATAAGATGTTGGCATTTTCACAGCCATGAGTTTGGCCATAATACCAGGAAAATAATTATGAAAGCATAGAATTACACAGTTTGAGTGATTTTAATCCAGGTCACACTGCTTATATTGTTCTATAATCCCAGCAGCTCTTCTGCGTTCTGTCCCCTAAACAACTCTACTCATCAAAATGAATCCCAGAATAGAAGGAGCACAGGGTGGGGAAGATCCAGATGCTCCTTCTCTCTCAAGATCCTGATGGGACAGGGGGTGCGGGATGGGAAGGACATTGGAAAGACTCTGGGTCCGTCAGGGAAACCAGGCCACAAACTGAGGGTGGAAGTAAAATAAAGAAAGCCCACTGCAGATCCCAAAGCCTCTATAACACTTGTGACTAGAGCAGAAGCCAGTGGGACTGCTCCCTCAGGCCCAGCTGCAGACCCTATCTCTGGCGGAACACCCCAGTGCCCTGGGCCAGGAGTGCAGAAGCAGCCCTTGAGAGGTGGTGAAAAGAAGGGTCTTTAGAACTATTGAGCCCATGCCCAGTTTTAGGAGCATCTAAAGGCCTGTGGCTCATTCAGGGAAATGAATCAGCTTTGGAAACCAGAAAGGATCCAGGATTTATAGTCAGCTATGCAGAGGTTGAGACCTGCCTGCTTCACCCACTTACCAGCCATAGAAGCAGCAAACTTCTCTGAAGCTCATTATCTCTGTCAGAAAAGTGAGATAATACCTGGCCCAGCTTCCTGACAGAGCTGGGACAAGATTGAACACTCATCACTCATAAAGACCTTTTGGAAACAGCAAAGTCCAGGAAGAAGCCCCAGGGCCAGCTTACTGATTTGGGATGGTCTCCATGAGAGGGACAGGTCTGGGGCTCAGGTTTGGCCTTCTTCCTTATACTGGGCTTCACCTCACCAGGGAGACACGGTGAGTTTGTCTGGAAAATCCCTTTTCAGATCTCCCTCTTCTGACCTCCATTTTCCCTTTTCTCTACAGCATTCTGGCCTAGTTCTTTTTGAAGATAGGGAGACTAGAGACTGGAGACTGAGCAGGCCTCAGGTTCTCTCCTTTTTGGCCTCCCAGGCCTGGTTGGTCCAACAGTTCTGGACAGACCTTAATGCTTTACCTGCGGCTCCATTGCGGCTCCCCTCAACAGGACTCTAAATTGCTCTTCTGAGCCAAAGTTTCAACCGTGCCTGCATCTGCGGCAAAATCCAGCTCCCAAAGAAGCCAAGCTTGAAGAAATTCTCCCTCCATACTGACCCCTTGGCCCCGGCCCTGGCTTTTCCAGTCTCTTCCAGAACTGTCTGGGGATCCCAATACTACTTTCCTGGGCAGATGTAGCGGCTCCTGAGGTGAAACAAGAAAGGAATTAACTGAGATGGGCCCTACATCTGATGGTAGACATGTGGGTATATAAAACAGACAAAATGAAAGAAAGTGTGGGGACTTCCCTGGTGGCGCAGTGGTTAAGAATCCGCCTGCCAATGCAGGGGACACAGGTTCGAGCCCTGGTCCGGGAAGCTCCCACATGCCACGGAGCACCTAAATCCATGCACCACAACTACTGAGCCTGAGCTCTAGAGCCTGTGCACTGCAACTACTGAAGCCTGCGTGCCTAGAGCCTGTGCTCCACAACAAGAGAAGCCACCACAATGAGAAGCCCATGCACTGCAACAAAGAGTAGACACCGCTTGCCGCAACACGTGCAGCAACAAAGACCCAATGCAGCCAAAAATTTAAAATAAAGAAAAATAAAGAAATTTTTAAAAATAAAGAAAGAAAAGAAAATGTGGGTACAGTATTTAATTTTGTTTCCAAGTGACTTGGGAAGAAACTAGGTCCTAACTAATTTCTTTTTAAAATATTTTCTTAAATTACAAATATAAAGCATATTATAAAAAGAATAGTATGCAAAAAAGAAAATGAAAATTAGCCAAAATTTTAATACTCAGAAGTAACTGCTGTTAATATTCTGATAATTCTAAAAGGGTGATTTCTTTTAGAAATTTGTACCTAAGTTTTGAATCTTAGTGGATATGGGAAGAAGAAAACTGAAAATATATATTCCTTCATTAACAGTTTTCCTGATAATGAATAATTATCGCAATCTTACCTGGCTATGACATATATTAATATCCTACGGAATCCAATTTGATAGTATTGATATCTTATGTAAAACTTTTGCATAGATATTCATAATGAGGATTTCTCTGTAGCTTTTTATGCTTTCTTTGAAAAGCTTTGATCAATGCTGTGTTGGTTTCTTTTTTTTTTTAATTTAATTTTATTTGTTTTTTATACAGCAGGTTCTTATTATTTTTCCATTTTATACATATTAGGGTTTCTTATTATTTTGGAAGTTTTCTTTCTCTGTGATTGCTCAAAAAATGTTTAAATACTACTAAATTTATCTTTTCTTTGAAGACTAATAAATATTAGTGTGTGAAACCATCTGGCTTGATATGTTTGTAACGTGTGGCTCCTAACAATGTTCTCATTGTTTTTCATGATTATTGTTCTGTTTATTTAACTGCCTCTACCTGCAAAAAAAAAAAAAAGGTAATTTATACTTTTTAGAAAGTCATCCATTTAATGCAGGTTTTCAAAAGTTGTATATTTACTCATTGTCCCCTCTTTCTTGATCAGTCTATTCAGTGGTGTATCTATTTTTCATAGAAAAGCTTTTGAGTTTATTCACATATTCTGTTGGGGTTTTTCTGTTTGTTTTATTCAGTAATGTTTACTTTTATCTTAATTAGTTTTGTTGATATTTTTCTGTTCTTAATTTCAATGCTTAGTTCATTTATTTTCATTTTTTCCTTGTTGGTACTCTTTCCAATTGTTTAAAGATGAGTTTTAATCATATCCCTTAAGTTTTGATAGGTAGTGTTTTGATTATAATTATTTTCAAGTCTGTAATGTCAGTTTTATTTTCTTCTTTGACCTTGAAAGTTATTTAAAAGAGGAATTTTTTAATTGCCTGATGAAAGGATTTTTCCCTTAATTTTGTGATTTTTAAAATAATTTGATTGCTTTTATAATTTTTAAAGGTTTTCTTTGTGACCTAAAATATGGTCAATTTTGGTAGATCATCTATGAGTACTTAAAAGAAAGTGAATTCTCTGTTACCAGAATCGGGAGTTCAATATATATTCATTAGTCACTTATTAATCATATATCATTTGAACCATATGCACCCTTATTTTTTATCTACTTGATCTGCTGTGGGTCTACAGGCATCATTTGTTTTTGTCATTGTGATTAAGTTTATTTCTCCTTCCATTTCCTGCAGTCCATGTGTCAAGTATTTTGATGGCATGGTATTTAATTCCAAAGATTTATGAGGCTTAGAGCTTTCTCATATATTTTAGCCTTTTCCACTCTCATCCAGTGCTTTTTGGCTTCATATGTCTTTGTCCAATCTTTCACTTCTAACTTTCTGAGCAACTTTCCTTTAGATGTCTCTTATATGTAGCATTTAGGGGTTTTTTTTGGTTTTGGTTTTGGCTTTTCATTTATTTTATCCAAGTATAATTGATTGTTGTGTTGTGTTAATGTAACATACAGTTTTTTGGTTTTGTACTGAATACAACATTTATTTTATTAACAGTTTGCTTTTTTATTCTATATTTTCTCTTCTTATTACTTCCTTCATTTTTTGGTGTGTTTTGTTTTCCTTCGTCTCTATTTTTGTCACCTCTGGTGCCTAGTTAATCACACTCCTCAGCTCATGCTCACTCCCACTGTGGGCCCATACCTATTTTCTCCAGTTTTCTTTATTTACGGCCTTGTATCTTTAGTTGCTATTCTCATTCCTTGGCCTCCAATCATTCTAATATGTTTGATGTGTTTCCTTCACTTACATGTGTTGAATATTATTTTTGGTGAGCCTACATTTTTTATTTACCCATGGTATTGCTCTGTTTTTCACTTGGTGCTATTTTTTTATCCATCCATGCTGCTGTGTGTACATCTAGTTCATTGCTCCTAACTTCTGCACATTATTTCACCACACTTTCCTTATCTAATCCCCCAGTGATGGACACCTAGCTTATCCCCAACTTGTCACTACTGCAAACACTGACAAACTTCCTTTTTCATGTCCCACCAAGAACCTGTGTGAGAATTTCTCTGAATATATATCCAGAAGTGGGATTAATGCAACAAGTACTGCCAAGTTGACCCCCAAATTGCTACTACCTTTATGAGTGCATGACCATCCCCTAAACTGACATCCCAAGTAACACTTGGCATTAGTTAGTGCTTCAATTTTGCCAGCCCAGTGGGCATAAAGAGAGATCTCACTGGCATTTTTGTTTCCATTTTTCTAATTATCACATGTGTGTTAGCCTTCTGGGTTTCCTTTTCTATGAAATAACTGCTTGCCCATTTTTAAAACCTTTTTTTAATTGAAGTATACTTAATTTGCAGTGTTGCATTAGTTTCAGGTGTACAGCAAAATGATTCAGATATATATAGAGATATATATAGATATAGATATAGATATATATATAGATATAGATATATTCAGATACTAGTAGTCTATGGAGGAGTTCAAGCACCAGATTCTTCCAGATATGAGTAACCCAACTTTACACCAGCTCCTGCAAAATGGGCAGAGCTCTGGCAAAAGGCTGAAGCAAACCTCAGGAGCTTCACATTCTGGGGATAGAGGGAAAAAAGCCTCTGGTGTAGTGATGACTGGGAGAGAATGCACAGGTCACCGTGTATGGGAAGAGAATCAATAATCCCAGGCTCGTATAAGCAGTGTCAGAGGGACCAGTCTGCCAGACTGGGGCTGAGAAGAGGGGGACTGTATTTGTTTCTTCTTTTTCAGTTTTGATCTTGGAAATGGGGCTCTGCTTGAAAGCAGATAGGTCCTGTCAGCCATCCTGGTCTCCTCTATTTCTCATCGGTGCATAAAACTGGGGAAGTTATCATGATATTACAGTAATCTCAAGATTCATAATTCCTCTGCATCCCTGTAAACTTGCTCCTTCCAATCAGTCAAACCACCAAGTATTTACAGTAATTATGGGGATGGGGTGCCATCAGCTGACCACAGAGGTTGTGGGGGTATGAGGAGTGATCCCTTCTGACACTAAGCTGGAAAACAATTGGGAGCCACCACTCACAAACCTGGAACATTACAGAAGAGAGAAAGACAGTATAGACTGGAGCAGAGAGAAGATGGGGTCATGGCCACACTGGAAACACTTGGGCTTGAGATAAGTGTGGAAACATGAGAAGAAAGAGGGATTTATGGTCTTTGGGGTGTCCTTCAAATGAGGGTTAATGTTGTCCAGTGTCCTCCCCCAGATCTACCTGATAAGCCCCCAGGCACATGCCCAATGATGTCACTGTAGCTGCCTACCCTGACCCTCCTAGGGAAATCAGAATTCCTGAAATGAGTTCTTGTTTCAGGAGGCCATATGTTCCTAAGCAAGGAGGTAAGAATTCTGCCCATCTCCACAGAAATATGGTTAAAATCGACTCTGATTTTGTGTAATGGATGCTGTGATACACCGCCCAGATCCTTGGTCAGGAATGGAGGACTTATTCCCCCAGGTGCTAGGATTTCCACTGGCAGATAGCCTGCAGTCATCGGCCCTCTTGGGAAAGTGCCTTGGTCACTTTATTCAAGATCACTTTCCTTTCCCACAGTAATGCATCCAATGGTTGATCATCACTGGGGTATAGAAGCAGGGCCCCTTCACTCCAACTCAGGACCACTTTGAGAGAACATCCCAGCCCACGCTATCTATGGGGGTTGGCTGAGACCTTTGTGGAGACTGCTTCAAAGCCCAGCTTCAGCTTCTCCCTCTATACAAGCTTGCTTCCTCTGGCAATTTTTGATACTGAGATCTCCCTGATAAATTTCCTACATGCTAATTTCCATGTCAAGGTCTGCTTCTCTGGAAACCCAACCTGTGACATCTTGTGCTCACCCAGTGAGCTCTGAATCTAGAGTGATCACTGAGTCCCAGCCCAGCCCCTTCCCCAGAGCAGGGGTAACTTATTGAGAGAAGCTTGTTCTTGTCTTCTCAGTGAAAAAGAGTGCCACATTCTCCTGGTGCACAGCAGGCAGAGAGAATTTCCAGGGAGGAGCCCTCAGTACTTCCAGAAAGTGAACTGTTGTGAGGGAGAGTGATTCTGTGCAGCTGGGAATAGCCATGACCATATTTTTAGGGGATGGGTAAATGTCACTATGAGAAGTACATTTGTACTCACTCATCTCAACGAGCAATTCCCAAACTAGGGTCATTGTCCCCA
The DNA here is from genome assembly GCF_937001465.1 of Orcinus orca. Classification (NCBI taxonomy): domain Eukaryota; kingdom Metazoa; phylum Chordata; class Mammalia; order Artiodactyla; family Delphinidae; genus Orcinus; species Orcinus orca. The sequence continues at coordinate 98,129,746 of NC_064559.1, read as the reverse complement.
GAGGGATCATGAGAACTTTTCAAGGGTGACCCAGAGACCAGTCCTACAGAACACATTTAGCTACTTTTTTCAGGCCACGCCGTGCAGCCTGCAGTATCTTAGTTCCTCGACCAGGGATCAAACCCAAGGCCCCTGTATTGGGAGTGCACTGGAGTCAACCACTGGACCACCAGGGAAGTCCACATTTAGCTACTTTATATGGCAGAGCCTATGAGATACCCTGCTACCTCCTTGGTGATACTGCTATTATTTGTGGTGATGGTAAAAAAAGGTACTGAAAGGCCCTGGGAAGATCACCATGTGGAATTTATGGAAATCCAAGATCAGGAAGGTTGCACAGAAAAATGCTGTCCAAAATTCCTCATAAGAGCTCTAGGGGTGATTCCTCTGAACGTAAGGTCAGGACTGTGGGGATGCTGTATATTAGGAATGGACTATTTGCCTACTCTAGCCCCCTTGAGTAGATGGAGAGATAGGACAGGGTATTTGTGGAAGCAGTGAGACCTTTTCTAACAGCTCCTTTATCTCTGTCATCTCCAGATTCTCACTCTGCCATAACCATCAGGGCTCCTGGGATTCAAAATGACATGGGGGACATGGTGGAACTCCACTGCCAGGCCTAAAGAGAGAGTCTCTCGCACAAACTTGTATCAGTTTTATCATGAGGATAACATTTCAGCCCCTTTTGGAGAAGGACCATCCTTCGACCTCTCTCTGACCCAGAACATCTGGGAACTATGCCTGTGAGGCTGACAAAGGCCCCAGGACCCAGTGCAGTGAGGCAGAGACACTTTTTGTCACTGGTTGGCTATCCCTGGGCCATGAGCCACAAGCCACTGATCTGACATATAATTTCAACCCTTGTGGCCCAAAACTACTGTCTGATTTGAGAGCATGTGGCAGTACCTCTGACAAGTTGCCCAAGTGAGAGATATCTAAGAACAAAATTTCTCAGTATAGTGATTCTACTTTGTGCACTCAAAAAGCTTTGGGCACCATGCTTCCTGTGTCATCGGGTCTCAGTTAAAGAAACAGAACCACTAGGCAATATATAGAATAAAGGATATTACTGTAGATATTTGGCATTACACAATTCTGGGAACTGTCAAACAGTCTATGGTTGGGTTGAAGATGGACTGGTTAAAGAGCTTTCTGTGTCTGATGTGGCAGCCTGACGTCCACAGAGCAGGCATTTATGAGAAGCAAGGACACTCTGGAACCTGCATGAATGAGTGGTACCTATGAGAATGAGCTGAGACATGCATTAGTCGCTGAGAATTGCAAGCCATCCACATTGATGATGAGGTTGCCCTGCAGGAGAAGTCAGCACCCTTCATCACTAAGCTAGACATGAACGAGGCCCAGGGGTCAGAGAGCTGAAGGAGAAGATCTGGTAGGAGCTGAGCTGCAGACTGTTGCCCCACACCAGCAAAGTGAGCTACTAGAGAGAGAACCACACAGCGTCTTGGGTACAGCTATGCCTCTCAAAGCAGAAAAAGGATAGAGAGTTACTACTTTACTTCCACCTTGCGAACCTTCCACAAATATCTTGTGTGATCCACGCTTACGTAGAACTATGCAGGGGAGGGAATTCTGGGGAATTTAATTCCTGCTTAACTAAGTTGACACAGTGCAAGTCTACCACACTTCCCATCCTGGCCCACTCCCCCTAACTGGGGAGGAAGCACGATATGATGGCAATATCATGAATTTTTTTAGTCAGACAGACTTGGATTCAAAATCCATCTCTACCAGACATGTGTCTTTAGGAAAATTATCTAATCCTGCAGAGCCTTTCAGCTTCCTCTCCTATAACATGGGCATGTCAATTCCTAGTTTGTTAAATGGGAATTGGCCTTGAATGTGAAGATGCAAACTACCCTATTAAGCATTGATTCTCTTTCTTTTCCACCAATTATTGATTCTCTTAGAGGCTACTGGAGTAAAGATTAATTAATATCTTTATTGCTCAATCTGCACCTGTCACATTTTCCTCCTGACAACTTCTCAAGGATTCACTACATTCTGGGGGACAAAGAAGGAGTGTGTCTTCTATCACCTAAAAGTCCTACCCATGCCATGGGCCTTCCAAATGCAGTGATCATTGAGTCTGTGTCTCCTAGAGTTCCCAGGCCCTGTGGACTTCACAGCATGGCTAGGCCTTCACTGCCTGAGGGGGCTTTCAGACATACAGTCTGTTTCCCTGGCCTGTGGTGGATGCATATCTCATGAGGTCATTGGTTCAATCTTGACTGCACATTGGAATCACCGAGGGTCTTTAAAAGGTATGGATGCTTGGATCTCCCTTCCAAATTCTTTAAGAATCTGACATGATGCCCGGGAATCAAGATTTTCTAATTCATTTTATTCCCCAGGTGATTCTAATATTTAGACAAACTGAAAACTACTTAAGATCTTACAGACCCCTACATTGATTGCTGGCCCTGAGAGGGATTGTGTCCTCATTCACTAGATCATCCTCCATGCTGCTGACATTCTGATTTTTTTTGGATCCAGAAAAGAGAGTGATGGATAAACTATATTTGGTCTTGTATTCGTTTTCCAGGACTGCCATAACAAAGTACCAGGGTCTGGGTGGCTTATACAATAGAAATGTACTTTCTCACCATTCTGGAGGCTGAAAGTCCAAGGTCAAGGTGTTGGCAGGGTTGGTTTCTTCTGAGGCCTCTCTCCTTGACTTGCAGATGGTCGTGGTCTTCCTGTGTCTTCACATGGACTTCTCTCTGTATGTGTCTGTATCCAAATGTCCTCTTGTTATAAGGACACCAGTCATATTGGGATTACAGCACACACTAATTGTCTCATTTTAACTTAATTGCCTCTTTAAAGGTCCTATCTCTAAATACAGTCACATTCTGAGGTCCTAGGGGTTAGGACTTCAACACATGAATTTCTGGAGTACACGACTCAGCCCATAGCAAGTCTCCTCTGTTATCTCCTGTTGGTCGATTTAAAGCTTACTCATGACCACCTAATGTCTAACCACAATAGCCTGATAGGACTTCCCATTCTTACCTTCTCTGCAGCAATTGGCTTTTAGTTTGCAACCTCATCTCTCCAGCAAATCTCTCCCTTGCTTCCCTAAATCTCTCGGGGCTCAATCTTACTCCAACCTCACATTTGCTCGGTCCTTTGTGGACTTCCTCATCCTTTTGATGGATTGTTTCTCAAGGCCTGGTTCTTCCCTCTAGCCTTTCTACTCTCAAGAATCCCATCACTTTCAGAGCTTTAACTATGGCTTCTATGCAAATAATTCAAAAATCTGTATCCCCTAACTTCTCTCCTGAGCTCCATGTTTAAAGGACTGTTCCACTACTAGAAGTTTTGTTCAGGCATTTCAGTCATCTCAACTTAACTCATCTAGAATCAAAAACCTCTTCTTCTACAGAACTAATTCCCTTCCTCATGTCCTATTTCTGTTGTAGATTTCAACATTCTCTCACTGGCCCCAGCTGCCATCTCTGAGTCACTCCTATCCTTTCCTGCTCCTTGCCTCAAGTCAGTAAGGACAGCAGTTGTCACTACCTTTTATTCTAAACTCTTGTCAATCTCCCTTCATCATAGTTCTCCCCTCTTCCCTGTATCATTGTCACTCCTAGAAAAGTGTCCCCATCAGCACAGAGACTGAGGTTCTCTCTTAGATCAGAGAGTCTGTCTGTGGTCCCTACTAGCTCATATCTGTGAGCTCAGAGCCCCATGGGAACCACAGAGTGGGCTACTGAACCCCTCCAACTCACACGACATAGTCCCTATGGGGGACATGAACCTCCACCCTTGACTCACACATCTGAACATGGACACTTCCACCCTGCAAGAAAAAGGGCACTAGTGTGTGTTGAGGTGGGAGTTGATTGAATCTCTGTCTTCCAAGAGATCTGATATCTAACCCACATCTCTCAATCTTCTTGAGAACTTCCACTCTCTCACAGAGTCAGTTTCAGTGAGCAAGACAAGAAAAATCAATCTCAAAACACCTCTTTCTCTCCTCTTCCTAACACTGGATGGTAAAATAAGCAACCAGATGCTGAGTAGAGAAAACTTGTCCTGAAAGGGCACCTTGTTTCTTAGTTTTTACAGAGGTCACAGTAACTTAAGCTGTCCTTTTGTGTCAGGCTGACCATAGCTACCAGTGGCTTCTGTTCTTAGATACTGGAGCTGCCCTGAACAGACCTGCCTTCTCCCTATGCAAAAGGAGGGAGAATGCAGAAGGCATTCTTCAACAGATTCTTGTCTTCATGACTCTGCAAGCAAAGAATTGAATAGATACTCAAAGAGAAAGCGATGTTTTCGGTGCTAAACGTCTGCTGGAATGTTCAGAACTGACTTACCAACTGCAAACTCTTTGGAGCTGTTGTCAAGAAACCTCTGTTATATAATATGCCTGGCCTAAGGTATATATAGAGAAAGATGAGTCAGACATAGTTCTTCACTGTTAGGGAGTTTCATAATCTAGTATCAGACACGTATATGTAAAGATTCTTCTTTAGATCCAGTGTTCTGGAGTTCCCTGGGGGTCCAGTGGTTAGGACTCAGTGCTCTCACTGCCATGGCCCAGGTTCAATCCTTCGTCAGGGAACTATGATCCCGAAAGCTACGTGGCATAGCCTAAATAAATAAATAAATCCAGTATTCTGACAGAAATAGAATCTATCTTTACAGATGGTGAATTTTATTAAGATTCTATAAAATTACCAAGAATAGTTCTCTTAGAGGCTTCGTGTGTGCCCCACACTGGGATGAGCAACTTTACCAGCATTATGACTTTTAACTATCAGAACAGCCCTCTAAGGAAAATTATTTTCTTCCCATTTTATTAAGTAAGAAGTAGGTAACCTGTTCAAAGTCTCATGACTAGAGATGGTGGGCTAAGGTTCACACTAAGGTCTGTCTCCCCAGCTGGTAACCACTGCTTTCTATGGCCTCCTCAAATGTACGTTTAAACTGGGCAGAGTAAGTAAAAGTTCAGTAGATAGGAAGTAAGGAACAGGATAGTACCATTACGGATTGGCAGGTGAAAAAGCCACAGAAATATGAAAAATCACAATGTGTTTAGAGGTTGTTATGGACTGAATTGTGCCTCACCCACCATCCATATGTTGACGACCCAACCCCCAATGTGATTGTATTTGGAGACTGGATCTTTAAGGAGGTAACTGAGGTTAAATGAGGTCGTAAGGACGCCAATATGACTGGCGTCCTTAGAAGAAGAAGAACTGGCACCAGGAGTGTGCTTGCACAGAGGAAAGGCCACGCGAGGACACAGTGAGAAGGCGGCCACCTGCAAGCCAGGAGGAGAGGCCTCACCAGAAACCAGCCCTGATAGCCCCTTGATCTTGAACTTCCAGCTTCCAGAACTGGGAGAAAATTAATTTCTGTTTTTTAAGCCACCCAGTCTGTGGTATTCAGTATGGCATCCTGGGCTGACAGATACAGAGGTCAATGAGTAAAATGATACAGAGACATTAGACAGGCAAGTTGGAACTTGACTGTAAAGTGCACTGAATGCTCCAATAAGGAGCTCTTTACTTGGTTGGTGCAGGAAACCTCTGAAGGTTGATAAGAGGATAAGAAACACTGTTCATCCTATTTTACGAATACCCTGTTGGTGGGTATATGGAGAGTCTGAAGAGTAGAGAGACCGATGAGAAGGTTGAGAACACAGATAACACACTTTTCCCAAGCCCAGGCCAGCAGTACAGAGTCCATCAGCCCTGATCACAGTCATTATACCTTAACCCATGTTTCACCATGGGAGAAGGCACCAGCACAGTGCACACTCAGAAGATTTGCTATAGGCATTCAGGCATCTAATTTGAACATCAGGGCAGCTTTGGGATGGGTCAGCAAACAGTGGGCACCATAGTCTCCTTTTCATTACTAAGAACAACAAGGAACCCCAGCAGATTCTACTTGCGTTTCCTGTACTTGATCAAAGCATTTGACCTATCAGATGTATGAGACATCCTGGAGAGAACTGACCCCTCCGAGAAGTTCATATACATCCTTCGTGAGTGAAAGGGAGATACCAGGTGCCTTTTCTGTAACTGCCAACACCCCAAAAGGCCAACATCCTACCTGACTTTTGTTCACACAAATGACACTGCAGAGCTTTGTGCTGCTTCATGAGGATGGTTCAGACAACAGTACGATTTTCAAGTCAGATGGGGGGCAGATCAATCAGAAACTCTGAAAATCACTGCCAGAGCTGCCATTGCCCATTCAAGGCTTTCAACGTGAGCCAATTATTCAGTTGTCATTCAGAAGCAGAAGGCTAGTTTCACCCTCAGCTGGGTTCTAACAGCCAGGACCCAGAGGCCCTCTATTATTTTTTTTTATTAATTTTTATTGGAGTGTAGTTGCTTCGCAATGCCGTGCCAGTCTCTGCTTACAGCAAAGGGAACCAGCCACACATATACATATAGCTACTCCTCTTCAGATTTCCCTCCCATTTAGGTTACCACAGAACATCGAGTGGCGTTCCCTCTGCAGAGGTCCTCTATTATGATACTGACCTCCAGGGCATCACTATTGAGAGTTCCTATGGCTCTAAGACCTATGGCTAAAGGCAACTCACATCTGATCAACTGAAGTTACAGCAAAAGATAATACCCCATACAAGTAATAATTGCATCTTGATAGAGAAAGAACAGAATATTCCAGACCTGCTAGCAGATCCACAGGGAAGAAGTTTTCATGGAATCTGAATATTGAAGTTAGAAAGAATCTCAGACATCAGCTTGGTCAAGGATCCCCACCTTTGTGGATGGAAAGACAATGCTCACCCTAAAAGCATCATGGGAGACCATAGTGGCTTCTAATATGTGCAAGGAGGGGACAAAAAGATGTATAGGGGGGCCCTTCAGATTCAGTGGAACCACCCCATGATGGACCCGTTGAACTGCCAGGTGGATCTGACAGTGCTACTATCATGATGGCAACCAGTCTGCAAAACCCGTGATCAAGCTGATCTTCCCCCTCTCTAGATGAAGAGAACTGAGAGCTAGAGAGATGAAGTAACTTGCCCAAGCTCACCATGTTTGGTGGGAGCAGAGCTGGCACTAGCTCTGTAACATCCCATACTTCTTTCTCATTTAGAATACTTCCAACTATTTCATTTATGTATAAGGGGTTTTTGTACCATCTAGATTGTAGGCTCCATACAGGTACTATCACATCTGTCTTCACCACACCATCCCCAGCCCCTGACAGAGTCCCTGAAATATTACAGAATACTCAATAAATATTTTTTGACAGACTCACTAAAGTGAGAGCTTCTTGAGAACAAGACTAATAGTCAGCATTTAATGAGAGCTTATGTGTGCCAGGCAGAGTTCAAAGAACTTATTTGTGTTAGTTTACTTAACCCTCAGAATAACCCTGAGTCATTATCGTCTTTGCCATCTTAGAGAAGACAGCACAGCCCAGAGAGATTAAGTAAATTACCCAGGATCACACAGGAAGTGGCCGGCCTGTGTCTCTCACCCAGGCATTGTATATCAGAACCCACTCTCTTTTTTTTTTTTTTAATGACTGACAGTAAGACATCTCTTGTTTATTTCCAGAAATATTCATTAAGACGAGGCAGGAGATTTATCCAGAGCTGTAAACTTGGTACAGGCAGATAGAGACACTAATAAGATATTAATGATGTTATATATTGTTTATTTTTGTTTTTTTTAACATCTTAATTGGGGTATAATTGCTTTACAATGGTGTCTTAGTTTCTGCTTTATAACAAAGTGAATCAGTTATACATATACATATGCAGAACCCACTCTCTTATTCACCATAAAATACTGCCTCTTCATCCATCTCTTCTGTATCCACAGCTAACACATAGACAGCACTCAATCCATATTTATAGAATAAATGCCACATCAACAGACAAGAGCCCAAGCCTATGACTCTTTCAGCATCAGGTAGTCCCACTGGTTGCACTACATATGTGGCCACTGTCCCAGCTCTGACTGAGGCACCCTGATCCCCTCTGGCTGAAAAGAATGGCTAGTTGGGTTTTTTCTTATTCTGGCTGAGCCTTCTTCCCTCAGCCCAGTCTTCCAGAGTCAGCCCCGTCCTTTAGGAAAGAGTGCCCTCTGCTGACACAGACCAGCTCTTGTTGTGTGCATCCCTTTGGTACTGCAGTGTGAGCTGTGAAAAACATTCAGCCAGTTCCATCCAGCCCGAGCCCTCTGGACACATCACCTCCTGCTGCTGCATCCAGATTAATTTTAAGACCAAGCCAGATGGAGAATTGAGGTTACTGCATAATGAGCACGCTTTGGCCCTGAGTCTTGTTGCCTGTCCGTTCCTCCTGCTGAGGCACCCCTTGGCCATCTTCTGCCTCTTCCTGCCCCTCCCCCACTACAGGGTCCACGCTGAAAAATCCCACACAAATTGCATCCCTTTGTTAGCAGTATAGGGTCTTTGGTTTTCCTGACTGCTGACTTTCTGAGATTCTCTCTCTGAGCCCTATTTTCTTACCGGCTCCTCTCCTATTTTCACTTACTGTCTCAGTGAATACTATGTTTTTCTTGCTGCCACAGGGGCCCACATGCAGCCTGGGATGGCTCCCAGAGGCCCCCCATTCCAATTCCCCTGCTCCAGTGGGGCTGCATTCAGTGTGTAGCAATGATGATGATTTCCTTTGGGCTTAAATTCCAGAACTGAACCCAAGGGGGAGGAGAGATGTGGTGAAGTCACCACTGGGTGAGGATTGGAGGGGTCTCCTAACCACTCCAGCTCCTGCTGAGGTTCTAAGGAAAAGAAAAATGACAAGTGATATTATTGTCATTCATTTTTTAACTTCCCCTTCATAAATTCTTAAAAATGGTATAAAAATGAATCCAAGGGGCACTGCGAGAAAGAGAGAGAGAGAGATTGACAAACATAGACAAGCATCTACCCAATAGCCATGGTCCAGATATAGCATGGCAAACCATTGGCCATACAGGACAAGAGCAGGAGAGGGAGACTTTTGGACACCAGAGGGGCAGACTCCCTGAAAAAACATTGGCTACATGGCCTCTTAATGGTCCAGCTCTGACCATCCATGTTGGAAGACTGTGAGAAAGTACTTCAATGACTTCATGATACAGAAAATTTGGGTGGAGCTTCCCTGGTGGCGCAGTGGTTGAGAGTCCGCCTGCCGATGCAGGGGACACGGGTTTGTGCCCCGGTCCGGGAAGATCCCACGTGCCGCGGAGTGGCTGGGCCCGTGAGCCATGGCCGCTGCGCCTGCGCGTCCGGAGCCTGTGCTCCGCAACGGGAGAGGCCACAACAGTGAGAGGACCAGGTACCGCAAAAAAAAAGACCCAGATGCCTCTGACACCTCTACCCCTTATGCCCATCACGATGCTCCCTTCCAAATTTCCACATTTATGGGTATCAGTGGGCTGGACCAGAGTCTGGGTCCTAGATGTCCCTCCTCTGGAGACCTCTAAGACTCCAAAACTTCCACTTTCCTGATTTCCTTTCCAAGGAGCGAACAGATGAAGCTTGTATGAGAAACCATCACTCTTCTTTCCACTTCCTTTTAATACATGACCCCTATACTGTTCGCAAATGCTAGTTGTGCCTATCGGGATCCTTAGTTGTAGTTATTACTCCAAGTGATATATAATTAACTACTTAATTCTTTTTTCCTTCATTAAACTGTAAGCAAATTGAGAGCAGAAGCTTCTTGTTTTCTGTTCCATCACCTGTAACTAGTGCAAGAGTTGCATCATTGCTATTCAATAACTGATGGTAGAAGAGATGAAACATTTGCTTAAAAATAAGTTGCGCATCCTCTGGGTTCTGGGCTGCTTTGGGAGCCCACCCAAGCACACATGTCAGATCACCTGAAGCTGAACATCATTGTCCCTGGAGAGGACCTGCTCAGAGCTGCCCACTCAGTTCTGCTAAAGAGAAGCTGCTAGGGACTCCTATGAATGGACCTGCTCAGTTTGCATCCAGCCACAGAAACTAAGCTCTTTTGCACACCATGTGCTTCTAGGATGGGCAGCGTTCCTGGCCCTCCTGGAGAGCGTTAGAAGGCGCCCTGTGACAGCCTGGAAGGTACACTGCTCAGATCTCCCTCTAAGGAACCTGTCCCCAAGAATGAACTTTCAGGATCCACTGCAACATTTGAAGCAATGTTAACCTCTCCCCAGATGGCTCCAGCCACTGAGCACAGCAGGGGTGCTGTTGATCCTGGGAGGAAGACACTCATGTGCGTTCCCAAGCATCCAGAAATCATGGCATCAGTGCCAGACTTCAGAAACATTGCCTTGGACATGTCTCTGATTCTTGTACAACAGGATATGGAGGAAGGGTCCAATGGGAGTGTCTGCCACATAGACGGAGGAAGACGTGAGGTGAGGATGTGTGACAGCCCGGGGAAGATGCCTTTACCATGTACATTTTATTGTGTAAAGCAGTGGAAAATTGTATTCCCTGGAATTCCCAAAGGTTCTGATGGTTGTGAGAAAAGCTGCAGTCATGTGTGTGAGTAGGGTGAATTATACTTCCCAGGGAATACAGTGCAGCAAAACAAGTTCACAGGTCTGGAGGGGTGTGTGTGTGTGCGTGTGTGTGTGTGTGCGATCAACAAGGGAGAACTCCACAGTAGGGAGATGCCTAGAAAGGCAGAGAGGTGCACAGGAGAGCTCAGTGGACTCAGGGATAAGGGGAGTTCGTGGAAAGGAGAGAGAGAAAAGAGAGGAAAGAGTTGGTCCTAGACCCACTGCCTGAAGAAAGAGACAGACTGAAGCTAAGAGGGTGTCTAAAGAGGACTGCACTGTATGAACATACGCTTCCTGGTGAAACACTTGAAATGCTTTCAGTTGCATTTTTCTACCAGACGCTATTTCTTTAAATGTGACTTAGTCCAGGCTCAAAAAGTAATACTCTGATCACATTTTGTGTGGGCACCTCCTCCCTTGTGCTCTAAGTATTTACACTCTGGGCCAAGCATCTTTCATGGGGTCCCATGACCCTACTGGGGGTGCTGAGCTGTGAAGACATAACTCAGGGTCCAGTATGATGCTGAAACTAAGCCTGATTTACAAGGTACAGTTAAGTCAATCTGTCTGAGTTGTAGCTATGTGCACAGCTGTTCCTGAGCTGCCTGCCATTATACAGGGATGGTTCACATGCTTCAGGGTAAACAAACACATTGAGCTCCTGCTGAATGACAGGCACTGGGTGCTCAATGGCCTCAGATCAGTGGTCCATGACCTGGATTCAGAGCCCACCAGGTGCAACTCTTGCAGAATTCTTACTGAAAAGGAAAGTTAACAGGATGAACATCATTCAAGTATCCTTTCCAGGAACCCATGTGTCCTGAGTCTAGTCTTTCTCTCTGCCTTCTAGCTACAAAGTGGTTTCTGAAAAAGTGTTCTCTGGGAAAGGATCTGATATTATGATGTCTCACTTACTTAAAGCCAGTGAGTGAGTGCATGAGAATATAAGATACATGGATGTTCAGTGTAACATTGTCCATAATAGGGAAAAATTGGAAACAGTTAAATGTCCACCAGCAGGGAACTGATTAAATATATCACCATATATCAATACAATGACATATTAAACTGTTTCTAAAGATCTATGCTACTTAGGGTAAAGCGGTGCATCCCCAGTGAACACAGGCATATTCAAATTCCCCAACCTTTCTTAAGACACTCCACAACAATTAAAAAATGCAAAATCTTAAAAAAGAAGAAAAAAAATACTGCTTGCTATACTAAGCAGTTCTAAAAATACTGGTTTATGAAATGGTCACGCGCATGAGAGAAGAAAAGAAGAGAAATGTGTGAGGAAAAATAAAATGCAACTAAAAGAAAAAAGTAGATCTACATATAATGACAGAAAATATGCCCAAGATATAGTATTTTGCTTAGCAAGAAAAGCAAATGGTAGAATAATATGTGTAGAATAATCCCATCTGCTGAATTAAATTATATGGACTGTCTTTAAGTTTCATTTCAAGCCCCAAAGCTGAAAACGGTAGGTGTTAAAGACCCCTGCATTCTAAAGGGAAGTGCCCTAGAGAGAAGACTAGAAAATCAAAGGGAAGTTTAGGTTACTCATATGAATAGAGTCTTGTGATGCTTTTCTTTTTCCCCTCAAAACCAGCCAATAGATGAATATCCCAAGGGAATAATTGACAAGACAAGAGGTACCTACAGGAAAGGGAGACTGGCTTCTTACTGCCTAGCTTAACACTTGCATCTCATAGGCTTACCTAGGTGTACCACAGCGTAACAAGTTGAGAGTTCTGAGCAAATGACTGCTGCCTACTTACCACTGGCTGGAGCTAGTCATGACGGAGGACACGGGGAGAGGGGTCAGTGGTTGGGCAAGCTGCACTTCCAGCATTCAGTGGGTCGAGACTTTTTCCATTGGATTTCCTATGAGTTTCCTATAAGCCTAGTGGATGCTATGAAGAGTAACCATACTATTCCTTTTTATGGCTAACATTCCATCGTATATATGTACCACGTCTTCTTTATCCATTCGTCTGTTGATGGACACCCCGGATGCTTCCATGTCCTGGCTCTTGTAAATAGTACTGCAATGAACATTGGGGTGCATGTGTCTTTTTGAATTAACCTGTTGTATAGCACAGGGAGCTCAGCTTGATGCTCTGTTGTGACCTAGATGAGCGGGATGGGGCGGGGAGGGAGGTCCAAGAAGGAGGGGATATGGGGATATAGGTATACATATAGCTGATTCACTTCGTTGTACAGCAGAAACTAACACAACTTTGAAAAGCAATTATATCCCAATTAAAAAAGTAAAAGTAGCCATACAAGAACCGCTTTGATGAGATCCCACCCAACAAGGCTGCCCTCTGGGGCAAAGGGAGTCCACCGGTAAGAAGCTATTGATTGTACCTGTAGGGGCAGGCCCCGAGTAAGGCTCCCAATAGGTCAGCCAGCAGGAAACTGGAGAGTGAGGAGGTCCCCTATGACAGACCTCCCAAGAAGTTGCTGCCACACTAGAAGATGTGTAGCAACTACGTCAGCCGAGAGAGCAGCCACTAAATAAAAAGAACTTTATCCCTTTATCCCTCTTCCTCTGGTCCTAGGAGGAGGGGACAGAAGGAGAATGAATGGCCCCTTTCCCACTGCAGGTGTCTGAACCACAGGTCAGGCCGATGATTAGGGGAAAAGAAAAGCTTTGAACTGGATGTGACACTTAAGTTTTAAATGGAACTAAACTAGACTATTTTTTCACTGCCTGAAAGTGGTCAGAAAGCTATTGTGTCTGCTCAAGCCAGTCTTCAGGGGCAAGCAAGCTTCTATATAATGTGATAGATAGCAACAGCAGAGCTAAGAGAAAAATGAAGCTGTTTCTTGTTTCAAGTTCAACCCATTCAATAAAACTATATATATAGCTATTCTTCTGTATCCACAAAAGAATTCTAGAGAAACACAAAAGGAAATGACAGTGGATATCTCTGCAACCAGAAGGGATAAATGGAGTGAGCGCTTGACTTTTCAGTTTGTACTTGTCCTGTGTTATTTGGGTGCTCCCTAACAAGCTTGTATTACCTCTATAATCTAAATAATTCATTTTCTAAAAATGTGGGTATGCTAACCAAAGTGTCTAGTCCAGAATCTTGTAGTCTCCCGCTCAGCTAGTGAGTTTTAGGAGGAGAAGGGTTTGTTCGGTGATGCAATGGTAAACCAGTGGCTGGAGGAGAAAACCATTCCTGGATTTGTATTATTTACCGATTTCCATGGTGTAAACACTGCAACCACAGTTGATTTCAAATTACCAACAGTTTAACCACTGGCTCCCTAAATCCCTGGCTATTTAACAAGTGGCTTAATCCAGCTGCAGCATAGCAGAAGAGCACCGCGTAGGAGGCAGCGGCTGGTGTCCTTTTCCTGGACCCTGGCAGTTCGTCTCCAGGCTCTGTTAATTACCAGCTGACTGACCGAAAAGGGTCCCCAGAAAATGTCAGGGCATTCCAGCAGGGCGGTTGGACCCCAACAAACTGCCCATTTGAGCCACGTGGAAGATTCTAGGAGAGCTGGGAGGGCATTAACAGGCAGAACGGTGTGTCAGAAGAGACAGAGGAGCGGTGCAAAATCTCAGTCATAAGTGACCCTTTGCAGCCATAGAGCTCCTCCGGAGCAAGGGTGAGAAGAATGTTGGAAAGTCACAAAGCTGAATATTCTACTTCAACCTGCCGCTGTCTAATAATGGTAGTAATGTGATCATAACAATTTATATTTTATATATATATATATATATATAGTCTTTTACAGATTCTTTTCCATTATAGGGTATTGCAAGATATTGAATATAATTCCCTGTGCTATATAGTAGGTCCTTATTGGTTATCTATTTTATAGGTAGTAGTGTGTATCTGTTAATCCCATACTCCTAATTTATCCCTCTCCCCACCTTATCCCCTTTGGTAACCACAAATTTGTTTCTATGACTGTGAGTCTGCTTCTAGTATGATAATCTCACCTAGTATGATAACTTCAAGGTCCTAGTATGATAATCTCAAGGTCCAGCCACGTTGCTGTCAATGGCATTACTTCATTCTTTTTATGGCTGAGTAATATTCCATTGTGTGTGTGTATATATATATATATACACCACATCTTTATCCATTCATCTGTTGATGAGCACTTAGAACAACGACAATTTATTGAAAGCTCACTCTGTGTTATATGTTTACTATGTGCTAAAACGCTGTATACCCCTCACAGCAATCATACAAGATAAGAGCTGTTATCATTTCCACCTTACAGGACAGGAAACTGAGACTTAGGTTAAACAACTTGTCCAAGACCCTCAAGTTCGTTACTGGTAAAACTGAGATTCAAACCAACGTCTTATTCCAAAGCAGAGCTGGATTTCTGCACAGGTGCATTAAGCCTCATGTCAGAGTGAAGCAGTGTCCCCCACAGTAAACCAGGATCCAGTAGCAGATGTGGAACTCTGACCTGAAAATGTCCAGATATAACTGCCACCTCCTGGTCTCCCCCAGGACAGGAGTGGATCGGGGCACAGCTGCTTCTTGGGGATAGAGTAGAGTCCAGGAGCTTTCTAACGTTGCTATGTGAGCTTTGGGCAAGTCATTTCATCTCTCCTAGTCTCTGTGTCACTTATAAAAGTAGAGAATTGAATCAAATAATCTCTAAGAATGACAGACCCTTGTTGACACACCCATTTCTCTAACAGTGCAAATACCGGGAAGCCTGGGGAAATGAGTGTCTACTTTATGTAACAGTCGTTCCACAAAAACATATCACTACGCATCAGGCATCGTTCTGAAAGACATTGAGGATACACTCTTCTCTAACAAAAAGCTGAGGTCTTCAGAAATCGGAAAAGAGAGATGAGTTGGTCGAGGAAATTAGCAATTCCACACATAGATGTACTGAGTGCCTACAGAGTGCCTGATATTTCACAAGATCTGGGGAACCCACTCAGAAGTCACATTATTACAACAAGAAACGGAGGGCCGCTGGAGTCAGACTGAACTGCGGAATTATGTGGCCCTGGGCAACCCATCTCCAAACCTCTGTTTCCTGGTCTTTAAGTCAGGGATAGTGCCAAATTCCCTTCTCAGGATAAAATTGAGATAGCCTATGTAGAGAGCTCAGTGCAGTCTCAGGCATGAGTGGACCCTCAATAAATGATATCTGTGCTGATGATGAAGAAACAGCCTACTTTATTGGGATCCCACAGGCACAGTTGGTCCGGAATGGGCAGAACCCACGTGGCTATTTTGATGGACTCAGGAAGTAGTTGAGCTCCTGAAAGAAGGCACAGAGGTGTCACGTATCAGGACTCAGCAACATCTATGTGCTACATAGGTTTGGGCGCCTGGAGGTTCCAGAGCCTCTGGGGAGGATGAGGAAAGAAGAGGATACCCTTGCCAGGTTTCCTTGAGCTCCACAGAGATAGACACACATTAAAAGCCGCTGATGCTCCAGATATGGACAGCTGGGGAATCTCCCCTAGATATACCTCTAAGCTTTGAGGATAGCAAATCCAGGAAAAACATACTGCTGTTTTCAAGGCCTTCCCACACCTCTGTTCTGCACCCTTGGCCCCAGAGCCCTGAACTTCACAATGTTCATATTACAGTCACCCCTGTCTAACTCCAAGGGGAAGGCCTATGGCTTTTCAGAGCTCTTTCTCCCTCTGTATCAGTTTATTCACTGGTACCTCATCCCTGCTCTCAGAAAAGCAACACTAGGGAGCGTATGTTCATCAGGGCGGCATACTCTGTGGCTCCTTCCTTTCCACCTCCCACTTATGGAGGTTAGAAAGCTTCTCCTACAGCTAGAGGTGGCAGGTGAAATCTAAGGAGACATCCACTAGGAGTTTTCTGGAAAATCTTTTGTGTGTGTGTGTGTGTGTGTGTGTGTGTGTGTGTGTGTGTGTGTGTTACGCGGGCCTCTCACTGTTGTGGCCTCTCCCGCTGCGGAGTACAGGCTCCGGACGCGCAGGCCCGGCAGCCATGGCTCACGGGCCTAGCCGTTCCGTGGCATGTGGGATCTTCCCAGACGGGGCACGAACCTGTGTCCCCTGCATCGGCAGGTGGACTCTCAACCACTGCGCCACCAGGGAAGCCCCTGGAAAATCTTTTGCTTCCTCATAAAAGTGACAGGAGCAGTTGGTGGCACTGGCTTTCCTTCCTGCCTTGAGTAGCTGTGTGATACCTAGAGTTGCAGTAGCTATCCTATGACCTCAGGGTGACAGTCATGAGAATGCAAAGCCAAGATGCTAAACATGGTGAGGTCCTCAATGATGCTACGGAGCTGACACATCAGCACAGAGACTGCCTATGCCCAGAGTGCTTGTTTGTAAACCATAAATTCTCTCATATCAGAAGCCAATGTTAGCTGAGTATTTTATTTCTCATGAACAAAAGCATTTCCAACAGGTAAAATCAAGTAAACCAGCGATTGAAACATGAATATTAGAGAAGACGGGGCTTAGAGTTAGGGTGACCAACTTGCCCTGGTTTGCCCAGGACTTTCCTGGTTTGGGCACTGAAAATTCCACACCCTGGAACTCCTTCGATGTCAGGTAAACAAGAATGGCTGATCATCCTAGTAGACATACCCCCTCAGTTCATAGAAGAAAATGCTAAGCGCCAAGGAAGAAAGAGGTATGTCCAGGATAACACAGGACATGGCCAAGCCTGGACCATAATCCAGATTCCTGAGTGCACTGAGAGCTCTTTAGTCATGTTGCAAATCCACAGAGTCGTGCTGTCCTTCCCAAGAATCAAAATGACCAAAATTACCTCCTCCCAGTGGAAAACATGTGATTCCCTGGGACTCCTAATTAGGACCTGCTTCAGTCTAGTGTATAAGACACAGCTTCTGCAAATGCTGATGAATTTAGGGGAATGAGGCAAAGCCTGCATCTTCAGAGATCACTAGAGCAACGTTGGAGGGCGCAAGACCACCTCCTGGCTCCCAGAATGGGCTGGGGCAGGCGCAAAGCCTCTAGTCATCAGATGTGCTTTTGGTGAATGAGTGGCTCAATGTTAATGTAAGTTAACAGTCACAGGACATAAGCAGCACTGAATCAGTCCTCTACTCTTCATGGTTTCACATTCGACAAACACTTACTGGGGGCTGACTATGAGCTGAACCCAGGGGCTACTGGTTTCACCCTGTTATTTCACTTAACTTTCAGAACAGTACTGTGAAATAGGTACAATTGTATTATCTCTACTTCATAGATGAAAACATTGCCCTGAAGACCAGCTTGGTAACTGCAGACTCAAAGTCTATCTTTTTATCTTGCCTCAGTGTTGTTTTCCTTCTGTGCCCCCTCCTGCCTCCCTCCCCTCTCTTCTGTGGCTCTCCTTGGCCATTCCTCCTCTCTGCACCCTTCTCCAGGCTCACACTTGCCCCTCTTGAGCCTCGGGGACACAGGAGGGCAGCAACCAGCTGTAGCATGCCCCACTTATCCGTATAGACACCGGGTGACCTCACAGAGAGATGCTCAGGCTGGGGTTTTTGTGGAGCAGAGACTGTGGGATCCCCATAAACACTGATGTCAATATTTCTCATGCATGGACAGATGGGTCAGAGCTCTCAGAGACCCTGAACTACAATCCAGGCCCAACACTCACACTATGATATACAGTTTGATATCATTCATCTGCACTAATCTCTGGGTTATAAACTCTCTGAGCCTCAGTTTCCTCATCAGTTAAATGAGTATGAGATTACTCACCATACGGATCACTATGGAAAAGTGCCGAAGAGAAACCAGCCAACAGGACACAACTCCTTTCCTGGAAGAAAGGGAGGGTGTTGGATTCCTGACAGCCTCTTCCTACAGCCTTTCCAGAAGCACCTGCCCCCTTCACCTCCTCAGGATACACAGGGAGGCCTTCAGTGCTCCTGTCAAGGGGCACCACAGCCACAGCCTCAGGCCTCCGCCAGCTCCTTGGCCTGGACTTGGAGGGGCTTGGTTGACAGTGTGGGGACCTCACCCTTGGGAATTAACTGCGTTTTCCCTTTTGCAGTCAGTGTTCCCCTCAGACCCAAGAGGACGGTTTTCTGTGTCTGCCTTCTTTTCTTTTCCTGTTTTTTTGAACAGGGACCTATCATGTTAGTTACCTACCTGCAGGAGAAGATTAGAGGGATTGGAATTACGAGGGAGAGGTGGGTGGGATCTTGGGGTAAGAGAAATAGAGAGTGGTAAAGAAAGTGTCAGTTACACAAGATAAGTTCTAGAGCTCTGCTGTACAACATTGTATTGTGCACTTGAAATTTTTTAAAGATGGTAGACCTCGTGTCAAGTGTTCTTGCCACAAGAAAAATAAAAGAAAAACGACTGCCCTGGCAGCTGGATTGGCTGGTGGCTCAGGCCAGCAGATGGCAGCACTGCACCACAGAATCTGATGTGACCCTGCTAAAGGGACACCAAAGTGTCCCGAACAAGAAGACTGGGAGGAACAACAGGAAGCGTGGGATGGGTTTGGAGTAGGGAGCAGAGAGAAGACGCAGAAGCTGTGACCAGAACCCACAGCGGGAGGGTCAGTAAGGAGACTGCTAGATGCTGAGCCTCAGCTCCGGAGTTTCACTCCCAGGATGGAGTCAGCAGGATCTGGTACATCCAATGGGACCCCGTCCTAATTTTAAGACATCACTCTGTCATCGACCCTTTGGGTGACTTTAGGCAAAGCCATTTCACTTCTCTCAACCTGTAAAAGGAAGCTGTCATAGTCCACTCAGGCAGCCATAACAATATACTGCAAACTGGGCGGCTGAAACAGCAGACATTTATTCTCTCACAGTCCCAAAGGCTGGATAATCCACGACGGAGGTGCCCTCAGAGTTAGTTTCTGATGAGACCTCTTTTCCTGGCGTTTTGCTTTGTCCTCACGTGTCCTCTGGGATGGGGGGTGGGGGGACTGGCTGGAGAAGGAGAGGAAATCTCTCTCATGTCTCTTGCACTTACAAGGACACCAGTCTTATCAGATTAGGACCTCATCCTTGCAAATTCATTTAATGTTACTTACTTCGTTATAGGCCCTATCTCTAAACACAGTCACGTTGGGCAGTTAGGGTTCCAACATACAGATCTGGGAAGAACACAGTTCGGTCCGTAACAGAAGCTAACAAGAATACCTATTTGACATGGATGTTATGGGAATCCATCAAAATAAATACATAACAAACTGTATCATTCTGTCCACTCTAGGCAGTGACTAGAGACCTGTTTAAAATTCCCTAAGGAAGGAAGGAGAATGATGGTGTCCTTTCTTTTCTCCTACCTCATCTCAGGCAAGTCCAGGCTTTCCCTCCCTGAAAGATGAGCTGTTTAATATCCTACACTTCCTTCTTGAACGTCATAGCAAGACTGCCTAAGACTAGACTTTAGAAAGGACTTGCTGGTGGGCAAGAGGCATTAGGCAGAAGGTGAGAGAGGGTAAATTATCTCCTTTCTCTTCCCACTGGAGATCCATAAATAGGGAAAACTGAAGTCTTTGTCGTCTATCCAGGCAAGATGGTATTGATACAAAGGAAAGAGACCTCATTCAGGTGGCCTCAACCTCGGGGAAACAGCTAACCCCCTCAAGGTCAGGACACTGGGAAGCACATTTGGAATCTGTAGGCTCTTGCTGGAAGGTTATGGGTGGGATAGGCTTGGAAAGGATCTTCGATAAAAGTGTAGAGCACGACACTTGCACGTGGATCTGCGTCCACTTGCTTCCTTTCCAGTGACTCCACCCAAACACGCTTCTCCAGCCCAACAGGGGCTCCTCTCTCCATTTATGGTGCCAGTTAGAAACTCAAAGAACCTTAAAGATTGGCCATGTGCTTCCACTGCCTTTGGGGACTGGGGAAGATATGAGAGAGAGAAGGGAAGCAGAGGTGGGAGGATGAGGAGGTCAACATCACAATTGTTTTTATTATCATCCTCATTAGTATCATCATCAACAACAGCCCACATTTTTTAACTCCCTGGGCGGGGCAGGCTCTGGGCTAGCTAGAGCAGGGGGCATGTTCAGTTAATGCTGAGTCACCTAGTTTAAGGAGACACCTAGTATAGCCAGGGAGACAGGCCAATGAATGGCATGGATAATGTATTTAATGTATGCCTGGCACTTCGTAGGTTTTCAAGAACTTCACGGAGGCAGTAAGCCTAGTTCAGGTAGCCTGGGAAGACTTCATGCAGGAGGTGGCTTTGAGCAGTAAGCCTAGTTCAGGTAGCCTGGGAAGACTTCATGCAAGAGGTGGCTTTGAGCTGAAGACTGAACAAAAAAGTAGCAGTTAGACAAGAGAATAGAAGGGCAATGCAAGCAGGAGGGATGCTGCAAGCCAATGCTTAGAGAAAGGACGAGACACACCTTGTTTGGGGGCTCCAATGGCTAGCGCAGGGATAAGAAGAGGAGGAACGATAAGACTGGGAACAAACTGGGGACAGTTCTTGGAGGGTCTTGAATGTCAGGTGGGCATTTAGATTTCCACATGAGGCCCTGGAGAGCTCCTGAAGCTGGGGTGTGTCTCCCCTCCACCTAGAGGTAAGACCTAACATTTTTAGACCAGTCTCTACACATTTATTTCCTCCCTTCACTGTCTCCCCAAAGATTAGACTAGGGACTCACATCCTTCTCCCCGTAACATCAATTTGACTTAGAGCAAATCACTGGGGCCTGCACGTCTTCCTCCTGGATCCAGAAGGCTCAGCATAGATCTGGGGGGAGGACTCTCAGCTCCCCTTCCCTTCCCTGGCCTTCCCATTCCAGTTCCCCTGGCTGTGTACTTGTGTGAGATCATAAGTCACGGTACCATAAACCACTCCAGAGTGTGTAATAAGTGAATTATTTACTAGTGACCCTGGCTAAATGTTCAGAGGGATAAATGATTAAGCCACAGATCTGTCAAAAAGTTCTCATAAATAAGTAGTTCTGTGCTGCCTTAATGGGCTTTGTAAATTACTCATTCGTGCCATTGCTGAATCACTCTCTGGGGTAAATTCCGCATACCTGCTGATTTACCGCTGCAGTCTGGACAAGACGGGACAAATTCTGCTAGCCAGCTGGGTAGATTTCCAGGTGCTAGGCCACCTGGCAGAGTCCCCAGGGATGAGGACATCTTCCCGTGTCACCTCACAAGAATGTGAGGTCAGAGGTAGACTGGCCTTCTTGGCCACCTGGAGGTTCATCATATGCAGGGTAACTGCAGTGCCCAGGGTTCTTTTCCTACAGACATTCACCCAGTGAGCATGCTCTTAACACCTCCCGTGTTCCAGGCTCTGTGCCAGTGAACAAAAACACAGAAGTGTGCCCTGCAAGTTCAGTCTAATGATGGAGACAAGAATGGACATACAATGTGATCAAAGCCACGCTAGAGTGCTACTCGAGCCCATTGGGGAAATAGCGAACTCACCTGGAGAAATTGGGGAAGACACCTGCGTGTGGGATTTAAGAGTGCTCACTGTCTAGAGAGGCCTGGTTCCAACTCAATCGAGATGGGCTGCACTGTGTCACTGTGATACAAACAGCCCTACAATCTCAGTGTCGTACAACCACAAAGACTTACTGCAGCTCAGCTGAGGGCTCTACTCCAGCCCCCCACCATCCTCCCACCAGGACCCAGGCTGATGGTACAGCACCACCTGGGACACTGCCAGTCGTTGCAGCCGAGGAAAAAGAGAATGTGGCAAAGCACACCCCAGATCCTAGAGCTGCTGTCCGGAAGGGTCACTTCTACTCCCATTTCACTGGCCAGAGGAGTCATATAGCTGTGCTCCAGTTCAACGGAGACAACCTGGAGAAAGAAAGACAGAAAGAGACAGGGACAGGGACAGAGACAGATTGAGAGGGAGAAATATTTGTGAACAGCCCGAAGGCTTACCCCAAGTGCAAATTCTGACTCTAGGAATGTGTTAACTATACAGCTGTCAGCAAACTCCTGAACTTCTTTATCTTTTCATTTCTTCAGCTGTGAAATAGGGGTAATAATAATAGGTACTATTTTTTAGAGCATTAAGTGAGATCACCCATGTTATACACTTAGCACTGTGCCTGGTACACGGTAAATGCTCAGTCGCTTGGTTGGCTATTGTTATTACAGTTCTCATTATCAGTAGGAGTAGTAGTCGTCATCGTCATCGTAGTAGTATCCTAGCAGAAGCTGAATATTGAAGAGTGAATGGGTCACACCCACAAACACACATGCACAAACACGTATATGCACACTGACTTTCACTGGTGAACTTATTCTTGGGTGAACCATCCTCCCAGCATCTGCTCTCCATCACCACCAGCACCATCTTCAATCAGAAGCAGATGGCAGTGACGGCAGGGCAGCAGGCCTGAGCAGCTGCGCCACCATCTTCCATCTTCTTTGCACACACGCTAAGCATTTGCCTCGTACAGGTCACTCACCCACGCCAGGCCTCAGGTACCTACTTCACTGCAAATCCAGAGCAACAATATCACCTAAAGACCTGAGAGCTGGACCAGATGACCTCTTGAATTCCCCTTCCATTCCCAGGCCTTTGATTCTCCCTTCCAACTGTCATCACCCTCAAGCCTTGCCGCTCTCTGGCCCACCTCCCTGCACTGGTCCTGCATGACTCAGGCCTAAGTTCCCAGTGGCCTGGGAAGAAGAGGAGAAACATCAGATGTGGCATGGGCTTCCTCTGCCTTCCCAGAGGCCAGAGAGGTATCTGTTCCTGTGGCTCTCACGGCAGCCTAAACCGTGTGCCAAGGGGACAGGAGGAAAAGATCTTGTAAATCAGCTTGTTTAGCTCTGAGTGTTTCAAGCTGACTGGTAGAGACCCAAACCCATTGCTGGGAGGAGGGCCCTGAACTGTCGTTGACCATCAAGGCTCCGTGCCTTCTTCAACTTTCATGGGGACCACAAGGCTTAACAAGGCCTGTTGCTTAGCTTATCAAAGGTACCATTCTGGGCCCACAGGTCATAGCCCTGCCCACTCTGCCTAAGTAGGCCTGGGGCGGCTGCGAGGTTTTATTTCCACTCTAAAACTGAAGACGTGCTTTCCCATCTTTCACAATCCGACCAACTCACACTTACTCACAGCCTGGCAGGCTATCGGTGTTGCAGGAGCATCAGTCAACCCTTTATTCAGTTCATTCCACACCAGGTCCCTACCCTGAGCGAGGTGCTGTGTTGGGAGAGGTGAGCCCTCAGGCATCTCTATGGTGCCGTCTCGGCCTCCTGGACATGTGCCGGCTACTGGGGAGAATGACACATGTGTGTTGGGAAATGACTTAAAGCAAGAGGTGTTACAGGTGTAAAGGGTCAGTGGAAGAACAAGAGCCCTCTGATAACAAGCAGCTGGTAAAGGAAAGGCTGTGACCTCAGAAGCTCTCCTTACCCACTTTCCAGTCCTGTGGACATGGTCCTGGCCTTGGAGAAGGCAGGCACATTAGGGCTATCAGGGTCTGACCACCGAGCGGAGGGAACCAGACAGCTACAGAGGTGAGAAAAGTGGGACAGGAGAAAGCGAGAATGATGCTGCGTAGGTCGGGGGCCCCTCTCTTGTTTCCAGAAGCAAGGGAGATCTGGGCCTGGTGGGATGGGGCATAAAGATGGGGAAACTGGGACTTCCCTGGCGGTCCGGTGGTTAAGGTAAGACTCCACGCTTCCAGTGGAGGGGAGGAGGGTTCGATCCCTGGTCAGGGAATTAAGATCCCGCATGCTGCATGGTGCAGCCAGAAAAGAAAAAAAAAAGACGGGGAAACTTACAAATTTTTGCTCCTCACATGTAATCCT
This sequence comes from Orcinus orca, assembly GCF_937001465.1. NCBI lineage: Eukaryota > Metazoa > Chordata > Mammalia > Artiodactyla > Delphinidae > Orcinus > Orcinus orca. The sequence goes on along the minus strand of NC_064559.1, from coordinate 98,105,492 downwards.
TCTCATAATAAAATCAAAACAAATGTTTAGGACTTCCCTGGTGGCGCAGTGGTTAAGAATCCGCCTGCCATGCAGGGGACACGGGTTCGAGCCCTAGTTCGGGAAGAGCCCACATGTCGTGGAGCAACTAAGCCCGAGCGCCACAGCTACTGAAGCCCGCGGCCTAGAGCCTGTGCTCCGCAACAAGAGAAGCCACCGCAATGAGAAGCCTGTGCACCTCAACGAAGAGTAGCCTCTGCTCGCTGCAACTTAGGGAAAAGCCCACACGCAGCAGCAAAGACCCAATGCAATAAAAAATTAATTAGTTAATTAAAAAACAAATATTTGTTGCATATCTACTATGTTTCATGAACTGGGTTAGACACTTTCATTCTATGATTTAATTTACTCCTCACAGCAGCCCTTTGCTTGCATTTTGTATACCCTGCTTCCCAACAAAACGAGGCTCAAGGAAAGAACTGGCTCATACATTGATGAATGTGATGAGCCAGGACACACAATCAGGTCTTTGGAATCCTGCTTCCAGGATTTTGCGATCCCCCTTACAACCATCCTATAGGCGGCCACAGTGAACCTCTTAAAACACTCATCAAATTGTGTTGTTCCTCAGCCTAAAACCCTTCAACGGCTCCCATCCCCAGAATGAAGTCAAAACCCTTAGTATGACATACAAGTCCCTCTATGTCTGGCTAGCGATGTCTTCAATCTTACATCCTATCAATCCCTGTATCATTGTCTGCACCCGGTAATTGGAAGAACTAGTATTTACGGAGCATCTACTATGTACCAGACACTGTTATAAGCATTTCACATGTATTGTTTGTTTCTTCCTCATGACAACCCTATGAGGCAGATACTACTGTATCCCCACTTTATGGGTAAGGAAACAGATTCACAGCGTGGGTTAGTAATTTGCCCAAGGTCACATTATCTTGCAGAGTCTGGGAGTCACACCCAGGAAGTCGACTTCTAGAACAGAAATGCTGATCTCTTTGCGATCCCCACACCCAACCAGCTGCTTCAGGCTTCCATGATTTGACTTATATTCTTCCTTTTATCTAAAATATCATTTCCTTCTTTCTTCCCCTGGATAAAGATCACTTATCTTTTAGGTCCTGGTGTAGGACTTCTTTTCAAAGTATCTTTTTTCCCCTAAATTAGGTTAGAGTTTTTGGATTTTTCTAGAGTGTGTTGCTTTGGAACCAGGTGAGTATCTCTATGTGATGACTTCTGCTGATGTGTCTGTCTCTCCTTTTAGAATGAAAGGAGCTTGAGGACAGACTCTACCATATTCACTTTTATTTCTCCAAACTGAAGGAAAAAGCTCGACCCTACTTCCCCCTCCAGATACCACCGTATTTTCCCTTCTCTTTACAACATAACTTCTCAAACAGTTGTCTGTACTCACTGTTTCTAACGTCTCTCCTCACATTCTTTCTGGAACCCCCTTCAGCCAGGCCTCAGCCCTCATCACTCCACCAAGAAGGTTTACATCAAGGTCACCCAGGACTTCCTTATTTTCATTGTTATCTTGACCTACCAGCAGCCTTTGACACAGCTGACCGCTCGTTCCGGCTAGAAATTCCCTCTTCCCTTGCTTCCAGGACACCACACGCACTTCCTTGTGTTTCTTTTCACTTTCCTTCCAAGTCTCCTTTGCTGGTTCCCTCTCATCTCCCTGATCTGTACACATTGGAGTGTCCCCAAGTTCCATCCTTGGACCTTTTCTCTTTTCTTATCTACACTCACATCTTAGGTGATCTCATCCTGTCTCGTGGCTTTAAATACCATCTATATGCTAACAACTCCCCAATTTATATTACCTGCTCAGAATATCCTCTTCTGAATTCTAGATTCCATTACCTAACTATTTACTGGCTAGCTCCACTTGCATGTCTGATACACACCTCAATCTTAGCATATTTAACACCAAGCTCCTGACCTTCCCTTGTGCCCTCCAGCCTCTCCCATCAAGACCTGCACCTTCTGCGTTCTTCCCTGTCTCAGGAAATGACCGTGGCTCCTCCTTGCACTCAGACCCTGAGAGTCATTCTTGACTCTGCCATTTCTCTCACACCTCACATCTAATGTCAATGAATCATGTCCATTCCACCTTCAAAGCAAAACCAGACTCCATCCCCTTCTCACCCCTCTCACAGCTCTCACCCTGGTCCAAGTCACTCTTACGTGATGGTTGAGCCACGCCTCCCCACCCCCTCACCCCCAACCCAGCCCTTCTGCTTCTGCCTGTTTCCCATGGCTGCCAAAACGTTCCTGTGAAAACATGTCAGGCTGTATCATTATCATTCCTCTGCTCTAAACCTTCCACTGGCAGCACAGCACATCATACCGATATTAGAAGTCAGCGTCTTTGCAATGATCTCTAAGGCCTTTCTGACCTCTCCCTTTCTGTCCCTTTATTGTTCTCCTCACCCTCTGTGCTCAAGTTACACTCTCCTCTCTTTGCTGTTTCTCAGACACATTAGATGTGCTCCCCGCTTATGGCCTTTGCATTTGCTGTGCCCTCTCTGGAATGCTTTCCCCAGATTTCTGCATGTCTAACTCCCTCACCTACTACGGTTCTTCATTATATGTCACCTTTTCCATGAACCTTTCCCTGGCAACCCTCTCCTAACATTTTCTATTCCCTCTTTTTGCTTTATTTATCTCCTTAGTTATATCTAATTATCTATCTATCTTATTTATAATATTGTCTTACATAAACTTATAAGATTATAATTATAAACTTACTTATAATATTGTCTATTTCCCCTCCATAAAGGTAGAAGTTTTTATTTGGTTGGTTGCTTTGCTTTAATTACTGCCGTTTCTCCAATGCCTAGTGCAATACTTAGCACATAGTAGGCACTCAATAAATATTGGATGAATGAATGAACCTTTGTAACCTTAGCATCTAGATGAGCATTTGTGGAACTGAACAAGTCCTCCAAAATCCACTGTACAGTGACAGTGGTGTTTCTCTATTGGCAGCAAGCACTGCACATTTTTAAAGCATCAGATGTCACTCCATTCACATGTAAATACAGAAACATAGCCCCAAGCCAAAGAGAAATTACTTGTTTGTTCTCCTGTTTGTGCGGATTGCCTACGCCTCTATTCCCTCTATCAGACAGTCGACTGGAATGTAGTTCACTTACAAATAGAAGAAATGCCTTGAAAACCAGCTACTTGGTGAGTAAAGTTCTGGAAAATGCTCTCTTCAAAAAGAAAGAGGCAGTTTCTTGCTCACCTGGGAGGAAATTTCTGGTTTATTGTGTTTCTCTACAAAGTTATGGCTTTCCAATCCTGCCAGAAGCTACCCAGGGAGCACTGCCTTTCAGAATAGGGCTTCCAGTTCTGAAAAATTAATTTTAAATAGAGACACCATACACCTCCCCACAGGGCACTTAACAGAAAAGTGCTACTTAGACTCAACTTAGCTGCCAAGGCTGCTCAGGCTGGGGGACCTTCGGTGGGTGGCTCTCTGTCCCACTAGCCAATCCCCATAGGCCCAGCCTGGCTCCCGACCCCTCCTCCCTTCCAGAATTGCTACAGACAGTCCTGACTTCTCTTTTAAATGGTTGATGTTCCTCATCAGCCATTTAAATTCCACACAAATTTACTAATGCCTGTTTTTCACCCTGCAGCTGAACTAGGTACTGGGAGAGGGTATGAAGACAGAATGAGTGTACCATCCCTTCATTCATCAGAATTGGAGAAACTGTATCATTGGATCCCGCAAGAACCACCATATTCTTCATTAACTCACATTTGACTGAGTGCAGCCCCTGAGCCAGGCACTGTGTACAAGTCAGCAGACACAATGTATATACTTATTAAACAGACTGAATACTAAGAAAAGGCTTTAAATGCAAAGCAAACCAAGAGGCAGTTTGCTATAGTGGCAATAACATATCATTGGGATTCTGACAATCTGAGTTCATGGTCCATCACTGCTGCTTCTATGCTATGGGTAAGTTTCCTTGTTTTCCTCATCTGTAAAATAGAAATAATAACTCTCCTGCCTACTTCACAGGGCTATCATTTACAAGAATGAACGTGTCGTTATTTAAATTGTTATTGCTTCTAGTACAACTGCTGCTGCTACTAGACACAATCATTATTCTGGGAAGGGAGAGGCCAGTGTGAGTTCCCCAGGAAGGCTTCCTGGGGGAGGTAGAACTTGGAGCCTGGGCTGTTGCTATCTCATCCTAAGCATTCCTATCTACAGCCTGATCTCTGCCCACTGCAGCCAGTGAGCTCTCTAGCCGCAAGTCCGCTGTTTAATATCCTTACTACAACACAGATCACTCCCCTGATTCTAGCCTTTAAACTCCCCTTTGCCTTCAAGATAAAATCCAAACACCTCTAATGACTTCTGTGGTGCTGGGAAATCTTCTCCAATCTCAGGTCCTGCCAAGGCCGTCCTCACACCTTGCATTCTGCCTTTCTCAAGATTCCTCTTGCTCATAGACCTAGGTGTGAACATGCTCTTTTCTCCAGATAAAGTCCAGCCAACTCCTCTATTCACCCATCTCACATGTAGTCAATCTTCAAGACATGGCTCAAGAACCACCTCCTCCAGGAAGCCTTCCCTGACCCCCACATTGGGTTTTGTACTCCCCTCTGTTAACCCACTGTGCCCTTCGCCAACGTCTATCTCTAGCTCAGCACTTAACACAGCACTTTGTTATCGCTTGTTCATCTGTTCCTCCAGTCTGCAAAGTTCTTGAGGACCTGAAAAGTGCCTTGCACCTCTGCATCCTCAGAACACCCAGCGGTCTCTCAAAAAATAATTGCTAAATGAAGATATAAGCAATGGAAGAGAGCAGAATCAGTGGAGAGAAATGAAAAAGGCATTCCAGGCAGTGTAGTCAGGACAAATAAAGGCATGGAAGTTGGAATAAGTTGATGGTGGTGGGGTGGAAGAGTAATAAGCAGGCTAGTGGGTCCAGAGCCTCTGCTGTAAGGGATAACTAGGAAATAGGACTGGGAGGCTTGGTAGTGCCAGTCACGGAGGCTGTAAATGCTGGACCTGATCCCATAGGAAATAGTATAATGTGTGTCTGGGGACTTCCCTGGTGGCACAGTGGTTAAGAATCCACCTGCCAATGCAGGGGACACAGGTTTGATCCCTGGTCCGGGAAGATCCCACATGCCACAGAGCAGCTAAGCCCATGCACCACAACTACTGAGCCTGTGCTCTAGAGCCCATGAGCCACAACTTACTTAAGCCTGCATGCCCTAGAGCCCGAGCGCACTGCAACAAGAGAAGCCACTGCAGTGAGAAGCACGTGCACCTCAATGAAGAGTAGACCCCGCTTATTGCAACTACAGAAAGCCCTCACGAAGCAACGAAGACCCAACACAACCAAAAAAAAAAAAGAAAAAAATGTAGGTCTGACAAGGTGATGGTATTCTGAGACATTTATTCCAAGGAGGGAAGAGATGGGACCTGGGTGCCTGCCCTGTGTGCCAGAAGGGTGTCTGGAGAAGAAACTTGGCTGGTACCAGGTAGGAGTCTATTGGCAGTGATGAGGGCAGGTCAGACACAAACTTGGTGCAGGGATATTGCAGATGTAATTAAGGCCCCAAATCAGTTGATTCTGAGTTAATTAAAAGGGAGATTATCCTGAGTGAGCCTGCTTAATCAGATGAAAACCCTTAATAGAGGAGCTGGGCCCTCACTGAAGGAAGAGACTCAAAGCAACAGAAACAGTCTTCTGCCGGCCTTAGAAAAGTAAACATTCATAGTGTGAGCACCTATAGAGAGGGTGGGCTTCTAGGAGCTGAGGGCCTCAGTCCCACAACTACAAGGAACAGAGCAGAGAACCCTTTCACAGTCTCCATACCACAGCTCTACAGACTTCCAGGATGCTCTCCCTATATCCTGGGCTTTAGACCCACTGGGCTAGTAATTCCACCCCTCACCCCATTACCCTATTCCTGCTTCATGCCTTTCTTTCTGCCCAGACTTCTGACCTACAGAACTGTGAGCAAATAAATGTGTGTTGTTTAAAACTGCTAAATTTATGGTATTTGGTTACACAGCAGTAGATAACTAATACAGGGAGGAAAAAAAATTTGACCTATAAGGTTTACTTCTAATCTTAGCCCCTTTCTCAAGGACATCACTAATCTAAGAGATCTTGAGTCAGCAAAGTATCAAAGAAATACATCCAGGGTGAGCTTCTGTAGGGTCTTTTTCATGAAGAAGACTCCACAGAGAAGAACAGCTACAGCTCCCCCACTAGTTCGAAACATCCCCAAGGCCAGAGACCACATTTCCTGCTACATGTGGATCCTTTCTGCCCACCCTCCTGCCTTCCCTCCAGGCCCTTACATTTCTCAGGTATTAGGAAACCTTAATTGGTTAAGGTTTTCAAGGCTCTCCTCTCAAGAGAACAGGCATTGGAAACGACCCAAGGGTCCCTCTTTAGGGGCATTGTTAAATAAATCATGTTACGTCCATATAATGAAATACTATGAAGCTGTTAAAGTAAAAAGACAAGCCATCTGTAGAGCTATGGGGAAAATCTCCTGGATATACTGTTAAGTGAAGAAAGCAAGGGGTAGAACAATGAACATACCACCTTTTGTCTAAGAAAGGAGGACTATAAACACATTCATTTGTATGGGCTCGTGGAGGCGCTGGGAAGATAAAGCAAAAGCAAATTAATCCAGTTCCCCATAAGAGGTGGAATGGGGTTGGAGCAGGGTGAATGAAGATGGTAAAAACGAGAGTCCTCAATACATTCCTTTTTTTTTTTTGAACAGGACAAAATCGAATTTAATTTCATACCTACAGAAACACCACATACGTAAGAAGTTCAAAAACAGGAAGGTAAAATGAGGTATATATGCCATCCTGAGCTAAGGGATGGCTTAGTGGCTTCCAAGCACAAGAGGATAATTCACATGGACAGTAAGAGGGAAACCAAATATTGGGTAGTTAGTTTGTTCCACCATGCAACTGGCTCACTCAGATAAAATTTTTCTCTGGTAATAATTCTCATTCTGGGAAGGACCCCCAATTTAAATCCTTTTAGGTAGTTAAGGGAGGGGCAGAAGTTTATCTTGAGATTGCAGGATCTCAATTGCCTTTACCTCAAAATAATCAATGTCCAAGTGTGGCCCATTTGGGGGAGCTCATTCTGAACACTTTTGGTATCTTATCCATTAGTGTACAAATTCCCTTAGAGTGGAGATTAGGTTTTATTCATATTTGCATATGCCTAGACCCTAGTTCAATGACAAGACCATAAAATATAGTCAATAAATTCTATTAATTTTATAATAATAAAAATCCTTATAAAGTAAGTAAGTGATATAAATAAAGGCAAAAAAAGAAGTTGAAAGTTAAACAAGGATGAGATCACATGGAGGAAAGTGTAGGGATTTATAAGTGAATAACTTCAAAGTAGCTAAACTGGAGGAAGAAGCCTAAAGATCAGAGGGGTCCACTGAGCAAAGACCAGTTGTAAAGAGTTACACTGCCTTTTCACTTCATGATATTAATTTATCTGGAAAAAAGTTGATCTGGATGACCTTATTAATTTGGTGTACCTCCTACTTCCTTCTCCAGTCTAGCAAGTCTCACATTTAAATAAATTCTACTGATGTTAATGAGCATTATACCTGGTGGAATAATGAAGAGATTGAGTGCATTTGGGGACCAGTAACTTGGAAGAAGGCAGGGACTCTGGACAAGGGGCGGACACTAATTACAGAGAGTTAGGAAGCCCTCAGCAATACAAATTTCTGAGGCTCCCAAACAATGCCTTTGCCCTAAGGTTGCTTTTGTGGGTTTTTTTTTAACTTAATTTAATTTTTTTATACAGCAGGTTCTTATTAGTTATCCATTTTATACATATTAGTGTATATAGGTCAATCCCAATCTCCCAATTCATCCCACCACCACCACCCCCCACCACTTTCCCCGCTTGGTGTCCATGCGTTTGTTCTCCACATCTGTGTCTCACTTTCTGCCCTGCAAACCAGTTCATCTGTACCATTTTTCTAGGTCCCACATATATGTGTTAATATATGGTATTTGTTCTTCTCTTTCTGACTTAACTTCACTCTGTATGATAGTCTCTACATCCATCCATGTCTCTACAAATGATCCAATTTCATTCTTTTTTACAGCTGAGTAATATTCCATTGTATATATGTGCCACATCTTCTTTATCCATTCATCTGTCGTAGGGCATTTAGGTTGCTTCCATGACCTGGCTATTGTAAATAGTGCTGCAATGAACATTGTGGTGCACGTGTCTTTTTGAATTATGGTTTTCTCTGGGTACATGCCCAGTAGTGGGATTGCTGGGTCATATGGGAGTTCTATTTTTAGTTTTTTAAGGAAACTCCATACTGTTCTCCATAGTGGCTGTATCAATTTACATTCCCACCAACAGTGCAAGAGGGTTCCTTTTTCTCCACACCCTTTCCAGCATTTGGTTTTTTTCCCTCAAGACTGCTTTGGCTATTTGGGGTCTTTTTTGTCTCCATACAAATTTTAAGATTTTTTGTTCTAATTCTGTGAAAAATGCCATTAGTAATTTGATAGAGATTTCATTGAATTGGTAGATTGCTTTGGGTAGTATAGTCATTTTCACAATATTGATTCCTCCAATCCAAGAACATGGTATATCTCTCCATCTGTTGGTACCATCTTTAATTTCTTTTATCAGTGTCTTATAGTTATCTGCATACAGGTCTTTTGTCTCCCTATGTAGGTTTATTCCTAGGTATTTCATTCTTTTTGTTGTAATGGTAAGTGGGAGTGCTTCCTTAATTTCTCTTTCATATTTTTCATCATTAGTGTATAGGAATGCAAGAGATTTCTGTGCATTGATTTTGTACCCTGCAACTTTACCAAATTCATTGATTAGCTCTAGTAGTTTTATGGTGGCATCTTTAGGATTCTCTATGCATAGTACATTTCATCTGCAAACAGTGACAGTTTTACTTCTTCTTTTCCAATTTGTATTCCTTTTATTTCTTTTTCTTCTCTGATTGCCATGGCTAGGACTTTCAAAACTATGTTGAATAATAGTGGTGAGAGTGGACAACTTTGTCTTGTTCCTGATCTTAGAGGCAATGCTTTCAGTTTTTCACCACTGAGAATGTTTGCTGTGTGTTTGTCATACATGGCCTTTATTATGTTGAGGTAGGTTTCCTCTATGCCCACTTTCTGGCGACTTTTTATCATAAATGGGTGTTGAATTTTGTCAAAAGTTTATTCTGCATCTATTGAGATGATCATATGGTTTTTATTCTTCAATTTGTTAATATGGTGTATCACATTGTTTGATTTGCGTATATTGAAGAATCCTTGCATCCCTGGGATAAACCCCACTTGATCATGGTGTATGAGCCTTTTAATGTGTTGTGTTCTGTTTGCTAGTATTTTGTTGAGGATTTTTGCATCTATATTCATCAGTGATATTGGTCTGTAATTTTCTTTTTTTGTAGTATCTTTGTCTTGTTTCGGTATCAGGGTGATGGTGGCCTCATAGAATGAGTTTGGGAGTGTCCCTTCCTCTGCAGTTTTTTGGAAGAGTTTGAGAAGGATGGGTGTTAGCTCTTCTCTAAATCTTTGATAGAATTCACCTGTGAAGCCATCTGGTCCTGGACTTTTGTTTGTTGGAAAATTTTTTTTTTTTTTTTTTTTTTTTTTGCGGTACGTGGGCCTCTCACCGTTGTGGCCTCTCCTGTTGCGGAGCACAGGCTCCGGACGCGCAGGCTCAGCGGCCATGGCTCACGGGCCCCGCCGCTCCACGGTATGTGGGATCTTCCCGGACCGGGGCACGAACCCGCGTCCCCTGCATCGGCAGGCGGACTCTCAACCACTGCGCCACCAGGGAAGCCCTGTTGGAAAATTTTTAATCACAGTTTCAATTTCATTACTTGTGATTGGTCTGTTCATATTTTCTATTTTTTCCTGGTTCAGTATTGGAAGGTTATCCCTTTCTAAGAATTTGTCCATTTTTTCCAGGTTGTCCGTTTTATTGGCATAGAGTTGCTTGTAGTAGTCTCTTAGGACGCTTTGTATTTCTGCGGTGTCTGTTGTAACTTCACCTTTTTCATTTCTAATTTTACTGATTTGAGTCCTCTCCCTCTTTTTCTTCATGAGTCTGGCTAATGGTTTATCAATTTTGTTTATCTTCTCAAAGAAAAAGCTTTTAGTTTTATTGATCTTTGCTATTGTTTTCTTTGTTTCTATTTCATTTATTTCTGCTTTGATCTTTATGATTTCTTTCCTTCTGCTAACATTGGGTTTTGTTTGTTCTTCTTTCTCTAGTTACGTTAGGTGTAAGGTTAGATTGTTTATTTGAGACGTTTCTTGTTTCTTGAGGTAAGCTTGTATAGCTATAAACTTCCCTCTTAGAACTGCTTTTGCTGCATCTCAGAGGTTTTGGATCGCTGTGTATTCATTTTTATTTGTCTCTAGATATTTTTAAATTTCCACTTTGATTTCTTCAATGATCTCTTGGTTCTTTAATAATGTATTGTTTAGCCTCATGTGTTTGTGTTTTTTTTACGTTTTTTTCCCCTGTAATTGATTTCTAATCTCATAGTGTTGTGGTCAGAAAAGATGCTTCATAGGATTTCAGTTTTCTTAAATTTACTGAGGCTTGATTTGTGACCCAAGATGTGATCTATGCTGTAGAATGTTCCATGTGCATTTGAGAAGAAAGTGTAATCTGCTGTTTTTGGATGGAATGTCCTATAAATATCAATTAAATCTATCCGGTGTATTGTGTCAGTTAAAGCTTGTGTTTCCTTATTAATTTTCTGTTTGGATGATCTGTCCGTTGGTGTAAGTGTGGTGTTAAATTTCCCCACTATTATTGTGTTACTGTCGATTTACTCTTTTATAGCTGTTAGCACTTGCCTTATGTATTGAGGTGCTCCTATGTTGGGTGCATATATATTTATAATTGTTATATCTTCTTCTTGGATTGATCCCTTGATCATTATGTAGTGTCCTTCCTTGTCTCTTGTAACATTGTTTATTTTAAAGTCTATTTTATCTGATATGAGTATTTCTACTCCAGCTTTCTTTTGATTTCAATTTGCATGGAATATCTTTTTCCATCCCCTCACTTTCAGTCTGTATGTGTGCCTAGGTCTGAAGTGGGTCTCTTGTAGACAGTATATATATGGGTCTTGTTTTCGTATCCATTCAACGAGCCTCTATCTTTTGGTTGGAGCATTTAATCCATTCATGTTTAAGGTAATTAACGATATGTATGTTCCTATTACCATTTTCTTAATTGTTATGGGTTTGTTTTTGTAGGTCCTTTTCTTCTTTTGTGTTTCCCACTTAGAGAAGTTCCTTTAGCATTTGCTGTAGAGCTGGGTTGGTGGTGATGAATTCTCTTAGCTTTTGCTTGTCTGTAAAGCTTTTGATTTCTCCATGGAACCTGAATGAAATCCTTGCGGGGTAGAGTAATCTTGGTTGTAGGTTCTTCCCTTTCATCACTTTAAATGTATCATGCCACTCCCTTCTGGCTTGTAAAGTTTCTGCTGAGAAATCAGCTGTTAACCTTTTGGGAATTCCCTTGTAAGTTATTTGTCATTTTTCCCTTGCTGTTTTCAATAATTTTTCTTTGTCATTAATTTTTGTCAATTTGATTACTATGTGTCTTGGCATGTTTCTTTTTGGGTTTGTCCTGCCTAGGACTCTCAGCGCTTCCTGGACTTGAGTGGCTATTTCCTTTGCCATGTTAGGGAAATTTTCGACTATAATCTCTTCAAATATTTTCTCTGGTCCTTCCTCTCTCTCCTCCTTCTGGGACCCCTATAATGCGAATGTTGTTTCATTTAATGTTGTCCCAGAGGTCTCTTAGGCTGTCTTTATTTCTTTTCATTCTTTTTCCTTTATTCTGTTCCGCAGCAATGAATTCTACCATTCTGTCTTCCAGGTCACTTATCTGTTCTTCTGCCTCAGTTATTCTGCTATTGATACCTTCTAGTGTATTTTTCATTTCAGTTATTGTATTGTTCATCTCTGTTTGTTTGTTCTTTAATCCTTCTAGGTCTTTGTTAAACATTTCTTGCATCTTCTTGCTCTTTGCCTCCATTCTTTTTCCGAGGTCCTGGATCATTTTCACTATCATTGTTCTGAATTCTTTTTCTGGAATGTTGCATATCTCCACTTCACTTAGTTGTTTTTCTGGGGTTTCTCTTGTTCCTTCATCTGGTACAAAGTCCTCTGCCTTTAAATTTTGTCTATGTTTCTGTGAATGTGCTTTTCCTTCCACAGGCTGCAGAACTGTAGTACTTCTTGCTTCATCTATCTGCCCTCTGGTGGGTGAGGTTATCTAAGAGGCTTGTGTAAGTTTCCTCATGGGAGGGACTGGTGGTGGGTAGAGCTGGCTGTTGCTCTGGTGGGCAGAGCTCAGTAAAACTTTAATCTGCTTGTCTGCTGGTGGGTGGGGCTGGGTTCCCTCCCTGTTGGTTGTTTGGCGTGAGGCGACCCAACACTGGAGCCTACCCGGCTCTTTGGTTTGGGCTAATGGCAGACTCTGTGAGGGCTCATGCCAAGGAGTACTTCCCCAAACTTCTGCTGCCAGAGTCCTTGTCCCCAAGGTGAGCCATAGCCACCCCCTGCCTCTGCAGTAGACCCTCCAACAGTAGCAGGTCCGTCTGTTTCAGTCTCCTATGGGGTCACTGCTCCTTCACCTGGGTCCTGATGCGCACACTACTTTGTGTGTGCCCTCCAAGAGTAGAGTCTGTTTCCCCCAGTCCTGTCGAAGTCCTGCAATCAAATCCTACTAGCCTTCAAAGTCTGATTCTCTAGGAATTCCTCCTCCCGTTGCCAGACCCCCAGGTTGGGAAGCCTGACGTGGGGCTCAGAACCTTCACGCCAGTGGGTGGACTTCAGTGGTATAAGTGTTCTCCAGTTTGTGAGTCACCCACCCAGCCGTTATGGGATTTGGTTTTATTGTGATTGCACCCCTCCTACCATCTCATTGTGACTTCTCCTTTGTCTTTGGATGTGGGGTATCTTTTTTGGCAAGTTCCAGTGTATTCCTGTTGATGATTGTTCAGCAGTTAGGTGTGATTCCGGTGGTCACTCAAGAGGGAATGGAGCGCACGTCCTTCTACTCTGTCATCTTGAACCAATCTAATACATTCCTTTTTATATCATTTTTTAAACCTTTGAACCTACTCAAATTATTTAAACGTACTGAGCAAGGAAAAAAATTTTTTCTACTTCTTTAATGTTGCATCTATACGAGATGATGGCTGTTCACTAAACTTTTTGTGGTAATCATTTCATGATGTACATAAATCAAATCATTATGCTGTACACCTTAAACTTATACAGTGCTATATGTCAGTTACATCTCAATAAAACTGTAAAATAAATAAATAAAGGTACTGAAACATTTTGAGGGGAAGAGATTCTTAAATGACCAAACGAACTGAAGAGCTATGATCCTGCATTAGGCAAGCCCCCAAATCTCAGAGAAAGAAGACAGAGGCCAGAGTTGATTTTGCAACCAAGAAGGTGATATCCCTGTGTGCTAGGTTACATTTACCAGGTGACTTGGGTCTGTGTGACCCGGTACTTCTGAGAGGTCCTGAATGTGTGAGGGTAAAATGAGGGAGGTGTTAGGTTGTGTTTGTGGGGCTGTGTGTGGGGATGTCACAGTGTCCAGACTAGGGCAACCCTAGATGACCGTGTTAGCTGCAAGATTTGGTGGTAGACTGGTCTGGACAAGGAAGGTGTTAAGCACTGGATTGTGTTCCCTCAAATTCATTTGTTGAGGTCATAACGCCAGGACCTCAGAATATGACTGTATATGGAAATTCTGTCTTTAAAGAGGTAATTAAGTCAAAATAAGGTCATTAGGGTTGGCCTTACTCCAACATGACTGGTGTCCTTATATGAAGAGGAGATTAGGACACACACATGCACTAAGGGAAACCACAGGAAAGCACTGGGAGAAGGCGGCCATTTGCAAGCCAAGGAGAGAGGCCTCAGAAGAAACCGCTCTTGCTGACACATTGATCTGGGACTTCTAGCCTTCAGAACTATGAGAAAATATTGACACCACCCAGTCTGTGGTACTTTGTCATGGCAGCCACAGAAGGGGACTGGAGGGCAAGGAGAACAGCTTTGCTAAGAAAGGGGTGAGCCCAGGAGAGAAGCAGGGGTGAGATGGGGGTGGCGGTGATACTGAGGGAGTCACAGCTTTGGGGGATCCTGGGAGAAAAGGAAGAGAGGGAGAGCATCGAAGAGAGGAAGGAGGACCGTGTGTGTGGCGGGGGTGGGGTGGTGGTGGAGGGCAGTGAGCAGAAGGCAGCAAGTCTCTCATTTCTCTCTCTTAAAATCCCATTTTCCCCAGAGCCAGCCCTTCCCCAGGGCTACACTCTCAATGTCCCTCTGTTCTGCTTCGGCAGCAGAAGGTCTGGCTCTTAGGAGGGGCCTATGTAGAGCCGTGCCGCCCCTCCCCACCATCTGACGGCCCATTGTGCCCTCAGAGCTTGGAGGGGTGATTCTGAGGGGCACATTCCCTCGGCTCCAGGAAAATCTCTGGCTCCCAGGGCTCCCCGGTGCAATCGGGAGCAGAGGGGGCCGGCTCCCATGCTGGGGAGGGGGCTGCAGGTGGGGGATGGGCAGCCGGGGAATGACTGCGGCCTCAGCTGGCGGGGTCTCCTCCTGCCACCTCCGCCCCTCGGCCCTGCGGCAGCTGGGTCCGCGCCCTCGCCTTCCCCCAGGCTTTTGTAGCTCCAGTTTATTTTCCAGTTAATGAAGTGCGGGGAGGCTGCGTCCTGGCTACTGCCCCTGGAAACGCTGAAGTTCTGAAGGCATCTCCTCCCGGAGGCTGCAGCCTGCGCCCTCGGCCCCTTCCTCGCCCGCCCCTGCCCCAGGCGGCCTGCGGGTCCCACCTGCCAGAGCGTCTGCCGCCTGGGGCCTCACCCCACCAGCCCGGGACCAAGGCCAAAGCAGGCGTCCTAGGGTGGTGTGAGGGAGGAAAGGAAAACCCTGCAGCCGAGGCCTAACTCTCCTTCTGCCGTTTGCCGGCTGTGTGTCTTCCAGCAAGTCACTCAGCCTCTCTGAGTGTAAGACGAGCGGTGGAGTCTGGGAACTTAGCTCTTCTCTTTGGAGTCAAGGGAGGTGAGGGAAACAGGGCCTAGGTTGCCAGAAACAGAGAGGAAACAAGCTTCTGTGTTTATCCAGGCTTTGCAGCCTCCCAGCTGAGCAACCTGGAGCAGGTGACCTAACATCTCGGGGATTTTAGTTCCTTCATCTGTCAAATGGAGGAAACAAGTAGTTGCCAATGGGGCAAACAAGTAGTTATTGAGGGGGTAACTGAGATAATTCACAGTTAAGCATTTATAATAACGTGGGCTCATAATAAAAAGTGCGGCCGTTATAATTATTATTATTCAGCATTACCTTAATAAAATACCAATGCTGCGGGCAGAGACCAACCCTACTTTACGGGCCCTGAAGCTTATACCATTTTGGTTTTTTGTTGGGGAGGTGGTGGGGAGGGTCCTTAATAAAGGAAAGGAACATGCAAAATTATAAACGCAAAAGTAGGTAAGAAGTGACCATTTATTTTAAAAATGAAAAAAGGATTCATAACAAGCTACAGGTTTTAAAAAGTTGACAAATCAAAAATCATTAAAAATCCAGAAAAGTGAAATAATCATTTTTATTAATTAACTGCCTGACGCACCCATATAATAGTTTTCTCTGCATTTTCGGCTGTGTCCCCTTTGACTGATTCCTCATGATGATTCTATAATGTTTTTCATAGAGAGAGCAGAAGCATAATTCAGCTTTCCTCTGGAATGGTTGATCAAAATTTATCTTTTTATTACTGATAGTCTTTAAAAGTGTCTTTCAACTTTAAAATTGCTATTGGTAATACCATCTATAATTTTAGGATTTTTGTCATTTTTGGAAAAAGAAAAACCTCTACACTTTTTAAAATTATTTATTTTTGTCTGTGTTGGGTCTTCATGGCTGCGCGCGGGCTTTTCTCTAGCTGTGGCGAGCGGGGGCTACTCTTCCTTGTGGTGCGCGGGCTTCTCATTGCCATGGCTTCTCTTGTTGCGGAGCACGGGCTCTAGGTGCGAGGGCTTCAGTAGTTACGGCACACGGGCTCAGTAGTTGTGGCTCGTGAGCTCTAGAGCGCAGGCTCCGTAGTTGTGGCGCATGGGATTAGTTGCTCCGCAGCCTGTGGGGTCTTCCCAGACCAGGGCTCGAACCCGTGTCCCCTGCATTGGTAGGTGGATTCTTAACCACTGTGCCAACGGGGAAGCCCAAACCTACACACTTTTTAAAAAAATAATTGAGCTGTAAGATATCAGGACAGTTCGAGTTTTCTTATGTTGTAACTAATCATAAATACTTGTTATAAAGGACACCAGTTATTATTAACCAGTTTGTCCTCATTGTAGTGGTCTATTATGAGTTTTATGTTATCTTTATCAAATCACTAAGAAATTTAAAACTTTTCCCACTGTAATTGTATGTGATACCCTCTTCATTAATTGGATTATTAAAGAATCCCAGAGCCTGTTAGAAAACTAGCTCTTCCCTTTTATTTTTTTTGGCCGTGCTGCATGGCATCCGAGATCATAGTTTCCAACCAGGGATGGAACCCATGTCCTCTAAAGTGGAAGCACGGAGTCCTAACCACTGGACCGCCAGGGAATTCCCACTATCTCTTCCTCTTAATGCAGTGTCTCCTTGGGGGTAATCTGAGTTTTGTGTTACAATTCCCGTCCTAATGTCGGAATAATTTCTACCTAATCATCTCATATAAAAATACACAGGAATCATTTTTGTGTGGTATATTTATAATTTATATGCTACCTCATTAGGCATATTCCTGACAGGAAAGAACTTCCATTTTGACAAAGCATCAGTGAGAACCAAACCCAACACTTGCCATATTACACATCAGGTGATTAGAAGAATCTTCCACGGACTAGCTTCCGCTTTCCGTGCCTCCAGGTCCGGGTGCTAGAGGACACGTTCTTGGCACCACGACCCTCTGGCTCTGCATCTACGTGTCCCGATGCTGCATGAGTCAGCTTGGTGACCGTAGGAGCATTCCCGGAAGCCATCCCAACACCAGAGAGTTAGCATAACCATACATGCAAGTGATTGTGAGCTATACCACATAACCCTTTAATCCAACCTAAATGTACTCCCAACTAAATTTCCCCTTAGCCAGACTCCCAGAATGCCCGTGGCTTCTCTACCACTTGACAAGAGGCGAGGTGGAGGTGGAGGGGAAGTTATAATGAAAAGAAACTACAGACCTCTTTATCGCTTTGTCACCGTTTACCCTTCCCCCTCCCCATATCCTCAAGTCCATTCTCTAGTAAGTCTGTGTCTTTATTCCTGTTTCACCCCTAGGTTTTTCATGACATTTTTTTTTTAAATTCCATATATATGTGTTAGCATACGGTATTTGTCTCTCTCTTTCTGACTTACTTCACTCTGTATGACAGACTCTAGGTCTATCCACCTCATTACAAATAGTTCAATTATATACACTACCAAACGTAAGGTAGTTAGCTAGTGGGAAGCAGCCGCATAGCACAGGGAGATCAGCTCGGTGCTTTGTGACCGCCTGGAGGGGTGGGATAGGGAGGGTGGGAGGGAGGGAGACGCAAGCGGGAAGAGATATGGGAATATATGTATATATATAACTGATTCATTTTGTTGTGAAGCTGAAACTAACATACCATTGTAAAGCAATTATACTCCAATAAAGATGTTAAAAAAAAAAAAAAGAAAAGAAACTACAGACACAATCAGTTGTGATTACAATATCTTACTCTTGCAATTTTTTTTTTTTTTTTTTTTTTTGCGGTACGCGGACCTCTCACTGTTGCGGCCTCTCCGGTTGCGGAGCACAGGCTCCGGACGCGCAGTCTCAGCGACCATGGCTCACGGGCCCAGCCGCTCCTCAGCATGTGGGATCTTCCTGGACCGAGGCACGAACTCGCGTCCCCTGCATCAGCAGGTAGACTCCCAACCACTGCGCCACCAGGGAAACTCACTCCTGCAATTTTTAGTCAGAACCACATGAACACACTGGCAGGGTACAACCCAGGACCTTAGAAGGAGCAAGTGAGCTTCATTAACTTCACGATAAGTTTGCCTCTGCTTGTAGACTCTTGGGCCAGGTATAATTTTATGGGCTCTAGAAGGTTTCTCTATAGTACCCCCAAAATGCCTCCTTATCAAGTATAAAGATGTCTATAACTACACTGTCAGACATATATTTCTTTGGTTAAAATATTGCCCCAGGGCTACTCTCTTTTAAAATGTATCTGGGAATTCCCTGGTGCTCCAGTGGTTAGGACTTTCACTGCCAGAGGCCCAGGTTCAGTCCCTGGTCAGGGAACTAAGATCCCACAAGCCATGTGACACAGCCAAATATATATATATATATATATAATATATATATATATTATATATGTGGTGGGGGAGGATATGGAGTCTTTCACATTTTAGTATAAACTCATTTGACAGTGAAAGTTTAGAGCAGTAAGAGAGCTCTCAAGATTGTGGAATAACACTTTAAGAAAGAGACTGTATCACCAAAGGCAAACTTCTTTCAATTCACACTTTGCACGGGGAATGAACGCGCTGGATTCTGCAGCCTAATTGGGGGTTGCAAGCGGCCTATGTGAGAAGGTGGAGTTGTGGGGAACACCTATAGGAACTCAGCATCATTTTTAGTCACTTTTCAACTCTGAGCAATAATAGAAGAGATAAGAATCCCTTATAATATTAATAGCAATTCTTTAACGACATCACGTGGCTTGTTAAATATTTTGGATTTTATTCAGTGCCTTAAGCCACATGCTGGTGGCCTAGCTGAGGGTGAGTTGGGAAGACACATAATTGTTCTGATTTGCTCTGGCTTGCTTCCTGCATGGTCACTCTGCCCCCACTTCCCAATCTCTGCTTCCCAAACTCTGCTTGCCCGAGACCATGACTCAGGTCCCAGCCTAACTGAATTACACCACCAACACCCTACTCCCCACTCACCTTGGGTAATTTCTAGTTCCCACTTTCCCAGAGGTAAGCATCTGATGGTTTGTTGGTGGGAAAGAGAATCTCAGTTCATCGTTGCTTCTCTTTCCATTTAAGACTCTAAATAGAGGTGGCGGTAAAGTCACCCAAGGAGATCCAGAAGCAGAGGAGGAGAGATGGAGAGGAAAGCCAGTGTCCTGAGCAGTGGGTGACTGCCAGGTGACTGTTTATCTCTGTCTCTCTCACTGGCTCTGAGCTTTCTTTCCCCTATGTAAATGAGGTAGGAGAGGGGTAGGTCCCCAGAACACAGAAAGGGCCTGGGGCTTCTTCTTTCAAAGCAGTGATTCTCTCACAAGCCTCCTCAGAAAACTCCACTTTGATAACCCCAGCACCTGAGCAAGCCACCCTGGAACCAGTTGTGAAGAGGCAGGCTGTCAGCTGGCTGTGTGCAGTGTCTTTGAGAAGAGAATGCAAATCCTGGGATATTAGATAGAAACCAGGCTATACAGCACTTAGCGCAAGGTCTCCGGGAATAGAAGAAACATGGTAGACTTTGACATACTTGTTGAGAGTCCTATGGTCACATTTATTGATACTTGCTCTGTACCTTTGGGCAAGCTACTTAACCTCTCTCTGCCTCCATCCCCCTACACAGAAGTGGAGATGTTGACACCCTTCTAGTCATTGTGAGGATTGAAAATCATGCCAGTACAGCTTCTAACACCATGCTGGACATGTTGTAGATGCTCAGGGGGGACTAGGGTCACAGAAGGAAGAGATATTTGATTGAACAAACATTCTCTGAGCTTCTGCCATGTGGCAGGTCCTGAGAAGACCCTGAGGGAAGAACTAAGATGTATGGGGAAGGGACTCACAGTTCGAGGTGGAAACAAGACATGTCTGTGTGCAAGTTTATCATAGTAAACAAGTGACCCCAAGTTGCAGAGAGTGCAGAGTCAGTGGCGTTGTGAGGAGAGAACCAAAAAGTACATCATCCCACCAGGCAGCTCAGTGAAAATGCTGCATCTGAGTTGGGGCTTGAAGGAGCAGTTTTGACTGGAGATTTATGGTAGAAAAATACACCACATGGAGGGGAAAGCATGAGCAAAGGATGAAGGGGTGAACCCCTAGGGACTCTTTGGGGAAACTCACCGGATTCTAGGAACCTCGTAGCGTATGTGAATAAAGCTGGAAGCTGATAAAGCTGTCCATGGAGCCCAAAGGTAAGCGAAGGCCACGGGGGCTTTGCATGCCTTAAATGTCCACAACTCACTAGGAAACGGGGAACAGGGGCAGGTTTTTGAATGCAGAGTTTTGGAGAGACAGCCCCACTCCTCAGAGCATCCTGGTACTCCCAAAGCAGGGGCCCGGCCCAGCCATCCTGTTTTCGTGAGAAGAGCAGGACCGTGGCCACCATCAAACAGGAGAAGGAGGGAGGGCAAGCAGGCAGGGAGAAGTACTAGTGAGTTACACCGTTATAAATACACTTTAGGGCCGTGTGACCTGGCCATAAATCGCTGCACTGTGCTCAGGTGATGTCACCCGATGCTTGGCTGTATTTACAGCTTTGTTCACTGTTCCTTGGGATTTTTTTTTTTTTTTTTTTTTTTTTTTTGCACTTACATGCCATTTCTACTCTTATTCTGGTGCTTGAAGGATGATTTCCTGGAACTTCCCCACTACTGAGTGGAGAAGTTCCTCCTGCGTCTAACTGGATCTGTACTTTGTTACAAGGAACCAGATCCCCCTCTGGATCTGTACTTTGTTACAAGGAACCAGATCCCCCTCTGGATCTGTACTTTGTTACAAGGAACCTAGCCCCCCCTTCTCTACTCCAAGAAATCCTTTGTAGAATTCAGAATGGGGAACATCTCTCTCTTTTTCTGAGTCCTAAGAGCCTCCTGTGTGTCAGGCAGTATGGTGACAGCAGTGAACAGTAGTGGCAGTCTCTACCTATACAGGGCTTACCATCCAGCAGGGAAAACAGACACTGAATACCTAATTACAAGTGTGATTAATGCTGCCGGTGAAAATAGAGGGTGCTTGAGGGCAATAACGAGGTGATCTCACCTGTTTGGAGGAATTAGAGAGGCTTCCATGGAGAAGTGACATTCAGTGTGAGGTCTAAGGGATGAGTAGGGGATGAGGGGGGCGGTTAAGGGCCAGGGTGGAAAAGAACATTGCAGGCAAGGGAACAGGGCATGTGGAGGCCCCAGTGAAGACAGATAATGTGGCCAGTTCCAAAAACTCGGAGAAGCCTGTCAGAGCTGGAGTATACAGGGCAAGAGGGAGTGTGGGAAGCAGGAGGCTGGAAGGCAAGACAGAGCCATCCCAGGCAGGCTCTTGTAGCTAATGGGAAGATTCTGAGTGTGACCCATAGGGCAACGGAGTCGCCAGTGAGTTTTAAGTAGGGGAATTAGGTGGTCACATTTGAGCTTGAGAAAGACCACTGGGGCTACAGACACACAGAACTGCAGAGAACAGAGCTGAACGGACACCGACAGGCTGTTGCTGGTGGTCCAGGCAGGAGAGGCCATAGCATACGGACCAAGGTGTTGGCAGTGGAGACGGAAGGAAATGGACATAACTAATAACCACCAACAGGAACTGGAGACTGGTTAGCGCTGAATGCGGAGGAAGAAAGAGCAGTCAAGTACAGCAGGTCTTTGGTTTAAACAACAGGATGGAGGCTGGTGCCAGTCTTTTATTTTATTTTTTTAAATCGCATGCCTGAGGGATGATTGATGTACAAAATGCTGCACCTATTTCATGTATAGAACCTGATGAGTTTGGAGGTAAGTATTCACCCATGAAACCATTGCCAATATCTGTGCCATAAACATATCCATCACCTCCAAAAGTTTCCTTCTGCCTCTTTTTATATATTATTATTTTATTTCGACATAAGATTTACTCTCACAGCAAATATTTGAGTACAGTAGAGCATTGTTGACTACAGGCACTAATCTGCACAGTAGCTCTCTTGGATTGACTCCTCTTGTATAACTGAAACTTTGTACCGTTTGACTAATACCTCCCCTTTCCCCCCTCCCCGTCCCCTGGCAAACACCATCCTGCTCTCAGGTAGAGCCTCTTGAAGGACCCCCAGAGGAGGAGCCATGTTTCTGCTGTTGTGTTCTTTTTCATCGGGGGCAAATTTTTCCTCGGGATTTACTTTCCCCTAGACCTAGTCCCAGAGCCTAGACTCAGGCTTTACATGGGGAGGACTTGGGGATGGGGCTGGAGGAAGCTGGAGGCTCAGGCATGAAGGCTGGTGGAGGAGCGGAACTGCCATGCCTGCCAGAAGAGGAGTAGGTGCCAGTGCCTTACTGCTGGCTGTGTCTCAGAGGCTGGAATAGAGGCCCTGGAGGGACATTAAATCAACATTCTCCATCTGTCCAGTTAGGAAATGCCACCAAAACCAGCAGCCAGACCCTGCCTGTCAGCCAGTGCTAGGCCTGTTCCCTGGCCCAGAAGCCGGGAAGCCAGTGGGTGCAGGGAGGAATACTGTGGCCTGGAGCATGGCTGTCTCATGTAGGAAGACCCACCATGTCATGTGCAGGGAGTAAGGAAATTGGTCCCTGACCCTGGCTCTCCGGAGGAATAGAAGCAGTTCTTAAACAGGGAGCATTTATAGAACACCCCTATATATGTCCTGATGGAACCCCTCAGCAGGCATCTCTAGGGAACGGCCTCTGCCTCCTTAGCAGAAACAAACATATGATGACAATCCCATGGGGCTGTTAGAGCTAGAGGAAACTGAGGCCCAGAGAGGGGAGCTGTCTTATTTAAGGCCATATTTCAGACTTTGAAGATCCTAATTCTCAATACCCAGTTCTAGGAAACTTTCCTTGATGTCTCCAAGCTAAGTTCCGTAACTAGTGTTCTGCACTCTTAAAGAAATGGGTATGTTTCTATCTCTGTACTTCCCAACTCCGTTGTAGCTATCTGTCAATCTTTCCCACTAGACTGCGGCTCCACGAGAACAAGGGGTGTGTTTTATTCATCTTTGTGTCCTAAGTGCTTAGCCTAGTGCCTGGGCATAGAGTAAGCTTTCAATACATGTTTGTGAGATGATGAAATGGATGAATGGGTGAACAAGCTAATTAATTAATCTTAACCCAAACCCTGGGCAAGCCTCTGTTGGGGTTATTAGGACAGGAGTGACTTTTTTTTTTTTGAGTGTTTTAAAAATTTTATTAGTTTTTAAGTTTAAATCATTTAACACTATTAATTTTCCCTTTAAGCACAGCTTTGGCTATATCCTGTAATTTTGTTTTTAATTGAAATATAGTTGATTTACGATGTTGTGTTAGTTTCTTAGTTTCTGGTGTACAGCAAAGTGATAAAGTTATACATATATATATATATAGATAGATAGATAGATAGATAGATATACTCTTTTTCATATTCTTTTCCATTATGGTTTATTACAGGTTATTGAATATAGTTTCCTGTGCTATATAGTAGGAATGGGCCTGGGGTGCAGGGGTGGGAAAGTTGCTTATCCATTCTATATATAATAGTTTGTTTCTGCTAATCCCAAACTCCCAATCCTTCCCTTCTGGAGTGACATTGCTAAGGGTTGTGCTTTAAGGTAATGGCCCCCCTTATAATAAGGGTTAAGTAAGCCTAGCTCTATATTTCCATTCATGTGAACCTTATGCAACTTCACCCTTAAACCTACTATGATGTTCAATAACCTTAATACAACTTCAGCCCATAATCTTAGCTGCCAGCTTGAATGCAAACATAAACCACAATTCTCACAGCCAGACCTGATACTAAATAGATCTAACGATGGGTGGTTTTAGGTCTTCGAAGAAGCTCTAGGGAATGCTAAAGATCAGGAGACTGTGGACTTGGGAGTAGGATCCAAGGGAACCAAAACCAAGGGCCAAAGGAAGATGAGAGACTCTCTCTTTCTCCGTCGCATCCCCACCTTCTGCTCACTATAGTCTCTGATTCTCAGATACCTACAGGAGACCAGAGCTACATAATGATCAGAGCTGTTTGGACATAAGGGGTGCCTTTGCTGATAAAAGCACTTGGAATGGGCCTGGGGTGCAGGGGTGGGAAAGTAGGAGTTAGCAAGGATCCTGGCCTAAGACACAAGAGGCCTCCCTGGGTTCTGGTGCCAGTCTTACTCTGACTGTGACTTACTTTGCGACAGATCATTTCACCATCTCAAGGGGGAATGGACCTCATGTTGTCTGAGGCTCCCCCTAGCTCTGGAGCTTGATGTTTGAGTCATTAGTTGACATTACTTTCCAATTTTTCCTGATTAAGTCTATTCCCAACTCTCTCCTCCTCCATACCCACTCCCCACCTCCCTGCCCCTGTCCAGGGCCCCTGAGTGCTGACTCTCTCCTCTCTTTCTCTGAGCTGATCTCCTCAACTGGGCTGCTCATTTGAAGCAGGAATCTTCCAATCCCTGTGAGCTGAGGCAATGAAATCCTCATTAAACCTAATAAGAGGTAACTGGTCCATTTAGCACACATTGTCTCCCCATGCTGGGATGTGAAGCACTGAGAAAGAGGGGGATGAAATGGGTGGGAAAGAATGGACCACAGCTGCTCGAAGGCAAGGCTGGTGCGTGGTAAACACACCCTGGGAGTCTGCCTTTGCCAAGGTCATTCCTTCTACTCCCCTGCCTCGGAGCAGCTTCAGCCTATCCCAACCTCTCCCCAGATATTTTGGACACTCATCCTCAGTAGATAGTCCCTTCTGAGGTCTGGCCTTTAGTCCTTTGCTTCAATAGCAAAGCCTGTCAGCTCCCTCAGACATCCTCTGACACCCAAGCCCCATCCAAGGAGGCTGATTCCTTGGTCCACCATCCCCCAAGGGTCCTGCTGCTCTTCTTTCTGCCCCCACTCCCACCCCTCGCAGTACAGATTTGAAACTCTCCCCATAGCCATTAAAAGACTCTGTCTCTACTCTGATCCTCATACATGTCAAAAGCTGGGCATCTTAAGGAAGAGGAGAACAAGAGAAAACAGACTGGTGTAGCAGCGGGAAAGCCCAAGGCCTGATATGTGGAAGGACTTACACAGCCACCTGGGCTGGAAGACACAAACGTGGAGGAGGAATGAGGACAAGCCCCTTTGCTGGGAGGACTTTAGAAGAAAGGGTGCCTCTCTCACGGCTCTGGACTGCAGTCTCTGCAGCAGGGGGAGGGACAGGGTGACCTCTGGCAGCCCCTCGCTCTCGGGCACTCAGGGTTTCCTTTATGGTCAGGATTATTTTCCAGGCTGAAGATCAGGATTTGGCCTTTCCCTTTTGTGTCTCTGGTAAGCAGCAGGAACACAATCCTCCGCCCCCTCTAGGGGGAAAAAGGACAATTTATCGAATTGTTCTGCTGTTCTCAGCCCTCATTGAGACAAAGAATTCATTTCCGTCTCTCAGGGTGGCTTCTCCTGCTGGTGGTCATAAATTGCCTCACTGCTGATCCCCTGACCTCCTGATCTCTTTGCTTTTGTGCTCAAAAAATTATTCATATTTCTCTTAACTCCATATACAACCTTTGGCTTCTTCTCTCCTTCCCTCAGGGTGACGTAGCATCCTTAGGGATTACTTCCTCTACCTCCACGCCCCGCACACTTCTCCCTGGGCAGGGCCCTGCGCATGGGGATGGAGACTGATCCAGCAGCCAGACCCGGCGAGCTTATTGGGTGCTCAGCACTGTTCTAAGAGCTGTATGGATACTGACCCATTTAATCCTCACAACCACCCCATAAAGCAAGTACTATTATTATCTGCATTTTCAGATGAAGAAATCAAGGATGAGAGAGGGGAGGTAAATAGGCTGCCCAAGGTCACACAGAAAGTAAGGGGCAGAACCTGGTTTAGGACCCCCTCGGGCTGGTTTCCATGCTCATGTACCTTGCTTTCCACTAGTCTACTGCTTCTCTGATGGGGAGAGGGTGCCCAGCTTCTTCCTTGCCCTCGGGGAGCTCCAGACTGAGAGAACATGCATAGCTCTTGCCCCAAAGGAGCCCCAAGTTAGATGGGGAGGCAGATATCCTGTCCTGGGGAGATATGTCCAGTCTGACAGACTTTGTTTCTGGGATACTTTGTTTCCATCGGATACTGGGGACTCAGCCCCAGGATGCCCCCAGTTTGATGAGAGCTATGTGATTAAACTCGAGTAGACTCAGTTAATCCAATTAGAATTGTGAACATTCGTTTGAGAGAGATGAGAATGGAGGAAAGTTAAGAGAGCTTCATTGGGGTTCTCCCCAGAAGGAGGGGAGGGCAAAGCAGGATTGGCAATAAATGGAACTGCTGGTAGAGGGAAGAGGGCATGGCAGGCACCTCATGGTGTGCGCCTTTGCTGAGGGTGATGCCTGGAAAGCAGGCGTTTGCTTAGCTCGGTGATTCTCAACCCTGGCTGCCCATCAGAATTACCTGGGGAGGTGTTTTAAAATCCCGATGCTTGGGGCTTCACCCAAGAACAATTCATCTTTGGGAGTGAGGCCAAGGCACTGGTGATTTTTAAAAGCCCCTCAGGAGATCCTAATACACAGCTGGTGTTGGGGACCCCTAGCTGGAGTTAGGGTCTCAAGCTCTGGCATCTGGGATATTGGCTTTTGTGGAGGGGATTCTGGAGAATTGTGTTTGCTATGAACAGAGCTGGTAGGAACTGGAGATTAAAGGCAGGGAGGGGGAAAGGGAAGTTAAGGGACCACGAGAGGGAAGGGAGGTGACTGCTTTGGATGTTAAGGATCTGGAGAAATTTGGCTTCTCTGTTGCTAGGGTTTCTAGGTGAGATAAGAGGCCAAGGGGAAGGAAAACCTTCGATAAGCCAGTCCCTACTCACACTGAGAATCACCATCAAACCTGAATAGCAGAAGCTGGAAGGTGGGCAAGAAGCACTCACTAAGCTAAGAATATTCTCTTCCCTCTCTCTGGGCTTTTTCTTCTAAACATTTTCCTGCATCATATCACCATGGGCCTCCTGTCCATGCAGAATGAAAAGGGGAAAAGACTGTCTCACTGATAGTGCAAGAACATCCCTACCTCAGGACCCTTGTACTTGCTGTTTCCACCTACCTGATATATTCTCCTCTCAGATGCCCGAACATCTGAATCTCTCAGTTCCTTCAGGTTTCTGCTTAAATGTTACTTTAGCAGAGCAGCTTTCCCAGTAAGAGTAGCAATTCCTCCTTCCCTCCCACTCCCTATTCATTGTATCCTGCTTTACTTGTCTCTCGTAGCATTTACCACAACCTGGTGTATTCTATGATTTTTCTACTGCCTCTTCCTGCTCTGCAGAATGGAACACTCTGAAGGAGGGGCTTTGTTAAAAAAAAATTTTTTTTCATTGTTATATCTCTAAGGCCTAGAATTTTGACTGGAACATAAGCAGACACTGAATAAATATCTGTGGAATGCAAGATTAGTGGATGAGTAAATGAAAAGCCCTTGTGTGTCTGCACGTTGGTGTGTGGCTGTTTGTATGTATTTGTGATTATATTCCTATTTCTCTGGGTTAGGTATGCTCCTTATTTTTAAACTGTGCGTTTGCCCGTGCGCATGTGTTTTTGAACATATGGAGGACTCTCTGGGTCTATGCATGGTGTGCTTCTGAATGTGAGTTTGTGTGTGTTTCTGCCTGTGTTTCTGTGTCTTCTGTAGGTGGATGTGTCTGGACCCTTCAGCCTGGTGTCAGGATCTGTGGAAGGAAGAGGCGTTGTAACTGCCTCTCACCAGCAGAGGGCACCAAAGAGCCACGTGCCTTTGCTCAGGGCCCGAAATCCAGAAATCTTGGCGGGTAGTTAGGGACCCAGGAGACTTAGGATCCGGGAGGAAAGAAGTGGAGACCTCTCTGGACCAATGCAATGCTGTAAAGTTGTGCAATTTCTGTGCAGTTTCTGATATTTCTCCTCAACTCATTCCCTAGAACCCAGAGGTCGAGGCTCCCCCAATCCTGTGAGCAGAAGCATCCGGTTAGGGGCTGGGAGAGAGGCTGGTTGTCAAGCTGGGCTCTTTAAGAAAGAGAAGAACCTCGTCAATCTCCAGGAATTCCTTCCCCTCCCAGTACCCAGATCCCTCAACCTCAAAGGATCTGAAACTCTGTGCTTGGAGATCCTCCTGTGGCTGCCCTCTCCTGGGCCTTTGGAAGTCCTCTAGTTGACTACTTTCTGGATGGGTAGATAGATGCCCAAGACGAACAAAGGAAGGAGTCAACTGCGCCTCTCCCCCACCAGCTGAGGACTCCAACACAGCCTGGTGTCATTGTGTGCTGGGTGAGGCCCCCCTGGCAGGGGCCTCAGTCCGGTCCAGGAAGCAGCTGGAATTCTTCAGCTTTGGGTTTTGTAGGTGGGAAGAGAAGTGTATCCGTCCTCACCTCCAGCATTCATCAGTCAATTGAGAATTCCCAATTTGGGGGATGTAGGGGTTAGATTCTGGGTGTGGAATTTACAAGAAAAAAAAAAAGGATTTTATCCTTTTTGATTCCATGAACAGCCACCTGCCCACCCCCTCCTCTCCCACACACGCTTACACACACCCAAACACACCCAAACACTCACACACCCTTCCCCACCAGTCATCCCCTGGGCTAGAGGCTTGTCCTCAGCCCATGCCCCGCCTCCCCAATCTACTGCCTAGTTCCGTAGCCCGGGACCAGGGCTGTATATATAAATGAGAGGGAGGTGCGGGGGGCAGGGGTCCAGCCGTCCCAGCTCCAGCGACCGCTTCTGTCACGTTAGTCACCCCCTTTGCCCTCCACCGCTTTCTCTCTTGGCGGTCCGTCCATCTCAGTTCCAGCGAGGGGTGTGAGTGCGTGTGTGTGTGTGTGTGTGTGTGTGTGCGCGTGCGTGTGCGCGCGCAGTGGGGGGGCAGGAGGAGGGCTGTGGAGGGAGGCGCCGTCGGAGGGAGAGTAGACGTCAGGAGGAGGGACTGAGGAGGGAGAGAGAGGGAAGGAAGAGAAGGGGGGAGAAAGGGAGAGCAGAGATCGAAAGAGACCCAGAGAGATAAAGCTTGAGGCGAGAAATAGTAAAAGGCGGGGGGAGGGGGGAGGGGGGAGGAAGGAGGGGTGGAGAAGAGGGAAAGGGAGAGTGAGAGAGAGAGCGAGCGAGCGACGGGACCGGGAGGAAAGAGAAATAAAGAGGAGCGGAGGGAAGGGAAGTGAGTTTGCGCGCGTGAGTGAGTGTGCGTGTGCGTGTGAGTGTGCAGGGGCGGGCGCGGGCGGGCGGGGGGCGGGCTCCCGGGCTCCCCTCCTCCCCAGCCCGCTCGTCTCGCTCGCTCGCCAACTCCGGGCCCCAGCCGCGGGCGGGCGGACGGCGGGCGGACAGCATGCTGAGCCTCCTCGTTTGGATCCTCACTCTCTCCGATACTTTCTCCCAAGGTAAGGCCCCCCCCACCCGCCCCGACCCCCGGCAGCCCGGGGAACACTAGGGGGCTCGGCGGCCCGCGGCCGGTCCCCCGGGGTCTGGACGCCACGAGGCGGGGGCTGGGTCCCGGCGCGGAGCCCTGGGGGAGGGGGCGCGGAGTAACGGGGGCTGGCGAGGAGGAGTTTGCCGTTGATTTGCCCAAGTTGTTTCCTCCGGCTGCGCGGGAGACCGGTGAATCGGGGCCGCGAGGGCCGGGGGTCGGAGTGAAAAAGGGATCCGAACGCTCAAAGTCTTTTCCGGAGCCTCTGGCAGCCCTACCTACCTCCACCCTCCGAGGCCGGGAGTCAGGACGCCCGGGTCCTGGCCGGGGGAAGGCTGGGAAGAGAGTGGGATTTCAGATTCGGGGGTGGGAGGTGCGCGGAGAGCTGGGGGCCCAGGCTCCGGAAGATGCAGCTAAGGGAATCCTCGTCCTCCTTCCAGCCCAGCCCCTGGGAGGGCTGAGTCTGAGCGGCGGCTCCAGACTGCCTGGGGCTGCCCCCTTCAAAGGCAGGGAGCGGTGCCTCGGGGCCTCTGGTGGGGATTCGAACCCCTGCCCGCGGAGGCTCCGGGTCGGGAGTGGAGTTCCAAAGGCAGCTCCGGGCCCGCTAGATATGGAAGGGGCCACTTGCGGGCGGGGCTCACACCCACGCGGGGTCAGGAAAGTGTTGATGTCGGGGCCTATTTGGGACTGGCAGGGGAGAGGCTGGGAGATGAGGGAGAGGCTGAGAGAGAGATGAGGATGTTAGTGTATCCTGAGGCTGGGCTGGGGGGCAGCGGGGGAACTGAAGAAACCAAGGGCCTGAACTTCAGCCCCGACTGGGGTCTGTGGGCGTGGATTCTTGTCTCCTGGGTCGGACTCTAAGGAAGATTTAATCCTGCTGAGCAAGCTCCCCCCACCCCCCCAAAATGGAGCTGACACACAGATGTTGACATACAAACACCAAAAACCAGCCATAGACACGGAGACAGACTATTCACCTACTGAGACAGACATACCCGCGAGCATCCCCCACACGGAGACAGACACATATACACAAAGACACTGACACATCTGAGGAAGACAGATTCCTCCCCCGGATCGGCACATGCGTGCACGTTCATGCACCCAAACATAACAAAACTCACAGACACAGTACATGTATGAGGCGGGCATTTACAAGGACACAACACGCGCGCACACACACACACACACACACACACACTGAAACCCTTCCAGGGATACCAACCCTCCAGCAAACAAAGAAACTTGAACAGATATTCATATAGGCAGACACTTACGGAGATGTACAGACAACAAAATGGAGGAGGTGGTCTCCTTTTTTTGGTGGGGGGTGGGATCTGGGAAGGGGGAAGTTAGCTTGGACTGAGCACCCTCAGGCATTGCCCTGCTCTCAGTTCCCTTCCAGGCCCGGTGGGTGCGTGTTTAGGGGTGGGGTGTTATGCTGGACCCCTCCCCTCCAATCCTGGCCAGGCGCCTCCCTGGCTCCGAAGCCAAAGCCTGGCTGAGTTGCTGGGGGCGGGTCTGTCGATCCATCATTCCCCATAGGGCATCCATGCCCCCCCCCCCCACACACACACACTTAGGATTTGGGAAGGGCGCACATCCGTGGTGTGAGAAGTGGTGCTGGGGGAAAGGAGGCCTGGCCCTGGGGTTGGCAGGCCAAGCCAGCCACTTGGCAGAAAGTTGGGAAGATGACTTAAGTTCTGACTTTGTTCAGCCGGGCTGCTAGAGAAGGGGGAGATGGGGGAGGGCCCACGGTGGTGGGGGAGGGGTCAGCTGGGTCTGTACTGATATGCGTTTGGCGCAAGCTTCTGTCTGCCCCTTTCCCCACAGCCCTCATGTGTCAGCAACGTGGATACAAACGAGCTTCAAGGAACAAAAGCTGCAGTTAGCAAACAGGAGAGGCATGTGGATTGAATTGGGACAGAAACGGTCCGAGAGAAGTGTGTTGTGTGCCTTTCTCCCTTTGGAAAGGGGGGGAGGGGTTAGGGGTTAGCTGAGCTCCCATCTCCCATCCTCCAGCGTGGGTGAAAGCAAGACCTGATGAAAGTGTGCAAAAGTATTTGGGATGGGGGGAGGGGTTACCAAAGGGAAATAAAAGGGAGAGGATAGAACGGAGGGGAGAGGAAGTCACTCCTGAGTGTTCCTGGGAAGCTGAGCAAGGACTGGGGAGGAGGCAGGGCGGGAAGGAGTGGGGATCTGGGGCTCTTCAGGGTGGGGGAAGGCGGCAGGACCTCTCTCCTCAGCCCCCATCCTTAGAAAGAAAGAGTTGTAGGCAGGGACTGGGCCAGTGGTAGGGGAAACCAAGGGGGGGATTGCCAGGGGCTTGAGGGAGGGTGGAGAGAAGGTGGGAGGAGAAGGCAGTTGAATTGAGGGGAGTGGAGAGGAGAGGGGAAGGGGACGTTCAGCCTAGGCAGAGAAATAAAAATCACGTTTTAAAGAATTTCAATGGGCTTCATCAATCTTCATTTTTCACTAAATAATTTTCTGTATCTTATCTAAATGAAAACCATTATCCTTCCCCCTGTTTCCAGCATGCGCTGGCTCCTCAGACTGATTGCACCGAAAATTGAAATATTTATTCATTTTCTGGGAGATTTTCTCACTCCCCAGTCTCAGGGAGGAGAAATTGAAAAAGAAAGATTATAGCTAATCAGAGCAATGTGGGATGACAGGCTGGCCCAGGGTGGGAGCTGCCCAAGGGAGGGTGGAGGTGAAGGTAGGGGGAAAATCTGTCCCCCCAGCCCCCAGAGTCCCCTGGGCATCCCTGCCACCGCTTGGCAGGGCGGTGAGGAGTGAAGGGAAGAGGGCCTCCTAAATTCTCAGTATTCAGCTGCCGAGTACAGCTACATCCTGCCAGAGAACAAGAGTCTGGAAAAAAAGAGTAGCTGGGAATGGACTCTCTCCTCCCTGTGCCACCCCCACCCCCCACAGATGTCCCACCCTTCTAGCCCAAAGCAGGATCTTGAGGTTGGGGAAGAGGCAGGGAGCGACATGGCAGAAATCAGGATACCAGGTCCCTCTCCTTGACCTTCTTTTTTTTAATATATAAATTTATTTATTTTATTTATTTATCTTTGGCTGCGTTGGGTCTTCGTTGTTGTGCGCGGGCTTTCTCCAGTTGCGGCGAGCGGGGGCTACTCTTCATTGCGGTGCGCGGGCTTCTCATTGCAGTGGCTTCTCTTGTTGCGGAGCACGGGCTCTAGGTGTGCGGGCTTCAGCAGTTGTGGCTCGCGGGCTCCAGAGCACAGGCTCAGTAGTTGTTGTGCACGGGCTTAGTTGCTCCGCGGCATGTGGGATCTTGTACCAGGGCTCGAACCTGTGTCCCCTGGGTTGGCAGGCAGGTTCTTAACCACTGCGCCACCAGGGAAGCCCTTCTTGACTTTCCTGATGGGACTTCGGCTCAGGCCCAAAGGGAGGGTGTGAACCCAGTATTTAGTGCCTGGAATTACCTCTGGCTAAGCTCTGGACCCCAGAAGACCCTGGATCAGGAGGCGGAGGCATCTAGGTCCTCCCACCTTCTGCTGCTGCATGGTTGGTTGTCTTGCTCTGCCTTTGGTTGTCTGATGGGGTGAGGATGAGGAAGCCCAGCCTTGTCCCCGGCTCTTACCCCCTTGACTTGAGAACCAAGTGCTGATGAAAGCTCTTGTAGACCCTCTTTATATCCTCGGGGACCAAATCTTAATTTCTCTTTTATCCTTTCAGTTTCTGACACAGTGCTACACACTCGCTTGGTAAGTGCCCTTAAATATCGGATCAATTGATTGATTTGATGAGAGTGCTACGATGTTGGAAGAAGGCAGTATTAAAGGGTGCTTAAATCACAGACTCCTGTCCAGCTCCCTGGCTAACCCCCCTCCCCCTTGGCCACTGGGTAGTTGTGTTGGCTTTTGAACAAGGTATGTGCCTTCTCTGTGCCTCAGTTTGCTCATCTGGAAAGTAAGGTTAGGAATAACATTTCATAGGGTGTCGATGGCAGTCAAATATGTTAATCCGTGTAAGGTGCATGGAACAGTGTCTGGCACAGAGAGATGTGCTCAGTAAGTGCTTCTGTTATGACTTTGTGGCTGGACATAGGAAGCCGAGTTGTTTGCTTCCTTTCCAGCTCTCCTTATGATTCTCTTTTTGTTTTCTTGCTCCAGCTGCCCAGATGTTTTGTCCTGGGCTTCAGTACCTCTGCTTTGTATCTCTCACGGAGAGAACTGGGTTGTAGAGGATCCAGAAGGGGAAGCTGACCAGCCTTCCCCTGGTTGGAGACCTCAAGAAAGCTCTGGAGAAGGAGAGGACCAAGTGGAAGAGGTCGGCATTCTAGTGAGAAGGAGCTAGAGCTCTTGGGAGAGATGAGGAACACTAGCCCCGAGGTGGCAGCATTTCAGAGTCTGGAAATAATACAGATCATTTATTGAGCCCTTGTGCTAACTACTTGATATGCATTATCTAATTTAATCTGTACCACAGCCCCCTGAGATTGGCTCTGTAATTATCCCCATTTCATGGATGAGAAATCGAGGTTTAGACAGGTTAGGTATCTCGATGGTAGCTGGGGGAACCAACCCACCTCAAATCCTGCGCCCCTCCCCTTTGCCTGGGATCCCATGCCAGCAGGGACAGATGCTGGGCTAGGACAGGGTCTTTCCTGATCCAGAGCCAAAGGAGAACTAAGAGGAAAAGAGAATGAGTGCTCATAAATGGAAACTCACTCAAATTTTAAAAATCCTCCTTTATTCTGAGATTCTGTCCTTCTACATTTTTGGGTGTTGAATGGTTTTTCTTTGATGATATGACAGTGCCCATAAATGACTTTTTTTAAAAGCCCTTTACTTGGCAAGTCTAAAGGTTTGCAACCTGTGTTTGTTTCTAAGATTAGACACAGCGTTACAGGTCCATGAGCTACAAACTTGGGCACTACCCCTGTACCATGCAAGGCTGACTCCTGGAGAATCGTGGCGAGGCAAGAGGTGGAGTGCTGAGTGGGGGCCTGGGGAGAAAACCAGGACAGTCAGCTTCCAATTCAGCGCAGTCCCTGGCAGACACAGAGGCTGGGATCTGGTGTTTGCATCTGCTTTGGGAAGCCCTGCCTGCCCTAGAGTGGGGCAGAGTGACTGTAGGAGGTGGGCTCCCTACCAAAGCGTCAAAATTACTTCCTCTTGAATCCCTACTGTGTGCTCTTCACATTCATCATTCTTTATTCCTTTTAACAACGACCTTGTGAAGATAACATTACCCCTATTTTATAGATGAGGAGACAAAAGCTGAGTTTAATTAACTTGCTTAAGGCCATCCCTGGGGTATTAGATCCCCAATTTCAACTCTTTGTCTTACTACAAAGCCAGGCTGCCTCCACGTCTGAGCCACCTGTGCAAGTGACTCCTTTCAGCTGAGGCGGCTGTGGAGGGGAGAAGGGGCCTTCTTCCTTCTCCTCTTCCCCACGGTGATGGCCAGGCTTCTCCTGGTACCTTGCTCAGCCTTCTCCCCCAGGGCTCAGCCCATCACACCTAGCGCATATCCATCTTGCTGCTTTGCCCTGAGGGTCATCTGTTTTATTCCGTGGGGATGGGAACTCCTTGTCTGTCAGGAGAAGGAGGTTAGTAAAGCCCCCTTTCTTCCCACCTGTAGAGTCTTTTTAACTTTGTACTTGTATAGTACTTTCCAATTTTAGCAACTTTTTCACACGTACAATCTCATTTAATAGAGATACTGTGATTGTCCTGTGATACAGACAGGGCAGTTATTACTGCTCCATTTAACAGATGAGAAAACAGAGTCCGAGAGAGTTGAAATGACTTGCTAAGGGGGAGGTTGGGCTGGAGGGAAGGGATAGGGGGCAAATTCCTCCGTTACCCCAATTTTGGGGGACTGTTTCCAGCTAAGGATAGGGAAATTCCTCTCATGTGCCCAGGGCTGAGAAAGCTGTGCCCCTTCCCGACCTACCACCTCCTGCCTGGTTTCTTTTCAAGGCCTCCAGACCACTTTACTTGGCCATGTCCTGGAGGATGCTTTGACCTGGAAAGGGCTGGTGTAGGGGTTGGAGGAGGCAGTGGTCAGCAGTGGGGGAGAAAGAGGCTGCCACGTCCTTGGTCCTCGATGCTGAAATGCAGCATCAAGGGGAGGCTGTCTCAGGAGTCAGGAAACAGAATGAGTTCATTCCAAGTGAGAGAGAAGGCTGTTCACTTTTGTGGAGGACGTGCTTTGTGTTTTATGTGCATTAGTAACTCATTTAATACTAACAATAATCTGTTAAATGCAGGAGTCATTATCCCCATTTTGTGGTGGACAAAGAGAGACTCAAAGATGTTAAGCAGATCGGCCAACGTGATACATCTTACAAGTGACAGAGCCAGGACTAGATCCCAAGCAGGGAAGTTGGAGTGGGGGGGGCTGGCATGATTCCCAGAAGGAAGCCCCTGAAGATGGTCATATCCACCTCTTCCACATTGCTGCTGCATGCAAGTCTCACTGCACAGTGTGTATGCCCACATGCACGCGCATAGGTTCCCACGTGGCCTCCTGTGCACTCGCACAGGCAGCCATTTCTCATCCCCATATACCTATGGACAGATATCTCTGGCTTTCCCCTGGTCCTTCCATTCACCAGAACAACACTGCCATGTTTCTGTGTACCATTCCCCTTCCAGCTATGGCAGCCATCCTTTGAAGAGTCTTTGAAGGCACTAATTTTTGTCTTGTCTCACGTGCTCTGAAGATATACACACTACAAGGTTAAGAAAGTTAGAACGCTTGGGTTCCTCATTCTGTGACTCTGGTCTCTCTCCATCCTGCAACCCCAGCTCTTACACTTTCCCACTACTGATTCACAGACAATGCAACCTGATAGAGTTCTTTGAGCTCCCAGGATGAAAGCTGTTCTAGCTCCCAGACATTGCCAAAGATCACATTTTTCTTTCTTTTTCCATCCCACTCTCCCACACCCCCCATCAGCTCTCTCCAAACTCCCAGTTTCTCCCCCTCCACATTTAATTTCTCCGGCAACTTTTATTAACCTCCGTAGCCTCTGGGAGCTGAAGCCTCATTCCTCTCTGCCCTCCTTGAGTCCATTTAACAAAATTGGGATCATATTGAAATAAATGTGCCTTGTAGCCAGCCAGCCTCCTCAGGATTAAGGGTCTTAAATCCAGGGTGGAACTCTCTAGTACTCCCTAGCAAATTCCATTAGTTTCCCAGGAGATGCTGCTGCTGCTTCATTCCTCTGGAGGTCTGGCTCTGGGAAGGTGATGGGAGAATCTCCCAGAAGGCCACGGGGACTGGGTTTTGAGGTAGGGAAGGGACAGCAGGGACCTGAGTGCTCTGTGCCTGGAAGGTAGTCCCTGGAGGCTGCCCCACTCCAGGCCAGATTAGGAATCATACATTCCTCTTCCAGACTGGCCCTTTGATGCTTTTCTTCTCTGCCTCTTATTTCCTTCTGAAGCAATATGAGGAGTCCATCCTCACTGGAAGATGTGTGGGAAGAGAGTAAGGACTCAGTCCCTTCATCCCACAGAAATGTGTTGTGTACCTATACTATGTGCCAGGCAACAGTGCTGCAAAAAGAATAAAATACTGTCCTTGCCTTTAAGGGTCTCACTTTGTGATTTAGGTGCAAACATTACTTAGCTTCGGTAGGTCTCAGTTTACTCTTCCATAAAATGGGGAGAATTAATTTTTTTTTTTTCAAATCAGCAAATGGATATTTCTATATATAAAACATACTGGTAGGCATTATGAGGAATAAAAAAAACCCCACAAAATTGTATGGTCCCTTCCCTCCAAGAAGCTAAGATGCGCATACGTATGCAGAGATTCCAGGTAGTGCCAGGCTGGGTGTAGTTGGTGTCAGGATAGCAGTGTGCGCAATCAGAGCTGGGGAGTTTGCTGTGGGCTGAAGAGGCCAGGAAAGGCTCCATGGAGGAAGTGGGTCTAAGGATGGACAGGATGTGGCTGTGGCAGGAAGAGGGAGAGCATTACCAGACCGACTGAACTTCCCGAGTCAAGGTGTGGCTACCGGAATGTGCAGGGTCCATTGAGGCTGGTGGCAGCTCAGGATTTGGGTCAGGGCAAAATAATGGAGGTGATCCAGAACAGTAGACTGTGGCCTGACCCAAGAAGGCCTTGAAAAGCCAGGCCAGAGACTGTCCTGTAAGAAGTGGGGAGCCAGGGATTTCTGTTTCTGAAGCACAGGAAGTGTTAAAAACCCGTGTGATCCCTACCTCATTCCTCACCAAACCCTCCTCTCCTCTTAAACTCCCCTTCTGCTGCTATAGATATCCGCAGCCCATTCAATTGGAAAAAAAAAAGGTGAAATGGGCAGATGATCAGAGTTTGACCAGGCAGAAGTGAGCAGAAAACCTTAGAGAAAATCAGTTCTGCCTTGGGAAGTTTCAGATCTGTGACCTGAGTTGGGGAGGCTTTGGAATGTTGAGAAGATCTCTTTTTCTCTGTGAATCCTCAGGTATATGATAAAGATGCCCGGAGACAGAGTTCAGTGGAGAGCCCTGCAGCTTGGTGGATACCTAGGCTCTTTGTCACACGTTCCCTGGGAGCTTAGGCTGGGTCTGCACTGCCCAGAGTCTAGGGGAACCACCTGGTTCCATCAGAGGGCTAATCTGGATTTAGTCCCTGCAGGGTCAGTCCTGGGCCATTTCCTCTGGTCAGTGGCCAGTGATGTGTGTGCACTTGGGGGTTGAGCCTAGAGATTCTTGAAACCTCTGCAAGGAAGCCAGGTCTGGTTTTTCAAATGGAAACCTTTGAAGAAGATTCCTGCTAGGGTGGTGAGTGCCTGTGTCCAGCTAAGCCAGTGTGCTTTTAATGGCTGGGCTGGGCCAGGCACTCAACTAGGCACTGGAGGTACAAAGGTAAGTGAGATTTGGTCCCTGTCCTTAAGACACTCTGGGGCGGGTGTGGGAGAAGGATGTATAAACACATATTGACAATACTATAAGATAAACGTTGGGAGAGAGGTATGTGAAAAATGCTGAAGTCTAGCTGTCGGAGAGGGGGGAGTGGAGGAGGCAGCCTGGCAGGGGGAGGGCACAGCCACAGATGTGAGGCTCTGGGGCTGCGCTGGAGCCTCTGGAATGCAGCGCCACTCAAGATATCCCGGCTCTGGACAATCCCTGATTGTGCCCCCTGCTCCGGATGGAAGGAGCTGAGGAATCCGAAGGAGTGAGCAAGGTCCCTCCCAAGGATTATGATTTCCAGGAACAAAGGCAGTTTATATAAAGCGCCCTTTCCCCAAATCTCCAACCTCCTGTGTCCAGTTCCCTCTTCCCCACCCCAGCTCCCACCCAATGGAGCTGATTTCTAAATTAACTTTGTCCTTGTAATCTGCTTAGCTGAGTTCTTTTTCTTTTCTTTTCTTTTCTTTTTTCCCTCCTTCCTGAATTCTCCCAGGAACAGCCTGGGGCCCTGCTCGCTCCATTACCCAGCATTGTCAAGCCATGAGGTGCTTTTAACTGCTCTTACCATTGACTCTCTTAACTGGGAGGTTATTAAAAGGAAGGAAGCTGAGATGGGCAGATGGGGGCAGAGAGAGAGACACACACAAGGGAGAGGGAGAAGGCAGGCTGACAGGGTGAAGCCCCAGAGAGGAGTTGGGGTTTTCTTCATCTTGATTCCCTAGTCATCCAGTGACTCCTGGATTTTAATCCCAAACCCTGAGCAATTGACATGCAGCTTGCTCTATGCCTCAGTCCCTACCTCCCCGGAAATCTACTAGCTTGACCTCACTGTGAGATGGGATGGGGGGACTCCCAGAGGCCCCTGCAGCCCGCTCCCTCTTTGCCCACCTCTCCCACACACATACTGCTACCAGTGCTATCAACTCTCCAGCCTCCACCCCCAAGTCAGCTACTGCCTGGGTGATGTTTGATCCTAGACTAATGTGCCTATCACCCTGCACACATCTGGGAATTCTTCCCTTACTAGGCCGTGGGTGAAGTGAGAATACAAAATCATTTTAATGTCTGTTTGAGCCAAATATAATTAGAAAGGAAAATCTGACTTGGCAAAAAAAAAAAAAAAAATCGAATGCATTGCAAAGCTAAGTTAAAACGACTTCTGTATTATCGGCACTGCTGCTGCTCTCCATTTGTGCCGAAAATTGAGAGGGGAGCCTGTAAAGCCTGTATGTAAGGGGTTTGGTGTGTGCACGTTGCCTTTGGTTTCATACCAGGGTCATGTCATAAGACTAGTCTCTTTTAACACACCTTTGGAGTGGGATAACCCCTCAAGTGCACTGGGACCTCCTTACCAGAGGGCCTATGGGAAAGCCAGACTTGCCCAGAGGGGCCGCTGCCCGTGTGATCAAGACCAAGTCATTTCACTAGAGCCTCAGTTTTCTCATCTATAAAATGGAGACAGTAATACCTACCTCAGAGGGTTGCTATGAGGACTGAATGAAGGAATCTATGTTAAGAAATGGGATTTGGAACACAGCTGGTATTCAGTAAATCATATTGCACAGTGCCAGCTTTTTATAACTCATAGTCCAAGGCAGATCTGAGGAGAGCAGACGGTAGGATGAGTGAAGAACAAATAATGGTGCAAAGACAGGTGAGTCTCTGTGAACTGTGCCAGTGATGGTGGTAATCCCTGAATTTATGGTTTCTGGAATGCAGTGCGGGGGGACTTTTGAGATGGCAGCAAAACCTAATGGAAAGCTCCCTGCTTTAGAGTTAAGTCTGAGTCCTGGCTCTGAAGATTCAGTGGTCTCTTCGTCTTCGTGAGCCTTAGTCTCCTCAGCGTTAAATGGAGTGATAGCAGCCACAGCCACTTACCTCTTACTTGAAGCCCTGGGAAAGCATCTGGCAATGCACAGTAAGCATGACCAGAAGGTTTGTCGCGCCACAAGATTTCAACTCAGTGTGTTAGAACAATGATTCTCAAACTTTAACAAGCTTATGGAGCACCTGGGGATCTAGTTAAAAAGTGCAGATTCTGATGCGGAAGATCTGGGGTCAGGTGGAGTTTTTTTTAATTTGTTTGCAATTTTATTTATTTATTTTTTTAAATGTATTTTTTAAAATTTGTTTGCAATTTTATTTATTTTTTTAAATGTATTTGTTTATGTATCTTATTTTGGGCTGCGTTGGGTCTCTGTTGCTGCGCACTGGCTTTCTCTAGATTCGGGGAGCGGGGGCTGCTCTTTGTTGCAGTGCGCGGGCTTCTCATTGCGGTGGCTTCTCTTGTTGCAGAGCACGGGCTCTAGGCGTGCGTGGGCTTCAGTAGTTGCGGCACGCGGGCTCAGTAGTTGTGGCTCACGGGCTCTAGGGCGCAGGCTCAGTAGTTGTGGTGCACGGGCTTAGTTGCTCCGTGGTATGTGGGATCTTCCCCGACCAGGGCTCGAACCCATGTCCCCTGCATTGGCAGGCAGATTATTAATCACTGTACCACCAGGGAAGTCCTCAGGTGGAGTTTATGCCTTGGCACCAAGCTCCCAGGGGACGCCAGTGCTGCTGCTTCTTGGACCGCACTCTGAAGTGTTAGAGGATGTGTTCTTCTAGGGAAATAGATCTTCAACATTCTAATGGGAAGCAAGAGAAAGTAGAATTTGTTTACCTGAATTCGCTTTTCAGCCAGCTTAGTTGTGTAACAGAGCCCGGATGAATCGTTGATTCAGGAGTGTCGATATGTTTGTTTTAGGGAAGCAGGCAGTGGGACGGAAGAGGGGGCAGTGGGTGCCAGCGTGTCCATCTTCGGGCCCAAGCCGGACCTGACCAGCCTCCTTCTTGCCACCTCCCAAGCTCCCAGTCGTGCCTACTCCACCCCACCAAGTCTTCACTCAGGCCAACAGCTGCCGGCTACAAAGTTGAAAAGCAACTAGCTAGTATGTTGGTGGAAACGCCTCCATGCACGACCCAGTCAGTCACTTCCACTCATTTTTTTTTTTTTTTAATGAAAAGAGTCCTCACAGTCCAGCCGTCATTTGGTGGAGTTTTGGGGGAAAATATTTTGGCAGAGCTGCTAGCCAGGGCCTAGACCTTGTTGGCTTTGGCTTGAAAATTTGGTCAGGAGCAAATTGAGGTTTGGGAAGGAAGGTGGGTCATAGGCCTAACCGAGGGCATGATTTGGGGGGAGCAATGGAGGACCATCCCTGGGCAGGTCATTTTCTCACACTCACATAGACCTACTGGTTGTTCAGGCAACACGATGAGCTAACTCATTCTCTCCCTACCTTCTCTGTCTGTGTGCAGAGCCTCAGGCTGTAGCGGAAGATCCCCAGGCCTGGGAAGAGAGAGCTTCTGCCTTCAGAGTTCTGATTCAATGGGGGAAGCTTGGTTCTTAAATCCAGGGAATCCTGTCCACTAGGGGAAACAGGAACTCTCATTACTTCCCCTTATCCCCCCCTCCCCCAGAAAACTGACTGCACATTCAGCCATCTCCAAGTGCAAGTGGGGACATATGCAAACTGCACACATCCATCCTGAGGGG
This sequence comes from Orcinus orca, assembly GCF_937001465.1. Classification (NCBI taxonomy): domain Eukaryota; kingdom Metazoa; phylum Chordata; class Mammalia; order Artiodactyla; family Delphinidae; genus Orcinus; species Orcinus orca. Next base: position 98,063,656 of record NC_064559.1, on the reverse strand, counting down.
TTTCAGAGCTAATAAAGAAGGAGGTGGGATCAATCAGATTGGGCTTCCTAGAACATAGAGCCTGGGGTCAGGAGTGAAGATGGAGAGATGATTCTGGAAGAATCCTAACATCTTTGGACTCTCAAGATCTCTCTCTTTAGTCAGGTAAGACTAACTTGAATCAACCTGGACACGTCAGTGTTTGCCCTTCTTCTGAAGAGAAAGGAATTTCATTCGCTCTCTCTGCCTACTCACTTTCATATCTAATAATCCCTGGCAAGCAGGAAGTTCTTCTTTGTGTCTAACCTGAACCCTTCTTGCTCCTGAATGAAAAAAAAAAAAACTGTCTTGAGACTGTAACTGAATAAGTGTCCGGTATTCTTTTTGTCTGGAAGAATAACATTTTCCCCAATAGGTTCATTTTTCTCTCACTGCAAGGCAAAGCTCCCAGTGATAGAGAAGCAAGCCCAGAGAGGTCATAAGTGAGACTGTCTCTGAGGCCCCAGTTGAGGCAGAGCCGGTTGTCTCTTTAGGGGTCAGATCTGCTTTCCAACAAACTGCCAAGGCTATCTTCCCAGTGTCCCCAGTCAGGGCTAGAAGGATAGTGTTCCCAGGAACCTGGCTGAGTCACCATGCACTTACTTGTTCAGTTTCCCCTTCTCAGCGGCTCGGAGCAGCTGGAGGCTGGAGGGCTCTGGGCCGCTGTCTCTGGCTGATGGCCTGAGGGCCTCTCCTCCTCCCTCCATGGGGGCCAGGCTGAGAGAGGCCGTGGCATCTGCTGCTACACCTGGTACCTGTAGGAAAGCGGGGCCTGCAGGGGAGATGGCAGAGGTAGGCCTATGCCACAGTCAGGCCCCGTTCTAGCTTCAGAGCAGGAATATTTTCCTTTTGGAATCACACAGGGATGTCCTCAACCATGCCTGGGTGGACAGGGTGGATCCCAAGTGCCATCAGTGTGGGCAGAGAAAGGAGAGGATAGGGTGTCTGCCTTTGGAGATCTACTGATCTGTCGGAGTACGGATGAGGATCCTGGACTGTATTAGATCAGTGCAGACTTTTAGCTCTAAGCTTGAACTTGAGGGTGGAGACTTGATTTCTGCTATCGGATAGCTAATTATAATAGAGGAGATAGGTTCCCCATCTTCCTCAGGGTCTACACACACAGAAAGATCATCTAAATAAGGGGAGGGGCTTCCCTGGTGGCGCAGTGGTTGAGAGTCCGCCTGCCGATGCAGGGGACACAGGTTCGTGCCCCGGTCTGGGAAGATCCCACACGCCGCGGAGCGGCTGGGCCCCGTGAGCCATGGCCACTGAGCCTGCGCGTCCGGAGCCTGTGCTCCGCAACGGAAGAGGCCACAACAGTGAGAGGCCCGCGTACCGCAAAAAAAAATAATAATAAAAATAAAAAATAAATAAGGGGAGGATTTTGAACCCTGTTGTACATCAGCACAGGAGAAGATGAAAAAGGAGGAACTGGAGCTGCGGGATCAGTTATGGAAGGTTTCCAGGAAGGGGCAAGAGGGGAAAATGGAACCCAGTGGGAAGGACTGGTAGGGCAGGACCCGGTGTAAAAGAAGGTAGAAGAGACGGCTCTTACTGGAGGGCTGGGTGGGAGAATAGTGGGGGCCGGGGGTAGGGCTACCCAGCTAGAGCAGTGTGGGCTGCAGCCTCCGGGAGCTGAGAGCTGTGGTGTCGCCTTGTCAAGTCGTGGCCCCTGCAATGTTCACGCTGGCCGTGTGACGCACTCCCACATGCACAGGCCGGGAGAGGAGTGGTGGTAGAGCAGCTCCTCCTTCCTGGAGGACGGGGCGGAATGTAAGTCCTCAAACAGGAGGAGCTGATGTGCGTGGTGGGGAGACAGGAGCTTGGCCCTCTGGTCCGCCTAGAGGAGACGGCGGGGGTGTTCCAAGTTGGCTGCAGCGTGGAGCCTGCCTGTGGGGCAGAGTGTCTTTGTCGGGGGGAGGTTGCTACCCTTTTTCAAGGGTAGCCATGGCCCGGGGTCCTGGAAGTGCTGCCCGGTGGCCTGGCACGGGACAATCTGTCCACCAGCACAGACACACGCTCCGCTGCGCTGGGCTTCTCCCTGCCCCCCAGCCGATGATCCCCAGGCCTCTTCCTCCTGCTGTCCTCCCCTGTCTGTCGGTCTGTCACTCGGCAGGAGTGAAATGTGCCCTGCTCTTGGAGCATTTGGTGCTTGATAATTTGTGGATTATAGCTAACTCTCGATAAAGATTCCCCTAATTGCTTGGCTCACCTCAGGTTCTATCATCAAAGCAAAGCCGTGAGGCCCCCCTCTCGCCCTCCTTTTCTTTTTATTATCTCTTAATTAATCACTCTGGCTTTCACACTTAGCAGATAATTACAGTCTCCTGGGCACGAAGCTCATTTTCATAACCTCCTGCTCCAAGCCAGCAGCAGAGTGGGGGAGGGGAGGAGGAAGCGGGAGAGAAGGGGAGAGTGGGAAGAGAGATGCTGGAGGGAGGTGCGGGCAGCAGGTAGCGGGTACCTGAGAACAAGGGAGGAGAAGAAAAGGACTTTGGGCAGCAGCACGGGGCGGGGGTGGGGGGGGCAGTGCGGGAACAAGGAGTGCTGAGCGTGGGCACGGGGACCAGAACCCCTGGTCAACCCAGCAGGCCCAAGGAGGCTCTGCCAGTGGGCAGGGAGTATGGCCCTGCTCCCTGGGGAAGGCCCCACCTGGTCCACCAGTGCTGGCGCAGCCTGAGCTGTACTTGCTGGCTCCCTTGGCCTCCCAGGGGGTGGGGTGGGGTACATCAGGAGATGTGCATAGGTTGGTGGCCAGAAAGCTGAATGAGGAGCAAGAGATGGTCCCAAGTGAAGTTCCTTCAACCATGTGCTGGGAAGTGAGGCAAGCTGGGGTGAGAATGGTGACAGGGAAAGGAAGGACAGGACCACCATCCAGTTAGGACCCAGGTCTTGGTCTGGGAACTTTTCTTCTTTGAGGAGAGCAGGGCACACACCCTGGGGCTGAATCCCATGGCCATGACTAGGGAATGGCCACTCAATAATGTGATTGGATGAAGAGGGGAAAGCCTAGCACTTCCTCACACCTGCGCCTTGTAGGTGCTGTGCCAGGGGTCTGACGATATGCTCATCATACCCATTTCAGAGATGAGGAAAACTGTGGCTCAGGAAGAAGAGGTGAGGCAGAGAGAAAGCACCGTTCCCACTGGGCCATCAGCCCTGACATCACCACAGACCTCGGGGCTTTCCTTGGGCTTCCAACTCCAAAATAAACAGAGAGGAAGATGTCCAGATGATGGATTTGAGAGGCTCGAGAAACAGGAGAGTTTACCGAGAGTTAGACACAGAGCTGGACTCGGACCCAAAACTCTAGAATGTACTCACGTCCCCACCACTGTTCTTCATCATGTCTCTGTGGCCTGGGCTTCTGGTCCACAGGAAGTGGTGGAGAATGAGGGAACATCCATTTTTTCCCCTCTCTATATTGAATTTTCTTTCATGACCCTAGAACAATGTGCTTGATCTCGAGAAAGAAAGAAATTGGATCCTACTAACTTTTGCTGTTAACTAGCTGTGAGACCTTGGAATCGTCCTATAGCTTGAGTCTGTTTCTTCATTGGTAAATGGGAATCTTGAAAAGACCGCAGATGGTATGCGTAAACCTGGCGTATGACAGGTGCTTAACAAATGGTAGCTGTTACTACTCCTATTGTCATTACCAGTACGCATGAAAGCACCTAGCCCATGCCCTTAGAAACCACATAAAACAAGTTAATTGTTTTAAAAGCTGGTGACGAAAAGAGGGTCCTTTTGTTCAACTTCCTCAGTAAGGGAGGGCACAAAATTTCTACCCTGTGTTCTTTCTGGGATGTGCTATTGAGCCTTGACAACCCAGGTCACTCTGTCCCAGTGCAATTTTTCTCTCCACAAATAAGTTGTCTGTTCTGGCTGGGGCTGCTTCCAGCTCAGAGCTTATTGGCTTCCAGCTCCAGGCAGGGTTGGTCGTCCCTTTGCTGACCTCCAGGCCTCAGACTGCACACTGCTCCTGCCGCCTGCAGCAGAGCCCCTGTGCCAAAGGGTTAAATGTGTCCAGTCTCGCGTGGCTTGAAACGTGCAACTTCTGGTTTCCCAGGCACTACAGTAGGAAAGTCTATATTCAGGAGGTAATATGGAAGGAGCGCTGTGGATTTTAGCCCCGTTTGTGCCTGTCAGGGAGTGGCCTCATGCACTGACCTGGGCCTGTTTTCTTATCATAAAACGAGAAGGTTAATCTCCAAGATTCTTTCTGGCTGTGCCATTTTCCGACTCTTTGCCATCCGGTGGGAGTTCAAAAAAAGGACTTGTTCTTCCTGAATGAGGCCCTGGATCTCTCTGATTTGGTTTTTCAGCCAAGGCCGGAGGTACTGATTTCAGAGGGCCAGAGCTGGGGTGCTCCAGGAGGAGGATTATTTGCTCAGGAACCAGGGTGGAAGCAAACGTTTTCTACATTTTTCAGATCTGGTCTGGACTCTAGGTGAGGACAACTGGAGTGCCCTTCTCCACACACACACACACACACACACACACACACACACACACACACACACACACACAGAGTCTGCTGTCCGCTCTGGGAAGGTGGGAGACCCTGGATCAAGCATGTGGGTTCTTGTGTCTCCATGTTGATAAGAGTTTGTTCCTTAAGCAACGTGCTCTGGCTTCACCCTGAACTTTAGCTTTGGTCTGTGAAAAGGTTTCGCAGAGTCTTGTGGGAACATAAACATTTGGTAGATTTCTTTCCCTGAAAGCTATTTCTTCTCCTTTCTTTTTCTGGGAACTTTAGCCAGCAAGACCAAGGCCCCTCCACCCTCCCATCCTCCCTCCCCTTTGCCTGAGACACCCAACCCCCTCTCTCCTCCTCCCCGCGATGAAAACAAAGTGAATTGGTGGGTACTGGGAATCATCGAGAGCAAACCGGGCCAGAAGAAAGGAGTGAGGCAAACAGATAGCTCTCCCAAGAGGAGAAATTATAAGAAGGGAGGAGAGAGAGAGAGGGAAAATAAGCAAATGGCATCAGTGGTGAAAAGTGAATTCCAGGCATTTAAAATTCTTTTGGTTTTAATCATCTCAGAGGCCGACCAGAGCTGAGCCGTGGGGGAAGGGAAAAAATGAAAACCAGGGCCCTCTCCTAGGAGCCAGAGCCCAGGAATTTCGGTCTGCGCCCTCCACCTCCTGCCTCTGATGCTCAGAAGGGTTACCTCCTCCAAGGGCCTTTCCTGACTAACCCTCCCTTTATCTCATTTCACAGGCTCGGTTTATACTCAGTTTTCAAGCACTGACCTTTCAGTTTTCGACCAGATTGCAAGTTCCCCAAGGCCCTGGATTATGCTTTGTTAAAAACAAAACAAAAATAACAAACAACAAACCTCGGCCTCTTTCATAAGTCATGCCTGGGCCTCCTCGGTGAGGGTCAGGGCCCCCAGAGAAACTTCTGGGCCTGTTTTCCTCCTTTGTAACATGGATTTGAAGAGATGAGCTGAGCCTGGAAGAAACTCCTGAAGGAACTGGGAAGCTGGGAGGGAGCCTGGCGGGTCCCGGGTGCCTCCTCTGTGCAGTGTTCTGTGTTGGCTGCTTTAGGATTCTCTCAAGGGCTGTCCTGTCTTCTTGCCCCCTCCCTCAGGGTCGGGGCTCGTTGTCCGGAAAAGCAGCAGGCGAAGCCCCTGGACACTGGTGGGTGGGGGGATTCCAGGCTCTTTCCCTGGCCAGGGGGGCAAGAGTGGGTTTTAGGTGAGGGAGTGAATCAGGAAATCTCATCAGCCTGGCCAGGGGATGGGTGGTGAGGCACAGAGTGAAGCAGAGCCTGAGGTTAGCCTGGAAAGAAGCAGGAGGAGGGCAGGGAAGACCCCGTCACCTGCCATGCTCAGAAGCCTCCTCCTTTTCTAGTCTGGCCCCTCCCTGTGTGCTCAGCATCTTTCTTCTTTCTTTCTTTCTTTTTTTTTTTTAAGGATTTATTTATTTATTTTTGGCTGTGTTGGGTCTTCGTTTCTGTGCGAGGGCTTTCTCTAGTTTCGGCAAGCAAGAGCCACTCTTCATCGCGGTGCGCGGGCCTCTCACTATCGCGCCTCTCTTGTTGCGGAGCACAGGCTCCAGACGCGCAGGCTCAGTAGTTGTGGCTCAGGGGCCCAGTTGCTCCGCGGCATGTGGGATCTTCCCAGACCAGGGCTCAAACCCGTGTCCCCTGCATTGGCAGGCGGACTCTCAACCACTGCGCCACCAGGGAAACCCCTCTTTCTTCTTTCTGAGCTTCCTCCCTCAGCCTCCCGCTCCCCGACTCTTTCTCCTTCTCCATCTGGAGGCAGCTTTTTCCATTCTACTGACCACTAGCTGTTTCTCCCAGTTTCCCAAACCCTCTTGCCCTCAAACTTCGATGCTGGGATGTTCAGACTTTGTTTCTTATAATGCATTTCCCACTTCCTTCCCCCAGTAAGATTACAAACATTGAGAGCTCGAGGCTATATTAGATCTGATATTAGACTGGGAGTCCGGTGACCTGGATTTTCGCCTTGACTCTTCCTGGGCTGTTTCTTCTTGGGCAAGTCACGTGCTCTTTCGGGGCCTCGGTTTATTCAGCCAGAAAACAAGGAGCTCACTAGGTGATGCCTGAGGTCCCGGAAGTACTCTTTGCCTTCTGGGTAAAAGAGCAGGATCTGGAGTTCAGACTGCTTGGGTTCATGACCCTGTTGTGCAAGTCCCTTCACCTTGGTATAGAAGAACAGTGGCATCTGCTTCGTAGGGTGGTGATAAAGATTGCATTAAATAATCTGTGTAGAATGCTTGGCAAACGTATCTGAGATGCTTTAAGTATGCGGTACATGTTAGCTCTTATTGCTAAGCTGAACCCTAACATTTTATGGTATGAAGTAATGAGAAGAGCCCTGGATTTGTGGTCCAGGGATTCAGGTTCCAGCTTCCTTCCTGACTTTCTGTGTGACCTTGTACAATTTCGTTTCAAGTTGTGAATATGTTAATGAAAAGTCTTTGGGGACAAGGGGATCTTCTCTCTTGGTCTTGCATCTACCCCACCGTTCATGCCTAGAACGGTGCCTGGCCTAGGCACTCAGGAAGTGTGTGTTACATGAATGATTGAGTATAAGGTACTAATCGATGAACAAGGAAATTGAGGCTCTGAATGGGAAAATGAATTGCTCAAGATGGACACAGCTAACGTTTGTTGCGTGCGGGGCTGGGGCGCGGGGGGCTGCTGTGGGCTGTAGGATATTTGGTGGCTTCCCTGGCCTCTGCTCACTAGAAACCAGTAGCACACCCCACCCACCGGTGTGACAATAAAAAATGTCTCCGGACATTTCCAAGTGTCCCCTGGGATAAAATCACACTGATTGAGAACCACAGAACCAACGAGAGGAAGAGCTAGACCTAGAAATCGAGTCTTCTGACTCCCAATCCATAGCTTTCTCTAAAATGTCAGATTGTTGTTTATTTCTCCCTTTACCCAAGTATTTAACCTTGACCCATATCATAAAATTAAGAGAGAGATGTTTATGTCATGGAGGAGTGAGTAGAGTATTTCAATCTCTAGCCCATTTTAGAAATGATTAGGCTTCCACCTAAACCATAACTTACTGACAGGGGGACCAGGGAAGGAGCAGACAGGTGGCAAAGACAGCCACCTGGACAATCCACCAGTGGGGAGTGAATGGAGGCCCTGAGTTCCTTTAGAAACGAAGTTTGGGATGAGGATTGCTGGGAGATCTACCCACTCGCTGCCTTAAGCAGATAAAAGTCCCCCAGACACCGGGACTAACTGTTTTGGGTCTCAGGCACCTGCTACACCTCCCTCCCCTCCCCTCACCCCCCTTCCCCCCAGCTATAGCTGCTGAGACGGCTCTGACGGCCTAGGGCACCTCAGAGTACAGAAAAATCACAGATTTAATCCAACCCCTGAAAAGATAGATACCAATGAAAACCAAGACTCAAGAGTGTAAGTGACTCAGTGCCCCAGAGCAGACGCTAGAAGTTCCACCTTCAGCAGTTTGGAAAACCACTGCTTCACCTCCACAAACCTCCCTGCCTCTCCTCCCCATTCCTGACTGCACAGATCGAAAAGTCCTTCCTTGGTTGGGGGTGGAGGGGAAATGGTGAGATAAGGAATCTATTTTCCATTAATTGCTAGAGGAACTGAGGCCCAGAGAGGAAGGTGGTGGTCCCCAGAGAAGCTTGAGTAACAGTGCTCCTGGGACTGCAGGCAGATCCCCCCACCTTCCCCAGACATGCCCTTATCCTTCAACCTCTGCCCCCATCCCTCCTAAAGGGCCTACTCTTGCTGTCATGGCAACCAGGGGATTAGGGCCAGCTAGGAAGCCTAACGGTAGGGGAGAGGGCTTAGAGCGGAGGCAGGTGGAAGGAGGAAATGAGAGAATGAGGTGATGATAAGGAAACGGAGCTGGGTTGGGGGGGGAGAGCGGGACAGAGAGGAAGGTGAAAGGAAGGGAGAGAATGAGAGAAAACTCATCCGTCCTAGGAGAGAAAAGGAGGGAGGAGCTGGGAGGGAAGAGAGAGAGAGAAACCTCAACTTTTATTTAAAATCGGAGAGCAGTTGTATGCCTGGAGTCGTTGCCATGGCAACGGCAAAGAAAAGGAGATAGAGAGCTTGTGAAGCCGTGAAAACCCAATAGGGGTAAATGTTTAAAGCCAGGAACAAAAACCATTCAGAGATAATTAAGTAACAGGCTGCAGGTTCCAGACTCCTGCCCATTGTCAGGGGACTTGGCCTGAGATGCCAGCCTGCTCTACCTCTCCTTCTCCCCCGCCTTTATCCTTGTCCTCACTCACCAAGAGGATTTCAAAGAAGCAGCCAGGGAGCCCCAACCCTCCCTCCAATCTTCTTCCCTTTAACTGGGGACTGGCCCCCTCACTCCAGTGCCAGCTCCGCAGACCAAGGCTGGACAAGCTTTCTCTCCTGCACTATTAGGAAAAATACAGTCTTGGTAGAGAAAAACAACAAAAAAGGCTTTGGTCAGATAGACAGAAGAACTTGTGGATGCTAAATTACTAGATGGACAATTAAGTTGTGGACTTTCTTCCTTTGGACCATCTCGAGGGTAAGAGCTGCAGATGTCACAGGCAGGCTGACCTCTGTGTTGACTGTCGCCCTCTGGGTCTCTGAAGTGCTGGGGCACCTGGGCTCTTCCTTCACTGGGGAGGTACAGTCTAGTCTGGGAGCTTTGCTGGGGCTGCTTCACCGTGTTTAATTCTACCTCTGATTCCTCTTTGAATTCTCCTTAGGATTTTTTTCCAGCAGGCTTAATCTTCCCAAGCTTCACGATGGCCAGAAGCTAAGCTGATAGTTTGGGGGTTAGGTATACTCTGCAGAAATAAAAAAGAAAGAAAACGCCAAAGTTCTTTTTCATATTTTAAATGAGTCACCTCTCTCCCACCCCAGACATCACAACAGCTGGCTGGCCCCTTGCCCGGTGTCCTCAGGGAAATAATCTTTTGAGTTCCGCCTTCCCCTGCCTTCAGATGCCTCCCAAGAAATCCTGGATATCAAAGAAGGCTGTGATGTTCTTTCTTCCTCTCATCTCAGGATGCAGTTCTGAACCGAAGGCCAGAATAGCTAAGTCGTTTTACATCTGCAGCTTCCCAACCCCTCTCTCTCCACTCTTATCACCCACCTCCAGTCCATTCCTCCAGATACTCTAAATTTTATCCTTAGACGAAGCCAGACCATCAGAGAGTGGCAAACTGAGACTGAACGGTTTTGGCCCCTCGAAGAATTGCTTTTACTGAGCTGAGCCTTTGGCACTGTGCCATCAGCCTGCACCGAGGAATGTTCTAAGGGGCAGCACTGTGAATCTCCTTATTGTATTTATGGTTAGGGGTGCTGCCCAGGACAGGGCTCAACACATCACAGTGACTGTATGAGGAGCCACAGAAGAAAGTTCTGTAGGGGTACTTTTCCTAAGGTGCCGGTTAGGTTTTATTTTATGGGTACTGTAAATTGCATCACTAATTCTGAATTTTTCCTCTTTCCACCTGCTGCTTGGGAGCTCAAGGCTAACCTTGCCATTCGTCTCTGATGAGGCACCCAGGATCGTGTGGTATATATTTAGTATTAGGACTTTATCCCACCCTCAGTTTATTTCTCCTGGGCTTATTCTCTTTCCCTGCTGGCCTAATCACCACCATCCCCACACAATGTCTCGGGTTATCTCTTAATTTATTGTTTATATCATTGACTCTGTGTATGCTGCCTCAAGTCTTTCTTGTAATAAATTAAATGAGTTGAAATATATAAAACATATAGCATAGTGCCTGGCACATAGTAGGCCAGCAGCTACTAAAATGTCGGCTCTTATTTTAAGTAACAGATAATATAAATTGTCTGTAATCTTCCTTTTAGGGGTACTGTAAAGATGGACCAGAGGCTGTGGAGAGCTGAGTCCCCCAGATTAAAGGCCGTCTGTAAATACAGTTAACTCCCAACTGACCCAGTAGAGGGGGAAAGCCACTGATTTTTTTTTTAATCTTTTGTTTTTTTAACTTCGGAATGCATCATGGTGGCAATAATGATGATAATAATCAGATTTGCCTTGCTTATTAGAGTTGACTTGGACTGCTATTTAAATGAGTTTCTAATTCCCTGCTCACACCAAGACTGACAACCGAGACGTTCTGGGTGGCAAAGGGAATCAACCTGCTTGGGATTAAGATTTTTCCATGGATAATCTCCAAAGTGAGAAACCTACGTGCGAGTAATTGAGCGCGGATAGCGTTTTGTTGGATGAGTGATGCCCAGCCAGACGAGGGTGAGAACTAAGCCCAGGGAAGTTGGTAGGGTGAGACAGGAAGAGGTTGACAGAGTGTGACCTCTGTGAGCCTGGGACAACCTGATCTCCATCAGGTGAGGTTGGCCTGAGTTCTTTGTTTCTGCCTTATCTATTTTCCAACCAACCTTTCATTGGGTCCTGGAGGAAGAAGAAAAAACAGAAACAAAAAACGCAATCACCCATAACCGCCTTGTTTTGTTCCACCCTGCATTTATTGAGCATTTACTCTATACTGGGCACTGTTAAGTGCCGTGGGTGTGCGAGGAGAAGAGAGCTCTCTTTACCACCTCAGGGAGGACTTCTAGTTCTTTCTGTTACCTCTAAGTTGGAGAAACTGTCCAGTGGATACACAGCCTGGGGAACGGGCATCTCCATCATATCCCTTCTTTCCCCTTCTGCTCATGCATTTCTCAAGGTCCGTCTTCCATAAGCTCTTCTCTCTTGTTTCCTCAAGGTCTTTCTCTCCAGCGCTCCCTCATTTTCTCTGTTACCTCTCCAAGGTCCTCTCCTCTTCAAAGTCCTTCTTTTCTTTTCATATTTTCAAGACCTTTCTCTTTTTTTCTATTAAAATAACTTTTTAAGAGAGCAAATAGTTTTATATTGGGTTTTCTTCTATCTTCTCTCCTTCAGGGTTTTTTTTTTTAAACTCTTTCCCAATTACTTACAAGGGAAAGAAAAAAAAAACCTCAGCAGCTCTCCCAATCTCTCAGTTCTTTTGCTCAGAAGACAAAAGATCCTTCAGAATTACAGAGGAAGGGGGAAAAGGAAAAAAAAAAAAAAAAAAGGATTCCAGTTAAAAAATCTTCATCAGGGTCAAAAACCTGACAGAAAAGCTTTGTTTGAAGGGCATGTGAAGGGGGAGGAGGGGGGAATTGGCAACTAGCAACTCTCAACCTCAAAAGGCAAAAAATATCTTGAGATTTGAAGGGAAGCTAGAGATAGTGAGCATTCCCATTGAAGTATTGGAATAGCTTTGATTTCCTTTTTAACCAGAGTCTTCTCCTTTTGAGGCTCGTAGGATATGCAGAGAAGGATTGGGGCGTGGGAAGGAAAGGGAAGCAGGAAACTACTGTTTTAATTTCACCCTGGGTCAGAATTGTCAAGAGTCAGAGTCGGGATGATTGAAAAGAAAGCCTAGGCCTCGAAACCTCAGACCCCAGTGGGCTGCCCAGCCTTAGTACTTTCTGAGAGCGGGAACAAGAAGAGAGTAAGCAGAGTGGAGGCATGGTGAGAGGCCCAGGGGGACTGATACACTGCGAAACCTTAGGAGCGACCTGTGGGCAGGTGGGCAGCCACGTGGCAGTGTTGTCATGGAAGCAGGATGGAGAGAGATAGCTGCCCACCTAGGAACGGAATCTAAGAGGGTGTGTGTGATGTGGACAGAGAAGGAAGGCGGGGAAACAAAGTTCCACCTGGTCATAACTTCTCTAGGACTTTGGGCAGAAAAGATTCAGAAATGTCCTTTGAATCGAGGAGCAGTGCAAGCAGGGTAACATGGGGCATTACTGAAGGAGTGTCAAGAATGAAAAGACTAGAATGAGGAAGGAAACACAAAGCTGGACACCTGGACCAGAGGGACGTGCAAAGAGAAGACAGGAACCAATCATTCATTGAGCGCATCTAAATGCCGACCTTCCCTGGAGGCCATGCTGGGGGCGGTACATGGGCCAGCTTGAGTGAGAACTGTTTGTGGCAAGTGTTTAAACCCCAGGCTGCTTTTGCCCTAGCACCTGGTATCCAGCCATCAATTGATGTGTGACGAGGGACTATGAACCAGTTTTTAATATTAGCCTGAACAAAACATAATTAGGAAGAGAAATTTGCTTCTGCAGCTCTGGCTGCTGCAGCAAAGCAGTTACATAAGGTTCATTCAAATGACTTGGGACCATCTTCCCCATTCCCGTCCCCAGGTCTCTGACTTGAACAAAGTAGTAGAGGCCCAGAGCCTCCGCACCTGCCTTCCGGAAGTCCCAGAGACAGACACACTGCCTGGGAGCAGATCTAAGACCTTCAGCCTGTAGAAGGACACTGAACAAGGGCACAAGTCAAATAGATCAGTGCATAATGCAATACAAGCAAAGGGAGAAGGGGCAGAAGACAGCAAGAGAGGGAGGGGCAGACTGGAGGGGGCGGGAATAAAGAGCTGAGGCAAAGTGTGGCTCCTCTGATGGTGGAAAGCAAAAAAAGGAAAGAAAAAAAAGTACGGCATTATCCTGGGGCAGTTGCAGACGAACGAGATGGATTCAGGAAGGAATTAACTCTGTGAATGTCCTGTATTATCACGGCTACGATCTAAGGTGGGCAAAGGAGAGGCTGTGGAGCTTTTTGGCAGAGGCTTTTTGGGTGGTGGGGGAGGAGTGAGGGAGTGGGTGGCAGCGGGGGTGACATTCGTGTAGAATGTTAAGGCCACAGGCGTCCCAGGCTGAGCTCCAAGTGGCCCCCCTTAGAGCAAGCTGTTCACTCGGGGCACTTCATCTGGGTGGAGGGAGGCAGGAGTGGAAACTCCAGGCCTAATTGCTAGGTCTCTCTCAGCTCTTCCAGGGAGCACAGGGCAGGAAATTCCTCAAATTCCAGGCTTGTAGGATCACTGCTGAGCGTAACCGCAGAGCAAGGGAAAGAGGCCGAGAGGCGGAGAGGGTTGCCTCCTCTCCATCTTTTTTCCTTCACAGTTTTAAAGCAGCAGCAAATTAGAAGGGTTTAGCGGGGCTGATGGCTAAGAGAGAGGCCCCAAACATAACAGTCTCATGTAAGAAAAGTTCCAGGTCTGGGAATCCCAGAGAAACTGGCCCTGGATTAAGTAAGTTTGAGGTTGAAAATAGACTGCTGTGGACCGGGACAGGAATTTTTCCCAGGGTGATTTTTTTTTTTTTTTTTTTAAAGCTCTGAGGAATAACTGGTGGAAGGGAACTTGCTTCAGTAGGACCTAAGCAAGAACTATCTTGTTGAAATAAAGGATGGTGGAGCAGCGAGTCCATTAAAAGGCGTCTTGGGGGTTTACAGAATTTCCTTTTGCTCAAAGGGGGAGGCCAATCAGGTCTCCTCCTGCAGCATTGGGTGTGGAAGGGAGAGCCGATGCTGTTCCTCACACTGTTCCTTGAACGGCCCAAACATCTTCTCAACCTCCGTGCTCATTCAGACCGGTGACCCCTCTTCCCATCCCATGCCCTCTGAAATCAGGATTTGCCTCCAAGTTGCACTTTTAGTGCCTCTCAAGGTAGTCTCCTCTACTCCCTCCAAAAAACTATTCTTTCCTTTGAGCTTCCAAGGCAAATGGCTTGAATTTCGATATGGCACTTATATGCTGTCTTAATCATAGCGAGTTGTTTACCTCTGCCTCTCTCACCAGACTGTAACGCTCCTGGAGGATAAGAGTGTGTCTTGTTCCTATTTGTAATTTCCCTCTCTTTCCTCTTCTCCCCAGCACACAGCAGAGTGCCTGCCACACAGTAAGTCCACACACACACACATGCTCGTTGACTGAATATTCTGGTCATTGGCAGGTCCCCATAATGAAATTTTAATTCAAAGTCTGGTTCCTCTTCCAGCTAACCACTTTTGTTCCTCCCTATCACTTAATATGTGCTCAGAGAATACAAACACTTTTTTAATATTATCTTCAGTAGAACATAACTAGGTGCCACTAAAAATCCATTATCATGCTTTCCAAAGCCAAGAAGAAATGACTTTTGCATTATCTACACCACCAGTCTTCCTCAGCGGTACAAAGAACTGAGATGTGAATGTTTGCATCATCGTTGATGATGGGACCACTGTAGAGGGCAGTTGGTTTCACTGGGTTGGAGGAGGAAGGGGCAGTGGCCCTCGGCCTCTGTAATTCTTTCTTCTCAGTGGTTGTGCATCCTGGGATCTGTCCAGAGCTCTTAGCGCTGGTGGTCCCGCCCTCAGCAGCAGCCTAAAAATGGCCACTGTGGGCTGGCGTCAAGGAAGTCGCTCCACCAAAACCTCAAAAATTCACAGTCAAAAATGCCATATCCTGGATTTCATTCTAGGCCTGTGAAATTCTTTCTTGGGATAGGATTATAAAACCTTTTTGGTTCTCCTTCAGACCTTTGTGTCCCCTTTTGTTGTCAGATATTGTTACTGGGTGGCAAGTGCAGGTTTTTCACTGCACTTGAATGTGGATTCCCCACCAAAAAAACAATTCAGCTGGCTGTCTGATGTCAAAATGACTCCTTGGTTTGGCTAATTCAGTCAGCTGATGAAAGGATCATGGGGCATGAGGCATTACCCCATCTTGGTTTCCTTCCTGACTCCTAAATGAGCTGTGTGACTTTGAACAAGTTGCTTAACCTCTCTGGGTCTCAGTCTCCCCTAACATGAGGAAGTTGGGATAGGTAAAAGCAGAGGCTCGGGATTCCCTGGTGGCACAGTGGTTGAGAGTCCACCTGCCGATGCAGGGGACACAGGTTCGTGCCCCGGTCCGGGAAGATCCCACATGCCGCGGAGCGGCTGGGCCCGTGAGCCATGGCCGCTGAGCCTGCGCGTCCGGAGCCTGTGCTCCACAACGAGAGAGGCCACAGCAGTGAGAGGCCCGCGTACTACAAAAAAAAAAAAAGCAGAGGCTCTTTTCAGCAGTAGCTTTTGTGTTTATATATGAAGTTATTATGTTCTTAACCTTCTTCCCTTACCTGGAGGAAGACTGAGAGAGAGGGCCGTGGATGTCGAGCATGCAGGCTGTGGTGGGTTTTATGAAAGGGGTTTTCCTTAGTGCCTTCTGTTCACTTGTCAGGTTTCAGGGGTAAATTATGCCTTTACTTACCAGGATATATATAAAAGAAACTACGGATAAATATAACGCAACCCGAGGCGTTAAATACTGAAGGGACAGGAAATAATACCGGGTGTGGTTATAGATGGTGCTAGTTTTGCCAGACTTCCTTAAAGAGGTAAGTCTGGAACAGGGCTCAGAAGGAGGCGACATGGCATGGATTGCAAGGGAAGAAAGAAATCCAGTCCAGGTGTGTGGGCCGGTGCGGTTGTGGGTGGGGCTTTGGTGGACAGCTATTAAGGCCTTGTGCACCTGGACTCTCAGTAGACAGCTGTTGTGGCTTCTTGAGAAGTGGGTCAACATAATGCAGTTTGAGAGGCTGCATTCAGATTTCTGGGCAATTGGAAGTGGGGAAAGCAAGAAGCAGGGAGGATGCTGAAGGGGCCATTATCATCCAAATGAGATCAGTGGGATGTGAGTGGTATGGAAAACATTGTAAATATCTGGAGGAAGGGAGTCTCAGAATTATATCTATTCAGTCATTTAACTTACGCTAAACACCTCCTGTGTTCTGGGCTGTCAGTTCTGGAGGTGACCTATTCCATGAATTAGGAAACTAAAGATCAGATAAGGGATGGGACCAGTCCAGTTCCACACAGCTGATTCTGGTGGAACCAGGGCTGTAAACCTCGACTCCTGATTCTCATTCCAGTGGTCTTTTCTACGACAGCTAAGTACCACCCATATTCCTTGACCTCAGTTTCCCTGTTAAATTTGCAGGTAGTGCCTGAGGAGCTCCACTGGATATAGAGTGACCTTAACACATCCCAGGAGCTCTGCAAGCGATGGGCTGTGCCCAACAGTCAAAAGTCAGGACTTTCCCCAGATCTTTTGCCAGCTGCCAGAATCCCAGGCCCTGAGATGTAAACTCCCCACACAGCTTCCAGCACAGATTGCCCAATAGCTTAATCGGAAGGGAGGGAGGGAAGGGAGCCAAGTGTTCAGGCAAGTACTGCTCTGCTGGGCTCCTCTCTCGCCCCTCCACATCTGTATTCCTTTGAACAGCGTGAGAACATCTGCAGGCCTTCTGCTAAAGCTCCACAGGCCCTGTTTCCAGCCTGCTTCTTCCTCCCGTGGACTCTGACCTGCGTCTACCCAGTGCGGGTGCAAGTGAGGAGAGACCTAGGATTTGGTCCAGGAGGAGTGAGGAGGAGCCAGGAGTGACCCCCCTAGAAGATGTTAGGGTCCACAGGTGTTTTCTGGAGTTCTTTTTGGAGCCCTGTGTAGCCCCTCCAATCTCCTCTCTACACGTTTGGCCTGCAGCCATGAAGTGGGCCAATGAATTGCAAAGTTCCTGGCCTAGAAGCCTGTGCCTTTCCCTTTTGGCTTTGGAAAGGCCAAAAGGTGCAAGTTGTGCCCCTAAGTGATGGTTGTACATCCTCGTTGTCCTTTGTAAGTGGTACAGAGTGAGAGGAGAGAGCTGGCCCCAGATGGACAGGGCTATGCGATATCATCCTTGTCAACAAAAACCTCCATTATCTTATTGAGGGTGAGGGCTCTGCAGTTTCAGAGGGTCCACGGTATGTTTTCATTTCCGTTAGTTTCAATTTGTCAAGCAATTATTGAGTACCAGGCACTGTTCGGTATTGAGGAAACAGAGATGAATACAATATGGTTGCTTGCCTTCCAGGAGCACACAGTTGAGTAAACTTTTATTTAAGACCGACAACACCTATCTCAGACATAGCAAAGAGACTACAGGGAAAGGTATTTTGGGATAGAGAACGAGGAACAGTTATGGAAATCCCCAACCAGCAGACCAGGCCAACTATTCTCCCTTCTCTGAGGAGATGGCAGCTTCAGGACAATGGAAAGAGCACAAGAGGAGGAGTTAGGAAACTTGGGTGTCTTCTCCCAGCACTGCCATTAAATACTCTATATGCACCAGGCAAATCACTTAATTGCTCAGGCATTCAGTATCCTACTTCTAAATTGAGGGGCAATTAAATAATTTCTTAGATCACTTCCATCTTTAAGATGGAATCAATCCAGGAAGGCTTCCTGGAAGAAGTACAACTTCAGTGTTTGAAAAATGGGGGGGGAGGGAATTAAATTACTGTGCTGGGAAAGGCATCCTTGCTGTGTAGTATCATCTGGGAAAAATAGAGGTGGGAAAGGGTGGAGAGAGGCAGAGAGCGGAGACAAAGGGTTTTGAAGATATTGTGAACAAGTAGTATAGGAATTGGCAGGTCTGGAGGGTGAGTGTGGAATGGCCTTTGGATCCAGTGCTTAGAAGATCATGACGGTTTATAGAGAGGAACTTGAAACAGACCTGGCAGAGGGAATCCGATATTTTCCCTAAGGTGAGCGTCCCCTCATGGCTCTTCAGGATCCACCCTGACCCCAGAATTAAAGGCAGCTCACCACCAGCTGCATTTTTAGAAGGAGAGAGGCGGTGTGGCAAAACCAACTCAGTAATTCCTCAAAGGTTGGAACTGCTTACCCTCAGCTGAGGAAATCAGACCAAAAAGAGGTCCTCCCAGCATCTGTGGGCCGCCCAGGTGTGGCTGGCAGGCACCCTGTCACCAAGGTGGCCCATGGTAACTCCTCCAGAAAGTGTGTCCCTTTTGTAACTTACTCCTCTGTGTAGAGAAGCCGTTGTCTAATTTCTTCTCCTTGGCCCTGCTCCTCCACAAGCTATTCTCTGTCACTGGGTTTCATGTTGGGAATTAACTAGTGGATTGTGAATGCAGCGAGGCACTTAGGATGAGACAAGTCACAAGTGTCCTCCCCCAAGTTTCCCCGCATTCTCTCCTCCCACCAGGAAAGGAACAGAACGTATACAAATTCCTCAAACTACACATTTCTTTCAGTGTGGTGGAGGTACCGAGTGGGAGAGGGGGAGAGAGTAAGAGCCAGAAAGAAGGGAACACAGTAAGAAAAGGGGAAAGAGAGAAACAGGAGAAATGGACCAAGGAAGGGGAGCGAGAAAATAAAGAAAGCAGAAGAGAGAAATGGAGCAAAAGAACAAGAGAGGCAAGGAAATAAGGATTCTGAGGATGCAGCAGGGAGAGCAAGTGGCCCAGAGAAAGCGGCTAAGACCTGAAACTGGAGGGCCGGGAAATCTGGGTGGGGTCGGGGGGCAGGAATCAAGAAAAGATGATCTTGGGAAGTGGGAGGAAGGAAAGGCCAGGGGGCAAAATAGCCAGAGAAAGAAGGGGAGAAACAGTGGGATGAGGAGGGAGATATCCAGCCAAGAGTGGTACAGAAGAGAAAAAGGAGCGAACAAGGTAATAAGGAGGGGAGGCCAGAAGGATGAGGGGATGGGAGAAGAGGGGATGGGAGAAAAGGAGATAGGAGAGGGCAGGCGAAAACAGGCAGAAAGGGAGGGAGCCACAGAAGAGGCATGCATGGCCGGTTTAATGAGCCACTCTGCCTCTCCCACTCCCCAGAAGCGTGCTAATTATGCCTCCATCCTCCCAGTCAGGAGGACTGAAGGAATGCCCTCGCCCAGCTGAATGGCAGGGGGAGTAAGGGGTGGGAGAAGGCAGGGCTGGGGCTAGGGGCAGGAAAGAGTGCTGAGCCAGCAGGATGGCAGATGGGGCCCCTGCCCCTGATTAATCGGGCCTCCCGTGGACTGGTGGTGGGCACGCTGCCAGCCCAGGATGGGTGGTGGGAGGAGGCACACCTATCTCCATTGGCCCTGTGGCACCGTTGTCCTCTTGGGGACATCCTAAGAAAGCCAAAGACCTCATGAGAAGGGGGAAGGAAAGGAAGGAGCTGCAGCTAGGGCTTTCTTCTCCCCAGTACCTCCATGGGGCGTTTTCCCCTGCCCAGTATTACTGCCTGGTACTGATGCTTCACTTCTAACCTCAAAGGCACCGAAAGTAAACCAGGGGCAGGTGAAATTCTAGCCTCAGGCCACTCCAGCTTCCCCCCTACTCCTGTTCTGCTGGGTATCATAGGAGCTGAGTTTCATATACTAACACCTGGACTCACTTATCTGCTTCTCACAGGGATCATACACCCTCTAGGCGCCGTGGAGGACAGAGGGGCGAGTGGGAGACCACCAGTGTCCTATGAGTGGTTTACAATGTAACGGGGACTTGTGAGAGATGGGGGACAGTATACTTAGAGAAATCCAAGGGAGGGAGACTGTAGGGAAAAGTGGAAAGAGCATGGATTTTGAAGTCAAACACACTTGGTTATAATCCCAGCTGTATAGCTTATAAGGTCTTGGACAAATTTCCAAGCATCAGTTTCCTTGTGTATTTACCATGTGCCAGGCACCTTTCTGAGTGATATTAGTGGATTTATGCATTATGCATTAATGGTCTTCTGTGGTCCTGTGAGATACGTATTTTGTCATCCCTATTGGACGGAAGAGGAATCTGAGGCACAGAGAAGTTAAGTGACTTGTCCAAAGTCTCACAGCTAAGACATGACAGAGTAGCTGAGATTTCAGTTGGTCTGGCCTGGAGGTCCTGCTGCTAACTACCATGCTCTAAGGCCTTTCTCTGAAATGGGGATAATGTAACTGAGTGCAGGGCTGTGGGGAGGAGTAGCTCAGTTGAAAGCATTAAGCACCCACTAGGTCCTCAATACCTTTGTGTCCTCTCGGACCAAGGCAGTAGATGCTAAATTGCCCTGTGAGTGGCATAGCCAGGAAGCTCAGAGCAAGGACAACTCACGTCTTTTTTTTTTTTTTAATTTTTATTGGAGTATAGTTGATTTACAATGTTGTGTTAGTTTCAGGTGTACAGCAAAGTCAATCAGTTATACATACACATATATCCACTCTTTTTTTAGGTTCTTTTCCCATACAGGCCATTACAGAGTATTGTGTAGAGTTCCCTGTGCTATAGAGTAGGTCCTAACTGGTTATCTATTTTATATATAGTAGTGTGTCTATGTCAATCCCATTCTCCCAATTTATCCCTCCCCACCTTACCCACTGGTAACCATAAGTGTGTTTTCTACATCTGTGACTCTGCTTTTGTTTTGTAAATAATTTCACTTGTACCCTTTTTTTTGATTCCACATATAAGCAATATAATATGATAGACAACTCACTTCTTTATTAGGGTGTCCTGGGAAGGCTTGACCGTCAAGGAGAATTAATAGGAGCTCAGTCTTAGGGATAGGGCAAGGGCGCCCCCAGGGAGGGAATGATAATCCAGAGACCACTTAAGAAAGGACCAACACTCCCGCCTCCCCACTCCACCCACACGCTGGTTTTTCTAATTCCGTTTCTCCTTCTCCCCTACACGGCCCCTCCCGCACCAGCCCACCCCCGCAACTACTGCCAAGTCCCTAACAGAAGGCCAGCTCACTCTTGCCTCCAGGCTTGGAACAAGCCACTGTTGTTACTACCTGGAACGCCCTCTGTCACTCCGCTGCCTACCCTTGATCTTCACCTCCTGCAAAACCAGCCTCAGCACTCCAGTGGGGACTGTGACTTGATCTGCCTTTTCTGCTGCTCAGGGTCTCCTCCCCGACCCTGGGCCATCAGAGTGAACTGCGTGGTCATCTGCACCAGTTGCTTTATTGCTTGAACAATCCCTCCCTAACTTTGAGGAATGTGTAGCTGTGTGTGTATCCCATCCAGAATAGCTAGAGATGGGTTAATACAACTTAAATGAAATTTAGGGAGAATTGGCTACTGCTTCTCTCGTTAGCTGTTTCCAAAGGTGGTTGAAAATCCAAGTTTTCATTGTAGCAACCAGCAATTGCAAAGATCTCTGGAATATTCATTCCATGTGCCAGTGGTGTGCCAGGCCTTAAGCCAGGCACAGGGGAGCTGTCAACAAGACAGTTTCCGTCGCTGGGGGGTGGAAAGCACAGGAGGCATTTTCCCCTGATAAACCTTGGGATTTGCTCAGAGGTCCTTTTTTTAAAAATTTATTTAATTTATTTAATTTCTTTTTGGCTACGTTGGGTCTTCATTGCAGTGCGCGGGCTTTCTCTAGTTGCAGCGAGCGGGGCTACTCTTCGTTGTGGTGCGCGGGCTTCTCATTGCGGTGGCTTCTCTTTGTTGTAGAGCACGGGCTCTAGGCACACGGGCTTCAGTAGTTGTGGCGCACGGGCTCAGTAGTTGTGGCACACGGGCTTAGTTGCTCTGCGGCATGTGGGATCTTCCTGGACCAGGGATCGAACCCGTTTCCCTGCATTGGCAGGCGGATTCTTAACCACTGCACCACCAGGGAAGTCCCTCAGATGTCATTTTTTTTCGTTACTTTTTTCTCTCTTTCTTCCTAAGTAGCAGATATATAGCACTTTCCAGTTTACTAAGCATTTCACAATCCCTTCTTTTAATTTTCATTACAGACCCATGAAGTAGCTATTATCTCCATTTTATAGGTGGACGAACTATTACCAAGAGAGGATAATTCCCTTGTTCTGGAGCCGGGTAGAACCAGGTAGAGCCAGGAGGAAGGTTGTGCTCTTTCTCCAGGTACTAGTGCATGTTCCACTGCACAGCACTGTCTAATGAAAATTACCCTACCTGGAGGCTTCATTTCTCTTTAAGTTGGAATAAACAACCTTTATCTGTGTGGTCATCTGCTCAAACCTTTATTAACCGCATAATTGTGTCTGGCTCAGAGTAGATGCAGTATAAAGAGAGCCGTATGGCCCAAGCCCTGCCCTCTGGGGGCTGTAGTCTAAGCCAAGGCACTGACATGGATAAACCTGTACAGGGCATGTAGGTAGCAGAATGAAAACAGTAACCTAACGTGAATCGGCAGCAAAGTATTTAAAGACTGTCTGTGCAAGGCAAGGATGAGTACGTTTTAGGGGTGGGACAGGATGAACAACTCATGCCAAGCTTCCTGGGCAGTTCTCCACAGTGCCAGACCACAGGGGTGCCTTTTCAATATCCATCCTAATTCTTTCTCCTCTTGCTATAACAAAAGCGCGCGTGTGTGTGTGTGTGTGAGTGCGTGCATGCACATGTATAATTCTTCAGACTGCCAGTGAACAATTGGGTTGATTGTAAGGCAGGTAGTTATGGGAGTCCTATATTTAGATGATGATGGGGAAACTTTTAGCCCTCTTGTAGCAATATAGTACAATTTTACTCTCCTCCCATATACATCAAATTTATCTCTTAACACTGAGCTTTTATGAGATGGACTGAGCACCTGTAATATGGGGCCGGGGGGAGAGAGAGAGAGAGGGAGAGCAACTCTGAAATCAGAAAAATAGGAATTTTAATCCTAGACCTGCGAACATTTAGTCACATTCATGGCATCGGGCACGTTATCTGATCTGGCTGAGCCTCAGTTGCCTCGTGTGCAACTGGGAAAATTATCTCTGCCTTGCAGGGCTGTGGAGAGAATTAAGTGAGATTGTGTGTATAAAGCACTCTATAACCTGATGATCAAATGTATTTTTGTTAAATTTTTTAACATATTTTCTGTAGGTAATGCACATGGTACAAAATTTTTTTAACGCAAAAGGGTAAACTGAAAATCTCTTTCCCATTGTTGTCTTCTAGCCACCATTTCTCTTCTCCTTGTGTATTTTGATCCTCAAAATCTCTGTGTAGCAGGCAGGGCAGAGTTTATTATCCCTGTTTTTTAGGAATGAAAACTGAAGCCCAGAGAGGTTAAACAGTTTGAAAATGGTGGGATTAAAACCCAGGTCCTCCTATTAGTAACCCAGCTTGTTGTACTCCACATTTCACACTAGAAGGCGTGGTCAGAGATGGGCCCCAAGGTGCTGAACCTTGTGATTTTGAGGTCATAGACTCTTTCAAGAATCTTATGAAAGCCGTTGATCCCTCCCCCCACCCCAATGCTATTCACGTTCTGACATATAATTTTATATGGTTTGTGTAGAAGCCCTACCCATCCCAGCACCTTCTTTATATCCTCAACAGGGTTTTAGCTTTATGGGACTTCTCTGGAGAGCAATGGCACATTGCCCAGTGACCTGCAAACAGAGACTGCTCCCCAAGAAGTCCAGGGCTCTGGAGTCGGAAGATCTAGGTTCTACTCCTACCATTCACGTCTTACCTTTGTGACCTTAGACGAGTCCCTTAATTTCTCTGAGCTTCACTTTCCTCATCTGTTAAATGGGATTGATATTCTCTGCTCCCAAAGAGTTGGCTACTAACACGTATAGTCATCTTGCAAACTGTGAAATTATAAACAAATCTAAGGTATTATTTCTCCCTGCAAAGCCCGGAGGGAGTGCAGCAAACAGAAAGTAAACTCGTACTTGGAAGTTTATCCACTGGCAGGGAGAGTACCCGTCCTGCTCGGTGGAGGCTGTCCAGCCATGCTGCCCTCTCTAGAGTTGACACTAGAATCGAGGTCCTCAGTACTAGGTATGAGTGCTTACTCATGTAGCCTTGAGCATCCCGTCATCAATCTCAGCGCCATCTGATTGTCCTGGTCCACAGTGAGTGATAACCCCGTTATTAAGACATGTCTCATTAAGACATCCTGAAGAATGGAGCCAGCAAACAGCAGGTAGACTCGAGCCTCCTGCCTGGGAAAGCTTCCCCTCCACCCCCCCCCCCAACTCCCATTCATTAATGATTATGGGAGGTTTTATTCCCCCCAACAAAAGTGTTAATTAGACATTGTTCTGAACAGGGATATTACACAAATGAATTAAACTCAAACCAATCAACAAGCCAGCTCTGTGCTTCAGGTCCCCTGAACGAGAAGGGAATTGAAGGCAGTAATGGGAAACAAACGGTAGGATGTCTTCCCTAATATACAATAATAAGTAGGAAGGTTCCCTTTGGTTCCAGCACCACGTTTTTGAAGGAAGATACCTTTGTCTTCCTGCCTCCTTTGTCTTCATTTTCCTTTCTCTTTATTCCTTTCTTTCTCCTCTGCTGCATGTGCATACACACACACACACACACACACACACACACACACACACACACACACACACACACACACACACACACACACACACACAGAGTCCTGGACTGCCTAGTGGACCTTGGTACTTCCCATGTAGCCTGGTCCTTAAGCTTGGGGCCAGGGTGGGGATAGAAAGAGACTCTACCTGACCCCAATTCCAATCCTTTCTTTCACTCATCATGTTTCAATGTGGATGAGTCAGTGAATCTTTTAGAGACATTAGTTTTCTCATCAGAAGATATAGTATATAATACTTGAGTCCCATCGGTATGCAGTAGGTACTCAATAGATAATCTACTGAGTCTAAAGGACTCAACATCTGGAAACACTTTGTGGCCTGGCAGTGAATTCCTGGTTACTGGTCGCCCCCTGTGGGCAGAGAGGAAAGAACCAGAGGGAAAAGAGTCCCATTTTGAGGGCCTCCCATTTGATTGGAGGAGAGATTAGAGAAGGCTGAAAGGTCTTAAAAACATGCAAATGTGAACAAGATGGGGTAAAACTAGGTATTAAATACTTGGCCTGTGATGGGAGCTGGGGGACGGGGGTCCTCTGTGGAGACTAGAGCAGGAAGGAGAAGTTGGGGGGAGGGGGGACGTTTTTCTTGCCATGGGAAGGAAGCCCTTTAACAGAGGCCTGAAGAGGATGGGGTGGAGGCTGGGTCCGTGTGGCTGGAGCAGGAAGTGTGGACCCGGAGCAGGGAGATGAGGTTGGTGTAGCTAGGGGGCAGATTGTGTGTTGGGGGGGCTCCCTGAGGGCACCACTGACTTTATCTTAGCACCTCAGTGCCTGGAGCATCCTAGGTGCTAGAATGAATGTATAAAGTTGGATGTGATGTGGTGAGCTGTCAGGGAATTGGGACCTCATTCACTGTCTCTGGGGTCAGTAGGAGTCAAAAGGGTATTGAAGACAGATTTGTAAAATTATTTTCCTTAGGAATAGGATGCAGAGGGTAGAGTGTGGAAAAGGAAGTCCATTCTGAGTCTTCCCAGCATGTCTGGGGAGGGGTGAGCTCTGGATATCCCTTTCTTTAACTCCAGATCCGCCTGCTCTACTAAGCACAAGGGCCCCTCGCCCCGCACCAAGCACCCTTTCACTAGTCGTCCCCAATCTCTTTACAGATCATCCCAGCCAAGGATGGGGGGTGGGGGGGTCCCTGCTCCCTTCTGAGAGGACCCCATCACTATCCCTATCACTGCCCTTAATAGGAAACTTCATGACTTTCCCTGAGTGGCCACCTTCCCTCTCACAGACCTCCTCCCGGTTCCAGGCCAGATGGTGAGCTTTTTGATCTCATTACTCCATGGTACCTTCTCTCCCTTGCTTTGCAGCTCGTTTTATTGCTGGTCCCCACCATAACCCCAATCAGGAAGTTGTTTGATCGTTGTCTCAAAGCCTACTGTCACAGAATGAGTCTGTTTTCTCTTGTTTGGCCCTGAACAAATGGTCACTAGGGCTGTAGAGCTAACACTGCAGAGACAGAATATGAAGTTTTTCTTCATCCTTCTCTCTGCTTCTAGGAGCCTCAGATTCCCATAGATTGGCTTCTCCCAATTTCCATTCTATTTCGTAGCCAAGTGCTTGGCATTCTTCGTGTCCATGAACCCCAAGCTCTAATAGGATCCTGAGCAATGCCTAAAATAGAAGGGGGTCGTTGTCAAATCTTTGTTTTCTAGTACCCTGGATGTTTTACTTTGTGGAGTGCGTGCACATGCGTGTAAGCCACAGGTATGTGATGTTATGTTTCTCCCTAGGGACCTGAGTGCATGTGTTAGGAGTCAGGAGGTGTGGGTTCCAGTTCATAGTCTCCTTTTACTAGCTGTAAGAACTTGGGGCGGTAAGTGGGCTGTAAGGTCACTTCTCTGAGCTTCAGCTTCCCAGGGCTGAGTTTTTGTGATTCAAAAGTAAAATGAAAATGATTTGTGAATTACAAAGCTGTTCATCAAAAGGAAGGCGTTTTTATTTCTTGCTAATTTTATGTTAGTCCTGTTGTCCCTTATCCAGTCCATAGGGGTCAAGGGACTGGAGGCTTTTATGGATAATCCACAAGTTGGAGAGTTAGAGTAGACATATTTTAGATAATGTGGGGCTGTATAGTTATTACTGCAGATCACCCATTTGTTTTTCATCCCACCAGATATAGATGAGTATAGTTTTGCATTGAAGAAATGTATGAAATTTCTAGGGAAAGCCAACGTTAGATT
The DNA here is from genome assembly GCF_937001465.1 of Orcinus orca. NCBI lineage: Eukaryota > Metazoa > Chordata > Mammalia > Artiodactyla > Delphinidae > Orcinus > Orcinus orca. The sequence continues at coordinate 98,037,054 of NC_064559.1, read as the reverse complement.
CTCTCTGTATTTTCTACCTAACAAACATTGAAGTTGAGCCGTGTGTATGTTTGTGTTTATTTTTGCCCTTGTTTTGCTTTTCTTACATCCTTTTCTTCCACCTCTTTTGGTATGCATCACATCTTGGAATCTGCAAATTGAAGCAGGAACTGGTAGGAGCCATACCCCCTGCCTCCTGGCTAGGTAGCTATTCAGGCACCCTCCCTACCTCTTGTAAGGGATCAATTACTTACCATCCCTCAGTTTCTTTTTTTCTTTTGGGAGGAAACCTGTTTAGAACAGCCCCCTTGGGACTGGAGCCCCGGGCAGTGAGTGTCACAGAGAAGGGAAGTCTGTGTTGCTGATGTACCATTGTGATGGCATGCACACATGCCGACAGCACGGACTGCAGAGAGTTCTGCCCCCGTCTCTGGCATCCCCCATCCACCAGTGGAGGGGGCAAGGGTATCAGGAGGGAGACGAGAAGACCCTGACCTTCACACTAGGAGGGTAGATACAGAGGAAGGAGGGAAATCAGGAGGAGAGAATTAATGCACAATGAGTACCTACTCTGCACTAGACACTCTGCTAAATATTCTACTTATTGTTGACCCATTACATTTAATTCTCACGGAACCCTATTAAGTAACCTTATTTTCTGGGTGAGGTGTTAAGGCTCAGTTAGGTGACAGTGGAGCTGGGATTTAAGCCAAGACCTATCTGACCCCAGATTCCTAGCTCTTTTGGCCAGTCCACCATCTTTCAGGGACTCAGAAAACCACTCTGATAAAGGAGACAGGCCCTGTCCCTGCTAGATGGAGACTAAGTGGCTGATAACCGTAACTGGACGTTTGGGTGACAGAACCATAATCTATATCCTGTAGCAGTAGTGCCAATAACTTGGGAAGAACATTCCTTTACCCCTTAAAAAGGCATTTTACTACCCCAGAGTCCCAGAAATCTACAGAGTCCTACAGAACCATACAAAGCCAAGGGGATCTGGTGTTTCCGGGGGCAGGTTTATGCTTTGACAGTGTGTACTGTCAGCCTGCAATCCTCAAAAATTTCGAAGACCCAAAGTGTCAGGAGATACTTCCATGAAAACCAAGGGATGCTGGGATAATCCCAAAGTGTTGTGGATTGTTTGTTTTTATTAAAGTAGAGTCGATTTACAATGTATTGGTTTCGGGTATGCATCAAAGTGATTCAGATATATATTCATTTTCAGATCGTTTTCCAAGTTGTTTTTTGATAGAGAAGGAACCTTGGGGGCCTTGACACTGCAAGACAAGGGGCATCAATAACACAGACTGCAATGCACAGGGCGCCCCCTGGAGCACAGAATCAGAGTGTGGAATTTCAAAATGTGTATTTATTCATTCATTTCTGAGTCCTTGTTCCAGACTTATTTTCTGGTTTGACTCATTGAGATGGATACTGCGCTGAACTTGTAGTGCTGAGTGTACATATCAGCTGGAGGTGTTCGGGGGCCGTGGCAGATACTTTAGGTGGTTTAGGAAGCTGTGTTAGGGTGAAAAATGCACAGCTCCCTCGCGGACCTGGGCACAATGAAACATGCTTCATGCTCAGGTAACAAGACCATCTGTTGGGTTACCTGTACTTACAAACGGTGAAGGGGTATAATAGTGTGCTAGGGTTGCTGTAACAAAATACCACAGACCGGGTGGCTTAAACATCAGAAATTCATTTTCTCACAGCTGTGGAGACTGGGAGTCCAAGATCAAGGTGTCAGCAGGGTGGGTTTTCTCTGCTTCGCTTGCTGAAGGCTGCCTCCTCACTGTGTCCTCACGTGGTCCTTCCTCTGTGGGCGCATCCCTGGCATATCTTTTGCGTGTCCAAATTTCCTCTTCTCATAGGGACGCTGGTCAGATTGGATTAGGACCCACCTTCATGGCCTCATTTTAACTTAATTACCTCTTTAAAGGCCCTATCTTCAACAACAGTCATATTCTGAGGTCCTGGGGGTTAGGGCTTCAACAGAAGAAATTTGGAGGGGGATACAATTCAGCCCATAACAGGGACACGGAGAATGGGAACCTATAAGAAGGAGAGTAAGAGGGTGCCTGGAGCAGAAGATGGTAAGTTCTCCCACATGAAGCACAGCCCGTGTGAAGGAGGCAGCCTGATGGAGGGGACAGACATCCCACTGACCGTGGAGCCTGGCGCGACCTTAGTCAGCCCGCTGGGGCGGATGTCCTCCACTGTAAAGTGAGGGCTTTGGGCTGTATGTTGCCGAGGCCTCCTGATGGCTTTCATATGCCTTGGTCTAAGGCTGACAGGGGAGGAGAGAAGGCGATTTGAGGTGGAAAGCAGGCTGGCTGGACAGGAAAGACCAGGAGAGCAGACCCTCAAGGGCAGTCAAACACAAGCAAGGAGGCTGGGGATGAGGGTGGTGAAGGTTAGCGGGCTAGACCGTGTGGCTTTGATCCGCCACAGGTCTGAGGAGCCTTGGCAGGTCTGCAGTGAACCTCTGTGACCTTTGTACTTCGATGGGGTCTAGGTTAGGTACAGTCTCAGTTTTGCCCTTGAGTGTTGGCTTTCCTATGATAGAGAAATCCCAGAGGATGCCATGGGACCCACTTATGCCATGATGTGCACTGATGACATGAGGCCCTCTGATGACATGCAGCAATAAGTCACGTTTGAAGTCCTTGACACATGGGTTCAAATTTCAGTTGGCCCTTAGCCAAGTTACCTCATTTTTCTAAGCTCTGATTCTCCACTTGTGAAAGCAGTAAATATCTTCTTCTCTGGAGGTTGTGAGCATTAAATGAATCGGTGTCTATAAAGTGGTTAGCAGAGTGCCCGGCATACTTAAGTGTTAAAATGAACACTGTTTTATTTTTTGGGGCCGCACCACACAGCATGCGGGACCTTAGTTCCCCAACCAGGGATCGAACTCACACTCCCTGCAGTGGAAGCGCAGAGTCTTAACTGCTGGACCGCCAGGGAATTCCCAGAAACGAACATTATTTTAAATTGCTAGCTGTCAAGCCACTTCTCTCCTTCCAAACCTTATTTTCAATTCTCCTCCTCCAGGAAGCACTCTCTGGCTAAGCTTACAGGACTCCGCTCTTGCATGCTGAACCTGGGCTCCTGTGGCCTCACTTTGGGTTCCCGGGTAGCTGTTGACTTCTTGTCCTGAGTGTCCTAGAAACATGGTCTCCTGAGCAATGGCCCAGCTCCTCTTCTCCCCACGTCTCTCCTCGGGGCCCAGAGCAGATCCCTGCCTGTGGCACATAGGGCTGAGCCCGGGGGTGCCTGACTGATTGACCCCCTGTGACTCACTCCCATTTCCTTATCAGGAAACAGTCTCCCAGGCTCTGTGTTAGCCAGACACCAGGCCGGACCAGCAAGTCAGCTGCTCAGCAGCTCTGCTTGAGCTGGGGGCTGGCTCTGTGCCTGCAGGCCTTCCTGGGAGGCTCTCCTGGGGCGGCCACCCCTCTGCCTGGCTGGCGGGGTGGGAGGCCAGCTGTTTCTTACTCAGGAAGGTGATGCTGCCTGAGGGATAGAGGTTTGTGCATGAGTCTCTGCTGTGCGCCAGGCACTGTCCTAGGCCCTGGTGATCAGCAGAGATGAGGCAAACGAGACTCTGCCCTGGTGTAGCGGGAACGAGCTGGTTCATGGCGGTCCAATAAGTAAATCAACAAGAATATATCAACGGGACTTCCCTGGTGGCACAGTGGTTGAGAGTCCGCCTGCCGATGCAGGGGACACAGGTTCGTGCCCCGGTCCGGGAAGATCCCACATGCCGCGGAGCGGCTGGGCCCGTGAGCCATGGCCGCTGAGCCTGCGCTCCGCAACGGAGAGGCCACAACAGTGAGAGGCCCACGTACCACAAAAAATATATATATATATATATATATCAACGAAGAATAAATGTTATTATGGTGAAAATAAACAGGGTGACATGAAAAAGGCTGACATCTTCCAATCCTTTTCAAACTTTCCTCTTTCAAGTCGTGCTTCTTGGTGTATAATAGGAGAAAATGTTCTCTTTTTTGTTTGGTTTTTTTTTGGCTGTGCCGCGCGGCTTGCAGGATCTTCCCTGACCAGGGATGGAACCTGCGCCCCCTGCAGTGGACGCGTGGAGTCCTAACCACTGGACCACCAGAGAATTCCAAGGAGAAACTTCACTTAGCCCTCAGAGACCTCACAAACTGAAAACTGAACACGAATAGGACTCCAAAGAGTCTGGGGAGAAAGGGAAAATCCTGTGTCATGTGGAGGAAACAGTGGACTGGCCCGGTAGATTTAAACACTCCAAGGGACTTTGTTTCGTTCATCACCTTAACTTCGGAATCTAGAATAGTGGGGCATAGTAGGTCCTCAGTGAAGATTGGCTGGCTCCAGTGGGCTGAGCTGAGATGAATGGAAGTGGACATTACACAGAGAAAGAGCTTCATAGACTATTCAAAAAAAAAAAAAAATGCTTCTTAATAGCCAGAGCTGTCCAGCAAACAAAAGGGCTGCTTCAGGAGGCAGTGAACCCCACAGCCCAGGAGGGTTCAAAAGGAGCCAGGATGATCACATGCTGGGCACACCAGACTGCGGACTTCTGATTGGGAGGCAAGGTTGGGCAAGGTGACCTCCATCGTCCCTTCCTACAGTGAGGCTCTGCCATTCTGTCACCACCTCTTCCCAGGCCCAGCCTGCCCGGTGTCGCATCATGAATGTTCGGACTTTGCTGACAATGCCTGTGTCTTGCTTGCAACAGTATTGCCCGTGAAGAGGAGCCCTGACTGCTCTGCATTACAAGGGAAAAATCACTTGGAAATAGACTTCCCTTCCCTGACCCTGTAACTCTGCATCAAATTGCCAAGAGTAAAATTGCTGGACACACGGCATGTGCTGTTTGCTTCCTTTATGGCCCCTCATTCCCACCAGTTGGCCAGTGGAGAAAACAATTAGCAGCACTGGCCTGAGACGTGGTCTGGAGGACAGGAGAGCAGGCAGTGCTGAGCGAGCGGGCTGCGGAAGCCGGGCAGGCTGGGGTGATGAGGGCCAGGACAAGCGGGCGCTCACATCGCCATATGCCCACAACCTCCCATCCCATGCCCACACCAAGTCATCAAGCTGCTTCTCCTCCAACCACTCCGATTGTTCCCGAGCCCCCTACCTTGCACGGTTGTGCCTGAGCACAGTGTTCCCCTGGCCTCCCCACTCCTTCACGTCTCTGAATGGGCCGGTGATGTAAATACAGTCTGGCCACGTATTGATTTTCTACTTCTAGGCCTTCTTTCCAAATGGCCTAGATGTTGCCACCTGTGTTGGTGTGTCGGTCTCAGAGGGAGGTCCCAAAAGGCCAGGGATGTGTCTGTCTTGTTCTTTATAGGGAGTTGCGCTTGTCACCTTTGGGTGTTGTTGTTATGTTTTCTGGTTTGTTTTGACGTGTTTGGTGTTTTGTTTCTCGGGAACCATGCTATCTCCTTGAGGGCTGATGATTTGCTCGTAGAGCAGAGTTCCGAAGAGAGGAGATAGTTGATGCTCAAGGGGTTCTTCTGCTCAGAGCGTGAGACTGGGTGTCCCTTGTGTTTATTTTCCTCCGGGCCATTCCTCCATTGCTGCTCACGCCTGGGGAAGTGATGCAATCCTCAGTTCATTCATTCATGTATTTATTTGTTCCATTAACCACGTTTATTGAGGGTCTTCTATGAAACTACTCCTGGGCTTGGCTTCTGGGAATGTAAATATAAGAACCAACCTCTAGCCATACGTCTAAAAGAGGAAACGGAAATGTAGACCGATATATGCCGTGAAGCATAGGAAGGAGGCCCCATAACAGAAGTAAGAGGTGGTGAGGTGGAGAAGACCAGAGACTGGGGCTCAAATCTTGACTCCAGCTTTTACTGGTTTTGTGACCTTCTTGAGCCCACGTTCAGTGCACTGACAGTGTCTATCTTCTAAGGTTGCTGTAAAGGAGAATTAAGCTGGATAGTACATTGTCAGGGCCCTGTAAATACGGACCCCTCTTTTCCACGCCTGGGAGAATATAAAAGGAGTGACTCACTTTGCCTGGGGAAGTTAGGAGTGCTTCCCAGTGGAGGTGGTTGTTGAGCTTGATCTTATAGCACAGACAGCAGTGGTCCAGGTGGAGATGGAGGGGAAAAGAACATTTCAGGAAGTGGGAAGAGCCATTTCCTTAACTCAACACTAGTAAGGAAAAGGCCTGGCCTCTTCAGAGAAGGAGGGCTAGAGTGTGTGCTGTGGGGTCGTGGCAGGAGATAAGATGGGGAGGAGGGGGCTTCCCTGGTGGCGCAGTGGTTGGGAGTCCGCCTGCCGATGCAGGGGACGTGGGTTCGTGTCCCGGTCCGGGAAGATCCCACATGCCGCGGAGCAGCTGGGCCTGTGAGCCATGGCTGCTGAGCCTGCACGTCCGGAGCCTGTGCTCCTCAATGGGAGAGGCCTCTACAGTGAGAGGCCCGTGTACCACAAAAAAAAAAAAAAAAAAAAAAAAAAAGATGGGGAGGAGGACAGGCATCTGGTGATGGAGGGCCCTGGGTGTTCAGCTAAAGATTTTGAATTTTATTGCAAACAGCAGGGGTGTAATGGAGGTATTTAAGCAGTAAGTAGTATGAATCGACTTTGTGTTCTAGGGTAATAATTTCGGGGGGCAGCATGGAAGTAGGAGCGGAGTAGGAGAGAGATAGCAGGGTGAGTGTGGGCCTGGGAGAGAATATAGACAGTCATTCAACAAATGTTTATTGAGCAGCTGTTGTGTGCCAGGCACTCTACTGAGCGTTGGGATACAAACGTAAAGAGGTTCCTGAGGGTGACAGATAAATGAGGAACACACTAAGTTGTGGTAAGGGTTTTGCTAGAGAGCAGCACAGGTCCTGTGGAGGCCTGAGTGGAGAGACAGCTAATCAAAAAGGCTGCGGACAAGGCCCCTCATTCATCCGCATGGATGTGCACACGTGACACAGCGCCCAGAGGCGTCATGCACACAGACAACTACACCCGGTTGTCCTGATATTGAACTTATCCACGAGAACGAGAATATGAGTTAGAACCAAGGGAGCAACAACTCAGGAGAGGAGGCATTTAACTCCAAAAAGTAATCTGGAGTTGGAATCGACAACTGCTTTGAGGTAAGGATTGAGGAAGGGGAGGAGGTCGTGCCCCTCTACGGAACAGTCCCCTCAGGAAGGTACTGAGGCTCTGATATACAGGACAGGAATGGTGGTAGAGCCCCTGGTGGGAGTGGCTAGACGTCTCAGCATCTCTGCTGGGGGAGACTCGCCTTGAGCAGGGACTGTGGTTTGGGCTCTTCCGTCTGCTGGCTGACATGTCTCTTCTCATCGTTTTAGACCCTAACCCCAAGGAGGGGATGATTTCTCCTCACCTCCTTCTCCTGCCTCTTCAGATTCCTTGAGTTAATCCCCTCCCAGAAGAACCAGATTCCAGCTTCAGCCCCATTACCTAATGCGTGCAGGACAGTGAACAAATCCACCTCCTGTTTGTGCTGTGGGATAATAGGGGAAAGTGCTTCTGTACGTTGTGAAACCCTCGGCTGGTATGGGATTTTGGCCGTCATCATTGTGGGCGGCAGGTTGGTTGGATGGGCAGAGGAAATGAGTTTGGAGAGCTGGAGATGGGACTGTTAAGACAGCTGGTCAGTTTCAGAGCTTCTTTCTGGGGAAGGAGGTGAGAACAAGGTTCAAGGGCCTTCACAGAAGCTCAGAGGATTTGCTGCACTGCCCAGCATTCCCAGAGCTGTCAGCTATGTGATGGTATGGCCCTTCCCCAGGGGACGTGTGTGTGTGTGTATGTGTGTGTGTGTGTGTGTGTGTGTGTGTGTGTGAACTTGAGAGAATTGGTAACTGAGCAAAGCTTCCAGTGAGCATGCAGGTAAGAGGGGCCCCAGCATGGATGTTCAGGGCAGGGGGTGGGGTGGCTGACCCTTGTGTCCTCCAACCACTTCCTGGTTCATTGAGAGGCAGCTAGCCTATTCCAAAGGATTCTTTAACATGGGCCCAGAAGCATTTGCATCCTCGGTTATGCCGTTGCCTGTTACCTGAGGCTCAGTTTCCACATGTGTAATGTGGGATGCTCGTCCCTCCCTCACAGGGCTGTTGAGATGAGGTGAGACTCTGGACATGAAAGCACTTGATAATCTGCAAGGCTCTGTATTGCTTTAACCACAGCTAGTGTTTGCGGAGTGCTTACTTAAGTGCCAGGCGCTGTTCTGTGTGCCCACTGCCACATGAACCTGAGGTGGGAGCAGGTGTCCTCCCCAGTTGTGTAGGTGAGAACACAGATGCAGACAGGTTGTGCAGCGGGCCGGGCCGTCTGGCTCTGGCCTGTGCTCTTAACCATCAGCTGCCCTGTCTCTGTGTGGAATATTATTGTATGTCATGTAAAGAATTGTTACTTATGGTGGGGCCCTCCAACACCTACTGTAAGGAGGTTGATGGTGGGGAGACGGGGAGAAGCTCTATGCAGAGTGAGCCTTGAGGTCCACATTGGGAAAAGAGAGTGGATGGAAAAGTCCTCAAAAATAAAAATGGCAACACAAGTGCAAGGTATCCCGGTGACCAGCTGGCATCTCATCTCCCCTCTTATGGTGGGAGGAATAAGACTCCTGTCTCCAGGACTTCTCTGGTGGCGCAGTGGTTAGGAATCCGCCTGCCAATGCAGGGGACACGGCTTCGAGCCCTGGTCCGGGAAGATCCCACATGCCGTGGAGCAACTAAGCCCGTGTGCCACAACTACTGAGCCTGCACTCTAGAGCCCGCGAGCCACAACTACTGAGCCCGCGAGCCACAACTACTGAAGCCCGCGTGCCTAGAGCCTGTGCTCTGCAGCAAGAGAAGCCACCGCAATGAGAAGCCCACGCAGCTCAACGAAGAGTAGCTCCCGCTCTCCACAACTAGAGAAAGCCCGTGCGCAGCGATGAAGACTCAACGTGGCCAAAAATAAATAAATTAATTAATTTAAAAAAAAAAAAAGAAAGACTCCTGTGTCCGGCCACCCGTCCCCGCTCCCTGCTCCTGTTTTCCTCCACCTTTTGCTTGGCCCATTCTGCACTCCTCCCTTCCCCCCCGACCTGTGGCCTCCACCCCAGCCGGGATCAGATATGGCCTTTGTCTTTCTGCCTGGCTGCTCCCTTTCAGGGCCTCTGTGTCTGGGAACACTGATAGTTCAGAGGAGCCCAAGGGGCAGCTTTGGGAAGTCAGACGGGGTTCCCCAAATAAACGCTGTCTCTCTCCACCCACTGCCACTTCTCCTCATCCCCTTCCCCTGGCCTGGGTACCCCATGACAGTCAGGTTAGGTTCCAGGGGCTGTGGAGGAGGCTTCCCTGGGTCCCTGCTTAGGGGGAGAGGAGGAAACAGAGCAGAAAATGTGCCTTCTGTAGAGCACTGAGGAGGCGGGGCCTGGGAGCTGGAAGGTATGGAGATGAGGCCTCTTCCCTCACACCCCTCCCCTGGCCCCTCCCAGACCAGCGCTGCAGGTGCCTAGAGGCTGGGGCTTCTGGCAGCCCAGGCTTGTTGGCCAGGGGCTTCCTGTGAGGGCCCCCTCCTGTGAGTACAAGTACTTCCTCCCAGGGAAGGGAAGGCGCCCATGACTAGCCTAAGGTGCATGGAGAGCCATGGTGTGGGTGACGGTAGGGCTAAGGCAACTTGTCATTTTACAGTCTTAATTGTTACTAATAGCTACCATTTACCTAGGATTTGTATGGCTAAACACTTTACATACTTTAGTTCCTTTAATCTTTGCAGTCGTATTTTGCAGATGAAAGAAACTGAGGCTCAGAGGGGTAACTTCACTTGTCCACCAGTACATTACCAATTAGGCAGTGCAGCACGGAGGTTAGGCTCTTTCTCTTTGATGCCAAAAAAAGCCAGTGTTTAATCCTATTTTTTCACCCTAGAACTGCAAATTCCTAGCTTTGTGACATTAGGCAAATTCCTTAATTTCTCTTAGACTCCACATTTCTGTCAGTAAAATGGGGTTAATAATATGTATCACAAAGGTAGCTGTTGAGGATTCAGTGACATAATCCATGCAAAATGACAAGCTTGATGTTTTGAATATTCATTCATTCATTTAGCAGATGTGAACTGAGTGCCAGTTTGATGCCAAGGACTGTGCTACATGCTCGACTTACAAAAGTGAGCAAAGTGGCCATGGACCCTGCCTTTTTGAGAATGAGAAATGTCTGCAAGGTGTGATCAGTGCTATGTATAGGAAGCATGATGTAAAAGGCAGCTCTAAAAAAAAAGTGGCAGAGCAGGAGGTGAACCCACTTCTATCTGCCTCCAAAGGCAGGGAGGTAACACCCAAAACTACTGCTTCAGAGCTTACTGTAACCTTCTCCCTGGAGGAGGGGACGGTCCTCTGAGCTGCACTGGAAGGTCCATGCCAGGAGAGCTTCCATCCTTTCTGGACACCAACTTTAATGGGAAGTGGACAAACTGGGCTTCCCTAAGGGACAGTGGTAAAGCTTCTAGAAGTCACACAGATTCATTTATCCATTCAGTATTTTTAAAGTACCAGGCACTTTTTTCTAAATGGTGAGGATACAGCCATGAGCAAAGCAGTGGGAAAAATTCCTACCCTCATAGACTTCATAAGGCTCATGTCAGGGAGAGAGACAATAAATAAGTTAGTACGTAAAATATATGGTAAGTTAGATATTGATGTGTGCTATGGGGATAATAAAGTAACAGAAAGGGAATCCAGAATGTGCTGGGGCAGTGGCGCATCTTAAGTAGTGTGTTTAGGGAAAAACTTACTCAGAAGGTGATCATTGAGAAAGGATCTAAAGGAGGCAAGGGAGCAGACATATTAAGGGGAGAAGGCATTCCAGGCCACCCATACTTTTGACCAACTGGCTACAAATTCCAGGGTTCCCACAGCCCCTTCAATTTCAGTAATTTGATGGAACTCACAGAATTCAGGACAGTGCCATACTTAGTTACAGTTTTACTTTTAAAGGATACAAATCAGGACCAACCAAATGAACAGGCACATAGGGCAGGGTCTGAGAGGGTCCCAGGTGCAGAACGTCTGTGTCTTCTACCTGTGGAACAAAGCCATCATCCAGATATTCCCCAACCAGGAAGCTCCCCAGTACCCAGAGTTTTTGGTTTTTTTTTTTACTATTGAGTCACTGGGCGTGTGATTGAACTCAGCCTCCAGCCCTACCCTCTCCCTGGAAGTGAGCAGGTCATGTCTGGCTGATATCAGTGTCCCAAAGCCCCAACCCTCTAATAGCTTGGTCTTTCCAGCAAGACCAGCCCCATACAGAGTCACTTTATCAGCTTAAAGCCAGGTGGGGTCCAAATGCCCACCATGAATAACAAAGACTCTCTTATCATTTGGGAAATTCCAAGGGTTTAGAATCCTATCCTAGGAACCCAAGACAACGACCTGAGAGATTATTACAGGACAAGGACCTTGAAGGAATCCCAAGGACTTGAGTTTTTACTTCGAATGAGATGGAAAGTCAGTGACAGGCTTTGGGCAGAAGTGACAAGACATAATGTCTTTTTTTTTTTTTTTTGCGGTACGTGGGCCTCTCACTGTTGTGGCCTCTCCCGTTGCGGAGCACAGGCTCCGGACGCGCAGGCTCAGCGGCTGTGGCTCACGGGCCCAGCCGCTCCGCGGCATGTGGGATCTTCCCGGACCGGGGCGAGAACCCGTGTCCCCTGCATCGGCAGGCGGACTCTTAACCACCAGCGAAGCCCATAATGTCTTTTTTAACAGAGTCACTCTGGCTGCTATGGTAAGAATAGACTGTGAGGAAAAGGTGGAGGCAGGGAGACTAAACAGTTTCACAGGCTCCTTCGGTAATCCAGACACAAGATGATGGCTTGGGCAACAATGGTACCAAGGGAGGCCATGTGGAGTGGTCCATCTCTGGAATTAGCAGGATTCACTGCTGGACTGGATGCAGGGTAAGAGAGAAAGAGCGGAGTGGAGGGTGACTTTGAAGTTTGTCTTGAGGACCTGGAAGAATGAAGTTGTCATTTACCGAGAGGACCAGGTTTGGGAGTGGAAGATTTCAGGAGCTCAGTCTTGGATATGTTAAGTCTGAGATGCCAATGAGACATCCAGTTGGAGATGTTAAATAAGCAGTTTGACAGGTGTGGCTGGAGTGTGAGGGAGAGATCAGAGCTGGGCAGAACTGCTGGAACATTAGTGTAGAGGTAAAACGTTTGACGCAAGCAAACATTTTAAACTATATAACTGGATGAATTCACTGAGGGAGTGAATGGGGAGAGAGAAGAGAGCCCCTGGGACCTTGGATCACTCCCATTGGAAGATGAGGAGGAACCAGCAGAGGAGACTGTGGATGGGGCAGGGGAGCTGGAAGGGAACCAGGAGAGCACAGGGTCCTACAAGCCCAGGGAGGCATTGGTCAACTGTAACAATTGCTTCTGGTCCATCAAGCCACATAAGGACTAAGGAAGATTAATGTTGGACTTTGCAACTTGGAGGCTGCTGGTGACCTTGACCAGAGAAGTTTGTATGCGGTTGCCCGTGGAGAGGAAACAGCAGTTTAAGAAACTATGTTTGGTCATAAGAAGAGGAGACTCTGGGGGCATGTCATAACTCCTCACGTGCTTAAAGGACTGTCATATGGAAGAGAATTAGATTCATTTAATGTGACTCCAGAGAGAAGAGCTGGGAGGGTTAGAAGCTGCAAAGAAGAGGATTGTGGCGTAGCCTAGATAAGGATTCTGTGCCCCATTTATTTACTTATTCAAGAAATCAATGTGGAACGCCTGCTTTGTGACAGGCACTGGCCTGGGCACCAGGGAGAGAGTCATGGGGAGACTCGGTGTCTTCTGGCTAGCGGATGAGAATGACACGGGCAGACAGTTGTAATACACGTGGAAAGTGCTGACAAGGGCCACTGTGTCTGACTGGGGATGGGCACAGGGTGGGGAATGGGGGTTCAGGGAAAGGTCAGGCCGGGCGGGAGAGTCATAAATGTTCGCAGAGGATCTTCCACCTTCTGATAACTGAGAACCTATTGGCCTAAATAAATGAGGCTTAAAAAGGTACTTGAGCCTCCGTCATCAGGTCCATTTTCTGGATGACTAGGCCATAGAGATACAGCCCTAATCAAAATGATGGCTGGTAGGTGGGTGGTGCTTCATCATTTACAGAGCACATTCAACCCTCACAACGGCTCTGCCAACATCGTTCTGTCATCCATCCCTGTTTTATCGTTGGGCGAACTGAGGCTCAGAGCAGTGAGCCTTGCCTCAGGTCACATAATTATCACAAAGATGGAGCTGGGGCCAGAACCAAGTTCATGAGTCCAATGTGCACACCCTTCCCAGGGCTGCCAAGTGCTCAGCCACGCTGATTACAACCTGCTTTGACCCATGCACAGAAGTACTTTGGGGCCAGGGTTTGGGTCTCTTGTGAAATGTTTCATAACACGAGCCCCCTCCCCTGATTCCTTGGAGCTTTCCCCAGTCTGCTTCCCACAAAAATAATGTGCTCTGATTATACCAGACAGTTTCCTGTCCTCGGCCCAGGACTTTCTCTCCTGCTTCTCCCCTCTGGCCCTGACCCTTCCCCTTTTCTCGATCTTACTTTATCATTCCCTTACTTCCAGGAGATCTCTGGAAACCAAGAGTGGCTTAAAATGGGATTCTTTCGACTTCCTAGACCAGCAGTCCTTGGGTTCCTCTGATGTTGATGAGACCTATTGAGTCCAAACAAAGAGGCTGAGATATCCAAAAACTGTAAATAAGAAGGATGGAAGGAAAGATAGGGCAATAGTAATAACAACAACTTACCTCGGGCTTACTACCTGTGAGGAAATACTAATATCATCTCCTTTTTACAAATGGGGAACCTTTTGTAGAGAAGTAAAGCCCACTGCCCCAGGTTGAGTAGCAGAGCTGGTTACTCGGTCGACATGTTAAGCTGCTGTGCTCTACTGCCTCGCTTAAGAGGAAAAAGGAGGAGAGAAACAAAGACTCGGGAAGGCTTTCATTCAGCATGATTTTTTTGAGGCTTCGTGGTGCTGAAGCTACGGGGGAAGAAATAGATCTAGTTCCTGCCTTCCGTGAACTCACAGCTGCAGCACCACAGAACACCAAAGAGGGAAGGATCTCAGAGATGTCCAAATTGGGACATGGGGTGGGGGGCGGGTGAAGCAAAACACCTACGATGGAAAAGGGAACACACACCTTTGCCCACATACAAAAATAACATTAAGCATACAAGTCGGCAGTTCAACGCAGGCCCTTAACAATCGCAGCCAAGCACCTGTGGTAGGGAATCTGGGTGCTGGGTGCTGCCACAGGCGGCAGGCAAAGTCCTTGCCACCCTCAGCTGGAGGGGAATTGCAAGGATAGGAAATAGTATGACATTGACCGAGAGTGTAAAGCGCTTATGAAAGCTTTGAGAAAGAAGGAGCAGTCCAGTTTGGTAGGAGTAGAGCTTACTTTTAAAAGAGAAGTGAAAGGTAAGGTACCGATGCTAAGTGATGCAGCCCAAACTGAGCTCGGTGATATCAAGAGAAGCAGACAGGTAGGACTCCTCAGGAAAGGCTTCCTGGAAGAGGGGACCTTTGTGTTGCACTTGAGAAGAAGAAACACTTGGATTAGCAAGTGAGGAGGTAGAATGAATAAAATATATATATTTTTTATTTTTTATAATTAATTTATTTTTGGCTGCGTTGGGTCTTTGTTGCTGCGCGCAGGCTTTCTCCAGCTGCCGCGAGCGGGGGCTACTCTTCGTTGCGGTGCGCGGGCCTCTCATTGCGGTGGCTTCTCTTATTGCGGAGCACAGGCTCTAGGTGCACAGGCTCATTAGTTGTGGTGCACGGACTTAGTTGCTCCCCGGCATGTGGGACCAGGGCTCGAACCAGGGCTCGAACCTGTGTCCCCTGCATTGGCAGGCGGATTCTTAACCACTGTGCCACCAGGGAAGTCCCAATAAAATATTTGTAGGACAAGGTGGTGTGGGAGGTGGAAATGGAGGAGAAAGTTACCTTTCTGAGTTCAGTTCAATTCAACAGCTGTTAGTTGAGCAAAGGATGAATTAAAAACGTAGCATCTATCCTCAAGGAGCTTATATAGTTCAGTGCTTCAGAGTCGTTGGGTGCACAAGCACCATGGGAGCTCGGGGTGGGGTCTTGGCCCAGGCTGTGGGTTTAGGGGAGGCTCCTGGGGCACCACGCCTGAACTGTGTCTTGAAGGCTGGAGAAGAGTGAGGCAAATGGCGGGGGAGGGGAGCGCGCAAAGGTGGAGGGCTGAGGTGGGATGCAGCTCGGAAACCTCTGACATCTGGGATTTCTAGAAAGTAAAGAGCACATTGGAGAGCAGATGAGGCTACAGAGGTAAATAGCCAGGTCGGACAGGACCTAACCTAATTTTAGAACTTCGTCTGAAGTCACTGGGGAGCCACTGAAGGGTTTTACACAGGGCGATGATATCAGATTTGCCTTTCGGAAAGCTCATTCTAGCAACTGTGTGTAGAATGGATTTAAGGGGAGCGAGCTGGGGGAGGGGAACCCATTCGGAGGTTATTGCAATAGTCCAGGGGATCAAAGGCGAAGACTTCAACCAAGGGAGTCGGCGTGGGAGAGGGAGGGAGAGGATTGAGACCTGTGTAGGAGGGGTGTTGAGTGGCACCTGGTACGAGGTAAGAGAGAAGAAAACATCTGGGATGCGTGCCTGGTTTAGATGAGGGTGGGAAGATCGCAGGGTCGGGGAGCAGAAGGCCTAAAGAGCTGGGGCTGAAGATGCCGAGACCACAGCAGCCACCGCCCGCTTGTCAACCAGAGTCGGAGTCCACAGCTTTTGTGGACTGAGCTGGTCTCCAGTGCTGGTGAACAATTCCTAGAAATCCTTGGATGAAGACCAAGGGCTTGGCAGTATTTCAGGTTTAAAGCCAAAAATCAGCGTCTGGAGGTGGGTGTTGGTGGGCGGGGAGAAGATTGTGTGTGTGCGCCTGGTTGGAGAGAGTATCTAGAACATTTGGCCAGGAATTCCTGAGTTTCAAGGACCCCTGCACCTCTGATGTTTTTTTACACCTCAGGCAGCAGCACTGCCCCGCACACACTCATGGCACCGGCAGCCTCCTGGTGAGAACAGGATCAATCCCAATTCCCTCCATCCCAGGGTTCTGCGAGAGGTCAGGGATATCAGATAGAGCGCTTGGAGGCTCACAGTAATATAGGAGAATATTGCTTATTAAAGCAAGGAATCACTTAAATTTGAGAGGCTACTCAGCACTGCAGTACAGAGGGTTCAGTTCTCAAGAAATCTTTATGGTGACAGGGAGCTGGGATGGGGAGGGGGATGGAGAAGGCACCTGATTCTTAGGAGTCCAGAGAGACCAGAGTTATGCTCCTGGCTTTGCTGTTGACTTTGGAGAATTCACTTCGCCTCTTTGGGTCTCAGGTTTTTCATCTGTGAAATAAGAGGATTGGATTAGATCATCTCATATGGGTTTCTTCCAGCTCTAAAATTCCGTGATCGTAAAGAATGCAGTCAGATGACTGCCGCCCATTTGATCCTTTCCTGGTCGCACTCTCTACACTTTTTCAAAATCTTATGTTTTCTTGATTCTTGAAAACTTGAGAGCAGGAAGTCCTTCTTCATGTCTACCCTCTGTTTCTCCTGCTTCAGCATAACACTTGTTGGGGAGGATGAACATCTGCTCACCGTTTCGCAGAACAAAGGCTCCCTCCTCTCAGCCTTCATTGTTGGCTAAAGAGTGTCCTTATCTATTCTGAGGGTGGACATGGGGAGGGCCCTGGCGAGCAGAGAGCAAGGAGCACACGGCAGCTGTAAAGTTTGCTCACACTCACACTCAGTACCTTCACGGTCCTCCCGCCTCTGTGCCTGTGTTCATGCTCTTCCCGCTCCTTCCCATGGCCTTTCCTGAAGCAAGGGGAGACATGAGAACCTTGACTCCCAGCTCCAGTCATCTACAGTCACAGGTGACAAGCTTCTATTATTATTGGTTCATGGCCACACAACAAATACCTATAGATGACACAGTTGATGTTAATGAAATAATAACAATCGCTAATATTTTTAAAGTATTTACTCTGTGTATACCTCATTTAATCCTCACAACTGTTGACACTACCAATAACCAACTCATAGCCACAGTAATGCCAACACTAAGGTAACTGTCACTACACTTGACTTCCGGTTATCTCTTCTTTGGAGGGGCACGCTCAGTGGAGGCCCACTGTCTTCTCCCTCCCTCCTCCTAACTCATTCTCCTCTCTTGCTTACTCTTTCCCTGGGATGGGTGCAAGAGTCATTTTTTTCTAAACGCCACCCTTCAGTGGCTCCCCATCATCAAGAGGATAAAGTCCATTCTTCTTAGAATGACCTTGCATGGCTGCCCGACCATCCACACCTCCCCACCCTCCTTCTCCAGGATTCCCATAATTGCCTTCACCCACTCTCTGGTTCCCCAAACCCAACATGGTTTCCCTTCCCCTCAGCTTCCGCATTCTCCCAACCATTAAATCCTGCTGTTTCTACCTATTTCATATCTATTCCATTTCAGTTTATCCACTATCTTCGTTTTACATCCTTATAATTTCTCTCCGGGAGCAGTGATGCAGTTCCCTGCTGGGTCCACCCTCCCCAACAACTGGCAGAGAATTTTTTGTAATTCTTCATTTACTCCTCTCAGCCACCGTGTTAAAATCCAAACTCTCGATCCCGTGTGTAGAACTCTATATGATCTGGCCCCAGCCTACCTCCCTTGCCCCATTTCTGTTTCTCTCTCTCTCCCTCCCTCCCTCATCAGAACCAGTTGCAGAGGGAACTCCCTGGCGGTCCAGTGGTTAGGACTCCGTGCTTCCATTGCAGGGGGGGCACGGGTTCAATCCCCGGTCACGACCAAAAAAAAAACAACGAAGCACTTGCAGATACCACAGTCCACCAAAAATCCTTGCCTCTGAGCCCTTGCTCACATTTGCATTCTGCCTGGAAGAATTCCTTGACCCTCACTAGGGCCCACTTTTCAAATCTTAGTCTAAGTCATATCACCCCTGTAAAGCCTTCCTGATCGCCACTCCCCACCCCCCTTGCCCAGGCCAAATTGACTCTTTCTCTGTGCATCCGTTATATCCCTTCCATTCTTTCATCATTGCACCTATAACCCCATGCTGCATTCATATGTTGAAGTCTGACTCCCCTGCAAATTCCCTGAGAGCTGGAGGCACGTGGGGTTCTACTTGCTGTCTCCAGCCCCCTGCACCATGCCTGACACCTAATAGGATAAATGAGCATTAAATGGTGAGTGGATCAGTGAACAAATGACATTCAAGACCTGCCACAATCTGATGGCAGTCTACCTATTCTTTCTTATGTTCCATAAACAGTAAAAATGTGGCCCCTTATAACTGCCATGCACATGTAGCTTGCGAGTGCATTTAAGGGGATTATCACTTTTAATCCTCACAGCTCTGCCCTTCCACAAGTACCCAGAGCTCCAGCCACGCCAGAATATTCCCCAGACACACCATACTCTTCCCTGCCATTGTCCTCAGTGTGCTTTGTGCGCAGAATCTCTTTCCTTCCATACCTGCTGGTTCGGGACTTCATTTTACCCTTTGCACTCCCTCCTCTTTTCCTGCCATTGGAATGAATCACTTCTCTCCTAAACACCAAAGCTGCTGATTGGCCTGGGCCTTAGATTTAACTAAAAGCCGTTTATTATAAGTGCCTCAAGAGCAAGGCGATGCCTTGTTAGTCCTCTTAGCTCTATGGTAAAACTCCGGCACATCGTAGGTCCCCAATACTTGTTGCTGATTAGAATAGAATAGAATTGAACTGGATCCACTGCTTAGGTTTCAGGATGCTTCCAGTTTTGGCTGGAATCACAGGCAGAAGGGGATCAAAGTGGCAGGAATGGGTTGGAGCTGAGGGTGAGTGAAGGTGGGACCAGGGGCAGACTGCTTCAACTTGACAGAAACTCTTCCCCAGAAGTTAGCAATAGGATTTCTCGCCAACAAGTCGCCTGTGGCTGCTTATGGAAGCATGATTATTGCCATTATGTCATTTTTGACGCTCCCAAACAACACGCTGAGTGCTGAGCAACGTGCCAATGGCCAACCTAAGCCCGTGCCAGGAGCTCCTCATGACACTTTCTCACGGTGGTTCTTGGAACTCATTCCCCATCCTCCTATCATCTCGGGGGTTGGAAGGCTTCTTACAGATCTTCTGTCCAGCCCGTGCTCTTTCTATGAGGGATCAGGGGCCTGGAGAGGAGTGCTGGCCCCACCACCATCTCCCTGGTTGTAAATGGCAGAGCTGGAGTTCAAGCCAATTCTTCTGATTTCCAGCTGATGCACTTTTTGCTACTCCCTCTACTAAAACCTGCCCCCACCAAATTGCTGTGAGAGTCCCTCGTCGTCTTATCTTCTTCCATTCTGTTCAATTCAATAAATATTTATTTTATGGAGTATCCACTCCTGCAGAACAGCCTGTGCTGGGGAATATTGAAACAAGAGAGAGAGAGATGGGGAAGATGAAGTTCCTCATCCTGACAAGTTTACTGCCTAAACTGTGGGTGGGGGTGGGGTGCGATGGGGGGCACACAAGGGGACCTTCCTTTCCCAGAGGACTTCATGTTGCATCGTCAGACTCATTTCTTTGGGCTGTCTTGCTGCCCCCTTTCCCGGCCCATCCAGTATCCCTGTTTGACCACTGATGAAATGGGCTCCGGGAGGCAGAGCTGCCACTCGATGGAACTGAAGCCCCAAGAACTTGCCATGGCGCCATCTGCCTTCCCCTCTAGATGAAAAAGAAGGAGGGAGCTTGGGGCTGCCTAGCCTATTGCTGGCCCACCTGAAAAAGGTGGGAGCTAGGGAAGGGACCACACTCAGGGAGGGGAGGGAGCCTTTCCTGAGGTCCAAGAGCCTGACATTTGCTGTCGTCCCCAGCAGCTGTTCACAGCTCTGCAGCTCCGTGTGCCTTGCTACCCTTAGGCCCCCGTCCACTTCCTTCTGGAAGAAACACAACTTTAAGTTGTGTTTCTTTTCCTTTACGTCTGTGACCCTAACAGAGTTGGGGGTTCCAAGAGAGAGAAACTGGCTGGTCTGGGGGACCTGAAGAGTAGACAGCTTTGAGGAAGAACCGAGGAGGAGTCTGCATCAGCAACCTGGGCTCCTCCAACCTCTTGGCCAGAGCGGCAGCCCCTCCCGGTGCCCTGGCCATCCAAGCACCACCTAGGGAATGCCAACACGCCATTAATTTGTGTGCCTTGCAAATACGTTATTGGCATCGCGTGGTGTTGAAAGTCATGTAATTATGAGCAGAATTTATATGTCGCCAGGGCTGCCTGGGTGCCTTCCTTTCATCTCCTTCCAGTTACTGCAAATATTGAAGGCTGGCTTAGAAAAGAATCAAACCCACCCGCCTTTATATCTTTGCACCCTGTAGATAAGGTTTTAATTGAAAATCGGTTCGTCTGTTCCCCATGCCTAATTACAAGCAACCTGCACTGCTAACGGAGCACACGGACACAAGCCCAGCACCCTCCAGGAAGACCAGGCTGGGTCCTGGGATGGGGATGGCAGTGACTTTGGCCGCTTCTCTTCCACGTCTGCCACGTGAGGCCCTCTGATTTCTTACTGATGAGTAGACACTGGTCTTTGCAGGCAGGACTCTCCCTCACCTCCCTCTTCCCTCCCTGTTTCATGGCTGGTGATTCCCAGTGAGGACAGGATGCAGCTCACCGCCTGCTTCCTCCCTTCTGCCGAGGACATACTCCTCCCACTGCCCCCATCCTGCCCGCTCCTTTCCTTCCAGCCCAGTCGGGCAAAACACCTCCCTGTTTGTCAACATGGTTCTCTTTTCCATATCTGGACCTGCCTGGAGGCCTCTCATCCGACCCAGAACACTCTTCCCAGGTCCTCATTGCTCTCCTTCCTCAACGTGCTCCATTGCCATCCTCTTCCGTGTAGCCCCTGCAGTAGTGACTTAGGGCCCGTCGTCCTTCTAGATCTGCCCCTGTGTGTCCATCCTGAGAACTTGCCTCTCTCATCAGACTGCAGTATCCTCCACCCTCTGTAACTCCTCCTGCACCTGAGGAGGTGCTCAGCAGTGTCCCAGGCTGAGGGGCTGGGTCACGGTCTCTGTCTGCCTTCTGCCAGGGACTCGTGAAGGTTGATCAGGTGGGAAAGGCAGGGGTCAGCGTGGCTGCCTTGCCTGGGCGGAGCCAGAGTGTTTGATTCAAGGCCCCAGGCACAGGAGGAGCACCCGGGACCTCCACCCTCAATGCCCTCTTTTGGCCCCCAGTCACATGTCACTGCTGTCACATTTGGTTCCAACAATCATTCCCCTGCTGGAGAGCAGGAGGAAGAATTCATTTCCCAGCTTCAGCCAGGAGACTGTGAAATATGATTTCTGAAGTGTTAATAATGCGTCACGTGTAGATAGCACTTTACATCTTGCAGAATGGCTGGCTGAGTAGGGGGGCGGCTGGCAGCCCGGGCGTGAGGCTGGCTGCCGAGTTTCATTTCAGTACTTCTCCTCTGGAGCACATGCCTACTCCCTGGTGCCTTCGTTTCTCTTTCTGAGACAGTCTTGGCCTTCTGCCAGGCATGGAGGTGCCTCCCCTTGTCACACCCCACCCCCTGCTTCCAGACCTGCATTTCTCCTTCATTTATCGCCTCCTAGAAAGCCCCCAACATTTCTTTTTTCATTCATCAAATGCTGGTTAAGGGACCGTTTTGTGCCAGGGCTGGGGATGCAGAGATGTTACTGTCTATGGGGGCTCTTGGGATTGGATGGGATAGAGGTGTAAGTCCCCACCCCCCCCAGCACTGCAGCCTAAAGTGAAAGCAACTGAGGGATTGACACCCACCCTCCCCTCTGCTCTATTTTGGGGATATGCGGGGGCGGGGGGGGGTGTGGGATGCTCTCTGCAGGCTGCCAGGCCTCCAGTAGCTAACTCACTGCTATGGACTTGGAGGGGAGACCCTGCTTTGTCTTTGATGGCCTGCTCAGAGCCACTAAGCTTTTAGGGTCCTTGACCTCCCAAGAACTGGAACGTTTCTGAGCCCACACACATCAGCCCCCATGCCTTTCACATATGTGTTTGATAAATAGCCTTATCTTTTCATTCCTTTACAAGGCATTTCATAGACCTAGAATATTCCCCTCTATCCATGTCACTGAACCCTTTTGCACTTATCACTCCAAGGGTTTGGGAAATCTCTCCATTTCCCAGGCCACATCCATAGCCACTGCTTCCAGGAAGCTTTCCTAGAGTGATCTGAGGAAAAGAGAAGGCATATAATGGTTATGATTGTTACCCCAAGTTCCCTCATGGCTCTCACCTAAAAGATAGCTGCCCTTGACACACTGGAGTCCCAGGGTACTGCCCTCTCTGTAGCAGTTGGCCCTTGAAAAGTATATGGAACTTGTTTTTATAAAATCATATTTATTTTTTGGAGACCTGGATTTCTCGTTTCTAGGAGTCCTGCTCTGTCATCAACTGTCTTTGTAACATCTTTGGACCTCAGTGTCCTCATAAGGAAAATGAGGCCATTGGGAAGGGCTTTCTCTAACAGTGTCTTTGATGACACCCCTACTTCAAACAATTCCTTGGTGAATTATTAGGTCAAGAGAAGGAGCCCTTCGGGAAGTGTGTAATTGCCTTGCAGCTAATTGACTTCAGAGAGCAAGTTGGGGGGCTGTGTTTTCCTGGAGGGTGGCTTGCCTGTGCTCTGTCTGCAGTGACTTCATAGATTGCTCCTGTTCTCAGTCCTGTCTGTGACCCGTGGGTCTGATCCAGAGTGGAATCTCCCAGAGAGCCAGGCCTGGGGCTCTGTGACCTTGTTTGTACTTCATCCTGCACCACTGGCTGGATGCTAACTCAAAGCTTTGAGCGGCCGGGGATGAGGAGGACGCTTCCCCTTGCCCTCAGCCCTTCTGACTCCTCTCACTTACCAGGAAGACAATTCCTCACAAAGTTTTCCCAACAGGTTGCGCTGCCGCTGCTGTCGAGCTGACACCATAGCTGATGAGTTATTAAAAATCCTTCATTATTATTCTGTAGTGTCGCTCTCCCTCCTCCCTCCCTGCCCTGCCCCAGGCTTCCAAGGCCCACGGCTGTCACTGAGAAATGCCTGGAGGCCCCAGCCAGGCAGAGGCAGGCTTTTCCACTCCCTCCCTCAAAGTGGCCCCCACAGATGCAGCAGCTGGCCAGAGGCACTAGGTCTCACCCAGGGCTGGGGATTCTCACACCGGGGTTCCGATCCTGCTTTCGGCAGAACCTGAGGAGCCTGTGCAGGCGCTGCAGTGCTCGGAAGTCTTTATATCAAGAAATGGTTGGAGAGGAATCTCCCGAGGATCTTGGTTAGAGAGATATCTCAGAGGTGTGCACATTCCAGATGACATTGGGGACCCGATGCTTCATCCTCTGGGGAAAGAGGGACAGGCTAACTCCATCATCTCACTCCCTGAGCTGTGGGTTCGAACCCAGCTCACCCATCACACTGTCCCCATAATCAGATTTGGCTGCACCGAGAACAGAGCAGAACACTCAGCTCCTCTCCCAGGCACCACAGCGACAGGTCCTGAGAGATGGGGAGAGTCTTGCCCGGTGGAGGAAGGAGAGCCCAGAGAGAGCTGTCCCTGTTCCAGAGTCAGGTGGCAGATAGGCAGAGTCTCCGAAGCAGCTCTGCACCTTCACAGCACCCTCCCTGCTGCAGGGCTTCCCACAGGCACCCTACGAAGGGTTCCTGCACCCTGTGTCTGGACAAGGGATTCCCAAGGTCGGAGCTGTGAGCGGGAACATAGATGTTGTGTCTCTGGCTCCTGAGCTGGAGTCCATTCACTTATTCTCTGTCGCATTTCTCTCTGCTCACTCTTGCCTCTTCAGATCTGAATCAATCACTCTTCTTGGGGTCTCAAGCATTAGGTTCCTTTTGCCCCGAACCTTATAGGCATGCTCCGTCCCACTTTCTCGGACCCTGGGGCAGAAAGCTCTGGGCAGCTGGGCCAGAGCCGAAAGCATCCAGAATTAGCCTGAGAATTCAGGGGCGATGTTCCCACCTTGTTTTGGCCTCCAGGTTGAGTTGATGTCTTTTGTCTGTCTCTACCTTTGTTTGCCCAGATGAATTTGAACCATCTATCCAGAGGTGTGGAGGCAGAAAAAACGGAGATTAGAGTTAATGAAGTGAAATTGTAGTTAAGAATGGTGGCCTTTAGGATTGGGATAGGGATATAGTGAGAGCTGGGACTTGGGATTGACCAGTGCTCAGTAGGGGTCAGGCTGGAAACAGGGGTGACTGTTAAGGGCAAGGGTTAAGGTTTGGTTTCTGTGTTCACGTATTCAATAAACATCTGTGGATCATTTCTGCTGACCAAGCCCTCAGGGAATTGGAGATGTGTTGCCTTCAAAAAGCTCATGCTCTAGTTGAGATTTGGGGTTAGAATGGCTGTTAGGACAGGTCTTGGTTGGAATTAGTGTTGGGTGGTGGCTGGGTTCGGGGTTCCTTCTTGGCGTTAGTGTTGAAGGAGAACTGAGGGTTACATGCTGTGTGATCATACAGATTGATGTGTGGCTCCTGTGTCAGTTCCTTCCTCCAAGGTTCTGCTCCTAAATTCCCCCCTCCCACTGCTTACCCAAGCCTGTCCCTGCTGTCTAAGACATCCCGGACTTACTGGAATCCGTTTAATGACAGCAACCATCTGCTACCCCTCCTGGTGATCAGCCCCTTCCCCTTTCCTCTTTTTTTTTTGCGGTACGCGGACCTCTCACTGTTGTGGCCTCTCCCGTTGCGGAGCACAGGCTCTGGACGTGCAGGCTCAGCGGCCATGGCTCACGGGCCCAGCCGCTCCGCGGCACGTGGGATCTTCCCGGACTGGGGCACGAACCCATCTCCCCTGCATCGGCAGGCGGACCACCAACCACTGCGCCACCAGGGAAGCCCCCCCCCCCTTTCCTCTTCTGTTCCTCCTTCTGCCTGTCTTGGCAGGGGTCCTGCATCCTGCCTTCCTGGGGGGTGGGGGGGGCCTGATATTCCTGTCCTCTCTCATGGCTCATGTCCTGGGAGTCTCTGTCCCTCGCCCCTCCACCATCTCCCTGACATAGGCACCCACCCCACCCTCCTTCCCCCGTACACTGCCCACCTGGCCCAGGCTCTCCCACTTCTGTGCTCACACATGTGGGACCCTCTGTCTCCAGTGGAGTTCTCATGATTCTCTGGCCTCCTCTCGTTTCCTCTCTTGCCCTTAAGCAACATTTCCTCGTGACTCCCTCCCTCCTTCTCCTTTGATCCGTTTTCCAGGGTCCTGTCAGCAGTCCCCTGTGGCTCTGATTTCACTCTGCCCTTCCTTCTCTGTTGATTCCCTTCAGAGAACCTCCCGCCCCATCCCTCCAACTCACTGCCTCTTGGGCTGGAGAAATTTCTTTTCATCTCCCCTCATCAGTCATGTGGGGCCGTTCCCTCACAGGACACCTGCTCCTTCTGGCAGCCCAGCCAGGAGCAAGTGATTTTTGTTAGGAAAAGTCATTTCCGTGGGATGCAAGGGGCTGAGGAATGCTGGAGTCGGGGCATGGGGTAGGCAAGTGGCTCTTCCTCCCTTGTTTCATTCCAGGGTGAAATAGCTGGACTCCAGGGCCATCACTCTCCTCTCTCCGTTAGCCCCATGCCAAGATTTAGGGGGTGGCTGGATGAAATGCCAGGATCTCAGGAGTGGCTTGAGAAGGAAGTTCCAGAATTATCTGAGCGAAGGTCACACCGCTCCCATCACCAGCTTCCATTTCAGAGAATCTGCACATAAACCTGATGAGGGCCGGGTTTCCAGAGGCTTCTATCTGTTCCCCACTGTCCTCCCTGTCTTTTTCTTGCTCTTGGAGCCCTCCTGTGCTCCCATGAGAACCTTCTCCCACCCCACACTTCCATCCTTCCTTCCCAGGGCTGTGAGCTTGATTGACTCTGATACCCGGGGAAGGCATAAGCCGCTTGTTGGAATGCACGGCGCCCTGTCCCCCTCACAGGGAGATAATCGAGGAGGAATATTGGCTCGTCCAGGAAACGAGGTGATAAATTTGTTGTGAGATTGGTGTCACAAGCAATCAGAGGGAGCTTCTCCCCATCCACGGCTGGGCAGCTAAATGAGAAATCATTAGGTTATTGCAGAGACCAGGGACAACAGAAGTGGGGGAAGGAGAGGACTCCCCTTTTCACCTCCCCATTTCCCTGGGGGGCAACACAGGGAGATCAGAAAGGGAAGGGAAGAATCAGAGATACAGAGAGGCAGGCTGCTTTCTCCAAGGTTTCTCCTATACCTGAATGTCCGTACCTCTATCAGTGATGTGCTCCTGGCATCTCCTCTGGTGTCTGGGCCGTCCTGAGGCTGACACAGAACACAGGACAAAGAGACAAGTGAGCAGGGTTGGGTGTCCCCAGGTCAGTGAAATTTTTGTAGAAATTTTGTAGTAGAAAAGTTGAAAAGGGCACGTGGGAGAAGCTGATGTGGGCACAGGCCAGAGTGGCTGGTTTGGAAGAGACGGGAGAAGAAAATCAATACCTTCTTTACAACCCCTCTGGGAAGACTGCCTGGAGGAGAGGGATTTGAAGGCTGCGTAGCAGACACTGGATGGGTGTAAGTGTGTAGCAGACACTGGATGGCTGTAGGTGTAGACCTGCTAGGAGATGATTGGGTGGTTGGCATGTATACATGTAGGGTGCTCTCCCCTTTCTGCTAAATTCCTGCCTCATTCATGGAAATAAGACCACAGAGCTGCCCTGGCTTTCACATGCTTTGGGGTCCTAGGAACAGACATCAGTTTGCATGGCCTTGAAGAGAAGGTCTCTCCATGGACCCTTGCCCTGGACTCCCAATTGGTCATCAGCACCATGTCTGCCATCAATATCCTGTAAACTTCCAACAGTGGTTAGATGAATGGTTTTGGTGTCCCTGTGCTTCCCCTGTTCTTGGGGCATTTGTGTTTCAGCTGACAAGCAAACTGAGTCAGGTGGAACAGGAAAGATGAGGAGCAAACTGTGAAACCAGCGTTCATTAGCCCTGAAGACCTACCTCTGGGTGCTTCCTGCCCTATGCCGGCCGCTGCCGATTGAATGCTGCCATACTGAGACCTCGCCCCTCCAGCTGTTAATTACAGAGCCTCCACTGCCAGGCTCCCTCAGCCCCGTGCAGCAAATTAACATTCCGTGCCCCTTGCACGTGTAGAATGAACCGAGTTAGACGGATCGACGGAGCTACCGGTTGGAGCTGCCTTTACTTTATGCAGGATTGATCCAGATGACCCCAACTTGGGGCCTCTAGAAGCGCCTTTGCGGGAAATCTTTTTAATGGAGATTAATTGGAAAAGCCTCGAATGTCCTAGTTACAGGCAGAAAGTGCCCCCTTCTCGCTTTTGGTGGCTACGTCCCAACACTTGTATGTAGGTGTGCAGTCACACGCACAAGGTCACTAGACACAGGAATGCACACAAGGACACACACACCCTCACACCACCGAACCGCCGCCTTAGTCCTTCTGATTCTTCTAAACCCATCCCCGAACCTTACCAGGTGGACACGTGGTGGCTCTGTGGAGCTTGGATCAGCCCCAACTTCCACTTTTGTCTTTCTGAATCTGGACCTCTTTCTATGTCTATATCCAGTCTTTGTCAGCAGCCTAGAAGTTTCTGGAGGGCAGAGACTGAGGAATGCCCAGAAGGAGAAAGTGTTTAATTTTTAAAGAGGTATGACCTTGGTTCTAACTTCTTTATGTGCCTGAATTCCAGCCACTTCCAACTGCTTGCTGGTCTTTTATGTCTCCATGGCTTGGTTCATGCAGTTCCCTTTGTCTCCAATGCCCTGTCCCCCAGCTCTCTGGCTGTTGAAATCCTTCTCGTCTTCAAGGCTCAAGGCAGTTCTAATCAGTAAATGTGTATTTATCGGATACCTACTGTGTGCCAAGCAAGGTGTCCAGTGTTTAACTTGTATGATGTAGAAAGGACCGAGAGCTAACAAAGTCCAACAAGATAGGGGTCTCGGCCCAAGGGAAGACCAGGGTGGAAGTCAGACATGTGAAAAAAATGCAGTCTATCCATTGATGTAATGCCCTTTCCTCCACATCGCTCCATCAGGACTCTCATCACGCCATACTGCCCGGATATGCGAGTGTGTCCACTGGACTGTAAGCTGGGTGGTGGCAGGACCAGGTCTGTCTTGTTCACTTTACATCCCAGAGCCCAGGACAGTGCCTGGTTTGTAGTAGACACTCAAAAACTATTTGTTACATGAATGAATGAATGTTGAATTCACTTGACTTTCTCTGGGAGCAGGTGCCTTATCCATTAATTCAGAGAATCAAATGACAAACATTTATTGAGCACCTGTTGTGTGCAAAGCACTTCTGTACTAGTCACTTTGGGAGACACACAGCTAAGATCACATCTGTTGCCTCAAGGAGTTTACAAGCCAGAATAAAATACAGTATAGCCACAGATGAAACTCCAGGTCTCAAACCACATGAAACGTTGAAGTTTCCTGATTAATTGCCACGGGACCAAAGTCTTATTTATTTCCTTGACTGCCAGCCTAGACAGTTTTTTGAACTGTTCTTTTCCCTGTAGATGGCTCTGTTCAGAATTCCTTCCTTTAAACGTCAGTTCTGCAAACCATTTCAGTCCGCCTTGATCAAACTGTTATAAATTGATTATTTGTTAGGTGTATGTCCAAAGTAAGAAGAACATATATGAGGTGTATGAATAGAATCACAAAGCACCAGAATTGAAAGGGATCTTCAGTGTCGCCCAGGGCCTTCTGGAACATTGCCGTCTGGTGGTCATCCACCCTTATCTTGAACACTTTTCGTGACAGGAGCTCACTGCCAGGTGCTATTAGATAGTTCTTATATGAATTAAAAAATCTGCTCCCCTAGGGGTCACAGCCATTAATGTCTGTTCTGGGGGTTTGTAAGGAGGGCTCGGTGATGGGGCCTGGGGTCGTGGAGCATGTCTGCCAAGGCAGACTTTCTCAGAGGCACTAGTGCAGAGCCAGGGCCAACGTTGAGAGCACTCATCAGAGCCCCATGCCTTCCCAAATTAGTGGCTCACCTGGCTCATAGAGTCAGATGGTCCATCTGGAAGTCCTAGAGAAATCTGCAAAGTCATCTGTGATGAAGGGTTCCTGACTCTGGAAGGAGATTAAGATCTAACACCTGGATCTGATCTGCTGCTATTTCTCTTTCTTTCTTTCTTTCTTTCTTCCTTCCTTCCTTCCTTCCTTCCTTCCTTCCTTTCTTTTCTTTTCTTTTCTTTTCTTTCCTTTCTCTTTCTTTCTTTCCTTCCTTCCTCCCTCCCTCCCTCCCTCCCTCGCTTCCTTCCTTCCTTTCTTTCCCCTTTAATTTTGAGGTGAACAGGGGTCTGAGGTGGTGCAGACATATAACAAAGCTGATTAAACGTTGAAACGGAGGAGTGTTCCTCAGAGCTCCTGTCAGGCCTCAGAAGACCCGGATTTCCTGCCGGCTCTTTTGGTTTCAGCGAAAAGGAGAGAATGCCCTCCTTTCTGCTGCCCCAGCCCGCACCTTTCTGGATTTCTCAGAGTTAAGGCTCTTTATTCTGGAGACTGTTCCTAAAAGTGCCAGGACACCTCTATGGACAGGGTCTGGAGACCAGCCTGCATTTCTTCCTGGGCTTTGGGCCTGCTGGGGGCTCTCAGGGGTACAGTTCTCGCTACTCTCAGATTGTCCTCTGAAGCCATATTCATAGCATGGTAACTAAGAATGTTAAAGCCAGCTGAGGGAGCTTTCAGAGCAGAACTTGAAGGGTGCCTGCGCCCATCTGCCTGAGGAGGAGCCAGAGGGGAGGGGTGCACTGTAGGAAGGGGGAATGTGGTCAGACCCCAGGATGAACTTTTTGTTTGCCTGGGGAAAGGCAGGGTGGCGGGGGGCTGAGGAGTGGCACATTGGTCACCTTCCTGGTGGGCACACTGCTGCCTGGGCCGAGGATGCACTAGCCGCCCGGGGGCGCCTGTGGGAAGGAGACGAGGGGCAGCAGCTACCTGGGCCCCACTTCATTTGTGGGGAGACACCAGGGCCTTGCCCTCAGCTGCCTTAGGAATTACCTCAGATACAGCCCACCTCATCCTCTCCTCCTCCCCAGCCTTGGCTAATCCTTTCAAAAATCCCTTCCATTTCTCAAGGATTTCACTCCTTTCCTTTGACCTAAATGCTCAAGACCTTCCCATGAGGCCCTAGGGAGATGATCCACCCCAGATCTCCCCGCCCACCCGCCTGCACAGCCCCCAAAGCTGTGCTGCCCCCTGCCCTTCTCCGATTTCTTTCCTCCTCCCCCTGTGTCCTTATCTTCATCCTCGCTTTCCGCTCCCAGATGGTCCCAGTACTTCTTTTCCTGACTCTCACTCCCCATTTGTATCCATCGTCCCTGCCTTCTCCATAGCTTCTTTCTTGCTGTTCCTTCCTCCCGACCCCCATCCCCCCTCTGTCCCTTTTATACCAGTGTCACTTCAGCCCTTCCTTCCTTCCTTCCTTCCTTCCTTCCTAACTTCCTTCCTTCCTTCCTTCCTTCCTTCCTTCCTTCCTTCCTTCCCTCCTTCCCTTAAAGCAATCTTTTACAGTGGGCTTCCCTGCTGGCGCAGGGGTTGAGGGTCCGCCTGCCGATGCAAGGGGACACGGGTTCGTGCCCCGGTCCGGGAAGATCCTACATGCCGCGGAACGGCTAGGCCCGTGAGCCATGACCACTGAGCCTGCGCGTCCAGAGCCTGTGCTCTGCAACGGGAGAGGCCACAACAGTGAGAGGCCCGCGTATTGCAAAAAAAAAAAACAAACCACTCTTTGACAGCCTCTTTGTCACTCTTCCTGCCACCAGCTTTCTCATCGTCTGCTTCGCTCTCTTTTTTTCTGTCTGACTCCCTCTCCCCACCCTTTTCTCTATTCTCATTTTGTCTTTGCACGTTGGGCCATCTCTTTCAGCGTCCTGCCTTTTAGGACTTGAGGACTGCTGGAGAGCCAGGCATTTGGGCCCCTCCTCCATTTGGTCTCCTTCCTTTCCTGCCTCCCGACCCTAGCCCTCTGGGGCCTTGCTCCGTCTCCTTCAGCCTTCTCTGTCTTTGTGACTGTCCTGCTCTCTCTTCTCCTTCCCTCTCTCTCTTCATCTTTTGCTGTCTTTCCTCTTATCCTCTGTCTCTTATCTGAACTAAGTCCTTGCCGGCCACCTGCCTCCTCTCCCCGCACTGCCCTTCCCTTGTCCACTGAAGCCAGATGGAAATTCAGTTTTTCAGCAGAACTGTCCACCATCCCTGCCACCCCCCTTTCTCCTCCTGCCTGTCATACCTGCTCCAGCCAACCCCACTTGGTCTCACAATGCCATCGTCCTTCCCATAAAACACTCTCAGGGTCCCCTGCCAGGGCACATTTGCATAAAGTTGTCAGATCAGGTCTGGCCCCGGTGCCTCCGGCTGGCAGCGCAGAGGGGGCTGGAGGCCCAAATGGGGCAGGGTGGAGGGAGCGTTTCCAGCTGCACCTGCCTGTCTCTTTTAGTCCAGGAGCTCAGCGTCCTTGTGAGTGGGTCTGGGCTGGCAGGTCACTTTGCAGACTCAGGATTGCCTGCCCTCTATCCTCTTTTGTTCCACCATGAACCTAGTGGAAGGGGACGCAAGGAACTCTGATGGGGAGTTCCTTACAGAGGAAATCAAAGAATGGCCTTTCTTTCTGCTGCTGGATGCATCCTGTGGGTTCTCTCAGCTGCTGTCTTAGTGTCATAAACCTGCAGCCCTCCCTCTACACTCCTGCTGGAAGGAAATGCCAGGATGGCCCCAGGTACACCAGCTCTCGCACTGTCTGCGGTACGGGGCTGAGTTCTTGGGAGTGTCAGCAAGGTCTGGCTGAGGCCCCAGGAAAGCAGGAGATGCGGTAGAATGTGAGAACATCAGAGCCAGAAAGGTCCTTCCGTGCCTAGTACTTCAGCCCCCTCTCATTACGGTTTAAGGAAGCTGAGACCCGGAGAAGTGAAGTGATGCCCCCCACAGTCACGCAGCTGGGTGGGGCAGAGCCGGGACCAGATAAGCCCACGCCTCCTGACTTCCAGCCCAGAGTGCTCTTGTCTCTGCTGCCAGGTGGTGCTGGGCCAGTTCCCCTGGCCTCTTTCAGGGTTCTGTTCTTGCCTCTTTCGGTGAGTAACACACTGGCGCAGACCAATGAACTCCTGTGCCCCGTCACTATGAATACCGGAGCCCCACGGCCGGCCTCTGCAGCCAGCCTCTCTGGTCTGTTCAATGCGAGGAAACCAGGCCAGATTGTGGCCACTTGTAAAAGCCCATCTGGTCCCTGGAAAGATTCCCCTTCAGCTGTCCCTGCCATACCCCAGCCTTGGAGATAGACATCGGGGTGGCTTGGCCAAGCAGTTTGTGGGGAGGGAGGAGAGACTGCTTCTCCTGCCTATGGCTTTGGCCTCCTGGGATGAGAAAGGACCAAAAGTGGGAAGGGGGTGAAGGTAGGTGGGCCAGTGGAGCCGAGGTGTCCGCTTCTGAGGCCCCTGCTGCCCACTGTGTCTTTTTCACTTCACACTGTGAGATACTTTGGTGTGGTAAATGCTGGTGGGCAGCAGAGTGGGGGCCGTAATAGTCCTTGAATGTTGAGGAACTTGTCTCTGGGGTGTTCGTCTGATGTCCATATCACAGACCTCTACTCACAGCCAAGCCTGAGCTTATCTGCTGGGAGCAAGTCGGTGCAGCTCTCTGACCCCTGACCCCTGACCTCTCAGAGGAGGGGCTTATAGTCTCTAGGTCACATCACATTTGGACACTTTTGGATTCTGGGCTGGGCTCTGTATAAGGCAGAGTCAGCAGACCCACACCCCTCATGACCAGTCGGCTGGGCAGGCGTGGTACTTCCCTTCTGGCAGCTTCTGGTCTAAGGGTTCTGAACCTGCTTCTCTCTCTGCCTCTATGTCTCTGCTGTGGGCAGCCGGGGTCTCTGTCTTTCTCTCCTGTCCTCGTCCTCATTCTGCCCGCCCCAGCCAGTTTGTTCCTCCCCACCCCCACCCCCCGCCCCAATCTCCCTTCCTCCCTTCTCCCCTGCCTCTTCTATCAAAAGTGCAAATCTCTCTTCCTCCTCTCCCTTCCCCTTTGCTGGACCAGCCCAGAGAATTGCAATCCTCTTTTCTCCGTGAGAGAATCCAATGGACGGGGGGGCCCTCTCTGGCTGTTGTATTTTTCATAGAGCAGGAAGGGGATGGCTGGGGTAGTGGGGGAGAAGCTCTTGGGGGAGGGTGGGAGAGCGAAGATGTGAGGGCAGAGAGAGGGAGGGAGAGTGGAAGAAGGAACAGTAGAGTGTGGAGAGATTTAGTTCCATCTGAAAGCTGTCGGTGCGAATCAAAGTCTTCCCTTTGAACCAGCAGCGATCTGGAGTGGAGAGCATGGGGACTGCTCCGGCCCAGGGGGTTCATTACTTCTCATTTGATAAATCCAGGGAGACAGGGCTCGGCCTCCACCACCCCTGTCTCCTGCAGCCTGGCTTCCTTGACGTGTTGACGTCTTGACGTCTCCCTCTCTTGTTCCCAGCTGGCATAGCAGGCAAGGCTCCGGGAACACGACCATCAAGGTACATGTGCCAAGACATGGGTGCAGAAACTTGTACTTGAATGCAAAGATGCAAAAGACTCTGTGTGTGTGTGTGTGTGTGTGTGCGCGCGCGCGCGCGCGCATACGTGCGCATCAGTGAACGTGTGATTATGTGCTGTGGTACATATGTGTCCACAAGAACTCCACAGCTGTGTCTGAGAATCTGTAAGCATTCCCAGCCTCTCTACGATAGATGTAGAGGTCAATTCCTAGTTCTCAGTCAAAAATGGGATTCAACCTCTCTGTCCTCACCAGGCCTTTGTGGGAACCTAGTCCCCAACCCCGGGGATAGGCCCAGCAGGAACAGGAGATGTGTTCACACACAGAGATGGGGATAGGTGGCCTCTCCTGTGCTGTGCTGAGGATGGAGCAGGGAGTTGGAGAGCAAGCAGAGCTGGAAGGCAGTGTCACCCCAGGAAGATCAGCGTTGGGAAGGAGAGGGGGGTGATGCTGAGAGACGAGGAGAGGGTGTCCTAGTGAGGGGACAGCGTCGAGGGGAGACAGAGAGGCCTCAGTTTGCACAATGGCCAGAGTCTGAGCTAAGAGGCCCAGGGGGTGGTGAGAGGTGGAAGGCAGCAGTAGCCACGCTGGCGAGATGGCATTCCAGGGGAGCCAGGTGTTCCGGCCCGTCGCCTTGCTTACAGGCCCCGACACGTACCAGCTGTGTGCCTGGGAGGAAGCTGCTTATCTCTCTGAACCTTAGGTCCTTATTAGGGATACTAATGGTACCTACCTCATCATGTTGTTGTGTACATTAAGTGAACTAGTCTTCGTGAGGTACTTGGCACAATGTCCGGCGCTTCACAAGCAGAGGCTATATTATTGCTACCACTTCTACTGGTGGGCGTTGGCGGCTCAAAGGATGACATTTGCGATTGACTGAAAACCTCTTTAGGTGCCACTGATGGTCCTGCCAGCCTTTGGAACCACTCTCCCTTCATGTAGGAATATTTACATCAAGCCTTCTCCGATGGTTGGTTGCAGCGTGTGGGGCAAGTCCTGCGTGGCTATAGGGTACAGGCCGGCCCCAGATCTCAGGAGGGAGCAGCGCCCTCCCAGGAGGTAAACACAGTGAAGATGCAAGTCTGAGTATAGAGTGGAGATCAGAAGTAGCAGATGGGCGCAGAGCTTGGGGGCACCAGAAGTTCTCTGGGGTGGAGGCCATGAGTCCAGTGTATTCAGGAAATACTTCTTGGATATTCCTACAGCACAGCACAGTGCCTAGAGCACTATCTCTGCCACTTCCTGTCTGAGTCTTATTTCCCTTTACTGTAACATGGAGACCATAACCACCACTGTGCCCTGGATTCTAATGATGGAAACGGTGTCTCTAAGACATCTGCACTGGTGCCCAGTACATAGTCAGCATCTTCTAATTGGGAGTTAGCATTATTAAGGAACATTGCTGGGACTGAAGGGACAAGAAAGGTAAATCCAAGCAACTCTGTTCTCCAGGGGCTCCCAGGAGACCGGGAAAGACAGAAACACACACACATGAGTAACTTTTAATCCAAGGCAGGCTGTGATAAGGGCTATAACCAGAAGCCCAAACAATGCGGAATAAGAAGAGGGGAGGGAACCATTCCAAGGTGGAGGCCAGAGGAGCTTTGTGTTATGGGGTGGGATGGTGAGGGCCAGGGTTAACCTAGAAGGAAGGAGGGCTGGGGGGAAGCTGGTGGGAAATAGGGGAGGAGCCCAGAGGCCCCACCCCATGGCACCCATCTGGAGTCTGAGACCCCCCAGCCTTCTGGCAACACGTCTGAAGGACGGAACCGAGCTGGAGATGAGGTCCTGGCCCCCTGTGGCCACATTCACCATCACCTTCCTGCCTTGGCCTGGGTCTCTGTGGCGCCTGGGCGTCTTTGTATCACCGGGCCTTTCCCAGTGCTTTTCTCTCTGTTTCTCTGCCCTGGGCCTGTGTCTTTTTCTTTCCTGGCCTCTTTCTGAGATCTCCTCTTCCCTTCCTGCTTCTCCTCCAGTCTCCTTTCTCTCTTTCACTCTCCCTCTGCCTGGTCTGTCTTTGTCTCCGCTTCCCGGTGTCATTGGCACCTCTGCCAGCCTCCCCATCAGTCTGTAAGTGTGTGAGTCTCCGTGCGGCTGTGTACAGCACACTTCTCCTCTGTCTGCCTTCACAATGGCTGCTTGAGAGCTCACTAACATCTGTGATGGTGTCTGAAGACAGGGAGGCAGCAGGATGAAAGCAGGCGGGAATTCACTTAAAAACACACACGCGGATTTGCACTCGCCCCAGACTGGAGCTGCCAGGGAGGCAAGGCTGCTGATTCAGTGCTGCCGCTGCTGCTTTGGAGGCTGGTCTTTTGTCACCATTCTGTTTGTGTTCAGGCTCTTCCCGCGTCCCATCCCACATCCAGCCAGTCCCCTGCATTTTGGTTTGCCCTGGTTTTATTTCCTGGAAGTGGCGTGTGGGCACAGGGATGGGGCTGACATTTCACCACCACCCCTACCCCCCAGTTCCAATGCAGACTCTGCTCCGTGTCACAGGTGTCGCAGACGTCATG
The DNA here is from genome assembly GCF_937001465.1 of Orcinus orca. Lineage (NCBI taxonomy): Eukaryota > Metazoa > Chordata > Mammalia > Artiodactyla > Delphinidae > Orcinus > Orcinus orca. The sequence continues at coordinate 98,000,975 of NC_064559.1, read as the reverse complement.
GCCGGTGGAAGGCCCAGGCCACCGGGACCTCTGAGGCATGTGTGTGTTCTCTGATTTGTGTGTGTTCTTGTGAGATCACTGATGATGGTTCCTGGTGCCTTCTTGACATGTACCCTTTGCATTGGTAACGCCACCTCTGCCCTTCCTGTTGTGCCTGTCAGATGCCTGCACTCATGGCTCACTTTCTAGGCTCTCTTTCTCAGCAATCCCCGTATCCCCTCTTCACCCATACCCATCACTGCACCAGAAACTTCCAGAGTTCTGTTTCCCCCCTACCTGTCCCAGCTCTGCTCCACACTCCCTCCTTCAGGGAGCCTCCCAGGAGTGCCCCCAGCACCGTTCCTCCCCTGCCAGCAGGGAGAGCCCTCTCCCGCCCCTCCACTCTCCTGCCCTGTCTGCCTTTACCGCGGTCTGTGAGCCTGACCCGGGGAATGGGGTGTTTTGCCTCCTTCCCTCGATGGGGTTGCGCAGGCAGGACTGTTCACTCAAGCATTTGCTCACTCTCACTCCATCAATCCACAGACATATTCGCAACACCTGCTGTGGGCCTGGCAGCCAGGCCCTGTGCTGGGTGATGGGACTGGTGCTCTGAGTGACACAGTCCAGACGCAAGGAGTTTCCCCTGGGCTGGGCAGGGGTGGGCAATGCAGCGTGGACCTACTATAGCAGAGGTGGGAAGTGAGTACAGAGAGCTCTGAGGGCATGCAGGCAAGCAAGGAGGACTTCACAGAGGAGGTGACTATTTGAATCCCAAGGGAAAGGGAGGGAGCAGTGTTCTGTCCAGGAAAGGCCTGTGTAGGGACCTGGAGACAAGGAGAAAAGCCTGGAGTGGGCAAAATAGGGAGAGTGGGACTTGGCCATGGCAGGCTTGGGGCTTCCTCTTAATCTTGATCCAGGTCAGGACAACCCGTGGCATCTGGCCTCTCTCTCGGATACTGTCTTGGCTGCAGGGGCTGTTTTGGGGCCAACCAACATTGCTTACCTCTTTTGCAGGCTCAGGATCTACACGGCCTTTCCATCAAGTTAAATTCCTGAGACCCCTTGTTTCCCCTCCTCTCTGGACTCTCTTCTGGGTTATTGCTTCCATTCCCCCGTCTCCAAGTTGCTTCAACCAGGCCTATGCCAAGAGGCACCTATTTCAAAATCCGCAGGACGACAGATACCTTCTTTGTCACGTCATTGCTCATGTTTCCACCGGTCCCTCTGATTATCTAACTGCCCAGGATAAATAGGGTCATAGCTACCATTCCGTGGGCACAGGCAAGGGAATGTACCAGGCATGTCATCCAGCTCATCCCATTTAACTCTTCAGCAGTCCAGGTAAGCGTCATCATCCCCCAGTTTACCAGTAAGGAGAAAGAGGCTTAGAGAGTAACTCGGCCATGGTCATACTGGTAGGAAGTGGCAGAGGCACTATGCAAACCTGAGTCTGTTTCCTAAACCTCTGCTCTTAAAAGGGAGTTTGCAATACTTAGTCTAGACTTGTCACAGGTACAGGCGAGCGAGCACACGGAGGAGGCTGGGATGGGACAGTGACAGCCCAAGGTCACACCACCCCTCCCTCCGGCAAGATGCCCATCGCTGACTCTGACTCCATCCTGCTGCTGGATGAGCTGCCTCCTCGCTCCCAGTGGATGGAACCAGCTTCTCACTGTCCTCGGGAGACTTCAACAGGACACCAGGGTGTCCAGACCCCACGCAGAAAAGCTGTGAATATAAATTCCATCTCTGAGCCAGGGCTCACAGGCCACTCTACTCGCAAGCCCTTGACTTGGGCTCCGGGGGCTGTGGGAAGGAGAAACGTGAGTGTGGAGAGTTTGCAGCCTGTAGCTGCACTAGAGAAATGCGCAATGGTATGAATAAATTTGAATAATAATGAGGGCAATGCCTGAATTAGTAATGCCGGCTTACTCACCTGACCCACCCCTCCCCCAGGATCTCAGCTCCTGCCACCCTAATCCCAGGAAATAAGGGTGAGCCTTTTCCTTTCCTTTAGAAGACATGGATGGGCCGTCAGGTCAGCAGAGTTGGGGAGCTGCTGTTTCTAACTTCTTGACCCCCTGCAAACCCAGAGAGCTGGATTTGCACACTTAACCAAAAGAGGCTGCCCCTTTGTATTAAACCATATGCTAGCATCAGTCCACTCCTATCTGCGCCCCCTCTCTCAGTCCTCTTTATGTGCAACTACCAATCCCGTTGTCGAATGTCCAGGGAGGTTCAGAGTGAAAAGCCAGCATGGCCCTTGGCCTTGAGGAGAGCTTCCCATTCTAGTGAAACAGATAGGGCAAACACCGTCACCCACCAGCTGCCCTCTACCCCATGGCAGACAAAAGCGTGGGCATAGACTGATAGCGTGAGACAGGAAATGCCATGGATAGAACTGTGACAGCAGGGCTGAAAGATGGGACAAGCTGGAGGTAAAGATCAACCTAGGAGGACTTCCTGGGTGAAGGGAATGTGAGGCAGGTTTGGAAAGAAGGGGAGAGATGGAGCTGGAGGAGGAAAAAGAAGAAGGGAGGCGATGAGAAGACGAGGGTCCTGATTTTGGTGTCTTAGAGGGAGGTCTTGGAATGGCGGGGGGACAGTTCTGTTTGCTTACACACGGGAGTGATGGAGGATCAGACAGATTTTGCAAAGCTGGGTTTGGGAAGAGTTGGATCTGGGGACTGTGGTCTCTGCAAAGACTTGGGAGCTGGGGAGGGAAAGAAGGGGGAGGAGTCCCCAGAGTTCCGGGCAAAACTGATTTGGGTTACAGTGTGTGACAGATTGGGGACGTGCATGGGAAGCCCCAGACCTGTCCCTGTGCTGTCCCGCAGCCCCTCCATTTCCTGGGGCCCAGCGCGGGAAGCTGATGGTCACAGCATGGTGCCAGGACTGCCCCACCACCGGGCTGACCAGCGTTGGCTGGAGTGGGTGGGTGGGAGCAGTGGGGGGAGAAGAAACCCGCGATCCAATTCCCTGCTCCATTTAGGCTCCACAATTAAAGGCAATTACTCTGCAGTTCTCTAATCAAATGCTCCCGGCCGAGCTGCCAGTGGGCAGCCATGTGTAGCTCCCGCAGCCAGAGGGAGAGCGGAACAGAGTCACGTGGCCTGTCAGCTCCCACGGGGCGGGAGGCTGGACGCGAGCAGGTGTATCCGTGTGTATGCACTCATGCCCTCGGAGCTTGGGAGCAAGGGGTGAACACACGGAATGGGGAAGTGTGCAAGAGGTGGGTTCAGAGCTACTTTGTTTAGGATTCACCGTCATCCAGGAAGCTTATATGCGTACATGTGGGCGTGCCTGTCCCGTAGAACCTGCCTTTATGTCCCTGGTGTGTTCAAGGGGGAACTGTACCTGGCATAGTTGTACACACATGCGCGACCTCACGTTGGCCACGTACACAAGTCCAAGTAGGGGTACGGTGGTATATTCATGTCTCAGGAATCGTGGGGGACCGTGGCATCACCACAGCATGTGTTATGAAGGTGCCACCCATTGACAGGGGGCTGGGGGCAGGGGAGCGAGGCTCAGGATTTATCCCTGCTCTGTCCTTAACTCACTGGGCGTCTTTGGGAAAGTGAGTGTCCTCTCTGGGCCTCAGTGTCCTCGTCTGTAAAATGAGAGGGTTGGACTAGCCTGGTCTCTAAGGCCTTTCCGTAACACTGCACCACTTTCTCTGCCTGCTGAGTACTTCAGTTCCTGAAACCCATTCCCATGGGCCACGGAGGGAGGAAGCAATCCAGGGCGAGCACACGGCATCTTGGAGGGAAGGGGTTGAGGCCGAAGTGGGACGGGGGCTGGAGGCTCCACCTTCCCAGCCTTCAGCTCTCTCTCTCGGGCCCGGTGCAGGGTGGGAGTGGAAGCCTGGGAGGCTCGGCCTCTTAGTGGAGCCCTCTGTCCTCACTCATCTCCTTACCCAGTACCGCTTTGGCCTTGCCAGGGACCCAGACCCGCTTCAGCCAGGAGCCAGCCGACCAGACTGTGGTGGCTGGACAGCGGGCCGTGCTCCCCTGCGTGCTGCTCAACTACTCGGGGATCGTGCAATGGACCAAGGATGGGCTGGCGCTGGGCATGGGCCAGGGCCTCAAAGGTGAGTGGGCCATGCAGCCAGCCAAGCGTCCAGACTACCCCATCTTTTCATCCCTCCCCCACCAACAGAGACTCCTGGACCCAACATCCCTTCGTTCCTCACCACGTTTCTTCTCTGTGCTCTAGCCTCCCCTCTCCCATTTCTGTGTGAGTCAGTCTCCCTGCCTCTCCTCTCGAGCTCTGTCTCCACTGCTTTCCAAAACCCACAGCTCTGCCTTTCCTCCTGGCTGTGGACTGGCTCGTGAAAGGCCAACGGGAAGCCTGAGAGATCAAGAGAAACCAAGAGACCTTTACATAAGAGAGCTTCAGACAGACAGACACCACAAGGGGAGCTGCAGGCAGCCAGGTGAGGCAGGAGGTGCTGGGAGACTCCAGAGCCCCCCTGCTCTTGCAGGGGGAGGACACAGTAACTTCTATGTCCTATGTTCCATGCCAGGCTGGCTTTGCTCCAGCCTCTCTCCTGCCCCATGCCCAGGCAGTGTCCTCTCAGTGGTCACAAATTCATTTTACTATCAGCCTGAGCACTGTATTTATTCATTCATCAAGCCTTTATGAAGCACTATGGAGCCACTGCGGAAACAAACATAATGTGCTGGGGTGGGGAAACCCTCCTATATTCCAAAACAAGTAAAGATACTTTTGGAAAGGCCGCCTGGCGGAGTGGATGGGGAGTCAAGACCTGCCTCTGCCACCTCCCAGCTGGGTGACCTTAGGAAAGCCACTTCCCCTCTCTGGGCCTTAGTTTACTACTGGGTCAAACAGGCATAATAGTCGTGGGTCTGCCTGCCTTATAAATGCGTTTGCGAGTTTTGAACCCAATGAGAGAATATGCTTTGTGAAAACACATTGCCCACTGTAAAGCGGTGTAATGGTGAAAGTAGGGAGGGATGGTGTATTTTTATTCTTATTGTCGTCCAGGGCTTGAGACTATTTGCTGTGGGTTCCGTGTATTAGAACAGGTAGGGGAAATTTGTCTGTATAGAGCCATCTGTATGAAGGAAGGAGATGGGGCTGGCGGATCTATTGATGATAGAAAGAGAAAGAAACAGGGAGAGGGAGAGAGATCAATAGATACGGAGTGAAAAGAATCGATAGCCTCTGGACAGAGGGAGATGGTGGGAGGGAGCTGATGGTGGGGACCACGAGAGAGGAGGACAGAGTGTGAGGGGGTGGGCAAGAGCCTGGAGGACAGAGGGCGAGGGAGACTGGATTGCAGAGGCCAGAGGCGTGGCTTCTGCAGGGGACGGGACTCTTGGTTTCGGGGCTCCTTCAGGGAGCTGGCAGGACCCTGCCTCGTGCATCCCTCCCTAGGCGAGTGATGGTGAGACCTTAGCCTGCCTTGGGCTTCCCTCTGGCCCTGGTGAGCTCATGTCTGAGCTGCGATGGCCTATATTTCTTAACGCCCACACACCCTCCCCTCTTTCTCTCCTTTTCTCCCTGCTGTCTGCCTTTTTTTTTTTTTTTTTCCTCTCTCTTTCCTATTATTATGAGAGACATTTGTCTGCAAACAGCTTCGGAGATTTCATCTGCTTCTGCTCATCTCCACCTTCTGCTCTCCCCCATCACTCCTCCTGCTTTGTGGCTCCCATCCTCACTGTAGGAGGTTGTGACGTCACAGTGTCTGCATGGGGACCTCTTCCTCGTCAAGGGCCCCTGGGGGTGTCCCAGGAGAGGGTGGAGGGAGGAGTGCTGGCCCTGGAATGGGATGCGGACCCTGACGTGGGGAGAGGAGGCACCCTTGTGGGGCAGGGTGGTCCAGGTCGATCCCCAGGTTAGGGCTGGGCTCACCTGGGCTCGCCCTTTCTGTTCCTGCAGCCTGGCCACGGTACCGGGTCGTGGGCTCTGCAGACGCCGGGCAGTACAACCTGGAGATCACAGATGCCGAGCTCTCTGATGACGCCTCTTACGAGTGCCAGGCCACGGAGGCCGCCCTGCGCTCCCGGCGAGCGAAACTCACCGTGCTCAGTAATAACCCCCGACATCCTGCAGGGCCCCCAGCCTCCTGTCTCTGTCTCTTGGCATCCTGGCTGTCCCCCCTTCTCCAATTTCCTCTTTTATTTCCCAGCTTCTCCTCTCTATTCCTGGCCTCATGTCTGCCCCCACTGTCTCCCTAGCTTTCCCTCCCCAAATCCTTTAAACTTCTTCCAAAGCCAAGTTCAGATAGAAGAGGAAAAAATGGGCATGTGGGCACCCACTGCTGGACACGTGGACTGTGTGAGCTCTGGCATCCTCCCTGCCCCTGCCTGTGCCCAGGCCACGCAGGGACGGGGCTCAGCCTTCTGGATACAAAGCTCTCCCCACCAGAGTGGGGGCATGTTGACCATGGGGACCGGGCCTCTCCTGGCAGATGGGCTTGTTGGAAGCTTCTCCCTTCCTCTCCCTCTCAGCTGCCTCGGAGCCCCAGAAACTACCCCCTCGGCTCCTTTTCCTTGAACTCAGCCCCTCTTCCCTTCGCTCCCTCCTTTCCCCCGCTCAGCACACACCCCTTCTTCCCTGCTTCACCTAGAGCCCTCCTCAGGGAGCAGGGAAGCAGGAGGGGGCTTTGAGGGCTGAGAGCGGGGTGCGGGGACGGGGCGGGCAGGGGTCCTGGCTGAGTCTGCAGGAGCTGCTGCAGGAGGGCTTGTCTCGGAAGCCGAGCCCCCCACCCCCCGGCTGCTGCCCACGGGATACAGAACAGATGTCCCTCTATGGCAACACCCAGGGCCATTTGCATAATGAGGGGATTCTCTCCTGCACGCAGTACGGAAGGAGGCCAGCTCTGACACGCCTTCGCCTCCTCTGTTCCGTGCCTTCCCCTCCCTGGCGGTACCTCCAGCTCCATCAGTCTTTCTGTCTCCCTCAAGCTCTGGTGCTCTGTCTGGGCCTCTGCCTCTGCTCTGCTTGTCTCCGGCCTGGCTCTGTCTGCCTGTGACCCTCTTTCTTCCTCTTTGTCATCCACTCTGTCCCTTTCTTTTTTCCTGCCTCCACTTGATCTGTCCTGCTCCCTCTATTTTCTCTCCCCAACCCTGAAATCATTGAAGTGGGGGACGCCCCCAGGAGGGATGGAAGGAAAGGAGGGGGGAGCTGAGATGAGTGAGTGTGGACACAAGGAATGTTCTTACTTGGGGGAGAAAGGTGAGAACATGACAAGTCATCTGAGTGCGGTGGGAAGAGGCCTGGAATGGGAGTCAGGAGACCTGGTCCATTTTGGCACCATGACCCAGAAGAGGTCATAACCTCTGGACAACAAGTTTCTCATCGGTAACATGGGCTGCCAGCTTTTTCTTAGCAACTGCCGCTTTGCTTCTCCCTGAGCAGGGAGTTGTAAACTCCGAAGGTCTGGGCAGATGTGAGGTGTCAGAAGAAGTGAGGACTGGAGGGACCTGACAGCCAGTTTCTCTGGATGCAAAGACCCTGAAGGACTAGGACTCAGGGCTAGTGGATGACTCGCTTTTCCTCTCCGGTGAGGACAAATGGGAAGAATTAACAAGAAGCAGGATGGAGGTTAGGAAGCAAGAGTTAGCTAACCACCAGGACTATAGGCATGGGATGCCAAGACATCCACTTCCATGCCTCGTTGGAGAGTGTATGAGCCCCGACACCGGACCAGGCATTCCAAGGGAACGTGAGATTCTTAGGAGACCTTCTGTCTTTTTCCCTCCCTAACTGCTTTGGCTTGGATCCTGGAAGGTGCTACTTCTAGACTGGAGAACTCCCATTCTAATGAGGGGCCCTTGATACTCTCCCTTCCCTCTCCTACCCCAGCACAGAGGCGGAGAAATAGAGAGAGATGAGTAGAGGCCAACCAAGCCCCCAGATTTCCCAGGAACTTCATAATGGCATCCAGTGTCTTGGTTCAATCAGGGAAGGCTTCCTGGCAGAGGAGAATATCGATGGGAACCCTAGATGGAGGAGTACCTTGTTTACAAAAGCTTGCGAGTCAGCGAGGGAGGAGCTGACTGGCTTGTCCGCAGGGCACGGTCAGTGTTGAGGGTGTGGGCCTTCGTAGCGTGTCTGAGTGATTTAGGTGGATGAGGGGAACAGGAGGAAGCCCCAAGAGTAAAAGAGATGAAAGATGAACCCGGCTACTCCTTTCCCCTCCCTCCCCCTCCTTGTCTGTCTGGAATTCTCACACTCCCTGCCTCCTGCGGCCACGTGGAGGCACTGAGAAGGCAAGACGTCTGTGCATCCTCCCTGCTTACACACAGCCTTCGTTCATGGCAGCCTGGGGCTCAGGGCCGAGAGTGGGCTGTGCTCACTGCTCGGAATCAGCCTCCCTGCACACGGCCAGCCTCGTCACCTCGCCTCCCCTGTAGCCATGCCCCTCAGTGGCCCACCCCAGCCCAGCCCAGGTCACAGAATGGCCTTTCATTCTTCCTGCCTCAGGGCTCGGAGAAGCTGCCTCCCACTCCCTCGCAGATGCGGACGCAGGCATAATATTTATCTGCAGACCCATGGCTCCCTCATTACTCACAGCAAGAACCGCTCCAGTGCAGTGGTGATGGGCATGGCTTCGGCGGGCCTGGTCCACACCCAGCCCTGACATTCAGCTCACTCTCCTGTCCCTGAGCCTCAGTACCTCGTCTGTAAATGGAGGTTAATGGTATTTACCATGAAAGGATTAATGAAAAACATTTTGTGGTGAGGATGAAATGAAATCGTATATACGTGAGGCGCTTGAGCTGACATGGGGTGGGCGTCCAGTGAATGGTGGAGATGCCGTCGATCACGTTACAGTTTACAGTCGGCTTCGTATCCTTGGTCTCCTTTCACCTTCACAGTAACGACTCTGGGGGACAGATGTCAGTGTGCTTTTTGAATTTTACAAACAAGGAAGCTGAGGCCTCAGACACATGTACATATTGATACACAGATTTAAGTCACAAGTCCTAAAAATGTGTTCATAAACATACACAGGGACACACGCCTAACTGAGCATGGTAGTGATGGATAAGCAGACACCTCAACAGGCTTAATTTCCTTCTTGCCCCAGATACGAAGAGAAAGGTGGGCTAGTGGCAGAGGTGACAGGTGGGCGGCCTTCCCTGAACAAAGGGCGAGGGTCAACCTTACAAGGGAAGGGAGAGCCGATGGAAGGAGAAGGCTTCCCCTCCTCTGCCCATCCAGAACTGTCCTCCTGGGGTGTGGCAGCAAGGTGCGACCTTGGAGGGGCCCACGCAGACCAGGAGACCCCGAGTGGCGGCTTTTTATCCATTTCTCTCCTTTCCACCCTGTTTGCAAATCTGCGCCCATCTGGCATTGGAGCCAGGTACAGCTGGTGAGCAAAGAGGAAGAGCCCGGGATTCAGCAATCATTCACCAGTCAGGAGTTGGAGGCTCTGCTGCCTCTTGTCCGAGCAGTAAAGTGAACACACTGCACACATCACGCGCGCGTGCCCGGCACACGATGGTGCATGTACAGCCCTCATCTGGCCTTCATGAGGGCCCCGGGAATGAGCACCGTATGTCTCTGTTGAAGAAACTGTGACTTGAGGGCTTCACCCAAGATCACATGACACATGCCAGGATTTGAAACTGGGGCAGCCTGGTTCTACAACCCATGCTTTTCACACCCTCCCACTCTACATGCATGAGTTGAGCAGAGTACTGGGATGGGCTACAAGTGCTTCCTTTCTCTTAGAAATCCCAGCATGGAGACTGTCATTTCATAAACTACAGGACCGCCCTGCCCACAACTGGACTCATGGGCCTCCCAGGGTCTCCTCTCAAGGGTTCCCTTGGAAAGGCCCCTCTGAGTCTTTCTGGTTTTTTCCCAGCAAAAAGCAAACAAAACCCTTTCACATTGCTGGCCAATGAACATGAGGTGGACCGGGAATCAAAATTATAATCCAAACCCTTCTGCCTTTATTTCATCAATCACTTAGCCACTAATTCAGCTAATATCCCCCAGGATGTGCTATCAACCAGCCTCTGCACTAGATCTTGGGGCTTTAAGAGAAAATAAGAGGCAGCCCCTGCTCCCAGGGAACTTGCAGTCTGGTTCACCTGAGCATTTAGAAGCCTATGGGAATAGGACAGGGAGAGACCCCCCCTATTTCCTAGTATCTGACATCTGATGGATTCAGTTCCTTAAGCATTTAGCCAGAGCCTGCTTTGGTCATGTTCTAGGCACTGGAGACTGTATAAACATTAGTGAGATGGAGTTCCTGCTTTTTCAGGGATGACAGGTTGGGTTGGGGAGGGGGCATGGATAATCATGTTAAGTAACGCAAACACAAGGTAGATAGTGCTTGGAGCTCCACGTGACTGGCTGGGAACCACCGAGGTGGTGATTGTGGGGGATGTGGCATGGAGGGCCCTGTGCAGCAGCTGGGATGTGAACAGGATGGACAGCAGTTCAAGAGAAGCCCTGAGGGAAAGAACACCAAAAACGAGACGAGGGGATGCAAAAGTGCAGGACTTGGCCTGAGGAACCCTGAACGGCAGGCAGAGAGGCTTGCAACTCACGCCCATGGCAGCTGGTAGACATGGAAGGTGTTTGAGCAGGGAAGTGGCACAGTCTTACCTACTCTCTAGAGAAAATAACCTGCCAGCATGACGGATGGCTTAAGGCCACCAGGGACTGGAGGCGGGGAGTCCATTTCGGAGGTTGCCGTGATAGACCCCCTCATCTGGCTGCCCCAGGGCAGAGGCGCACACAGGAGGGAATGGACATAAGAAACTCCGTGGAGGTGGCCACCTTTCTGTGTCAGGCCCCCCAGGCCACAGGAGCAACAGATACAGTGATTATAAGTTAGGGGGTAAGGATGGCCCTGCCCTGCCAAGGGGTGGACATTCAGGGGGAGAGATGCCTCCAGGGGCAGGGGTTTTGGTCATACGGGCAGTGTTGGCTGCATCCTGGACTGACTCTGCTCTGCTCTTCTCCACAGTCCCCCCGGAGGACACCAGGATCGATGGCGGTCCTGTGATTCTGCTGCAGGCAGGCGCCCCCCACAACCTCACGTGCCGAGCCTTCAACGCCAAGCCTGCTGCCACCATCATCTGGTTCCGGGATGGGACGCAGCAGGAGGGCGCCGTAGCCAGCACGGTGAGACCCTGCCTGTTCCCCCAGATCCTCCCGGGCCACATCCCAGTTCACCTTTCCTTTCCCACATGGATCTGACCACAGACTCGGGGAGACAGATGTGAACAGGGGCCTCAGAGACCATCTGGTCCAATCCTCCCATTAAACAGTTGGGAAAGTTGAGGTCCGGAGAAGAGAAGTGAATTCCCAGGGCCAGTCAACAGTTAGCAGAGACTAAGAATAATGCTGACAATAGCTACATTGATTAAGCCCCTACTGTGTACCAGGCACTGTGCATGCTAAGATCTTTATGGACAGTCTCTCTTAAACCTCACAGGAGTTTCATAAATTAGGTGATATTTCCAACTCACAAAGAGTGAACTGATGGTCAGAGAGGCTGAGTGACTTGCCAGGGTCACAAAGCTGACATGCTGCAGAGCTGGGGTTTGTGCCTGCGTCAGAACGTGACCTCTCGCTACTGAGCCCCTCGACTTTCTTCCCCCAGCCTCTAGTTGGTATGTGTTCCCAGTCGGCGCAACTAAGAGCTTGGGGAGGCAGGGATTACGTGTACATGTTATAGATGAGGAACCTGTGGCAGAGAAAGACATCAAGTTACTTGCCCGGGATCACACGGCAAAGTTGACGGTGGAGCTGGAATTAGAATCCAGATCTCCTGTTTGGAGCTCCTCCTGTCAGCTGGGGACAAGCACATATGTACCCAGCCCTTTGCTAGATGCTTCAGGAGACAATTCTCATTGAGTGGAGAGAGAATGCTCACCTGTGTGCCTCGGAATGTGTGGCCCCAGGGAGTAAGTACCCGGATTAGCTCTGCCCTTGACGCTCTGTATGACCTTGGACAAGTCACTTGTCTCTGGCCTTCGATTCACCCTTTGACAAGTGACAATTTGGCTTCAGTGGTGCTTAACTTTTTCACTACCAAGAACTCCGTTATTTTTTTCCTCTAGGGCTTCATGTTTTGAATATTTTGGCAACCAAACAAACTGATTGGTTAATGGCCATTTGTCATCCACCCCCCTTTTTTATACTCATTAAAGACACGATGGAGCTTTGAAGCAGCAGGAGGGGGCTGGTGTTACTGCACTGGGCTGGTGCTGTTCCGGTACCACACCGGGCCCAGCAAGGATGCCTATATACTGCTGTCAAACTGTGGGCCCCTACTTTGCTTAACAGTATGGTTTCCCTTAGGCAGTGTACAATATGGAAAACAGCCCAAGTGTTCCTATGATCATGTCCAGGGACCTCAGGTTGGATATCACTGAGCTGGTATGAGATTTTGAGCCTGTGAGTCCCTTCCCTGCCCTCAAGGAGTTTACGGTCTAGCAGGAGAGACCCAGCACTGAAACACACATGCACGGTGCCTAAGAGGCAAGGCCGGATGTGACCAGAGCGGTGTGGAGGACAGACTGCCTGCAAGGGGCACAAGTTCAGGCTGGGGAGAGAGTCCTGAGGGCTGGGATAGCAAAGGAAGACTTTCCAGAAGAGGAAGGACTTGGGCTGGACTCGGGGGATTCCAGGAATGGGACTCAAAACCGTGGGGAAAACTGTACAACACAGAGAGTGAACTCTAATGTAAACTATGGGCTTTCATTAGTATTGGTACCATTGTTGGTTCATCAGTTGTAACACACGTATCACACGAGTGCATCATGTTAATGAATAATAGGGGAAACTGGGGGGCTAGAGAGGAGGGTATACAGGAACTCTCTGTATTTTCTATTCAACTTTTCTGTAAACGTAAAACTTCTCTTAAAAAAATCATAAAGCCTATTAATTAAAAACTAAACCAAGCCAAACCTGGGGAGGCGGTAGGGGCTGGGGGAGGGTTGAGCTTCAGGTTAAATACCCCTCCAGCAAGCCAGCTCTGAGCGGGTCACCCTGAGAGCAGAGGAGGGGGCTTTTAGCTTACCCGTGTCTCCCACCCTTGTTTCCGCCACCCCAGGAACTGCTGAAGGATGGGAAGAGGGAGACCACCATCAGCCAGCTGCTCATCAACCCCACAGACCTGGATATCGGGCGTGTCTTCACCTGCCGCAGCGTGAACGAGGCCATCCCGAGCGGCAAGGAGACGTCCATCGAGCTCGACGTGCACCGTGAGCAGGGTCCCGGGGTGGAGGCAGGGATCGTGGGGTGGGGGGAATGTGCACCTTGAGTGGCGTCCTGGGAAGGAGCCCGGGAAGGGTGGGGTGAGGGGCAGCACCCTTTGAGAAGCACAGAAGAATCCCCCAGGCGCCCTGGGACAGATGCTCCATTTCTTCGTCGTCTTGGATTCCCTGGTTTGAACCCTGAGGGCTGGTAGAAGAGGCATCAGCTGTGAGCCAGGCAGTTCCCGGGTTTAAACCGTGTGACTTTGGGCAATGACATAATCTCTCTGAGCCTCAGTTTCTAATTCGGTATACGTGCAGAAAATAAAATGCAGGCCTACAATCCCTTATCGGAAATTCTAAACCAAAAGCGCTTGGGTGGCAAAACCTGAACCGAGGCTCTTCGTAGTCTTTTATTTAACCCACTTAATTGGAATAGCTATACATTTCACTGCAGATGTATTAATGCGTGTGTCTGTGGGATATTGCCCAGACTGTGCTGGGGGTCTTACACAGTAAACGGTCTGTGCCCACCGTTACCTTTCTAACCCTTGAAATATCCCAAATTCTGAAACACATCTAGTTCCAGGGGGTTCAGATAAGGGGTTGTGGACCTGTACCTGCTTCTCAGGGTTGTGAGCATTAAGTGAGATATAGTGTAAGGGCATCTAGCATGGAGTATACTACTTGGTAAGTGCTCAATAAACTCCCACTCCCCAGGGAAGGGTGGGAGAGTGGCAGCGATGGGAGAGATGCCCCACCCCCATCCCGGTCAGTGAGCCTAATGAGCCCACACTGACGCCTAGTGGTCACATCCGTCAATACACCTTCTGAGTCATTTGTCCCTCTGGTATCATCCTTGGTCGTCACCCTAGCCGGCCCCTAGAGGCTCCTGGAATAAAGGGGAAGAAGCCTTGTTTATTGGAGCTGGTACACTGCAAAGTCAAATTCCCGGGTCACCACGCGGGTGAGGTCTAAGTGTGTGTGCTAGAGAGAGAAAAAGAAATTTGAGGGACAGAAAAGACCCTGACTTCCAGTCCTCTGCTTTGCAGACCCTCCTACGGTGACCCTGTCCATTGAGCCACAGACGGTGCAGGAGGGCGAGCGCGTCGTCTTTACGTGCCAGGCCACAGCCAACCCTGAGATCCTGGGCTACAGGTGGGAGGGGCAGGGGCTGGGCACACTCTGGGGAAGGATACTGGGCGGCCCTTGAGGCCAGGAGTGGGGGGCTGAGGAGGACAGACCACTGGACGTGAGTGAGGGGCTCCAAGGCCTGAACCCGCTCTGTGTTGCCTGTTCCCCCAGGTGGGCCAAGGGGGGCTTTCTGATCGAAGACGCCCACGAGAGTCGCTATGAGACGAATGTTGATTATTCCTTCTTCACGGAGCCTGTGTCCTGTGAGGTTTACAACAAAGTGGGAAGCACCAATGTCAGCACTTTAGTCAATGTCCACTGTGAGTAGCTGCAGGGGCGGGGGTGGGGACAGAGGGCCGGGGCTTTAAAGGGCCTGGGGTGGGGTTGGGGGGGCTCCATGAAGCTGAGGGGGCGTGGAGAGGAGGCCGGACAGGAGAAGGAAGAGGACAGAGATTGGAGATGACCCCCAGGGAGACTCAGACCCTCACGGGCTGTTCCTTTCTACCTCAGTTGCTCCCCGGATTGTAGTGGACCCCAAACCCACGACCACAGACATTGGCTCTGATGTGACCCTCACCTGTGTCTGGGTTGGGAATCCCCCCCTCACCCTCACCTGGACCAAAAAGGACTCAAACATGGTAAGAAGTTTGCTGCCTCTCCGGGATGCTGGAAGGAAGGAGCCTGGCCACAGGCTGGGGAGAGAGGGGGCAAAGGAGGTGCAGCATTATTTTTCAAGTTGAACCTGGGCTATTTCCAAGTTCTCAGGATTTGGAAGAGAAGGACGGTGCTTGCAGTCAACCCCACCCTCCTCGGCAGACAGCTGGCCACTGCAGTGGCAGTGGGAGGGACATGATGACCTGTGGGGTGGGAGGGGGGCAGGGGCCCTGAGTGGAACTGCTGCGGTGGCAAGAGACCTGGTAAAAGAATGCTGCATAGGAGGGTGGAGAAGCTGGGATGACTCACTAGAGGAAAGAAGGCTGAATTGTGCCGCTCTACAGCGACCTGCCTTGGACAATTTGGGCCACAGTTGCAAAAAGAGGGATTTCAGAGTGAAACTTCCTACCTCATTTGGCACTAGAGAAGCATTAGAACAGATGACCAGAAGCGGCTGCATCCTCTGTACAGATCGATGGCAGCCTCGCCTGCCCTCCTGAGCCTCCACCCACTTCTGCCCGCTCTTATATAGAGATGATGTGTCTAAATGCCAACCTGTTTAGAGTTAGGGGATGGACCAGATAGACTCGGGACCCTGTTTCCCTTCTGGGAATTCACTTGTGGCCCTTCCTGCTTTCTTTCCAATGCCTCCAATGCGGGGGCCCGCACGGATCTAGGGGCCCAGGCCTCCTGGCTCCCCACCCGAGGCTGCTCTCTCTGCCCAGGTCCTGAGTAACAGCAACCAGCTGCTGCTGAAGTCGGTGACCCAGGCCGATGCCGGCACCTACACCTGCCGGGCCATCGTGCCTCGGATCGGAGTGGCCGAGCGGGAGGTGCCGCTTTATGTGAATGGTGAGTGGCCTGAGGGGGGCGGGGGGCCTGTGAGGGGGAGGCAGGCACTGGAGGTCCCAGCTGGCCCTGACCACGTCTTCTTACTTGCAGGGCCCCCCATTATCTCCAGCGAGGCCGTGCAGTACGCCGTCAGGGGTGATGGTGGCAAGGTGGAGTGTTTCATCGGGAGCACGCCACCCCCAGACCGCATTGTGAGTGCTGGGCCCGGCCTCGGGCCGGCAGCCGTTTGCTTCCCTGCTTGTCTCAGCCTCCTCCCACTTTCCCCAGGCCTTTCCTGCGCCCTGTGCTTCTCATCCTCTGACTCTGTCCCTCTGTCCCTCTTCCTGTTCAAATGCCATCTCCTCTCTTACTTGTTGTGTGACCCTGAGCCAGTTACTTGTTATTGGGAACCTCAGTTTCCTCATCCGTAAAATAGGGGCAGTGATCCCTACCAAACAGGGTTGCCATGAGAAGCGATGTGACAACACGTGTGAAAGGCCTGGTGGAGCCTCCCTGGATATGCTGCTGGTTCCCCTGGGCTTTCACGCCTGCTTTTTCCTCTCCCTCGTCTCCTCCCTTTCCTCAGCCTCCTGATCTCTTCCTTGCCCTCTCCTCTGCCTTCTGCCCCTCCGCCCTGCCCCCTCAGTTCTGTCCCACCCTGTCATCCCCTCCTCTCCCTTCTCCTGCCTTTCTCCTCCTACCAGCCCCCATGCCGCTCTCCACCCCCCTCCCTCTCCCCCACACCATGAACCATTAATTCCTCCCGTGACCATTAACCGTCAAACCCCTCATCACATTTAATGACCATTTGGCTAACTCCACGGCTGCCCAGAGACACTTCATTACCATGGCCACCTGGGCAGCGGGCGGCTTGGCTCCCGGGGGGGCTTTCCTTGCAGAGCTAGGAGGACTGATGCCTGGAAACGAGCCAGTTCTCAGTGGCTCTCCCTCCCTCGGGTTCCACTCTGAGGGAGGGGGACACAAAGGGGGGGGGGGATGCCCCGGCTAGGGGGTCGGGGACGGAAGAGCCTGGGAGAGACAGCTCTCCGGTGCCAATTCCCACTCGTTATAAGGGTCTGTGGATGGGTCTCCAGAGCCAGTGGGCTGTGTAGGGCCAGCTGTGGAGTGGTTAAAGGTGAGGTTGAAGGTTAAGTTATGTTTAGTTAGAAGCTCAGACTATCGCAGCTGGAGGAGAGCTGGAGCACTGTCTGCCTCTAGCCTGGTCCTCTCCTTTTCTAGGAAACTGAGACCCAGAGAGGGAAGGGGAGGCTCCACAGGGCTCGAGGGGAGAGTCAGGCCTAGAGCCCAGGGTTCCTGGCTCTCCACCCAGGATTTGTTTTACCACATCCGGGGTCCCACATGTTGCTTCATTGGATCCGCTGGGGTTGGTACAAAAATAGAGGTTCCCAATGAAAGAAGCCTGAATTCTAACTTGGAGAAGGTGGGTCTCTGGGACAGCAGTCGACCATCTTCTTGGCCTGCTGGCTTTCCAAATAAAATTGCTCTCCCTTGCCCCAACAAAGACAGCAGCAACAAAATAGAGATTCCTGGGCCTCTCCCCCGGAGAGTCAAATGAAGGAGGTAAGCCCCGGGAATCTGCATGTTAACGAGTGTCTCTGAGCGTATTCGAATGGTCCCAGCACATGTCGCAGGCATGTTTGGGAGCCGCTGCTTCTCCTAGACTGGAGGTTTGATGCCAGGGTTTGGGGCAGCAGGTGCGACTTGGGCTTGTTTCAGGGCAAGCGTGGGGCTGGGCTTAAGAGCACATGGGGTGAGGATGTGAGGATGCCTGGAGGGTGGGTCAGGTGTTTCTGCCACTTGCCTCCCTCTTCCTCATCCCGTGCTGCCCTCCCCACCCCAGGCATGGGCATGGAAGGAGAACTTCCTGGAGGTGGGGACCCTGGAGCGCTACACGGTGGAGAGGACCAACTCAGGCAGCGGGGTCCTGTCCACGCTCACCATCAACAACGTCATGGAGGCCGACTTTCAGACCCACTACAACTGCACAGCCTGGAACAGCTTCGGCCCAGGCACAGCCATCATCCAGCTGGAAGAGCGAGGTGACAGCAGTGCTGGCTGTGTAGCCAGGGCGCAGGGCAGCCTGGGGACTCTGCTCCCTCTTCTCTCTGGGGGCACGGCTCAGAGAGACAGCTCCCTCCTGGGCCTGCCCACCAGAGCCTGGCCTTGGTGCTCAGTTGGAAAACCCACTCGCATTTTTAAACATTTATTGAGCATCTGCTATGTGCCAGCCACCCCCTCTAGGAACTGCGGGGACAGATGTGAACGAACACAGTCCTTGCCCTCCGGGAACTTTCAGTGCAGTGGAGAACTTACAGAGTGGTAGCAAATGACTTCAGATGGAGAAAAATGAAATGATCTGTGAAAGGGAGTCACACTCCCTACCTCCCTGGGTTGGTGTGAGGATGAAATGAGAAGATATTCATGAAGTACCTGGCATAGAATAGGTGCCCAGGAAGCTTCGGTTCCCCTACCCCTTCACGAATCCTTAGTCTGGTAGGAGACACATATTCCCTCCCTTAAGGCACTTCTAGTGTGATGAAAGAGGCATCACACCTTTGACGTTTTTGGAAGCTCCCAACTCTGATGAGGAAAGAGCCCCCCCGCTCCTCTTTGTTTTTTTTAATGAGAACTAGCCATTTGACATGGGAGATGGGGGAAAATAACTGGGGGTCCTCTCGAGTCTTTCTTAGCTGAGGACACCAGCAAGAGCAAGGGGTTGGTGGAGAAGAACAGAGTAATAGAGTGAGGCGGGACTCTGCAGGGAAGGCTTTCTGGAGGAGAAGAGACTTACATGGATCTGATCCATCCAGGACAGCCAGGAAGGGAGAAGAAGCTGGAGGCAGGATTCCTGGGTCCTTCTCATCTCTGGGGAGCAGGGGGAACCAACCAGAACCGTTTGAGCCCTGGGAGGGTAGGTACAGGTGGAGCGGTCACAATGGTGTGTGTGGGGAAGGCAGTGAAAGAGGTCAGAACACATGGCAGATGGGAGAATGTGGGGACAGCTGATCTCAGACAAGAGCCCAACCCAGGAAGGAGAGACCAGCCTCGCAGACAGGTGGGCTGCAAGAGAGGGCCAGATGGACCACCAAGGCCAGGGTCAAGCTGATCCCAGTTCTGATGAAGCTGTAACACGGGTCTAAACCCAAACAGTGCAGACTTCCTCTCAAATCCCACCTTGACGTTAATTGAACACAGCTCAGCTGAAACATAAAACCTGGGCACGATCCAGGGGCGCACGGAGCTTGGCTGTCCTCACCTTCAGCTAGCACTGGGCTCAGCTCCTCCGTGTGCCCCCATCCTCACCCTCCCCCTTTTCCTTCCCTCCTCTGAAGAGGTGTTACCTGTGGGCATCATCGCCGGGGCCACCATCGGCGCAGGCACCCTGCTCACCTTCTTCTTCATCGCCTTGGTGTTCTTCCTCTACCGGCGCCGCAAAGGCAGTGAGTATGGGCCCTGCTCAGGCCGCGGCCCTCCTGGGGGTCCCCAACAGGCAGGGCCTGGGAGAGGTGAGGGGGTTGACAGCGGCACTCCCCAGGCCAGGTGGGTCCGGAAACAGCCTCTGCAGAGGCTGGCAGAAAGCGTCCAGGCTGCTCCTCCTGTCCCAGGTCGCAAAGACGTGACCCTGAGAAAGCTGGACATCAAGGTGGAGACAGTGAACCGGGAGCCACTCACCATGCATTCGGACCGGGAGGACGATGCTGCCAGCGTCTCCACGGCAACCCGTGTCATGAAGGCCATCTACTCCGTAAGGGTCCCTCCTCCCTGGCCCAGCTCTCCCCACACTCTTGGGACCGGCTCCTGCCCAGCTCACCAATACTGTCGCTCTCTCCTCCCTCAGTCATCCTACCTTGACCCTGCTCCCTCCCCCATATGCTCACACACATACATATATGTGCACATGCACATTCATGACCACATTCACGTGCCCACGCTCCCCAGGCTAATTTCCCTCCATTACAGGACAGGCAGGTGGGGCCTGCACAGGCTTCCTTCACCCCAGTCTCCGCCTACAGAGTGTCAGAATTGGAAACCCCTAGAAGTTTTCTGGCCCAACTGCCTCATTGCTCAGATGAGGAAAGAGCCCCAGAAAGGGGCAGGGACATAGCCAAGCATTGCATGAAAATTGGTGCTGGAACCAGGTCTCTGGCCTCTTCCCACCACATCCCAGAGCCTCTGCTGGGAGAGGACACAGAGTTCAAGGCTGCCCATGACCCCAGACCCTTCTCCTTAATAGGTGACCTCTGGGTGTGGGGATAGGGTAGGCAAGGGAGGACAAGAGCAGGGTGTCCATCTCCTGATGCCCCACTCTTGCTGCTCTGCAGTCCTTCAAGGATGACGTGGACCTGAAGCAGGACCTGCGCTGTGACACCATCGACACCCGGGAGGAGTATGAGATGAAGGTGGGAAAGCAGGGAGGGGCCAGCGCACGGGGGCTGCTGGGAATGGGGGCTCTGAGGGCCTGCAGGGTGGAGGGGAGGGCAGGTTTGGGGAGGAGCGGTCAGGAGGTTATTGAGGAAACAGGAGGTGGGGAGCTATTGGCTGAGAACCCAGGGCAGAGCCAGAGAAGGAGTCCCAGAGGGCCATGACGAGACGACACCCTTCCCGCAAGAGAGACTCCCCTTCTCCATCCTCTTCTCTCATTGCCCCCCAGGATCCCACCAATGGCTACTACAATGTGCGTGCCCACGAAGACCGCCCGTCTTCCAGGGCAGTGCTCTATGCTGACTACCGTGCCCCCGGCCCTGCCCGCTTCGACGGCCGCCCCTCTTCCCGCCTCTCCCACTCCAGCGGCTATGCCCAGCTCAACACCTACAGCCGGGCCCCGGCCTCTGACTACGGCCCTGAGCCCACACCCCCAGGTCCTGCTGCCCCAGCTGGCACCGACACCACCAGCCAGCTGTCCTACGAGAACTATGAGAAGTTCAATTCCCATCCCTTCCCCGGGGCAGCAGGGTACCCCACCTACCGACTGGGCTACCCCCAGGGCCCTCCGTCCGGCCTGGAGCGGACCCCGTATGAGGCATATGACCCCATTGGCAAGTACGCCACTGCCACGCGATTCTCCTACACCTCCCAGCACTCGGACTACGGCCAGAGATTCCAGCAGCGCATGCAGACGCACGTGTAGGGCTAGAGCCTGGCCGGGGCATCTCTGCGGGGCAGAGGAGAAGGCTCTCACAGCTGTTCCCTGATATTCAGGGGCATTGCTCGTTGTTGCTCCCGTCCTGGACCAGCCTTCCTTCTCCCACCGTGGCAGGCGGGGAGCAGGTCTCCCGGAAACACCCCGTCCCAAGGATGGTGCTCTGTGCATGCCCCAGCCTCCTGGGCCTGCCCTTCCCTCTTCTTCGGGAGGATGTGTCTCTTCTGACCTGCACTCTCGCCTGGCCCCAGCCTGGGGACGGGGAAAGTGAAGGTTGCGGAGAGCAGAGGGGGCACTTTTTAGCGTTCCCTTTCTATCCCACCCCTCTGATCTCCCGTGAGTAGACAGGGGGTCATGTGGAGATGAACAGGCTTTGGCCCAGGGGGCATGAAGTGTAGGGGTGGGTGGCTGTGGTACAGATAGGTGGAAGTGGGATAGCCTGGCCAGTCCATCTGTCGTCTGCGTTCATACCTTGGATGCATCTCTCCCACCTTGGGACTGCAGAAAGGACCTTGGATTTATTTTAGTCCTGGCACCGAGTTCAGATCCAGCCCTCCTTCAGCTGGCAGTAAAGTGCCAGTCGTCCTGGCCGCCCATGGGGACACCTGTCTGTCTGCCTGCAGAGGGATCCAGGTATGTCCCGTAGTGCTGCCCCCTTTTGCTTCTCTTCTGTGCTGGGCCGGCCAGATAAGCCAGGGGGTCGTGATGAAGAAGGAAAGGTCAGGAACCATGTCCTGAGTCACTAGCCAGACAGCAGGGTGCTATATAGCAGTTTCCAGAACCCACGCTAGAGTGAGCCCCCCCAAGCCCCCTCCCCTCCCCAGTCTGCCCCACTTCCTGGCTTTAACTCTCTAGCATGCCTGGGGAGTGGTGAGGTGAGGGTGGGAGTGCTCTAGGCTCTTTTTCAAAGACAACAAAAAACAATAAACACCTCATTTGGAGAAAAAAAGCAAAAAAAAGCTGTAGGGAGTCCCCCGCCCAAATACAAGTCCCAGTGGAAAGGAAAGGGGACATCTGTTCTTCACCAGATTCCCAACACCTTCCATTACTCTTTCAATCTCGAAGCACTTTGAATCCATTTTTAAACATTCAGGCGGTGAGACCTGTCATCCGATGGGCCCTGATAGGACAGGGAGGGGGCCTGGCTGTCATGCTCTGCTGTCCTACCCTAGGGCCAACCAGCTGGTTAGAGAGGCCACCTTCCCGGGGCCATGGGAGATGTTCTCTTTAGACGGGTTTTGGTTTGTTAAGCGTCTGTTTTTTTCTTGGACCAATCAGATTCCTTCTTCCAGTTTCAGTGCCTTGAGTGTCCAGCTTTGGTTGACCGGCCCTGGGTGGGTGGCTGCGCAGGGAGCCGGTATTGTGAGCGCACACTCACTGCCAAGTGTTGCAGAGTTTAGGGGACAGACGGGTGAGGGGGCCTGGTAAGAGGAAGGGCGGACCTGGTAAGGTCACGCGGAAGGGCGCTGCAGGCAGCCACGGCCCAGGTGGCCCCCCACGCCCACCCTCACCTCCATCTACACACGTGCACGCACGCCTGCACATGCATTCCACATTCTCAGCCGCCACCTCCTGACCAAAGAGAACCGGCGCTCCAAAGAGAACTCACTCCCCTGCCCCGGCCTCCCCTTCCCAAGAAGCAGGCTCTGCTCTTCCCCTTGCTGGGCCCTGAGCGGGCGGGTCCTCTGTTGCAATCCCCAGAATGCGCTTTGCCCTTTCTCGTGGTCGCCGTTCATTAGTCATGTTCGCTTTAATGAGTTACATGCCCATCAGTCACGGGCCATCGCCACCTTTGCCGATGGCTCTGTGGGGTGACATTCCTCGCCATCCCTTGGCTGGTAAGGACCCGCTCATACCCAGGAAGAAAGTAGTTCCAGTTCCAGCCTCTCAAACTGCCTCTGCATCCTCCTCCACTTCACCGGGGGCAAGTCCCCAGGACCGGCCCTTCCAGAGGCATCACACAGGCTCCCAGCGCTATTCCACCCTCACCCCTGGAAGCTGACTCCTTCCTGCGGATTCCTTTTCTGTGAGCTCAGTGACAAGGTCTGTTAAGGGTGCAGGTTCCTGTGCAAATTCATGCATGTTTTGATGATTTTCACAGAAGCCATGGGTAATCTAAACAGTTAAAATCTAAAGATGGTGGCTTTTTAAACAGGAATATTCCAAAAGACATTTACTTTTGTTAGGGGTTTGGCCACATTCGCTTGTTTACTCCTTCTTGGTTTTAGTGCTGGGTCCATTCCGTTGATGGAGAGGAGGAGGCCCTGAGGTCACTCGGTAACTCAGCTGACACTGCAGGAACCATGGGTTTTGGAAGCCAGATACAGAGCCACTTCCCTGTTCTCTGTTCCTTAACACGTTACAGTACCTGGGTATCAAGCAAGCACCACGCGAGGCCCAGGGAGACGTCAGCGACCAAGGCCATCTCTGCCCTCTGCAAGTTGCGCTCTGGTCTGACCAGAATCTGAATCGGGACCGACCTGTTAAGCCAGTAGAATTGCTTTTCTGGGGAGTGGCAGGTGCCCTTGAGCATGGAGGGTTGCCATCTGAGGCTGGAGTCCCCCAGCATGGTGCCTCAGGACTTGATGTGGTCACTTTGGTGATCCTGACTGCCTTTGCCATTTTAGTTTCGGTGGGAAGAGCAAGGGGCCAGGAGACGTGGGACCCAGTTCTAAAGCTGCCATTTACTGAGTGACCTTGGCCTAACCTCTTTAGGTTCATTGTCCCCTATTTTCTGGTCTTTAAGATGAGGCGGGGAGAGTTGCACGAACCTCAGATTATCCTGCTCTTGCTGCATTCATTTGTTGAGGTGGAAGGGCCTGCCATCCCTAGCAAGGATTTGGTAACGGTGACTGAGCAGTGGAGGGACGGGAGAATTGAAAGTCTCTCCTATCTTGAAAGAAGCTTTCACTGTGGGCTTCATCACCTTGTCAGAAGTGTTGTGAATGAATTTCCACTAGAAACCCCTTGATCCCAAACAGCAACAAAAAACATATCCTAAACCTCAGTGAAACTGATGTGGGGTTATCCTTTGGCCATTGTGCTGCTCCCCACTCAGAATCCTGACAGTTTTGCAAAGGTGTCTCTCGCTAGGTCAGGGCACAGTGAGTATCCTTCACTGTGCACCCAGGTTTCAGGCAGCCTTCTCCGCAGGGAGAAATGAAAGCAGCCACCCTCCACCCCAGTCCTCGGGAACACTCCTGTGGCCTGGGGACAGCCAGCCTCACTTAACTGAGCAAGGGGAAGCCTGCAGGCTAAGGTGTCTTGAGCCAGAGGGCAAGGCATGAGAACAGCTGGCCTCTCTGCAGGAGCAGTTCGGAAGGGCAGCTGGTAGAGTGAAGAGGGAGTCCGGCAGTTTTTGACTTAAGTTCTGGATCTTGAAGAGGTTCTTGTGATTCTGGATGACCCACAGTCTCCTTGTGGAGGGCCCGGCTTGCATCCTAAATCCCAGATCCCTCCAAGTCTAGCCTGAAAGTATGCATGAAGCAAAATCCACCGTAAGTCAGAAAGGAAAGCAGCCAGGGATGGGAGCAGCGCTATACTCTCACAGATGTCCCGCACGGGATGAAAGAGGTTAGTTTGATTTCCACCCCGTCTCCAGGCGCTGCACCTTCTCCTTGTCTCAGCAGGTGCTGCTTCCCTTATCATTTTGAGGGCAGCCTTTTCTGATTTACAGGATGGAACCCTGGAGTCTGTTTCGCCCTGGTGCCCTCCCGTTAAACGGGTGGTGTTCTGTCGGGAGCCACAAGTCCTGGGCTCCTTCAAATGGAATCAGGTGGTCTCTCAGTGTACTTGACCCATGTACATAGCAGTGTTGGGCCATTCGGGTTTGGAGAAAACCACGTTAAATCCAAGAGCCCAGTTGCACTGAACTGGCTCCGTCACTGCCTCACTCTGCCGTGAGGGTGGTTGTCTCCCCACTGCTGCACGCCCAAGCAGCCCAGCCTCGGAAACCTGGCTTCTCTGCCAACTTAGTGCTGTGTGTCCTGAGTCAGGTCACCACTCTGTGCCCCTACGGGCCCTTCTGCATGTCGAGTTAATCCCCTGGAAGGCGTTAGTGAAGCTTCTGACCCCTAAGGAGGTGCTAATAGAACATTGAAGTGCACAGACCAAGGGATGTAATTGGAAAGGCATTTATTTTTGTGAAGAGGCTATAAAATTAGCATTTAAATAACCCATCCCCTTCTCCCTGCCTCCCCTTATCCCCCCATGATGCCTCTCCTTTCCTGGAGGCCAGCCTCTTTCTGTAAGTCACTGGCCTCACTCATCAACTGGGTCCTGACCTTCCACTTCTGTGCTGCTGGAAGAGGATGGAAAGATGTGTGGCTCGGCAGACTCCTCAATCTGGGAGATGGGGGGGGGGCGGGGCAGAATCCCATTTTCTTGCATCACTGTGAGGGAGCTCCAGGCCCTGTCCCTGGAGGAATAATTGCTGCGCAGAAGTCACAGGCCATACTGGGTGGTTCTGGTACAAGCCTGCCCTTAAAAATAATAACAAGAATGATAATAATAACTCTGTTTGCATAGAGCTATCACTCATTCCTACCAATCTCCTGTCCCCTGATCCTGGCTTTTTGCTGTCCCCAACCACTGGCCTTTGCAAGTGTTGGTGGGCCATGGGTTCTTCTGTTCACTTCTGGGGATCATCAGATGCTTCCCCCTGGGAGTACCCCTAATTCTGGGGAGAGAGCAGCCAAGTTGCCAATACAATCAAA